>NC_069660.1:309891362-312291362 GCF_027244095.1 Hemicordylus capensis | reverse complement strand
AATTTGCAGACATGCTAATTGCATTGACATTGATTGTGCCATATGAATTCATACTAATTATTGACAGTGCCATATGAATTAAATAATAATTACAACTGGATACAATATCTCACCAATATGATTGTGTATTCTTGCCTTAAGTATCCCCAGTCTAGCTTCCATGCAGTTGTTGTGAAGTGTTGTGAAGATGGCCTATGGGCATCCCTAGGTTCACTACTATGTCTAGGGAGCTAATAAATATGTGTGTGCAATGACTAGCTGTCTCCTACTTGCTTTGTGCAATGCTTCAGAAAGAAGGAGAGATCTAATTTGTAGGTTCTTCTGTTTTCCTTCAGTAAATTATCCACAGGTCCATGATAAAGATTAAGAACACCCCTCTTCGATCAGGCCCAAGGCCTATCTAGGCCAGCAGCCTGTTTCACACAGTGGCCGACCACATGCCTCTAAGAAGCCCACAGGCAAGAGGTGAGGGCTTGCTCTCTTTCCTGCTCTTGCTCCCCTGCAACTGGTATTCCGAGGCATCGTGCCTCTGAGACTGAAGGTGGCCTTTAGCCATCAGACTAGTAGCCATTGATAGACCTGTCCTCCATGAATTTGTCTAAGTCCCTTTTAAAGCCATATACCACATCCTGTGGCAAAGCATTATTCCATTATGCACTGTTGGAAAAATTATATAAAGAATTATGCAGTGTGTGAAGAAGTAATTCCTTTTGTTCATCCTAAATTTCCTGGCCTCCAGTTTCATGGTTCTAGTGTTGTGAGAGATGGAGAATTTTTTCTTGTCTGTCCTCTCTCTCTCAAGGTAAAGTAAAGTTGTGCTGTTGAGTTGGTGACGACTCCTGGTGACCACAGAGCCATGTGTGATGACTCCCATGCGGGCCGTGGAGGAAGATTCCTTAGATGAAGACCCAGAGCAGGGGAAGCAGGCTGAAACACCGGTCAACTCAACAGAGCCAGAGCTGACAGGCTTGCAGGCCCCTCTGCCTCCTTCCCTCCCACCTCCTGATGAAGTGTCTGAGGCCACTGAAGTCGAGGTGCCTGCCCCAGATCCCCGACAGCGACGTTTGGCCAGAGTACAGGCTGGGAGGGAGGAACGCCATAGGTCGGAGAGGCTGGCCAGAAGGAACAGGTGCCCCAGCTCCGGCCTGGCTACATCTCGCTGACAAGGCCCAGCTGCAGTGATGGGCAGGGCACTCGGCACACTGCCTATTTAGAGCAGCCTGAATGCTGGGTCTGTGCTGGAAACAACGTCCATGGTGACCAGCCCTACTACCCTGAGCAACCATGACCTAGAAATCTGGACCTGTTTGTTATTGTCTGACCCAGTTTCATGTTTACCCCTGATCCTGTGGAATTCCCATGTAGACTTCTGGCAATGTTTATGACTCTCCATTTGTCCGTTCCATTTGTAGCCGTTGACGTCTGGCTACATCTGATTTTCGGTCCCAGTCTGTCAGCTCTCCCTTCCCCTCTAAAAGAGAGGTGCGGGGCAGTTGGCCAAGGCAGGTCATTACACCATGTGGTTTTCTTTGGTAGAATACAGGAGGGGTTTACCATTGCACCCCCCTGCACAGTGTGAGAGATTATGCCTTTCGGCACCTTCCTATATAGAGAGGAGAGCTGGTCTTGTGGTAGCAAGCATGACTTGTCCCTTTAGCTAAGCAGAGTCTGCCCTGGTTGCATTTGAATGGGAGACTACATGTGTGAGCACTGTAAGATATTCCCCTTTGGGGATATTGCTGCTCTGGGAAGAGCAGAAGGTTTCAAGTTCCCTCCCTGGCTTCTCCAGGATAGGACTGAGAGAGATTCCTGCCTGCAACCTTGGAGAAGCCACTGCCAGTCTGTGAAGACAATACTGAGCTAGAAAGACCAATGGTCTGACTCCGTATATGGCAGCTTCCTATGTTTCTATATTGCTGTTGCCCGATATAGGTGTTTCCCATATTCTGGGAAACATACCAGCAGGGATTTGAACCAGCAACCTCTTGCTCACTAGGCAAGTCATTTCCTCGCTGCGCCATTAAGTGTCTTTCACTCTCTCAACTCCATGCATAATTTTATAAAACTTGTACCATGTCTTTCCGTAGTTACCGCTTTTCCAAATTAAAAAGCCCCAGATGTTATAGCCCCTGCTAACTGGGCAAAGAGGCACCTTTTACCGTGGTGATTCTCTTTATTTAGCAGGGGGAGAGTAACTGGCCCTATCCACCCCCAGCACAGTACTTCCAGTGACTGTTGCTGGTGTGTGTCTTATGTTTCTTTTTAGAATGTGAGCCCTTTGGGGACAAGTAGCCATCTTATTTCTCTTTGTAAACCGCCCTGAGCCATTTTTGGAAGGGCGGTATAGAAATTGAAGAATTATTATTATTATTATTATTATTATTATTGCCTTGTATCATAAGGAAGGTGCTCCAGGCCTCTGATAATCTTGGTTGCCCTCTTCTACATCTTTCCCAGTTCTACAATGTCCCCCTTAAGATAAAGTGACCCAAAATGTACACAGTACTGAGCCTTAGCATTTCCAAGGCCTTTCTCATCCTACCCCACCTCCACGTTATGAATTTCTACACGGTAACAGGGAGGTTGCACTGGATGAGGGCTGGGTCAGCAGAAGTATCACAGCAGCTGGATGGACAAAGGCAGAACAAGGGGGATTGTGGGCAGTTTCGGGGGCATGGTAGGAAAGGAGCAGAAGAGCTTCCAGCATTGTAGGAACCCTGCAAAGATTGCTCTGCCTTCTGCACTTCCCTTCCACTTTCCATTGTCCAATGGTTTGGGCAAAAGTGTGGAATTTTCTAATTGCTGAGAAACCAATGGAAATATCAGGGGTGTGTGGAACCCCCTGAGAAATTTCACATTATTTGTTTGTTTGTTTGTCTTATTTAATAGAAGCTGCTTCAGTTTCCCTTGACAATTATCAGATGGTTGTCTTTGGGAGGAACGCTGAAATCCACTTCTAATGTCTTTCTTTTTTTTTTAATGGTGCAGAACCTCTAAATGCACCAAATTCACACCAGTATGGGAAGACCACAATTGAGAGGCATTTCTACTTACTTGGGGTCCCTGCACTGAATATGCCTGGCACCCTAATGGATGGGCACCATAGCCCAAGAAATACAAAACAATGTATACATTACACAGGCATGGAAGTGTAATTATAGCTCTTCCTCCAGTGAGGGAGAGAAAGGGAAATAAATGCACCCAGTCAGCAAACACTGGCTGCAAATTCACTCCAGAGGGCTCTTGCAGACCTTGTGGCAATTGGGTCACACCCACGTGCATGTGACATCACATGCAAGGGGCATCACTGGCATGTGCAGTGTGCGCACAGTGGGGCTGCCAGGGATGGGGCAGAACCCTTGTCTCTGTTCCCTGGCTCTGCCACTGTAGAGCAAACATTTCAAATCTCAGAATCTCCTGAAGAACAAGTGTGTCCATTTTCTAATGAATCCATGGGAAAACGGCTCCGTTATGAGCAGCAGAAGTTGAAAAGCACCATGAAATCACAGCACCATGGTCAGGTCTCCCCTGCTCCCCATATTTATAATGGGAGGTTTTGATAACTAATAGTGAAGCCCAGACTGACTCAATTTCTTCAGGAAAGAGGGAATTGGGCTCCCAGCTCACCAAATGCAGCCTTGAGGCAGCCCTACAGGGTTTGTGTTGGTGCATGAGCAGCAGAGCCCAATGCAGGGTATGGTCCTGTGGGAGGAAGCAGTTTTGTTCCTGCCACTCCACCAGCCCACCCCCTTTTGATTGTGTGAAAGGCTACGTGTGTGTGTGTGTGTGTGTGTGTGTAGACATTTCATTTCAAGACCTCATTTTGCCTCAGTACTGGAGAAATCTTTCTTGGTTTGAGCAAATGCAAAGTGCTGCATTTTTTCAGGAAGGTATCCGCCCCCCGCCCCTCTGCCTCAACTGTTAGCAGAACATGAGTTACACAGTCTCGCAAACTGCAGCCTGCAGCAGGTGCTGTCTTTTGCACAAAACTCTGGCAGATGTTAATTGCATTCTGTGCAGCAATAGACGGCGTGCAAATGTTGATTAAACAGACCATTCATGTTAATGAGTCCGTTAATAATGAGATAATGGGGCTGATCTGATGTTATCCGTATGCCTGCTTCAGGAACCTCGTGGCAAATGAGGATCAATATATACGGAGGCAAGGAAACGGTTTCAAACCAAGATCATGAGTGTGTGCATAACAAAGATAATCATTTTAGAACAAGATGTGCTGTGTGTGCCACTGCTGTGATATCATTCACTTAGGCTGACATGGAGAGGAAAGAAATGTATTACAACTGCTGCGGGAAACACTAATGTTATATCAGTTAGCAGCCATTTTTCTCATTAGTCTATGAATAATCTAGTGGTTAGCCTTCATCTTTCCTGCGGAGAACTGCTGTTGTCTATTCTCCCCCCAGAGTTCAATGTAAAGCAACCATAGAACTACTACCTGTAGTAGTAGTAGTAGTAGTAGTAGTAGTAGATCCCTCCTTCTTTCTCCATTTTTTTCTTTATCATTTCAAGATAACTTGACTGGGGTGTCTCTTGGCATTGGGATGTTGCCAGCCTCAAAGTCTGAACGGCTTGAGGGGGGGATGCTTCTTGATGACACCTTGACCTTATATGGGTTGCATAAGAAGAACAGTGATCAGCCCTAGGGCTGTGGAGCAGCTATGAGCTGGGGTGTAATCACCATCAAGAGTTAGGTAAGGAAATTACAACTCGGGTTTAGAAGCATTACTTAATTAGTTGATTGATTCGAGTTTTCTACCGCCTCACCCAGACGGCTCTAGGTGGTTCACAAATATAAAAACAGCTGAAAACAAATAACTCATTAAAACAAACAAAATTAAAGCCAGTTTAAAATCATTTCATTTGGTTCCTACACTGCAGGGGGGTGGAGAACATAAGCCTCTTCACTGTATGGATTTGCCTATTTGAACTTATGAAGTTGTGGCTATTAACTTCCAGGAAATGTTTCCTCACGTCTTTATCGGTGTGGTGGCAGAGCCTATGGGCAATGTCTGCTGAATTCTCAGAAATCAGAAGCTGGCCAAGAAAGTTATTCAGTTGTCAGAGGGGAGGACTTAAAAAGGATATTGTTGAACTGGAAAAGGTGCAGCAAAGGGGTTGAAGCACCTTCCCTATGAGGTGAGGCTAAAGTGTTTGGTGCTTTTTATTTGGAAAAAACATGTAGGAGCGGGGATGATGGAGGTTTATAAAATTATGCATGATGCAGAGAAAGTCAACAGAACTAAGTTTTTTCTCCTCTCTCATAATAGTAGAATTTGAGGTCACCCAATAAAATTGGTTGTTTGCAGATTCAGGCCAGAGAAAAGAAAGCACATTTTTCACACAAGCCTTAACGCAAGGGATCTCAGCTCTGGGTTCCCAGAAGTTGTTGAACTACAAATCCCATCATCTGCAGCCAGAATAGCTAAAGTTAGTCCAACCACATCTGGGGACCCAAGTCTGAGAACCCCTGGCTTTATGGATGGCTTATTCATTCATTCATTGGATTTCTATACTGCCCTTCCAAAAATGGCTCAGGGCAGTTTACACGGAGAAATAACAAACAAATAAAATGGCTCCCTGTCCCCAAAGGGCTCACAATCTAAACAGAAACGTAAGATAGACACCAGCAACAGTCACTGTTGGTACTGTGCTGGGGGTGGATAGGGCCAGTTGCTCTCCCCCTGCTAAATAAAGAGAATCACCACATTAAAAGGTGCCTCTTTGCCAAGTTAGTCCAACCACATCTGGGGACCCAAGTCTGAGAACCCCTGGCTTTATGGATGGCTTGGGTTCAGGGTATTTAAGAAAGTGCCTCCTTTGTCATGAACCCTCTCACCTATTCAGGTCATATGGGGAGGTCTGGTTATGGTTGCCACAGGCTTGTTTGATGGCTGCTCAGGATTGGGCCTCCTCTGTGGCTGCCCCAGGGCCCTGGAATTCATTCCCAGTAAAAATAAGAACATCTCTGGCTGTTTTATAAAAGATCCTTAAGACACACCTGTGTTCTCAGGCTTCTAATTAATTAATTAATTAATTAATTAATTAATTAACTTTGAGTGGCTTGTTTTATATTGTAACATTGGTTTAATAATTTTATCCAGTTTCACTGAATACTGGCTGCTGGGGGGGAAGTGAGAAAAAGAGCTAGTGCCTTCATGCCCTGCCTATGGGTTTCCTGGAGGCATTTGGTTGGCCACTGAGTGAAACAGGATGGTGGATATGATGGATCATCGGTGTGTTCCAACAGGGCTCTATTTATGTTCTTAAGACGTCTTTTCCCTGTCTAACTCCTTGGCTCTTTGTCCCTACCCATGACAAGAAGTAATGGAAAAATTATGCAAAACATTAGCTTTGGAGCTACTCCTCCCCACCCTTCGTTTGCTGGACAGACCAACTGAGCCCAACACAGACCTGCTGCCTAATTGGGATCTTCCCTTCCCCAAGTGCCAATGCTTCACCACCTGCAAGTACTGAGAGCTTACACCGGCCCTACCAGTCAGGTAATGACAAAGAGGACCTCGGACTTAATTCTGAGTGGCACCCAGGACCTGGTGCACGATGTCAGTGTCATCGACCCCTTAGGAAACAGTGACCATAGTGCCATCAAATTCAGCAAACATGCGGGGAGAGAATCACCAAGGAAGTCTAACACACACTTTGAATTTCAGAAGAGGAAACTTCTCCAAAATGAGGAGTATGGTGAAAAGAAAGCAGAAAGGGAAAATCAGGAGAGTCACTTCGCTCCAGAGTGCATGGAGTTTACTCAAAGGCACAATACTAGAAGCCCAGTTAGACTGTATACCAAAAGGAAGAAAGATACCACTAAGTCCAGGAGGATGCCAGCATGGCTAATGGGTACCGTCAAGAAAGCCATAAAAGAGAAGAAGAATTCCTTCCGATATTGGAAGGCCTGTCCAAATGAAGAGAACAGAAAGGAACACAAACTCTGCAAAAAGAATTGCAAGGTGAGAATAAGGGAGGCAAAAAGAGAGTTTGAGGAACATTTAGCCAAAAGTATCAAGGGGAATAACAAAAACGTCTTTAAGTACATCAGAAGCAGGAAATCTGCCAGGGAGGAGGTTGGATCATTAGACAATGAGGGAGTGAAAGGGATTATTAAGGAGGATATGGAGGTGGCAGAGAAGCTAAATGAGTTCTTTGCGTTTGTCTTCACGGCAGAGGATACTGAGCATATACCTGTTCCTGAACCAGGCTTTTGAGGGATGGAGGCTAAAGAACTGAGTCAGATAGAAGTGACAAGAGATGATGTTCTAAACTGTCTGGAAAAACTGAAAACTAACAAATCACCTGGGGCGGGTGGCATCCCTCTAAGAGTCCTCAAAGAACCCAAATGTGAAATTGCCAACCTCCTTGCTAAAATATATAACTTATCCCTGAAATCAGGCTCTGTAGTATCAGAGGACTGGAGAGTAGCAAATGTAACACCAATTTTCAAAAAGGGATCCAGGGGCAATCCAGGAAATTACAGGCTGGTTAGTTTAATGTCTGTTCCAGGCAAACTGATGAAAAGCATTCTCAAGGATAAAATTGTAAAGCACATAGAACAAGAGGCCCTGCTGGGAGTGAACCAGCATGGCTTCCGCAAAGGGACATCTTGCCTCACCAACCTTTTGGAGTTCTTTGAGAGTGTCAACAAGTGTGTGGATCAAGGTGATCCAGTTGACATAGTATAACTGGACTTCCAAAAAGCTTTTGACAAAGTTCCTCATCAAAGACTCCTGAGGAAACTTAGTGGTCATAGGTTAAGGGGACAAGTACATGGGTGGATAGCTAACTGGTTGAAAGACAGGAAACAGAGGGTAGGGATAAATGGAGAGTTTTCACAATGGAAGGAAGTAAGAAGTAGGGTCCCCCAGGGATCTGTACAGGGACCAGTTCTTTTTAATTTATTCATAAATGATCTAGAAGCAGGAGTAAACTGTGAGGTGGCCAAATTTGAAGATGATACCAAACTCTTTTGGGTAGTGAAATCCAAAATGGATTGTGAGGAGTTCCAAAGGATCTCTCCAAACTGGGTGAGTGGGCAACAAAGTGGCAAATGCGGTTCAATGTTGGCAAGTGTAAGGTGATGCACATTGGGACGAAAAACTAGGGATGTGCAAAAAATTTCGGGCACAGAACGATCTGTGCCCGAAACGAACAATTTCGGGTGATTCGGGGCCGAACCGAATCACCCCCGATGTCTCCCGATATTTTTTTTCCCACTTTTTTTTTTCAGGCAAGAAGTTTTTTCTGAGGTGTGAATTCTCATTGTATCATAGCAAATGAGATTTTTTTCAATTAAGCAACTCTCATGACCCCACTTTCACTTTTTCACACTCTCTATTACTATGAATAATATGAGGAAGTAATCAATTTAGCACACTTCACCTTATGAAGACAAACCTCATAAAAATAAATTCACCAAAATTCACCCCTCTGCCCAATCAGTCTTAAATTGGGGATGGGTGGTAGCCTCCACCCATTAGGCACTATCTACCAGGCCACCCCACTCCTTTGGGGCAGATCCACTTTCTGCCCCCAATCTGCCCCAAAGACACCCAAACTTCAAATATTCTCAAAAAAATCACCCCTTTGTCCAAACCCCCTGAACTTGGGGTGGTAGCCTCCACCCATTAGGCACTACCACCCCACCCCACTATTCTTCCCCAGGCCCCACTTTCTGCCCCAATATGCCCCAAAGACATGAAAATTTCAGAAATTTACCAAAAATCAGCCCTTTGCCCAATCCCCCTGAAATTGGGGTGGTAGCCTGCACCCATTAGGCACTACCACCCCACCCCACTCCTTTTGCCCAGATCCCATGCTATGCCCCCAAACTGCCCCAAAGCCACTAAAACTTCAAAAATTCGCCAAAAATCAGGACTTTGCCCAATCCCCCTGAAATTGGGGTGGTAGACTCTACCTATTGGGCACTACCATCCCATCCCAAAATTTTGCCCCTGGGCCCCTTTTTACCTCCCGAATAGATTCAGATTTGGATTCATATTAAATCCGAATCCGAACCGAATCAAGGGTGATTCGGGTGACCCAGATTCGGGCACAAAACAGAACACAGGTTATTCGGTTCGGGTCCGAGCCGAATCACCCAAAAACCCGAATTGCACACCCCTACGAAAACCCCCAACTTCAAGTATACGCTGATGGGATCTGAGCTGTTGGTGACTGACCAGGAGAGGGATCTTGGGGTTGTGGTGGACAGCTCATTGAAAGTGTTGACTCAATGTGCAGAAGTTGTGAAAAAGGCAAATTCCATGCTAGGGATCATTAGGAAGACGACTGAAAATAAAACAGCTAATATTATAATGCCCTTATACAAAACTATGGTGCGACCACACTTGGAGTACTGCGTACAGTTCTGGTCACCACATCTAAAAAAGGTCATTGTAGAACTGGAAAAGGTGCAGAAGAGGGCAAACTAGATGATTAGGGGCCTAGAGCACCTTTCTTATGAGGCAAGACTACAACTCTTGGGGCCTTTTAGTTTAGAAGTCTATCAATGGCTACTAGTTGGAGGGCTGTGGCCACCTCCAGCCTCAAAGGCAGGATGCCTCTGAGTACCAGTTGCAGGGGAGTAACAGCAGGAGGGAGGGCATTTCCTGAACTCCTGCCTGTGGCTTCCAGCGGCATCTGGTGGGCCACTGTGTGAAACAGGATGCTGGACGAGATGAGCCTTGGGCCTGATCCAGCAGGGCTGTTCTTATGTTATGTTCTTATGCCACCACAAGACCAGCTCTCTTCACTTATGAAGTGAGAAATCACTTATTGCAAGCACATCCCTTTTTTCATCTCAAAACCTTGGAGGGTAGGGGCTGCAGTCATCTGCTTTGGGAATCGGGAATCCTGTGTGCTGTATGCACTTCATGGCCTTTTTCCCCCTTGTAGCTTGAATTGCTTGTCACAGTTCTGTTTCTTTGGCCACACCCAATTTACAGGTATGTCCCTAGTTTCATTGGTGGAGTGTTGGAGGGTAAGACTATTTTATTTGTCTTCTATTTACTTATTGAGAAGGGTAGATTTTTGTGGTAGAATTTATGTCTATGGATGTGTCTTTGCGATTGCCACCCAGATGAGCAGTTGATTTCATGAGCTTATAATGAATAAAAAAGTGTATTATGAGCATTGATCAGACATATAAGCAAACCGATAATAATATTACATTCAGATAAGAGTTCTATCTTACAATATATACCAATACAGTAGCCATTTTATGGCGGCATCTAGGAGATAGAACCAGAGGTTCTTGTTGGATCTTGACAGCAGCCACACAAAATTTGGTGACATTATGAGTGATAGAAGATTCCTTATCAGTGAGAAGAAGTGTGGCATAAAATTCATCAGTTCAGCTGGAAAAATGTTATAACAAGGGAATTATAAGATTACGTTGACTATCATTATAAAGAGAACAATATAACAGCATGTGGTAGACAGATTCAACCTCACCTGAACCACAAGGGCAGATCCAACCGGCCAAAGGAATTTTCAAAAATTTCCTAAATAAAACTGCTGATGGTAAGGTATCATATCTTGCTCCAAGGAACACTTGGTGATTGGCTAGGCAGAGAAAGTGACAGTAAATAACTGGTGGGTTCCTAGCTGAAATCACAAAGGAGCCCTCTTATAATCTCTGAAATAAATCTTAAGTCATTTTGGTGCTCAGTATCCAAGATCCTCTGCTTGAGGATCTCCTTGGTTTGACTCTATCCTAGTAATGAGAAATACTCTATAGAAAAGCCAAGTGATGAACATTTACTCAATAGTGCCTGTGTCTCTGTCAGCCAGCACAAGGGAATCCACCCCAAAAAGGAAAAAATTATTTTAATCCAATATTTGAAGATTAAAATCCATGCTTTTGTTTCCACCCTCTGTGACCACATTTGCACATAAAGTGGAACTGCAGTTGAAGGGGCCAGTGGTTCCATGAGCATTACAGAACTCCAATCTGAACTCTTGGGTTGTAGTGAGTTTTGATGCTGTAACCCAAGGTTGGACACTGTCTGTGGTACCTCTGAATGTGGAACCATAGGCTGTGTCCCCTGGAACCGAAGTTGAGGAAGGAAACTCCTCCCTCAACTCTGGTGAGATTGGCTGTGTGGGCTGTTCTTCAGTGAAGAAGGTGAAAGGTGGGGGAGGTGCGGAACTGCACGTCCATTGGACCTATGGTTCTGTGTTACATGCAAATGAGGCCAGAATCTGAGTATGGTGTGCTTGTCCTACCCATCTGTGACTTAGCACACAATCAAGCTCCCTGCCTCTATCCTTGTTTTTAACTCACAAATTATCAGGAAATGTGTGCAGCTCCTGATCTAAGGTAGGATGCTTGTCTTACCCTAGTGAAAATCAGATGAAATAGCCTAGAATGGAGTTCACTGGACATTAATAAGGTAACCTGGGAGCTATTTCTCTGTGGTCTGGACCCATACTGCTCCAGCAACATCTGTAGACAGAAGACATATTGGTTGGCCAAGTGTACCATGCCAACATAATCAACTCCCAGGGAGGGGGTGATGCTGGTGAGGAAATGAACATGTCATGGCTCAAACCTCTGAGTCAGAAGAGTGAGAGGAGGAGTGGGAGGACTCGGTTGGGCGTGCAGGCTCAGAGGCACAGCAGCAGGATTTGGCTGGGAGAACAGACTCTGGACCTGGGCTGGAATGGCAGCATACAGAGGAATTTCAACAGCTGGCAGACATGAGTGCTGAAGAGGCTGATGATGAGGAAGCTGGAATTTCATCTGTGTTAAGAAGGCGTCTCAAGAGAAAGGCTCAGTGGGAGACATGCAGGTGCAAGATATCACAGGAGAGGAAATAGAAGTGCTGAGCCAGGAAAGCCTGATTGGCTGCCGGTTATCTTAAGCCCTATATTAAGTAGACTGTTATTGCTGTTAGCAACTTCACTTACCGCAGACCGTGTTCATACTTAGCATGCTTCAACCTTTCGTGTTCCAGCCTGCCCTTGTTCTGTTCATTTCCTTGCTCTGCTGTCCCTTGTTCTGTTCATTCCCTGTTCTGTTGTTTTTTCAGTTATTACTCAGTTATTGTAGAGGGGGGTACCTAGTTTAGTTCAAGGGTTTTTATTTTGTTTACTACTATTTTACTTGGTGAGTCTTTTATCGCTTTAATTTGTGCAGCTTTGCTGCTACTCTTATTTCTAGACTTTCTGTTTAACTCAACAGTTTAAACAGAAACAGACTTTCTGTTTAACTAACAGAAGTAGAGCTGAAGGGGTTGTAAATCCTGACAGGTTAGCTGAGCCAACATATCCTCCCTAAATGCCTGCCTGGAAGCAGTAATGGGCTGGATGAGGGAGAATAAACTGAGGCTGAATCCAGATAAGACGGAGGTACCTATTGTGAGAGGTCAGAACTCTAGAGACGATTTTGATCTACCTGTTCTAGATGGGGTCACACTTCCCCAAAAGGAACAAGTTCGCAGTCTGGGAGTACTTCTGTATCAATGTCTCTCCTTGGTTTCTTAGGTTGAGGCGGTGGCCAGGGGTGCTTTCTATCAGCTTCAGCTGATACGCCATCTGCATCCATTTCTTGAGATCAATGACCTCAAAACAGTGGTACATTTGTTGGTAACCTCCAGACTTGACTTATGTAATGCAGTCTATGTTGGGCTGCCTTTGTACGTAGTCCGGAAACTTCAGTTGGTTCAGAATGCAGCAGCCAGGTTGGTCTCTGGGTCATCTCAGAGAGACCACATTACTCATCTGTTGATGGAGCTACACTGGCTGCTAATAGGTTTCCGGGCAAAATACAAAGTGCTAGTTATAACTTACAAAGCCCTAAATGGCTTAGGCCCTGGGTATTTAAGAGAGCGTCTTCTTCTCTATGAGCTCCACCACTCATTGAGGTCTCTTGAGGAGGTCCATCTCCAGTTGCCGCCAACTCGTCCGGTGGCTGCACAGAGATGGGCCTTCTTGGCTGCTGCCCCGAGATTGTGGAATGCGCTTCCTGCTGGGATATGATCCTCCCCATCTCTGGCAATTTTTAAAAAACTTCTGAAAACACATCTCTTCGACCAGGCTTTCTCAGCTTTTAAAAAATTGTTTTTAAATTGTTCTGACTATTTAATTGTTGTTTTATGATGTTTTTAATTGTTAATCATTGTTTTATGCTTTATAATTTTTGTTTTAATTAACTGATTTTAATGGTGTTTTAATGTAAACCGCCTTGAGCCTTTTGGAAGGGTGATATAAAAGTTTTAATAATAAGTTAATAAATAAAATAAACAGATTTACAACAGAACCAGGGGTGCAGATGCCCCTTAAGCATCTGAGTTCCCTCCTCATTTTTCTGAACTCCCTCCCAAAATATAATTTTCTCCCACCAATACACCACTACGATCTTTCTGCTTCCCCCCAAAACTTAAGTGAGGAGTTGCCTCTCAGGTTTCCCCTCTGTCTGCAGCCCTGGAATGAATCACATCATCTAGCCAGTCCACATTGTTCCTCACTACAGTTGTCATCAGGCCTGTGGTTATACAATGCAAGAGACCAAGCCTTCTTAGAAAGTCTCAGCACTTGAGAAACAGGTGAGAGTTGGCAGAAGGTAATTCAAAATGAGGGACCTTGAAGAGTCTGGCTTTACTTGCCTTGATTATTTTCCTGAAAAAAGGTCAGCAAAGAAAGCAGTGATGTCTTGAATCAAGCCACACATTGCCCAGCTTGGGTGCCGCCAGGCCCAAGGCTATATCTTGATTGAATAAGGAAGCCGCTGCTCAGTCATAATTTGTGTTTTAATGGAGAATCCAGACCTCTGTTAGAAATGATTAAGCATCTCCTCTGGCATCTCCTGTATGCTTGTTCTTCTGGGAGAGTTGCAGTGCCTACCCTTTGCCTGTTCCGGCTCTGAGAAGCTGGCAGTGCTTGCACTTGGCATGCCATTTGCAAAGCTCCCACTGGGCCAGACTAAACACATTCAAAGGCGCCTGAACCCCAGTGATGTCTAGGAGAATTTTGCATTGGACTAATGAAAGCCTTGATTCAACTAACATGAATGTGATGCTGTTATTAACCAATATAGGACTTCCTCTAGCACAAAAATTGGCTTTGTGCCTCTGATGAGGATATCTACGGGACATCACTTTATTTCCTATGTAAAAATATGCCCTTTCAATGAGATGCACTAATCCCTACTATTAGCACTCTTTTAAATTCCTTCCACTTTCTTTGCCTTGCTGTATTGCTAGTTGGCTAATCCTAGGGACTGACAATTCTATCTATATATATTTCATTTAGTAACATATGTATTGCAAATATGTATGTATTCAATTAAAACTGCACACACACACACATACACACAGACAATACCATCACAGTTAGGAACATAGGAAGCTCCCTTATACCAAGTCAGACCATTGATCCATCTAGCTCAGTACGGTCTACCCAGACTGGCAGCAGCTTCTTCAAGGTTACAGGCAAGAGTCTCTCCCAGCCCTATGTGGAGATGCCAGGGAGGGAACCTGGAACCTTCTGCATGCAAGAATGCAGTTGATCTTCCCAGAGTGGAAGCCTACTCAGTTGGAAGCCTACTCTGGAAAGAGCAGGAGCAGCTTCAGGGAGTGAGCAAGCTTTTCTAATCAACAACATCTAGCTTCCCCTTCCCCCTTTAAATTAACTAACAGGAGGAGGTGGGATTTTGAGAGGCTGGTTTCTCTTTAAGGGATAAGTCCTAGTCGGTGTGTGTGTTATTTGCCAGGGCTAGCAAATTCCTGTGTTTTAGTTTGTTCCTGCCTGCAGGGGGTGGAGTCAGCTAGGGAGGGGGGAGGCCCCACATTCCTTTGACCCACATCCTGTGTCTCAGTTGGAAGCCTACTCTTGGCATAAGAGGTGAAGGCCTGAGAGCATAGCGAAGAGGGATAGCAAACAGGACGTTGGAGTTTTTCAGGAATTTAGCAGGAAGTGTGCGGGGGAGCCAGGAACAAGCCCCTGTGATCACAAGGAGAAGAGAACGTAAGTACAAATCCCTCCCTCATATACCTGAGAAAGGCCGTTAGGACAGTTAAATAGCTGACCATTACCGCTGAGAATTATCCATCAAATAAACTATCTCTAAATACTGTAAACAGCCAACAAAACCACAATGAAGCTAGAAAGACAGCAGGAGAGGGGGCATTTCCCAGTTTATTGCACAGAGTGCCACATGTATGAATATTTGCTCCATGGGCAGAAGTCATGGGTGTGCTCGGTGCAAGGAGCTCCTGGCTCTCAAGGAGCAAGTTCATTCCCTTGAGACCAAGGTGGCGGATTTGGAGAAGCTCAGAGAGGCAGAGAGGCATGCAGACAAGACCTTCAGGGATGTGGTAGAGGCATACAACTCCAGGGCATCCCACTCCATTCTCAGGGAGAATGAAGGTCCCGGGCAAGTAGGACATCGGTCTGAGGAAGAGGGAAATGCTCATTTAGAAGGGGCCCCATCCGTGGACGACAAGCCCATATCCTCTCGCACAGGGGATACTCCTCTGGGGACTGAAGGCCTCTTTGTAGTGGGCGATTTATTCATCAGAGGCATAGAGAGATGGGTTTGTGACCTGCGTGTTGACTGTATGGTGACTTGCCTGCCTAGTGCATCACACAGTGTCTAGATAGACCGTTAAGCAGTGATGGGGAGGAGACAGCTGTCGTGGTGCACGTCAGCACCAATGATGTGGGGAAATGTAGTTGGGATGTCCTGGAAGCCAAATTTAGGCTGATAGGTAGCATTTTGAAGTCCAGGAACCCCAAGGTAGCATTCTCAGAAATACTACCTGTTCCACACGCAGGTACAGTGAGACAGGCAGAGCCAAGGGATTTCAATGTGTGGATGAGACGTTGGTGCCAGGAGGAGGCGTTTAGATTTGTTAGGCACTGGAATACATTTGGGGGCAAGCAAGGCCTGTACAAGGGGGATAGGCTGCACTTGAACCAAGAGGGAACCAGACTGCTGGCACTTTAAATAAAAAAGGTTGCAGAGCAGCTTTTAAAATATTGCCTGGGGAATAGCTGATGGGAGCTGGGCAGTATCCCGTTTGGCAAATGCCACCCAGGAAAGTGTGAGGGTGCAGAGGACGCAGATAAAACAGAAGGGGACAGAGCAGAACTACATAAAGAGCAGACAGAAGGCTGTGCCAGCTGGTCAAAGAGTCAAAAGAAAAATAGCACACAACAGGGAAGACATTCAATATATAGGTGCTTATATGCCAATGCCAGAAGCCTCTGAGCCAAGATGGGTGAGCTGGAGTGCTTGGTTGCTAACACAGAAATAAATATAGAGGGCATAACAGAAACATGGTGTGGACAGTGAGAACCAGTGGGACACTCTTATCCCTGGATATAAACTCTATGGAAAGGACAGGGAGGGGGACCTTAGATGTGGAGTAGCACTGTATGTTAAAGAAGGAATAGAATCTAACAAGCTAGAAAACCTAGGTGGACTAGAGTCCTCCACAGAAACCCTATGCGTGACAGTACAAGGCCTGAAAGGGAACGTGCTACTGGGGACGTGCTATCACCCTCTGGATCAAAATGCCGACAGTGACTGGGAGCTGCAGCAGGAAATCAGGGAGGCATCAAGGAGAGGCAGGGCTGTAATAATGGGTGACTTCAATTACCCACACACAGACTGCATAAATTCACAGTCAGGCAATGACAAAGAGGTCAGATTTCTAGATATGCTAAATGACGGTGCCCTAGAACAGTTGGTCTTGGAACCAACCAGAGAGAAGGCGACACTTAATCCTGAGTGGCACCCAGGACCTGGTGCGTGATGTCAGTGTCATCGACCATTTAGGGAACAATGACCATAGTGCCATCAAATTCAGCATACATGTGGGGAGAGAATCACCAAGGAAGTCTAACACAGACACTTTGAATTTCAGAAGGGAAAACTTGTCCAAAATGAAGAATATGGTGAAAAGAAAGCTGAAAGGGAAAATCAGGAGAGTCACTTTGTTCCAGAATGCATGGAGTTTACTCAAAACCACAATACTGGAAGCCCAGTTAGATTGTATACCCAAAAGGAGGAAAGGTACCACTAAGACCAAGAGGATGCCAGCATGGCTAACAGGTAATGTCAAGGAAGCCATAAAAGGGAAGAAGACTTCCTTCTGAAATTGGAAGGCCTGCCCAAATGAGGAGAACAGAAAGGAACACAAACTCTGGCAAAAGAAATTCAAGGAAACAATAAGGGAGGAGAAAAGAGAGTTTGAGGAACATTTAGCTAAAAGCATCAAGGGGAATAACAAAAACTTCTTTAAATATATCAGATGCAGGAAAAGTGCCAGGGTGGCGGTTGAACCTTTGGGTAATGAGGGAGTGAAAGGGTTTATTAAGGAGGATATGGAGATTGCAGAGAAGCTAAATGAGTTCTTTGCATCTGTTTTCATGGCAGAGGATACTGAGCATATACCTGTGCCACGGCAACACATGAGGAGACCCACACCGGGAGGCTGAAACAAGCCTCCCGGCCCTGGGGGTCTCTCCAGGATGCCCAACGTACTTGCGCAGGGCATCCTGGAACTTCTGGGGGTTGCACGGCCCCTGATCCCTGCAGCCCCCACCAGCTCCGTGACAGAGCCAGCAGTCATGTGGGCAGCCGATCCAGATGCACAGGGCTGCCTGAACAATTGTCTGTTGGGAGAGCGGGCTAAGCTCCCTCTCCCTGCAAATCTGCTCACGGTGAGTCTCACTGATCGTGAGACTCGCCTCATGGTGTAATATTTACACAAAATAACCCCAGGCCGACACAGAGCTCTTAACAAAGCATTTTTAAGCAACAAACACACTAAGTAAAGTTAGCAGTCACAAATAACAACAGCTGCAGATTCACAAAACAATTCAATATATATCTAACAATCACCAAATCAGGGCAGGGGGAACAATGTCAGTGATTATGTTCAGAAAAAATGACATATTCTTAGTTAAAAGATTTCCTGAAAAATATAGCTCCCCACCCACAACAAAAAGTCTATTTTCAGCCTGAAAATAGAAATATGAGAATATTTATTTCTCACCCTCATTCAAATGTTACACAGAATATGTAACATTGTGTCATTGAAAATGAATCCACTCTCATTTGCTACCAGAGAATCTACTCTCAGAACACTTCCTAAACAACAAAACCCAGTACCCTATGGGCTTGGGGGGGGCGGGGTTAGCACCCTATGTGCACTACACCTACCACTTGCTCTGGGCCACCCTGGTGCCCCCCAAGTGGAGTTATGGGGCTGCTGATATTCCCATTATTCCCTATGGGGGGGAAAGCTTAAAGACGTGCAAGCTTCAGAAATTCTTTAAAAATCACCCCATTATTGCTGCCCTTTAAAAATCACATACATGGGTACTAATAATTCACATGTGATGCACAGTTTTTAGATTTGCTCGTTGAAGATTATATTTGCTTTTGTGCAAAAGTGTCCCAGACATGAACTGACAGTATGTGACATGACAGACATATATGCAGAAATAAAAGAGCAGGTTTTGCATAGCCCTACACAGCCTGATTTGGTCAGTAGTGATGATCCTAATTAATACGGTATCCAGAATTTAGCAAGAAGGATTAAATGTGTGTGTTAGAAATTCAGGTTCTTATTGGCTAACACATGATCCCTGCGCAGATGACCAATGTGGTTACAGCCAGCTTCACATCTCTAAAAGCAAACAGCATGCTTTTGAAGTCACACAAAGCTCTGTCTGGCATGCGCCCTTGTGAATCCAGATCCAGTTTGAAGGGGAAGACCCCTGGGGCACCAAAGAATTACTGGTCCTTTTAGCGCAGTACAGGTAGATTATATGGGACCCCTCCCTAGAACATCAGCTGGGAATAAGTACATCCTGGTATTTTTGGACACCTTTTCCCGATGGATCATGGGATATGCGGTTTAGAACAACACTGCCCTTACTACAGCCAAGAAACTTCTAGATTTTTGTGGGATATTCAGAGTTATGGAAGAGCTCAGTTCTGATAGAGGGAGTCACTTTGTTAACGAGGTCATGGCAGAGGCTTGTGAACTCCTGGGAATCCGGCAGAGATTCCATATTCCATGTAAACTGACTTCATCAGGGCAGGTGGAGAGGCAAAACCAGTCCATAAAGACTTCCTTGAGGAAGTTGCTCTCCCACAATGGTAAGGATTGGGATCAGAAATTGCCTTTGATCCTTTGGGCGTTGAGAGGGATGGAAAACTCTTTAGGATTCTCGCCTTATGAGACCCTGTTTGGAAGGAAAATGAGAATGCCGGAGAAATTATGGCTCAACATGGATCTGCCGCCGGAATTAGATATGGTAATATCTAATGATCTGTGGGTGCAAAACTTAGAGAAGACAATAAGGGAAGTGCAGCTTCAAGTAGCTCATTTAATTGGTCTGAAACGTAAGCAAGCAGAAAAGTACTTTGGAAATAAGGTCATGACTCATAAATGGAAAATAGGAGATTTGGTCATGCTCAGGAAGATGGGGGAAAGGCACACGTGTTAGATTTCAAATGGTCAGGCCTTTTTAGTATTGTCCAGAAGATTTCTCTGACCGTTTTCCAAATCCGTAAGTCTGTGAATCCTGAGGTTCTGAAATGGTACCACGCATCCCAACTCAAACCCTACAAGGTTCCCGATCCGGGGGAGGGGGGAGCGTGATTTTCTGTCTCTTTTGTTTATTTCCCCAGATAATGGAGCCAAGGTATCTGACGTTGTCCCACCTGTATACGTCCATATGGAACAGACGACTGACATGGCACATTTCGCATGAGTTTTGCACGTCTAAGATCCTGACTGACCAGAGGAGGACCTGGCTAACCCCGAGACAGGAGCTTGATCCCGTGTTTTATGCAATGGGGTGGGGTGGTCTCACTTGGCCCCAGGTGTTTGAGAATGCAAACCCAGGAACCTATCCTGGTGTCCCACCAGTTCGGTGGAGCATCTGCTGTATTTAGGATAGGGGTGTTCTCATCCATTACTCCCACGCTTACATACCTGATACTCTCATCCCTCCTTCGTTTCCCTTCTTTCTTCTCCTTTCCTCTTGAAGGCTATCCTCATCTCCGCTTTTGACATATATTTTAATATTGCATGTGTTTTATCCCAAATACAGGCACAATGGCCAGAGGAGGAATGGAGGGTGTGAGAGACACCCGCCGTGTGTGAAGGTTACTGTTGCCTTCAATCTGGTACTGTGCGGTGATGATGACCTTGCTGTTTGCCCTGAACTTGTATGACACGGCCATATTTTTCTGGGTGGACCATCCACCAGATAAAACAGGGTGAGAGCTTGGCAAAAGCAGACAACGTAGGCTGCGCACTTACACACCCAGGGTGTTTAACGAGGGTGTGGTTGTGGTCTAGGTGGCAAGGGGGGAAGGTGTACCTATTAATCTAACAACAAGCATACATGAAAATAGGTGCCTATTGCAAAAATGAATAAGAAGCCTCATTCAATGAAGTGGATCAAATGAATGTGTAATGATTCAAAAGAGTTACTGCTAAAAGTGGACAGATGTTGTGAGTGCAAAACATAACACCATGTGAAACCTTGGGAAACCTTGTGATAGGTACACCTTCCCCCCTTGCCACCTAGACTACAACCACACCCTCGTGCCTCTCAGGGGTAGGGGGTAGAGGACATAGGATCGGATCATCTCTCCCTGGCTCTTCAGGAATTCTGGGAACTCTGGGATGCATAACTGCATAATCCCCATCATTTGCCCGAGCACGTGCACTAAGCAATCTGAGCAAATGATAGCGCCCTCGGGTTGCAGTCTGAGACAGCAAGTTTCCTGTGACACGCTTTGTCCAAATCCATAATCCAATCAGCCAAATCAGTACAATGATCTGTGTGACCAAGATGAAAACTATTGGGTGTAGGAGCATGTTCACGAAACTGGTTCCAGTCGGACTCCAACCAAGCAGAGTGTCAAAGAAAGAGTGCCGCGCAGCCTTTTCTATCACTTCACCCTCCATCCTCACTACCTTAGCAATGTGATCTAAGATTTGCGCAGAATTGTTAAGCCTGCGCACATTAAGCAGTATCTGGCGTTCCAGATCACGGAGTTCAGACACCCATTCTATGATCCGAAGTTCATCCTCCAAATGGAAGCCTGACAGATCATATGGACTACGCATCCACTCCGTGACAGTAATACTATCAAAGGCAGTATGCGTAGTGGCCAATATCTCCCCTTGACAATCTCTTATCCATGTGTCACAAAAACAAGGGTTACCCTTGTTCCTCTGAATGATGATCTCCTCACCATTGGGCATGAAAACCTGATCGAAAGGAGTTTGCAGACAAAAGCATGATTCATTTGTCTCATACAGCACACTTCCTATGTTGGGAAAGACTTGAAATTTGGAAAAGCGAGGTTCAGGGAAGAACTCTGGTGGATTGGGGCACACAATCCAGGTGAAACCTGACTTGCAGTCCTGCAAGTTGAACACATGTGATAAGTTGGACCAATGAAAAAGGTCAGCCGGCAGCATATAGTTACCAGAACTGACCAAAGGAATGCCCAGATGGGACACCAGGAATACAGTCATTTTCTGTAGAACCTTGATGTGTGAAACATAGACTGTCAGCTTCAGAGCCTTTGGGTTCCAGTAAGCCAAAGCAATTTCTGCTGAATGCAGCAGGTGTGTGTGATTGTCTGCAGAGTATTTCAGACTCAGCACGGAAGCCCAATCAGAATGAATTTTGTGTGCCATGGTTTTCTCAAGCAGACTGGAACCAAAAGTAATCATGGCACCCTGGAGTTGTGTACACTGTACTGCAATGGACAGATTATAAACACCATGCCTTGTGGCAGACAAGGATTTCTCGAGTATTTCACGCTCAGTGCGGACCCAGCGTGGCAAAAGCTTAGCCAGATCGCTGTCATTTGCAGAAACAACATTTAGACCTCCTGACAGTTTATCGGTCGCCCCTTTCATGTGTGAGCCTATATAAGACAGCTTGTTAGCCACCACCTCTAGAGACATGGTGTTTAACCCTAAGTGCAAAACCAAACTTCCCTTTTTCACCAGCCGTCCAAAGGGCATGCCACTCAAATTCTTAAAGGAACAGCACAGTACAAATGTTAAAGATGATGATGATGATGATTAATTCGATTTCTATACTGCCTTTCCAAAAATGGCTCAGGGCGGTTTACAAAGAGAAATAAAACAAATAAGATGGCTCCCTGTCCCCAAAGGACTCACATTCTAAAAAGAAACATAAAGACACTCACACACCAGCAACAGTCACTGGAGGTACTGTGCTGGGGGTGGATAGGGCCAGTTACTCTCCCCCTGCTAAATAAAGAGAATCACCACGTTAAGAGGTGCCTCTTTGCCCAGTTAGCAGGGGTTGATGGTGATAAGCTGACTTACTGTGTAACATTATGCAAATGCTGGAATGTAATATTTGTGGAGTTTCACAAGAGTGCTGTTGTGCACGTGCAAAAATCGTTCAAGCTAAGTTTTGCAACAGTGCAGTCATATAATGCCTAACTTGTCATTTTAATTTCAGTGCTACTACTTTGAGTAATTTTCCTCATCATGTCAGCTAATAATAATAAATCTAGAGAATGTCTTTCATAATCAGCCACATAAAAAGCTAAGATAGTTGTTTCTTCACTTAACACAGCACAATAGCATTTCTGCCACAATATAATACAAAGGATGCAGAAAGGGTTTGTAATATGCCAGGTGTAATAATTGTAGGAAATAAAAAGTGTCCTTTTAAGGCTGTCATCTTGACATTTGGAACCCATGCTGGGCCAATTTCCCTAAGTGCCTATGTAAAAGCCGACCCTAATCCTTCATTACATAGTCTCTAAACCATCTTCCTTAAGTACCTGCTTATCCCATTTGGTTGGACACCACTCTCAGCACGCACTTCAAGAAGAGCTTTGGTGGCAGCCAGGGCGAAGCAACCCCATCCACAGGAAGACTCACAACCAGGAATGATAAAACAACGAGCAAAACAAGAGCTACCTGGCCGGCTGGTAAGTACTTGGAAGCATAGCTGTGTTTCTAATTAGAAGCATATTCTGTACCTCCTGGAGACATGTTTGTAGGGTGAACCTGGTGTTCCCTGCAAATGCACAGAACTTTGCCCCACTGTCATTTTGCCAGTGAAAAACTGTGGGCAGGGGAAATGCTTCAAATTATCCCATGAAGTGAACTTCCTGAACGGAGTTTCAAATGTGTGCTTACTCTTGAATACCCATGAAGGGGAAGGCTGTGGGGTGGGGGGAGGGAGCAGGAAAAGGGTTGCATGTCCCTGACCTCCACTGGTTTCCTGCCCTATACTCCTACCTCCCAAAGTGGCTTCTCATCTAAAAATAGCATTTGGACACACACCAAATGACACACAGCATTTGGATATTGATTGATTGATTTGATTTGTATACTGCCCTTCCAAAATGACTCATATAATGTGTCATCAGCCCCATAATTTCTTATTTTTATGTATGGTGAAATGGGGAAATTCTAGCTGGGATCTGGGAAGTGGGGAAACTACCTGGCAGAATCGAACTGGCAATGCAAGAGTTAAGTGCCCTCTTTTTGCCCCAAACTCCTGTGCTTTAAATCATACCCTATTAGCCCTCATTCGCCCAGCAGAAGTAGCAGCTGTCATGAGGTTCAGCCATCAGCAGAAGTTATAAGATCTAATAGGGCTTAAAGCAGGGGGGCTTTTAACCTTTTTGCACCTATGGAACCCCTGGATCCTCACTTATTACTTCCACCCCATTCCATAGGCTTCAGTTAAAATGAGAGCAAAAATAAGTAGCCAGGATAGATATTTTCAAGAACTTTATTTTGGAGCAAATTGAATTCTGTGCACACATTTTTCCCCCTTGGGACTCTGGACCCACACCCTGGACCCCCAGGGGGTCCATGGATCCCAAGCTAAGAACCCCTGGCATAAAGCAATATGAATGGAGATTTCTTTGAAAGCAAGTATAAGTCAGTGTTCAGTAACAGGCCCACAGAACTTAGGCATTACCCCAAAAGCCACATGGGGACATGCCCTAGCTGACTGGTAGATCACTGGTAGATCACATGCAGAAATATCCCAGGTTCAGTCCCCAGCACCTTCAGGTATGACCAGGTAAGGCCCTTGCCTGAAACCCTTAAGAGCCCCTTCCAGGCAGTGGTAATAATTCTGAGCTAAATTAAGCAATGTTCTGAGCCAGTAGAAAGCAGCTTCATATGTTCTAGACCTCTGCAGTTGGAAGTAGGGGTGTGCATGGAACCAGTTTGACCAGTTTGGTTAGAATCTGAAACGGATTCAAACTGACCTGGCCTGGTCTGGTTCCATGTCCACCAGAACCAGGTCTGGTCCGGTTTGCCCATCAAACTGGACCAAACCAGTTTGGGGGATATACTTGTAAAGGGGAATCCTACCCGGATTCCCCTTTACAAGTACAGGGGGTAGGGACCCTTTCAGGGGTAAAGGGCAGCCAAGCAGGGAGGATGAGTGAGTAAGTTAGCTGCTTACCTGGCCTGTGTGGCTGCCACTGCTCACTGCTGTTTGCCCTCCCAGCTACCCCAAGCAACACACTCCCCCCTCTTTTACTGAGCCAGCAGCTTGGTAAAAGAGTGGGGGGAGTGCACTGCTTGGGGCAGCTGGGAGGGCAAGTGGTGGTAAGCGGTGGCACCGGCAGTTGTGCTGGCCAGGTAAGCAGCTTACTTACTCGCTTGCTGCCCCTACCCGGCCCCCTTATTGTGCAAAACCGGTTCACCCGAATGGGCCTCATCTCGATCACGGACCAAACCACACCTGATTCGGTTTGTGATCAAATTGATGAACCAGCTCCGGTTCGAGGTGAAGACATTCGGCACGAACCGTTTGTGCATACCCCTAGTAGGTGGTTCATTTCAGACACAATGAACGAACTAAGTCAGGCCTTCTCAAACTTGGTTTCTCAGATGTTGTTGGACTCCAGCTCCCATCAGCTGGAATCTCAGTTAAGAACCATAGTCAAGAATGTCTAGATAAAACTGCATTAAAGTATGAAAATGACCCAGATGGGTCTGCCATTCCAGAGTGAAAAATATGTGCAGCTGAATTCCTCAACTCAGTGATACTCAATCAGCCAAACTAATCTTACTGCAGATTATCATAGGGAACTGGTTTTCACAGGGAACTTTGGAATGTACTGTGTACTTATTTGAACAATCCTGTGCTCATGTATTGACAAATTTATATGTATTTCAATAAAGGATCAAAATGAGTTATCTGGAAATCTCTGCATGAAGCAAATGAATATATGAATCATATGAATGCATATATCGGGGTTCTTAACATTTGCACATAAAGACCTTGCAGATCTTCAAGTATTAGCCATGGACCCCACCCCCTTTATACAGTTTCATAAGGCTCTAGTGAAAGTTAGAGGGACAAAAAGCACTCAGAATAATAATAATAATAATAATAATAATAATAATTATTATTATTATTATTATTATTATTATTATTATTATTATTATTATTATTATTATTATTTAAAAAACACACCATTGTTCTGGATCACCAGGAAGCAAATTAAATTCAGCAAAGATTTTCCATAGACCACCTGTACATATCTCGAGGACCCCCAGGGGGTCCATGGACCTCAGGGCAAGAATAGGGATGTGCATGAACCATGGTCTGAGCACATTTTGGTAGTGGAGCCCAGCAGCTTTAAGAAAGAGAAGAGTAGGTCCATACCTGCTCTCCACCACCCCATGCAGCTTCCTGCTGGGGCAGCACATGTCCCTAGAAGCCCCAAATGGTGTCAGCATGCACATGGCATCCATGCATGCATCAGCACCATTTGCATGGTCAACAACACCATACGTACCACGCAAATAGCACCTGCGCATACGTGGGTGCCATGTGTGTGCTAATACCACATGGGGCATCTAGGGACATATGCCACCCCTGCAGGAACCTGCATGGGGCAGCAGAGAGCAGGTAAGGATATGCTCTACTCTTTCTTATAGCTCCTGTGCCCCACTCCCAAAATGTGCTTGGACCGTGGTTCAAACTGCAGTCCATGCACATCCCTAGTTAAGAACCCCTGCTCTATATGGATGTATATTATACAGGTAGGTTACCTAGATTTCATCCCCTAGATTCAGGGGATGAAGCTGCTCTGGGAAGAACAGAAGGTTCCAAGTTCCCTCCTTGGCAGCATCTCCAAGATAGGGCTGATTGAGATTCCTGCCTGCAACCTTGGAGAAGCTGCTGCCAGTCTGTGAAGACAATACTGAGCTAGATAGACCAATGGTCTGACTCAGTATATGGCAGTTTCCTATGTTCCTATTTGTTTATCGCTGGAATACAGATTTAAATAGATTTTCTTGACTATAGTTCTCAGCTGAGCTACCACTTTGTTGCTTTACCATATTTCTTTGTGGCACCTACTCCTCTTTTGTGGAGGTCAAAAGGCACTGTAAACTTTACCCCCATGAATCCTGAGATGTGGAAATGGAGTGAAAGTCCATCCCACTCTCCTTTTTAGCATTTAGGCTAATGGTCCCATCAGTCATCTATCAGCCCAGGGGTTTACACACATAATGCTCCATATTCATCAGCTCAGAATGCATGAGACAGAAAGAACTGTGTGTGTGTAGCCTTTGTGCGTCAGCGAGTATGCATACACATGCCGACACATAGCTCCCTGTTCAGATGGGACCTCAGATTCATGGAGGTTGGGCATGGCAAAATGGTGTGACCAGCAGGCTCGCAGGATATCTATGCAGCTCTAGACACATAGAACATCTGTGCAGGGCTTATGGTAGAAGCAACAATACTGCCTTTTTGTGAGGAGACAGATGCCCAAGTGAAAGGCAAATACATTTATCCTGGAGTGTTTGTGAGCATGGAGGCAAGCCATCCCTGTGGAGTGCACAACCTGCCATGGTCAGTCTTGTGGCCTGCTGTGGGCCAACTTTACCAAGGGGCTCAGAAATAATGGAACTGTATCTACTTTTCCTCAAGTTACAGCTGTATAGTATCTCAAATCTAGGTGCCCTTGTTGAAACTTGTCTGCATTTTGAGTTGGAGGTCGTGCCTGGCCATAGTCAGGGACCACATGCTGAGTGTATCAGGTGGCCAATGCTCAGAGAGCGATTTAGTACTTCTAAGCTCTCAGCTCCAGGGGATCATAGTCCTGCAATAATGTCATTAGTTGGACAAAGGTCCTCTGATGTGCTATTTTCTTTACGTCGTCATGCAGCAGGGAGTCCATGCTTTGGGTCAAGGGGCAAAATGCAGGCAACCTAACACACTGGAATGCCATGGGTGGTGAAGAAACTGCAGGAGATAGTTTGTTGCAGTTGTGAAAAAATGTGGAGTGGCTGCTGGAACAAAAGGACAGAAGCTGCCCTATGAGTTGCATTTGGGCAAAGGAGCAAAAGAATTTGAAGACTGAAGGGAATATGGACCCTGCTCTTTTCATCAGAGGATCAGCTCTGCATAATCTCTCTCCATTTGCTACATAGCTTGATAGTCACAAAAAGTCTCCAAAATTCTGTTCCCACTAATTCCAGAGGCCAATTGCAACAGAGATGCTGCCTCTGTATGTAGTTTGAGAACTTCAGCTAGCCTCTGCATGTCAACCATCACATGCAATTCCACACCAAGTATCCACTGTTTGTAACTTCCCCCTTTGTATTTTTAGATGGCCCTACCTTGACTGATTGAACTGGTTTTGTCTTCTTAAAATCCTTGTAGGAAAAAGCCAACTTGCCCCCTTTCATTTGCTTCCAATTCTATATTTATTTCCCACAATGTGTATCCCACTCTTCCTCTATGTAGGTCAGGACAGCATATCTGAGGCTATCCTCATTTTATGCTTATCGCATGAGATAGGTTAGGCTAAGAGCTGGTGACTTGCCCAAGTTCACCCATTGAGGGGCTTATGTGGGCTTATCCCATTTTATCCAAATCATGCAAGGTATTAATATCTAATCTAATCTATCTAACAAGTGGAACAAATTAAACCTGTTTTATTACTCTTGCCTAGGAGACCTATCATGAGTTGTGCGAATTTGATTTGTATCCAACTGTCAGCACATGGGTTACAAAGGGTGCTATCTGTACATTGAAACAAAATGGTGGATTGTCACATACATACATACATACATACCCACCCCATTGGGGTCCCCTTAAGACTTTCTGCAGGTGCTATGAATTTGGTTTGTATCAGACAGAAAATGCAAAAGTTAATACAGGGACAAAGACACAAACATTGCAACTTCAACAGTCTTCTTCCCTTCAGGAAATAGAATTTAGATAATAAATTGAATTTAAAATGAATTTAAATCCCTTTAAATTCAAAATACACACCCCATTAAGCAATGACATCAATAACACCAGTAGACAATAAAGTAAATTAAAACCAAGAAAATGCATCATAACTCAAAGCAGCGACAGTGAAATGAAAAACAAAGCCAGTTTACAGAAATATGTCAAAGAGTTGCATTTTAATTAAATGAACAAAAGTAAGGACCTTGCAAAGTGGGCTACGCAGGACAGGGCAGTCTGAAGTGTTGGTGTCAGGACCAAGAAGGCTCTGCTCCAAGTTCCTACCAATTTCACCTTCAAAATGCTGGAGAGAGAACTTCCTATGCCAACCTCAGAAGATGAAGAACAAAAGGGGCATGGCGGTAATGCTTAACTAACAAGCAGAAGGTTGCCGGTTCAAATCCCCACTGCTACTATATCAGGCAACAGCGATATAGGAAGATGCTGAAAGGCATCATCTCGTACTGCACAGGTAGAGGCAATGGTAAACCCCTCCTGTATTCTACCAAAGAAAACCACAGGGCTATGTGGGCGCCAGGAGTTGAAATCAGCTTGACGGCAGACTTTACATTTGCCTTTACTCATAGGAAAATAGGAAGCTGCCATATACTGAGTCAGACCATTGGTCCATCTAGTATTATCTACACTGACAGTCTGGCGGGAGCTTCTCCGAAGTTGCAGGCAGGAGTCTCTCTCAGCCCTATCTGGAGATGCCAGGGAGGAAACTTGGAACCTTCTGCATGGAAGCATGCAGATGCTCTTCCCAGAGTGGCTCCATCCCCAAAGGGCATCTTACAGTGCTCACATATAGAGGCTATTCACACTATGGGAGAAAATTGGGCAAGTGGAGGCTAGCCTGATTTCCTTTCATTGTGAGAACCACCGGGCTCAGCAGCAAGCCTGGTGGATCTTAAGCCAGTCACCCGCTTAAGTAGCCCAGCACTTAAACCGGGTTTGCAGAGCGAGTGCTCCGCAAACCAGGTTTTTCTGATCGTGAGTTGCCATGACATGGCTCCGTGCTGCAGCTCCATGCCACAGCAATTTATGACCCCCTGGCTCGGGGGTCTCTCCAGCATGTCCTGCGCACTCGCGCAGGGCATGCTATAGCTTCTGGGGGGCCTGCGGCCCCCAAACTCCCAAGCCCCTGCCAGAGCCAGCAGTCGTGTGGGCGGCTGTTGCGGTCGCCCGGAGCAGACTGACTGCTCCTCCGCGAGGAGAGCAGACTTAGCCCGCTCTCCCCACAAACCCTCTCCAGGTGGCTCCCACTGATTGTCTCCCATTCAAATGCAAATAAGGCACTCTCTTATCTAAGAGAGTGCCTTCTTTTACATGACCCCCACCGCACCTTAAGATCATCTGAGGAGGCCCGTCTCCAGTTGCCACCGGTTCGTCTGGTGGCGACGCAGAGGCGGGCCTTCTCTGTAGCTGCTCCTGGGCTGTGGAATGCACTCCCGGCAGAAATCCATAATTTGAGATCATTGCCGTCCTTCAGGAGAGGCCTTAAAACCTACCTATTTGGCCTGGCCTTCCAGGGTTTTAAATGATTAAAATGTTGTTTTAAATTGTTGCCCTGATTTTCAGGGCTTTTAGCTGTTTTATTGGTTTTATTGTGTTTTAATAGTTTTTAATTATTAATTTGTTTTAATTGTTTTTATCATGCTGTGAACCGCCCTGAGCCATTTTGGAAGGGCGGTATATAGATCTAATAAATAAATAAATAAATAAATAAATAAATAATAAGGGCAGACCCTGCTTAGCAAAGGGGACAATCCATGCTCACTACCACAGGACCAGCTTCCCTCCTTCAGCTATACAGGGTTAAGGCAGTGAGGTTTTAAAGCTCCTTGAAGGTGGTGTGGAAGCTACCTGGCAGGTGAGTTAGACTAGGAGGCGATTCTCACGTTCACCCAAAAGCGGGCTAAGGGAGCCTAGCCCGCTTTTGGGTGGTCATGTGCTGCAACAGGAGCTGCACGGCTCCCGGCAGCTAGCACTCAAAAATACCCCTCCCCTAAGATGAGGTTAACAGAGTGAGCATTGAGATAATCACGTCTTTTTGCTCATGTGTTGCCATGGTGCATGGCGACACATGAATAGACCCCCGACCGGCGACAAGCAGCCTCCCGGGCTCAGGGGTCTCTCCAGGATGCCCTGCGCACTTGTACAGCACATTCTGGAAATGTCAGGGGCTGCACAGCCCCCAATCCCTGCAGCCTCCGCAGGCTCCGTGATGGGTCGCTGATCCAGCCGCCCAGGGCTGCCTTCCAATAATCTGTGGGGAGAGCAGGCTAAGCCCCTTTCCCGACAAACCCCCTTCCAGCGAGTCTCACTGACTGTGAGACTTGCCTCAAGGAGTTAATGACTTGTCAGAATTCATCTAGTGAGTTTCATGGCTAAGGGCCACTTCAGACATTACATTTTTTATGATGTGCTCAAAAATATTTTAGGTCTCCACCTAAAAATAAAAAGCATGGATTTCCGTTCCTTTTTAATTTGTTTACGACTTTTCTACATTGTTGTACACAAGGCGACAAACACATGGATCAAGCAGGCATAATACTCAGGGAGCCTCAATTGGCTCAATTGACATATACTTGGTAGAAAAATCTAGTTCACTGCCATGTTCTGTGTAAAATGCCCATAGCAAAGATTTGAACCAAGGTGTTCTTGATCCTTTAGGACATTGCCCAGTATTAGAAAACTGGTCATACTTGTCCTTTCTCATGGTCAAGAGCCCACGAGGCAAGGCAAGGCAAGGAAAAGAAAGGCAGGCAGGGTTCTAAGACCCTGGAGAGCTCCGAACAACTTAATCTGACAAAGAGGCTGTTCTCAAGATGGGGGGGGGGAACCGGGCTAAGGAAGCCCAGCCTGGTTTTTCCCCATTGTGAGAACCAGCGGGCTCACACGTGAGCCCGGTGGTTCTCTAGTGGCTAGCCCGCCAAAGTAGCCCTCCCCTTAGCCCAGGTTAGTGGAGTGAGCACTCCGCTAACCTGGGTTTCCTGATCGTGTGCTGCCACAGCGTGGCTCTGAGCCATGGCGCCACATGAGGAGACTTCCGCCGGGAGGCTGCAAGCACTCTGCAAGCACCCTGCGCACTTGAGCAGGGCATCTTGGAACTTTTGGGGGCCGCATGGCCCCCGATCCCTACAGCCCCTGCTAGCTCTGTGACGGGGCCAGCAGTCATGTGGGCAGCTGATCCAGCCACCCAGGAATGCCTTTGGATCCTCTGTGGGGAGAGTGGGCTAAGAAGCTCTTCTCAATGATCATGAGAAGAGCTTCAAAGTCTACTTCTTAATGAGCTCCTAAATACCTCTAGGCTCAGAGTACCCCACCCAGGTTGCACTTCCCTGCCTGGACAGCAGAGAGCTTTAGAGCATCGCTCTGGGCTGGAGCCCAGGATTTCTCTTCTGCTCTGTCAGCTCTCTACTGGCTTGTTGCTAGTGCTGGTGTGCAGGCTTGAGGGAGTGCAAGGTACTGGGCAAGGAAAAGGCTGGTTCATTGTGGAGCCTGGGCTAGGGCTTAGTGAGTGCTGGTTCCCTGGTCTTAGTTCCAGGGTTTGCAGCTCTGGGGTCTCTCAGCTGATAGGCTGAGGCTCCAGCCTGGAGTCAATGGGACATATTTATTTATTTAATATATTTATATGCTGCCCACTACTAATGTCTCTAGTCAGTTTGCAATTTTAAACCCCCCAAAAGATTACACATTTTAAACATATAAAATTAAAAACAATCAATACAATTCAACTAAAACATAATCAGCGGTACATTGGCCTTCTAATGATAACAGGGCATATGTGGATCTGTTGCTTGGTCTTTCCCATAAGAGAAGCCAGGTATTATGTAAAAGTAGCATTAGAACTGATTATTCAAAGAGGAATACAAACATGAGCCTTTACTTTCACTTAAATCAAGAAGAACAGAAGGGCTTAGGAGAAGCAAGTCATTTATATTTAGGCATGCAAAGCTCAGTGTATGCCATAATAGGATGTCTAAAGTTAGACGGCTCAGACTTTATACAAATAAGTATGCCATTTTAAAGTGCCATTCACTTAGCCTTGAAAGTGAGGCTAATTTCAGATGCTTAGGCATGGATATACAGTAGTAGCCTAATTTAGGCCATTTGTTCTTGTCAACCTTGAACCCAGCCTATGTACGAGCTGAAGAACAAAGATTTTGGCCTTTATGGTTTGGTCAAGGTCACAGGAGTATTAGGATCATTTAGATACTTGGTACTCCCAACTGACTGAATTCTTGTCCTTTACCAAATTACGTTAGGCATCATTATGAGTGGATGAACTAAAGATATATTAAAACTGTTGAGAGTTATGTAATACATTAACATAAGAACATAAAAAAGCCCTGTCTAGTCCAGCATCCACCACATTCTGTGGCAGCGAATTCCATTGATTAATTCTGTGCTGTGTGAAAAAGTACTACATTTTGTTGGTTCGAAAACTTTATTTTCATGGGATGACCCCTGGTTCTAGTGTTGTGAGAGAAATGCTCTCTGTCCATTCTCCATGCATAGTTTTATAGACCTTTATCATGTCTCCTCACAGTTGCCTCTTTTCCAAACTAAAAAGCCCCAGATCCTGTAGCCTTTGCCTATTAAGGAAGGTGCTACATGCCCCATATCATTTTGATTGCCCTCTCCTGCACCTTTTCCAGTCCAACAATGTCGTTTTTAAGACACAGTGACAAGAATAATAGACAGTACTCAAAATGTGGCCACAAACTTGGCCACAAACGAGAGCTCCACAAACTTGGTTTTTAGAATTGTGAGTAGCCACGGTGCGGCTTCATGCCATGCCTACTCATGAGTAGACCCCCGGCCGGGAGGCTTAAAAACAGCCTTCCGGCTCAGGGGTCTCCCCAGTATGCCCTGCGCGCCTGCGCAGGGCATACTGGGGCTTGCGGGGGCCGCACAGCCCCCGAGCTCCCCAGCCCCTGCCAGCTCTGTCTCAGAGCCAGCAATCATGTGGGCAGCCGATCTGGCCACCCAGGGCTCCCTTCCCGCTCACTTCCCCAAACCGGGTCTCACGGATTGTGAGACCCAGTCCATTGTCTCTTTGCATTTCTTTTGCCTGAGTCTATGTTCCTTTCTGTTCTCTTCATTTGGTCAGGACTTCCATTTTCTGAAGAAAGTCTTCTACCCTTTTATAGCTTTCCTGGATCTACTTGTTAGCCATGGTGGCATCCTCCTGAACTTTGTGGTACCTTTCCTCCTTCTTGGTATAGTTTCCAACTGTAATTCTGTTACTGTGCTTTTGAATAAGTTCCATTTTTTTCTGGAGTGATTTGACCCTCCTGACTTGCCCTTTTAGTTTCCTTTTTGCCCGTCCCCAGTCTTAAGAACATAAGAACAGCCCTGCTGGATCAGGCCCAAGGCCCATCTAGTCCAGCATCCTGCTTCGCACAGTGGCCCACCAGATGCCGCTGGAAGCCACAGACAGGAGTTGAGGGTGTGCCCTCTCTCCTGCCATTACTCCCCTGCAACTTCATTGGGATCAAATGCTATTGATATTGTAATTGTCTCCCACAATTTTGCTGGTTCATTAATCAGTAGAGCCTCGTGTGGGCAGTGGCAACCTACCAGTGGTCCTGTCATTGAAGACAAGCAAACAGGAGGTGCTCATTAAGGAAACATATGGGGCTGATTCTTCAGTGGTCTTGAGCCATCTGAGAGTAAGATGATCAGAAAGGGCAGAGAAAGAAACTGCAGGTTTCCTTGGTACAGAGAACACCTTCTGTCTCTGCTCTGACACTTTGTCCATGAAAGTGGACAGCCCAGTGTTCATTGTAACAGGTATTGTTGACTACATATATTGTCAACTACAACTCCCATCATCCCCAGCTGCAATAGCTGGGGAATAATGTGAGTTGTAGTCCACAATATCAGAGCAAGTCATTGGATTGTTTAAGAAGCTGACTTCAGATCTACAAGAATTTCTGTCTCAGGACTCTAGAGCTACTGTCTCATCTCCTTTGGGGCAAAAATCAAAACCCTGGTTTGACAAGGACAGTGTTAAGGCTAAGACCCCTCTTATTGCTCAGTTCAAATTGTACAAAGCAAAAAACTGTCAGATATTTCCCCATGAATTGTATTCTCAGAAAAGACAATACAAGGCTTTGCTGAAGAAAAAAGGGGGGTGCCCAAAGGGAAAGATGGCCCCACTTAATCCAGGCCAAGAAGTCTGACAATTCAGCCATGTTTGGGTAGATCCTAGCGGGAGGGCTTCAGCAGGATAATGGTAGGTGACACCTGGATCATTTTTTATCATTGTATACATAAGAATCCTCCCAGGCCCCTCTTCTGGACCCCTGTTTGTCAGACCTCCCTGTATGGCTCCCAGTCAGTACTATAGAAATTAAAAAGCTGGTGGCCTAGATCAGTGTTTCTCAACCACCGGTCCCTGGACCGCTGCCGGTCCCCGAAGGGTTGAGTGCCGGTCCCTGACTGGGAGTCAACCCCCCCCCCAACTGAAATCAAGGCACTCACTTCCTCAATTTTGCACATGGCACAGAAGAGGAAGAGTATCACGGAGGCATGGGACCCTTCTTGTGCCTTGCCTCCACGTGCTGCTGAGATCTTCCTACAGCTATCTTATTCCCTATCTTTACAGCTTCAAACTGTATGCGATGCGGGGGCATGGAGGAAAAAGTATGGCAGTGGGCGCCACTTGAAGGGCTGCTGGTTCTTGCATGCTCATTGTTTGCAGCCAAAGGTTGGTTGATTGAAACCCAGCTGCCTGTTGTGGTCGAGGCGCCTTGAGAGGGAACACTGTTTCCCTCTTGCATCAGTGGGGCTTGCTTGTATGTTGTTTTCATTGGCCCCGTGTAGCTTTTGAATTTTTCTAATGGCCCAACATCCCCTCTCCATTGAGTAATCACAAGCACCTCTACTCCAGACATACTGGAGACAAATTTGTTCACCCAGGCTTTTAGATTCAGGGGTTCTCAACCTTGGGTACCCAGACGTTGGTGGACTTCTACTCCCATAATCCCCAGCCATAATGGCCAAATGCCATTGTTGTTGGGGGTTATGGGAGTTTAACTGAGGGACCCAAGGTTAAGAACCCCTAATATTCAATGTTTGCAAAAGATTCCAAATTTAATTATTTTAATGCTTATATTATTTTCATTCTAAACTGCCCAGAGATGCAAGTTTTGGGCAGTATAGAAGTCTGATAGATAGATAGACAGACTTGAAACCCCTTTACTAACTGCTGGTCCGGGAAACTGCGCATGAAGAATGTAGTGGTCCTTGAAACTCTGCACGAAGAATTTAGCGGTCCTTGACTCCAAAAAGTTTGAGAAACACTGGCCTAGATGAAGCCTAGAAAAGCTCCTGGAGATGATTATATCCCCTTAGAATTAATTAAAAACAGCGTTCAAAGGTGGGCCCCAGTGTTGACTGTGCTTTTCTCCTACATTGACCAATCTATGCAGATCCCCAAAGACTGGGGCCTCACAATTATTATCCTCATATATAAAATGTGAATAAAATCAGATTCTGCCAACTATCAGCCAATTAGTTCACTAGGTATAGTTGGCAAGCTTTATGCAAGGCAGCGTTGTTGGATGTTGTAGGATTGACTGGACCATTTTAACAACTTGGTCGAAAAACAGACAGATTTTAGGGTGGCTAGGTCCACTGCAGACCAATGTCTAACATTACAGCACTTGGCCGAGATATATATCTAAGCCTCAAGCAGTTTGATATAATGCTTTTGTTGACTTCAAATCAGTGTTTGACTCCCACCCAGGGACAGATTGTGGGATAAGATGGAAGCCCCGACAATAGACTGCCTGTTACTTGCATTCATTCACAGATTACTGTACATGAACACAACCATATGAGGGTATGTTGTAATCCACAGGGCTATCTGTCATGCTTAGTTCCTTCAAACAGGGGAGTGAAGCAGTGAAGCATTTTGGCTCCCTTCCTGTTTAATTATTATATCAATTCAATGGTCCAGGCTCTTACGGATCCTACCTTTCATCCTCCAAGATCAGCTGTTGTGTAGATCATAGTCCTTGTTTATACGGATTTTTGCCCCCTGGAGGTGATCCAGTCAAAGCTTTTGAAAGCTATCTTTGTAGTATTATGCTGTGTCCCCAATGTTGCTCTCTGTATGGAGTTGGGATCAGTCTAAATTAGAGGCATGAACCTGGTTAAATCAAATCAATTGCTGGCTCAAACTAATATTTTGCCCTATAGGACTGCCCCCTTTAACCCTGGTTGACATCTTCCATTTGGGATGGATGAGAGTTTTAGAGGAGAAACTCTGGAGTTGCGGACTCCCCCCCCCCCCCCCAATCCTGCTGTCTCTGGGCTATTGTAAGGCAAAGGAGAGCATAAAAAGAAATGCATTTGAAATATGGATTTGTAAAGGGATAGGAATCTAGCTTCCCATTATTTGGCAGTTGGAAACCTTAGTAAAGATTTCTCCCCAATTAAATATATTCTGATGTAATGTATTGTAACATCAAAGTACCAAAGAGCTTTCACCTTAGCCCAGCTTAATGTGCTGCTGTACTGGAGGGGAGAGACCTCCAAATTCCTTACGCAGATCAGATTTGTCCCTGCTAGACAGGAGGGGTTGAAACTGTGGACCATGTGGTATTATATTGGCAGTTTTATTGAGACATTAATTTTCTTTTTACAACCCCCATTTTAAAGAAATTTCCAGGCAGATCAGAGAAATCTTATAATTTCCTCCTTCTTTCAGATTTCAACACAGACATTACTCTTAGAGGCTGTTCTCACACGCAGCCTAACCCAGGCTAGGGAAACCCTGCCTTGGTTAGGCTGTGTATGAGAACCGCTGGCATCAGGCCTGATCTCAGCAGGGTAGCACTGCCTAGCCTGGCTTTGGAGCCCTGCTGTTAGCCAAAGATAAGGAATCAAGCACTCGTTTTACCAAGGCTGGGATGCATCATCCAGGCTTTCCAGACATGGATCATGTCTGTGCTCCCACATGGATCATGTGGGAACACAGATGGTGCTCCCACCAACATTCTGAAAGTCATCTGAGGGGAAGGTGAGTGAAATGAAGCCTTCCCCTCACCCTCCTGGTCATGTGAACAACCTCTATTTTGCTCCAGCACCTCCTCCATGTTGTGCCAGGCAGGCATGGTTCTTTTCTTGAGCCTGAGACTAAGAGACATGGACCCGGTGGAGGGGGAATAGATGTCATTTTAATCGGAGAAAGATAAAGGGATAAAAGGCTTACATCCCTCAAAACACACTCTACTGGGGATCCCGTTGCAGTAAGGGATGTGGCTCTCCTTGGCGTTGTTCCAAGGAACTTGCATGTCAGTCCATCGGTGAGATCCAATTAGCACTCTAAAGGAGCTGCTTTTTATAGTTGATTACAAATAAGCTCCCCTTGCTGGAGAACAGACACGTATGAGCAAAGCATGGCCAGCACAGGTGCACAGAGAGACATTATAATCAGCAAGGTTCTGACACAGGTCGCTGATATGGTGATGCAGTTAACTCTCTAACTAACTAAAACAAGGGGGAACGGCAGCAGGGGTGTAGCTATTATGGGGCAGTTGTGTTCAAAGAACCCAGGCCCCCCAGCTCCTGAGGGCCCCAGTTCCATCCCTCCCTATTTTCTTCATTATTCCCTCACTCTGAGGGGCTGCTGTAAAGAGGGGAGAACACAGGCCCCCTCTCCCCTAGAGCGGCTTAGGCTTAGCCCGCTCTCCACGTGCACTCAGAAAAATCGGGTCTCACTGATCGTGAGACCTGGTCCACTAGCTCTCAAGCAAGAGACAGGGACAGGGTCTGGCACATGCATTACACTACATTTCATGGCTGAGATCTTGACACAGACACTAAACTTTCCCTCCTCGTGATACAATGGTCTAGTCCAAGAGCATCTTTCCATACAATGTCACTGCACTCCATTAGGAATAAAATCTGTAATTTGATTCCCTGCGGTAATTTTGGTCTCTAAGTATGGATTTAGTGTATCTGTAGTATTGTAAATGGGTGTGATATAAGCTATATGCTGTATGAGTTTTCTGTAACTGCATTTCCCCCCTCATTTCTGTTTGTATTCGGGTCTCAGATCGTAATAAACTTAATCTGAATCCCATTTTAAAAAACAAAAAAATTCACATCATCCTTATGAGGTAGGTGATTGGACCAAGGTTACCCAGACAGCTTTGCTGACTGAATGTGGATCTGTGACCAAGTCTTCATGATGGAAGTCCAACATTATGTTGAGTAAAGTACCTTGTTGTCAAATGCATCAGAAAAAATATCAAGACATTGGCCGATTTCTAAGTTCTCAAGCTTGGATCCACAGAAGTTGTTGGACTACAACCTCCATCATCCCAGCCACAATGGCCAAAGGCTGGGGATGATGGGAATTGTATTCCAACAATACTTGGGGCCTCAAGACTGGGAACTCCTGATCTCTCTAATTGCTTGCAGTGGGAAGCCAAACAGAATCATCAGTCTGCCTGACTCCATAAAAGATAGACCTGTAGAGCTGAGGTCTTCTGACTTTGCAATAACCATTGCTTTAAATAGACAAGATGGATGGAACTGTTTGATATTCATGTTAAAAAGTCTTTCCTCCCTCTGTTGATACCCAAAGCTTTCCTAGCCTCCTCTTCCATTTGCTGCAGTGAGAAAAGAGGGCAGGGAAAATGCTAGGCTTTTGACACCCACTTCCTCTTTCTCTTGTTGACTCCTTTAAATTCTCCTTTGCTACTGAAGAACACTGGTAGGTTGGAGCTCTTCAATGCCAAAGAACTGATCTTACATGGGAGGAGAGCTGGTCTTGTGGTAGTAAGCATCAATTGTCTCCTTTGCTAAGCAGGGTCCACCCTGGTTTGCATTTGAATGGAAGACTACATGTGTGAGCACTGGAAGATCTCCCCCTCTGGGGATGGAGGCATAGCTCTATGGAAGGGTACCTGCATGCTTGCATGCAGAAGGTTGCACCACAAGACGTGGTGACAGCCAACAACCTGGGTGGCTTTAATAGGGGTTTGGATAACTTCATGGAGGAGAGGTCTGTCAACGGCTACTAGTCCGGTGGCTATAGGCCACCTCGAGCCTCAGAGACAGGATGCCTCTGAATACCAGTTGTGGAGGAGTAAAAGCAGGAGAGAGGGCATTCGCTCAGCAACTGCCTGTGGGGTTCCCAGTGGCATCTGGTGGGCTGCTGTGTGGAACAAGATGCTGGACTAGATAGGCCTTGGGCCTGATCCAGCAGGACTGTTCTTATGTTCTTAGGTTCCCTCCTTGGCATCTCCGAGGTTGCACTGAAACCCTGAAGAAGCTGCTGCCAGTCTGTGCAGACAATACTGAGCTAGATGGACCAATGGTTTGATTCAGTATATGGTTGCTTCCTATGTTCCTAATGAAAAGGGGCCCATAACAGGGAGTGGCAGGCATTAATGGTGGGCCCCTTCCATGCTATGGGCCCTTAGCATTTGCACTTCTCTTCCAGGCTGGCTCTGATACCAGAGCCAAGGTGAGTAGAATAGTGCTTGGAATGATGGAGTGTGGGGAGATAAGCAGTGGGATCAGCTCCCTGTATCCACAAGTGCCTTTTGCTGTAAGGAGCAGACCTCTACTCCTCCATTTTAAACATCAGTGGGGGAGACCCATGAACAGGGGTATAGCTATAATTGAGCAAAAGGGTTCAAAGAACCCGGGCCCCCAGCTCCTGAGGGTCCCCCAGCTCCACCCCTCCCTATTTTCTTCAATATCTCCATCACTCTGAGGGGACACCAGAGAGAGGGGTGAACACAGGTGAACACACTAGCTACGCCCCTGCCCATGAATAAATAAACATGCTTCGCTGTCCCATCTAATTTGAGGCAAACGAAGAATCCTGCCCTCATGAAGACATCCCATTGTGGCAAATCACTGTCCCCAGCACGCATTGTCACTTCTTTGGCAGTAAGGAAATAGCTGTGGGAAATAACCAGAAGATTTTGCACACCCAGATGTGAGTGCAGAGTGTGGGGAGACTCAAATAGAGCACATGTAGGGGCTTTTCTGAGCTTTTTTTGACTCTTTGGTATGCCATTTTGCATCCCTATTTTTCCAGCAGGAAACCCTAGGAGGATGTAGATTATGTATGCACTGACATCTGCTAAATCATTTGCAATGGCAGATTTTCTGCTCATAATTTTGGACAGGGCTTGCATCAGCAACTCCCAATTTACTCTCCCCTCCACCCCCACCAATTCACAACAAGTCCCAGGCACCTGGCATATGCTGCCTCTTATTGCATAAACTGGACGTTGAGCAACACGCCACTATCCATGGATGAGAGGGCTCAGCACACAGCACATGCTGACATGGAACGTGCTAAGGACTCCAAGTTCTGCTGGATTTAAATGTAGGCTCATTTGCTCCTGGATCAGCAAAAGGATTTAATCAGTGAAGTTGCTTGCCCTCAATGCACTGTCACGCAGACTGAAACTCAGCACGTAGCCCGTTCATGCAAAAAGGAGGAGAAAATCTTTCCATCACGGGGATGGGGGTACTTTCACACAGGCAAGCACATCACTCAATCATTGATTAGGATACTCAGCACTCATGCTGAACGTACACACTGCCTCCCCTGAAAATGCTCTTTGCTCGAGAAGTTCGGAAAACTTCCCTTGTGGTGTCAAAACTGTGGCAGCTTGTCTCATAACTGCAAACCATACATTACTGACTGTTAATGGAGTGAGTGGACAGGCAGGCACAGAAGATATGTAACTGTCCATTAAGGGTAGGGGGGACTGGGGTTGTTGGGAAGGACCAAAAAAAGCATGACCAAAAATGTTAGGGGTGTTTTGTTTTGTTTTTGCGGGGGGAGCCTGCCTCCCCGAACCAAAAACCATCCCCGAAGAACCAGAGAATACATTCACTTTGCAGCCATGGAATGCTTGAATGAAGGTTCTGAGAGGAAGTTCTCCTCCTCCCGGCAATTAACAAGGCAGAGCCCATAACACTGGAAGCTGGAGGAGAGGCAGATTAGAGAAAGAATTGGGAGAAGTGGGTGTGGGGGCAAGAACAACCATGGATGGTGGATGACAGTTACATTTTTGGCAAGGCTTGCATCAGCCAAATCCAGTTCCTGTGTAGGGCCGAACTTAACAAGATGGTGGGTAGATCTGTGACTGGAATTCCTACAGGGTTCCCCCCTCAATGCCATGCTTTGAATCAGCTCTCTAATTCTACTCTTAATTAGGGATGTGCACAGAACCGGCACCCTTCGAGCCGATGAACAGGGCTCTTGTGTTGTGTGTTGTATTACAACCAATCAGCAAGGAGCCACCTGCAGTGATCTATCTGGTGGCACACTTGCAGAAATAAATGCTTGAGTGAGAACATAAGAAGCATTCATATCAAGTCAGCCCCTGAGCATCTCCTTGGGGTGAAATTCAGGGAATTCACAGAACGTGGGTACTCATTTGGGTTCCCAGATGTTGTTGGACTACAACAGGATGGGCAAGGTTCCATCTTGCCTAGCTTTTGGCCATTGTGGCTGGGAATGATGGGGGTTGTAGTCTAACAGCATCTGCGGACCCAAGTTTGAGAACCCCTGCCATAGCACAATTGATTGTACATAAGTAACAAGATCATAGCTCAGTGGGATGGGGGGTGGGGCTAAAGTCATTGCTAGAGCATCTGCTCTGCATGCAGAAAGTTCAATCTGTAATGACCTGCTGGCTGGCTGCACAACAGCTGGGAACCACTCTCTTCAGAAGGGACAGGGGAGCCGCCTGACACAGTCTGACAGGAACAGAGACAGAGGGTAGTCCAAAAACATTGCCAAAAGTCAGCACCGGGAATTCCGCAGATGCCAGGATCAAAGGTGAACACAATCGTAGTCAGTCCAAACAAACAGACTCGGTTCCAAGGTCAAGGTTGATCACGGTCAGGGCTGGTCACCATGGACATTGTTTCCAGCACAGATTCAGCTCTCGGGCCACTCTAAATAGGCAGTGTGCTGAGAGTCCCACCCATCACTGCAGCTGAGCTTTATCAGGGACATGCAGCCAGGTCAGAACTGGAACACCTGTTCCTTCTGACCAGCCTTTCCAATCTGCAGCATTCCTCCGTTTGAGCTTGTACTCTGGCCAAACTTCACTGCCGGGGATCTGGGACAGGCACCTTGACTTTGGGAGCCTCAGAGGCTTTATCAGGAGGAGGAAGGGAAGGAGACAGAGGGGCCTGCAAGCCTGTCAGTTCCAAGTTTCCTAAGTCAACCGGAGTCTCAAACTGCTCCCCTTGCTCTGAGTCTTCATCTGTATTCTCTCTAACAAGGATTCACAGATGATGTTGACTACAACTCCCATAATCCCCAAGCAAAAGCCATTGCAACAGGAGATTCTGGGAGTTGTAGTCCCTATTAGAGGGAACACTGGTCTTCATCTGAGGAATCCTCCTGCATGACGCCCACGGGGGTCATCACACAATCCTTGGCATCTCCAAGTATGGTTGGGAGAGACTCCTGTCTGAAACCACTTCCTGCCACTGTAGACAATACTGGGCTAGATGGACCAGTGGTCCGATTCGGAATTCCTAAGTAATCAGCAAAGTCTGCTTTCTTAACAGCCTGTGACTATGTTATGCTTCCTATACAGGAATTCTGCTGTAGGATGCATCAGTTGCAGAGACACTCATACCCTAGGACTTTGGGGCCCAAGTTCAGGACCATATGAGCCCCTGGGGGCCCCCAAATCCTCTTTAGTCTTTCCAGCTGGGTGGTGTGGTCGCCCAGCAGAGCATGATAATGCTTAATTTGCAGGGGTGGGGAGAGAGGGGTTGCAAAGGCCTTTAGGTCCAGGCTCCAAAATTACCTAGGTGCACCTCTGATGAGTTGCCACTGTGTCTATGGCACATGGGATAGCTCCCGACAAACAAAGTCATCTACAAAAGAGTCGAGTCATAAAGACAATTCATCACTGAGAAGATGAGTAGTCAGAGAGGCCCTTAAGTGACATGTGCAGGAGGGAGGAGAGCAAAATGCTGCAGAGAAGGCATGGTCGAGGTTAAGTTAATTAGCATAAGCCTTCAGGAATGTTTTCATGGCTTGTAATAAAGGGTGAGCCTCCACTGCCTAGACGTACATTTCAGCCAGGTTGAAGGGAAAAGGAAGCACCAAACCTAAATCCGTTTGTTCACATACCTGCAGAAACAAGCAGCAATAGTCAAGTCAAAGCTGGCTGACTGCACTAGCCAAAGGCCATGACAAAACTTCTCAGCAACAGAAGAATACATGCACATAAAGAGGTTACCTATTATTTTACTAAACGTACGAGCCATTAAACTTTGGAGACTCAATCCAGTTATAAGAATGGAATAGGAGTCCTGAGAAAAGACCATGTAGCCCAGCATCCTGTTACCACAGTGTCCAACCAGTTGCCTTTAGGAAGCCCACCAATAGCACATGAAATCAATCACCTCCCATGCTGCTGGCCCCTGGTATTTAGTGGCATACTGCTAAGTTCTGTTGAGCTGTCATGACTCGTGGCTATTAGCCGTAGCTAGAAATATCCTGGATACATTTTTCTAATCCTCTTTTAAAGTCATCTAAGCCGGGCGCCATCATCTCTCCTTGAGACAGCTCTATGCAGGTGAACTGCCAGTGCATGGAAGCATCATGTGTGCTTCAATGGAGCCTTGTTTGCCCCATGCCCCTAACAAAGCAAACACATGGCATGCATGCATTAGGCTGTGCAAGAAGCCATTGCACGGAATCGGAAGCCCATGCATGCCTTCCATCTTCTCATTCAGCTTCCCATATTTGTACCAGATGAGGCTCTGGGTTGCTTGGTTCCAGCCATGGGTGTACCAGTGGTGTGTTGGTCATTAAGGCAGAGGTTCTCAAACTTGGGTCACTACAGCTTGCTTCATCCCCAGCTACAATGGCTTTGGCCACAGGGACTGTGGATGATAGGGTTTGTGGTCCAAAAATGTCAGGGGACACGGGCTCAAGAACCCCTTCATTAAGGTGTTGAGCAATGAACATAAGAACTATGGACCGGGTCTCACGATCAGTGAGACCTGGTTTTTACCGGTGAGCAGGAAGAGCAGGCTAAGCCTACTTTTTAGCAGGGATTCTCGAGCGGGTTACTCGCACAAGAACCACCGGGCTCGGTGGTTCTTATGACCAACAAAAATCGGGCTAGGCTCTCCTAGCCTGATGTTTGTTGGTCATGAGAATCGCTCCATAAAGAAAGCCCTGCTGGATCAGGCCCATAGCCCACCTAGTCTAGAATACTGGACTAGATGAATACTGGACACACACACAGTGGCCCACCAGATGCCACTGGAAGCCTTCAGGCAGGAGTTGAGGGCATGCCCTCTCTCCTGCTGTTACTCCCCTGTAGCTGGTACTCAGAGGACCGGGTCTCATGATCAGTGAGACCCAGTTTTACCTGGTGAGCGGGAAGAGCGGGCTAAGCCCGCTCTCCCCTCTCACAAGCGGGCAGGGAGCACTGGGCGGCCAGATCAGCCGCCCACACGATGGCTGGCTCCATGACGGAGCGGGTGGGGGGTAGGAAGAGCGGGGGCCTCAAGCCCCCCGCAGCCCCAGTATGCCTTGCACGACTGTGAGTAGCTGCGGCGCGCCTTCACGCCGTGCCTACTTATGAGTAGACCCCAGAGCCGGGAGGCGGCTTTTCGCCTCCCGGCCAGGGGTCTACTCATAAGTAGGCACGGCGTGAAGGCGCGTCGCAGCTACTCACTATTGAAAAAAGCAGGTTTGCAGGAGCACTTGCTCCGCAAACCTGCTTTTTAGCAGGGGTTCTCGAGCGGGTTACCCGAGCCTGGTGGTTCTTACGGTCACAAAAAATCGGGCTAGCCTCTGCTAGCCCGATTTTTGCTGATCGTGAGAAGCGCCCCAGAGGCATCCTGCCTTTGAGGCTGGAGGTGGCCTATAGCCACCCAACTAGTAGCCATTGATAGACCTCTCCTCCCTAAAGGTATCCAAGCCCCTCTTAAAGCCATCCAGGTTGTTGGCTGTCATCACAGCTTGTGGCAGAGAGTTCCACAAGTTGATTATGTGTTGTGTGAAAAAGTACTTCCGTTTGTTGGCCCTAATTTCCTGGCAATCAATGTCATAGGATGAGCCCTGGTTCTAGTGTTATGTGAGAGGGAGAAGAATTTCTCTCTCTCCAAATTCTCCAAACCATGCATGATTTTGTAGACCTCTATCAGGTCTCCCCGCAGTTGTCTTTTTTCTAAACTAAAAAGCCCCAGGTGTTGTAGTCTTGCCTCAAAAGGAAGGTGCTCTAAGGAATGGACTGAGACAACTAATTCTCTGTGCCTCACTGAGAACAGATATTAGAGAGTGACTGGAAATTGTTTGGGGGCTCAGTTGTTTGGTAGCTCAGTTCCAAGTTTAGATGAACCCTGTTTGAGATCCAGAGTTCTCACGTGGGCCTAAGATGTTCAATTTTCTCTTCACCCCTAACTGGTTCTGAAGTGAACATTTCTGCTACCTGTCTTGTAGATTAATGAACAGAGTTCTCTAAGTTGACAACCGGGATATTTTAGAACACTATACATGTCAATATAAATTAAGGTGCTCTTGAACTCATGCACAGTACTCAGTGACTAGAACATCTATGCATTATTTGTTGTTTCAGGGTGCGCCAGTAATGGATGAAAGGATGCCCAAGTTCAACTGCACAGTTAGTGAAGTGACTGTGATGAGCCTGAAACCTGACAAGACACCCACCCTCATCCTGCCAGGAGGCCGAAGTGGGAAGGGCCTCAGGTCCCCCAGCTTCCACCATTCTGCTCCCAACCTTGCAGAGACAAAGCCAACCGAGGAAGAGACAAAAATCCATGCTGAGAAGGGAAATAAAGGAGCTCCTTCTCTCAAGCCATTTTATGCTGCAGAGGCTCAAAGCATGGACAATCTCGCCCTGAAAAGACTGGTGAAGTTGGCTCCTCTGGAGATCCCTTTGGAAGTTAAAGAAGCTCAGCTCCAGAAGATCATGAGCATTCAGAGAGATGCTCAACTGGCTGCTTTCAAGCTGGCTAGTGTAGGCTCCATCAGCAGTGAGCCCCACATGAAAAGGGCGAAAAATTTGGCCCAGGGAGATACGGAAAACAAGATCAAGACAGGTGAGAAGGATCTTTTAGAGAATCAAGATGGCATTCATTCATCAAACGTTGCTAAGCCCTTGTGTAAGGTGCAGATTATTTTGCCTCCAGAGGGAAATTCCAAGCCTGCTAAAAAATCCACTGCTGAGGGTCCCCCCATGCAATGCCGGAAGCCTTTAGTCCCCCAGAATGCATGTGATGCTCTCCAAGCTCCAGACATCCCAGGGGATGCAAAGGTTCCAGGCAGCCCTTTGAAGGGAAATGGCAGACACCGCTTCCAGCTGAAGCAGATGAAAGAGCAACAGGAGTGCCAAGCCAAAGCCAAGCCCTTAAAGGCCATGGGAGCTGTCACCAAGGAAGGAACGCTGAAAACGGGAGGGCAACGAGCCCACAAGACTCTCAGTGATGCAAGCAAGTTACTCAAGAACGTGGCCAAAAAGCACAGGGGGAGAGGTGATGAGCCAGATGAGACAGACGAGGATCTCCTGGTGAGAAGGCAGTCCTCACGGCGCATGGCTCTAGGGGACATCATCCAAGTAGTTGAGGAATAAAGTAAGGCCTTAACTTAGCTGCCCCTTATCCTAACCCTGTCAGGTATATTTCCAGAATGTTAAGACACCATTGAAACAACTTATTCCATAAGGGACATTAGTGCTACAACCATTCTGCTAAGCTGATAACATCTATAAAATGTTACCACAGGACCATGTGCAATAAATATAAGTTGTCTTCTGTATGTCGATTCTTTCTATGGTTCTTTTCCTCTGATGCACTATGTCCTTCACCAAAATTCCTTCGCCTATCATTAAATGGTGGAGAGATTCCACCATATGGGCAGCTCCCCAACAGGAATACCTCAGTCGTATGGTCTGCTGACTTACAGGGTCTTCCTAAGATCCAAACTACCGTTTATGTGAGTAGGCTTTGGAGATGGTCACCGGGGGTGGTGGTGTGGCTGGATAAAATATATAAATAGGGGAGATGCTGGAGGTAGTGCTTTGGCTGAAAGTGAAATTTCGACCTGTTTGCTGGACTTAAACTTTCAGTCACATCAGGAGGTACTGAATTTCACCAGTTGCACCAGTTGTATTTTACCAGTTGCCATGGAGCAGCAGTTGCAGGAGAAGGGGAAAGCCCTCACTCCCTGCCTGTGGGCTTCTCAGAGGCATCTGGTGGACCACTGTGTGAAACAGGATGTTGGACTAGATGGCCCTTGAGCTTGATCCAGCAGGGCTGTTCTTACTAACTTAAATCCAAGACTAGGGGGCTATTCTCACGACCAACAAAAATTGGGCTAGCACAGGCTAGCCCGATTTTTGTTGGTCGTCAGAACCACCGAGCTCGCAGCCGAGCCCGGTGGTTCTGGAGCGGCTAACCCACTCGAGAACCCCTGGCAAAAAGCAGGTTTGCAGAGCGAGCGCTCCTGCAACCCTGCTTTTTGCGATCGTGAGTAGCCGCAGTGCGCCTTTGCACTGCACCTACTCATGAGTAGACCCCCAGCTGGGAGGCTTAAAAGCAGCCTCCCAGTTCGGGGGTCTCACCAATATGCCCTGTGCGCAGAGGCGTATCTAGGGAAAATAGCGCCTAGGGCAAGCACTGAAATTGCGCCCTCTGTCCAAACATCTGACACCCATCTTTCAGATAACTTTACCATCATATCAGATGAAAAATACAAGTCAAGCTCGTTAATCTTTTAATATTTCTAAAACTATTTAGCAGTGGACGTAGCCAGACCAAAAAATGCTGGAAAACTACAAATTTCAGTATGCTGGGGTTCATGAAATACCCAAATACAATGTGGAGGTGTACTTGGAAAACTAATGTCTAATTCTCTACTATGCATTGTAGCATCATTATTACATAAGTTTTAAAAATAAATGGAGAATTTGCCTTTTCCCAGATACTCTGAAAATAATTAAAGGATATGCAGAGTAAACTGTGTCACTGCTTGGAATATATTGTAGTATTTCAGAAAGACACATTTAACTCACTTATCACAAAAAGCAAAGTAAGAGCAAATGAATACAATCCTAGCTCATAAGCTTCAGCTCATTATTCACAAGCCCTGATTCTCTGTACATAGTGCCAAACTGAATATGTGTACAGTGACTTATATTATATTAATATTTTAAAAAATATACCTGTAGCCCCTCTGGGGGCTTCCTAAAGGCTGTGGGGTGGGTCTGCAAAGGTTTCCCCTCCCCTCAATGGCCTCTAGGGCTTTGCATTGACCATTTGAGCATGTGCGGTGGCCTATATATATATATATATATTTAATGGCAGCTGAAAACAAAATGGCCACTGTGCTTGCTCAAATGGCCTCTGTGAGGCCTGGCATGGCCTAGGGCCTCACAGAGGCCATTTGAGCATGCACAGTGGCCATTTTGTTTTTGGTGGCCATTTTAAAAATTTTTTTTAATTTTTTTTAAAAAATGGCGCCCCCCTTCAAGTGGCACCCGGGGCACGTGCCCTGCCTGCCCTACCCTAGATACGCCCCTGCCTGTGCATTTGCGGAGGGCATACTGGGGCTTGCGGGGGCCACGCGGCCCCCGCTCCCCCCCCCCCGCCGGCTCTGTCTCAGAGCCGGCCATTGTGTGGGCGGCCAATCCGGCTGCCCAGGGCTCCCTGCCTGCTCGTGAGTGGGGAGCTCCTGCTCACCAGACAAAACCAGGTCTCACTGATCATGAGACCCAGTCCTAGGTTTTTTCAAAGTTCTTTCATGTGAGAAATTGGGGGGGGGGGTCATCTTAAATTCAGAGTCCTCTTCCTTTTAAGTAACAAGGGTATAACTTGTATTTAACCTCTATTTTTTGAAGGGGTTGGTCTTAAATTCAGAGTCATCTTGTATCTGGGTAAAAACGGTGGTGCCTAGTGGGATAAATGAGTATGCTACTTCCTTTGCTATAGAGCAGGGATGGGGAACCTTGGCACTCCAGCTGTTTTTGGACTACAACTCCCATAATCCCCAGCCACAGAGGCCAATAGCTAGGGATTATGGGAATTGTAGGCCAACATCTGCAGGAGTGCCAAGGTTCCCCATCCCTGCTATAGAGCTTCCAAGGAATGAGGTGAGGCTTGTAAGCTTTGTGGACATACCTTATAATCCAGGGGTCCAAACCTTGAGTCTTCAGATGTTGTTGAACTATAGCTCCCATTACTGCCATCTACAGCAATCTTGCTTCGTAACCTTGGTGGAAGCCACCCCCCTTTCAAAGCTTTGAAAATCACAGGAGGGAAGGTTGCTGATAGCTTTTCCTTCTCTCTTTGTGCTTCTTGAAAGCTTTGTAACTAGCCAGATGGGTCTCAAAGAACTGCACTAATGGTGGTGGTGGGAACCGTCTTTCTGCTCTGCTGCCACCTCAATGATCTGCCACCTGAAGAGAGTGCCTCATGATGCCTCACGGAAGGACCGCCCTGAATAGCTCTCTGCTGATAATATTTTCGGAGCTATCACCCAGACGGGACTCAGTCACTCATCCAGTCTGTCACTACACCCACGGCCACCAGCTTGTGCACGTTTTATGCTGTAATGGATGACCTTTCCCCCAGTGCAGTCTTCAGATGAGAGGCAAACTTCTTCGGATCTGAGATGTTCTATGGTGGCAACTTTCATGGCAGGCTTGATATAGTTTGCTGTATCAGCCCTAACATTCACAGAACTGCCTCCAAGTCCCCTCAAGCTCCAGCCAAGGCAGATGTATTGAGTAATGAGCTGCTTCCTCCTCCTAAGCAAAGAGCATCGTAGTTTTCCATTTGAAAGAGCCCATCCAGACACAAATCCTCTTGTAGCTTGGCTGAAAGGCTAGCTAAAAATAGCACTGCAGAACAGTAAACAATGCTTGCAGGTTAGAAAGGGGCCAGCTGATCTTCATTACTCATTTTGCCAGCTGATAGATAGAAAAGTGGTTTTTCAAGGCAAAGCACTCTTTGGAACAGTGGCGGCAAGGACAGGGTTCTCAGCTGGTGTCACTTAGACCCAGTTTATACATGCAGCAGAGCACATATGGCAAAACAGGTCCCGGCGGGAGACTGTGAGAGGTTTTCTTCCCCCTAAGTTATAAAATAAATGCCCTCCTCCTACTTTTCTTTTTCACTGGGATTCTTAATCTTTTTACACGTATGGACTCCCAGATCCTCAAGTATTACCCATGGACCCCCACCCACCACATTTTTATAATATACCCAGTCATCCAAAAACATGTCTGCTAAAAGGCATGTAAATTGCTAGTTAATGTGCCCATCTTAACTTCCACTCCATATAAGCACCCACACCTTTATACATGGGGAGACCTCACTCTTACTCACAAATGCACTTCATCCCCTTACTTGTGAGAAGACCCACAACCTTTCCTCTGAGAATCCTTTGAGGCTATTCCCACGATCACTGGAAAGTGGGCTAAGGGACCTCAGGTTGTTGGAACCCCTGGGCTCACCTGCACGTCCGGGGGTTCCATGATGGCCAGCCTGCCTAGGAACCCCTACCTTTAAATGAGATTAATGGAGTGCTTGCTCTGTTAACCATGTTTTTGTGGTCGTGAGACGCCACAGCATGTTTTCGTGCCATGACAACTCTCGAGGAGACCCCCGCTGGGAGGTTCTAACAAGCCTCTCAGCCTAGGGGGTCTCTTCAGGATGCCCCGTGTACGCATGTGGGGCTTCCGGGGGCCAGGCGGCCCCCGATCCCTGCCACCCATGCCGGCTCTGTGACAGAACCAGCAATCATGTGGGCAGCCAATCCAGCCGCACAGGGATGGCTCCCTGTCCGTGTGTGGGAAGAGTGGGCTAGGCCCGCTCTCCCCACACAAACCCTGATGTCGCTTCACACTAATTGTGTGAAGCGCCTCCTTCTGTTCTTGGTTATAAGAAGACCTCTCACTTACTCATGAGTAGTTCTTGAATTCATATGCATAGACCTCACACTTGCCATGCTTTTTTGAGGACACGTGAAAATGGAAGCCATCTTAACTCTCATCCTAAACTGAAAGTTTTTGGATGACTGGATTTGCAGGCTTTTTGAGAAGGAAAAACTGATTGGGCACTGTGGGAAAGAGAAGCATACCAGTGAGCCCGGTCTCACGGCTAAGCCCGCTCTCCCTGCACATGAGCAGGGAGGGAGCCCTGGGTGGCCGGATTGGCCGCCCACACAATTGCCAGCTCCGTGATGGAGCCGGCAGGGGCTGGGGGGAGCGGGGCCAATTGGCCCCCAGAAGCTCCAGCATGCCCTGCGCGAGCGCGCAGGGCATGCTGGCGAGACCCCCGGAGCCAGGAGGCGGCTTTTCGCCTCCCCTCCGGGGGTCTCCTTGTGAGTAGCCGTGTCGCGGAGCCATGCCACAGCTACTCACAATAAAAAAAAACAGGTTTGCGGAGCGCTTGCTCTGCAAACCTGGTTTTAGGGGAGGGGTACTTAGGCGGGTTAACCACCTGGGAGCCCGGTGGCTCCCACAATCAGGCAAAATCAAGCTAGGCTCCCCTAGCCCGATTTTGCCTGATCGTGGAAATAGCCGCAGTATCTCTTACCCATACTGGCTGAACCTCAATATTCATAGGCAGTTTATTTCTGATGTAGAAAGTTTGTATCCAAAGGCCGCCTGCCACCACTTTGTGTGCCCTTTCAAGGGCCTCTGCCACCTTGCCCCAGGTTCTGTTCTAACTCCATTTGACACCTCAGCCCACCTTGCCTGCCCTGACAAGGCCCCTTGCTGCTGCCTCAGTGGAGGAAGACATTAAAAGCCCATCCCAGGAAAGAGAGGAGGAAGTGCCAGAGTGCTTCTAGAGACTCTCCTTATCAAGCAGCGACATTCAGGACCAGGAAGTCACTTGCCAAGACTTGCCTCCCCCAGTTCTGGCTTCAGAACCCTCAGTGAGCAAAATCAACATTAATCATCAGTGATTTTAATCAATATCATTGACTTTAGAATTTGCAGGGCTTATAATCTTGGGGCCGTGGTGTTCACTTGTTCAGCTCATTGAAAGCATCGACTCAATGTGTGGCAGCTGTGAAAAAGGCCAATTCTATGGCCTTTAGGAAGGGAGTTGAAAAGAAAAATGCCAATATTATAATGCCATTATACAAAACCATAGTGCAGCTACACTTGGAGTAATGCATACAGTTCTGGTCACCATACCTTAAAAAGGACATTGTAGAACTGAAACAGGTGCAGAAGAGGGCAACCAAGATGATCAGGGGCCTAGAGCACCTTCCTTATGAGGCAAGGCTACAGCATTTGGAGCTTTTTACTTTGGAAAAGAGGCAGCAAGGGGAGATAAGATTGAGGTCTATAAAATTATGCATGGGCGGATCCAGGATAAAATTACAGGGGGTGCAACAAGAAACCCTCCTCCCATATAAAAATATTGGGGCGTGGGTTTTCTCTCTCTTGCAAATGCACTATGCAGGGGTGTCAAACTCAAATCTGGTGGAGGGACGGATTGGATTCCGAGGAGACTTTTACGTCACCTTCTGTCACCTCGCGCCCACCTTGCCTTTCACGCTCTCTAAAGGTATCCAATATTCTCCTCCACACTAGTTTACTTCACCGCTAAAAATTCATCTCCTTTTTCTCCTGCCTACAATCAATACCTACTTTAGAAGCAATGTGGCATATAGAGTCAGTGTGGTGTAGAGATTAGAGGGTTAAGGCTAGGACTGGAGGATTTGGCATTCTCCAGTCAGTCATGAAACCTGCTGCCGGACTTTAGGTGAGGCACTCTGAGGCTGTTCTTATGATGGAGAGAAACCGGGCTAAGGGAGCCCGGCCCAGTTTCTCTCCATTGTGAGAACCACTGGGCTCGTGGGCAAGCCCGGTGGTTCAATGGCGGCTAGCCCACCTAAGAACCCGTCCCCAAAAATGGGGTTAGTGGAATGTTTGCTCCGCTAACCCCATTTTACTGATCGTGGCTTTGCACTCTGGTGACACATGAGTAGACCCCTGACTGGGAGGCTACAACAAGCCTCACAGCCTCAGGGGTCTCACTAGAATGCCCGGTGCACTCACGCAGGACATCCTGGGACTTCTGGGGACCAAGTGCCCCCCGCTGTCCACTGCCCCTTCCAGCTCTGTGATGGAGCTGGTAGTTGTGTGGGCAGCTGATCTGGCCACCCAGGGCTAGCCCGGGGATCATTTACGGGGAGAGTGGGCTAAGCCCGCTCTCCCCGCAGAGCCCAGTAAGGCTCTACACACGGAATATGTGTAGAGCCTCCTTCTCTCTGCTCCAAACCTGCCTCACAGGATTGTTGTGAGGATGAAAGTGGGGAGGAAGATCATGTAAATTACCCTGAATTTTTTGGAGGAAGGATATGTGTCATAATAAAATATGTGGCTATAACATATACATATTTATATTTGTTAGCCACATGCACTCCAACTCTCAACATGTAAACCCAGAAGCAAACTCAAAACAGCATTTTTTTACACCCATCACAGCAGCAATCAGCCCAGTTTGCATTTTGTTTAAGCAAAAAGCATAAACGATAGTGTATGTCTATACACGACAGTGTATATACAGTGTATAGAGCGTGTGTCTATACACTACTGAAGGAAAAGCCACCAATTTTATTTCAAGCAGGACAGCAGAATGTCACATATGATTACCCCAATTGCTTAGAATTTAAAGACAACCAAGCATTTCATTAGCAAGATAGTTTTTAAAATGAGTTTCTTGTGATCTGATTTGCAAAGCTTGATTTTGAAGAAAGTGCATTAAAATAGACTTGGGGTGGAGGAGGAGGCTTAATGTTCATTTTAGCAATCTGTGAAACTACTTCAAAAAGTCGGGGTATTTTAGTACATTGCAAGCTTATTCAAAAGATGACGATGCTATTCTCACAACCTGCAGGGGCTAAGGGAGCCCAGCCTAGTTTGGGTGGGTCATGTGCTACAATGGGAGCCAAGCAGCTCCCGGCAGCAAACCCGCTTAATTGCCCGCCGTTAAACAAGGTTAGCAGAGTGTGCACTCCGCTAACCCTGTTTCGCTGCTCATGGGTTGCCACGCCGCAGCTCCGCTCCACGGTGACTGATGAGTAGACCCCTGATGGGGAGGCTACAACAAGCCTCCTGGTGTCTGGGGCTCTCCAGAATGCCCCACACACTCGTGTGGGGCATTCTGGTACTTCCAGAGGCCAGGAGGCCCCTGATCCCTGCCGCCCCAACAGCTCCGTGATGGAGCTGGTAATCATGTGAGCAGCTGATCCAGCAACCCAGGGCGAGGTGCCTGCTTGTGTATGTGGAGAGTGGATCAAACCTGCTCTCCCCACAAACCCCCTTATGGTGCTTCACACTGCTTGTGTGAAGCACCTCAATAAGACCATAAGAACAGCCCTGCAGGATCAGACCCAAGGCCCACCAGATGCCTCTGGAAGCCTACAGGCAGGAGTTGAAAGGGGCATGCCCTCTCTCCTGCTGTTACTCCCCTCCAACTGGTACACAGAGGAATCCTGCCTTTGAGGATGGAGGTGGCCTGTAGTACTACTACTAGCACTACTAGTATTTATAGTGTATTTATATATTTATATACCGCTCTTCAACAGAATTCTCAAAGCGGTTTACATAGAAAAATTAAAAATACATAAATAAGATGGCTCCCTGTCCCTAAAGGGCTCACAATCTAAATACTAGTAGCCATTGATAGACCTCTGCACATCTCGTGGCAGAGAATTCCACAAGTTGATTATCCGTTGTGTGAAAAAGTACCTCCGTTTGTTGGCCCTAGATTTCCTGGCAATCAGTTTCATGGGATGACCCCTGGTTCTAGTGTTAGGTGAGAGGGAGAAGAATTTCTCTCTCTCCACTTTCTCCACACCATGCATGATTTTAGAGACCTCTTTCATATCTCCCCACAGTCCTCCTTTTTCTAAACTAAAAAGCCCCAGGTGTTGTAGTCTTGCCCAGGGGCGGAGCGACCATTGGGCCAACGGGTTCAAAGAACCCGGGCCGGTGGCCAATCAGGGGCCGTGAGAGCGCCCCTGACACGCCCCCTCATCTGACATCAGACACGGGGGTGGTAGTTTAGCTCCCGAGCGGGGGCCGCGTGGCCCCTTCGGGAGCTAAACAAAGGCTGTCGCTGCATTTGCAGTGCCAGCCTAACTAGCTCCTGAAGGGGCCGTGCAGCCCCTTCAGGAGCTGAGACTGGTGCTGCGTTCGCAACGCACCCCAGGAGAGGCTCTTCCCTGCAGGAACAGCCGCTCCTGGACTGCGCTGTGAACGCAGCACCAGCCTTAGTCGAACTGCCAAAGGGGTTAAGCTGAAGTTAAGCTGTTTCTGAACTCAAGGCTCCGTTCGGGAGCCAGACCACGCCTCCCCCCCCGCGTCTGACGTTAGACGCTGAGGCGTAGCTATCCCCTGCGTCTGACATCAGACGCAGGGGGTGGGGCTACTGGGGCACCTGCCGTGGCTGCACACAGGCCACCAGCGGGCTGGCTACGCCTCTGGTCTTGCCTCATAAGAAAGGTGCTCTAGGCCCCTGATCATCACCTCAATATGTTTGTTATTTATATATGAGCTACTGTTACAAGCACAAAGCAAAATAAAATAGTAATGGTTATAAGGGGAAACATGTTGAGAAAGAACCATTTTCTCATATTTTGCTATTCAAGCCATTTCAAGAACTCTGTTGCTAAAAATGCAGCATATAAATATATTTAAGGGTGTGTGCTTGGAGAAAGAGAGAAACCCCCATACACAGACCAGATCATTGCTATAAGGAGTTTAGGAACAAAAGGCAGGAACAAAACCAAAAACAGATCCATTTGGTTAGAGCATTTCTTCTTCTCTCTTATTCTTTGTTTAAAAATACCTTTGAACTGACTGATTGCCTCACAAGAAGGTAAATTGGGATGGAGAGAGTTTTTCTTACAAGTTTGTATTAGAACTGAAAATGATTCTTTTAAAGTGTAAAAATGCTTTCATACAAACACAAAGAAGAAACACATGCGCACAAACTGAGATTACTTCTCTCACATGTGTATGCACGCATGTACACACACACACAAACACGTGGGGGAGTGGGACAAGGAATACAGTGGCTTACGCAAGGAATTGGCTGCAGTGTTTTCTCTAATTGCCAGTTCAAATCCCTGCTGCTACTATATTGGGCAGCAGCGAAAGATGCTGAAAGGCATCATCTCTGTGCAGGAGGAGGCAATGGCAAACCGCTCCTGTATTCTACCAAAGAAAACCACAGGGCTCTGTGGGCACCAGGAGCCAAAATTGACTTGATGGTGTGCTTTATCTTTACCGTTACTGCTGATCTGGATCCAAATTCACAGCGGTTACAACTGCACCCTTGCACACACACACACCCCAGATCTGCCCCTACATGGTGTGGGGAAAATTGACAGAGATAAATATTTCTCCCTCTCTCACCACACTAGAACCAGGGGTCAACCCATGAAATTGAAGTCTGGGAAATTTAGGACTGACAAAAGGAAGTTCTTTTTCACACAGCACATAATTAATCTATGGAATTCTCTGCCACAGGATGGGGTGATGGCCACTAGCTTGAATGGCTTTAAAAGGGGCTTAGACAAATTCACGGAGGACAGGTCTATCAATGGCTACTAGTCTGAGGGCTATGGGCCAACGCCAGCCTCAGAGGCCAGATGCCGCTGAAAACCAGTTGCAGGGGAGTAACAGCAGGAGAGAAGGCATGCCCTCATCTCTTGCCTGTGGGCTTCCCAGTGGCATCTGGTGGGCCACTATGTGAAACAGGACACTGGACTAGATGGGCTTTGGGCCTGATCCTGAAGAGCCGTTCTTAGAATGTTGAAACAACTGCTCATTTTAAATATACTGGCACTACTGTATACAGCTCCAGTAATAATTAAAAAAAAATTTCGGTGGGAGTACTTGGCAGTTATTTTTAAGAACTTTATTTGGGCTCACCAGGAAGCAAGTTAAATTCTGTGCAGAAACTATTTTCCACAGACCACCTGGAACTACCCCATGGATCCCCAGGAGGCAGGAGCAGCTTGTCCTAATGAGCTGCGCAGGACGCTGAACAAGATGCAGCCACCTCCAGTTCCCAGTAGCTCCATTGTTCCTGTCCTTCTCATTTTGCTACGCCCCAGAGTTAATGAGAACAGCACTGCTTGCAGGCCAAAGATGTGTGAGGTGGTTACCCACTGAGCCCACACCGCTTTACATGAAGAATGACCAGCCTGTGAGCAGTGCAGCTTCCACTAACACTGAAGCAGGATGGAAAGAGAGGAGCAACAGAGCTGCCAGCCACTAGAGGAAGCAGCATCTTGTTCAGCATCCCCTCTTAGCTCATTAGGATGAATCACTCCTTTCAGGTGGTCCATGGACCATAGGTTGTTCTGCATCCCCTCTCCTATAAGGACTCAAGTGCAGCGTATAGCTTTAAAACAGAAACCATTTTATATATATATATATATATATATATATATATATATATATATATATATATATAATGGTTTCTGTTTTAAAGCTATATATAAACAATCATAAAGCCACCTAATGGTGTAGTGGGGAAACGACTTGATTAGCAAGCCAGAGGTTGCCAGTTTGAATCCCCACTGGTATGTTTTCCAGACTATGGGAAACATCTATATTGGGCAGCAGCGATATAGGAAAGATGCTGAAAGGCATCATCTCATGCTGCGCGGGAGATGGCAATGGCAAAATCCTTCAGTATTCTACCAAAGAAAGCCACAGGCCCCCAATCCCTGCAGCCCCCACTGGCTCCGTGATGGAGCCAGCAATCATGTGGGCGGCCAATCTGCCTGCCCAGCTCCGAGCAGCTGCTTGTCTGCTCTCCCAGCAGAACCCCTTCAGGCGCTTCACACATGTCATGTGAAGTGCCTCAGTGAGTCAGACCAAAGGTCCACCTAGCTCAGTATTGTCTACACAGACTGGCAGCAGCTTCTTCAAGGTTGCAGGCAGGGATCTCTCTCAACCCTACCTTGGAGATGCTGCCAGGGAGGGAACTTGGAACCTTCTGCTCTTCCCAGAGCGGCTCCATCCCCTGAGGGGAAGATCTTATAGTGCTCACACATCAAGTCTCCCATTCATATGCAACCGGGCAGACCCTGCTTAGCTAAGGGGACAAGTCATGCTTGCTACCACAAGACCAGCTCTCCTCTTCTAATCATCTTAGACATGATTCATTGTGCACCAATTGACATTTCCAAATGCTTTTTAAGGGCAGCCCAAAAGAGCATGTTATGATAGTCCAATTTGGAGAATAGTAAAGGGCAAATGGTTGACTATGTCCTGCTTTTCTAGGCAAGAGCAGAGCTGGCAGACCAGCCAAGGCTGGTCTTTCAAAACATAGGAAGCTGCCTTTTGCTCAGCCTGACCATTGGTCTACCTAGCTCCTTATGGTTTACTCTGACTGGGAAGATGGAACACTCCTAAACTGGGCACTTAGATCTTCAGGGGGAGTGAAACCATACAACATGGTAATCTCATTTCTGGATCAGTAGATCCCCTCAAACAATGTGCTACATGTTTGAATATTCCCTAATGAGAAGAACTCCTGCAGACAGAAAGGTAGGAGCTCAGGGAGAAAGTGTGTGAGTATGTTTCAAACAGAAGCTTTGTCTGAATGGTCTGTATGCGTTTCTGGCTCTAAACTAGAGGAAAAACGCCAGAGAATAAGCGCAGTTTCATTGTGAAGTGATATTCCAGCAGCTTTCCAGCAGATGGCTCATGTGTGCCATAAATAAAAGCAGCAAAAGAAAAACCTAGATTGGAATGTTCACTTCCCCCGACCTCCATAAAAACTCTCACATCCTCTGTAATCATGACTACCAGTAGAAATGAAATGGTTGCTCTAGGATTATGGATGCACCTGAAATATGTATTTGCTGTCATTTAAAAAGCAAATCTAGTAGAGACAGCATGGTGTAGTGGTTAGAGTGCTGGACTAGGACTGGGGAGACCTGGGTTCAACTCCCCATTCAGCTATGAACCTAGCTGGGTGACTCTGGGCCAGTCATTTCTCTCTCAGCCTAGCCTACTTCACAGGGTTGTTGTGAAAGAGAAACTCAAGTATGTAGTACACCGCTTGGGGCTCCTTGGAGGAAGAGTGGGATATAAATGTAATAATAATAATAATAATTTCCCCAAGAGACTCCATCCTTTTTAAAGATGCCAGTTGATATGCTTGTGTGATTAAATTTTATTTTCCTTTAATGAACCTCTTCCTGAGTAAGTCAACTAATGCGATATACTTGATACAGCTTTGGATCTGGAGTGAAAATCATAACACTTTCCCCCTTCATTTTAAGTATAGTTATTAGTAAGTATTAGTCTATTATTATTAGGAGGTGTTTATCCCACCCTTCTGCTAATGGAAGCAGCCAAAAGCAGCCAGGAAAATCTATAACATTAAATATCGCAAAATAATTACAAACACATTTAAAAACCAGAAGAAAGAAACAGTATTTCTAAACAGAAATATAAAATAAACAGAGGTGGTAGATAATCAAATATGTATCAAAAGCCCAACTAAATATGAGATTAAACACCTGATTAAACAAAATGTGTCTTCAAAAAGTGATGGAAGTTATCTATCTATCTATATCTATGTAAACCGCTTTGAGAACTTTGGTTGAAGAGCAGTTCATATATAAATATTTGTAGTTGTAGTTGTAGTTGGAAAGACAACAGGAAGGAGATGAAGCAAGTAGCTCAAGGCAACGAGGTCCCACAGATACAGGAAAACCAATTAAAATGATGGGAATTGGGGTATGCACCAGACAAGGATGTGAATTAGCATCTTATGTCCATTTCATACATGCCATGGGAAAAGGACTTACCTGAGTAAGCCACCCATGATGTACCCCCATTATGCAGAAATGGGTTTGCTTTTCTTGTGGCCAGAGGCGTAGGGGAGAGGGAGCCCGTGTTTGCCCCTCTCCCCGGCGGCCACTTGGAGTGAGGGAGATAATGAAGGAAATTGGGAGGGGTGGAGCTGGGGGGCCCAAGTTAGAATTAGGGCTAGGACTAACCCTAACCCTAACACTTTGAACCCATTTGCTCAATGATAACTACACCCCTGCTTGTGGCCAATATGAATGTAGCATTAGCATGTGAGAGAAGCATTTGCTCATGACACCAATGGGTTGCATGCTGAATAGGTATGGACCAGAGGATGTGGGAAGAAACATGAGATGGGTAAGCACTCCCCACCTTGCCCTCAGAGGCGCTCTTATCCCTGGACTTCCAGGCCGAAGTCCAGGGCCTCCACAACCCCTGCCCCCCCCAAATCCTCTTTATACTGTCCTGGGTGGTGTGGTCACCCAGTTGAGTATGATAAAGCTTAATTTTCAGGGATGGGGGGTGGGACTTCCAAAGGCCTTTAAGTCCAGGATCCAAAATTACCTAGGCAGGGGCATACCGAGGTTAGAGTGGGCCCGGAGATGAGATTTTAAAATGGGCCCCTTGCTGCCTTCGCCTCCTTCTCCTGGCTCCATGTCTCTGCCAACTATCCCAACTCATCCAACAGTATCCAATGAAGAACTTTAATAATTGCACATATCCCAATGACAGTTACAAGGAGAAAGTAGGTAAATTCCATATTTATGGAGTAAACATGCACAGAATTGGGCTTTGCAAGATGCTGGGTTAAAAGTAACTAATGCTTAGAATTATAACCAAAGCAAGGCAAATCTGATAATGCCTGAATTGTCACTTTGGTGTATTTGGGGTTAAACAGGCACAAGATTGGCTCTGCAGCTTAAGATAAACTTTGCAAGAGAGTGTCAGGAACAGAAACAAAGGATTCGTTTTCATATTTACAAGCACATATCTTGATAAGCGCTGATATAATACTGGCTCCATCTCCAGTATTGCCTGCAACCCACAGAGAAAGCAGTCTCCTCCAACTCTCTTAAACACTTCTGTCCATTCTTTATTGCTGCCCCCTTATGCCTACAAGTTGCTCTTGAAATACGTTTCTTAATATCAGCCTTCTCAGCCTTCAAACTCAAGCTCAAAGGTCCACATCTTTCATGAAGCCCCTGAGACTCTTGGTCCTCATCTCCCAATAGAAAAACACCATCCCAACTACATATAATTCATGAGCTCACATTTATCCAGTATTAGTCTTGTGTCTAACCCCTCCTCCTTGCTAAATGTAGATTGTAAGATGTGATTTATTTATTTATTACATTTTAATACCCCTAATAAAAATGTCTTCAGTTCGTATGCAAAATAATTTACATGACTTGATGGCGCAACTTTACTTTACTTTGCTCAGTAAAGCACCATGCACACTGATGGCACTGAATCATAGGCAACACCAAAGAGAGAGAGAACACTCCCTCCAGACCTGCACTGTAAGCAAACATTTAATATATAGAAGCAGGCAGCTAGCAGAGACCTGGGCCAGTTCTTATATATTTGGCTCAGCCTGTGGCAATGCGAGTGAAAATCAAGGACCCATAGGAATGCAGTGGCAGTGACAGAAGCTGAAATTATGAATGAAACACATCAGCACAAATCGCTTCAAGTTAATGGTGACTCCTGAAATGGTGCCCATCAAATTATCTGGGGTTGGGTTTATTGTAGCAATGTCTCCCTCTCTCCAGGAAGAAAGCCACCTTGATTCAGCCAGTTGCCAATAGCAATAAGCAGAAGGAAACATCAGCAGCAAGAAGTGTCTAGTTTGTCCCTCCCCGTCTGTCCGTCCTTTGCTACTGCTCCCTAAGGGAGTCCTTGCAAAGGAGGGACACAGAGAGCCCAAGGAGAAACACAGGGAAAACCTCAATTTAGAACGCACACACGGAGAGAGAAACGAAGGAGAGCAACAGGGAAAGAAGGGAAGGGGGAACACAGCAACAATAGGAGGAGGGGAAGGACTGTTCCAAAGTGGTGGATGCTACCCCAGGTTGGAGAGCAGTTGAGGGTAAGCTGTTGCTACTCTGGACTGGAGCGTCTTTTCAATTATCCCACTACGCCTTGTCTCCTTCATTCAAGTTCTGGGAGGGGTGTTCAAAATTGGGGTTTTCCCTGCGTTTCTGCTAATAGGAGGAGGGGAAGAGGCAAGAGTAGCTCCAAAGCGGTGTCATGGCTGCAGTCCCTACCACAGAGAGCAGCCGATGGCAGGCTGTTGCTACTGTCTCTGGAGCGTTTTGATCCTACTACTCCTTGTCTCCTTCATGCAAGGTGGTTTCTTTGGTTTTTTGCCACCGTCCGTCACCACTGCCTAGCTTCCTGCCTGCCTGCCTGCTATACTCTTGCTGCTCACAGCGCATGAGGCAGGCAGGCAGGCAGGCTGCTGCTGCTGCTGCTGCTGACCCGTCCCACTCTCACCCAGACGGAAGAGAGAGGGTACGCAGGTGTAGCTGGTCTTGCCAACTGAAGGCAAGGGACCCCCCCCCCCCATCTCTGTCTGTGGCTCGCTGGCAGCTGCAATTATCAGGGCAGGCAGGAGCTGCGGGGTGAGTGTGTGCCCTGCCTGTGCCATGGGAGACAAGACTGTCCTTGGGGGGCCCTTTGAGGTAGATGGGCTGGGAGACAACTGTCTCCCCTTGTCTAACATATGGTACGCCCATGTACCTAGGTGCAGCTCGGCTTGCCCTTGGCTCATGTCGTGTATAACCTGGGCCTAAAAGCAGTCCATTTGGAAGCAACCTGTTCCTCTTAAGTCAGCTTTAGATGGAAATGCACTTACCTACATGCCGTGAAATAAAGACACAAAACAACAGCACTGGGCTAAATTTAGACACAGCTTTATGATATAGTGGAACTGCAGCCTACTTCCCTATTTCATGGTTATTTCACCACCTGAAAAACTCCTGCTACATTATTAATTTTATACTGTCTAGTGCGCAATCTGTTTTTAACTTTATACTGTTTTTAATGTTCTATCTGTTTTGCTGTTGTGAGCTGATGCGAACAGTAGTATTGCACTGGAGGGGCAGGTGATGGATATTTCAAATCAGTAAAATAAATGAAAACTGTAATTAGATACACCCAAAGATTATATAAAAGAATAATGGCCTGCCGATAGAAAACAATTCTCCCAATCAGCCAAATATCCTTGCAGATTGTCAGTAGGAAGATTTGAGTCTGTAATGTGCAGTTTAGGCAATGCAAACTGAAATGATGATTATGATTAGCAGCTCTGGATATTGAACTTTATAGAGTAATACGAGGGTCTGCTAGGGAGAGAGAGAGCTCCAAGAATTTTTAATGTAAATATCCAGACTGGGGGCCACAGCAAAGTGAGAGGAAAGGAAGAGGTAAAGGTAGCAAACAAGAAACAGAAGCAAGGGTCATGTGGATTGAATCTGAGCAGATTTGGAGGTGGTTAGCTAGCAGGGAAATGACTTGACCAGCAAGCCAGAGGTTTCTGGTTCAAATCCTCACTGGTATGTTTCCCACCAGCAGTGATATAGGAAGATGCTGAAAGGCATAATCTCATACAGCGTGGGAGATGGCCATGGTACCACCCCCCACCCCCCGCCGGCCCAATATTCTACCAAAGACAGCCAGAGGGCTCTGTGGTCACCAGGAGTCGACACTGACTCAATGGCACACCTTCCCTTACCTTAGGCTTCATATAATGGGAACTATTAAGCCAAAGAGTTTATGGGGATATTGTTTTTGAGGAAGGATGTGAAGGAAAAACAAGAGGGTCTACAATGGAGAAGCAGGGACAGTAAGAAAATATTTCATGCACAATCCTACCTAATCCAGAGAGGAGACCTGGTCTTGTGGTAGCAAACATGACTTGTCCCCTTAGATAAGCAGGGTCTACCCTGGTTGCATATGAATGGGAGACTTGATGTGTTAGCACTGTAAGACATTCTCCTCAGGGGATGGAGATGCTCTGGGAAGAGCAGAAGGTTCCCAGTTCCTTCCTGGCTTCTCCAAGATAGGGCTGAGTTTCCTGCCTGCAACCTTGGAGAAGCTGCTGCCAGTCTGTCAAGACAATACTGAGCTCGATGGACCAATGGTCTGACTCAGTCAGTATATGGCAGCTTTCTATGTTCCTATGTTCCAATTCAAACAGTCATAACTGCGATCAGAGGCTTGAAATGTTCCCTTCAGAGTGTCAGAATCTCTGATGATCTCTTCTCTGGAGTCAAAAGAATGTGTCCTGCCAGTGTTGCGCAACAGCCGAGAATGTTTGAAAATTGCTTCCTCTTGTTCCAGCAGGGGTGGGGCAAAGTCATCATATCATAACAAAACTTCCAAGCTGGTGTTCCAAGCTGTTAGTGCTGGGCTGGGCCTTTGAACTCTCCTTAGATGCTCCAGCAATCTCCTAATTGCGCATGAAATTGCTTCCAAAAATCTAACCCTCAAGAGAAATATGCACCTTTTTACTTTTTAAAGCTTGCAGGCCTCTCAGAGGGATAGTCTAGCATTTTTATGGAGCTTGAAAATGGTTTTTTTATTATGTTTTCCAGGCTCCAAAGAATATGCTGCTGGATATTTACTGCTTTTTGTTTAATGGTATTGAATTATACTGGCCAGTATAGTTAAGATGAGGAGTTGCTTCCGAGCCTCTTTGCTGCTCTTGGGGCCAGGAGCTGGCCCTGGTGAGTGGGCGGCGGAAAGGGCAGCAGGAGCAGTGGCAAGTGGTTGTGGGATCATGGGTGGGGGCACAGCGCTGCCACTGCCTGCTGCCCCAAGCCGTGCCTCCCAAGCCCCTCTGCTGCCATCGGGGCTGGGATCCTTCTGGGAATGAGGGTGCACATGCACGCTGTGTCTCCATCAGGGTGCATGCACGCCCCCATTCCCTGGAAGTTCCCATCCCCAACAACAGCAGAGGGTCTCAGGAGCCAGAGACAGGGGCGGCAGTGGACAGTGCTTGGTGGCAGTGCATCCCCTGCCCCTGGTCCCACAGCCCCTTGCCATCGCTCCTGCCCCCTTTCCTCTTGCCAGCTCGCCCAGGCCAACTCCCAGCCCCAACAGCAGCAGAGGGGCTTGGGGGTAAGGGTGAGTGTCAGCGGGGAGGCAGCTGGAAGTGTGCGGTGGCAGTGCCCATGCCCTCAGTCCCACTGCTTCTGCCGCCCCTTCGCCCGCTCGCTCATCAGGGCCAGCTGGGTCCACCATAAAGCCAGCAAAAACATGCCCATAGACCTGGTCCATATGTTGTGCAGGCCTGCCTTATAAACATGCTACGTAAGCTGTAAAGACTATACAGTTTCCTATATTAGGTTGGCTTTAGAAATGGGGCTCCATGCACCCACACTTTACTTTGGTATTTTAACTGGACAGTGGGGTGGGGAGGGATATGTCCAGGCAGGAATTCAACAGGCCCAGCTTCCCCTATCATTTCCAGCGAAGCCCCTGGAGAATTTCTGCCTGGTGAACCTCCACAAGGTACAGTGTGTTCCCATAATGCCACCTGCTATGGTAAATGTTCAGGCCGAAATTCAATAGGTGTCCAATTCATCCACAATCACTTACTACATATCCGTCTGATGGAGTCTGTGTGATGTATCCCTGCATCAGACACAGTATGTAGAAAAGTTAGGAAACTCCCCCCAAATACAGGTGAAACTCGGAAAATTAGAATAGCGTGCAAAAGTCCATTAATTTCAGTAATGCAAATTAAAAGGTGAAACTGATATATGAGACAGACGCATTACATGCAAAGCGAGATAAGTCAAGCCTTAATTTGTTATAATTGTGATGATCATGGCGTACAGCTCATGAAAACCCCAAATCCACAATCCCAGAAAATTAGAATATTACATGGAACCAAGAAGACAAGGATTGTAGAATAGAACAATATCGGACCTCTGAAAAGTATAAGCATGCATATGTATTCAGTACTTGGTTTGGGCCCCTTTTGCAGCAATTACTGCCTCAATGCGGCGTGGCATGGATGCTATCAGCCTGTGGCACTGATGAGGTATTATGGAAGACCAGGATGCTTCATTAGCGGCCTTCAGCAATTCTGCATTGTTTGGTCTCATGTCTCTCATCCTTCTCTTGGCAATGCCCCATAGATTCTCTATGGGGTTCAGGTCAGGCGAGTTTGCTGGCCAATCAAGCACAGTACACTGTATACTTTTCAGAGGTCCGATATTGTTCTATTCTTCAATCCTTGTCTTCTTGGTACCATGTAATATTCTAATTTTCTGGGATTGTGGATTTGGGGTTTTCATGAGCTGTACGCCATGATCATCACAATGATAACAAATTAAGGCTTGACTTATCTCGCTTTGCATGTAATGCGTCTGTCTCATATATCAGTTTCACCTTTTAATTTGCATTACTGAAATTAATGGACTTTTGCATGATATTCTAATTTTCCGAGTTTCACCTGTAAAGTATTTGCAAACCGGCCAACAGCTCAGCAACAAGACAAAATCCATTACCTCTCCATTTTCTTTCCCACAGCCATAGAGAATAAAACTCAGATCAGAAGTAAAGTGAAATCTGTACTATTTATTGCATTCCATTCAGTTTGGGTAAGAGTCATAGTTAAGCTTCCATCTTTCACAGTGCCTTTACAGCTTCTATGGCAGTTTACAGTAAAAATGGCCACCTTAATATGCAATTTCCATGCTTTTTACAGCATAAATAAAATTGGAAGTATCTTAATTCTCATCTTAAACTGAAGGTTTTTAGATTACTATCTATTGGCTCAGCCATTAAGATTTCCAGAAATTTTCGGTAATTTTAGGCAACCCAACACCACTTTTGGGAAGTGCTACAAGAGCAGTGCTTGAATTATAGGTAACCAGGAAGAATCCTGACTCTGCTACCTGTCATGATGGCCTCTTAGCTACTGATTTTAGAAGGTGCAGGGGGCATGCAAATTGGGGAAGTAAGGATCAAAGATCCTATATTTAATTAAAAGACCCCTAAGTTGACACCAACTTGATGGCACACTTTATCTTTAACCACCCCACCCCCCCCACAAAAACACACAAAAAACCCAGCATTGGTTTCAAGAATGGTTGAAATTGGATTTTAAATGGGAGATTATATCATGTTGTATCTCTGTGCTCCATAGCCTCCTTGCTGGCGCACACCCTAGCATGCCTGTGCCTTGGTCAGGGGCCAGGAGGAGGTTGTGCACTACCCTTTTCTTCCTTCTCCAGGCCATGGGATGGGATGTGGTGATGGCCACCAGCTTGGATGGCTTTAAAGGGGGTTTGGATAGATTCATAGAGGACAGGTCTATCAATGGCTACTAGTCTGGTGGCTGTGGGCCATTTCCAGCCTCAGAGGCATGATGCCTCTCAATACCAATTTCAGGGGAGCAACAGCAGGAGAGAGGGCATGCACATACCTCTTGCCTGTGGGCTCCCCACAGAGGCATCTGGTGGGCCACTGTGTGAAACAAGATGCTGGACTAGATGGGTCCTGTGCCTGATCCAGCAGGGCTGTTCTTAAGTTCTTCTTATGTTCTGTTCTTATGGTTCACTTGGCTGGATTTCCTCCCTAGGAGCTCCAGCCATCACCACTGACCTGACCTGTGTCTTTGGGGGTGCTTCCCTGCTGGGTTTTAAAGAGCTCAGTGCAAGTGTGACACTCTCATGAGAGCTTCTGGCCTCCTCACAAGATGTTGTCTGAATCTCACAAGTTCCTCTGGGTCCAACTGTTCTGTCAGCCGGTGCTATTGTGGCTTTGCCCACAGTCAACTCTCTCCTGTCCTGGCCTTTTTACCCCTTGACCCTGTTAGCAGAGTTGGGTTTGGAAGAAACCACTTGGAGTCATAATTCATAATTGTAAGAAAAGTAAAAGGTAAAGTGGTTCCATCGAGTCGGTGTTTACTCCTGGCACCCACACAGCCCTGTGGTTTTCTTTTGGTAGTATACAGGAGGGGTTTACCATTGCCACCTCCCATGCAGTATGAGGTGATGCCTTTCAGCATCTTCCTACATCGCTGCTGCCCGATATAGGTGTTTCCCATAGTCTTGGAAACATACCAGCGGGGATTCGAACCGGCAACCTCTTGCTCGCTAGACAAGTTATTTCCCCACTGTGCCATTAGGTGGCTTAACTGTAAGAAACTCTACTTAATATAAGAAAAACGTAGCTGGGTTGCATGTCTCTTTGGATGGAGAGAGAGAGAAGTCTGTGTCAGTCTGCCTAGGTGATTAAAAGCGGATGTTCAGAGAATTAAGAGATTTAATATACTGCTCAATGCACAGATTCAGGGCGGTGTACAAATAAGAACAGCATCCAAGATTTAAAATTTAAAAAGAAAAAAAGGGGAGGGGAGAGATTTAAAGGGCAAACACCTGGTGGAAAAGAAACTTCTTCAATAAGATCTTAAAGGCTGAAAGGGAAGAGGCAGATTGAATCTAGGGGGAAGAGAATTCCAAAGTGAAGGGGCAGCAACAGAGAAAGCCCTTCCACGGGCCCTAGTACCACGGACCTCTCTGAGACCAGGGACCAAAAGAAGGTCAACCTGAGAAGATCTCACAGGACGGGACAGAACTGGCTGGGAGAGGCGGTCCTGAAGGTAAGCAGGTGCTAAGCCCTGAAGGGTTTTAAAAGAGAGAACCAGAACTTTGAATTGGACTCAGAAGCAAATAGGTAACCAATGCAGCAACCACAAGAGAGGTGTCACACTATCATATCTCCTAGCGTCCATAAGCACATAGGCTGCCACATTCTGGACCAATTGAAGCTTCTGGGTCATCTTCAAAGGCAACCCCAGGTAGAGCACATTACAGTAATCTAGACAAGAGATGACGAGGGCATGAGTTAGCGTTGTAAGATTAAGATTAGCCTGTTACTGTCTGGCTAGGAATACTCCAACTGCCACTGCAATCCCAACAGACCCAACCTGCCAGAGCTAGGTAAATTCTGGCCCATTTGTATTTCCCTCAAAGAATGGACAACTGTGTTGTGGTTGCAATTTGAGTCAGATCATTAAAGCAGCGAGTGGTAAATAAATCAGAGCGTGAGAGGAGGAGTTCTTCGCAAGCCATCCGCTCTCTCTGCGTCTGCTTAGATGCCAGGATTGCAGATGTTGCTTTATTGGAAATCTGTTAAAGAATCGATGTAGGAGGAAGATTGGTTAGCAGAAGTGGAAAGAAGATCACATCATGTTTCTCTTATCAGTTGCTAGGCCTGCAAAATACACATGATAATTGGCCACCTGAATGCCAAATCATAGACATCTGTTCAGCATCATTGTGAACCAGACGCTGGAAACAATGGGCAGACATCACCACCATGTGACCTTCAGGATATTTGTGGCTAGTTGCGGATCTAGCCAGGAAATTCTTATGAAAGAGAGAGGTGCTGGGTCACAAATAATCAATGGTCACCATAATCCGCCACCTTAAGTGGCGCAGCGGGGAAATGTTTGACTAACAAGCAGAAGGCTGCTGGTTCAAATCCACGCCGGTACTATATTAAGGACAACCTCAAAACAGTGATGCACCAGTTGGTAACCTCCACGCTTGACTACTGCAACGTGCTCTACTTGGGGCTGCCTTTGTACATATTTCGGAAACTTTGGTCTGGCCCAGGGGCGTAGCAAGGTTGGAGTGGGCCCAGAGACAAGATTTTAAAATGCCCCCCCCCACTGAAGCTCAGCTCATGAAGTAAAGAAATCTTAAATGAGGCTGAATAGTAGTAACAAAAAGCATAGTGAAATTTATATATAGATATACAAGATATATAGATATATATCTCCTATGTGCCACAATAGAACATCATCCTAAACTGCTTTTTAAAAGGTTTTGTAAATTGTGGACGATGCAAGTCATTTAATGGTACTAGAGAAAGACATAGGGGCTATTCTCACAACCAGCAAAAATCGGGCTAGCAGAGGCTAGCCCGATTTTTGTTGGTCGTCAGAACCACCGGGCTCGCAGCCGAGCCCGGTGGTTCTGGAGCGGCTAACCCGCTCGAGAACCCCTGGCAAAAAGCAGGTTTGCAGAGCGAGTGCTCCTGCAAACCTGCTTTTTGCGATTGTGAGTAGCTGCAGCGCGCCTTTGCGCCACGCCTACTCATGAATAGACCCCTGGCCGGGAGGCTTAAAAGCAGCCTCCCGGCTCGGGGGTCTCCCCAGTATGCCCTGCACACTCATGCAGGGCATACTGGGGCTTGTGGGGGCCGCGCAGCCCCCGCTCCCCCCACCCCCTGCCGGCTCCGTCTCGGAGCCGGCCATTGTGCGGGTGGCCGATCCGGCCGCCCAGGGCTCCCTGCCCGCTCATGATCGGGGAGAGCGGCCTTAGCCCACTCTTCCTGCTCACTTCCCCAAACTGGGTCGCACGGATCGTGAGACCCGGTCCATACCGTTCTGGTAGCTCCAGGTCTTAACACTCACATAAATTTCGGAGGATAAACACAACTGAAGGAAGCCTGGGCGGGAGCGTGGCTGGGAGAGTCAGTCATGTGACTTGCCTCGATGGGGGGCAAGGCAGTGGGCCCCCAGACAACTGTCTCCCCTTGCCCTATCATAGTTATGCACCTGGCCTGGCCTTTCAGGGTTTTTAAACTGTTGCAAAGGGTTTTTGAAGTTGTAACCTGTTTTTTCAGGGTTTTAAAATTGTTTCCATTGTTTAATTGTTGTTTTATGGTGTTTTTATAATCTCTGTTTTAATTGTTAATTGATTTTAATTGTTTCATTTTAATTGTAAACCATATTAGAAGCATTTAATATACCGTCCACTCCAAAGACGCTGGGCAGTGTAACAAAGGATGACAAAGGTGACAACAATAGTGAACAAAAGAGTCCCTTGTGTCTCAGTCAGACCATTGCTGTGTGTGTTTGTAACAGCATGACGGGATGATTAGGTCAAGGAACCTGTGTAGAGTGGAATGAAATGGGCATATCAGCGCTTATCTTGCGTGGTAAAGAAAGGTCTTGGGAGGGTCTAGGAATGTTTTAACAAGCTAGCTTTCTGTGCTTCGAGTCAGATATTCACACCTTGTTACTGAAAGAGATGAACTTGTTACCTCTTATTGCTCCTTTCCTGTGAAGGTGATAAGATTGACTTGATCCGAGGTGCCAACATAGGGGAGAGTATTTGGCTAGTTGTGTAAAAGAATAGTGCTTAATTAACTCATGTCTAATTCTGGCTTCCTCTTGAAAATTAATCAAAGAGGCGAGCACAGGGATAGTCCTCTTGCAGTCTTGGGTTAGGCTTCACCTAGGGATACCTTCCCCAGTCTATGTGCCAGGTGACATACCCCATGAGTTAGCTCATGCAAATAAAATGGAGAACTCACAATCCTGTGAGAGCTGAAAGGCAACAGTGGAAACGACAAGCCTATAGCTCCAAACCAGGTAATAGGGGTGCTCCTGGGAGACCCCAAGCAAGCTACCTCAGTAACATAGGACGCTATGAAAAGTGCACCCCCGCCCCCCATGTTTTCCCCTTGACATGCATTCAAGATTGGGATGTAGCAATGTGGCGTCCCTGTTGCCGGGAAGAGTGAATGGACTGCAAACATCGGGAAAGGTGAGTGGACTGTGGAGGGTGGAGCAACTGATCTGAGAGGTGGCTAGCAAGAAGCGTAGAAGGTGTAGAGCTGACACATTTCTGGGCTTGTCTGAGCCACCCTTTCTATGGTTTCAGGGGCAGGCACAGCATAAAACCCTAGTTATAGCAGTGGCAGGATTTGGACAACATGATGCAGCCAATAAACCTGAGGGTCAGGCAGTGAAATGCACTACAAACTGAAGGTTCTGGTTAAAGTTTGAGTTCAGAAACCTTGGGTCACTTTTGTGACGAGACTGCAGTTTCACACTTTCAGATGACCACCAAATTGAACCTCTGGCTCGTCTGCCTCTGGTTTGGTGTTATGTGCAAAGGTGGCTTTTGTTTTATAACTCAAGTCTTCTTTACAATGCTTGCTGAAAGAAAGGTAGCTATCCTAAACCAGGATCACACTTAATGCCCTACTTAAGAGCAATAAACTTCAGATCGTACATACATTAATTAATCTGCCTAGGAACTGATGCTATTGGCCATGGAACCCCATAATGTTATAGAGATATTGGGGGGCATGAGAGCCAGTATAGTACAGTGGTTAGAATCCTTGCTCAGCCATGAAGCTCAATGTGTTCCTGTATTTATCTTAATGTTTATACTTACAGGTATACATATTTATAATGGCTACTACTACTACTACTACTACTACTACTACTACTACTACAATTATAATAACAATTATACTACAATTACTTTAATTATAATAATTAGTAATAATAATTATTACTAATTATTACTATTATTACAATTATTACTAATTATTTATATAGCACTCTTCAACCAAAGTTCTCAAAGCATTTTGCATAGGAAATAAATCATACATAAATAAGATGGGCCCCTGTCCCCGAAGGGCTCACAACTGAAAAAGAACAGACACCAGCAACAGCCACTGGAAGGATGCTTTTCTGGGGAGAGATAGGGCCAGTTGCTCTCCTCCCTGCTAAATATAAGAGAATTACCACATTAAACGGTGATCTTTGTATTGTGTTGTGTTGCCAGTGGAACCTGGAATGGCTTACATCCAGATTAAATTAACTGATTGCCTATTGAATCACATAGTCTATTTGAGAAACTCCTGAGTAGCACTATGAGTGAGGCAGGGATGGTCTAGCTCAGGGATCATGACACATATGTCCTGCATAAGGAAAAATAATGTGGAAGACCCAATCATTTCACAAAAATGTGTAGGACTAAAGTTTTAAAAATTTCAGAATAAAGAAATACATACACTGATGGAAGCTTGTCATTGCAACTGCCCCCAGCGTGACTCTTGCTATTGTAGGAGTTTGTAACAAGCCCCCTTATCAATAATAATCAGGTCTGCAGTTCAGCCACAAGACCTTAGTTCCGGGCCTTACCCACCTGAGTACCCACTGCCCAGAGAATAAAACAGAGACTTGAAATAAAGTAAAATTTATGGCATTTATTGCATTACGCTCAGCTTAAGTAGCAGTATGAAGAAACAGAGTAGACTGCAACATCAAACAATAATGGCAGATAGTATACTTTGAAGGCATAGGTGAAGCACGATGATAGCCCCAATTGAAAAGCAGTATGCTAAAGTAGCGTGGATCAATCAAGATGGCAGACATATAGGTAAACCCAGAAGTCAGACCTGATTCTTCTTCAAGGCACACTTTTTATAACCCCATCCTATAGGAATCAAATACCATACTCAGTAATACGTTCGGCTCTTTGTTATGATTGGCCTATCAACCAGGCAATTGGCCTATCAACAGAAATATATAAACATGCCATTTTTGAGACCTTATTGAGCTACAAGAAGATTACAGTCACAGCAGCCCTCGGGAGGTCAGCTTGCAAAGTGCAAGCCCTTTGCTGTATATATAATATACAGGCAAACAACATTACTTGTGGGGGTTCTGTTCTTTGCCTACTACCGCGAATAATTACTTCAATAGTGGGCAGCCTAAAGACTTTGGTAGTGGGCAGTATACAAATATGTTAAATAAAATAAAATAACAAAACCATGAGGCTATTCCCACAATCACCCAAAAGCGGACTAAGGGAGCCCAGCCCACTTTTCGGCAATCGTGTGGTGCAAGCCTCATTAAATCCCGGCAGCTAGCCTCATTAAATCCCCCTCCCCTTAAACGAGGTTAATGGAGTGATTGTGCCGTTAACCTTGTTTTTTTGCTCGTAAGTAGACCCCCGTAAAAAACTTGTTTTGCTTGTAAAAAAACCTGAGTAGACCCCCGACCGGGAGGCTGCAAGCAGCCTCCCAGGATCGGGGGTCTCTCCAGGATGCCCCACACAAGCACATGGGGCATCCTGGAACTTCCGGGGGCCACACAGCTGTAATGGAGCTGGCAGCTATGTGGGCGGCTGATTTGGCCACCCAGCTACGAGTGGTTGCTCATCCCGCTCTCCCCGCAGAACCCTGTCAGGCACTTCATACATGTTGTGTGAAGCATCTCCGTGAGTAATAAGGCATTATGAGTATGGGGAAAGGGGGGTTAGGTTCCAGAATGGACCCAAAAGGTGGGAAACCCCCCCCCCACACACACACGTGCAAAAAACTTCCTACATGAAACTCTCAGACCAAACCAAAAAAGATAGAGACATCATTTTTGCAGGTAGGTTCCAGACCTCACTCAGACCACCAACCCTCCCCCCCCCGAAAAAAACCCCAAATCTCTTGAAAAATTCAATACTTTCCTGGAACAACTGGACAAATTCTCCTGCTGGGAAGAATGAGGAACAATACCTTACTAAGCTATATGAGGACTACAGTCACAGGTGCCCGCGGGGACTGTCCTGCAAATGACCTCCGTTGACCTCATTTAAGGGGAGAGGTTGTTAGGTGGGCTAGCCGCCAGGGAACCACAGGCCTCACCCACAAGCCTGGTGGTTCCCACAAATGATCAAAACCGTACTGGCCTCTGGTAGCCCAATTTTGATCAATCATGTGAATAGCTTCACTGTTTTCGCAGGTCCCCCTAGCTAAGCAAGGTCCACCCTGGTTTCATTTCAATGAGAGACCACATGTGAGCACAGTAAGATATTCCCCTCAGGGGATGGAGCCACTCTGGGAAAAGCAGAAGGTTCCAAGTTCCCTCCCTGGCAGCATCTCCAAGACAGGGCTGAGAGATATTCCTGCCTACAACCTTGGAGAAGCCACTGCCAGTTTGTGAAGAAAATAGTGAGTTAGATAGACCAACAGTCTGACGTAGTACATGGCAGCTTCCTACGTTGCTAATCCAAAACCCCAGAAAAATTCAGTACTTTCTCAGAAAATCTTGAAAAACCCTTCCATTGGAAAGCATAGGGGATGAGACTCAGAGCTAGCAAAAAAGTCCTGGTCACGGGTAGAAAAGATGTTGATGGGCTTCCAAACTGCAAACCTTTTAATTAGTATATCTATAAATATAAAAGCTGAGTTGGCCTCACTCACTGATGTGAAACTCGCAGGACCAAATCACAAAAGATAGGAACATGACATTTTTGCAGGCAGGTTCCAGACCTCACCCAGACTGGGATGTGCCCAAAGCACAATTCAAAGTGTCATCTGAGCACTTTGAGGGAAATTAAAAAGAGAACTTTAAGAAAATGGAGAGCAGGTACTTACCTGCTCCCCACTGCCCCTTCCAGCTTCCTGCTGGGGTGGTGCATGTCCCAAAAAGTCAACACATACACAGATGCTATTTGTGTGGTCAACACCATGCTGACCATGCAAAAGATGCCTGTGCACCAAATGCATGCTGATAGTGCATGGGGCTTTTTGGGACATGAGCTGCCCCAACAGGAAGCTGGAAAGGGCAGCAGAGAGCAGGTAAGCACCTGTCTTAGAGTCCTCTTATTAATTCCCCTCAAAGTGCTTGAACCTCTCATGCTTTGTCCTTATGTGTAATACATTTGTCATAAAAATCGATCACATTTGTTTACATGTAGATTGAGCAGTACAAACAGGTAGTACTTAGCAGCTCTCCTAACACAGGACACAATCCAGGCACATTATTAGGAAGCTTAGAAAATACAGGCACAATTCGGATACAGTTAATAAGTATTCTTTACTGCCTTGAGACTTCTGTAACAGGTGGTGTACAAATGAAATAAATAAATAAATAAATAAATAAATAAATAAATAAATAAATAAAGAAAGAAAGAAAGAAAGAAAGAAAGAAAGAAAGAAAGAAAGAAAGGGGATTGCAGAGAAGCTGGATGAGTTCTTTGCATATGTCTTCACGAGAAAACTGATCATATACCCTCTCCGGAACTGAGCTGCTCAGGCACAGAGGCTAAAGAACTAGACCAACTTGAGGTGATTAGGGAAGATGTTCTGAACCTAACCCTAACCCTAACCCTAAAAATTAACAAATCATGAAGACCAGATGGCATCCACCCAAGAGTTCTGAAGGAACTCAGATGTGAAATTGCTGATCTCCTAGCAAAAATATGTAACTTGTCCCTACAATCAGGCTTGGTACCAGAAGACTGGAAAGAAGCTAATGTAACTCCAATTTTTAAGAAGGGATCGAAAGGGGGATCAGGGAAATTACAGGCTGGTTAGCTTAACTTCTGTGCCAGGCAAATTGATGGAAAGCATACTTAAGGACAAAATTGTTAAACAAATAGAAGGAAAGGCCTTGCTGAAGGATAACAAGCATGGCTTCTGCAAGGGCACATTTTGCTTCACTCAGATTTTGGAATTCTTTGAGAGCGTCAACAGGCATGTGGACAAAGGTGATCCAGTTGTCATAGGATACTTAGACTTCTAAAAAGCTTTTGACAAAGTTCCCCACCAAAGGCACGTGCATAAACTTAGCAGTCAAGGGATAACGGGACAGGCTCATGTGTGGATTGGTAACTGGTTGAAGGACAGGAAACAGAGGTTAGGAATAAATGGACAGTTTTCACAATGGAGGGAAGAAAGAAGTAGGATCCCCCAAAGTTCTTTAACTTGTTCATAAATGATTTAGAAGTTGGAATAAGCAGCAAAGTGGCCAGATTTGCAAATGACACTGAACTATTTAGGCTAGTGAAATACAAAACATATTTGTGAGGAGCTTCGAAAAGATCTCTCCGAACTGGGGGAGTGGGTGACAAAATGGCAAATGCAGTTCAGTGTACGCAAGTGTAAAGTGATACATATTGGGGCAAAAAACCCCAACTTCACATATACACTGATGGGATCTGAACTGTCGATGTCTGACTAGGAGAGAGATTTTGGGGTCCTGGTGGACAGGTCATTGAAAGTGCATGGCAGCTGTGAAAAGGCTAATTCCATGCTAGAAGTCATTAGGAAGGGGATTGAATATAAAAATGCTAATATTATAATGCCCTTACACAAATCTATGGTGTGGCCACATCTGGAGTACTGTGTACAGCTTTGGCCACCATATCTTAAGGACATTGTAGAACTAGAAAAGGTGCAGAAGAGGGCAAACAAAATGATCAGAGGCCTGGAGCACCTTCTTTATGAGGCTAGGCTACAGCATCTGGGGTACTTTAGTTGGGAAAGAGGTTACTACAGGGAGACATGATAGAGGTGTATACAATTATGAATGGAGTAGAGAGAGTGGACAGAGAGAAATTTCTTTCTCACACAACACCAGAACCAGGGGTCATCCCTTGGAACTGAAGGTTGGGAAATTTAGGAGAGACAAAGGGAAGTACTTCTTCACACAGTGCATAATTTAACTTATGGAATTCTCTGCCACAGGATGTGGTGATGGCCACTAGCTTGAATGGCTTTAAAAGGGGCTTAGACAAGGTCATGGAAGAGAGGTCTATCAATAGTTACTAGTCTAGCGGCTATAGGCCACCTCCAGCCTCAGAGGCAAGATGCCACTAAATACCAATTGCAGGGGAGCAACAGCAAGAGAGAGTATGCCCTCACCCCATGCCTCTGGGCTTCTCGGAGGCATCTGGTGGACCACTGTGTGAAACAGGATGCTGAACAAGATTGGCCTTGAGCCTGATCCAGCAGGGCTGTTCTTACGTTATCTAAATTTATGTCCCATTAAATCCCACTGATTTCATGGGAGTATATTTCATGAGCACAGTTAAGCACATGCTGACACCTTTCCCCATTGAACATATCCAGCGCAGCTAAGATATGAGACTTCTTTTGATCTGGACAGTCCTCTATTTGAACAGATGTCTGGTATTGACTCATGTCCAGTATGGACAGCTGTTAAGCCTATTTAGTTCAATCTGTATAAATTTAAAGGAAGAATTGATCCTATAGTTGCAGAAGCATCCCAACAGGGGGCATTTCTAGCCCACTGGTATGCATTGTGAGCATGCATTGCACCAGGAATAGAGGGAGAAGGAGAGAGAATGAATCTACAACAAAGGCAACTTGCTACTTATGCTTGCCTCTTAAATTCACAAAAGTAGCAGTAGCAAGGCAGCTTGTTGCGTGGGGGGGGGATGAAGAGGGGGAGACAGTGAATTTAAAAACATAAATTAATTAATCAAACAATTAATCAAACAATTTTAAAATTTAATTAGAAGACACTTACTCATTCAAATCTAAGTTTAATGTGGATTGCCAGCATTAGTGTGATTGTGTGAACCTATGCCAAGCTGGTTTAAGGTCCGAGATGAATCTGAGATTCCTGCCTTGGCATGGCTTCATACAATTATGCTAACATAGTAACCCACATCAAATCTTGTATGAAACAGGCCAACTGCAAATGCAGCACATGCTTGTTATCCAAGAAACGTGGTTCTTTCTGCAAAATAGGATTTTTGAATATTTCATATAGGATTTCTGCCCTTTATAGGGTAGGGATGTGCACGGAACCATGGTGGGGTGGTTCAAAGGCGGCGGGGGTGACGCTCTAAGAGCAGGGGGAGGGTGCACTTACCCCTCCTGCTGCTTTCCCCCCGCTGGCATCAGTTTTAAAAGCCCATTGGGGCGGCAGCATATCTCCCTGCTGCCCCGTTGCCCTTGTCTTCCGGATATGACCGGAAGTCGCCGACACGCATGCGTGCATGTAAGTGCACCCTCCCCTCGCTCTTAAAGGGAGACCCCCGCTGCCATCGAACCAGTGGAATCGCCAATTCTGTGCACATCCCTATTTTAGGGAGGGAAGCTGTTTGCAGAGAAACTGAGCTGAAAGGGACTTCTTCCTAGGTAATTGCACACAGGATTGTTCCCTAAATCTTCTATGAACATGGGAGATTTGGCACCAGAGAATTGTTTGCATGATATCCGCATTAAATAATGTTGGTTTTGTTTGTTTAGTATGCATAGAACTGCAGCCAGCAGGTGCCCTGAGGTGCCTTTATCCATGTTCTATGGACAATATCAAAAGAAAAGAGCAGTCAGCTAATGTTGATAGAGTTGTATTTTGCACTAGTTTTTGTTTTGTTTGCTTTTAAAAAGCAGTGAGCCCACTTTTCTTTATAAAGCAGCAGTGTTGAGTTGTTTTTCTATTCGTGGCTACAGTTGCATCTTAATATGAAATCAGCATATGCAAATTTCTGTCCTCCTTTGTTTCTTACTTTCCAAGTACATGCAGGCTGCGAGTCAACAAGGCTGAGTTTGGGAGTAAATTCCATAAGGCACATTCAGAACTAGAAGACTGAGCAAGCTGGCAGTGTGACAGGAACGATGGTGTGATTTCAGAGAGAAAGTCAAGAAGTTCATTATATAAGGAAGGATCCAACACCCAAATACGCCATTTGTGATTACAAATGCCTTTCAGATGGCCACTGAAGTAAAAAAATCTGACACTTTCATTTAAACAGAATTTTCTCCCTGTCATTGTGAAGAGCAGCTTGAAAATGTGTTGGAAATAATATGATAAAGGATGTTAATGCTTCTCTATTTGTGCCAATGGCTAACAATTCCAGGATAAAAATACCCCGAAACATCAACAATGGCTTTTCTCTCTCTCTTTTTGACTATCTGTGAGGAAGGGCTTTTTTGTTGTTGGCATTTTTACTATTAGGAATTGGGCCAAAAAAACAAAAACCCAGACTTCACGCAGCTCAGTCTCAGAAGGTTGCCATACCTCTCCTCAATCCAATTTGAAGGACAATTACCTTTCCCTCCCTCCATCCCTCCCATCAGATTTTGACGGTGTGGGATTATCTGGCTGCTGGAAGATGCCCAGTGGGAAATGTTCTCTCTCATTCCTTATTGACCCATGGTTTGTTCACCCATTCTGCACTGCCAGACCAAGGGTTGGTTATTTATTTATTCAGTCTGATTGGCGTTGACATTGCTACCAGTTAATGGCTACAATGGATGGGCATGGTGCTGGCTGCAGGAAAAACAGAAAGGGAGAAAGAGCACTGGTGAGTACCCCAAAGTGTTGGCGAGGTGAAGGGAGTCATACCCAACCTCTAATGGCTTACCAGCATGAGGGGATAAAGTCGGGGTGGGCAAACCTGGCCCTCCAGCTGTTGTTGAACAATTGTGGCTGGGGATGATGGGTTCAACAACAGCTGGAGGGCCAGGTTTGCCCACCCCTGGGATAGAGGCAGCCTTGGCCTCTGATGCCTTCATTGACCCCTCGGGTCACTGGCTTGATGGTGTCAGGGGCCCCAGAGCACACTGCAATGTGATGCTTAGAGCCAGTGTGGAGTTGCTCTAACAAGGCAGTAAGCCTACCTGTACTGAGTCAGATTTAAATGGCAGTTGAATGATGAAGGATGTTGCAGGTGAGGCATATACATTTAACTCAGGGGTTCCCTGACTCAGGGGCCATTGTGGCTGGGGACAATGGAAGTTGCAGTACAACGTCTGGGGCCTCAAGGCTGAGAACAACTCAGTAAATCCAGTTGCAGCCCTTTGTAACACCTATTTCTTGTGCCTCATAACTGCATCTGGGGCAAGTGACACTTTATATAGTAGACTCTGTGTATAATTTTAAAAAAACAACCCTGCTTTTTTCATTCAAGGATGTGGGGTTCTTTCTGGACTGCATGTGGTTGAGATACAGCAAGCTTCTTCACCATCTGTGTTCATGTTAGTCAACTCGTACGTTTCTACAGAATCTGCTTCATCCTGGAAAAGCCTCTGCAATGCTACTTTCAGGGGTTCCATGGAGCAACACCGCCATCGTTTCGCTACCAGGTAATAAACTATTGGCTTGATGCTACTGCTGATGGAAGAGGCAAGATTAAAAAGTACAAAAATAATATCAAAATACTTGCGGTAGTATCTGGAGCCTATGATAACCAAAAGACTATGGACGATGGTGACAAAGGGGAGCAAAAGAACAACACTATTTAAATTTCCTGACAGTTGCCGCTGAGAGTTGCAACAGATCTTGGCAAGAAGGATCACAGTGAAGACAACTGTAAGCGAAGGAAGAATCCAGAAGATCACAATGAACAGAATCTTGTCCACTGGGGAAAAACTGAACTCATATACAAGGTAAAATGAAATTTGCATCCCGTAGAAAAAGGCACACAGAGTCCAGATCAGGAATGTCAGTCTAGAAGAAAGGCATCGTGGTCGATGGCTTTGGTAACAGAGTGGGGAAAGGACAGAAAGACACCTCTCCATGCTGATGATGGTCAGGAAACAGAAACTGGCAGCATACGCTAAGCAAAAGACATAGTGCAGTGTTATATTCAAATTCTGGATATGACGTGATAATCCACTGAAGGACTTAACAACAAAAAGGGTGAAAGTAAAGGGCAAAAGCATGAGCATGCCCAAGTCAGCTATAGCCAAATTCAGAAAGTAGACCCTGAAAGGATTCGCCTTATTGCAAAAGCTGAGCAGCCAGATAACATAACTGTTTTCCACCCATCCAAACATGCAGACAGCAATGACAATGTTGAGGATGATCAGTTCATAGAATTTAAAATAGCTGTATTCATAGTTTTCTTCCAAAAGTGGCACAGTGTAGTCCATCTGGAATGGAAAAGACATGTTCTTGATGCCTGTACTAAAATCACTGTAGTTGAGATGGATGTCCATTGTCTTTTGTGTACACTTCTGTTTGGAAAGAGGAGACAGAGGGAAATTAATCAGTCCTACTGCATATGCTGAAACAAGCAGATCCTAATAAGCAGATTCTGGGGTGATAGAATGCGGGCAGCCTCACATGCATAATGGTGGCCAGGAGGTAGGAATGAAATGTCATTCTCGGCTAGTGCATGCTCCCAGTGCTCACTGGCACTCCTGTCCCTTTCCATGTTATGCAGACCCTGAAATATTGGGTTGCCAATGTCAGGTCCTAGATATTTGTATGTCTAGACATACAATGATTCCCAATGGTAGACATCAATGGTTCCCAACCTGGGGTCCTCCAGATGTTGCTGAATTACAACTCCCATCATCCCCAGCCACAATAATTTAAGCCAGCATGGTGTAGTGGTTATAGTGCTGGACTAGGACCGGAGAGACCTGAGTTCAAATCCCCATTCAGCCATGATACTAGCTGGGTGACTCTGGGCCAGTCACTTCTCTCTCAGCCTAACCTACTTCACAGGGTTGTTGTGAGGAGAAACTCAAGTATGTAGTACACCGCTCTGAGCTCCTTGGAGGAAGAGCGGGATATAAATGTAATAAATAAATAATAATAATAATTATTATTATTATTATCTGTAGCTAGGAATGATGGGAGTTGTAGTTGAGTGACACCTAGAGGACCCCAGGTTGGGAACCACTGACCTAGCTTCTAACCTAATTGTTCTTATCAGATGTTATGTTTACCTTTTGCATCTGTTTCAGTTTTATATTAGATCAGAACACCATGAACTGGTTCTACTTTAGGAACAAAATGGTTTTGTGGGTTTTTTTAAACTCCATCTATTTTCTCTCTTCTAAGTTGGCTTTTATACATATATATGTTTGTTGTACATATTCTTAAAGCTAAAAATAAATAAATAAATAAATAAATAAAATAGAATAAGTCCATCAAAATACAACATTGCTACAAGCTGTCTCTCATGGGAGGAATGGAAGGAGGGTGAGGATTTCCCAGAACCTGGAGTAATTCCTTTCCTTTTAAGGCAGGAGTACAGGGCTCACACCACACTAACTCGAGAAAGTCATAAGGCTCCGTTAAGCATGGAAAAAAAATATCTGTCACCATTTTAACTCTGTATTTTCTTTCTCCTCTGCACTCTTTAACTGCTGGAGAAAAATATCAAAATAGACTTCAATGCAGTTTCCATCATCTGGACTGCTGATTGCATCCAAGATCTTCAGTCACAATTATGTCAATGTTCTTACTGATATTTCAGTGAAAGTAATACTTTGGCTGGGTAGCCATTCTGAAAAAATAATGTGATATATATGTGGACTTAGCATAGACTACTATGAGAAAATACTGTCTGCCTTGGAGTGAAATTAAGGATAAAATAAATGGTTTGACCCCTCCTGAGCAGTGTTCTAATTTTTTGATCTGTGTGTGGAATGTGTTTTGTTCTGGGTGGCACTATCAAGGCAGTGTGCATGCACCTGCATTCAGAATGGGTCCTTCCTGATTCAACCCGAGTGGGATCTAAAATTAACTGAGCGAACATCAAAAAACTTGTGAGCACGCGCACATGTGCATGCCTTAAAGGGAACACTGCTCTTAAGCTTGAGAATGGCTAGATTAGGTGATATCTACAGGTGAAACTCGAAAAATTAGAATATTGTGCAAAAGTTCATTAATTTCAGTAACGCAAATTAAAAGGTGAAACTGATATATGAGATAGATGCATTACATGCAAAGCGAGATAAGTCAAGCCTTAATTTGTTATAATTGTGATGATCATGGCGTACAGCTCATGAGAACCCCAAATCCACAATCCCAGAAAATTAGAATATTGTGAAAAGGTTCAACAGTCTAGGCTCCAGGTGTCCCACTCCAATCAGCTAATCAATCCATAACACCTGCAAAGGGTTCCTGAGCCTTTCAATGGTCTCTCAGTCTGGTTCATTAGGAATCACAATCATGGGAAAGACTGCTGACTTGACAGTTGTGCAGAAAACCATCATTGACACCCTCCATAAGGAGGGAAAGCCTCAAAAGGTAATTGCAAAAGAAGTTGGATGTTCCCAAAGTGCTGTATCAAAGCACATTAATAGAAAGTTATGTGGAAGGGAAAAGTGTGGAAGAAAAAGGTGCACAAGCAGCAGGGATGACCGCAGCCTGGAGAGGATTGTCAGGAAAAGGCCATTCAAAAATGTTGGGGACTTTCACAAGGAGTGGACTGAGGCTGGAGTTAGTGCATCAAGAGCCACCACACACAGACGGATCCTGGACATGGGCTTCAAATGTCGTATTCCTCTTGTCAAGCCGCTCCTGAACAACAAACGTCAGAAGCGACATACCTGGGCTCAAGAAAAAAAGAACTGGTCTGTTGCTCAGTGGTCCAAAGTCCTCTTTTCTGATGAGAGCAACTTTTGCATCTCATTTGGAAACCAAGGACCCAGAGTCTGGAGGAAGAATGGAGAGGCACACAATGCAAGATGCTTGAAGTCCAGTGTGAAGTTTCCACAGTCTGTGTTGATTTGGGGAGCCATGTCATCTGCTGGTGTTGGTCCACTGTGCTTCATTAAGTCCAGGGTCAACACAGCCGTCTATCAGGAGATTTTGGAGCACTTCATGCTTCCTTCCGCAGACGAGCTGTATGGGGATGCTGACTTCATTTTCCAGCAGGAATTGGCACCTGCCCACACTGCCAAAAGTACCAAAACCTGGTTCAGTGACCATGGGATTACAGTGCTTGATTGGCCAGCAAACTCGCCTGACCTGAACCCCATAGAGAATCTATGGGGCATTGCCAAGAGAAGGATGAGAGACATGAGACCAAACAATGCAGAAGAGCTGAAGGCCGCTATTGAAGCATCCTGGTCTTCCATAACACCTCAGCAGTGCCACAGGCTGATAGCATCCATGCCACGCCGCATTGAGGCAGTAATTGCTGCAAAAGGGGCCCAAACCAAGTACTGAATACATATGCATGCTTATACTTTTCAGAGGTCCGATATTGTTCTATTCTACAATCCTTGTCTTCTTGGTTCCATGTAATATTCTAATTTTCTGGGATTGTGGATTTGGGGTTTTCATGAGCTGTATGCCATGATCATCACAATTATAACAAATTAAGGCTTGACTTATCTCGCTTTGAATGTAATGCGTCTGTCTCATATATCAGTTTCACCTTTTAATTTGCATTACCGAAATTAATGGACTTTTGCACGATATTCTAATTTTTCGAGTTTCACCTGTAATTATTAAGATCAAATTCATATTTGAGATCTGTCACTCTGAGAATAAATACTGATAAACATAGTTCTCTGAAAGTCTATACATTTTTGCTGGAGTATGAATGTTAATTCAAAAAGGTAAATAAAGGATACATATAGGACAGGGGTGGCCGTTCGCTGTTGTTGAACTACAACTCCTGGGATAGTTGTAGTTCAACAACAGCAGGGAGGTAGGGATATGCCATAACACGATTTGGATGCCCAAATCACATTCACATGCCTTTAAAAACAAGGGCTTACAGAGCCCCTTCAATGTGGAGGAGAGCAGGTCCATACCTGTTCCTCCTCCGATTGCCACCATTGCTGTATTCCTGGTGATCCCAGGATTAATTGCGTGCCGACTGGGTGTCTCCCAGCTGCCCCTACACACCGGCACACACATGGCCACTGCACATACCGCTATTAACTTCTCCTTTTCAGCAGAACCAGGCCTTAAAAACTCTTTTAACTGACAAAACAAACTGCCTCAGTTTAAAAATAACCTTGTCGAAATGAGGTCTGCGGGGAGAGCGGGCTTAGCAGAGAATGCTGGAGAGACCCCCAAGGGGTCTCCTCGTGTGTTGCCATGATGCGAAGCTGTGGCAGCAAACAATTGGAAAACCCGGGTTAGCGGAGCGCTCGCTTCGCTAACCTGGGCTAAGGGGAGGGGTATTTAAGTGGGCCACCCTCTTTGGGGAAACCTCTTTTGTTCCCACGATCCGTAGAAAGCGGGCTAAGCTCCCTTAGCCCGCTTTCCACTGATCGTGAGAATACCCTCTTTGTGTGTTGATGCATGGGAATAGAGCCATAGGCCAGTGGTAGAGCATCTGCTTTGCACGCAGACGGTCCCAGGTGTGATACCTGCATCTCCAGGTAGGCTTGAGAAAAACTCCTGTCTGAAACCCTAGAGCAGTGATTCTCAAACTTGGGTCCTCAGGTGTTATTGGACTTCAACTCTCATAATCCTCAAGCAAAGGCCACTGAGGCTGGGGATTATGGGAGTTGAAGTCCAATAACACCTGAGGACCCAAGTTTGAGAATCCCTGCCCTAGAGGGTCACTGCCAATCAGTGCTGACAAAACGGACCTAAATGCACCAATGGTCTCACTCAGTAGGAGGCAGCTTTCTCTGATTCTTCACCCCTCCCCACTTCTGATCCTCTCCTTATTAAACTTCAACTGAAAGAAAAAACATCATAATGTAATTGAGAAAATGGGGGGAAACACACACAAGGAAATCTTAACCATTAACATAATAGATGAATGTATTTTCAAAACTATTTGCCTCTGTCGCTGGGGATGATGGGAGTTGTAGTCTAAAAGCAGCTGGAGGCCCAAAGTTGTGCAGTGCTGGGTTACTGCCAAGAGAGTTGTGTATACATCTTGAGAAGCCTCCGTGGCTAACATGAGAAAGGGCCTCTTTGGTTTCCGCCTCTGGAACTCTCTGCCCATGGAGACTCAAGTAGCCCCTTCTTAGGGGTATTTAAAGGGCAGTTAGCTTTTTCCAGCTTTGTTTGATATCTGCTCTTGTCTTCCTTTTTTATGTGGTACTTTTTATTGGTTTGTATTTTTAAAAAATTATGTTCAACAGGTTCTTCATCTTGATGCAAACGGCCATGGGTTTCATTTGAAAGCAAGGTGAGGCATAAACGTTAAAGATAAATTCTACAGTCAAATGGAGACTCCAACCACTGAAGGACGGCTTGATAGAATGGGCGATTATGTTACAACGCAACACCAACAGGTTTTATATATGTTCAAGAATAAAGTAAAAAACTCAGTTAACTAGAGACCCTTCACTAATCTTGATTTTGTGTTACGTCTTTAGTTCTAGGAAAACTAAAGCGAATCCTTGTTAAATGCTAGTTTTAAATGAGCCTTGATAAATTAGAAAGTGAAGGAACAAGCAAACCAGCTCTAACAGTACTCCGCCCCGCACTGTATTGTGGGGAGGATAACCGTACCTCCATCCCCTTTGAGAGAATGCAACATAGTCCTGCAGAGTGGGGCTAATAATACAAATAATTTTATTTGCATGGCCACGCCATAAATTGGGGGTGGCCATATAATGCACACAATGCAATGGGGGGAGCTCTGAGTGAATGCATATTTGTCAGGCTCATGCCTTCCCCACAACCTTAGTGTGAACCCAACAGCTCACCCACCCACGGACCCAAATTCTGGGTGTGTAGGATTAGCTGGTTGCCTTGATGGCTCAGTAGGAATTTGGGACTCCTTTCCCTAACTGGTTGAGGTCATTCACACGACCGAGCAGGTGGGGAGGGGGAGTGGGGAAAAGTTTTATTTCACTCACTGTCGCCACCAGATGATTGTCAAAATGTTGCTGGGAGCGCTGTCCATTTCTGGCTTGAGGACCAATCAGTGTTCCCTGTAACAGGAATTCCCAGATGATGTTGACTACAACTCCTGGCATCCTCAGCTGAAGTGGCCTTTGGCTGGGGATTATGGGAGTTGTAGTCCACATCTGGGAATCCCTGTTACAGGGAACACTGGGACCAATAGCATTCCCCACCAGCAGCATCCTTGGAATATTTTTACTCTGGCCGCCAATGAGGAGCATGGATTAATTTCAAGACTGGTCTGAAGCTTGGTGCCAAGATGGAATCACCTGAATAAGGCGGATGGCAGGTGATGTCAGATCCTCACTTTCACTGAAGAGTTGAGCTATGTTTCTGCAGCAGACACTTTAAGCCAGGCTGCACAACTCAAATGCCCTGGCGGGCCGGAACCATCCACAACTTGGCATGCAGGGGCCACGGTCAATTTTTTAGCCCATTATTAAAATTAAATATTATTAGTCATTTGTGGATCTATTCCCCCTGTCAATGGACCCAGAGTTTCAACCAAGGATCGTGGCCAGAGAATAGGTCCTGTCTCTGCTCAATCCGTGTGGCCCCTAGAGTGCATGCTAGCCCCAAACAAACCAAGTCCTCTCCTCTTCCTAAATTGCTGTTGCTTTCAGGCTGCAATGCTAGGCAAGCTTACATGGGAGTAAGCCTCACTGGCCACACCATGGAGTATATTTCTAAGAAAGCATGCACAGGATGGCGCTATAAGGCAGTTTCCAGCTGCTGTGTTGCTGCAGGATACCTGGGGGCCAGTAAAATAGTCCTTGTGGGCCAAATCGCCGCCCCCCCCGCCTTATGTTGTGCAGGCCTGCTTTAAGCCAATCAGTATAGGCGTGGCCCTTATTGCAACCTATGCTTTAGCTTTCTTCTTTAATTTGTGTTTCATGTCTCATTCAGGTTGTGTGGGGGAGAAAAACAGCCCAGATACATGATCCTTTCCTCTAATAGGAGATGGCTCAGTTAATGGGGGCTAATAATCCTCTTCCTTCCCAGAAGCACAGGAACACCATGCAGGACGTCGGTGCTGGAAACCACTTCTGTCATTTCTGTCTGTAGAGGCAGCTTTGGAAGACTTCGGTCGTCTAAACAAACAGAGCAGGGTACTAGTTATGCAACATGTAGCTCATTCCTAAGAATTAACTTGTTACCCTTAGGGAGCATAAAGGAGTTAGAGGCTGGAGTCTACCACTGTTATAACACACAAAACCAGGCAAAGCTGCCTAATAACCTAGCCAGACCATTGCTCCTTCTAGCTCAGTGTTGTTTACTCCCTAGCAGCAGCTTTTCAAGATCTAAAGCAGAGTTATTTCCCCATCCCTAAATCATCCTTTAAAAAACAAAACCCCAACTGAAAATGCTGCAGACTGGATCAGGGATGGGACCTTCAGCACACAAAGCAGATGTTCTCAGGCTCTGGACCCCTCCCTAGTAACTTGGTCAGACAGAACTCTGCACCAAAGCCCTATTCACACCATTTGTTTGACACTTGTGCAATGAGTGTACACTGTACACAAGTACAGATCTGTAAGCAGGCACAGTTACTCCCACGTTATGTTGCACACAGGTACAGCAGTACACCTATCTGTGCCATGCATTGGAAGGGCTGTACCCAGACCCGTTTTTAAAATGAACGCAGATGCAGTCATTCGCACAAAAACTTTTATCTGTGTATGCACATCTGAACACAGGTACAACATAATGTCTGAATGGAGCCCAAGTCAACTGATGCCCACAGTAAATAAGAATCTCTGTATCCAGTCGGTGGTGGCAAAAACAAAACTTTATGCCGAGTTTTGGGATGGGTTAGGCCCAACAATAAAGCTGGTAGTAACACCACTCCCATCTTATTTAGCAAATGAGTGCCCTCTTAAGTGGAGAAACGCTTGGCTAACAAGCAGAAGGTTGCCGGTTCGAATAGGAAGATGCTGGAAGGCATCATCTCACACTGTGTGGGGAGATGGCAATGGTCAACCCCTCCTGCATTCTACCAAAGGCAACCACAGGGTTCTGTGGGTGCCAGGAGTCGACACCGGCACACTTTACCTTTAGAGAGGGCGGAGGCGAAGACTCCCAGGAGATCGCTGTTCTCCCTTTGCGGGCAGCCCTTCCCTGCTTGCTCCTTAGCGAGGTCCTTCCAAGACTGGATGCCAAGAAGTCAGGGGACGATGCTGGCTACGATCCGCCGAAGATTCGCGACAAAGCCCTTGCCTTGGCTACTGCTCCTTGAGGAGGGCACCCGGCCGCTGCCCGCCTCGGCAGCCGCTCCGTCCGCGCGTGTCTCTCCCTGGGCGGGCTTCTTCCTCTCAGGCCTCGGCACAGCGGCAGCTCTGCCCCGCCAGACCCACGCCCTCCATTTCCGGGAGCTCTTGGCGCGGCCCTGGCTGGCGGGCAGAGTCTCCTCCCACCTTCAAGCTGCTGCTGGGCGGAAAACCATCATCCAGGCTTGCCGGAGCAAAGCAGGCGCGAGCCAGGGACGCGGCTGGTGGGCGAAGCCAGCCAGGGGGCACCGTCTGCAAGCTGAGCCGCCGCGGTGCAACGCGCTAATCGCTGCGCTGGGCTCAGCCGCTGGCGGACGCGGCCGCCGCCGTGGAAAGGGGAAGCGCTTCTCTCCTTCCGCGTTTGCCGCCGCCGGGCACAGCACAGCAGCGCGGAGGAGCTGCGAGACTGGAGGCGCTGGCGCTGTCCCGTGGGAAGGTTGAATGGCAGCGCAGCGAGCGGAGGACTTCAGTCCCCGGGATGTTTGGGTCTTTCCTGCGGTGGCACGCATGCTTGCCCACGGGCTGCCTTGCACGGCCGAGGAGTTGACCTTTTCGGTCTCGAGCGCCAAGGCGACGCAAATCAGATGGCCGCCTGCTGCTTCTTTCCCTTTCAGTTGGCGGAGGGAAGCCCGCGCTGTGAACGCGACGCCCGCCCGGAGACAGAGATGCAGAGCCTGCCTCCTGCCAGGAGGAGCGAGGAAGCTGCCTTGAGGCTGCTGGGTTGCGAGTTGAGTTGCTTGCTCTTTCTGCAGCCTTCCTGGCAGTCTAAAGGGAGAGAAGGAAACCCCCCTACTTTCCGGGAATGAAAAACTTCCAGAGCTCTGCTCAATGGGCCAAGGGGAGTAGGCGTGAATTCCAGGGCGCAACCATGGAAAGCGGGGGGCGGGGCGGGCTGCGAATTTAAGCATCTTTCTTTTTTGTCCAGTATTGCAAAGGGTGCTCGACAATGGAGCTTGGGCGCCTGCTAAGCTCATTTCCCCACTTTCTGTCAACAGGGGAGGGTGAGGAGCATTTCACCTCAAGAAACACATTCAGATGTGCAAGGTCATTATGACGACTGTAACACACGTGCAGGTGAGAAATGAAAGAAACCGATTTTAAGTATCTGCTTTGTTTCAGAACCGTTTCTAAAACGGCCATTTGCATACACTTTTTTTAAAATTAAATTTTTATTAATTTTAACAATATCTTAACATTCACAACATATTGAACAAATATGGACTTCCCGCTCACACCTCCTATAAAATTATACCTAACTATAAAATTAACCCTTGCTATAATAATAATTCAGAACATAGATCTAAACCTTACAAACACGCATACACTTTTAATAATTTTAAAACCTTACAAACCTTACAAACACGCATACACTTTTAATAATTTTTCAGACAAGGTGAACAATTTTACCAAACATACATTAAGAGCTAGAAACATGGCTTGCACAATTTATGATTAAACTTTACATACAGTTGGACTTAGAACATTTCTTCTTCTTCAATACTTGGTGTCTGCCCCCTCTTGTTGTTTAAGGGCATCATCATCTCATACTGTGCAGGAGGCGGCAATGGCCAACCCCTCCTGTATTCTACCAAAGAAAAACCACAGGGCTCTGTGGTCGCCAGGAGTCGACACCAACTCGAGGGCACACTTTACCTTTAGAAGTGAACCAGAAATGAGGGGAAGCAGCTTCCAGAGCCATAAAGAGACAGGGAGAGAGAGACAACCCAGCCAGTTGGCAGCACAGATGCTTTTAATTGGGCTTTTAAACACTGATACCATGTACTAGCTACAATGTCTGGAGAGAAGCACCAGAAAAGTTGATAAATTTTCCATTAAAGCAATTTTCCTGCTCAAATTCCAGGGCACTTCCTATTCAGGATCACTTTCCCTGCATCCGAGACAGAATATCTAATTCCCTGGCTGTCTAAGCCAATCCTTAGCAGCCCTGGCTAAGAGGCAGCTTTTAAAGTGGTGGCTCTCTCAGACAAGGTGTCTCCTTTGTGTTTCATTCTAGATTGTGAGCTCTTTGGGAGAAGGGGCCGTCTTCTTAGGAACATGGGAGCATAGGAAGCTGCCATATACGGAGTCAGACCATTGGTCTATCTAGCTCAGTATTGCCTTCACAGACTGGCAGCGGTTTCTCCAAAGTTGCAGGCAGGAATCTCTCACAGCCTACAAACAACCACTTTGTATATAATTGTGCTTTGGCAACGTACTGTATGCTTTGGTAGTTTGTTGGTTCAATAAAAAAATCTTGTCCTATTAAAAAATAAATAAAAATAATCTTGTCCTATCTGGGAGGGAACTTGGGATCTGGAGAAGCCAGGGAGGGAATTTGGAACCTAGATGCTCTTCCCAGAGTGGCTCCATCCCCTGAGAGGAATCTCTTACAGTGCTCACACATCAAGTCTCCCTTTCATATGCAACCAGGGCAGACCCTGCTTAGCTAAGGGGACAAGTCGTGCTTGCTGCCACAAGACCAGCTCTCCTCTTCTATCCAAACACCTTTCAAGTTGTTTCCTAACCCTAACCGGCTCTGCAGTGCAGGCTGGCAGTGAAGAAAGGAGGCAAAGTGGCTTGCACAGGCTGCCCACCTGAGCACTGTGCACACACCCTTTGCCCTGCTTTGCCCTGCAGCCATAGGCGTAACTATAGGGGGCAGAGGGGGCACGTGCCCCGGGCGCCACCTGGCAGGGGGCGCCAAAAAGTGCCCCTGCCGATTTGCCGGAAAAAAAATTCTTCGGTTCCACATCCCCCCCATCTCTCCCTTCCTGGACTTTTTCACTATGCAATGCAAGCTAATTTAATTATATGTCATCATCAAAATGGATTAGCTGTTTCAGCCCATCAGGAAAGTCTAAACCTCCACCGATTTAATTAACCAGACTGAAAATCAGATGAACAGAGAATGTTTTAATGAAAGGTGGTATATAAATTTAACAATAAGTAAAACTATCATTAGGAGCAATTAGCAATTACTTAAACATTGGTGCTGCCAAGCAATTTGTAAATAAAACTTGAAGCCCTTTGAAAATAAGCTGGAATTAATTGTAGGTTGGGCAGGGGGTGAAAGTATATACTTCTAAACATTTATTGTAAAATTTATATACCACCTTTCATTAAGAACAACCCCAAAGTGGTTTGGTTTTAGTCATGGATTTTAATTTTAATTGCTCTTTTTGTCAATGTGATGAAGATTAGTTAAATCTGAGTGGTCTTAGGCAACCAATGTTGCATCTGAAATGCCATTTCATTTTTTATTGTCATAAATACTCTCCAACCAATTTAAATAGCAAAGGTGTATATTATCGCTTTATTCAATTGCAGGGAATCTCAAAAAAGCAGGATTTGCAACTAAGGCAGTGCATATCTTCTCTAAAATGGCCCTTTTATAGTTTTTCTAACTTTGAAATCGTAACATAAAACAAAGCATAAATGCATAAATGCTTCCCCCTCCATTTGAAACCTTTCCTGGTGTAAATAGCGTGCGGTTTTGGAAAAGGGGAGTCTTTCTTTAACAGCAGGAGAATAAGGAGTCTTTAGCACTATCACCCTAGTCCCTCGAATTACTTTGGAGTCCTTGGTTTTCGTTTTGTTAAAATACAGTCACTCACAAGGGAAAGTCAGGAACAGAACCAGGGTGTGAGGGAGGGGCATCATAATCATAATAATCATCATTGCATCATAATTCTGATGTTTGAGATACAAGCCAACTTCACAGGGTTGTTGTGAGGAAAAACCTAAGTATGTAGTGCATTTTGAAATTTTTGGTAATTTTTGTAATTTTTGTAATTTTTAAAATAAAAGTTTTCTGAAACGTGTGTCAGTCAGATGTATGTTGGGGGGGGGGCGCAATTTCAGTGCTTGCCCCAGGCACTGTTTTCCCTAGTTACGCCTCTGCCTGCAGCTGCCACTTACTGGTGTGCTGGACCTGCACCTGCCTCCTCCTCAGAGCCAGCAATGGAAGGTAGAGGATTTCCCTTTTGTGGTTGTTCCCCCCTCTTGTATATTTATTGAATGGGTTGCTATAGGGCTTTGATATTGGGCACAGATGTAGGGCAGGACTCTGTAAAGTGGTTTGTTTCATGGCAGAAAATTACAAAAAACTTCTGGAACTGAACCCTCCCACCGCGACCATTACTCTGAATCTGCCCTTTGCCTTCATAAAAAAGGGTAAATACCCCCCCCCCTTTTTGCCTCACCCTTTGAGTCTAAATCACTTGGAATGACTTGGCATAGGGCTTTGATATTGTGCACAGCTGTATTGCAGAGTGGGAGGGCTATTTGTATTTAATTGAAGCAGATGGGTCAGTTTGTTTATTTTTGATAATTTTTTCTTACTGCAGAAAAGCTGCCAGGAATAACACCTACCATTTGCACCATAAAGCATCAGTGAGCTGTCTCCCTTAAAATTTTCTGCAAGACTAGGTTTTTTCCAAGTTCTTTCATGTTGAAAATCACAGGGTCACCTTCTTAAATTCAGAGTCCTCTTCCTTTTGGGGTAAATAAGGTCAGAACCTGTATTTAGCCTCTGCTTTTTAACCCTCATATAGATTGGGGGGGGGAGGGTAGATTTGCACCCTCAGCTGCATGAAGCTTTATAAACAAGGAAACTACTGCACTCACAGCTGTGCTTCCACAAGTATGGCCTCTCACCAGTTATGATATGTGTGTTACTAATATATGACACAGGGTAGAAAACTACCCCAAAATGAATGGACTCTCTATGGTGGGGTGGTTTCGATTCCATCCCTATGCTTAAGTCAGTTGGAAGAAAAACCATTGTAGAAGTGAATGGGCTTTCTATAGGGTGATTTCTATCCCATGTTTGTGTTAAACCATTTGGGATGGGGGAGAACACCCTCAATGCCTTTGGACATAATGCCGAACTGTGGGTCCAATGGACCCGCTATTCCATGCTCCCCTCCTCCCACTCTCCCATCTGCATTTGGGAGAAATGAAGAGCAATCTAACTGCATTCATGCTAACTGCAAAGGGGAAATGGCTGCTGGGAAATGTTTTTAATGAGGGGCAGCCAGAGTGAGGGAGGAGCTTCCTCCCTCAACTCCAGTTCCATGAGGGAGAAACCAGTGGCAGCACTAGGGATGTAACAAAATAAATTCTTTACCTCTAGCCCCTTCAGGGGGCTTCCTAAAGGCCACGGGGGCGGGGTGTATGTGTCCACAAAAGTTCCCCCTCCCCCCATCAGCCTTGGTAATCACCGCCACTGCTGGGCCTCTGAAAAACCGGCGTGGCAGCCATTTTGCCTGCCTCTGAGCATGCACAAATGGCCTCCGTGAGGCCTGGCATGGCCCAGGGCCTCACAGAGGCCATTTGCGCATGCACAACAGGAATTTTTAAAATACAAGTTTTAAGCGAAACTCAATTCTGAACCAAAAGGTTCAGATTGGAGTTTGGGGAGGGAAACCATGGATCCATTTTCCCCCTTAACTCTGGTTGTCTGCATTCAGACATAGGCTATGTGTCAGTATCTGGCCACCTGGCAGGGAAGTTCACAGTATCAAACGGAGCTGCAGAAACAAGATACGGCTCAGACACAGTTCTTCCCTATCGGGCTTGGCTGCAAGCTGTCGACAGGAAAGTTGACAAACATTGCTTTCCGGCAGTGAATAGAAAGCTGGTGTTGTAATTTACAGCACAAGCCGAGAGCTCCCAGCTGGCAGGAATTCAAGGCTTATCAGCCCTCTGCAAGAGGCGTTTACTCCTCCTGATAGTTTCTAGCTGTGTTCTTCGTCTTGCAACACGTGGAGTCAGTGGAGGTTGCTTGCATAGCTCCTCTTCTGATTGGTCCGTCACGGTTTCTGCTGTCTCAGGCTGTTGTGCCTGCTCTAAATCATCAGCCGGATCTGCCTCAGCCGTTTCTTGGAAACTGACAGCCGAGCTCTGCCCCTCAGACACCCCTGCATCAGCTGAAAGGTTGACAGCTTCCCCTTCCTCCTCGCTGTCTGAGATCGAGGGTGTGACACTATGGAAACCGGAGGTGAAGAGACCTCCGGTTTCCTGTTAGATCAAAATTTGGCCCATTTCTCTTTGGAAACTTTAGTTTTGTTTCCGCAGATGATTATAGTGTCTCAAAACTAGTCTGAGGCACTGCATAGTTCTGTACTCCCAAGTCAGGCCAATGAAACCAGCTGCTTCCACAGTGTCATACCTAATGTTCGGAACAACTAAATCATTCAGAAGCATCTGACCTTGCAGAAGCAGGGATTTTGGCCAGTAGAACAAAGCCAAAACGATCACAACAGCAGTAACCACAACATGTCAGCTTCAGTAAGCTTGGCATCAGTGGTTCAACCACTTGTAGTATGTCTTAAGTCTTTTCCATTTTTCCTAGTGGGATACAGTCCAGAAGGGAATTGTTCAGAATTCCAGTCTCATTTATTGGGGCATTTGGCCAATGAGTTGTCCCTTGCTCTTTTTAATTTTTTTTTTTTAATTTATTGAATTATTTTTATTGTGTTGTTAACCATCCTGGGGTCTTAGGACAAAGAGTGGTATATAAATAAATAAAATAAATTGCTGTTGGACCTATAAATGCTTCCCCTGAAATAAGAGAAACAGCTGTAATCAAGTATGGCTCTCTGTTGGGTAAAGTACCTTTGAATAAGCTTCTGCCACACCGTCCACAGAAATTTCCCCAAAGTATTTATTTTCACTCATACATGCAAGCTTGCCCTTTTGATGCGTCATTTAAAATGCAAAGATACAAACATTGCGACAGCTACACAAAGAACGTATTAGAACTGTATGTTGGTGGAACAGTTGATCTGTCCATGGCCTGAAGTTGTCTGGAAAGCTAGAACTAAATGTCGATGTTTACATTTATTATTATTATTATTATTATTATTATTATTATTATTATTATTAATTCAATTTCTATACCACCCTTCCAAAAATGGCTCAGGGTGGTTTACAAAGAGAAATAACAAATAATATGGCTCCCTGTCCCCAAAGGGCTCACATTCTAAAAAGAAACATAAGACACACACCAGCAACAGTCACTGGAAGTACTGTGCTGGGGGTGGATAGGGCCAGTTAGTCTCCCCCTGCTAAATAAAGAGAATCACCACGGTAAAAGGTGCCTCTTTGCCCAGTTAGCAGGGGTTTAATTTAAATGGATACAGGGGTGCAGCTAGCTAACTTTTGACCCTAGACTTAATGAGCTCCCGCACCCTACCAGCAAAATAAGCATCCTTTCCATATATATATACCTTTCACCTCGAACCCACAAGTCTGGGCCAGAGTGCATTTCATTGAGCTTCATTCAGAGCAAGTGGAAACAATATTTCACAAAATTTCAAAATCTATCAAATTTTTGCAATGGACTTTTTGGTTTCAACATCAACATTTGATTTAAAATCTCTTGTTCTGTACTGCTAAGTGTATAACATTTTTATATTTCCTCCTTATCAGGTTCTTCAAACAAATCTACATATGATATGCGTATGCAAGTATTGTTCTTGACTTCTGTTTGGTACTGATATTTTAGTTTTTTATGGCTTGATTACTAAGTAGTTTTATGTTGACTTCTTCTTCTTCTTCTTCTTCTTCTTCTTCTTCTTCTTCTTCTTCTTCTTCTTCTTCTTTTTATTATTATTATTATTTTATTATTATTATTATTTTGATTTCTATGTCTTATATTTCTAAACATATAAAGTGAATATCAAGGCATTGAATTCTGCTGTAAGTCTTCCATTACATATTGCCATTTTTTCCTACTGTTTTCCAGCTGTCAAAAATGATCCAGGTATTGGTTGCTACACCTGAAATATTCTACCTCAGTCTCTGCCAAATAGTCATCTAGCTCAGTATTGTCTGTACTGCCTGGCAGCAGCTCTCCAAGGTTTCTGGCAGGAGTCACTCCCAGCCCTACCTGGAGAACCTGGAGATTGAACCTGGGACCTTCTGCATGCAAAGCAGGTGCTCTACCACTGAGCTTTCTACAGATGAAGCTGCCTTCTACCAAATCAGATCATTGGTCCATCTAGCTCAGTATTGTCTACATTGACTGGCAGCAGTTTCACCAAATATTCGCCAGATGCAACAGTTTCCAGGAAAACATTTTGGATCAAATTCATTTCAGCTCTGGAATCTCGTACGGATAGCCTGGGACACTCTTTACATTTTTGTGTTCCATTCCACATGCTGTGGAATTGGAGGCATTTTCCAGGGATTTTCAGGGTCAGTGGGCAACATTTGGGGAAAGGGCCTCTGCTCACTACCTCTGCTGGAGTGTCTCCCAAGAGTTTCCAGCTGGTATTTGAATTCCCACCCCTGCAAAGATTCCAGAACAATGGTATTTGATTATGTCAGGTCATCCTGACAAGCACTTCTAGGCAAAAAAGAATCTATTTCTGCAAAATATATGTCCAGCCTAAGTATTTTTATCTGAAGAATAAAGTAGCCTAAGTTGACTTTCCTTGTTTCATTCCCTTCATGGGGTTTATAATAACTGGGATTCAGTTGAAGACTTTGGCTCTTCCATAGAGTCTTCTTCATCCTTGAACACCCTCTGGAGTGCAGCCTTCATGGATACCCTGGTCTGACCCTTCTTCTGTCTCTTCCCAACTAGGAAATAAATCACGGGGTTGATGCTACTGTTCAGAGAGGCACACATAAAACCAAATATCATTAGCCTGGGATGGAGACCATAATAATAAATGATGATGTAAAGGGCATTCAGTGGAAAAGCAAAGACAAGGAAGAAGAGAAGTGTAAGCACGATGACCGTGGCAAGCTTTCCACGATGATTCTGCTGTGTTTTACAGAAGACTTTGAGGAACAAGGTTGGTGCAGAGATTACCATGAGTGGAGTGCAAAAGAAAGCATTCAGAACAAACATGTACTGTAAGAGTGATTTTCGGAAGCTCTCATTCATAAATAGAGTGAAGTGAATAGCAGCGAGTAGGAAGGAGAAGATCCATATTAGGGCACACACAATGGTGGACAGATGTGGTGGCCGGTGGCATCGATGCCACAGTGGGAAGAGGACAGCCACACACCTGTCCATGCTGATGGCTGCCAGTAGGAATTGGCCAGTAGAGTATGTGAAGAAAAATAGTTCAACAAATAATATAAAAGAGATATAAAACATCTTATATACATCCAATGCAATCCCCAATGCAGCAGAACTAAGCAGAGAGAAGAGGACACCAAAGTCAGCTATGGCCAGGTTTAGGATATAGGTGGTGAAAGGATTTCTCTTAATAAGGAAGCCAAGAAGCCTAATGACCATTGCATTCCCCATAAAGCCCAACATGCAGGCAATGACAGTAATGCTGTTGATAATGTTTTCTGTCACATTATCCAGTGGTAGATAATCTGTGATATTAATTTGATTACTAATGTTAGTACTTCCATTTAAGTTTGTATAACCCAGTGAGCCATCTCCTGAAACTTTCAAACCGATCAGTTCAGTTATTTGTTCCAACAAGTAACTTGCTCGTCTAAATGCATCATATGAGATGTTGTGGTCAAACAAATTCCTGTTAGGAGAAAGAGACCAAGAAGCAATCACTTTATGTTATTTATGGAACAAGTAAATCCAGGGATGTTAAGTCATAGACATGATGCAGTAAAAATAGTGCCCTGGAATCTATGCACATGTGGGTGTTTAATCAACCCCCGTTACCACACTTTACCATGGACGGTGTGTGTGTGTGTGCTCTGTACTCAGTAAGGGCCGAAGCACTGTTGTCCTCCCTTGTCCTCTCACTAAGCATGCCATCTAAGTACCCCAGCACTGCAGGATTATTCTTTCACTCTCACAGTTGCTCTTTCTCTCTCTCCCCACCTTGATTTCTGAAGGAGTGGACTTTTATAGTATTTTCCAGGAGAGGGCTTGTACTGGCATGTCCTCTGCTGCTCCCCCCAAAAAACAAAAATGCATTTCCCTGAGACGGGGCATCTGCCTGCAACACTCTATGCTGTAGCACAGAGTCACTATGGAATTGGCTAACCTGGTGCCCCATATCCAATTAAGTTGGTGCAGAGATATTTTTGTTCTTTTAGGGCATGCCTGCAGCATTGGTGGCCGGTACAAACATGCTGGAGGAGCAGAAAATGATTCTTAGCTGCAGCTGGTAATGCTCCTGTTCTTCCCTGCCCTGTCTACTTATCTCCCTCTCTTATCTGTTCCCCCCACCACCTACCCAGCAGACTGGTAATTCCACAGGCTGGAAATTGAAACCCCATCAGGATGGTTGGTGAGTTCAGCCCCTGCTAACTGAGCAAAGAGGCACCTTTTTAAATGCTGATTCCCTTATATTTAGCAGCAGGAGAGCAACTGGCCCTGTGCAACCCCAGCACAACATCCCTCCCGTGGCTGTTGCCAGCATCTGCCAGGTTTCTTTTTAGATTGTGAGCCCTTTGGGGACAGGAAAGAGAAAGGAAAGATTGTGCTGTCAAGTTGGTGTCAACTCCTGGTGACCACAGCACCCTGTGGTTGTCTTTGGTAGAATACAGGAGGGGGTTACCATTGCCTCCTGCGCAGTATGAGATGATGCCTTTCAGCACCTTCCTGTATCGCTGCTGCCCAATATAGGAGTTTCCCAAAGTGTGGGAAACATACCCGTGGGGATTCAACCTCTTGCTCCCTAGGCAAGTCACTTCCCCACTGCGCCATAAATAAGGACCATCTTATTTATGTATTATTTACGTTTCTATGTAAACCGATCGAGAACTTTGGTTGAAAAATGGTATATAAATATGCATAGTAGTAGTAGTAATCCCCAACCAGACAAATTATCAGCCTGCTGGGCTTCAGGATGGGGCAGATGAGAGAGGGACAGAGGTACATGGGGTGGAGAGGAACAGGAACATCACGGGCTGCAGCTGAGAATCATTTTCAACCCCTCCAGCTCATTTGTACCAACTCCCTCTGGCTGACATGCTCAGATACTGAAATTAACAAGATAAAGATCAGTGGACACAAGTAAAGTCCTGCATTTGTGTAAGATAACAAATATACACAGGTACAGTACAGAATGGAGGAGACCTGGCTTGTCAGCAGTACATGTGAAAGGGACCCAGGAGTCTTAGGGGACGATGTTGAACATGAGCCAGCAGTGCAATGTATCTGCTCAAAATACTAATTCAAACTTGGGTTGCATTAATAGAAATTGAGACGTAATTACTGTACTCTGTTCTGGACTGGTCAGGCCTCCCTTGGAATACTGTGACCATGTTGAGCAGGCCATTGAAACTGGAACAGGTTCAGAAGAGGGCAAATAAGGTGGTGAGGGGTCTGGAAACCAAGTCCCATGAGGAACAGAAGAGGTGCAGAAGAGGGCAACCAGGAAGAGGGCAACTCAGGGGCCTGGAGCACCTTTCTTATGAGGCAAGGCTACAGCATCTCAGGCTCTTTAGTTTGGAAAAGAGGTGACTAAGGGGAGACATGCTCAAGGTGTATACATTTCTGCATGGAGTGGAGAGAGTGGACAAAGAAATTTTACTCCCTCCCTCACAACACTAGAACCAGGGGTCATTCTGTGAAACTGAAGGTGGGGAAATTTGGGACCGACAAAAGGAAGTACTTTTTTTTTTACACAGTGCATAATTAATCTATGGAATTCTCTGCCATGGAATGTGGTGTTGGCCACTAGCTTGGATGGTATTTGAAAGGGGATTAGACAAATTCAGGGAGGACAATAGCTACTACTCTGGTAGCTATAGGCCACTTCCAGCCTTGGAGGCAAGATGCCTCTTAATACCAGTTGCAGGGGAGCAACAGCAGGAGAGAGGGCATGCCCTTACCTCTTGCTTGTGGGCTTCTCACAAGCCCTTGCTTGTGGGCTTCTCATCCGGTGGGCCACTGTGTGAAACAGGATGCTGGAAGAGATAGGCCTTGGGCCTAATCCAGCAGGGTCAATGTTCTTAACAATTAAAGTAGCTGGGGCCATTTAGCCTGGAGAAGGGAAGATTATGGAGGATGGTGTGGAGTATGATAGCCATTAAGGCTATTCCCACGATCAGGCGAAATCGGGCTAGGGGAGCCTAGCCCAATCTCGCCTGATCATGAGAACCACTGGGCTCGCAGGTGAGCACGGTGGCCTCCAGGTGGTTAACCCGCCAAACTAACCCCCCCCCAAACCGGGTTTGCGAAGCGAGCACTCTACAAACCCGTTTTTTTAAATCATGAGTTGCTGCACCGTGGCTCTGCGCCATTGCTACTCACAAATAGACCCCTGACTGGGAGGCTGAAAAGCAACCTCCCTGCTCGGGGGTCTCTCCAGCACACCCTGTGCACTCACGCAGCGCATGCTGGAGCTTCTGGGGGCCACGTGGCCCCCGAAGTTCCCAGCCGGCTCCGTGACGGAGCCAGCAATTGTGTGGGAGGCCACTGCGGCCACCCAGAGCAGACTGCTGCTCATGTGCAGGGAGAGCAGGCTAAGTCCACTTCCCCCACAAACCTTGCCCAGGCTCTTATGGATATTGCATAGAAGGGACAGACTTGATCTTTGTTGATCCTGAGGCAGGATCAGAACCAACGAGTTGAAAGCACAAGGAAGGAGATTTGAGTTAGACGTTAGTAGATTTGTACTAAATATTAGGTTGGGCGTTCAGAAGATTTTCCTCATTTATAGGAATTGTTGAACAGTGAAGCAATTTTCCTCACACTGTGGTGAGCTCTGCATCACTGGAAGTTTTGAAACAGAAACTAGACAGGCATTTGTGAGGGATGGAGTAGTGGTTCCTACAGGAGTAGAGAGTTGGACTAGAAGACCTCTGAGATCCTTTCCAACTCTAAAACTCTATGATTCCATTATACTGCTTTTAAGAATCCTCTGGTACTAAGGGTTTTCTATCATTTTTTAAAAAATGATCAGTTAAACCACTTTTAACATCAAATGAATATATAGTGTTAAACTCTTACCCAAAATGCAGCACATGAAATATCGGCATCAAAGACGTATTACTTTCTATATGAATATTTTGGGGGGTACCTAAACAAAATAGCATCCATCAAGTTAGGGGAAAAAACCCTCTTTCAGACAATTTAAATCAGCAATTAAGAAGTTACTCTTTCCCCAAGTTTATTAGCATGACGATCAGAAGATACAAAACTGCCTATCTTAAAAAAGATCAGTATCAACCTCAATGTTGGGTCCCCAGATGTTATTGGGCTTCAACTCTCATAATCCCCAGCCCCAGTGACCTTTGGTTGGGGATTATGGGAGTTCTAGGGACCCAACATTGAGAATCCAACATCACCAACATCTGGGGACGCAACATTGAGAATTCCTGGTATAGACCTTTCTCACATCATCTATTACTGCTTTGGCAAACCAAAGGTCTAGCTTTGGTCTAGCTAGCAGAACTTGGTCTAGCTAGCAGAAAGGAACTTGTTGTGTACTTGTTTTCAAATGCATTGACTTACGGCTTCTCTTTCTACATTATCTATTCAAGATGGGCTTTTCATCTGCTTCTGCATTAGCAGAAATAACTAGATATATGAAGACATGGAAATCTGTTATGGACAGGCTGAGGATATAGGTAATGAAAGGATATGTCTTCATATGGAAGCCAAGAAGCCTGATGGCCATTTCATTCCACACAAACTCTCAAATGCAGGCAATTGACTATGAAGCTGCTGATATTTTGTTGTTGTTACTTTATCATTAGATAACCGATGATGCCACAGTGGGAAGAGGGGAGCCACACACCTGTCAATGCTGGTGAACACCAGTAGTAGGGGCAGAGCTATGACTGGGCAGACATGTTCAAATAATACTAGCTGCCCCTGAGAGCCAGCCATCCTCACACCCAGCTGCCTTCATTGTCAGATGCATGTGTACTTCGTTCTCTCCCTTGGGAGGGAGAGAACAACAACAATAACAACAAAAAACTATGTTGCCAGCTGGGAAATGAGCTCCTCCAGAGTGCCACACAGGGCCCTTTGAAGTGCTGGACATGCCCCCTGCATGGCCAGCAGGGGCATAACATCATGGCGGAGAGGTCTATCAATGGCTGCTAGTCGGAGGGCTAGAGGCCACCTCCAGCCTCAAAGGCAGGATGCCGAGTTCCAGTTGCAGGAGAGTAACAGCAGGAGAGAGGGCATGCCCCCAACTCCTGCCTGTGGCTTCCAGCGGCATCTGGTGGGCCACTGTGCGAAACAGGATGCTGGACTAGATGGGCTTCATTGGGCCTGATCCAGCAGGGCTGTTCTTATGTAGCTGGCACACATGACAGACCACCAGGTAGAAGAGCAAACATGAACCCACCCTTCCCTAGCTACGCACTGGCCAGTAGAAATTGGCCAGCAGACTATGTGAAGAAAAATAGTCCAAGGGGAAAAATAAAAAAGGAGACATGAAATCAGCTATACAAATCTAATGTAATGCTAACTGAACAAAGTGGTGCCTTTTAAAGTGGTGATACTCTTATGATTAGTGGCAGGTAGGGGGGAGCAACTGGCCCTGTCCATCCCCAGCACCCCATCCCTCCAGCAGTAGCTGTTGCTGTTGCCTACCTTATGTTTCTTTTTTTATTTTGAACCCTTTGGGATAGGGTTTATTTATTTTTTTCTTATTTATTTTACCCCCACCCCCATGTAAACCGCTTTGAGAACCTTTGTTGAAATGCAGTATGGAATATCTGTAGTAGTAGTAGTAGCAGCAGGATATAGGTGGTGGGGAGAGGATTTCTCTTAATATGGAAAACAAGAAGCCTGCTGTCAATTCCATTCCCAACATATCCCAATATGCAGATAATAAGAACAAAGATGTTGATAGAGTTTCCTTTACATTATGTGAAGAAATTATGATTTGCAATGATTTTTAAAATTAATTTAATTACCCGTTTCAATACTCCAATCTATGTCCATATAGCCAGAGAAACTGTCTTTTGTATCTCCTGAGCCACTAAGTCCATTCATCTGGTCCAGCATCTTTTCTTCAGGAAATGCGGCGGGGGGGGGGGGGGGAATGAAAATTCAGGAAAACTAGGACAGAAGTTCCTGTTAAAGAGAAGGAAATCAATTTATGGAGCCTGTCATATGAGGAGACATTAAATCTTAAACATGATTCAGTTAACAGTGCCGTTGAACCTGCTCACCTGTGAGTGTTTAATCTGTCCTAGTTATCAGAGTTTGCAGTAGATCCTGATGGGCAATGAAAATAATATTTAAACAAGTCTCTGCTGTTATGCAGATAATTTGGTACACTGCTACTCACCAAGAGCCAAAGAAAGAAAGAAAGAAAAAGAAAGAAAGAGATGCTAGACTCCTTGATGACCGACGATCAAAGCAATAAATTTACAAGCAATCCTATGATATTTGATGGACAAAACCTAGGATTTGAATAATACAGAGACAATTCATTTTTACCCTCTTTCAGAATTCCCAGCTACCATCGCAGTTTAAAATTCTCAGTCATGTGACCCTAGTTTTAGAATTTGAGTGTAAATCACTATCAGCAGTAGTCCATTAAAAGGTTAATTTATTCCTACGAAAGCTAGAGACAAGTATCAATCAGTCCAAATGAAAATAATATACATAGACACTTCCCATAGTTTTCAGATCCAGACTCTAGTTATCAGTTCCTAGAAGACTTTTCCTCTTTCAAAATGCTGCATCAGTGAGTTGTGTATTAGCTTGCTTGAAAGTGAGCTGAAAAGTATCGTCCGGGATAACGGTTTCAGAAACATCCTGTAGGTTGGCCAATTTCATGTGCAAAATACCCCACAGCAAGGGTGAGATAAATTTCATGCTCATATTATCATAGGATCAGTATGGATGACATGTCTGCTGGCAATGTGATAAGGCTACTCTGCAAACATGGTCACTGTGTTGCAAATGCACATTAAGTGCATCTCTCCATCATGTGAGAGGCTGTTCATCTCAGTTGCTCCTCTATACATATATACTGTTTAAGCATCATTGCCAGACATTTTCTTCCCAATCCTTAAGAAGTACACCCTATCATGTTCTAGGAGTCCTTCATATAGGTAGGGGGAAGATGCTGCAAGAATCAAAACCTTTCTAGATACAAATGTTTTATGTCCTTATTTCCAAAACCAGTTCTAAATAGCCTAGGGGATAATATCCTTGGGGACAATGTCCTTAGGAGTCCTTCATAAAAGTAGAGAAAAACATGGTCCAATAATCAAAAACTTTCTAAATACAAATATATTATGTCTTGGTGTTTTTTTAAAAAAAAATCCCATTTCTGACTAGGGTGCTTTTTTGTTTTGATTTTTTTTTAAATTAGGACTTACTGTATTTTGAAACAATGACTTAATAGTCTGTTCTAACTAGACTTACACAAGGACATAAGAACAGCCCTGGTGGATCAGGCCCAAGGCCCATCCAGTCCAGCATCCTGTTCCACACAGTGGCCCACCAGATGCCCCTGAGAAGTCCACAGACAAGAGGTAAGGGCATGCCCTCTCTCTTGCTGTTGCTGCCCTGCAAATAGTATTTAAAGGCATCTTGCTGCCTCTGAAGCTGGAGGTGGCCTATAGCCACCAGACTAGTAGCCATTGGTAGACCGGCCCTGCATGAATTGGTCTAAGCCCCTTTTGAAGCCATCCAAGCTAGTAGCCATCACCACATCCTGAAGCAGAGAATTCCATAGATTAAGTATGTACTGTGTGAAAAAGTACTTCCGTTTTTTGGTCCTAGGTTTCCCAGCATTCAGTTTCACGGTATGACCCCTGGTTCTAGTGTTGTGAGAGAGGGAGATGGGAAGATGGATCCCATTAAATGGAAACATGACTGGGCTTGGTGGCATTACCCCTTTTCCCACACCCACCTTTGTTTTATTTATGTGGGGCAGCATGACTTGGGAACAGCATGCACCCCCCCCCCATTCTTTAACATTTCTCAGGGGAGTGTATGAAGGGGAAATTATGATGATTTTCTACTGTACTCTCAAATTTTCTCCAGAGTTCTCATGGGGGTTTGTTTGTTCAGCACAGTAGCTGGCATGGGGAAAATGTTGTAAACCCTCCCCCTCCTCACAAGCATGACCCTCTCACAGGAGAAGAAAATGTAGAAACAACAATAGTAGTCAGCCACCACTGAAGGGGACAGACAGGACTGAGACTGTTACTGAATATATGCCTCTGCAAACTGCTCACTTTGACCATGTGCTGAGTTCAGTTCTGCTCTGCAGTAAGACTCCAAGTCCAATCCATATGAATCTAAATATATCCACAGTTCCTGAGCATGTGCAGATTCTTCAGAGCATCACCTGTGTCCATGCACAGGAGTGTAGTGTAGTGATAAGAAAATGAAATAATAAGACTTGGGAAGCACAGATAAATTCCTCATCTCGGCTATGGAGAAAACACATGAACTTGCACCAGTCATGCACTCTCATCCTAGCCTACCTTGCAGATTCATTGTGAGGATGAAAGGGGAATCAGAATTTGATGGGAAGGAAGCTTGGAGGTCTTCTAGTGTACCAGCATCTCTGACACGTGATTATCCATCCTCTGCCCAAAAATCTCCTATGAAGGAGAGCCCACCATATGGCCTGCTCCTCTATGCAACCCCTCTTACAAATGGGAAATTATTCCTAATGTCTAGCCTTGATCTGCTTCATTGTAATTGCATCCCATTGGTTCTAGTCCTTCCCACAGGAACAAGCAAGAAAAAAGTAAGCTCTTTCTTGAATGCGACATGCCCTCAGATGTTTGAGGATGGCTGTCTTTTCCTATGAAGCTCACATAGTCCAGACCCTATTGGGCAGGAGTATATTAGTTAAAACTCCAGTGTCTGGGAAGGGGAAAAATAACTTAAGCACTGTGAAATGGAAAAGAAGAGATGTTGAGCCCTTTCTCACAGGCAGAGAAAGGGCTCTGATGAGGGGAGGGGAGGAAACCTAGAAAAGGCTTCCAGCCTATTGTAGGTACCAGCAGGGCTGCAGCGCCAAACCCCGCCTCATAGCCGAGGTTAACCCAGCTCCTGGTATTGTGTGTCAGCACGAGCTGCTAGATGCGTGCCTAGACCACCTGTCCGATGGGGGAATCCTCCATTTCACTTCACTCGGTGTGCAGTACACTGTGGGATGCTCGGAGGCCAGGATAACAAGTCCAAGCCTCAGAGTGATCTGCCCTGCTCTGTGCTTCAGAGAGCATGGCTGGCCATTTGGGAGTACACTCCATGCTCCCACCAAGAACAGGTTTATCATCTGATGGGGGAGGCAAGGTTTGCAAAGCCTTCTCCTTGCCTGCACACCCAGCCAGTAGGTTGTCTGAACAGCCCCAATGAATGAGAACAGAAAAGCTTAGGAAGGATTATGGCGGACAAGATCGCGAAGAAGGCTACGTTTGTATTGTAAACCGGGGTGGCGGGGAGAAAAGACAATAATCATCATGAAGGAAGAACATTCAAGGCATATGAACCAGTAAATTATTAAGAGTGAAGCCAAGAAATACCATCTGGAAGATGGGGTCTGGAAAGAAGATTTGTGAGGCGATTCTCACGATCGCCCAAAAGCAGGCTAAGGGAACCTAGCCCGCTGGGGCGATTGTGTGCTGCAACGGGAGCCATGTGGATCCAGGCAGCTAACCGCCATGAATACCCCTCCCCTTGGATGAGGTTAACGGAGCGAGCGCTCTTTTAACCTCGTCTTTTTGCTCATGTGTTGCTGCGGCGTGCAGCAACACACAAGTAGACCCCCGACTGGGAGGCTGCAAGCGGCCTCCCAGGCTCGGGGGTCTCTCTAGGATGCCCCACATGCTTGTGCGGGGCATCCTGGAACTTCCGGGAGCCACATGACCCCCAATCCCCATAGCCCTCGCTGACTCCGCAACGGAGCCGGCAGTTGTGTGGGCGGCCAATCTGGCCACCCAAGGCTGCCTTCCAATCACCTGTGGGGAGAGCAGGCTAAGCCCGCTCTGCCTGCAAACCCCCCTACGGCTATTCTCACTGATCGTGAGAATCGCCTCCGTATCTGAATGAAGAAACATAGGAGGAGAGCAGGGAGGAAACAGAAATGTCAGTTCAACATGTCCACATACCTGTGAATAAATACAGATCAGGAATAAGGTGAGTGGAACAGTGGCACGCTGTCCTGTGATCGAATGTCAGAGGATGGACTACTTGCAGAGGAAACCTTGCACCGCTGAAGACCGGAGGAGAAAGCCGTGCCTCACCACTGCAAGATGTACAGGAGAAGCCAGCGATTCTTTCTCTTGGAATAATCAGTTTGCCAGCATCAGATAACAAGAAGAAAATGTCTCTGTATTGGCTGCCAACATAATTATCAGATGAAGCATCTTTTTCCTGCAATGCTTTATCTCCTAAAAAGGCACTCTTGAGATTAGCTGTTTTGCAACTGATAAGAACAGAGGCATCAACTCACTTTCAACTATCAAGTGAAAGAATATTGTATATTTATGTATTTATTTTTATTTATTTTTCAAATTCATAGACCACCCCAGACTTCCATCTCTGGGTGGTTTACAACATCTTCCTATGTCTGTTGTCCAACTACAGGGCTGCACAGTTTTTGGCCTTCTGCAGATGTTGCCTACATCTCCCATCATCCCTGACTATTGGCCATTGTGGCTGGCTATGATGGGAGCAGTAGTTGAAAAACATCTGGAGGGCTGAAGTTGCACAACCTGATTCTGTTGTTTGCACTTGACAGATCACAGCTGAAGGTACTCAGGGGAGCTCTTCCCGTGATCGTGAGGAGGGCTCCGGGGCAATCTGCAGGGAGAGTGGGTTACACTCATCCTCCCCGCAGATAAGCAGCTGTCCCTTCTTGGGTGGGTGGATCACCCGCCCAGATGAGTACCGGCTCCTGCCAACAGCTACAAGGGCCAGGATGCAGGGAAACGCCGCCGTGCATTGCCCGTACCCAGAGTTCCAATAATGCACTGCGCAAGTGCGCGTTGTATTATTGGGATCCCCCTCCCCGCCCGAGTGTGCCAGCCATGGCTGCAAGCAGCCACAGCTAATGCACAATTGCCAAATTGGGGTTAGGAGAATGCTCACTCTCCTAACCCCATTTCGGGTGGTGGCTTCACAGGTGGGTTTGCCGCCGTGTTGCCGATCGGATCAGGCCTGATCCCGGTGGTTCACACACGGGTTCACACATGGTGCAAAACCCGGCTGGGCTTCCACACATACATGTGAATAGGCTCATGGTTTTGTTGATACACATCCAAAAGCATTTTCGTTCCAGCTGGGTTTTTTTTTTTTTTTTTTTGCTTTGAGAATCTTAAAAAAGTTCAGTTATTCAGGAAGCTTTGCCTTCACTCCGAGTTGGCTTCATTTGCCTTCAGTGATACCATCATGAAGTCAAATCTCAGTGTCTATACAGCACTGTGCCATTGTTCCAATCACTATGTTTGCCTCAGAATTACAGTAATAAATAGCCAAATTGGATTAGGTACTTCGCATTGTATAGACAATGAGCCGGGTCTCATGATCCATGAGACCCGGTTCTGCAGGGTTAGCGGGGAGAAAGCCCTGGGTGGCTGGATTGGCTGCCCACACAATTGCCGGCTCCGTGATGGAGCTGACGGGAGTTGGGGAGCTCAGGGGCCACGCGGCCCCCGGAAGCCCCAGTATTCTCTGCGTGAGTGCGCAGGGCATATGGGGGAGACCCCTGAGCCGGGAGGCTGCTTTTAAGCCTCCCGGCCGGGGGTCTACTCATGAGTGGGCATGGCGCGAAGCCGCACCATGGCTACCCACGATTTTAAAAACCAGGTTTGCAGAGCACTCACTCTGCAAACCTGGTTTTTTTTACCAGGGGTTCTCAAGCGGGTTACCCGCTCTAGAGCCACCGGGCTCGCAGCTGAGCCTGGTGGTTCTAACGATTAACAAAAATCGGGCTAGGCTCTCCTAGCCTGATTTTTGTTAATCGTGTGAATAGCCCCATTAACTTTTTAATTTTAATTGTTGGAATGCTTTAATCTTTTATTGGCTGTTTTTATTGTTTTGTAAACTGCCCAGAGAACTTGCGTTTTGGGCAGTATAGAAATGTATTAAACAAACAAATAAACAAACAATTTCAATTCACTATATTATTTTGAGTTGTTCCCTGGAGCCTCACCTTTTCTTCATCACTACTGCCAGACTCACACAAATGGTGTGGTTCTTGCTGGTGTGTTAGCCTGCAAGAGTGGATACAGAAATCAGTAAAACACTGCACAAAAAGAATCTCAATGCATTTACACCTAGGGTGAGGTCAAGATTGCTTTCCTGCAGTGTTGTATACATTGGAAACACAGAGAGGAAGAAAGATGCATATTAGCTGTAAGAATGGAAAGCTGCAACAAACAGCAGCAAACTCCACACAGAATTAATGAGTGACAGGGAAACTATAAAGTAAGACCCAATTATTCCCCCAGGTTGTCTCCCTCCACCTGATTCATAAGCTGCAATTTTGGTTGCCATTGTGGCAATACAGAGTTGCAATCCAATTTGATCTAAAGCAGGGCTGCACAACTTCAGCTTCCCAGTTGTTGCTGGACGACAGTTCCCATCATCCACAGCCACAGCGGTCAATTTTCAGGGATGATGGGTTGTAGTCCAACAACAGCTGGAAAATTCAAGTTGTGCAGCCCTGATCTAAAGTGAACATTTGTAGCAAACATCAGTATCTGCAGGGAATCAACACATTTGAGTTTGAAAAGCTACATTTCTCAGAGATGTTCTGCACATCCCTGTCAAGATGTTTGAGGCGGGAGCTTCCTCTGCTCCTATGAATTGTTCAGATTCTGCAAAAAAAAAAAAAAAGGGGGGGGGGGAGAAAGTCATTTTGTACCAAAGGCACATGACATGAGGTTTGTTGCATGTAATCAGTCTTCAGCCACAAGAAATACCTCACAAGCTCTTTTACACATATCTGGATATGAATGCAATGATTATCTCAAATACTTGCCAGGCATTTAGCTATGACAAGCATTTACACTGTTTGTGTATTTATTGTGGAGTACATTTCGGAACACTATCTGACAGCTCTGGCTGAATCTTGCTATCTGCACAGTTGGCTTTGCACGCTGAAATTATGGGCCAGGGCCAAGTAGTATGAGTGACTCATTTCTTGTGGTCTGCTGTACTTCTTTGTAAACGTATGTTCTGGAGCACATACCACCTCCACCCCCTTAGGAACATAGGAAGCTGCCATATACTGAGTCAGACCATTGGTCTATCTAGCTCAGTATTGTCTTCACAGACTGGCAGCAGCTTCTCCAAGGTTGCAGAAAGGAATCTCTCTCAGCCCTATCTTGGAGAAACCAAGGGGGGAACTTGAGACCTTCTGCTCTTCCCAGAGTGGTTCTATCCCCTGAGGGGAATATCTTATAGTGCTCATGCATCTAGTCTCCCTTTCATATGCAACCAGGCTGGACCCTGCTTAGCTAAGGGGACAAGTCATGCTTGCTACCACAAGCTTTCCTCTGTCTTTATGGTGACATGCAAATCCACTAACAAGTGGAGCAGGTTTTCACTCCAATCTTTAAAGCACTCACAAAACATGCCCATAGATCCAAATAATACAACAGCATACTAGTGGCTATGTCCTAATAATACAACAACATCAGATAGTGGTAGATTGGAGCAAAAGAACTACCTTCTCCCTGAAAACTCTCTGGAGTACGGCCTTCATGTTCTCCATACACTTACCCCTCTTCTTTCCCCCAACCAGGAAATAAATAGCAGTCACCTCTGCTTTTAGACAGACATATGAGTAACCATATTTTGATAGGCATTGGAGCACAAAATAAAAAGACATTGAGGCTGTTCTCAGGACCAGCCTGACCCAGCCTGGTTAGGCTGGTTGTGAGAAGCAGCGGTATCCTCACGGATCCCCCCACTTCCTGCCCGCCTAACCGTCCAAACCAACCCGGCTGTTAGCTGATATTAAGGGTGCGCTCGTACCCTTAACGTGGAATGGAATTCCGTTATGGAATGCCTGGAGGCCAGAACACCAAGTTCTGGCACTGGATCCCTCCACCCTTCTCCGTGCTTCATGGAGCTTCACAGAGCAGGGCTGCCTGTGTGGGAGCATGGAGCATGCCTCCACCACCTCCACCATGATTGACTGTGGGGTGGGTAAGGTTTACCCTGCCTTCCCCACCACCGTGACGATCATGAGAAAAACAAAGATAAGGTACATAATATATGTAAGAAAAATGGTCCTTATAAGCTTTCTATGCTGGCACTGTTGTTTTTTTACAGGCAAGTTTTATTAACCCGGTAGAGGTAATGGTGACTTATAATGGTAAGCTTTTAGACTCATGGCAATCCAGGCTAAAGAATTAACCAGGATCGCTGAGCCCAGCAAGACTGATTGTGAGAACCAAGAATTTCCAGGGGATCCTGGTCAAACCACTGGTTAAACCACATTTAAGCAGGACAGATAACTAGGACCAGATCTTCTGTTAATGAAGAGGATGTGTGAAACTCCAGTGAGCAGGAAGCAGAGGACCCACAGTAGGGCACACACCATGGAGAAATAGTGACACTGATGCCAAATTGGGAAGATTGCAGACACGTTCTTGTCAGTGGATGTTGACCAGTGCAAGACTAAAAAGGGTACCTCGGATATATATGAAAGATCCAAAAGAAAAGAAATGTCTTCAATAAAATTTAAACTTTGTAAAATGATATTGTGATGCAAAGTAGGGACATGGGGACTCCTAATAAATCAGCAACAGTGAAATTTGGAATGCAGGTGGTGAAATGATTCCGCATAATGCAGAAAGCGTAGAAATTGGATTAATGTGCCATTGCCTTCACATCTAAAATGTAGATAACACAAATAAAAAAAAGGATTACAGTTTTTAAGTGATCACCAGATCAGTTCTGGGTTCTAATGTGAGGTATTATGTAAACCGCCTAGAGACCTTGGTAGTGGGCGGTATAAAAATGTTATTAATAAATAATAAATTATTAATAAATAAATATTAATTTATTTTAAATAAAATAAAACTCCATCAAAAAGCATACACTTAAGGTAAGCGGTACAAGTTGTGGAAATATTTCCAAGTCAAGAAACATGGCTAGTGAAAATTACTTCTTAAATAGGCTTCTCCCTGTCAGGTTGTGAAGCCTGATCCGGGTGGGTGGGTGAGGGGGAAGGGGCGGGAACCCTTTGCTGCTATACAGGCTGCCAAGTTCTATGTCTTCCTTCCCAGGCTGTAGGGTCCTGGGCTGGCAACCTACTTACTTACATATTTATTTATTTACCATATTTATATTCTGCCTGATTTTTATCAATATTACAGTTCAAGACCAGCATAAGATAAAGCAGTAGAGCAGGATTAAAACAATTTATGTAACCATAAAATTGTGTTATTTTAAATTTCTACTTTAATGCTATAAAGCTATAATATAAAACTAAAAGTCTGCTACCTTTAAAAAGAGAGTAGCTATAAAATTATTAAAATTCTAAGCCTATAAAAAGTGGGATATATAAAATGCAAAAATCAGTGGCTAAAACAGAGTATATAAAATAAAACATCTAAATAGGAACACTAAAATGAATGTCTATGTAAAGGGGGCAAAAAAGGAGTACATGTTTTGTGGTTTCTACCTCCCCAGTGTAACAAAGTCTCTCTGTAATTGAGATCTTTCTGAATTTGCCTCTCACTACAGCCGAGGAAAGGGAATGACAACAGGTGAGGATATAAGCTCTTCTGTGGCTTGGGATTTCTAGCTGTGACAGGTATGCAGCAGGAGAGGCAGAATATTTGAGCCTTTCTGAGGACAGGAAAGAGGGAAGCCTGCCTAGGTCAGCCTTGCAATCAGTGTCCATTAACGTCTGTTTGATTACTGTTTTCACCTGGTCATGACCCATAGCAATGGGGGGGGGGGGGTAAAGCCCAGGAGCGACAATTTAGTTCACACGGCCCTTTTCCAGGAAGATTGAAAACTGTCCAGTAGGGTCAGAGTGGCCAAGCCCCATGAATTGAGGGATAGTTAGTTTAAGCCAAAGGTTGACAGCCACACTCTGGCCTCAACCTTTTTCATGCCTGTTTCCAAGTGTAGTGCAGCATTTGAGACATAGCAAAGCACTTGGAAGACCGCTCTTAGAAATTTGGACTGAAGTAGTTCCAAAGGGGCAAGATTGGACAAGGGCCCTGATTAGGCACCATAGAGGAGTTGCGCCAACGTCTTGACCTCAACGTCTTGGTGCTGCAGGTACATACTGCCCCCCTCTAGTCCATAGGGATTTTAGAATGGTGGTGGAGCTCCTCTGAGCGGTGAGAGTGACATGATCGCAGTGGGCCTTTCTTGAGCCAGAGGCATGTAGGACCACTCCCAAATATTTGAAACAGGCAACCTGTTCGATCTTGTGCCATTTATACTCCAGGGTTGGGACTTGAGTCTTCTGGCAAAAGTCATAACTTTGGTTTTTTGGTAGCTGATTTCTAGTTGATCGTCCCTGCAGTACTGAGCTAGAGCCGTCAGTGCTCTGAGACCTATAGAGGTCCTAGAAAGGATTTCAGCATCGTCCGCATAGAGCAGGGAGGAAATTCATCTATCCACCAGCTTGCAGGGGTGAAAGTCTGGGCTACTAAGATGTCTCACCATGTCATTGATATAAAAGTTGAACAGGAGCAGGGCCAGGATACATCTTCATCTGACTCCCTTCTGTGTCGGGACAGGGTTCATGAGATGCCCTTGTAGGATGAACCTTACCTTGAGGGTCGTGTCTACTTCACATATATAGTCAGGCAGTGGCATAGCCACCATTGGACGAGGCGGGACAGGTGTCCCTGTGCCACCAGCATCCAGGGGCCACCAGGGTACCCCATCAGTGAACAAAGCACCCACAAAGCACCCCTCATCCTCTCCTGGCCAGTGAGCACTTTGTTCACTGGCTGGGTGTTTCCTTTCTCTCCCTTGCTCCAAGCAAGGATAGAAGGAAAGAAGCACCAAGTCGGCAAACAAAGCATTTGCTGACTGGGAAAGGATGAGCGGCTGCACATCCATTCCCCTGTGTCAGCCACCTCCCCCTCCATCAGCATACTTCAGACACAGGCACAAGGGGCATACTGGTATGGGTTTGTGGTGGTGGTGGGGTGCCATAAAGAAAGACAACAGCAGCCTGTCACCAACCTTCCTATGCCCCTGCAGTCAGGGGCATATCTCAAGGAGACAAAAGTGGGTAGGAAAGGAGAGAGAAAGAAAGAGTGCACTGGGAGTGCTGAAAAAGAAAGCATGCAGATATATAGCATAGTTTCTCTCCCATGCATGATCTGAAGGTCCATGATTCAGCCATCTTGCTGAGTGTAAGCAGGTATGTGTCTGGTCAGAGCCATTTACACTGTGTACACCACTTCATGATCCACAGTGGAAGAAAGACAACAAAGTATACATCTAATGGAAATGACATAACAAATGAAACAGAAGAGACACAAGAAAACTCCAAGCTGAGATAGTCACACACCTAAAAATAAATGGTGGCAGTTTTTTTAAAAAAATAAATGAGTTCAAGACAACATAGTACAGTATCTTGTTGTGGACTTGCAGTTCATGGAAAGATTGTGTGTGTGTTTGTGGGTGGGGGGAATAAACACCTATGAAGACTTTAAGGTCATTCACATGACCCTACAAACAGAGAGGGGAGGGCAGGGTCACACCTAGCTTCCCTCCTTGTAATGATCAAAGGGTGTGGGGGGGAAATAAAATTCGCACCACTAGCTGTGAGGCATGTAAGTTTTGGGTGGTATACAAGTGTGTTAAACAAACAAACAAACAAACAAACAAACAAAACAAATATTCTGGGAGAGTGAAGTGGAAAAACTCTCTCTATAAGAGAGGCTTGAGCAGTCCTAGGCCTTCAAGATCATGTGACTAGAGCAGGACCCAATAAAGAGTGACATGCTTTAACAAAAACAAGGATTTATTAATAATTGGATGATAAGGAAAACTATAGAGGCATCAGCAATCCCTGCTTCCATTCACATAAAAACCTTCCCCGGGAACTACAAGAACCAGGCAGTCAGATCCAAACACTTAAACAAAAAATAAATTCCCTGACACGTCTAGCTAAACGGGTCCCTATCTTTCCTACTTACTTTCAGGTCAGGAACCTCCAGTTGATTCCCAGCCCAAGGCTGTTAGACTCCCTTTTGTCCTACAGCAGTTGCTGATCAGACCTCACTCAGAGGACTTCAGGAACTGAACTCTAACACACACTTCCTTACTTCTCTGTAGGCTGTTGTACAGTAAACCCTGCCCCTCAGTCTGGATTGGGCTACAGGGATTTGATTCTCCCAGGCTTTCTTCCTTAATTGGAGAAGACGATCTTCCAAGCAGTTACTCTAACTGAGGCCAAATAATCCTCCCTAAAGCATGACTATCACTACACCCACAGTTCATCCTGTTCTCTCTTTTGGCCATGTAGCTCGCTGCCTACATGAGTAGCACTGCTGAGAGCTGTGCAGTCATCTGGAACATGGGGAAATGCAGCCTGCACTTCAGAAATCATGACCATGTACTGGGGTAGAAGAGCCTTGCATTCTTCTAACACATAATATCTTGGGTACAATATTCGGGATACCAGGTGGGGCAGCGGCCGGATCAGGGACAATCCCTCACGATTCCTGACAATCACAAGCAGCTCTAACTGGATAGGGCTATGCAAACCCATGTACGGCAGTTCCTGTGAACAGCTGGATTAAGATAACAATGTGGTTACAAGAAAGGATGACTTTTATGTGTAATAAGGCAGATACACTGTACCAGTGAAGAATGATTCTACGTTTTTCTTTTTCTAGGCAATAGTTTTGACATAGGAGTATCGGAGGCATCCAAACACTGCCCAGTGAGAAGGGTCTTATAGATGATGATCCCAACCAATTAAATTAACCCAGGAAGGGCTCTGCAGCTGAAGACTTTGGCCAATCCTTTTAAAGGTTGACAGCAACCCACAGCTTGGATTGGCTGGGTCTACCTGAACATTCTGAAAAGAGATTTGAACAGGCTTGCAAGGTGAGTTGACTGGGGTGTCAGCTGGAGATTTCCAGAGGTACAAGAGCTGAGGATAGAAAGAACAGAAGGAAAAAGGCAGCCCAAGGAGGAGAACAGGAAGACAGGATCTGAAGAGCCGGTCACTAGGAAGGCTGAAAAGGAGCGAGAAGGTTGGCACGGCCCAAGAGAGCTGAGTGCTTGGCCTGAGTACCTCACCTTAGGAGCTCCTTCACTGACTCTTCAGGAAGCCCAGCAGCTGATGGAAGAGCCGAGTAGCAAGATTGTATTTTATTTATTGTTAGATTTTATTGAAGATAACCCCTGAAGATAACATATTGAAGATATGTTATGTTCAGGGGACCTTGCAGCTGAATGGTTAAGTGGCCAGCAGCAGAGTGGAGCATCAAACTGAGAAAATGTGCCTGAGAGAGAAGACAAGGCCAAGATTTAGGACAGCAGCTGAATGTTTTCAGTGGAACTCCCAGTGCCCAATTCCTTCGGATATCTGCCTGTGAAGCATTGTACTTGAAAAGACATGATGCAAACCCCATTAATATCTTCTCCCTCATTATCCCCACATCTGAAGACATGATGCAATAAAGGCTCTGGACCACCATACTGGGAGAAAAGACCGCAGCTGTATTTACATTTTAACAAAACTGAATTGAATTGAATGCTTTCCTACTGCCTTGGACTAGCACATATAACTGAAATAGCACAAGAAACTCCACCCCCATGCAGTGCAGGCCTAACTTAAGGCTGAAGGTCAGACAACCACTTCTTTCTCCCGAGCCCTTGTAGTGACACGTCCTGAATCGGAGCATCAAATCAATGCGATGTTGATTTCTACTCCTCCTTGCTAACCCCATAGAGATTAGGGCCATTTCAAGGGCTTCTCCCCCCACAAGCCATTCAGTCTTTGAGATTTGCAAAGTTCCTGAAGCAGTAGGAGGACACATCCTCTCCTCTGAAGAGGAGAGCTGGTCTTGTGGTAGCAATGATGACTTGTCCCCTTAGCTAAGCAGGGTCTGCCCTGGTTGCATATATATGGGAGACTTTATGTGTGAGCACTGTAGGATATTCGTCTTAAGGGATGGAGCCACTCTGGGGAAAGCAGAAGGTTCCAAGTTTCCTTGGACATGAGCACTTTTTGGGAAATTTGACCGGGAACTTTGAGAAAAAGGAGAGCAGGTCCTGATGCAAGGCAAGTGATGCAGTGGGTGGGAAGCCAGCAGAATGCCCACACTTGCCACCAGGGCACAGGCACTAGTGTTCAGTGCCTTATCTCAGCTCATTGGCAAGAGACCTAGATGGACCAATGGTTTGACTCAGGATAAGGCAGCATCCTATGTACATAAGTTGCATTAGACACTCAGCTCATAAATTTAAGGCTGTGTCCTCCCTTTGAATTGGTAGTTACAGAGGAATGAATAAAATGCTCTAATCTTTTGATGACAGCCACAGTTTGGCCAGTCACTGCTTCAGGGAGGAAGGAGAGGATGATCACAAGCTCTTATATCTTAATTTGGAGTCTTGTGCCACTTTACACACTTCTGCTTTTCCCTCCCAACAATTTTATCTCCAAGTTTCAAAGGTAAGTGTTGTTTAAAGTGCTTCCTGTGCTACTTTTGATAAATTGTGCATTTAAAGCTACAATTCTAAGGAGGAATGTAGAGAAAGTGTTTTAAGAAGCACTCCAGTGTTTCTCCTTGGGAAGAACTCTGAAATTCTCTCTCAGATTTCACTTTGGAGAAATTTTGCTTTCAGCCCTAATTCTAAGCACACTTACTAGAGAGTAAATCCCATTGAACTCAGTAGGACATACTTTTTGAGTAAACATGCTTGGGATAACAATGTGGGTGACACATATTTGGGTTGCATATATGAAGTATTCATTTGTGTTTTAAAAAATGTATTAATTGGCTTTTCTCTACCTTTACTCATGATGGAGCAAAGCAGAAATGAAATCAAAACAGCTTGAAAATATTGAAGCTACCATTCAAAGAAGCATGCATTCTGGTCAATAGTGTTACGGCTTTGGTGTTTCTTCAGATCTACCACTCCTGAATAAGAAACAGTACAGGTTTTGCTTTTAATATGTTCAATATGTGAGTTCGTTTTATGTTTTGTGGAGTTGTTCTCAAAGAATGTCTTAAATATGACTCTTTGGCACTCAAAATGTGACTAGATATACTCGGAATCTGTGCAGCACAAGCCTAGGTTGGCATGCTTGTGTGCAGTGTTGGGATCAAGGGTGCTCCTTGTGCTGCCTCTCATGAAAGCCTGGGAATCGACCCCGGGCTCTAACCTTGGTTAAAGGGCAAAGGTACACTCTTTTCCTTAGGTCTGGGGTTGTGTGGGTGCTTGGGATGCACACAGCCTGAGCACACACAGTCGGGCAGCTAGAGTGTCCAACTCTTGGGGGAATCCCCCAATGCACTGTGCTCGTCATGCAATACATTATGGGGATCATGGAGGCAGGGACTCATTTTTCTGGCCTCCAGAGATCCAAACTGCTGGGAGCAGCGCAGATTGCGCTGGCAGCTTCCGGTGTGCCTAAGAGGACTCCATTCATCCTCTCGGGGGAAGGTAGGTCCTACCCTGCCATCCACTTCCCTGCCCTCCCCGCCACTGCCACAGTTGTATGAACAACCTCGTTATGCAATTAAACAAGCAGAAAGCTGACAAACTCCACAGGAAAAAAAAACCTTGAGTGCCTTATCAGGAGAAAGCTTAAGACCATCTGTATTTTCTGTTAACGTTTAATATTGTTGAGTGAGCATCACAGCCTTTTTCTTCTTTTCTAGGTCACCTACATGATTTTTCACCACCACTCCTCATTGTTTCATAGTGATACTGAGAGGGAATAGGATTCCTCAGAGCATCAGCCTTCCTTGTCCTGATTCAGACATGCATAGCTGAGGCAGTGCATACATAATAATATTTTGTGCAAGCGGCCAAATACTGCAGAAAATCTTACAGCTTTGTTTCTTCTGCAGAAAAATAAAAAAGGTGAGACGTACAACTGTCATGTTGTCTCGGTCTGATTGAATTTATTGTATTTTAACAACGTATAAATACCCACTTATGATAACCCTCTAACCTACTGCCACTTTCTGCCTGTTCATGTTCCCACCTCAACCCAGCATACCTAAGGAACTTGGATGAAAAATGTACCCAAGAGGTAAATAAAACAAGAGCACTAAAGGTGGTTGAGTTGAATGATGGAGTTAGTGGTGCAGGTGGAGTTGCCTCAAAAGAACAATAACAATATTTACATGCTGGGTCATTGAGATCCCCATAATTCAAGAAATGTCAGCCAGATATCCAAGCGCCTCTCCTTTATTTTGCATCTATTAAACAAAACTTTCTTTTGTGGAGACACAAAATCTATAGATTTCAGTTGGATAGCAGGCATCAGCACACACTGACAGTATCTTATTTCCACTTTTGTGTTTAGCTTTTTGGTAGATACTGTATCTCTCCAATCCAGTTCATGACATACTGATAGAATCAGACAATCAGGTGCAGGGTGAAATAAGATTATGAAGCAGCTGCTGTTATCTGAGCAGGATTTCTTTGATTCATTGCCCAGTTTTAGCTTACTCATTTAGTTTCCCATTGGATTCCTCAGTTTCTTGCTCTAACTTGACTCTCTAAATTCACTTAAAAATTTCCCGTTTCTCTCTCTTCTGTATTGGCTTTTTGCAGGTGCATTCTTTATTTTGTTTTATATTACTTCAATTATTGGTGTATTTGTAAGCCAATTTTTCAGCTTAGATGCACTCCCAAAGAGGATAACAATGCAATAAAAATGCATTACTGTAAAGAACATTAAAGCAGAAATAATAAGCATTGTCCTTAGGAGACTGCAGCAATTAGTCATGGAAGCCCTGCCAATACAGATGTATTGGAAATAAGGATATGAGCAGTTTACTTCTGAATGGACCTTGGGTCAAGAATAGGAAGCCTGAGTGCCAGTAGGGGTTTGCTGGCACTGCTAGATGGAAACATGAAGACTTGTGGGCATTTCTATGGGAACAAGTCAGGCCTCCACTTGTGATAGCCTCTCCAATTTGGGGGTTGATGGCACTCCCCCCCCCCACTGGCCTCCCCGCTAGTACCCCTGGGCTGGTTTGGTCGATTTGGGCACTGTTTCAGCACTCTGCACATGTGGAGGCCATTTTTTGGTCTGATGCGCATGCACACTGGCGATTTGGGTGACCTGTGTCGCTCAAATGAACAGTGTGCATGCATGGTGGGGAGTTGCTGGCACCGCTGGATGGAAGCAGAGAGACTTGTGGGACTGGTTATGGGACTGAATCAGGCCTCCATTCCTGATGGCCTCTCCCAGTTTGTGATATGATTGGCCCTCAGCTTAAGAAAACAGGCCCGGGGTGGAAGCTGGTATAAGGGAAGCACTCTCATACTCTCTGTGCTTGACAAAATGGATTGCCATGACAAGTCTGGAACATGATTTATATCTGGAAAACTGTACCATAGTCCTTATTAAAGTCATCATGCAATAACAAGTCTATACAACTGTTTGGGGTAAAAGGATGGTCACAACTTTATTAAACACTTGACATTATTATTTCTTGTTTACACAGTCAGGCAGGTGTTATTGACTGGTTTGTTTTATCCAGCCATCGAGTCCTTCCCAAGGACCTGGGAAGTCAGAATTTTGTTATCAATATTGTTCTTCTTGTTATTATAGATTTCGTCGCAGAATATCGCCTGTTCCCAGTAAAGTAGGTTTTTTTAATTGGCAGATGGTGATTTCTGTGGCCCCGATGGTGTTGAGGTGCTCTTCAAGGTCTTTTGGAACTGCACCCAGGGCGCCAATTACCACTGGGATTATTTTGGTCTTTTTCTGCCACAGCCTTTCAACTTCAATTTGTAGATCTCTGTATTTTGTTGTTTTTTCTATTTCTTTTTCTTCTATTCTGCTATCCCCTGGTATTGCTATGTTGATTATTTTGACTTGTTTTACTTTCCTCTCAACTACAGTTATATCTGGTGTATTGTGTAAAATTATTATTATTATTATTTATTTACACAGTCAGACAGGTGTTATTGACTGGTCTGCTTTATCCAGCCATCGAGTCCTTCCCAAGGACCTGAGATGCCAGAATTTTATTGTAAATGTTGTTGCTGTTATAGATATCGTCGCAGAATATAGGCTGTTCCCAGTAAAGTTGCTTTTTATAATTGGCTGATGGTGATTTCTGTGGCCCCTATGGTGTTGAGGTGCTCTTCAAGGTCTTTTGGAACTGCACCCTGGGCGCCAAATGCACCCTGGAACTGCACCCTGGGCTCCAATCCCAACCCTGGGCTGGGATTATTTTGGTCTTTTTCTGCCACAGCCTTTCAATTTCAATTTGTAGATCTTTGTATTTGGTGATTTTTTCTATTTCTTTTTCTTCTATCCTGCTGTCCCCTGGTATTGCTATGTCGATTATTTTAACTTGTTTTTCTTTCTTCTCGACTACAGTTATATCTGGTGTATTGTGTGGCAGATATTTGTCTGTTTGTAGTCAGAAGTCCCATAATATCTTTACATCTTCATTTTCTTCAACTTTTTCAATTTTATGGTCCCACCAGTCATTGGCTAGAGGTAGCTTGTATTTTTTTGCAAATGTTCCAGTGTATCATCCCTGCTACCTTGTCATGCCTTTCTTTGTAGTCAGTCTGTGTGATCTTTTGACAACAGCTGATTAGGTGGTCCACTGTTTCATCTTCTTCTTTACAAAGGTGGCACTTGCTGTTTGTTGTGGATTTTTCTACTTTTGCTCTTATTGCATTTGTTCTTAGTGCCTCTTCTTGTGCAGCCAGTATTAAACCCTCTGTTTCTTTCTTCAAGTTGCCATTCTTAAGCCATTGCCAGGTCTTGATGATGTCTGATTTTCCACTTATATTGTGCAAATATTGACCATGCAGGGGCTTATTTTTCCATTTTTCTGCTCGGTTCTTGACTTATTCTTTCTTGTAGGCCTGCTTTGTTTCATTGGTGTTGAATACTTTCTCGTTATTGACCGTCTTAATTGCATCTTCTTCACTGTCCTTGATATATTCTTCAAGGCCTCTTTTCTCTTCCTCTACTGTTTGATGGACTTGCAGCATTCCTCTTCCACCTGAGCTGCCAGGGAGGTAGAGCCTATCGACATCACTGCGGGTGTGCAGAGCATGATTGATGGTCATGATTTTCCTGGTCTTACGGTCTAGCGTCTCTAGCTCTGCCTGGGTCCAGTCTATTATTCCTGCAGTGTATCTGATAACAGGTATAGCCCAGGTGTTTATGGCTTGTATGGTGTTCCCGCCATTGAGTTTGGACTTTAGGATTTTTCTAACTCTCCTGATGTATTCACTTCCAATTTTTCTTTTAACTTCAGTGTTTGCGATGTTTTCAGCCTGGAGAATGCCCAAGTATTTGTAATGTTCTTTCTTTTCCAGGTTCTTGATCTTGCTTCCATTGGGCAGTTCTATTCCTTCCGTATTTCTTATTTTCCCTCTGTTCATTATTAGTGCAGCACACTTGTCTAGTCCAAACTCCATTGCTATATCGCTACTGAATATACGGACAGTGTTTAGCAGTGATTCGATTTCTGACTGGGACTTTCCATACAACTTCAGAGCGTCCATGTACAGCTGATGGTTGATTTTACTTGATGTTTGATATCTGAGGCCTGTTTTGTTTAGTATTTGTGAAAGAAGGGTCATGGCAATTACAAACAACAGAGGGGATAGTGAGTCCCCTTGGAAAATGCCTTCTCTAATGCTAACCCGTCCAAGTGTCTCGCCGTTGATTGTTAACTGTGTACTCCACATGCTCATTGCTTTTTTAATAAATATCTGAATGTTTTTGCTGACACCAGTTGTTTCTAAACATTTTAGTATCCATGTGTGAGGCAATGAATCGAAGGCTTTCTTGTAGTCAATCCATGCAACACTTAGATTTGGTTTTCTTCTCTTGTAATTTTCTAAAATCATTTTGTCAATCAGCAGCTGGTCTTTAGTGCCTCTGGTGTTCGGTCAATTTCCTTTCTGTTCTACTGGAAGCTGTTTGTTAGTTAAAAAGTGTTGCATCACTTCATCTGCTATTATTCCAGTTAATAATTTGAACATGGTTGGCAGGCAGGTTATCGGCCTATAATTACTTGGAACTGCACCTTTTGCTGGGTCTTTCATTATGAGATGAGTTTTCCCAGTTGTTAGCCGTTGTTCAATATCACCTCCTTGCAAAATGTGATTGAACTCTTTTGATAGTTGTTTATGAAGTCTTGTTAGGTGTTTAAACCAAAAGCCATGCAGTTCATCGTCACCTGGAGCAGTCCAATTTTTAATTTTCTTTGCTCTTTCACTTATTAATTCTGGTGTTATTATTAGATCTTGCATTTGTTGGTTACATTTTTTGACCTCTTTCACCCAGCCTGCTTTTTTATTATAATCTATTGGATTGTCCCATAATTTCCCCCAGAATTGCACTGTTTCTTCTTTATTTGGCCTTTCTACGTTTCTTGCAGTTTCTCCTTCTATGCTTTGGTAGAAACGTCTCTGATTCGACTGGAATTGGAGATTCTGCCTATGTTGTGTGATTCTGGCTTCATATCTGCTAATCTTCTTTGACACTGCTATTTGCTGCTTTATTATTTCCAGGACTTCTCTAATTTTCCTTGAATCTAGATGGTATTTTTGGATCAGATACTGTTTGGTGTTTTCATTTTTCAGCTTCTTGTCTTTCATATCTTTCAATTTACTGGCATCTGATCTAAGCCTGGAGATTTTATTTTCTAATCTAATCTTCCATTTAGGTGATGTACTACTTTCTTTTTATACAGCTCCACTGATCTTATATCCGAGCTCTTGTGTTATTATTGTTGCTGCACTGTACATTAGTTGGTTTGTTTCTTGCAAATTATTGGTTGTTATTTCTGCAAGTGCAGCATTGACATCTTTTAATGCCTGAGCAAGTTGTTTTTTGGCAACTGTTTTTAGAGCTGGAAGTCGAACCCTGGTGGTTGTTTGGTTCATGTACTCAGTTATTTTTTGCTTTAGTTCTTGTTGCTTTTCTGTTAAACGGCATTCGGGTTTTTGAGGTGAAGGCAAAGGGGAGGTTGCCTGGTTTTGATTTTGAAACAGTTCAGCAACAGTGGCATCCTCCATTTCCAACACCTCCTCCACCTGCGCCTGAGCAACTGCTTCAGTTGGTGGTAATTCTTTTTCCATACCTTGAGCCTGTGTTGCTCTTTGCAGTTCTTCCAGCTCAACTCCTGTGAATACTTTATTTCTTATTATGAATCTTCTCTGGTCTGCTAGCCTTTGTTCTGTTATTTCTGTATTTGAATGCTTCTCTTTCCAAATTTGGTACATTCTTTTTAAATAACCTCTTCTAGTTGGACTAGACTTGTAATAGCAGATCATTATTTCCTTGTTGGCGTTTTTAGTAATTTTTTTTTCCTGGTTAAGCGACGTTTCTTCCAGTGACCTTGCAGTCTCCAGCCCTGGTTGCTCAACTGAAGTTCCTGAGTCCAGTTGCCCACTTGCCACCAGATGTCCAGGGATTCCAGCACCTGGCACGGTCCTTGTTGACCCAGGCAACGGCCGATCCGGTATAGATTTATTAAAGTTACATCTCACCATATTGTTGATGGGAGAGGCACTCTTCGTCTGGCTCCTCTGGTGAGACCTGTCCAGTACGGTTGGACCTCTGGCATAGCTCTCACCTTCCTCAGAGCACGCAAGCCCCACAACCACGCCATGGTAGTGCCTCACTGGGGGATTATTATTATTATTTCTTGTTTACACAGTCAGACAGGTGTTATTGACTGGTTTGTATTATACAGACATCGATTCCTTCCCAAGGAGCTGGGATGGCTGAATTTTATTGTCAATGGGAACAGCCTATATTCTGCGACGATATCTATAACAACAGCAACAACATTGACAATAAAATAATAATAATAATAATAATAATTATTATTATTATTACTATTACTATTACTATTACTATTACTATTGTTATTATTTATTCAGTTTCTATACCACCCTTCCAAAAATGGCTCAGGGCGGTTTACATAGAGGAATAATAAATAAATAAGATAAGATGGATCCCTGTCCCCAAAGGGCTCACAATCTAAAAGAAACATAAGACAGACACCAGCAACAGTCACTGGAGGTACTGTGCTGGGGGTAACAATGTCAACAACAAACTGCCCCCCAAACAGTGGGTTTCAAACAACAACAATGTTCCTCCTAACCAGTGTTCCCTGTAACAGGTAATCCCAGATGTTGTAGACTATAACTGCCATCATTCCCAGCCAAGGACCATTGCAACTGAGGATCCTGTGGGTTGGAGTCAACAGCTGGGATTTCCTGCTAAAGGGAACTGTGTGAAACAGGTTGCTGGACTAGATGGGCCTTGGACCTGATCCAGCACGGCTGTTCTTATGGAACACAGCTCCTATCCTTCCATGTAGTCACACCCTAGTTCAAAGTAGCGGATCAGACCGGTGTTGATTCCTTCCTGCCTCTCTTTGCCCACCCCAAAAGGGTCAAGGCCCTTTTGGAGACTTCACTCACTCACATGCTTTTGAGCCTGTAAGGTTGCTGGAGCCCCCAAAATATGCAATACTCATAGTTTTTATATACTAACAGTTTTTACATACTTTTTATATAAAATGTTTTTCACTTTTCAATGAAAAATTCTCAAAGGGGTATACATAGAAAACATAAGAGCATAAGAACAGCCCTGCTGGATCAGGCCAAGGCCCATCTAGTCCAGCATCCTGTTTCACACAGTGGCCCACCAGATGCCGCTGGAAGCCATAGGCAGGAGTTGAGGGCATGCCCCCTCTCCTGCTGTTACTCCCCTGCAACTGGTACTCGGAGGCAAGAAGAAGAAGATGATGATGATGGTTCCGTGTCCACTGAAGGGCTTACAATCTAAAAGGAAACACAAGCCAGACAACAGCAACAGCTACTGGAGGGATGCTTTGCTGAAGCTCCAGGCTGGACTGGGGGCACTGAGAGGGCAGTGGAATGTATGTGGGGAGGGTGCCGGGTTTTGAGCAGAATGGGTAATTAAGTGAGTTGGGGCACAGGGGTGCCCGGTGGATGGGGCACACAGGGAATATGCCCTGTTGCCCTGTGGATCAGTTGCTCTGTCCCTGCTACATATAAGACAATCACCACTTTGAAAGGTGTTTCTTTGCTATTTCATGCTTATCCACTGATATTTCTCTCTTTTCTATTTTGACAGGATACACGTGCAGAACAAGGAAGCCAGCATCCCCGGTGAGGATATTTCAGTATGACTGAACTGAGCACTTCAACCTTCCCTTCTGTGTCCAGTGCAGATATATTTTATGGACAATCTAATGATTCGGAATTGCCCAATGACGGGGATATTGATTTATTTGAACACGTGGAAGGAACTGATATCTTTGATATAATTTCCTTTATATTTCTTGTCATTGTCATATTTGGGTTGGTGGGAAATGGGATAGCCATCTGGTTTCTGGGCTTCATCTTTAAGAGGAATCCCGTCACCACCTACATCTTGAACCTGGCTGTAGCTGATTTTGGTGTCCTTGTTTCTGTGATGGTGTATATGTCATTGTATGTGTCAAATGATACAACTGAGACATGGGTCATTTTCCTTTACCTTTTCCTGTTCACATACACCTGCAGTCAATATCTTCTGACAGCCATCAGTGTGGAGAAATGTCTTTCTGTCACCTTCCCCCTCTGGTATCGGTGTCACCGGCCAAGACACCTGTCTCCTATTGCATGTGTCCTAATATGGATGGTCAATGGGATTGAGTATTTAGTGCTTATAGCCGGTTTTTGGGTTAGTATCATCACTTTAAAGCTCATCAGTTTGGTGAACTTCATATTCTGCACCCCGCTCTTGGTCATCTCAACTCTGACTCTGCTTCTCAAAGTTCACTGCAGCTTATACCGCACTCGACGAGGAAAGCTCTACACTGCCATCTTACTTTCACTCATTTTCTTCTTGGTGTTTGGTGCCCCCTTAAGCTTTGTTCTCATGTTGTACAGTTTTGGTTCCAATACTTCTGACACTGTTCAGTTTATTGTTTTGCTATGTGTACCTGTCAACAGCAGTATCAATCCACTGATTTACTTCCTACTTGGGAGGAAAAAGATGTGCCGATCCAGGGAATCCATCAAGGTGGTGCTGCATCGGGTTTTCAGTGACAAAGATGAATGCATTGAAGAATCACCTGAGCATGCACAGTCAATGAGGAGGACTTTATAAATCCCACTTCCTAACCTCAGTTGTGTACATGGTATAAAATATGGGACAAATTACAAAGCTAGTTGCAGAGGGGGATGGGGAATCCTCCAACTGTTCCTCATTCAATCTGAACGAGGAAGATTTCTTAAAACCTTTCAGTGTCAGACCTTGTAGAGTCAATAGTGTATATTTACTTTGTCTGCTTTTTCATCATGATCATGTGTATGTATCACCACTACCACCACCGAAAGGGGTGGAGTCCTCCAGTCATTCAAACTGATCAATGATAATAATTAGTACAAGGATTGTTTACCGTATGGATGGAGATGTGCACATTGATCGTACCATTTAATAACTGTTCAAAACTGTATCATGTATGCAAAACAGAGGAATGCAACTCTGCTTCTGAATACTTACAGTGGAGAACAAAATGGAGCTCCTTTACCATCAGTGTTTCATACCAGATACCTAATATGTTTGACACAGTCTCAGTGAGAGAGCCGCAGTCAATATAACCTTTCCAAATTTCAAAAACAAGACAAGCACAGATTTATCCTTGCGGTAGCATATGTGGTAGTTGCCACCGGTTTATTTGGTGGCTACTCAGCACCCGGCCTTCTCTATGGCTGGCCCAGGGCTCTGGGATGCATTCCCTGTCAAACTGCTTTTAAATCGTTTTAAGGTTTTCATTTTTAATCTCTTGTATGTTGTAAACCACCCAGAGATGGAGGTTTGGGGCAGTCCACAAATTTAAAAAACAAATAAATAAAATATTCACCGTCTCTGGGTGTTTTTAAAATGACCGTTAAGAAACATTTTTTTTCTTGGGCTTTTAATAAATAACATGGCTTTTATTGTAAAAATCTTTTAATCCTTCGATCCTGTTTTATATTTGTTGTATTTTAACTTATGTACACTACCAAAAGATACATATATCAGGCAGTATAGAAAGATGATAGATAAATAAACAAATATTTATCCCCATGGTAAACCTATCTATTCCTTCTCTGGTTCTTTTTACTGATCTTGCTGATTGTTGTTGCCTGCTGAGGTAATAGCACTCTCCATCCCGGCACTCCACACAAGAAGCCCTCCCTGGGTAGGACTGTGCAAGCCTGTGTATGGTTGTTTTTATGAACAGCGACACCTATCTTTTAGTTGGATTTAGATAACAGTGTGGTTACAGTAAGGTATGACTTTTATGTGTAATGAGGCAGATACACTGTAACCAGTGAAAGCCGGTTCTACCTTTTTCTGTTCCTAGACAATAATTTTGACATAGCGGTATTGGTAGTAGGGATGTGCACCCCTGATTTGTTTTGTGTCTGAATCTGTCCCCCTGGGTCACCCCAGAATTGATTTGGATTTGATTTCATTCGGATTCAAATTTGGATCAATTCAGACTACTTATAAAGGTCCTAGGGGCAGAGGCGCACTTAGGCCCGGACCTCGGGGCCCAGGTCTGGTTGTCCACTGGGGGGAGCCCTCCAAAATGTTCACCTGGCAGCACCACCAACACTGTGCATCGGTGCAGCGCCGCACAGCGCCCAACAGAAGAAGAAACGGTGCACAGGGCATGCTACACTCTGCTTGGTCAGACTCACTGCCAGACCTGGCAGCGGACGCCAGCGGATGCCATGTGCTTCTCCCAGGGTGAACAGTCACCCAGCACTGCCCAGCATGCTGCCCACCAGCCATGTGCATAGGCCTCAGCGGCAGTGCAGGAAATCCAGCCCAGCAGCAGACTACGTGTCTACAGACAGCATCTCCCTTTCTCTGTGTTCTCTGTGTTTGGAGGGGGCAGGGCAGGGGTCTAAGAAGAACAGCAGCTGTGCTCGCAGTGATATGTGAACCAAAGTGACTCAATTTTGGTTTTAACCCCATTTTGATTTTAGATAGATTCTTGCTAGCTAGAGGCTTGAACTTTCCAAGACCTGTAGAGGCCCCACATTCCTGAATGTATATAGTTCTTCACACTTCCCCTGATCTAATAACAAAGAACTGGGCCTTCAGCCTTGAAGATAAGGGAAGAGCCGAGAGGCCATCTTGGATGTAATTCAAATGTAACAAGTTGGTGTTAGAATTTGTCATGGCTCAGACTTCTGACTCAGAAGAGTCAGAGCAGGAATGGGAGGATTCGCCTGCTAGTGAGGGCTCAGAGGCACAGCAACAGGATTTGGCAAGGAGACCAGACTCTGGAGCTGAGGAATCGGAACAGCTGCCAGACATGATTTCTGATGAGGAGGCGGCTGGGATTTCACCTGTCTTGAGAAGACGTCTCAAGAGGAAAGCTCAGTGGGAGTCACACAGTCGCAGGAGATCACAAGAGAGGAAGCAGAAGTGCTGACTCAGGGAAGTCTGATTGGCTGCCGGTTCTCTTGAGCCATATATATTTAGCAGTCTGTCAATTGCTCAGACTCTGTTAGCAACTTTCGCTGACCGCAGACCATGTGCTATTTTGAATTCCAAACTTTTCCAAGTTCCAGTTTGCCATTGTTTATGCTTTCCTGCTTTGTTCCGTTAATTCCTTGTTCTGGTGTCCTTGTTTCATTCTTTGCTCTGTGTTTTCTTTTTCACTTATTACTCAGTTATTGCTGGAGGGTGGTACCTAGTTCAGTTCAGGGGACTTAATTCATTTACTATTTTCTTTGTGAGCTTTTTATTTCCTTTGTGCAGCTTCGCTGCTACTTTCTGTTAACTCACAGGGGGAGTACTGAAGCGGGTTGTAAACCCTGCTGGGTTAGCCGAGCTAACAGATTTACAACAGAATTATACCCAGGATAAACAAAAGGCAGGAACAGGGTCATAAATGTCAGTTGGGCCTGGATCTTCTCTACTGGTCCACCTAAGTGTTATCTCTCAAGTATCAAATGGTGGTGGGGGCTGGGGGAAGATGCTAATGTTGGGGTATATATGCTCATAACAAACAAAAGACTGGGCTCTCAATTTGGGTTCGACCCCGATAGCCTTACTTTCTGCAGAAATAAACTTTTAAGCTTTCCCTCTTGTTTTGTGTGTTGATTGGTGTTTTATACCACCCAGACAAGCTGGGGCAATCAGCAGCCCCCTGAATGGCACCACTCATATCATGTGACATGAGAGCAGTCGCAGTGCCTGCCGGTAGCAGCAGCATGTCAGGAAGGAAGGAAGCAGCAGGAGAGGAGACTGTGTGAGACGGATAGATGCCAAGGGACAGAGGAGTCACACGGAGGGAGCCAGCCTGCTTTATCATTCTCTTCCGCCAACTGCCGTGCCAGTTTAAAGATAATTTAAGGCACAAAACACACAGCACAGCAGCCTGCCCTGTGCCCAGCCCCTTTTCAATATGCAGCAGCCAGCAGGGAGGCTGGCTGGCTGACTTTTACATACAGAGTGGGGTGGGGGTGAGGAGGGAAAAAGAGGGGAGCAGTGTGTGTGGTCTAATTTTCCCACATACTGTGTGTGGAATGAGTTTTGTTCAGTGGGCGGCAGTATCAAGGCAATCTGTGTGCACGTGCATTCTGAGTCATCATCATCAGGGAGGAGAGCTGGTCTTGTGGTAGCAAGCGTGACTTGTCCCCTTAGCTAAGCAGGGTCCACCCTGGTTGCATGCAAATGGGAGACTAGAAGTGTGAGCACTGTAAGATCTTCCACTCGGGGGATGGAGCCTCTCTGGGAAGAGCATCGAGGTTCCATGTTCCCTCCCTGGCTTCTCCAAGATAGGGCTGAGAGAGATTCCTGCCTGCAACCTTGGAGAAGCTGCTGCCAGTCTGTGCAGACAATACTGAGCTAGATGGACCAATGGTCTGACTCAGTATATGGCAGCTTCCGATGTTCTTATGTTCCTATGAGTGGGATCTTCCCACCTTTCAGAGGTGGTGGCGCTGAGGTTTTAAGTGTCTGCTGGTCATGTTCATAAGGCAAAGAAAAGCTTCCGCAACTCTGCTAAGCAAAGCAGGCATGTATTGAAGAAAAGCCAGCAAGACATGCTTCCCCCACCCCTGCTCCCTGTTTCTGTAACCAAGCTCTCTAGTGCATCCCTCTGCAGCCATGTGCTGCTTGCCTTTCCATTCAGGTAGGGATGCCTTTGTGTTTCAGTTCCTACACTTCCTTCCCCAGCCCCTATACCACACACAAGGTGAGCTTGCTGAAAGTCAGTTCACTACAATCCCTGTTCCCTAAGGGTTCGAAACACAAGACAGACACCAGCAACAGCCACTGGAGGGATGCTATGGTGGAGGTGGTTATGGCCAATTGCTTCCCCCCTGCTAAATAAAGAGAATCACCATTTTTAAAAGGTGCCTCTTTGCTCAGTTAGCAGAGGCAGTGTGCATTATGACTGGATCTTTCTTTGTTATATCTTCCTTCAGAATTCATGGCAATTTACAGTGGAGGGGTCTTCACTCAGTGGCAGAGCATGTGCCTGCCACAGATACCTGGAATCTGCAGATAAGGCTACAAAAGACCCCTGTCTAGAACCCTGCTGCTAACAAAGTTCTTTGCCATTCCGGAAATGCAGGCAGGTGGTGCACTTCCTGATGCCTTGGCTGCAGGGAGCAGCAGCAAGCTAAGCGAGGCAATGCTCATGGGCTGTAGTTGGGAGGCCAGCAGAGTGCCCACACATGCTTCCCCACTTCAGGCACTACCTGAGTTCATTGTCTTATCTCAGCTCATTGACAAGAGACCTAGATGGATCAAAGGTTTGACTCACAGTATGGAAGCATCAAATGTATATAAGTTGCATTAGGCACACTGCTCATATCTTTAAGGCCATAATAACTTGTGTACCGGATGGTTCTTATTTCCCATGACTGCCCGTTGGGCTTTAATCTGATGATGACAGATACAGGAGGAAGGAGAGGATGATCACAAACTCTTATATCTTAATTTGGAGTCTTGTGTCACTTTTACACACATCTTCTTTTTCCTCCCAACAATTTTCTCTCAAAGCTTCAAAAGGTAAGTGTTGTTTAAAGGCCTTCCTGTGTTACTTTTGATAAATTATATATTTAAAGCTACAACTCTAAGGAGGAATGTAGAGAAAGTGTTTTAAGAAGCACTCCAGTGTTTCTCCTTGGGAAGAGCTCTGAAATTCTCTCTCAGATTTCACTCTGGAGAAATTTTGCTTTCAATCCTAATTCTAAGCACACTTACTAGAGAGTAAATCCCATTGAACTCAGTGGGACATACTTCTGAGTAAACATGCTTAGGATGACACTGTGGGTGATACATCTTTGGGTTGCATATATAAATTATTCATTTGTGTTTTCAAAAATTGTCTTTTAAAAAAAGTAATTAATTAATGTATTAAAAATATTGAAGCTACCATTTTAAAACAAACATACATTCTGATCAAAAGTGTAAAGCTTTTGTGTTTCTCCAGTTCTACAACTCCTGAGCAAGGGACAATACAGGTTTGGCTTTTAATATTTCCTGTTCAATATGTGAGTTTTGTTTTATGGTTTGTGGAGTTTTTCTCCAAGAATTTCTTAAATATGAACCTTTGGCACTCAAAATGGTGACTAGATCTATCTATCTATCTATCTGTCTGTTTTATATATACATGTTGGCTGTGCACATCTCCGCCACAAGATGTGGTGACAGCCAACAACCTGGATGGCTTTAAGAGCGGCTTGGATAACTTCATGGAGGAGAGGTCTATCAGTGGCTACTAGTCGGAGGGCCACCTCCAGCCTCAAAGGCAGGATGCCTCTGAATACCACTTGCAGAGAAGTAACAGCAGGAGAGAAGGCATACCCTCAACTCCTGCTGTAGGCTTCCAGTGGCATCTGGTGGGTAACTGTGTAAAACAGGATGCTGGACTAGATGGGCCTCCTTGGGCCTGATCCAGCAGGGCTGTTCTTATCTTCTTATGAGCAGCCCAACCCAGGTAGGCCAGCCCAAGCCTAGTTTAGGATGCTTGTGTGCAGTTCTGGGACTGAGGCCGGTCCTGACGCAGGCTCTTCACAAGTCCAGGAATTTACCTCAGACTTTACCCCATGCTAAGAGTCATGTGGGTGCTCTGTATGCACGCAGTCTGAGCACACACAGTGTCGGGTGCCAAGAATGCCCGACTCATGGGGGACTCCCCCAATGCACCGTGCTCACCATGTGGTGCATAATGGAATTCCTCAAGGCCGGGATTCATTTTCCTAGCCACTACAGATCCGCACTGCCATGATAAGCATGGATTGTGTGGGCACATGCCAGTGTGCCAAAGGAAACTCCATCCATCATCTGGGGAGATAGGTCCAACCTGGCCTTCACCATCACCTGCTGCCGCCATGGTTGTGTTAATGACCTCATTATGTAGGTTAACAAGTAGAAAGCTGGCAAAGACCCCACAAGAACATCCTTGAGTGCCTCATCAGGAAAAAGCTTAAGACCATCTGTATTTTCTGTTAATGTTTAATATTGTTGAGTGAGCATCACAGCTTTTTTCTTCTCTCCTTGTCCTGATTCAGACATGCATAGCTGTGGCAGTGTATACATAATAATATTTTGTGCAAGCGGCCAAATACTGCAGAAAATCTTACAGCTGTGTTTCTTCCGCAGAAAAACAAAAAAGGTGAGACTTACAACTGTCATGGTGTCTCAGTCTGATTGAGTTTATTGTATTTTAACAACGTATATGTAACAGCTGTCTTACCTACTTAGGATAACCCTCTAACCTACTGCCACTTTCTGCCTGCTAATGATCCCACCTCAACACAGCATACCTAAGGAACTTGGATGAAAAATGTACCCAAGAGGTAAATAAAACAAGAGCACTAAAGGTGGTTGAGTTGAATGATGGAGTTAGTGGTGCAGGTGGAGTTGCCTCAAAAGAACAATAACAATATTTACATGCTGGGTCATTGAGATCCCCATAATTCAAGAAATGTCAGCCAGATATCCAAGCGCCTCTCCTTTATTTTGCATCTATTAAACAAAACTTTCTTTTGTGGAGACACAAAACCTATAGATTTCAGTTGGATAGCAGGCATCAGCACACACTGACAGTATCTTATTTCCACTTTTGTGTTTAGCTTTCTGGTAGATACTGTATCTCTCCAATCCAGTTCATGACATACTGATAGAATCAGACAATCAGGTGCAGGGTAAAATAAGATTATGAAGTAGCTGCTGTTATCTGAGCAGGATTTCTTTGCTTCATTACCCAGTTTTAGCTTACTCATTTAGTTTCCCATTGGATTCCTCAGTTTCTTGCTCTAACATGACTCTCTAAATTCACTTAAAAATTTATAGTGAATCTTGGCAGAGCTGGAGGTGTGTTACCCAGGGAGAAGGGGAACAAGGAAAACTTGAGTAGACCAAGGGATTACTTTTTCCCCTTGATGGTTTTGGTACACAGTCCCCTTGACAGGAATTAGAAGATGGAGGAAAGGTATTTCACTTGTTCAGAACCCGCATTTCTCTCTCTCTCCTGTATTGGCTTTTTGCAGGTGCATTCTTTATTTTGTATTATATTACTTCAATTATTGGTGTATTTGTAAGCCAATTTTTCAGCTTAGATGCACTCCCAAAGAGGATAACAATGCAATAAAAATGCATTACTGTAAAGAACATTAAAGCAGAAATAATAAGCATTGTCCTTAGGAGACTGCAGCAATTAGTCATGGAAGCCCTGCCAATACAGATGTATTGGAAACAAGGATATGAGCAGTTTACTTCTGAATGGACCTCAGGTCAAGAAGAGGCAGCCTGAGTACCAAAAATGCCAGTGGGGGGTTGCTGGCACTGCTGGGTGGAAGCAGGGAGACTTGTGGGCCTGGCTTTGGGACTGGGTCAGGCCTCCACTCCTGATGGCCTCTCCCATTTTGTGCTATTGTTGACCTTCAGCTTAATAAAAGAGGGCTATGGTGGAAGCTGGAATAAGGGAAGCACTCTCACACTCTCTGTGCTTGACAAAGTGGCTTGCCATGACAAGTCTGGAGCATGCTTTATATCTGGAAACTGTAGCATATTCATTAGTAAAGTCATGATGCAGTAACAAGACTATACAACTGTATTGGGCAAAAGGTCACAACTTTATTAAACATTTAACATGGTAACAAAGTCAATAACAAAGTGGACCACAAAGAGTGGACTTCAGGCAAAAATATTCCTCCTACTTCCTCCTTACTGTTCCCTGTAACACGCTGTAGTGGATTGGTATGGTAATTTCCTTTCCTGACTGAGGTCAGTTATTAAATAAATTGGCTGAACCGGTTTTAACTAGCTCTTAGCAGCCTTCTCAGTTAACTCGCTCAGGAATGACTCCTATCAGCGATGAGTCATTTCCGCAGCATGCTCAGAGAACTGCCTATGAATGATTTCCAAACCCAGAAAGCTAAGAAAAAGATTCTGGTAAACCCAGACATTCTGGTAGGTTACTGCTTCCACCAGACCTCTCCTACAGGCTACACTGAACGGGCATTGGAGTGATCAAAGATCCCCGTTCGCCTTTTCCTCCTTGCTAACAAAACAGTGTATAAATCCAACTGTTCTCTCAGGTCTGCCTGCATGTGGAAATAATTATTAATTTGATCAAGCTCTCATTGAGATGTGTTTTCCTCCAAAGAAATCCCCCTTCTGGCACCCCTTTCTCCTGCTGGGTTAATAACCAACCCTTGGAGGCTTGTAAAAAGTAAAGAACAGATAAAAAGACTTTTAATTCAAATTACTACAGATTAATTCCATCAGAGGCTTTTTAACTTTTTAGATACAGTTAGATATACTTAGTAGATTACAAGAATTCTTCAGGAGCACCCCTGGTGTTCTGGGGTGGCACACTTAGAAATCTTAGTTTCTCTGTTGCAGATAACAGATATTTAGGAAAATATACATCACACATACAAATAAATATAAATTCCGGATGCGGTCTGACTAAACACTCTTTTCCTATGCTGATTCCTGAAGCTGGTTTCCTATCCTTGAAAGTACCAGACTCCTGATGAGAATCATGCCTCCTGCAGCCCTATCTTACAAGTATCTACAGTCACCCTGCTGCAGCAAACTCCATTGCTGCATGTCCTCCATGCTCCCAGCACAGACTTCCTTTCTTCTTCCCAGAATTCCCCCTGCAGCTCTCCATCCCACCCACCTGGTTGACTGATTGGTGGAGCCCTGGAGTTCACCAGCCTGTCAGTCAAGACAAGGCTTCACTTCCTGTTAACTGGTCACTACACAGGTAATCCCACCTGTTGTTGACTACAACTCCCAGCATTCCCAACCAAGGATCACTGCAACTGAGGATTCTGGGAGTTGTAGTCAATAGCAGCTGGGATGTCCTGTTAAAGGGAACACTGCTCCTAACATTCCATGCAGTCACACTCTAGTTCAAAGCAGCGGATCAGACCAATTTTCAATGAAAAATTCTCTTCTCCCCTCCCCCCACCGGCCTCCCCCCTAGTCCCCCTGGGCTGGTTTGGCCGATTTTGAGGCCGTTTCGGCACTCTGCGCATGTGGAAGCCATTTTTTTTGTCTGCTGCACATGCACACCAGCCATTTGGGTGATCCATATCATGCAAAAGTCCAGTGTGCATGCATGGTGGGGAGTTGCTGGCACTGCGGGATGGAAGCAGGGAGATGTGGGGGCCCGGCTATGGGACCGAGTCAGGCCTCTGCTCCTGATGACCTCTCCCATTTTGTGCTATGATTGACCCTCAGCTTAATAAAACAGGGCCAGGGGGAAGCTGGCATAAGTAAAGCACCTTCGTACTCTCTGTGCTTGACAAAATGGCTTGCCATGACAAGTCTGGAACATGATTTATATCTGGAAAACTGTAGCATTGTCCTTATTAAAGTCATGATGCAATAACAAGACTATATAACTGTTTGGGATAAAAGGATGGTCACAACTTGACATCATCATCATCATCATCATCATCATCATCATCATCATCATCATTTCTTATTTATTCAGTTTCTATACCACCCTTCCAAAAATGGCTCAGGGTGGTTTAGACAGAGAAATAATAAATAAATAAGATAAGATGGATCCCTGTCCCCAAAGGACTCACAATCTAAAAGAAACATAAGATAGACACCAGCAACAGTCACTGGAGGTACATAGGAACATAGGAAACTGCCGTATACTGAGTCAGACCATTGGTCTATCTAGCTCAATATTGTCTTCACAGACTGACAGCGGCTTCTCCAAGGTTGCAGGCAGGAATTTCTCTCAGGCCTATCTTGGAGAAGCCAGGGAGGGAACTTGAAACCTTCTGCTCTTCCCAGAGCAGCTTCATCCCCTGAGGGGAATATCTTGCAGTGCTCACACATCAAGTCTCCCATTCATATGCAACCAGGGCTGACCCTGCTTAGCTATGGGGACAAGTCATGCTTGCTACCACAAGACCAGCTCTCCTGTGCTGGGGGTAACAATATCAACAACAGAATGCACCCCAAACAATTGGGTTCAAACAACAATGTTCCTCCTAACCAGTGTTCCCTGTAACAGGTAATCCCAGATGTTGTAGACTACAACTGCCATCATTCCCAGCCAAGGACCATTGCAACTGAGGATCCTGGGAGTTGGAGTCAACAGCTGGGATTTCCTGCTAAAGGGAACTGTGTGAAAGAGGATGCTGGACTAGATGGGCCTAGGGGTGTGCACGAACCGGTCTGGAGGCCATGTAAGAGGCCTCTGGACTGGTCCGGCACTGGGGGGGGTCTCCCTTTAAGGGCAGGGGGGTTAGAACTTACCCCTCCCGCCGCTCTTCCCCCCCTCCCGGTGCTGTAGCGATAATTGCAGTTTTTGGGTCGGCAGCGTTCCTCGCTGCCGCCCCTGCCCCTGTCATTGTTAGTAAAGCTGTTGTCTGAGCACTTTTACAGCAGCACGCATGCGCTGTTGTTGGCTGTCACCGCACACATCACTAGATGGGCCTTGAGCCAGCAGGGCTGTTCTTATGTTCTTATGGAACACTGCCCCTATCCCTCCATGCAGTCACACCCTAGTTCAAAGCAGCGGATCAGACTGGTGTTGATTCATTCCTGCCTCTCTTTGCCCACCCCAAAAGGGGTAAAGGCCCTTTTGGAGACTTCACTCACTCACATGCTGTTGAGCCTTTAAGGTTGCTGGAGCCCCCCAAATATGTAATACTAATAGTTTTTATATACTAACAGTTTTTACATACTTTTTATATGAAATTTTTCCCACTTTTCAATGAAAAATACTCAAAGGGATATACATAGAAAACATAAGAACAGCCCTGCTGGATCAGACCCAAGGCCCATCTAGTCCAGCATCCTGTTTCACACAGTGGCCCACCAGATGCCACTTGAAGCCCACAGGCAGGAGTTGAGGGCATGCGCTCCCCCGCTGCTGTTACTCCCCTACAACTGGTACTCAGAGGCAAGAAGAAGAAGAAGAAGAAGAAGAAGAAGAAGAAGAAGAAGAAGAAGAAGAAGAAGAAGAAGAAGAAGAAGAAGAAGATTTTGTGTCCACTGAAGGGCTAACAATCTAAAAGAAAACACAAACCAGACAGCAGCAGCAACCACTGGAGGGATGCTGTGCTGAAGCTGGATAGGGATAGTTGCTCTGCCCCTGCTACATATAAGATAATCACCAATTTGAAAGGTGTTCCTTTGCCATTTCAAGCTTAGCCACTGATATTTCTCTCTTTTCTATTTTGACAGGATGCATGTGCAGAACAAGGAAGCCAGCATCCCCAGTGAGGATATTTCAGTATGACTGAACTGAGCACTTCAGCCTTCCCTTCTGTGTTCAGTGCAGATATATTTTATGGACAATATAATTGTTCGGAATTACCCTATGATGAGATTGATGATTTATTTGAACACATGGAAGGAATTGTAGAGATCATCTTTGGTATAATTTCCATTATAGTTCTCTTCATTGTCATGTTTGGGTTGGTGGGGAATGGAATAGCCATCTGGTTCCTGGGCTTCATCTTTAAGAGGAATCCCATCACCACCTACATCTTGAACCTGGCTCTAGCTGATTTTGGTGTCCTTGTTTCTGTGATTCTGTGTATGTCATTGCAGCTGTTAGATTATCCAGCTGACAAATGGGCCATTTTGGCTTACCTTTTTCTGTTCACATACACCTGCAGTCAATATCTTCTGACAGCCATCAGTGTGGAGAAATGTCTCTCTGTCACCTTCCCACTCTGGTATCGGTGTCACCGGCCAAGACACCTATCTCCTATTGCATGTGTCCTAATATGGATGGTCAATGGGATTGAGTATTTAGTGCTTACAGCCGGTTTTGGGGTTAGTCCCATCACTTCAAAGCACATCAGTTTGGTGAACTTTGTATTCTGCACCCCCCTCTTGGTCATCTCAACTCTGACTCTGCTTCTCAAAGTTCACTGCAGCTTATACCGCACTCGACGAGGAAAGCTCTACACCGCCATCTTACTTTCACTCCTTTTCTTCTTGGTGTTTGGTGCCCCCTTAAGCTTTGTTCTCATGTTTCATAGTTTTGGTTCCAATACTTCTGTAACTGTTAGGTCTATTGTTTTGCTATGTGCACCTGTCAACAGCAGTATCAATCCACTGATTTACTTCCTACTTGGGAGGAAAAAGATGCGCCGATCCAGAGTATCCATCAAGGTGGTGCTGCATCGGGTTTTCAGTGACAAAGATGAATGTATTGAAGAATCACCTGAGCATGCACAGTCAATGAGGAGGACTTTATAAATCCCACTTCCTAACCTCAGTTGTGTACATGGTATAAAATATGGGAGAAATTACAAAGCTAGTTGAAGAGGGGGATGGGGAATCCTCCAACTGTTCCTCATTCAATCTGAATGAGGAAGATTTCTTAAAACCTCACAGTATTCAACCTTGTTGAGACAATAGTGTATATTTACTTTGTCCGCTTTTTCATCATGATCATGTGTATGCATCACCACTACCACCAGAGAATCCATCAAGGTGATGCTGCATCGGGTTTTCAGTGACAACGCTGAATGCATTGAAGAATCACCTGAGCATGCACAGTCAATGAGGAGGACTTTGTAAATTTCACTTCATAACCTCAGTTGTGGGCATGGTATCAAAGATGGGCAGAATTAGAAGGCAGATTGCAGAGGGGATGCGAAATCCTCCAACTGTTCCTCATTCAATTTGAATGAGGGAGATTACTTAAAACTTCACAGTGTCAGACCTGGTAGATTCAATAGTATACATTTAATTTATCCACTTTTTCATCATGATCATGTGGATGCATCATCATCATCATCACCACCAGCACCACCACCAAAATGGCAGGAGTCTTCCGGTCATTCAGATTTATTTATGATCATAATTACTATGTTTACTATAGGGATGAAAATTTGCACATTGATAGTACAAGAGAACCTCATTGATCCCAGGTCCAGCACCTGCAGTTTTGCAAATCCATTTTCAAGTAATGAATCCAAATATCTGCAGGTTGGGAATGGCCTGAAATTACCTCTGAGGTTATTCCTGGTCAACATTTTGTGTTCAAGAGCCACTTTATGGCTCATTTTTAAAAACCCCAGGACAAAACAAAATTTTTGGCTGATTTTCGGTGTCATTTGGACTCGAGGGGAGCAATGTTTGGCTTGCAGAGGATCATGGCAGGGCATTTTATTTGGCCCATTTTCTGACTTAGGGGGAGATTTCGAGGTGATTTCTGGCAGTCCGGGTACTAAACCCTCCAATTCCCATAGCCCTAATGCTCCAGAACCCATGGATTCAGTATGCATGCTGTCTCCCGCCTGCAAAATGGAACCTCCATGAATAACGGGGTTCTCCTGTACCATTTAATCCCTATTCACAACTGTACCTTCCTTTCCAAGAAAAATAGAGGAATGCATCCTCTACAGTAAAGAACAAAATGTTTACAGTAAAGAACAAAATGGAGCTCCTCTACCATCAGTATTTCATACTAGATGCTTAGTATGTTTGACCCAGTCTCAGTGAGAGAGCAGTAGTCAAAATAATATTTCTAAATTTCAAAAACAAGACAAGCACAAATTCATCTTTGTGGTAGCATATGTGGTAGTTGCCACTGGTTTATTTGGAGGCTACTCAGCACCCAGCCTTCTCTGTGGCTGGCCCAGGGCTCTGGGATGCACTCCCTGTCAAAGTGCTTTTAAATCCTTTAAGGTTTTCATTTTTAATCTCTTTTATACGAATACGAAAATGAAGAATATATATATATATGTGTGTGTGTGTGTGTATAATATACTCTCTCTCTCTCTCTCTCTCTCTATATATATATATATACACACACACACACACACACGAAGAATATTTATATATATTTTTCAACAAAAGTTTCCAAAGCGATTTACATAGATGTAAATAGATAAATAAAAATGTTGTAAACCACCAAGTTTGAAAAACAAACCACAAGTTTGAAATAAATAAAATAGCTTCTCCATCTCTGGCTATTCTTAAGAAGACCCTTAAGACATACTTGTTTTCTTGGGCATTTAATACATAAAATGGCTTCTTTTATATTGTAAAAGTGTTTTAATCCTTTTATCCTGTCTTATATTTGTTATATTTTCACTTACGTACACTGCCTAGGGATACATATATCAGGTGGTAAAGAAATACAATTAAAAAAAATATTTATCCCCATGGTAAATGTATCAATTCCTTCGCTGGTTCTTTTTACTAATTGTGCTGATTGTTGTTGTTGCTTGCTGAGCTAATAGCACGCACCATCCCAGCACTCCACACAAGTAGCCCTCCCCAAGGAGGGCTGCTCATATGAACAGCCTCTTTTTCTTTTAGTTGGATTTAGATAATAATGTGGTTACAGTAAGGTATGGCTCTCATGTGTAGTGAGGCAGATACACTGAAGGCTGGTTCTACCTTTTTCTGTTCCTAGGCAATAGTTTTGACATAGGGGTATCGGTGGCATCCAAACACTGCCCAGTAAGAAGGATCCCATAGATGATGATCCTGACCAATCAGATTAACCCGGGAAAGGCTCTGCAGCTGAAGGCTTTGGCCGGTCCAAAGTGCATTATCCATGTATAGTTTTCTGTATTTGTATATTATATATTTTAATATCAGATATGTTTTTATATTTTTAGCTAAATATTTTTAACTCATTTTTATTATGTGTTTGTAAGCCACCTTGAGATTGTTTTTAATGAAAGGCGGTATATAAATCTAACAATACGATAAATAAATCCATTTAAACATTGACAGCAACCCACAGCTTGGATTGGCTGGGTCAACCTGAACATTCTGAAAAGAGGTCTGAACAGGCTTGCAAGGTGAGTTGACTGGGGTGTCAGCTGGAGAGCTCCAGAGGTAGAAGAGCTGAGGATAGAAAGAACAGAAGGGAAAAGGCAGCCCAAGGAGGAGAACAGGAAGACAGGATCTGAAGAGTTGGTCACTAGGGAGGCTGAAAAGGAGCAAGAAGGTTGGCTCAGCCCCAAATAACTTCAAAACAGAGTTGAGTGTTTGGCCTGAACACCTCACCTGAGGAGCTCAGTCACTGCCTCTTCAGGAAGCCCAGCAACTGATGGAAGAGCCAAGTAGCAAGATATGTTATCTTCAGGGGACCTTGAAGCTGAACGGTTAACTGGCTAGCAGCAGAGTGCAGCACCAAACTGAGACAATGTCCCTGAGAGAAGAGACAAGGCCAAGATTTAGGACAGCGGCTGGATGTTTGCAGTGGAACTCCCAGTGCCCAATTCCTTTAAGGCTGTTATTTGCCTGTGAGGCCTTGTACTTGAAAGGACAGGATGCAAACTTCCTTAATAGCTTCTCCCTCATTAGCCCCACATCTGAAGACATGATGCAATAAAGACTCAGGACCATCATAAAGGGAGAAAATACCACAACTGTATTTACATTTTAATAAAACTGAATTGAATTGAATGCTTTCCTACTGCCTTAGACTAGCACATATAACTGAAATAGCACAAGAAACTCCACCCCCATGCAGTGCAGGCCTAACTTAAGGCTGATGGTCAGACAACCGCATCCTTCTCCTGAGCCCTTGGGGTGACACGTCCTGAAAATCAGAGCATGAAATCAGTGTGATGCTGATTCCTACTCCACCTTACTAACCCCCATAGCGATTAGGACCATTTCAAGGGCTTCTTCCCCGACAAGCCATTCAGTCTTTGAGGTTTGCAAAGTTCCTGAAGTAGGTAGGAGTCCGAATCGTTGCCTCTGATGGGGATGTACATGAACCGCGAACCATGGTTCAAATCACGGTTAGGGTCTGGGAACATAAAGAAAAAGGAGAGCAGGTCCTTATCTGCTTTCCACTGCCCCATTCAGCTTCCTGCTGGGGCAGTGTGCCTCCCAGTAACCCCTGGTGTGGCACCAGCATGCACGTGACATCTTCCCAGGGGTTATTGGGAGGTGCACTGCCCCAGCAGGAAGTTGAGTGGGGCAGTGGAGAGCAGGTAAGGACCTGCTCTCCTGTTTTTTAAAGTTCCCGGTCAAATTTCCCAAAAAGTGCATGAGCCATGGTTCAAACTGTGCTTAGTCCATTCCCCTAGCCTCTGAGCCATGAAGCCTCTAAGGATAGATTAACCACTGTGCCATTTTAAACTAAGTTGTTCACCATTGCAACCCCACCACTACCCCTGCACCCCACCTGCACACTGCCTCTGCAGTTTCTGACCTGTATAAGCTAACTGACAGAGGGAAATAGGATGAAGTAGGTGGAAAAAGAAACTTCCCAAGCATGGCCAATCTGTTGGGAAACAAAAACATTCCTACTCAGGCCCCCAAAGGGGAACCGGAAAGCCATACTGTGCCCTGTGAAGAGGGAGGGAGAGCCTCCCTAGCAAAGACTGGTCTGATGAGGACAGGGAATGCAATAAGTGCCCAAGTTCTTTATCCCCGCCCCCAACTCTTCCAATGGTCTTTGCCCTGTGTCTTCCCAAAAGGAGGAGTGAGGGAATGATCACCACCAGCTGAGGAATGGTCACAATCTGCATCCTCTAGGTATTCCCCCCACCAAATGTTAGGAATTGGCCGTGCGCAATAGACGTTTGCCTTGCTTCAGAGGCTTTATTCAGGGAGGGGGCCACAGTTTACCTTCAGGCCTTATGTTTTGCAGGTCTTGTCACAAGAAGATTCATGTTAGAGAGCGAGGCTACATGTTGCCCCCCCCCCACCTCCGCAATCATTTGCACTAGTTCTGTTGTATCTCTTCCTGGCTTCCCCCAACATTCTTCTGAGATAGCTTGACAGAGGAAGAACTTTCTAACGTTGTTTGGATGTTTCTTTGGGTGACATCTGATAAGGACCTCAGAATATGTGAGAATTCCTCCCCTGCTGACACACACACACACAACCCATCAGGAAATCCTTTTTAAGGTCAATTCCTAGTCTTAAAGAAATTCCTTGGGTAACTTCAAAGTGCTTCAAATGTATCTCCCAAGGAGCAACCTGAAGGTGTGCATCCAGTATCACTGAGAAATACTAGAAGCATCCTGACCTTGGGAATAAGCCAAGAGACGAATGTTTGAGCAGTATAGAAGTTTGATAGCTAGCTAGCTAGAATAAGCAAGGTTATATATTAAAATAAAGAATTCAACAATTTAAATGATAAAAGCCAATCAATATGGATGTGTTAGTTCTGTTAAGTCAATATAAGCTTAAATGCTCTAGCTTAAGCTGTGTCAAATCACAACATGGTTTTGACAGTCAAGAGCATTACAGCCACATTTTTAAGGCAATGTGCATTATGGCTACATGTTGCTTTGTTGTATGCTTCCTTCAGAATTCATGGCAACTTACAGTGGAGGCATCATTGCTCAATGGCAGAGCATGTGTTTGATATCTCAGGTTTAATACATGGAATCTGCAGATAGGACTGCAAAAGACCCTTGTCTAAACCCTGTGCCTAACCAAATGCTTTGCTAGCCAGGAAATGCGGGCAGGTGGTGCATGTCCTGGTGCAAGGCAAGTGAGGCAATGCTGGTGGGAAGTGGGTGGGAGGGCAGAGTGCTCACACCAGGGCAAAGGCAGTACCTGAGGTCATTGCCTTATCTCAGCACATTGGCAAGTGCACCTGACAATAGAGACCTAGATGGGCCAATGGTTCGACTCAAGGTAAAGCAGGTATCAAAGTTCCTTTTCAACTTTGGTGCTGGAGAAGACTTTTGAGGATACCATGGACAGCCAGAAAAACAAACAAGTGGATCATAGAACAAATCAATCCAGAATTTTCACTCCAGGCACAAATGACCAGGCTCAAACTATCATACTTTGGACATATTATGTGAAGTCCCAGCTCCCTTGAGAAGTCCATAATGCTGGGGAAAGTTGAAGTCAAGAGAAGAAGAGGATGACCAGCAGCAAGGTGGATGTACTCGATTATGACAGCAATGAATGCACCACTGAGAGACCTTAGAGGTCAAGTTGAAGACAGATCCTCCTGGAGCGAATGCCCCTCCTAAAGCTTCGTGCTGCGGGAGGGAAGCTTGTCCCAGCCCCGCCTCAGCATGAGCCCTTGTAGGCACCTGATTGGCCAGGGCCTCAGCTGGGGGCAGGGTTTGCAGGGCAGCTACTTCTGCTCCCCGCCCCACTTCTCATTTGGAGCAAAGATTTTGCCATGAATGGAGCTCGCCAGTGCAGCTCCGTTCCAGTCTGGCCTGAGGGGGGTGTCGTTGGGTGCTTCGATGGCAGCACCACTGGCGGGGCATTGGCGGTGGATGGTGGCACTGCTCTTTGGAGGTTTTTTGGCAGCAGCAGAGGCGGCTCCTTTGGGGGATCGGCGGTGCTTGTGGCAGCGAGATTGGCGGGGCCCGTGGCAAGGCCTGCTTCTGGTTTGGAGGCTTCGGCCCAGCGGGGGGCCGCATTGCTTGGGGTCTTCGCCCCTGGTGGGGTGCTGGGAGAATCTAGGTGGACTCAGCCCTTTCATTTAGGGCCTTTGGCCTCTGGTGGTTACCAGCCCTAGGTGAAAACCTGGGGGGTGGCTGAGTTTGTGTTCTTATCCTGCTATTGCTTTAGCCTTTATCCCTTTTAAGGGGTCTTGTGGTGGGGGCCTGGGTAGCCTGGTGGTTGGGTGATTCAGCAGGGTCATGCCTCCTAAAAAGGCTAAGGGAAAATAGGGGGGGGGGACCTGTTCGGCCCCTGTGGCGGCCTGTTCCCCAGCCATCCTCTTCTGATGAGGAGGATGTTGATATGGTACAAATTAGGGGCCTCATCCAACATATGGAGGCGCTTGAAAGGGCGTGGAAGATTCCTTCAGATAAGCGTGCTGGTCCGTCTGGGGTGCCAGCTCGACCTGGGAAATGTACTAGGGGGGCAGCCAAAGCACAGATGTTAAAATCCCTATCTGACAGGTTGGCATCACTAGAAGGTGCAACTGTGCCTGCCATGGTGCCCTTCGGTGAGGATCCTGCGCATCCAGAACCCGGTGGGCCTCTGGTTCCGGTGACACCTGGAGTTTCAGCCCCTGGCATGCCTGAAGGACCTGATCTGAGTGGTAGACACAGAGCTACGCCGCTTGTACCAGGTGATCACACCACACCATTGCCTCCAGAAGGTACCGGCCCGCGGCCTGCATATCCCTGGCCGATACCTTCTTTTGGTGGTTGGGGCGTTAGTCCATTCTGGGCTCTGCCTACACAGACATGGCCCAGTGGTGCTCTCCTGGGCCCAGTGGGAACCTAGCTTGGTACACAAGGGGTGGCTGGACAGGCTTGGGGGGGTTCCGTGGCTTCTGGTCAGCCTACTGTGGTACGTTCTTCCTCAGGCACAGGTTTCTATCCAATGGGGGTAGTACCATCACCTCAACATTCTCCATACGGGGGTTTGGGGCTCCCCCTGTGTGACCATTTGTTGCCCACTACTAGGGGAAAGATATTAAAGGGGGAATATGTTGACATGTTTAGCCTTTTATTTCAGGAACCTGAGGTTAAACATAAAGAAGGGGAATCATGCAAGGACCATGCTGTTACAAAGCGTAAGCCAGTTGAAAAGACCTGGAACAACTGGTTGTCTGGGTATACCATTTACATGGGGGTAATTATACAGGCGCTGCCAACTCGGGGTTTAGCTTTAGTGAAGAACCTGGACATCATTCATCGAGCAGTGTCTGGCGTTGCAGGTTCTGCTTGGCTGCGTTTCGATGAAAATTTTCATAATGTGTGCAGCTTTAGACCCGACTCTGCCATGGAATCTTCCCCTTCAGGAGTCCTGGCTCCTTATAATGCCCCCTTACTGAAATGTCGAGGGTGAGTGGTTTGTCAGTGGGCACCTGCTGTCAAGGCCTGCGGGTCCATCTGCACAGGCCACCAGTGGCCAGCAGTGGGTTCAAACCCATCTGGTCTGCTAGGAGTTTAATAACTGAGGCTGGTGCTCTAGGAACCCCTGCAGGTTTAGACACACCTGTGGGCTGTGTGGGGCCAGATGCCCGAGTTCTACCTGCCCTCAGGTGAAGGGGTGGGGCGCCAATGCTGGGAACCAACAAGAGGGCGGTAGAAAGGGGAATCTCCCTCCCCCCAGGGTCCCAGCCCAATTAGGTTGGGGATCTTAGTGTCATGGTTACAGGATTACCCAGATCGGGGAGCAGCTGTTTTTCTGGGCAAGGGTTTAGTTGAGGGTTTTCAGATACCCTCCGAGTCTGAGTGGGTTGCCTTCATGGCTCAGAACTTGAGTTCTGTGGTTGGCATGGAAGCTGTTGTTGAGCGTAAGATAGGTAAGGAGGTTGCAGCTGGGAGAGTTTTGGGCCCCTTTGATCATCCCCCTTTTCCCAACTTGAGGGTGTCTCCTTTAGGGGTGGTTCCTAAGAAGGCCCCAGGGGAGTACCGCCTCATTCACCACCTTTCTTATCCTTGGGGGGCGTCGGTTAACGATGGTATACCCAATACTTTGTGCTTTGTGTGCTACACTTCTTTTGATGAGGCGGTGAGGGTGGTTCGCACTTGTGGTGCGGGGGCCCTTTTGGTGAAATGCGACATAGAGTCTGCGTTTCGTCTTCTGCCGGTGCATCTGGCTGACTTCTACCTCCTGGGTTTCTCTTTTAAGAGTAAGTTTTATTTCAATAAGGCCCTCCTGATGGGGTGCTCAGTGTCCTGCATGGCCTTCGAGGCCTTTAGTACATTTTTAGAATGGGCACTGAGGAAGCGGGCGGGTAGTCAGTCTACGGTGCATTTTCTAGATGATTTTCTTTTTATAGGATGGGTGGCATCTTTTGAAGGCCAGCATCTGTTGAATTGCTTCACATAATTGACTCAGGAGTTAGGGGTCCCTTTAGCATGGGATAAGACCGAGGGTCCTGCCACTCGGCTATCTTTTCTGGGGATTGAGTTAGATACTGTAGCCTGCTGTTCCCACTTACCCCAGGATAAGCTTCAGGTGCTGCTGGAGCTGCTTAGGGCTATGGGGTGGGCGCGTAAAGCCACACTTCGGGAGTTACAGGTTGTAGTTGGGCATCACTTAACTTTGCTTGTAGGGTGGTGGCCCCCGGTCGTGCCTTTTTGAGGCGCCTGTGCGATCTGATGGCCGGGCTTCGGTCTCCCTATCATAGGATTCACATCACCCTGGGTATTCATGAAGACTTCGCAGTTTGGGAAGGTTTCTTAGTGGGTTTCAATGGGGTTTCCTTTTGGAGGATGGAGCAGCTCTTGGAGGCAGACCTCCAAGTGCACTCAGATGCTGCTGGGGGTATAGGTTTTGGAGTTTACTTTAGGGGTAGATGGTGCACAGCATGATGGCCACAGGCTTGGGTAGACAAGGGAGTGACCCGGGATATGACTTTTTTGGAGTTGTTTCCTATTGTAGTAGCCGTGCAACTGTGGGTGCCGGCACTGGCCAACTCCGCGGTGCATTTTTGGTGCGACAACCAGGCTGTGGTGCAGGTGCTCAACGCCCAGACTTCTCGGTCAGCACGGGTGATTGGTCTGGTGCGAGTTTTTGTGCTCCGGTGTCTCCGATTCAATATTCTTTTTGTAGCTCGGCATGTCCCTGGGCTTCAGAATAACACAGCCGATGCCCTGTCTCGTTTTCAGGTGGACAGGTTCAGGGAACTAGCGCCAGACGCTCTGCCGGAACTGGAGCCTATGCCAGACACCCTGTGGCAGCTTGGCAAGTAGAAGCTAGGCGAGCCATTGAAGCTTCGTTAGCGTCCAGCACCAGGGTTAGCTATGCGGCAAAGGTAGTAGCCTTTTCTGTCTTTAGGCATAGACACAGCCTCCCGGAGGAGTGGCCTATACCCACTGAGCACATTATGCAGTTTTTAGTACACTTGCACAGTACAGGAATGGTGGTTTCAACCTTGGCGGGTTATGTGTCCACATTGTCTTTTGCGCCACAGGCCAGGGGGGTTCTGGACGGCACGGGAGATTGCCATGTATGTCGTATGATAGAGGGTTGGGTGCGGGGACTCCCTAAGCGCTCCTACCATAGGCGGCCTTTAACTTTTGAACTGGTGGCCGCAATGGTGGGAAGGTTTTCCTCATTTTGTAGTTCTGACTGGGAGGTGGTCTTGTTTCAGGCCGCTGTGTTAGTTTCATTTTGAGCACCTTTAGGCCAAGCGAAGTGTTACCACGCAGTGGGCGGGCACCATGTGACCGCTGTCTCCAGTTTGGGAATTTACAGTTTGCGGGTGGGGAGGCTCACCTGCTTTTGCAGTCTTCCAAAATGGATCAAAAGTCAAAAGGGCAGGTTGTGCGACTTGCCGTGGGTACAGATCCCAGGGTTTGCCCAGTTGATGCGCTTCGGCGCTACCTGGCCTTGTGGTGCAGTGCCGGGGGTTGCCTCTTTAAGCACTCATAGGGCAGCCCATTGACACAGTATGAATTGTAGTCTGTGCTAAAGAAGGTTCTCACCTCCCTTGGGGGGTCGGCGGGGGAATTTAGTCTCCTCTCCTTCTGGATAGGGGCTGCCACTACGGCCAGTCAGCTTGGCTTGCCTGACGCCGACGTTAGGCGGATCGGCTGCTGGCAGTCCAAGGTGTTCCTGCACTACGTGCGCTAGGGCAGAGTGCTCAGCAGCGGCTGAGCTACGTTGCGCTTTTGCGCTTGGTGTTCAGCAACAGCGGGTGTTGTCAACTGTCTGTTTTTATTGGCAGGTGCTGCTCCCATTTGAGTCCTCATCTGTGGCCACTCATTGGTCTTCTGGGCTTTCAAAAGGGCCAGCACCTCTCTGGTTGGGACCCAAATTGGGTTGGGTCAGTATGCCTGTATCTATTGGCTTGGGATGCGGGGAATGCTTTGGTCCCAGTTGCTACCGGTGGTGGGAGATTATTTAGCCAGGAAGCCGCCTACCGAGGTCTTGGTGGTTCTTTTGGGAGAAAATGATTTGAGTCAGCAGACCGGGCTCTCCATTATTGGGCAGGCCTCATCAGATTTTGCAAGGCTGAGGAGTTGGATTCCTGGGATCCATATAGTTTGGGCTGATTGGCTGCAATGCCGTGTTTGGCATAGGGTCCATAGTTTGAGGGGGGTTGAGCGGGCCTGGCGTAGAGCAATGCAAGTTGGTGATTGCATCTGGTGGAGCAGTCATTCTGCAGCCGGGCCTGGTGCATGCCCAGCCCCTTTTGTTTCGGCCAGATGGGGTGCATTTATCTGTTGAAGGCTGTGATTTGTATTTATCTAATTTGAAAAAGGGACTTGGCGAGGTATTGGAGAGTCTTGGGGCCAATAGGCTAAGCTAGGCTAACCTTCCTGGGTGGCAGGGACAGTGTGAGCTGGGGGATTAGCTAAAGGGTTTTAACACTGGTGACAGTTAAGCAGGTTCGGTGATAAGTCGCTCCCTTGTGGTTTGTGCAGCCCAGGGAGGCTGGTTGGCCATGGAACCGGATCCAGGACTTCGCAAATCCTAGGGCTCAGTGGTCCGGGAGGTGTGAAGTCATGGAAATGCCCAGGCCCCTCGGGGTTGACTGTGAAGGGACAGAAGCGGGTTCCCACCTGCTTCTTTCCGGAGTCAGGGTGTGTCGACCATTTAGGGCATGGGCTAGGACTGTAGACTCTGAACCCCGCCTTGATAGGCCCACACTGTTGTGGGGGGTGGAGTGTTTCCCTCCTATTGTCTGCTGCTCAAATCAATAAAATAATTGGATAATAAAGTTGTGGCCCTTTTTATACCCAGCACTTTGTGGCTGTGTCTTCTTGGGCTAGGGTCTGGTGACAATCTATCTATGTGGTCGCTGAGTTGACACCATCTTGACGGCACCTAATCAATCAATGAATCAAAGGAAGCATCATATGTACATAAGTTGCATTAGACTCTGCTCATAAATTTAAGGCCATATCAACTTGCATGCCGGTTCTTGTTTCCTATGTCCCTTTAGTCTCTAATCTGATGATGACTGTCATCCTTTGGCCAGACACTGCTTCAGGGAGGGAGGAAAGCATGATCACAAGCTCTTATATCTTAATTTGGAGTCTTGTGCCACTTTACACTCATCTGCTTTTCTCTCCCAACAATTTTCTCTCAAAGCTTCAAAAGGTAAGTGTTGTTCAAAGTCCTTCCTTTTGAACAATTATGTATTTAAAGCTACAGTTCTAAGGAGGAATGTAGAGAGAGTGTTTTTAAAAAACGCTCCAATGTTTCTCCTTGGGAAGAACTCTGAAATTCACTTTCTAATTTCACTGTGGAGAAATTTTGCTTTCAACCCTAATTCTAAGCACACTTACCAGAGAGTAAATCTCTTTGAAGTCAGTGGGACATACTTCTGAGTAAACATGCTTATGATGACACTGCGGGTGACACATCTTTGGGTTGTATATATCAAGTATTCATTCATGTTTTCAACATTTTGTTTTCAAAAATGTATTAATTGGTTTTTCTCTACCTTTCCTCAGGATGGGCAAAGCAGAAAAGAAATAAAAGCAGCTTAGAAATACTGAAGCCACCATTTAAAGAAATATACATTCTGGACAAAAGAGTTATGGCGTTTGTGTTTCACCAGATCTACAACTCCTGACCAAGGAACAGTACAGGTTTGGCTGTTAATATTTTCTGTTCAATATGTGAGTTTTGCTTTGTGATTTGTGGGGTTTTCCTCCAAGAATTTGGCACTCAAAACTCGACTAGATATACAATGAGGCTGTGCACACGAACAGCCCAACCCATGTAGGCCAGCCCAAGCCTAGCTTGGGCACTGCCTCCACCACAAGCCCGGGAATTTACCCCAGACTTTAACCTGGGTTTAAGGGCACAAGCATGCCCTGTACCCCAGGTTTCGGGTCTTGTGGATGCACGCAGCACGATCACACAGTAGAGCACCTTGAACACTCATGGGGGGATGCCTCAATGCACCACGCTCACCGTGTAGTGCATTATGGGATTCCTGGAGGCTGGGACTCATTTTCTCTGCCTCCTGAGAATGGGGTGTGTGCCAGCATGCTGAAGAGGGCTCCATCTATCATCTGGGGGGAAAGTAGGTCCGACCCTGCATTGCCCCCGCCCTCCCTCCCCACCACTGCCACTGTGTGAATGACCTCATTATGTATTTATTTATTCATTTATTCAATTTCTGTACCGCCCTTCCAAAAATGGCTCAGGGCGGTTTACACAGAGAAATAATAAATAAATAAGATGGATCCCTGTCCCCAAAGGGCTCACAATCTAAAAAGAAACATAAGATAGACACCAGCAACAGTCACTGGAGGTACTGTGCTGGGGGTGGATAGGGCCAGTTACTCTCCCCTTGCTAAATAAAGAGAATCACCACGTTAAAAGGTGCCTCTTTTCCAAGTTAGCAGGGGTATCAGCAGGGGTAGGTAAAAACAAGCAGAAAGCTGGTGAAGTCCCCAGGAGAACATCCTTGAGTGCCTTATCAGGAGAAAGCTTAAGACCATCTACATTTTCTGTTGACATTTAATATTGTTGGAAGAGCATCACAGCATTTCCTTTCTTTTCTGGGGCCACCTACATGACATTTCATGACAGTTCTTCACTGTTTTATAGTGGTACTGAGAGGGAGTAGGTTTCCTCAGAGATCTAGAGTCATCTTTATTCTCATTCAGACATGCATAGCTGAGGCAGTGTATGCATGTTTCGTGAAAGCAGCCAAATGCCTTCTGTAGAATAAAAGAAAAATGATTTACAGATGTCATGGTGTCTCAGCCTGATTAAGTTTAATGTTTTTTAATAACATATATGTAACAGCTGCTTTATCCACTCATGGTAACCCTCTTACCTACTGCCACTTTCTGCCTGTTCATGTTCCCTCCTCAACCCAACATACCTAAGGAACTTGCATGAAAAATGTACCCAAGAGGTAAATAAAACAAGAGCACTAAAGGTGGTTGACTTGAATGATGGAGTTAGATGGTGAAGTTGGAGGTGAGTCAGCAGAACAAACCATATGTCTGTGCAGATTCACTGAGATCCCCAGAACTCAAGAAATGTCACCCAGATATAAGAACATAAGAACAGCTCTGCTGGAACAGGCACAAGGCCCATCTAGTCCAGCATCCTGTTTCACACAGTGACCCACCAAATGCCTCTGGGGAGCCCACAGGCTCCCCTGCATCGTGCTTTTGAGGCTGGAGATGGCCCACAGCCATCAGACTAGTAGCCATTGATAGATCTGTCCTCCATGAATCCAAGGGCAGACATCAGAACACTCTGACAGTATCTTATTTGCATTTTTGTGCTTAGCTTTCTAGCAGATACTGTACCTCACAAAGCCAATCAGACAATCAGCAGCTGGGTGAAACAAGATTATGAAAAAGCTGCTGTTATCTGAGGAGGATTCCTTTGCTTCGTTACCCAGTTTTAGCTTACTCATTTAGTTTCCCCTTAGGTACCTCAGTTGCTTGCCCTAACACAATTCTTTAAAATCACTTTAAAGAGAGAAAACTGGACCAAGGGATTACTTTTTCCCCTTGATGGAGTTGGTACACAATCCCCAAGGAAAGGAATCAGAAGATGGAGAAAAGATATTTCACTAGCCAAGAACCCCTGTTTCTCTCTTTTGTATTGGCATTTTGCAGGTGCATTATAAATACATTACAATACAAAAAACCTAATATTTTATATTAGTTCATTTATTGGTGTATTTGTAAGCCAATTTTTCAGCTTAGATGCACTCCCAAAGAGGATAACAATCCAATAAAAATGCATTATTTGAAGCCAGTGTGGTGTAGTGGTCAGAGTGTTGGACTAGGGCTGGGCAGACCCATGTTCAAATCCCCATTCAGCCATGAAAGTCACTGGGTGACTCTGGGCCAGTCACATATATATCTCAGCCTAACCTATCTCACAGGGTTGTTGTGAGTATAAACATAACCATCTAAGCAGCTCTGGGCTACTTGAATGAAGAGTGGGATATAAATGGACTAATAAATAAAAATAAATAAAATTATTGTAAAGAATGTTGAAGCAGAAATGATAAGCATTGGCCCTAAGAGACTGACTGCAGCAATTAGTCATGGAAGCCCTGCCAATACCGTTGTATTGGAAACAAGGACATGAGCAGTTTATTTCTGAATGTACCACGAATAGGCAGCATGAATGCCCAAAATGCCAGTGGGGTGTTGATGGCACTCTCCTTCCCCCTGCCGGCCTCCCCCACACAAGTATCCCTGGGCTGATTTGGCCCTCTGCACATGAGATAGACATTTTTTGGTCTGCTGCACATGCATAATGGCCATTTGGGTGACCCGTGTCACTCAAATGGCCAATGCGCATGCATGGTGGGGAGTTGCAGGCACTGCTGGATGGAAGAAGGAAGACCTGTGGGCCTGGCTGTGGGTCCGAGTCAGGCCTCCACTCCTGATGGCCTCTTCCATTTTGTGCTATGGTTGACCCTCAGCTTAAGAAAACAGGGCTGGGGTCAAAGCTGGCATAAGGGAAGCACTCTCACACTCTCTGTGCTTGACAAAGTGGCTTGCCATGACAAGTCTGGAACATGCTTTATATCTAGAAAAGTGTAGCATGTTCATTAGTAAAGTCTTGATACAGTAACAAGACTAGACAACGGTGCTTGGTAAAAGGATGATCACAACTTTATGAAACACATAACATGGTAACAATGTCAGCACATAGGAAGGATGTGGAGGAAACGGTGTCCCAAACCCCTCCCACTACATGTGACACAGTCTATAGGAGTAGCCTAGTGACTTCCTTGAACAGAGGGTGAGGCAAAACAGCACCCCCAGAATGAGGTGTGGCCACGTGGTTGAAAGGATTAAGGTTGAAGTAAAGGTCAGTGAAATAACGGACGTGTAGCAAGATGCCCACTCAGAAACTGCACCTATACGTGAAGCATGATGAAGAAGAAGAATTTGTTTGGTGGAGAAAGAACTCCAGCAGCATCTTCTATCCTATTGACTACTAGGAGCAATGGAACAGAAACAGTAAGCAAGGGTCTTAAGAACATAAGAACAGCCCTGCTGGATCAGGCCCAAGGCCCATCTAGTCCAGCATCCTGTTCCGCACAGTGGCCCACCAGATGCCGCTGGAAGCCACAGCCAGGAGTTGAGGGCATGCCCTCTCTCCTGCTGTTACTCCCCTGCAACTGGTACTCAGAGGCATCCTGCCTTTGAGGCTGGAGGTGGCCCACAGCCCTCCAACCAGTAAGCCGATGATAGACCTCTCCTCCATGAAGTTATCCAAACCCTTCTTAAAGCCATCCAGGTCGTTGGCTGTCACCACATCTTGTGGCAGAGAATTCCACAAGTTGATTATGCATTGTGTGAAAAAAGTACTTTCGTTTGTTGGTCCTAGATTTCCTGGCAATCAATTTCATGGGATGACCCCTGGTTCTAGTGTTATATGAGAGGGAGAAGAATTTCCCTCTATCGACTTTCTCCACTCAATGCATTATTTTATTCTAAACTAAAAAGCCCCAGGGGTTATAGCCTTGCCTCATAAGAGCACCTTTCTTATGAGGCAAGGCTATAACCCCTGGGGCTTTTTAGGCCCCTGATCATTACCTCAGTATGTTTGTGTTATATATATATCTATATCTCCTGCAACTGGTACTCAGGGGCATCCTCTTTATTCCCGCATTCTTCTCTCTCTGCTCTTGCTTCATATGATTCGTAGACTAATATTCTCATCTCCCCTGCTTGTCTTCATACCTTCTTGCTGCATTCTCTCTTTTTACCTCTATTCCTTCCTTGTCCTGCTCTCACACTATGAAATCATAATGCACAGGGAGGGACACAGCTTCTATCCAAGTACGTAACTTCCTTAATAAACCTTTGCAAGTGTTTGGACCTTAAGTGTCTCTCTCAAGGTACTCTCAATGGACTTCATTCTTCTCACATATGCTTGCTCTGCTACAAGGAACTGAAACAACCTTGCAACCTCCAGGAATTCTGATAATCCTTGTTTAGGTTAATGACAGATACTCCAAAGCAAATGTTTAACTCTCCACTCTGAGCTGTTCTATCTTTGCATCCATCATAAATCTGTCTTAATCTCTCATTCTCCCTTTAATGCTCTCAGCACGTCTGCAGGTATTCATTTACTTCACTCCCTCAATTTCCCTGCCTTGCACTCATCTTCCATCCCACTAATGCCTCCACTAAGATATGTAACCTGCTTTGGGGCATGACCATATGATCCCCTCGAAGTGAAGAATAGAAAACTACATTTTTCGAATACAGACCATTTCAAGCTGATACTTTTCTCTCTTCTCTTATGACAGGAAACGTGTGCAGAACAGAGAAGCCAGTATCCCCAGTGAGGATATTTCAGTATGACTGAACTGAGCACTTCAGCCTTCCCTTCTGTGTTCAGTGCAGATATATTTTATGGACAATATAATTATTCTGAATTACTCTATGATGAGAATGATTATTTCTTTGAAGACATGAGAGGAACTGTACAGATCATCTTTGGTATAATTTCCATTATAGTTATCTTCATTGTCATATTTGGGCTGGTGGGAAATGGAGTAGCCATCTGGTTTTTGGGCTTCATCTTTAAGAGGAATCCCATCACCACCTACATCTTGAATCTGGCTCTAGCTGATTTTGGTGTCCTTGTTTCCGTGATTGTGTATATGTCATTGTATGTGTCAAATGATACAACTGAGACATGGGTCATTTTCCTTCACCTTTTCCTGTTCACATACACCTGCAGTCAATATCTTCTGACAGCCATCAGTGTGGAGAAATGTCTTTCTGTCACCTTCCCACTCTGGTATCGGTGTCACCGAACAAGACACCTGTCTCCCATTGCATGTGTCCTAATATGGCTTGTCAGTGGGACTGAGTATTTAGTGCCAATTGTGTTTTTAGTGCTAAAGACTTCAGCCAGTTTTTGGGACAGTCCCATCACTTCAAAGCTCATCAGTTTGGTGAACTTCGTATTCTGCACCCCCCTCATAGTCATCTCAACACTGACTTTGCTTCTCAGAGTTCACTGCAGTTTATACCAAACCCGACGAGGAAAGCTCTACATCGCCATCTTACTTTCACTCCTTTTCTTCTTGGTGTTTGGTACCCCCTTAAGCATTCTTCTAATTTTCCATAGATTTGGTTCCAATACCTCTGCTGCTGTTCAGTTTATTGTTCTGCTATGTGCACCTGTCAACAGCAGCATCAACCCACTGATTTACTTCCTACTTGGGAGGAAAAAGATGCGCCGATCCAGGGAATCCATCAAGGTGATGCTGCATCGGGTTTTCAGTGACAACGCTGAATGCACTGAAGAATCACCTGAGCATGCACAGTCAATGAGGAGGACTTTGTAAATTTCACTTCCTAACCTCAGTTGTGGACACGATATAATATATTGGGGAAATTACAAGGCTAATTGCAGGGGGATGGGGAATCCTCCAACTGTTCCTCATTTAATTTGAATGAGGGAGATTCCTTAAAACCTTTCAGTGTCAGACCTTGTAGAGTCAATAGTGTACATTTATTTTATCAACTTCTTCATCATGAGCATGTGTGTACATCATCATCATCACCTCACCACCCCCACCGAAAGGGCAGGACTCCTTCAGTCATTCAAAGTGATCAATGATCATAATTAGTAAAAGGAATGTTTGCCATGGGAATGGAGATTTATACATTGATAGTACCATTTAATAACTGTTCACAACTGTACCTTCATATTTGAGCAAAAAAGAGTAATGCAACTCTGCTCCTGAAGATTTACAGTATAGGACAAAATGGAGTTCCTCTACCATCAGTGTTACCATCATACTAGATGCCTAGTATGTTTGTCACAGCCTCTGTGAGAGAGCTACAGTCAAAATAATATTTCTAAATTTCCATTATAAGACAAGCACAATTTTATCCATGTAGTAATTTCCATAGGTTTCTTTGATGGCTGCTCAGGACCCGGCCTTCTCTGTGGCTGCCCCAGGGCTCTGAAAGGCACTCCCTGTCAACATGGTTTTTAAATTGTTTTAAGGTCTTCATTTTAAATCTGGTTGTAAATCACCCAGAGACAAAAGTTTGGGGAGGCCCAAAAATTTGCAAAATAAATAAATAAATAGCTTATCCATCGGTTGTTTTTAAAAATACCTGTAAGACATATGTGTTTTCTTGGGCATTTAATAAATAAATTGGCTTGTTTCATATTGTAAAAGTGTTTAAATCGCTTTATCCTGTTTTATATTTGTTGTATTTTAACGTATGAACACCGCCTAGGGATACACATATGAGGTGGCATGGAAACATGATAGATAGATAGATAGATAGATAGATAGATAGATAGATAGATAATAATAATAATTATTATTATTATTACTGAGTACCCAGAATGTTGGGGGCAATATGCTAAATCATTGTAAACCGCTTAGAGAGCTTTGGCTATAAAGCGGTATATAAATGTAAGTGCTATTGCTATTGCTATTAATTCGATTTCTATACCACTCTTCCAAAAATGGCTCAGGGCGGTTTACACAGAGAAATAATAAATAAATAAGATGGATCCCTGTCCCCAAAGGGCTCACATTCTAAAAATAACACAAGATAGACCCCAGCAACAGTCACTGGAGGTACTGTGCTGGGGGTGGATAGGACCAGTTACTCTCCCCCTGCTAAATAAAGGGAATCACCATGTTAAAAGGTGCCTCTTTGCCAAGTTAGCAGGGGTATCAGCAGGGGTAGGTAAAAACAAGCAGAAAGCTGGTGAAGTTCCCAGGAGAACATCCTTGAGTGCCTTATCAGGAGAAATCTTAAGACCATCTACATTTTCTGTTGACATTTAATATTGTTGGAAGAGCATCACAGCATTTCCTTTCTTTTCTGGGGCCACCTACATGACATTTCATGACAGTTCTTCACTGTTTTATAGTGGTACTGAGAGGGAGTAGGTTTCCTCAGAGATCCAGAGTCATCTTTATCCACATTCGGACATGCATAGCTGAGGCAGTGTATGGATGTTTCGTGAAAGCAGCCAAATGCCTGCCACCACGTTCAAAGGTGCCTCTTTGCCCAGTTAGCAGGGATAGATAGATAGATAGATAGATAGATAGATAGATAGATAGATAGATAGATAGATAGATAGATATCCCCATGGTAAACAAATCTACCCTTTCTCTTTACTAATTGTCCTGATTGTTGCTGCCTTCTGAGGTAATAGCACTCACCATATGCTCAGAGGCAAACAACCACATTCTTCTTAAACATTGCTGTAACACTAATCCCCAGCATTTATTGTTGCCTCCAGCCAATGCAGGTAGTGCACTGGAGCATGGAAGAGTTTGCCAAATTGTGTTTCCATCTCAAACTGGTCATTGGATCTTATGCTCCCATGGCATGAACATCATGGGACATCAAATCAAATCAAAGACTTTATTCTAGTCACAGACCAGTACGATAGTAATTCATACATACAGAAGCCCAACAGAGTAAACCATAAAAGTTGTAATATAATATTAGCAAGTTAAACCTCAAAATGGAGCAGAACATCTGGGACATCGAATTTTCTTATTTTGTTGGAGCCCATTGAAGCAATTGCACACATAGGTATCTCTGGAAAGCAAGGGTTTTGGGTGTTGTTGTTGTTGTGTTCATTTTTTTTTGCTTTAATTGGATTTCCTTGCTTTTTAAAATGGAGGATTCCATGTGCGCCACACTTTCTATAAGAGGCTATTCCCATGAGCACCAAAAATTGGGCTAGGAGAACCTAGCCCGATTTTTGCTGCTTGTGTAAACTGGGCTCACAGACGAGCCCGGTGGCTTACAAGCAGCTAGCCTACCCCTTAGCCCATGTTAGCGGAGCGAGCGCTCCTCTAACTGGGGTTAACAGGTTGTGAGTTGCTGTGGCACGACTCCATGCCACAGCAACTCGTGAGGAGACCCCCGACCTCGAGGCTGAAAAGCAGCCTCCTGGCTCTGGGGTCTCTCCAGCATGCCCTGCGTGCTCACTTGATGGAAGTGGGAGGTAGTGCTCCTCTGACCCACCATAAGACCTGGGAAGTGGGGATAGACACTTGGAATAGTCTATTATCTTCCCACCCTTGCTTTGATCAGGAGGAGAGCCTGGAGTTCTCATTGTTGACTCCAGCAGCTGCCTCTGCTTTACAGTCCATAGCGACCCTGAGTGCATCGTATTCATTGGGCTTTGAAGCTGGCTACTGCAAGACAGACACCATCTTCTTTAGTCTGGGCATCAGTGTCACCATCTGCTTCACCGTTGCAATCTTCTCCATAAAGGTTAGTGTGCACTCTGCCCCTCTCTCCTCCCCTGGACTGCTGGGACCCGCCTGGGGGTGGCAAAGAACAGAGGGCTCGTTTTGCCAATGATTGAAATTCTGCAATTTCTCCCAACTGCAAAGAGTGGAAGCCATTCTTTCCCTGCCCAGAGCAACTTGCACTGGTGGATACACTTCATGGACCCACTAGGACCTGGCAGGTAGCTCACTAGAGGCAGCGGGGTTTGCCCTGATGTGAGCAGTGAGAGGCAGCTCACTGTATATCTGAGATATATACCAGGCAATCCCAGACCCAGGAGCTCACCTGGGACAGAAATGGAATGCAAAGGGCCTTCTGGATCAGATCCGACCATAGATTGAGAACAGTCCACATCTTATATGGCTACCCAGTCTTGAACTTGGCCTTGCTGGCTGACATATTGGCTTTTGCAGAAGAATTTAATGGATTTGGGGTTACAGTTAGGAAATCTAGGTGGCTATCACTTTGTTGGGCTAATCGCTTGCTGACAGGCCAGGGGATGTACATGAATGTGGTAGTAGGGTCTATGCCATTTTCTTGAGGGGTAAGCTACGAAGAGTCCTGCAAGGCAGCAAGTAGGTCCTTTGTCCTTCACGTATTGGGAGAGGCTGGTGTGAAAGGATGAGGCGTCCTGCCCTTTATTCTTCCCCTGAGGAGTCAGTGAAAAATGGTTCTGACAGGAGTGTAATAATAGGAACATAGGAAGACGGCTTCTACTGAGTCAGATCATTGGTCCATCTAGCTCAGTATTGTCTGCACTGACTGGCAGCAGCTTCTCCAGGGTTACAGGCAGGAGTTTCTCTCAGCCCTAACTGGAGATGCCAGGGAGGGAACTTGGAACATTCCTTTTGCAAGCATGCAGATGCTCTTCCCAGAGCAACCGATTCCCTAAGGGGAATTATCTTACAGTCCTCAGATGTAGTCTCCCATTCAAATTCTAACCAGGGTGGACCCTGCTTAGCAAAGGGGACAATTCATGATTGCTACCTCAAGACCAGCTCTCCTGGTACAGCCTATGAATTACTTGCCCTTCATCTCCCATCCAGGTCACTGCTGTGTCTGACTGCCTAGCCCTAGAGCAATTAACAAACCCAATAATGGAGAAGGAGGGGAGGGGTGGGTGGGCTCAGGGAGACTAATGCTGCCCTAAGACTCTGGAAAGGACTCCCTGTTGCTATAAGAGGTTCCTAATATTAGTCCTTTGCCAATTTGGATTTGAAAATTTGGATTTTGTCCGAAATTGCCCCAAACTGGCAAAAATTTGTAAAACTCAAAACTGATTTTTTTAAAAATTGGATCGGTAAGGTTGGAATTAATTCTAAAATATTGAAATTAATTTCATAAATACTTTTGCATTTTGGAATTAGCAAAATGGAATAGGATTTCTCCTCACAGAGGTGAGTGGGGAAATTTAAAAAATCACAAAAAATCAATAGTTGGTCCTAGTGTCTTGAAACTTGCCAGGGTTTGGGGGAAGCAGGTCAGGGCTCCTTGTATTGAATTCGATTAGAAGAGGTCAATCTACTTAGATTTGTTTAAAAAAAAAGTTTAAAATTGTGAAATCTGGCTTGTTTCAAGCCAGAACTTTAAAACTTCTGAACTGAAGATACCCCTGGGAACATCATTTCACTAGCATGTGGAGGAATCTGCCCTTTCTCTTCATGAAAAGAGGTAACATCATGCCCCATTTGCCCCCTTTTATATCTCCTAAATGCATGGGCATACAGTTATGAAATCTGACACACATGAAGTCCACATTAGAAGGACTCTGAGTAACCCCCCCCCCCCCCCCCGCAAAGCTATGGTTCAATCTCCTGACTTTTGATTAATTTTTGAAAAATTTCTTTTAAAATGGTCAAAATGGTGAAATTTGGCTTGTTTCAAGCCAGAACTTTACCAAAGTTTCTGGATCTGAAGCAAGAAAAAAATGTTTGAAATTGGGGGGGGGGTGGTTCCCATTGACCACTATGGGGGGAAATCCTAATTTGTTGGAAGTCAGAAATCCATTCCTCCTCCTCCTCCTCCTCCTCCTCCTCATCATCATCATCATCAAATGGCATTCATTCTCTAAATGCCTTCCTACAGACAGTAATGGGCTGGATGAGGGACAACAAATTGAAGCTGAATCCAAGCAAGATGGAGGTGCTCATTGTGGGGGATCGGAATTTAAGGGAATAGTTAGATCTTCCTGTGCTGGATGAAGATACACTCCCCCAAAAGGAACAGGTTGCAGCTTGGGAGTGCTTTTGTATCCAGGCCTCACCCTGGTATTTCAAGTGGAGGCTATGGCCAGGAGCGCCTTTCCATCAACTTCGGCTGATTCAACAGCTGCGCCCATTCCTCAAAGAGAACAATCTCAGAACAGTGGTGCATCAGCTGGTAACCTCCAGGCTTGACTATTGCAATGCACTCTACGTGGGGGTGCCTTTGTATGTAGTTTGGAAACTTCAGTTAGTTCAAAATGTGGCAGCCAGACAGCTGTGGCAGCTGGGGTAACCTGGAGATACTGTATTATGCCTGTTTTGAAACAGTTGCACTGGCTGCCGATATGTTTCTGGCCGAAATACCAAGTGCTTGTTATTACCTTTAAAGCCCTGAATGGTTTGGGTCCAGGCTGCCTTAGAGAGCGCCTTCTTTTGTATGATCCCCATCGCAAGCTGAGGTCATCTGGAGAGGTCTGTCTCCAGTTACCAACAGCACGTCTGGTAGAGACTCAGAGTTGGGCCTTCTCTGTAGCTGCTCCTGGCAGATATCCATAATTTAGGTTCGTTTTTGGTCTTTAAGAGAGCCCTGAAGACTTACTTGTTTGGTCTGGCCTTCCAAGGTTTTTAAATTGTTTTAAAGTATTTTAATTGGCTTCAAATGTTTCCTAATTCTTTCTTAATTTTTTAATATTGTTTTAAGCAGTGTGTTTTAAATCAAGGATCCTCAACGTTGGGCCCCAGATGTTCTTGTACTTCAACTCCCATAATCCCCAACCAAAGGCCACTGGGGCTGGGGATTATGGGAGCTGAAGTCCAAGAACATCTGGGGGCCCAACGTTGAGGATCTCTGTTTTAAATGGTGTTTGTTTGGGTTTTTTAAACTAGTTGTACACCGCCCAGAGCCTTTGGATGGGTCAGTCTAGAAATGTAATGAATAAATAAAATCATATCCCGCCTTCTATATGGAACTCCCATCCCCAACACAATAGCCTTTGGTCATTTTGTGACTTGCTTTGAAATCTTTGTATATAAATATTTGTCATCATAGTCATAGTCCAACAACATCCTTGTTGGGTAACCAGGGTTGGTAACTCCTTCTACTGGTAGCCAGTTTATTCATGACCATGTGTGCATTTTCTAGAGAAGGAGATCATTCCAAAAAGTTTGGAAGAGTCCATACCTGCTCCTTCTCCACTTGTGAGCATTGCTGCAATCCCGGTGCACCTCTCAGATATCTTTACATTCTGGCAGGGCATCTTCCAGCTGCCTTTGAATGCAACACTGGCACATACATGGCCTCTGTGTATGTGCGGCAGACATTTGCATGCCAGCATCATGCGTATGCCCAAGTAAGGGTGCTGCCCCACCCACGGACTTCAAGCTCATGAGCTGAGCCAGCCCATACACCAATGCACTCAAGGCCCCCCCCCACATGAGTCAATTCTCAGGTAAAAGATAGAACAGATCCCCCTAAACCTCCCCACCCTCATGACCTGGGGAGACTTTGATGAAAGACTTTCAAAGGACATCTAACAAACAACCCCTGTTTGTGGCAGCCTCTTGAAACTTGACAGAAGCGCCCTACCAAACCATTTGCTCCTCACCCAGAGAGGGGATGCCTTGCTCATGTTGGCTTTCCTGGTCATGAGGTGGCCACATGTAAGGGCATGCCTGCATGTGTGGACGGTGGAGAGACCAGGTTCCTTGACGTCCCTTTACACCCATTCAAAATTCTCAGGTCCGGAAGGGTGCTGTGCCATATGCAGATCTCCCAGTCCAGGGATTAGCAGGAGAGGGAACCCCAACTTCCAATGTCCCCCATATAGTGGGGCCACCATTTGGGGCCACAGGGAAGGATGAGCATCCCAGAGTGGGTGCACAGGCTGGCAGACAGGGAACACGGTTTGACAGCTATTTGGCAGCAGTCACCAAGACTGTGACAGCAGTTGCCAGAGTACCAGTCCCTGTGGCTTTCCTGTATAAGGCATCCAGGGTCCATGCAGAGACCTCAAGGTCTGCCACTCTTGTAAGAGAGTGGTCCATGGGAATAGAGTTCTTCAAAGTTCCCTCTTCTTTCTCCTCCCAGATGGCTCTTCTCATGAGTAAGCCTAGGGACCAACACCCCCAAGGGGCTGGGCCCCCCTTCCCCAACCTATATGTGAAAAGGATAGAACTTTGCTGCTCCAGGTTCTCTGTTTGGGGCTGCCTTTTAAACCCAACAATCGGACACCCCCCCACATGCCAAACATTCCCCTCCCAGCATTGTGATGGGGTGCCCCATTTATATTGCCACCTTGAGACTTTACACTTGTGAACATAGATAACTGTCGCTTGCTTCTTGGGGAACAAAGCACTTGGTGTCCATCCTCTCATCTCATCCCCTTTCCCTCCTGCTTGCCAGGAGGGGGTAGCAAGGGATGGAGTTGGTCAGGGGCATAGCTAGGGGAGAGGAGGCCCGTGTTCAGCACTCTCTCTGGCGGCCCCCCAGTGTGAGGGTGATAAATGCATAAAATAGGGAGGGGTGGACCTGGAGGGCCCTCAGGAGCTGGGGGCCCGTGTTTTTTGAACCCTTTCATTCAATTATAGCTACGCCCCTGGAGTTGGTATAGGGAATGCCCATTGAGAGGATGGGAAGGCTGGATAACTGAAAGGAGGGACGGGGCTTGTTCTGTGAGTGGTGGCCAGTGAGAAGCACTGAAGGCAGGCAGCATCCAAGTGTCTGGGAGGGTCTGCACCACCACCTCTATGATTGTAGTTTGGAAATTCTGGTTAATGCGGCACCCAGAGTCGGACGTAGTGTCTCAGTGGCCAAACCTCAGGTCTTGGCGGCAAACCTTTGTGCTAACCAAAGGATCAAACTGGTGTTTGCCAAGGCAAACCAGACACCACTCTTGGCCTGTAACTGTGGTTTCACATGTTCAAATATAATGGAGTTCCAACCTCGGCCATATTTAACTCTGGTTTGGCATTATGTGTGAACCCAGCTAGAGATAAACTGACAGCAACTCAAGCAGGCCTTTTGAATCTAAAGCCCAAATGACCCTTCACCATAACTAGACTGGCACATGTAACCCCTCTTCTACTTAAAAAACAAGGAGGGTTTCAAGTCTTTATTTATTTAGTTATTTATTATCACATTTATATACTGCCCAAACTTTTGTCTCTGGGCAGTTTGACAGTGTAGTTCCACCAGTGAATGCAGAGAAGGATAAACAAAAGAAATTCTTGCACTCAACTCAAAGGGTTAACAAACAGTATATTTCTATTCATTTACATTTATATTTCCAGTACACATGTATGTACCTATATATAGACAAATACTAGAGTTTGTTGGCAACAGTAGTGACCAGTTTCAAATGCAAATTCACAACAGAGCAGGTATAATAAAATAGGCATAAAATAGGGTCATATAGGCAACATGCGAGGGCTATGATTTGTTTATTTATTTATCTATTTAATTATTATCTATTATTTATTTATTTAGCACATTTTTATACCGCCCTAACCCAAGGAATAAATAATTATTTATTCGATTTCTGTACCGCCCTTCCAAAAATGGCCCAGGGCAGTTTACACAGAGAAACAATAAATAAATAAGATTTTTTAAAAATGGATCCCTGTCCCCAAGGGCTCACAATCTAAAAAGAAACACAAGATAGACACCAGCAACAGCCACTGGAGGTCCTGTGCTGGGCCAGGTGGATAGGGCCAGTTACTCTCCCCCTGCTAAATAAAGAGAATAGCCATGTTAAAAGGTGCCTCTTTGCCAAATTGGCAGGGGTAAATGATCTTAGAAGACAGTGCCTTAACAGTGTATGAGAAAGGGAAAGGAAACCAAACCCGAGCCCCTTTTCTTTAGGAGTGTCCCAAAAGTCACCCTGTTACAGTCCATAGCACTCTCCTAAGAAATCTTGAGAGCACTCACAACCAGAAAAAAAAGGCATGAAACAAACTTCTTAGGCCTGTCTAGGGCTTTGAAGTAGAGTTTGTGCACAAACTTGATTGCACAGAGAGAGAGAAATGATGATATAAGCAAGTGCATAAAGCAGAAAGCTGCAAAAGTCTCTTTTTTCCCCTCTTCAGGTCAGGAGCAACTTTTCCTCCAGCTGCTGCAACAGATTCCAGGAGCCTCTGGAACCTCTGAGCATGCTCCAGCAGTGATAAGGAGAGGGGAAGGAATTTCAGGACACCCTTTAACTGCCAACTGATGGCCCTCTGTTACTAACACTCACCAGTAATAATATTGATAACAATGGTGGGTGGTTACACAAACATCCCTCTTTTGCCTTTTATGGCAGTATCATAACAAGTGTTCCCTCTAATGTTTTCCAGCTGTGTGAGCAATTACTTTTGTTCTGGGTGGCAGTAACATATCAGTGTGCACACCCATACATTCAGAGTGGGGCTTTCCTGATTCAACCTAAGCAGGATCTAAAATTAACTGAGCGGAAAGCAAAATAATAATAATAAAAAAAATTCTTTGCGCATGCACATGTGCGCGCACCTTAGAGGGAACACAGATTATAACTAGATTTGATGGGAGGGTTCCTGTTCCTCTCTAGGGTCTTCCTCCTCCTTGAAAACCCTCTGGAGGATGACCTTCAAGCTCTCCCTACATCGGCTCCCTTTGTGTCTCCCTAACAGAAAATATATCACTGGATTAATACTGCTGTTTAAGGAGGCAGACATCAGGCCATATTCTAAGAGACACAGCTGTGTAGCATAAATAGCATCAATGATGAAAAGGGCATTTATTGGAAAAGAAAAAATAAGGAAGAAGAGGAGAGAAAGTAAGATGGCCCCGAAGACTCTTCCCCGCTTATGCTGTTGGGATTTTAAGTAGACTTTGATGAACAGGATCAGACTGGAGATAATCATGAGTGGGAGGCAAAGCAGGGCATTTATGACAAATGGGTGCAATAGGAAAAAATATTTAAAACCTACAGCCCTGACGAGGATGATGTGAACTCCACAGAGCAGGAAGGAGAGGACCCACAGGGTAGTGCACACAGTGGTGGAGCAGTATGGGGGTCGGTGGCATTGATGCCAGAGTGGGAAGAGGACAGCCACACACCTATCTATACTGATGGCAGTCAGTAGAAGTTGACCAGTGCTTTGCATCAACAGAAAGAGTCCCGTACATATATACCCAATGTATGATGGAAAATGAAGGTAAACGTCGTCATTCAATTCTGAAAGAATTAATATAACCATGTTAAGTAGAAAAATAAGGACTCCAAAGTCGGCAACCGACAAGTTCAGGATGTAGGTGGTGAAAGAATTCCTCTTAATGCAGAAGCCAAGAAGCCAGATGACGACTCCATTTGCCAGAAGCCCAAAAGCACAGATAATACAAATGGAGAAGTAAATAAAAGGACTTGAAGAATCTGTTTTTACAGTCAATATTGGATTTGAATCAGAAGTATTATAATGTAGGGTTCCAGTCCTATTGCATGTTTCATAACATTCCCGCTCAGCATCCAAAGGAGACTCAGATGCCAGTCGGAAATTCATCATTTTGCTTTGCCAGCCCCTTCTCTGGGCTTTCTATTGCTCTTCTTTCATAGGTATTTCTGCAAGGAGACAAAAGGCAAGACTGTTTGGCTATGGAGCTGAACAAATCATCCCACTGCACTGCAACAAATATGTATATTGCACTTTTCATCACATGTCCTCAAAGCAGTTTACATACAAAAATAAGTAATAATGGCCCCTTGTCCCAAAAGGGCTCGCAATCTAATAAGAAATTTTAGGCAGCCACCAGCATCAACCACCAGAGAGATACTGTGCTCTGGCTGGATGGGGACCATTGTTCTCCCCCTGCTAAATATAAGAAATCTACCACATTAAGAGGCGCCCCTTTGCTCAGTTAGCAAGGATAAGATTTTACCCCTAAAGATTTTTACTTGGTATGGCTGGCCTAACCTATGCTGTCCCCAGCATTTGAACACAGTAAGAGAAATATATGCCCTACCTAGCCTACCCATTTTAGGGTTGAGAGTGACCTTTTAGGCTGGTGGGCAAGGGATTAATTCGAGGGAACTATTTACAGTGATGTCAGGACAACCTTCACATTAGGACAGTGCTCAAGACAACTTTTGGCACTTCTTGCCACAGTAAAACTGCCTGCCTGGGAAAGCTCATACATAGAGAAGAGAGACACAAAAAGGCACTGGAGAAATTCACAGCAATTTCTTAAATAGACCCAGGAATTTGGTATTTCTGGTTTCTTTTAAATTCTTCTTCGTGCTCTGCAAAATCAATCAGTGGCTCCTTGGATGACTTCCAAGCCCATCTAGTTCCCACAGATATAGCCTTATTATTTTCTTAATTCAAGCAGACAGAATCAGTGATTCATACAGCTGCAAATGTTTATTTCTGGCGAATGCAATCTAGAGACTTCACTGCAACTGTGAAACTGTAGAGACTGCTTATTTTGTCTGCTTAGACGAGCCGAGTCACACCTACAAGCACTACAGGTTTGGCTGCTGCTGCAGGTCTTCTTCCTAAATGTTTTCTATATATGAATTTGAAATGCTATTTTTAACTCCTTGACATGACTCTGAGCTGGTTCTCACAATCATGAACTGGATAGGGCAAGCCTCTTACTCATCTTCAGGAGCTGTGTACACTCCCAATGTCCAGTGCTTGTAAAAAGCTAGATAGGAGGAGGGAAACATGATCATCTGTCAAGTGTTAGCAGGGTAGGATAACTCACCCTACCCAGATTTTGTCCCTAGCATTTGAACACAGTAAGAGAAATATATGCCCTACCCAACTGACGCCAGAGAGACGATCATGCTCCCTACCTCCTACCTAGGTTTTTACAAACAAGGAAAATTGGAAGCCTGCACAGCTTCTGAAGATGGTCCAACCCGCTTAAGGATCATGAGAACATGATCTCTGTTTTCTATAGAACTTTGGAAGAACTGCTAGCAATGCTAGCTTCATTCCACCTCCAAAGAATGTCAGGTCTGTTTGTTTGTTTGATGTCAAATTTCTAGTCCTTATAGAGTTCTTGGTTAAGATTTCCAGTGAGGCTTCCGTGCCTTGTTGATGTTCTTTTCCCTCTCATGACTAGAAAAACAGAATAAAGGATGCAAGCAAGCAAAATGACGGTGCTTAATCCAGCATTTCATGTGACATAAATCTGGGTTTCCTTCAAACATTTTTTAAAAATCATAAGTACATATATTCATACAAAAAGTAGATGTGGGGAAGCTTCTGCTTCCTCACATTGTACTGGCTCAGAACATAAATACAACTTTTCCCTAGAAAGATTGGAAATAGCTCTGCTTAATTTCCAAGCCAATCAAGTCATTTTGAAATTGCCCACCCACACTTCATCTCCCCTACCCTTTCAGCACAACTTACGTGTCCAGGGCAACAGCAAAGTGTATGGATCCCTTTTCTTTCACAATAATGCCAGGGAAAGAGCAATGGGCTCAGAATAAACTGAGACACCTTCTTATTTTTTAGAAAATACCCCAGCTGGCCAAGACCAGTTGTGTCTAGAGGGCATTTTCCCAGGACTAATCAGTCATTATATAACCATCTTCTAAAAGAACATACAGGATTGTCCAAAGGAACACAGCAATCCTCAAGAGAGAAAATAAGTGATTCTTTAAACTGTTCTTGCAAATATGCTCTTACAAGGACTGAAGAAACAAGAGTGGAAGAAGGGGGCTTGTGGTAAACAAGGACAGTCAAGAGGAAGGCAAGACTTCTGATGATTTCTGATAACTGCACTGTTGACATGAAGAGATAAAAGATGGCTGTTTCTGTTTGATAATTATCTGTTCCATAGCCTGATGCTAAGCCTGGAACCACCCACCCACCCACCACAAGAAAGTGGAGGAGATAAAGTCAGTGGAGAACTCAAATAATTGAAAAGAATATAGTGGCTGACATCCCGAGCAAGAGCACCAGCCTAATAGCACTTCCAGACTAACAGCACTGGTGCTCCAGGGAAGAGGCTATTTTTGAGAAGTTCCTCTTCCCCAGGAAACACTCTGTGCCACTTAGAATTATACCCTGTGGGCTATGGGTTTTCATTGCTTCCGTTGTTGTCTTTCCCCCCTTTCTGTAAACCACCATGAGCTGTTATCATGTGGCAGAATAAAATGCAACATATAATAAACAAATAAGCCGAGACTAAATCCAGGCAAGATGGAGGCTTTTATAGTCAGAAGAACTGATAACTTGGAAAAGGTCTTCATTTTATAGCTGCTTCCCTCATACACACAAGGAGGATATTCCCACGATCAGGAGAAATTGGGCTAGGGGACCCTAGCCCGATTTTTCCCTGACCGTGAGAACCACCGGGCTCGCGAGCCCAGTGGCCTCCAGGCAGTTAACCCGTCAAAGTAACCCTCCTCTTAAACCGGGTTTGTGGAGCGAGCACTCTGCAAACCCAGTTTTTAAAATCATGAGTAGCCGCGGTGCGGCTCCATGCCTCAACTACTCATGGGTAGACCCCCAACCGGGAGGCTGAAAAGCAACCTCGTGTCTTGGGGGTCTCTCCAGCATGCCCTCACGCAGGGCATGCTGGAGCTTCTAGGGGCCACACGGCCCCTGAACTCCCCAGCCCCAGCCAGCAATGTGATGGAGCCAGCAGATGTGTGGGCGGCCCCTGAACTCCCCAGCCCCGGCCGGCTCTTTGATGGAGCCAGCAGTCGTGTGAGATTGTCTGTTCATCTGTGGGGAGAGCGGGCTATGCTCTCTTCTTCTTCATTAATCTAATTGTGTGAAGAACCTCAAGTAAATCCTAAGTAGGTTTAACTAAAGGTTTATTCAGTAACAACTCCATTTTCTCCTTCTCCTTTCCCTTTCTAACTCTTCACCCATGGATCCCCACTGAGACAAATGCCCAAACAAACCACAAAAGATTACTGAATAGATTACAACAGTCTTTCAACTAGTAATTGATGGGGTTGTGCTCTGCTTGAAGGATCAGGTTCACAGACTGATCATTTTCTTGGATTCAGCTTCACACATGGATATCCAAGTGTTGGATATGGCTGTGGCATGGCTTTCTCTGGTGTAGGAACTTTAGCAAAACACTTTAATAATTAAGTCTGCAGCTGTAGCTTAGCATCGAGACTAAATTTGAGTCCTCTCCACCTGATTGCCAAAAGTAAAATTGGTTAACATTTAAGAACATAAGAACAGCCCGGCTGGATCAGGCCCAAGGCTCATCTAGTCCAGCATCCTGTTTCACACAGTGGCCCACCAGATGCCTCTGAGGAGCCCACAGGCAAGAGTTATGTGCATGCCCTCTCTCCTGCTGTTTCTCCCCTGCAACTGGTATTGAGAGGCATTGTGCCTCTGAACCTGGAGGTGACCTATATCCCTCTGACTAGTAGCCAATGATAGACCTCTGCTCCATAAAGTTATCCAAACCCCTCTTCAAGCCATCCAGGTTGTTGGCTGTTACCACATCTTGTGGCAGAGAATTCCACAAGTTGATTATGTATTGTGTGAAAAAAATACTTAGAATTAGTTTACTGGTCCTAAATTTACTGGCAATCAATTTCATGGGATGACCCCTGGTTCTAGTGTTATGTGAGAGGGAGAAGAATTTCTCTCTATCCACTTTCTCCACACCATGCATGATTTTATAGACCTCTATCATGTCTCCCCGCAGTCATCTTTTTCTAAACTAAAAAGCCCCAGGTGTTGTAGCCTTGCCTCATAAGAAAGGTGCTCCATGCCCCTGATCATCTTGGTTGCCCTCTTCTGCACCCTTTCCAGTTCTACAATGTCCTTTTTTAGATGTGGTGACCAGAATTCTTCGCAGTACTCCAGGTGTGGATGCACCATAGTTTTTGTATAAAGGCATTATAATATTGGTAGTTTTATTTTCAATCCCCTTCCTAATGACAACTTACTGTTGTCCACAAAGCTTGCTGCAAAATGTACACAAATTGAAGATCCTGCTGCTACATGTGGGTAGAAGAAATATTCTACTTCCTGCATCACGCAGGGGCTGAACTCTGTGCCCTACACAGCCCTCTCCACCTTTATGATTCTATGATTGTCTTTTCTTAATCAGTTTGCCAACATCATATGACAAGATGAAAATGTGTGTGTGTGTGTGTGTGTGTGTGTGTGTGTGTGTGTTTGCTGGCAGTCAAAATGGTTATCGGAGAACACAGAAAAAGAGGAATCCAATACTCTGTGTTCAAATATACCACTCTGGAGAAAAGTGAGTTCAAGTCATAAGAAAACGTAATTCACTCCATTACTCAGCATCATTACAACTGGAAATATATTTATTGTATAGGCTGCTGACCAAACATTTCTTTGTTCAGGAGATTACTAGTAATAGTCCTGGATGGCTGTGTTGGTATCTTTAGTGGGCACTAATGATTGGAAGATATGTAGAGATCTTTCTGGAATGTTCTGATGGAAAGCAAGTTCTGAATGGCAGCAAGTGGCACATAGGGGCCTTTCACACTATCATGCTCACAGGCAGGAGGATACATGGGTGGGGGGAAGGCGGGGTTAAGCCTATCTGCCCTGCAGACGATCCCGGACTGGGTCCCAGCTGCACCACCACACACACAATTGCCTTGATGGCACAGCATTCTGGAGGCCAGGGGAATCTCACAAAGCACCACATGACAAGCATGGTGCATTGGGGGATTTCCCCGGGGGACAGTGTTTTCCTCTAGGCCAGTGTTTCTCAATGTTTTTGGAGTCATGGACTGGTACATTATTCATGCGCAGTTTCCCGGACCAGCAGTTCATAAGGGGGTGCCTCCCTCACCCCCACCCCCAGGCACCCCCAACCCCCCAAAAAAACAATTTCTGGAAGTTCTCTGGAGCTCATTTCCAGGCAGCCTTCACTGCAAGGAACCGAAATGAACATTATCCATCAGAGGGCTAACTGGAAATGAACTTCAAAGAGCTCCTGTTGGCCCCCGCTGGTCCAAAATTGTTTTTCTGGGAGGTGATTTTTATTAGTGATGCCTCATGGACCGGTACCCAACACCTTGTGGACAGGCACCGGTTCACGGACCGGTGGCTGGGAAACACTGCTCTAGCCACCCATCTTAGTGTCAGTGTGGGTTGCAAACAACCCATGCTGACACACCATCCTAGAGCCTGAGTTAACAGAGAGTACTCGTTCCATTAAACCTGGCTAAAAGCCAGGCTTGGAAGCTGGGTTTGGAACTGCAGCAGCACCAGGATCCACATGGATACTGACAGTTCTCAAGTTGCATCTTTCTCTTTCTCTTTTTAACCTTTTAACTGTCCACCTCTGTGCGGTGGGAACAGGGGTGGCCACTCATGGGGAGACCAAGGTGGGGGAGGTGGCGGTGGCAAGAGCTCCTTCCCTGAGCTCGCCTGCCTCCCGAATGACAGATCAGCCCATTTTGGGCCTCTGCACAGCACACGCATGCACAGAGTCCCCAAATGGGCAGAAAATGGCCCGATCTGTCATTTGGAAGGCAGGCGAGCTCAGGGAACGAGCTCTTCCGGCTTCCCCTACTTTGGTCTCCCCTCGAGTGGCCGCCTTGGAGCCCACATCCCTGCCACTCAGTGGTGGATGGTTAAAAGTTAATAAAAAGAGAGTTTTAACTGGTGTGGTGGGCACAGGGCAGAGGTGGGGTGAGCACGGGGCAGCGGCATGGCTCTGGGGAGGCCCCCCAGAACATTTAGAGTACCCCCGGAGACAGGAGGCCATAAGCCAAATCCCCAATGTCCATGGCTAAATCTCTTTCCATGGTCTGCCCACCTTACTTCACCTTATATCCATGCTAGTGATGACCCTAGTTTTCCCAGCTCTGACACCGTCAGCCAAGAAAAGGTCCCCAGTACCATGAAATGACCCAATTTTTTAATTATTATAGCCGTTGGCCAGCCAAGAGATAAAAATCAGAATAACAAATATAACTAGTATACACAAATAGTAACTGATAATTACACGCAATAAAACATTATACAAGCATCCAGGATAGATTACTTTAAAAACAGTAAAACAGCTCCTAAAATTGAGACCTTAATCTCATAGCAATATAAAAAAAATTGGCCACCACTTTTGTGATCTCACTGCTTGTGTCCATAAGGCAATATTGTGTATAAAAAAGCTCACACCTCCCAGGAAATCTAACTAACAGGGGGGAAATACATTCTTCTCTGACACCTTGATACAAAGAACAAAATAACAGAACTTGGGTAACAGTTTCCAGGAGGTCAGAGCCACAGGGACAGAAAACCGTAGCTGAAGAATCCTTAGCGAACCTCCTTTCCAAAAGAGAGGAGGGCAGCACATTTAAGCGAGCCCGAGCAAACGCAACCCGAAACTTGGAGAAGTGAAGCGTTGTTAGATAATTTGCACCTCTGTCTCCCATAGAGGGGGAAATCCCAAAATGTAGGGGAGAGCAGGTCCTGTTAGATGAAATGACCCTACTCATCCTCCCTTATTGCCTCCTGTACATAAATGTTCCTCCCTGAGTGTGCCACTTCTATAGGAGCACACACAGTTGTGCACTGCAGCACCCTTTGGAAAGAAGAGATATCATGTAGTGTAGCTATGTTCACGGAGTGCTTACAACAGAGAGCAGTGGCACAGGCAGTGTTCTAGCCACCCGTATTCCCTTCTGTGGTATGTCAGTCGCTGTGTTTGTTTGAAGAACTTACACTCCATCTTTCTGGTGAAGGCACCGGCTATTCATAAAAGAGGCAATGAGAACATTAATGCAATCCTTAAAAAATAAAAATCAATCAAAGCAGCTAATGACAGCAAAAAGGAGTGAGAAAACAATAACAACTGAGCAATTGTGTGTGTGTGTTTTAAACCCATTGTTCAGTAACAGCTCTGTAAAGTAGGCACCAGGCAAACAGCTCTAGGCCTGGGGACAGTCATCCACCGCTAAGAGCTGCCAAAGATGGCCTTTCAAAAGGGCAGGTTCATACGAGAGCAGACAGTCCTTTGCATTATATATTCCTTTAACAAAAAACCTTGTGGCTTATTGTGCTGTGTTAAGGGCTCTCCATGTTTACTCACTCTCCAAAACACCAGGAAATTGCAGCTGTTAAGGGCCACATTTGACATTCAACAGGCATAGTTAATGTTAGATCTGAACTTGGCTGGTTGATCCTGGTTAAATCTTGGGTTTCTGCAGGGTGGACCTGGGACTGGCAAAAATGGTTCCCACTTTGTTCTGAGGCCTTGTCGCAACTTCTTCTGGACAAACACTCCTGCTATGCAAAAAGAAAGAGGTTCTTTCACTTACTCATCTGCAGCTGAACAAATGGCACAGAGCTAACATTATCTGCCTATCCACAGGCTTTTGTCATCTTTTGTCACACAGATGAGACCCACTTGAGCCCATTCTTACGGTCCCGTGAGGGGGCTTGAGGGTGGGCAGCGGGGAAGACTACAGGAGCTTACCTTTCTTGCAGACAATCCTCTTGCCAGCACAGATCACGTGGCTAGACATCCACTGCTGCCGCTGGCAGTGTGGAGGTGCAGGGGTTGAGATGCATCATCCTGGTCCCTGGAAATCCCACAAGGCACAGTGTGAGTGTGAGGAGATACCCCCAGTAAAAGGTGGGCACCTGTCAGTTTAACAGTGCCGGCTGAAAGCAGCCAGCACTGTATACTGTCAGGAAAATGTGGTTAAGGAAGCGCTTGCCTCGTTTAAGAGACAGGCACTGTAGGCTGGTTTGCTGCCGATTTGCCACTGGGAGCCAGTCGACCTAGCCCGGTCTTGGCTTCCCATGAAAACAGCCTCATGGTTTCAAAGTACAACTGTTGTGCAACAAATACTGTGCAACAGTTGTTGCTTTATGTGTGTTGTGCAATGAGTTGTGCAGCTTGCCAACATCAGCTAGCTCAAGGATGAGTCTTGTACAGAAGTTCCTTTCTTTGTGCAATACCCTCATGCTAGGCTAGCCCAGGGGTTCCCAACACATAGGTAGGGGTGTGTATGGACCAATTTTAGCATTTCGTTTAGAATTCAGTCTGAATTTGAACCGAACTGCTGGTCTGCAAACTGGTTTGGTTGAACTGACTGGCTGGTCCGGACAGTTCGATCAAACCAGTTCAAACCGATTTAAATCCGTTTGGCAGTTCAGAGGGGCTATGCTTGTAAAGGGGAACCTGGTGAGGATTCCACTTTACAAGCAAAGTGGAAGCCTGGCTTTAAAAGGTTTCTAAGGGGCAGTCAGGGGATGGATGGCGTGGCCATCTTTAAATGTAGTTGTAAGTTGCTTACAACCTATGGGCAGCCCACTGACCTGGCCTCAGTGGATGCACAATCAAACAGTTCATGCATACCCCTACCTGTGGGACTCCAGATGTTGCTGAACTGAGGATGATGAGAGTTGAAGTTCAGTAACATTTGGAGTACCACAGGTTAGGAACCTCTAGGCTGGCACAACAGCCTTACAGTAGAACAAAATTAGTCTGGAACACATGCTCCTGATGCAGTGGGACTCACCTATGCAATGTCCTTTTGCAAGCACAGTGTCCTACCACAAGTGCATTATTAGTCAGAATGTTAGCATCTTTTTTTGTCAACAAAGCTTATAGTTTGCAGTCCTATAGGTTACCAGGGGTTACTAGAATAATGGATCATTTCAGATGTACATGCCCTTGGTTCAGGTCCCAGTGCTCTGTTTGTGTGTGTGTTGTATGATGAGAAGTGCATATAATTTCATTTAATTAAAGGCGGGAGAACCATTTGATTTACAGGGATAGTTAAGGGTGTGGCAGCTCCAACTGAGCTATGAGTGAGAAAATTTGATGCCACACCGAAAACTATCTCTGCACACCAAATCTTGATTTTTGAAATGGATGGTCCCATGTGTGCTATACTCAATGTAAATGTGTTCAGAACAAAGAAAGTGAAAAATACTGCTTCGGCATCGCCAGGCATAATCAAGAGGCAAATATCAGTGCTTGGTTTTAAAACATGCCATAACTTTATTTAACACAAATGGGGAAATAGAGTAGGTCTGGTGGAAACACTGATAGTGCAGACAGAAAGGTTTTGAGAAGCCACAAAAGGTTGTGGAGACCTCAATGAAATAATATGATAGGACGCTGTTTTACCACTCCACCTAATACACAGGTACTCCCATGTCTGAATAATAAACCTCAATCTACCATTGGAATCACATAGTGGCCACATCCACACATATCACAGAACTGCCCACCGCTACGTTCTGCCCCCTCCAAGTAGACACCTGTCTGCATTGCAACATAACAGTGGGGACCCCTCTCTGCAGGAAGACTGCATGGAAATTGGCTGCATAGGCTTCCTTCTGGGATGGAGGACAGCCCCAACAGCCAATCACAGCTGGAGTAAGGGAGAAGCCTCGTCCCTCAACTCTGGATAGAGCTCTCTGCACTGTTCGGACATAAAGCTGGCAGCTTACAACCTCAGGTAGGAGCAGTGAAACCCACTACAAACTCTGGAAGAGGTCTTTCTCACCTTTTGATTGGAGATGCCAGAGATTGAACTGAGACTTTAAAAAAAAACCAACAACTGAAAAGCATATGCTCTGATACTGAACTATGGCCAGAGGTACACCTAAGTAATTTTGGAGCCGGGACCTAAAGACCTTTGGAGCCTCCTCCTACCATGCAAATTAATCATCATCATGCTCATCTGAGCAGCGACACCACCCAGGACAGACAAAAGAGGAATTGGAGGCCCCCAGGGGCTGTGAAGGCCATGAACTTCAGCCCAGAAGTCCTCTTGAAAATGAGTATCTTCAAGGTAAGAGTTTCACATACCTGTGAGACAGCGAGGCTATTCCCACAAGCAGCAAAAATTGGGCTAGGAGAGCCTAGCCCAATTTTTGCTGCTCGTGTAAACCACTGGGTTTGCAGGTGAGCCCGGTGGTTTAAAAGCAGCTAGCCCACTTAGGTAGCTCGCCTGTTAGCCCAGGTTAGCAGAGCGACTGCTCCGCTAACCCGGGTTAAAGGATCATGAGTTGCCGCGGTGAGGCTCTGCGCTTCAGCAACTCACGAGGAGGCCCCCAACCAGGAGGCTCGGGGGTCTCTCCAGCATGCCCTGTGCACTCGCACAGGGCATGCTGAAGCTTCAGGGGGCCATGCGGCCCCCAAACTCCCCAGCCCTGGCTGGCTCCATGATGGAGCCGGCAGTCATGTGGGCAGCTGCTGTAGCTGCTCGTCTGTGGGTGAGCGGGCTAAGCCCGCTCTCCCCGCAAACCCCCAGAGGCTCTTCTCACCAATCGTGAGAAAAGCCTCAATATGGTTCAACAATCTTCAAATATGGTGAATGGAAGGCAGCAGGGGCACATGATCCTGTGCTGGCATGTCAGGGAATGGGAAGACTTGGAAAGAAAATGTTGCATCTGCTTCCCTTGAGCCCGGTGTGTGTGTGTGGATACTTCAAGATGTCCGAGAGATCCCATCTACTCTTGGTCTTGGCTAAATCAGTTTGACAACCTCTCACGATAAAAACATGCTCTTTTCTTGGCTCGCAAGATAGTCAACAGCTGAACTTAGAAGAAGGATACTCTTGCTGTGTGAGTCTCCATGTCCTAAAAAGGCACTCTTGAGAAAAGTAGATATGACTTTTGTTCCCCCAGCCAGCCATTTATAGTTGCTTCATTACAGTAGTAGGCTATTAAGACAGCAAAAACAACCCTTCTCAGTATTTCCCTGATGATTAACCCTCCAGTGAGTGAAATAAGGGCCTTTAAAAAGTCATAATTTTAAACAGTGCTGAAAATGGTAGTGACGGAAATTTAGAGGCAAACTTGTGAAACTGCAGCACAGACTGGGGTGTGTGGCTAACTGCCTGGGGGTGGATTTAGGAACATAGGAAGCTGCCACATACTGAGTCAGACCATTGGTCTACCTAGCTCAGTATTCTTCACAGACTGGCAGCGGCTTCTCCAAGGTTGCAGGCAGGAATCTCTCCCAGCCCTATCTTGGAGATGCTGCCAGGGAGGGAACACGGAACCTTCTGCTCTTCCCAGAGAAGCTCCATCTCCTGAGGGGAATATCTTACAGTGCTCACACATCAAGTCTCCCATTCATATGCAACCAGGGCAGACCCTGCTTAGCCAAGGGGACAAGTTATGCTTGCTTCCACAAGATCAGCTCTCCTCTCAATGCAATGAATAGGAATTGCTCCCCAATCAGAAAAAGAACAGTATGTGACCTCAATTGCTGTGAAGAGATTTAGGGTACAGGGAGTCAAGGGAGTTCCCTCACATACAGGGAGGGAACCACAGTCCAGCTGAACGTGGTTCTTGAGGGGATCTTGGAGTCGAGTGCAAGTGTCTGGATAATCCGGTGAAAGCCAGGGTTCTCAACCACCTGAAAATGTTGGTTGTCAGTGGCCGTCATCTCCCCAATGAGGAGGAGGAGACATGGGTCCACATGACCAGGATGCTTCTTGCCCGACAACTGTATTCATCGCTTGACCAGCAACATGCCTTGATTCAAGGAAGCCTCCGCATGGCCCTGGTCAGTGCTAGTCGCAGGAATACTAGGCGCACTAGCACTGTCTTCTCACCCCCACCATGGAAGCAGCTACCCACCCACCCAACAAAAAGAAACATTGAATAAAATGCATTTACAAGCTGGTGGGGAAAAATGTGCTGGGGAATAGGTGAGAAAAAAGGAAGGGAGGGAGTAAAGAGGACAGTGGGGAAGCAACCACTGCACTGGAGGCAGGTTTAAAAAAGAAAAGCACCTCCTCTAGAAAAAACAAGGAACCTGCCCCCCCAAAAAACCAATGAAATATAATAACCGAGGCTGCTGAGCTGAGAACTCTTCAACTCAGCCCAGCATTAAAAGCAGCAGTTAGTCAGTAATAACAGGAAAAAAGGAAGTTTGTGTGTGTGTGTGGGGGGGGGGGTTTGAACCAGGGAAAGAGAGGGCCAAAGGGCCTGTGCCCCACCCCGGCTCCCTGGCAGTGGGCACAGAGCAGGAGAGACAGTAACTCACTCAGAGAACAAAAAATCCAGCAGCAGCAGCACAGACACACACATACTCAGCCAGGGGAAATTACTTTGGAGAAGAAGGAGTGGGGGGAAGACAAAAAAAAGGCAGAGAGAACTGGGGAGACCTCACCACCAGCAGCACAGAGGCAGGCAGGCACAAGAAGTCTGCAGCCAAACTCTCTGTCATCAGCCGCACCCAGCAACAGCAAGCAGCAGCAAGAGTTTTTTTTTTTTTTGGTAAGGCCAGGGTTTGCCTTTAAATAGAAGTTGAAACTCGCCCCCTTTGGAACCCACACCTTTGCCCTTCCCCCTGGCCAATAGGGTGCCAGTTCTCAAGGACTGGCACTACTGGAAAGCCTGTAAGAGAGACAGAGACATCTGGCCAATCTGGGAAGCAGGAGCTCAGCAAATGAAATCCAGCAAGACAAGTGACACAAAATCAAGTATAGGACCTAAAATGGAGACTCGAGCCTTCAAGCCTCTTTGAACCAGTTCGGACCGAACCAGGCTCAATTGGTTCCAACTCGGACTAGCTCCTGGCCTGTGGAAATCACTCCCGGCAGATATCAATGGTTTGGACTTGTTGTTGGCCTTCAAGAGAGCCCTAAATACTTACTTGTTTGGTCTGTCCTTCCAAGGTTTTTAAATTGGTTTGAAATGGCTCTGAACTGTTTTAAATTGGTTTTTATATTGTTTTAACCTGTTTGTTTTAAATGGTGTTTGTTTTTGTATATTACTTGTTGTACATCAAGAGGCAGTATAGATGAGGCAGTATAGAAAAGTAATAACTAACTAACTAACTAACTAACTAAATAAGCACCTTAGGCACTTTGGTTGAAAAGCTTGAAAAGCTCTCTGTGTGTGTGTGTGTGTGTGTGTGTGTGTGTGTATAGATAGATAGATAGATAGATAGATAGATAGATAGATAGATAGTGCTAGGAAACACCAATGGGAGGGATGGTGGCCCTCTCCCACTTGCAGGCTTCCCTGATTGATTGATTGATTGACTGATTGATTGATTGATTGATATACCGCCCATCCTAAAATGGCTCACATACACCTGGTTGGACACTGCCTGATGCAGGATGTTGGACTGGATTCCAAAGCACTCATAACAGCTTTTTAAAAAAATCTTTAAATTCCAATGAACCATTCTGAACCATTGTCATAAACGTTCTCTTGCAATCAAGGAAGGCCAGACCATATGGGCCAGTCTATGCTGTTCAGTCCCCACTTGTCATCAATTCATGGAGGATAGGGCTATCAATGGTCACTAGTTTGGACAGCTGTATATTTTGATCAAGATCAGAGGGGGCATGCCCCTGAATATGGCTGTGTTAATGAAATAAAAGTTATCATCAAATTTTGCCTGTGAACAAACTGAAGAGAGATGTGGGTTTTCCATCACAGGCAAAATATGTAAATGTGCTGAGGGCTCTTAAAATAATTTTCATAGGATGTTGTAGGTTTCTCTCTGTGAAATATATTCTGCCTTTGCCTTTCAAAATGTATGGAAAATTCCATTAAGATGGAAACTGAATCCTTCACAAAACCAAAACATGTCAGGGTCAGTTTATAAGAGATGGATGGATAGATAGATAGATCCCTTAGATGCAAATGTGGAAATTAAAAGACAATGGAAAATGAACACCAGGGTTGTTCTCATGATCACAAATTCTTGGGTAGTAGGAGGTTAACACAGAAATCCGAGGCACTGGGAAGAGTCCTCCCAACCCAGTAGTTCTGAACCTGGGTACCCCAGATCCACTACCTAGGTTAAGAGTGAGGTAGGACACAAAGAGAACCATCCTACCTTTTCCTCTGGACCATCTGCAGCACTGGCACATTTTAAGCTGTTCCCGGGCTGATTTACCAAAGTGTTCTATGGAAAGCAGGGCCAGGGAGAGGAGAGCTGAGGGCTGACTCGCCGCTGCTCCCACAATGCACTGTGGAATATGTGGAGGCCCCAGCTCTTGATTCCAGCAGTTCAGATTGCCACTGTGTTGTTTGTGTGGGCGTGCAAGCTGCAGAGCCCAAGGAGGCTCTGGTCATCTGGGAGGCATGAGAGAAGAGTGCCTTCCCTCCAACCTACCCTCATATGGCCATGAGAACAAGACCGTTATCTGGTGTATGTCAAACATTTTTGTTTGCCCTCCCCTTCCCATTGGTGGCCTTCTTGCCAAGGGAAAATCTTGCTTTCCACAAAATGCTTATTATTAACAACAACTCTTCACACAAGGAGGCGCTTCACACAAGCAGTTGAAGTGCCAGAATGGATTTAGCAGGGAGAGTGGGCTTGACCCACTCACCCCGCACATGAGCAGGCTGTTTGCACACGAGCAGGAAGTTCCATCATGGAGCCGGTTGGGGTGGCAGGGATCTGGGAACTCCCAGCCCCCGGAAGTCCCAACATGCCCCGCAAGTCCGTGGGGCATTCTGGAGAACCCTCTGAAGCTGGGAGGCTTGTTGTAGCCTCCTGATCAGGGACTACTCATGAGTCGCCATGGCATGCAGCCGTGCTGTGGTGGCACACAATCAGAAATCGTGCTCTCTGCAATCTTTTAAGTGATTGTGTCCTCGTTTAAGACACAATCGTGCACTCCGCTAACCTCATTTAAGGTGGGGCATTTAAACGGGCTGACCTCCAAGAGCCGTGTGGCTCCTATTGCAGCACACGACCAGCTGAAACCGGGCTGGGCTCCCTTAGCCCAGTTTTGTCTGGTCATCAGAACAGTCTCTGGATGAATCATTGTCTACAACACACATTATGACAAAGAAGCAATTAATGGTACAATTATTGTATCTCTCAGCACAATTAGACATCCTGTCCCTCTACTATATGTATGACAGAAATACTCGGGGGCAGCCAAAAGCACTGCAGTGCCGAAGGCAAGGTGCCAAATGCCCCAAACATGGGGTGATCCCCCTTTCAAAACAGGCCCTTGCCACTGGAGGCATGCTGTGCTGGGGTTGGGCAAGGCCAGTTGCTCTCCCCCTGCTAAGAAGAATAGAATTGCCACTTTAAAAGGTGTCTCTTTGCTCATTTAACAGGGGTCCAGACTTTCACTGAATTATGGCGCAATGAACAAGCTATCTTTTTAAAGTTCCCTGCATGCCAATCGGTGTCAGATTTCCATGAAAAATTAACATACCTCCCAACATGTCCCTATTTTCCCATTCACCTGAATGGGGAAGTAGGGACATCTTGGCAGGTGTGAAATTACTTAGGAAACAGAAAGTGCTTCAGTGCTGGGGATATAAATTCAGTGTTCTAAACACATACACTCTTCTGGACCTCAACTAGCAATGAGTGAAGGGAAAGGACATGGTTATCATGTCATACAGAAGGAATGCTTGCAAATTGCAAGCCCCTTTTACTAGTATATTTTAGATATATATTTTAATAGTATATTTTAGATATATATTTTAATAGTATATTTTAGATATATATTTTAATAGTATATTTAAGAATAAATATGTGGGATCCAAGTAGAAGAAGGATCCAAACACCTGTAAAGCTACTTACTAATAAAACTTAGGAATTGCCACTGGATTTTGCCTAATGCAAATTTCAAGCTAAGTAGTTCGTTCTAGTGAAGTAAAAGATCCTGGTTGTTCAGCTTTATTTTAATTTGTGGTGTATGTTAGGGGTGTGCAAACAGGTTTGAATCTGAATCGGTTTGATTCGACCTCGGACTGAATACCTCCCCTCCCAGTTTGGGGGTCCATCGAGCCTTATTTTAAAATTTTCTTTTTAATATAAACTTAACCCCTCCGGGGTGGGGGTGTCTCCAATGTGACAGGTGTGGTGGTCCACAGAGGTTCCCTCTCCCACCGTCAGCCTTCTTTCCTTAAAAAATGGCCCCATTTGGCCATTTTTCAGCACATTCAGGCCTTTCCCCCAGCATGGCTGCCATTTTGGAGGCTGCCACAATGGACCTCTGCATGGCCTGACCCAGGCCTGAATGGGGCCATTTCTGAAAGAGAGGATGATGGTGAGGGGAAGAAAAGCCCCATGGACCAGCCCCCACTGCCTTGGAGACCAACCCCCACTGCTTTGGAGAACCTCCCCCCCAGAGGGAGTAAATTAAAAAAAATGTTTTACAAAAATTTTGTTTGTGAACCCCCCCCTGGACCAAACTGAACTGGGGAGTGGGGGGTGGTGCCAGACCGAACTGACCCGGTCTGGTCCAGATCCAGTTCGAACTTGAACCAAACCGGACCAGACAGTTCTGTGCACACCCCTAGTTTATGTGGGTTCCTTTTGACTCCTGACCATGCTTTGTTGTGGAAGAATGACATGGCTTATGTTTTTTCTTTAGAAGTTAGTTTCTTAAAGGTAAAGTCAAACTAGGACCATGTAAACAACATCTGAAGAAAATGAGTGAAATTCCCTACACACAAAAGTGAATTTCTGAGAAAAACAGTGGGTAGCTGATGGGAATGCAGAACGGGTAGGAATTGGGATTTCTTGACTAATTCCAAGAGAGCAGTGATATCAGTCTCTTGCAGCAAAAACAACCAAGGGTGCAATCCTGATTGTCCATGCTTGTTTAGGCTACCTATGGATGTAATGTGGAAGACCCCCAATAGACCCATAGTTTCATGCCCCCTCCCCCCACTCTCCTGTCTGTATTCAGATGTACCTCTAACTGAAAGGACATATTGGAGTTTGGGGAGCGAAACCATGGGTCAATTTTCTTGCTTCATGCCGATTGCTTGCATTCGGATGCACAGCTCCCGAAACAAAAGATGAAGGGGCCTCTGGTTTCATGTCATGTGCAAATGTGGCCATAGAGTGGCTACAGTTTCCAGATCTCAGGTTTTCAGGGAGAGGTTAAGGCTTTGGAGCCCCATCCCAAGCCTTTGATTGTGAGCTTTTGATATCCAATCCCACCTCCTGTTGTTGTTGTTGTTATTGTTGTTGTTGTTGTTTGGAGCCCATATGAGTAGTGAGGTACCTCTTCCTGTCCCTCATGCTGCAGTGACTATTGGGGTCTGGCAGGCTGCTGTTTGGTTGACATGCATTTGCAGAGGTCTATATGTTAACAGAGGGGGGAAAACAACTCAAGATCTTTTTAATTAGTTCAGGGTTTTACTCGTTAGGGGCTGCCAGGCTTCTTAGCACCTTGGCTATTCTATCTGTCATTTTTATGGTTGTTGCTATTAGTTTTTTATGGGTTTTATTGTTTCAATTGATTTTAATGTTTTAAGGTGATTTTTATGGAGTTTTATTGTATTTTAATTTTTGTCAGCCACCTTGGGATGTCTTATGAAAGTTGTGAAAGTAAATAAATAAACATGCAAAAAAATGCTTATTGCCAGCAATTAAGCCCACTTAGCCCACTCTCCCCGCGCACTCTCCAAAACCGGGTCTCACTGATCATGAGACCCAGCTCTTAATCTATGGATCCTTAGGAATAAAATTTAAGAGTTGGCACTGGAATTTGCCTAATGCAAAATTCAACATAAGTTTAGTTCTTCCTGTTGAGATGGAAAATAGTGTCTTGATTGTTCAGCTTCAGATCAGTTTTAATTTGTGGTGTATGTGTTTCCTTTTGACTCTGAGCCATATTTTGTTTTAGTAGAACAACAGTTTGAGTTTTACTTTAGAAGAAAGTGAGGCTATTCTCACTCGCACAGGAAGCCCTAAGGGAGCCCAGCCCAGTTTCCTGCGTGCATGTGAACCGCCAGGAGCTGTGCAGCTCCCGGCAGTAAGCCCACTTAATTCCCCTCCAAATGAGGTTAGCAGACAAATGCTCCGCAAATGCTCTGCTAACCCCATCTCAACTATTGTGTGCCGCCATGGCATGGCGACTCACAAGGAGACACCCAACAGGCAGGCTACAAGCCTCCCAGTGTTGGGGGGCTCCCCAGAATGTGCCGTGCACTTGTGTGTGGTGTTCTGTGACTTCCGGCGGACCTAGCTCCCCGCCACCCCAACTGGCTCCGTGATGGAGCTGGTAATCATGTGTGTGACCAATCATTAGGAGTGGAGGTAGAGAGTTTAGAACTGACCCCTTGTTCTCTATTATTTCTGTGTCTCTGCTCTAAGTATTTCCTGATTAGTAGACTGATACTCTTAGGACACTTGCTTCTTCTGTGTCCTCTCTGTTTTTTCTTTGTCTTTCCACCATGATGTATATGGTCCAGGGTGCAGGCTCTCTATGTAAGCTTGTGTCCCTCAAATAAATCTTGACATGCTTTAGCCCTTAAATAGCTGTCTCCAGTGGCGTATCTAGGGTACGGCAGCCAGGGCATGTGCCCTGGTCACTACTTGAGGAGGCACCAGTGCCATGCTGCTCCCCAGTTCGCAATTTTTTTAATTAAAAAAAATTAACCTGATGTTCAGCATGGTGGCCATTTTGGAGGCTTCCATGCATTAAGCATGTGTGGTGGCTATATATATATATATATATATATATATATATATATATATATATATAGCTGCAAAAAACAAAATGGCTGCCACACATGGATCAAATGGTCCCTTTGAGGCCCTAGGCCTTGGCAGAGCTTGGCAGAGGCCATTCGAGCATGCATGGAAACCTCCAAAATGGCCACTGTGTTGAAAATCAGATGGTTTTTTTTAAATTTGCTCTTTCTTTGCTTCTTGTGATAAGTGAGTTAAATGTGATGCCTTAATAATATGACTATTAATGGTGAGTTTGTCTGTGAATGAGTCTGAAATCTTTAGTATTAAGCCCCACTGGGAGTTTCTTGCTCTCTTTCTCTCATTTTAACTGTCTTTATGAAAGACTAGAATATATTCCAAACAGTGACACAAGTTACTCTGCATATCCTTTAATTATTTTCAGAGTATCTGGGAAAAGTCAAAATCTCCATTTATTTTTAAAGCTTATGTAATAGTGATGCTGCAATGCATAGTAGAGAATTAGTTTTCTTCTGTTTAGTTTTCTTCTGTTTAGTTTTCTGTTTAGTTTTCCAAGTACACCTCCACATAGTATTTGGGTATTTTATGAGCCCCAGCATAGAGAAATGTGTAGTTTCCCAGCATTTTTTGGTCTGGCTACGTCCACTGCTAAATAGTTTTTGAAATATTAAAAGATTAACAAGCTTGACTTGTATTTTTCATCTGATATTATGGTAAAGTTATCTGAAAGATGGGTGTCGGATGTTTGGACAGGGGGTGCAATTTCAGTGCTTGCCCTAGGCGCTATTTTCCCTACATACGCCTCTGGCTGTCTCCAGATCTCCTCCATGGAGCTCTGTTATCATCATACTGTGTTTCTCTGCTAAGTAAGGGGTTGACTCAAATTCTCCCCTACAGTCCACATCCTCATTGAGGTGCCTCCTCCAGAGGCAGCATTTGGGCTCTGACAGTTCTGTTTGTTGCAGGACCCTGGATTCCAGCAGAGGGCCCATTGCTGATTGAACTCTGCCATTTTGAACTGCATCTTATTATTGCTCTGCCAGTGGTGGTGTGCTTCCTTTTGCTACCTGAGCGAAAGGGTGGGAAAGGAATCCAGTGGCAAAGAGGAGAGGTAGAGCAGCAGGGGCTGTGGGCAACTCCTCATTTCTTTTGCTCCTGACCTCCTTGATCTCCCACCTGTGGTGTTTTTGGTTAATCCGTTCTGTGATCCTGATCAGCTTTTGCATGGGGCTTTAGTTACTTGCATTCCAGTCCTGGAGTAGAGGCGGGGCTAACAAGCAGCCAGCAACAAGAGCACTGAAAAGCAGTCTGCACTTGCCTCTCTGTACATAATGAGGCTATTCTCACGATGGAGAGAAACCGGTTTAAGGGATCCCAACCCAGTTTCCCACCATCGTGAGAATCACTCGGCTCACGGGCGAGCCCAGTCGTTCAACAGTGGCTAGCCTGCCTAAGAACCCCTCCCCCCATTTTACTGATCATGTGTCGCCACAGCGTGGCTCCGCACCATGGTGACATATGAGTAGAATCCTGACCAGGAGGCTACAACAAGCCTCCCAGCCTCAGGGGCCTCCCCAGAATGCCCTGTGCACTTGCATGGGGCATCCTGGGACTTCTGGGGACCAGGCAGGCCCTGATCCCCACCATCCATACAGTACCTGCTCCAGGACGGAGCTGGTAGTCATGTGGGCGGCCGATCTGGCTGCCCAGAGACAGCTCTCTGCTCGTATGCAAGGAGAGTGAGCTTAGTCCGCTCTCCCCGCTGAGCCCGGCTAGGCTCCATATGTTGATTGTGTGTAGAGCCTCAATATCTATTGCATTGAACTCCTAATATGGCTGATTCCACTCCACTGCCTTGTTTTGCATACCACAACTCTTTCGTTGGCTTCTATACCATCCAGAACCTCTTGGCTAGTGCCATGTGTCTTTTTCTCCATCTCTGGTAGGGAGCAGCACAACTGCCACTTCTCATTGCTGGCCATTGCCCAGAACATAGGAACATAGGAAGCGGCCATATACTGAGTCAGACCATTGGTCTGTCTAGCTCAGTATTGTCTACACAAATTGGCAGTGGCTTCTCCAAGGCTGCAGGCATATGTCTCTCTCAGCCCTATCCTGGAGAAGCCAGAGTGGGAACTTGGAACCTAGATCCTCTTCCCAGAGTGGCTCCATGGCTTAAGGGGAATATCTTACAGTGCTCACATATGTACTCTCCCATTCACATGCAACCAGGGCAGACCCTGCTTAGCTGAGGGGACAAGCCATGCTGGTGCAATGCAAGCATAGGATGTGAGTGTGAGTTGGCAGTAAGCAAGAGAAACTGTAGAAGCAGATATGGACTCTTTTAAATTGAGTAATCCCAGGCTGGTGCACATCTTGCTCTCCTCTTTGTGCTGTTTCCTCTTCTGTTTATGGCTGCTGGCCCCTGGTCCCTCGTCTAGGTCATCACGGTTGCTGCTCCCTCAAAAGCCTCATAGCTTCCTAGATCAGCTTTGAAGCAGAAGGTACTTCCCCTCCTTGCAGACAATTTCATTTCAAAGTGTACAGGGAGGCTCTGTATGATTGACACATCTGTCCTCATCTCACGCAGCATGGTCAGGAGAGACATTTGTAAGAGATGTGAGCAGCACAGGTGGAAGTAAGAGGCGGTGCTGGGGTCAGTTTCCTTCAATCAGGACAAAGAGCAGGCATAACACAGAGTTGCTGCTGCCACCAGCGCCCACTCTGTTAGTTTATATTGCTTGTTCCTTCAGGAGGCAGTGAGGATCCCAGCACATGCTCATGCACTAGACATCATTTGCCGATGACAAGTAAGTTTACTTTAAGTCAATACATGATTTCTTTTCTTACAATAAGGTTCAGACTTGATCAGGTAAATATTCCAGCTGTTTTTATAAATATGGAACAGAACAAAGCCTCTTTTGAAGATCGGAAGAGCTCTTTCTTTGCAGAAATATGAAAACTGAGAAAGCTAAATATTCTCTTTGTCAAGGTTTGTCTCTGAATCCCTTTGTAAAGGAGAGATCTCATTATGTTTTTCATAAGCATTGGTGGCTATTTGCTTTTTGCTCCATGTTTATAACAGCTTGTATACAAATTGTTTACATTGCCTGTTTTTACAAGTGGAATAAAAAAGTCACCAGTTCTTGAGATTTTACTCTCAGTCTCTGCACAGAGTTATATTTTGCAATTTCAGCATACCCCTCCTCCCAACTATCATATAAGTTTTTGTGGCCTATTCTGCTTTCAGAGGTATACAGACTTTGTAAAACAGATCATGGGTGTTGTTGTTGCTGTTGTTGTTGCTGCTGTTGTTTTTAAGTAGGAATGAAATACAGAAACAATGAATTTTTTCACCTTTCAGATCTAAAGTCTATAAGGATTCTAAAGTTACAGAACATTATAACTAATTTTAGAATTTTTAAAAAAGTATTTCTTGTAATCTAAAGAGTGATTATCTAGAACATATTTTTGTTTAACAGGAAATGAAAAGTATGTCTAATACTTTATCCAACTATGTTTCAATTTAATCAAATGGTACTTCTTCCTCAGTGATGAAGTAACGATAAAAAACAGAGGCAACCCGTAATCATCTGTTTTGTTTTGTTTTAAAATTGCTCCTTTCAAAACGTAATGCGAGATAGAACTCAAGTTGCTTCCAAACATGTGAAGAGTGCCTTTTCACACCAATCCAGTAATAATCACAACCAACAGTATGCATTTAAGACTAAATTAATATGGTTTCCACAGTCATTGTTATGGTTTTGAGGCAGATATAAAGGGGCCTACTGATTGTCTCTTGCTGGGGATCCACAGGAATGTGGAAGTAGGCCCGGGTACAGGGGCCCCTTGGGTTGAGTGGGAGCTTCTTTCCTGTGTCTGTACATGTAATTAACTTAATGTCTATTAGACTACAGACTTTCCTCAGTTTCTCTTATCCCCAAAAAGGGCAAAGGTTTTCTGGATCTCTACAAATATCTCTAGCTTTTCTAAGCTCCCCCCCGCCGATTTTCTAAGATATTTTCCTAAGTGCCTCCCCCCCTCCAGTTTTCTAGATTTCCACTTTGCTGCATAAATGTATGTTATAGCTTTTGCTTCATGCATAGGCTCTCCTGTTTGGGATTATTCACAGTTTGTTTTTGCTTGTGGTTGTGACAGAGGTGGGATTCCGGATTGTTTTAGGTTGAATTGTGTGGGCCTGATATATGATGTATATGTGGATGCATGCAGATAAACAGGCACCATCCAGTGCGCACACAATCTGCCACTTGACCCCCTGGTGTGTCTCATTTTGACCTGCTGTAGAACAGTTTTATCATTTTCAGATACAGCTTTAGGCAGAAGAGCAAACGCCTTCTTGGATGTGCAGTCTATTTCGATTGCAAAGTAAATAAATGCAGCACAGCCTTTGGCAATGCATGACAGTCTGCATAGGGAAGAAGCTCCGGCAGAAATGTTTTGGCATGGGAACTGGGGAGCAGGGTTTACAATCACATCCCTTTTTCATCTGTGAAACACTGGAGGGTATGGTTTAGTATGCCATACAGATTTAGCATTCCTACTTTTCAACTTGGATCTAAGAGTTATGAAGCCGTGCAGGGGCATAGTAAGGCTGGAGTTGGCCTTGGGACAAGAAGTGAAGATGGGCCCCATTCCCCACTCCCCAGCTCCCTGCCTTCTCCTCCTCCTCCCTCATACCCTTGCTGCAGAAGAACAGTAAGGACATGCTAAAAAAGCAAAACACTCTTGGCATTCCCTTTTTCTTTCTTGTATGCAAATAATAATGACCTAATGGGCTCCTTTAGGGAGCCCATTAGGTCCATGGTCCAAAATTATCTAGCTACCTTGGAACTACCTTGGAGGAGCCAATGTGTCCTTCATTGGTTTGCTATTGGACTGAAAGGCAGCCAGCATAATTTTTTAAAAAAGAATACTATGCACTTCTTTTCTGCAGTCCACTCCAGGAGTTGAGTCATGCAGACAAAGATTTGATAACCTATTTCAGGGGTTCCCAAAATGTGAGACTCCAGATGTTGCTGAACTACAAATCCTATCATTCGAGCAACAAATTTTTATGGCTAAAGATATGGGAGTTGTAGTTCTGATCTATTGGATGTTCCTAGGGGATATGCAAAAATACTTGCCTAGGTTCTGGTTTGCCCTTTTCAAATGAATTATCATGCCCAGCACTTTTTTGTTTTCAGAAACACTGAAATATGCATAGTCTGCTGTTCCAGTGAGTGCAGTGCTCTTGGATTAGCCAATGCCAGTGCTTCCCAACAAGGGTTCCTCTAGAGGTTGGTGAACTCCAACTCCCATCATTCCCAGCTACAATGTGGCTTGGGATGATGGGAGTTGTAGTTCACCAACTTCTGGAGGAACCCTGGTTGGGAAGCATGGCTTATGTTTTTCATAGAGGAGACACACAAAACACAGATGCATCTTCATGACAGTGAGCATGAATAGAATAGCCCAGAATGTAATTTATCATTGATTAGAAAACATGATTTGTGCAGTGAGCTACGTTAGGAATCATAGGGATGAGTGTTTTAAAATGAGACAGTATCACTCTCCCACAATACATGCATTTGAATTCATCAAACTGGTAAGTCGAGACAAACCTTATATGCCTTCAAGAATGCTTCAGAGCTGCAACAAGTGAGTACTGCTCCAGTGAGTACCACTCAGTGAGTGGCCAGTGAGTACCACTACAGTGGGGAGGTGAGAGTGGATGACAGAATTTGGGATCTAAAGGAAGAAGTCCTCCAGTATCCCACAATGCTTTGTGCAGGCAGCAGAGAGGCTGCCTGTGGCCATGCAGCAGGTTCTGGCTTCCTGGCCGCTCTGCAGGTGGCACTCTGTGATTTAAAGGAAGCTGGTCTGCGGGGATCTGCTGCACACAGCCCTGATGGCACACATGATCAGGGCTGCCAATGTAAGATGGGTTTTTGCCCTGTTAAGCTAGGTTAAATGTTAGGTAAACTAACAGGGTGGCCCTGCTCTGGAGCAGCAGTGGAGGAGTGGGTCCCGAGGTCCCACAAAAGCCTCGCTATCCAGGTTTCCCCACTCCTACCGTGCTGACGCTGGTCATATGAAAGACCGTCAAGTCTAGTGAACACTTCTCCTGGGAATTAACTTGAAAGAGGGATCACTGCAGGCTCTTCTTGCAAAGGCTGCAAGGGATTGCTTCCCACCACTTCCTTGCTTGACTACTCATGAAGATAAAATCCAGGAAAATGTCATGTTTGTCCCCTGCTTTATGGCATGCCATTTGTGCTGTGCCTTTGTTCCTGTTTTAGACAGGAAAGGGCAAACTAGGGAACTTGAAATTCGGCAGCTAGGTCAGATTACTAGCCCTTTAGACGAAGACGCATTAAGACGAATACACATCAAGCAGTCTGTTAATGTCATCCACTGACATTATCCATATTCAATTGCTTGCTGCTGATCTTGGTCAAAGGAAATGTGAGTCTGTGATTTGCATGGGAAATTAAACACACTCTTTCGTTGTAACAATGACTCTATTTGCAGATAGAAGTGCAAGAGCGCCAGGTGGTAAGTTCCGAAGTACACCTGTCTAAACCTTATGTTGGTTATTTAAATAACCATCATATGATAAGGTCAGTAGCTCCCTTACACTTGCTTCATCTAAGCACTGATTTATTATTATATTACTCCAGACATGCAGTGAATGTGAACACTAATTTTAATGCTCACTGTCAGGGCTTAAGCAACGTCTATATTTAAATTGCTCTGCAATGACTGTAATAAATGGATAGATCCATTGCAGAGGCAAAATGTGTCTCATAGAAAAGAATATAGTATACATACAGTGGGAAACTGTTGCCATCACTGTGATAGATTAAAATAGCAATTGTATTAATCTTTTGTGGTTTCTCCAATTTAAGCTAAAGCAGTGAAAACACACTGAAACCATTCCCACGACCAGTAGAAAGTGGGCTAAGGGAGCTTGGCCCGCTTTCTACTGATTGTGGGAATCACCGGGCTCACAGGCAAGCCTGGTGGTGGTTCCAAGGCAACTAGCCCACCTAATCCCCCCTCCCCTTAAACAAGGTTCACGGAGTGAGCGACACATCAGTAGACCCCTGGCCGGCAGGCTGCAGCCAGCCTCCTGGCCTTGGGGGTCTCTCCAGAATGCCCTGCATGCTTGCATGGGGCATCCTGGAACTTCCAGGGCCCGGCCGGCCCCCGATCCCCACAGTTCCCCACCGGCTCCATGACCCCCACTGGCTTGGAGGCTGCTCATGTGCTCTCCCTGCACAAACCTTCCTGGCACTTCACACACATTGTGTGAATCACCTCAGTATTTGGTTTCTTTATAGTGTCTCTTCCAACATTACAAGCACTGGCTGACATACTCCGCAGCAAACTGCCCACCCAAAGGGGATGTCCGCTTGAAGCTTCTGAGCCTGCCCAGAGCTGTTCCATGCAGCTTCTGAAGGCAGAGGCTCCTTCGTGCCTCCAAAGCTATAAAGGTATTCATGCGCACAGCCTAACTCAGGCAGGGGCAGCCCAGCTTGGGTTAGGCTGCGTGTGTGTAGTGCTGGGAGTGAGGTTGCTCCCAGTGTTGACCCAGTGCCAAGCCCTACTTCTTAACCATGCATTGAGCCAAGGTGAATCAAACCTGTGGTTCGCTTAACTTCAGCTGGTGATCGCCTCCCCACAGCCGGCCACCAATACCAGCAGCAAGCTGGGGGGGAAGGAGCAGCCCTGCTGAGCGCAGCGGCTGTTCTAACGCGAGCAGCTGCCATGCTTCTGCCCCTGGGCACCCTGAGATGTGTGTGTGTGGGGAAGTCCTCCCACTTCCAGGGTCTCCCTTCACCACACCACTGCTCGTGTGGTTGTATGGTGCGGCGGAGGGGGAAACAGCAGCTGCTCACATGCCAGGCAAGGCAAGCAAGCTCCTGCCTTCCCCACAGCCCACCCTCCCTCCCCAGTAAGTTCAAGTAGCTGTGCTGCTGCTGATATTATTCCCAGTGGCCATAGGGGTGCAGCAGCAATGATGCATCACTTCAGAGACACAGAGCAGTCCCCCTCCACTTCGGAAGCTAAGTGGATGTGCTCTTGGCTGGCTCAGAGCAGCAAGTGCACACCCCTCTGGGATGGGTAAATTCAATGTACAGTATGTTAGTCGCTAATATGATATATGAATGGAATTAGACTTTTTTTGTTTCTTGGAGACAGTGAAGCTCTTCTCACAATCAGCGAGAAGAACTTTGGGGGTAGCTGCAGGGAGAGTGGGCTGAGCCTGCTCTCCCTGCAGACGAACAGCCACTCATCGCCAGGCGGCCAGATTGGCTGCCCACATGACTGCCGACTCCGTCACGAGTGTGTGGGGCATTCTGGAGAGACCCCCCGAGCCTGGAGTGGGTTAGCAGGGAGAGCGGGCTTAGCCCATTCTCCTCACAGACGACCCAGCAGTCTGCTCACATGACTGCCAGCTCCGTTACAGAGCCGGTCGGTGCTGGGGGGAGTAGGGGCCAATTGGCTCGCAGAAGCTCCAGCATGCCCTGCACGAGCGTGCAGGGCATGCTGGAGAGACCCCCCAAGCTGGGAGGCGGCTTTTCGCCTCCCCTCTGGGGGTCTCCTCATGAGTTGCTGTGGCACGGAGCCAAGCTGCGGCAACTCACGATCAGAAAATCTGGGCTTGCGCAGCGCTCACTCCACAAACCCGGTTTTAGTACTGGGCTACTTAAGCGGGTGACCCGCTTAGGAACAACCACGGGCTTGCAGCCAAGCCCAGTAGTTCCTACAGGAGAAAATCGGGCTAGCGATTTCTCTCATCATGTGAAAAGTCTCAATGTGTGAATGGGCCTATCACCTTAGGTGTGAGTCACTAACTTTCATCATGTCACGTGATTACACACTCTGGCTCTGAGCATCATCGAGGCCTAGAGCTGGGCAGGTATGTGCAGGAAGTCTCACTACCGCCATCAGCCCAGCTACACAGCCGTTAGGATTGGCAATGCCCTTGCAGCCCCCAGCCGCAAGGGACTGAACAAGAACTCCTCTCTGTTGGGATATGCAACAGTTACAGCTTAGAATAGACTGCAGTTTGGGTGTGTGGAGGATTCGCACTGCTGCTAACATGTGGCACCAATCTCCCTGACAATTACCAGTTTAACTGCTGCCACCAAGTAAACTTTTGTACTCTAGGCTGAATCTACCACAACAGCCTTTCCAACTTGTGTTTGAAAACAAACTTTGGTAGAGTGGTAAGGCCTATAGGTGTGGGGTGGAGGAAACAGAAACTGCAATTTTTCTTTGAAAGATAAACAAGTAATTTTTCTTTGCAAATAGTTCAATTCTAAATCAAAAGTTGCTTCACAAGTTTACTACAAAAAAAACCATTGACCAAAGGAGCATAAGGAATAAACAAAATGTGGTCAACAACACATCCACTAACCTGAATCTTTTTGAGCCCTAACTTAAGAGTCCTTAATGAACATCTTTAGCAACTTCAGCCTCGGCGTCCATTCTTTTCATGTTCAGAGTGATTTCAGCTCTGTGTCAGCAATTCTTGGGATCTGTAGTTTCTCTCCAGACTCCACCTTCCAAACTGAACTCTTGGGCTCTCTTCTTCATCTCTTTCTTCTTGACTGTCTTATTCATCTCTTTCTTCTTGATTGTCTCCAGAGTTATTCCTCTCAAAGCTTCCAAACTCCACTAGTCTCACTGAAAACCCCCTCTATATATACACAATTTTTGCTCCAACAGCTTTTTAAATAATCCAATCAGTATAACTCAAAGTTCCCTCCATTTTTCAAAACTTCCCTTCCCTCCCTTAAACCAAACTGTCAAACTGACATTCTCAAAGTGAGACTAATAGTGCAGCAGGCATGATATCTTGACCCTGCCAGCATTCTTTGCAACATAGGGACTTTGCAAATATTTTTACACAGAAATTCTATCTACAATAATGAAGTGGTTTGGGAATATCCTGATAGTTTGACTGTACCCCTCCAGGCAGCTGCCGCTTGGCTCTGCACTATGAAAATGGAAAGGAACAGCCAGCCCTGCTGGCTGCCAGCCCAAACAACAACAACCTTGCAGCCTGTTTCTTGGCAGCTGCTGTCCCTGTCCCTCTATGGGCTGCCCACAACGAGAGTCCCTGTCCCTCTATGGGCCGCCCACAATGAGAGTTTCTTTTCAGAACAAAAACGTAATGTAAATATATTTATTTATTGCAAAAAAATGCCGCTGGGGGGGATATTTGCCACTGTAGGCACCCACCTCCCCTGTCCCTCCCGTAATCCACCTATGCTAAGAGGTCTAGGCCTCTCTCCTCCTCAGAGTGTAATCTGCTATAGAAGTTAACTTAGTAGTTACTAGGGATCTACATGAAGCTGTTTGGAAGTTCAAACACTGGGAGGTGTTTGAACTGGCAGTGGGGGGAATAACATTAAGGGCAGGGGAGGGTGCACTTTGCTTGCTGAAAAACTGGTCTGACGTGTGCACGTGTGCATGCTACTTCCTGTCACTTCTAGTTCGAGGAGCGGACATGGTGTACACTGCTGACCCGCCAAACCAGTTTTTCAGTGAGGGCCAGTGAGGGAAACACAGCAGGGGTGGGGTGTAAGTGCACCTTCCCCTGCCCTTAAAGTTATCCCCCCACCATTGGACCAGCCCCGCCGGTTCCGTGCACATCCCTAGTAGTAACCTTTGCTAAGAAGTTACAATAACAGGAAAGAAGTTTCCTTCTTGTATTCTCCCTTTGATCAGTTGCTAGGTGGGGTTTCTGTGTGTTCCTGTGTGTTCTAGGACAATATGAATCAGCATGTTTTGTACTGTCCTCTGCCTTACCTGTTGTGAATTTTCTCTGGTAAGAGATACCCTTCTATTACAGCAGAGTGCATAGAGGCAAAACACAGCAGAGTCTGCCCAGGCATGCGTGTTTGCTGAGAGCAAAAGTAACTTGGAGCCAGTTCATAGTTTCAAATCAATATAAGGAGTCTTTATTGGAGAACTCCACTCTAGATAGGAAAGTGGAGGCAGGGGCGTAGCTATAATTGGGCGAACGGGTTCAAAGAACCCAAGCCGTGCCCAATCAGGAGCTGCCATTCACGGCCCTGACATGCCCCTCGTGTCTGACATCAGACACAGGGGCGGTAGTTTAGCTCCCGAGCAGGGGCCACGCGGCCCCTTCAAGAGCTAAACAAAGGCTGGCGCTGCGTTCGCAGCGCCAGGCTAACTAGCTCCTGAAGGGGCCGCGCGGCCCCTTCAGGAGCTAAGACTGGTGCTGCGTTCCCAACGCAGCCCAGAAGCGGCTCTTCCCTGCAGGGAAGAGCCGCTCCTGGGCTGCGCTGCGAACGCAGCACCAGCCTTTGTCTAACTGCCGAAGGGGCCGCACAGCCCCTTCAGCAGTTAAGCTGCTTCTCCTGAATGGAGCCTCAAGGCTCCGTTTGGGAGCCAGACCACGCCCCCCACGTCTGACGTCAGACACGGGGGGCATGGCTATCCCTAGCATCTGACATCAGATGCAGGGGGCAGGGCTATTGGGGCGCCCGCCGCGGCCACACACAGGCCACCGGCGGGCTTACTACGTCCCTGAGTGGATAGTATCTCTAATCTATCTATCAAGCTGGATGCAGAGAGATGCTATCTGCATCTCTGCACACATGATGTAGAGAGAGAGGCACGCATGTGTGATAGGGAGAAGAAGAAGGAAGAGAGGAAGGGAGGGAGGCAGGAAGGATGGAAGTACATGAGAGTAGCAATCTACATATCAAAGGGATAGTGTCAGAACAGTAGAGGACTGACCAATATCTTGACCCCTCTAGCCCTCTGACTCACTAGTCTGTCCCCCTCTGTCACTGAGGCATGAGGCAGCACAGAGTCCTTCACTTCCAACATCACGAAGATGGAACCAACAAAATTGCCTTATGTACTGCATAAATCCATGTTAAACTTCCACTGGTATTTATTCTTCAGTCTGTTAAGACAGAACACACTCTGCAAAACTGCTCATGTCAAAAAGCCAGCATGGTGTAGTGGTTAGAGTCCTGGACTAGGACCGGGGAGACCTGAGTTCAAATCCCTATTCAGCCATGATACTTGCTGGGTGTGACTCTGGGCCAGTCACTTCTCTCTCAGCCTCACCTACTTCACAAGGTTTTTGTGAGGAGAAACTCAAGTATGTAGTATACCACTCTGGGTTCCTTGGAGGAAGAGTGGGATATAAATGTAATAAAATAAAATAAATAAATAATGTGTGCTTTAAACTGCTCAGCAATACACTGTCTTAAATTCCCAAATCATTTACTGTACTTGCAGTTGTGACCAGGAAATGAACCTAACTACTGAGAATGATGTGATGTGATGTCACTTGCCAATCTAATGGAGGCCAAAAAATTCCTACCTGGCCTCCAAAAGGGTGAACAGCTGAATCCCACACTACAATCCTGAGTGGGTGGGAAGGGTTGCCTTTCAAATGCCAACTGACTCCTTAGTAAGTGAGAGCCAAAATGGCTCTTAAACTCCACCTACCTGGGCTGACAGCCTCCAAAAGCTTTCCAGAAGTCCTACCTGGTGTCTCAATCACTCAACTTTCCTGTTGCATCCCTCACACTTACAGCATTCATCTGAAGAGGCAAATGCTGTAAGCTTGATGAGGGTGCCTTTGTGGTCAGAAGACTGCAGTGTGGAAGCATCCCAATCTCGGAAGTGTCCACCATGATGCTTACAACATTTGCCTCTTCAGATGAAATCTGTAAGTATGTTATCGGGTGAGTTGTATTGGGTGAGTTGAATGATTGACATGATGTGTAGGACTTCCAGTAAGCTTTTGGAGGCTATGCTCAAGAACAGTCTCCTTTTTAATAATGTCTGAATGGGGCTTAATGTCTTTGAATAAGTCCAATCTGTCTTGAACTCACTGGAGAGGAAAATTTCATGAACATTAGATAAAAATTAAACCAAAACAATGATAGGAATTTCTTCTTAAGTTAATCATATTAAGTTGTCACCATACCTTAAGAAGGACATTGTAGAACTGGAAAAGGTGCAGAAGAGGGCAACCGAGATGATCAGAGGCCTAGAGCACTTTCCTTATGGAGCAAGGCTACAGCATCTGAGGCTTTTTAGTTTAGAAAAAAGATGACTGAGGGGAGACATGATAGAGGTCTATAAAATCATGCATGGAGTGGAGAAAGAGGATAGAGAGAAATGCTTCTCCTTCTCATATAACACTAGAACCAGGGGTCATCCCATGAAATGGATTGCCAGGAAATCTAGGACCAACAAAGGGAAGTACTTTTTCATAATCAACGTGGAATTCTCTGCCACAAGATGTGGTGACAGCCAACAACCTGGATGGCTTTAAGAGGGGTTTGGATAACTTCATGGAGGAGAGGTCTATCACTGGCTACTAGTCTGAAGGCTATAGGCCACCTCCAGCCTCAGAGGCAGGATGCCTCTAAATACTAGTTGCAAGGGAGCAACAGCAGGAGAGAGGGCATGCCCTCAGCAATTGCCTGTGGGCTTCCCAGGGGCATCTGGTGGACCACAGTGTGAAACGGGATGCTGGACTAGATGGGCCTTGGGCCTGATCCAGCAGGGCTGTTCTTATGTTAATTATATCAGTAACAAATTTTCAAATGGCTTCAATGCAAGAGAATGGTGAAATATTTTAGCAGAATCATTATTTCCTTAACTCCCTAGCAGGAACTGATTTTCCTTTGTCTCTTTTTTCCTTGCAGGAGGGATTCTAAGCAGAGAGGACCAAGAAGCTCAAAAGCAGAGATCACCAATCTTATTCTCTCACCTTCTTCTGCTTTGGATGCTCAAACAGAAAATAATGGAACATGCAATTGCAACAGGAGCCCAAGGAATTATAGTTATTGTGACAACCTGGGATTGTTTTTCTATAGTAACTTGGGGATAGTGATTATCAATACCTTTATTCTTCTTATCTGTCTTTTGGGGCTTGTGGGGAATGGAATGATCATCAGGCTTCTTGGCTTTCATATTAAGAGAAATCCTTTTACCATGTACATCCTGAATCTGTCCCTTGCTGACTTAGGTGTGCTCACAGTTGTAACTGCCATGAAGGTATTCTGGATTGTTTGCAAATGGCATAATTTCCTCTTGTGCATACTGTGCACAATATGGGAATCATTTTCATATCTCTTGATGTTCCTGTACACCACTGGCCTATTTCTTCTGATGGTCATCAGCACTGACAGGTGTGTGTCTGTCCTCTTCCCAATTTGGTATCGATGCCACCAGCCACAATATTTGTCCACTGTTATGTGCACCCTGATACGGATTATCTCCTTCCTGCTCCCTGGAATGAAGCTTGCCTTGTACATCTATTATAGTTCAGTGGGTATCTTCCATGAATATTATTACCCAGTCAACCTCCAGCGTGTTGTAAATGCCTTGCTTTGCCTCCCGCTCATGACTATCTCCATCCTGATCTTATTAATCAAATTCTGCTGTAAATCTCAGCAGCATCAGCAGGGGAAGCTTTTAACAGTGATTTACTTAGTCTCGTGTTCTTCCTCATTTTTGCTTTTCCAAGGAATGTTCTTTATTACAACACTATTATTATTATTTATTTAATAATAATTGATTTAAGTTCTGATTTAATAGAATGTGCCTTTTTGAGCGCCTGCCTAAACAGCAGTGTTAACCCAGTGTTCTATATTTTAGTTGGGAGAAAGAAGAGAAGTCCATCTAGGGAGAGCATGAAGATCATCCTCCAGAGAGTTTTCAAGGGTGAGGAAGAGTGTAGAGAAGGAATTGAACTTCCTGTTGAAACTTGGTTATAATTCCTTCCTCATAATATATTCCTGTTCTGACAATGCTGATTTGTTCATGCTGATTCATTCGTGTACTAGAAACACCTGTTTCTAATACATATAGAGCTTCCTATAAGGCTTCTACTACAGATTCTAGAGTCAGGGAGATATAGAGATTATTCCTCCTTGCAATGATCCAGGAAGCATTGTCCTCACTCTGAATTGCATTGTGATGTCCCTCCTTATCCTTGATGAGAGAAAATGCCACTGCAACACCTTTTAATGTTGAAGGGAAGAGTTACTGTAGCACAGCTATTGATTCCTTTCCGGTAAAATGTGCACCCAAGTAACATGGACTTTTCTGCAACGTGCCTCTCAGGAAATCTCAACAGAGAATCCCATGGCACCTTTAAGACAAAAATATTATTACATTATGCTCTGGGGATTCTTAACCTTTGTTCCCCAGGTGTTGTTGGATTACAACTCTTATCATCCACAGCCACAGTGACCATAGGCCATTGGGGCTGGGGATGATGGGAATTGTAGTCCAGCAACATCTGGGGATGGGCAGGGTAGATCAACATCTTGATGGGCAGGGTAGAGTGCAATGAGAGATCGACCAGGAAGCGCTTTTCACTTTTCTCAATTTCCTCCCTGTATAATTACTGTTCACTACCAGAAATATGTCTGTGAAGGCTGTGCAGACTCTATGATTGAATTCAGACATCACAGGAAACCAGAGGTCTCTTCACTTCCGGTTTTCTTACCCACATATTCAAAACTGGGAAACTAGAATTTGCGGTGGACCGGTGGTTTCCCTCTCTGGTCCCCAATCTGAACTCTTGGTTCAGAGTGGTGTTTTGCCAATGCGAACTCCATTTCTGCCATGCCAGCATTACATCCAAATGCTGGCATGGCAGTTTCGGCCCCATGGAACCAGAGTTGAGGGAGGAAGCTCCTCTCTCACTCCAGCCCATTGGCTGTGTGGGCTGTCCTTCTGTCAAGAAGGAAGTCTGCACAGCCAGTTCACCCACCTCTTTGCAATCTTGCTGACTGCAGAGAGGCAGCTTTCCTGAACAGGCGAATGTGGACAGGAGAAGCGGGGAGGGTGTGTGTAACCATGGGTCCCTTGACCCATGGTTGGACGTTACTGTATGTCTGAAGGCGGCCTATATCATGGGGCGGAATTCCATTAGCCATGGTGATGGGCAGGCCTCTGTAACTCTCACTGGCTACTCTAGTAAGATCTTAAGTGTGAAGAGAATAGCTTCCCAAAGCATTTTCTCGATATAAATTTGTACTTCCAGAAAAAACTTCCAGGTTCTATTACAAATTGCTAGTGTTCAGTGTTCTGATATACAGTGCAGCACGCCACCCATGGAAGAGCCGAGTGCATGCATTGTTTCCATGTGTGTCCAAACTGCATCCTTGCAGTCTGTGTCTAGTGAGCTTGCAGAGTCTCTGTGGCTCTTAAAGATCACCAAGAATATGGGAATGCAGCCACAACCTTATACAACAGTGCAGCAGGGTGTAGCACTCCAACCAGCATTTCAGCAAATGCCAAATTAGAAGTAAATTTAGAGGTTCCTGTGAGGATACAATCTCTTTAAGTGGGTTGAACTTGAAAGATTATTGCCAAGTGACTCAGCAACCTCTCAGTTAGAGTTGAACTGGCAAACAGAGCAGACCTAGGTTGGGTTGGGATTTTTTTTAACATTTATATTCCGTTCTTCCTCCAAGGAGTCCAGAGCAGTGTAAATAGTTAGGTTTCTCCTCACAACAACCCTGTGAAGTAGGGCAGGCTGAGAGAAAAGTGACTGGCCCAGAGTCACCCAGCTAGTATCATGGCTGAATGGGGATTTGAACTCGGGTCTCCCCAGTCCTAGTCCAGCACTCTAACCACTACACCACACTGGCTCTTTCTCTCTAAATATAACATGGACTCTTTAAATATGTAAATAGGTGTTGTTGTTTATTTCATAACTGAGAAACTGGAAGTTATTCAAACTAGAATATCACAATTCCATCTAGATTGAAGCATCTGAGAACATCGGAGGAAAGCCAAAATAAAACTGGAAGAATTTCCACAGGGATTTTGCACTGCAAATGTGGACATTCTTCTCAGGAAATGTTTTGGGAGAAGCCAAAAGAATATGGGCAATGCTAGTAACATTCTCAGGAGGTTTTCCACGTCCCCACTGAAATGTATATTTCTGGCAAGTTTATGGTTGGGAGAATTTTTGAATAATTGAATAGGGAAAATAGACAAGTATATTTCATCAAAATGCCACAGCACAAGCATTGTTTTATGTGCTTCTTTATCTGTATCCTGTCACAAGAAATACCTCATCAACTCACCCTCACATGTCTGAGCAAGATTTTGATTATGATTAGGGATGTGCATGAAACACATTTTGTGTTATGTTCTGAGCTCAGAACAGAATGCAAAATGTGCAGGATGTTCCATGGAAACAAGTAGTCAAGCCAGTTGTTCTGAAGAAATGACTCCATTCTGCATTGAAACATTCCGAGCACCATTTTGGAATCCAAAATGGTGCTCTTCTGGCCTCTGCACACGTGTAGTGGCCATTTGTGTGCTGGTGCTGACCACACAGATGGCCACTATGCATGTGCAGATGCTTGAAGAGTGACATTGTGGATTCCAAAATGGCGTTCGGAACAGTCAGAACGTTCCAAGCTGAGATGGGGTTGTTCTGTTCCAAGCTTGGAACAGGCCTTTCATTCGAAGGTTGTTCTGTTCAGAGCCCAGAACACTCAAAATGGCCCATTTCAAGGCAGAACATTCTGACTGTGAAACACTCTGCACATCCCTAATTATGATAACTGCTAATCTCCTGACATTTAGCTGCCAAAGACATGTGCACAGTATATACATATGAATTTAGGGACATAAATTTCATTAGCTGGTATCTCTGGCTATGTCTTATTGTCTGTCCACAGCTGGGTGAATCGGTCAGAAATCTGGAGTTGCCCAGCTATATATATATTTTTCTCCAAGGTGTACCCATCTCTAATCCCATATGTGGCAACTCTCGTGAGAGTTCGCAAATGAGCTGCTGGCAGAGGGAGAGGAAAGCGCCCACACTGGTTGACAGGCTTGTGGGTTAGGGGGGAAAGAAAATGGCATGGGGGGGAGAAAATGGCAGCAGGGGTGGGCAGGGGCAGAAACTGGCAGTGGGGCAGGGATGGGTGGGAAAAAAGTGGTGGCTGGCAGGCGGGGGGTGGGGGGAGGAGAGAAACTGGTGGCAGGCCAGCGGGTGAAAAGCGGCAGTGGTGGACGGGCAGTCGGGGAATGAAAATGGTGGCGGCGTGGGGGGGCTGAGAAAAGAGGGGAAAGGGGGGGGAGAACTAGAGGTGCAGATGCTCTGCACCTGACCCAGCTAGTTCACCTTGAAGTCTCTTGAGGTGGCAGGAGAAAAGGCAGCTGCTATTCATCTGCCCCAGCCCTCTAGTCCTGCCATAATTGATCCCAGCGGGTGCCAGCTAGTTGTAACTGCTACTAGTCCTTGCAGGGCAATCAATGCGGGCAGGGTATTTCTGGCCTTATAATTAGGTGCTTGGAGGCTATGTGTGTGTGTGTGTATGTGTGCGTGCGTCTGTGCAAGCTTGTGTTTTGTATGCAGTACTATGTAAGCACTTGTGTGCTAAGTGGACAGGTGCCCCTGTTAACAGGGACTGGATGGGTTTGAATTGCTTCCAAATCAAATTACTCAGAGATGACAGGGTGGCCAAGGCAATGTGCAGCAAGAGGTCAGCGTAAGGTCTGCAGCTACACAGGGAGTCTCTTGGGTCCCTGTGGCAATGGCCCATTACACAGCCAAGTGGGTGTTGAGGAGGAGAGGAAGTGATTTTCACATCTTTTATCTCTCTCTCTTTTTTAAAAAAAATTTCATTGGTTTTTACAGTATCTTAACAATTCTGTTACATCTAATTAAGTAAATATTGACTTCCCGCTCACCAGTCTGCACGATTCATTAACTATACAAGTCAACCATTGCTATAGTAATTCAAAACATATATCCTACACATTGCAAACTCGATTTTACTCCACCCAACCTGCTATTATTACTAAATTTCAAACCCTGCTGAAAAATCGATATTAGAAAAATAGTTCTTTAAGTATAGTAAGAATGGTTTCCAATCTTCTTTAAAACATTCCAAGTTTTCATCCCTTATCAGTACTGTAAGTTTTGCCATCTCAACATATTACAAAATTTTTATCAACCAATCTTCTTTTGAGGGCATTTCCATTTCTGTGCATATACTATTCCGGCCGCCGTGGTTGTATGCATAAAAAATGTTAATTTTCTTCTGGAAAACCCTCCTTGCGTTATTCCCAGCAGGAAGGATTCTGGCCTCTTAGGAAATGTCATTTTAAAAATTGTCTTCAACTCATTATATATCATATCCCAAAAGGCCTTTGCCTTCCCACAAGACCACCACATATGAAAAAAAAGTTCCTTCACAATGTCCACATTTACGCTGTTTGCCGCTTGACTAAGCGGCACAGCGCTCTTGCCTGGCCCCCTCTAGAAGCACGAGGCTTCTTTTGACCTGATTGGTCAAAGGGCCCGTGCAGGGGGCGGGGCTACAGCTCCGCGTCCTGCTCCGAGGCCAAGAGAGCTCAGTTCGCTCTCAACAGGCATCGGAGCAGGACGCCTCTTCAGGCTCCTGCATTTCGGCCCGGTGCGAGATTGGGAGCAGGTTTCCACCTCCGAGGTGGTGGTGGTCATCTGGGGGGTGGCTTTTTAAGGCCCCCCCGAGGTTTGGAGCGGCTTTCGGCCGATTTTTGGGGTTGCCCCTGCATAGCCCGGGTCCTGGCCGGGTTTCTCTGGGCGGTGGGCCCCCCCCTTTTCCCTCTGGGCAGCAGCGGCGGGTGGAAACTCTCCCCCCCGCCTGTGGTGAGCATTCTCTCCCCCCCCCTTGAGTAGGAGATTGCTGTGGGTTGGGGAGGGCTACACGGTGGGGCATTGGTGGGCCTGTTCCTAGCTCCCAAGCCAGGCCTGTTCCCAGCGAAATTGTTGTGGGTGCTGGGGCATCGCCTCACAGAGGGATTCTCTCCTCTGGGTCCGGGGGATTGGTTTGGGTCGTATTTGTGGGAATTTCGTGTACTTTGCTAGGATTAAAAGCAGGTGCTTCTGTTATTGCAATGGGCCCAAAGAAGGCCAAGGCTAAGACGGGTGGGAAGCGGGTTCGTCCCCCCCCACGCCCTGCGCCGGTTTCGGACTCATCAGATGATGATGGGGACTTGGGTACTGTGCGGGCCCTTATAGCGCGATTGGAAGCGCTTGAAAAGGAGAAGCAGGGCTTGGCAGCAGCGGCTGATAGGGGTGGTCCTTCTGGCCTTCCCTCTGGTTCTCGAAGGGTTACCAGGGGGGTTAAACGTGCCAAGCTAATCGAGTCTCTATCGTCCAGGATTGATGCATTGGAGTCCCAACAGCCACGCCCTGTTCTGCCTGCGGTGGATCTAACTTTGGAGAAAGATAGTGTACAGAGCGTTCCTGAGTCTGGAGGAAGAGATGCGCGTTCTTCAGATCAGCATGGCCCGGGTGAGTCCTTACACCACACCTGGCCCTGGGGGCTGTCCCCCTGGGGGCAGCCATTTAGCATGTATGGATGGCATCCGGCCCCAGTTGTCCACCCATCCCCTTATGGGACCTGCACGCAGGTGTGGCAGGGGACTGCGCCTACTCTTGGTAATACAATCCCTGCAGCCACAGGTGCCACTTTGGATTCTTCGGGGTCACAGGTTCTTTATCCGCCATGCGATACCTCCCTGCCGCTGGGTGACCACCTGTTGCCCGCGGTTAAGGAACGCATTTGGCGTGGGGAATTTGTGGATATCTTCCACTTGCTCTTTCGGGAGCCGGAACCTGCCCTGAAAGATGGGGAACAAAAGAAAGAGGAGACGAAACCTAAACGCAAGCCAGTGGAGCATAACTGGGCCAACTGGTTGTCGGGCTACACAGTCTATATGGGAGTCATGCTACAGGTACACACCTCTAGAGGGCCTGCCCTTGTAAAGTACATGGATATCATTCATAGGGGATACATGGACTTTATGGGCAATGCCTGGGAGCGTTATGATCGCTCCTTTCGATTACGGGCCTCTCTCAACCCGGTTATTCACTGGGATAGGCAGCACCAGGAACTCTGGCTCCTCATTATGACTCCGTCGAGGCCCATTGCGGGAGAACGGGCTGACAGCGGTCATTTGATATCTAGAACTCCAGCAGCGCAGTCCTCAGGGCCTGCAGCTGCGCAGGGTGTTCAAAGTACCCTGCCATGCTGGGCATTTAATACTAGCGGTAGCTGCAACAGGACCCCTTGCCGATTTAAGCATGAGTGCGGATTCTGCGGGGGCAAACATGCCAGCATTCACTGCCAGCGCGTCAAGGGCCCCCGGGTGGGTCCAAGGGATCCGCCGGCGGGAAGCAGGAAGGGTGGTGGTGCCCCGCAGGGTGCCACTGTTGGGAAAGGGCCCTAGCCCAGTTAGGCTTCCGGTCTTAGAACGCCTTTTGCGTGACTACCCACTGAGAGCACAAGCGCAGTATCTGAGACAGGGTTTTACGTTTGGTTTTCGCATTCCTTACGTTGGTTTAAGAGTTCATGTTATGTCCTCTAATCTTAAGTCCGTGGAGGGGATGGAAGCGGTGGTGCTTCGCAAAATTAACAAGGAAATAGCCTTGGGGCGGGTTCTGGGTCCGTTCAGGGAGCTGCCCATGCCAGACTTGTGTATCTCGCCTCTTGGAGTAGTGCCCAAGAAGGCGCCAGGCGAATACCGCCTTATTCACCACCTCTCCTTCCCCCACGGTTCCTCGGTTAACGACGGAATCCCCGACAGCCTGTGTTCTGTTCGGTACACGTCCTTCGACCAGGCAGTCAAAGTTGTCCGTTCATGTGGGCAGGGTGCTCTGCTGGCAAAATGCGACATCGAATCCGCATTCCGCCTCCTCCCTGTTCACCCAGAGGATTTTAATCTCCTAGGCTTCGCCTTTCAGGGGCATTTCTACATTGACAGGGCGCTCCCCATGGGCTGCTCAGTTTCTTGTGCGGCTTTTGAAGCGTTTAGCTCCATGCTGGAGTGGGCCCTGCGGCGGGAGGCGGGGCTTGTGTCCACGGCTCATTGCCTGGATGATTTTCTCCTGGTGGGCCGGCCCAGAACCAATCAATGCAGGTACCTTTTAGAGGTCTTTCAAAAGCTATGCGCAGACTTGGGTGTCCCGCTGGCGCAGGAGAAGACCGAGGGACCCACCTCGGTGTTGACTTTCTTGGGCATCGAACTGGACACTGTGGCCTGTTGTTCCAGGCTCCCTCAAACGAAGCTGGCCACCTTGCGGACCTTGTTGGCCTCCTGTGTGCGGGCGCGCAAAGTCACCCTTAAACAGCTTCAACAGCTCATTGGGCATCTAAATTTTGCTTGCCGGGTTGTTGTGCCTGGTCGGCCTTTCCTGCATCGCCTTTGTGATGCTATTAAAGGTCTTAGCCGCGGTCACCATCGGGTGAGAGTCACCGCCCCCATGCGGGCTGATCTCCGCCTTTGGACCTCCTTTTTGGACTCCTATAACGGAGCTTCTTTTTGGCGGGAGTCGCTCCTCTTGGAAGCGGAGTTTCAGGTTCACTCTGACGCCGCCGGCGGCTTAGGCTTTGGCGTCTATTTCCACGGCCGCTGGTGCGCTGAACGGTGGCCGGATGCCTGGGTCGCTAATGGGCTCACCAGGGACTTGACGTTCCTGGAATTTTTCCCCATTGTGGTGGCCGTGCATCTTTGGGCGGACCTTTTCAGAGACAAGACGGTCCGTTTTTGGTGCGACAACCAGGCCACCGTGCAAGTGATCAATAGACAGACCTCAAAGTCCCCCAGGGTGATGTCCCTAGTCAGGGCGTTCGTCTTGGCCTGCCTGTCTAACAATATTCTTTTTCTGGCTTGCCATGTGCCTGGGGTGCAGAACAGCCTGGCAGACGCGCTGTCTCGTTTTCAGGTTCAGCGTTTTCGCCAGTTGGCGCCAGAGGCGGAGCGCCTCCCCGACCAGATGACGACATGGCTGTGGAGCCTTGGCGCCTAGAAGCGCAGAGGGCAGTTTGGGCCTCTCTGGCCCCCAGCACACGGGCAGCTTACACTAGGCAGTGCAGGGCCTTCCAGGATTTTAGGACCCAGGTAGGATTGTGCCAGGACTGGCCTCCCCCCGCGGAACAGTTAATGCAATTTTTAGTCTATCTCAAGGGTAAGAGCTTGTCCACTGGGGCTATGGCGGGTTATTTGGCAGCCCTAGCTTTTCAGTCAAAATCCCAAGGAATGGCTGATACCACTGGGGACTTCAGGGTGAGGAGGATGTTGGAGGGTTGGACTAGGGAACACCCGGTTGCGGTTGACAGCCGCAGGCCCCTGCTTCCCACCACCATACGGGGTGCGGTGGTGCATTACTCGGGAATTTGCCGGTCATCTTATGAGGCCTCCCTCTTTCGGGCGGCCACGTTAGTTTTGTTCTTTGGGGCCTTTCTAGCAGGTGAATTGCTCCCCAGGAGTCAGCACAGCCCTGTTTTCAAAGTGGTTCAGTTTGGGGACGTTAGTTTGGGGCGGGATGTGGCGCAGCTGCGCCTTCGGTTCTCTAAGACTGACCAACGCGGCAGGGGACAGTTAGTGTCATTACATGTGGCTGACGACGCTCTCCTTTGCCCGGTACGGGCTCTGGGCAGCTACATGGCCCTGCGAGGATCTTCCCCCAGATGCCTATTTGTACATGAGGGTGGGCTCCCCCTTTCTCAGTATCAGTTTTGGACGGTGGCGCGGCGGGCGCTTGGAGCAGCCGGGGTTGACACTGCGCAGCTGTCTCTCCACTCTTTTCGCATTGGCGCTGCTTCCACGGCCTCCCGGCTGGGTCTTTCAGGCGAGACCATCCAGCGCATCGGGCGTTGGCGGTCTGCCACCTACAAGAGGTATGTGCGCTAGTGTTGTGACAGCGCTGACGGTTCTTTCTTTTTACAGGCCCTGCACGTCGGGCGGCGAGGGCTCGGGTGCTCATTTTGGGCCATTCCATTGTTTTCTGGGCACACAGGACGGCTCGAGTGGCACGGCCGGGAACACAGCTCGGCCTGGGTCGATGGGCGGACATCACCTGGATTGGTCGCAGGGGGATGGTCATCGCCCAATTGCTACCCATGTTGCGGGAATTTCTGGCGGCGAATCCGCCGCCTGACATATTGATTCTTCACATTGGGGAAAATGATTTAGGGTTTAGTTCAGGGTTGTCCATTTTCCATTGCTTGCGTAAAGACTTTCGCCAAATTCTCGAATGGTGCCCTGGCATTGTCATTCTTTGGTCCGCCATGCTACAGCGCAGAGTTTGGAGAGGCGCGAGCAACCCTTATGGGGTGGAAAGGGCCAGGCGGAAGGTCAATGCACAGATTTCGAGCTTCTTAGTGTCCATTGGGGGGGGGACTATTGACCATCCCACTATCCTCTTTTCGGTACCCAGCTTGTTTAGGGGGGATGGTGTCCATCTTTCGCCCAGCGGGACCGGTTTGTTTTTGAGTGATCTGGAGCAGGGATTGGCTGTTTACTTGCGCACTTGGTGGGGTAGCTCGGGTTAAGCTAGGCTAACCCGCGCAGTGGCAGGTGCAGTGCGGTGGGGAAGACAATTCAGGCTGGTGAACACCTTCGGGTAAGCGTTTGGCTATGGGTTGAGAAGGGCAACTCCCTAGAGACTGCACGGCTCAGGGATATCTGCCCTTGTTGACCTACCCTGGCAGGCTAAGCCCTAAGGAATCGCTGAACGGCTACCTTGGGGTGATGTTTGTCAGGGGCCCAGCAGTAGGTCGGCTAGGATAGGCAACCCCGGATTTTGAGTGTTTGGGGTTGCCTGGAGCCAAGGTGTATCGCCCATGTCATAGGTTAGGTATGCCCTGGTGGTGCATGCCTGTAGTACCGCACTGCCAAGTGGGAAGCCATCCCTGCTCTTTAAGTTCTTGCTAAAGTTAAATAAATTGTGGCCCGATTTACACCAAAACCTTGTGTCTCGTGTCTTCTTGGGTGTCGGGCAATTCCAACATTTGTTTGGAACATTTTTATACATTAATACTAATTTTTGGGGTGTCACATACCACCTGTACATCATCTTATAATAAATTTCTTTTAAAGTATAACATGCAGTGAACTTTAAATCCATTTTCCATAATTTTTCCCAAGCAGCCATCTCTATATTATGACCCACATCTTGAGCCCATTTTATCATAGTTTTAACCACTTCATCTCTTGTCTCCTCCAAAAGCAACAGCTTATTCATCTTAGAAACTAATTTTTCGTCATTTTCACACAGCTCCTTCTCAAATCTCGACATTTGATCCAAAAATCCAACTTTAAGATCCTTCTTATAGATTTCATTTGATGGTACTGAAACCAGTTACTAACCAAATTTTGTACTTCGATTAGGTTTTTAAATTTACAGCCCTTTTCTTGGAAACATAACAAATCCCTATAGGCACCCCATTCAGGTTGCATATTTATCTCTTTACGTGCTAAAGCTTCAATCGGGGATAGCCATAATGGAGTTTTAGATTCCAACCATTTTTTATATTTTACCCACACTCTCATTAGACTCCTTCTTACATAGTGCTTAAGAAAATCTTTATGCACTTTACTTTTATCATACCACAGATATGAACGCCATCCAAACCTTCTATCAAATCCTTCCAAATCAAGTATTCTGGGATTTCTTAATGTTATCCATTCTTTTAATCACGTCAAACAAACAGCATCAAAATACAACCTTAAATCTGGCAGAGTAAGACCACCTCTTTCTTTAGCATCCGTTAAATTTTTAAATTTAATTCTTGGTCTTTTCCCTTGCCAAACAAATTTGGTTATGTACTTTTGCCATTGCTTGAAGCAAGTTAAGGTGTTAATTATAGGAATAGTCTGAAAAAGAAAGAGCATTTTAGGTAAAACATTCATCTTCACAACCCTTCTTAACCCAACCTACTGCTGTGCCTCATGTCAGCCAATGTGTATTCCAATGATGCTGGTGGCTCTGCCATGTCACCTTAAGCTCTTTTTTAAAAAAAACAAAAAAACCTGTTCTATATTTCTACCGACACACACATCTACATCCTTCTGCCATTGAAGTTCAGGAAAACAGACAGACATAATCAAACTCAAAGATTAAGCACTTTTTGATTTAGAGACCACACTACCACCCCAAGTGAGGAATTCAACATATTAAGACTGGTGTTGCTCATGCAGATGCTACTGAAGTAGCAAGCCTTTCCTGAAGTAGTTACATCTGTCCTTGTGCATGCCTGTTACAGAGGTATAAATACTCTGCGGATAATCATGATTGCAATAAAACAATCATGGCATTCTCCATGGGGCTACAGAAATGGACATCGCCCTGCAGAAATACAGGAAGATATGAGCGTAATTGTTCTATAGTCTTTCCCTGCAACCCCAGCAGGCATGGATGGGTGGACATGATTTTCACTGCTCTCCCCTCCCTCCAGACTGAATTTTCAACTCCAGGAATGTGTCCCCAAAGGCTGCATGACCAAAACTGTGCCCTCTACACCGGCTGTGGCTGTGGGAGAAGACTACAGAATAGTTAGGCTTGAGTCTTTTGCATCTTTGCAGGGCGTCTTCCATTTTCATAGCTCCTTGGAGAATGTTGTGAGGATAAAAGAAGGGGAATGAAGCCATGTGTGCCATTCTAAGCACCTTGGAGGACAGGCAGGGTACAAATGACAATGACAAACATTCTCCATGGGGCTATGAAAAATGATGGCCGGTGCTTCTGTAAGCATCAGCCTTGGACGATCCAGGCTGCTGTTAATTGAAGCATATCAGCCATCATGGTCAGAGGGTGCTTTCTCTTCACACAAATGGTGCTTTAACAACAACAACTACTACTACTACTACAGATATTTATATACCACTTTTCAACAAACATCTCCAAAGCAGTTTACATACATACATACATACATACATACATGCATGCATACAATGGATCTCTGTCCCCAAAGGGCTCATAATCTAAAAATAAACAAGATAGCAACTGTCACTAGAGATGGATAAGGTCAGTAACTCTCCCCCTGCTAAATAAAGAGAATCACCATGTTAAAAAGGTGTCTCTTTGACCAGTTAGTAGGGCAAACCATAACTTTAACCATGAGAGGGCCAGCTGGACATGTAAGTGACACGGCCAGGGCGGAACGTCCTACCCACTTTTGGCACCATAAACATGAGTGCAAGGGTTCCAGTTTCAATGTCTGAATGGGGCTATTGTTGAAGAGATCCAAAGTGCTTTGAAATCATGAAATCATGATTGCAGTGCAAAGCAAGACACTCATAACAACCTTGTTTAGAGCTAAAAAATCAGCGTGGAGAGCAATAATAGTTACATAGAGCAATAACAAACTGAAACACATTACAACGTACACAGTGGTGGCACTGATGCCAGTCTGAAAGGCAACTGATACACGCTCATTATACTGATGACTGACAGCAGAAATAATCAACACTATGCATGGTTGGGGACAAATCCAAAGATCTGAGAAAAAGATCTGAGAAATGAAACATTCTTACGATGAGAAATGTAACTCTGAGAAGTCAGGATATGAGGACTGCCAACTCTGTGGCAGCCAAGCTCAGGATTTAGGGGGTAAAAAGATTCCTCTTAAAGCAGAAGCCAAGAAGCCAGATGATAGTTCCATTCCCCACAAGCTTCAAAATGCAGATAGCTAAAGTGAGGGCAAAGAGAGTAATGCCAATGATTTTTATACATAATATGGTGCTATAATCCCAAGTGCTATTGTCTGGTATCCCAGTGTCATTGTATAGTTCAATATACTTCAGTGCAGGATCCACAGGGGATGAGGAGCTCAAGCTGAAGTTGGTCATCATGCTCAGTCTTTGCTTGTGAGGCTCTTGACACTTCTGCTGGTTTCGTCCCTGAAAGGATGAAAGAGACAGAGGTGGATTCAAGGGTTCCCTCTGGAACAGAACAAGAGATCCTGCTCAACTCTCAGCTTTTGTGTTGATGGCATCGTGTGCTGAATGAGTCTGAAAATGCATGCTTGATATGGTAAGCTACTACTCCTGTGGACATTTATACTGTATAAATGGAACAAAAGTTCCCTAAAGTGGTTTTCATAAAAAGAGGAACAAATAATTAAAATAAAGCAAGCTAGCTAGCTGGCTCCCTGTCCACCCGAAAGGACTCACAATCTAAAAGAAACATAAGGTAGACACCAGCAACAGCCACTGGAAGGATACTGTGCTGGGACTGGATAGGGCCAGTTGCTCTTCCTTTGCTAAATAAAAGAGAACCAGCACCTTCAAAGATGACTCTTCAGTTAAACTGAAGAGAAGGGCTGGCATTCTGACTAATGGGCCACCTTTGCATGTAATGCGCAAATGTGGGTCCAATGGACTAGGGATGTGCAAACTGGCTCGATGTCGAGCCAGTTTGACGTTGAACTGGTTCGTTTCAGTGGTTCGGGGTTGAACTGAACTACCCCCTGTTCGGTCCAACCCCGGACCGAACACCCCCCGAATGTTTGAGGGTTTGTGGACCTTTTTTGGTTTTTTAATAAAGGAATTCTTAAAAAAAACAAAAAAAAAACCACCTTATCCCCCTCGGGGGAGTTCCTGGAGGTGGTGCCAGGGTGTGTGTGTGTGTGTGTGTGTGTGTGTGTGCAGAAGTTTCCCCTCCCTTGACCGGCTCTTCCTTCAGCTGGCTCTTCGGCCAGTTTTCGGCCTTCTCCCGGCTGCCTGGTGACCATTTTAGAGACGGTGTGCATGTGCAATTGGCCCTGTGTAACCCGGGCCACACAGAGGCCAACTGCGCAGGCGCGCAGCCTACAAAATAGGCACCATGCCGAGGGGGGAGAAGGCCAAAAACCGGCTGAAGAGCCCGCCATAGGGATAGCCAGCAAGAAAGGGGGAACCTCCCGCTGTGTTGGGGTTGGTTAGGGCCAGTTGCTCTCCCCCTGCTAAATAAGAAAATCACCATTTAGAAAGGCGTCTCTTTGCTCAGTTAGGAGGTACAGGAACAGGAAAAGATCTGTACACAGGCACAGTTATTCACAAATTATGCTGAAATTAGGTGCAGAAATACCCTTCCTATCTACCATTCATTTGAAGGGCCTGTATCCAGGTTCACTCTTACAATGAACACAGGTACAGTCATTCACATAAACACATGTATGAGAATACAGACATCTGTATACTTGTTGCAGCATAATGTCTGAATCAGACTTTAGTTAGTTAGGTCCCTTCCGGTCACAATGGCAGGTATAGTGCAGGAATAAGAGTTCAATTAGTGTTTTTAGTGAGTATCCCCAGGGGCGCACCTAGCCAAAAGTCGACTGCCCCTCAAACTGCCCCTCCATGAATCCCCTCCCTCTGAGATTCCCCTGCATTTGGCCAATGTGCACGGGGGTGGGTGGTGGGTGAGCCAAGCAGGCCTCCCCCCCTTTGATGGTGGTGGTCGTGGTGGCTGGAGCAGCCACTAGGCCTGCCTGTTTGGCCCAGCAGTCTTTACAAACTGTGAGGCGCAGGGGTACTGGAGCATCTCGCAGTTTGCAAGGACCACTGGGCCAGACAGGCCCGCCCACTGGCTACTCTGGCCACCACCACCACCACCACCACCATGGGGTGGAGGGAGGCCTGCTCAGTTCACCTCCACCCCCTGGCCACCTACACTGGCGGCTAAAGGAAGGTAACTTTTAGTGGGGCAGCATGGCAAGGCAATGGTGGGGTGGGCATGGGGTAGCAGCAGGAGGTCCCTGGAGGCCCCCCCCCATCCATTGGAGGCCCTCCCAGAGGCCACGGACTGGGTCCCCAAGCTCCAGGGGTTAGAGTGCCTCTGAGTACCCCAAGGTGTGCATTTGGTGTAAGAAGGAGCCTTTAGTCAGTCCCTAGAAGCTTAGAAAGCCAGGGTGTGCTGGGTTTTTCTCTAGTTTGCAGGGGGATTGCCAAACCTAAAGCCTGTGCAACTTGTGGGAGGTGATGCTCCCTGCATCTGCCTGGACTGCTATGGTTTGCTAAGAATAGCAACAACCAACAGCAGGCCAACTGGCTCATCTAAGCTGGGGTGTTATTGCCCAAAGTAGTTAGATTGTGAACTTGCACCTCAGGTGCTGAATCGTTAGGTTCTGCACTATAATGGGCAAGTGGCGGGGGGAAACAAAGATACAATCCTTATGTTGTGTGCTTTGATGGGATTAAATGAAGTTGTGGGCCTTTCTCACCAACTCAGCCTCATGTCTTCACTGGTGAGGGTGCAAAGTTCCCTTTAAAACAAAGGAGGTATTAACCAGTTGTGCAACCATTGCACAAACATGCTTGCACTAGCACAACATGAGTCTGGAATGCCAGTTAAAGGCTTAGTACAAGTAGCTAGCACAGCAGCATTGTGTTAGCACGTTATCCTTGTGCAAATGCACAGTTGGGATGTCAGCCATTTTCCCATAATATTCCAGATTAGCATTTGATTGGAAACAGGGATATATGGCTAAAATTAACCATCCTATGGAAATGCCCACCAACAGGGTTACGGTGTTTGCCTCTGCAGATGAACGGCAAAATTTATTTATTTTTATTTTATTGTTACATTTATATACCGCCTTTCGTTAAAAGACAACCCCAAGGTGGTTTACAAAAGTTATAACATACAATAAAAAGGCAATAAAACATCAAGCTAAATATATATATATATAAAACAGTGAAAATATAAAAATATTTTTAAAAAAACAGTGAAATGTCTGGGATTGCTGTAATCACATACATGCCTTCTTGGGTAACGTCCAAATAGGGCTATGGAGTTGCACAATTTCACAGGAAGGTTTTACACTAAATGTTCTAAATTATTTAATAATTAAAAAAAAAACCACAGAAAGCCAGGATCTGGCATTCTTCTCCCAAATTGTTGGGTGATCCTGTCATGTACATGACACCCCCGAGGGGGAGAGGCTTGTGCCTGCTGGGTCAGAGCAGCAAATCAGTCACAGGTTGATTGCTCCGCTTTGTAGCAACTCTCTAATGGGTCAAAGAAACTCCCAGAATCCTCTTCACCCTCAAGCCATACATCCCTTGAGGTTGGTGGGGCCACCAGTGCCAAAGAGACATTTTTTCTAATTTCCCTTGCACTGTCCAGGCTCAAGAAATTGATTGGCTCCCTCCCTCAGGGAGGAAGCCTTAAGGTGCTCAACAATTATATCTTGCTATTTCTTACCATATATACATGCTTCCTGCCTTTTCTGACCAAAAAACAAACAAACCTCTGCTTCCTCTGTTAAGAACAATAAGGAATAGGTCAGGGATTCTCAAATCAGGGTCCCCAGATGTTGGACTTCAACTAGCATAATTCCCAACCACAATGGTCTCTATGTGAGTTAAAGTCCAACAACAAATGAGGATCCAAGTAGCATATAGGGGGGAAATTGAGGGGGACACAGAAGGGGCAAAGTGCATTTATGGGTATGGGAACAATGTCCAACGTATTAGATTTCTGAAACAGAAGTGAGGGGTGTGGTGGGGGGCAAGCCACTTGTCTGGTGGAGGGGGGTTGCCTCCTGTTGTGGTGCCATGTACTCTTCTCTCTTTCTCCTCCTTCACACTCATCTTCAAAGATAACGTTTCCTGTAAATCCATTGCATGAACCCTTTAGTCCTTCTTATCCTACTTGAAATGTCCCTCCATGCCCCCCTCTGGAGCCAGGGGCCTCAAGTTTGAGTAGGTAAAACAACAACAATAAACCTGAACAATAGCCAATCAGGCCAGGGTACAAAAAACTTGCACTTTGTCCCCACATGGATGGATGACTGGTGTAGCCCATACTGTTCTCGTGTAGCTGAGTGGGTTTCCTCTCAAACGTAGAATGAGAAAGTGGGCAAGAAGCAAAGAGTAATGGTCTCATCTCTCCCCACCACTTCAGTTTTGTCAGCCTTATGCTTTCCAAAATGTGGTGGGGCAAAAATCACTCCCCTCAATACGAACTTGGGGGAAAGGTGATATTCCTTGAGTTCATTTGGAGATAAACAATCCTTAATTGGATTAATCCTCAAGAGTTATCTATTGTTAACTACTGTCAATGTACAGGGTTTACAGAGTAACATCAGCAAAAGGGATAGATTTGTGCCCCAATGAATATACAAATTAAAAAGTCGAGGAGAGAACAAAATGAATGCCAAGGGAGAGCACAGAGTATCAGAGGGAACCAAAGGTTGCAAACAACACAGGTGAACAAATTAATTTTGAAGCAGTAAGGATGCATTTCAAGTTAGGATCAGAGGGACTAAAGGGTTCGTGCGATGGGTTTACAGGAAAAGTTATCTTTGAAGATGAGTGTGAAGCAGGAGAAAGAGAGCAGAGTACATGGCACTACAACAGAAGAGAAGAAATAGGGACGAGTCATTTCATGCAGAAAATGTCCTACTTACTTCCAATCCAATATTTTCAAAGGAATAACCAGATAGCAAAGACAGTCCACTTTCAGAGTGCCAACTTCTCAGTCATAATCTCTTCCCTGGATTCAACATAGTTTTGTTTTCCAATTGAGCAATGACTACCCAAACATAGGAAGAGAATATGAGAAGCCCACTATCTTGGTTGAGCAAGGGAGTGGCACAGACTTCATATGATCATGTAGCTTGCTTTCGGCACATTAGCTCTTGATCCATTAGCTGTAGTCAGAGTTCTTTGAGTCTTCCTTTGTACTTCTGAAACCCTTTTAGTGTGGAGGAAGCATCTTCTTGCAAGTCTCAAGATAAACATCTTGTTCCCAAGGCATAGCATAACACTTATTCAAAATTGTATTTCTCAAAAGCTTCAGTTTGGATAGTTTTAATCATGGAACAGCAGTGCTCGGATTATGTGGGGAAACTAAGAAAAATATTAATGAAAGTCACAAGCCACACCCTTTTACCTGCACCAATTTTAAATGCTCCCACTGGTCCTCATAAGCCACACCCCAGTACTGTTCCTACAGAATGCAATACACATTATATATAGAAAGATTTGATTATGGAAAAAAATAGGTAAGTATTAATGTGTCAAGAGCATTGGCCTCCTTTGCCTGTTTAACATTACTGAAATGGTAGAAACTTATCTGTGGCCTCATTCACACATAACGTGAAACCGGAGTTTTCCAAACCTGCGGTTAATTTTCTTAACCGTGAATCACATCGCAGATGTTTGTCTGACCACAACCTGGTAACTCTGGTTTCAGGGTAGGGGAGCCCTCCCTCTTCCTTGTCTGCCAAGGCCACATCTCTTGGCAGACAAGGAAGGACACTTACTTGGGACACTTACTTGGAGCAAGCCCCATGGAATTCAGGGGAACTTACTCCACAGAGACGTAAACAGAATCAGGCTGCATGAGTCACCACCAGTCCAATCCCATAATGCAGAGAAAGAAACCGCGCGCCTCTTAGGCTTCACAATCTCTGGAGTTGGTCAAGTGCTGAAAAATCCCTGTGGGAAACACTTTGCTCTTCATATCAGTGAGGACATCTCTCTCTCTCTCTCAGTCTCTCTCTCTCTCTCCTCATTCATTTGACACCGGCACTTTCTCCTTACTCTTACTCACTTGGCAGTAAGTGAAATTTGCTGTGAGTGGAACTGACTTCCAAGTAAATGCGCTTAGAGAAGTCTCAGCTTTGGGGATGTCTGGACGAAAGAGGAGGCTGTTGAGCCAAACAGGTACTGAACCGCACATGCCAAGGGATCGCACATTTGAGCCTCCTCAATGTGACAGTCTAGCCTACTTTGAGAGGAGAGCTGGCCTGCCTTGTGGCAGCACACATGACTTGTCCCCTTAACTCAGCAGGGTCCCCCTGGTTGCATACGAATGGGAGACTTGATGTGTGAGCATGGCAAGATATTCCCCTCAGGGGATGGAGCCGCTCTGGGAAGAGCACCTAGGTTCCAAGTTCCCTCCCTGGCCTCTCCAAGGTAGGGCTGAGAGAGACTCCTGCCTGCAACCTTGGAGAAGCCGCTGCCAGTCTGTGAAGACAATACTGAGCTAGATGGACCAATGGTCTGACTCAGTATATGGCAGCTTTCTATGTTCCTATCCCAGAAAGCTTCATACTTCTACTGTGGGCAAGATGTCAGCATGTCAGCAGGGTGGCAGCCATTGGTCACAATCTTCGAAGACGCATGCCGAGTGTGATAGTGCCTTTTAGGAAAGAATGGATCACCCGCCCTCACTATGGAAAGGGCATTTAAATCCCTTTAAATGGCATGCAAGCCCTTCTTCTGTCAGCAATTGCACTACCACGCTTGTAAGAGTCCCACACCAAGAAGCCGCGCACAAGCACAATTGCTGGCAATGGGGGAATGCCATGGGGCACTATTTTTCTGTAACTTTGGGAAGGGATCATGATGACTTCCTAGGAGGAAATATGTGTACGAAGGAGGGCAAAGGACCCTGGGGTCTCATCCACTGTGACCAAGGAAGTTCTTGTGATGGCTGACCCTGGTAATGCAGTCTTGGGACACCAAACTACACTCCTGTCCCCATGCCGACTTTCTGCCCAGGGATTAGCCCCCTCATGATATGGTCAGTCCACTGGGGAGGACCTAATTCTCCAAGATCTTCAGTCCTCTGGCACACTGTACTTTCATGAGGTAGGCCAGCCAAATAAGAGAGGGCCAGTCCACCAAGCCAAAGAATTTTGTAGTGAGGTCCACCACCTGGACCTCCAGTTCCATGGAGCAAGCATTATGTCTGCATGCTGTCTCCCCCTTCTGCAACTGGAGTTGAGGGAGGAAGCTCCTCCCTTGCTTCAGCTGCTATAAGCTGCTGGGGCTGTCCTCTCTTACAGGCCAGCCAAATAAGAGAGGGCCATTCCACTGGGCCAAAGAAGTTTGTAGTGAGGTCCACTGCCTGGACCTCCAGTTCCATGGTGCAAGCATTAGGTCTGCATGCTTTCTCCCGCTTCTGCAACTGGAGCTGAGGGAGGAAGCTCCTCCCTTGCTCCAGCTGCTATTGGCTGCTGGGGCTGTCCTTTAGTAAAGGAAGCTCTGGCAGCCAGTTCCTGCTCCTCTCTACAGTCAGTAAGACTGGAGAGACAGCGCTCTCCTGAATGGCTGGATTTGGATGGGAAACAGGGGAGAGTGGCACAAAGGGTTTCCACATTATGTCTGAAGTTAGCCAGAGAGAGAGGGTATGTGTGTGTGTGTGTGTGTGTGTGTGTGTGTAAAGAAGTAGATGCAGGATGGGTGGGAGACTGACAACAACCTGTTCATACCACATGATTGCTTTGCATTTTAATTTCCAAAAAATTAGAAGCAAAATTTTTCTTAGCTCAAAGTAATACATGCATGAAAATATGAAACTGGCTTATATTGAATCAGCCACTGGTCAAACTAAGGCAATGTGTGTCCTTTGAACAGCAGTGGCACTCCTGGTCCTTTATATTTATTTGTTTGTTTGTTTATCATATTTTTATACTGCCTGATATGTACATATCTAGGCAGTGTACAAAGTTTATTATTTAAACATCAACACAAATTAAAATACACAAACCAATAAAAACAGTAGCATAAAACAATTATTAAAACAAAATTAATTCTAATTAAAAGCCTGTGAGAACTTAAGGGTCTTCCTGAAAACAGAGGAGGAGATGCTCTTATTTCAGCAGGGAGCATATTCCAAAGCCCTGGAGCGGCCACAAAGAAAGCCCAGTCTCAAGTCACTACCAGATGAACTGGGGGCAACCATAACCGGACCTCTCCAGAAGATTGTAACAGGCAGCAGGGTTCATGGCAAAGGAGGCACTCTCTTAAATACCCTGGACCCAAGCTGTTAAGGGCTTCATAGGTAATAACCACCAGCACTTTATATTTCACCTGGAAACATATCGGCAGCCAGTGCAGTTCTTTTAAAACTGGTGTTATGTGGTCCCTTCGTGTTGTCCCAGAGACCAATCTGGCTGTTGTTCCAGAGACCAATCTGGCTGCCACATTCTGTACCAATTGTAGTTTCTAGACTATGTACAAAGGCAGCCTCACATAGAGTGCATTACAGTAGTCAAGCCTGGAGGCTTTATAACATCTTCTAAGCCCTACCACTTAAAAACAGCAGATGCCAGGGATGGAATATGCAAAGCAGGTGTTCCACCAGGTGAGCAGGAGCACTTCTTGAAAACAAACTACTCAGAGCTTAGATTTTCACATATCTTTAAGAATGGTTCAGAAAACTTCCTGTACTTTGAGTGAAAGACAACAGTGGCACAATATCCGGCACAGGAAGATGAAGTGACAGGAAGTATAGAATAATAAATATTTCAGCCCTCAGGTTGTGAGGAAATGTCTGCTGTTTTCACATCACTCACTTCAAAGGTTACAGGAATTGGAAACTCAGTTGGTTGTACTCTTTTCCTAATCAATTTGCTAGCATCCTATGACAATGGGGAAAAGTTCTTTTATTTACTGTCAGTTATTTATTGTTCATGTTATTATCCATGAATGAAGGAAGAAACTGTTGCTGTTTAATTCTCTGTGTTCTACGAGATCATGCTGGAGGCTTTTAACTGGCAAGGAAAGATAAACCAACTCATTACTCAACAGCCTTATGATGTGAGAAGTATTTATTTTAATGGCTGCTGAGTGGCCATATCTTTGTTGCAGAAACTGCTGCTAATATTCCTGAATGCTGGTGCGGATGCTCGTTTGGGCAACTTAATGGGGCTATTCTGATGATCAGCAAAAATTGGGCTAGCCTCCACTAGCCCGATTTTTGCTGATCGTCAGAACCACCGGGCTCACAGCTAAGCCTGGTGGTTCTGGAGCGGCAAACCTGCTCAGGAACCCCTGGCAAAAAGCTGGTTTGCGGAGCAAGCGCTCCAGCAAACCTGCTTTTTACGATCGTGAGTAGCTGCGGCGCCTTCGTGCTGCACCTTATCACGAGTAGACCCCCGGCCGGGAGACGAAAAGCCGCCTCCCAGCTCAGGGGTCTCCCCAGTATGCCCTGCGCACTCGCACAGGGCATACTGGGGCTTGTGGGGGCCATGCGGCCCCCGCTCCCCCCATACCCCACCGGCTCTGTCTCGGAGCCGGCTGTCGTGTGGATGGCCGATCCGGCCACCCAGGGCTCCCTCCTCACTCACTGCCCCAAACCAGGTCTCACTGATCGTGAGACCCGGTCCTACGTCTGGGAGATATACAGAGGTCTTTCTGGAATGGACTCTCAAGAGGAATTATCTTGTCTCAAGAGACCATTGCAAAGTCCAGCCCTTCAGAAGGAATCTCAGAGCAAACGGTGGAGATTTTCTCTGCTGCTTCCCTCTGATGCAAGTTTCAAAGAGTTGAACTCTGGAAAATGAAGGTAGCATGAGGAAAAAGACCCTCTCAGAAGTCCCATAGGGTCAGAGGGCCCCTCTGGGGAGTTGCTATTCTTGCCTCAGTTTTTCTTGCCTCAGTTTTTCAGGATACAGCACTTAAAACAAACCTCTTAATTAAACATGGGCATCTCCCTTGCTTTGCTGGGAGATTGCTCTTTAGGGTCCCAGATCGGCTCAGATGAGGAACCAAAGTATTTCTGATTCTGGTGAAAATAATTCAGTTCATTTTCCAATTCTCTCTGAACTGCTCCTGGGAAAGTTCAGACTTCCTTAATATTCACATTGGTTTCTGTGCCCTCTGAATAGTAGAGTCCCATATATTATGCTGGTTTTACAAATTAGACTCATTTCTTTTCATCCACAAATTAACTTCATCACTCAGCTCAATTTTGATTTGGGGAGAGATGCATTCAGGTAGAAATCCAAAAGGTGCAGCGGCCCCTCCCAATTGTTTTTTGCTGGTACCCCTGGTTCAGTCTGTGATCGAGCCACCGAACTGGCCCAATTTGAGGCTAAATGGTTTGGCACCAAATCATTTTCACACACCCCTTTGGTGGCCTTTTGACTATTGTTTGATTAATAGATTTTCAGAATGGAAGGAAGCTTCTTTGAGAGTCTCTCCCTCCCTCCCTCCCTCCCTCCACCTTTCCATGCTTACCCCCTCTTACTTCTGATACTTCTAGAGACTCATATCCAAAATGAAAAACCAGATACTGCTATGCAAATAGTATAATGTAAATAGTATAAATTATATCTTAGTACAACATCTTTCATTCATAACCTTTTGCTATGTAATATAAATAGTATATATCATCTTAGTATAAAGTCTTTACATATTGTAATATGTTTTAAAGGATCAAAAGATGTTATATTAAGATATGATATATACTATTTATATTACATAGCAAAAAGATTACGATCCAAAGATGTTATACTAAGATATTATGTATACTATTTACATACACTATTTGCATAGCAGGATCTGGATTTTCATTTTGGCTCTTTGTTCTACGATATTGCCCCCCACATTAGTTTTACTTCTAGATACTCCACATCTTGAAGATTGGTTGATATCAAAATTTATTTCTATGTATTTGACTGTGAATTTAATACTGTCTTTAATACTGACTATTAGGCCTCTGCAAATTCGGATGCAAAAATTCGGATTTTATCTGAAATGTCTCAAAATTGGTAAAAATCAGTAAAATACAAATCCATTTCCCGCCTTGAAAATCAGATCAGTAAAGTAAGAAAGAATTCTGAAATATCAAAATTAATTTCAGAAATATTTCAGAATTTTGGAATTCACAAAATCGTGTCTGCAATGTGTTTGGTGGGATCGTCACCCAGCATTCAATAAAGCAGGTAAGTCATATTCTTTAGTGTATTTTTCATGTATTTTTAAAGTGGGGGCAAGCTTGTGAAAAATGCAAAAGTATAAAAATACAATGACTTTAGCTTGTGTTTCTTTAAATCAAAGAGGTCTGATAAAAGTGGCTTAGGAGGGAGAGGACTCTTGCAGAGGGCAGTGGCCAACCAAGGAGCATTGGAGATTATCCAGAAGGCCGTCCAAGTCAGACTCCACCCAGTAAACCACTCTAAAGCCAGTTTGAGATAGGTCTAGATAATCAGTTTCCTCAACGACTGTCTGGATCTGGGAGGCCACCACCCTCTCAACTAGTTTCTCTGACAAGACAGATTTCACTATTTTTAGCTAGTTTTAATTCTTTTCCAAAATTCATGCAAAATTATAGGAATGACACATATCTTTGAAAAAAAATAACACAAATTCCTGCCAATGTGGACTTCAAGTGTGTCAGATTTCATAACCATATGCCTATGCATTCCAGAAATATAAAAGGAGAGGGAAGGGGCATGGTGTTACCCTGTTTTATGAAGGCAAATAGAAGATTTCTCCACATGCTGGTGGAATTATGGTCCAAGGAGGTTCTTCAGTTTCAGAAGTTTTTGTAAAGTTCTAGCTTGAAAGAAGCCAGATTTTACCATTTTTGGCCATTTTCTATTACAAAATTCACCAAAAATCAGAAAATTGACCAATGCTCTTCAGATTCATTATAGTGGGGCCCAACCTCTTTCCCCACATGTGTGGCAAGTTACAAGGATTTAGTACCAACTGGTGATTTTTAAAATTTCCCCATGGGGGAGGATCCAAATTGAATTTAGAATTCAGATTTGGATTCTGAATCCAATCTGACATCCAACATCACCAGAGTCCGTAGAATCCAAATCCAACATTCATATCAGTTAGGATATGAATTCAAATAAAACTTTTCGAAATATGTACAGACCTACTGCCTATTGGGAACAAACAGAACTTTCAAGTGATCAAAGCAGGAAGAAAGGAATTTGATATAATTTCATAGTTGTATGAAAGTTATTGTGTTGTATTGAAAATGTTTCTTTCTGTGTTTTCCCCCATGCATGCATTTAAGTCTCTTGGTTTAATTTCTCTTAAAATTCTTAATGCCACCTTAATTTGTTTCAGTAAAACCAGTGAGTCAGTATTCTGCGATTTAATGAGGGCATTCACCCAATCAAAAACTATGTTCTACCCAGGTTTGGGAGCTGTGTGTGCTCCCAATTTTCAGTTGTGTGGAAGCAAGGTAGGAGGAGAACCTGGGTAGAACTGATTATGTGGAAGCAAGGTCAATTAAAAGCCTGGGTAGCTTTTCCTCCTACCGCACAATCACTTCTACCCAGGTTTTCCTCTCACCTTGTTTCTACACAACCAAAAATTGGGAGCATACATAGCTCCCCAAGCCCAGCAGAACACAATTTTTGATTGTGTGAATGATTTCAGAGTGCCCCGCCCCAGTCAGAGTGCCCCGCCCCAGTTCTCCCATCAATTAGCCCACTGGGGCAAATAAAGGACCAGGTTTTCACTTGCCTGTCACTGATCTTTTGGGCCCAATCTCTTAAGAGCACAGAGCATGCCTGAGTCCAATCTTCAGGATTCAGGATGCAGACATAATGACTCACACACAGGATTCTTATGCATGCCCAGTATAGAAAGGGAGATGTGCACAACAGGGCTTCCGAATGCAAATTTCCCATGTTTGACTCTTCCCTCAGTGACTCCCTCCCCCCCCCACTTAATTGTTTGGTGATGATGGTGGCAAGAGCTTCTTGCTAAAGGCCTTGTTGGAAAATGATCCCTATGGAATACCAGAGAAGGCTTGAGACTCCTTCCCCCCACCCCCACCATCACGATCAAGTTCATGCCAGAGCCAGAGGACCACTTGAGCAGAAGCTGAGATTTTATTGAAATACCTATACAATATCATGGCAAATGTATTCATGAGCAAAGCTGCTATAGGCTTTAACAATAATTTAAACGTAGCAATTCTATCCTGAGATGAAGTTCCGTAAGTAAAATTTGTAACTGTCAGTGACCAGCCAAAAGGTCTGCAGGTCAGGCTCATATTTAACCCATCAAATCCATTGCACCTCCAGCCCCAATGAAGACAGGACACGCTCAGTTGGAGTAAAATAGGGCCACTTTATTAATGTACAATAGAATAAGACTTGCAACGAGGTACCTAACTAACAAGATTGCAGGTATTCATCCCGTGTGGGACTGCCTCCTAGGGAGGGCCATCCAACACCAGGGCAAAGGGCTGGGTACTGATTTGGTCAGGCACCAGGTCATATCTTCCTCTCACTGTGAGGCTTTCCCCCGCTGGGTGAGGGGCAACCCAGCCCACCCTCAATTCAAGCCAAAAAAGCTTTGAGTTCGTGAGTCAAGCCAGCCCCCCAAGCGGGGGAGGGGGTATTCCCAACTCTCTGGGCCACAAAACCCTGAAGGGCTGTTCATTGCCCCCCCTCACCCCAAGTGGACCTCCAGACAAACACCATTAATAATCTACCTACCCAACACCCACATTCTCCTGCCACAAAAGTGGGGCAAACCTCTTTTTAACCCCGCTTACCCCACTCCACCAGCGCTTCCTGAATATCTTGCAATCAGTCCCACCTCCTTCCCTAATTGGTTGACCCGTCACATGGAGCGGGAGGCAAGATGGTGCCCATGCCTGCCTCATGTGACGGGTAACAATGTGCACAGAAATGGCTGGCACGGATCAGCTTGAGTCCAGATTGGACTCAAACCTGACTGGACCAGTTCAGTCCGGCACCCTCTCGACCCCGCCTGGTTCAGTCCAGTCCAGGGGTGGTGGTGGTTCACGATTATTTTAAAAAGTTTTTTAAAAAAATATGTGGTACCTTTACTTCCCTTGGAGGAGTTCTTCGAGGCAGTGGGGTGGGGTCCACAGAGGTTTCCCCTCCTCCACACCGGCCTCTGTTATTCGGCTGGTTCTTCGGCCCATTCGGACCTCCATAGCTTGGTGCGGTGGCCATTTTGGATGCTTCTGCAAATGGCCTCTGCAAGTAAAAGTACCATTTATTTATTTACTGACTGACTGACTTACTTATTTATTTATTTAAAAACTAGACTAAAAACAAATTTGTGAACCCCTGAACAGTTGCGTGGGGGGGGTGTGTTCAGTCCGGGGTCAGACTGAACGGGGGTGGTTTGGTTCGACCCTGGACCATTAAACCAAACCGGCTCAACATCAAACTGGATCAACGTCGAGCCGGTTTGCACACCCCTAGTGACAGGGGCACAATCCCACATCCTGCCTCATTGTGCTAGAGTGGTGATGGGGACTGGCATTGTGGAAGATAAGGTTGCTCATGGAATATAGGGAGATTTCTCACACTGAGTCAGACCTCTGGTCAGTACTGTCTACACTGGGAAAAGGCAACATGTGGCTTTCCCAATGTTACTGAACTACACCTCTAATCTTCCCTGGTTGTAATATGGTTCGGGATGATGGGCATTGTAATACTGAAAATTCTGGAGGACTGCATGGTACCTACCCCTGATCTCACTGACTGGAAGGAGTCACCCCCCAGCCCTACCTGGAGATGGCAGGGATTGAACCTCGGACATTTTGCATGCAAGGCACTAAGCTATGGCCCATTTTAGTGTGTGGCAATTAATATCAAGATCTCCTTTGGATCTACTTGACCAAGATAACCCACTTCTTCATCTGATCACCAGGAAGATTCTACTCTCTCATCATCAAGGCTTAAAGCTCCCAAGATCCTATTTCACCAAGGAAGGTCAGAGGTTTTTTTGCTCTGCAAGGAAATTTCAACTGCTGCTCATATATAAATTCTTTTCATGGGTCATTGCTGATTTTATCAGAACTCAGACAACAATGGCTCTTTTACTTCCGCCAATGGGTTGTTGTCATGGCAGTTTATCTCTCACCTTTGTGGTTCAACGTTTGTTCCATCAACAACTTAAAAAGTTAAAGTTCATCTCTACATCTTTGCATCCAGACCACATCTGTTCTTTTTACTCCCATCAGGTCTGTGCCCAAATGCCAGAGTGCTTTACAATATGGGCTTTGATCCTGGCTAAGCAATATCTGTTATTTCGATGATCTATAATACTTCAGTCTCTCTCTCTGGCACCTGCAACAAGGCTGCTATGGCCGCCTCCCAGGTTCCAGAATCATGGGGAAATAACATCCTTTGCAGGAGTCTAAGGATAAATGATACACTTCTCAGGTCTCCTGCAGAGACCTACTATGGACTTGAGCATACTGTGACAGTTGTACTTCAGATGCTCCAATAGTGCAGTTTCAGCACATAACAGAGAAAGAATATAGGAGATCTCCAGAAATTTTCCCTACTGTTGTTTCTGCTGCTGTTGCTGACGTCACCGCTGCCAGGCACGCTAAGTGGGAAGGGAGTGACAGAGCAGGTTGCAAAGGCTCATGGGAAGAGGTTACAAGGCTCTGAGGGAGTAGAGCAGAGTATATAGACCCTGACGTTATCCACACAACCGAAAACTGGGTAGACAAATGTCCTACCCAGGTTTGGGAGCTGTATGTTCTCTCAATCTTCAGTTGTGTGGAAGCTGTAACACTCTCAAGGCAACACACAGACAGGCAGCAGCTTCTAAAGAAGAAGAAGAAGAAGAAGAAGAAGAAGACATACCTGGGTGTGGTCAGGGGAAATTAGGTGCTTGGATGGGTTAGAAAGGGCTTGCTCTGTGAACAGGGGATAGAAGGATAGCAGAGAGGCTGCTGTAGCTGGACTCTCAAGAAAGTCTGAGGGGAAAATGGAGGCTGGAAGAATGCAAGCAACTTTGGGAGGTGGTCCGAGGGTGCTGGAACCCTTTTGCTCAACTAAGCCCCAAACAGAAATAGTAAAGGTTTATAGAGAGGCCTTGCATTGCAGAGGCAAACAACTAGGTATGAGGAGGGAGAAGTGATTGAAGCTATTCCCACGATCAGTAGAAAGTGAGCTAAGGGAGCCTAGCCCACTTTCTACTGATCATGGGAACCACTGGGCTCATTTTTTTTGCTCCCCCCCCTTTTTTTAGCTTAATTTTTTTGCTCGTTTCCCCCCACTGGCTCCGTGACAGAGCCGGTAGTGGCCGATGGATTGTGTGAAGCACCTCATTGTGTGTGTAGTGGATAGCTTTTGTCTCAGAGCGAGCTCACGTGAGGGGGGAAAATGCTGGGTCACCCCTGGTGAGCTGCCTGGTTGCGCTTCTCATAAAACTTCTGTATTTCCAGTAGATTTAAAATGCTGCTGCCACACACACCCCTTATTGGCAGAGCCTGAAACCCTGCCCCCTCCGCTAGCTCTGTGACGGATCCGGCAGTCTTGTGGGCAGCCGATACAGCCGCCCAGGGCTGCTGCCTTGATCGTCTGCAGGGAGAGCAGGATTAGCCACAAGAAAAATCGCATGGGAAGTAATGGATATCAATAAGGTGAGATGATCCAATTCCTTTATTAGCCAAATTACCACATCTATTGAAGTTTAATTTTTTATTCAAAGACTTTATTTATTTATTTATTTATTATATTTATTATATTTATAAACCGCCCCATCCAGAGGCTCTTGAGTGATACAGGATGGCAAAATGTAGCAAAAGACAAATGAAATTGAAATACATGGCAAAAGATACATCAAAATACAAGTATAAACAAAAAATGTTAAATGTGTGGCATTTGAAGCTACTATTAAGAGTTACGTTGTGAATTAAAAATAAAGGTAACCCACTAATTTGATTGATATTAATAATAAAGCTTACCCACTAAATGAATTAATAATAAAGCTTAACCACTTAGGGGTATTGGTCAGTAACTCTTAACCGATACCCCTAAGAGCAATCATATTTACCCTTCTGGCAGCTAGAGGTGTTTTCAGGCTTAGTCAAAAAGAAATCAGAACAAACTAAACCAAGAATTAGCTACTCAGTGGATAGGTGAGTATACCAGAATATGAGTTGCATAGCTGAAGCACATATATATATACACACACTTAGAAGAGGGTAGAATACTTAAGACCTAATAAGAATGATTGTTATGAAAGTGACAATGGGAGAGAGAGAACATAGTTAGAGAGATAAAACATCTTGGCGGGGGGAGAGAGAGAAAGAGAGAGAGAGAGAGAGAGAGAGAGAGAGAGAGAGAGAGAGAGAGAGAGAGAGAAGATTCGAAAGGCAAGAAACAAAAAAGAAAACTCCCTGTTTCAGGCTGACTTTTTATTTTATATCTGAAAAGTCACACTTCTCTGTCTGTCTTTTCAGACACTTGATTGGTTTCCACCTGCTGCACCCCAAATTCTCATTGGCTCTTTAGCTCCTCATCTCCATAGCTATTAGAAATCTAATATTCTATGTTGATCATGACAACCTGGATTCTATCAAATATCCAATTTCCACTTTTTGACAGGGCTTGTTTACTCCTGTTCTTCATCTCAATACAGTACCAAGAACCATATACCATTTCTGACAAGGTGCTGATGAAAGGGATCTTCCAGTCTCCACATACATTCAAGACCTGTAACCCAAAATGATTTATGTGCTTTAGGGCAAACATGGCTCTACATGGTTTTGCTTTCCCTCAGACCAATGAAATAAGATGAAATAAGATGAGTTTTTGCTGCTTCTTGCTTCTTGATGGGGTTCTATATACTTTGTGTGGTTTGCTATGCTACTTCCCTATGCTTTGCTAAAGTACAACTTCAACATTTTTACACTGAGAAGTGATCTGGGAGAGTTGTTTACCTGTTAAGAGCAGAATCAAGCTAGGATTTGATTTTCCAATCAAACCACTTTGGAAATTTTTACTGAAAAATTGTATATAAATATTAGTAATAGTAATAGTATAGTTATAGTAATAGAACTGCGTTAATAAGATCTCAGTGACCTCGACAAATTTCCCACCACTCATACACATTTCTGAAGACATACCTGTCTAGTCATTGATGATACTGAATATTGTTTACCAGCTGTGTTGGTTTGTTGAGATGAATGACCTCGGAATGGTGGTGCATATGCTGGTAACATCTAGACTGGGCTACTTCAATGAGCTCTATATGGGTCTGCCTATGTACAAAGTTGGGAAACTGCACTTGGTATAGAATGCTGCTGCCAGGCTGGTCTATGTGTAATCTCAGAGAGACCATTTCAGTCCTATATTAAATGAGCTACACTGGCTACCAATAAGTTTCGGGGGTGGGGGGTGGGGGGAAGGTGCTGGTTGTAACCTATAAAGCCCCAAACAGCTTAGGCCCTGGGTATTTAAGTGAACATCTTCTTCTCCATGAACCCCACCACCCATTGAGATCATCAGGAGAAGTTCGACTGAAGTTGCTACCCGCTTGTCTGGTGGATACCCAAGGATGGGCCTTCTCTGTTGCTGCCCCAAGACTCTAGAATGCACTCCCTGCTGAAACAAGAGCCTCCACATCTCTGACAACTTTTTTTCAAGTCTCTAAAGATTTTTCCCCCAGCCAACCTGAAAACATACAGCCTGGAAATGGGCCAAAATGGCCATTCGAGGAGCAGAGAGCCTTCCTGCGGCCATGGCAGCACCCCCAGGGACCACTAGACCCAGTGGTGAGGGTTTTTAAAAAACAAACAAACAAAATTTTAACTTTAGGACCTCTGAAAGAGCTCAAATTTGAGCCAAGTCAGGAGTCTGTCTGGGGAGCACAAAAAAAGAACATGCCTGGTTCGGGTTGAGTCTAGTTCAGACTCAAACTGAACTGTGCGAACTGGTTTTGTGCACACCCCTACTCAGAGGATAGTTCTACCTGAGTAGACCAGTCCTCCGAGGAAGGGAGACTCATTAAGTCTGGAGTGGAGCGCTGCTCTACTTGCCAACCCCAATTGGTAGAGCAGCTCTCACTGGAAAAACAGGGGAGTTGGTCTACTGATTGGGATCAGCTGGTAGCGGAGACCTCCACCATGGACTTAGTGCATCAGCCTGTCTCGGAGGATTGGTCTACCACAGAACCCTCTTCAATGGGAATGATGCATCACCTACCTGTATATACAGCCTTGCCATAACATTCATGGTAGACCCACAGGAGTTCAAAAAAGTTCATCTGCCATCTTTGGATCAGATGCCTGAAGGAATCTGCAGCATTATAATTAGAATGACAGGTCTCAGATATTTGAGCACAAGTGTAGACATCATAACTGGGTTTCTAATGGTGGTTCCTCTTCTGCTCCAGGGACCTCTTCCTCCTTGAAAACCCTCTGGAGTATGACCTTCACACCTTCCCTAGAGTGACTCCTCTTCCTTCTCCCAACCAAGAAATAAATGAATGGGTTAACTCTGCTGTTTAAGGAGGTGGTTAAAAACATGCATTCCCAGAAATACATGTAGATTCTTCTAGGAAAAACACTAATATTTAAGGGAAAAAATGTAAGTGGGAAAGCAAGGAAGAGATAAAAGAAGAGAGTAAGTAGGACAACAATTAAGATTTCCCCCGCCTATGCTGTCGTGATTTAAAGCAGACTTGGATGAATAATATCAAAGTAGAGATGGTAATGAGTGGAAGGCAGAGAACAGCATCCCCAATAAGTTGATACTGGAGAGAGAAAACTGTCCAAATCCCAAACATATAGAGAATGAGGAGAATTCCATTAGATAAAATAGAGAGAACCCATATGAGCACACAAACAAAGGTGGACAATTGTTGTGGCCGGTGGCAGCGATACCAAATTGGGAAGAGGACAGCCACACACCTGTCCACACTGATGGCCATCAGTAAAAATTGACCAATACTATAAATGACAATGAAACATAAAAGTAATATAGAAAAATAAATAAAGAAACCAGTAGTAAGGAATATTGAAACAAAAAATATCCAAAGCACTGATATGAGGAGTCCAAAGTCGGCCACAGCCAAGTTCAGGATATAGGTGGTGAAGGGATTCCTCTTAATGCGGAAGCCAAGAAGCCAGATGACAATTCCATTCCCCGCAAGTCCAAATGTGCAGACAATACCAATGATGATTTTGAGAGGAATTGCTATACTGTCTCTATATATTGTTGAAATGTCCCAGGGAGAAGTATCATTGTCTGAGTTCCAAGTCTCTGTGGTTGTTGTATTATATTCCATCAGGGACAAGTATATCAGAGTGAAACTCTCATCTCTTCTTCTTGTGCCAACTTTCTCCTGTTAATGGAAATGAGACATATGGATTCAGTTCTTGCTATTGAGTCAAAGTAGTAATAATTTATTGTTGGTCCCATGCATTGCTGCTCTGGGGGATTTTTTATGTGGATCATGGTTTAGTGTTATTTGCAAATAATATCTTTATATGGAGAACTTGCTTTCTGAGTTGAGGAGTTGAGCTGGTGTGTTTATATTCTTCATTCTCCAATAATTTTTCTGCAAACTCTAATTCCTGTTTTTCACACGAATATTCACATTGTCACTGATGCTATTGTGTTTAGTGGACTAATGCTGCAATGCTTGCCCAAGAATTTTGATCCTCTGATTACAGCCCTGGAGGCATCAGGCACTCAATTAATTTTGGAAAGTGTAATATAAAGTCTCAGAAACTTCAACTTGAACTACAACAGCAAGAAAACTTTCCAGCCAAAACTGCTGCAGTTTACTTAAATAAGCAGTGCTATTCAAATGCAAATACAAAGAGCACCAAATCTAGAGGCTACAAGGCTAGTTACCATGACAAAAAAGTAAACACATGGCTCAGTCATGGTGACAAAGAGACAATCAAAAAGGCAAACCAGGAAGTGCCTCTGAGACACAAAGAACATGCAATGTTTCAGGCAAGACTTATAATGGAACTGTGAATCCATCAAGGAAGAAACGAGAATTCATCCTGGATTCTTGTGCCACAGGGAATATATTATGTTTGAATTAGACAAAGACAACAATTATGATCTAACTTTAGCCTATGGCAGAACCCTGGTCACATCGGGAAGAGGAATAGCTAAAATCCTCTGCAAAGGAGCAGGTGATACAATCCAAAAAGTTCAGATAAATAGTGCCCTCTTAGTACCAGAAATGCAAACCAATTTGATTTCCATTGGATATGGACTTAAGAGAGGATGCAAAGCAGTTTTTTAGAAAAAGGCATGCTATATTCCCGAAGGTGATGGATTGATTATTCATTCATTCATTCACTTTTTATACCACCCTTCCAGAAAGGCTCAGGGCAGATTATGACTGCTCATATGCGTGGTGATGATGGACTTTTTGAATTAGACTGTGTTACTGCACAAGCAAATGTGGCAAGCACATACCAACACAAAAATTGTTATTTTCTTGTGGCACAGGAAATTGGGCCACAGAAGATTAAATATTAAAATTGATCTTCAAATGAAAGAATTAATAGAATACTTTAAAACTAGCTGACCCTGCACAGAGCATCTGTGCAGTTGTGCAGTGAGCCTGTGGTATCCCCCCACTGGTGGCTCCCCCGCTCGCACTCCCCCCCCACCCCGCGGCTCCCTTGCTCGTCCTCCCCCTCACTCTCTGCTTCATGACCCCAGCCAGCAAACTCCCCAGCTTTCTGAAGTGGCCACCCACATGCCTCTCCGGCTGCTGCCTTCTTGCTTTCCGAACTCTCGCACTGTCAGCCAATTGCCTCCCCCCATCAGCCAATCGCCTCCTTCCTCCGCCAGTGTCAGCCGATCACTTCTTTTCTGCCACATCACCACGCATCACTCCCCCCCCCACAACTCTCTTGCTCGTGTTCTTCCTCCCACAACTCTCTTTCGCCTGTGTCCACCTGTCCTTCTGTCTCCATTTCTCCACTAGCAGGTGTGGCGGGCAGGCACTAACAATGGCCTCCCTGCCACCCAACCACTTTCCACAGTGCCCTCATGCTGGCCTAAAGCTCTTTGGCATGTTTTGAGGTGGTGAACCGCCAGCCGCCCCCTTCCACCAAATTCCCTGGTGCTTTATGTAGCAGCACCACAAACTCCTTCCGTCCCAGTCCCTGAACAACCTGCTTCACGATCCCAGCCAGCAAGCTCCCTCCTGACAGCAGGTGTGGTGGGTGGGCAGTAACAATGGCCTTCCTGCTGGCCCTCCACTTTCTACAGTGCCTTCATGCAGCTGACCCCAGCTGGCAAACTCCCTCCCAACTTGCCTCCCCCAAGTCAGCCAATCACCTCCTTTCTGCCACATCCCCACGCATCACCCATCTTTTTTATGTATTAAATTTTTATTGATTTTAACAATAATCATTCACAACACATTAAACAAATTATGGACTTCCTGCTCACATCTCCTCATGAGTCACCAACTGTAGAATTAACCCTTTCTATAATAATAATTCAAAACATAGATTTAAACCTTACAAACACGATTTTGATCTACTCAACCTGCTAATATTACTAAATTTCAAACCCTGTTGTAAAATCAATATTAGGAAAATAGTTCTTACGCATCACCCATCTTAGAGAAATAAGTATATATAAGTATATTATATAAGTATAAATAAGATAAGTGCATGTCCAGAAATGGCCAGCAGATGCCATTGTTGCATACTTAACAAAGGAGTGATACCTAGTTGCCTAGTGATGCCTAGAGTGTGGAATTCAAGGAGATACTGCAGCTGGTGCATACTGACATTTGTGGTCTGTTGCAATCAGCATGGTATAGTGGTTAGAGTGCTGGACTAGGACTGGAGAGATCTGAGTTCAAATCCCCATTCAGCCATGAGACTTCCTCGGTGACTCTGGGTCAGTCACTTCTCTCTCAGCCTAACCTACTTCACAGGGTTGTTGTGAGTAGAAATCTAAGTATGTAGTACACTGCTCTGGGATCTTTGGAGAAAGAGAGGGATATAAAAAGTAAAATAAATAAAAATAAATAAATAAAAATCAAGCCTTGCTGGAAATAAATACATTTTGACTTTTATTGATGATTTCTCCAGATGTTGCTATGTATATGCTCTGAGAGAGAAAAGTCAAGTGTGTGAGAAATTTAAAGAATATGTTGCATAGGTGAATAACAAATCTGGAAGAAAGCCCCAATGTTTGAGGCCAGGCAATGGAGGGGAATATATGTTAAGTCTGATAAAAGAATTTATGAAGTCAAATGTAATTTTGCACTAAACTTTTCCCGCATTTTAAAAAATTATTATTATTATTATTATTATTATTATCATCATCATCATCATCATCATCATCATCAACAAGATTTATATTCCGCTCTTCCTCCGAGGAGCTCAGATACATGCTTATTTTTATCCTCACAGCAAACCTGTGAGGTAGGTTAGGCTGAGAGATACATGACTGGCCCAGAGTCACCCAGAGAGCTTCATGGTTGAATGGGGATTCAAACTCAGATCTTCCTGGTCTTAGTCCAACACTCTAATCACAATGCTGTGCTGGCTCAACCTCAACCTACTGAAACAGCTGAAAGAAAGAACCGCTCTATACTAGAAATGACCAACTGTCTGCTGCATGATGCTAATTTAGCAGATAGGTTCTGGGGTGAAGCAGTGATGACTGCAAAGTACTTGCAGAAAAGATTGCCAACCAAGGCAATAGATAAAACACCGTTTAACTATGGCATGGGAGAAAGCCTTCCCTAAGTCACATCAGAGAGTTTAGATCAAACGCTTGTGCATATGTACCTAAGGCGAAAAGGACCAAACTCAACTGCAGATGTGAACTGGGAGTTTTTGTTAGATATGCACCTAGAGGGCACAGAATCCTTGACCCAAAAGGTGGAAAGGTCAAAATTTGCAATGCAGTGTATTTTGGTGAAAGACAAAGGCCAAGTAAAAATGAAATGCCAGAAATTTTACCAGAAAGCCAGATGAATGAGAAACCATGTGATTGGATTCCACTTAAACTGGAACCAGGCAGTACAACCAAAGAAGCAGTGCCAGATTCAGAAGGGCCTGCACAACCCGAACCCGAACTGAGGTACTCACAGAGGCCCAACAAAGGGGTTCCACCTGAAAGACTCTCACTCATGGCCAAAGGAGGAGAGATGCAAGAATCAATTTCATGGCAAGACATGGAAAGGATGCCAACTGATGAAGCTCTTGCACCAGTTATAAACCACACTTCATTTAGAACATTGCTCAGCGTGGCAGCAGTCAAAAGGATGCAAGTTGAGTACTTGGATGTAAAGACTGCCTTCCTACATGGGGAAATTGAGGAAGACTTCTACATGCAACAGCCACCAGGCTTCGAGGAACCTGGAAAGAAGGGGCTAGTGTGCAAACTGCAAAAGAGCACCTATGGCTTAAAGCAAGCAGCCAGAGCATGGAATGAGAAACTGAATCAACTGCTAGTTAAGGAGGGGTTCATGCAAAGAAAAGCTGACCCCTGCCTAGATTCAAGATTCAGAGAGAACAGATGGACTTACATCCTGACTCATGTTGATAACTTGATTCTTGCACACGAGAATAAGCAAGACAGTCTTGAGACTGTGCAGCATCTGAACAAGGAAATAGAGGTGGAAGCATCTCCCATTGCCTTGGCATCCAAATAGAAAGAGAAGAGGATGTGTCATTCCTTCTCAATGCAAAGCAGAAGATAAAGGATCTTCTAGAATGCCTGGGACTGACAGATGATATCAGTACACCAATGGATGCTAATTTCTGGACGCAAGATGGAGACAGCGAGCCTTTACCAGCCAACAATAAATACAGAAAGGCAATTGAAAAGCTTCTGTATATAGCCACAGTGACAAGGCCAGACATTGCCTCAGCAGTGGGAATCCTGAGCAGAAAAGTAAGTGCACAAAAGTGAACAAAAAGGTCTTTACCTGGCATCTAAAAGAAAAAAGTAAGGAAGCCAGGAGAACGTCACTGGGGAGGATTTTCCATTAATGGGGTGCAGCCACCAAAAACGCCCTCTCCCTAATAGCCACCTGTCTCACCTCATTTGGCAGGAGCACCCTGAGGAGGGCCTCCAAAGAAGATCTTAAGGACCAGGTTGGGACATACAGGGCAAGGCTCTCTCTCTCTCTCTCTCTCTCTCTCTCTCTCTCTCTCTCTCTCTCTCTCTCTCTCTCTCAATGTAGGGTTTTTAAGATTAAATCCAGCACTTTGAATTGGGCCCAGAAATGGACTGGGAGCCTGTGCAGCTGGCATGATATGCTCAAAATGTCCATTCCCAGTTAATAATCTTGCTGCCCTGCTTTGTACCAGCTGCAGTTTTCTTATCAAAGGCAGCCCCATGTACAACTCAATGCAGTAATCTAAGTGAGAGGTTACCAAAGCATGAGTAACTGTGGCCAAGCAAAGTCTGTCCAGGTAGGGTCTCAGTTGGCGTATCATCCAAAGCTAATAAAAGGCGCTCTGAACCACAGAGGCCACTTAAGCCTCTAGTGCTGGACCAGTGAGCACCCCCAAACTGCTAAGCTGGTCGTTCGGGGGGAGTGCAAGCACATCTAGAACAGGCTGAACATCAAGAAAATGTTCCAGGGAAAGGAACCACTAACCAACAGTACTTCAATCTTTTCTGGATTGAGTCTCAGTTTATTCACCTTCATAAGAACATAAGAATGACCCTGCTCCTTCACACATAGGCCCACCAGATGCTTCTGGAAGTTGTTGCTAGCTGAGCTTTTTCTGCCCACTCCAAGAAGCCTCCCTGGTTGCAACAGCATCTCCAGGCTTGGAGATTGCACTTTTGCTATGCTCAGGAGCTGCACCGCAATGTGAGCTTCTAGTCTATGTTATACATGGGGACAAGTTGCTTAGTTGGCAGTAGACTGGTTGCCCCTAGATTTGACTACTAACCCAAAAATTGGAAAGGGGATTAGCTTCTCACTCTCTTTGAGGGGTGCCCAGCTAAGCATACTCCCAGAACTAGCTACTTCAAGCGTCTGGCATCTAAGATAACTTCAGCCTTGGAATGAAATCTAAAATCTCCTCTTCCTCTCGCAAAGAGAGACACTACCTGGCCATCAGGCCAGGGTGAAAAGACAGATAAGACAAGTTTCTTATTTTCAGCCTCCATTACAATAGGGACGAGTAAGTGATGCAGCATTGAAAGTGTGCCTACTGAAACTATTGATAGAATTATTGGCAGAGTCAGTCCCAGCACAGGAGATTCCTTAAACGCAATGCACAATCCAATTGTCTTCACAATCACCCTTGAATGCCATAGGGGATTCACACACATTCATACCCAGGAAGGAGTAAGACACAATGCATTCCAAAAAAAGGTTGTCTGGGCTCCCTTATTCAGCAGAGCAGGACAAAAGAAATGTGACCTCAAGGGTACGTGTGCCCTCAAGTATCCCTAACTCCATTACCCAGTATGCTTCCTCGTGTAATTACACCTGGGTGTTCCCTTGTGCCTCTCACTCTGGTCCCCAGCAGACTGCAACAAGAGACTCCAGCAGACCACCGTGGTGTTCCTCTCCAGGACAGGTGATATAGCCTGTTGTCCAGCTTCTTCATGGCTAAACCTATCCCTTTCTCTTATTTCTGAAATCTTGCCCCTCTATCTTAAAGTACCTCTCTAGCCCGCCTGGGAATTTACACATAATTTGGAAGCTAAATGTGCCTTACAATAATTTCTTTCTTAGCATATTTGTAGTGCCTTTAAACTAGGGCCACATAGTAATTTAGTCTGATTTATTTTTAATACACTCTTTTTTTATTTAATTCAAACCTCCTTCTCAAGCCGATTTTCTTGAGTTCATACACTTGCACAAATTAAGGCTGATTGGAACTGTCTCCCCTTTTGAGCTAAATTGCCCACATTTGCCTGAACTAGGGGATGCAGGACAATCGCCCTCAAGGCAGTTTCATTAACAAAGCCTATGGATGCTTTGGCAAGTTCCTGTGTAGAAGGAATTGCTTGCAAGGAATGTCTCCAGAGATCTTTGCACTTGGTTTTCCAGTTATTTGCAGGCATAGTACAGAATTCATATGAAGTTTCAGAAAACCGAGCTTTTTTGACTTGCATTTCTTTGCCATGCCCTGAAGAAACATGCCATGCTGCATATTTACCTTGCATGGTGGTGAATGCTTCCCTCCCCGTTATAGTCACTGAATCCATGCGACCCAACTTCAAGGCATGCACCTAAAAAAACCACCTGGAAAGCTCTTTTAGCTTTCGCAGAGCCAACTACCTGTTCAATGGAAATGGGAAGGAAAAGTCTGGATTCAGTCCACGCTGCCACCTCTCACCCTCACAATAGCTAGTGCTGAACGAAGAACTTCATCTATCTGTGCAGCACTGAAATTTTGAGCCCACTCCATTAAGAGCACTGAATATGAACAGGAGTGGATTAAGCTGTTTGCTGCCCATAGGCAACGAAAGATTTGCTGCCCTCAACACAGAGAAGAAACTAGCTGACAGAAAAACTGGAGGATGACTGCACAACACTGACATTTTGTATTTAAAACACTAGCCTGCCCCTTTGCGCCTCATCCACAGGAATGCAGGTGCTCCAGGCGTGGAAGCTACTCTCTGCATATGTTCAGAGAAAACCTGCTGCTGCCTCCCAACCTAGCCAAAGGCTGCCTGTCCACCCCTCCCCTGGCCCACCTTCCCCCACCTGCTTGCACTCCAGTTTCTTGGCGAGCTTCTTCAGCACAGCAAGGTAGTGGTACGCTCAAGGTCAGCTCAGCCAGTCACATCCCCTCCTTCCCTCACCCACAAAACAGAGCCGTACCTCACTGGGTGTTGCTGGACACCAGCTGTGTCTTGGAAGAGACAGGTGCCAGTGGGCCCTGCTTTCCCTTTCTGGTCTGCTTGAGGGCCTGGTCGACCTTCTGCTTGGCTCAGTGCTCCGCTCGCAGCTTGGCCTCGCTCTTGCCTGGTGGGCCTTGTTCCACACTGTCCAGCTACTCCAGGGTCATCGGTGTCGCTACTAAGTGGAAAGGCAGCAGCAGAAGCAGCATGAGGTAATGTAGTTCACTTGTGGGCCTGCCCCCTGCCCACTCCTGCACCCTCAACTTGCTGAGCGTTGCCTGGTTGGGCATTGGAGATCGTAGGCACCACGCTGCCGAACTCCCTGCCACAGCCCCCCATGGTATGATATGTACAGGAGGATGTTAAAAGGGAATGAACTTCTTAGTTTGTTTGTCAAAAATTTGCCACCCCTCAAAATTTGCCACTATTGGCAAGTGCCTACTTTGCCTATGCATTAATTCACCCCTGAATATGAAGCCCCATTTTCAGGTCTTATAATACAACAATGAGATTCACTCACACAGAGCACTCTTGTGCATGCACTAGTGTACTTCATTGCACGGCTCATGGGTCACTGGCAGCTAGGGATGTACATGGAAAGGATTTTCCTTCCTTTCTTTTTTTTAAGCTTGAAACAAAGTGCAGAACTGCCAAAAGGTTTCATTGAAACAGTGGTTGAACTGGCTGTTTCGATGAAATAAACTCGAAATGTTTTCAGTGTTTCTGCCATGGGGAACAATGGAGAAACTCAAAACACCTTGTTGGTCCCCATGAGTAGCTGCAAGGGACACCAAAGTTGGTCGTGTGGTATAGGGATATGCAAAAATTAATAACTGTGATTTAATTCAAGCTAGAGTCAAAAGTGCTGTTTTGTTTCAAGCACAAATCAAATCAGCCCTAAGCAGGCTGCTTTGATTCAGACTTGATTCCGTTAAATCCAATTCAATTTAACCTTTACTGAAGGGAGGAAGGGGGAGAAGAACCTCTGCAAGTCTTTAAAAAACAAAAACAAAGAGGTGCTGGGGTGCTTGGAAATTACCTTTATAGTGCCTCTCTTTTCAATCCTTTCAGATCCTTTCCATCCTTTCAAGCAGCAAGCAGGAGTAAGGAGGAGGCGAGCCAACCTCCCATTCCTCCCTGCAGCAGGATGCTCACACTGGGCTAAGCCCTGAAATGCCCTGTGCACATGTGTGGGGAGGCCATTTAAAGGGATAGGCTAAGGGATAGGATAGTTCTTTTGGCTAAGACACCAGTGGTTTCACTCAAAAATATCTGCCTTCTAGCAAAACTACAACACTGGGCTAATCACCTTCAATGGCCACCCCACACATGTGGGAAGTGCTTCTTTCCTCTCCCTGGCATGCTGCCAAGATGGAAAGGATTCCACCCCCTCCTAGCAGTGACAACAGTCAGGAGGGGGTGAAAGATTTATTGATTGCTCAAAGGGATGGTTCACCCTCAGGTTGGCCTTGCCTCAATGCAAAGCATCACCATTGGAACAGAGATTCTCTTTTTTTGGCATAGATTTCCAAATAATCTCAGGCAGAGGCAAGATCTTACTCAAAACAAGTCCATATCTGTGAACTTATCACCATTAAAAGCTGAAACCACAAGATAGATTTTCTCAACCGGCATGAAGGACCAAACACACTCCTCCGTGTATAAGTGGCAAGGACCCCATACCATCTGATACAATGATTTTTATAGCTTTTATGATGATGGTTGTTTCCTGCTTTCTGATTGGATCTTTATATGCTTACGCACATTACATGACCAGCCCCCACGTTGCATGACAATGCACCAGACATTTGTGGTCACTTGCTGGCTGGCTTTTGCCTGCATGTTGAAATGTTCCATCTCCCACTTTCCTATTTGCCACTAATCAGCCCCAAACAGCAAAACATTTCCGGGTAGCAGCAGCAAAACATGGCCTCGTATGTCAGAGTTACTCGATCAGGCCTGTGATAAAGTATGGCCAAGCTAAAAATTCTACCGATCAATAGATATTGCCCAAATGCTTTTGAATAACCAGAAATTATGCACTGAAGCTCCTACAGGGGAATGGGTTTGGCAGCGAGAGGGAGGGGGAAGGTGCAGTGCCCAGCAGCAGCAAGGAGGGCAGGCAGGCAAAGGTCCCTGCAGCTGTGGCAGCAGCAGTGATGCGTGTGTGGCACACAACTTCCCGTCATGTCCCTGGGCTGCTGCCAGGCTTTCCACACCTCTGTTCTCAGGATATTGGAAGGTTGGGGGGGAGATCATGAGCTCAACACAACAAGGAGAGTGATAAACAGAGGTTTAAAAAGAAAGGGGAAAGGATGTCTGCCACCACAATTACTAATAATTATGGTGGCAGTTGATTGGAATGGTGCAGCCTACTACCTACCCTCTTGTCCCTTGCCCGACGTGGCTTATACTATCTGGCAGGGAAGCTGTTGTAGAGGGCCTGTAGAGACTATAAATGCTTCTCTGAGGGTGGGCAGGATGCCTCCTTATCTTACGGAGGCAATCATTAGACTGCTTTTGAAGAAGCCTGCCTCGGATGCCTCAGAGTTAAGCAACTACAGGCCTGTCTCCAGCCTTCCATGGCTGGGCACGGTGATTGAGAAGCTGGTGGCCTCCCAGCTCCAGGCAGCCTTGGAGGAAACTGATAATCTAGACCCATTTCAGACTGGCTTTCAGGCAGTGGCACCAAAGCTGGTCCAGGGGTGTGAGGTGATTCACACTTGTTTCACACAACTCCCTTCAAGATGTACAGGATATGGGACCGCATTTGATTCTTGTCCTTTCTTAATCAGCTTGTCGTGTCATATGACAAGAAAAAAAAGTTCTTTTATTAACAATCTTAATCTGTGAAAGGAGTAGATTCTTGCTGTTTAAGGCTCCATGATCATGGCGTCACTATGGAGAAAGGTGGGTTTTCAGCTGGTATACCCTGATCAAGAAGGATGGTTTTGCTTTCATGGCTGTTGATCAGAATTTTTGTCATGGAAATAGTTGCTGATCTTGCTAGATTTCTGTGCTGATGCTTTTTATGGCAGCTAATATATGACTGAGATATAGACAGACAGACAGACAGACAGATTAGATTAGATTAGATATCTTTCTGGAATGGTCCCTTTTGAGATCCTCTTCCTTCCTCCGGTTATTCAAGATACAACCTTTAGGAAGTGACAGAACAAATGCTGGAGGTTTTTCTGTAGAATCCCAGAAAATGCATGTATATGGTGGTGAAACACCCTCTTGGAGATCAAAGAGCCCCTCTGTGGTGGGTTGCCTTTCTTTTCTCTGTTTTCCATGTAAATTCTTTAAAAGGCTTCATGATCACTTTTCGCTTTGGAGATTATTGAAAAGTAAAACGGTCCATTACTCAATACCCTGATTTTGTAGGATGGTTTTGCTTTCATGGCTGCTGATCAGACTTTTTGTTGTTGTGGAGATTGTTGCTGATCTTGCTGGAATCCTGTGCTGATGCTCTTTATGGCAGCTAGTGTCACACACACACACACTTACTTTCTGGAGGTAGTCTCTGATAGCTAAGCAAAGAGGCACCTTTTTAAAGTGGTGGCTTTCTTTATTTGAACAGGGGGAGAGCAACTGGCCCTATCCAACCCCAGCTCAGCACCCCTCCAGTGGCTGTTGCTGGTGTCTGTCTTCTTTCTTTTTAGATTGTTAGGCATTTGGGGACAGGGAGCCATCTTCATTTATTTTTATTTGTCTATATACTGCTTTGGGAACTTTTGTTGAAAAGTGGTATATAAATATTTGTAGTAGTTGTAGTAGTAGAGTGGTCCCTCTTTGTTCCTCGTGTTATTCAAGACACAACCTTTAGGGAGCGACAGAACAAATGGTGAGATTTTTTTCTCACCAGAAAATTGATGCATATGGTGGTGAAACAACCTCTTGGAGATCCCTCAAGATCAAAGGGCCTCCCTGGGGGATTGTCTATCTTTTCTCTGTTTTCCATGTAAATCCATTAAAACAAGGATGCATTTCCCTGAGTTCCTAGGAGGATGATCATCATAGTCTCAGACTGGTTCAGATGAAAAACCAAATTATTTCCCATGGGGGAAAATAAGTCAATTAATTTCCAAATCAAATTCCATTCATTTCACTTGAATAACAAACAAACCAATAAATAAATAAGGTGCTACTCACGTCGGTTGCTAGAGTGGCATCTGTTGAATTTCTTCTTCGTGCATTTATTTATTTATTTATTTATCAAACTTCTATACCACCCAAACTTTTGTCTCTGGGTGGTAAACATAAAACAATTAAAACACATATAAAAAGTTAAAATAATTCAATAATTTAAAATCAACTATAAAATTAAAACAGACAGTTTTAAAAAGCTGGGAAAGCTTGGGTGAAAAGATGGGTTTTCAGATGTATTTTAAAATTTGCCAGAGATGGGGAGGATCATATCTCAACCGGGAGCACATTCCAAAATCTCGGGGCAATAACCAAGAATGTCCGTCTCTGTGTAGCCACAGATGTGTTGGCGGTAACTGGAGACGGACCTCCTCAGATGACCTCAAAGGGCAGTGTGGCTCATAGTGAAGAAGACACTCTCTTAAATACCCAGGGCCTAAGCCATTTAGGGCTTTATAAGTTATAACTAGCACTTTATATTTTGCCCAGAAACCAATTGGCAGCCATTGAAGCTCCATCTGCAAAGAAATAATGTGGTCTCACCGAGATGACCCAGAGACCAACCTGGCTGCCACATTCTGAACCAACTGAAGTTTCTGGACTACGTACAAAGGCAGCCCCACATAGAGTGCATTACAAAAGTCAAATCTGGAGGTTACCAACAAATGTACCACTGTTTTGAGGTCATTGATCTCAAGAAACGGGTGCAGCTGGCGTATCAGCCGAAGCTGATAGAAAGCACCCCTGGCCACCGCCTCAACCTGAGAAACCAAGGATTGGTGTGGATCCAGAAGTACTCCTAGACTGTGAACCTGTTCCTTTTGGGGAAGTGTGACCCCATCTAGAACAGGTAGAGCAAGATTGTCTCTGGAGTTCTGACCCCGCCCAATAAGTACCTCCATCTTATCTGGATTCAGCTTCAGTTTTTTCTCCCTAATCCAGCCCATTACCTGCCTTCCAGGCAGGCATTTAGGGAGGATATGCCAGCTCCTGAAGAAATTGACACGGAGAAGTAGATCTGGGTGTCATCAGTGTATTGAGAACACCCAGCTCCAAATCCCCTGATGATCTCTCCCAGCGGTTTCATGTAGATTTTAAAAAGCATTGGAGAAAGTATGGAGCTTTGAGGGACACCATATTTAAGCTCAGATCTCAAAGAGCAACAGTCTCCAAGAGACACCATCTGGAATCTGTCCAAGAGGTGGGAGCAGAACCACTGTAAAACAGTGCCTCCTACCCCCCAGCACTCTGAGATGTTCCAGAAGAATGTTGAAATGAGTCTAGATAATCAGTTTCCTCCAAGACCGCTTGGAGCTGAGAGGCTACCACCCTCTCAATTACCTTGCCCAGCCATGGAAGTTGGAAACAGGCCTATAATTGCTCAACTCTAATGCAGGGATCTAATGCAGGCTTCTTTAGAAGAGGTCTAATGATTGCCTCCTTAAGACAAGGAGGAATCCTGCCCTCCCTCAGAGAAGCATTTATGATTTCTACCAGGCCTCCTGCAAGAGCCTCCCTGCTAGGTAGGACAAGCCATGTCGGACAAGGGACAAGAGAACAAGTGGTAGGCCTCAGTGATCCAAGCAGCTTGTCCACATTCTCAGGAGTCACAAACTGAAACCGATCTGGCCGAATCACATAAGAGGGTTTGTTGGACACCTCCAGTTCAGACATCAAATTAATTGTGGAGTCTCCATCTAGGTCAGCCCGAATCTGAGAGATCTTATCTATGAATAACTCTTTAAACATGCCACAGTGAGTAACTGATGACTCCAAATTCTGGTTCAAGGGAGGTGGGGGCGGATATTAGTCCCCTCACAACCATGAACAACTCTGCTGGGCATGAACTCGCAGAGGCAATAAGGGCAGAGAAGAACCGCTTCTTTGCTGCACATATTGCCTGAGCATAGATCTTTAATGATGTATGCTGTATGATGTAATCTGTCGGATTTGAGTCGAGTCTTTCTCCACTTGCGCTCCAGTCACGTACCTTGCTGCTTCAGCCCCCATAGATCTTCTGTATACCAAGGAGCCAATTTTGAAGTGGGTTGGAGGGGATGCTTGGGAGCAATCGTGTCTACTGCCCTGGTGAGCAAGTTGTTCCAATTCTCCACCAGGGCATCAACAGGATCACTGGCAAAGCCAACATTGAATCAATCCAAGGCTTCTTGGAATCCTACTGGATCCAATAACCTCTTCGGGCGGACCATTCTAATGGGCCCCTCACCCCTGCGTAGGTGGGAATTGGTCAGAAGTCCAACCTTAACCAGATGGTGGTCTGTCCATGACAATGGGGAAATCACAGGAGTCCCCACCCACGGACCACCACCTTGATCAGAGTAAAATACCAAATCAAGCATGTGACCTGCAATATGTGTCAGTCCAGAGACCACTTGGGATAGGCCCATAGTTGTCATGGCTGCTATGAACTCCCGAGCTACCCTGGACAAATTGGTCCTGAAATGAACATTGAAGTCCCCGAGCACCAAGAGTCTGGGAGACTCCAATGCGAGTTTCGCGACCAAGTCCGTGAGCTCAGTAAGGGATTCCGCTGGGCAACAAGGCGATCAGTACACCAACAGAAGTCCCAATCTATCCCCAGTCCCTAAACTCAAGTACACACATTCAGTATGGTCTGATACCCTGACAGGGACTCTGGTAAGGGAGATGTTATCCTTATAGACCACAGCCACCCCACCTCCCTGCCCATGTCCCCTCACCTGCTCCTGTACAGGATATCCTGGAGGGAGAAGTTGGGACCGGACTGGACCACTAGCCTCCCCCAACCAAGTCTCAGTAATACATACCAGGTCAGCCCCTTCATCCATAATCAAATCATGGATGAGTTTAGGCTTATTTTGGACCAACCTTGCATTGCAGAGGAGCAAGGTAAGGCTATGTGGGTTGTTGGCATGCTCCCCGAGGTCAAAGAGATGGCAGGACAGCTGGAAGGGGAGACAGCTAATAAATTTCTGACTACCCTTCCCCTGGAATGCCCTGATCACCTGCCAACATTTCTTCTTCTATTCCCCGCCACCACTGGGATAGCTGCCCCATAGTCAACAAAGGTGCTCCCTGTCTCCCCATTGCCAGATGAACCCAAACACATTGCAGCAACTTCAACCCAATTCCCCCAAAGCTAAAAACTGATTAAACAGAAGCCCTCTAGACCTCACCCTTGTTCTTCCCCGATGTGGATCCCCCCAAGGGGCGATCCCCTTTGGTGTACCCCTTTGGTTGCAGACCCAACTGCCACAAGGCTGAGCAGATGACCTGAGGAACAGCTGAGTCACTTAGGGGCTAGTCCCAGTCCTGCACACGCCCTCCACAGATGTTACCTAGAGGCTGCAGCCCCACAGGGGAAGCAGGAGCTTGCTGGGAACAGCATAAGGAGCCCCCATGACTTACCTGCTCTCTCACCCCAGGCAGCACTGGGTGGGAAGCGGAATGGACTTCTCCTTCTCCTCCGCTGGGCATCCCCCAAATGCCACTGGCTACATGATTGTTATGATGGCAGTACAAGCATCATAGCCTAGCTCAGGATCTGAACACGGATCCATTTTCTGATCATCTGTTTGTTAAAACAAAGTTGGAGGTAGGGAGCTTGCTTGTGTGTTAACCCCATCTAGATTGGACAATTTTTACTCTTTCATCATTTTAAGTGGATGTATTTAAATAGTTGCTTGGGGTTTTTTTTATTATTATTATGCATTACCTACATGCAACCTAGCCATAGAATTCATGGTAGAACATTAGGAGTCCAAACAAGTTCATCTGTCATCTTTGGATCAAATGCCTAAAGGAATCCTCAGCATTATAATTCGAGTGACATGGGTAGAATATCTGAACAAAATTCAGACATCATAACAGGGTTTCTAATGGTGGTACCTCTTCTGCTTCAGGGACTTCTTCCTCCTTGAAAACCCTCTGAAGTATGACCTTCACATTTCCCCTAGAATGACTCCTCTTGCTTCTCCCAACCAAGAAGTAAATGAATGGGTTAACACTGCTGTTTTTAGCACCTCCTTAAATAGAGGCATTCCCAGAACTACCTGAATCTGTGAAATGGAAAGTCAAAATGGACCTCAGTTAAATAAAAAGCATTCAGTGGAAAAGCAAAGAAAAGATAAAAGAAGAGGGTAAGCAGGACAACAATTAAGATTTCCCCACACTGATGCTTTTGTGTTTTAAGGCAGACTCAGATAAAGAGATCAAAGAAGAGATAGTTATGAGTGGGAGGCAGCGAACAGCATTCGTAATAAACTGATACTTGGTTGAGTGAAAACTCCAATTCCCAGACCAGTATTCAGACATACGAGGAATAATGGGAATTCCATTATAAAAAAATGAGAAGATCCATATGAGCACACACAAAAGGGTGGACAACTGTGGTGGCTGGTGGCAATGATACCAAACTGGGGAGAGGACAGACACACACCTGTCCTCACTGATAGCAGTCAGCAACAGTTGACCAACACTATACAGTAATGTGGAAAGTTCAGGTTTTAATATATTTTATTTATTTTATTTTATTTTATTTTATTTTAAATATTTCTATACCACTCAAAACATTATGGGTGGTTTACAGTTAAAAAATAATATTCAAAAAATAGATACAAACATAATTATTAAAACATGAGTACACTATATTGGATGTGTATTGGATCCAAAGCATTGATATGAGGAGTCGAAAGTCGGCAACAGCCAAGTTCAGGATATAGGTGTTGAAGGGAATCCTCTTAATGTGGAAGCCAAGAAGCCAGATGACAATTCCATTCCTCACTACTCCAAATGTGCAGACACCACCAATGGGAGTATGGAAGAAAAGTTCTATACAGTCTGTATATATGTCTGGATTTTCCCTGGGATAGTTTCATTGACTGAGTTCCAAGTCTCCTTAGATGTTAAATTATATTCCATGGGGGACAAGTATGTCAGAGCGAAATTTTCATCTTTTCCTCTTGTCCAGACTCTCTCCTGTTATTTAACAAGAGACATATGGATTCAGTTCTTGTTCCTGAGACAAACAAGTAATAATGTATTGTTGGTCCCATGTTTTGCTGCTTGGGCGGGGGGGGGGGGGTGCTGTTCCGCTCCTGTGAAATCCTGAATAATTGCATGCTGCACCATCAAATCACTTGGGAATAATGGAAGTATTGATGCTGTGTGCAATTTCACAGGACTTCAAGGGAGCGGAAGAGACCCACCTATGCAGCAGTTCTGGCTTCTACATTCTCATGAGTTGTACAGGCAGGGGTTCGAAGGTGGGAGAATTGGATGGGGACTCTCTGCTTCCAAGATGGGGCCTCTCTCAGTGAACCTCTTCACCACTCAATGGTGGTCCCTGAATTCTCCAGAAAGAGAATTGCTAATATTGCTGAATGCCTGTCTTATGGTAGCTAATGTACTTGTATGTGATATGCTTTATACAGATAGCTTTCTGCAATGGTTCCTGTAGGGATGTGCATGGAACCAACGAGCCTGGTTCTGCCCAAATCCAGTCTGGTCTAGCCATGGAGCTGGCTCGAGTTGTGCCACCACTGCCAGCGTAGGGAGTGTGCTGCTACGGGAGAGGGGGCATGAGAACATGCCGCCTATGCCCTCACTATGGCACTCTGTCCAGCCAAGCCTTCCTCTTTTTACTCCCATGGAGTCAGATGCCAAAAGGCCACAGTGGTTTATAACCGGGGTTATGATCCTGGCTGAACCATCCCTGATATTCCTATCCTCTAGAACAGGGATTCTCAATGTGTGGGTCCCCAGATGTAATTGGACTTCAACTCCCATAATTCCCAACCAAAGGCTACTTGGGCTGGGGGTTATGGGAGTTGAAGTCCAATAACTTTTGGGGACCCACACATTGAGAAACCCTGATCTAGAATACTTCAGTCTCCCTCTCCATCACCTGCTGCAAGAGCTGTCATACTCAGCTTCTCCTTCTTCCTTGCTTCCACATAATCACTTTTCCCTCCTCCTACATAGTTGTTTTCTCCCACACAACTGAAAATTGGGAGTACACACAGCTCCCAAACCTGAAAAGGACACATGTACTACCAAGTTTTGGGTTGTGTGAATGACCTCCCTGTCTTATTTCCAATGATGTCATCTAGACTCCCTCCCTCCTCCTTTCTTACTAATCTCCCAGGGTAAGCAAGAAGCAGGAACAATACTCATGTTCAGTCAAATCCCACAAGTAAAGTAGAGGAGAGCCAGAGAGTTCCTCCTGCCTAAGCTTAAGCGAACAACCTGGGAGTGATGACTGACAGGACGTAATCTTTCTTCAGGGTTGCTGCAATGCAGGGCTTCTGCAAGTCCAAGATGACACTGAAGCATCAAAGCATAATTTTAGACAGATATTTGGGGCTATTGGATCATTGGATGGAGAGATAAAATGCTGGGTTCTCGAGGTAACACTCGGAGTCATCAGTACACAGGTAGGGAAGAAAAGGGCATAATAAAATGAGCAGCGGACAAGAATGATGCGAACTCTATGTATTGTAGACCTTTCAGTTTGACAGTAGTTAGAATGTTAGTGACTTTTGTGGTGGACGTTGGAGTGGGGTTCCCAGATTGGAAGTGATCCAGCTCAGAGGAGGAGGAGAGAAAAGCACACTCCAACCATTTGGAGCCAAGGGTAGGAGGGAGATTGGATGGGAGTTGGAGAGCCAGGATGGCTCGATGGGTCTTTTTGAGGATGGATCAAGGGAACTTTGTTCCCCAAAATGACGGAGCCAAAGAAGTAAGGAAGGAGCCTAAGACCGGTGATGTGGGAGAGAAGAGGGATGGTGACTGAAGAGATGGTAATCTGGAATACGAAAGGGACAGAACTAGAATGTGAAGGGATCCATGCAGGACAAAAGTGATTTCAGTGCATCATATCTGCAGGAGGAAAAAGATGAAAGGGCTGAGGGAGGTCAGTAAGTAATAGGTTTATTGTTGTGACCACAGGTCATGACATAGGAGAACACAGAAGAAAAAATACAACATATTGAAAAATTACATCAGTTGTGTTGAAATACAACCAAAGCGACTCTTCCTTCCTTCCTTCCTCCCTACCTCCCGTTCTTCCTTTTACATATTTATATAGCACCCAAAACCCATGTTTCTGGGCAGTTTACAATGAAGCAAAATAAACAGAAAAAGTAAAAACATTAGTTAAAACAAAATAATAACAAAAATGTTAACACATTACAACAATTTTAAAATATCTAAAAGTATTTTACAAGTGTTAAAACAATATTTAACACTTAAATATTAAATATATAAAAGTGTTAAACAATATTTAATTAAAAGCCCAGATGAACAGATGTGTCTTCATAGACATTTTTAAAACTGTCAGATATGGGGAGAAGAAGATCTTCTCTTAAATATCCAGGGCCCAATCCGTTTAGGGCTTTATAGGTTATAAGCAGCAGCTTGTATTTTTCCTGGAAACTTATCAGCAGCCAGTGTATCTCCTTCAACACGGGAGTAACGTGATCTCTCTGAGATTTATTTATTATCTATCTATCTATCTATCTATCTATCTATCTATCTATCTATCTATCTATCTGATTTCTATACTGCCCTTCCAAAAAATGGCTCAGGGTGGTTTACACAGAGAAATAACAACCTGGCTGCCACATTCTGGACCAACTGTGGTTTCCGAACTATGTACAAAGGCAGCCCCACATAGAGCGCATTGCAGTAATCCAGTCTGGAGGTTTAACAAATTTCTGAGAAAATACATGTCTAGTCATCTATGATATTAAATGTTGGTTACCAGCACCCCCAGAAACTGTCAGACCCAGTGGTGAGGGTTTTTTTTTTTTTTTTTTTAAAAAGAATTTAACTTTAGAACCCCAAAGCCAGCTCAAATTCGAGCTGAGCCAGGGGTCTCTCTGGGGGGCATAAAATTGAACATGCCCATTGGGTTCCAGTCTGGTTCAACTCAAACTGAACTGGGCAAACTGGTTTTGTGCACACTCCTACTCAGAGGATAGTTCTCCCTGAGTAGACCAGTCCTCTGAGGTGGGCAGACTCACTAAGTCCAGAGTGGAGGGCTGTTCTACTTGCCAACCCCAATTGGTAGAGCAGCTCTCCCTGGAAAAAAACCAGGAGAGTTGGTTTACCGATTGGGATCAGCGGGTAGGTGAGCCCTGCACTCCGGACTTACTGCATCATCCTGTCTCAGAGGAATTGTCTAGCACAGAACCTTCTTCAGTGGGAACGATGCATCACCCATATACAGCCTAGCCATAGAATTCATGGTAGACCGACAGGAGTTCAAACAAATTCATCTGCCATCTTTGGATCGAATGCCTAAAGGAATCTGCAGCATTGTAATTAGAATGACGAGGCTAGAATATTTGAGCACAAATGCAGACATCATAACTGGTTTTCTAATGGTGGTTCCTCTTCTGCTTCAGGGGCTTCTTCCTCCTTGAAAACCCTCTGAAGTATGACCTTCACACTTTCCCTAGAGTGACTCCTCTTCTTTTTCCCAATAAAGAAATAAATGAATGGATTAACACTGCTGTTTAAGGAGGTAGTTAAAAACATGCATTCCCACAAATACCTGAATATGTCCAAAGGTGAATGATAAGTAATTAAGAAAACAGCATTTAATGGAAAAGCAAAGAAGAGATAAAAGAGGAGGGTAAGAAGGACGACCATCAAGATTCTTGCCCGCCTATGTTGTCGTGATTTAAAGCAGACTCTGATGAACAGTATCAAAGTAGAGATGGTAATGAGTGGAAGGCAGAGAGAGGCATTTATAAGAAGTTGAAAATAGATGGAGAGAAAACGCATATTCCCAGACAAATTGAGAATGGTGGGAATTCCATTAAATACAGAAGAGAGGACCCATATGAACGCACAGACAAAGGTGGACAATCGTGGTGGCCGGTGGCATCGATACCAAATTGGGAAGAGGACAGACACACACCTGTCCACACTGATGGCTGTCAGTAAAAGTTGACCAATACTATAAAAGACTGTGAAAAATATATTATAAATAATAATGAAATCATAAGTAAAGAACATTGGAACTAAAGACATCCACGGCAATGATATGAGGAGTCCAAAGTCAGCCACAGACAAGTTCAGGATATAGGTGGTGAAAGGATTCCTCTTAATGCGGAAGCCAAGAAGCCAGATGACAGTTCCATTCCCCACAAGTCCAAATATGCAGACAACACCAATGGTGATACTGAGAGAAAGTTTTATATTGTATCCTGTATATATTCCTCGACTTCCTGTGGGATAGCTTTCATTGACTGAGTTCCAAGTCTCTTTGGATGTTGTATTATATTCCATCGGGGACAAGTATGTCAGAATAAAACTCTTGTATCTTTCTCTTGTGCCAGCTCTCTCCTGTTAATGGAAAGGAGACATATGGACTCAGTTCTTGCTATTGAGTCAAAGAAGTAAAAATGTACAGTTGGTCCCATGCATTGCTGCTCTGCGAGTCTCTTCTGCTGCTATGAAATCTTGCACAAAGGCATGCTGCATGGTCTCTTCAACCAGAAATAATGGAAGCATCTGTGCAGTATGCAACTGCACAGGACTTCTTTGGAGTGGAAGAGACCCACCCATGCAGCAGGTCTGGCTTGTACATTCTTGCAAGTGGTACAGCGAGGGGTTGTTTCCTTTTTCCATTTGCTGCACAGAATCCCAGCCAGTGTTCTCATCACCTCCCACTCCAGGACAGGATACTCTGGCATTACCAACTGAAGAGATGTGGCCGTGGTACAGCGAGGGTAGGAGGGGGCTGTGTCCACCCCACCCCACCCCAGCGGTGGTGCACATGCCACTCCTGCTGCCCTGTGCAGTTGCCTGTGCTGCCACTTTCCCATGGATGGCATGCACACACTTTGATGCTGACACAGGGTACATGAACACCCTCCATTCCCAGTCAACTCCAGGGACCCTTGGAAAGAGGGAGGCCCTATTCCTTTCTCCAGGCAGGAATGGGTTCCCTTCTTCCGAGTGGCTTCTCAGCTGGCAGGTAAAGCAGCAGTGGGTGGTAGAAACTGCAGCAGCAAGTGGTAGGAGGATGGGGGAAGGAAGCGTGAGTGAAGACTGAGGGGCCCCACCCTCTGCCACTCCTTGTTTATTGGATGCAGGGTCACACCAGTATCACTGTCCTGAGCTGTGGAGTACATTCATATTTTAAGATAGGAAAGACCACAACCTTTGGAGTATGTTTTGTTTATCCCCCCAAACCACATGCATTTGTACCCCCCCCCCACTCTCGAAACCCATTCATCACTCCACAGCACTCCTTGGATTCTGCTAATAGGGCACAGTCAATATATTTGAAGCAGAAGAGTTTCCTCTGCCACTGAGTCAAACCTTATCACAGTTTTCTCTTGTAAGTTGCATCAATACACAAAGCAGTAATATTTCACACTAGGGGCTAATTGTAAATGTTTTTAATTGTTTTTGTTGTATTTTTATGTGGAGCATGGTTAGTCTCTTTTGCAGATAATATCTCTGTTCATAAAACTTGCTTTCTGAGTTCCGGAGAGTGAAGAGCTGAGCTTGTGTGTTCACATTCTTCATTTTCCAATATATTGTCTGCCAATTCTAACTGCTGTTTTTCACACAAATATTCACATTCCCACTGAGCTAGGGGCATACTCAGAACTCCAAGGAACTTCACAAAGCACACAGTGACGTAGACAGCTAAGGAGAAAACCATGGGAGAAGAGAGGCTTTGAAAAGGACACCTCATTTTCCTGGCTGTTATTTGAAACTAGTATTTTTAAGCCCGTTATGATAACGGGCGCTAGCTTTCTATCCCGTCTTTTCTGTCTCTCTCTCTCTTTCTGTCTCTTCCCCCCATCCTTGTCCCCTCTCTCTTTTTGTTTTTTGTTTTGTTGTTGTTCTCTGTTTTTGTTCTTCCTTATTTTGCTTTTACTTTTTTTGGGGTGGTGGTGGATGAATAACGGCCAAAATGGCCCATGAGAAGGTGGCCGCCCCCGCCTATCGCCCTCCCGCGCACCCAGCTGCCGGAGCCCACCTTACCCGCTCCAGCCCGAAGGAGAAGAGAGGAACTCGGAAACAGAGCTATTCTCTGTGTTAAGCTGCTGCATATACTGTCGCAATGGACGCAATAGGCGTCCTTTGCGTCCATAGCGGCAGTTTGAGCAGTGACTTAGCACAGAGAGGAGCTCTGCTCGTGAGCTCCTCTCTTTTCCCTCGGGCTGGAGCGGGTAAGGTGGTCTTCAACAGCTGGGAGGGCGATAGGCGGGGGAGGCAACCTTCTCATGGGCCATTTTGGCCCTTAATCTTTTTTGGGGGGGAGCGGGGAAGGTGATTTTGGGCAGCTGGGAGGGCGGGTGAGCAGGCGGCGGTGGCGGCTGTGAGCGGGCGGGAGCCTCGTTGGCGGCTTCGCCGCCACCTCGCCCAGCTTCATTTTGGGCAGCTGGGAGGGCGGGTGAGCAGGCGGCGGCGGCGGCTGTGAGCGGGCGGGGGCCTCGTTGGCGGCTTCGCCGCCACCTCGCCCAGCTTCCCTGTCCCCCGTCTCGGTCTTCCCCCGCCGCCATTGCCCTCGCATTTTTCAGGGCGGCCGCTTCTGGTTGCCTCGGCCTCCTCTCGCCGTCCCGCAGCTCATGGCCGAGGCGGTGGCTCCGCCGCCGCCTCGGCCACTTTCCCCCACCGCCACACACCGGCTAATGGCCGCCCGTGGCTGTGGGACACTGGTGTCTGAGGTCCTGTGTCCCTTGGGCTCTTCTGGGCCTGTGCTTCGCACAGGCCCAGAACAGCCCAGGGAGGCAGGGACGCAGATCCCCAACGTTCCAAAGCCACGGCCACTCACTTAGCCTTTTATTATATAGGATTGATGGGGTACTTTTGACTCTGGATGTCTTGTCTGGGTGGCAACTTTAATTTTTTATTCTTTTGTCACACAGAAGGGAATACAGGACGAAAAGTCCTCCTTCTTCCATTACTTGTCTGGGTGCTAATGCCCTCTCCCAACAAAGAAGCCATTTACAACACATGTCTGGAAAGTGAGTGGGGTACAGCCAGATCATAGCTGATGACCACTTTGCATGTAACAAAATCCACCCATTTATGAGCAACATTTTTATCAATCTGAGTTGAGCTCAAGATTGGATCATCTTACAAGGCTTTGTTCTCACAAGTGAAAGGATCCTAATGAATGAGCCCCAGAGGTACAACTAGCTTACTTCAGATTCTGGACCTAATGGTCATTCTCAAAGCAATTTACATTAATTATAATAATATTGATGATGATGATGATGATGATGATGATGATGATGATGATGATTAATATAACTCCCAGTGAGGCACTACCTTGGCGTGGTTGTGGGGCTTGCGTGCTCTGAGGAAGGTGAGAGCTATGCCAGAGGTCCAACCATATTGGACAGGTCTCACCAGAAGAGCCAGACAAAGAGTGCCTCTCCCATCAACAATATGGTGAGATGTAACTTTAATAAATCTATACCGGATCAGTCGTCGCCCGGGTCAACAAGGACCGTGCCAGGTGCTGGAGTCCCTGGACATCTGGTGGCAAGTGGGCAACAGGACTCAGGATTTTCAGTTGAGCAACCAGGGCTGGAGACTGCAAGGTTACTGGAAGAAATGTCGCTTAACCGGGGGGGGGGGGAATGCAAAAAATGCTAACAAGGAAATGATGATCTGCTATTACAAGTCTAGTCCAACTAGAAGAGGTTATTTTAAAAGAATGTACCAAATTTGGAAAGAGAAGCACCCAGATACAGAAATAATAGAACAAAGGCTAGCAGAGCAGAGAAGATTCATAATAAGAAAATAATCAACATAGCAATACCAGGGGATAGCAGAATAGAAGAAAAAGAAATAGAAAAAATCACCAAATACAAAGATCTACAAATTGAAATTGAAAGGCTGTGGCAGAAAAAGACCAAAATAATCCCAGTGGTCATTGGCGCCCTGGGTGCAGTTCCAAAAGACGTTGAAGAGCACCTCAACACCATCAGGGCCACAGAAATCACCATCAGCCAATTACAAAAAGCAGCTTTACTGGGAACAGCCTATATTCTGCGATGATATCTATAACAATTGACAATAAAATTCTGGCATCCCAGGTCCTTTGGAAGGACTCGATGTCTGGATAAAACAAACCAGTCAATATCACCTGTCTGACTGTGTAAATAAATAATATCATAATAATAAATTCCCAGTTAATAATCCTGCAGCCCTATTTTGTACCAGCTGCAGTTTACATTATCATAGGCAGCTCCATGAACAATTCATTACAGTAATCTAAGTGAGAGGTTACCAAAGCATGAGAAACTGTGGCCAAGTTAAAATCTCAGTTAAAGGTCTCTGTCCTCTGTCCAGTTAAGGTCTCAGTGAGTGTATCCTTCAGGGGGAGTGCAACCCCAACTAGAACAGGCCAAACATCATTCACCCGGGGAGAGGAACCACCAACCAACAGTACTTCAGTCGTGTCTGGACTGAGTCTCAGCTTATTCACCTTCATAAGAACAGAAGACTAGTCCTGCTGGATCAGGCCAAGGCCCGTTTAGTCCAGCATCCTGTTTCTAATATAGATCCACTAAATGCTGTTGGAAGCCTTTGGTTGCTTTGGCAGGTTCCTGTGCAGAAGGAATTGCTTGCAAAGAATGTATCTAGAGAACTGTTCACTTGATTTTCCAGTTATTTCTAGGCATAGTACAGAATTCTTATGAAGCTTGTGAAAACTGAGCTGTTATGACTTGCATTTCTTTGCCATGCCCTGAAGAAACATGCCGTGCTGCATATTTACCTAGCATGGTAGTGAATGCTTCCCTCCCCGTTATACTCACTGAAAATCCATGTTACTCAACTTCAAGGCATGCACCTAAAAAACAAACAAACCACCTTGGAAAGCTCTTTTAGCTTTCGCAGAGCCAACTACCTTTTCAATGGAAATGGGAAGGAAAAGTCTGGATCCAGTCCACGCTGCCACCTCTCACCCTCACAATAGCTAGTGTTGAATGAAGAACTTCATATATCTGTGCAGCACTGAAATTTGGGGCCCAATCCATTAAGAGCACTGAATATGAACAGGGGTGGATTAAGCTCTTTGCTGCCCATAGGTAACGAAAGATTTGCTGCCCTAAACACAGAGAAGAAACTAGCTGACAGAAAAACAGAACGATGACTGCGCAACACTGACATTTTGTATAAAAAACACTAGCTTGCCCCCCTGCACCTCATCCACAGGCATGCAGGTGCTTCAGGGGTGGAAGCCACTCTCTGCATATGTTCTAAGGCAACCTGATGCTGCCTTGGTCAGCCAAAGGCTTCCTGTCCACCACTCCCCCATCCTGCCCTCCCTCACCAGCTGCCGCCCCAGTTTCTTGGCCAGATCCAGTACAGCAAGGTACACTTGGACATGCTTCAGGATTCACTTCACCACTGGGAAAAGAAGAGACAGAGAAGGGAGGTGTGCTCAGGGTCAGCTCAGCTGGCCAGTTGCATTGCCTCCTTCCCTCACTCTTGGCCTCCCAAGCAGAGCCGTACCTTGCTGGGTGTCCCTGGGCACCGGCTTTGGCTTGGAAGAGACAGGTGCCAGTGGGCCCTGCTTTCCATTTCTGGCCTGCTTGAGGGCTTGGTCAACCTCCTGCTTGGCTCAGTGCTCTTGCCTGGTTCTGTACTGTCCAGCTTCTCCAGGGTCATCAGCATCACTCCTAAGCAGAGAGGTGGCAGCAGTAGCAGCATGAGGTGGCGTAGCACACTTGTGGCCCTGCCCACTGCCCATTCCTGAACCCTCAACCCATTGGGCTTTGCCTGGTCGGGAAGTGCAGATCATGGGCATCACACTGCTGTGCTCCCTGCCACAGTCCCCCCCATGGTACAATATGTATAGAAGGGTGTTAAAAGAGAATGAACTTCTTAGTTTGCCTGTCAAAAATTTGCCACCCCTCAAAAAGCCTACTTTTGCTATGTGTTAATTCACCTCTGAATTTGAAGCCCCATTTTCAGGGTTCAAAATACAACCATGAGATTCACTCACACAGAGCACTCTTGTGCTTGCACTCATGTACTTCATTTGATGGCCTGTGGGCCACTGGCAGCTACGGATGTGGACAGAATGGATTTTGCATTTTGTTTTGAGCTTGAAACAAAGTGCAGAACAGCCAAAACATTTCAGTTGAACAGCAGTTGAACTGGATGTTTCGATGAAATAAACTCGAAACGTTTCAAGCGTTTCTGCCATGAGGAACAATGAGGAAACTCAAAACACCCCATTCATCCCCATGAGTAGCTCCAAGGGACGCTAAGCAGGGAGAAGCACCTCTGCTTTCAGTCTTCTTTTTAAAAACACATAGAGGTGTTGGGGCACTGGGAAATTACCTTTATTGTGCCTCTCAATCCTCTAAAACCCTTTCCATCCTTTCAAGCAGCAAGCAAGAGTAAGAAGGTGGTGACCCAAACTGCCATACTTCCCTGTGGCAGGATGTTCACACCAGGCTAAACCTTGAAATGCCCTCTGCACAAGTTCGTGGAGGCCATTGACAGGGATAGCCCAGTGTTCTTTTAGCTAGGACACCAGTGTTTGGCACAAAAATATCTGTCTTCTAGCAAAACAACCACAATGGGCTATTACCTTCAATGGCCTCCCCACATGTGTTGGGAGGACTTCTTTTCTCTTCCTTGCATGCCGCTCAGGCAGAAAGGATTTCACCTTCTCCCGGCTGCAGCAGCAGTGGGGTGTGTGTGTGAAAGATTTATTTATTGCTCAAAGGGATGGTTCACCCTCAGGTTGGCCTTGACTCAATGCAAGGCATCACCATTGGAAGATAGATTCTAAGTTTTAGGCATAGATTCCCTAATAATCTCAGGCAGAGGCAAGAGCTCACTCAAAACACATCTATATTTGTGAACTTACCACAATTCAAAGCTGGAAGCCACAAGCCAGATTATCTCAACCGGTACGAGGAACGAAACACACTCCTCAGTGTATAACTGAGAAGGACTCCTGAACGTCTAATACAGATATTTGTGTAACTTTAATGATGATTGTTGTTTATTGCTTTCTGATTGGATCTTTATATGCTTACGCACATTACATGACCAGCCCCCCAGGTTACACGTCAATGCACCGGACGTTTGTGGTCACTTGCTGGCTGGCTTTTGCCAGTATGTTAACATGTTCCATTTATCAACTTCCTATTTTCCACGTCTTATCAGCCCCAAACAGCAAAACATGGCCTAGTATGTTAGAGTTACTAAATCAGGCCTGTGCTAACGTTTGGCTAAGCTAAAAACTCTACCGATCAATAGCTATTGCCAAAATGCTTTTGAATCACCAGAAATGATGCACTGAAGCTCCTACAGGGGAATGGGTTTGGCAGCAAGATGGAGGGAGAAAGTGCTGTGCCCAGAAGCAGCAAGGAGGGCAAGCAGGCCAAGTTCTCTCCAGCGGCAGCGGCACCAGTGGAGGGGCTGTGTGTGTGGTGCTCACCTTCCCATCATGTCCCTGGGCTGCTGCCAGGTATCCTACACCTCTGTTCTCAAGATATGACAAGGTGCGGGGGGGGGGAGAGATAATGAGCTGGACACAACAGGTTGAGTGATCAATGGAGGCTTAAAAAGAAAGGGGAAAGGATATCAGCCACCAACATCAACTACTAATAAGCAAACCATTAAGAATGTCATGTGTTCACTCCCCTGCAATGACCCTAGTTCATCTCTCTCACCGAACCCCTTTCCTGCCCCATGCAGCTCCATGAATTCTCCAGAAAAGACCAAGTGCACTTTCAAAGTATCTTCAATATTTCTTTTCTGACAATGAGTCCAGCTCATTTGCAGATCTGGCTTGCACAGATACACAGAAAGCTGATCTTTCATCAAGGGGTCATTGCTTTCCATGGGAATCATTGCTCCATATTGTATGCAGAGATGCCATTCTGCCTTGCGCCTAATGGCTGTTGGGCAAGGTAGGGTGCATCTGCCTCCTGTCCATGTGGGGGGTAGGCCACATCGTTGTACTGGTCCAATGTGGAAGCAATAAGAGCTGTGTTCAAATAGGTGGTGCACGTGCCCTCCCGCACTCACTTATAACCAGGCTGTTGGCTCCCGCTCACCCTCCCAATAACCCAGTGAGAGCCTAGTTGGTCACTTCCAGGCCTAGTAGGAATTTTAGTATTCACACATATTGACTTGTGGTGTAGGATTTTTTACCTACTCCTCACTGTGGCATGTTTGGGGGGAGTTGATAAGGAGGTGGTCACATGAGCGAGTGTCCGAGTGAGTGCGGGCTGGGTAAGGTAGGGTATTCATTGGTGTCCAACCAGTCACACCTTTTAGGCGAAGGGTGTCTCCATAGAGCAGGTGTCTCCATGGAACAGCCACTCTGAGTTTTGTGGCCAGGGCTTGCTGGGAATGAACCATTTTTAGGTGGCCACTTGGATCACTCACTCAGAGATTTGTGGGGCTTGAGCGGGGCGTGAACTGGGCAGTAGCCTCCTCAACACAGTACACTGTATGGCTGGAAGAAACTGGGCAGCAGTCACCCAATGGTTATAGGGGCAAACAGTTCTCACTAGGAGGTTGAATGCCCCTGTGAGGAATTGGAGTTGTCCACACTCTAGTTAATTGTTGCTAAGCTTGTTGCATATCCTTTATAGATAGTTTTAAAAATGTGACCCTATTTCATCCCATACATGGTTGCCGTGCCTTCATTTGTGGGGTCCAGGGGCAAAGATCCAGAATGTATCTAGCAAGTTTCTTTCCCAAGTATAGGAAATCAAAGAACTGAGCTTGTATGTTGGTCCTGTTGGATCTCCCATATCTGGCCACAAATTCAAGCACCTTCTACAATCCCTCTTTTTCTTGTAAACCATGTGCATGGACACTGAAATATAGCATCCTCCCATTCTGAAAGTAAATAACTCCAGGGAGACATTTTCACTTACCTGTGAGTAAGTATAATTTAACAATCTTCAAACTTAGTGAAGGGAGGACACGCAGTGGCACAGTGCTGGGGTGTGAGCTAATGGGAACACTTGTTTCACACAACTCCCTTAAAGATGTACAGGATATGGGACCGCATTTGCTTCTTGCCCTTTCTTATCAGTTTGTCGTGTCATATGATGAGAAAAAAATGTTCTTTAATTCACTTTAAGATCGTTATCTGTGAATGAAGGAGACTCTGGCTGTTTAAGGCTCCATGATAATGGAGAAAAGGGGGTTTTCAGTGGGTATACCCTGATCAAGAAGGACAGATTTGCTTTCATGGCTGTTGATCAGAATTTTTGTTATGGAAATTGTTGCTGATCTTTCTAGATTTCTCAGATACACAGATACACAGACAGACAGATACACAGACAGAATGGGAGGATGCTATATTTCAGTGTCCATGCACATGGTTTATAAGAAAAAGAGAGATCATAGAAGGTGTTTGAATTTGTGGCCAGATATGGGAGATCCAACAGAAATTGTTGCTAATCTTGCTAGATTTCTGTGCTGATGCTCTTTATGGCAGCTAATGTATTATTGAGATATAGAAAGACACAGACAGACAGATACACAGATACACAGACAGACAGATACACAGACAGAATGGGAGGATGCTATATTTCAGTGTCCATGCACATGGTTTACAAGAAAAAGAGAGATCGTAGAAGGTTTTTGAATTTGTGGCCAGATATGGGAGATCCAACAGAAATTGTTGCTAATCTTGCTAGATTTCTGTGCTGATGCTCTTTATGGCAGTTAATGTATGATTGAGATATAGACAGACAGACAGATAGATAGCTATCTTTCTGGAATGGTCCCTTTTGACATCTTCTTCCTTCCTCCGGTTATCCAAGATACAACCCTTAGGGAGTGACAGAACAAATGCTAGATTTCCCCCCCCTGTATAATCCCAGAAAATGCATGTTTATGGTGGTGAAACACCCTCTTGGAATGCTCTCGAGATCGAAGGGCCCCTCTGGGGGATTGTCTTTCTTTTCTCTGTTTTCCATGTAAACCCTTTTTTAAAAGGATGCTTTCCCCCTTTGTTCCTAGGATGTTGATCATCAGAGTCTCAGACTAGTTCAAATGAGAAACCAAATTATTTCCCACTTGGGGAAAAATAATTCAATTCATTTAATTTGAACAATAAACAGACAAATCAATAATGTGCTGCTCAAGTCAGTTGCATCTGGTGAATTTCATCTTCGTGCATTTTAGCAAAGAATGATGCTTCCCCCAGATGCTACTGGCTACATGATTGTTATTATGGCAGGACAAGCATCATAGTCTAGCTCAGGATCTGCATATGGGTCCATTTTCTGATCATCTGTGAGTTAAAACAAGGTTGAAAGTAGGGAGCTGGCTTATGTGATAACTCACCTGAATTGGACAATTTTTCCTCTTTCATCATTTTAAGCTGATGGTTATAAATTTTTCTTAATTTGGTTTTTTAAAAAAAAATGTTGTACACCAGTAGAGCCTTTGGATGGATAGGGCAGTATAGAAATGGATACGGCTGTATAGAAAATGATTTGTACCTTAATCTGGCTGATTTGGGTGATTTGTAGAGAGAACAAATCACCCCTGTGCTCAGTTGCCCAGATTTGGGTACAAAACAAATCACCCCATATTCAGACCCCCAAAATTCAGAGATTCAGACCTCTGTTTTGTGGCCAAAGTGGGTTGGGTGCTAGCGCCCAATGGGTGGAAGCTACCACCCAAATTTCCAAGAAATTAGACAGATTCTGAGAACACTGAGAAGCTGTTCTTCTAAGAATAGATTCTCTGGTAGGAAACGAGAGAATCCACTCCCATTTCCTGCCAGAGAATCAACACTCAGAACACCTCAGACATTGAAAACTACAAAACCCAGTGCCCTATGGGCTTGTAAATTTGGGAGTGCCTGTACCTTATGTGCACTACACCCACTCTGGGCCACCCTGGTGCCCCCCAAGTGCAGTTATGTGGCTGCTGAAATTCCCCATTATTCCCCATGGGGGGAAAGCTTAAAGACACAAACTTCAGGGGGAAAAATTAAAAATCACCCCTTTCACCAATTTATTCAAAACCTAGGTGGTAGCAGGCACCTATTGGGGCTCAACCACCTGAGCCCCTCTTCTGACCCTGAAACCCCTTATCTGCTCCTAATCTGCCACAAAGAAATTCCAACTTCAATTTTTAAAAAAACAAAAACAAAACCCTTTGCCCAATTTCTTTGAAATCTGGTGGTAGCTTCCTTGCACCCATTGGGCACAATCGCCCACCACAACCCACTCTGGGACACCCTGCTGCCTCCCATGTGGATCTATCAGGCTGCTGAAATCCCCATTATTCCCTATGAGAAAAAGCTTAAAGCTTAACCAACTTAATTGGTTAAAAGCTTAACCAACTTAATTAAAAAAACACACACAAACAAAACAACAACCCCTACCCTTTCGCCCAATTTCTTTGAAATTTGGGTGGTAGTTTCCACCCATTGGGCACTACCACTAACCCCACTCTTTTGCCCCTGCAATCCCTTTTCTGCCCTGAGTCTATTCAGAAAATTTGGGTACAAATCGAATCTGGGGTGATTTGAGGGGCATATACAGACCCAAAACAAATCAGGGGTGATTCAATTCAGGTACACATTGAATTTAAAAAAACCCAGATTCACGCACATCCCTACACAGAACAATGATGGATACTCTTGTTTCTTGATGGGGCTCTATATGACGGATGAATCCCCCTTTGGTATGATTTAGTTGCTTAGGGCAAACATGACTCTACATGGCTTTGCTTTCCCACTGAGGTCCCTCTTGCCTCAGAACAATGAGATAGGAAGGGGTTTTTTTTGGTTCTTTTTGCCTTTTGATGTGAACATTTGTTTCACGTAACCTCAATCAGCGATCATCTGGGTTATTGCCAATGGGTTAAATGGCTTCCCTGGGCCTGCTGTCATTTCTAGCAGCGATCTGTGTGTGTGTGTGTGTGGGGGGGATCAGCCACCACTAATGAGAGCAGCAGCCGCTCTCGGGCTCCATTGCTCATTTGGGCGTGTGGTGTGGAAGAGGGGAGGGCAGCCACTGCTCATCTGCCAAGGACGACAGGTGAGTTCCTGCCTCCCCCACAGTGCACCCAGCAGCAGCTGAGAGGTTGTGTGAAAGGTGGTTTCCTATGCCCCTCCTCTATGCTTTTCTCAAGTACAATCTCAGAATTATTCACTGGGAAGTGATCTGGGAGAGTTGCCTACAATCAATCTAAGACCTGATATTTCTATGCAAATTGCTTTGTAAACATTTATTGAAAAGCAGTATATAAATATTGGTAGTGGTAATGGTGAAATGCTAATGGGACAGCGGGGAGGTAACTTGCCTAGAAAGCAAGAGGTTGTTGGTTTGAATGCCAGCTGTTATGTTTCCTAGACTCCCTTCCTCAATGTTCACACATATTGTGTTGCAGTGCATCCCTCCCTTATTCTCCAAGGCTTACCGTAGGTTTTTTGGGACACATGGGCAGATAGACAGATACAGGGACACAGAAACAGAAATAGAAGAAGTGATCTCATAAGACTACATTTCAGGAAGAAAGTAGGATAAAAACTACCTTACTAGCTGTTAGGGGTGTGCACAAATCCAAATCTGCTGTCTGATTCAAGGTCAAATCAAATTGCAGAACCATTGAATTTATTCATCAAGAACAAATCACCCTCGCATCACCCACACTGATGGCAGTCAGCAAAGGTGGACCAACACTATACAATAATGTGGAAAGTTCAGGTTTTAATATTCTTTCTTTCTTTCTTTCTTTCTTTCTTTCTTTCTTTCTTTCGACGTTCTGCTTCTATGAAATCCTGCATAATTGCACGCTGCACCATCAAATCACTTGGGAATAATGGAAGTATCGGTGATATGTGCAATTGCACAGGACTTCAGGGTAGTGGAAGAGACCCACCTAGGCTTCTACATTCCTGTGAGTTGTACAGGCAGGGGTTCAAAGGTGTGAGAATTGGATGGGGCCTCTCTGCTTCCAAATGTCCCCAAAGCCAGCTGGGAATGGATGACATGCAAGTGCTCTCATGCCAACACAGGGCACATGCACACCCTCCACTCCCAGTTGACTCCAGGGATGCCCGGAAGGAGTGGGGCCCTGTTCCTCTCTGCAGGTAGGAATGGGTTCCCTTCTTCTGAGTGCCTTCTGAGCTGGCAGGCAAAGTGGCAGTGGGTGGCAGAAACTGCAGCAGCAAGTGATGGAAGGATGGGGAAAGGAAATGCCAGAAACTGCTGAGGGGCCTTTGGTGGACCCACTCTCAGCAATCCCTTGTTTATTGGATGCAGGCTTACACCAGTAGCTCTGTCCAGACCTGTGGAGTACATTTGGTAGTTGGGTTTTTTGTTGGGTTTTTTTGCATTTTAAATTTTTATTGGCTTTTACAATAGCTTTACATTCAAATGACATTCATTTATTTAATTCTACACACATAAGTGAATATTCACTTCCACGCTTACCTATCTGCGCGGTTCACAATAACTATACATATAAACCATTGCTATAACAATTCAAAACATACATACTCCATACTCAACACTACTACTCAATTTTACCCAACCCAGCCTGCTGTTATTACTATATTTCAAACCCTACTGAAAAGTCCATATTAGAAAAAGAGTTCTTTAAGTAAAGCAAAAATGGTTCCCAATCTTTGCAACATTCCAAATTTTCATCCCTTATAAGTGATGTAAATTTTGCCATCTCAGCATATTCCAAAATTTTTATCAACCAGTCTTCTTTTGAGGGCATTTTAGTGTCTTTCCATTTCTGCGCATATACTATCCTAGCTGCCATGGTTGCATACATAAAAAATGTTGAATTTCTTTTGAAGAACTCTCTTTCAGTTATTCCCAGCAGGATGGATTCTGGCCTCTCAAGAAATGTCATTTAAAAAATTTTCTTCAACTCATTGTATATCATATACCCAAAAGCCTTTGCCTTCCCGCATGACCACCACATATGGAAACAAGTTCCTTCACATTGTCCACATTTCCAACATTTGTTTGAAACATTTTTATACATTAATGCTATTTTTTTCAATGTCAGATACTACCTATACATCATCCTATAATAATTTTCTTTTAAAGTATATCATGCAGTAAACTTTAAATCAGTTTTCCATAATTTTTCCCAAGCCACCATATCTATATTATGACCCACATCTTGAGCCCATTTTATCATAGTCGTTTTAACCACTTCATCTCTTGTCTCCTCCAAAAGCAACAACTTATACATCTTAGAGACTAATCTTTCATCATTTTCACACAGCTCCTTCTCAAATCTTGACATTTGATCCACAAATCCAACCTGCATCTGATTTAAACAAGTTTTTGTTATGCCCCTTGACGTTTTTAGCTGAATGTTCCTCAAACTCTCTTTTTGCCTCTCTTATTGTCACCTTGCATTTCTTTTGCCAGAGTTTGTTCTGTTCTGTTCTCTTCATTTGGACAAGCCTTCCAATTTCAGAAGGAAGTCCTTTTACCTTTAGTGGCGTCTTTGACATTACCTGTTATGCTGGCATCCTCCTGGACTTAGTGGTACCTTTCCGCCTTTTAGGTATACAGTCTAACTTGGCTTCTAGTAGAGATCTGCAAACAGGTTCAACGTTGAATGTGTTTGACATTGAACATGTTTGGTTCAACCATTTGGGGTCGAACCGAGCCATCCCCTGTTTGGTCCAACCCCCGACTGTTTAGGGGGTTCATGGATTTTATTTTTAAAATAATTTTTTTTAACTTACCACGTTCGGGGGAGTTGTTGGAGGCAGTGGGGGGGGGGGCGTGGCAGCCTCCAGAATGGCCACTGCACCGGAGGGGGAAGGTCTGAATGGGCTAAGGAGCTGGATGAACAGCCAATGGTGGTAATTAGTAAGGCCGGCGAGGAAGGGGGAACCTCTGTTGACCCCCCCACTGCCTCTAACAACTCCCTTGAAGGGGGTAAGTTAAAACATTATTTTTTAAAAATTGTTCGCAAACCCCTACCCCCAGACCGAACCAAACCACGGGGAGTCGAGGGGATGCCAGACCGAACTGGCCCAGTCTGGTTTGGGTCTGGTCTGGACTCGAACCAAAATGGACCAGACAGTTCTGTGCACACCCCTAGCTTCTAGTATTGTAGTTTTGAGTAAACTCTATGCATTCTGGAGCGAAGTGACTCTCCTGATTTTCCCTTTCAGCTTTCTTTTCACCATACTCTTCATTTTAGAGAAGTTTCCTCCTCTGACATTCAAAATGTCTGTGTCAGACTTCCTTGGTGATTCTCTCCCCACATGTATGCTGTATTTGATTGCACTAGGTAGATTATTAGTGACTTTTGTGGTGGACATTTAAGTGGGGTACCCAGATTGGAAGTAATCCAGATCAGAGGTGTACTCAAGATAAGCACACTCCAGCAATTTGGAGTCAAGGGTAGGAGGGAGATTGGATTGGAGTTGGAAAGCCAGGATGGCTCAATGGGTCTTTCTGAGGACGTTTCAAGGGATGTTTGTTCTGCAAAAGGAAGGAACCAAAAAAGTAGGGAAGGCGCCTAAGACTGGTGATGTGGGAGAGAAGAGGGATGGTGACTGAAGAGATGGTAATCTGGAATACGAAAGGGACAGAACTAGAATGTGAAGGGATCCATGCAGGACAAAAGTGATTTCAGTGCATCAAATCTGCAGGAGGAAAAAGATGAAAGGGCTGAGGGAGGTCAGTAAGTAATAGGTTTATTGTTGTGACCATAGTTCATGACATAGCAGAAGAAAAAATACAACATACTGAAAAGTTATATCAGCTGGGTAGAACTAAAACCAAAGCTACCCTTCCATCCTTCCTTCCTTCCTTCCTTCCTTCCTTCCTTCCTTCCTTCCTTCCTTCCTTCTTTTCACATATTTATATAGCACCCAAAACCTACATCTCTGGACAGTTTATAATGAAGCAAAATAAACAGAAAAAGTAAAAATATTAGTTAAAACAAGATAAATGACAAGAGAAAAGTTAACATATTACAATTTAAAATTTTTAAAACAGTATTTTAAGTATTAAAACTATTAAAACAATATTTAATTAAAAGCCTGGGTGAATAGATGCATCTTTAAAGACATTTTAAAAGCAGTCAGAGATAGGGAGAAAAAGATGTTCTCTTAAATATCCATGACCCAATCAATTTAGGGCTTTATGGGTTATAACCAGCAGCTTGTATTTTTTCCTGGAAACTTGTAGGCAGCCAATGTAGCTCTTTCAACACATGGTCTCTCCAAGATGACCCAGAGACCAACCTGGTTCCGCATTCTGGACCAACTGTAGTTTGCGGACTACGTACAAAGGCAGAACCACATAGAGCACATTGCAGTAATCCAGTCTGGAGGTTATACAAATTTCTGAGAAAATACATGTCTAGTCATCTATGATACTGAATGTTGGTTACCAGCACCCCAGGAGACCACCAGACCCAGTGGTGAGGGTTTTTTAAAAACCAAATTTTAAGTTTAGGGCCCCCAAACCAGCTCAAATTCCAGCTGAACCAGGGGTCTGCTTCGGGGGCATAAAACTGAACATACCTGTTTGTTTCTAGTCCGGTTCAACTCAAACTGAACTGGGCAAACCAGTTTTGTGCACGCCCCTACTCAGAGGATAGTTCTTCCTGAGTAGACCAGTCCTCCGAAGTGGGCAGACTCGCTAGGTTCCCAGTGGAGGGCTGATCTACTCACCAATCCCAATTGGTTTATCAGCTCTCCTTGGAAAAACAGGAGAGCTGGACCTCTGATTGGGATCAGCTGGTAGCAGAGCCCTCCACCCTGGAGTTAGTGCATCATCCTGTCTTGGAGGAATGGTCTACCGCAGAACTTTCGACAATGGGAATGATGCATCACCCATATAAAGCCTAGCCATAGAATTCATGGTAGACCTACAGGAGTTCAAACAAGTTCATCTGCCGTCTTTGGATCAAATGCCTGAAGGAATCTGCTGCATTATAATTAGAATGACAAGTCTCAGATATTTGAGCACAAATGCAGACATCATAACAGAGTTTCTAATGGTGGTTCCTCTTCTGCTCCAGGGACTTCTTCCTCCTTGAAAACCCTCTGGAGTAGGACCTTCACACCTTCCATTGAGTGACTCCTCTTCTTTCTCCCAACCAAGAAATAAATGAACGGATTAACACTGCTGTTTAAGGAGGTGATTAAATGCAGGCATTCCCAGAAATACCTGAATCTGTGAGAATATAAAGGCTCAATAATTATGAAAGCAACATTAAATGGAAAATCAAAGAAGAGATAAAAGAAGAGGGTAAGAAGGACAACAATTAAGATTCTCCCCCGTCTATGCTGTTGTGATTTAAAGCAGACTCGGATGAATAGTATCAAAGTAGAAATAGTGATGAGTGGAAGGCAGAGAACAGCATTTATAAGAAGTTGATAATCGAGAGAATAAAAATCATTATTCCCAAACAAAAAGAGAATGGTGGGAATTCCATTAAATACACAAGACAGGACCCATATGAGCACACAGACAAAGGCAGACAATGGTGGTGGCCGGTGGCAGCGATACCAAATTGGGAAGAGGACAGACACACACCTGTCCACACTGATGGCTGTCAGTAAAAGTTGACCAATGCTGTAAAAGACTAGAAAAAGATCATAAAATATATCCAAAATAATCCAGAAAATATAAGTAGGTAATATTGGTTGTAAAATTATCAAAGCCACAGATATAAGGAGTCCAAAGTCAGCCACAGCCAAGTTCAGGATATAGGTGGTGAAAGGATTCCTCTTAATGCGGAAGCCAAGAAGCCAGATGACAGTTCCATTCCCCACAAGTCCAAATGTGCAGACAACGCCAATGATGATACGGAGAGAAATTTCTATACTGTCTATTTCTGGACTTTCCCTGGGATAGCTTTCATTAACTGAGTTCCAATTCTCCTTGGAAGTTGTATTATATTCCATCGAGGACAAGTATGTTAGAGTGAAACTATCTCCTGTTATTGGAAAAGAGACATATAGATTCATTTCTTATTATGAACCCTCTTATCAATAAATATTATCAGTGTAGTTTACATTAATAATGATGTTGATAATAATCTTAAGATGATGTATAGATAGATGGCATCTAACTCCTAAGAAGTTGGCTTTAATGTACAAGAACATGTCAAACAAATGTTGGAAGTGTAAAAAAGAGGAGGGTTCCTATATACATTTATGGTGCACTTGTAATAAGTCTAAAGTTTATTGGGATTTGATATACAATAATGAGAGGCCATTGGCTGTAATAACAATAAAGTAAGTAAGATATACAATGAGGCTTAAGAAAGTGTTTAAAATAACTTTCCCTAAGAGCACAGAAACAATATTACTAGGCATCAATAACAGTTCACGGCCTAGGAAATACTGGATCCTTTTTAATGCATTTAACAGCAGCAGCAAGATTGATATTTGCATACAAATGGAAAGATATGGGTTGTCTGAGTAAAGAAGATTGAATATTTAAAGTGCTAGATCTTGAAGAAATGGCAAAGCTAATGGCATTATTAAGAAATAAATCTGAAGCATTTAAAAGGGATTGGGACCCTCTTCTTATTTACCTAAACACATATTACAAAATAGGATTTGTATCAGGCTTTTGAGTGGTAACAAAATTGTTTCAAAAATGCCCTAGAGCTGACTTTTGTATGATTTCACTGGGGGAGAATGATTAAGTTACAGGCAAGACTTTGGTATTGTAATTGATACTTGTTCTAACGATGAGATGGAAGTTCTTTCTCCCGCCCCCCTCTGTTTGTGTCTTATGTTGTGGAAAAATCAAATTTTAAAAGTGAGTGAACAAAAATGTCTTTACCTGGCATCTAAAAAAACAACAAAGTGATGAAGCCAAGATAATCTCACTGGGGAGGCTATTTCATTAACGGAGTGCAACCACCATAAAGGCCCTCTCCCTAGTAGCCTCCTGCTTCACCTCATTTGGCAGCAGCACCCGGAGGAGGCACTCTGAAGAAGATCTTATGGACCAGGTTGGGACATGGGGCAAGACGCTTTCTCAGGTAACCCAGTCCCAAGCCATTTAGAGTTTTAAAGATTAAAACCAGCACTTTGAATTGGGCCCGGAAATGCACTGGGAGCCAGTGCAGCTGATGAAACACTGGCTGGAAATTTTGAGCATATTATGCCAGTGTTATTCCCTGTAACAATCTTGTATTCACTGTTATTCCCAGTAACAATCTTGCAGCCCTTTTTTTATACCAGCTGCAATTTCCATTATCAAAGGCAGCTCCATGTACAACTCATTGTTGTAATCTAAGCAAGAGGTTACCAAGCACGAGTGTGGCCAAGCTAACTCTGTCCAGGTAAGGTCTCAGTTGGCATGTCAGCCAAAGCTGATAACAGGCGCTCCGAGCCACAGAGGCCACTTGAGCCTCCAATGACAGTGCTTGATCAATGAGCACCCCGAAGCTGTGAACCTGGTCCTTCATGGGGAGTGCAATCCCATCTAAAATAGGCTGGATATCATTCACCTGTGCAGAGGAACTAGCAATCAGAAGTACTTCTGTATTGTCTGGATTGAGTCTCAGCTTATTCACCTTCATAAGAACATAAGAACGGTCCTGCTGGATTAGGCCCAAGGCCCATCTATTACAGCATCCTGTTTTACACAGAGGACCACCAAATGCCACTGGAAGCCTCAACCAGTCCATTACTGCATTCCAGCAACGATTCAGGACAGACACCGTGTCACCTTTGTCTGATGAAAAAGAGAGATACAGCTTAGTGTCATCTGCATATTTATGACACCTTAGGCCAAATCTCTGGATGACCTCTCTCAGCAGTTTAATGTAGCTGTTAAACAGCACAGGAGAAAGAACAGAACCCTGCATAACCCCACAGTATTACTGCCAAGGTGTTGAGCAGTAATCCCCTAGCACCATCTTTTGGGAATAGGCCTCAAGGTAGGACTGGAAACACCACCAAACCATATGACCCACCCCCGGCTCTGCCTATCCAAAAGGATAACATGGTCAATGGTATTGAAAGCCTCTGAGAGATTCAAGAGAATTAACAAGGTTGCATTCCCCCATCTATCTCTCTGCATAGGTCATCCCACAGGGCAACCAAAGCAGTTTCTGTTCCAAAGTCGGGCCTGAAGCCTGATTGAAAAGGATCTAGATAGCCAGTTTCTTCTAAGAGTGTCTGGAGCTGGTCAGCCACAACACACTCAAGCATCTTGCCCAGGAAGGAAATATTGGCCACAGGCCTATAGTTGATTACATCTTCTGGGTCCAGACTGGGATTCTTTAGGAGTGGTCAAATAGCAGCTTGCTTCAACCTGCTGGACCCAGCTAGAAATTCCCTCCCTACTAGATTTAATAAGCCATGAAGGGCATGGGTCAAGCATGCATGTTGGGTGGCCAGACCTGACTAAACACCTTGCCCACATCCTTGGGCACCAATAATTACAACTGAATAAGATAAATCAACAGATAAATAATAGATTTAATAATAGAGGGAAGAATAGGTTGTTAACTCAAGGTTCTGGCTTAATGTGCCTCTTCCATCGTGACCAATGTTGACCACTCCATCCTGGATGCATGAGGTACTCAGTATCCTACAAGTTGCAGCCACAGATCTAAGGAAGTTCTGCAGCAGCCTTTTGGGAGCCCTGCCCTTCAAGGCACCAAAAAGGAACCTAGGAGTTGCAGTTCAGACTGGCTGCAAGGCGAAAACCTGCCCAGCCTCTGACCCACTGTTCACCTGGTGAAACACTTCATGTTGTCTTTCAGCCCGAACAGGCTCTCTAACAAGAATGGGGAGGGAGGAAGAGATAAGAAATCAGCTCTTTGACTCATGGTGAGGACTTCTACAGGTGCCCTCTGTGCTCCTCCAGAGAGACACACACTAGAGATGGGGCAGAAGGCAGGGGGCCAGGGCTCTGGACATGTGCCTGAAAATCCGGCATTAATGGCATCCCTGGTGAGCCCATCAGAACTGATTGTGAGTACAAAATTCCAGGGCAATACTATTCAAACAGTTTTGGTTAGCCAGCATTTAATCAGCATAGATAACCAGCATTCAATCCTAGTTATGTATCCTGGTTTAATGCTGGTTAACCAGAACCTTGACCAGAAATCCTTCATTCTCACAATCAGCTCCATGGGGCTCACTGATTCTGATTCATTTTTTTTACCAGGATCCTTGTGATTGTGAATATGGTGCCTTTTAGAGAGTCAGCCCACTGTTCTAACTAAGGCAATGTTGCTTCCTCAGACTGGCAATGGCTCTCTATGGTCTTCTCTGGACTCATCCAAGACTTATCACCTCTATTGAACAGAGATGCCAGGGATGAGTCAAAAGATTCAATGAATCGATTGAATAGGAGATGCCAGGGATGAAACGCGGGTGTCCTGCAAGTGAGCAGTAGCATCTCCTCTCTTGAAAACACAGTCCTTCAAGTTCACATACCCTTAAGTCCAGAGTGGAAGACAATATCCTTTGCTGGAGGAAAAATGGATGGGGAAATCAGCATAATAAATGTTTCTGCTCGTAAATATTTTTGTTGTAGTTTAATGTAGATCATGGTTTAGAGTTTTTTGCAGATAAGCAGCCCTTTCTCATGACTGCATGAGCGAGCTTGAGGGTGGGTGGCAGGGAAGACAGTTCAAGCTTGACTTTCCCACAGATGATACAGCTACGATACAGCTGCTGGGTCTGAGAGAGTCATGACACATGGACAGTCCAGTGCTACCCCATGTAGTGCGGAGGTGTGGGGGTCGGGACGCCTCCTCCTGGTTCCCGGAAATCCAACAATGCACCTCGCAAGTGGTGCTGCATTGTAGGGATCCCCCTCGTGACAGGATGAGCTCGCTTCTGTACCAGCTCTAGTTGATAGAAGCCGGTGTCCACACACAAGGAGTTAACATGACATAAGGGTGCACTTGGACCTTTAACTCAACTTCTGGTTGAGATTTTCACATACCTGTGAATATGGACAGTTTCACAACCTTCAGACACGGTGATTCAAAGAAAGCAGTGCCACAGTATCCAGCACTGGAGTGGGAAGTGATGGGAACACTTGTTTTACTCTCATGTCCGGAGGAAGTATTTGGTGCAATCCAACAAACGCACTGCAAGAAAATCCACTTTTGTATTTGTTAAGTAATGATGCTGGTAGAACCAGACAGAGAGAAGACAAAAGGAGATTTCAGACATATCAATTGAGTTGTAAATGGTGGATTTACCATTGCTGTTTTAGAGCCCTTCTTAGACATCGGTTTTGACCATAATTTCCAACATAAAGAGCCAATTTGGTGAACCCCCCACCCCAAATTTCATAATAACACCAGAAGAATTTCTGCTGCTTGTAGATGTTGTGTTATTATTTCTACTTCTGCAGGACAGTGAGCTGGGTTTTTTTAGCTTTTACCAAAGAGTCCCAAGTCAAAACAATAATTGCTACCAGAAGGGGGGAAACTGTGTAATTGCCATTGTGTGTTCAGGGGCATACACATATCTCCACAGGACTCCACAAAGGACACAGTGACATAGACAGCTAAGAGAAAGGAGAGTTTTTGAATATGGCACCTCATAGGGATGTGCACGAATTGATTTTTGCAATCTGATTTGAGGTCAATAGAACCATCAAGATTCTATTCGAACTAGAATCTGCAAACTCGAATCTGATCAAATTTATAAAGGTTTAATTCAATTCTGATTCGAATTGATTGGACCCACTTTTAAAGGTCTAAGGAGCACCAACATGTGCTCCTTGTGGTGGCTAGGGCCCCATGGTGGCTAGGGCCCCATGGCTGGCACCTACCACCCAGATGTCAAGGTAGTGGGCTCCCCAGCTTTCATTTTTAAAAAACAATACACTAAGCTCTAGCCCTTGTAAAAGTAGAGTTATGGAGCAAAATGTGCAGTCACTATTTTAGAAGTATTTAAATGCTTTGGGGTGTGATTACTTTTCCTCTTAACAAATACCTATGAGAATTCATTACACACCTAAGACTCTAAACAATTCAAAAATTCCTAAACATGAACTCAGTACTTCACTGCCATTTGAGGGGGGCGGCGGGGGGATTAGTGACACCCCATGTGACAACTACTTGCCCCAACCCACAATCCAGTGAGTTACTCCACTTAATTTTTAAAGGAATTTTAGAAGTGTTTAGACTCTTTAGAACATAGGAAGCTGCCATATTCTGTGTCAGACCATTGGTCCATCTAGCTCAGTATTGTCTTCACAGATTGGCAGTGGCTTCTCCAAGTTTGCAGGCAGCAATCTCTCTCAGCCCTATCTTGTAGAAGCTAGAGAGGGAACTTGAAACCTTCTCCTCTGCCCAGTGGCTCCATCCCCTGAGGGGAATATCTTAAAGTGCTCACACTTCTAGTCTCCCTTTCATATGCAACCAGGGTGGACCCTGCTTAGCTAAGGGGACAGGTCATGCTTGCTACCACAAGGCCAGCTCTCCTCTCCTCCTCCTTTGGTGTGTAATGAACCCCAATAGGGATTAATTATTAGGAAAAATAATAATACATCAAAGAAAGGAGAAAAGACATCTGCCACCACCATCAATTATCAATAAGCAAACCTTTGAGAAAGTTAAGAACATAAGAATATAAGAACAGCCCTGCTGGAGCCCTTCCTACTCATTGTGTTTCACACAGTGACCCACCAGATGCCTCTGGGGGGCCCACAGGCAAGAGGTATGTGCATGCCCTCTCTCCTGCTGTTGCTCCCCTGCAACTGGTATTGAGAGGCATCCTGCCTCCAAGGCTGAAGGGGGCCTATAGCCACCAGACTAGTAGCCATTGATAGACCTGTCCTCCATGAATTTGTCTAAGCCCCTTTTAAAGCCATTCAAGCTGGTGGACATCACTACATCCCATAGCAAGGAATTCCATAGAGTTCCATGTGCTGTGTGAAGAAGTACTTCCTCTTTTCCGTCCTAAATTTCCCAACCTTCAGTTTCATGGGGTGACCCCTGGTTCTAGTATTGTGAGGGAGGGGAAAAATGCTTCCTGTCTACCCTCTCCACCCCATGCATAATTGCATACATGTCTCCCCTTAGTCACCTCTTTTCTAAGGTAAAGAGCCCCAGATGTGGTAGCCTAGCCTCATAAGGAAGGTTTCCAGGTCTCTGATCATCTTGGTTGCCCTCTTCTGCACCTCTTCAATTTCTACAATATCCTTCTTAAGATATGGTGACCAAAGCTGTACTCAGTACTCCAGATGTGGCCGCATCATAGATTTGTATATGGGCATTATAATATTCACATTTTCCCCCAATCCCCTTTCTAATAATTACAAGCATGGAAGTAGCAATAGCAATAGCAAAAGCAATAGCACTTACATTTATATACCGCTCTATAGCCGGAGCTCTCTAAGCGGTTTACAGTGATTTAGCATATTGCCCCCAACATTCTCATTTTACCGACCTTGGAAGGATGGAAGGCTGAGTCAACCTTGAGCCCCTGGTCAGGATCGAACTTGTAACCTTTTGGTTACAGGGCGGCAGTTTTACCACTGCGCCACCAGGGGCTCCTGGAAAAGTAGCCTTTTCCACAGCCGTCCCACACTGAGCTGCCACCTTTAATGAGCTGTCCACCATGACCCCAAGATCTCTCTCCTGGTCAGTCACCGACAGCTCAGATCCCATCAGCATATATGTGAAGTTTGGGTTTTTTGCCCCAATGTGCATCACTTTACACTTACTTACATTGAACCACATTTGCCATTTTGTCACCCACTTCCCCAGTTTGAAGAGATCTTTTTGGATCTCCACACAATCTGTTATCGATTTCACTACCCTAAATAGTTTAGTGTCATCTGCAAATTGGGGCACTTTGCTCCTTACCCCGAACTTCTTGAATCCACTTGTGGAATTCTCTGTCACAAGATGTGGTGATAGCCAACAACCTAGATAGCTTTAAGAAGGGTTTGGATCAATTCATAGAGGAGAGATCTATCAACGGCTACTAGTTGGAGGGCTGTGGGCCACCTCCAGCCTCAACGGCAGGATGCCTCTGAGTACCAGTTACAGGAGAGTAACAGCAGGAGAGAGGGCATGCCCTCAACTCCTGCCTGTGGCTTCCAGTGGCATGTGGTGGGCCACTGTGCGAAACAGGATGCTGGACTAGATGGGCCTTGGGCCTGATCCAGCAGGGCTGTTCTTATGTTCTAGATCATTTATGAACAAATTAAAGAGCACTGGTCCAACTACTGATCCTTGGGGAACCCACTTCCCAGCTCCTTCCATTGTGAAAACTCTCCATTTATTCCTACTCTCTGTTTCCTGTCCATCAACAAGTTATTGATCTACAGAAGAACCTGTCCCCTTATTCCATTACTGCTAAGTTTACTCAAGAGCCTTTGATGGGGAACTTTGTCAAAAACTTTGACAAGAACTTTGTCAAAGATTGTGTCCAACCCATGCAAAGATGCTGGTTCATCTCTCTCAGTGAACTTCTTTACCACCCCATGGTTCCCCCTGAAATCTCCAGAAAGAATCAAGTGATCATTTTTATATATTCACTATTTCTTTTTTCTGATAATGAGTCCAGCTCATTCATAGTTCTGTCTTGCACAGATGCCCAGAGTGATATTTCATCAATAGGAACAAATCTAAATTATGTTTATTGATCTTTTCCATGGGGATTATTGCTGAGCATTCTGCGCAGAAATCATTCAGAAAGTATTCATCAAGTTTCCTTGCCAGGTATAGGAACACCAAGAGCTGAGCCTGTATGTTGGTACTGTTTGCTCCCCCATAACTGGCTTCAAACTCAAACTCCTTCATGTTCACTAGGATCCCTCTTTTTCATGCAAAACATGTTCACTGACACTGAATTATAGAACTCTCGCATTCTGAAAGTAAACAACTTCAGATAGACATTTTCACATACCTGTCAATAAGTACAGATTAACAATCCTCAAACATGGTCCTCGGAAGACAAGCAGTGGCACAGATGATGGTCCTGGGGTGTGAGGTGATGGGGACACTTGTTTCACCCTCAGGTCCTGAGGCAGTATTTGCTGTTGTGTAACAAACCCACAGTGGGAGATTCCACCCTTGACTTTGTTGTGTCATGAAGCTGGAAGTAGAGGGAAAGGAGCCTTGTAGGGACATCAGCTGAGCAGTAAATGGTGTGTGTCTGTAAAATGTTTTGGAGACTCTTAACAGCTTGGCATTTGTAACAAATTAGGAGCAAGATTATTCTCAGTTCAGATTAAGTCAGATAAATTTACATACACAAACATATGAAACTGCTTTATACTGATTCAGCCCTTTAGTCAGACTAAGGCGAAGTGCAATGTCTCTCTTTTCTAAGGTCTTCTATAGAGTTACCCAAGCCATGCCAGTTGAAATGTGTCAAGCAGGAGATGCCAAGGAGAGAATCTGGGACCCTGTACATGTATAGCAACCTGGTCTTCTGTCAGTGAGCTGTAGCATCTCCCCTCTTGAAAGAATGTCCTTCAAGGTTAGAGTTTCACATACCTGTGAATGTGAGCAGAAACCTTCCAGAATGGCGAGTGGAAGACAACTGTGGCACAATATTCTGTACTGGAAGAAGAAGTGATGGGAAGACTGAATGTTTCAGTCATCAAATTCTAAGGAGATGCTTGCTGTTGTTCACACAACTCCCTTCAAGATGTACAGGAAATGCAACCCCATTTGCTTCTTGTCTTTTCTTAATCAGTTTCTCAGCATCACAAGACAGGGAAAAACGTTATTTTTATTAACTGTAAGATTGTTATCCATGAAAGGAGGAGACGCTTGCTGTTTAAGGCTCCATGATCGGGGGATCACTTTGGAGAAAAGTGGGGCTTCAGCCAGTAAAGGTAAAGTGTGCCTTCGAGTCAGTGTCAACTCCTGGTGACCACAGAGCCCTGTGGTTGTCTTTGGTAGAATACAGGAAGGGTTGACCATTGCCATCTCCCACACAATATGAGATGGTGCCTTTCAGCACCTTCCTATATTGCTGCTGCCCAATATAGGTGTTTCCCATAGTCTGGGAAACATACCAGTGGGGATTCGAACTGGCAACATCTGACTTGCTAGTCAAGTCATTTCCCTGCTGCAAAAGGTAAAGAAAAGGTAAACTGATTCAACACCCCAATGAAGAAGGATATATTTGCTTTAATGGCTTTTGACCAGCTGTTTTGTTGTTGTGGAGATTGTTGCTAATATTGCTGAATGCCTGTGTTGATGTTCCTTATGGCAGCTAATGTATGCACAACCTCAATTTCCAGTTGAGCCCAGGGACACTTGGAACTAGGGAGGCCCTGTTCCTCTCTCTAGGTAAAAATGTGTTCCCTTATTCAGAGAAGCTTCTGAGCTGCCTGGCAAAGTGGCAGTGGGTAGCAGAAATTGCAACAGCAAGTGGTAGAAGAATGTCCACAGGAAGGAAAGTGATGGCTGAAGGGCCCTTAGTGGCCACACCCTCTGGCAGCCCGTGTTTTTTGGATGCGGGCTAAACCAGTAGTTCTGACCTGAGCTGTGGAGTACATTAGTATAACTATTTTTGAGACAGGAAAAACCACCGACCTGCTAAGTCATTCCTTGAAAACTTTGAAGGATGTTTAGTTTATCCCCTAAAAGTACTCTGGTTTGTCCTTCTCTCTAAGCCCCTTCATCATCCTATTGCACTCCCTGAATTTTCCTAATAGGAGTGCAGTGAATATTTTTGAATGAGAAGTTTCTTCGCTTCCACTGAGTCAAACGTAATCACAGTTTTCTCTTGCATCGATACATAAGGAAGTGATAATTCTAACATTCTATGATAGCAAATTAGAGTGAATTCATGGTGTCTCATTGAAAATCTCATTTGCTATCATAGAATCCACACTCAGAAAACCTCAGAAACAACAGAACCCTGTACCCCCATGGGTTAGAAACCCATGGGGGTGGTTGGCACCCTATGTGCACTACACCACCACTCTCTCTGGGCCACCCCAGCACCCCCCAAGTGCACTTATGGGGCTGCTGAAAGCTCCATTATAACTTATTATGAGGAAAAACCTTAAAGAGGCGAAAACTTCAACAATTAACCAAAAATCAGCCCTCTGCCCAAATCCTTTGAAAAAATTCAGGTAGCTTCCTTGCCCCATCCCGGCACTACCACCAACCCCACCCCACTCTAGGGCACCCCTTTCCCCGGAAGTGAAGTGATACACCCTTCACGGGGGAAACCTTAAAGACGCGTAAACTTCAGAAATTCACCAAAAATCAGCCCTCTGCCCAATCACTCTGCAATTGGGGTGGTAGCCTCCACCCATTAGGCACTACCACCCCACCCCACTATTTTGCCCCTGGCACCCGAAATTCGAGCAGACGTCACATCCAACCTTTTTGCATTGAAGTCAATGGGATGCAAAAAGGTGGGAAATTCAAATAGACGTCATATCTCAAAACGGGGGGGGGGGGAAGAAGGCAAAAAAATTCAGGTGATTCGGCTCGTGCTCGAAATTTCTTGGATCTTTACGTGGGTGATTCGGTTCGGCCCCGAATAAGCCGAAATTCGTTGTTTCGGGCACAGATCATTCTGTGCCCAAAATGTTTTGCACATCCCTAATATAAGCGGATTATTTATTATTTATTTATTTGTTTATTGCATTTCTGTACTGCCTAGTATAGAAATCTCTAGGCAGTGTACAGATTAAAATATAAAACAAAACATTCATTAAATTCATAAAAAGAAAAAATCACAATAGATAAAAACACATTAAAATTTAAAATTTAAACTTCAGTTAAAAGCCTGGGAAAACAGGTATGTCTTCAGAGTCCTCCTAAAAGCAAACAGAGAAGGAGATGCTCTTATTTCAGCAGGGAGCGTGTCCAAAGTCCTGGGGCAGCCACAGAGAAGGCCCAGTCCCGAGTTGCCACCAAAGGAGTTGGCGGCAACCATAACTGGACCTCTCCAGACGATCTAATTGGCGAAAGGGTTCACAGCAGAGAAGGCGCTCTCTTAAGTTCCCTGGACCTACGCTGTTAAGGGCCTTATAGGTAATAACCAGCACTTTGCATTTCATTCAGAATATATACAGCTAAGGAGAAAGGTAAGAGATAAAAGAGGCTTTGGAAATGGCACCTCATTTTCCATGCTTTTATTTCAAAGTGATTAAGTACTTTTGACTCTGGAAGTGTACCTTTTGACTTCTTTGAAATGGGCTGTATCCTACTTTGGAACACATATGCAGGATTTGCAGTTCTTTCCAAAAGCTTTTTTGAAACTTTTCTTCAAATGATTTTCCTTGGCATCACTCTGCCAAAGATTTGGAGTTTTGCATTTTCTGTGTGTCAAGACATGAAAGCCGCAGGGCAGGAGAATACGGAAAAACTTACCCCAGTGCAAGGAAGAGCCTGGCTATCATGCTGCTTGCCCTTAACACAATTTGGCAAATGGCTCATGGAAGAACAGGCTATAATTACCAGAGGCTTTGTTCAACAGCGGCACCTGGCATGAGCTGATTTGATTAAGGGCTTTTGTGATGGATAGGCAACTTGGATGCCAGTCCCACTGGTAGTTGGAGGTGAAACATGGCTGCTGCTGGTCCCACCTCTGTGTCTCATCTTACAAAATTGACTGCTGATGATGATGTGGAAGCATTTTTAATTACTTTTGAGAGAACAGCAGAGGCCGCCCAATGGCCCCACCCTCAATGGGCTGCTATATTGGGGCAGTATTTATTTGACCCAGCACCATCTGCTTTGGGGGCTTCCCCAGCTCGGGATATACATGATTTGATGTGGTTAAACAAGCCATATTAGATAGATATGAAATAACAGATTGCCTGAGGTTTCATAGTTAGCGTTTTAAATGAGGGGCATCAGCCCAGAGTGATAATTGTGGAATTGAAGGAAGCTGCTCTGAAATGGTTAAAACCTCAGATTGATGGGGAGACCAAGTTATTGGATAAAATACTGTGGAAAAAGCTCTCTGTCTCATGCATCCAGATACTTGGGCTTGGGTTTTTTGAAACAAGCCCTTGATATGGAAGGCGTCAACACGTATGTTGGAGAATTTCTTTGCCACCAAAGCCTCTGAAGCTTGGAAAGATAGTTGGGGAGTTGGGGGAAAACATCAATCTCCCTTGTCCTGTGGTACAAAAAGGAATTTTTAAACAACCTTATTGATCTGACTCTTGCCCTGCCGAAGGTAGGACGACAGACCCGGGCTGATTTTTGTGGCAGAGGAATATCCTGATCCTTGCCTCTTGGTTCAGAGTAAATTGTTGATTCCTGTGGAAGGATGCCTATCAGCCTGAACAGACTCTCCAGGAAGGAGCAGGAGGGGAGAAGAAACTAGAAATCAGCTCTGTGACTCATGGTGAGGACTTTGACAGGTGCTCTCTGTGCTCCTCCAGAGACACACACACTAGAGATGGGGCAGAAAGAGGGGGTGGGGGCTTTGGACACGTGCCCCAAAGTTCAGGCTTAATAGCACCACTGGCAAGTTCCCTGGAACCGATTGTGAGAATCAAAATTTCAGGGCAATCCTGGTTAAACTGATCTGGTTATTGAGCACTTAATCAGGATAGATAACTAGGATTCAAGAGCTCAATTAGTATGTTGGTACTTTTTGATCTCCCATATCTGGCCTCAAATTAAAACACATTTATGTTCACTAGGAGCCATATTTTTCATGCAAAACATGTGCACTGAAACTGAAATATAGCACCTTACCATTCTGAAAGTGAACACCTTCAGGTAGACATTTTCACCTACCTGTAAGTAAGTTCAGAATAGCAGTCTTCAGACATGGTGATGTGAGGACAGGCAGTGGCACAGAAGGTGGTGATGGGTGGGAGGTGATGGGAACACTTGTTTCCTCCTCAGGTCCTGAGGAAGTATTTGATGCTATGCATCAAACTCGCTGCAAGGGATTCCACCCTTGTCTTTGTTGAGTCATGAAGCTGGAAGTTGTGGGAAAAGAGCCTTGTAGGGACATCAGTTGAGCTGCAAATGGTGTGTGTCTGAAAGATGGATGGGTGACTATCAACAGCTTTGCATTTGTAATGTTTTAGAAGCAAGATTATTCTCAGTTCAGCTCTGTGTCGTGCCAGTGCAATTATTCACAGCCAGAAGCTGGTGGTAGTGAAGAAGAAGTGGACTTGAGCTACCAAGACCGCATAAGAGAAGCTTACATTTACGAACATATGAAACTGCTTTATATTAATTCAGCCCATTAGTCAGACAAAGGCAAAGTGGCCTCTTCTGAAGGGCAAAGATTCTCTTCTCCAAGGTTTTTCATAGAGTCTTCCAAGCATAGGCGGAACTGGTGGGGCAGGCAGGGCACGTGCCCTAGGCACCACTGAGGAGGGGGCACCATGTCAGTTCTTGCCACCTTCACCCCACTGCCCACCTGCCGAGCCCCAGGGCCCCTCAGCCACTTGCCTCCAACTCCGGCCTAGGATCGGCAATGAGGCCTAGGATGAGAGCACCTGCAAACTGCAGAGCTTTCCCTCCCCGCCTCTCAGCTGATCAGTGGGTGGGTGGGGCTTCTAGAGAGGCCTCCAAGTAGGCCTCCCTGAAGCCTGAACTCGGCAGGCCAAGCAAGCCAGGAAGGAGGAGGCAGTCAGAGTTCTACAGCAGACCCTCTGCCCAGACCAGCCTGCACAGCTTTTGCCAGGTTGGCTGTGAATTCCTTTTTTGTGGTTGCACCCCTCCACCATATATAGGGATTTGCTTGCCATAGGGATTTGATGGGGGGGGGGATTGACTGAGAAGTTTCTGAATACTTAATTTAAAACAGAATGAAAAACCTGCTGGCTTTAAAAACAAAAACTATCTAAAAAGGCCTATAAGTGGCTTGTTTCATGGCAGAAAATTACAAAAACTTCTAGAACAAGTATATTTTATGTATTTATTTATTTTTATTAATTCATTCATAAATGCACTTATGTTCAAGTTGTTTTGCAACCCAGAAGGTCTGAGTGAGAACTGTGAAGCATGTGTTGTGCTTTTATTTTATTTTATTTTATTTTATTTTATTTTATTTTTCTTGTGTGTGAACTGCTCTCCAATAACTTGCTGGGACTTCATGGTGCATCTGGCCAACATGTGAATGCAGCACCTCCATTCCAGAGGAGATGTGTGTTAAAGGGCTTTAAAAGCCTTGTGTGAAATACCTCCCGGAATCAAACTTTACTGACTTTGTTCAGAATTCTGTGAAAACATACATCGGCCCATATTCACATCAGGCTCACACTGCATGGTTGAAAGCCTCCTTTGCTAATCTGCAGCGAGGGGGCCATTTTAATAATTAGCGTTGCTACACTGTGTTCTAGGCATTAAAAGTAGCACAAATATATAGTACTCAATGTATATCACTATATACTGTGAAGTGTGTGTGTGTGTGTTCAGTGAAATGTATTTCCAGGCAGCATACTTATTTTGAAATATCAGATGTAAATCCTTGGGGGCCTGGGGTGTATGGAGGCCCTGGACTTTGAGGGGCTGGGGGCCCATTTTAAAATCTCATCTTGGCCCATTCCAACCTTGCTATGCCGCTGGCGGTCACTACATATGGGTTTCTGCACAACACCTGCACAGAAGAAACTTCCATGTAGAAAATGTGTCTCTTTTAAATTGACACTGAATTTTCCATCCATGACTGGGATATCTGAGAGTTAGAGCCAATAATAAAAGAACAGGACACTGCTTGTGATAGGAAGGGGCAAATTACAATGATTTCTTAGTCTGGCAGGGGCTGGTTTTGGCCCTTGCAGAACTTGGCTGTCTGCTCCTGTTGCAAATGCCTCTGTCAGTGTGGCAAACTAATGTATCCTCCTCCCTCTTGGTGTCAAAGTAAGCACTAGTGTGTTGAATGCACATATACCCCATCATGAGCCAACAGTCATCATAAGACAAAGGCTGGCAGGAATCATTCACTGGTTTATAGACACCCCCCACCACCACCTTCTTCTCCTATTTTGCTAGTGGCTATTTGGGCAGATGATCCTCTAGGACAAAGTCATGTTTTTTTTTTTTAAAGAATGAGATGAGACAGAGAAAATGACACTTGGAATCCTTGCATAACTCCTGACTGTTGTTCTAAGTCTTTTACAGAGATGGCTCATGTTTTCAGGTTTTGATCAACAACCATGTCTAGATAGTACAGTGTTCCTTTTAACAGAGATTTCCAGATATTGTTGACTACAAGTCCCATCATTCCTGTTTGGACAGGGGCGCAATTTCAGTGCTTGCCCTAGGCACTATTTTACCTGGTTATGCCTCTGCTTCCAAGCTATGCTGGCTGAAATGTGTCAAACAGAACATGCCAGGGATGGAATATGGGACCTTGGACATGCAAACAGGTGCTCTTCCAGTGAGCAGTGGTATCTCCCCTGTTGTGGAAAAAGGTATTTCAAGTTTAGATTTCCACATACCTGTAAGCCTTTCCATATGGTGAGTGGAAGACAACTGTGACACAATATTTTGTACTGGAAGAAGAAGTGATAGGAAGACTAAATGTTTCAACCTTCAAGTTCTAAGGAGATGCTTGCTGTTGTTCACACAACTCCCTTCAAGATGTACAGAGAATGGAAACCTGTTTGCATCTTGTCTTTTCTTAACAAGTTTGTCAGAATCATATGACAAGGGGAAAAAAGTTCTTTCGCCAACTGTAAGATTGTTATCCATGAAAAGAGACTCTTGTTGTTTAAGGCTCCATCAAGGCATCACTTTGGAGAAATGTGGGGTTTCAGCTGGTAAGGAAAGGCAAACCGGTCCATTACTCAACACCCCACTGAAGAAGGATGGATTTGCTTTAATGGCTTTTGACCATTGTTGCTAAAATTATCAGATGCCTGTGCTGATGCTCTTTATGGCAGCTAATGTATGTGATATACTTTATACAGAAATCTTTCTGGTACAGTTCTCCTAGGGATGAGCATGGAGCTGCCTAACTGGTTTGGCTCGAGGGGCGGAAAATATACTTGTAAAGGTGAATCCAGGAAGGATTCTCTTTTACAAAGGGCTGCGGTGGGGAGGGGGGCAGGGGGAAAGTTTTCTTGCTGTGTTTTAACCTTAAAAAAAAAAAAAGCTACTGCTCGCTGGGATGGCGGTGGTGGCCATGGCGGGATGGCCAATTTCAGGCCTCCCTGTGTACCTATTGGGCCCAGTCACTTAAGAGGACAGGGCAGGATTGAGGTCCATGTTCAGTATTTAGTCTGCAGACATGAGAATGCCTCTCACACAGGACTCTTATGCATGCACAGTAATGAAGGGAAGACATGCCCAGAATCCACCTTCCAGCTGGAAATTTCCCTTGCTTGACTCCTGCACTGCTTGCCTCAGTCCTGGCTTCTCAATTGTTCACTGGTGTTGATGGCAAGAGCTTCTTGTTGAAGGCCTTGTTGGAAAATTATACTAATGGGACACCAGGGAAGCCTTGAAGTATGCCTCTTCCCTCCTTTGTGATGATCAAGTGCACCACCTGAGCAGAAGCTACAGCTTTATTGCTATACACTCATAATCAAATACATTCACAATCAAACTGGCGATAAGTTTTAACAGTTGTATAAGAGTAGCAATTATTTCCTGGGACCAAGTCCCCTCACACTGTCTCTGAACTCTCAGTGGCCAGATAGAATGTTTGCTGGTGAGGCTCAGATATGATCCACCAAATATGTTGTGGGAGATAATGTTGATCATGGTTAAGACCTCCTTAAGAACCCACTTGATCTGATCTTTAGGAGGATTCAACCCCCTCGTCATCACAGCTTAAAGCTTCAAAGTTCCTCTTTTTCTAGGGAGAGTGGGAGTTCTTATGCCCTGCAAGAAGATTTCAGAGCCAGCGTGGTGTAGTGGCTAGAGTGCTGGACTAGGACTTGGGAGATGCGAGTTCAAATCCCCATTCAGCCATGATACTTGCTGGGTGACTCTGGGCCAGTCACTTCTCTCTCAGCCTAACCTACTTCACAGGGTTATTGTGAGGAGAAACTTGAGTATGTAGTACACCGCTCTGGCCTCCTTGGAGGAAGAGTGGGATATAAAATGTAATAATAAAATAATAATAATAACTTTTGCCCATATAAACTGTCATATGCTTTCTTTTCATGGGTCATTGCTGATTTAATCAGGACTCAGTCATCAACGGTTCTTTTGCATCAGTTTATATCTGTCATTTGTGGATCAATGTTTGCTCCATCAGGGAGTAGATCTGGTCTTGTGGTAGCAAGCATGACCTGTGCCCTTAGCTAAGCTGGGTCTGCCCTGGTTGTATATGAAAGGGAAACTAGAAGTGTGAGCACTGTAAGATATTCCACTCAGGGGATGGAGCCGCTCTGGGAAGAGTATCTAGGTTCCAATTTCCCTCCCTGGTTTCTCCAAAATAGGGCTGAGAGATCACAGCACCTTTTGAGGTGGTTCTCAAATATAAAGCAGTGCATTCAATAGGCACTTTGAGCCACTGAAAATGTTTGTCGAGAGAGGAGAGCTGGTCTTGTGGTAGCAAGCATGACTTGTCCCCATAGCTAAGCAGGGTCTGCCCTGGTTGCATATAAATGGGAGACTTGATGTGTGAGCACTGCAAGATATTCCCCTCAGAGGATGAAGCCACTCTGGGAAGAGCAGAAGGTTTCAAGTTCCCTCCCTGGCTTCTCCAAGATAGGGCTGAGAGAGATTCCTGCCTGCAACCTTGGAGAAGCCGCTGCCAGTCTGTGAAGACAATACTGAGCAAGATAGACCAATGGCCTGACTCAGTATATGGCAGCTTCCTATGTTCCTAACTTTAAAAGTATAGATTCATCTTTACACCTTTGAATCCAGACCAGGCCTGTCCCTTTAACTCCCATCAGGCCTATGCTCTAAAAAGTATACATTCATCTCTACATCTTTGCATCCAGGCAGAGGCAGACCTGTAATAGGGCACATGAGTTCCAAGAACCTGCACAACCCTGCCCTGGGGGCCACTTTGCTTGCCCGTGCAGCCACTACTTGCCTACTTCAAAAAATGGTCTGTGGTGCCATGCACTTCACTCCTCTGGTTCACCGCCGCTTCCTGCCCATCCCTCTGTTACAGTACCTCGGGAAGGAGCACATTGCTGAAGATAGGAGGCTGCCACCTCATGAAGTTAGGAGGCTGCCACCTCACCGCCACATGAACCACCATTGCCAGAGTAGGGAGCATGCTGCTACTGGCAGTGGGGAGGAATGAAAACATGGGCCGACTATGCCTTCCCTACAACTCTCTATCCAGGCAAGCCTTGCTCTTTTTACTGCCATGCCCAAATGCCACCATGATTTATAATCTGGGTTATTATCCTGACTGAAACATTCTGATATTCCTAACCTCTAGAATATTTCACCCTTCCCCTCTGGCCCCAGCTGAAAGAGCCAAAAGATGTAAGGAAGGAGCCAAAGATGTAAGGAAGGAGCCAAAGACTGATGATGTGGTAGAGCCACATGATGACGGAGATGATGATGGAAGAGATGGTAATCAGGAATCCGAAAGGGATGGGATCCGAATATGAGGGGGTCCATGGTGGGCAAAAGTGTTTCCATGAAACCTGCAAGGCGGGGGGGGATGAAAGGGTTGAGCGAGGTGAAGGAAGAGGAAGAGGTGTTGGAAGAGAGAAGGGAACAAAGGAAGTGAGATCAGAGGTGCCCCTAGGTAATTTTGGAGCCTGGACCTAAAGGCCTTTGGGCCCCCCGCTCCCCGCCACTGCAAATTAAGAAAAATCATGCTCCACTGAGTGACCACACCACCTGGGACAGACTAAATAGGATTTGGGGGGGCCCAGGGGCTGTGGAGTTTGGCCTTAAAAGTCCAGGGATAAGAGCACCTCTGAGTGAGTTTGGAATGGATCATTTCAAATTTGGCATTAAAGAAGGTGGCAAAGTTCTGGGCAGAATACACCAGGAAGAGAAGCAAACGGGCAGGTCTTAGCAAGGCATCCAAGGTAGGGAACAGATGCTTATCATTCCTAAGAATGGAACCGTAATTCTCTTCCTGCTTCTCCCACCACCTTGAAAGAAACATCCCTCTTTCTTGGATGAGATGTCTCCTGCCTTCTCCTGAATCTGCAGTGACTCCACGGTGTGCAACAAGCTGCTTGGGATCAATGATGCCCAGGGCATCTGCTGCATCAGCACAAGATGAGAACTCAGACACAACCAATGAACTCGAGAGAAGAGTTTAAAGCTTGGCAGTTCACCCTCCCACAGGGTGACTAAATTGCATCAGTTAGGTGAGGAATGTTCTAGAGTGAAAGGAATCTCCTTTCCCTTGGATGCTTTTTGGTGTCTATTAAGCTATAAGTGACTCTTCTCCAATGTTTGTCTTTGAAAGTTCATGGCAAATCTGGAAGAGACAGCCTGATTTTACAGACTGATTCATTAACCCCTAGACATGCTCATTTCTTCCAGCATTTGACATCCAATAGAAAGAGGCTCGCTTTGCAACACCCAAGCCAAGACTTTGCAGCCCTCTCGGTGCAATTTCATATCAAGAATTAGTTTTGTTATTACTTTTGAATATATGCAGGATGATCAATATACTTTGCAGAGAAATATAAGCAGAACAAAGAGGTGTCAGCCGTGACAGTCTCACAGTCCAAATGCTGCGGAGGGAAGGGAGACAACGGGGGGCCCATCTGGTGACTAAGGATGGACATGAGAAAATTCAGCTTGCTGGGCATGAAAGATTAGGCAGTTCAGCCAAAGGCAGAAATTTAAAGGCGGGTTTTGAGGATGGGGGAAAAAAAATCCCTGGGAGTGTTTGGTCTGTATAAGGAGCACAGATATTGTCCCCAGACCATGGCACAAAGAAGACGCAGACAACCAGATGGTGGGCAAAAAGGACCACAGCTTTATTGAACAACTATAAAGAATAAGCGGACTGGATAGGAGTAAGTCCCCCTCCCCTAGACAGTGCGGGGCCTTGTTTGGGAGACACACCCTGCACCTTGTTTGGGAGACACACCCTGTCTCCAGAAGGCAGCCTGCTCCCTCTCTTTCATAGCTGACCCCCCAAAATGGCTTGGATCCTTCTAGGTCTTCGCACGCCCTGGACCGCGCAGCCAAGGGTTTGTGAAGTCCTGAAGCAGGTTTCATGACGAATCGTCCTCCCTGGGCTGTACAAACCACAACGGAGCGATGGGCCAATCACCTGTTTAACTATTTTATTTATTTATTTATTTGATTTATGTACTGCCCTTCCAAAATGGCTCAGGGCATTTTACAGTTAAAACAAACCACTAAAACAGGAAAGATCTAAAACAAATTAAAAACAATATAACAACTAACAATTTAAAAACATTTTAAAACAACAATTAAAACATTACAGCAATTAAAACCCTCGAAATCAGGTTTTAGATTTTAAAATAAACCAGATTTTAAAACCTCCCAAATTTAGGATGCTGAGTAAGCTTGGGTGAAGAGATGGGTTTTCAGGTGTTTTTTGAAAATTGCCAGAGATGAGTGGGATCGTATCTCAGCAGAGAGCACATTCTACAATCTCGGGGCAGCAACCGAGAAGGCCCGTCTCTGTGTAGCCACCAAACGAGCCGGCGGTAACTGGAGACGGAGCTCCTCAGATGACCTCAATGGGCGGTGGGGCTTGTAATGAAGAAGATGCTCTCTTAGATACCCAGGGCCTAAGCTGTTTAGGGCTTTGAAAGTTCTAACTAGCACTTTGTATTTTGCCTGGAAACCTATTGGCAGCCAGTGTAACTCCATCAGTAGAGGAGTAACATGATCTCTCCAAGATTACTCAGAGACCAACCTGGCTGCCACATTCTGAACCAATTGAAGTTTCCAGACCACACACAAAGGCAGCCCCACGTAGAGCGCATTACAAAAGTCCAGTCTGGAGGTTACCAACAGATGTACCACAGTTTACAGGTCATTGAACTCGAAAAAAGGGTGCAGCTGGCGTATCGGCCGGAGCTGATAGAAAGCACCCCTGGCAACCGCCTCAACCTGAGAAACCAGGGAGAGGTGTGAATCCAGAAGTACTCCCAGACTGAGAACCTGCTTTTTGGGGGGGAAGTGTGACCCCATCTAGAACAGGTAGATCAAAATCGTCTCAGGAGTTCTGACCCCACACAATAAGTACCTCCGTCTTATCTGGATTCAGCTTCAGTTTATTCTCCCTCATCCAGCCCATTACTGCTTCCAGGCAGGCATTTAGAGAGGATATGCCAGCTCCTGAAGAGGTTGGCATGAAGAAGTAAATCTGGGTGTCATCAGCGTACTGGTAACACCCAGCTCCAAATCCCCTGATGATCTCTCCCAGTGGTTTCATGTAGATCTTAAAAAGCATTGGAGAAAGTATGGAGCCTTGAGGGACACCATACTTAAGCTCAGATCTCAAAGAGCAACAGTCTCCAATCAACACCATGTGGAATCTGTCCGAGAAGTAGGAGCGGAACCACTGTAAAACATTGCCTCCCACCCACAACACTCTCAGACATTCCAGAAGGATACTGTGGTCATTAGTATTGAAGAGATCCAAAAGGATCAACAGAGTCACACTTCCTCAGTCAATTGCCAGTTGGAGATCATCCATCAGGCCGACCAAGGCAGTCTCCACCAGGTAGTCCACCCGAAAACCAGTTTGAAATGAGTCTAGATAATCAGTTTCCTCCAAGAGCGCCTGGAGCTGAGAGGCCACCACCCTCTCAATTACCTTGCCCAGCCATGGGAGGTTGGAAACAGGCCTATAATTGCTCAACTCTGAGGGATCTAATTCAGGCTTCTTTAGAAGAGGTCTAATGATTGCCCTCCCTCAGAGAAGCATTTATTATTTCTACCAGGCTGTCTACAACAGCCTCCCTGCTAGATTGAACAAGCCATGTTGGGCAAGGGTCAAGAGAACAAGTGGTAGGCTTCACCGCCCCAAGAAGCTTGTCCACATCCTCAGGAGTCACAAACTGAAACCGATCCAGTCAAATTGCATAAGAGGAATTGCTGGACACCTCCAGTTTAGGCATCAAATTAAATGTGCAGTCTCCTTCTAGATCGGCCTGAATCATAGAAACATAGGAACACAGGAAACTGCCATATACTGAGTCAGACCATTGGTCTATCTAGCTCAGTATTGTCTTCACAGACTGGCAGCGGCTTCTTCAAGGTTGCAGGCAGGAATCTCTCTCAGCCCTATCTTGGAGAAGCCAGGGAGGGAACTTGAAACCTTCTCCTCTTCCCAGAGTGGCTTCATCCTCTGCCTAAGGGGAATATTTTCCAGTACTCACACATCAAGTCTCCCATTCATATGCAACCACGGCAGTCCCTGCTTAGCTATGGGGACAAGTCATGCTTGCTACCACTAGACCAGCTCTCCTCTCCACAGATAAAATCTCCTAGAGATTTTATCTGCAAAAACTATCCAAGGGTGCTCACTGATGTTCCAACCCATCTAGTTACCACCCAACCCACACTGTCCATGCCACACGGGGAGGTGAGCCTCGCTTGACCTTCCTGACCCACCACTCTCCAACATCTCCATAAGCCCCTTCTGGATGTTAATGTAAATACAAATCACAGCCCACTTTAGACAAATGAACCCTGTCCGGATGGAATAAGTGGGGCAAATTGGCTGACAATCCTGGTTGTTCAAACACTGCCCCGCCCATAGTGACTAAGAGCCTGCCAATGGCCGCCGATATCTTACATTGGGCCCTTTCTATCCCTTTCAACAACTGAACCCCACGCCACACCTTATGCTGTAACCATTCAGTCCAAACTAAGCGGATCCTCAGCTCTATCTCCCAAAGTGAACTTCAGCACGTCAATAGGTGCCCGGCTCTAACCAACACCACGTTAAGCGTCAGAGGCCATCTCTGGTCAGAACATCTAGGGAGCCCCCTCAACCACCCTTCTAACATCCTCCTTACCCTGGGATCGCCTGTGCTGTCTCGCATGCCCTTGGCCTGCACTTCAAATGCTAGGGCCAAGACATAGCCATTCACAGTAGAAACAGCCTTACCAGCCTTACCAGAAAAGATGAGCATGCCGGGGACATGATCAGGGCCCAAATCTCCAAGGAAGGGCTGGGTCGAGTGCAGCCCGCACTCTGAAACTTTCATCATAAGGTGATAAGGCAGTGCCTGCAAAGTTGGAGACCGCCCTATGAATTATATCCAAATACTTGGCCAAAGCAGGCCCCCTGGCTGGCTGAGCACTCAATATAACCCCCATGTATATTGTGAAGCCGGAAAGTCAATTGTTCCATGTTTTCTCAACAGCTTTGTTTTTTGTGACTTCATGGTCCTTACATGACTCTCCTTCTTTGTATTTAACTTTGGGTTCCTGAAAAAGTAGGGAGAAGATATCTACAAATTCCCCCTTAAGGATTTCCCCCCTTGTTGCAGGTAGCAAATGGTTGCTTAATGGGAGGCCCACAGCACCATATGGGGTATGTTGCAATGAAGGCAGAACCCGCCTGGGGTAGAAGCCTGCTTCCTGGGTATTACTCCCCATAGCTGGGGTTGAGGGCGGCACAACACCCTGCCAAACTTGAGCAGCCATGCCATGTGTGTTGAGTGAAGTTCCTGCACCCAGCATAGGCCCAGGCACCCATGACTGCATCATTGGTGCCCACCAAGGGGCAAAGCCACAGCCCCTGGAGGCAGGTATCAGCCAGGGAAATGGTGGCCACTGGCCGGTACCGCCGTGCGGTGCAATTGTATCCTGCTCACCCAGTTGACTAGGGCCTGGTGGCTCCACTGTACTGGATCCCCCTGCATTCAGAGGCGCCACAGCCACCGCGATGGTCTCCTCAGGAATCGACACAGGATTGCTGGGGCTGGCAAACCCTACCGAAGATGTCGCTTGTTCAATCACCTATCAGACGGAGATTTGAGCAACTGCACTCTGGCCGCACCATGCGTGCACTTCTTAGATTTGCTTGGCACTCCAGAAGGCACAGCCCCTTTCTCAGGCAGTACTGCTTTAGTATGCTCGATCGCTCCCACCCTCTGGATGATGCCTCAAATTAAAGCCATCTCCCCATCATCTTCATCAGAAGAGGAGGACTGGGGTGGAGGCTGCCTAACACCTAAACCTAAGTATGTAGTACACTGCTCTGGGCTCCTTAGAGGAAGAGCGGGATATTAAAAGTGAATGAATGAATGAATGAATGAATAACGTGCCTAATAAGTTGGCCACCAGTCTAACCCTTGGCCTTTTTTGGAGGCATGGCTGGCAAAGAAAGAAAACGAGGCGGGGGAGGTAGACAATGCCTGCTGGTTCCATGAAAATCCCCTGTGAAATGCCTCAAGGTGCCACAAACAAAGCCAGAAACGGTAGGGAACCCCCACACAAACTGTTGGCCTCCAAGCCCAAATGACCCCTTCACTCAGCTGCTAAGACCAAAGAAGCCTCGGGAGAAACACCAAGCTAACAGAGCTAACGGAGCGACCGCAGCTGCCTCCCAAACCAGAGTAATAGGAACGGGGTGGGGAGCAGCCAACGGCCACCAAATCGGCTGTGCTGACAGCTGATGACGCAGGGACACATGGCATTGTCACCTGCCCAGGGCCCAGGCTCCGCACAGCTCTAGGTGAAGGTAGAGGAGTGAACCCAAAGAGCTCCTCCCCGGCTGAAATCCCACTCCAAACTGAGAGTTTGGGGCAGGAAAATGTCGAAAAGGCTACCTAAGCCCTGCCCCCAAAGCAATGAGGCCCCAATGGCTGCTTCTTCGGGCGTCGTGCAAAGGGCCGGGACAAATCGCCCTCCCCTGAGCACGAGGCAAGGGGAGGGGGCATTGCACAGATATTGCTTCACATATCAACTCAGACAATATTACTTCTGTACTAAAGGAGCCACACTAGCTAGCAATATGTTTCTGGGCAAAATGCAAAGTGCTGGTTGTAACTTATAAAGCTCTAAACAACTTAGACCCTGGGTATTTCAAAGAACATCTTTGCCATGGGCCCCACTGCCCATTGAGATCATCTGGAGAGCTTCGTCTGCAGTTGCCACCCATTTGTTGGGTGGATACGCGGGGACTGGCCTTCCTGTTGCTGCCCTGAGACTCTGGGGTGTGTTCCTTGATTTAATAAGAGCCTCTCGATCTCTGACAACTTTTTAAAAGTCTCTCTTTAACTGGACTGGATTTTTAAATTGTTTTAAAGTCTTCATTTTTAATCTGTTTTTTGTTGTTGTAAACTGCTCAGAGATGGAAGTTGGGGCAGTCGATAAATATGAAAAAAGAAATAAATAAATGTTTGCATTTATTGAATTTAAGAGTTCTTGGAGAGAACTAGACTAGGATAATTGGGGTTTTGGTTTTTTTGGGCCTTTTAAATTTTTATGGATTTTACAATAGCTTTTACATTCAAATTACATTCCTTTATCTAATTCTACACATAAGGAAATATTGATTTCCTGCTTGCCTATCTGTGCAGTTCACGTTAACTATTTATATAAACCATTGCTATAATGATTCAAAACATACATACTCCACAATGCTACTCAATTTTACCCTACCCAACCTACTGTTATTACTATATTTCAAACCCTGCTGAAAGGTCCATATTGGGAAAAATAGATCTTTAAGTAAAGCAAAAATGGTTCCCAATCTTCCTTAAAACATTCCAGATTTTCATCTCTTATAAGTGTAAGCTTTGCCATCTCAGCATATTCCAAAATTGTTATCAACCAGTCTTGTTTTGAGGGCATTTTAGTGTCTTTCGATTTTTGTGCATATACTATCCTGGCCACCATGGTTGCATACATAATAAATGTTGAATTTCTTCAGGAGAACTCTCTTTCAATTATTCCCAGCAGGAAGGATTCTGGCCTCTTAAGAAATGTCACTTTAAAGATTTTCTTCAACTCATTGTATATCAAATCCCAAAAGGCCTTTGCCTTCCCGCATGACCACCACATATGGAAAAAAGTTCCTTCATATTTTCCACATTTCCAACATTTGTTTGAAACATTTTTATACTTTAATGCTATTTTTTTCCAGTGTCGGATTTCACCTGTACATCATCTTATAATAATTTTCTTTTAAAGTATAACATGCAGTAAACTTTAAATCAGTTTTCCATAATTTTTCCCAAGCAGCCATCTCTATATTATGACCCACATCTCAAGCCCATTTTATCACAGTTGTTTTAACCACTTCATCTCTTGTCTCCTCCAAAAGCAACAACTTATACATTTTAGAGATTAATTTTTCATCATTTTCACACAGCTCCTTCTCAAATCTTGACATTTGATCCACAAGCCAACCTTAAGACCCTTTTTATAAATTTCATTTAGCTGATGATACTGAAACCAATTACTAACCAAATTTTGTACTTCATTTAAATTATTTAATTTACAGCCCTTCTCTTGAAAACATAACAAATTCCTATAAGTACCCCATTCAGATTGCATATTTGTCTCCTTACGTGCCAAAGCCTCAGTTGGGGATACCCATAGTGGAGTTTTACACTCCAACCATTTTTTATATTTTGCCCCATCTCCCATCAGACTCCTTCTTACACAGTGATTAAGAAAGTCTTTATGCACTTTGCTTTAATCTTACCACAAGTATGAGTGCCAGCCAAACCTTCTATCAAATCCTTCCAAATCAAGTATTCTGGGATTTCTTAATGTTATCCATTCCTTCAACCATGTCAAACAAACAGCATCAAAATACAGCCTTATATCCGGCAGGGTAAGACCACCTCTTTCTTTAGCATCTGTTAAATTTTTAAATTTAATTCTTGGACTTTCCCCTTGCCAAACAAATTTAGTTATATCCTATTATTATTATTATTATTATTATTATTATTATTATTATTATTATTATTATTATTATTATTTTATTTATTATTTCTATACCGCCCTTCCAAAAATGGCTCAGAGAGGTTTACACAGAGAAATAATAAATAAATAGGATGGATCCCTGTCCCCAAAGGGCTCACATTCTAAAAAGAAATGTAAGACACACACCAGCAACAGTCACTGGAAGTACTGTGCTGGGGGTGGATAGGGCCAGTTACTCTCCCCCTGCTAAATAAAGAGAATCACCACGGTAAAAGGTGCTCCTTTGCCAAGTTAGCAGGGGTCATTTTGCCATTGCTTGAAACAGGTTAGCGTATTAATTATAGGAATAGTCTGAAAAAGAAGCAACATTTTAGGTGAAACATTCATCTTCACAACTGAAATTCTTCCCATTAAAGATAAGTTCATTCTAGTCCATCTTTGCAAATCAATTCTTACTGTATTCCATATTTTAATATAATTATTTGAACACAATAAAGAGTTTTTATTTGTCAACCAGATGCCCAAATTTTTGATTTTCTTCTCCACTTTCAATTCACTTATCTCATAAAGTTTATCATTTGATTTCTGGTCCATATTTTTTTGTCAACACTTTCGTTTTGCTCTTATTGATATAAAACTCGGCCAGTTGGCCACATTGTTCTATTTTTTTCCAAGAGCCTTCCAACCTTTCCTAATGGATTTTCCAGAAAAAAACACCACATCATCTGTGAAGGATCTGAGTTTATACTCCTGTTTTCCTACTTTTGGGCCTTCTATTTGGTCTTCTTCTCTAATGTTTCTACAAAGCACTTCCAGAACTAATATAAAAAGTAATGGGGAAAGCAGACAACCTTGTGTAGTTCCTTTTTGTATTTACAGTTATTTGATAGTTCTCCATTTATAATTATTTTGGCATATTGCTCCAAATATATTGTCTTAATAGCCCTAATAAAATTAATACCAACTCCCATTGCATCCAATAACTTCCACATAAACTGCCAGGAGACATTGTCAAATGCTTTCTCTGCATCCAAAAAGATCATAGCTATCAGTTTGTCACTATGTTTTTCATAGTACTCCAATACATTCAAGACTATTCTCACATTCTTGTGACAATGGTTTGTTCTTAGCATCCATAACAACAATAATTGTAAATTTCCTCAGTGTTCACACTTATTGTGCTGTGCCCTTCTCCCTACCTCTCCATTTGTTACCATGAAGTTGTTAGGGATGCACAGACATATGTACAAACCAACACATGGACACAAAAATAGACACAGAGCACGGATCTCATAAGACAATTTTTCATGAGGAAAGTATGTTTCCAATCAAATTCTGTTCTTCGATTCAAGGTAAAATCGAATTGCAGAACCAACAAATTAATTCCTCCTATCACCCAAATATCTATATGGATGATTCCAGTAACATTTTGAGGCCCAATTTGCTGGGAAAAATAGGTCTCAAAAAGACACAGCATTCCTGTCATGCCCCCACTTGAGGACATTGGAGAGGAGTGGGGAGCAAGGGACTCACCAGAAAGTGCGGAGGAGACTGAGGAAGAACAGGCTGGTGATTTGAATGGGGAAATAGTTGAGACAGGCCAGGGCGAGTGTTTGTCACAGAGGGGGCAGCAGGGCTGGGTGATCTTGGGAGAGAAGGATCAGGATCTGAGAGAGAGATGGAATGGCCACTATCTCCTTGAGGATGCAGGCGGGGAAAACGTCAACAGCAGTTGAGGGAATTATGGAGAATTAGTCGACTGAAAAGAAGACAGCAGGTGCCATAGGAAAATCTATGGCAGCTGGCGGGGGTGGAGTGTTGATTAACTACACGTGGCTGCAGACTATAAATCTGGCAGACTGTGCCTTGAACAAACTGCTGGAAACAACACATCTAATCTGCCTTGAGCTTTTGTCGGACAGTTTGTGACTCTGGAGTGGGTGTCTGAAGTTTTACTGGAAAGCCTGAGTTATCAGATATGCACTGGGTCTATGGTGCTTTCGCTCCTCATTTCTGTATCCATAGTGAGACTGGTAAAACTTATCATTTATCAGTAAAGCTGAATCTTTAATGGAAAACTTCCCTGGAAAAACAGGAGAGCTGGTCTACTAATTGGGATTGGCCGGTAGACCAGCCCTCCATCCCGGACAGCTAAGACCAGTCCTCTGAGGTGGGCAGACAGAGCAGTGGGCTGGTCTACCCAAAGATCCAACTTTAAAGGGAATGATTCCTCACCTATATATAGCCTAGCCATAGAAATCATGGTAGACCTACAGGAGTTCAAACAAGTTCATCTGACATCTTTGGATCACATGCCTAAAGGAATCTGCAGCATTATAATTAACACGATGAAGCTAGAATATTTGAGCACAAATGTAGACATCATAACCGGGTTTCTAATGGGTGTTCTTCTTCTGCTCCAGGGACTTGTTCCTCCTTGAAAACCCTCTGGAGTAGGACCTTCATACTTTGCCTAGATTGTCTCCTCTTCTTTCTCCCAACCAAGAAATAAATGAAAGGGTTAACACTGCTGTTTAAGGAGGTGCTTAAATGCAGGCATTCCTTTAAATAGTTGAAATTAACAGGAAACTGAAAATAAACAACGATTAGGTAAACAGCATTAAGTGGAAAAGCAAATAAGAGATAGAAGAGGAGGCTAAGCAGGACAACAATTAAGATTTTTCCCCGCCTATGCTGTTGTGATTTAAAGCAGACTCGAATGAACAGTATGAAAGTAGAGATAATAATGAATGGAAGGCAGAAAACGGTATTTACAATAAATTGATAAGTGATTGCTTCAAAATACCAATTCAGAGACATAAGGAGAACGATGGGAATCCCATTAAATACAGAAGAGAGAACCCATATGAACACACAGACAATGGTGGACAGTTTTGGTGGCCGGTGGCATCGATACCAAATTGGGAAGAGGACAGACACACACCTGTCCACACTAATGGCTGTCAGTAGAAGTTGACCAATGCTGTAAAATACTAGGGAAAGTATATATAATATATTAAAACTAATCCATAAAATGTAAGTAGGGAATTTTTGACATAAAATTATCAAAGACAAAGGCAATGATATGAGGAGTCCAAAGTCAGCCACAGCCAAGTTCAGGATATAGGTAGTGAAAGGATTCCTCTTGATGCGGAAGCCAAGGAGCCAGATGACAGTTCCATTCCCCACAAGTCCCAATATGCAGACAACACAAATGAAGAAATTGAGAGAAAGTTTTATATTGCCTGTACATATTTCTGGAATTTTCCTGGGATAACTATTATTGACTGAGTTCCAAGTCTTATTGGATGTTGTATTATCTTCCATGGGGGACAAGTATGTCAGAGTTAAGTTCTCTTCTTTTCCTCCTGTTACTTGAAAAGAAACATATGGATTCAGTTCTTGCTCCTAAGCCAAACAAGTATGTACAGTATGTACTGTATGTGTGTATGTATGTATTTATTTATTTAACATATTTATTTAAGATATTGATTAACTTATTGACAACAATTCTATTGTTGGTCCCATGCATTGTTGCTTGGCGGATCTGTTCCACTTCTGTGAAATCCTGCACAATTGCACCTGCACCATCAGCTCACAATGGAAGTATATGTTCAGTGTGAAATTGTACAGGACTTCATGGGAGTGTAAAAGATCTACCTTTGCAGCAGGCCTGGAGTTTACATTCTTGCAAGCAATACAGGCAGAGTTTGTTTCCATACTGTATTTGCTATGCAGAAACCCAGCTAGTATTCCCATCAGTTTCCACTTTAGCAGAGGCCATCTGGCATTAGCACTGTTCAATGAAGAGCTGTGGCAGTGGTGCAGCTAGGACAGAAGGAGCCTGTGTCCACTTAACCAAAACTATGTTGCACGTGCCACTCCTGCCACTCTCTGCTGTCACCTGTGCTGCCACTTTGCTGGCTGGTTTGGGGGTTGCTTCAAAGGAGGAAAGTTGACTGGGACCTCCCTGCAAAGAGGCACCTTTTACCGTGGTGATTCTCTTTATTTAGCAGGGGGAGAGTAACTGGCCCTATCCACCCCCAGCACAGGACCTCCAGTGACTGTTGCTAGTGTCTACCTTGTGTTTCTTTTAGATTGTGAGCCCTTGGGGGAAAGGGATCCATCTTATTTATGTATTATTTCTCTGTGTAAACCGCCCTGAGCCATATTTGGAAGGGTGGTGTAGAAATCGAAATAATAATAATAACTGGCCCCGCAGCAATCTGGGAATGGATGGCATGCATGCACGCTGAAGTTGACACAGGGCACGTGCACACCCTCCATTCCCAGTCAAATACAGGGAAATGTTGAAGGAGTGAGGTGCTGTTCCTCTCTCCAGGAAGGAATGGGTTCCCTTCTTCTGAGCAGCTTCTGCGCAGGCTGGCAAAGAGGCAGTGGGTGGCAAAAACTGCAGTGGCAAGTGGTGGGAAGATGGAGGAAGGAAGAGCGAGTGATGGCCCTTGTTGGCCCCACCCTCTGGCAGCCCATGTTCATTGGATGCAGGCTAACAGCAGAAATTCTGGAAAACTGGAAACTCTGGTCCAAAACAGTTCAGGCCCAATTGACTAGTTCAGATGAGAAGCCAAATTATTTCCAACTTGGGGAAAATATTTTAATGCATTTCCAAATCTCTCTGAAGTGATCCTGGCAAAGCTCTCACTTTCTTAATGTTCACATTCACTTTTGTATCATCTGAGAAGGAAATACTCAGCGGAGTTACATACATTATGCTGGCTTTACTAATTAGGCTAATTTTAACCATAATTTCTCTTGATCTTTCAACTTAATACTACTAGGTTGGGAAGAGATACAGCCAGGTATAATCTCAACAGATATATCACTTGAATAATAAATAGAAAAATAAAGAAGGCGCAGCTCCAGTCAGTTGCTAGAGTTGCATCTTGATGCATTTCTTCAAGGCATGATGCTCCCCACAGATGCCACCAGTGGTGACATTAGGCTTATTCACACAATTTTTATCAGGGCAGGACAAGCATCGTAGCCTAGCTCAGTTGTGGCACATGTGCCCATTTTCTGATTCTTTTGTGAGTTAAAAGAAGGTTGGAGGATGGGAGCTTACTTGTGTGCTTAGCCCCATCTGGATAGGACATTTTTTCCTCTTTTGAAGCTGGGAATGGAATCTGGGTAGGACATGCTAGATGGATCCACATGGGGCTTAGCACAGAGTCAAGCTCCCTGACCTTCTTTGTTCATAAAATGAGAGTGGCACTATAATGACACTTGTCCTAGCCTAATAAAGTTACACTTGTCCTACTCTAATAGTTATGGGAACAAGCCCAGGAAATATTGAGGAACAAATTCAGCAGATCCACCATTTATCCAACTTCTAGAGAGTTTGCCCACCAAAGGATTGTGCGTAAACCTAGCAATCATGGGCTAAAGGGACAAGTTCATGTGTGGATTGGTAACTGGTTGAAGGACAGGAAACAGGGTGGGAATAAATGGAGAGTTTTCACAATGGAGGGAAGTAAGCAGTGGAATCCCCCAAGTATCTGTACTGGGACCAGTGCTCTTTGATTTCTTTAGAAATGATCTAGAATTTGGGATCAGTAGCAGATGATCCAAAATGGCTGTTGCACGCTTTTACGGAGTCCCGAAAGGGCCAAAAATACTCAATATACCATGCCGCGTTGGTGATTTGAAAGCAGCAGCAGGAAAGGAGGCAAGGCGGTGGCAAATAAGGGTGTGGGAAAGAAGGCAAAAAAGATCAGCACCACCACCAGGAGCAGCAGGAGCAAAAGCCAATGCACTGGTTTGCGTCTTCATTTCCTTTGGGGGTGTGTGGAGAGCACACGGGAGCCAGCACGCTTGAGCCGGGGAACAAATTCTCCCAGCCTGAACCTTGCATTTTTACTTCCCACCCTTCCTCCCGGCTCTTCTTTTGTGTGGTGGTTCAGGGGAAAATGGAGACAAAAAAGAGCGAGCCAGGCAGTCAGGCAGCAAGCGAGCCAGGCAGGGGGAAGGGAAAGGGAGGAGCCATTGTTGATGGCTTTCAATGGCACCTCCTCCTCCTCCTTGGGCTCCCTGACTCCCTCCTCACCAGCCCATAATTCTCCAAAGTGTCCTGCTGTCTAAACTGTTTTAATAAACAAAAAAAAGTACAAAGCTTACTGGTTCTCCAGCCTGGAGTGGATCAGGAGGAAAAGCTTGTCTATACACGTTCCCATTCTTAGTGAGTACACACGCCCGCCTCTGCTCAAATTCCACGTGTGCCAGCCTCTGGCTGCCTTTCCCCTCCTCCCTTTCCGCTCCTTCACTCGCTAGGAGTCAATGGGAGAGCACCCGCCCTACCCAGACACATCTTGCGACTGGCAAGCTGCGCAGGCCACCTGCACCGAGGGAGGAAGGGGGTGCCACCGGCCCAGACTTAAACATTTTTTAAAAATGGGGGGGCATGGCAGGCACTTGGCGCCCCCCTTCAGCTGCACCCAGGGCACATGCCCTGCCTGCCCCACCCTCATTACGTGTCTGAGGACAACTCGACTCAAATCCAACAGATTATAACATAGAGAACATTTGAAGATCTCTCTTCTGGCAACACGAGTGGCAAGAAGCAATTCTTTACAGCCTGTATTGCATCTGCAAGTTCACTTCTGGCAGGGCTTAGAGAGGGCTAGCATGTGGCCCTCCTCCCTTGTATCAGAACTTGGAACCATCTATTACATGCTGAGACATAAGAACTTACGAACATAAGAACAGTGGCCCACAGATGCTGCTGGAAGCCACAGGCAGGAGTTGAGGGCATGCCCTCTCTCCTGCCATTACTCCCCTGCAACTGGTTCTCAGAGCCATCCTGCGTTTTGAGACTGGAGGTGGCCCACAGCCCTACGACTAGTAGCCATTGATGGACCTCTCTTCTATGAAGTTATCCAAACCCTTCTTAAAGCCATCTAGGTTGTTGGCTGTCACTACATCCTGTGGGAGAGAGTTCCACAAGTGGATCACGCATTGTGTGAAAAAAGTACTTCTGTTTGTTGGTCCTAGACCTCCTGGCAATCAATTTCATGGAGTGACCCCTGGTTCTAGTTTTGTGTGAGAGGAAAAAGAATTTCTCTCTCTCCAAATTCTCCAAACCATGCATGATTTTATAGACCTCTATCAGGTCTCCCCACAGTCATCTTTTTTCTAAGCTAAAAAGCCCCAGGTGTTGTAGTTTTGCCTCATAAGAAAGGTGTTCTAGGCCCCTGATCATCTTGGTTGCCCTCTTCTGAACCTTTTCCAGTTCTAATATGTCCCTTTTAAGATGTGGTGACCAGAATTGTACGCAGTACTCCAAGTGTGGTCGCACCATAGTTTTGTATAAGGGCATTATAATATTAGCCATTTTATTTTCAATCCCCTTTCTAATGATCCCTAGCATGGAATTTGCCTTTTTCACAAGTACTGCACATTGAGTCGACACTTTCAACAAGCTGTCCACCACGACCCCAAGATCCCTTTCCTGGTCAGTCACCGACAGCTCAGATCCCATCAGCGTATACTTGAAGTTGGGGTTTTATGTCCCAATGTGCATCACTTTACACTTGCTAACATTGAACTTCATTTGCCATTTTGTCGCCCACTCCCCCAGTTTGGAGAGATCCTTTTGGAGCTGCTCACAATCCGTTTTGGATTTCACTACCCGAAGAGTTTGGTATCATCTGCAAATGTGGCCACCTCGCTCCTTACCCCTGCTTCTAGATCATTTATGAATAAATTAAAAAGCACCTGTCCCAGTACAGATCCCTGGGGGACCCCACTTCTGACTTCCCTCCATTGTGAAAACTCTCCATTTATACCCACACTCTGTTTCCTGTCTTACAGCCAGTTAGCAATCTACACATGTACTTGTCCCATTATCCCATGACTGCTAAGTTTCCTCAGGAGTCTTTGATGAGGAACTTTGTCAAAAGCTTTTTGGAAGTCCAGGTAGACTATGTCAACTGGATCATCTTGATCCACACACTTGTTGACACCCTCAGAGAAGTCCAAAAGGTTGGTGAGGCAGTGTCTAGAAGTGTTTTCTATCAGATTTGGTTGATATGCCAGCTGCGTCCATTTCTTGAGATAAATGACCTCAAAACAGAGGTACGTCTGTTGATAGCCTCCAGACTTGATTACTATAATGTGCTCTATGTGGGGCTGGCTTTGAATGTAATCCGGAAACTACCGTTGGTCCAGAAGGCAGTCAGGTTGGTCTCTGGGTCATCCCAGAGAGGCCACATCACTCCTGTCTTGAAAGAGCTACACTGGCTGCCGATAAGTAGGGATGTGCAAAACCTTTCGGATACAAAACGTTTTGTACCTAAAAGAGTCTGTCTGGGGTGTTTTGTAGACAAAACAAAACACCCATTTTCCAGATACAAAAGTTTTGTATACAAAACAAAACGTCCCAGTTCAAGCTATAAAACATTTTGTTGTTTAGGACCTCCATTTTGTGGCAATCTCTGAGTCAGTCTCCATTTTGTGTTTGACATCTCTTTGAATTTCCCGCCCTTCCAGCCTCTTTCCACTCTTTAATGACCCCACATTGGCCACAGGAAGGGTCAAAGAAGGGCCAAGGGTAGGGGAGAAGTTCAAGGGGGTGGGGTTCAATTCATTCAGCAAGTTAGTAGTTGCCATTCTGCCTTTCTACCTCATTGGAGGGGGGGGGAGAGGAGAGAGAGAGAGAGAGAGAGAGAGAGAGAGAGAGAATTAGTTTGCAGCATTGCATGCCTCAAGTTGCCATGATGCCATTCCATTGCCTATGCCTGCCTTGTTTCCAGCCTGTGCCCAGCCTGCCAGCCGGCTATGGCTACTGCATGCCAGCCTCGGAATGGATTCAGGGGCAGAAGAGTGGGTTGGGTGGTAGTTCCTCAATGGGTGCCTGCCAGGCTGCCACAACCCAGATTCCAAAGGAATTGGGCAAAGGGCTGATTATTTGTGATTTGTTTAAGTTTACGTGTCTTTAAGATTTCCTCCCATAGGGAATAATGGAGGTTACAGCAGCCCATAACTCCACTTCGGGGGCACTGGGGTGGCCCCGAGTGAGTGGTGGTGTAGTGCACATAGGGTGCCATCCACCCACATGGGTTGCTAACCCACGAGGTGCTGGGTTTTGTTGTTTCTGAGGTGTTCTGAGTGTAGCTTCTCTGGTACCAAATTGGATTTTCAGTGACAAGTCATGAATCCACTCATATGCTACCAGAGAATCTACACTCAAAACATCTCATAAACAACAGAACCCAGTAACCCATGGGTTAGCGACCCATAGGGGTGGTTGGCAATGAATGTGCTCTACACCACCACTCGCTCTGGGCCACCCTGATGCCCCCCAAGTGCAGTTATGGGGCTGCTGAAACCTCCATCATTCCGTATGGGGAAGAACCTTAGTGATGTGTAAACTCCATTAAATTTTTAAAAATCAACCATCTGACCATTTCCTTTGAAATAATTCTGGCAGCTTCCTTGCCCCCACTGGGCACGACTGCCCACCCAACTCTGCTCTGGGCCACCCCCTTCCCCCCCCCCCGACGTGAAGCTTGTCATTGAGGTTTTTGCTGAAAACTCCATTATTCCCTAAGGGAAAAATCTTAAACTTCAAAAATTCACCAAAAAAATCATCCCTTTGCCTAATTCCTCTAAAATTTGGGTGGTAGCTTCCACACATTGGGCACTACAACCCCCACCCGCTAGTTTTGCACCGGGTCTGTTTGTTTAAAATCCACAATGTTTTGGATTCAGATTTTGCAATTTCTAACCAAGAACAAAATTGGGGTGTTTCCAATTGGCTGGTTTCAAACAAAGAACAAAATAGGAAAGTCTAGCCCAATTTTCCCCAATCGTCAAAATCACTGGGTGTGGCTGCAAGCCCGGTGGTTCTGGAGCGGGTACCTCGCTCAAGAACCCCTTCCCCAAAACCAGGTTTGCAGAGCAAGCACTCCGCAAACCTGGTTTTTAGAATCGTGAGTAGCTGCAGTGTGGCTTCGCGCTGTGCCTATTCATGGGTAGACCCCCAGAGGGGAGGCGAAAAGCCACCTCCTAGCTCCGGGGTCTCCTCAGTATGCCCTGTGCGCTTGCGCTTGCGCAGGGCATACTGGGAGTTCCAGGGGGCACGCAGCCCCCAAACTCATGAGTAGACCCCTGGAGGGGAGGTGAAAAGCCGCCTCTCAGCTTCGGGGGGTCTCCCCAGTATGCCCTGCGCACTTGCACAGGGCATACTGGGGATTCCGGGGACCACGCAGCCCCCGAACTCCCCAGCCCCCGCAGGCTCCGTTTCAGAGCTGGCAATCGTGTTGGCGGCCAATCCGGCTGCCCAGGGCTCCCTCCCCGCTTCTGAGTGGGGAGAGCAGGCTTAGCTTGCTCTTCCCGCTCATTGCCCCAAAACGGGTCTCATGGATCGTGAGACCCGGTCCAATGTCTTCTTTGCTATGAGCCTCACTGTCAATTGCAATCATCAGGAGACGTTTGTCTGCAGTTGCCACCAGCTCATCTGGTGGCTACTCAGGGACAAGCCTTCTCCATTGCTTTCTCGAGGCTTTGGAATGCACTCCCTGTTGAAATAAGAGCCTCTCCATCTCTGACAACTGTTTAAAAGGCAGTCAAGGCACACTTGTTTATCCAGGCTTTTAATTAGATACTGTTTTAATAGTTTGTAGTTTGTTTTAATCTTTTAAACATTCTTTTAAATTTTAAATTATTGCAATGTTTTAACCTTTTATTTGTTGTGATTTGTATTGTTTTCTTGTCAGCTGCCCAGAGACTTGTGTATTGGACAGTATACAAATATGTTGAACAAATGAATGAATGCCCGAGATATACTGAATAGGAGATGCCAGGGTGGCAACGTGGGCGCTCTGCCTGTGAGCAGTAGCACCTTCTCTCTTGAAAACACATTCCTTCAAGTTTCATTGTTCACAAACCTTTCAGCATGGATCAGAAATCACCCAGTGTGGTGAGTGGAAGACAACTGGGGCACAATCTCCGGTGCTGGAAGAGAAAGAGCCGGATTTAACCGATCCTGCCTCACAAGAGTGATGTGGTGGGGGAGGGATCAGGCGACGGGGAAAAGGCAGCACAGTGGGGGGATGGGAGCAGCATGCACCTCCATTCCCAACGTTGGTGCCCCTCTGTGATGCGGTCCATGCTTACCAGATAAGACGGAAGTGCACTAGGTTGGTAGAACTGATCATCCAAGTCAGGCCTGCTCAACTTCAGCCCTCCTCCAGATGTTGGCCTACAACTCCCATAGGCTATTGGCTGCTATGGCTAGGGATTATGGGAGTTGTAGTCCAAAAACAGCTGGGGGGCCAAAGTTGAGTAGGCCTGATCCAAGTAATGAGGTCAATCTGGTCTTGGAAGGGGTCATGCTCTCCCTGAAAGACAAAGTCTGCAGCCTGGGGGTGCTTCTGGACCCACCGCTGTCCTTGGAGGTGCAGGTGTCGGCGGTGTACAGAAGTGCCTTTTACCAACTACAGCTGGTACGCCAGATGCGAACCTACTTGGAGAAGTCGGACCTGACCTCAGTCATTCATGCATTGGTAACATCCAGATTCGACTACTGCAATGTGCTCTATGTGGGGCTGCCCTTGAAGACTCTTCGTAAGCTTCAGTTGGTTCAGAATACTGCCTCGAGGATGCTCGTGGGTGCGAGTCACTTCACGAGTATTACACCCATCCTGCATCAGCTTCATTGGCTACTGGTCCGCTTCTGGGCTAGATTCAAGGTGCTGCTATTGACCTTTAAAGCCCTACACGGCTTAGGACTGGGGTACCTGTCGGACCGGATTTGCCCATATGAATCTTCCAGGGCCCTCCAATCACTATCTCAGGCCCTGCTCATGACCCCACCACTGACAGAGATCTGGTTGATGGGGACTAGAGACAGAGTGTTTTCGGTTACTCCCTGAAGAGCTTCACCATGCTCCCGACCTCGGTATTTTCAAAAAACATCTTAAAACACACCTTTTTAAGGAGGCTTTTAAATATCATTATTATTTTATTATATCTGGTAGGTTCTTTAGCTTCTTTAGATTCTTTAGCTTTGTATAATTTTCAGTTTTAGTTTGAGACTAATAATTGTTTTTAATCTGACTTCTTCTTAAATCTAATTTTATTTCTTGTATCTTTTTTCTATCTTCTTGTTGTAAGCTGCCCAGAGCAGCATTGCACTGCAGGGGCAGGGTATAAATATTTTAAATAAATAAATAAATAATACCATGTTGTGAGGGTTCTTCCCTTATTATGCCCCCCTTATCAATAACAATTCTCAAAGCAGTTGACATTAATAATAAAAGGAAATGAATGAGATAAATAAACAGATACATAGCAGATAAATAGTATGAGAGTGAAGAGTAGGTTTTCTGGAAAGCTTAACTCAAGGTTGCGGCTTAGCATGATTCTTCCGTGACCAATGACGACCACACACCCCACCGGATGGATGCCGTAAGTTGTAGCCACAGATAAAAGCAAGTTCTGCAGCAGCCTTAACGGAGCCCAGCCCTTCAAGGCACAAAAAGGGAATATCGGAGTTGTAGTTCAGACAGGCAGCAGGGAGAGAACCGGGCCCAGCCTCTGACCCGCTGTTCACCCTGTGAAACACTTCATGTTGTCTTTCAGCCCGAACCACTTGCTGCTGCCTTTCAGCCTGAACAGACTCTCCAGCACGGAGGTGAGGGAGTAAGCAATAAGAAATCATCCCTGTGACTCATGGTGAGGACTTTTTAAGGTACTCTCTGTGCTCCTCCAGAGACTCACACACTAGATATGGGGCAGAAGGGGGGGGAGCTCTGTCCATGTGCCCCAAAGTCCAGCCTTAATGGCAATCCTGGTGGGCCTCGCAGACTGATTGTGAGAATACAGAATTCTGGTTAAACAACATGTATTCAGGAAAGATAACTAGCATTAAATCTTAGTTATGTATGCTGGTTTAATGCTGGTTTACCATTGACCAACATTGAACAGGATTGCCCTGAAATTCTGCATGCTTACAAGCAGCTCCATGGGGCTCACTGATTCTGATTAATTTTTTAAACCAGTATCATTGTGATTGTGAGACATGAACCAGACATGAGTATGTGAAAGTTCTTTCTAGTGAGTAAGTGAATCCTTTATGGACAAGGATTTGGATTGGATGTGGACTAATAAACTGAGATTGAATCCAGAGAAAATGGATGCAATGTTGGTCGGTAGGAGAGCCAATCGGAATGATGAGACTCTACTGGTTCAGGATGGGGCTGCACTCTCCTTGAAAGAGCAGGTACACAGCTTGGGTCTGTTGCTGGACCCAGCTCTTCTTTTGGAAGCTCAGATGGAGGCGGTGGCCAGATGTGCCTTTGCATGGCCTTGGCTAGTGTACCAGCTGCATCCCTTTCTCATGAAAGCAGATTAGGCCACAATTACCCATGCCTTAGTCACATCATGTCTGGATTACCGTAACATGCTCTACATGGGGCTGACCTTGAGAATATTCAGAAACTGCAGCTACTGCAAAATGCAGCAGCTAAGATTTTATCTAGAGCTGTCTTCTGGGATCACATCACACCCATTTTGAAAGAGCTGCACTGGATGCCAGTTCATTTTCGGGTCCAATTCAAGGTGCTGGTTTTCACCTTTAAAGTCTGTAACTGATTGAGCCCTGAATACCTGACGGACTGCCTGCTCCCAAAGGTTGCTGACTGCTTGACACGGTCATGGGTGGGGCTCTACTCCGGGTGCCAACAATGAGGGAGGCTCGGGTGTCATGCATGTGGGACAGGGCCTTCTCAGTTGTTGCCTCCAAACTCTGGAATGCTCTCCCAGTGGCCATCAACTCCTCAGTCTCCATCACAGTTTTTAGAAATTGTGCGAAATTTTACCCAGGCTTTTATTTGATGGTTTCTATTACTGTGGCTTTGGTGATTATATTGTGCTTGTTTTTCATCTTCTCATCAAATCTGTATTTTTATATTTTAGCTAATATTTTACTTGTGTAATTTTTGTAGTCTTGTTTTAACTATTGTGTGAACCACCTTGAGATTGTTTTAATGAATGGTAGTACAGAAAATTCAACAGTAAATGTAACTATAACTAAGGATTCAACCTTATTATTTTGATATTTTGTATTTTACATACATCTCTCCCCGTTTCCCACCCCCTTCCCCCCACCCGCCCCAGCCCAACCCCAAACCTTCCCTCTGTCTTTCCATTCTTTTCCCACCTCCCACCAGCTGGCACAGCCTGCAAAGACATCAGTCTTTACATTTACAGGATAAGAGGGAGTCTCACCTATGGAGTGCAAAAACAAAGCTGTCTTGCCTTTGCCCTGATGCAAGGAGCTGGAAACCCAGTTTTCAGGTTTTTTGCTCCTTGAAGGTTTTTGGAGGGGGCTGATCTGGGAGGTCTTTTGAGAAAGTAAGAATTCCCTTGCATGCCTTCCAGATGGGATGGGACTGAAAAAGCCGAGGAGATGCTGGAGGAAGACTGAGACATACTGGGAACTTCTCTCTCTCTCTCTCTCTCTCTCTCTGGTGGGGTGGGGGTGGGGGTTAGAAAGCCAAGGCTGATGGTTAAGAGGCAGTCTGATCCACAAACCAATTAAGCAGAGGGGTGTGTGTGTGTGTGTGTGTGTAGACTTCAACAGAGTCAGATCACACATAGCATGCTCTAAATATGAAACCCTTGGGGAAAAAGGAGGCATGGCATCCCACCTCCTCTAGGAAGCCATTGGCCACAAGAAAACATGGAAGAGTGCTCTGTGAATCTACATAAAAGTAAACTTGTAAGTTTTAAACTTGTATACTCATCGAACCCCTTTCTCTCCCCATGCTGCTTCCTGAATTCTCCTGAAAGGATCAAGTGAACATTTTATTTATCATCACTATTTCTTTTCTGAAAATGAGTCCAGCCCATTCACAGTTCTGGCTTGCACAGATGCACAGAGAGCTGAGATGTCATCAAAGGGGACTAATTCTAAATTATGTTTATTGTTGCACTTTTTCATTTCAAAGTATTCAGAAGTTTCCTTCCCATGGATAGGAAATCCAACAGCTGATCCTGTATGTTTATACTCTTTGATCTCCTATATCTAGCCTCAAACTCAAACACTTTCATGTTCACTAGGATCCCTTTTTATGATGCAAAACATGAGCATTGACACTGAAATATAGCACCCTACCATTCTAAAAGTCAATGCCTTTAGGTAGACATTTCCACCTACCTGTAAGTAAGTTCAGAATAGCAATCTTCAGATATGGTGATGTGAGGACAAGCAGTGGCACAGAAGGTGGTGATGTGGTGGGAGGTGATGGGAACACTTGTTTCCTCCTCAGGTCCTGAGGCAGTATTTGGTGTTGTACATCAAACTCAATGCAAGGGATTCCACCCTTGTCTTTGTTGGGTCGTGAAGCTGGAAGTAGTGGGAAAAGAGCCTTGTAGGGACATCAGCTAAGCTTTAAATGGTGCGTGTCTGTAAAATGGATTGGAGACTGTCAACAGCTTGGCATTTGTAAGAAATTAGGAGCAAAATTATTCTCAGTTCAGATTAAGTCAGATAAGTTTACATACACAAACATATGAAACTGTTTTATACTGATTCAACTCTTTAGTCAGACAAAGACAAAGTGGACTCTTCTGAATGGCAATGTCTCTCTTTAACAAGGTCTTCTATAGAGTCACCCAAGCCATGCCAGTTGAAGTGTGTCAAACAGGAGATGGCAGGGATGGAATCTGGGACATTGGACATGCAAGCATGTGTTCTGCCAGAGAGTAGTAGCATCTCCTCTCTTGAAAAAAAGACCTTCAAGTTTAGATTTTCACATACCTGTAAGTGTGGATCAGAAACCTTTCAGTATGATGAATGGAAGACCACCATGGCACAATATTCTATACTGGAAGAAGTGATGGAAAGACTAAATGTTTCAGTCCTTAAGTTCTAAGGAGATGCTGGCTGTTCACACAACACACTTCAAGATGTACAGGAAATGAGACCCCATTTACTTCTTGTCTTATCTTAATCAGTTTCTCAGCATCATATGACAAGAAAAAAAGTTCTTTTATTAACTGTAAGATAGTTATCCATGAAAGGAGGAGACTCTTGTTGTTTAAGGCTCCATCAAGGCATTACTCTGGAGAAATGTGGGGTTTCAGCTGGTAAGGAAAGGTAAACCAGTCCATTACTCAAACACCCTGACGAAGAAGGATGCATTTGTTTTAATGGCTGTTGACCAGCATTTATGTTGTTGTGGAAATTGTTGTTGATATTACTGAATGCCTGTGCTGATACTCCTTAAGGCATCTAATGTATGTGAAATACTCTATTGAGAGATCTTTCTGGAGCCATCCCTCGTGAGGTCCTCTTCCCTCCTTCTAATATCCAGGATACAACCTTCATGAGTGTCAGAACAAGTATTGGGGATTATTTTTGTTGGATCCTGGAAAAATTGAGGTAGATAGAGAGAAAATACCCTCTTGGAGCTCCCGCAAGGTCAGAGGGCTCCTCTGGGGTATTTGTCTTTCTCCCCCATTTTCCAGGTACATCCTTTAAAAACAAGGATGCTTTTCCTTGAGTTCCTAGGAGGTTGCTCTTTAGAATCCCAAACTGGTTCAGATGAGAAACCAAATTATTTCCAACCTGTGTGGGATGGGGACAGAGGGGAGATAATTCATGTCCCAAGCTCTCGGAAGTTATACTGGGGAAGCTCTCACATTCTTAATGTTCACATTCGTGTTTGTACCATCTGAATAGGGAATAATCTGTAGGGTCCCATCTATTATGCTGGCTTTACTAATTAGGCTCCATAGAGCCACAATTTGGTTTGATCTTTCAATTCAATATGAGGTTGGAGAGAGATGTAGGGGTATAAATTCACCAGGTATGTCACATTAATAATTGTTAGCAATCAGTTGCTAGAGCTGTATCTGGTGAATTTCATCTGGATACTTTTCTTCAAGGCATGATACTTCCCGCAAATGCCACCGGCTACAGTAGGCTCATTTACACAATTTTTATTACGGCAGGACAAGCATCATAGCCAGCTGAGGAGCTGCACTCGCCCATTTTCTGACCATCTATTTGTTAAAATAAGGTTGGATTCAGGGAGCTTGTTTGTGGGCTTATCTCCATCTGGGTAGGGGAAAACAGCAACAAATATTTATATACAGCTTTTTAACAAAACTATCAAAAGCGTTTTACATAGAGAAATAATAAACCAACAAATAAACAAATAAGATGGTTCCCTCTCCCCAAAGGGCTCACAATATAAAAAGAAACATAAGATACACACTAGCAGCAGTCACTGGAGGTACTGTGCTGGAGCAGGGAGGTGGGAATCTGAGGATGGAATCTGAGTAGGGCCTGCTATCCAGTGGGGGCTAAATGTAGGCTCAAGCTCACCACCTCGGACCTTGGTTTTAAGTGGTCGTAGTGCAGATCCCAAATGAAGGTATGACACTTGACCTGTCCTAATGCTAATCATGGGAGCTTGCCTAGGAAATATTCAGGGAGAAATTCAGCAGATCCAACATCTATACATTATAACTTGCTTGAGAAACACCAGATGGATTTCTGCCTTATGCACTGTGACTTTATCCACAGCATTCTACAAATGTGCTGCTAATAGCAGGTGTCAGCAATACCTTGAAGTAGATTTTGCATGATCACAGCACCTTTTGAGGTGGTTCTCAGATATTAAGCACTGCATTCTATAGGCACTTTGAGCCCCTGAAAATGTTTGTCATCAATTGCTAACACCTAAACCAAAAGTGGTCTCAGCAGTTGGATGAACCATGGGGAGTTGGACCAAGGCTTTGGGCTGGGGTTGCCTCTGGATATTGGTTTCTCCAGAACTAATTACCTGTTGAAGATGGATGGGTGAAGGTATTCATCCACATGAATGCACCTCTACCTCAGAACAGGTGGTCAGGAGTGTCAAGATAGAACATAATTGAATCTGTCTGGCACTGACCATTTGGGCCCAGTCCCTTAAGAGGATTGAGCTCCATGTTCAGGATGTAGGGTGCAGACATGAGAATGCCTCTCACACAGGACTCTTATCCATGCACAGTCATGAAGGGGAGACATGCCCAGAATCCAGAGGCAAATTTCCCTTGCTTGACTCCCGCACCAACAAACACTTGTTCACTGGTGATGATGGCAAGAGCTTCTTGCTGAAGTCCTTGTTGGAACATTATCTATCTATCTATTAAATTTATACCCCGCCCAAACTTACGTCTCTGGGCGACTAAAAACAATTAAAACACATAAAAAGTTAAAACAGTTAAACATGTAACACATATAAAAGTTAAAACAATACAATAATTAAAAAACCATAAAATTAACAAACAGTATTTTTAAATTAAGAACCTGAGAAGGTTTGGGTTAAAAAAAAAGCATTTCCAAAGGTTTTTTTAAAAATTGCCAGAGATGGGGAGGATCGTATCTCAACAGGGATCACATTCCACAATCTCGGGGCAGCAACCAAGAAGGCCCGTCTCCATGTAGCCACCAAACAAGTTGGAGGTAACTGGAGATGGACCTCCTCAGATGACCTCAGTGGGTGGTGGGGTTCGTAGCAAAGAAGACGCTCTCTTAGATACTCAGGGCCTAAGCTGTTTAGGGCTTTATAAGATATAACTAGCACTTTGTATTTTGCCCGGAAACCTATTGGCAGCCAGTGTAACTCCTTCAGCAAACAAGTAACATGGTCTCTCCGAGATGATCCATCTTATCTGGATTCAGCTTCAGTTTATTCTCCCTCATCCAGCCCATTACTGCTTCAAGGCAGGCATTTAGGGAGGATATGCCATCACCTGAAGAAGTTGACATGGAGAAGTAGATCTGAGTGTCATCAGTGTACTGATAACATCCAGCTCCAAATCCCCTGATGATCTCTCCCAGCGGTTTCATGTAGATGTTAAAAAGCACTGGAGAGAGTATGGAGCCTTGAGGGACACCACACTTCAGCACAGATTTTGAAAAGCAACAATCTCCAATCTACACCATATGGAACCTGTCCGAGAGGTAGGAGCGGAACCACTGTAAAACAGTGCCTCCCAACCCCAATCCCCCCAGATGTTCTAGAAGGATACTATGGTCCATAGTATCGAAAGCCGCCGAAAGCTCCAAAAGGACCAACAGAGTCACACATCCTCTTTCAATTCCCAATTGGAGATCATCCATAAGGCCAACCAAGGCAGTCTCCACCCCATAGCCCGCATGAAAACCAGTTTGAAATGGGTCTAGATAATCAGTTTCCTCCAAGACCGCCTGGAACTGAGAGGCCACCACCCTCTGAATTACCTTGCCCAGCCACGGGAGGTTGGAGACAGGCCTATAATTGCTCAACTCTGAGGGATCTAGTGCAGGCTTCTTTAGAAGAGGTCTAATAATTGCCTCCTGAAGACAAAGAGGCATACTGCCCTCCCTCAGAGAAGCATTTACGATTTCTACCAGGCTGCCTACAACAGTCTCCCTGCTAGATAGAATAAGCCATGTTGGACAAGGGTCAAGAGAACAAGTGGTAGGCCTCACCGATCCAAGCAGCTTGTCCACATCCTCAGGAGTTACAAACTGAAACCGATCCAGTCGAACTACATAAGAGGAGTTGCTGGACACCTCCAATGAGATTTTCTATGAGATACCATGAATCCACTCTAATTTGCTATCATAGAATCCACACTCAGAATACCTCAGAAACAACAGAACCCTGTACGCCATGGGTTAGAAACCCATGGGGGTGGTTGGCACCCTATGTGCACTACACCACCACTCGCTCTGGGCCACCCCAGCACCCCCCAAGTGCACTTATGGGGCTGCTGAAAGCTCCATTACATTATAACGTATGAGGAAAAACCTTAAAGATGCGTAAACTTCAACAATTAACCAAAAATCAGCCCGCTGCCCAAATCCTTTGAAAAAATTCAGGTAGCTTCCTTGCCCCTACCCAGCACTAATACCAACCCCAAACCGCTCTAGGCCACCCCTTTCCCCCCAACGTGAAGCGATACACACTCCATTAAACCTAATGGGGGAAAAGCTTAAAGGCGCGTAAACTTCAGAAATTCACCAAAAATCAGCCCTCTGCCCAATCACTCTGCAATTGGGGTGGTAGCCTCCACCCATTAGGAACTACCACCCCACCCCACTCTTTTGGCCCAGATCAGACGTTATGCCCCCTATCTGCCCCAAAGACACTAAAACTTCAGAAATTCACCAAAAATCAGCCCTTAGCCCAATCCCTCTGCAATTGGGGTAGTAGCCTCCACCCATTGGGCACTACCACCCCACCCCACTCTTTTGGCCCCAGGACCTTTTCAATTAAAGTGAATGGGAAGCAATTTCTGCATTGAAATCAATGGAGGCAAAAAGGCAGGAAATTCAAAGAGATGTCAAACTGAAAATGGAGGGGGAAGAAGAAGGCAAGGCTGGCACTTTTCTGGGGCACAAAATGGAGATTTGAAACACTCGAAAAATTCGGATCCGAAACAGGGGTGATTCGTTTCGGATCCGAAATTTATTGGAACTCATCGGGGGTGATTCGGTTCGGCTCCGAATCACCCGAAATTGGTCGTTTCAGGTACAGATCGTTCTGTACCCAAAATGTTTCGCACACCCCTAATGGAATTAATTGTGGAGTCTCCATCTAAGTCGGCCCCAATCAAAGAGATTTTATCTGCAAAAAACTCTTTAAATACATCACAGCGGGGAACTGATGGCTCCAAATTCTGATTCAAGGAAGCAGGGGCACATACTAGTCCCCTCACAACCCAGAACATCTCCGCTGGATATGAACTCGCAGATGCAATGTGGGCAGAAAAGATCCGCTTCTTTGCTGCACGTATCGCCTGAGCATAGATCTTTAAGTGTGCTCTATGGCTTAATCTGTTGGATTTGAGTCGAGGCATTCTCCACTTGTGCTCCAATCGCCTACCTTGCCACTTCAGCCCCCGTAGATCTTCCGTATACCAAGGGGCCAATTTTGAAGTGGGTCAGAGGGGACGCTTGGGAGCTATCATGTCTATTGCCCTGGTGAGCAAGTTGTTCCAATTCTCAACCAGGGCATCAACAGGATCACTGGCAAAACCAATATTAAATCCTTCCAAGGCTTCTTGGAATCCCACTGGATCCAATAACCTCTATGGGTTCTCTTTGGGAAATTCCACCTGGAAACCAAAATCTCTAAGTCTGGTGATCGTTTGGCTATTTTGCGGGGTTGCTCAACTTGATCTCCGAGTAGGAAATAAAGCAGATAAAGGCTTATGGTCTGACACTAAAGTGAATTTTCTGCCCCACAAGTAAGTCCTGAAGTGCCTCACTGCCCAGAAACATGCTAGAGCTTCTTTTTCAGTGACATAACACATCTTCTCTGAAGTAGTAAGCACTCTGGAAGCAAAAGCAACTGTAACTTCCTTGTCCCTTATTCACTGGGTCGACAGCATGCAAGCCATATTCAGAAGCACCAATGGTTACGATAATGTGCCTCTTGGTGTCAAAAGAAGTGAGAGCAGGGCTTTCAGCAATGGCCAATTTGATAGTCTGAAGACTAGCCTTGCAGGATGCATCCCAGTTAAATGATACATTCTTTTAAAAAAAAGAACATGCCATGGAGCAAATTTTAGGCAAATTATCTAACGTATTTAGAGTAATACTCAGAGAGTCCTAAAAATGATTGAAAGTGCATCCTTGTTCTGTGGCTCTGGTGATTCCCCAATGGGTTTCAGCAAGTCTAACTGGGGATGTATGCCACTCTGAGATATTATGTGTCCCTAGTATGTCACCGAGTGTGTGCAACAACTGACATTTCTCTGCAGATATACTGAGTCCATGTTGTTGGAGTTTTCTTCTGTCAGTTTAGCATCATTCTTCTCAATGTCCTCAGAGAGTAAGTAGATAATTAGTGACTTTTGTAATGGAAATTTAAGTGGAGTACCCAGATTGGAAGTGATCCAGATGAGAGGTTGAGGGGAGAAAGGCACACTCCAGCCATTTGGAGCCAAGAGTAGAAGGGAGATTGGGTGGTAGTTGGAGAGGGAGGATGGTACAAGGGGTCTTTTTGAGGATGGATCTTTTCTCAAAAAGGAAGGAGCCAAAGATATAAGGAAGGAGCCAAAGATATAAGGAAGGAGCCAAAGACTGATGATGTGGTAGAGCAGAGAGATAATGATTGAAGAGATGGTAATCAGGAATCCAAAAGGGATGGGACCCGAATATGATGGTGTCCAGGGTGGACAAAAGTGTTTGCATGAAACCTGCAAGGCAGGGGGATGAAAGGGTTGAATGAGGTGAAGGAAGAGGGATGGGAGTGTTGGAAGAGAGAAGGGGACAAAGGAAGTGAGATCAGAGGTGTGCCTAGGTAATTTTGCAGCCTGAACCTAAAGGGCTTTGGAGGTCCCCCCCTCGCCGCCACTGCAAATTAAGAATAATCATGCTCCGCCGGGTGACCACACCACCTGGTATAGATTAAATAGGATTTTGGTGCCCCCAGGGGCTGTGGAGGCCCTGGACTTTGGCCTCAAAAGTCCAGGGATAAGAGCACTTCTGAGTCAGTTTGGAATGGATCATTTCAAATTTGGCATTGAAGAAGGTGACAATGTTCTGGGCACAAAAGACCAGAAATAGAAGCAAAGGGAGAGGTCTTAGCAAGGCATCCAATGTAGGGAACAGATGCTTATCATTCCTTAGAATGGAACCGTATTTCTCTTCCTGCTTCTCCCACCACCTTTGAAAGAAACATCCCTCTTTCTTGGATGAGATGTCTCCTGCCTTCTCCTGAATCTGCAATGACATGTGCCCCAAAGTTCAGGCTTAATAGCACCACTGGCATGTTCCCTGGAACCGATTGTGAGAATCAAAATTTCAGGGCAATCCTGGTTAAACAGATCTGGTTAGCAGAGGCGTAACTGGGGAAAATGGCGCTTGGGGCAAGCACTCAAATTGCGCCCCCCCGCGCGCCCCTCACCACCCAAAATGGAAAAGACAAGACAGGTATTCAGAGGCGTAACTAGGGAAAATGGCGCCTAGGGCAAGCACTGAAATTGCGCCACTGTCCAAGCAGGAATGATGGGACTTGTAGTCAGCAATATCTGGAAATCCCCATTAAAAGGAACACTGTACCATCTAGACATGGTTGCTGTTTGCTGATCAAAACCTGAAAACATGAGTCATCTCTGTAAAAGACTTAGAACAACAGTCAGGAGTTATGCGAGAATTCCAAGTGTCATTTTCTCTGTCTCCTCTCATTCTTTAAAAAACATGACTTTATCCTAGAGGATCACCTGCCCAAATAGCCACTAGCAAAACAGGGGAAGAAGAAGGTGGTGGGGTGTGTGTGTCTATAAACCAGTGAATGATTCCTGCCAGCCTTTGTCTTATGATGACTGTTGGCTCATGATGGGGTATATGTGCATTCAACACACCAGTGCTTACTTTGACACCAAGAGGGAGGAGGATGCATTAGTTTGCCACACTAGACAGAGGAATTTGCAACAGGAGCAGATAGCCAAGTTCTGCCAGGGCCAAAACCAGCCCCTGCCAAGCTAAGAAATCATTGTAATTTGCCCCTTCCTGTCACAAGCAGTGTGCTGTTCTTTTATTATTGACTCTAACTCTCAGATATCCCAGTCATGGATGGAAAATTCAGGGTCAATTTACAAGAGACACATTTTCTACATGGAAGTTTCTTCTGTGCAGGTGCTGTGCAGAAACCCATGTGTAGTGATCAATACATATGTAACTATTCTGCCAAGGGCATAGCAAGGTTGGAATGGGTCCAGAGACAGGATTTCAAAATGGGCCCCCAGACCCTCAAAGTCCAGGGCCTCCACACACCCCAGGCCCCCAAGTATTTAAGTCTGATATTTCAAAATAAGTATGCTACCTGGAAATACATTTCACTGAATACACGCATGCACACTTCACAGTATATAGTGATATACATTGAGTACTACATATTTGTGCTACTTTTAATGCCTAGAACACACTAGGAATGCTAATTATTAAAATGGACCCCTTGCTGCAGATTAGCAAATGATACTTTCAGCCATGCAGGGTGAGCCTATGTTTGTTTTCTCAGAATTCTGAACAAATTCAGTAAAGTTTGATTCCAGGAGTCTTTTCACACCAGGCTTTTAAAGCCCTTTAAGACACATCTCCTCTGGAATAGAGGTGCTGCATTCACATGTTGGCCAGATTGACCCTGAAGTCCCTGCAAGTTATTGGGGAGCAGTTCACACACAAGAAAAATAAAATAAAATAAAATAAAATAAAAGCACCACACATGCTTCACAGTTCTCACTCAGACCTTCTGGATTGCAAAACAACTTGAACATAAGTGCATTTATGAATGAATGAATAAAAATAAATAAATACATAAAATATACTTGTTCCAGAAGTGTTTGTAATTTTCTGACATGAAACAAGCCACTTATAGACCTTTTTAGATAGTTTTTGTTTTTAAAGCCAGCACATTTTCCAGTCTGTTTTAAATTAAATATTCAGAGACTTCTCAGTCTCGCCCCACCCCCCCATATCAAAGCCCTATGGCAAGCAGATCCCTATATATGGGGGTAACCACAAAAAGGAATTCACAGCCTACCTAGCAATAGCTGTTCTAGATGGTCTGGTCTGGGCAGAGGGTCTGCTGCCTGCTTCCTCCTTCCTTCCTTCCTTGCTTGCTTGGGGCCTACTCGAGTTCAGGCTTCAGGAAGGCCTACTCGGAGGCCTCTCTGGAAGCCCCACCCACCCGCCGATCAGCTGAGAGGCGGGGAGAGAAGAAGAGCTCTGTAGTTTGCAGGCCTTGCCAATTCTAGGCCTCTTTGCCGATCAGCGGAGCTGGAGGCAAGTGGCTGAGGGGCCCTGGGGCTGGGCAGGTGGGCAATGGGGTGGGGGTGGCAGGGACTGGTATGGCGCCCCCACCTCAGTGGCGCCCGGGGCACGTGCCCCCCTGCCCCCCCCAGTTACGCCTATGTTTGCACGCCCTGGACCATGCAGCCCAAGGGTTTGTGAAGTCCTGAAGCAGGTTTCATGGTGGATCATCCTCCCTGGGCTACACAAACCACAAGGGAGTGATTGGCCAATCACCCATTTAACTATCCAAGGGTGCTCACCGATGTTCCAACCCATCTAGTTACCACCCAACTCACACGGGGAGGTTAGCCTCGCTTGACCTTCCTGACCCACCACTCTCCAACATCTCCACAAGCCCCTTTTGGATGTTACGTAAATACAAATCACAGCCCACTTCAGACAAATGAATCCTGTCCAGATGGAATAATGGGGCAAATTGGCTGACAATCCTGGTTGTTCAAAAACTGCCCTGCCCGTGGTGACTAAGAGCCTGCCAATGGCCGCCGATACCTTACATTGGGCCCTTTCTATCCCTTTCAACAACTGAACCCCATGCCACACCCTATGCTGTAACCATTCAGTCCAAACTAAGCAGATCCTCAGCGCTATCTCCCAAAGTGAACTTCAGCACGTCAATAGGTGCCCAGCCGTAACCAACACCACGTTAAGCATCAGAGTGATGTGTTTTAGAAAACCAAAGTAACTCCATTTTACTTAGAATACCTCACTCTAACTTAAAGTAACCCCAGCCCAGCTCAGGCCAGCTCAAGGACACGGCCTCACATGATCAATGCCATTATCTCTCTCCACTAAATTGTATCTAAAGAAACTTGGTTCTCACAGGACAGTTTAGAAAACAGGATGTAACCAAATAAGGAGTGATCACCAGATGAACAATGAATCATTCGCATGCGTACTAGATACTTAGTCCACCATTTTGTTGCCAAGTATACTATGTCTAGGGTGTCAACATCATTCAGATTGTCTGTATACATGTAAGATGCACCTATAACCAATTTGTATTTCAATGCAGAGCAATAGCCCATTGATTTACCTTGCTGGCTGCAGCAGCAAATAAAATTGCCTCTAATTGATCCCCACTGAGTCTGTTTGATTGGCAAAAAGGCGGACCCAGGGACGAACCGGTATTCACATCAAGAGGCCATCTCTGGTCAGGACATCTAGGGAGCCTCCTTGCCCACCCTTCTAACATCTTCCTTACCCTGGGATCGCCTGTGCTGTCTCGCACGCCCTTGACCTGCACTTCCAACGCTAGGGCCAAGACATAGCCACTCATAGTAGAAACAGCCTTACCAGCCTTACCAGAAAAATGAGCATGCCAGGGACATGATCAGGGCCCAAAGCTCCAAGGCAGGGCTGGGTCAAGTGCAGCCCGCACCCTGAAACTTTCGTCATAATGTGTCCAGGTGGTGCCTGCAGAGTCAGAGACCGCCCTATGAATTATATCCAAATACTTGGCCAAAGCAGGCCCCCTGGCTGGCTGAGCACTCAATATAACCCCCATGTATATTGTGAACCCTAACCCTAACCCCATGTATATTGTGAAGTTCTAGGTTTTCTCAACAGGTTTGTGTTTTGTGACTTTGTGGTCCTTGCATGACTCTCCTTCTTTGTGTTTAACTTCGGGTTCCCAAAAAAAGTAGGGAGAATATATCTATGATTTCCCCCTTAAGGATTTTCCCCCTTGTTGCAGGTAGCAAATGGTTGCCTAAGGTGAGGCCCACAGCACCATATGGGGCATGCTGCAATGAAGGCAGGACTTGCCTGGGGTAGAAGCCTGCTTCCTGCGTATTACTCCCCGTAGCTAGGGTGGAGGGTGGCACGGCACCCTGCCAAACTTGAGCAGCCATGCCCGGTGTGTTGTCTGAAGTTCCTCCCCCCCGCCAGCATAGGCCCAGGCGCCCATGACTGTGCCATTGGTGCCCACCAAGTGGCAAAGACACAGCCCCCAGAGGCAGGTATCAGCCAGGGAAATGGCGGCAACTGGCCAGTACCGCCATGTGGTGCAATTGTATCCTGCTCACCCAGTTGACTAGAGACTGGTGGCTCCATTGTACAGGATCCCCCTGCATTCAGAGGCCCCACAGCAGTTGCGATGGTCTCCTCAGGAATCAACACAGCCTGGTCCACAGGATTGCTGGGGCTGGCCAGCCTGACCGAAGATGTTCCTTGTTCAGTCACCAACAACCTATCCGACGGAGATTTGAACAACTGCACTCTGGCCGCACCATGTGTGTGCTTCTTAGGTTTGCTTGGCACACCAGAAAGCACAGCCCCTTTCTCAGGCAGTACCACTTTAGCATGCTCAGTTGTTTCTCCCCGCTGCATGATGTGTCGAATTAAAGCCATCTCCCCATCATCTTCATCAGAAGAGGAGGACTGGGGTGGAGGCTGCCTAACACCTAAACCTAAGTATGTAGTACACTGCTCTGGGCTCCTTGGAGGAAGAGCGAGATATTAAAAGTGAATGAATGAATGAATGAATGAATGAATGAATGAATGAATGAATGAATGAATGACGGGCCTAACAGGTCGGCCACCAGTCTTGCCCTTGGCCTTTTTTGGAGGCATGGCTGGCAAAGAAAGAAAACGAGGCGGGGGAGGTAGACAATGCCTGCTGGTTCCATGAAAATACCCTGTGAAATGCCTCAAGGTGCCACAAACCAAGCCAGAAATGGTAGGGAACCCCCACACAAACTGTTGGCCTCCCAGCCCAAATGGCCCTTCCCTGGGCCTCCCCTGTAGGCTGCTCACCCAGCTGCCAAGACCAAAGAAGCCTCGGGAGAAACGCCAAGCTAACGGAGTGACCTCAGCTGCTTCCCATACCAGAGTAAGAGGAACGGTGGGGGGGAGCGCAAACATCCCGGAACTGCCCGGCCCGACGGCCACCAAATCAGCCGTGCCGACAGCTGATGACGCAGGGACACATGGCATTGTCACCTGCCTGGGGCCCAGGCTCCGCACAGCACTCAGTGAAGGTAGAGGAGTGAACCCAAAGAGCTCTTCCCCAGCTGAAATCCCACTCCAAACTGAGAGTTTGGGGCAGGAAAATGCCAAAAAGGCTACCTAAGCCCCGCCCCCAAAGCAATGAGAACCCAAAGGCTGCTTCTTTGGGGGTCAGGCAAGGGGCTTGGGCAAATCGCCCTCCCCTGAGCACGAGGCAAGGGAAGGGGGCATTGCACAGATATTGCTTCGCATATCATCTCAGACAATATTACTTCTGTACTAAAAGAGCTACACTAGCTAGCAATATGTTTCTGGGCAAAATGCAAGCTGCTGGTTGTAACATATAAAGCCCTCAACAACTTAGACTCTGGGGATTGAGAAGAACATCTTTGCCATGGGCCCCACTGCCCATTGAGATCATCTGGAGAGCTTTGTCTGCAGTTGCCACCCACTCGTTGGGTGGATACACGGGGTCTGGCCTTCCTGTTGCTGCCCTGAGACTCTGGGATGTGTTCCTTGATTTAATAAGAGCCTCTCGATCTCCGACTACTTTTAAAAAGTCTCTCTTTAACTGGACTGGGGTTTTTAATTGTTTTAAAGTCTTAATTTTTAATCTGTTTTTTGTTGTAAACTGCTCAGAGATGAAAGTCGCTGCAGTGCAGTGCAGTGCAGAGCCGCACCTTGGTGACACACCATCTTTTAATCTGGTTTGTGGGCACTCTTGCACCATTAACCCAAGTTAAGTGGTGGGCTTGGTAAGCGGACTTGTCGCCAAGCCACAATGGGGAGCCATGCAGCTCCCATCGCTCCACACGAGCAGCAGGAACTGGGCTAGGCTCCCTTAGCCCAGTTCCTGCTGCTCGTGAGAATAGCCTCAGTATTACAGAATTACTATGATGCTTCAGCAAAATGAGCTTTTATGACTTTTATTTCTTTGCCAAGCCCTCAAGGAACATGCCATGCTGCATATTTATCCAGCATGATAGCAAATGCTCCCCCTCAGCCCGTTATACTACTAAAAAGCCATGTGATCCAGCTTAAAGGAATACGCCTAAACAAACACTCGGAAAGCTCTGTTAGCATTCACATAACTAAATACCTATCCAAGATGGAAGTGGGAAGGAAAAGTATGGATTATTCCAAGCTGCCTTCTCTCACCCTCACAACAGCTAGTCAAGAGTGTTGAAAGAAGAGCTTAATATGTCTGTTGGGCACTTCAGTTTGGGGCCCAATCCATTAAGAGGATTGAACACGAAGCCCCATATTTTGGTGCAGAATACAAATCTGAGTTTCATTCACACACAGCACTCTTGTGCATACACCAGTATACTTCATTTAGAGGCGCACCTAGGTAATTTTGGAGCCTGGACCTGAAAGGCTTTGGAGAACCCCCACCCAAACCCCCTGGCCACAAGTTAAGCATCCTTACCCCCTGCCGCCCCCCCCCCAATTTTAAACACATGGGTTCTTGTGGGCACAAACAGCAACTGAACTCACAAGATTGTAAGAATATAAAACAGGTGCATTTATGCAAATATACGTTTGCAGAAACATCTCAACATGCGAGATAACATCTTTCCATCCCACATATTTCTTTCCCCACTTCCCCCTCTGTCTCTAAAGCAGAGGTCACACTTGGCTGCCCAGCGCAGGTATGGTAACCACACCACTGGGACAGACTAAAGAGGATCTGGGGGGCCCCAGAGGTCCAGGGATAAGAACACCTCTGACTTCATTGCACAGCCCGCAGGGCCACTGGTGGCTAGGGATGTGCATGAAACATGGATTTTGCATTTTCTTTTGAACTTGAAATGAAATGCAACACGGCCAAAAGCTTTTGTTGAAATAGCAGCTGAACAGGCTGAAATGGATGAAACAAATCTTTTGAGTGCTTCAGCCATAGAGAATAGTCGGGAAACCCCAAACACCCCATTGTTTACCATGGGTAGCTCCTAGGGACACCAAAGTGGATTGCATTGTAGGGCATGGTGGGTGCAACCTACCACCCAATCCAAAAAAGAAATGGGCAAGCGGACAGTTTTAAACCTATTTGTAACCATTCCCTCAAACCCATACAGGGTCCTCTCTTTATTGAGCTATTCATTTCCCACCATGTTTGAGTGCAGGGCCACATTATGATGTAGCATATTTCATGGGCAGTGGCATAACCACTCTTCAAAAATGGGTGTGTGTGAGAGAAGGCTTCCAGAGAGCTCCTCGCTCCTCCCTCTGGACTCCCCCCTTGCCCCTCCGAGGGCTGCTGCTGCCACAGTAGCCACTACCGCTGCCACTGCTGTCCCCAACAGAGGGTGCCCCTCAGAGAGGAGAACTGGTCATGCAGGACCTCAGAGAGGAGAACTGGTCTAGTGGTAACAAGCATGACTTGTCCCCTTAGCTAAGCAGGATCCAACCTGGTTGCATATAAATGGGAGACTTGATGTGTGAGCCCTCCAAGATATTCCCCTCAGGGGATGGAGCCGCTCTGGGAAGAGCAGAAGGTTCCACGTTCCCTCCCTGGCTTCTCCAAGATAGGGCTGGGGGAGATTCCTGCCTACAACCTTGGAGAAGCCACTGCCGGTCTGTGTAGACAATACTGAGCTAGATGGATTGGGGAAGTTGGAAGGCTACTCTGGGAAGAGCAGACACAGCTGAGAAGGTGAACAAGCCTTTCTAAACATCTAGCCCTTTCTCCTTCAAACAAACTAACAGGAAGAGGGGAGTTTTGCAGGGGTTGTTTCACTTTAAGGGGTAGGTCTTAGTCTCTCTATTTCTGTGTGTTTGTTACTTGTTAGGGTTACTTGTTAGAGTTAAGATATCACAGGGCTAGGAGTTCTTAGGAGTTCTTACCTAACTCCAGTGTTTACTTAGAGGCTGCTTGGAGGGGGTGGAGTCAGCTAGGGCTGAGAGAGGCCCCACATTCCTTTCCTTTGACTCACATCCTGTGTGACAGTTGGAAGGCTACTCTACACATGAGGTGAAGGCCCGGGAGCATAGCGGACAGAGCATAGCGGACAGGGATAGCAAACAGGATGTAGGAGTTTAGCGGGAAGTGTGCGGAGGAGCCTGGAACAAGCCCCTGCGGTCACAAGGATCACAAGGAGCCTGGTGGAGAAGAGAACGTAAGTACATATCCCTCCCTCGTTTCCCTCATATTCTTGGGAAAGGCTGTTTGGACAGTTAAATAGTTGACCATTACAGCTGAGACCTATCCTAATAAACTATCTAATAAACAGACAATAAGCTCCCTAAATACTGTAAACAGCCAACAAAAACAGTATGAAGATAGAAGGTCAGCAGGGGAAGGGGCACTTCCCAGTGTATTGCACAGAGTGCCACATGTATGACTATTTGCCCCATGGGCAGAAGTCGTGGGTGTGTGCTTGGTGCAAGGAGCTCCTGGCTCTCAGGGAACAAATCTGTTCCCTTGAGACCAAGGTGGCAGATCTGGAGAAGCTCAGGGAGACAGAGAGGCATGTGGATGAGACCTTCAGGGATGTGATAGAGGCATCCCACTCCAGGGCTGGTAGCTCCTCTGCTGTCAGGGAGAATAAAGGTCTTGGGCAAGTAGGACATCGGTCTGAGGAAGAGGGAAATGCTCCTTTAGAAGGGACCCCTTCCGTGGATGATGAGCCCATATCCTCTCGCACAGGAGATACTCCTCTGGGGGGTGGGGGCCTCCTTGTAGTTGGTGATTCGATCATTAGAGGTTTAGAGAGATGGGTTTGTGACCCGCGTGTTGACCGCACGGTGACTTGCCTGCCTGGTGCAAAGGTTGCAGACATTATGCAGCGTCTAGACAGGCTCTTAGGCAGTGCTGGGGAGGAGACAGCTGTCGTGGTGCACGTCGGCACCAACGATGTGGGGAAATGCAGTCGGGAGGTCCTGGAAGCCAAATTTAGGCTGATAGGTAGCATTTTGAAGTCCAGGACCCCCAAGGTAGCATTCGCAGAAATGCTACCTGTTCCACGCGCAAGTACAGTGAGACAGGCAGAGCTGAGGGGTTTCAATGCGTGGATGAGACGTTGGTGCCGGGAGGAGGGGTTTAGATTTGTTAGGCACTGGGACACATTTTGGGACAAGCAAGGCTTGTACAAAAGGGACGGGCTGCATTTGAACCAAGATGGAACCAGACTGCTGGCGCTTAAAATCAAAAAGGTTGCAGAGCAGCTTTTAAAATGACACCTGGGGAACAGCCGATGGGAGCTGGGCAGTATCCCCTTTGGCAAAAGCCATCCTTTAAAGTGTGAGGCTGCAAAGAATTCAAATAAAACAGATGGGGACGGAGCAGAACTGCATAAAGAGCAGACGGGAGGCTGTGCCAGCAGGTCAAAGAGTCAAAGGAATAGCATACATCAGGGGAAAGATTCAGTGTATAGGTGCTTATATGCCAATGCCAGAAGCCTCTGAGCCAAGATGGGTGAGCTGGAGTGCTTAGTTGCTAACGCAGAAATAGATATAGTGGGCATAACAGAAACATGGTGGAACAGCAAGAACCGGTGGGACACTGTTATCCCTGGGTATAAACTCTATAGAAAGGACAGGGAGGGGCGCCTTGGAGGAGGGGTAGCACTGTATGTTAAAGAAGGGATAGAATCTAACAAGCTAGAAAACCTAGGTGGACTGGAGTCCTCCACAGAAACTCTGTGGGTGACAATACAAGGCCGGAAAGGAAACGTGCTACTGGGGACATGCTATCGCCCTCCAGATCATAATGCCGACCATGACTGGGAGTTGCAGGAGGAAATCAGGGAGGTGTCAAGGAGAGGCAGGGCTGTAATTATGGGTGATTTCAATTACCCACACATAGACTGGGTAAATTCACATACAAGTCAGGAAAAAGAGTTCAAATTTCTAGATACGCTAAATGACTGTGCCCTAGAACAGTTGGTCATGGAACCAACCAGAGAGAAGGCAACCTTGGATCTAATTCTGAGTGACACCCAGGACCTGGTGCGTGATGTCAGTGTCATCGACCCTTTAGGGAACAGTGACCACAGTGCCATCAAATTCAGCATACATGCGGGGAGAGAATCACCAAGGATGTCTAACACAGACATTTTGTATTTCAGAAGAGGAAACTTCTCCAAAATGGTGTGTGACGACAGTGTCATCAACCCTTTAGGGAACAGTGACGACAGTGCCATCAAATTCAGCATACATGCGGGGAGAGAATCACCAAGGATGTCTAACACAGACATTTTAAATTTCAAAAGAGGAAACTTCTCCAAAATGAGGAGTATGGTGAAAAGAAAGCTGAGGGGGGAAATCAGGAGAGTCACTTCACTTCAGAATGCATGGAGTTTACTCAAAACCACAGTACTAGAAGTCCAGTTAGATTGTATACGCAAAAGAAGGAAAGGAACCACTAAGTCCAGGAGGATGCCAGCATGGCTAATGGGTACCGTCAAGGAAGCCATAAAAGGGAAGAAGACTTCCTTCCGAAATTGGAAGGCCTGTCCAAATGAAGAGAACAGAAAGGAACACAAACTCTGGCAAAAGACATGCAAGGTGACAACAAGGGAGGCAAAAAGAGAGTTTGAGGAACATTTAGCCAAAAGTATCAAGGGGAATAACAAAAACTTCTTTAAGTACATCAGAAGCAGGAAACCTGCCAGGGAGGTGGTTGGACTATTAGACAATGATGGAGTGAAAGGGATTATTAAGGAGGATATGGAGGTTGCAGAGAAGCTGAATGAGTTCTTTGCATCTGTCTTCACGGCAGAGGATACTGAGCATATACTTGTTCCTGAACCAGGCTTTTTAGGGATGGAGGCTAGAGAGCTGAGTCAGATAGATGTGACAAGGGATGATGTTCTAAACTGTCTGGAAAAACGGAAAGCTAACAAATCACCAGGGCCAGATGGCATCCATGCAAGAGTCCTCAAAGAACTCCAATGTGAAATTGCCGACCTCCTTGCTAAAATTTTCAACTTATCGCTGAAATCGGGCTCTGTACCAGAGGACTGGAAAGTAGCAAATGTAACACCGATTTTCAAAAAGGGATCCAGGGGCAATCCGGGAAATTACAGGCCAGTTAGCCTAACATCCGTTCCAGGCAAATTGATGGAAAGCATCCTCAAGGATAAAATTGTAAAGCACCTAGAAGAACAGGCCCTGCTGGGAGTGAGTCAGCGTGGCTTCCGCAAAGGTAAATCTTGCCTCACCAACCTTTTGGAGTTCTTTGAGAGTGTCAACGAGTGTGTGGAGCAAGGTGATCCAGTTGACATAGTCTACCTGGACTTCCAAAAAGCTTTTGACAAAGTTCCTCATCAAAGACTCCTGAGGAAACTTAGCGGTCATGGGATAAGGGGACAAGTACATGTGTGGATTGCTAACTGGTTGAAAGACAGGAAACAGAGGGTAGGTATAAATGGAGAGTTTTCACAATGGAGGGAAGTCAGAAGTGGGGTCCCCCAGGGATCTGTACTGGGACCGGTGCTTTTTAATTTATTCATAAATGATCTAGAAGCAGGGGTAAGCAGCGATGTGGCCAAATTTGCAGATGAAGCCAAACTCTTCCGGGTAGTGAAATCCAAAATGGATTGTGAGCAGCTCCATAAGGATCTCTCCAAACTGGGGGAGTGGGTGACAAAATGGCAAATGTGGTTAAATGCTAGCAAGTGTAAAGTGATGCACATTGGGACGAAAAACCCCAACTTCTTGTATATGCGGATGAATCTGAGCTGTCGGTGACGGATCAGGAGAGGGATCTTGGGGTTGTGGTGGACAGCTCGTTGAAAGTGTCGACTCAATGTGCGGCAGCTGTGAAAAAGGCAAATTCCATGCTAGAGATCATTAGAAAGGGGACTGAAAATAAAATGGCTAATATTATAATGCCCTTATACAAAACTATGGTGCGACCACACTTGGAGTACTGCGTACAATTCTGGTCACCACATCTTAAAAAGGACATTGTTGAACTGGAGAAGGTACAGAAGAGGGCAACCAAGATGATCAGGGGCCTAGAGCACCTTTCTTACGAGGCAAGACTACAACACCTGGGGCTTTTTAGTTTAGAAAAAAGATAACTGCGGGGAGACATGATAGAGGTTTATAAAATCATGCATGGCGTGGAGAAAGTGGAGAGAGAGAGATTCTTTTCCCTCTCACACAACACTAGAACCAGGGGTCACTCCATGAAATTGATTGCCAGGACGTCTAGGACCAACAAACGGAAGTACTTTTTCACACAACGCGTGATCCACTTGTAGAACTCTCTGCCACAGGATGTGGTGACAGCCAACAACCTGGATGGCTTTAAGAGGGGTTTGGATGACTTCATGGAGGAGAGGTCTATCAATGGCTACTAGTCAGAGGGCTGTGGGCCACCTCCAGCCTCAAGGGTGTGCCTCTGAGTACCAGTTGCAGGGGAGTAATGGCAGGTGAGAGGGCATGCCCTCAACTCCTGTCTGAGGCTTCCAGCGGCATCTGGTGGGCCACTGTGTGAAACAGGATGCTGGACTAGATGGGTCTTGAGCCTGATCCAGCAGGGCTGTTCTTATGTTCTTATGTTATGTTCATGCCCAGGTGACCACCATGGGCAATTTTGATCACTTTTGCTTGTACAGAGTTTGGCACGACCAAGTGATCAGTCCTCAGCACCAGATCACTCAGAAGAGACAGCTCACTTGCTATATGCATGTATGTTTAAAGATGTTCAGGTAACTTTTTTTTGCGTGGCCATCTATTAGTTATGCAAGGTTTAAGTTCAGTAAGCACTTGATCAACACTGAAGGCAGCTTTCCACTCAGAAGACATGATAACACCTTGAGTGAATGAAGGTATTTGTGCAATTATGACTTCTGCATCCTCATCTTTTATGATCTCATCTTGGCCTGGAAGTCGAAGTCAAGATAAGCAATCTGCAATCTCCAAAGACCTGAAAGAAATTGCATCTAGAAATCAAAATCCATAGGTCTGGTGATCATTTAGCTATTCTTGGGGTTGCTCGACTTGATCCCCAAGAAGGAAATAAAGCAGATAAACGCTTATGGTATGACACTAAAGTGAATTTTCTGCCCCTTGAACTGAGGATGGTTCAAGGGGTCTTTTTGAGGATGGATCCTTTCTCAAAAAGGAAGGAGCCAAAGTTGTAAGGAAGAAGCCAAAGACTGATGATGTGGTAAAGCAGAGAGATGATGACGGAAGAGATGGTAATTAAGAATGGAATGCAACCATATTTCTCTTCCTGCTTCTCTCACAACGTTTGAAAGAAACAGTCCTCTTTCTTGGATGAGATCTCTCCCGCCTTCTCCTAAATCTGCAATGACTCCACGGTGTGCAACAGGCTGCTTGGGATCAATGATGCCCAGGGCATCTGCTGCATCAGCACAAGATGGGAACTGAGACACAACCAATGAACTTAAGAGAAGAATTTAAAGCTTGGCAGTTCACCCTCCCACAGGGTGACTAAATGGCATAAATTATGTGAGCAATGTTCTAGAGTGAAAGGAATCCCCCTTGGGTGCTTTTTGGTGACTATTAAGCTATAAGTGACTCTTCTCTGATGTTTGTCTTTGAAAGTTCATGGCAAATCAGGAAGAGACAGCCACACAGTGTACAGAAGGATTTATTAACTCATAGACATGCTAATTTCTTCCAGCATTTGACAGCCAAGAGAAAGAGGCTCGCTTTTCAACACCCAAGCCAAAACTTTGCCGTCCTCTTGGTGAAATTTTATATCAAGAATTAGTTTGTTATTGGACTAGACAAGGATGTCCACTTTCCCCATTGCTTTTTATATTAGTCTTAGAAGTGCTTTGTAGAAATATTAGAGAAGATGATCAAGTACAAGGCTCGAAAATTGGGAAACAAGAGTATAAACTAAGAGCCTTTGCGGATGATGTTGTGTTCTTTTTAGAAAATCCATTGGATAAGATTGGAAGACTCTTGGAAAAAATACAACAATTTGGCCAATTGGCTGGGTTTTATATAAATATGACTAAAACGAAGGTCTTGACTAAAAATATGGATCAGAAATCTAAGGATAGATTCTTTGAAATAAGTGAGTTGAAAGTGGACAAGAAAATTAAATATCTGGGGGTGTGGCTGACAAACAATAATTCTTTGTTGTTCTCAAATAATTATATTAAAATATGGAATACAGTGAAAACTGATTTACAAAGATGGTCTAATATGAATTTGTCTTTAATGGGAAGAATTTCAGTGGTGAAAATGAATGTCTTGCCTAAAATGTTATTTCTTTTTCAGACTATTCCTATAATCAATACTTTAACTTGTTTTAAGCAATGGCAGAAGGACATAACTAAATTTGTTTGGCAAGGGAAAAGACCAAGAATTAATTTTAAGAATTTAACAGATGCAAAGGAAAGAGGTGGTCTTACCCTACCAGACTTAAGGTTGTATTTTGATGTTGTTTGTTTGATGTGGTTAAAAGAATGGATAACATAAAGAAATCCTAGAATACTTGATTTGGAAAGATTTGATAGAAGGTTTGGATGGCATTCATATTTGTGGTGTGAAAAAAGTAAAATACATAAAGATTTTCTGAATCACTATGTAAGAAGGAGTCTAATGAGGGTGTGGCTAAAATATAAAAAATGGCTGGAACCTAAAACTCCGTTATGGGTATCTCCGATTGAAGCTTTAGCACGTAAAGAGGTAAATATGCAATCACAATGGGGTACTTATAGGGATCTGTTACATTTCCAGTCTGGACTTTTTGCTAGGGATGTGTATAAATTGATTTTCTTGATACAATTTGTGCCCCAAACAAATCACCCCTGATTTGTTTTGTATCCAAATCTTCCCCCTCCAAATCACCCCAAATTTGATTTGTATTTGCTTTGATTTTATTCAGATTCAGACTGATTTGGACCACTTACCAAGGTGCTAGGGGCACCAGATTTGGGTGTAGAGTAGGTTCCCATGGGTGCCACCTCCCACCCAAATTTAAAGGCAGTGGGACTCTTACTTAATATTTAATGAATTTCCTTATTTTATAATGATTTTGAACATTTCTGCCATAGGAAACAATGGGGATTCGAAGTTGCCATATCGTAACCCTAAAACAGATCCCCAGCTTTCATTTAAAAAAAAAAAAAAAATCTAAGCTCTAGCCCCTGTAGACGTGGAGTTATAGATCAAAATGTGCACTCATTATCTTTCAAGTGTTTGGATTCTTTGGTGTATAATTACATTTCTGCATAATGAATTCCTATTAGGATTCATTGCACATCTTCATTTCTTCTGTTCATTTTGACTGTCACTGAACAGTGCCAACTGTCAACTGCCATGTGCCAACTACACCCACCCACCCCTGCAAGGTAGTGGGTACTCATTTAATTTTTAGGAATATTGAAATATTTAGATTCTTTGGTGTCTAATAACTTTTTCTCATAATGAATCCCTATGAGGATTCACTATATGCCTTCATTTCTTCTGTTCATTTTGACTATCATTGGACAGTCAACTGCCATGTGTCAATTACCGCCCTGCCCCCGCCCAATAGTCACAGACACTGGGGTACTCAGTTTATTTTTAAGGTATTTTTGAAGTGTTTAGATTCTTAGGTGTCTTCATTACAGTTCTTCATTTCTTCTGTTCATCATTGCTTTGCAGGTGGGGGTGGGGAATTAGTGGCATCCCATGTTCCAACTACCCTGCAACCCACAAGCCACCGGGTACTCAGTTTATATTTTAGGCATTTTTGACGTGTTTAGGCTCTTTGGTGTGCAATGAATCCTCATTGGGATTAATTATGAAGAAAGGTTATTAGACACCAAAGAGCCTAAACACTTGAAAAGATTCATAGAACATAAAATGAGTAGTACCCCACTGTCTTGCAGGTGGGAGTGGGATGTAGTTGGCACATGGCACTGAAGAAATGAAGGTGTGTAATGAATCCTCACAGGAATTCATTGAGGGAAAGTTATTATACACCAAAAAATCCAAACATTTGGAAAATAGTGACCACACATTTTGCTCCATAACTGCACATCTACAAGAGCTAGACCTTAGCTTAAAAAAAAAATTAAAGCTGTTAATCTAGGGGAATTAATAGGAGTGATCCGACTCTCAAATTGATTCAAATCAAATCAAGCGTCATTCTATTTGTATCCAAATCTAGTCAATGGACCACAGGTATGATTTGCTTTGTCTCCAAATCTCCCGAATCAGCTAGACCAGCCAGCTAGCAGACATGGTAAGTCTGGAGCAGAGGAAGCAGAAGTCTGGTCTACCCAAAGATCCTTCTCTAAAGGGAATGATGCATCACCGACATAGAAATTATGGTAGTCCTACAGGAGTTCAAACAAGTTCATTTGACATCTTTGGATCACATGCCTAAAGGAATCTGCAGCATTATTATTAGAATGGCAAAGCTAGAATATTTGAGCAAAATTCAAACATCATAACTGGGTTTCTAATGACGGTTCCTCATCTGCTCCAGAGACTTCTTCCTCCTTGAAAACCCTCTGGAGTAGGACCTTCATACTTTGCTTAGATTGTCTCCTCTTCTTTCTCCCAACCAAGAAATAAATGAAAGGGTTAACACTGCTGTTTAAGGAGGCGCTTAAATGCAGGCATTCCACTGAATAGCTGAATCCATTAAAAGGAAAATAAACAAAGATTAGGTAAACAGCATTAAGTGGAAAAGCAAAGAAGAGATAGAAGAGGAGGCTAAGCAAGACAACAATTAAGATTTTCCCCCGCCTATGCTGTTGCGATTTAAAGCAGATTCGGATGAACAGTATCAAAGTAGAGATAGTGATGAGTGGGAGGCAGAGAATTGCATTCAAAACAAATTGATAGTTGGTTGGTTCAAAATACCAATTCTGAGACATAAAGAGAATGATGTGAATCCCATTAAATACAGAAGAGAGAACCCATATGAGCACACAGACAATGGTGGACAGTTTTGGTGGCCAGTGGCATCGATACCAAATTGGGAAGAGGACAGACACACACCTGTCCACACTGATGGCTGTCAGTAGAAGTTGACCAATGCTATAAAAGAGTACGAAAAAACCATAAAATATATGAAAAATAATCCATAAAATATAAGTAGTTAATATTGGGTGTAAAATTGTCACAGGCACTGATATGAGGAGTCCAAAGTCGGCCACAGCCAGGTTCAGGATATAGGTAGTGAAAGGATTCCTCTTAATGTGGAAGCCAAGAAACCAGATGACAATTCCATTCCCCACAAGTCCAAATGTGCAGACAACACAAATGAAGAAATTGAGAGAGAGATTTATATTGTCTGTATATATTCCTGCATTTTCTGAAGGATAGCTGTCATTGACTGAGTTCCAAGTCTTGTTGGATGTTGTATTATATTCCATGGCGGACACGTATGTCAGAGTTAAATACTCTTCTTTTCCTCCTGCTATTTGAAAAGAAACATATGGATTCAGTTCTTGCTCTTGAGCCAAACAAGTAACAATTCTATTGTTGGTCCCATGCATTGTTGCTTGGCGGATCTGTTCCACTTCTATGAAATCCTGCACAATTGAACCTCCACCATCAGCTAACCTGGGAACAATGGAAGTATATGTTCAGTGTGAAATTGTGCAGGACTTCATGGGAGTGTAACAGACCCACCTATGCAGCAGGCCTGGCGTTTACATTCTTGTAAGCAATGCAGGCAGAGATTGTTTCCATACTGTATTTGCTATGCAGAAACCCAGCCAGCATTCCCATCAGTTTCCACTTTAGCAGAGGACACTCTGGCATTACCACTGTTAATTGAAGAGTTGTGGCAGTGGTGCAGCTAGGACAGAAGGAGCCTGTGTCCACTTCACCACAATGATGGTATTCACGTGCCACTCCTGCCGCTCTGTGCTGTAGCCTGAGCCGCCGCTTTGCCAGCTGGTTTATGGGTTGCTTCAAAGGAGGGAACCTAGAATTGTGCCTCCCTACTCCCAACTGGCCCCACAGCCATCTGGGAATGGATGGCATGCATGCACTCTGATGTTGACACAGGGCACATGCACACCCTCCATTCCCAGTCAAATATAGGGAAACTTTGAAGGAATGAGGCACTGTTTCCTCTCTCCAGGTAGGAATGGGTTCCTTTCTTCTAAGTGGCTTCTGAGCTGGCTGGCAAAGAGGCAGTGGGGGGCAGAAACTGCAGTGGCAAGTGGTGGGAGGATGCGGGAATGAAGAGCGAGTGATGGCTGAGGGGCCCTTGGTGGCCCCACCCTCTGGCAGCCCATATTCATTGGATGCAGGCTAACAGCAGAAGTTCTGCCCTGTGCTGTAGAGCATAGGGATGTGCACAAAACTGGAAACTCTGGTCCAGTTTTGTGCACACTAGAGCCGGGCGCAGACTGGCTTGAGTCCGAACCAGTTCAGGCCCAGTTCGGGGTGGGGGATGATTTTTTTAAAATATGACAGTTGGGAGGCCACTCCTGAGTCGCTGTGGTGCAGAGCCGCGCCTTGGTGAAACATTGAGGCAGGTCGCACGATCAAAGACTCCCGCTTGGGGAGGGTGAGCGGGGAGAGCAGGCTTAGCCCACTCTCCCCAGAGATGACCAGCCAGTCTGCTCTGGGTGGCTGCAGCAACTGACTGCACACATGACTGCCGGCTCTGTTACGGAGCCAGCCGGTGCTGAGGAATTTGGGGGCCATGCGGCCCCTGGAAACTCTAGTATGCCCTGCATGAGTGTGCAGGGCATACTGGAGAGACCCCCGCGCCAGAAAGCTGCTTTTAAGCCTCCCGGACGGGGGTCTACTCATGAGTAGCTGCGCCACGGATACCCGCTCAGGAACCACTGGGCTCACAGCCAAGTCCGGTGGTTCATACATTTGCAGAAAATCGGGCTAACAGAGGCTAGCCCAATTTTCTACAATCGTGTGAATAGCCTCACCATATTTTAATCTGGTTTTGGGGCACTCTTGCACCTGAAACCCAAGTGAAGCGGCGGGCTTTGTAAGCGCACTTGCCGCCAAGCCGCAACGGGGAGCCATGCAGCTCCCATCGCTGCACACAAGCAGCAGGAACTGGGCTAGAATATAGAACAGGTACATTTACGCAAATACACATTAGCAGAAACATCTCAACATGCAAGATAACATATTTCCATCCCACATACTTCTTTCCCCACTCCCCACTCTGTCTCTAAAGCAGAGGTCACATTCGGCTGCCCAGCGCAGGAGTGGTAACCACATCACTGGGACAGACTAAAGAGGATCTGGGGGGCCCCCAGAAGTCCAGGGATAAGAGCACCTCTGACTTCATTGCACGACCTGCAGAGCCACTGGTGGCTAGGGATGTGCACGAAAAATGGATTTTGCATTTTCTTTTGAACTTGAAATGAAATGCAACACGGCCAAAAGATTTTGTTGAAATAGCGGTTGAACTAGCTGAAATGGATGAAACAAATTCAAAATCTTTCAGGTGCTTCGGCCATAGGGAATAGTCGGGAAAACTGAAACACCCCTTTGTTCCCCATGGGTAGTTCCTAGGGAGATCAAAGTGGGTTGCATTGTAGGGCATGGTGGGTGCAACCAACCACCCAATCCAAAAAAGAAATGGGCAAGCGGACAATTTTAAACCTATTTGTAACCATTCCCTCAAACCCATACAGGGTCCTCTCTATTAAGCAATTCATTTCCCGCCATGTTTGAGTGCAGGGCCACATTATGATGTAGCATATTTTGTGGGCAGTGCCATAACCACTCTTCAAAAATGGGTGTGTGTGAGAGAAGGCTTCCAGAGAGCTCCTCGCTCCTCCCTTTGGACTCCCCCCTTGCCCCTCCCAGGGCTGCTGCTGCCACAGTAGCCACTACTGCTGCCACTGCTGTCCCCAACAGTGGGTGCCCTCCAATGCTGCCAGACACTGTGCCCAACTACCCCTGTTACCACATCCAGCTTGCTCCTCTTCCTCTCTGTGGAGACACGTGCAGGGCCTCAGAGAGGAGAGCTGGTCTTGTGGTAGCAAGCATGACTTGTCCCCTTAGCTAAGCAGGGTCTGCCGTGGTTGCATATGAATGGGAGACTAGAAGTGTGAGCACCTCAAGATATTCCCTTCAAGGGATGGAGCCATTCTGGGAAGAGCATCTAGGTTTCAAGTTCCCTTGTGGGGCCACAGTGCCCAGCAGCAGCATGGAGGGAAGGCTGGCAGGTGCCCTCTGGCAACAACTGCAGCAGTGGCGGGGCCTCGCATGGGGCGCCCACCTTCCCATCATGCCCCTGGGCTGCTGCCAGGCTTTCTACACCTCTGTTCTCCAGATATTGCAAGGTTGCGGGGAGATTTTGTTCACCGCCTAGAGTTTTTGGAGGAGGCAGTATGTAAGGAAATTTTAATTAATTAATTAATTAAATCATAAGCTGGACACAGCAGGCAGAGTGATAAATAGAGGTTTAAAAAGAAAGGTGAAAGGATATCTGCCACAACAATAAATTTCTAATAAGCAAACCATGAAGAATGTTGTGTTCATGCCCTGCAACAACGTTGGTTCATCTCTCTCACACCGAACCCCTTTACTGCCCCATGCTACTTCCTGAATTCTCCAGAAAAGAGCATTTTAATATCATCACTATTTTCTGAAAATGAGTCCAACTCACTCACAGTTCTGGATTGCACAGATATTTCATCACAGGGACTAATTCAAAATTATGTTTGTTATGGCACTTTTCCATGGAGATCACTGTTCACTATTGTATGCAGAAAACGTCCAGGAAGTATTGAGCAGGTTTACTTCAAAAGTAGAGGAAATCAAAGAGCTGAGTTGGTACTGTTTGAGCTCCCATATTTAGCCTCAAACCCAGACATCTTGATGTTCACTAGCATCTTTCGTTTTCATGCAACACATGTGCACTGGCACTGAAATCTGGCACCCTCCCATTCTAAAAGTAAACACCCTCAGGTAGACATTTTCACCTACCTGTGTAAGTGCAGATGAACAATCCTCAAACCCGCTGATGGGAAGACAAGCAGTGGCACAGAAGCCCATGCAAGGGTGGAAGGTGATGGGAACACTTGTTTCGCCCTCAGGTCCTGGGCATTATTTGGTGTTGTGCAACAAACTCGCTGCGATAGAGTCCACCCTTGTCTTTGTTGAGTTGTGAATCCGGAAGTAGTGGGAAAGGAGCCTTGTAGGGACACCAGCTGAGTGTCTGAAAGATGAATGGGAGACTGTCAATGGCTTGGCATTTGCAATATAAAGCCCTAAACAGCTTAGGCCCACGGTACTTAAGAGAGTGTCTTCTTCTGCATGATCCCCATCGTCCACTGCGTACATCAGGGGAGGCTCGTCTGTGGCTACCTTCATGTCGCCTGTTGGCCACCCAGGGACGGGCCTTCTCTGTTGTCGCCCCAAGACTTTGGAACGCACTTCCCGTGGGAATAAGAGTCTCCCCATCTCTAGTGGCTTTTAAAAGGGGTCTAAAGACTTATCTTTTTACCCAAGCTTTTTAGCTTTTTAACTTTTTAGCTTTTTAACTTTTAATTTTTAAACTTTTGATTGTTTATTATTTGTTTTAAATTGTTTTTAGTATTTGTTTATTGTGAACCGCCCTGAGACCTTGGGTTAGGGCGGTATAAAAATGTGCTAAATAAATAATAAATATATAAATATATTAGGAGCAAGATTTTTCTCAATTCAGATTAACTCAGGTAAGCCTACGTACACTAACACATGAAACTGTTTTATACTGATTCAGCCCATTAGTCAGACTAAGGCAAAGTGACCTCTTTTGAATGTCAGTGGCTCTCTTCTCCAAGGTCTTCTATAGAGTTTTCCAGACCATGCCAGTAGAGATCTGGAAAACAGGAGATCCCAGGGATGGAATCTGGGACCTTGGACATGCAAGCAGTTCCTCTGCCTGTCAGCAGTAGCATCTCCCCTCTCGGAAAAAAAGTCATTCAAGTTTAGATATTTACATACATGTAAGTGTGGAACAGAAACCTTTCAGTACGATGAGTGGAAGACCACCATGGCTCAATATCCTGTACTGGAAGAAGAAGCGATGGGAAGACTAAATGTTTCAGCCATGTTTTAATGAGATGCTTCCTATTGTTCACACAACTCCCTTCCAGATGTACAGGAAATGGGTCTGCCTTTGCTGCTTGTCTTTTCTTAATCAGTTTGTCAGCGTCATATGACGAGGAAAAAAAGTTCTTTTATTAACTGTAAAATTGTTATCCATGAAAGGTCAAACAAAGGCTTGGTCCAGTTTGATTGTGGAGAGAACTGGCCCCAGTTTGGCTTGCAACCAAACCACTGAACCAGCCTGGTTCGATATGAACTGGTTTGAATTTGAATGGTTCATGCACACCCCAAGAGTCCAGGCAGAAATTCAGCGGGTGATGCTTTTCCAGTCACTTGCTAAAGATGCCCCTGAAGAAGGCTTTTGAATTAGTGAATATATATCATTTTGCAGTGCATCCCTGGACCCTTAGTGCATAACACAGTTACTAAAGGGAGTTCTTCTTCTGCTCCAGAGACTTCTTCCACCTTGACAACCCTCTGGAGTATGACCTTCATTCATTCCCTAGATCGATTCCTCTTCTTTCTCACAAACAAACAAACAACCAAAATACATGGGTTAACATCGCTGTTTAGGGAGGTGCTGAAGTACAGGCATTCATCTAGATAGTCCGGTATGCTAATATAAAATTGATAGTAGTAATCAGGATTTGTAACAAATGAGAAGCAAGAATCTTCTCAATTCCTATTAACTCAAATCAGCTTAAGTACATGGACATATGAAACAGCTAAATACTGATTTAGCCCATTAGTTAGACTAAGGTGAAGTGGCATCTTCTGATGGGCAATGGCTCTCTTCCCAAGGTCTTCTATAGTTTTCCTGGCCATGCCAGTTAAAATCGGTCTAACAGGGATGGAATCTAGGACCTTGGACATACAAAACAAGTGCTCTACCAGTGAGCAGCAGCATCGCCCTTCTTGAATAAAAGGTCCTTCAAGTTTAGATTTTCACATACCTCTAGGTGTGGATCAGAAACCTTTCAGTATGGTGAGTGGAAGACCACCGTAGCACAATGTTCTGTACTGGAAGAAGAAACGCTGGAAAGACTAGATGTTTCAGCCCTCAAGTTCTAAGGAGATGCTTGCAGTTGTTCACAAAACTCACTTCAAATGTACAGGAAATGGACCCCCACTTGCTTCCTGTCTTTTCTTTATCAGTTTGTCAGTGTCATGTGACAAGAAATAAAGTTCTTTTATTAACTGTAAGATTGTTATCCATGAAAGGAGGAGAATCTTGCTGTTTAAGGCTTCATGATCAGGGCATCACTTGGGATAAAAGTGAGGTTTCTGCTAGTAAGGAAAAGAAAACCCGCTCACCTTGTGACCTTGTTGACACCCTGGTGGGAAATTGGAATAAAGAGCTCACTCATGTGGTAGACTCAATCGCAACTAAGCATCCTGTCTGACCCACCTCTTAATTAGCTCCATGATATATGGAAGAATTACAGAAGCTGAAGCAGCTAAGTAGTTGACTAGAGTGCAAGTAGAGAAGGACCTGGCTCGAATCTGACAGATTACAACACAGAGCACAATCGAAGACCTATACTCTGGCAATATGTGTGGCAAAGGGCTGGGCGACTGGGGTCCTCAACCCGGGCCCCGTACCTTGACAGGCCCCAGAAGGGCAGCGGCGGCGGCGTTGCGGCACATCACCAGTGTCCAAGCAAGTGGCGAGCCTGCCTCTCTGCTCACTCAGCACAGTAGTCAGCTTCCTTGCATGGTGCAGCCATACTGGGTCTGGAGTTGGGGGCTCCTGGCTCCGAACGAACAGCGAGCTGCCTCTCTGTGGGGCTCACTTGGCCCAGGCAGCCTCGTGCGGCACAGTAGCCACAGCACCCACACCATGATGTACTGGGGGGCGGGGGCAGCCTCTGAGCGAGCAGCCTGCCTCGGCACTCACTCGGCAGCCACAGCAGGCAGCCTTGTGTGGTGGTGGCGGCGCCCAGTGTAGCAGCCACTGCTCCACCGTGTCATGACCTACTGTCTGGGAGGAGGGGAGGGGGGTTCCGGGTGAGCGGCGGGTAGCCTGCCTCTCCAGCAGCTTGGCCCAGGCAGCAGGCAGGCAAGCACGCACTAGAGCCAGCATCTGAGAAACAGGACATGGCCCCTTTAAGCCACAACTGCTCCTGCAGAAGAGGAAGAGCATGAAGACAGCCTCACATTGAACTTCCCAGAGAGGTGGCCTCAGGTAAACGAAAGTGAGAGACAAGAAAAGCTTGGGAAGAACTCAGTGGAAAAGATTTATTGAAGAAACTCACCCAGCCTAATTATATATCTTGTTCCCGTCCACTATTTTTTGGAAGGGGTGGGGGGTGGGAACACATTGCAGGATTAAGTCCTGGGCTGGAAGCAGATGCTGGGGGTGTGGGTGGCTCTGGCACAGAGAGAGCTCTGCAGAATCCTGAAGAGAGAAGTGAGTGACCTTAAGACAGTGGTGCACATTTATTTATTTAACCAATTTTATACCACCCAAAACTTGCATCTCTGGGTGGTTTACAATTAAAATCATATAAACATTAAAATAATTAACATTAAAACTCAACATTAAAAGTATTAATGCTGGTAACCTCCAGGCTTGACTATGGCAATGCACTCTATGTGGGGCTGCCTTTGTATGTAATCTGGAAGCTGCAATTGGTGCAGAATGCTGCTGCCAGATCGGTCTCTGGGACATCCCACTGAGACCATATTACTCCAGTCCTAACGAACTACACTGGCTACCAATAGGTTTCTGGGAAAAATACAAAGCTCTGGTTATTACCTATAAAGCCCTTAATGGCTTGGGCCCATGTTATTTAAGAGAACCCCTTCTTTGTTATGAACCCCGCCACCTATTAAGATCTTCAGGTGAGGCTCATCTGAGGGTGACACCAGCTCGTCCTGTGGTGACTCAAAGGCATACCTTCTCTGTGGTTGCCCCCAGACTGTGGAACACACTTCCTGCTGAGATTAGAGCTTCTCCATCCCTGTTGACTTTTAGGAAACAAGTGAAGACACATCTTTTCAACCACTTTTTTATAGTTGGTTGGTGTTTTTATGGATTTTTTAATTTGGTTGCCCAAACAAAGAAACAAACACTCTGATGAAGAAGGATGGATTTGCATTAATAGCTGTTGATTAACCATTTGTTGTTGTGGAGATTGTTGCTAATATTGCGGAATGCCTGGTCATTGCCCCTCATGAGGTCCTTGCCCTCCAGGATACAAGCCTTCAGGAGTGTCAGGATAAATGGTGAAGACTTTTTTCTGTTGAATCCAAAAAAATTGGTGGAGGAAATGTAAATGGAGGAAAAATACTCCCGTGGTGGTTGCTCAAGGTCAGAGGGCTCCTCTGCAGGTTTGTCTTTCAAGCCAAATTATTTCCAAATTGGTGAAAAATATTTTAATGCATTTCCAAATCTCTCTGAAGTGATCCTGGGGAAGCTTCACTTTCTTAATGTTCACATTCACTTCTGTATCATCTGAGTAGGAAATACTCTGTGGAGTTACATACATTATGCTGCCTTTACTAATCAGGCTAATTTTAACCATAATTTGCCTTGATCTTTCAATGCAGTACTAGGCTGGGAAGAGATACAGCCAGGTATAATCTCAACAGGTATATCACTTGAATAATAAATAGAAAAATAAAGAAGGTGCAGCTCCCGTCAGTTGCTAGAGTTGCATCTTGATGCATTTCTTCAAGGCATGATGCTCCCCACAAATGCCACCAGTGGCGACAGTAGGCTCATTCACATGATTTTTATTAGGGCAGGACAAGCATCATAGCCTAGCTCAGTTGTGGCACATGTGCCCATTTTCTGATCCTCTGTGAGTTAAAACAAGGTTGGAGGCAGGGAGCTTCCTTGTGTGCTTAGCCCCATCCAGATAGGACATTTTTTCCTCTTTCCTTGTTCGGAAGGTTGGGATGGTCACAGGGGTGTAGCAAGGTTGGAGTGGGCCCAGAGACAAGATTTTAAAATGCCCCACCTCCAAAGTGACCACCAGGGGCATAGCAAGGTTGGAATGGGCCAAGATGAGATTTTAAAATGGGCCCCCAGCCCCTCAAAGTCCAGGGCCTCCACACACCCCAGGCCCCCATGGATTTACGTCTGATATTTCAAAATAAGTATGCTGCCTGGAAATACATTTCACTGAATACACACATGCACACTTCACAATATATCACACACACACTTCACAATATAGAGTGATATACATTGAATACTATATATTTGTAATGCCTAAAACACACTAGAAACACTAATTATTAAAATGGGTCCCTTGCTGCAGATTAGCAAAGGAGGCTTTCAACCATGCAGTGTGAGCCTGATGTGAATATAGGCCAATGTATGTTTTCACAGAATTCTGAACAAATCCAGTAAAGTTTGATTCCAGGAGGTTTTTCACAGAAGGCTTTTAAAGCCCTTTAACACACATCTCCTCTGGAATGGAGGTGCTGCATTCACATGTTGGCCAGATGTACCCTGAAGTCCCTGTGAGTTATTGGGGAGCAGTTCACACACAAGAAAAATAAAATAAAAGCACAACCCATGCTTCACAGTTCTCACTCAGACCTTCTGGGTTGCAAAACAACTTGAACATAAGTGCATTTATAAATGAATGAATGAATGAATGAATGAATTTGTTCCAGAAGTTTTTGTAATTTTCTGCCATGAAACAAGCCACTTATAGGACTTTTTAGATAGGTTTTTTTTTTAAGCCAGCAAATTTTCCAATCAGTTTTAAATTAAACATTCAGAGACTTCTCAGTCTCTCCCCACCACCATATCAAAGCCCTATGGCAAGCAGATCCCTATATATCGGGGGTGGGGATGTAACCACAAAAAGGTATTCACATTTTACCTGGCAAAGGCTGAGCTGTCTGGCCTGGGCAGAGGGTCTGCTGCAGAAAACTGTGGTGGCCACTCTTGATGCCAGCCTCCTTCCTTCCTTCCTTCCTTCTTCCTTCCTTGGGGCCTGCCAGCCTACTCGAGTTCAGGCTTCAGTGACGCCTGGAATCAGTGGAATCAGTGGAGTTCCCCAAGGATCTGTACTGGGACCAGTGCTCTTTGATTTCTTCAGAAATGATCTAGAAATTGGGGTCAGCAGCGAAGTGGACAAATTAGCAGATGTTAAAATCCCTTATTCTGATGATGTAAATTGCTCTCTAAACTGCCATTCTGTGATTGGCCACCTCCCCAGACCACCATTTTGTGTCTGATGGCACCTCCCCAGGTTCCCATTTCATGTTGGTAGCCCCAAAGCCCTGCCATTAAAAAAAAGTAGCTCCCAGGAGCCTTAGGACTGCCCAACCTGTTATAAGTTGCAACATAAGTCAAAGGCCCAGAGAAGCCATTTTCTTCTCTCTAGTATTCATCCAGTTATGTGTGTATATCTACATTGATTATCAAATGATAGCTTGCTAGGGACCTCAAGACATTGCCAGAACAATTGCTACCCCAACAAACTGTTTCAATATTGTTTTTTGCACTGCTATTACAATCCTTGCCTTTTTGTATTTAAAATGACACCAAATGCATGTACTTCTATTTGGCTAGAAATGGTGTTTCTAGGAAGGGAGAAATCATTATAGTCAAACTGCTCTTTGTTGGGTATGGCACAGTAGAAATAACTTCTACCACTTCATTAATAGACATTTCCCAAGCATTTATTTTCATTCCTTAAAGTGAGACCTAGTACAATCAAAAATTCTAAACTAAGTATAACGAGGAGGACGCCAAAGTCAGCTATGGCCAAGTTGAGGATATAGGTGGTGAAAGGATTTCTCTTAATACGGAAGCCAAGAAGCCAGATGACTATTCCATTCCCTACTAAACCCAAAAGGCAAATGATGAAAAAGATGCAGTTTATAAAGATAACTATCACATCATCCAATGCCAGTTCATTTGTCAAAGAAAATATCTCCCTGATTTCTAAATCAAGAAGCCAACAGTAGATCCATTCAATTGTTTCAGGTTCCTTATGATGCTTTCCAAGAGCGCTTCTTTGGTCATATGCATACCTGTTAGGCGGAGGAAATACTTTGTGTCATTTATGGAACAAGATGAACGATAGGACATTAAATCCTGGAGCAAATAATGTCATGAAATAGCACCACATATAGCTGTTTAATCAGTCCCAAGTACCTCTGTTTACCATGGATGGTGACTGGAAACAGGAAAAGTACTAACACAAGTGTCTGCTTTGCTGGAGAAATTTGGTCAACAGCATAGGAGTCTCTGATGTGAATTTAGACTGGTAGCCATCTTATAACCCAAAGGATCAATACAGAATACTTCAGTCTTTAATAGATGGAGCTAAGGTTTGGAGTAATGTGCTTGTGGGATAACTGCATATAGGCATTCCAGTAAGCATGTACTAGAGTAGCCTATTTGCTCATTCTGTCTTCCTGCCCCCTTGCATACTGCCTCCATGAATGGGTATAGGTGGGTGTGTGCAGGCAAGCGCAGGAGAGCATGCAGAGGCACATGGACCTAAGCCCCCTCTGATGACCTTACTGACAAACAAAAACCTCAGTGGGGAGGTGATCCTTCTGATATCCAGAGCCCAACTCATTTAAAGTAAGAACCAATACCTTGCTTTGGATCCGAAAACAAACTGGTTGCCAGTGCAGATGTTTCAAAATATTTGTAACATGCCCTGAGCAAGTGATTCTAGGAAGAACCCTATCTGCTGCATTCTGCAACATCTGAAGTTTCCACTGCCTTAGAACATAAGAACAGCCCTGCTGGATCAGGCCCAAGGCCCATATAGTCCAACATCCTGTTTCACACAGTAGCCATTGCTGTTACTCCCCTGCAACTGGTATTCAGAGGTATCCTGCTTCTGAAGCTGGAGGTGGCCTATAGACCTCAGATTAATAGCCATTGATAGACCTCTTCTCCATGAAGTTATCCATACCCCTCTTAAAGCCATCCAAGTTGTTGGCTGTCACCACATCTTGTGGCAGAGGATACCACAAGTTGATTATGTGTTGTGTGAAAAAGTACTTCCATTTGTTGGTCCTAAATTTCCCAGCAATCAATTTCATGGGTTGACCCCTGGTTCTAGTGTTATGTGAGAGGGAGAAAAATTTCTCTCTATCCACTTTCTTCACACCATACATGATTTTATAGTCCTCTATCATGTCTCCCTGCAGTTGGCTTTTTTCTAAACTAAATAGCCCCAGATGTTGTAGCCTTGCCTCATAAGTAAGGCCTGATCACCTTGGTTGCCCTCTTCTGCACCTTTTCCAGTTCTACAATGTCCTTCTTTAGGTGTGTTGACCAGAGTTGAACACAGTACTCCAGGTGTGGCTGCACTATTGTTTTGTATAAGGGCATGATAATATTATCAGTTTGATTTTCAATCCCCTTCCTAACCCCTGCTAACTTGGCAAAGAGGCACCTTTTAATGTGGCGATTCTCTTTACTTAGCAGGGGGAGAGTAACTGGCCTTATCCACCCCCAGCACAGTACCTGACTGTTGCTGGTGTCTATCATGTTTATTTTTAGATTGGGAGCCCTTTGGGGACAGGGGTCCATCTTATTTATTTATTATTTCTCTGTGTAAACTGCCCTGAGCAATTTTTGGAAGGGCAGTATAGAAATTGAATAAATAAATACATAAATAAGTAATGATCCCTAGCATGGAATTGGCCTTTTTCACAGCTGCTGCACATTGAGTTGACACTTTCAACGAGCTGTCCCCCATGACCCCAAGATCTCTCTCCTGGTCAGTCACCAACAGCTCAGCTCCTATCAGCATATTTTGTCCCAATATGCATTACTTTCCTCTTGCCAACATTAAACCACATTTGCTATTTTGTCACCCACTCGTCCAGTTTGGAGAGATCCTTTTGGAGCTCCTCACAATCTGTTTTGGATTTCACTGTCCTAAATAGTTTGGTGTCATCTGCAAATCTAGCCACCTTGCTGCTTATCCCAACTTCTAGATCATTTATGAATAAATTAAAAAGCACCAGTCTGAGTGCAGATCCTTGGAGGACCCAACTTCTTACTTTCCTCCATTGTGAAAACTCTCCAGTAATACCTACCCTGTGTTTCCTGTCCTTCAAACAGTTAACATTCCACACTTAAACCTGTCCCTTTACCCCATGACTGCTAAGTTTTCTTGAGAGAATTTGATGAGGAACTTTGCCCTTCATCAAAAAGATCCTATGATGGTCATCGGATCTAATGACAAACAAAGGTACAGCTAAGTCTCACAATGATGACACTGCAGTCCAAACCTCCTAGTGACCACTCCCAGCAGTTTCATGTAGATATTAAACAGCAACCGGATCAAAACTGATCTCTGTAGGACCTCATAGTTATATGCCCAAGGAGCTGAGCAGAAGTTCCCCAGCACCACCTTCTGGAACCTCCCCTCAAAAAAATGCAGCACCCCAGCCCCAATACTCAAGAGTAGTCTAAAACGATAGCATGGTTGTGGGTAATGAACACCACTGAGAGATCTGGCAAAACCTATGGGGACATACTTGCCCCCCTCTAATGCCATCCACTAGGGCAATGAAGATGGATTCAGTCCCAAATTAAGGACAGAAGCCATATTGAAAAGGGTCTAAATAATCCATAGCTTTCAAGATCCTGTGCAGCTGTGGCCCACCTAGAGCCTTTGGAGTCAGGCGGTCCCCTGAAACTTCCGAAACTCTGGTGTCCAAAATAGCACAGATGTAAGCGACTTTATTCACAAGCAAACTGTTCACCATGAGTTGCTGATGGTTCTTTGCCTGTCACACGGGAAGTCTGTGTTAAGCAAGGACCTTGCCACACAGAACAGCTCCACTGGCCTACACTGAGCAGATGCAATGGCGGCAGTGAAAAAAGTTCATTTGTTGCTGCCTCCAGCATGAAGTCGTCCTTAAAAGGGGCTCTAGCTGCTCTGCGGTCAGATCCAGTCCGACTCTTCCTCCAGCAGTGCTCTAGCCATCATCCAAGTTGTTTCATTGCTCCAAAGAAAATCAAAAAATAGAATGGGCATCAAATCTGAGAAGGTGTTTTGGAGTGACTGTGTGAATCACTGTGAATAGCCCAGGCTGTCTCCATGTTCCAGAGATTCACCAGGCTTTGAAACCAGTTCTGGACACTAGAAACTCCCTGAGGGCTTTTTGGAAAGTGAGCAGATCCATAAATCCCGGAACAGACTATACTAACTAGTCTACCACCTGTGCAGAGGTTGGTCGAAGCAAACAAACTAAACCTCATGTCCATGAAAAAGGAATCATATAAAACTCTTCTATCCACAGATCATTCAGTTTCCAGTCGGCAAAAAGCTGAGCCAGCATATGAACCGCCACATGAGTTGGACTTGATGTTAATTGAGATAGGCCCTTGCTTGTCATCGCAGCCATGAAATACTGAGTCGCTCTGACTGGGTTGGGGGCTTCAGCATTGTCACAGATCACACCGTGCTACGTGTATCAGCCTTTAAGTAGACATTCATCAAGCCCACTCTAAATGAACAAGAGATAAGAGGGAGAGAAGGATGGCTCTCAACAGTCTTCTCCAACCTCAACAGCCCATGGACAACAATGGGAGAAGAGGAAAAATAGCACCCAAAATGGGGAGAGATCAAGAATACCTCTCTCACGGAACTCCTAGCCTCCTATATACCTCAGCAGAGATAAAACAGTTTAAACAGGGCAGGCCCTAAACCCTGGAAATTTTCTAAAGAGAGTCTGAGCAAGATCTTCATATTATTTACCCATAACAGCAGGGGACTGATGTTAAATACTGCTCACTGGTGCCTATTCCGACCCTGTGCTGCAATCACTATCAGGGAAATGCCACACCACCTGGAAGACGCTTTGTCTAATGAAGTGTTCTTTCTCACTATGTAGACCAAGTTCTTCTCAGTAAAATGGCTCTTCTACACACAGCCAAAAAAGATGTTAACAACCCAGCTGGAACACTCTGCTTTCTCTGCTTCTTGCCTTGCCCCTACTTCCTGAAGACTGCAGTATAAAGGTGACTGCAGCTTGGCCAGCAAACTCTTCAGGGCAAATCCCAGTTTCTTCCTTTCTCAGACCAGCAGGAAGACAGAAGCTATAAGCCCTCAGCCAACTGGAATCTTAAAGTTCTCAACAATGGCTTGCAGCACACAGGCTCTTCTTGCAGACTGGACTCACAGGATGAGAAGCCTTAAACACATGCCAAGAGACCTAGACCTCCCTGCTAGAAGCTGTTCTGTACCTGCAGAAGGGGGAAAAACAGAGCTAACAATTCAGGGTGGCACCCACAGCGGTCAATTCCCAATCTCCCCTTGTGCCAGCTGCATTTCCTCCTCACCCTCCAAAAAATTAATATCCCCATATCGCCCAAGTCTCTACCAGATTTTTGTGCTAGTTTTGTTCCATTCTGTATCTTAGACCCTGAATTTAGTACTACCTCTTTTAAGGGTGTAACTGACAACTCAGATTGGGGTTCCAGGGAAATCCTCCAAAAAAATGAATATTTTCACATCATCATTGTATCTCCCCAAAACTTCTACTAGACTTTGGTGCTAATTTTGTGTCATTTTGTGCCACACACCCTGAGGCTTGTGCTCCCCGCCAAACCGAATATTTTCATATCATTGTCCTATCTTCCCCCACCCACACTCACAAACTTCTACCAGAGTTTTGAGTATCTTTGGTGCCATTTTGTGGATTCTTAGGGAGAAAATCTGGCAGTTCAGATGTCATCAGTTGTTACATTATACAGTGCTAGAGACACAGAGACACATGAAGGGAGTATAATAAGCTTATGCATGTTTGAAAATGTAAAATCTGATTCTAACTCAAAGGGTTAGAAATTTTTAGTTATTACTCACATTTATTTCTTCCTAAGTAAGAAATAAATGTGAGTTTTTAGTTATTACTCACATTTATTTATTCTGAAGTAAGAAATAAATGTGAGTAATAATTAAAAATTTCTAGCCCTTTGAGTTAACATAATTTGTTGAAGGTACTTTTTTGTTAAAATGATACATGCGTTATTGTGTATTTAGCTCACTTCTCCTGATGAAGTCCTGCTCAAGCAGGAAGAAACAGGCAAAAATTACCTAGGATACCTGTTGGGTAATATTTGGACAAGGAGCAACAACTAGAAGGAACAACATTTGGACAAGGAGCTGTTACTAGAATAAGAGCTTGCAAGAAAAAAATCTGGAAGAACTTTGAGTAATATTTGGATAAAGAGCAACAACTTGAACAAGAACTAGTAAGAGAAAAGATCTGGAAGGACTTTATATATCTACATGTACAAGGGCTATGAGCATAATTGACCTTCAGCCACACTTTTGGGGGTCTAGAACACAGACATTTTCTTCAGTAATTGTGTGTTTCATTATATACAGTATGTTTAATTTATCCATGTTTCATGAAAGTTGTGTGTGTGAATAGACTCTTATACACGGTATATATACTACCTAGTATATGTTTTGTTCCCAATACCAACTGAGACAGGCCCATGGTTGACATGGAGGCCATGAAATCCTGGGCCTCACCCACTAGGGGGGCCTCAGGGTGGACATTGAAATCCCCCAAAACAATAAGCTTGGGAGAACCCAAGGCCACCTCCGAGACCACACCTGCCAGCTCAGGTAGGGAGACTGAAGTGCAGCGGGGTGGTCAGTACACCAGCAGAATCCCCAGCCTATCTCAGAGGCCCACCCTCAAAGACAATTCTGAGACTGCCTGACCAGGCACCTAGAAATGGGGAGGCTCTCTTGATAGATGATTGCAATGCCCCCTCCCCAACCCTTGAGGCGGGGCTGTTGCATGTTCTGGAAACCTGGAGGACAGAGCTGAGAGAGACCAACCCCACCCAGCTCATCCAACCGGGTCTCCGTCACACATACTAGGTCAGCATGCTCATCCACAATCAAATCGTGGATGAGAGATGTTTTTGCATTGACTGATTTATTTGTCGATGTGTATATGATTCTACCTCCTCCCTCTCTTCTCTACTTGTCAGCAGATCTGAAAGTAATATAATTACTGGAATGGAAAGGAGTACTTTGGTCTCTCCCTTCCTTACCTGGGACATTGGGAGGTGATTTCAGGGGCAGGGGGAAGGTGGCATTTTAAAGCACCACCAATATGGCTGCCCAGAAAGTAGCCCATTTCCTATTAGAAGCCAGGAAAACCTGTTTCTTGAATTCAGGAAAGCCCTCCAACTCTCTCTGATATAATTTGATACAATTCAGTGTTCTATGATACTTTGTTAGATATATTTTTCATAGATCATATCCATTGAGAAATTGCCTGATATAGCTTGCATGGCATCAGTTTGGATTGTCAGCACAATGTGATGCACAGCAGTATGTTTTATTAACTTCATACTTGCAGAGAATCTGGTTCTTAGATTTGCTAACCATTTCTGCATAGCATTTAAGTTTTCTGGTATAGGATATGATTGTTATTTAGATTGTTTTAATGAAAAAATGGTATTAAAATCTAACAATAAAATAAATAAATAAATAAATAAATAAATAAATACATACATACATACATACATACATACATACATACATATATAGATACATACATTGCTGGATACCAAGTTTTAGTGATGGAAGCACTAGCCCAGGTAATCAGAGATAATGAATTTATTAAGGGGTTAAATATTATTGATAAGGAACATACAATCAGTCTCTTTGCAGACAATGTGACGTTGGTTCTATCTGATCCTCTATGGCCCATACCTATTATTCAAGAAGTTCTTCAAGGCTTCAAAGTAGTTTCTGGGCTCTCAGTTAATTACCAAAAGGCAGAACTGATTTGTATTAACATAGGTCCAAAAGCAAAAGAGAAGATAAATTCCATGTTTCCATGTCTTCTTTGCTATGAATCACATTGCCAATTGATATCATCTGGAGAGGTTCATCTGCAGTTGCCACTGGCTCGTCTGGTGGCTACTCAGGGACGGGCCTTCTCCATTGTTGCCCTGAGGCTTTGCCCTGAGGCTTTGGAAAACACTTCCTGCTGAAATGAGCCTCCCCATCTCTTACAATTTTTAAAAGGGCAGTCAAGACGCATTTGCTCACCCAGGCTTTTAATTAGATACTATTTTAATTGTGTTTTAATTGTGTTTTAATAGTTTTAACTTTTTAATTTTAATTATTGAAATGTTTTAATCTTTTATTGGCTGTTTTTATTGTTTTGTAAACCGCCCAGAGAACTTGTGTTTTGGGCGGTATAGAAATGTATTAAATAAATAATAAATAAATAAATGCTGAGCTTATCTAAACCATCTTCAATAATTAGTTATCAGGGTATAAAAATCTCCAATTCTCTGAGTTAAATAAATTAAACTACACTCCAGTTGTCAAATAAATTAAAGGTAAGATTCTTAAATCGGATAATGGTCATCTATCCTGGTTGGGTCGCATTGTTGTAACTAAGATGCTCCTCCTACTGAAGTTGTTATATTTGTTGCAAGTCATTCCTACTTATCTATCACACTCTACAATTAATAGATGGCAGAAATTACTTTTAACTTTTATAAATGGAAAGAATAGACCCAGACTTCCAAACAATGTCTTATATACTAAAACCAAAGATGAGGGATGGGGTGTCCCCAGCATTAAGATCTACTATGAGACATCACAAATGAGAAATATTGTAGGTTTCATCGTTATTTCGGAACATAAAACATGGTATGACCTTGAATTTTTAAGTGACAGCAATATAATAACAATACGTATACCCCATAGTAATATTTTTTAAAGGATGGACTAGAATATTACTAATACTTTTTAAAAGGTTCCTTTAATGATTTGGAAGAAATTGTTATTCCATTTATCATATCTTAATTCCCCACTTACCCCAGTAATATTCCATCCAAAAACTATAGAAATAATTGGTATAATAAAGAGACCTGAGAACAAGTTCGTGAGATTGAGAGATATATACCATAAAGGTAAAATTAAGACACCTGATGAAATAAAACCACTTTTTGTGGAACACAGTTGGTCGTGGTTTCAGTTGATACAACTGAGGTCATTCCTATCTTCATCCCAAATGCAAAGGCATTCTTACCCTGGACTTTGGGGCCACAGTCTGTGGACTCCAAGATCTGGGGGGCCTCCAACGGTCCAGGGGGGCTTTTGGGGGCCCCTCTGGACACACCGCGCGTCTACCGCACCACTGCCCCACCGCACTGAACCACCAAAATTTACCTTAATTTTAGCAGCCAATATGTGCGCCTGGGAGGTGGGGTGGGTGGGTGTGAGCTGATCAGGCCTCACCCCACCCTGTAGTAGGGACAGCGGGCAGAGTGGCCACTGGGCTTGCCTGTCTGGCTCCGTGTACCTTGAAAACTTCAAGGCACTCCAGCATTCCAGTGTTCTGTGCCGGTGCGCTGGAGCGCCTCACAGTTTTCAAGGGCCACTGGGCCAGATGGGCAGGTCCAGAGGCCGCTGCACTCACTGATGCCATGGGGTGGGGGTAGGCCTGCTTGGCTCACTCCCCCCACCCCGGCCATTCATATTGGTTGCTAAAATTAAGGTACATTTTGGTGGTTCGGCACAGTGGGGTAGTGGCAAGGTAGGCGTGGGGTGGCGGAAGGAGCCCCCCCCCAAATGCAGGGAGCTTCGCAGTGGGGGGGCCTCATGATGGGGGTGGTCCAGGCACCAACATTACCTAGGTGCACCACTGCCCAGATGCTATCTATGGCTAGTAGAGATTTGACCAATTTTGAGAAGTTGGTGATAGACAGCAGCTATGAAAGAAAAGGATTAATATCTAAACTCTATTTGATTCTGCTAAAACATGAATTAAAACCATTGACTGGATTAAAACTTGTCTGGGAGACAGACTTGTCAAGAATCTTTCATGATGGATAATGGGGACAAATCCGGACTAGTAAATCTTTATATTCAATCTCCACTCAAATTAAGGAAAATTATATGAAAAAAGTCCATAGATGGTATATAACTCCAGTGAGATTAGTGCATATTGCAAATGTCTACTAAATGGTGGAACAATGATTGTAAGGAGAAGGGGACTTGCTACCATCTAAGGTGGATGTGTCCAAGAGTTAGAAATTTCTGGAAATTGGTTTTCATAGAGATGGCAAAAATAACTGACCTACAGATTCGGCTAGCTCCCCTCTTTGCATTATTAGGCATTTTTTCAGGAGAACTAGAGACAATAAAAATCTAAAGATTTACTGTCCTTTATGCTGATAGCAGCTAGATTGATCACAGCCAAAACCTGGAAGGATGGAGTGTTATCCTTAGAAAAATGGTATAACACTCTGGTATATTGCAATAGCTGAAAAAATGATTTATTCCTTAAATATCTGAAAAAGTATAATTCCATCTCAATCTTTTATTATGATTTGGCAGGATCTATTATTAGTTTTGAACTTTAAAAATTATGGTAAGGAGGGGACAACCGAATTCATCCAAGTTTGGAAATATATATATATATTTAAGAATGACCTCGACATTGTAGAGTGTTAGGTGTCTAATGTTTTGTAGTCATAGGTTAGGGTTTGTTTTTGTTCTTTTTTTTCTTTTTAATGATGGTTTTTATAAATGTATTGTAATGATATCTTGTGATTTTAAATATTTTTTTTAAAAAAAACTAGATACACATAAACTAATGCCTACTTTGCAATTTGAAGTGTCACTCTCAATCATCAATCCACAGTAATCTTAACCAAGTGCCTCCATAGCATAGTGCCTGAATAGCACTATTGTGTCACTTAGGCTGGATATCAGACACGGTTAGGGGGAATTCCAGTCAATAAGAAATCCCTGAGAGATTGACAGTGATCACAATCTGAGTTTTGCTTAGCATTAAGAAAAAGTCACTATAAGAGATCTACTACTCAGCCTTTTCCAGACTCATCAGTGAGGATTCTTTTAGCTAGATAATGGATATACTAAGCAACCACATAAGGAGCTTCCTACAGGCAAAATATATGATCTGTCACTGATCTACCTCATCTCCCCTCTTGAAAACACATTACTTACCAATTTCACAAGCCGAGGAATCAGCAATTTGTAGACATGCTGAGTGGAAGATTGAAATGGCCCAGGATCCTCTTCTGGAATGGCAAGTGATGGGAGCACTTGAGGAGAGAATGTGACACTCTCAAGGCTTGAGGGAAACAGATGCCTTTCTAACTGCACTGGATTATATACAGGAAACCCCACTTGCTCCTCTTAATCTTCATTGTTTCTCAGTCAGTTTGCTAACATTGTGACAAGAAGAACATATTATTTATCAGCTGTCAAGTGGTCAGATAGTTATCCTTATACTTCAGCAGAAGTGACACAATAGTGCTATTCAGGCTCCTCTTACATGTGATGTTATTCTGTGTGATCTTTGATATATTTTTCTTAAGGCAGGGATTTTCAAGCTTGGGCCCTAGAAGTTGTGGGACTTCAGCTCCCATAATCCTCAGCCTCAGTGCCAAAGGCCAAGAAAAACAGGGCCTGCCCCGGTTTGCATTTGAATGGAAGGATACATGTGTGAGTATTGTAAGATGATATTCCAATTAGGGGATAGGAACATAGGAACGTAGGAAGCTGCCATATAGGGCAGTGGACATGATTGCTCCTAAGCGTCCCTCCAGACCTGCTTCAAAAATGGCCCCCTGGTATACCGAGGAGCTGAGAGGGCTGAAGCGGCTGGGTAGGTGACTGGAACGCAAGTGGAGGAGAACTCAGCTCGAATCTGACAGGATGCAGCATAGGGCCCATTTGAAGGCTTATGTGATGGCGGTGCGTGCGGCATAAAAGGAATTTTGGTCAGCACACATTGTGTCTGCAGGTCCATGTTCTACAGAGCTATCCTGGGTCGTGAGGAGTATAATTTCTGCTCCTTCTGTTATAAATCAGTTCCCAGAGGTGCTCTGCTGTGATGCTTTTAGTGGGTTCTTTGCAGACAAAATCTCCTGTATTTGAGCCGACTTGGACTCCACTATTTCTGCGGGGTCTATGAAGGAGGTGTCCAGCGATCCCTCTTGCAGCGTTAGGTTTGATAAGTTTCAATCTGTGACCCCTGATGATGTGGACAAGCTGCCTGGGGCGGTGCAGCCTACCACTTGTTCTCTAGACACCTGCCTGACCTGGCTGCTTCGATCTAGCAGGGAGATTGTTTGAAGTGGCTTGTCTACCTCATAAATGCATCGCTAAAGGAGGGTAGGGTGCCTCCATGTTTGAAGGAGGCAATACCTAGACCTCTTCTTAAGAAGCCTTTCCTGGATCCCTCAGCGATGGATAGTTATAGGTCAATCTCCAATCTCCCTTGGTTGGGCAAGGTGATTGAGAGGATGGTGGCCAACCAGCTTGAGGCAGTTTTGGAGGAAACTGATTATCTAGACCCATTTCAAACTGACTTTAGAACAAGCTATGGGGTTGAGACAGGCATGGTCGGCCTGATGGATGACCTTTACTGGGAAATCGACAGAGGGAGTGTGACTCTGTTGGTTCTCTTGGATCTCCCCTTTATGGGCCTCTGAACCAGTTCGAATGCTGGATGGTTCTGCCAGTTCGAAGGTGGTAAGTGGTGCTTTAAGTGTGGGGGAGGGTGCACTTACCCCTCCTGTTGCTCTTCCCCCACCACCGCTCCATTTTCAAAACATCCCTCAGGGCAGCAGCGTACTTCCCTGCTGCCCTGTTTGCCCCTGTTTACCGGTTTCGGGTTCCCTTTGTCCTCGCGGCATGAGGCTTTTGTTGCCCGTAATTTCTGCTCCTAAACTGGCATGGAGGAGATGGTGCTCATGAAACTTGGCAAGGAGGTAGCAGCAGGTAGAGATTTGGACCCCTTTGATTCACCCCCTTTTCCTAACCCATGCATGTCACTGTTAGGAGTGGTTCCCAAGAAGACCCCAGGCGAGTTTCACCTGATTGACCATCTCTCCTACCCCAAAGGGTCATCTGTTAATGACAGGATCCCCCAACACCTTTGTTCGGTTCGATATACCTCCTTTGAGGAAGTGGTTAGGATGGTAAGGGGCTGAGGCCCTGGGGCCCTGTTAGCTAAGTGTGATATTGAGTCTGCCTTCTGCTTCTTGCCTGTACATCCTCTAGACTTTGACCTGCTAGGCTTTGCCGGTAAGTTTTATTTTCACAGGGCTCTCCCTGTGGATTTCTCTGTTTTTGTGCTGCTTTTGAGGCATTGAGCACCTTTCTAGGATGGGCATTGGGGATGAAGGCAGATTGCAGATTGTGTTCACGGCACATTTCCTAGATGATTTTCTTTTTGCTGGGCCGGGTGCCTCTACTGTTTGTCACCATCTGCTTGAGAGTTTCACCCAGCTGACTAGGGATCAGGGGTGTTGCTGGCCAAAGATAAGACTGAAAGGCCCTCCACATGATTGTCCTTTTTGTACATTGAAATGGACACTGTAATGGGATTTAGTCGTCTTCCCGGGGATAAGCTTGCGGTGCTGAGGAACTCTTTCGGGCATTAGAGTCAGCCAAGAAAACTACCCTTAGGGAACTACAGGTAGTCATTGGTCACCTTAACTTTGTCTGTAGGGCAGTGGCTCCTGGTCAGGCCTTCTAAAGCCACCTGTGTGATGCAGTGGTGGGGGTTAATCTGCTCAACTTCCTGGAGTTTCCCCCATGGTCATGACTGTGCATCTACGGGCAGAGGAGTTTCATGACTCCACCGTCCATTTTGCGTGTGACAATTAGGTGGCTGTCAAGATGGTGAATTCTCAAATCTCCTGTTCACCCAGGGTTATGGGGCTACTATGACCCTTTGTCCTACGGTGCTTGAAGTATAACATCCTCATTTAGCAAGGCACACGTTTTAAAATGTTTTTAAATTGTTAATTGTTGTTATATTGTTTTTAATTTTTGTTTTAGCTCTTTACTGGTTTGTTTTAATTGTAAACCACCCTGAGCCATTTTGGAAGGGCAGTATAAAAATCAAATAAATAAATAAATAAATAACTATCAGTTCACAAATGTTAAGTGCTATTATCTTAATTTGGGGCATCTTAAGCCCAAAACCTCCTAAAAAGTTACAAACCAAATTGGCAACTCAAGCAGAACAGAGTGAAGGGATAGCACAGTATAACAGAACATAGGGGATTTGGGGTAGGGAGGGAATGTGGTGGGGAGACTGGCACAAAGGAGGCATGGCATTTCCTTGATCAGAGTCTCCGGTCTCACTTGTGTTGTGGCTAGAAATGGTGTTCCTAGAAGCCATAGTTGCAGACAAACTGCTCTTGGTTGGGTGTGGCACATTTGCAATAACTTCTGCCACTCCATTAATAGACATTCCCCATGTTTTTATTGTAACTCATACATGCACATACCTATTTGGTGTCACTTTCAATAAAAAGGGGGGGGGGAGGATTGTAAAAGTTCCACAAAAGCAATATTAAATCAGCTTGTTGGGGTAGCAGTTGTTCTGGTCATGGCTTGAGGTCACCTAGAAAGCTATAATTTGATATTCAATGTAGATAATATCACTTGATGAGCTATGTAGAGATACATACATAATTGGATGAACACTAGAGAGAAGAAAAATGGCTTCTTTGACTGATGTTGCACCTTAGAACTGCATGGGCAGACCTAAGGCTTCCAGTTGCTACTTTTGGGGGGCAGAGTTTTGGGGCTAACAACATGAAACAGGAACCTAGGGATGCACCATCAGAGACAAAATGGTGGCCTGGGGAGGTGGAGCCAATCTCAGAACGGCAGCTTAAACATTACTTTTCATGATCAGAATAAGGATTTTTAAAACCCAAATTATCCTGATTGCTAGAAGAGATCAATAATAAACATTGCACAGCCACGCCCACACTGAAACAAATATTTAATACTGCAGCAGAGTGCTGATACAACATGCCAGCTGCCAAATGTTGCTCATATTGATGGCTTCATTTCAATCAGATAGATAACACATCGCAGAATAAACACATAGTTGTTGGATACTAAATGTTAATGACTTTCTGAACTTAACACATCCAGGAAATATTCGCCAGATTGAAAATTTTATCCAGGATAAGTTCTGAATCCCATTAATTTCAGCTCTTGTAACATCTGGGCCAGGGGTTCGAAAACTTGGTCTTTCAGATGTTGTTGGACTATAGCTCCTATCATCCCCAGCTCCAAAGCACATGAAAGGAGTTATAGTCCAGTAAAATCTGAGGACAGGGTTGCTGGATGAAACATCTTTGGGGCATGTTTCTGGGATTGTGGTGCATAAGATATCACTCGTGCCAGAGCTCCTCCCCTCAGATTCCATCTGGTTGCTGCCATTTTCTCTCCTTGCTCTCAAAACACCATTTATTGATGTTGTATAATTTGGAAAGGGGCTTTTAAGAAAAAAGGAGTCTGTTTACGTGGCAAAGCACATGCCCAGCCCAATTATAGTTACCTGGATAATAAGACTCTTAAAAATAATAGAAGGTGGCCCATGCCCAATCCACTTTCATGTCCTTAAGGGGCATGATAACTCGACTTCGGCCTCAGCTGTGGCATTCTGCTCTTCGACACAATCTTCGTCATCCTTGAACACCCTCTGGAGTGCAATTTCCATGGACACCCTGGGGCGACCTTTCTTCTGTCTCCTCCCAACTAGGAAATAAATCACTGGGTTGATGCTACTGTTTAGAACGGTACAAAAGATACCTAGTTGCATGAGGATCCCATTTAAAACATCAGCATATGTGCTGATAAGCACAGCATTCAGAGGGAAAGCAAAGATGAGGAAGAAGAGAAGCGTAAGCAAGATGACGGTGACCAGCTTTCCACGTCGACGCTGCTGTGATTTACAGCAGACTTTGATGAACAGGGTCAGTGTGGAGACAACCATGAGTGGAGTGACAAAGAAAGCATTCACCAGAAGGCGTAATAAAATGGCAACACTTACAAGTTTCCCAGTAATTAAACAAGTGAAGTGAATAACAGAGAGCAGGAAGGAGATAATCCATATTACAGCACACACAATGGCAGATAAACGTGGTGGCTTGTGGCATCGATGCCACAGTGGGAGGAGGATAGCCACACATCTGTCAATGCTGATGGCTGCAAGTAGAAATTGACCACTAGAATACATGAAAAAAAACAGTTCAAAAACTAAAGAATAAAATGAAGGCATATATAGAAATATAGCGAACCTATATACTGTGAAATATGAAATAAATAGTACAATTGAAAACATAGTAAGAATAAATAGAGAAATGAGGACCCCTGAATCAGCTATGGCCAGGTTAAGGATATAGGTGGTGAAAGAATTTCTCTTAATACGGAAGCCAAGAAGCCAGATGACCATTCCATTCCCCACTAATCCCAAAAGGCATATGATGAGAACGAAGACCTTCATAATGTTCATTGTCACAGAATTTGTCAATATAAATTGCATTATGTTATCAGAATAAGAGAAGACTTCAATTGAAATATTAGTTCCACTCAATTGTTCCGAGTTCCTTATGGTGCTTTCCGAGAGTCCTTCTTTGATCACATGCATACCTGTTAGGTAGAGGAAATACTTTGTGTCATGTATGGAGCAAGATAAATGAGGGTACATTAAATCCTAGACATGATGGAGCAAATATTGCCATGGAATAGCTCCATATGTAGTTGTTTAATCAGTTCCAAGAACTTCAGTTTACCATGGATGGTGACTGGAAATAGGAAGAATACTAAAACAACTTTAAGCTATGCTGGAGAAATTTGGTCAACAGCTTATGGTTCTCTAATGTGATCTTAGATTGTCATCTTATAGCCCAACGAATCAATATGAAGTGCTTCCAATCTTTAACAGATGGAACTTAGGCTGGGGTCAAGTCCTTGTGCGATGACTCCATATAGCCATTCCGGTAAACATGCAACAGAGGGGTATATTGCTCATTCTGTCTTCCTGTCCCCTTGCATATTGCCTCCAGGAATCAGTATAGGTGGGTGAGTGCAGGCAGGTGCAGGTGGACATGCACAGGCAAGTGGCACAGGAGAGCATACACAGGGAAGCAGCACAAGCAGCTGCTAGCAGACATGGAAAGAGGCAGGTGCATGCACAGGTTATTAAAATTATTATTATTATTAAAATTTTATTTTATATTCCCCGCCCCCAGGCTGTCTGCTTTTATTTTTGAAGCAGAGGAGAGACTTCAGCCTCGCCTGGCTTCTGTTGCCTGCCCTGTTTTCCTTTTCCTTTTCTAAAAACAGCACTGACTGCGCCTGACAAGTCTGAGGCAGAGAGAGGCTTTCTTCTCTCTGCCTCATTTTTCTCATTTTTTTAAAAAAACGCCTTTGTCTTTTTCAATGTATTTTGAATCATTGTTTTATTTCTGTTGTTTGGACCCCATCTGCCCCCTGCTGGACCTCATGTGCTCTCCTCCCACCTGTGAGCGAGTGTCAGTCCTGCAGTCCCTGGCCTCTGGGACTCCAGCTGCACATTTTATAGCCAGCAGCAGTGGGAGGTCCTCCCCCTCCTCTTCTCAGTCCAGCAGCATGGAATCCCTGGCAGTGCCAATGCGGCCAGCAGTTCCACCCATTTGTTGCACCCATTGGTCCATAGCCAGGTGCCTTGGCACTTTGCCATGGTTTCAGGAGGTGCCACCCAGGCCCTGTAGTTTTGCTGATCAGAGTGTTCCGGAGATGGAGTGTATCTGGTTTTGGGCAGTGCATCACCAAGTCTGGCTGGACTCAGCAGTGGTTGCCGGATACAACCTCTCATGCCCCTCAACCAGTATTCAGAGTGAGAGTGTTTTCCATGGCTAGGGATGTGGTGACATCCCATCACTTGCGGTTGGATGCTGGCATGGTGGAGCAACTGGTCTTTTTCAAGGCCAAGTTCCCCCTGCTGGGATACCCTACCCTGAGCTGGAAGTGGAGGGTGAGTGAGTGACTCATGCTCACACTCACCCACCTGAAACATCACCCCACCCTCACCTTGGCCAAACCAGCTGTGTCACAGTCTGACATTAGTGCTGTGGATACATGCAAACATGTATGCACACACCCCACTGGCAGCACCCATGATTCTGATGAACTGGCGACCCTTCCTAGAAACACTAGTGGGCCGTTGCAGAGCACACACACTAGGAGCAGGTATGTATAGTAAATAGGTAATGTTTGTAAAATGTTGCAAATAGCTGCTGCTTCTTTGTTGGCATGCACATTCATACCCGCACTCACCGCCAATGGTGAGTCAAAGATCTGGGGCCACCACATGTCTGTCAGCCTTGCAGGCTCTCAGCAAAGCTGTGGTGGCCTTTCCAGTCTGAGGCAGAATTATTTTTGCATACACAAACAGAAAAAAAGAAGACGACTTCTTAGTAGGTACATTATTTTAAACTTCTTTCAGCTCTCTCTGTGTTTCGAATACTTGCTTTTTTGTAGTTTGTGTCCATAGTTTGTTGTAGTCTAAGTCTTGATTTGTAGTGAGTAGTTAGGTTTGTGGTTTCTTGGTCTTGGTTAGGGTTTGTAGTTTGGGTAGTGCCTAGTTACTCCAAAGTGGATTCGGTAGCCGTGGGCACCATGGGTGCTGCCTACCACCCAACCCACAAGGCACTAGGGAAATTGGATGGTGGGTTTTGTTTTTTTTGTTTGTTTGTTTTAAGCCATTTTTAACTTGTTTCTGTGTTTGGCAAGGTTAGATTTAGATTACTGTTGCTGTTTTTAACTTTCTGCCATAAGGAAAAATGGGGATTCAAAGCAGCCCATGATAACCCACAGGTAGCTCCCATGGACACCAAAACAGGTTGAGTGCTAGGGCTCCAGGGGTACCACCTACCACCCAACCCTCAAAGCAATTGGGTAAATGGGTGAAATTTAAGGAATTTTAATATATTATGGTTTCTTGGTTTGTAACTACTTCTTCATAGGGAACCACACTATTCCCTATGAAGAAATCACTTCAAACAGAATCCACACAGCCCCCACCATCTCCACCATCTCCATCCCCACAGGAAAGGTAAGTACCCTTTTTCTCACCTCACCCCCACCCTTAGGATCAGGAACACCCATTTACTTGTAAAGGGCACCCATGAGACCCTACCACCTAACCCATTTCAGTGTCCCTAGGTGTACACCTCAGTAGAGATAAAGCATAGACTCCCACCATCTACTAGTTTGAAAAAAACAGGCCTTCGACCCTGCAAATTTCCCAAAGAGAGTCTGAGCAAGAACTTCGTATTACTTACTCATAACAGCGGAGGACTGATGTTAAATACTGATCACACTGGTGCCTACTCTGATTCTGTGCTGCAGCCAGTTCCAGGGAAATGCCACACGGCCTGGAGGAGGCTTTGTCAAATGAAGTGTTCTTTCTTACTGTGTAGACCCAGTTCTTTTCTGTAAAAAGGGGGACAATTGGCTTTGGTTGAGGTTCCAGCTCTTCTCCTCACATAAAAAGATGATAACAACCCAGCTGGAATACTCTGCTTTAGGGATATGCAAACCAGTTTGATTTGAACAGTTTGATTTCAACTGCGGTTCAAATAGAACCAGCCTGGTTTGATTGGTCCAAGTTCGAATTGGACTGCCCTCCCCAAAGGGGGTGCTTGTCTGAGCCTGAACTTGACTGGCCCCAGTTCAAATAGAACTGGGACAAATCAGTTTGGGGGTTCAACTTGTAAAGGGGAATCTGGCAGAGATTCCAGCAGCATACTGATAACACCCTACACCAAATCACTTGATGATTTCTCCCATCTGTTTCATGTAGATGTTAAACAGCATCGGAGACAATATGGAGCCCTGAGGGATACCATACCAAAGGTACAATCCTTACTTTTCTGCAGGCCACTTTACAGTTTTTTAATGGCTGTCCCTAGGACTTTGAAATCTGCCCCTTGAATGTAGTCCCAAGTTCTCAAAGAAAAGACTTTCATTTGATTTTATATTAATTTTTTTATTTCCCCATTGCAGGAACAGGCAGAGTCAGCACTTTACAACTTTTCATCCCTTAATGGCTAGAAGGGAGAGTGAGGAATTCTTTCTAAGCACAAAAACATAAAAATCCAAAGCTCTACTGGTAAAGGAGAATCTGGTTTATCAGTAAAGGGGCAGGGGGTGGGGCTCACCTTAGGGTAGAGCAAGCAGGAAGGGAGTAAGAAAGTACTTACAATTTCCAGTGGCGGTGGTTGCGGCAGCAGTGGCAGGCGCGTGCATGCCTCCATGCATACACAGAGGCCTTAACCTGGCTGAACAAAGCCCAAACTGGCTTGCTGCTGGCCCAGCCAACTGTGGGAGAGGCACCTGGGGGTGGGAGGAGCCCTCCCCCCCATAGTCACCACTACTGGCACTTGTACGTAGTTTCTTACTCTCTTCCCACCCGCTCTATACTTAGACAAGCCCCTCGCCCGGCCCATTTACTGAATCTTCAGCAGATCCCCCTTTACCAGTATTTATTTATTTAGCCAATTTATTGATCACCTGACTTCCTTAGACTCGAGGCGGTTTACATAAATTAAAACAACAACCAAGGCAAGAGAAGAAGGGGAGAAAGGGGGGGAGTCGATCTCTGAGCCGGTCGAACGGCTCCATTTGAACTTGAACTGGGTCCAGCTCAACCAGGCACACAATCAATCCAGTCGGCAAAACCGGTTTTGTGCACATAGCTCCTAACCGGTGTTTCAAAAAATGAAACTTATGGGAACACAGACTTATTTTTGCCAATTTACTGTAGTTATGGCACACTAAAGGCCTCCCTATCTTTTTGCATATGTCCAACTTTACACCCCCTACTTGCCATTCAGTATTTTGTGGTAGCAAGCATGACTTGTCCCCTTAGCTAAGCAGGGTGTGCCCTGGTTGCATATGAATGGGAGACTAGAAGTGTGAGCACTCTAAGATATTCCCCTCAGGGGATGGAGCTGCTTTAGGTTTCAAGTTCTCTCCTTGGCTTCTCCAAGATAGGGCTGAGAGACACTTCTGCCTTCAACCTTAGAGAAGCCGCTGCCAGTCTGTGAAGACAATACTGAGCTAGATAGACCAATTGTCTGACTCAGTATATGGCAGCTTCCTATGTTCCTATGTCTAGGAGCACCATATAATAAAATATACTATTATGTGTTAGAAGCCTTTCTTATCTACCTTTGTGATATCATTCCACAAGGGCAAGAAGGAGGACAGGATGGATGGATGACCTGAAAGAATAACTAGAAATGGACACAGAAGATATCACCCTCGATTCTAGGGACCGCAATTTATGGCTTTTGCTGGCCACCAGCCTCCCAATTGGAGAAGGCACATGAAGGAAGAGACCTATGTCAGGATTAATGGATTCACTGGAAAGAATGAAAGCAAAATATTATCCTATGTTTTGGAGGTGGTATAAATTATCGTGAAGTTTACAGATATCTAATACTATGAATGCAATCATGTAATGAAAAATATTTCTTTAATTACTAATAAGAAAAAAGTCTCAGTTAATACTATAGACCTCACCTAACAACTTCTTAAATGCCATATATTCAAGAAGATTCTTAATGCAGTCATCAGCTCCTCATGCCATATGTCAATAAACTGAGGGTTATGCTCTGCATTTCAACAGCAGCCATGCAGGTAACAGCAAAGGGTGGGGGGAAGTAGGAGGAAAATGTATCACTGCACACAATTTTTTTCTGCAAAGATGTGTAAAAATTGAAGAGAATGGATAGAGTTTGTTTGTTTAAGATGGCTCATTTGATCAGACTATTGTCGGGGACTAGGGAATTCTGGTGTTTAATTAATCAACAGAGATACATAAATTAATGCCTGCTTTGCAACTTGAAGCATCACTCTTAATCATCAATCCACAGTATGCCTTCCTTATTTATTTATTTATTTATTTATTTATTTATTTATTTATTTAACTTGTATACCACCCAAACTTTCATCTCTGGTCGGTTAACAATGACATAAAAACAATTAAAACACATATAAAAGGTTAAAACAGTTTAACAATTTAAAAACAGCATAAAATTAAAACCTACAAATTTAAAAAGCTGAAAAGGCTTGGGTGAAGAGACGGGTCTTCAGATGTTTTTTAAAAATAGTCAAATAGTCTTAACCAATTTCCTCCGTAGCATAGTGCCTGTATAGCACTATTGTGTTGCTTAGGCTGGATGTCAGCCACTGTTAGGGGGAATTCCAGTCAATAAGAAATCCCCGAGAGAATGACAGTGATCACAATCTAAGCTTTGCTTTACATTAAGAAAAAGTTAGTCTAAAAGATCTGCTACTCAGCCTCTCCCAGCCTTATCACTGAGGATTCTTTTAGCTGGATCTACTAAGCGACCACATAAGGAACTTTCTACAGGCAAGATATATGATCTGTCACTGAGCAACCACATCTCCGTTCTTGAAAACACGTAACTTACCAGTTTCATGAGCCTGTGAATTAGGAGGGATCAGCAGTTTGCAGGCATGCTGAGGGGGAAATTGTCATGGCCAGGATCCTCTTCTGGAATGGCAAGTGATGAGAGCCCTTGAAGAGAGAACGTGGTACTCTCAAGGCTTGAGGGAAACAGATGTCTTTCTAACTGCACTGATGGATTATATAGAGGGAAACCCACTTGCTCCTCTTGATCCACCTCATTTCTTAGTCAGTTGGCCTACTACATCATGATAAGATTATATTCTTTATCAGTGTACTTCAGAAGAAGTGATCAAGAGTTTTTGAGATTAGTTCCTGTGCAACAGATAAGGAAAGGCAGACCATTACTCAGCAGCACCCAAACCAACAGAAATGAGATTCATGCCATTTTGATTTCTTTCTCAAGGCATCTAATGCAATAATCACACACACACACACAATACAATCATTCATATGGAATATTACCATGACCAACATTCTTGGTGCAAAGTGGAGGGACTTTGTCTGCTCCCTTCCTCTACTGCTGGCCACTGGGGATCTCCAGAAACGGAGACTGAATGACAGAGACTGAACTCTGGGAGTTGTGGCTGACATTCACAGAGAGGGACGTGTATGGCAAGGAGAGAGCTTTATAGGGGCCAGAAATGACCAAGCATTGCTCCTGAGCCTGCTGGGAAGATTAAGTACTCCTTTGGCCTGTATCACCTCCATGCCTCTTGCTTTTCTTACAAGCTGTGAAGGAACAAGACCTAAGCCACCTCATTTTTGTATGTAAGGATTTGTTTTAATTTGTAACATCTGGTATTTTATCTCTGTGTAATAATAAAGAGGACTTGGTGGAAGAACTATAAGATTTTATGTTGCAGTTGCCTCATTTATTCAGTGTGTTCTGTGCACGGGTCAAAAGTTCACGGCTCCTGTGCTATAGTTTGGGTTTGGAGGCAGATGAAATGTGCTGGTTTGATTTTGAAGGGATGAGAGGGCTATGTTTTATTGGGTATGTTTTACAAAATGGAGGGAACTTAAGTTGCATTGATTGGATGGTTTGTGGGGGTGGGTATTGGAGGAGAAAGGGGTGTATAAGGAAGCTGCCTTCAGCTGAGTTTCAGTTCAGTTTAAGTCAGAGTCATGAGGAGTCAGAGTGAAGATCAAGTGGACACCAGATCTGGAAAGAGTTGTGCAGCTGGAGTGGGCAAGAAGTGAAAGAGTTGCTGAGAATAAGGGCTGAAAAGTCGCTAGGAAAGAGACAGTTTCTCTGGAGACATGAATCACTAACCAGCATTCTGGGATTGAAAGCCCAGAACTGAGAAGAAAGCACAGGACCTCAGTCTAAACAAGGGACAAGCCAGGTTTTCTGGAGAAGCAGAGGTGATTGCAGAAGACTCTGGATAAGGGATCTGAAGTTACAGCCCAGTGTTAAGGCAAAGCAGTCTGGATGCATTTTTTGATCACGTTATTTCTTCCTTGTGCTCATTTGTTTGCTGCTTTGGAACTAAATTTTCCAAAGGAACTTAAATTGAACTGTTTTCAGAGCAAAAACTCTTGCTTTTATTTAAAGAATCTGGAGCCTTTGCCTGTTTTCTCCATCCCATGCCTAAAGCCTATACTACACAACTTAATTTTTAGTACAATGAAAGTTGGAAGGCTGTTGTCAGAAGAATCCATCAGAGAAAGCCTAGAGGTCTACTTGGTGGCAGCGATTAAACTTAAAAATCCCGGGGCTAGTTGAGAAGAGACTGTGACACAGAGTAGCAGCATAGTGGGATCTCTGACCCATGTGGTGTTCTTCTGAGGCCCCATTGAGACATAGCATGAAACCTCGGGTAGACAAAGCTGTGGTTAATCTTTGAAGCCGGGAATGATGACACAGAGGATCACAGCCTTCAGCTTCTGGGCAGAGGAAGCCCTCCATCTTCCTAGAACACCCAGGCTGCAGTTTAACAAGATCTGTTCCACATGTGTCGCAACTCTGTGGCCAAAGAATCTTGAAATTAGAAGCCCAGCAGAGGAGAGGGAGAGTCCATCTGCTTCCCACCCAGTGCTGCCTGGGGTGAGAGACCAAATGGTTCTGGGGGCTCCTTCTGCTATTGCCTGCCTGCTCCTGCTTCCCCTGTGGGGCTGCTGCCTTGGGGTAATATCTGTGGGTATTGTGGGCAGTATTGAGACCACCTCCTGTGTGACTCAGCAGTTCCTCGGGTCACCTGCTCAGCTTTGGGCTTTATAGGAACACTGCCTGTGGCGGCAGAACCACCACCGAAGGGTCGCCCCTTTGGGGGAGTCACTTCAGAGGTTAATGAGGGTGAGGGCCAGGCTGTTTGGCTCAAGATCCCTCGTGGCCTTCGAGGGTGGGACTGAGGGCTTGGGGGTTGGGTTGTGCCAGGCCTTTTGCAGGTATGTGTTTGGGATCTCTTGAGTGGGATGGTGCTGGGGTGTGCCCAGCAGTTCTGGGGCAGCTATTACTGTAGTGGTGGGGAATAGAAAAATTGGTGCTGGTAGAGCAGCTGGCTGTTACCAGGGAAGGGAAATCAGTAATTTAGTAACTGTTTGCACTTCCAACTGCTTTGTCAACTCTCAGATCTTGGGGAACAGCTCCAATTACCCACAGAGTCCAGTCTTGTTCCTCTGCAATGCCAGGTCAGTACATAATAAGACCAAAATTGTCCACGATTTGATGGTGGATGAGGGACCTGACCTCGGATGTATAACTGAGACCTGATTGGGGGAGGCGAGTGGTCCAGTGTGGGCTCAGCTTCTCCCTCCAGGTTATTCTGTTGTGGAGCAGATATGGGGAAGTGGGCGGGGGAGGGGCGGAGGGGCTGTGGTCCATAAGAATACCATTTCCCTTACCAGGCCCCAGTGAGACAGCTGACTTATATCAAGTGTGTATTTCTGAAGCTGAGAACTGGTGTTCCTAGAAAGGGAGCCATAGTTGCAGACAAACTCTACTCTTTGTTTGGTGTGGCACATTTGCAATAACTTCTGCCACTCCATTAGTAGACATTCCCCATGTTTTTTATTGTAACTCATACATGCAAATAGAAGTATACCCATTTGGTGTCACTTTCAATACAAAAAAGGCAAGGATTGTAATAGTTCCACAAAAGCAATATTGAAACAGCTGGTTGGGGTAGCAGTTGTTCTGGCCATGGCTTGAGGTCACCTAGAAAGCTATAATTTGATATTCAATGTAGATAGATACACTATTGGATGAATACTAGAGAGAAGAAAAATGGCTTCTTTGACTGATGTTGCACCTTAGAACTGCATGGGCAGACCTAAGGCTTCCAGGAGCTACTTTTGGGGGGCAGACCTTTGCGGTTACCAACATGAAACAGGAACCTGAAGAGGCACCATCAGAGACAAAATGGTGGCCCAAGGAGGTGGAGCCAATCTCAGAATGGCAGCTTAAACAATACTTTTCATAATCAGAATAAGGGATTTTAAAACCGGAATTATCCTGATTACTAGAAGAGAGCAAGAATAAAAATTGAACAGCCACACCCAAATTGAAACTGCAGCAGAGAGCTGATACAACATGCCAGCTGCTAAAAGTTGTCCTTATTGATGGCTTCATTTCAATCAAATAACACATCTCAGAATAAACAGTTGCAGAGGAGTAACAGCAGGAGAGAGGGCATGTCCTCAAATCCTGCCTGTAGGCTTCCAGCAGCATCTGGTGGGCCACTGTGTGAATCAGGATTCTGGACTAGATGGGCCTTGGGCCGGATCCAGCAGGGCTGTTCTTATGTTCTTAACACACAGTTGTTGGATACTGGACTGGGTCTCATGATCAGTGAGACCTGGTTTGGGGCAGTGAGCGGGAAGAGCGGTCTAAGCCCACTCTCCCCACTCACAAGCGGGGAGGGAGCCCAGGGAGGCCGAATCGGCCGACCACACGATGGCCAGCTCCGTGATGGAGCCGGCGGGGGGTAGGGGGAGCGGGGGCCGTGCAGCCCCCGCAAGCCCCAGTATGCCCTGTGTGAGTGCACAGGGCATATTGGGGAGACTCCTGGAGCTGGGAGGCGGCTTTTCACCTCCCGGTCGGGGGTCTACTCGCGAATAGCCATGGCGCAAAGCCGCACCGCGGCTACTCACGATCTGAAAAAGCAGGTCTACTGGAGCGCTCACTCCGCAAACCTGCTTTTTAGCAGAGGTTCTTGAGCGGGTTACCCGCTCAAGAACCACCGGGCTCAGCTGCGATCCCGGTGGGTCTTATGGTCAACAAAAATCCGATTTTTGTTGATCGTGATGATCGCCCAACTAAATGTTAATGACTTTCTGAACTTAACACATCCAGGAAATATTCACCAGATTGAAAACCTTCTCGAGAATATTTTCTGAATCCCATTCATTTCAGCTCTTGTATCATCTGGGCCAGGGGTTCAAAAAATTGGGATTCCCAGATCTTGTTGGACTATAGCGCCAATCATCCACAGATTCAAAGCACATGAAAGGAGCTATAGTCCAGCAACTTCTGGGTAAAGGGTTGCAGGATGAAACATCTTTGGGGCATGTTTCTGGGATTGTGGTACAGAACATACTACCCCTGCCAGAGTCCCCTCAGAATCCCCCCAGATTCCATCTGGTTGCTGCCATCTTCTCTCATTGCTCTCAAAACATTATTTATTGATGTTGTGTAATTTGGAAAGGGGCTTTTAAGAAAAAAGGAGTCTGTTTATGTGGCAAAGCACATGCCCAACCCAATTGTGGTTACCTGCATAATAAGACTCTTAAAAAAAATTATTTAAAAAATTAAAAAAGCACATGCCCATGCCCAGTGTTCATGTCCTTGGGGGGCATCCTAACCAGGCTTCAGCTTCAGCTGTGGCATTCTACCCTTCCACACCATCTTCCTCATCTTTGAACACCCTCTGGAGTGCAATTTTCATGGACACCCTGGGGCAACCTTTCTTCTGTCTCCTCCCAACTAGGAAATAAATCACTGGGTTGATGCTACTGTTTAGAAGGGTACACAGGACACCTAATTGCATGAGGATCCCATTTAAAACATATTCCCCGCCCCCAGGCTGTCTGCTTTTATTTTTGAAGCAGAGGAAAGAGTGCGGCTTTGCCTGGCTCCCGTTGCCTGCCCAGTTTTTCTTTTTTCTTTTTTAAAAACTGCACTGACTGGGCCAGACTACTCTGAAACAGAGAGAGGCTCCCCCCGCCCTCTGTCTCATATTTTCCCATTTTTAAAATAAATTGCCTTTGTCTTTTTCAATTTATTTCAAATCAGTGTTTTATTACTGTTGTTTGGACCCCATCTGCCCTCCCCCCGCCTGTGAGCGAGTGCCAGTCCTGTAGCCCCTGGCCTCTGGGACTCCAGCTGCACATTTTACGGCCAGCAGCAGTAGTAGGTCCTGTCCTCCTCTTCCCAGGCCAGCAGCATGGAAGCCCTGGCAGCGCCAATGTGGCCAGCAGTTCCATCCGTTTGTTCCACCCATAGGTTCAAATGGGGGTGCCTTGGCATTTTGCTAGGGTTTCAGGAGGTGCCACCCAGTCCCTGTAGCTTTGCTGAGCAGAGTGTTCGGCAGTACCTACAGGAGCTGGTGGATGAGGACCCGGAGATGTAGTGCACCTGGTTTGGGACAGTGCATCACCAAGTCTGGCTGGTGGTTGCTGGATGCCTCCGCTCATGCCCCCCAACCAGTGTCCAGAGTGAGAATGTTTTCCATGGCTGGGGGGTGAGGTGACAGCCCATCACTTGCCATTGGATGATCGTTTAGTGGAGCAACTGGTCTTTCTCAAGACCAAGCTCCCCCTGCTGCGTGCCGGCAACTTCCTCTTTTTCCGGGCATCAACAGGGCCAGGGGCGGCAGGGAGGAATGCTGCTGCCCCTAAAGCTTTGCTTAAAAGTCGAGTGCCAGAGAGGGGAGAACGGCGGAAGGGGTAAGTACTATGACCCCACACACACCCTTAAAGCTAGACCCTCACTCCCAGTGCTGGACCACCAGCCCGGCCCAATTCCAAACTGGTTTGGAGGACTCTAAAATGGCCTCCGGACCAGCTCGTGCACATCCCTAACGGGTATCTCCTATGGACACCAAAACAGGTTGAGTGCTAGGGCCCCAGGGGTACCACATACCACCCAACGCAATTGGGCAAAGGGGTGGACTTTAAGGAATTTTAATGTATTGTGGTTTCTTGGTTTGTAATAACTTCTTCATAGTGAACCAAACTATTCCCTATGAAGAAACCACTACAAACAGAGAATCCACACAGCCCCCACACCCACAATCTCCACCGTCTTCACCATCACAGAAAAGGTAAGTACCCTTTTTCTCACTTCACCCCTACCCTTAGGATCAGGAACCTCCCTTTACTTGTAAAGGGCACCCATGAGACCCTACCACTCAACCCATTTTGGTGTCCCTAGGTGCTGCCCACAGGGAATTATGGGGTGGTTCAAATCACCATTATTCCCATGGCAGAACCTTGTAAAACTGATTTGAACATGGTTTGAGTTCAAACTGAACCACGGGTCAGTAATCTGAACCAATACCGAACTGGTACTCGAACTGGGGGGACCTGGTTCAAGCTAGGTTCTAACTTGAACCAAACCACGAAATCTGGTTTTGTCCACATCCCTACTTTTAAGTAGAGATTTTTATAGCCCACCCTAAATGAACAAGAGCCAAAAGGGAGGGAAGGATTGCTCTCACAAGTCTTCTCCAACCTTAACACCCATGGAGAACAATGGGAGAAGAGGAAACATAGACTCCCAAATGAGGAGAGATCAAGAATACCTCTCTCACTCCCAGCCTCCCGCACCCCTCAGTAGAGATAAAGCACAGACTCCCACAATCTACTAGTTTGTAAAAAGCAGGCCTTCAACCCCACAAATTTCCCAAAGAGAGTCTGAGCAAGAACTTCTTATTACTTACCCATAACAGCAGAAGACAGAGTCACTCTGGTGCCTACTCTGATTTTGTGCTGCAGCCAGTTCCAAGGAAATGCCACATGGCCTGGAGGAAGCTTTGTCAAATGAAGTGTTCTTTCTTACTGTGTAGATTCAGTTCTTCTCTGTAACACAGGGGCAATTTGCTTTGGTTAAGGTTCCAGCTCTTCTCCTCACATAAAAAGATGGTAACAACCCAGCTGGAATACTCTGCTTTAGGGATATGCAAACCAGTTGGATTTGAGCTGTAGTTAGATTTGAACTGTGGTTCAAATAGACTCAGCCTGATTTGACTGATCCAAGTTTGAACTGGAGTACCCCTGCCAAAGGGGGTGCTTGTCCGAGCTTGAACCGGACTGGCACCAGTTCAAATAGAATTGGAACAAATCATTTAGGGGGATCTGCTTGTAAAGGGGAATCTGGCATTAATTCCCCTTTAGAAGTAAAGGAGAATTCCCTATCCTCAGGGCAGGGATGCAGTACGAAGGGTACTTACCTTCCCTGTGGCAGCATCAGGGATGGTGGAGATGGAATGCTCTTTGGAGGCCGGCGTAGGATTTAGAGGAGCCGGCACCCCACCACCACCTCCATCTCCACCACAGAGAAAGTAAGTACATATTTCTTAACTCCCCCACCCTTTGGAAAGGAAATCCCCCTTTACTTGTTGATTTGATGTTTTAAATGATTTTATGACATAGTATACCTGGACTTCCAAAAAGCTTTTGACAAAGTTCCTCATCAAAGACTCCTGAGGAAACTTAGCAGTCATGGGATAAGGGGACAAGTCCATGTGTGGATTGCTAACTGGTTAAAAGACAGGAAACAGAGGCTAGGGATAAATGGAGAGTTTTCACAATGGAGGGAAGTCAGAAGTGGGGTCCCCCAGGGAGCTGTACTGGGACCGGTGCCTTTTAATTTATTAATAAATGATCTAGAAGCAGGGGTAAGGAGCGAGGTGGCCAAATTTGCAGATGAAACCAAACTCTTTTGGGTAGTGAAATCCAAAATGGATTGTGAGCAGCTCCAAAAGGTTCTCTCCAAACTGGGTGAGTGGGCAACAATATGACAGATGCAGGTCAATGTTGGCAAGTGTAAAGTGATGCACATTGGGACAAAAAACCCCAGCTTCAAGTATACGCTGATGGGATCTGAGCTGCCGGTGACTGACCAGGAGAGGGATCTTGGGGTCGTGGTGGACAGCTCGTTGAAAGTGTCGACTCAATGTGCGGCAGCTGTGAAAAAGGCCAATTCCATGCTAGGGATCATTAGGAAGGGGATTGAAACTAAAACTGCTAATATTATAATGTCCTTAGACAAAACTATGGTGCAGCCACACTTGGAGTACTGCGTACAATTCTGGTCACCACATCTAAAAAAGGACATTGTAGAACTGGAAAAGGTGCAAAATGAGATAATCAGGGGCTTAGAGCACCTTTCTTATGAGGCAGGGCTACAGCACCTGGGGCTTTTTTTAGTTTAGAAAAAAGACAACTGTGGGGAGACATGATAGAGGTTTATAAAATCATGCATGGTGTGGAGACAGTGGATAGAGAGAAATTCTTTCCCCTCTCATATAAACTAGAACCAGGGGTCATCCCATGAATTTGGTTGCCAGGAAATTTAGGACCAACAAATGGAACTACTTTTTCACACAACATATAATCGGCTTGTGGAATTCTTTGCCACAAGATGTGTTGATGGCCAACTACCTAGATGGCTTTAAGAGGGGTTTGGATGACTTCATGGAGGAGAGGTCTCTCAACGGCTATTATTCGGAGGGCTAGAGGCCTTCTCCAGCCTCAAAGGCAGGATGCCTCTGAGTACCATTTGCAGGGGATTAACAGCAGGAGAGAGGGTATTCCCTCAACTCCTGCCTGTGGCTTCCAGCGGCATCTGATGGCCACTATGTAAAACAGGATGTTGGACTAGATGGGCCTTGGACCTGATCCAGCAGGGCTATTCTAATGTTCTTATGTTCTTATTTGTAAACCACTCAGAGACACAAGTTTTGCGTGGTATTGAAGTATTTTAAATAAATAAATAAATAAGTACATACATAAACTTGTAAAGGGGAATCCTCACATGGTGGCCATGTATGTGATAGCACCCCATGCAGGCTGCTGGGAGCACTGTAGCTGATGTGTGCTGCCTTTGGAATGTGAGTGCCATGCCTGAAAAAAGGGTGGTGTGGTGGAGGAGCAGGTAAGGACCTGCTTAGCTGGTTTATAAAGGTACCATTCCCTGCCCTGCCAAAATGGATTGTATGCGGGTGCCCAAGCCTGTTCAGCACTTCCCTGAGGCACTGAACCAGTTTGGCCACAACCCTATCCCCAAGGTTATGTGTCACTCCACTGATTTTTGGTGAATTGGAACCACAGGTTTTCACCGAGAAGCCCCTTCTGGGCCATTCAGATAGAAGGCACTCCTTTAAAGAGCACCATCTTACTTCTAAAGGAGACCAGGAGACTCACCTACCTCCTGCCTCTTTGACCTGTACCTCGAACTCTGGCTATGTGGCTCCCTCTGAGAGGGTTTTCCCTTCCCTCTCTGAGCTAGTTTTACTCCCTCCAGGAAAAGCAGAAGGTTTCATCCCTTTAATCCTTCCAGAAGTTGGTGTGCCCTTTGAGCCGTCTGTGCCTGACCGGCACTATGGCCAATCAAACTTCCTTGAGCTTTTTCCTGTCGCTTCCCCTGATCTGATAATGGATGGTCTGACTAAAGTGAAGGAAGTCCATAACCCTTCTGCTCTCACTCACACCTCAGAATCCTCAGATGAGGAGAGTGATTTGTCTTGGGAACCTAGATCTCTCCTCAAGGACGGCTTGTGGTCTAACATCTCTAAACTGTCCCACCTTGAAACCATTTTGGCTGAAAACTGCAAATATATGAAAAGTCCCCAGCAAGTGAATCCTCAGAGCTTGGCCACTCTTCCCAACCGCTCCCTTGAGGGGTTTTCCTCTGATCCAGTTCTTAAGGAAGGTCCCTTGAGCCTTGAACCTCATGCGATTATTCCTCGTTTAACACAAACTCAAATTAACAACTTTTCTCTCTCGGATGCTAGACAGCACTCCTCGTCATTCCAGACTTCAGCCTACCCCCAGATATGACTGCCTTGGCCAACGCCTTCATTGAGAGGACTCCCAAATGTGTTCCATAACCCAACCTACCTCACAGATGCCATGTCTACCGTACAAGGAGTGTCTTCCCTTCGGGATTTCCCTCCATGTGCTACTGATCCAGCTACGATTGAGTCTTACTTTCCAATGGGCTCAGAACATTGTGTTTTTGGTTATAATCATTCCAATTGGAGTTTTGTTAGTTGGAATGTAGCGGGGTGGGTGGGGAAAAGGTGCAATTCAGCATTCATATCTTTCTTACAAAAGTGGGATGTGATATTGCTGCAGGAAACCTGGTCTAAGGAAGATCTAAATATCAATGGTTATGTGGTTTATTAGTTGGACCCCTACTCTGATTCCAATAGGGGGAGACTTAAAGGGGGCCTGGCATGCTGCATTTTGCTTTCTTGGAAGCGGATTCTCTGCAGCTCCCTGATTTCCCTCCCTTTGCAATGGCTGTTCTCATCAAGACCCCGTGTGAGGATATATTGCTAATCAATGTTTACATCCCTCCTGGTTCCTCTTATGGCCCTATGGCTGCCATTTGGGACCAACTGGATTCTTACATTTTGGTAATCAGCTTGAAGTCTCCGCGCGCAGAGATTCTTCTTGCTGGTGACTTCAATTCTAGATGTGGCCCTGATAACAACATGATACTTGCCTCCCAACTTTGTAGTGGGGGAGATAACTCAGTTGGTTTTCTATCCCATACTCGTTTATCTAAAGACAAAGTATTTAATAAGGCTGGGGCAAATTTGCTATGCTTAGCTAGTTCGTTTGATCTAATCCCTCTAAACGAGTCGGTTTTTCCTGATATCCCCGGTGAATTTACATACCTATCCTCTTGTGGAAGCAGTGTGATAGACTATATTTTGGACTCTCCCCTGCTGTTTAGCCATGTTGTAATGTCTGAAGTTGGTGTTCAAGCCCTTAGCGACCATCTGCCCCTCTCTTTTTGTCTTAATATCCCACGACCTAGGAAGGATTGTTTCTTAGCTGGTTTACCCAAAACCCGCCCCCCCCCCATTCGAACGGGGTGGAAGGTAAAATGGTCACCTGATATGGAGAGGGAATTGAACATCTTATACTCCTCCCCAGCTGGTACTGAGTTATATACAGTAACTCTGTTGTGCAAACCCAGCTGGGAGTGACAGTAATATCTTGAGGCTGAGGTCTCACATAAGATCTCGTCTACCGACCAACTGCTTCTCGTAGAGACGTAGGATGTATGACTCTAACGAATGGTTTGATTCCAAGTGCAGGGATTTATTCAACAGGCTTAAAGGTTTATATAGTGATAATAGAGCCAGTTCCAATCAAGAGCTTCCATCAGAATACTTCACTATCAAGAAGGTTTATAAAAAATGTGTGAGGTCCGCTAAATCCCAGGCACAGAATAACATATGGAGGAGATTAATTCAGGCTACCCATAATAAGGACAGTGGTGCCTTTTGGCATATTATCTCAGGTTCCATTCACTCCAGTTTGGTTTCTATGGTTCCAGCTCAGGCTTGGGAAGCCCATTTTTATGCTCTTTTTAATGAAGTTTCGGTTTCACCAGGCAATGATTCCCTCACCTCTAAGAGCCTCCCCTTGTGGCCCCCTCTCACTTCAGATGACATAGTTAATTTAGTTAAAGGCTTAAAGAAAAACAAAGTGCCGCGTCCTGATCTTATCCTCTCTGAAACAGTATTAGGTAACCTTGGTTGGTGGGCTCATGTCCTAGCCATTTTATTTACCTCAATTAACAACACGGGTGTTATTCTCTTTTCTTGGAGTGAGGCCATTGTGGTCCCAGTCTATAAACATGGCTACCGCTCTGCTCCCTCCAGCTATTGACCTATTAGTTTGCTATCGGTGATAGGCAAACTTTATGCCCGCTATGTAATGTAATGTAATTTTATTTACAGTCATTGACCAAACAGAGAGTAAAAACCAGTAAACATTAAAATATGTATATACATATATACAGTTTAAGATTGGGGTGATATCCCATTATACCTTTTAAAAGCAATATAATTAAACTTAGCTACAGGAATAGAAATTAAAGCATCTTTGTCTGAAAGCAGATGTTTTACAAGGTTAGCATCGGATTGATCTGCCAGTTTACATATTAGAGGAGCAATAAGGCGTTCCCTGGGATACAAATGGAGATTACAGTGGAGAAGGATATGTGCGACAGTTTCTGTATCTCCTGACCCACAACGGCAGTGTCGTTCTTCTAAAGGCACACCTTGCCCGCTATCTTTTGTATAAGCTGGAGAGTTGGATGGCGGAGCACCATATTTTGGGCCCTGAGCAGATGGGAATTAGGGCCGGTCACTCGACATTGGATCATTGTATGGTATTATACCATCTGGCATGCAAATATACAGCTGCCCCTAAAGGTAAACTCTATGTCACATTTATGGACTTGCGAGCGGCCTTCGATTCTATCCCAAGAGAGTTGTTATGGGCCAAACTTAGCGAAACATCCATTGAGAAAAGGCTTTTATTTCTAATCAGATGTCTCTATGCTAATTCCTCCATTCAAGTTAGATATGATCCCTCAGGGGCCCTAACTGGCCATATTGCTACCACTCATGGAGTCAGGCAAGGTTGCTTGCTGTCATCCGTATTGTTTAACCTATTTATAAATGATCTGGCCCAGGTTTTGGGAAGGTGGATGCCCACTCCCCCAAACTGGCAGACATACGAGTACCGGTGCTACTATATGCTGATGACACAGTGCTCCTATCTCAGTCTCGGCTTGGTTTAATGAGACTTCTCAAAGTGTTTGCCCACTATTGTAACTCAAATAAACTTTTCATTAATTTTGATAAATCTAAGGTTTTGATATTTTCGAACTCTAGGAAAGTTTATAACTGGAGGATTAATCAGATCTGTATAGAACAGGTCACCAAGTTCAAATATCTTGGGATTTATTTTCAGGCCAATCTAAATTGGAAATCTCAGCGCCTATATGCTATCTCTTTGGCACGCAACACATTATTTGCCTTCTTGCGCTTCTTCTTTAGAAGAGGCATTCAATTTATACCCATGGCTTTGTGTGTGTTTCGCGCTAACATTGCGTCTCAATTGCTCTTTGGTGTCTCCATATGGACTCAGGGGATCTGTTCAGATATTGAATCGATCTAGTATAGATTCCTTAGAGCTATCTTTTGTATAAGCTGGAGAGGGAAGTAGCTACATTATCCCGTTTTCCCCCCAGCAAAGACAGTTCGGGGCCCCACTAGAGTGGGGTTTCCTTGGATTCCCTGGTGGTTAAGTGGGCAGCTCAGGCCATGAGCTCACAGTCCATGGGTGGAGATAATGCCTTAATGGGCTCAGGCATATCCCCAATAGACTAGCCCTTTCATGAGTATGAGAGCCTACTGAGCAGCAAGCTGCTTTCAGCGGCTTTGTAATGGGTCTAACTCGAGTGGTCTGCAGGGGTCTCCCCATATGATATAGACCCCCTAGCATACTTTGCCCTCCCCATCTGCATATCCCATTCCAGAGAATGTGAGTTTCCCCCTCCCATCTGGCACTGAAAGCAGGATCCCTTCCCCCGGGCTCCCAACCCCAGAATTGGAGTTTATGTGGTGCTTCTGGGGTGCCAGCGAAATGGCCAAATTTGCAGATGACACTACACTATTTAGGGTAGTGAAATCCACAATGGATTGTGAGGAACTCCAAAAAGATCTCTCCAAACTGGGGGACTGGTCGACAAAATGGCAAATGCGATTCAATGTAAGTAAGTGTAAAGTGATGCAAAATATTTGGGCAAAAAACACCAACTTCACATAACACTGATGGGATCTGAGCTGTCAGTGATTGACCAGGAGAGAGATCTTGGGGTCGTGGTGGAGAGCTCATTGAAAGTGTCATCTCAGTGTGTGGCAGCTGTGAAAAAAGCTAATGCCATGGTAGGAATCATTAGGAGGGTGATTGAAAATAAAAAAAATCTAATATTATAATGCCCTTATACAAATCTATGGTGCGGCCACATCTGGAGTACTGTGTACAGTTTTGGTCAACGTATCTTAAGAATAATATTGCAGAACTGGAAAAGGTGCAGAAGAGGGCAACCAAAATGATCATGGGCCTGGAGCACTTTCCTTATGAGGCTAAGCTACAACATCTGGGGCTTTTTACGTCGGAAAAGAGGCAACTAAGGGGAGACATGATCAATGTGTAAAATTATGCATGGAATGGAGAGGGTAGACAGAGATATTTTTCCTCCCTTTCTCACAACACTAGAACCACTAGAGGGAATATGGTGATGGCCACCAGCTTGGATGGCTTTAAAAGGGGTTTAGACAGATTCATGGAGGACAGGTCTATCAATGGCTACTAGTCTGATGGCTGTGGGCCATTTCCAGCCTCAGAGGCATGATGCCTCCGAATACTAGTTGCAGGGGAGCAACAGCAGGAGAGAGGGCATGCCCTCAACTCCTTCCTGTAGGCTTCCAGCAGCATTTGGTTGGCCACTGTGAGAAACAGGATGCTGGACTAGATGAGCCTTGTGCCTGATCCAGCAGGGCTGTTCTTATATTCTTATGAGAGTAAACTAGATTTGTGAATCAGTATGATGAAATGCTACATCTGGACTCTTCTCTTTTATAGATATGAAACCACTATCAAGAAAGAAGCACATACAAAACTGGAAGCCTTTGAGATGTAGATTCTCTGAAGAATACTCAAGATCAAATACCGTATTTTACGGACTATAAGACGCTACGGACTATAAGACGCACCTTAATTTTAATCCAGTTTTTCAGAGTTTTAACATATTAAACTGTTAAAACATATAAGACGCTCCTGAATTTTGGCGGATATTTTTCGAGGAAAAAAGTGAGTCTTATAGTCCATAAAATACGGTATACCAGCAGAACAACAAATGAAGAAGTACTTCAAAAAGCAAAAACACATAAACAAATAATACAGACAATCAAGAGATGTAAACTGGAATATTGTGGGCATATTGTCAGAGGAGTAAAATATCAAAGGCCACAACTAACGCTAGAGGAAAAGCTAGCAGGGGAAAGATCAAGGGGAAGGAGGAGAACGGGATGGGTGATTGACCTGAAAGAATAGCTGGAAATGGACACAGAAGATATCATCCTCAATTCTAGGGACCACAATCTATGGCTTTTGCTGGCCACCAGGTTCCCAATTGGAGAAGGCACATGAAGGAAGAGACCTATAAGTCAGGATAATGGATTCAAACAGGAAAGAAGGAAAGCAAAATATTATCGTATGTTTTGGAGATGGTGTAAATTATTGTGATGTTTACAGATTTCTAACACTATGAATGCAACCATGTAATGGAAAATATTTCTTTAATTACTAATAGGCATAAGAAAAAAGTCTCAGTTAATACTATAAGCCTTACCTAACAACTTCTTAAATGACACATATTCAAGAAGATTCTTCATGCAGTCAACTTCTCATGCCATGTGTCAATAAATTGAGGGTTATGCTCTGCATTTCAACAGCAGATATGCAGAACAGCAAAACGTGGTGCGGGGTGGAGTAGGAGGCAAACGTATCACTGCACACAGTTTTTTCTGCGGACATGTGTAAAGATGGAAGAGAATAGGTTTGTTTAAGATGGCTCATTTGATCAGACTATTGTCGGGGACTAGGGAATTCTAGTATTTAGTTCATCAACAGTGATACATAAATGAATTCCTACTTTGCAACTTGAAGCATCACTCTTAATCATCAATCCACAGTACTTCTTAACCAAGTGCCTCTATAGCATAATGCCTGAATAGCACTATTGTGTCACTTGGGCTGGATGTCAGCCACTGTTAGGGGGAATTCCAGTCAATAAGAAATCCCTGAGAGATTGAGAGATCACAGCCTAAGCTTTGCTTTGCATTAAGAAAAAGTCAGTCTAAGAGATCTACTACTCAGCCTCTACCAGCCTCATCAGTGAGGATTCTTTTAGCTGGATATATTAAGCGACCACTCCTACAGGCAAAATATATGATCTGTCACTGAGCGACCGCATATCTGCCCTCTTGAAAACACATAACTTACCAGTTTCATGAGCCTGTAAATTAGGAGGGATCAGCAAATCGCAGACATTCTGAGTGGAAAATTGTCATGGCCAGGATCCTCTTCTGGAATGGCAAGTGATGGAAGCCCTTGAAGAGAGAATGTGAGACTCTCAAGGCTTGAGGGAAACAGATGTCTTTCTAACTGCACTGATGGATTATATAGAGGGAAACCCACTTGCTCCTCTTGATCCTCATCATTTCTTAGTAAGTTGGCCTACTACATCATGATAAGATCATATTCTTTATCAGTGTACTTCAGAAGTAGTGACCAAGTGTACTTGAGATGAGCTCCTTTGCAACTGATATGGAAAGGCGGACCATTACTCAGCACCTCCCAAACCAATGGCAATATATTTGGTTAAGAGATTCGTGCCACTTTGATTTCTTTCTCATGGCATCTAACACAATAATTACAAAAAAATTACAACCACTCACATGGAATATTACCATGACCAACATCTGGAAAACCATCTTGGTGCAAAGTGGAGGGACTTTGTCTGCTCCCTTCCTCTACTGCTGGCCACTGGGGTTCTCCAGAAACGGAGACTGAATGACAGAGACTGAACTCTGGGAGTTGTGGCTGACATTCACAGAGAGGGACGTGTATGGCAAGGAGAGAGCTTTAGAGGGGCCAGAAATGACCAAGCATTGCTCCTGAGCCTGCTGGGAAGATTAATACTCCTTTGGCCTGTATCTCCTCCATGCATCTTGCTCTTCTTACAAGTTGTGAAGGAACAGGGCCTAAGCCACATCCTTTTTGTATATAAGGTTTTGTTTTAATTTGTAAAATCTGGTATTTTATATATGCATAATTATAGAGAGGTCTTAGTGGAAGAACTATAAGATTTTATGTTGCAATTGCCTCAGTTATTCAATGTGTTAAGAAATCTGTGCAAGAATCAAATGTTCACAGCTCCTGTTCTACAGTTTGAGTTTGGAGGGAGATGAAATGTACTGGCTTGATTTTGGAGGGGTGCGAGGCTTTGATTTTATTGGGTACATTTTACAAAATGGAGGGAACTTAAGTTGCATTGATTGCATGGTTTGTGTGTGGGGGATATTGGAGGGGAAAGGGGTGTATAAGGAAGCTGCCTTCAGCTGAGTTTCAGTGCATTTTAAGTCAGAGTCAGGAGTCAGAGTGAAGATCAAGTGGACACTAGATCTGCAAAGAGTTGTGCAGCTGGAGCGGGCAAGAAGTGAAAGAGTTGCTGAGAATAAGGGCTGCAAAGTCATTAGGAAAGAGTCAATTTCTCTGGAGAGCTGAATCATTCCCCAGCAGTCTGGGACTGAAACCCCAAAACCAAGAAGTAAGCGCAAGACCTCAGTCTGAACAAGGGACAAGCCAGGTTTGCTGGAGAAGCAGAGGTGATTGCAGAAGACTCTGGATAAGGCTCTGAAGTTAGACAGTATTAGGGCAGTGTGGATGCATTTTTGATCACACGTAATTTCTCCCTTGTGCTCATTTGGCTGCTGTTTCGGCACTAAATTTTCCAAAGAAACTATTGTATAAATTGAACTGTTTTTAGAGCAAAAATTCTTGCTTGTATTTAAAGACTCTGGAGCTGTTGTCTGTTTTCTCCATCCCATGCCTAAAGCCTATACTACACAACTTAATTTTTAGTACAACGGAAGTTGGAAGGCTGTTGTCAGAAGACTCAGTCAGAGAAAGCCTAGCAGTCTATTTGGTGGCAGCGGTTAAACTTAAAAATCCCGGGGCTAGTTGAGAAGAGATTGTGACACATAGTAGCAGCATGGTGGGATCTCTGACCCATGTGGTGTTCTTCTGAGGCCCCATTGAGACATAGCATGAAACCTCGGGTAGGCAAAGCTGTGGTTACTCTTTGAAGCTGGGAATGATGACACAGAGGATCACAGCCTTCAGCTTCTGGGCAGAGGAAGCCCTCCCTCTACCTAGTTGACACAGGCTGCAGCCCAGCAAGCTCCATTCCGCTTGTGTCGCCACTCTGTGGCCAAGGCATCACCATGCTATTGAAGCGGCAACCAATGGCTACGATGTTAGAGTGGGCGTGCCCACTGCGATCCTGCCTTTCCTGCATTGATTGACTGTGCTTGGCAGGGTGAAGACCTTTTAACCCTTTCCTTACAGCATTAGCAGCACTGCCCTTGCAAGAAGTATGGATCCAGAGGGTCATGCAGAAGTATAAAAATTGACAATTGATGGCAAGGGGCACTTTCCAATTGTTATGGGCTCTTTGGGGGAGGGATGCTGAACTGTACCTGAGAAATGGGGGCAAGTGGGCGATGGGCTGTTGAATTGGCAGGTGCAAGAAGGGACAGTGCCGCCTGAGAATTGCTGCTGGTATTTCTGTGAAATGTTGCTGGTATTTCTGGGAAATGTTGCTGGTATTTCTGGGAACTGCTACCTGCCCAGAAGGGGGTTCTGTTTGTAGTATGTGATCGCTGCATCTAAAAGGGCAGTCATGGGGCCTCCCCCCCACCCCGGTAGTGATTCCATTGCTAACCCATTCCCCACCTTTGGATGCCAGCCTACAACCAGCAAGTGGACTCTCCTGAGGGGGAATCAGCTCGTTGTTTTGATCTCAAATATCCAGAAAAATGACTGTGAGGGAAACCGTGTGGTGATGCAAATTGCCTCAGTACAGGTGTGGAGGTCATGAAAATATCAATTTTGGAGTATTATGCAGTGTGCATGTCATCAGCTAGGTGCCTCCCCTGTGGTCCAGTGGGGATGGGGGGAGAGGTGGTGGCAGCGGCATATGAACCAGACTCTCAGGTGGCAGCGGTGGAGACTCCTGGCAGGAGGAAGACTGGACTGCCCATGCAAAATGTGGAATCTGAAGGTCTGGGAAATATCTTATTCAGAGTTTCTTTTTAAAAATACAAAAGTGTGTGTGTCCCAACCCCTGCACCAGTCCATACTGATCCCTTTAACAATAAAATAAAAAGAAGCAAGTCCCCTCGTGTTCGGACCTGAGTAGTAGCTGGGGTTGCTGACATTGCGTTGGCTCAGTTCGGGACAGGGACTCTGGGTGGGACTTGATGGGACTCTGTGTGTTTTTTTTAAAAAAAAACTTGTTAAAGGCAGCATTGGATGGCAGCGAGAGCTGTCCCGCCTCCCAAATGCTGAATGGGGCTGGGCTGGGGCAGGCATGCTGTTTGGGACCAGCAGTGACGTGCTCAACAACTTTGAAATCAAATCCCTCACCAGTGAGGCGAAAGAGTGTCTTCCTCTGGCACACCTTCCTCCAACTGAGGGAGACTAGACTTCCCCTCCCAACCCAAAGTGCCTCTATCCTAATCCAAGTTCGAGGAAGAATCAGGAGGATGCTTGCTGCCACCACCACTCAGATGCTTGCCACAACCCAGGCAGGAGTGCAGGTGCATACCCTTGCCTTTCTGCACAATGGACTTTTTCCTCAGTGATGTGTGGGTGGCCACAGCATGCTTTGTGTATCACATGTGAGCTCCTGTTGCCACTGCACTCCATGTTTGGGGCACCGTGTGCTGCATCCCTGGAACCAGCTGTGGGTCCTTGGTTGACCAGTGGTGTGTTGGCACAGAGGGTCTCTGCCTTGCCTGTGGACCCATGAATGGTGCCTGCAGAGGCTGGATTGGCTTGGGATGGCCCCGGCTGCATGAGCCAGAAAGGTGCCTGCATCATCAGCTGTGGCTAACAGAGTTGCTGCTGTGGAGGATGAGCCGTGGAGGATGAGCTGATGCCTGCTCGGCCAATCTTGCAATTCATTCTGCCATACTCTCCAGGTAGGCCATGTAGTATTCAAATTGCCTCTCTGCTGCGGAATCTGAGCACTCCGTGGTCCTGGTCCACTTCCTGCACTGCGTGCTCAGTGACCTTTTGGAAGACCCTCCTGTCTACTGCCTGCCTCTACTCCTCATTGCAGCCCAGTTCTCTGAGGAGGCCACAAGTGGCGTGGCAGCTCTTTGTGTTCTGGGATATAAGGTCCCCTGCAAGCTGCCTGTGATCCACACATCTCCTGTTCAGCAGTTTATTTTATTTTATTTTATTTTATTTATTTTATTTTATTTTATTTTATTTATTTATTACTAAAACTTTTATACCGCCCTTCCAAAAGGCTCAGGGCGGTTTACATTAAAACACCATTAAAATCAATTAATCATTAAAACAAAAATTATAAAACATAAAACAATAATTAACAATTAAAAACATCATAAAACAACAATTAAATATTCAGAACTATTTAAAAACAAGTTTGAAAAAGCTGAAAAAGCCTGGTTGAAGAGGTGTGTTTTCAGGTGTTTTCTGAAAATTGTGAGAGATGGGGAGGATCGTGTCTCAGCAGGGAGCGCAATCCACAATTTCGGGGCAGCAGCCGAGAAGGTCCGTCTCTGTGTAGCCACCAAATGAGTTGGTGGCAACTGGATATGGACCTCCTCAAGTGACCTCAATGGCCGGTGGGGCTCATCGCGAAGAAGACGCTCTCTTAAATACCCAGGGCCTAAGCCATTTAGTTGCGCTGCATGCTCCAGAATCAAGAGTGGCCTTCTAGGAACGAGTCGTTCTTCCATAGGTTCAGGATGAACAGGAGCATCATCCAGTGGCAGTGGTTCCCTTGGGTGATCCCAACCTGGAGAGCCTGTTGGGGGAATAGCAGAAAAGGAGTGGAAGACTCTTGTTAGGAGCCACAGCTGCAACTGGTTTGAAAGTGTCTTGCTAGCAGCACAGAAACCATTTTGGGGGAAATCTCTCTCTGCAGACATGAAGGTAATTCAGAAGGGGTGAGCAAGAATCTGCAGAGGGTCCAGAAAGTTCTTCCACTCATCTCCTGCCTGCCTAACCTGACTCATGCGAACCAGAAGTGGTCTAATAGTTGGCCTTGCACCCCAGAGTGGCCCACCCACATAGTTGGCCTTGCACCCCAGAGTGGCTTGGAACCTCTGTGGCCCAAGCCTGCGCCATGGGCATGGCTGCATACAGTGCCACGGCTGTGGCTGCCTTTGAACCACCTAGACAGGCAGAAGAGGAGTTGGCTGCCCAGGCAGTGGGTGGGGCAGCCTCCTTTTGGAGGGGCCTGCTGCTCCCTGGCATGCTGGTAAGTGCCACCATCTGGTTTTCCCATTGCCTTTTCTCTGGGGTGGGGTGCCCACTCCGAGCCATGCTCCCAGGTGCAACATCCCTCCTATGCAAGAGGACTGATGCCAACTATTCATTGTGTGGCATGGTCCTTAGCTCCACTCCCGACATCCTGTTTTGGATGGTCACCTCCTTGAACTTTTTCTTGAGGTGCTGGAGTCTTTCCTTGCACTGCACACCCATGTGTTGGAAGTCCCTCCATGCCATCTCACTGGACATCCAGTTAAACGTGGTCTGCTTCCTGAACTACTATGACAGTTTTGATTGAACATGGTCAGTGCCTAGAAGTCCACAAACACCCCTATCTCTGCCTCTGTCCACAACTTGGCACAGACTTTCTTGGCCCCATCCTCAGCCTGGCTGCTTTCAGTGGCATGTCATGGATGGCAAAGTGGTGGTCGAATGCTGAGACTGCATAGCTGGTGAAGGATTCAAAAGCTGGGGGTTAGAGGAGCAGGGCAGGAGGGGAGTTGTCATCAACCTTGTGCACGCCGAGCAAGTGTTTAACAGAGACCAGCCTCAAAGTCATTAAAAATGTCATAACTTTGTTTTTCCTGTGTCAGCTTCTACACAGGCATTGTTCACACAAGCAGCTGGGAGGTAGGAGATTGCACCAAAGATATCCAATAAGGACAGGGCTGAAAGATTCATGGGCAGGACTAAGTCAGGCTCTGGAAGCTACAGTGGTTGAATTCTGAGCCCGACATTGGCAGCATCAATGGTTCACCACCATGGCTTGTGGAGAAATGAGAACAGATCTGAGAAACTGCAGATTCTGCCATGCCCTGTTATACCACTCTTTCAAAGGAAAGGCGTATGTGCACTTTCTTGGGGGGAAAACCTGGTTGTGAGCACACCCCTCTCCCATCACCCTAATATAGCCCCACTTTTGAACTGTTGGTAAACTTCAAAGGACTAGGAAGGGAAAGGTGTGGCCCTTTGAAAGCTACTGCCCACCAAAAAAAAAAAAGGCTCCTCCCCTTCACCATCTTCTGTTCTCAACTTTCCTTTGATAGATAGACTCGCTTTCTGGCAATATTTGAAGGAATAGTTCTTGCTTGGCGAGACCTGGCAGTCCTTGTGGTTCTTTAAAGCATGGTCCTCAATCAAGCCCACCCAAGGACATCCCTGGTCTGTTTTCACTTGCCCATCACCTCTCTCCAGTTTTGGTAGTGTGTGGGTGCCACAGCACTTCAGGCCATAGCCTCTGACCATGGTTCAATAGCATATTCAAACCTTTGTGCACTGCCACATTGGTACAATGGCACATTTGTGAAGTATCTTGAACCCAAATACAACAGTGTGTAACATGCACATCGTGGAGCACAGGTAAGACATAGGTGTGGAAGGAAGTCAACCGCATGAACATAGACCCATGAGGAGGACCTAGTTCTTATGATGGAACAAGGGGGAAACAAGGGCAATGGAGATGTGTGTGCTGGGGGATGTGTTCAATTGATGGTTCTACCAGGACTCTGTCTATCTGTGTAAAAAACTCTGCAGTGATGAGTTGTGGGGGAACTCTCCCCCTGTCTCCATCTTGTTCTACCTTCCTTGTATTGGTGGGGAACACTAGAGGTCCAAAACTTGTAAAGTGAGCATTCGCTGATGTGGTTCTGTCCCTTTGAATGCATGAACTCCAGGGATGTGATATCCTTGATGCCAAGGAGCAGCAGGGCGCTTTCCAGATTTCACGCCACCACAGTGTCATGATGTATCCCTTAAGTGTGCTTCTGTACTGCCCATGTCGTGACATCGCAGTCCCTGTGCTGTAAGCAAGGTGCCATTCACATTTCTGATGCTTTTTGCCCGTTGTAGGAGGCAACTGATTTCAACTGCGGTTTTAAATCAGCACCACAAAATGCCGCAGTTTACGCCACTTTTTGCTATGTACAGTGTTGAAGTATCGGGGTACCCCTGACACCAATAGGGGAGGTTCGTTCCTGGGCAGATGGAGCCCAATAATCAGCCCAGACGAGAGGACTTAAAATCAAAGTTTTATTTGCCCTTAAGTAGCAAAGGTGCTGCTTGGCTCGCGCTCAAAGCAGGACAAAGGCCTGATACAGAAGCAGCACATTCATACACCAAAGCATCCTTAAGAAAACAGTTACAGATAGTTACAGAAAAAGAAACAGTTATATGTCATAGGTCATAACTCATAGTTAGTTCCCCTTTCGTCTGGAAATGGGTCTGGAAATAGGTCATAAATTAGTCGTGCAAGCAGTAGGCCGGTCTCGTCTTTATCTTGCCCCCCTCAGCACTTGCGGTTCCCATGCTAAATATGATTTTTGCTAACTGTGGGGAAACTAACTACCAGGGGTGAAGGGCATTTCAGCATAAGCAATATCTTAATATAAACCCCAACAAAATGGCGAAGCTTATGTCAAGCAATTGATTCCTAGTTCCAACTTATATAGCCCATACACCAGTGTGCTGTCTGGAAGCCACCCAGGAGGAGAATGGAGATGGCAGTGGGCAAGGCATCAGCTCCAAGAGGTGGCCAGCCAGGAACGCAGCTGCTCTACATTTTCTGGCTGAGTCTACTGAAAACAGCCTTCCAACTTTTGTTGTAGTAAAAAGTATGTATTGCGGTAAAGGCTTTAAACATGGAGTGAAGAAAACAGACAGAAGCTACAGAATTTTAAATACAAACAAGAAACTTAACTTGCCACAGGGACAAAACCACAGCTTCACAAATTCCAACTCATACCTCTGGCATGTTTACCTCTGGTTTGGCATTATGTCCGCATGGGGTCTGATTTGTCTTAGATGTATTTTTATTGAGGCAGGGATTTTCTAACGCCGGTCCCTAGATGTTGTTGGACTTCAGCTGCCGTAATCCTCAACCACCATGTGAAAGGCCAAGCAAAGGAGGGCCTGCTCTGATTTGCACTGGAATGGGAGACTACATCTTTCTGCACAGTAAGATATTCCTCTTAGGGAATGGGGCCATTCTGGGAAGAGCACCTTCATGCTTGCATGCAAAATGTTCAAGGTTCCCTGCCTGGCACGGTTGAGTGGGATTCCTGCCTGTAACCTTGGAGCAATTGCTGCCAGTCTGTGTAGAAAATACTGAGCTGGATGGACCACTGGTCTTGCTTGGTATATGGCAGCTTCCTATGTTCCTATGGCCCAAGTTATATATGGCCCAACCCCTGTTTTAAGGCTAAACTGCACAGGATGTTAATAACACCATTGGAAGTACCCCCAGTCTGATGTGATTTGCAAACATGCATGACAGCACAGTCCAGATTAGGACTGTGAGGGGCAGGGGAGTCAGGGAACTCCTTTTAAAAAGGATTTCACTTCTAAATATTTGTTCTAAAAAGGGAGATCTAAGTGTGAGATTCCTTGTCTTAAGATATATTAAGACTAAACTACACAATGTCAATTACATCATTGAAAGTACCTCTGGGCGGTTGTTATTTGTGAATTGCATATGCCTGGTGGTACAGTCTGGATTTGGACAGTAGGGGGTGGGGGAGTCAGGGAACTCCTTTAAAAATGGTTCTCATTTTCAGATATTTGTCCTGAAAAGGGAGAAACAGCCCACGCTTTACTCTGCCCTCCTGCCTCCCTGCCTCAGTGGCAAGATGCTGGCCCTTGCTCAGAGTGCAGAGAGTGTTTGATATTATTTGTACAGGAGCAAGAAAAACTGTTGGGTTTTATCATATCCACATAGCTCTTTAACAGCAAAGGCACAGATGGGTGGGGAGAGAAGAACAAGGTGGCATGAGGCCAGAGGCCCACCTTCATTTTCTTCCCCAGGGCCCATTTCAATCTTCCTACACCCCTATGCCAGTCTCAATGCCAATGTGAGCTGAGCTGTCATTGTCACCTCACACTTCTACTCCTCCAGCCAGTGCACCAGCAGCCATATAGTGGAGAAACCTATACACAGGGCAGGAAGCCACAGTCCAGAAGGAACGTGGAGAAACAGACTGGAGAAACAGACTGGTTCAAGATCGGCAAAGGAGTAAGACAAGTCTGTATACTTTTTCCGTATTTCTTCAACTTATATGCTGAACATATACTGAGAGAAGCTGGATTGAAAGAAGGTGAGCATGGTTTTAAAGCTGGAGGAAGAAACATCTGCAAGCTCTAGTAATGAAAGTCAAGGAGCACAGTGAGAAAATGGGACTACAATTAAATGTAAATAGGACTAAACTAATGAGCACCGGCAGGGAAAGAGTGGTGCTGTTTTAAGGTTGGGGAGGGTGCATTTACACCTCCCGCCACTCTATCCCTGCCGGTGCTCCAGTTTTCTAAAGTCCATCAGGGCAGCAGTGTACCTCCCTGCTGCCCTGTTGCCCCCATTTACCAGAACTAACTGGAAATATCCAACATGCCTGTGTGAGCCGGTGCATGCATGCGCATGTCGGGCATACCAGCGCATGTGTTGGGCATGTGCACATGACATTCACGCACACACATGGCATATGCAGGGGCATCAGATACTTCCAGTTAGTTCAGGTAAAAAGGGGCAACGGAGCAGCAGGGAAGTATGCTGTCACCTCGATGGACTTTAGAAAACCGGAGTGCTGGTGGGATGAAAGCGGCAGGAGGGGTAAGTGCACCCTCCCCTGCCCTTAAAGCAGCACCCACCCACCTTCAAACCATCCCTGCCCAGTTCCGGGCACATCCCTAGTAAGGCATTGATTTAATGCTACTGAATGTTGATACTAAATCCCAGCTGCCAAATGTTGCCAATATCAATGGCTTCACCTCAATCCGATAGTACATCTCAGAATTTAACATACAGTTGTTGGATGCTGAACAATTGTTGGATGCTAAATATTAATGATTTCCTGAACTTTAACACATCCAGGAAATATTCACCAGGTTGAAAACATTCTACAGGCGAAGATTCTGAATCTAATTATTTTCAGTTCTTGTATCATCTGGCCAGGGGTTCTCAAATGTGGGCTCCCAGATATTGTTCAACTATATCCTATCATATCCACCTTGAATGGTGATGAAAGGACACTCGTCCAACCACATCTGGTTGGACTAGTTTTGAGAATCCCTGATCGAGTCCCAAATGGACAATCTCCATTTTGTGTTCCATTCACATCATATCAAATTGGTGCCAAGTTTCTGAGATTTTCAGGAAGAGGGTGAATACTTTCTTGTGGGGTGCAGAAGGTACAACCACTTCTAAAGCTGCTCCCAAAAGATTCCATCTGGTCCCTGCTATTTTCTCTCCATGCTCTCAAGACGCTATTTAATTATGTTGTATAATTTAGAGAGGGGCCTCCAAAAACAACAACAGGTCAATTGATTTGGCAAAGCTCCAGCCCAGCCCAATTACAGTTATCTGGAAAAGAAGTGTCCTACAAATATAGAAACTGGCCTTCCCACTGTTATGGCCTCAGGGGGCTCCTAACTGGGCTTCAGCTGTGGCATTCTGCTCTTCCACACAACCTTCTTCATCCTTGAACACTCTCTGGAGTGCAAATTCCATGGACACCCTAGGGCGGCCTTGCTTCTGTCGCCTCCCAACAAGGAAATAAATCAGTGGGTTGATGCTACTGTTTAGAAGGGCACATATGAAACCCAATGCCGTTAGGAGGAAATTACCATAATTAAAAAAAGTTATGATATAAATGGCATTCACTGGGAAAGCAAAGATGAGGAAGAAGAGAAGTGTAAACAAGATGACAGTGACCAGCTTTCCCCGCCGGTGCTGCTGTGGTTTACAGCAGACTTTGATGAACAGGGTCAGTGTGGAGATGACCATTAGTGGAGTGCAAAGGAAAGCAGCCACAGTACCCAGGATCTTCAATGAAAACATTCCATCATTCACAGCCATTAAAACAATTAAGCGTAAAACAAAGATCAGGAAGGACAGAATCCATATTAGGGCACACACAAAGGCGGATAAGCGTGGTGGCTTGTGGCATCGATACCACAGTGGGAAGAGGACAGCCATACACCTGTCAATGCTGATGGCTACCAGTAGAAATGCACTACTACAATGCAGGAAAAAAAATACTTCTGTTAATAACACATACCCGCCCCAAAATCTTCTACTAAGATCTACCGCATACCAAACTGCAAAACTACCTACAAAGAGGAGGACACCAAAGTCAGCTATGGCCAGGTTGAGGATATAGGTGGTGAAAGGATTTCTCTTAATTCGGAAGCCAAGAAGCCAAATGACCATTCCATTCCCCACTAAACCCAAAAGGCATATGATGAAAAAGATGCCATTCATAATCCATAGCGCCTTATCCAATGGAGGATCTTTTGGGAAATAAATGGGCTCGTGGTAAAAAATCCAAATAGATCCATTCATTGTGGTGATTTCGATGGGTTCTTCTCTGGACAAATCCATACCTGTTAGGTACAAGAAATGCATGATAAATGAGGATACATTACATCCTATACTTGATGGAGCAAAGAGTGCCATGGAAGCATGACATGTCATTTTTTTCATCAGTCCTAACTTATTCAGTGGCAAAATTTTGCACTATGGCTAGCAGAGTGCATTGTGAATTTACAAATGACTACTGCAATCAATAATTGGGTGAACTGAGTAACGATAAACTATCAAATTTAATTGGTCTCTGCCTGTTTCAATAGATTCTATTTTATTCTATCATTATTTTTGAGATGTGTGTCCTTTATTGTTATTCTGTCATTACATTTTATACTGTTAGATATTTGATTTCTATTCCCTGTGGTTATATCACATCTGGCGTTACATCCTATGGTTACATCCATTGGTAACTTCCCTATGGTTACATCCATATTGTTACATCCTTATGGTTTCATTACATCTATACTACATTTGGCCAAGAACCATAATAATGGATTTACTTACTTACTTATTTACTTGTTATGTGGAGGACTTTGTGTCATTTATGGAGCAAGATAAATGAAGGGACATTAAATCCTAGTCATGATGGAGCAAAGAGTGTCACAGAATTGCACCACATGTAGTTCTTCAACCAGTCCTAAGTACCTCAGTATACGATGGATGGTGCATGGAAACAGGGAGATTACTTAAACAAGTGCCTGCTTTGCTGGAAGCATTTGGACAACAGCATATAGTTCTGTAATGTGCTCTTAGGCTGATTGCCTAAGAATCAACACAGAGTACTTCAATCTTTAAAAGATGGACCTTAGGTTTGGGGTCAAGTCCTTGTGCAATGACTCCATATAGGCATTCCAGTAAACATGCACCAGAGGGACCTATTGCTCATTCTGTCCTGCTCCCTCCTTGCATATTGCCTCTGTCAATGGGTATAGGTGGGTGAATGCCGGCAAATGTAGGTGGGCATGTGCAGGAAAGTGGCACAGGAGAGCATACACAGGCAAGCAGCAGAGGCAGGTGCATGCACAGCTTGGGTGTAAATGTATTGGTGGGTGAGTGCAGGCAGGTGCAGATGAATATGCATGGATACAGGCATGGGTAGATGCAAACAAGTGAGGCTGGGTGCAGTTGAGTAGCTACAGGCGGGGAGAAATATGCAGGGGGGTTCAGGCAGATAGGTGTGGCTGAATGCAGGTAGGTGGTAGGGACAACAGGTAGGCAGGTAGGGACAGGCAGGTGGAGAGCAGATACAAAAGTGGAGGTTGTGTAGGACAGTCTCAGAGGATCTCAATACAAAAGAACAAGGCTGCAGGCTAATGTACTATGGCTCCACACTCCAAAGGCAGAGGCACAGAAAGGAATTACTGCTCCAACAGGTATTATCTAGTGTGGTGGGGGGAGAAACATAGTTCAATGTCCCCAAAGTGCACTTTAGTGGGAGCAGAGAGACTGCATAAGGCAGGGCTGCCATATATTTGATTGTTACTGCTGTGAGTTAGAGATGGAGCTCCCTCTGGTCAGGTTCCTTCCCATGCAAGATCCCTGAACACCATTCAGGCAGAAATTGCTTTTTCAGTAGAATTGTTGGCTTAGCATTCAATCCATTATACAACTGCAGACAGAACCCATCCCTTTGTTCATGCACGTATCTGCACCCTAAGGTTTTGGGTGACCTATGTGCCATTTGACTTGGGTCCTCCTTCCCCTTATGCCTAGACATCAAGACTAATAGCCATTGATAGACCTCTCCTCCATGAATTTTTCTAAGCCCCTTTTACAGCCATCCAAACTGGTGGCCATCACCACATCCCATGGTAAGGAATTCCATAAACAGATTAATTAGGCATTCTGTAAAAAGTGCTTCCTTTTTTCAGTCCTAAATTTCCTGTCCATCAGTTTCATAGGATGACCACTGGATCTAGTGAGATGAGAGAAGAAGAACTTCTCCCTATCTGCATCTATCATGCTTACTGCTGGCCCAATTAGTGGCCCTGAATAAATCAGTGTGTTTTCCTTTTTACCCCATGCTTCCATTTTTTCCTCTTTAGGGCACCATTTGCCCCACATTCACCAAATCCAGAAAATGTAACAGGGAGTGCATTCCTAGGGTGCAACAAGAGAGAAGGCCCTATACCATATGCATAGCAACTCAACCTCCCTCAGTTTCAGTGCATGGACCAAAGCTCCCTCTGATGACCTTCTTGGACAGGCTGGAAACTTAAGAGGCAGGCCAGGTATCCAGGACCCCCAAAATTAAGGACCCTAAACATGAGAACCAGCATCCATCAGCACAGCTAACATGAGTACCAATTACAGAGGAGTAATAGCAGGCGAGAGGGAATGCCCTCAACTTCTGCCTCTAGGCTTCCAGCAGCATCTGGTGGGTGACTATGTGAAACAGGACACTGGACTAGATGGACCTTGAACCTGATCCAGCAGGGCTGTTCTTAACACGTGCTCTATTACCTTACTTAAGAAGGGGAGATTTGAAACAGGCCAGTAGTTATCAAGGCTGGAGGAATCGAGGGAGGACTCTTTATTTTTACTTGAGCCTCCACCTCCTTCTTGAGGCTCAATGGCATCTTGCTGCCCCTCAATGAAGCATTAATAGTTACCTCCAAGCACCTACCTGTTCCCTCCCTAGCAGATTTTTATTAGCGAAGAATAGCAATGGATTATAGCTCATGATGTTGCCCATACATTGCCCAGAAATGTATCTACTTCCTGCCCATAAACATATCTACTTCCTAAGCAGCATTAACTGTAAAGAATCCATCACAACTGGACCTGATGGTTGCTGAGGCAGGTCTCCGGGAACTGCCAAAACCCTGGTGTTCAGGGGCCTTCAAATGGCCGGGGCCGAGGGCCTCCATCAGCCCCACCCCTGCGCTCACCCCGCCAAACCTCCGCTGTTTTTTTTTTTAATTACAGTGGCTGAGGGGTGGCTGTGGGGGGAAGGGGAGTTGAGCAGTCCTTCTCCTCTCTCCTCCCCTCCCCCAGTGGTGGAGGGTACTGGAGCAACACTGGGACTGTCCATTTGGGCCAGCCTCTTTTACCAACTGTGAGGTGCATCTGCGCAGTTGAGATTGTTGCAGGCTCATGATGTCATGGGAGAGGAAGAAGGGAGAATGCCTGATCCACTCCCCTACATAGCCACCCCTCAGCTGTGCTAAGAATTAAAACAAAAGAAACAAAAAAAAAAACAGTGGAGGTTTAGCAGGACAGGCCCCCCAAATGAGGTTTCAGGGGGCCTCATGCGGGGGGGGGGGGGCTTGCCACTTGGCAGTCTGGGCACCCAAATTACCTAGTTGCACCCCTGAGAATACTGACCTCACTCAACTCAAAACTTCCTATACACCTCAGTAGAGATAAAGCACCGAAAGAAGACTACCAGTTTGAATAGGGCAGGCCCCCAAGCCCGTAAATTCCTTAAAGAGAATATGTGTAAGATCTATCTGCTGCTTTACCCATAACAGCAGAGGACTGATGTTAAATACTGGTGCCTACTCTTACTCTGTGCTGCAGCCACTTCCAGGGAATTGCCACACCACCAGGAGGAAGCTTTGTCATATGAAGTGTCCTGTCTTATTGTGTAAGACCTAGTTCTTCTCAGTAAAATAGGGGACAAGTGATTTTGATTAAGGTTCTGGCTCTTCTCCTCACACACAGGTGGCCACAAGATGTTGGTAACAAACCTTATGGAACACTCTGCTTTCTCTGCTGCTTGCTTTATCCCTACTTCCCAAAGACTGTTGTATAAAGGTGACTGCAGGTTACCCAGCAAATTCCTCAGGGCAAATCCCTGGTTCTTCTTTTCTGAAACCAGCAGGAAGACATAAGTTTCAAGCTCCTAGACAGCTGGAATCTGAAAGTTCCCAAAAATGGTTTGCAAGAAACATGCTCTTCTTGCAGGCTGGACTCACAGGACTTGGCTCATGCCAACTGACTAACACATCTCTTCTGTACCTGCAGAAGGGGAAAGAAGAGATCAAACAATTCAGGGCTCTACACACAGCCATCAATTCCCACTCTTCCCTTGTGCCAGCTGCATTTCCTCCTGACTCTCCAAAAAATTAATATCTCCATATCACCCAAGTCTCTACCAGATTTTTGTGCTAGTTTTGTACCATTTTGTATCTCAGGCCCTTAATTTTGCACTGCCTCTTTTAAGGGTGTAATGGACATCTCAAATGGGGGTTCCAGGGAAATGCTTCTGTATAAATTGTATATTTTCTTATTGTTGGAGTGGGCAGCTTCCAGAAATTATAGGGTTAATGACATCAAGTGATTTTCCTTGATTGACAGTTTATAGACCCTAGGTCATGACCCAATCGGCTAACAACTTGGGTGGGACTGAAGGGCTCCTGAGGATCTTCTGGGAAGAAGGACAGTGTGCCCAGGTGAGAATGGAGCAATGGAGTCTTGCCAAGTTCTCTCAGGGAGCGTTTTTCAAGTCCCTGGGGGTCAGGGGATGCAGGGTTGGTCTCGCTTAAGTTCTGGTGAGGTCCGAAGGAAGGAAGCCAAGGTGTATGGCTTCAGAAGGTTAGATGTAGGGAAAGTACTTTACTAAGGGTTGTGTTGGAAGTTATTTTCTTTTGTGTTCATGTCTTTGCAAATTCCCTCTATATACTTTATAATCATCTCACTGCAACAACAGCCTAGTAAAGATTAAGTCAAGTACCACCCATAAACATCTGGGTGATAGGAATAACTCTTGTAACTGCTACGAAGTTAATCCTATTTGTAGCAGCTATGCTTAAAGTTCTAAATCTGCTTTTTTTGGTAGTAAATTAATAAATTGTTTTCTTTGTTCACAAGCCCTCTTGGAGTGTTTGACTGACTCTGTGATGGGGGAGGGACAGCAAAGCCTGCTATTTGCCTACTTAAATATATATAAGTGGAGCCATGTTTTAATATTTGCTTGCTAGCAAAATAAAGAGGGGATTGAAGCAATATCACTCATTTTCTGTCAAAGGAACCCTGCTAGCTAAGGAGCGGTTGGAAGCAGCACAGGTGCATAGCTATAATTGAGTGGATGGGTTCAAAGAACTCGGGCCTCCAGCTTCTAAGGACCCCCAGATCCATCCCTCCCTATTTTCTTTTATCTCCCTCCCTCCAAGGGGCCATTGGGGAGAGGGGCAAACACTGGACCGTTCTCCCCTAGCTATGCCCCTGAAGCAGCATAGCTTCAGGTATGTGCATGGAACCAGCTGGCCTGGTTTGGTTTGAGTCCCGACTGGTGATAATGGAGGCCGGTGGGGGGAGGGGGAACCTCCATGGATCCCTCCAGGAACTCCGCCAAAGGGGGTAAGTGACTTAATTTTTTTAAAAAAAAAAATAACACCAAACAAACTTGCAAACCCCCAAACAGTTGGGGGGTGTTTGGTCTGGGGTCGGACCAAACAGGTGGTGGTTTGGTTCGACCTCAGACCATCGAACCGAACCGGCTCGACTTTGAACCTCTCGAATGTCAAGCCGGTTTGCACACCCCTAGCAATACAACCTAACAGAGATGCTTTAATTAATTTCAAACCCAGTCAGCCAATGAGGTTCAGAGAGGCATGGCTAAGCTGTAGTCTCCTCTCAGGTGGCCTGGGCTTGAGTTTTGGATTGTTACAATTGTCATATACTGTATCTCACAAACTTCTTCCAGAGTTTTCTGCTAGTTTGGTACCATTTTGTGGTTTCTGGGGGTGCAAACATGGCTGCTCAAATTTCATAGACTGTTATATGGTACATTACCAGAGACAAAGACACATGGGGGAAGGAAAATAGGCCTGTGTATGTGGAAAAAGTAGGATCTGATCCAAACCTGACCCAATCCTATCTTTAAAATGTCGGAATGGGGTTCTTTGCTCCCTGGGCAAGTTGGATATCAGATTGGAGTAAGAATTCCAGTGGGAAGTCTGACTTAAACTTGAATTTTCCCTCATAGAGGACAATGGGGAAATGGGAGGATCACTAAAAATCACCAGTTGGATCTAGAGCATTGGAACTTGCCACACATATGGGGATGGTCCAGGGAATTTTAAGCAGATTGGTCAATCGTGTGATTTTTGGTGAAGCCCAGAGTGGTACTTTATGTTGGTTCAAGAAGGCAATGGCAGAGAGTTTACATAATCATGCAACTTCTGCCTAATGCATTTGGCCTGTTAGCCATAGTAGCTTCTTCCACACTTCTGGGGTGCACTGTTGCAAGCACTGCAGGCTTCCAGAAGCCTCTCTGATGCTTCAGGCTACAGGCTTGTTGATTCTCATTCTTGACATGATCAGGTGCATCATGGGATCATTCGTGAGCTCTCAGTTTGTTGGCACATTGGGACTAGTCACTTAGCCGGCAGTGGGATAGTTACCCCCAGATTTAGCAGCTTCCAAAGCCAAACTGAAAGGGAACTAGCCTCACGCCTTTCCATATGTTTGGGAATGCCTAAGTAGACTTTTGAAGTTAACTCACAAAAAGGTTCTTGCGGGTTGGGTGGTAGGTAGCAACCATCATGCCCTACCACCCAACCTGCTTTGTCATCTTTAGGCACTACCCATGAGGAATAGTAGTATGCTCTGAGTTCCCCATTATTATTCCCTATGGGCAAAACTGCATGCTTCTACGTGACTTGTCTCACAGTACAAAAAGGGAATCTCCTAGCACAGTACACAGTTTAACTCACAATCACATTTACAGGGAGTGGCCATTTCTCCCCAGTAATGCCATGGCATTGCTTCCTTCCCTGGGGCTTTGTGAGGCAACTCCTGGGAGGAAAGGGGGCATTTTAAAGGACCAGCACAGTAGCAGCCCAGAAGGCTGCCCTTTTCCAATTAGAATGAAGCCTATTTCTTGAATTCAGGAAAGCCTCTCAACGATATCAGTTGGTTACAATATAATGTGCTATGATCTCTCATTGAATTGTATCTTTTTTCAGACATATTTTTCTTCGATCATACCCAGTGAGAAATTGCCTGGTAAGGCTTGCATGGCATCAGTTCAGATCATCAGTGCAATGAGATACACCGCACTATATTTTATTAACTTCATACTTGTGCAGAGAATATGGCTCTTAGATTTGCTAGCCATTTCTGCATAGCATTTAAGCTTTCTGGTAGAGGGTGGGCTTGCTATCAGCTGGATACCAATGGCAGGCTTCTTTATACAACTGAGGGACAGCCCTCAGATTTCATTTTTGATGAAAGGCTTTTCATATAGCTATCGTTTAATATTTGTGAGGGACTCCTTGGGTTGGGCAAAGCTAGCATTAAGTGTGTGTAATTGGAGCTGAACTTTTTATCAGAGTAGTAATGATTGTGTCAATAGTATCAGCAGTTCTTCCAGATTTGCAGTTTTGGAAGTTGTGCTATATGTCATGATAGATGGATTCAAACTGGAAAGAAGGATAGCAAGATATTATGCTATTTTTTGGAGTTGTAAATTATTGTGCGCTTTACTGTTTTCTAATACTCTGAATGCAATCATATAACAGAAAATATTTCTTTCATTACTAATAAAAGGCATAAGTAAGAAGTCTCAGTTAATATGATAAGCCTTACCTAACTACTTCTTAAGTGACATCTACTGTATTTCAAATTGAAGATTCTTCATGCAACTCCTCCAGTCACACGTCAATAAACTGAATGTCCCACTCAGAGTTTCCACAGGAACTGCACAGGAACTGGTTCCAAAGGCTCTATGCGGTTCTCACAAATAAATACAGGTTGACAGTGATCACAACCTAAGCTTTGCTTTGCATTAAGAAGAAGAAGAAATCCATCTAAGCGATCTAATACTGAGCCTTTCCCAGCCCCTCACTGAGGATTCTTTTAGCTGGAGACCATATAAGAGGTCTCCATATAAGACCATATAAGAGACCATATAAGAGGCTTCCTACAGGCAAAGTAGATGACCTGTCACTGAGCTTTAGCATCTCCCCTCTTGACAACACACAACCTACCAGTTTCAGGAGCCTGTGAATCAGGAGTGATCAGCAAATTGCAGAAATGCTGAGTGGAGGATTGCTGTCATCCAGGATCCCCTTCTGGAAAGGCAAGTGATGGGAGCACTTCAAGAGAGAACGTGACACTCTCAGCGCTTGAGGGAAATGGATGTTTTTCTAAATGCACTGGATGATATAGAGGAAACCCCACTTGCTCCTCTTAATCTTCATCATTTCTCAGTAAGTTGGCCTACATCATGATGAGAACATATTCTTGATCAGTGTACTGCAGAGGAAGTGACCAAGCATTCTTGAGATTAGCTCTTTTGCAACTTAGAAGGAAAGGGGAAACTGCCCATTACTCAGTAGCACCCAAACCAAGAGAAATGTATTTGTGTAAGAGATTTGTGCCTTTTTGATTCCTTTCTCAAGGCATCTAACAGGATAATTACACAAAACAATTACAAACACTCGTATGGAATATTATTATGAACATCTGGAAAACCATTCTTGGTGCAAAGTGGAAGTACTCTCTCTCTGGAAGTACTCTCTTCTGTTGATGACCACTGGGATTAGAGTGGGCATTCCCAATGTGATTATGCCTCCCCAGCATTGATCACTCACCTTCGGCAGGGCGACGAAATTTTAACCCTTTCCTCACACCACTTGCAGCACTGCCCTTGCAAGAACTATGGGACCAGAGGGTCAGGCACAAGAACAATAATTGACAGTGGGACCAGATGGCAAGGGGCACTTTCCAATTGTTATGGGCTCTTTGTGGGAGGGATGCTGAACTGTACCTCAGAAATGGGGGCAAGAGGGTGATGGGCTGTTGGCTTGGTGGGTGCAAAAAGGGACGGTGCCCCCTGAGAATTGATGCCATGTGGAGTCTGTGCAGCTGTTCTCGGGGCCCAAGGGTGGATCTGATGCAAATTGCTGCTGGTGTTTTGATGAAAATTAGTTGCTGCCGGAAAGGCAGTGCCTGGTAAAGCCACTGTAACCACCAACTTTGGGCAGGAGTTAGCTGCATTGTATACATCTCAGCTTTGAAACATGGAGGGAAGTCTGCTTGTAGGCTGCGATTGCAGCATTTGAAAGGGCTATCATGGGTACGTCCCTGGTCGCGATTCCATTTCTTACCCATTCCCCACCATTCATTGTGATCCTAAAACCAGCAATTGGACTCTCCCAAGGGGGAACCTGCTTGCTGCTTTGGCCTTAAACATCCAGAAAAATAGCTTGTCACTCCTAGCTGTGAGGATCCTGCATTCCCTGTGTGTGTGTGTGGGGGGGGTGTCCTCTTTTAATCTCCCTGGGGAAAGACAGGCTCTGTTCCCTATTTAGGTAGGAAGGGAATTGGAGCCCCCTTCCTCTCTCCCCCAGGAAGAGGGGATTGGGTCTCTCTCTTTCTACTTTAACTGGTTAATGATAGAATGCAAACACTTTCCCTCAACATCTTGCCAGGTGTGCTCATTATGAGTTTTGCCCTGGGCAGAATGGGACATTCCCCTGTGGGATCGAAATGCAACAGGGGAGGCACTGAAAAGGGTTGTTGCATGCGCACATTGGCAAGTCTTAACATTAAGAAGAAAAACAGCAACAACAAATATTTATATATGGCTTTTCAACGAAAGGGGAAACTGTCCTAGAGTCCACTGGACTTGCTGTCTCACAGCATGCCCCCCATAGGCGTGGCCCCCAATTTTGTACACTGTATCCACCAATACAGTGCTGAACACATTGCCTGGGGGTAGATGGTGTGCATTGAGGCAGCACCTTCTGAGGCGGAGACCATAGCATCTTGCTACTCCCACAGTGAAGGGAGCTGTGGCCACAGCCCACCCCCTGGGAAGCAAGCAGCCCCCCGCCACTTGTCCAGCTACTAACCCTTGTATGGGGAATAGAACGCAGGGAGACATCCCCGTGGGGAAGTTCTTCGTCCCTCAATGTTACCATCCCACCACCTACATTTGGGGAACATCATCCCCCCTATGTCTGAGAAAGAATTTTGGGGAACTGATGGCACAAGCCTCAACCAGCCTTTGTGTGTGGGAACATACCCCCTACTAGTGAGTATTTGAAGCACAGGGCAAATTTATTCCATTTGCATTCGTAGAAAGGCAAGACCACCCTGGTGGTGGGGGGAGTTAGTCACAGCACGCAGGAACTTGACCCCTTTCCCAAGATCCCTTGACCCTCACTAAAGCGGAAGAACTCAGCTGGCTGACACCACTGCGCCCATGCTCGCCACCTCCACTGCCCCAGTTTTTCCCATTGCCCTTCCCATAACCCAGGCAGGACTGCAGGTGCACACGCTTGCCCTTCTGCACAGTGGTCTTTTTCCTGGGAGATGTGCAGGTGTCCACAGCATGCTTTCTGTAGTGCATGCATACTCCTTTTGCCACCATGCACAATATTTGGGGCAGTGTGTGCCATATTCTGGATCCTGGGGTGCTGCTTTGTTGGCTGTTAGTGTGTGCGTGCAGAGGACCTCTACCCCACCTGTGGACCCATGAATGGTGCCTGCAGAGGCACAAAGGCTGGCGTGACATGGGATGGCCCTGGCTGTGCCAGCAGGAAAGGTGCCTGCATCAGCAGCTGTGGCTGGTACCATTGCTGCTGTAGAGGAGGGTGAGCTGGTGCCTGCTTGGCCAGTCGCACCATTGATTCTGCCATCCTCTCCAGGTAGGCTGTGTTGTCTTAAAATCACCTCTCTGCTGTGGCATCTCCATGGCCCTGACCACTTCCTGCACTGCGTGCTCGGTGACCTCCTGGAAGGCCCTCCTGTATTCTGCCCGCCTCGGCTCCTCAATGCGGTCCAGTTCTCTGAGAAAGGCACAAGTGGCTTGGTAGCTCTCTGTATCCTGGGACACGAGGTCCCTTTCAAGCTGAGTACGATCCACATGCCTCCTGCTCCTCAGTTGTGCTCCATTGTCTTCTCGCTCATGTTAAAGAGTGGCCTTCTAGGAGTGAGCCATTTTTTCAAAGGTGCAGGATGAGCAGGAGCATCCTCCAGTGTCAGTGGTTCCTTGGGGCAGTCCCAACCTGGAGAGCCTGAAGGAGGAATATTGGGAAGGAGCAAAAGACTCTTGTTGGGAGCTTTAGCTGCAATTGGTTTGATAGCGGCTTGCAAGCAGCACAGTAAGCGTGTTTGGAGGAATCCCTCTGCAGACCTGAAGGCTATTCAAAAGGGGTGGGTGAGACTCTGAAGGGAGTCCATAAAGTGCTTCCACCCACCTCCCCACCTGCTTAACCTGACACATGTGAACTATCAGCGGCCTAAGGGTATCATTTGCTCGATTGGCAGCTGCAATCATTTTTGAAAAAGTTCTAACCCTTGGACTCTAGACCCCTGCTTTAAAGGGTCAAAGGAACTGGCCTGCAGAAAGGTTCCTAGACAATCATCCCAAGTTTCTGAAACATGTTGTCAGGGTCTATGGGGCCTGAATTCCCATGGGGCAAGGGGTGCAGAGGCATCTTCAAATTGCCTGTAAAATTGCTCAATGTGCACATCATTGCACCTTTCCCCTATTGTGGCAGTCGATGCAGCAACAGTGTTTGGCTAAGATTTATGGGGTCCCTGTGGAGCACTGCATTCTGTCTGGATTGCAGCCCAGACATGGCTGTCCTTAAGAAATGGAGGTAATGTCCCTCCAACTAGGGATGTGCACAAAACTGGTTTGACCTGTTTGGTTCCAATTCAAACCAGCTTTGAACCAGAGTGGGTAGGTTCAGTTTTGGTTTTGCTCGAACCCCAGTTTGGTTCGAATTCAAACCCAATTCTAACCGGATCTAAAAGATTCTACATAGGGTATAATGGGGTCTTGAACCAGCCTATTAGGGAAATCGCATTATGCATCATACACTCGCAGGGATCCTGGATATCCCACAGGTGATAGGTGGGAGCCCCACAGTCTCCTAGCCCCGGCTGTAAGCTGACGGTGCTGGCAGAAAATAGAAAAAAACAGGGATAAAGGAGCACTTGCTCCCATAACCCCACTTAAGAGGCTGGCCTCTTTGGCTGGTTTACCATTGAAGCACCATCAGGATTGGGCACAATCCCCCTGGTTATTACGGTCCGCTAAGACCAGACTTGGCTTCCTTAGCCCAATTTTGGCTGCTCATAAGAATAGCCTCAGTATAGGGAAATACATACTGACCACCAATCTGATTTCAAACTATACCTGGATTTACCCCAATTTTAAGGATTTTAAACTCAGCAAGTACTGCAGTGGCAGGGCAAAGGGGCATCATTCAAAACAATTCCGCATTATTCATTTTACAAAATCCTATTTTGATGCCACAAAAAGGAACAGACCACAAAATAACATATTCTTGGTGAGGGAGGGGAGATCCATTTTATCATTCCTTTTGCTATGTAAACCGCTTTGAGAAGCAGGCAGGTCCGTTCCCCTGGGTTATTATTTTGAAAAACATTGCAGGGGCTAGGGGTCGTGCAGAAATCAGTTCAGTAGGAGTTGCCAACACTAACTGGAACACAAATTTGAAACCAAAGGCCTACTAGCCTAGGCGTACTTACCTTGAATTCCATCCACTGGAGTCAGCCAGGCCCTCCTGCTCTGTCTACAAACATCAAAGCAAAAGGGGAGAGGAATAATCTGTTCTTTAGAACTGTGCCTCTTCTTCCCAGTATTCCAACTGGTCTCTGTGTGCATGGTCCAGCCCTCACAGTGGAAAGCTTATCTCAATTGGTGATAAGTTGTATCTGAAGGAGTATCCGAGGATCCAGCCCTGCCCAAGGGTACCTTACGCCACTGTACTTTCTGTGATTGGCTAAAAACTCCCTTTTGCTGGAAATTTCTATTGGCTGACCATTAGCCAACTCCATTGAACTTTTCCTGCCCAGAGAGGGCCAAGACAAGAAAAGCCAGCTTGGCCCTCCTTGTTTTGGGAAGACTGGAGCAGGGAAACCTTGTCATGTGATCTATAATCTGCAGACGCCTTCCTCGGCCAGCAAGAGCCAAGACACAGGATTCAGACATGAGAGAAGCAATGGAAATACAAAACAAAAAACAAAAAAACCCACCCAGGATCAAATAGTCAGCAATGATTAAGGTCATGCAATGCAATTCAATACTTGATTTAATTTCTTCTTTTCTTCGGAGGGCCTGCCTGGTCCCATTTGGCCCTAAAGAGGAGCCTCCACTGGTTTGAGCTTCCTGACACATTGGTGGCATTTATTAGGGAAACTCATGCCCCTTAGAAATGGCTATGAATAAGAGATCATCAGGTAATAACTATAACTCTAAGTTTCTATAGGAACCTATGACAGATGGAGGCCCATCAGCAAGTCATTACTAGTGATGTGCGGTTCGGTCCGGATCCGGCGGTTCGATACCGGACCGAATTGGGCCCTTCTGGGACCGATCCGGACCGAATCCGAGTCGGTTCAGCTCCGAACCGGCTCGGGTTTCCCGAACCGGTTCGGGAGTGCCAGAGGCTTCAATTGAGTGTCTTGAGTGTCTCTGTGAAGTTAGAAGTGTGTCCTCCATTTTGTGGCTCATTCCTGAAACTTTTGCTCCTAGCATCCATTTTGTGATGCTATTTTCAGGCATTGTATTGGCTGCGCTATTGATCCTTTGATTGGCCAGAATGAGTCCTTTGGTCTGGTAGGCTGCTTGGCTGTTGCACTGTTGAGACCTGGCACCCTGTTGGCCGTGGGGGGAGTGCAAAGGTGGGGGCTCCCAAAGGAGGGAATTTCAAACCTATATAAACCCAAGCCTCTTCTCTGGAAACTTCTCTTGGCTGCAGTTGTGGGATCATCTCTGAGACCTTGCTTGCTCTTTTGCTGCTGGTGTCTGCTGTGAGTCCCTGACTGTGTGTCACATTAGTGTGTGTCTGTCTCTCTGCTCTCTCTGTGTGTTGTTGTGTGCCACCTTGTCCATCTGCCCTCTGTCTGTCTCTGTCCAAACCTCTTTAATACTTTCCCCTCAACTTTTTCCAGCTTTTCCTGTTGTGTTTTCTGTTCTCTTCACCCTTTCTCTCTCAACCCTTCTCCCAAAGTTTTGGCTTTCCCTCCTCCCCCCCCACCCCCCTCTTCTGCATTGCTTTCCTGTTTTTGTGCCTTGCCTGACTTTTGTTCCACTTTTTGAGTTTCATTCAATTATTGCTTCTGTGTAAATTTATATATTTGCTGATTTTGGTTTTTAATTAATAACTTCTGCTATTGTTATTGCTGGCTGCCTGTCTGAGTTGTGTTTCTGAGGATTTAGTTTATATTATTGCTGCAATTTGATTCCTTGTGTTCTGATTTTGATTGTTAATTTGTTCCCCTCTGGCCCTGCTCCTAGCTTCCCCCCTCCCTCCCTCCCTCCCTCCCTCCCTCCCTCCCACCCAGATAAGATTGTTTCCCTCCTGTGCTGCTGCCTGTTGAGTCTTGCATTCTTTGGATTTATTTGTGGAATTAGGTTCTGGTTTTGGTTTTGCTCGCTGTGTGTGTCCCACCCACTCCCCCAGTCCCTCCCCCTGGTAGTTGTTACCCACCCCCCGCCCTGAGACTTTCTGGCTGCCCTTTGGTTTCCTTTTTTTAACTTTGTGTATAGATTGTTTTGATTCAAATTTGATTGTTCCCCTGTGTGGTCCTGCTCCTAGCTTCCCCCCTCCCTCCCCTCCAGAAACCCACTCCCCCCACTGCCACCTCCTCCTCCTCCACTCCTGCCCTGCCTGCCCCCTCCCACCCAGACTGAGTGTTGTTCCCCATCCTCCCTGGTGCTGCTGCTGCTGCCTGTTGAGTCCTGTCTTAGTTACTTTGGTTTTTTTGTGTGAAATCAATTAGCTTCTTTTGGTTCTGGTTTTGCTGTGTGTGTGTCCCATTCCTCCCTGTTGGTTGTTGTTGGTTCCTCCCCCCCTCCCCAGACTTTCTGCCCATTGTTCCCAGGTGTGTGTTTTTTTGGACTTTTTTTCATATTGTTTGGTTTGCTTTGATTGATTCATTGATTGTTCCCCTCTCTGTGTGGCCCTCTGCTCCCAGCTTCCCCCCTCCCTCCCCTCCAGAAACCCACTCCCCCCACTGCCACCTCCTCCTCCTCCACTACTGCCCTGCCTGCCCCCTCCCACCCAGATTCATCCCCCTTGACACATACTAATCCCCCCAAAACACACCCTGCCCTCTGGTCTCTCCCCCTCTTGCCCCCCGACTCCCTGATACATACCCCAGACCCCCTGAAACACACTCCACCCCCCAAACACCCTCTGTTGGTCTCTCCCCCTCTTGCCCCCCGACTCCCTGCTACATACCCCAGACCACCTGAAACAGACTCCACCCCCCAAACACCCTCTGTTGGTCTCTCCCCCTCTTGCCCCCCTGACTCCCTGCTACATACCCCAGACCCCCTGAAACACACTCCACCCCCCAAACACCCTCTGTTGGTCTCTCCCCCTCTTGCCCCCCGACTCCCCGCTACATACCTCAGACCCCCTGAAACACACTCCACCTCCCAAACACCCTCTGGTCTCTCCCCCTCTTGCCCCCCGACTCCCCGCTACATACCTCAGACCCTCTGAAACACACTCCACCTCCCAAACACCCTCTGGTCTCTCCCCCTCTTGCCCCCCGACTCCCTGCTACATACCCCAGACCCCCTGAAACAGACTCCACCCCCCAAACACCCTCTGTTGGTCTCTCCCCCTCTTGCCCCCCTGACTCCCTGCTACATACCCCAGACCCCCTGAAACACACTCCACCCCCCAAACACCCTCTGTTGGTCTCTCCCCCTCTTGCCCCCCGACTCCCCGCTACATACCTCAGACCCCCTGAAACACACTCCACCTCCCAAACACCCTCTGGTCTCTCCCCCTCTTGCCCCCCGACTCCCCGCTACATACCTCAGACCCCCTGAAACACACTCCACCTCCCAAACACCCTCTGGTCTCTCCCCCTCTTGCCCCCCGACTCCCCGCTACATACCTCAGACCCCCTGAAACACACTCCACCTCCCAAACACCCTCTGGTCTCTCCCCCTCTTGCCCCCCGACTCCCTGCTACATACCCCAGACCCCCTGAAACACACTCCACCTCCCAAACACCCTCTGGTCTCTCCCCCTCTTGCCCCCCGACTCCCTGCTACATACCCCAGACCCCCTGAAACACACTCCACCCCCCAAACACCCTCTGTTGGTCTCTCCCCCTCTTGGGACCGTCACTACTGCTGCTGCTGCTGTCCTCCTCCCACACCCGAATCCCCCTCCCTGCTGCTACATTACAGCTCCTCCTCTCTTCTTCCTCTCTCTCTCTCTTTCTCTCTCCTCATCCCTTCACTTCTTCTTCCTCCCACAGCTGCAGCCACACAGTATCCTACCTCCGACCTCACCTGGAGGTCCCAGCCATCGGTTTTTTTTCTTTTGAAAGTTGTTTTATTTCATTTGTCTCTGCTTGGGGGTGAGTTGAGCAACAACACATAAATAGTGTTGTCTCCTCACTTCTGCCCCTCCATCGTTGAACTACCCCGGTTGCCTGTGCCTCGTGCGGCCGCCCTGTTGTGTCCCAGCCCAGGGGGTTGGCTGTTGGCGGCGCATCCGTGACCAGCAGTGAGCGGCAGGAGAAGGACCGGAAGAAGAGGGGTTAGTGCGTGTGCAATTGTGCACCTTTTGTTGCCCCCTTTCTCTCCCTAGCTGGCGGTTTTAAATAGGGACACCCCTATCTTGAAATGCATTTGGGTGTGGGGAGGAGGGAGAGGAGATGTACCATTGTAACTTGTGTCTTCATGCCCACTAAAGAAATTGCTGCTGTGTGTTGCGTTGCATTGCATGCATCTTGCAGGTGGTTTTTGAACAGGTGCCTTCTTCCAGAGTGCTTCCTTGCCTCTGGGGCAGTCTGAGTGGGGTCAGGGGATCGGATGCTGCCACTACATGCTGGGCCAATGCCACGCCAGAGTGCTTCCTTGCCTCTGGGGCAGTCTGAGTGGGGTCCTGGGTTCTGATGCTGCCACTACATGCTGGGCCCATGCCATGCCAGAGTGCTTCCTTGCCTCTGGGGCAGTCTGAGTGGGGTCAGGGGATTGGATGCTGCCACTACATGCTGGGCCAATGCCACGCCAGAGTGCTTCCTTGCCTCTGGGGCAGTCTGAGTGGGGTCCTGGGCTCTGATGCTGCCACTACATGCTGGGCCAATACACACATATGATGATGATCATGATGTTCAATCCATGAGGCTGCCATCAAGTGTTTGCTGCTGCTTGCTTGCCATGGCATTAGGCAGGCAGAGTCACAGAGTGGGTGGGTTCAACCTCTGTGTAGGTGTGACTGGGTTCTGGCTTGGGTTGTGTGCAATTTAGAGTCACTAAATAGGCTGCATTGAGTTTGATGCTCCCCCCACAGGAGCATTACTTGAGAACCACCCCCCAGAACCCACACTTTGTGTTCCAGTTCACTAAATAAGGGTTTCCTCCTTTGATCTGCAGGTTCCCAAGCATTGACTGCGTCCCTCCCCCACCCCCGGTAGGTGCTGTGCCCTCCCCCCATCCACTCCCCCCCCAAAAAAGTTAAAAACTTGCCACCCACACCACAACTACTCCACCCAACTGCCCGTGCCACCCTCCCACACCAGGGGTACACCCTTTAACCCCCTATTTTTTTAAAAAAACCTCCCAGACCCATCTCCCCAATTGGCTTGGTGGTAGACTCCCAAATTCTAAAAGGACACCCTCCCCCTCACTTCAATTGGCTTTCCCCCCCATATCAAAAAGTCTTCCTTTCCCCCCAATTGGCTTCCTTTTTTGAAAACAAACTTCCCCCCCGCCGCCTCCAAATCGGCTGCCTTTTTTTTGGCCCCTAAGCCCCTCCAAATTATTTTTTTCACCCTGTCTGGCCTTCCTCCTAAAGTCTCCCTCCTTCTGACCTAGCAGCATGTCTGAGCGCCGTGTGGCGGGCAGGGCTCGCTCAAGGCTGGCAGGCAGAAGTGGGAGAGGCCAGGTGCGGGGTGCGCCTGCGGCACGGGGAGGGAGAGGACGCGGGGAGCCTGAGGTCACCCCAGTTCTCCCCATTGGAGAATTCTTTGCTCCGGCCCCATCTTTGGTGCGCAGGATTCAGTTCCCCACGCCTGCTGCCGCCAATCGCGGCAGAGGCAGAGGCACCGTTAGGGCTGTGGCGGGTCCCCCCTCGCCGGCGGCACCAGGTGCTGCTGAGCTACCGCCAGTTGTTGAGGTGGAGGAGACTGTGGAGTTGGAAGAGCAGGTAGAGGGCGGTGAGGACCCTGCGGCTGGCAGCGATGCAGCCAGGTTCTCCCTCCCTCTGGGGCCCCTTCCCCCTATCCTTTCGCCGCTCAGTGGGGCCCCCCCTCGTGAAGCCCGACACTCTGGTGGGGAGCGGTCTGGCGAGGTGGTGGAGGAGAGGCCTGCCTCTCCGATGCCAGTTCAGCCGGGCCCTTCATCCGCTGTGGAGGGCGGAAGGGGCGGGTTGGGTGGCAGCAGTGGGCAGGCAGCGGCGGCCCCCCCCCCCCAGGACTGCAGCCACCCTGCGAGAAACGGCCTAGGACTGCGCCCAGGGCGCAGGAGGCCAAGGGCAGTGGTGCATGGGTGCATTTTGAGGTCCCTCAAGATGCCCCATTCCACGCCCGCTGTGTCCACTGCAGGATGCTTGTCAGCCGTGGAAGGGACCCTGCGCACCTGGGTACGACGCCTATGTGGAGACACCTAGAGCGTCACCACCCAGGTCTCAGGGGACAGGCTGGCAGCGCTAGTGCGCCTTGTGCATCTGCCACTAGGGCAGGCAGCGGCAGTGTGCCAGCCAGCAGGCAGGCTACACTGCCCGTCCAGCGGTGGACGCAGTCCTCGGGCAGCCAGCGTATTGTTCGCGTGGACCATCATCACCTCACCCGCCTCATAGGGGAGATGATTTCCACCGATGACCAGCCGTTTCAGGTGGTCGAGAACAACGGCTTCCGCCGGATTCTCCAATACCTGGCTCCCGAATACGTCATCCCCTCAAGGACCACATTCAGCTGGAACGTGGTCCCCTCCCTGTACCGCCGGTGCAGGGAGCTCGTGTCGGCCGAGCTGCGTGCAGCTCCGGCCGGGACAAGCGTGCATTTCACGAATGACCTCTGGACCAGTGTCAGTGGGATGTACGCTTCTTTCCTGGCCCTCACTGCCCACTGGTGGGGACCGGAGAGTGAGGGGACCTCCGCGGGGGATGCTTCCGGGTCCAGCACGGCTTCCGCTGCACTACGGCACAGGTGGGCCGTCCTGCACGTGGAGACGATGGACACGAGGCACACCGCGGAGGAGGTGGCGGCCGTACTCGACCGCCAGATAGAGGAGTGGATTGGCGGGTGTCCACACCTCTCCCGCGGCTTCATTGTCACCGACAATGGAGCCAACGTTACCGCCGCTGTCGAGACAGTCATGGACTGTGTGAACATACGGTGTATGGCGCACACGCTCCATCTGACCGTCAGGGACGCCCTTGGCCTTAAGGAGCTGAAGGCGTCCCAGGAGAAGGGGGCCCGCCCCATCCCAGCTGCTGTTGCTGCCACGGCCACGCTTGTGGATAAGTCTCGCAAGCTGGCCGCCCACTTCCACCGCAGCGAGAAGTCCAGGAGACTGCTTCGCCAGAAGCAGGATGACCTTGGCCTTCCTCGCCATCTCATCCCTACGGATGTGGAGACGCGGTGGAACTCCACCTTCCTCCTGTTCCAGCGCCTGTTGGAGCAGGAGAGAGCCCTTGTCGCCCTGGCGAGGGACGAGTCCTTGGATGTCTGCGACTTCTCGAACGCAGAGTGGAAGCAGATGTCCGAGGCGGTGTCGGCACTCGAGACCTTCCAGCTTGCCATGAAGGGCTTGTGTGGCGACACCACTCCCTTGAGCCAGGCACTGCCCACAGCTGTTGGTCTAGAGAAGCTGATGGGTGGACTCCATATCTCTCTGACCACGCCAGAGGGTCGTGCTCTGGCTGGGAGGCTGAGGTCTGGGGTTGACAAGCGGCTCGTTGATGTGCTGGGAGACAGGGAGGAGTATGTCCTCGCTTGTCTCTGTCACCCAGCCCTCAAGGGCAATGCCGTGAGTGCCGATGAATTGCCCAGGTGGAAGGGCATCCTGGTCGAGAAGGTTAGGGAGGAGGAGGCCACTAGGGCCCGCAGAGACCAGGGTGTTGGTAGTGGTGCGGGGGCAGCCCTCGCGGCCCAACCCGCACCCAGCAGCAGCATGGGCGGCCAGCCGGCGTCAGCTTCCCCTTCCCCTCCCTCTTCCCAGTCCAGCAGCGCGGCATCCCAGGCGGCGCCATCGCAGCAGCCACTTGCTACCGACTCGAGATCCGCCCAGTGGTTTCAGCGGTTCTGCTATGGCGCCATGCCTGGTATGCGGGAGGCTCGACCTGCCAGGCCCCCCTCCAGTGCTGAGCAATGTGTTGCACAGTACTTGGAGGAGCCTGTGGAGGGAGACGGCGTGGACTGCGCACAGTTCTGGGCGAGCCGCCGCCAAGTCTGGCCGGACCTGGCGGTGGTGGCTGTGCACCTCCTCTCCTGCCCCCCAACCAGTGTCCAGAGCGAGCGGGTGTTTTCACGTGCCGGGGACGTGGTGACACCCTCTCGCTCCCGCTTGGACCCTGGTCTGGTGGAGCAGCTGGTCTTCCTTAAGGTGAACCTCCCCCTGTTGGGCTACCCCAAGCTGGAGTTTGAGCCGGGCGAGTGATTACCGTGGGTTGCCCCATGGTTGGTCACCTGCCTGGCTCGACCTCTGTGCTTATCCCTACCCTCCCCCCTTCCACCTCTAGCTGAGCTGACGTGACAGATGCTGAGCCGTGCCAGCCAGTCGCAGCGTGTAGTGTGCCCACACAGAGATGCAGTGGTAGTAGTAGTTGTAGTGCTGCGACTGGCCAGATGTTTACAATGCCCACGCCCACCTAAAAAGAAACCCAATGCTGACCAGCACAGGCCCTTTATCTATCCACCTGTCAGCATTTGGGGACCTGGCGTGGGCACGGCACACACCCCCAAAGTAGCACAGCCCACGGAGTACTAGACTTAGCGGCAGCGGCGGGTATACGTTCTAAAATGCAGTGTAGATATGTAAATACTGTATGTAAATAAACATGTAAATAATTTTTTCTTTAAAAACCCCATGTTAAAATCAAGCCTCAAAATTATGCAAGAGAAAGAAAAAAGAGGTAACAAAGGGAGAAGAAAATGATTGATGAATGCTAAATGAATTGATTTTATTGAAAATGTTACCAGAAATCATGTGTGGGGGGGCTTGGTTTACATGGAGAAAATGATTAGATGATTTTTTCAAATGAAATGAATGAATTATTATCATCTTATGTTCATCTTGATTGTGGTCACTGTTGATGTTGGCTGATGGCAAAAAACCCAAAACCATCAGAATAGCAATGAACTGGCTGCCAACACAACATATTGATTGATAACTGTGCAGGGGGGGAATTGGGTCTCTGTGTGTGTGTGTGTGTGTGTGTGTGTGTGTGTGTGTGTGTGGTGCAGGCTCAGTCTGTCTCTTCCTGTTGTGTGTCTGTCTGTCTGTCTGTCTGTGTGAATGGATGCCTAGCACTGTCTCTGTGTGTGGATGCTTTCTGTGTGTAGTGTGCTGTGTGTCTACATGTTTTTTTCCTCCCCCCAACTCCCTCCCCCCCAGGCCTCCCTCCATCCTTCCCCTCTCATCCTCTCCCCTTCCTCTTCACCACCTTCCATCCTCCCTCCCTTCCAGCCCACCACCGCCTCACCTGCCCCCAACCCCGGTCTGGCAGATGATGAGAGTCTGGTCTCTCCCACCGAAGCACACACGTGAGCACGTGTGTGCACAAATATGTGGCTGACCAACTCTGAGCCGGACCCTCCCCCCTTCACTCCCCTCTACATCCCTCTCCCCCTCCCCTTTCCTCCCCCCTGCCTCCCTCCCTGCCTCCCTCCCCCCTCCTAGCTAGCAGCGCACACATACACACACAAAACACTTCTGGTGGCAAGCACCACCAGCACACATGCACTCACACTGGTGCCACCACCTCTGCCTTGGGCCTCTGTGTCCTTCCTTGAGCAAACATGTGGTGGTGGACCAGAGAAGCATATCTTTTCCAGCAAGACAAAAGGCATGCACTCACTGCACACACACACACACACACACACACACACACACACACACACACACGAACGAAGAGGTGAAAAGACGAGAAGAGGCAACTTCTAGAACCAGCAGCAGCAGGTGAGTGTCGTGTAATTGTGTTGCTTCCCAAGGCCACTGCCCATGCTCAATGCTCAGTCTGCTGAAACTAAAGAACTAGCTACAATCATCCTTCCTCACATGCAGCTCAGCTGCACAGCACACTGACTAACTAGACACTACAGCTGGTGGTAGAGAAAACAGAAGTCTAGATTCTAGAAGATGTCCTGGTGGATTTTAAACTTTCAAATCTGTGCTAGGATTGCCTCGCCTCCTCCTCCTCCTCCTGCCTGTAATTGTGCCCTCTCCCCTTGCAGTTGCACCGTCGTGATGGGTTGGTGATGTGCGTGCGCCGTCTACTTAGCTCTCTCCTCCTCATGTTGGCTGGGCTTGCCAGGCACTGGCTGGCAGCAGCTGTTGGCTGTGTGCTAGGCTCAGGCTGTGGCGCGCGTGACTGGACTGGGAATGTTATTGTAGCGGCAACACTGGTTGTGGTGGTAGCAGTAGTAGCTGTTGTTGTTGCTGGGCTGGTGGCTGCTGGCCTGTGCTGACTCTGCGCACTTGGTCTGGTCTGGTCTGGTCTGGTAATTTGGATGCAGATGTAGGGTGTGTGTGCATCATCCATGGGGAGCATCAGAGCAGAGCAGAGCAGGTTGGCTGGCTTCTGTCTGTCGGGCCTAGTCAGTGGCAGGCACTGAGTGAGGCGGTGGTTTCTTTGGGCATCACGTCACCCATCATGCAGAGCGGCAGGTCTGCTGCTCTGCTGCTCCGCCTCCTGCTTCTTCTCTGTGTGTGCTGCTCTTGTGCTTAGTGTGCTGCTCCGCTGCTGCTGCTGTGCTGGCAGGCAGCACAGCAGTGGCCTTTTTGTTAGATCAGAGAGTGGGTGTTGTCTCTCTGAGTGTCCTCCTCTTACTTGCTTGGATAGGAGTGGTGGTAGTAGGTAGGCATTAAGATGGACTGACTAGGTGTTACGTGTTAGGGCGCCCAGAGAGAGGCGCCAAAAAGATGGGGTGGCAATTGTTGGGTTGCTCCTAGTATTATTGGTGAATTTCTGAAGAAAATTTTTTTTCCCATTGGCTAGAATGGGGGTTTGGGGCTGCCCCAGACCCACCTCTGTGGGGTGGCAGCACCCCCAAAGTGGGTCCGGGGCCATGGCAAAAATGCCCTCAGTCCCTCCCAGCAATCCCCGTAGAGATAGGAGTGATGGTTCTGTTGTTTTTCTGAGGTATTCTGAGTGTAGATTCTATGATAGCTAATGAGATTTCCAATGAGACACCATGAATCCACTCTCATTTGCTATCACAGAATCCACACTCACTCAGAACACCACAGAAAAACAACAGAACCATCATTCCTATCTCTCCGGGGATTGCTGGGAGGGACTGAGGGCATTTTTGCCATGGCCCCGGACCCACTTTGGTGGTGCTGCCACCCCACAGAGGTGGGTCTGGGGCAGCCCCAAACCCCCATTCTAGCCAATGGAAAAAAAATTTTCTTCAGAAATTCACCAATAATACTAGGAGCCACCAATTGCCTTGGGATTTTTGGGGTGGAGGACACCCATGGGTGGCTACCACCCACCCCAGCTTTTTGCCCCTAAGGGCTCCACATTGTGAGTTATGGGCAAAAATTTATTTTTTGAAAAAAATTTGTAAAAAATCAGAGGAAGGTCCAATAGACTTGAAATTTGGGTGGCAGGTAGAACACAATGTCCCCTTCAAAACCAGCCACTTTTTGTGATCCGAATCAGTTGGAAACCGAACCGGACCGGGGGGGTGGTCCGGCAAAACCAAAACCGAACCACCCCGGTCCGGTCCGGACCCGGTTCGGACCCGAACCGAACCGGGAGAACCGGTTTTATGCACATCCCTAGTCATTACGTCCACTCTACTGCTTTGCTGTAAAGTGGCCAGTAGATGGCAGTATCTGTCTATTGAAATGGCCCTTGACCCCTTATTTATGGTCAGCTTGAAGCAGATTAATCCACTGCTGTCTTGAGTTTTCAGTAATGTTTTAATCCAAATCTGGTATTTTGGGAAACTCCTTCAGCATGGGGAACCAACTTCTCCTTCTGCTACTTCATTGTTTTTCCCCCCATTCTTTTATATGCCATTTATTCTTGGATATACTGTAACTGACATCTGCACACTTACTGCTCATTCTTATGGGAGCTTTGACTAGCTCAAATGGAACTCCAGCCCATCATTTGTAATGCTATTTGCTCAGCCAAAATTTTTTTTTTTAAATTTTAATTTTTGAAACATGTTAATCTTTTTTATTGGTTGTTTTTATTGTTTGGTAAATCAGCGTTAGAACTTGCATTTTGGGCGGTATAAAAATATGCCAAATAAGTATATAAATAAATAAATAAATAAATAAATAAATAAATAAATAAATAAATAAATAATCAAGATTATTGTCGTAACAGTTAAAGATTGAAGACATGATGCAAAGGAGACATAATAAATGCATCATTACACCAGTATCGTTGTTTATTTTTCAAGACAATTATATTGATGGCAGAACAATTTGATTATATTAAGATTATCCTTAAAGACAGCTGTAGACCTTATTTCTCTGGACTCCCACTGGAAAAATCTGAAAAGGTTTGATAAGTAAAAAAATCTCCACACATTTAGCATAAAAAAGATCTGAAACTAAGAATTCAAATCACAACCTAACAGATCCAATGATACAATCAATGCAAAAAACCATATAAGAAATGAAATATATTAACCTTGACTTTATTATAAATCATGGAATCATATAGAAATCGTAATAGTAATTGATCATACTAAGTAAAAATACCAATGCTGTCATTTTGCTTATATTATGCACTATATAGTTCTTTTTTATTGGATGTTATTTAGTGGATCTCATGTTTTATAAGTATTTTTACTTTGTAAGATCAGTTACTATTACTATTTCTATATGATTCCATGATTTATAACACAGTCAAGGTGAATATTATTTCATTTCTTATGCTTTTTTGCGTTCATTTTATCATCGGATCTGTTGGGTTGTGATTTGAATAAGTAAACAAAGTCTTTCCCAGTTAGTTTTGTACAATGTGTGAAAGACTTTCACACACCATTTCATGCAACAACCACAAAACATGGCTTCTGTGTAAGGAAACAGCAACCTTTTTTCACATCCTCAGGCTGCCAAACTAGCTCTATCCTCAGAGTAGCACTACCCAATAAACTGTATGATCAAGATTCACGTTCATAATTGTGCTTGAAAATGTCAGGATTGCTGCCCCTGTAAGAGAAGCTGTTGGGATCCACGGTATTCATGCGTAAGTGGTTCAGAGTTAGATGAAGCCAATTTAAGGCATTATGGGGATAGTCATTCAGTGTACATGAATTCGGTCAGAGAGAGCAGCCAATCCAGTGACTGCCCTCATCCCAGACCTAGTCCCCCTTTGGAGCAAACGTCATGGCATGGGTAAGAATCTTCATCACAATCTCATATAGGCTTTTGGCAATAATTAGTGCTAAGGTGGGAACCACAACACTAAAGGAATACTGAGTGTCTGTGGCCAGGAAGTAGGTCATGCAGAGAACGGACTGCCCTATTTCAATGTCATCTTTTCAAAGAGGTAAAGAAGCAGTGGTCAGAGGCTCTCTTAGCCCTGGGCTTCGAGGCCAAAGTCCAGGGCCTCCACACCCCTTGCCCCCCCCTAATCTTCTCTAGTCTGTCCTGGGTGGTGTGGTTTGTGCCCTCAATAACCTATGTGTTAAAAATGATGGTTAACTTGCAGCAGGGGCCTTTCGGTCCAGGCTCCAAAATTACCTTGGTGCTCCTCTGACAGTGGTAAAGGATTCATTTTCAAAATATCAGGATTCCAAGCACACTACCTTATCTAAAATAAGAATGTGGCTGTCCTACATTGAAAACCCAATCCTGGCCAGACTGTGTGAAAGATGGGTGCCCTCATGCACATAATTTAAAAGGCACATGCAGAAGGAAGGAAAGATGGTTGGAAATCGTCCCTCCACCATTGTGCAACAAAAACTGCTGGTGTGTTGGCACAGCATTAGTCTGGGTGTAAGACAATGTGATTTAACCTAAGAACCAGGGGTGTAGCTAGCCTGCTGGGGGCCCGAAGCGGCCGCGGCGGGTGCCCCGATAGCCCCGTCCCCTGCCTCTGACGTCAGACGCAGGGGATAGCCACGCCCGCACGTCTGACGTCAGATGCGGGGGGCATGGTCTGGCTCCCGAACGGAGCCTTGAGGCTCCGTTCGGGAGAAGCGACTTAACTGCTGAAGGGGCCATGTGGCCCCTTCAGCACTTAAACAAAGGCTGGTGCTGCATTCGCAGCGCAGCCCAGGAGCGGCTCTTCCCTGCAGGGAAGAGACGCTTCTGGGCTGCGTTGCAAACACAGCACCAGTCTTAGCTCCTGAAGGGGCCGCGTGGCCCCTTCAGAAGCTACTTAGGCTGGCACTACATTGGCAGCACCAGCCTTTGATTAGCTCTCAAAGGGGCCGCACGGCCCCCGCTCGGGAGCTAAACTACCGTCCCCGCGTCTGACATCAGATGCAGGGGGCTTGTCAGGGCCGCGAATGACGGCTCCTGATTGGGCACGGCTCGGGTTCTTTGAACCCGTTCGCCCAATTATAGCTACGCCCCTGCTAAGAACATCTTCAGTTTGTAGAAGAAGCTCCATTAGGATTATTGATCATATGTAGCTTCATAGTTTATTTAATAGAGATATTCGGCTAGCACTGTTTTCACTTATTTTGTCTAGATTCCCAGGTAAGCCACCAGTGTTTTATGTGTCTCTCCTTTTGTCCAACAGTTATATTAATGTTTCCACGTATGTGGTAAAATTCTGCTACATTGCAAACTAGTAAGGAAGCTATTGGTAAAATGATGAGTGTCGATTGTATTATATATTGTTATATTGCAAACAGTGTTTTGGAAGAAAGTACTGGCAGAATTTTGATTGCTGGAGGTTACTACTTATCTATTGTCTTTTTGTCTGATCAATGATTGAAATAAAGATCCCATTCCATTCCAGTGAAAGTGGTATACCTTTTCCTGCTAAATTATTGGTGACCAAGTATGCTGATCATGCAAGGGTCCCAATAACATGTGAGAATTATGAGTAGATACAATAAATGCTATCCACTAATGTACAGGCTAACTTTATGTGTAGTGCTGAGCTTGAAGTTCAGCCAATCTGCTGGAATCCCAAGCAGGCACACATTCTGTACTTCCAGTCTCAAGAATAGTATGCCAAGATTAGGTGTGATGTCCAAAGAGCTGTGCATGAACTGATCAAATGGATCTACCTGTCTATCTATCTATTTCTATACTGCCCTTCCAAAAATGGCTCAGGGTAGTTTACAACAAAATAAGAACAATTAAAATCAATTAATTAAAATAAAAACTAAATCAATTAAACAATTAAAATTGACATTAAAATTTAAAACCATAGATCTAATGAAAAGCCTGGGTGAATAAATGCCAGAGATGAGGAGGCCCTTATTTCAACAGGGAACACATTCCAAAGTCCAGGTACAGTGATGGAAAAGGCCCGTTTCCAAGGAGCCTCCAAACGAGGCAAAATTCTCTAGATGATCTTAACAGGTGGGGGGGCTCATGGTGAAGAAGACATTCTCTAAAATACCCTGGCCATAAGCTGTTGAGGGCTTTATAGGTAATGACCAGCACCTTGTATTTTGCCTGGAAATGTATCAGCAGCCAGTATAGTTCTTTCAGAAAAGGAATAATATGGTATCTCCTAGATGACCCAGAGACCAACCTGACTGCTGCATTCTGAACCAACTGCAGTTTCTGGACTACGTACAAAGGCAGCCCCACATAGAGCACATTGCAGTAATCCAGCCTAGAGGTTACCAGCACATGTACCACCATTTTGAGGTCATTCATCTGAAGAAACAGACGCAGCTGGCCTGTCAGCTGAAGCTGGTAAATAGTAGGGATGTGCTGGCCTGGTTTGGTTCAAGTTTGGACCAAACTCGAACCTGACCAGACCAGTTTGGTCTGACACCCCTTAGAAACTGCCCCCCCTTCAAAGTTTGGTTCAGTCTGGGGGGGGGAATCGCAAAGTATTTTGATTTTTTTAAACCTTTAGCCCCTTTGTTGGGCTTCCTTTAGGCCGCGGGGGAGGGATGTCCATGAAGGTTCCCCCTCCCCCACCAGCCTCATTCCTCACCACCGCGGCCCATTTTACCATCATTTTTGGCCCATTCAGACCTCTGTAACTTGAAGTGGTTGCCATTTTCTCCACCAGTGCACTTGCACAAATGGCCAACATGAATTCGAGGGATTTATTGCAATCCTTTTAAATTTCAGACCTGTGCTTAGTGTTTGCCCATGTCTTTTAGGGCACTAGCATATTGTTGTCTCTTGCTCACAAGAGAAGCAGCAGGTAGTTTGGTCTGAATTCAGCCTGAACTGCCACTGACTGTGACTTGTTTTGGTCATACCAACCAGGTGGACGAGTCAAACCAATCAACTGGCTTGAACCAGTTCAGAACGGTTTGTGATCGAACCGCTCGGTTTGACTGTGAACCGATCCATGCACACCCCTAGTTCCAGTGTGCATCTTGGAAGTTCAGATTCTGTGACTTCAGCAGAGAGAGTTAAACATAGTATTTTATTCAGGAGAAGTCATACACAAGTATCTCTCATCTAGCAGCCACAAGATTTAACTACTGCAGTAAAACATGTCAGATTCCCCATCCCGCTTGTAGAAACCTTGTAGACAAACATTCCGCACCAGCTGTGAGTGCCATACCTCATAATAGAGGCCTGGGATCAGGGCTGCCCAATGAGCCTGCACAGAAATAATAACCTGGGATTTTTGCACCAGGGTAGGGTGGCTCCTTCCATCAAGCCACAGCTGAAGGACCTCCCAAAATACTCTTGCAATTGCCAAAGGCCTTTTCATTGAGACCACAAGCTAGAGAGCAATTTGGCAAGAATCTCATTTCCTGTCCAAATCTGCTGGGAAACATTCTTGTTCCTCACAACTCCATTATCCCTGCAGGATAAGCGACAACCTGAATCCATCTCTCAAAAAAGCAGGTGGGCTAGGGGAAGTTCCATTCTTAGTCTTAGTGTCATCTTTCCCTCCATCCCCTCTCCTATAGTGAGTTATTTCAGAAGCATCTATAAAGAGACCAAAATACTTGACCAACGGAAGCTAAAATTGTCCTAGGAGCTGTTGGTCTTTTTCTCCCCTCCTCCTCTCAGTGCTTGAAACAGCCCAAGGTCTTGAGGTATCTGGTTCACACCCTCCTATCTGCCCCACTCCTGAGAGAGCTCACCCCACCACTACCAACACACACACACACACACACACACACACACACACACACACACACACACACACCCCACCTTGGTGTGGGAAGATAGCAGGCATAGGAGATGTCCCCAAGCCTTGAATAAAACAGCAAATGATATAAAACATGACTCATTATGGGCAGGGAATCATACCTTCATCATCTATATCCCCCCCCCCCCAACTTTCCTATCATGAATCTTCCCCTGACCTTCCTTGGGGAAGCAGGTGGAGAACACGTGAGGTGAGTCTGATTTACAAAGGAAAAGAGGAAAAGAGTGGAGATGGAAAGGAAAAGGAAATGAGAGGAGAGCTGCTTTTGTGGTAAAGGTAAAGTGTGCCATTTGGTCGGTGTTGACTCCTGGAGACCACAAAGTCCTATGGTTGTCTTTGGTAGAATACAAGAGAGCTTTACTTTTGCCTCCTCTTGTGCAATATGAGATGATGCCTTTCAGCATCTTCCTATATCACTGCTGCCTGATATAGGTGTTTCCCATAGTCTGGGAAACATACCAGCGGGGACTCAACCCGGCAACCTCTGGCTTGTTAATCAAGTAATTTCTATGCTCCTTGTTCCTGCTTTTAAGGGCCCCCTTGCTAGCAGCTCTCTTGGTGTGTTTCTTTTTGTATTTAGATTTTTTTGGGAATGGATCTGAGGAAGATGACTCCGCTGATGATGAGGAAGGGAGCTTATGTTTTTTAGATATTTTACCCTTCTTAGGAGAGTTTAATTGATACAGAGTCTCAACTATGGCACTGCGAAACAGGAGGCTGGTTTGGGCACAGTCCGTGTCTTGCTGGCTGCTGGCAGGGGACAAACAGGCGGTTTTTCTTGCATCTTGTCGGAGGGCTCTCTGGCAGCTGACGGAGACGCTGGCGGAGGTGGCAAACTGGGAGGTCTGGAGCACTCTGGGAATGAAGGCTTTGGTCATCCTGTGGGGATGCAAATGTTCCTCATGCGCCCTGCGTGCTCCATACACAGGGGGAAGGAAGGAGGAAAGGGAAGGGAAGAGATCGAGAAAAGATAGAAGTGTTTTTTTTTAAAAAAAAAGTCTATGGAGAATAAAGAGGTTGAAAATCTAGGGGAGGTGGAGAAGATATTGTATAGGAAAGGAAACTGTAAGTGGTAAACAAGAAGGAATTATGGAGGAATTGAGAGAGGAAACCTGCCAGGAGCAATGCCAGACTGAAAGAACTGGGCGGAGTCCTCCCCCTCAGGCTCTTAAGGCTTCCTATCTTCAGCTCATTATCATAGTCCTGCCCAGGAGCACACAAGCGGGATAACCCATAGAGATGGCCTTGATTGCAGCAACAGAGAAAGAGTGAGCAAGTGAAGCCAATCTTGTCCTGCAAGATCAATGTATCTTTGTGTGTACAGCTACAAACAAATTCATGATTGACTCTTGTTGCTAATATTAATAGTTTCACGGCAAACATTTCTGTGCTGCATGTCAGAGCTAGCTTTTGAAGCTGGAAAGATGATGGCATTAAAAAATAATAATTGTGCCTTTAATTCCAAAATTGACTGGAATACTCTTCAGTAGATATTTTCTGTGGAATGCTTGGTAGATGTGTCTGCTTAAAGGCTTTAAAGTCTCATTATAACATTTCCCCTTAAGGCACATATTGAGGCTCATTTTTAATCACTCTTAAATCTTCCTTCTCATGCACCCTTATTAAGGTGAAAGAGCTTGAAAACACACACATTTAGAATGGAAACTCTCAACAGTCATCTAAATTGTATTGGTTATTTTCTGTTACTTCTGCTGTTTGGGGTATGTTCTGAAGACCACTTCACTGGCTTCCAAATACAGTTCTTGAAAAGTGAATATCAAAATGTACAAATCACACATCAAACAAATAAGAGGTGGATCTACAATTGAGCAAACATGTGCAATGAACATGGGCGGCCACTGTGTGGCCACTGTATGGAGCACTGCATGAATTTCCGACATATATAATAATTTCCCCTTAGGGATTAATGGGAAAAATAAAAAAGATTAATAATTCTTGAATGGCTGTGCAAAAAGCTCTGAAATATTGATGGTGTTCCTACATTATAATAGCATTAAATGTGTAGGTGCTCAAGGAGGTCAACCCACCTGTTGATCTTAAATGAATTTTTTAATTAAAAAACACCCATCAAAAATTAACGGGTGGACTGAGAAGGCCATGACAATTTAACAGATATTCATGACTGGTATCCGAAACCTATTGTACAAAAAAGATTTTTAAAAGATAGACAATAAGAAGGGATAAACTAAAATTAGCATTACCACAATCTTTTACAATACCATCAAATCATATTTCAAATTTTACCCATGATACAAGAAATTTAGCTTTTAGTTCAAAGATTTCCCTCTTCACAAAATTTCTGGTAAAAGCTGTTAAATAAGAGGGAATATAAAAGCAATTCTTCAATTAGCAGCAACTAATTACGTATAACGGACACCATTACCTCAGCAATTATAATATGTACGAATGTTTACATGTAAAAATGTTACATGTAATCCAACAGATTGGCTGACCTTCCAGCTCAGCACTACACATGAAGTTAGCCTGTACTTTAGTGGATAGTATTTATTGTATCTACCCATAATTCTCACATGTTATTGGGACCCTTGCATGATCAGCATATTTGGTCACCAATAATTTAGCAGGAAAGGGATACAACTTTCACTGGAATGGAATGCGATTTTTATTTCAGTCATCGATCAGACAAAAAGACAATACAATAGATAAGTAGTAACCTCCAGCAATCACAATTCTGCCAGTACTTTCTTCCAAAACTCTGTTTGCAATATAACAATATATAATACAATCGTCACCCATCATTTTACCAATGGCTTCCTTACGCAGCTTGCAATGTAGCAAAATTTAATATCACAGTTGGACAAAAGGAGAGACACACAAAACGTTGGTGGCTTAGCTGGGAATCTAGACAAAATAGGTTACAACAGTGCTAGCCGAATATCTCTATAAAATAAACAGTGAAGCTACATCTGATCAATCGTTCAAATGGAGCTTCTTCTACAAAATGAAGATGTTCTTAGGTTATATCCCATTGTCTTACACCCAGACTAATGCTGTGCCAACATACCAGCATTTTCAGTTGCACAGTGGTGGAGGGACAATTTTCAACCATCTTTCCTTCCTTCTGCATGTGCCTGTCCCTTACAAATTATGTTCATGAGGGCTGCACAGCCCTCAGGAACACAGTTTCAAGAGGCACAAGTGATTGCAAAGGACAAGAAAGAACATCAAAAATTGCCCCATCTTTGTTGCACGGGGAGAACAACTGGGCCTATCCATCCCCAGCACAGCACCCGTCTAGTGGATGTTGCTGGTGTCTATCTTATGTTTCTTTTTTAGATTGTGAGCCCATTGGGGAAAGAGAGCCATTTTATTTATTTATATCTATGGAAACAGCTCTGGGAACTTTTGTTGAAAAGGGCTTTTCGTCGTATTCATTGTGCAACAGAAAACATTGTCGTGTTGATTCAGTCTGGTCTGGATGTTGGCCATTGTATTTTACACTTGTTAGTGATATGTTTTTGTTTTGGGGTTTTTTGTTAACTTGTGCTTGTTTTAACATGAAAGACATCATTAAAACAATCATTACAGCCATTAGAAGAAAAATCATTAGAAGTAGGAATCATTCAAATAAATAAATATGCATAAGGGATGTTTTTCAGGCTGTGTCCTGACCATGCTAAACTGGAAAACAGCATCCATCTCTCACACAGTCTGGCCAGGATTGGGTTTTCAATGTAGGACAGCCACATTATTATTTTAGAGAAGGTATTGTGCTTGGAATCCTGACATTTTGGAGATGAATCCTTTACCACTGTCAGAGGAGCACCAAGGTACTTTTGGAGCCTGGACCTAAAGACCTTTGGAGAGCCCCCCACTGCAAGTTAATCATACCAAGTTAATCATTTTTAACGTTAGGTTATTTAGGGCAAAAACCACACCACCCAGGACAAACTAAAGAGGATCTGGGGGGGCAGGGGGTGTGGAGGTCCTGGACACTGGCCTCGAAGCCCAGGGCTAAGAGAGCCTCTGACCACTGCTTCTTTACCTCTTTGAAAAGATGACATTGAAATAGGGCAGTCCGTTCTCTGCATGACCTACTTCCTGGCCACAGACACTCAGCATTCCTATAGTGTTGTGTTTCCCACCTTAGCTTTCAATTATTGCCAAAAGCCTATATGAGTTCGTGATTAAGATTCTTACCCGTGCCATGAAGCTTACTCCAAAGGGGGACAAGGGCTGGGAAGAGGGCAGTCACTAGATTGGCTGCTCTCTCTGTCCAAATTCATGTATACTGAATGTATACCCCCACAATGCCTTACGTTGGCTTCATCTAACTCTGTACCACTTAGAGGTGAATACAGTGGAGCCTAACAGCTTCTCTTACAGGGGCAGCAAGCCGGGCATTTTCAAGCACAATTATGAACGCAAATCTTGATCATACAGTTTATTGGGTAGTGCTAGTCTGAGTGGTGGATAGAGCTAGTTTGGCAGCCTGAGGGCGTGAAAAAAGGTTGCTGTTTCCTTACACCAGAAGCCATGTTTTGTGGTTGTTGCATGAAAAGGTGTGTGAAAGTCTTTCACACATTGTACAAAACTAACTGGGAAAGACTTTGTTTACTTATTCAAATCACAACCCAACAGATCCGATGATAAAATGAACGCAAAAAAGCATAAGAAATGAAATAATATTCACCTTGACTGTGTTATAAATCATGGAATCATATAGAAATAGTAATAGTAATTGATCTTACAAAGTAAAAATACTTATAAAACATGAGATCCACTAAATAACATCCAATCAAAAAAGAACTACATAGTGCATAATATAAGCAAAGTGACAGCGTTGGTATTTTTACTTAGTATGATCAATTACTATTACGATTTCTATATGATTCCATGATTTATAATACAGTCAAGGTTGATATATTTCATTACTTATATGTTTTTTTGCATTGATTGTATCATTGGAACTATTCGGCTGTGGTTTGAATTCTTAGATTCATATCTTTTTACGCTAAATGTGTGAAGGTTTTTTTTACCTATCAAACCTTTTCAGATTTTTCCAGTGGGAGTCCAGGGCTGAGCTTCAAAGAGAAATAAGGTCTACAGCTGTCGTTAAGGATAACCTTAATATAATCAAATTGTTCTGCCATCAATATACTTCTCATGGGAAAAAACAACAATATTGGTGTTATGATGCATTTATTATGTCTCCTTTGTATTATATCTTCAATCTTTAACTTTTACGACTGTAAGGGCTGGGCCATGCACAGAGACCAGTTGGAATACTGGGAAGAAGAGGCACAATTCTAAAGAGCAGATTATTCCCCTCCCCTTTTGCTTTGCTGTTTGTAGACAGAGCAGGAGGGCCTGGCTGACTCCAGTGGATGGAATTCAAGGTAAGTACGCCTAGGCTAGTAGGCCTTTGGTTTCAAATGTGTGTTTCAGTTAGTGTTGGCAACTCCTACTGAACCAATTTCTGCATGACCCCTAGCCCCTGCAATGTTTTTCAAAATAATAACCCAGGGGGACAGACCTGCCTGCTTCTCAAAGTGGTTTACATAGCAAAAGGAATGAGAAAATTTCCCTATACTGAGACTATTCTTATGAGCAGCCAAAACAGGGCTAAGGAAGCCAAGCCCGGACTTAGCTGATTGTAAAAACCAGTGGGATTGTGCCCAATCCTGGCAGCACATCAGTGGCAAAGCCGCCAAAGAGGCCAGCCTCTTAAATCGGGTTAAGAGAATGAGCGCTCCTTTAGCCCTGTTTTTTCTATTTTTCTGCCAGCACCGTCTGCTTCCTGCCACGGCTAGGAGACTGTGGGGCTCTCACGTGTCATTGGTGGGATATCCAGAATCCCTGCAAGTGTGTGGTGCATTATGGGATTTCTGGGACCTGGATAACGTATCCGGGCCCCCGACCCTCCACGCTTACTGGGGCAGTTGAGGATCATCTGATTGGAACCAAATTGGGTCTTTTGTAGGGACGCATATAGACACCTTAACAGGTGTTTATAATACTACTTCCACCATTTTAAAAAAAGTTAGAAACTTCAAAATAGGATTTAATTTGGATGCCAACAACTACCAATGTGCCAGAGTTTTAACATATATTTCTCTAATGTTTACAGATGAAGTAGAGATCACATTTTTTGCCACATTTCTGAATAAGTAGTAGTCTTTGTATCTGCTGACTCTATGGTTGACATCCTAACCAAAGAAGCAGATAAGAACCAGGAAGACATGCCCATGTTGTGGAGAGCTCTTTTCTTTTTTCATCTTTCTTCTCTCTCTTCTTTTTCTTTTGGGGTTAAGCAAGAATGTGGCACAAACTGCACATCAAGCTGAAATTTCCTAAAAAGCCATTAGCTGTTTCCCATTAGCTATGCATAGGGCTCAGCTATCTTCCCATCCTGCTTTGGATCTTTCTAAGTGCAAAGGGTTCTAGTGTTATGACTCCCATGGGGGTCGTGGAGGATGATTCCTCAGATGAAGACCCATAGCAGGGAGAGCAGGCTGAAACTCTGGTCGACTCAGCAGAGCCAGAGCTGACAGGCCTGCAGGCCCCACTGCTTCCTTCCCTCCCTCCTCTTGATGACGTTTCCAAGGCCGCTGAAGTCGAGGTGCCTGCCCCAGATCCCCAGCAGTGACGTTTGGCCAGAGTACAGGCTCAGAGTACGGAATGCCATAGGTCAAAGAGGCTGGTCAGAAGGAACAGGTGTCCCAGCTCTGGCCCGGCTGCATCTCACTGACAAGGCCGAACTGCAGTGATGGGCAGGGCTCTCATTCCTGTCTGTCAGCTCTCCCTTCCCCTCTGAAAAGAGTGGTTTTCATAGCTCCTGGGCAGTTGGCCTAGGCAAGTCATTACAACTAGGGATGTGTGAATTGATTTGGGTACAAATTGATTTATACACAAATCTAGCCGATTCGGGTGATTTGGAGACAGAACAAATCACCCCTGTGGTCCATTGGCAAGATTCAGGTCTAAATCGAATTGTGTCAGATTCTATTCAAATTGATCCAAGATTTCGATTCCTCCTATTAATTTCCCCAGATTCACAACTTTCATTTTTAACCAAAAAAAAAAAGCTAAACTCTAGCCCTTGCAGAAGTGGAGTTATGGAGCAAAATGTGGAGTCATAGTTTTCAAGTGTTTGGATTATTTGGTGTATAATACCTTTCCTCATAAAGAATGAGGATTCATTGCATACCTTCATTTCTTCTATTCATTTTGACTGTCACTGGACAGTGCCAACTGTCAACTGCAATGTGTCAGCTACACACACACACACACACACACACACACACACACACACACACACTATTTTTAATGAATTTTTGAAGTGCTTAGATTCTTTGGTGTCTTTATTACACACCTTCATTTCTTCTGTTCATTTTGACGCCATTGCTTTGCAGGTGGGGGGTGTAGTTGGCACATGGCAGTTGACAGTTGGCACTGTCCAAAGACAGTCAACATGAATATAAGAAATGAAAGTGTGTAATGAATCCTCATAGGAAATTCATTGAGGAAAGTTATTATGCACCAAAGAATCCAAACACTTGAAAAATAGTGACCACACATTTTGCTTGATAACTCCACTTCAACAAGGGCTAGAGCTTAGCTTTAAAAAATAAATAAATAAATAAATAAAGCTGGGGATGCATTTTAGGGTTAGGATAGGGGAACATAAGATCCCCATTATGTCCTATGGTGGAAATATACAAGATCAGTAAAAAATAAAAAAATCATTAAATTTCAACCAAGTGCCCCACTATCTTGAAATATGGGTCATAGGTGGCACCCATGGGGACCTACCGACCATCCTAATTTGGTGCGTCTAGGACCTTTATAAGTGGTCCAAATTGATCTGAATCCAAATCAAATTGAATCAAATCCAAATCAAATCTGGGGTGATTCGCGGGGAGAGATTCGGACACAAAACAAATCGGGGTGTTTCAATTTGGGCTGAAAGCAAATAAAAAAAATTTGTGCACATCCCTACTCTGCACTTTATTTTTGGGGGAAATGTACACTCAAGGAGGTCATTAACACAATCAAAACCTGTGTTCTACCTGTGTTTGGGACCTGTGTGTGCTCCCAATTTTGGGTTCTGTAGAAGCTGTTGGAAGTGAAGGACTTTGCACTGCCTCATGCCTCAATGGGGGGCAGACTAGTGAGTCAGAGGGCTAGAGAGGTCAAGACATTGGTCATTCCGCCTCTCTACTGCTCTGACACTATCCCTTTGATATGTAGATTGCTACTCCCAGCGATTTCCTTCCTTCCTTCCTTCCTTCCTTCCTTCCTTCCTTCCTTCCTTCCTTCCTTCCTTCCTTCCTTCCTTCTCCCTATCGCACACACTCGCCTCTCTCTCTGCACCATGTGTACAAAGAGATGCCAACAGCATCTGTCTGCATCCAGCTAGCTAGCTAGATTAGAGATACTGAGGCTATTCACACGATTGAAGAAAATCAGGCTAACCTCCACTAGCCCGATTTTCTTCAGTCGTGAGAACCACAGACCTCGGCTGCGAGCCCAGTGGTTCTTGAGCAGCTAACCCACTCAAGCAGCCCACCCCTTAGCCTGGGTTTGCAGAGTGTGTGCTCCTCAAACCCGGGCTATCAGATCATGAGTAGCCGCGGTGCGGCTCCATACCGCGGCGACTCACGAGGAGACCCCCAGAGGGGCGGCGAAAAGCCACCTCCCTGCTCCGGGGGTCTTGCCAGCATGCCCTGCACACTCGCTGGAGCATGCAGGGGCTCCCCCAGCCCCCCCCCAGCACCTGCTGGCTCCGTCACGGAGTTGGCAATTGTGTGGGTGGTCGATCCTGCTGCCAAGGGCTCCCTCCCCACTTGTGTGCGAGGAGAGCAGGCATAGCCCACTCTCCCCACTAACCGCCCCAAACCCGGTCTCACAGATTGTGAGACCCAGCTCACTATCTCTCCACTTTCCTATCTAGAATGGAGTTCCCCAATAAAGACTCCTCATATTGATTTGAAACTATGAACTGGCTCCAAGTTTCTTTTGGCTCTTAGCAGACACGCATGCCTGGTCAAACTCTGCTGTGCTTTGCCTCTGTGCACTCTGCAGTAATAGAAGGGTATCTCTTACCAGAGAGGATTCCCAACAGAAGCAAGGTAGGAAAAAAACCTGGGTAGAAGTGCTTGTGTAGAAGCAAGGTAGGAAGAAAACCTGAGTAGCTTTTCTTCATATCTTGCTTCTACATAATGAGGCTGGTCTCACAATCGGAGAAACCAGGCTCCAGAGGATTTCCGAGGAGACCAGGCTAAGCCGGCTCTCCCTGCAGACAAGCAGGGTAGCAGCTCTGGGTGGCTGCAGAGGATGCCCACATGACTGCCGGCTCCATTACAGAGCCGGCGGGGGCTGCGATGATCGGGGGCCGAACAGCCCCGGGAAGCTCCAGCATGCCCTGCGCCATGCCGGGAGGCTGCTTTTAAGTCTCTCAGTCTACTCATGGGGTCTCGTGGGGTCTACTCGTGAGTTGCCTCGGCACAGAGCTGCATCGTGGCAACACACAAGCACAAAGATGGGGTTAGCGGAGCGCTCACTCCACTAACCTCGGCTAAGGGCCGGAGCGATTAAGCAAGTTACTTGCTTGTAAACCCCCCTGGCTCTAGGTGGGTGCCTACCACCCACCCTGGTTTTGTGCTCCTAGGTGCTTCACATGGGGAATAATGGGCTGGTATGATACCCCATTATACCCTATGTAGAACCTTTTAGATCCAGTTCGAATTGGGTTTGAATTCGAACTGAACTGGGGTTTGAGCAAAACCAAAACCAAGCCTACCCACTCTAGTTCAAAGCTGTTTTGAATTTGAATGAAACAGGTCAAGCCAGTTTTGTGCACATCCCTAGTTGGAGGGACATTACCTCCATTTCTTAAGGACAGCCATGTCTGGGCTGCAATCCAGACAGTATGCAGTGCTCCATAGGGACCCCATAAAGAGGCCAGCCTCTTAAATGGGGTTAAGGGAGTGAGTGTTCCTTTAGCCCTGTTTTTCCCCTCTATTTTCTGCTTACAGCTGGGGCTAGGAGACTGCGGGGCTCTCGCCTGTCACCAGTGGGGTATCCAGAATCCCTGCAAGTGTGAGGTGCATAATGGGATTTCTGGGACCTGGATGATGTATCTGGGCCCCCGACCCTCCACGCTTCCTGGGGCAGTCGAGAATCATCTGATTGGAACCAGATTGGATCTACTGTAGGAACACATATAGACACCTCAACAGGTGTTTTTAAAACTTCTTCCACCCTTTTTTTTTTTTTTTTTTGGAAAAATTGGAAAATTCAAAATAGTATTTAATTTGGATGCCAACAACTACCGGTGTTCCAGAGTTTTAACATATATTTCCGTAACATATCAAGATGAAATAGAGATCACATTTTTTGCCACATTTCTGAATAAGTAGTATTCTCTGTATCTGCTGGCTCTATGGTTGACATCCTAACCAAAGGAGCAGATATGACCCAGGAAGACATGCCCATGCTGTGGATAGCTCTTTTCTTTTCTTTTCTTTTCTTTTCTTTTCTTTTCTTTTCTTTTCTTTTCTTTTGGGGTTAAGCAAGAATGTGGCACAAACTGCACATCAAGCTGAAATTTCCTAAAATGCCATTAGCTGGTTCACATTAGCTACGCATAGGGCTCAGCTATTTTTCCTTCCTGCTTTGGAACTTTCTAAGTGCAAAGGAATAGCTCCCCAGACTTTGCTTTTCCAAGCAACTCTGCACTAGTGTGATGACTCCCATGGGGGTCGTGGAGGAGGATTCCTCAGATGAAGACCCAGAGTAGGCTGAAACTCCGGTCGACTCAACAGTGCCAGAGCTGACAGGCCTGCAGGCCCCTCTGCCTCCTTCCCTCCATCCTCCTGATGAAGCCTCCAAGGCCACTGTAGTCGAGGTGCCTGCCCAAGATCCCCAACAGCGACATTTGGCCAGAATACAGGCCCAGAGGGAGGAAAGCCATAGGTCGGAGAGGCTGGTCAAAAGGAACAGGTGTCCCAGCTCTGGCCCGGCTGCATCTCCCTGACAAGGCCCAGCTGCGGTGATGGGCAGGGCTCTCAGCACACTGCCTATTTAGAGCAGCCTGAAAGCTGGGTATGTGCTGGAAACAACATCTGTGGTGACCAGTCCTACTATGAGCAACCCTGATCTAGAATTATGGACCTTTTTGTTGTCTGACCCCAATTAATGTTTACCTCCCATCCTGTGGGATTCCCAGTGTTGACTTCCAGCAACGTTTTTGACAACTCTCCATTCCTGTCTGTTCGCTCTCCCTTCCCCTCTGAAAAGAATGGTTTTCGCAGCTCCTGGGCAGTTGGCCTAGGCAAGTCATTACAACTAGGGATGTTTGAATTGATTTGGGTACAAATTGATTTGTACACAAATCTAGCTGATTTGGGTGATTTGGAGACAGAACAAATCACCCCTGTGGTCAATTGGCAAGATTCAGGTCCAAATCGAATTGTGCCAGATTCGATTCAAATCGATTGAAGATTTGGATTCCTCCTATTAATTTCCCGAGATTCTCAGCTTTCATTAAAAAGCAAAAGGCTAAGTTCTAGGAATTTTTTTCAAGTGTTTAGACTCTGGTGTCTAATAACCTTTCCTCATAATGAATCCCTATGAGGATTCATTACACACCAAAGAGTCTAAACAGCTCAAAAATTCCTGAAAGATAAACTTGAGTACCCAGTGGCTTGCAGATTTGGGGGTAGTTGGCACATGGAATGCCACTAATTTCCTATCCCCCACCTGCAAAGCAGGGGGGTCAAAATGAACAGAAGAAATGAAGCTGTGTAATAAAGACACCAAAAAATCTAAGCACTTCAAACATTCGTTAAAAATAGTGTGGGTGTGGGTGTGTAGTTGACACATGGCAGTTGACAGTTGGCAATGTATATACCACCTAGTATAAAAATCTTGAGGCGGTGTACAGAATTAAAACATAAAATACAACACATTTAAAATCCATAAGATAAAAATTAGATTAAAACATGTTAAAAGCACATAAGAAAAGCAAGCTTACGAGATCACCCAGCTCTCGCTCTCACTCTCGCTCTCTCTCTCTCTCCCTCCCTCCCTCCCTCTCTCTCTCTCTCTCTCTCTGTGTCCCGCTTTATCAACTTCAGAATGCTTGGACAAATTTGAACCAAATTTGGTACTGTTGTGGGGACAACTCAGCCCATGAGCCTGGTGGTTCTGATGATCACTGGAAAGCGAGCTAGGCTCCGTTAGCCCACTTTCTAGTGGTTGTGGGATTGAGATCATTGTGTTCTGCCCAGGTTTGGGAGTGTGTGTGCTCCCGATTTTTGGTTGTGTGGAAGCAAGGTAGGAGAGAAACCTTGGTAAAAGTGACTGTGTGGAAGCAAGGTAGGAGGAAAAGCTACCCAGGTTTTCCTCCTACCATGGTCCACACAATTACTACTACCCAGGTTTTCCTCCTGCCTTGCTTCCACACAACCTAACATTGGGAGCACACCCAGCTCCCAAACCCAGGTAGAACACAGTTTTTGACTGTGTGAATGATCTCTATGTCTGGAAATATCTGTAATTACAGTACAAAGTGTAAAAACCTCTTAAGACAAATACTAATTGCAGCAATTTCTTATAGCGATGCAGAATAACAGAACCTTCTTCCTGGCTAATGGGGCAATCAGTGGCAAATTGATGGGTCTCTGACTCCTTGGTGGAACATCTGCTTTGTCTGCAAAAGGACCCAGGTTCAATCCCTGGCATCTCCCAGACAGGACTAGGAAATATCCCCTCTCCCCATATTTCTATTTTTTTGAAGAAAAAATGATCAAACATGATAAATAAATAAATGTACAAAGAAAAACAAATTACCAAGACATTAAAATCCTCATCTGAAACTCTGGAGAACTACTTCCAGTTTGTGCAGGCAGGACTGAGCTAGGTGGACCAATCGTCTGACTCAGTATGAGGAAGCTGCCTATGCTAGTGACCTGGACTCAGCACCCACCACTAACTTCAGTTATAAGAAAGTGCCCCCAAAGTGTGCAAGGCATATGCAGGGCACGAGGCAATAAAGCCACTGAAGCACAATATGGGAGAAAGGGCCACCATTTTATTAAACACTGAAGCTATTCTGCCAGTCACCAGAAAGCGGGCTAAGGGAGCCTAGCCCCCTTCCTGGTGATCGTTGGAACCACTGGGCTCGCAGGTGAGCCTGGTGGTTCCATGGCAGCTAGCCCTCCTAATTCCCCCTCTCCTTAAACAAGGTTAACAGATTGAGCACTTCATCAACATTGTTTTTTTGTTCATGTGCCACTGTAGTGCATGGCAACACACAAGTATAGACCCCTGACTGGGAGGCTACAAGCAGCCTCCCAGGCTCAAGGGTGCCCCCAGAAAGCCCCATGCGCTCACATGGGGCATCCTGGAAATTACAGAGGCTGAGTGGCCCCCGATCCCTGCAGCCCCCACCGGCTCCGTGACAGATCTAGTAGTCATGTGGGCAGCTGATCCACTGAAATTGCTGAAGGAGAACCAGCATGGCTTATTCAAGGGCAGGAGCCACGAGTCCAAGAGTTGCAGTGTAACTCACCACTGTGTGAATCAGGATGCTGGACTAGATATAGACCTTGGGCCTGATCCAGCAGAAATCCCTCAGGGCTGTTCTTATGCATAAGCTACTGCCAGTCTGTGTAGATAATATTGAACTCGATGGACCAATAGGATCCAGAACATATCTCTATCTCTCTTCACATTTTAGTTGTTAATCTCATACATTTTAATTATTAATCTCATTATAAGGCAGCTTCCTATTTTCTATCGACCCAAGGTTGAGAATCCCTGTCTTCAGGTATTTTAAGACCAAACTGCACATGATGTCAACATCACTGCAAGTACCCTCGGTGTGTTATTAAAACAGCCCACTCTTTGCTCTGCCCTTCTGCCGCCCTGCCTCAGTGCAAGCTGCAACCCCCTGATCAGAGTGTAGAGAATGTGCTATATTGTTTTCATAGTAGCAAGAGAAAGGGCATTCTGAGAAACTCTTAGGCTCTCGTGTTTTGTTCTTTACATATCCACTTTGTTGTCCTGCAATAAAGGCACAGGTGGGGTGAGGACAGCATAGAGCCCAGAGGCCCCTCAAATGGAGAGAGTGTCTCCTTTCCCCAAAGGCCTGTTTCAATCTTCCTATGCTCCTATGCCAGTGTCAATGACAGTGTGAGCTGAGCTGCCGTCTAGTGGAGCCTCCCCTCCTGCTTGTTGTCAAGTTGAACCACAGTTGGAAAGTTGAAAGGAAAGTTGAAAGTTCACAAATGTTAAGTGCCATTATCTTAATTTGGAGCATCTTAAGCCAAGATCCGCCTATAAAGTTACAAACCAAATTGGCAACTCAAGCAGAACAGAGGGACGGGATAGCACAATATAATAAAATGTAGGGATTTGGGGTGGGGAGGGAATTGTGGTGGGGAGACTATTTCCTTGATCAGAGTCGCCGGTCTGACTTGTGTTGTGGCTAGAAATGGTGTTCCTAGAAAGGGAGCCATAGTTGCAGACAAACTTTGCTCTTTGTTGGGTGTGGCACATTTGCAATAACTTCTGCCACTCCATTAGTAGACATTCCCCATGTTTTTTATTGTAACTCATATATGCAAATAGAAGTATACCCATTTGGTGTCACTTTCAATACAAAAAAGGCAAGGATTGCAATAGCTCCACAAAAGCAATATTGAAACAGCTGGTTGGGGTAGCAGTTGTTCTGGCCATGGCTTGAGGTCACCTAGAAAGCTATAATTTGATATTCAGTGTAGATATTATCACTTGATGAGCTACGTAGATATACACACATAATTGGATGAATACTAGAGAGAAGATAAATGGCTTCTTTGACTGATGTTGCACCTTATAACTGCATGGGCAGACCTAAGGCTTCCAGGAGCTACCTCTTTTGAGCAGAGCTTTGGGTCTACCAATATGAAATAGGAACCTGGGGAGGTGCCATCAGAGACAAAATGGTGGCGTGGGGAGGTGGAGCCAATCTCAGAATGGCAGCTTAAACAATATTTTTCATGATCAGAATAAGGGATTTAAAAACCTGTGTGAAACAGGATGTTGGGCTAGATGGGCCTTGGGCCTGATCCAGCAGGGCTGTTCTTATGTTCTTAACACACAGTTGTTGGATACTAAATGTTAATAACTTTCTGAACTTAGTGCATCCAGGAAATTTTAACCAGATTGAAAATGTTCTCCAGGATAAGTTCTGAATCCCATTACTTTCAGCTCTTGTATCATCTGGGCCAGGGGTTCGAAAAATTGGGCTTCCAGATCTTGTTGGGCTATAGCTCCTATCAACCCCAGCTCCAATGCTCCAATGCACATGAAAGGAGCTATAGTCCAGCAACTTCTGGGTAAAGGGTTGCTGGATGAAACATCTTAGGGGCATGTTTCTGGGATTGTGGTGCAGAACATAGCATTCCTGCCAGAGCTCCTCCCCTCAGATTCCATCTGGTTGCTGCCATCTTCTCTCCATGCTCTCAAAACACTATTTGTTGATGTTGTGTAATTTGGAAAGGGGCTTCTAAGAAAAAAGGAGTCTGTTTATGTGGCAAAGCACATGCCCAGCCCAATTATGGTTACCTGGATAAGAAGACTCTTAAAAATAAAAAAAAGTTGGCAAATCCACTTTCATGTCCTTAGGGGGCATCCTAACTTGGCTTCAGCTTCAGCAGTGGGATCCTGCTCTTCGACACAATCTTCGTCATCCTTGAACACCCTCTGGAGTGCAATTTTCATGGACACCCTGGGGTGACCTTTCTTCTGTCTCCTCCCAACTAGGAAATAAATCACTGGGTTGATGCTACTGTTTAGAACGGTACAAAAGATACCTAGTTGCATGAGGAGAAACGCATTTAAACCACCAACAACATATATGATGATAAGCACAGCATTCAGAGGGACAGCAAAGATGAGGAAGAAGAGAAGTGTAAGCAAGATGACGGTGACCAGCTTTTCACGTCGACGCTGCTGTGATTTACAACAGACTTTGATGAATAGGGTCAGTGTGGAGACAACCATTATTGGAGTGCCAAAGAACACATTCACCAGAACAGGTTAAAAAATGCCTATGATTCCAAGTTTCCCAGTAATTAAACAAGTGAAGTGAATAACAGAGAGCAGGAAGGAGAGAATCCATATTACAGCATACACTATGGCAGATAAACGTGGTGGCTTGTGGCATCGATGCCACAATGGGAAGAGGACAGCCACACACCTCTCAATGCTGATAGCTGCCAGTAGAAATTGACCACTAGAATATGTGAAAACAAATAGTTCCAAACATAAACCATGAAATAAAAGTAAATTATAAAATAACTTACGAAATATGACATATGAATTCAATGCTATAATCCAAAATGTAGTATCAATAGCTATAGAAATGAGGATCCCAAAATCAGCTATGGCCAGATTGAGAATATAGGTAGTGAAAGAATTTCTCTTAATACGGAAGCCAAGAAGCCAGATGACCATTCCATTCCCCACTAAGCCCAAAAGGCATATGATGAGAACGAAGGCATTTATAAAGAAACATTAGTTCCATTCAATTGTTCCAAGTTCCTTATGGTGCTTTTTGAGAGTTCTTCTTTGGTCACATGCATACCTGTTAGGTGGAGGAAATACTTTGTGTCATTTATGGAGCAAGATAAATGAGGGTACATTAAATCCTAGACATGATGCAACAAATAATGCCACAGAATAGCTCCATATGTAGTTGTTTTATCAGTTCCAAGAAACTCAGTTTACCATGGATGGTGACTGGAAATAGGAAGAATATTAAAACAACTGTAAGCTATGTTGGAGAAATTTGGTCAACAGCTTATGGTTCTCTAATGTGATCTTAGACAGATTGTCATCTTATAGCCCAATTAATCAATATGAAGTGCTTCCAATCTTTAACAGACGGAACTTAGGCTGGGGTCAAGTCCTTGTGCAATGACTCCATATAGCCATCCCAGTAAATATGCACCAGACAGTAAATATGCACCAGAGGGGCATATTGCTCATTCTGTCCTCCTGTCCCTTTGCATATTGCCTCCAGGAATTGGTATAGGTGGGTGAGTGCAGGCAGTTGCAGGTGGACATGCACAGGCAAGTGGCACAGGAGAACATACACAGGGAAGCAGCAGAGGAAACTGCTAGCAGACATGGAAAGAGGCAGGTGCATGCACAGGTTACTAAAAAAAAATTATTTATTATTAAATTTTTATTTTCTATCCCCCACCCCCAACCGCCAGGCTGTCTGCTTTTATTACTGAAGCAGAGGAGAGAGTGCGGCTTTGCCTGGCTCCTGTTGCCGGCCCAGTTTTTCTTTTTCTTTTTTAAAAATGGCACTGACTGGGCCTGACTAGTCTGAGACAGAGAGAGGCATCCCCAGCCTCACCACACTCTGTCTCATATTTTCCCTTTAAAAAAAAAAAAGCCTTTCAATTTATTTCAAATCAGTGTTTTATTGCTGTTGTTTGGACCCCATCTGCCCTCCCCCCGCCTGTGAGCGAGTGCCAGTCCTGCAGCTCCTGGCCTCTGGGACTCTAGCTGCACATTTTACGGCCAGCAGCAGTAGTAGGTCCTCCCCTCCTCTTCCCAGTTCAGCAGCATGGGATCCCTGGCAGCGCCAATGTGGCCAGCTGTTCCACCCATTTGTTCCACCCATAGGTTAAAACAGGGGTGCCTTGGTGCTTTGCCAGTGTTTCAGAAGGTGCCACCCAGGCCCTATAGTTTTGTTGAGCAGAGTGTTCTGCAGTACCTACAGGAGCCAGTGGATGAGAACCCGGAGATGGAGTGCATCTGGTTTTGGGCAGTGCATCACCAAGTCTAGCTGGTGGTTGCTGGATGCCTCCTCTCATGCCCCCCAACCAGTGTCCAGAGTGAGAGTGTTTTCCATGGCTGGGAGGTGGTGGTGGTGCGGTGACAGCCTATCACTTGCCATTGGATGCTGGCTTGTTGGAGCAACTGGTCTTACTCAAGGCCAAGCTCCCCCTCCTGGGCTACTCTACCCCAAGCTGGAAGTGGAGGGAGAGTGAGTGACTCATGGTCATGCTCGCCCACCTGAAACATCACTTCAGAGTTCATTCACCCTCACCCTGGCCAAACCAGCTGTGTCACAGTCTGCCATTAGTGCTGCTGACACATGCAGACACACATGCACACACTCCACTGGCAGCACCCATGATTCTGATGAACTGGCGACCCTGCCCAGAAACACTAGGGGACTGTGGCAAAGCACACACACTAGGAACAGGTATGTATAGTAAATAGTTAATATTTTTTAAATGTTGCAAATAGTTGCTGCTTCTTAGTTGGCGTGCACACTCATACGCGCACTCACCGCCAATGGTGAGTCAGTGATCTGGTGCCACCACATATCTGTCAGCCTTGCAGGCTCTCTGCAAAGCTGTGGTGGTCTTTCCAGTCTGGAGCAGCATTATTTTTGCATGCACAAACAGAAAAAAAGAAGTTGACTTCTTAGTAGGTACATTATTTTAAACTTCTTTCAGCTCTCTCTGTGTTGCGAATACTTGCTTTTTTGTAGTTTGTGTCCATAGTTTGTTATAGTCTAGGTCTTGATTTGTCGTGAGCAGTTAGGTTTGTTGTTTCTTGGTCTTGGTTAGGGTTTGTAGTTTTGGTAGTGCCTAGTTACTCCAAAGCGGGTTGGGTGGCAGTGGGCACCATGGGTGCTGCATACCATCCAACCCACAAGGCAGTAGGGAAACTGGGTGATTTTATTTTTATTTTATTTTTAGCAATTTTTAACTTGTTTCTGTGTTTGGCAAGGTTAGGTTTAGACTACTATTGTGGCTGTTTTTAACTTTCTGCCATAAGGAAAAATGGGGATTCAAAGCAGCCCATAATAACCCACAGGTAGCTCCTATGGACACCAAAACAGGTTGAGTGCTAAGTCCCCAGGGGTACCACCTACCCCCAACACCCAAAGCAATTGGGCAAAGGGGTGAATTTTAAGGAACTTTAATGCATTGTGGTTTCTTGGTTTGTAATTTCTTCATAGGGAACCGAACTATTCCCTATGAAGGAACCACTACAAACATCACCCCCACCCTTAGGATACTTGTAAAGGGCACCCTTGAGACCCTACCACCCAACCAATTTTGGTGTCCCTAGGTGCTACCAACGGGGAATTATGGGGTGGTTCAAATCCCCATTATTCCCATGGCAGAACCTTGTAGAACTGATTTGAACATGGTTTGAGTTTGAACTGAACCACGGGTCAGATCTGAACCGGTACCAAACTGGTACTCGAACTGGGGGGACCCGTTTCAAGCTAGGTTCTAACTTGAACCAAACCATGAAATCTGGTTTTGTCCACATCCCTACTTTTAAGTAGAGATTCATCAAGCCCACCCTAAATGAACAAGAGCCAAAAGGGAGGGAAGGACTGCTCTCACGTCTTCTTCAACCATAACAGCCCATGGAGAACAATGGGAGAAGAGGAAACACAGACTCCCAAATGAGGAGAGATCAAGAATAACTCTCTCATGGGACTCCCAGCCTCCTGCACCCCTCACTAGAGATAAAGCATAGACTCCCAGCATCTACTAGTAGCAGGCCTTCAACCCCACAAATTCCCCAAAGAGAGTCTGAGCAAGAACTTCTTATTACTTACCCATAACAGCAGAGGACTGATGTTAAATACTGATTACTCTGGTGCCTACTCTGATTCTGTGCTGCAGCCAGTTCCAGGGAAATGCCACACAGCCTGGAGGAAGCTTTGTCAACTGAAGTGTTCTTTCTTACTGTGTAGACCAAGTTCTTCTCTGTAACACAGGGGACAATTTGCTTTGGTTAAGGTTCCGGCTCTTCTCCTCACATAAAAAGATGGTAACAACCCAGTTGGAATACTCTGCTTTAGGGATATGCAAACCAGTTTGATTTGAGGTGTAGTTCTATTTGAACTGTGGTTCAAATAGAATAAACCTGGTTGGACCAATCCAAGTTTGGACTGGACTGCCCCCGCCAAAGGGGGTGCTTGTCCAAGCTTGAACCAGACTGGCACCAGTTCAAATAGAATTGGAACAAATCAGGGGGATCTACTTGTAAAGGGGAATCTGGCAGTGATTATCCTTTACAAGTAAAGAGGAATTCCCTATCCTCAGGGCAGGGATGCAAGTAGAAGGGTACTTACCTTCCCTGTGGCAGCATCAGGGATGGTGGAGATGGTGGTGGATCCTCTAGCCCACCCCCCACTTGACTCCTGAAGAGCAACTCAGGTTACAAAAATGGCCTCTGTGCATGCCTGGAAGCCCAAACAAGGCCACACCTGCCACAAACTGCTCTTTGGAGGCTGGCTTAGGATTTAGAGGAGCCACCACCTCCGCCACCTCCACCTCCACCACAGAGAAAGTAATTATGCTTTTCCTTACCTCCGTAGGAACATAAGAAGCTGCCATATACTGAATCAGACCATTGGTCTATCTAGCTCAGTATTGTCTACCCAGACTGGCAGCAGCTTCTCCAAGGTTGCAGACAGGAGTCTCTCTCAGCCCTATCTTGGAGAAGCCAGGGAGGGAACTTGAAACCTTCTGCTCTTTCCAGAGCGGCTTCATCCCCTGAGGGGAATACCTTGCAGTGCTCACACATCAAGTCTCCCATTCATCTGCAACCAGGGCAGACCCTGCTTAGCTATGGGGACAAGTCATGCTTGCTACCACTAGACTAGCTCCTCCCCACCCTTTGGAAAGGGAATCCCCCTTTACTTGTTGATTCGATGTTTTAAATTATTTTATTTGTAAACCACTCAGAGACACAAGTTTGGGGCGGTATAGAAATATTTTAATACATACATACATACATACATATATAAACTTGTAAAGTGGAATCCTCACACTGTGGCCATGTGTGTGACAGCACCCCATGCAGGCTGCTGGGAGCACCATAGCTGATGTGTGCTGCCTTTGGAAAGCGAGTGCCATGCCCAAAAAAGGGGTGGGGTGGTGGAGGAACAGGTAAGGCCTGCTTAGCTGGTTTATAAAGGTACCATTTCCCGCCCTGCTGAACTGGGTTGGATGCGGGTGCCCAAGCCTGTTCAGCACTTCCCTGAGGCACTGAAACAGTTTGGCCACATCCCTACCCCCAAGGTTATGTATCACTCCAGAAGTTTTTCTGAAGGGATGTTATTCCCTTATTTTCTGAGGTGTTAATTCTCATTCAATGATAGCAAATGAGATTTTTTTCAATTAAAGAACTCTCATGACCCCACTTTCACTTTTTCACACTCGCATTTACTATGAATATGATGAATGAATCAATCTACCACAAAGCACTTTATGAAGAAAAACCTCAGAAAATCAACAAAATCCAGCCCTCTGGCCAATCACTCTGAAATTGGGGACGGGTGGTAGCCTCCACCCATTAGGCACTATCTACCAGCCCACCCCACTCTTTTGGGGCAGATCCACTTTCTGCCCCCAATCTGCCCCAAAGACACCAAAACTTCAAAAATTCCCAAAATATCACCCCTCTGTCCAATCCCACTTAAATTGGGGTGGTAGCCTCCACCCATTAGGCACTACCACCCCACCCCACTCTTCTGCCCCAGGCCCTACTTTCTGCCCCAATATGCCCCAAACTGCCCCAAGACACAAAAACTTCAGAAATTTCCCAAAAATCACCCCTTTGCCCAATCCCCCTGAAACTGGGGTGGTAGCCTGCACCCATTAGGCACTACCACCCCACCCCACTCTTGTTGCCCAGATCCCATTCTATGCCCCCAAACTGCCCCAAAGTCACTAAAACTTCAAAAAATCCCCCAAAATCAGCCATGAGCTGAATCACCCGAATTTTTTGGCGCCAAAATTTGGGTGATTCGGCTCGGCCACAAAAAATATTGGGGGACATCGGGGGTGATTCGGTTCAGCCCCGAATCACCTGAAATTGCTCATTTCAGGCACAGATCGATCTGTGCCCGAAACTTTTTGCACATCCCTATTTTGCACCCCCCTACTTGCCTTTCAGTATTGGTCTAGGAGCACCATATAATAAAATATACTATTATGTGTTAGAAGCCTTTCTCATCTCCCTTTGTGGTATCATTCCATTCTGATGCAGAAGTTAGCCCTTGTCTAAAAATCCCAAACTATAGATTCATCTCTAACAATGCTGCTGCCAGCCTGCTCTGGGGATTGGATTGTAGGATTGTAAGTAGTTTCTTACTCCCCTCCGGCTCACTCCACCCTTAGGCAAGCCCTCCTGCCCCTTTAATTGCAAAGGGGAATCCTCACTAGATTCCCCTTTACCAGTAGAGCTCCGAGCCACCTCAGTTCAAACCAGGCACTGTTTGGCTCCAACTCAGACTGGCCAAGGCCAGCCCAGTTCAACCCCAAACCACTTGAGTCAAGGTGGCTTGATGTCAAGCCCAGCTCAAACCGAGCCAGCTTGCACATCCCTGCCTGGTAGGGCGGGAAACTCTCTGCAGCTTTCTCTGTTTTCTCATTTTACTCATGAGCAATGGGATCCAGGAGGGGGGGAAAAACCTAACTCATCTTGTTTCACTGAACAGGGAAGGGGTTATGAATTGCACAGCAGCAGAGTAACTTGCCTTGGGAACAAGAGGTTGCTGGATTGAATCCCTGCTGGTATGTTTCCGAGACTATGGGAAACACTTATATCGGGCAGCAGCAATATAGGAAGATGCTGAAAGGCATCATCACATACTGCACAGGAGATGGCAATGGTAAACTCCTCCTGTAGTCTACCAAAGACAACCACATGGCTCTTTGGTCACCAGGAGTCGACACCAACTGGACAGCACAGTTTTTCTTTAATACAGGATGCCAGTGATGCACCATGGATTATTATTTTCAATACTGAAACTCCTCAAGCCAGAGATTCCAGAACTGTCAGAATGTCAAGATATTAGTCATTGTAGAAAATCAAATATTTGGGTGTCTGGTTGACAAATAAAAATTCTTTGTTGTCTTCAAATAATTATATTAAAATATGGAGTACAGTAAGAATTGATTTGCAAAGATGGACTAGAATGAACTTATCTTTAATGGGAAGAATTTCAGTTGTGAAGATGAATGTTTTACCTAAAATGTTGTTTCTTTTTCAGACTATTCCTATAATTAATACGCTAACCTGTTTCAAGCAATGACAAGAGAATATAACTAAATTTGTTTGGCAAGGGAAAAGATTGAGAATTAAATTTAAAAATTTAACAGATACTGAAGAAAGAGGTGGTCTTACCCTGCCTGATTTAAGGCTGTGTTTCGATGCTGGGTTTTTTTTGACATGGTTGAAGGAATGGATAACATTAAGAAATCCCAGAATACTTGATTTGGAAGGATTTGAAAGAAGGTTTGGCTGGCACTCATACTTGTGGTAAGATAAAAGCAAAGTGCATAAAGACTTTCTTAATCACTATGTAAGAAGGAGTCTGATGGGAGATGGGGCAAAATATAAAAAATGGTTGGAGTGTAAAACTCCACTATGGGTATCCCCAACTGAAGCTTTGGCACATAAAGAGACAAATATGCAATCTGAATTACTTACAGCAATTTGTTATGTTTTCAAGAGAAGGGCTGTAAATTAAATAATTTAAATGAAGTACAAAATTTGGTTAGTAATTGGTTTCAGTATCATCAGCTAAATGAAATTTCTAAAAAGGATCTTAAGGTTGGATTTGTGGATCAAATGTCGAAATTTGAGAAGGAGCTGTGTGAAAATGATGAAAAATTAATCTCTAAAATGTATAAGTTGTTGCTTTTGGAGGAGACAAGAGATGAAGTGGTTAAAACAACTATGATAAAATGGGCTCCAGATGTGGGTCATAATGTAGATATGGCTGCTTGGGAAAAAATATGGAAAACTGATTTTAAGTTTACTGCATGTTATACTTTAAAAGAAAATTATTATAAAATGATGTATAGGTGATATCTGACACTGGAAAAAATAGCATTAATGTATAAAAATGTTTCGAACAAATGTTGGAAATGTGGACAATGTGAAGGAACTTTTTTACATATGTGGTGGTCATGCGGGAAGGCAAAGGCCTTTTGGGATATGATATACAAGTGACATTTCTTAAGAGGCCAGAATCCTTCCTGCTGGGAATAACTAAAAGAGAGTTCTCCAGAAGAAATTCGGCTTTTTTTTTTTTTTTTGTATGCAACCACGGCGGCCAGGATAGTATATGCACAAAAATGGAAAGACTCTAAAATGCTCTCAAAAGAAGACTGATAAAAATTTTGGAATATGCTGAGATGGCAAAGCTTACAGCACTTGTAAGAGACAAAAATTCAGAATGCTTTAAAGAAGATTGGGAACCATTTTTGTTTTACTTAAAGAATTATTTTTCTAATATGGACTTTTCAGCAGGGTTTGAAATATAGTAATAACAGCAGGTTGGGCTGGGTAAAATGAGTAGCATTGTGGAGTATGTATGTTTTGAATTATTATAGCAATGGTTTATAAGTGTAGTTATTGTGAACCACGCAGATAGGCAAGCGAGAAGTCAATATTTACTTATGTGTAGGATTTGATAAATGAATGTAATTTGAATGTAAAAGCTATTGTAAAGATACAGTACTAGTCATCATATCTTCTTTTCATTAAACATACTATTTTCATTCAACAATGAGCACCCAAACTTTGGCAGAGAATGCCAGAGTGGTACATTTCAACAGCAACTTATATATCAATCCCAGTAAATGATCAGCATTTTTGGTTATTAGTAGTTCAAATTCCACTAAATCTCTAAGTTTACAACCTTGTCTTTGTATTTCTTTCTGCACTATAGAACTAATTTGTAAAGATTGAAACCATGAAGGTTCCTTGGACCATTCCAAAGTAAAAGTTTGAATAAATTTAAGTTTTGTTTTTCCAGTAGTTATACTTTGCATATTATATGCCTTCTCTCTCCAGGGATCAAACTTATTAGATTTTTCTTCTTTATGAAAAATAATATTTAAAATAGATGCCAAAGGTGATAAATCTGCGCTGATCAGTTTATTATACTTGTTCCAAACACTTAACAGACTATTTCTAATTGTGTGGGATTTTATGTGCTGGTCATTTCTTTTTATGTTAGTCCATAAAAACATATGTAACCCATCTGAAAGATCTGATCCCTCCATATCCATTATCAGACAATATGATTATCTGATCCAATCTGAAATCCATGTCAAACAACTGGCATGGAAGTATAATTTCAAGTTATGGACAGCCAATCCTCCCTGCTCATTTCCATCTTGCATAATCCTAAACTTGATTCTTGGTTTCTTATAAGCCCAAATAAAGGAGTTTATATGCCTCTGCCACATATTCAGTGTCTTATCTTAACCAGAATAATTTGAAATAAGAAATTCATTCTTGGTAAATTATTCATTTTAACTGATGCTATCTTCCCCAGCCAAGAAAGATTTAGTTTTTTCCACCTATTTAAGTCTGCTAAAATAAGATTCCACACTGGTAAGTTTGTTCTTGAACAGGTATTTATCATTCCCTGTTAAACTAATCCCCAAATATTTAACCAGTTTTGCTGTTATTTGAAATCCAGTCTTATCTTTCAGATACAATAATTCCATAACTGACAAATTCCATGTAATGATCTGTGTTTTATTTTTATTAATCTTATATCCCAAGATCCTGCTGTACTGGTTTATATGCTCCGTTATTGTATCTAGAGAGTCCTTTGGTCGAGTATTTGTAAGAACCACATCGTCAGCATACAATCTTGATTCACCATCTCAATTCCATGAATTGCTCTTGATTCACCATCTTAATTCCATAAATTCCTTCCTCCTGCCGAATCTTCTTTGCCAAGGGTTCAAGAGTCAAAATAAATAGCGATGGAGAGAGGGGGCATCCTTGTCTGGTACCCTTGTTAATGGCACATTTTTTGGGATATCATTCCATTCCATTCACTATTACCTTCGCCGATTGCTCCTGATAAATACTTTGAATCCATGAAAGGAAATTTGACCCACAGTTCATTCTTTCCAAAACCTTAAACAGAAAGGACCAATCCAAATTATCAAAAGCTTTCTCTGCATCCAGGAAAACCATCGCTGCTTTACTCTTATTTGAAATATTGTCTATTGCATTCAGTACAGATATCAAATTGTCTTTCATATATCTCTTTGGTATAAATCCTGTTTGATCCAGGTGTATTATATCAATCAGAAAGCCCTTCATTCTTCCTGCCAGAATCGCCACAAAGAGTTTATAATCAACATTCAATAGAGAAATTGGTCTATATGATTCTGGTCGAGTTGGATCCTTCCTTATGGATAAGAGAGATAAATGCTTCTTGCCAAGAGGAGGCCAATGCATGGCAATGTAGTATTTCATTCATTACTTGAGCCAATGGGCAAATTAATATTTCTTGAAAATACTTCTAATTAACTGAAGAAAACCCATCTGGGCCAGGGGCATTGATTTTTAAACTCTGTATTGCCTCTCTTGTTTCCTCCTCAGAGATCGGTTTATTAAGCAATTCTTTCTGTCTGTCTGTAAACTCTGATATCTGTAGATCTTCCAAGTACTGTGAAACCCCCTTCAGATTCAACATTTCCTTTCTATATAATTTGGTGTAATAATTGATAAACTGGTCTATCATTCTGTCCATATTTGAAACAAATTCTTCCCCGTTCCATGTGGACATAATGACTCTCTTCTCTTGTTCTTTTCTCAGTTGGTACTCCAGAAGTTTATTGGGTTTATTACCCTTCTCAAAATGTTTTTGTTTTGCATAAATCATATTCTTATATGTCTCTTTTGCTTCTATGACATCCATTTGTTTATGAAGCTTCTTTATACTCTGCCATATATCCTTCAAAGGGTTCATCTTGTGGGTCGTTTCTAAGTGATTCAACTCCTTTAAAAAGGACTCCTTCTGCTTTTGCAGATCTTTCTTTCTCCTTGAAGCCAATGAGATGAACAGTCCTCTCATAAAAGCTTTACTGGAATCCCATACTGAGAATTGTGAGACTTCTGATGTCTTGTAAACCACCCAGAGAACTTGTGTTTTGGGCGGCATAAAAATATGTTAAACAAATAAATAAATAAATAAATAATATTTCTCCGGAATAAACTCTTTAATTCATGTTGGCACTACAACTTTTTGCAGTAACAAAAGATTATTCAGTCTCCACCTTCTTGGTCCAGTGTATTCTCTAGTAAATCTATTATTGATTGATTGATTTGATTTGTATACCACCCTTCCAAAATGGCTCAGGGTGGTTTACAATTAAAACAATCCACTAAAACAGTAAAGAGCTAAAACAAATTAAAAAACAATATAACAACTAACAATTTAAAAACATTTTAAAACAACAATTAAACAATTACAATAATTAAAATCCCAAAATTGGGTTTTTAATTTTAAAATAAACCACATATTTAAATCCCCAAAATTTAGGAAGCTGAGAAAGCTTGGGTGAAAAGATGGGTTTTCAGGTGGTTTTTGAAAATTGCCAGAGATGGGGAGGATCATATCTCAGCAGGGAGCGCATTCCACAATCTCGGGGCAGCGACCAAGAAGGCCTGCCTTTGTGTAGCCACCAAATGAGTTGGCAGTAACTAGAGACGGACATCCTCAGATGACCTCAGTGGGGGCTGGGGCTCATAATGAAGAAGATGCTCTCTTAGGTGCCCAGGGCATAAGCCATTTAGGGCTTTATAAGTTATAACTAGCACTTTGTATTTTGCCCGGAAACCTATTGGCAGCCAGTGTAACTCCATCAGTAAAGGAGTAACATGATCTCTCTGAGATGACCCAGAGACCAACCTGGCTGCAGCATTCTGAACCAACTGAAGTTCCCGGACTACGTAAAAAGGCAACCCCACATAGAGCACATTACAAAAGTCAAGTCTGGAGGTCACCAACAGATGTACCACCATTTTGAGGTCATTGATCTCGATAAACGGGCGCAGCTGGCGTATCAGCCAGAGCTGATAGAAAGCACCCCTGGCCACCGCCTCAACCTGAGAAACCAGGGAGAGGTGTGAATCCAGAAGTACTCCCAGACTGTGTACCTGTTCCTTTTGGGGAAGTGTGACCCCATCTAGAAATCGGTATAGAAATCGAATTATTATTATTATTATTATTATTATTATTATTTATTATTTATTATTATTATTATTATCTAGAACAGGCGGATCAAAATCGTCTCTAGAGTTCTGACCCCGCACAATAAGTACCGCTGTCTTATCTGGATTCAGCTTCAGTTTATTCTCCCTCATCCAGCTTCCATAACACAAAAGGGAGAATATGTGAAATCAAGAAATCTCAAACAGAATACCGTGTTAATGGAACACACAAATGCAGTGGAAAAATAAATACTAAATAAATGGTATAATCAATCCATATATTCATATATTGCAGTTAAACATAATGTGCACAGAGGAGGAGCCAGGCTCCTATATGGACCCAGAGAGTACAGTTTCTAATGTTTCTTTGATGTATCCTTGACATTTCTAATGTTTCTTTGATGTAATGTCTTTGATAATAAACCTCATGGGTCACTGAAGAAATGAAGAGTTATGGGTGCACACATTCCAGATCCCGAGTTCCAGAATAGTCTTTGAAAACTGCCTAGGTAGCAGTTTTTTTCGCCAAAGCTTCCTCACGAAGGACTGAAGGTAATGCTTCAAAACTTTCCTCAAGGTTGAAACCTTAAATAAGGTACCTAGGCAGTTTTCAAGGACTATTTTGGAACTCTGGAAATCTGAATATATCCACCTCAGTCAGCTGCTCAAGGCTTCGAACTTGGAATTCATCCATCTTAGTCAGCTGCTCTGCTTCCTGGATCTGGAATGTGTGCACCCATAACTCTTGACCTGAAAGAATAGCTAGAAATGGACACAGAAGATATCCTTGATTCTAGGGACTGAAATCTATGGCTTTTGCTGGCCACCAGCCTCCCAACTGGAGAAGGCACATGAAGGAAGAGACCTATAAGTCAGGATTAATGGATTCAAACAGGAAAGAAGGAAAGCAAAATATTATCCTATGTTTTGGAGGTGGTTCTAACACTATGAATGCAACCATGTAATGGAAAATATTTCTTTATTTACATTCCTACAGGCATAATAGTTTCCTACAGGCAAAATATATGATCTGTCACTGAGCGATCGCATCTCCCCTCTTGAAAACACATAACTTACCAGTTTCGTGAGCCTATAAATTAGGAGGGATCAGCAAATCGCAGACATTCTGAGTGGAAAATTGTCATGGCCAGGATCCTCTTCTGGAATGGCAAGTGATGGGAGCACTTGAAGAGAGAATGTGAGACTCTCAAGGCTTGAAGGAAACAGATGTCTTTCTAATTGCACTAGATTATATAGAAGAAACCCCACTTGCTCCTCTTGATCCTCATCATTTCTCAGAAAGTTGGCCTACATCATGATAAGAACATATTCTTTATCAGTGTACTTCAGAGGAAGTGACCAAGCGTTTTTGAGACTAGCTCCTGTGCAACTGATAAGGAAAGACCATATCTCTGCAGACCATATCTCAGCAGCACCCAAACCAATGGAAATTTTTTTTTTTAAGAGATTCATGCCATTTTGATTTCTTTCTCAAGGCATCTAACACAATAATCACACACACAAAAATTACAGTCACTCACATGGAATATTACCATGACCAACACATGCAAAACCATTCTTGGTGCAAAGTGGAAGGACTTTGTCTGCTCCCTTCCTCTACTGCTGGCCACTGGGGTTCTCCAGAAACAGAGGGTGAATAACAGAGGCTGAACTCAGGGAGTTGGGGCTGACCTTCACAGAGGGGGACATGTATGGCAAGGAGAGAGATGTACATGGAAAGCACTTTGAGCTTTAGAGGAGCCAGAAATGACCAAGCATGGCTACTGAGCCTGAAGATTACATACTCCTTTGGCCTGTATCTCCTCCATGCCTCTTGCTCTTCTTACAAGCTGTGAAGCAACGAGGCCTAAGCCACCTCCTTTTCAGAGGCATATCTAGGGGAAATAGCGCCTAGGGCAAACACTGAAATTGCGCCCCCTGTCCAAGCATCAACTAGCTAACTTCAGACTCTGGACCTAATGGACTTGTGAGGGCCCTTCCCATATTATGCCCCCCTTATCAATGAACATTCTCAATGCAGTTTACATTGTTGTTGTTGTTGTTATACAAACAACTTAGAGATTTCAGTAGATTCTCTGGTAGCAAATGAGACTGGATTCATTGTTTGTCATTGAAAATGAATCCACTCTCACTTGCTACCAGAGAATCTACTCTCAAAACACCTCAGAAACAACAAAACCCAGTGCCCCATGTGCTTGTGGGTATGGGGGTGGTTGGCACCCTATGTACACTACACCACCACTCTCTCTGTGCCACCCTGGTACCCCCCAAATGGAGTTAATGGGCTGCTGAAATCCCCATTATTCCCTACGGGGGAAAGCTTAAAGATGCAGAAAATTCAGAAATTCTTTAAAAACCACACCTTTCACCAATTCCTTTGAAATCCGAATGGTAGTTGGCACCCATTGGGGCACTACCACCTAACCCACTCTTCTGGCCACCAAACCCCTTTCTCCCCTGAATTTGCCACAAAGACATACCAACTTCAAAAATCTTTTAAAAATCAGCCCTTAACCCAATTCCTTTGAAATATGGGTGGTAGATTCCTTGCACACATTGGGCACTACCACCCACCACACCCTTCCCTGGGCTATCCCAGTGACGCCACATGGAGCTATAAGGTTGATTAAATCCCCATTATTCCCCGTGGGGAAAAGCTTAAAGATGCATAAACATCAGAAATTCTTTTAAAATCACTGCTTTGCCCAATTTCTTTGAAATTTGGGTAGTATCTTCCACCCATTGGGTTCTACCACCCAACCCACTGTGGCCACAAAATGGAGGTCCAAATCTCAAAAAAAAAAGTGTCTGAATCTGGGGTGATTTTTTGGTGCCCGAATCTGAGCAATTGAGCACAGGGGCAATTTGTTCTGTCTACAAATCACCTGCATCAGCTAGATTCAAGTACAAATCATTTTGTACCTGAATCGATTTGCATATCCCTATTATATCAGGCAGCACTCCACAGAAGAACATAAGTAGAAAAAGATAGATTTGCACCCCAAGGACATTATAATACAAATTACAACAGTCAGGGAATGAACAAAAGGATACCAAAAATTACAAATGACCCAGGGAAGACTGATCACAAACAATGAGTGCATTTTGAGGTTGTTAGGATCCATTTAGTCCAATATTAAAATACTTTTATATATCCAATTTACAGAAAAGTTTTCCTTTGAAAAGGAGGATGAAGGAAGAGAAAGAGAGCAAGGAAACTGAATTGGAGAAGAAATGCCCAAGAATAATTGCAAACAAGAATGTCCTACCTACTTCCAGGCCAAACTTTTCAAAGAAGGGACCAAACAGGCTTGGAATGAATCCTTTCAAAATGTTTGGATCCCAGTCATAAGCAGCTTTTGGATTCAAAATACGCTTTTTCAGGCAGCAATGAGCACCCAATGGGCAGAGAAGGCCAGAGACACGCATTATATTGTTTTATTTTATTTATTTTTTTTTACATTTTATATCCCGCTCTTCCTCCAAGGAGCCCAGAGCGCTGTACTACATACTTAAGTTTCTCCTCACAACAACAACCCTGTCAAGTAGGTTAGGCTGAGAGAGAGTGACTGGCCCAGAATCACCCAGCTAGTTTCATCTCTGAATGGGGATTTGAACTCGGGTCTCCGTGGTCCTAGTCTGGCACTTGAGCTGGAAGTGGCACAGTTTAATCCATACACACACAACTTCCTATCAGTGCATTAGCCATTGTTCCATAAGCCTTAGTCAGGTCTCCCTGGTCATTTAAAGGTGCTTTGGCAACATTTTTAATCTGGAGGCAATTTCTTCCTGCAATTTAAGTATCAAGAAAAGCTTGTTGGATTTAAGGCATACCAGCACACTTATTCAAATGGTAGATATGGAAAGTGATTTTTTTAGTTAACCGTTTTTGAAATACAGAATAAAGATATAGGCATATATGTTTACAACTTCTTTGAGAAATTTCTTTCATACAATAGGCTGAGTCTAATCTTTCTCTCTTTCTCTCAACTCACAGATTTAGGTTTAGGGAGTTTTAGTGCTTGAAGCATAGGGGGAAATTAAGGGGGGCTTTAATAGAATCCAGTAGCCATCCTCTCAGCCCAGATGAACTTTAGCCCCATCACTGGCTCTCAACAGCCATACCCCCAGCTGTCTTCCTATAGGGTGCTGCAAAATTATACACATGTAAAACAGTAGGGAGGCTTTTAATATACCACGTGGGATGACCTCTTACTCTTTCTTAATTGCAGTGAAATGGCAAACATAAACGTGCCTTCTCATAAGCTTCATTTTTGCAGATCACTTGCTAGGAAAATACCCTCGGCAGCTGTAACATTCTTCCTCTTTGTTCTCACTTGACTTATGAGAAAGGAGATTCAGAAAAGGAAATGCCCCCTCAAATGTACCAACTGAACAAGTACTCTCTGCAGAAAAGGGTTATCAGCTGAGACATAGGGGGCATAGAATGGGATGTCAGTGATGCACCGTGGATTATTATTTTCAATAATAAACCTCCTCAACAGGCCAGAGAGTTTCAAGGACTGTCAGAATGTCAAGAACCTCATCATCATCTCTTCTCTCCATCAACAAGATTATTTTCATTCAACAATGAGCACCCAAGCATTGGTCGAGAAGGCCAGAATGTACATTATGTTGGTTCAAGAAAGCCATGGCAAAGATTATCATGCAACTTCCTCCTAATGCATTTGGCCAATTAGCCATAGCAGTTTCTTTCTCAATTCCTGGGTGCACTGTCAACATTTTTCAGTGTGATGGAAACATCTTCCTCTAGTTTAAATCTCAAGACAAATGTATGATCTCCAAGGCATAGTTCAGCACTTAGATGCAGATGGAAATGGTGCTTTTAGGACATTAATTTTGATCTCCATATTCTAAGAAGAATGTTCTCCCATGTTTTTCTATACCATATATATTAATTTAGGCTGCTTTTTTGGGGTGTGTGTGAAAAGTTTGGCAGCAGTGAAAAGCACACAGTTCCAGGTTGTAGTCCGGAGAACCCCAGCAGCTTGTGGCATAGCATGAGAATGAAGGGAATTCCAGAGAAGACGAAAGAGAGACCCCAAAGAGTGCACCCACAGTGGTAGATATCTTTGGTGGATGAAGTTATTGATGCCAGTCCTGATGTTATGTTGTTATGAGTAGCAAATTGGAAAAGGGACAGATACCTTCCAATGGTCCTTCAGAAGGTGGGTAAGCTGGAGCAGCAGAAGGTGATCCAGGACACTTCTTAACACTTCAGCTTCTCTATCCTCTGCTTTTTCAACAGGCAGTTCATGTTTTCTTTGGGAGGTAGGGCGAGCAGGTTGAAGACAGTGCAGGGAGAGGTTTTGGTGTACACTGGACCAAGGGCTGGGTGAGGCAGCTAGAGACCATATGAATTTTCACAAATTAATAAAATAGCACAAAAGCTTGGAGAGAACACCACTACCCTCACACTCCTGTTAGGGGTGGTGACTGGAAGGGGGCACAAGGTCGTAATTGGCAGCTTCAGTGAGTGCAAGGCATAGGGTTGATTGTTTGGTAAGGGCTAGTTTGAGAAAGGAGGGAGTGCTCAGGCAGTTCTTAGATGTTGTCTAGAGTGCTATGATTGCAGCTCATCCTTGCTTTGGGGCTCTATTAACCTCAAAGACTAGACAGCTTCTGGTAGGGATGTGCACCAACCTGTTCGGAGTCCCTTTTATGCGCCTCTGAAGAGGTTTGGGCAGTTGGAAGCTTTGAAAGCGGGGGAGATAACTTTAAGGGTGTGGGAGGATGCTCTTACTCCCTCCCGCCACATTTTCCCCACCGGCATTCAATAAAAAACTGGTCTGGTGGGGCAGCAGCGTGCCTCCCTGCCACCCCATCCTCTCCTCAGACCGGAAGTAAGTGGAAGTCGCCTGGTGCATGCACATGCAGAGCGGGCTGACTCGCATGCATGCACCTGACATGCACATGTGCAGAGGTTACAGAGGATGGGGTGGCAGGGAAATATGCTACCGCACCACCGGACCGGGTTTTTAGTGAGCACTGGCAGGAAAAACACAGCCGGGGGGAGTGCACTCTCCCCCATCCTTAAAGTTTCCCCCCCCCACCTTTGTACCGACCCCTGCCAGTTCTGTGCACATCCCTAGCTTCTGGTGGGGGAGAGATGGAGCCTTTCAAGGGGCCCTATCTGGCAAAGAGGACCAGGGATCTGCAAGAGTGCTCCCTCTAAGCTGTTCACATGTACACACGCTCACAAGTTTTTTGATGTCTGCCCAGTTCATTTTCGATCGTGCTCAGGTTGAATCAGGAAGGCCCCACTCCGAATCCACATGCGCACCCACTGCCTTAATACTGCCACCCAGAAGAGAACTCATTCCATACAGATGAAAAAAAAATTAGAAGAAACACCCTGAGCCACTGCTCTGAGCCAGGATGACCCTCTTATCAGTTTTGGAGTAGGGTGCTTTTTATCTGACCTCCATCCTCAGTTAGGCCTGCATGAATGTGGGAAGGGGAATTTTAACTGCTCCTGTCAGGTTGATTCCCCCTCCCGCAAAACCTTGTTTAAGGGAAGAGGAAATTAGGAGGGCTAGCTGCCATGGAACCGCCGGGCTCACCTGCAAGCCCAGTGGTTCCAACGATCACCAGGAAGGTGGGCAAGGCTCCCTTAGCCCGCTTTCTGGTGACTGGCAGAATAGCTTCAATGTTTAATAAAATGGTGGCCCTTTCTCCCATATTGTGCTTCAATGTCTTTATTGCCTCATGTCTTCTGGTGTGGAGGCAAAGTGCCTTGCGTATGCCTTGCACACTTTGGGGGCACTGTCATAACTGAAGTAAGTGGTGGGTGCTGAGTCCAGGTCACTAGCATAGGAAGCTTCCCCATACTGAGTCAGACAATTGGGCCACCTAGCTCAGTCCTGCCTGCACAAATCGGAAGCAGCTCTCCAGAATTTCAGAAAAGGGTTTTAATTTTTTCGTAATTTTTTGTTGTTGTTTGTATGTTTGTTTGTTTGTTTGTTTGTTTATCATATTAAGCCAGCTTGGAAGGGCGGTATAAAAATCGAATAGCTAGCTAGCTAGCTAGCTAGCTAGCTAGCTAGCTAGATAGATAGATATTTTATCTTTCCCCCCCACAATAAATAAAAATATAGGTGGGAAATATTTCCTAGTCCTGTCTGGGAGATGCCAGGGATTGAACCTGGGTCCTTTTGTAGACAAAGCAGATGTGCTACCAATGAGTCAGAGACCCATCAATTTGCCACTGATTGCCCCATTAGCCAGGAGGAAGGTTCTGTTATTCTGCATCACTGGAGGAAATTGCTGCAATTAGCATTTGTCTCCAGAGGATTTTGCTCTTTGTAATTACAGGTATTTCAAGACATAGAGGCCATTCACACAATCAAACCCTGAGGTGCTTCACACCACTTGAGTGGAATCACAGGAGGGTTTACATGAGGAGAGTGGGCTTAGCCCACCCTCCCCATACATGAGCAGCCTACAAGCCTCCGTCACAGAGTTGGTGGGGACTGCAGAGATCAGGTGCTACCCAGGCCCCGAAAATCCCAGGATGCCCCGTGCAAGTGCATCCTAGGGAGACCCCTGAGACCGGGAGGCTTGTTTTAGCCTCCCGGTGGGGGATCTCCGCATGTGTTGCCTTGTGTTTGTGTGTAGCTGCGTGGTGGCAGCACATGGTCAACTAAACAGGGTTAGTGGAGTGCTCGCTACGCTAACCTCATTTAATGGAAGGGATAGTTTTGGTGGTTTGCTGCCAGGGGCCGCGCACCTCCCATACCAGCAGACGACCAGGAGAAATCAGGCTAGGCTCCCTTCGCGCAATTTCTCCTGGTCATGAGAATAGCCCCATTGTGTTCAACCCAGGATTGGGAGCTGTGTGTGCTCCCAATGTTTGGTTGTGTGGAAGCAAGGTAAGGGGTAATCCTAGGTAGAAGTGATGGTAAGGAAGCAAGGCAGGAGGAAAAGCTGGGTAGATTTTCCTTCCACCTTGTGTCCACACAATCACTTCTAGCCAGGTTTCCCTCCTAACTTGCTTCTACACGACCAAAAATTGGAAGCACACACTGCTCCCAAACCTGGGTAGAACAAAGGGAGGCCAGCTTTTATTATAATAGCCCCCTTGGAATGACACTGTGGCTCTATTCAGAAAATAGGGCAGTTCACACTAGCATAAACTGGGTATGAGATGAGTCCTACACCATTTCGGGAGCTGGGCATGATCCCGTTTTACCATCATGTGTTAGATAAAAACAAGGATGGAGGTGGAGAGCTTGATTGTTTGCTGAGACCCATCTTGGTAGCACAAGCACACCCTACCCAGATTCCATCCTCAGCTTCTAGATGAGTTAGGTGGGGATATAATCCGACCCTGATGGGGTAGAATTGCAAAAAGGGAGCTCATCCCATTCCCAGATCTCGGGAGGACTGTCTCCTACCCAGTTGATAGTTGTGCAAACTGCCCTATGATGTTGTAAGTGCATACAGATGTCTCTATACACATGCACCTGTTGGGGGTGAATGACTAAAATGCATGCATTTTTAAAGTGACTTTTTAAAGACTAAAAATGCATGCATTTTTAAAGTGAGCCTGTGTTCCCTCAATTTTTTTTTCATCAGTGAGCAGAATGATTTTTGTTCTGTGTGGCAGTAGGGATGTGTGAAACATTTTGGATACAAAATATTTTGTGGACAAAACAAAACACCCATTTTCCAGATCCAAAAGTTTTGTACATAAAACAAAATGTCCCAGTTTCAGTTACAAAACATTTTGTTGTTTCGGACCTCCATTTTGTGGGGATCTATGAGTCCGTCTCCATCTTGTGTTTGACATCTCTTTCAATTTCCCACCCTTCCAGACTTCCGATCGGTGACCTAGAAAATGGGCTGACCTGCTGACGATTTCCTCCTTGTTGCCCATTGGCTCTTTTGCCTCTTTCTACTCTTTACTGACCCCACACTGGCCATAGGAAGGGTCGAAGAAGGGGCAAGGGTGGGGGGAGTTCAAGGAGGAGTTTTCAATCCATTCAGCAAGTTAGTAGTCTCCATTCTGCCTCATTGAAGAGGAAGAGGGGGGGGGTGATTAGTTTGCAGCATTGCATGCCTCAAGTTGTGATGATGTCATGCCATTGCCTATGCCTTCCTTGTTGCCAGCCTGAGCCCAGCCTGCCACCCTGCTATGGCTCCTGCATGCCAGCCTGGGAATGGATTCAGGGGCAGAAGATTGGGTTGGGTGGTAGTGTCCCAATGGGTGCCTGCCAGGCTGACACAACCCAGATTCCAAAGGAATTGGGCAAAGGGCTCATTATTTGTGATGTGGATGGGGCTCGTTCCAGGGTCCGCTTAACCAATCAGTCAGACACAAGGATTGGGAATTATTAATTGAGGCTTTATTTCTCTGCAGTCAGCAATAGGTAATCAATAGGCTCATGCTCTCAAACCGATTACAGTTTGGTTACAGGTGCATCTTACATTTATACAGACAATCTAAATGGTGCTGACACCCTAGACACAGTATACGTGGCAATAAAATGGTGGTCTAAGTATCTAGTACGCATGAGAATGATTCATTGTTCATCTGGTGATTACTTCTTATTTAGTTAGATTCCTGTTTTCTGGCCTTGGGAAGCTTAGCTGTCTTAGCAAGTTTCATAGATACAGTTTAGCTGGAGAGAGATAATGACGTTAATCATGAGAGGCAGTGATATCCCTGAGTTTGGGCTAGGTTACTTTAAGTTAAAATGAGCTTTTCTTCTTTGGTTTTCTGAACAAATCAATTCCCCCCTGAAATTGGATTATCCTGAATCTTCAGGATGTCTTAATTAAGATTTGTAAAGGTACAGCTGTATATCTTCTTTGCCCATAAATCCATAGGTTCTCCATATTAGTTAAATCTAATAGGGTCAGGTTAAATGAAAGTTCTAACTGTCTGGAAATATTAATAATAGCTCTTTCTAATGCATAAACTCCTAATCTTGGAAATATAGATCTGTGTTTTGTGTGGCTAAAGGATTTGGGACATATGTGGGTTTGGGATGCCTTAAGTACTTGTGATGCCTTAAGCACAGATTTTACAGAAATGGTAGGTGCTAAATGGGCTGTACACATGGCAATAAAACCTGATACATTGCATACAACATCCTAGAGCTACAAGCATAATTAGTATAATTCCATCAATCAACACACATATCCTTAACCACCCATATCCGGCCTGATTTGATATAGATAAAAGGTTTTACACACAGCAGCAAGGTGTACATATAAAGATCATACAAGTTATAGCAAGCAACATTGTCTTAACCCATATCCATCCCAAATAAAGTATCAATAACAGCCTTGCATTATGGAACCAGGTGCTTCTGGCGATCAATGGATTATCAGCTCGTGGAAAGCAATAGTAATGACAAGTCATGTACAGTCGCATTAGTTAAATAGAGGTGTCTATAGAATTAGCAGGTAAAGCTTGGGCTAGCTTAATGTCTTTAGAGCACAAAAGGAACCAGTAAGTTGGGGAAAGGTGCAGACTTGCTCTGGGTGAAATAGTGAGATGATTGGCACAAGATGTCAGGGAAGCAAGTAAGGAAATGACCAGAAAGCAAGCATGTGAGGTTCAGGTCCTTACAGCACAGGGGATAGCAGGGTTTTCAACATAATCATAGCAAATAGTCACTACAAGAAAGTGGTGTAAGGAAGTGGTGTAAATCATCAACTCCTACCCCACTTGGTGTCCTCTAGAGTCTGCCATGGCCAAAAGGAAGCTATGGAGAGCTCTAGAATTCCAAAAACTAAGAGTCCTTGGTTAAAAAAAAAAATAGTCCTTCAATTGAGAACCAAATGCTCTTGTCCAAAGTTGCAGGATTTTGGCTATCCTGGATGTTCTCTGATCCATGTTGTTTTGGCTTGTCTGACTAGTGTCCATAGACAAGCTCGAATGTTCATGTGTTTGGGAGCCTTGACTCCCCCCTCCCCCTTGTGGGCAATTTGATATAATGTCTTTGGCTGCATTTGAAATAGTGTCTTTGGCAGGGTATCTTACCTGGGTAGGATGGTTCCAGGGTTTTACAGAAGCGACCAAAGGCTCAGGGAGATGCTGTTGTACGTATGACTCCAGAGAAAAGTAAACAAATTGGTTTGCCAGTTTGCTATCAAGCAGTCTTCAGGCATTTGTTGTCTATTCCTCTCCTACAGCACTCAGGAGCTGGAAGATCAACTTTGCATTAGGCCGTCTTCCTCGAACACAGGACAGGGTAGCAGAGGAATGTTCTGTCACCATTGGGTTGGACTGGAGACACAGATAGGGACTCCCTTCGGGTAGCTGCTGCTGCTGAAGCTTAGTTCTCCTGGGTCAGGGTTGATGTCCTCTGGAGACTCCCTTGGGATCACATTCTGGCAATTGGATGCATGGTACACCTTCAATCTGGGGAGGACCAATCCGTCTAGGAAAGACAATTCAAGGCACTGTTGGTTGCAAACCTGTTTACTTGAGAGAAAGATAGGCAAGTGAGTTGCCAGTTCCCTCCCCCAATGTAGGGACAGCGTCCTGAGTAAGTCCCCGGGTGCCAACCATCAGCACAAAAGGAAAAGTCAAGGTTTCAAGGCAAATAATACATTGGATGGATAAAACCTGAGGCTATTTTCAATTTGGTCTTTTGGCATCCCCCCCCCCTCCAATTTATGTTTTTGTTTTCCTGCTTGCCATGGGTCCCTCTCCCCACCGAAGTCCAGAACAGGGGATGATGTCCGCATCTAGGGCTTGGTAGCTTGTGTTGTAGGCTGCAGAACGGCAATCCTGGGCAAAAGGCAAAGCAATAAAGTCAAAAGGAAAAAGGGCATCCACATTTTAACCCCCCCGGGGTTTTGAGGAGGCATTAAAACCTGACAGGTCAAACATAGTTTTATCACCTGAGAGGCTGCAACATAAAACTCCAGCGCTTGAATTTCACCAAGGCCCTTTGGGTGTAACTGCTGACAAAGTCCTGTTTCAAAAGTGTCTTCTCTATCCCGTTCTTCCTCCTTACAACAACTCTGTGAGGCAGGCCAAACCATTTAAGGGGCAGGCCTTGTGTCACCCAGCAAGTGTCATGGTTGAATGAGGGTTTGGACTCGGATTTCCCTGGTCCTAGTCCAGCACTCTAACCACTGCACCACGTTGGCTGACAATCATACTTACAGGCCTTTGTCAGGGCAATCAATCTCCATCCAGTATACCTGACTTCATTTTCCATAAAGGGGTGATTCGTCAGTAACTTCTGGCTTTGGGATCTTCATCTAGGTCACGTGTAGATAGTTGTGGTGTTCCAGCTCTCCATCTTCAGCCTCATAACTAGCAAGTGACCAATGAGTAAGAGTTTGGGGTTTGACATCTTTGTAGGGTAACGATATCTTCTTGGAAAACCCTGTGTAAGACAGAAACAGTCCCTGCCCCCAGGCAAAATACTATACCTTGTTGAAATAGGATTGAGACTTCTGGGTGAGGCCTAACGTCTCATGAAGCAAATTAAAGTGTCCCTTTTTACAGGCCTCTTTAGCAAAAGGTATTATCAGAAAAATTGTCCATAATCTTGCAGAGGGGTAAAACCTGTGATAATAAAGTCAAGTCTCTCATCAGGAGCTGTGAAAACAATATATGGGTTTCACAGTAACACACAAAGCTTGATCATTGTAAACTGGGAAGTCTTCTAGATAAAATGCAAACTGGTACTTTGGAACCTCCTTCCAATTGCAGGAGTGGCAAAACAAAATTCTTTTCATCAAATCTCATGTCTGGGATCTCATCATTCAGCTACTGGGATTCAGCTACTGTGAAAGCAAAGCAGGGCTAGCGAATGAGACAAATCTAAAATTTAAGCCTTAGACCATTCGATAATTAGCTCTCAGTTTACATCAAAATCAGTTCGCAGAAATAGTGCATAGATTTTGCAAGAACATAAGACAGAAATACAATTAGACTAATTTATTTTAAAATCCTTTTTTCCTTCTCAACCACAGTTAACTGGCTGGAACACAAACTGCTTTACAGAGAACCTCCTTCCCCCTCCCATCCAGAAATGGGTGGAGTTATCATTCTTCATCAGAGATCAGCTTTCAGTTGTGAGAAAGAAGTGAAAGGGGAAGCTTCCGGTTAGAGAAAAGAGCAAAGTTCTGAGCTCACAGAAAATAGGTAAGATAGACCATGTCAAGGAAATTAGTAAGCATAACATATAAAGGCTTATGACATTCAGTAGTGGCAGAAATAACACAATCAACTTGATATAAGAATGAATGGAATAGAGCTTGCCCTTATGCCTAACGCATTTAGCCAGCTATAAGCAGCACTTCCCTTTTGCAGAGGTGGGAAAGACTCACAAAGAAGGAAAACTTCAGCACCCCAGTTGGCCAGCTGGGACTGCTGAAAGTTCCCTCTGTTGCTCAGGCCATGATCAATTTTATGTTCAATTAATATAATAACTGCGAATTTTGGAATTCAATGTCAGAGCAAGTTTGGTCTGGAACAGTTTACAGAAAAAACATGTCACTAGAATAAATACTTTCACAAATACAACAGAAATCTCATCTTCACAGAGATGAGTTATAAGATTGATGGGGGTTGGATTCCTGCACAGAACCGGAGCTTTGGGCTCCCGCTTAGAAACATGCACACACACACACTGGCTTGTCTTGTGTATTTCACAGAACAAAGGACTAAACAAGGGGAATTTCACATGGGTCACATAGGATTTTATAACATTTTAAATATGTTTAGGACAAACAATCATTTAGCCATAAAACGCAGTTAAGAAAGTAGCTCAAACAGAACAAACTGTTATCACAGTCATCCACAAAACAATCTGTAATTCCATATTACCTTTCCACATCACAACTTACATTTTTCAACTTACAGGTGCTTTTCAACTTTTTAACAACTTCCAACCAAAATCCTTAAGACATTCCTTTCCATGTCTCCTTCCAGTCTTTTCTCTGCAATTCCCCGCACAGAACTACATCACACACATTCCTTCAAACTCCATTTTCTTTCCTCTTTTCCAACTGCAAGCAGTTGAAGGAAGGAAGAAGAAAAAGAGAACGAAAGCAGCCTTTGTTTGGAGAAACTTTTTTGCAGCAAGAATAGTGTTATCTTTTGGCCTGGTACTGGGTAGCATCAGGAAATTAGACAGTTTGCAACACAAGGGCAGCAAGCAGCTGTTTGAGCTTGGAAACAGAACACAGACAGCATGATTTTAGCAAAATGCAGTCATTCTTTCCTCTTTAATACTTTCATCAGACCCCTTCCTCTCTTCACAGACTAAGAGAGTTCCCTTGTTCTCCATAGCATGCTGGAAAGGAGAAGCTGCTCGGATCATGATGGTAATACATATGGTGGGGGCTTCTTTGGTGGGCCTGCGCATATTGGTGTTATTAAAATTTACCGGTATGTGTATAAAATAAAAGCAATTGCAAAAGGCTGTTGTTTTCGGGGACAGAAGGCCTCTGACTCAAGTTCATAGTATGGCCATGATTCTATACAGAAGCGCTTTACTCTAAAGGTGAGTAGGATTTCCAATAGGATTTTCCCTCTTGTTCTAATCTATTCCCCATTCCCCTCCCCCGCATTAACACTCGAGTATCTTCTGTTCTACAGAGTCTGCATGACACCCACGAGAACCTAGTGGCCTTTATTGGCAGTAAGGTCTCAAATATTGTAGGATCCTACTTTCAACCCTGCACGAACTTTATTCCCGCCCCCCGCTTCTGCGGGAATTCATGTCTCTCTTGAATTCTCTCTCCCTCACCTTCCCCACTCCCTAATCCACTATTCCCTGTTCCCAGATGTAGTGTGTTGTGGTGAACGGCGCATCCTGGTTTCCCGAGAACCCACTCTGCTCAAACAGCAGAGGGCTGGCTGGGGTATCGGGGTTCCCATTACGGGTCGGACAACCACCCAGGAGACTACATCTGAGCCACGGCACCAAATTGATGTGGATGGGGCTCGTTCCTGGGTCTGCTTAGCCAATCAGTCAGACACAAGGATTGGGAATTATTAATTGAGGCTTTATTGCTCTGCAGTTAGCAATAGGTAATCAATAGGCTCATGCTCTCAAACCGATTACAGTTTGGTTACAGGTGCATCTTACATTTATACAGACAATCTAAATGGTGCTGACACCCTAGACACAGTATACATGGCAATAAAATGGTGGTCTAAGTATCTAGTACACATGCGAATGATTCATTGTTCATCTGGTGATTACTCCTTATATAGTTAGATCCTGTTTTCTGGCCTTGGGAAGCTTAGCTGTCTTAGCAAGTTTCATAGATGCAATTTAGCTGGAGAGAGATAATGGCGTTAATCATGAGAGGCAGTGATATCCCTGAGTTTGGGCTAGGTTGCTTTAAGTTAAAATGAGCTTTTCTAGGGAAAATTGAGTTTCTTTGGTTTTCTGAACACAACAGTGTGATAAGGGGAAAAGTACATGTGTGGATTATTAACTGGTTGAAAGACAGTAAACAATGCCAAATTTAGCCAAATTTAGGCTGATAGGTAGCATTTTGAAGTCCAGGACCCCCAAGGTAGCATTCTCAGAAATGCTACCTGTTCCACGCGCAAGTACAGTGAGGCAGGCCGAGCTGAGGGGTTTCAATGCGTGGATGAGACGTTGGTGCCGGGAGGAGGGGTTTAGATTTGTTAGGCACTGGAACACATTTTGGGGCAAGCAAGGCCTGTACAAAAGGGGCGGGCTGCACTTGAACCAAGATGGAACCAGACTGCTGGCGCTTAAAATCAAAAAGGTTGCAGACCAGCTTTTAAAATGACACTTGGGGAACAGCCGATGGGAGCTGGGCAGTATCCCATTTGGCAAAAACAATCCTTTAAAGTGTGAGGCTGCAAAGAATGCAAATAAAACAGAAGGGGACGGAGCAAAACCGCATAAAGAGCAGACGGGAGCCTGTGCCAGCAGGTCAAAGAGTCAAAATAATAGCATACATCAGGGGAGAGATTCAGCGTATAGGTGCTTGTATGCCTATACTTGGTTGCTAACGCAGAAATAGATATAGTGGGCATAACAGAAACATGGTGGAACAGTGAGAACCGGTGGGACACTGTTATCCCTGGGTATAAACTCTACAGAAAGGACAGGGAGGGTCGCCTTGGAGGAGGGGTAGCACTGTATGTTAAAGAAGGGATAGGATCTAATAAGCTAGAAAACCTAAGTGGACTGGAGTCCTCCACAGAAACCCTGTGGGTGACTATACAAGGCCGGAAAGGAAACATCCTACTGGGGACGTGCTATCGCCCTCCAGATCAAAATGCTGACAGTGACTCAGAGTTGCAGGAGGAAATCAGGGAGGCGTCAAGGAGAGGCAGGGCTGTAATTATGGGCGATTTCAACTACCCACACATAGACTGGGTAAATTCACATTCAAGTCAGGACAAAGAGGTCAAATTTCTTGATACACTAAATGACTGTGCCCTAGAACAGTTGGTCATGGAACCGACCAGAGAGAAGACGACCTTGGATCTAATTCTGAGTGACACCCAGGACCTGGTGCGTGATGTCAGTATCATCGACCCTTTAGGGAACAGTGACCACAGTGCCATCAAATTCAGCATACATGCAGGGAGAGAATCACCAAGGATGTCTAACACAGACGTTTTGAATTTCAGAAGAGGAAACTTCTCCAAAATGAGGAGTATGGTGAAAAGAAAGCTGAGGGGGGAAATCAGGAGTCACTTCACTTCAGAATGCATGGAGTTTACTCAAAACCACAGTACTAGAAGTCCAGTTAGATTGTATACCCAAAAGGAGGAAAGGAACCACTAAGTCCAGGAGGATGCCAGCATGGCTAATGGGTACCGTCAAGGAAGCCATAAAAGGGAAGAAGACTTCCTTCCAAAAATGGAAGGCCTGTCCAAACAAAGAGAACAGAAAGGAACACAAACTCTGGCAAAAGAAATGCAAGGTGACAATAAGGGAGGCAAAAAGAGAGTTTGAGGAACATTTAGCCAAAAGTATCAAGGGGGAAAACAAAAACTTCTTCAAGTACATCAGAAGCAGAAAACCTGCCAGGGAGGCGGTTGGGCCATTAGACAATGAGGGAGTGAAAGGGATTATTAAGGAGGATATGGAGGTTGCAGAGAAACTGAATGAGTTCTTTGCATCTGTCTTCATGGCAGAGGATACTGAGCATATACCTGTTCCTGAACCAGGCTTTTTAGGGATGGAAGCTAGAGAGCTGAGTCAGATAGAAGTGACAAGGGATGATGTTCTAAACTGTCTGGAAAAATGGAAAGCTAATAAATCACCAGGGCCGGATGGCATCCATCCAAGAGTCCTCAAAGAACTCAAATGTCAAATTGCCGACCTCCTTGCTAAAATATTTAACTTATCCCTGAAATCGGGCTCTGTACCAGAGGACTGAAGAGTAGCAAATGTAACACCGATTTTCAAAAAGGGATCCAGGGGCGATCTGGGAAATTACAGATCAGTTAGCCTAACGTCCGTTCCAGGCAAATTGATGGAAAGCATCCTCAAGGATAAAATTGTAAAGCACCTAGAAGAACAGGCCCTGCTGGGAGTGAGCCAGCATGGCTTCTGCAAAGGTAAATCTTGCCTCACCAACCTTTTGGAGTTCTTTGAGAGTGTCAACGAGTGTGTGGATCAAGGTGATCCAGTTGACATAGTCTACCTGGACTTCCAAAAAGCTTTTGACAAAGTTCCTCATCAAAGACTCCTGAGGAAACTTGGCTGTCATGGGATAAAGGGACAAGTACATGTGTGGATTGCTAACTGGTTGAAAGACAGGAAACAGAGGGTAGGTATAAATGGAGAGTTTTCACAATGGAGGGAAGTAAGAAGTGGGGTCCCCCAGGGATCTGTACTGGGACCGGTGCTTTTTAATTTATTCATCAATGATCTAGAAGCAGGGGTAAGCAGCGATGTGGCCAAATTTGCAGATGATACCAAACTCTTCCGGGTAGTGAAATCCCAAATGGATTGTGAGCAGCTCCAAAAGGATCTCTCCAAACTGGTGGAGTGGGCGACAAAATGGCAAATGCAGTTCAATGTTAGCAAGTGTAAAGTGATGCACATTGGGATGAAAACCCCCTACTTCAACTATATGCTGATGGGATCCGAGCTGTCGGTGACGGACCAGGAGAGGGATCTTGGGGTTGTGGTGGACAGCTCATTGAAAGTGTCGACTCAATGTGCGGCAGCTGTGAAAAAGGCAAATTCCATGCTAGGGATCATTAGAAAGGGGATTGAAAATAAAACGGCTAACATTATAATGTCCTTATACAAAACTATGGTGCGACCACACTTGGAGTACTGCGTTCAATTCTGGTCACCACATCTTAAAAAGGACATTGTTGAACTGGAGAAGGTACAGAAGAGGGCAACCAAGATGATCAGGGGACTAGAGCACCTTTCCTATGATGCAAGACTACAACATCTGGGGCTTTTTAGCTTAGAAAAAAGACGACTGCGGGGAGACATGATAGAGGTCTATAAAATCATGCATGGTGTGGAGAAAGTGGAGAGAGAGAAAATCTTTTCCCTCTTACACAACACTAGAACCAGGGGTCACTCCATGAAATTGATTGCCAGAAGGTCTAGGACCAACAAACGGAAGTACTTTTTCACACAAACGTGTGATCCACTTGTGGATCTCTTTTCCTCAGGATGTGGTGACAGCCAACAACCTGGATGGCTTTAAGAGGGGTTTGGATGACTTCATGGAGGAGAGGTCTATCAATGGCTACTAGTCGGAGGGCTGTGGGCCACCTGCAGCCTCAAGGGCAGGGTGCCTCTGAGTACCAGTTGCAGGGGAGTAATGGCAGGTGAGAGGGCATGCCCTCAACTCCTGTCTGAGGCTTCCAGCGGCATCTGGTGGGCCACTGTGCGAAACAGGATGCTGGACTAGATGGGCCTTGGGCCTGATCCAGCAGGGCTGTTCTTATGTTTTTATGTTCTTATTGGCTAGGTATAAATGGAGAGTTTTCATAATGGAGGGAAGTAAGAAGTGGGGTCCCCCAGGGATCTGTACTGGGGCCGTTGCTTTTTAATTTATTCATAAATGATCTAGAAGTAGGGGTAAGCAGCAAGGTGACCAAATCTGCAGATGATACCACACTCTTTTGGGTAGTGAAATCCAAAATGGATTGTGAGGAACTCCAAAAGGATCTCTCCAAATTGGGGGAGCGGCGACAAAATGGCAATTTATTTATTTATTTATTTATTTATTTATTTATTTATTTATTTATTTATGTATATATCTTATATCCCGCTCTACCTCCAAGGAGCCCAGAATGGTGTACTACATACTTAGGTTTGTTCTCACAACAATCCTGTGAAGTAGGTTAGGCTGAGAGAGAGGTGTCTGGCCCATAGTCACCCATCTAGTATCATGGCTGAATGGGGATTTGAACTTGGGTCTCCCCGGGACGAAAAAACCCAACTTCTAATATACACTGATGCAATCTTAGCTGTCGGTGACTGACGAGGAGAGGGATCTTGGGGTTGTGGTGGACAGCTCATTGAAAGTGTTGACTCAATGTGTGGCAGCTGTGAAAAAGGCAAAATCTGGGATCATTAGGGAGGGAATTGAAAATAAAACTGCAAATATCATAATGCCCTTATAGAAACCTATGGTGCAGCCATACCTGGATTACTACATACAATTCTGGTCACCACATCTAAAAAAGGACGTTGTAGAACTGGAAAAGGTGCAGAAGAGGGCAACTAAGATGATCAGGGGCCTGGAGCACCTTCCTTATGAGGCAAGGCTACAACACCTGGGGCTATTTAGTTTAGAAAAAAGACGTCTGCGGGCAGACATGATAGAAGTCTATAAAATCATGCATGGAGTGAAGAAAGTGGATAGGGAGAAATTCTTCTCCCTATCACATAACACTAGAACCAGGGGTCATCCCATGAAATTGATTGCCAGGAAATCTAGGATCAACAAACGGAAGTACTTTTTCATACAATTCTCTGCCACAAAATGTAGTGACAGCCAACAACCTGGATGGCTTTAAAAGAGGTTTGGATAACTTCATGGAGGACAGGTCTATCATCGGCTACTAGTCGGAGGGCTATAGGCCACCTCAGCCTCAAAGGCAGGATACATCTGAATATCAGGAGAGTAACAGCAGGAGGGAGGGCATGCCCTCAACTCCTGCCTATAGGCTTCCAGCGGCATCTGGTCGGCCACTGTGTGAAACAGGATGCTGGACTTCCAAATGCCATGCAGGATGCTATGAAATTTGATCAGCTCACACTAAAGAAAGTGACCCGCAGTGCTTGCAATGCAGTGTGCAAGTGTGCACATTGGTGTTTTGAGCACAAAAGTTGTGCAGGTGTGCTCTTGTGCAGCTGCAAAAAATGTGCAAATTGAATTTACATAAGATTAATTGGATGGGAAGTAATGGGATTAATCTTGTGTAAATACAATATTCCAGCAATAATCACAGTTGCACAAAAGTGTAGGTGTTCAACTCTCTGCACAGTATTCTGCAATGTGCATTGTGACTACATTGTCAGTAGATTAGAGAGATAGGAAGATAAGTGCCTCAGGAAAGAATCTGGGAAGCTATGGAAGAAAGGGGGACAATAAAATGTACAGAAATCAAGAATGATGAGAACAGTATGTAGACCTTTGAGTTTAATGGTAGGTAGATTATTAGTGACTTTTATGGTGGACGTTTAAGTGGGGTACCCAGTTTGGAAGTGATCCAGATCAGAGGTGGAGGAGAGAAAAGCACACTCAAGCAATTTGGAAACAAGGGTAGGAGGGAGATTGGTTTGGAATTAGAGAGCCAGGATGGGTGAAGGGGTCTTTTTGAGGATGGATCAAGGGAACTTTGTTCCCCTAAAGGAAGGCGCCAAAGAAGGAGCCTAAGACCAGTGATATTGTAGAGAAGAGTGATGATGACTGAAGAGATGGTAATCAGGAATACGAAAGGGACGGGACCAGAATGTGAAGGGGTCCATGCAGGACAAAAGTGATTTCAGTGCATCAGATCTGAAGGAGGAAAAAGATGAAAGGGATGAGGGAAGTAAGTAAGTAATTAGTTTATTGTTGTGACCACAGGTCATGACATAGCAGAACACAGAAGAAAAAATACAACATACTGAATGGTTACATCAGTTGGGTTGAACTAAAACCAAAGCTTCCCTTCCTCCCTACCTACCATCCTTCCTTCCACATATTTATATAGCACCCAAAACCTACATCTCTGGGCAGTTTACAATGAAGCATAATAAACAGAAAAAGTAAAAACATTAGTTAAAACAAAATAGTGACACAAATGTTAACACATTACAACAATTTAAAAGAATTTAAAACAGTATTTTAAAAGTGTTAAAACTATTAAAACAATATTTAATTAAAAGCCCAGATGAACAGATGCGTCTTTATAGACATTTTTTAAACTGTCAGATATGGGGGGTGGGGAAAGAAGATCTTCTCTTAAATATCCAGGGCCCAATCTGTTTAGGGCTTTATAGGTTATAAGCAGCAGCTTGTATTTCCCCCAGAAACTTAGCAGCAGCCAGTGTATCTCCTTCAACACGAGAGTAACATGATCTCTCAGAGATTTATTTATCATTCATTCATTCATTTGATTTCTATACTGCCCTTCCAAAAAATGGCTCAGGGAAATAGCAAACTGGCTGCCGCATTCTGGACCAACTGTAGTTTCTGGACTACTTACAAAGGCAGCCCCACATAGAGCGCATTGCAGTACTCCAGTCTGGAAGTTATCCAAATTTCTGAGGAAATACAAGTCTAGTCATCTATTATATTTAAAGTAGGTAACCAGCACCCCAGAGGCCACCAGACCCAGTGGTGAGGGTTTTTTGAAAACAAAATTCTAACTTTAGGACCCCCAAACCAGCTCAAAAATCGAGCTGAACCAGGGGTCTGTCTGGGGGGCACAAATCCAGACATGCCTGGTTGTGTTCAAGTCCAGTTCAGACTCAAACCAAATGGGGAAACCGGTTTTGTGCACACCCCTGCTCAGAGGATAGTTCTCCCTGAGCAGACCAGTCATCCGAGGTGGGAAGACTCACTAAATCTGGAGTGGAGGGCTGCTCTGCTCGCCAACCCCAATTGGCAGAGCAGCTCTCCCTGGAAAAAACAGGAGAGTTGGTTTACCGATTGGGATCAGCGGGTAGGTGAGCCCTGCACTCCGGACTTACTGCATCATCCTGTCTCGGAGGAATGGTCTACCACAGAACCTTCTTCAGTGGGAACAATGCATCACCCATATACAGCCTAGCCATAGGATTCATGGTAGACCGACAGGAGTTCAAACAAATTCATCTGCCATCTTTTGATCGAATGCCTAAAGGAATCTGAAGCATTGTAATTAGAATGACGAGGCTAGAATATTTGAGCACAAATGCAGACATCATAACTGGGTTTCTAGTGGTGGTTCTTCTTCTGCTTCAGGGACTTCTTCCTCCTTGAAAACCCTCTGGAGTGTGACCTTCATACTTTCCCTAGAGCAACTCCTCTTCATTCTCCCAACCAAGAAATAAATGAATGGGTTAACACTGCTGTTTAAGGAGGTGCTTAAAAACACGAAATCCGCGTAATAAATGAATGTCCCCGAAAGAAAGTGAAAATAAATTACAGTTACAATAAGAGCAGTCAGTGGAAAAGCAAAGAAGAGATAAAAGAGGAGGGTAAGCAGGACGACAATTAAAATTCTTCCCCGCCTATGCTGTCGTGATTTAAAGCAGACTCTTATGAACAGTATCAAAGAAGAAATAGTGATGAGTGGAAGGCAGAGAAAGGCATTCACATGAAATTGAAAACTGATAGTGAAATTTGCCAGCTCGGTAAAATTTCCAGACAGGAGAATGGTGGGGATTCCATTAAATGCAAAAGAGAGAACCCATATGACCACACAGATAAAGGTGGAGCAGTGTGGTGGCCGGTGGCAGCGATACCAAATTGGGCAGAGGACAGACACACACCTGTCCACACTGATGGCTGTCAGTAAAAGATGACCAATAACATAAATGGCTATGAAAAATAAAGAAAAATAAAGACCAGTCATGGAAATATTAGATTGTAATACTGTATGCAAAATTATCCAAAGCACTAATATGAGAAGAAGTCCAAAGTCGGCCACAGCCAAGTTCAGGATATAGGTGGTGAAAGGATTCCTCTTAATGCGGAATCCAAGAAGCCAGATGACAATTCCATTCCCCGCAAGTCCAAATGTGCAGATGACACAAATGAAGATAGTGAGAAAAATTTCTATACTGCCTCTATAGATTTCTGGACTTTCCCTGCGAGAAGTATCATTGTCTGATTTCCAAGTCTCCTCGGATGTTGTTTTATATTCCATCGGGGACAAGTATGTCAGAGTGAAACTCTCGTCTCTTCCTCTTGTGCCAACTCTCTCCTGTTATTGGAAAAGAGACATATGGATTCAGTTCTTGATATTGAGTCGAAGAAGTAGTAATGTATTGTTGGTCCCATGCATTGCTGCTCTGCGGGGCTCTTCCGCTTCTATGAAATCCTGCACAATGGCATGCTGCATGGCCTCTTCAACCAGGAATAATGGAAGTATCTGTGCAGGATGCAATTGCACAGGACTTTATTGGAGTGGAAGAGATCCACCCATGCAGCAAGTCTGCCTTGTCCATTCTTGCAAGTGGTATAGGGAGGGGTTGTTTCTGTCATCTATTTTCTGCACAGAAACCCAGCCAGTGTTCCCATCACCTCCCACTCCAGGACAGGATACTCTGGCATTATCAGCTGAAGAGAAGTGGCCGTGGTACAGCTAGTGTAGGAGCGGCCTGTGTCCACCCGACCCCAGTGGTGGTGCACATGGTGTTCATGCTGTCCTGTGCTGTCGCCTGTGCTGCCACTTTGCTATGGGTGGCATGCATGCACTCTGATGATGACACTGCACACATGCACACCCTTGGTTCCCAGTCGCCTCCACATACCCTCAGAAGGACGGAGGCCCTGTTCCTCTCTGCAGGTAGGAATGGATTCCCTATGGATGCAAATGGCTTTGAGCTGTCAGGTAAAGTGGCAGTGGGTGACAGAAACTGCAGGAGCAAGTGGTGGGAGGATGGGAGAAGGAAGGGCCAGCTACAGCTGAGTGGCCCATGGTGGCCCCATCGTCTGCCACCCCTTGTGGCATTGGATACAGGCTAATACCAGTAACTCTGTCGGGAGCTAAGGAGTACCTTCATATTTTTAAGGCAGGAAGAACCAATAACATGGTCTGTTATCCCTTGCAAACTTTAGAGAATGTTTTGTTTATCCCCTGAAACTACTCTGGTGTGTCCCTCCCCTCTCTCAAAACCCCTTCCTTACTCCATGGCACACCTTGAATTCTGCACAAAAGAGCACAGAGAATATTTATGAATCAGCAGATTTCGTCTCAGCCATGGAGTCAAACGTAATGACAGTTTTCTCTTGCATCAATACACAAAGACATAATATTTCACACTAGGGGCTGATTGTAAATGCAGAAAGGGCTAAACAGGGAGAGCGGGTTTAGCCCGCTCTTCCCGCAGATGAGCACCCGCAGAGCCCTGGATGGCCAGATTGGCCACCCACATGACTGCCGGCACTGTACAGGGGCCAGTGGGGGCTGTGGGGATTGGGGGCCACATGGCCCCCGGTAGTTCCAGCATGCCCTGTGCGAGTGTGCAGGGCATGCTGGAGAGACTACCTGAGCCGGGAGGCTGCTTTTTAGCCACCCAGTCGGGGGTCTCCTCATGAGTTGCGGGGAAACAGACCTGGGCTAAGGGGAGGGCTCTGTAAGCGGGTTACCCACTTGGAAGCAACTGGTCTCGTCTGCAAGCCCAGTGGTTCTCATGCTCCCTAAAACGCGGGCTAGGCTCCCTTAGCCTGCTTTTTTGGTGATCGTGAGAATCTCCTCCTTGTGTGTTTACATCCTTCATTCTCCAATATATTGTCTGCAAACTCTAATTGCTGTTTTTCATACAAATATTCACATTGACACTGAGCTAGGGGCATACTGAGGACAAGGAACTCCACAAAGCACACAGCGACGTAGACAGCTAAGGAGAAAGCTATGGGAGAAGAAAGGCCTTTAAAATGACACCTCATTTTTCTGGGTATTTGAAAGTTATGGAGGCTCTTCTCATGATTCGTGAGAAGAGCCTGGAGAGGGTTTGCGAGGAGAGCGGGCTAGGGTAGGAGTGGGGAAGAGAGTGGGGAAGCTAAGGAGCTAGAGGAAGCTAAGGAGAGCGGGCAAGCTAAGTCCACTCTCCCCGCAGATGAGCAGCAAGTCCTGCCTGGGTGGCCGCTGCAGCCACCCACACGACAGCCAGCTCGATCACAGAGCCGGCGGAGGCTCTAGAGTTTGGGGGGCGCATGGCCCCCGGTAGTTCCAGCATGCCCTGTGCGAGCACGGAGGGCATGCTGGAGAGACCCCAACCCGGGAGGCTGCTTTTCAGCCTCCCGGTCGTGGGTCTCCTCATGAGTTGCTGCAACGCAGAGCCATACCATGGCAACTCACGATCCGTTAACCCCAGTTAGCTGAGTGCTCACTCCACTAACCTTGGCTAAGGGGCAGGCTACTCAAGCGGGCTAGCCGGGTTTACACGGTCAGCAAAAATCGGGCTAGGCTCTCCTAGCCTGATTTTTGCTGCTCGTTGGAATAGCCTCATGGAGTACTTTTTTCTCTGGAAGTTTACTTATTGACTCTTTTGAAATCAACTGTATCTTGGTTTGGAACATATTTGCAAGCTTTGCAGTACTCCCCAAAAGCTTTTCATGTAAGTGTTGCAACTTTTCTTTAAGTAATGTGCCTTGGCATAATTCTGCCAAGGATTTGGAGTTTGCTTTTTCTATCTTTGGTGACTCAAAAGGGAATATTGGACAAAAGGCCCTCCTCCTTCCATTACTTGTCTAGGTCTTAATGCCCTCTCCCAAAAAAGACAGCCATTCATAACAGAAGTCTGGAGGTGAGTGGGGTACAGACAGATCATTGCAAATGACTGCTTTGCATGTAACAAAATCCAACAGTTTATGAGCAACATCATCTGAGTTGGGATCAAGATTGGAACATCTTACAGGGCTTTGTGCTCACAAGCAAAATGATCATGGTTAAAAAGTCATTCAGGATGAATGAGCCCCAGAAGTACAACTAGCTAACTTCAGACTCTGGACCTAATGGTCTTGTGAGGGCCCGTCCCTTATTATGCCAATGAACATTCTCAAAGCAGTTTACGTTGTTGTTGTTGTTGTTGGTTGTTCTACAAACAACTTAGAGATATCAGTAGATTCTCTGGTAGTAAATGAGAGTGGATTCATCGTTGTCATTGAAAATGAATCCACTCTCATTTGCTATCAGAGAATCTACTCTGAGAACAGCTCAGAAACAACAAAACCCAGTACCCCATGCGCTTGTGGGTATGGGAGTGGTTGGCACCCTATGTGCACTACACCACCATTCTCTCTGGGCCACCCTGGTGCCCACCAAATGGATTTATTGGGCTGCTGAAATCCCTATTATTCCCTGGGGGGGGGGAAGCTTAAAGACATTCAAACTTCAAAAATTCTTTTAAATCACCCCTTTCACCAGTTCCTTTGAAATCTGGATGGTAGCAGGCACCCATTGGGGCACTAACACCTGATACACTCTTCTGCCCCTGAAATTCCCTTTCTGCCCTGAATCTGCCGCAGAGACATGCCAACTTCAAAAATCATTGAAGAATCATCCCTTCGCCCAATTTTTTGAAATCTTGGTGGTAGCTTCCTTGAACCCATTGGGCACTACCACCCACCACGACACACTCTGGGCCACCCTTGTGCCACCACCCCCTTGGAGTTATAACTAAGGCTGCTGAAATCCCCATTATTTCCTATGGGGGAAAGCTTAAATATGTACACATTTCAAAAATCAATTAATAACCACCTCTTTGTCCAATTCCTTTGAAATATGAGTGGTAGCTTCCTTGAACACATTGGGCACTACCAGCCACCAAACTCCACTCTGGGCTATCCTAGTGCCCCCACATGGAGCTATATGGTTGCTGGAATCCCCATTATTCCCCATGGGGAAAGCTTAAAGATGCATAAATGTCAAAAAAAATTTAAAAATCACTGCTTTGCCCAATTTCTTTGAAATTTCTACCACCCAACCCACTGTGGCTACAAAATGGAAGTCCAAATCTCAAAAAAAAAAAAAAAAAATTGTGTCAGAATCTGTGGTGATTTTTTGTGTGCCTGAATCTGAGCACTTGAGCACAGGGGTGACTTGTTCTGTCTACAAATCACCTGCATCAGCTAGATTCAGGTACAAATTGTTTTGTACCTGAATAAATTTGCATATCTCTATTATATTACACAGCTCTCCACAGAAGAATATAAGTAGAAAAAGATAGATTTGCACCCCAAGGATATTATAATACAAATTATAACAGTCAGGGAATGAATAAAAGGATACCAAAAATAACAAATGAGCCAGGGAAGACCCATCACAACCAATGAGTGCATTCTGAGGTTGTTAGGATAATATTAAAAGGCATTTATATATTGACTTTACAGAAAAGGTTTCCTTTGAAGAGGAGGATGAAGGAAGAGAAAGCGAGCAAGGTAACAGAATGGAAGAGAAGAAAAGCGAAGGAATAATTTCAAACAAGAATGTCCTACCTACTTCTAGGCCAAACTTTTCAAAGAAGGGAAAAAACAGGCTTGAGACGAATCCTTTCAAAATGTTTGGATCCCAGTCATAAGCAGCTCTTTGGATTAAAAATACCATTTTTCATGCAGCAATGAGCACCCAATGGGCAGAGAAGGCCAGAGACACGCATTATATTGATTCAGCTGGAAGTGGCACAGATTAATCCACACTCACACAATTTCCTATCAGTGCATTAGCCATTGATCCATTAGCCTTAGTCAGGTCTCTCTGGTCATTTCAAGGTGCTTTGGCAACATTTATAATCTGGAGGAAACTATTTCCTGCAATTTAAGTGTCAAGAAAAGCTTGTTGGATTTAAGGCATACCAGCGCACCTATGCAAATTGCAGATGTGGAAAGTGGTTTTTTAGTTCACCGTTTTTGAAATACAGAATAAAGACATAGGCACACATGTTTACAACTTATTTGCCAATTTTTTTGGTACAATAGGCTGAGTCTCATTTAATAAAATCCACTAGCCACCCTCTCAGCCCAGATGAACTTTAGTTTAGCCCCATCACTGGCTCTCAACAGCCATACCCCCAGCTGTCTTCCTGGCACTCTCGACCAATGTTTGGGTGCTCATTGTTGAATGAAAATAATATTGTTGATGGAGAGAAGAGATGATGAGGTTCTTGACATTCTGACAGTCCTGGAAACTCTCTGGCCTATTCAGGAGTTTTATTATTGAAAATAAAAATCCACGGTGCATCACTGACATCCTATTTTATGCCCCCTATGTCTCAGCTGATAACCCTTTCTGTGGAGAGTATTTGTTCAGTTGGCACATTTGAGAATGCCAGAGTGTACATTATATTGGTTCAAGAAGGCAATGGCAGAGACCTTAAAACATCATGCAACTTCCTCCTAATGCATTTGGCTGATTAGCCATAGCAATTTCTTTTACACTTCCTGGGTGCACTGTCAACATTTTCCAGTGTGGAGGAAACATCTTCCTCCAGTTTAAATCTCAAGACAAATGTGTGATTTCCAAGACATAGTTCAGCACTTAGATGCAGATGGAAATGGAGCTTTTAGGACATTAATTTTGATCTCCATATTCTAAGAAGAAAGTTCTCCCATATTTTTCTCTATCATATATACTAAGGCTGTGTTTTTTTGGTGAAAAATTCAGCAGCAGTGAAAAGCACACAGTTCTAGGTTGTAGTCCAGAGAACCCCAGGAACTTGTGACATAGCATGAGGATGAAGGGAATTCCAGAGAAGATGAAAGAGAGACCCATAAGAGGGCACCCACAGTGGCAGATGTGGCAGGGAGTGGCAGCACAGTGGCAGGGAGCAAGCATGACTTGTCCCCTTAGCTAAGTATGGTCCACCCTTGTTGGATATGAATGGGAGACTACGAGTGTGAGCACTGCAAGGTATTCCCCCCCAGGAGATGGAGCCGCTCTGGGAAAAGCAGAAGGTTCCAAGTTCCCTCCAGGGCAGCATCTCCAAGATAGGGCTGAGAGAGATTCCTGCCTGCAACCTTGGAGAAGCCGCTGCCAGTCTGTGTAGACAATACTGAGCAAGATGGACCAATGGTCTGACTCAGTATATGGCAGCTTCCTTTGTTCCTATGTCTTCGGTGGATGAAGTTATTGATTCCAGTCCTGTTGTTATCAGTAGCAAATTGGGAAGGGGGCAGATATTAACCTGCCACTGCTCCTTCAGAAGGTGGGTAAGCTGGAGCAGCAGAAGGTGAACAGAAGTGCTTAACACTTTAACTTCTCCGTCCTCTGCTTTTTCAACAGGCAGTTCAGGATTTCATTGGGAGGCAGGGTGAGCAGGTGGAAGACAACACAGTGAGAGGTTTTGGAGTAAACTGGGCCAAGGGCTGAGTGAGGCAGCTAGAGACCATATGAATATTCACAAATTTATAAAATACCACAAAAGCTTGGAGAGAACACCACTAACCTCACGCACATGTTAGCGGTGGTGACTGGAAGGAGGCACAAGGTCGTAACTGGCAGCTTCAGTGAGGGCAGGGCATAGGGTTGATTGTTTGGTGAGGGCTCATTTGAGAAAGGAGGGAGTGGCTCAGGCAGTCACTAGAAGTTTGGTGTCTAGAGTGCTATGAGTGCTGCTCATCCTTGCTTTGGGGCTCCATTAACCTAAAAGGCTGAACAGCTTCTAGTAGGGATGTGCACCAACCTGTTCGGAGGCCCTCTAATGCACCTCTGAAGAGGTTCAAACACCGGGCAGTTGGAAGGTTCAAAGGCGGGGAAGATAACATTAAGGATGTGGGAGGGTGCACTTACTCCCTCCCGCCATGTTTTCCCCACCGGCATTCAATTAAAAACTGGTCTGGTGGGGCAGCAGCGTGCCTCCCTGCCACCCCATCCTCTCCTCAGGCCGGAAGTAAGTGGAAGTTGCCTGGTGCATGCACATGTAGAGCGGGCTGACTCGCATGCATGCACCTGACATGCGCATGTGCAGAGGCTACTTCCGCTTATTTCCGGTCTGAGGAGAGGATGGGGTGGCAGGGAGATATGCTGCCTCACCACCAGACCGCGTTTTTAGTGAGCACTGGCAGGAAAAAAGCAGCCGGTGGGGAGTGCACCCTCCCCCATTCTTAAAGTTATTCCCCCCGCCTTTGAACCGAACCCTACCGGTTCCGTGCACATCCCTAGCTTCTGGTGGGGGAGAGATGGAGCCTTTCAAGGGGCCCTATCTGGCAAAGAGGACCAGGGATCTGCAAGAGTGCTCCCTCTAAGCTGTTCACATGTACACACGCTCACAAGTTTTTTGATGTCTGCCCACTTCATTTTTTATCGTGCTCAGGTTGAATCAAGAAACCCCACTCCAAATTCACATGCGCACCCACTGCCTTAATACTGCCACCCAGAAGAGAACTGATTCCATACACAGATGGAAAAAAATTAGAAGGAACACTGATCTACAATGGTCTCACCCAGTGCTCTGAGTCAGGATCACCCTCTTATCGGTTTTGGGGTAGGGTGCTATTTATCTGACCTCCATCCTCAGTTAGGCCTCCATGAATGTGGGAAGGGGAATTTTAACTGCTCCAGTCAGGTTGTTTCCCCCTCCCCCAAAACCTTGTTTAAGGGAAGAGGAAATTAGGAGGGCTAGCTGCCATGGAACCACCAGGCTCACCTTCGAGTCCAATGGTTCCAACCATCACCAGGAATGGGGGCTAGGCTCCCTTAGCCCGCTTTCTGGTGATTGGCAGAATAGCTTCAATGTTTAATAAAATAGCCTTCACATGAGCAGTGTGAAGCACCTTGCGGTGGTTTGTGGGGAGAGCAGGCTTAGACCCTTCTCCCTGCACATGAGAAGTCGTGTAGCCCTGGGCGGCTGGATCGGCCACCCACACGTCTACCGGCTCCATCATGGAGCTGGTGGGGATTGTGGGGAACAGGGGCTGCTCACCCCCCAGAAGTCCTAGGATGGCCTGCACAAGCACACGAGGCATTCTGTGGGGACCCCCGGAACCCGGAGGCTTCTTGTAGCCTCCCTGTTGGGTGTCTTCTTGTGTGTTGCTGCGTGCCATGGGGGCACACAAGCCAAAAACTGAGGTCAACGGAGCATTCGCTCCATTAACCTAATTTAAGGGAAGGGGGATTTAGGTGGGCTAGACACCTTGGAAGCACTAGGCTCACCTGGTGGTTCCGATGATCACTGGAAAGCAGGCAAAACTCCCTTAGCCTGTTTCCCAGTGATTGGGGGAATAGCCTCAATGTTTGATTTTGTGAATGACTTTATAGTGGGGTGTGAGTGTGGGGAGGGGGCTGCTCAGCAACCATGATGACCATGCAAATGGCTGCTACACATGCATGGAGGCCATGTGCATGCTGGCATTGCCAAGGGCAGCTGGAGAGAGCACTGCCAGTGCGCGAAGATAGCTGGGGGGAATGCCACCGAAGTGGCAGGAAGTGGGGGTGAGGGGAGGAGGAGCAGGTATGCACCGGCCCTCCTCCATTTTAAAAGTGTCAGGGATGTGTTTCAAATCATGCTGTGAGTCATGATTCATGCACATCCCTAGTAATTATGATAATTACATTTTTATTGGGGGACCAAATGTGAGGAATGTTGTATATTCTACTATATCCTGGTCCAGAATCCACAGAGAAAAGAGAAGGATAGTATAGTATAGCTCTTCTTTGGGGCTTCATCTTGTATAGGCTGTCCTGCTGGCTGTCCTGCTCTGAGAAAAGAGAAGGGGAGAATTCAGTTCCTGCTAAGCAGCTGACCAAATGCAATTCAGCTCTGCACTGAAACCTCTGCAGTACAGAGAGCTGATCTGAAATGCCCCTCCTGTTTGCCACCCCAAGTGACTATGCACAGTCCATTCCAGCAGTTTTGTGGGGAAGCTTGAAAATTCCCCCAATCCATTTTCTTCCAGAAACATCTCTTACTGCATTGGCTGCCAGCTTTTATTATAGTAGCCCCCTTGGAATGACACTGTGGCTCTATTCAGACAATAGGGCAGTTCACACTAGCATAAACTGGGTATGAGATGAGTCCTACTTCATTTCGGGAGCTGGGCACAATCCCGTTTTACCACCATGTGTTAGATAAAAACAAGGATGGAGGTGGAGAGCTTGATTGTTTGCTGAGACCCATCTGGGTAGCTCAAGCAAACCCTACCCAGATTCCATCCTCAGCTTCTGGATGAGTTAGGTGGGGATATAATCCGACCCTGCTGGGGTAGAATTGCAAAATGGGAGCTCACCCCATTCCCAAACCTGGGGAGGACTGTCTCGTACCCAGTTGATGATTGTACAAACTGCCCTATGATGTTGTAAGTGCATACAGATGTCTCTATACACATGCACCTGTTTGGGGTGGATGACTGAACATGCATGCATTTTAAAAGTGAGCCTGTGTTCCCTCTAATCTTTCCATCGGTTAGCAGAATGATTTTTGTTCTGGGTGGCAGCAGGGATGTGTGAAACGTTTTGGATACAAAATGTTTTGTACCCAAAACAGCCCATTTTGTAGACAAAACAAAACACCAATTTTCCAAATCTAAAAGTTTTGTATACAAAACAAAACATCCCTGTTTCGGTTACAAACCATTTTGTTGTTTTGGACCTCCATTTTGTGACGATCTCTGAGTCAGTCTCCATTTTGTGTTTGACATCTCTTTGAATTCCTCACCCTTCCAGCCTTCCGATTGGTGACCTAAAGCATGGGCTGACCTTAGAGGCGTATCTAGGGAAAATAGCGCCTAGGGCAAGCACTGAAATTGCGCCCCCTGTCCAAACATCTGATGCCCATCTTTCAGATAACTTTACCATAATATCAGCTCAAAAATACAAGTCAAGCTTGTTAATCTTTTAATATTTCAAAAACTATTTAGCAGTAGACGCAGCCAGACCAAAAAATGCTGGAAAACTACAAATTTCAGTATGCTGGGGCTCATGAAATACCCAAATACTATGTGGAGGTGTACTTGGAAAACTAAACAGAAGTGCCTGTCTAATTCTCTGCTATGCATTGTAGTATCACTATTACATAAGTTTTAAAAATAAATGGAGAATTTGACTTTTCCCAGATACTCTGAAAATAATTAAAGTAAACTGTGTCGCTGCTCGGAATATATTCTAGTATTTCAGAAAGACAGTTAAAATGAGAGAAATAGAGCAAGAAACTCCCAGTGGGCCTTAATACTAAGGATTTCACACCGATTCAAAAACAAACTCACCATTAATAGCCATATTATTAAGACATCACACTTAACTCACTTATCACAAGAAGCAAAGTAAGAGCAAATGAATACAATCCTAGATCATAAGCTTCAGCTCAGTATTCACAATCCCTGATTCTCTGTACTTAGTGTCCAACTAAATAAGTGTACAGTGACATATTATATATATTTTAAAGAAATTACCTACAGCCCCTTCAGGGGGGCTTCATAAAGGCCATGTGTAGGGGGTCTGCAAAGGTCCCCCCTCCCCCTGCTGACCTCAAGGGCCTCGCAGGGACCATTTGAGTATGTGCGGTGGCCGTTGTTTTTTTTTTTTTTAAATTAAATGCCCACTGAAAACAAAGTGGCCACTGCACATGCTCAAATGGCCTCTGCAAGGCCTGGCATGACCTAGGGCCTCACAGATCCCATTTGAGCATGCATTATGGCTATTTTGTTTTCAGCAGCCATTTTTTTTAATTTTTAAGAATTGCGCCCCCCCTTCAAGTGGCGCCCAGGGCACGTGCCCTGCCTGCCCCACCCTAGATACGCCCCTGGCTGACCTGCTGACAATTCCCTCCTTGTTCCCCATTGACTCTTGCCACTCTTTACTAACCCCACATTGGCCAGGGGAAGGGTCGAAGAAGGGGCAAGTGTCGGGGGGGAGTTCAAGGAGGAGTTTTCAATTCATTCAGCAAGTTAGTAGTCTCCATTCTGACTTTCTGCCTCATTGAAGAGAGAGAGAGAGAGAACTAGTTTGCAGCATTGCATGCCTCAAGTTGCCATGATGCCATGCCATTGCCTATGCCTGCCTTGTTGCCAACCTGACCCCAGCCTGCCAGCCTGCTATGGCTACTGCATGCCAGCTTGGGAATGGATTCAGGGGAAGAAGAGTGGGTTGGGTGGTACTGCCTGCCAGGGTGCCTGCCAGGCTGCCAGGCACCATGGGTGCCTGCCAGGCTGCCACAACCCAGATTCCAACGGAATTGGGCAAAGGGCTGATTATTTGTGATTTGTTGAAGTTTACGCATCTTTAAGATTTTTCCCCATAGGGAATAATGGAGGTTTCAGCAGCCCATAACTCCACTTGTGGGGCACTGGGGTGGCCCAGAGCAAGTGGTGGTGTAGTGCACATAGGGTGCCAACCACGCCCATGGGTTGCTAACCCATGGGGTGCTGAGTTCTGTTGTTTCTGAGGTGTTCTGAGTGTAGATTCTCTGGTAGCATATGAGATTTTCAAGGACAAGCCATGAATCCATTATCATATGCTACCAGATAATCCACACACAAAAGATCTCATAAACAACAGAACCCTGTACCCCATGGGTTAGCAACCCATGTGGGTAGTTGCCACACAATGTGCTCTACACTACCACTTGCTCTGGGCTCACCCCGGTGCCCCCCAAGTGGAGTTATGGGGCTGCTGAAACCACCATAATTCCCTATGGGGAAGAACCTTAAAGACACATAAATCTTTAAAAAGCAGCCCTCTGCCCAATTCCTTTGAAATAATTCTGGCAGATTCCTTGCCCCCACTGGGCACTACCACCCACCCTGCTGTCTTCTGTGCCACCCCCTTTCCAGCCAACGTGAAGCTATACTTTTGCTGAAACCTCCATTTATTCCTATGGGAAAAATCTTAAACTTCAAAAATTCACCAAAAAATCAGCCCTTTGCTCAATTCCTCTGAAATTTGGGTGGTAGCTTCCACCCATTGGGCACTACCACCCCCACACACTAGTTTTACCCCAGGGCCATTTTTTAAAATAAAAAAAAATTCAGATTTGGATTTTGCAATTTCGAACAAAGAACAAAACTGGGGTGTTTCAGATTGGCTGATTCTGAACAAAGAACAAAATGGGGGTGTTTTGGATCTGGGCCAAAAACAAAACAGAAAATAACCAAAATGCACAACCCTATGAGCCAGATGACGGCAGCAGCTGCAGATGCTCAGAAAGAGTAAGTGCCTCCTTAACAAGCCAGATAATCACTGAATCTCTGACTGCTGGCCAGGGGAGGAGAGCCATTAGCCGAGCACTATAAATCAACCAGCAAGCTAGCGAAACGCTGCTGGAAGACAACATGTTGTTTGGAGCGTGCTTCAGCCCAAGCCTTGGACTCCATGGAATTCCAGCTTTGTGTTGGCCGCTGGAGACCCAGGCTTTCCTGATTGAACCCTGTTTCCTGAGCAAGACCAACCAGCCGTGCCAAGCCTCATCCAAGCCCTTGGGGATGCCTTGCACCTTTTGGGGCTCTGGACACATGGAATCTGGTGAGCGACCCAGGTTGCGTGGGAGGCAGTTTGAACTTGATACTTGTAGTAAATTGCTCTCTTGTGTTTCTTTGCAGACTGGAGAGGACTCTTGGACTTCCAGCTACCTTGACAGAGACCTTGACCCAGATGTCAGACGAGCAAGCTCCTGACAGGTGGGGAATTAGTGGCATCCCATGTGCCAGCTACACCCCTCCCCCAACCCGCAACCCACTGGGTACTCAGTTTATCTTTTAGGAATTGGTTAGACTGTTCGGTGTGCAATGAATTCTCATAGGGATTCATTATGAGGAAAGGTTATTAAACAGCAAAGAGTCTAAACGCTTGAAAATATTCCTCAAATATAAACTGATTAGTACCCCACTGCCTTGCAGATGGGAGGGGGTGTAGTTGCCACATCACAGTTGGCAGTTGGCACTGTTGAAAAGACAGTCAACCTGAACAGAAGAAATGAAGGTAACTATGTAATGAATCCTCATAGAGATTCATTAATTACTTAATGGGAATTAATTACTTAATGGGATTAATTAAGTAATGAATTCTCATAGGGATTCATTGAGGAAAGTTATTATACACCAGAGAATCCAAACACTTGGAAAATAGTGACCACACATTTTGCTCCATAACTCCACTTCTACAAGGGCTAGAGCTTTTCTTTTTAGAAAAATGAAAGCTGAGAATCTGGGGAAATTAATAGCAGGAATCCAAAGCTTGAATTAATTCAAATCGATTCTGGACCCAAATCTTGCCAATGGACCAAAGTGGTGATTTGTTCAGATCAACTGAATCAGCTTTTGTGTATAAATCGATTTGTACCCAAATCGATTTGCACATCCCTCTCTGTAATGACCTGCCTTGGCTGACTGCCCAGCAACTGCCAAAAACACTTTTTTCAGAGGGGAAGGGAGAGCTGACAGACAGGAATGGAGAGTAGTCACAAACACTGCCAAAAGTCCACACCAGGAATTCCACAGGGTCAGGGGTAAACCCGAATTGGGGTCAGAAAAAAACAAACAGGTCCAGATTTCTAGGTCAAGGTTGCTCGGGATAGTAGGGCTGGTCACCACAGACATTGTTTCCAGCACAGACCCAGCTTTTGGGCTGCTCTAAATAGGCAGTGTGCTGAGAGCCCTGCCCATTACTGCAGCTCGGCCTTTTCAGGGAGATTCAGCCGGGTCAGATCTGGGACAATTATTCCTTCTGACCAGCCTCTCTGACCTACGGCATCCCTCCCTCTGGGCCTCTACTCTGGCCAAACATCGCTGTCGGGGATCTGGGGCAGGCACCTTGACTTCAGTGGCCTTGGAGGCTTCTTCAGGAGGAGGGAGGGGTGGATGCGAGGGGCCTGCAGGCCCATCAGTTCTGGCTCTGCTGAGTCAACCGGAGTTTCAGGCTGCTCTTCCTGCTCTTGGTCTTCATCTGAGGAATTCTCCTGATGACCCCCATGGGAGACATCACACTAGTGCAGAGCTGCTTTGAAAAGCTAAGTCTGAGGAGCTATTTACTTTGTACTGTTCCAAAGCAGGAAGGGAAAACAGCTGAGCCCTAGGCATAGCTAATGGGAACCAGCTAATGGCTTTTTAGGAAATTTCATCTTGATGGGCAGTTTGTGCCACATCCTAGCTAAACCCCGAAAGAAAGGAAAAGAAGAAAAGAAAAGAGCTCTCCGCAACATGGACATGTCTTCCTGGTTCATATCTGATCCTTTGGTTAGGATGTCAACCATAGAGCACACAGATACAGAGAATACTACTTATTCAGTAATGTGGCAAAAATGTGATCTCTACTTCATCTGTAAACATTAGAGACATATATGTTAAAACTCTGGCACAGTGTTAGTTGTTAGCATCCAAATTAAATCCTATTTTGAAGTTTCCAACTTTAAAAAAAATGGTGGAAGTAGTATTATAAACACCTGTTGAGGTGTCTATATGTGTCCTTACAATAGACCCAATTTGGTTCCAATCAGATGATCCCCAACTTCCCCAGGAAGTGTGGAGGGTTGGGGGCCCGGATGCATTATCCAGGTCCTGGAAATCCCATTATGCACCTCACACTTGCAGAGATTCTGGATATCCCACCGGTGACAGCCGAGAGCCCCGCAGTCTCCTAACCCTGGCTATAAGCAGATGGTGCTGGCAGAAAATTACCCCTGCTAACTTGGCAAAAGGGCACCTTTTAACATGGTGATTCTCTTTATTTCGCAGGGGGAGAATAACTGGCCCTATCCACCCCCAGCACAGAACCTCCAGTGACTGTTGCTGGTGTCTATTTTTCTTTTTAGATTGTGAGCACAGAAATGGAAGAGCAATGAACTGCCTTCAAAAGAAGATTGGCTGATAAAGATTTTGGAATATGCGGAGATGGCAAAACTTACAATATTGATAAGAGACCAAGATTTAGAATGCTTTAAAGAAGATTGGAAACCATTCTTGCTGTATCCAAAGAACTATTTTCCTACTATTGATTTTACAACAGGGTTTGAAATTTACTAATAAGTGCAGGTTGGGTAGATTAAAATCGTGTTTGTAAGGTTTAAATTTATGTTTTGAATTATTATTATAGCAAGGGTTAACTCTATAACTGATGATTCACGAGGAGGTGTGAGCGGGAAGTCCATATCTGTTTATTTGTTGTGAATGTTAATGTAAAAATTATTGTTAAAATTAATAAAAATTAATTTAAAAAAAAGATTGTGAGCTCTTTGGGGAGAGGGATCCATCTTATTTATTTCTTATTTCTCTCTGTAAACCGTCCTGACCCATTTTTGGAATGGCGGTATAGAAATCTAACAAATAAATAAAATAATAAATAAATAAAATAGGAAAAACAGGGCTAAAGGAGAGCTCACTCCCTTAACCCCATTTAAGAGGCTGGCCTCTTTGGCTGGTTTGCCATTGAAACGCCCCCAGGATTGGGCACAATCCCCCTGGTTATTACGGTCAGCTAAGACCGGGCTTGGCTTCCTTAGCCCAGTTTTGGCTACTCGTAAGAATAGTCTCAGTATAGGCAAATACATATTGAGTTTGACCACTAATCTGATTTCAAACTATACCTGGATTTACCTCAATTATAAGGATTTAAGACTCAGCAAGCACTTCAGTGGCAGGGCAAAGAGGCATATTTCAAAACAATTCCCCATGATTCATTTTATAAAATCTTATTTTGATGCCACAAAAAGGAATAGGCCACAAAATAACATATTCTTGGTGAGGGAGGGGAGAACCATTTTCTCATTCCTTTTGCTATGTAAATCGCTTTGAGAAGCAGGCAGGTCCATTCCCCTGGGTTATTATTGTGAAAAACATTGCGGGGCCTAGGGGTCATGCAGAAATAGGTTGAGTAGGAGTTGCCAACACTAACTGGAACACACATTTGAAACCAAAGGCCTACTAGGCTAGGCCTACTTACCTTGAATTCCATCCACTGCAGTAAGCTAGGCCATCCTGCTCTGTCTACAAACAGCAAAGGAAAAGGGGTGGGGAATAATATGCTCTTTAGAACTCTGCCTCTTCTTCCCAGCATTCCAACTGGTCTCTGTGTGCATGGCCCAGCACTCACAGTGGAAAGCTTATCTCAACTGGAGATCAGTTGTATCTCAAGGAGTATCCGAGGATCCAGCCCTTCCTAAAGGTATCTTACACCATTGTGCTTTCTGTGATTGGCTGAAAATTCTCTTTTGCTTAAAATTTCTATTAGCTGATCATTATCCAACCCCATGGAACCTTTCCTGCCCAGAGAGGGCCAAGACAAGAAAAGCCAGCTTGGCCCTCCTTGTTTTGGGAAGACTGGAGCAGGGAAACCTTGTCATGTGATCTGTAATCTGCAGGCCCCTTCCTCAGCCAGCAAGAGCCAAGACTCAGGATTCAGACATGAGAGAAGCAATGGGGAAAACCCCCACCCAGGATTAAATAGTCAGCAATGATTAAGGCCACACAATGCAATTCAATATTTGATTTAGTTTCTTCTTTTCTTGGGAGGGCCTGCCTGGCCCCATTTGGCCCTAAAGAGGAGCCTCCACTGGTTTGAGCTTCCTGACACATTGGTGGCATTTATTAGGGAAACTCATGCCTCTTAAAAATGGCTATGAATAAGAGATCATCAGGTACAGTAATAATCATAACTCTAAGTTTCTATAGGAACCTATGACAGATGGAGGCCCATAAGTCATTACATCCACTCTACTGCTCTGCTGTAAAGTGGCCAGTAGATGGCAGTATGTCTATTGAAATGGCCCTTGACCCCTTAATTATAGTCAGCTTGAAGCAGATTAATCCACTGCACTCTTTATGCTGGCCTTGGGCCGAAATAAACCAATACATACATACATACACACATACATACATACATACACACACACACTGCCCTCTTGAGTTTTCAGTAATGTTTTAATCCAGATTGGGTCTTTGGGGCAACACCTTCAGCATGTAGAACCAACTTCTCCTTCTGCTCCTTCATTGTTTTATTTCTTTCTTTTATATGCCGTTTCTTTTTGGATGTACTGTAACTGACATCGGCACACTTACTGCTCATTCTTATGGGAGCTTTGACTAGCTCAAATGGAATTTGTGTGCATCATTTGTAATGGTATTTGCTCAGCCAATCAAGATTATTGTCATAACAGTTGATATAAAGATTTACAAGATGCAAAGGAGACGTAATAAATGCATCATTACACCAGTATCGTTTATTTTTCAAGACAAGTACAGTATATTGGTTAAAGGCAGTAGTGGACTTTATTTCTCTTTGAAGCTCAGCCCTGAACTTCCACTGGAAAAATCTGAAAATGTTTGATAAGTAAACAACACACCACACATTTAGCATAAAATGATCTGAAACTAAGAATTCAAATCACAAACTAACAGATTTTGCAATAAATGCAAAAAAGCTATATAAGAAATGAAATACATTAACCTTGACTGTATTATCATTCGGATGCTGTCATTTTGCATATATTATGGACTATATAGTTCTATTTAGTGGATCTCATGTTTTATTATTATTTTTACTTTGTGAGATCAATTTCTAATACTATTTCTACTATATTATTCCATGATTTATAACACAGTCAAGGTGAATATTATTTCATTTCTTATGCTTTTTTGCATTCATTGTCTCATCGGATCTGTTGGGTTGTGATTTGAATAAGTAAACAAAGTCATTCCCAGTTAGTTTTGTACAATGTGTGAACAACTTTCACGCACCTTTTCATGTAACAACCACAAAACAAGGCTTCTGGTGTAAGGAAACCGCAACTTATTTATACGCCCTCAGGCTGCCAAACTAGCTCTATCCACCATTCAGACTAGCACTACCCAAGAAAATGAATGATCAAGATTCGTGTTCATAATAGTGCTTGAAAATGTCAGGCTTGCTGCCCCTGTAAGAGAGGCTGTTAGGCTCCACTGTATTCATCTCTAAGTGGTACAGAGTTAGATGAAGCCAGCGTAAGGCATTCTTGGGGTAGTAATTCAGTGTACATCAATTCGGTCAGAGAGAGTAGCCAATCCAGTGACTGCCCTCTTCCCAGCCCTAATCCCCCTTTGGAGTAAGCTTCATGGCATGGGTAAGAATCTTGATCACGATCTCATATAGGCTTTTGGCAATAATTAAGGCTAAGGTGGGAACCACAACACTATAGGAATCAATGCTGAGTGTCTGTGGCCAGTAAGTCGGTCATGCAGAGAACGGACTGCCCTATTTCAATGTCATCTTTTTAAAGATTTAAAGAAACTGTGCTCAGGGGAGTTCTTAGCCATGGGCTTTGGGGCCAAGGTCCAGGGACTCCACACCCCTGGGGCCTTCCAAATCCTCTCTAGTCTGTCCTGGGTGGTGTGATTTTTGCCCTCAAGAACCTACATGTTAAAAATGATGGTTAACTTGCGGCGGGGTGGGGGTGGGGGTGTTCTCAAAAGGCCTTTAGGTCCAGCCTCCAAAATTAACTTGGTGCATCTCTGACAGTGGTAAAGGGTTCATCTCCAAAATGTCAGGATTCCAAGCATAATACCTTATCTAAAATAAAAATGTGGCTGTCCTACATTGAAAACCCAATCCTGGGCAGTCTGTGTGAGAGATAGATGCTGTTTTCCAGCTTAGCATGGTCAGGACACAGCCTGAAAAACATACCTTATGCATATTTAATTATTTGAATGATTCCTACTTCTAATGCTTTTTGTTCTAATGCTTTTTAATGATTGTTTTAATGATGTCTTTCGTGTTAAAACAAGCACAAGGTGATTGACCAAAACAACAACAACTACAAAACACAAAACACATCACTAACAAGTGTAAAATACAATGGCCAACATCCACACCAGGCTGAATCAACACAACAATGTTTTCCGTTGCACAATGAATACGGCGAATAGCGCTTTTCAACAAAAGTTCCCAAAGCAGTTTCCATAGATATAAATAAATAACTAAAATGGCTCCCTTTCCCCAAAGGGCTCAGAATCTAAAAAAAGAAACTTAAGATAGACACCAGCAACAGACACTAGAGGGATGCTGTGCTGGGGATAGGCCCAGTCGTTCTCCCCATGCAGCAAGCATTGGGCAATTTTTAATGTTCTTTCTTTCCCTCTGCAATCACCTGTGCCTCATGAAACTATGTCCCTTAGGGCTGTGCAGCCCTCATGCACATAATTTGAAAGGGACAGGCACCTGCAGAAAGAAGGAAAGATGGCTAAAAATCGTCCCTTCACCATTGTGCAACAGAAAATGCCGGTGTGTTGGCACGGCATTAGTCCAGGTGTAAGACAATGGGATTTCACCTAAGAACATCTTTAGTTTGTAGAAGAAGCTCCATTAGGAGGAAAAGCCACCTTTGGAATGGAACTTTGGCCAAGAACCAAAGAAGCCCATTGAAATTTGCATTAATGCAGCATTAAAAAAATTGTCATCCCATCAAAATCTTATCCATTAGCCACGGTCAGTTTCTGATACTCTTCCTGACTGCTTTAATGACTGTTATCAGGGTATGATACAATTGTTATCATGAATGCCATTCACTTTCCAAAGATTAAGTCTCAAGAAAAATTTCATGTTATACTTGAACAACATGTGTTAAATAATAAATAAAATAAACATACAGGTATTTCCAAGACATAATCACACATTTGTTCATCTATGTAGCTTTTTAAAAATTTTAAATAGTGGTATATATAGTTAACCACAAGGTAGACAGACAGAAAAAGCATGATCACAATCTGATCTCTAGAGAAGTGAGAATGGCAGTGAATGTTTGCACAAGAGGCACAAAAACATGCAATGGCGCTCATTAGATTTTCCCCCAGGAAGGGTGGTGGTTACATCCCTATGGCAATGGAGGTCGTCAAAGGGAAAACATTAGCCCAACTACTATATGGTGCTCAGCTGTTACAAGGATTTCCACTCCCTAGAGTTGGTACAAATCAAATTCTTTAGAACGATCCTTGGGGTGCCAAGAGGGACACCCAATGTAGCGTTAAGGCTGGAATTGAGGTTAGTGCCAATTGAAGCCAATGTTTGGGTTGCAAAGATCTCTTATTATTTGAAACTAAATTTTGATCAAGCAGGCCTTGCACCTCTGGTCCTGAAGTACAATTTTGCATCTGTTTGGAAAGAGGGAGTTAAGAGGAAAAAAGAAAGTTATGGGTAATGTATCCAAACATTGGTCTCCTTAGGGACCTTAAAAGCCAAGGAGATAATGTAAAGAGCTATTCTGGCTGCTGATAGGTTTAAGGGAAAAATGCAAGGTACTGGTTATTACCTATAAAGCCCTAAACAGCTTGGGCCCTGGGTATTTAAGATAACATCTTCTTCACCATGAGCCCCATCTCCCGTTGAGTTCATCTGGAGAGGTTCATCTGTGGTTGCCACTAGCTCATCTGGCTGCTACTCGGGGACTCCATTGCTGCCTCTGGTCTTTCAAATGGGCTCCCTGTTGAAATAAGAGCCTCCTCATCCTTGGCAACTTTTAAAAAGGCCCTGGAGACATATCTAATCACCCAAGCTTTTAACTAGATTTATAGTTTTAATACTTTTAATTTGGGGTTTTAACTAATTTTAATGCTAATGATTTCACTGTTTAAAGGATGCAGTTGTTTAATTGATTTTACTGTTTACAGGATTTTAATCGTAAACTGCACAGAGATGCAAGTTTTGAGCGGTATAGAAATATGTTGAATCAACAATAAATAAATAAATAAATTAAATAAATAGGCAGTGGATTTGGGACATAGCGACTCAGTTAGACAGACACTTACCTTTCTTAGGTAATGCAACTCATCTTCCTAGACCAGCTAAATATTTACATGTGCTTGTTCTTGCCAAATCAGGAAGGGCATTTGCCTTGGCACGCTTGAATGCACTGTCCTCAGATCCCTTTCAGGGTCTCTATCTTCATATTCCTTTTTCTCAACGGTTATGTCCATGTCAGTCAGGAGCAGTTGAGACTATTGATCATGTGTTGCTTCACTGTTTAGGAACATAAGAACAGCCCTGCTGGATCAGGCCCAAGGAGACCCATCTAGTCCAGCATCCTGTTTCCCACAGTGGCCCACCAGATGCTGCTGGATGCCTACAGACAGGAGTTGAGGGCATGTCCTCCCTCCTGATGTTACTCCCCTGCAACTGGTACTCAGAGGCATCCTGCCTTTGAGGCTGGAGGTGGCCCACAGCCCTCCGACTGGTAGCCATTGATCGATCTCTCCTCCATGATCTATTTGTTTTAAAGAGATATTCAACTAGCACTTTTGTTACTGTACCTATTTTGTCTAGATTCCCAAATAAGCCAACAGTGATATTAATGTTTCCACCAATGTGGCAAGATTTTGCTATATTGCAAGCTGTGTAGGGAAGCAATTGGTACAATCATTATTTATTTATTTATTTAAAATATCCCTATACTGCCCAAAACATGCATCTCTGGGCAGTTTACAATTAAAAACCTATAAAACCTCAGATCATTTAAAACAATGATAATCACTGAAAACATTGAAAACATTTAAAACCCAATATTAAAAATTATTAAAACTATAAATCTAATTAAAAGCCTGTGTGAATAAATGTGTCTTTAGTGCCTTTTTAAAGTTGCCAGAGATGGGGAGTGTCAATTGTATGATATATTGTTATGTTGCAAATGGTGTTTTGTAAGAAAGTACTGGCAGAACTATGATTACTGTAGGTTACTACTTAGCTATTGTATTGTATTTTTGTTTGATCAATGACTGAACTAAAGATTCCATTCCATTCCGGTGAAAGTTGTATCCGTTTTCATGCTAAATGTTTGGTGACCAAATATGCTGATCATGCAAGGGTCCCAATAACACATGAGAATTATGGGTAGATACAATAAGCACTATCCACTGAGATACAGGCTAACTTCACGTGTAGTGCTGAACTGGTACTTCAGCCAATCTGCTGAAGTCCCAAGCATGCACACATTCTGTCCTTCCAGTCTCAAGAATAGTATGCCAAGATTAGGTGTGATGTCCAAACAAGAGATGTGCATGAATTGATCGAATGAATTGTGATTCAATCTCAAATTGATAGCAGAAAATAGAATTGATTCATTGAACCAGCTGGCCATTGCTGGCTGGTTCAACTAATCAAATCAAAAAATTCCAAAAAGAAAATTCCGATTCACCGATAGGAAACAATGGGGAACTCAAATCACTCCATTATTCTCCATGGGTAGGTCCTAGGGACACCAAATTGGGCTGGGTGGTACAGCATGATGGGTGCTAAGTAACACCCAACCCACAAAAGAAATGGGCAAGCAGGTAATATTTATTTTTATATATATATAAAAACCATTCCCAAGACCCCTATAGGAACCTATGGGGGTGTATGTTTTTTTAAAAAAATCTCCTGCTTGCCCATTTCTTTTGTGCATCCAACATACCATACCACCCAACCTACTTTGTTGTCCCTAGGACCCACCCATGCAGAACAATGGGGTGATTCAAGTTCCCCATTGTTCCCTATGGGTGAAACAAGCTGAGTGCCTACATGTTGCATCCCTGCCTTGAAAAATGATGCTGCAGAAAAGAAGCAGCAAACACAGTCTCTCCCAACAGAGAACACCACATTTTGCCAAACACACAGTCCAAAGGTGGCGAAAAAAAGAATCCCTGAACCAGAATCCACTGCCAGCCAGCCACAGTGCTTGTGCTGCAGTAACATTATTGGCACAAATTGCTTTCCAACACAAAATTATGAGACTCCATACTTACCAGTGTTCCCTCTAACTGGGATTCCCAGATGTTGTTGACTATGACTCCCAGAATACCCAGCTGTACTGGCAATGGAGGCACGCCCCCTCCCCTGGTGGCAGCAGCCACCTCCAAACCACAGTAACAGAGCACTCCTACTGCCTGTGCTCTGCACTCCAGCCGCCAAGACAGCTGGGAATGAAGAGTGTCCGTGCACCCTGATGTTACAGGGTATACACCCTCATTCCCAGATAACTTTGGGTCAGAACCCTAAGCAGCTGGGAAGCAGTGGCAGGCTGCAGGAACTCCTCACTGGGAACAAGGGGAGGAGCCACCATTGGGCGAAAGGGTTCAAAGAACCCAAGCCACCAATGGCGAGAAGCCACAGAGAGAGCCCCACCCTGTGTGGCTTGGGCTCCATAGAAGCCCAGAGCGAACTCCCCCCTCCCATTCCCAGGCTGCAAGAGGCCGGGAAAACTTTCTGCCAAGTATTTCAGGCAGCTCCAACTGCCTAATAGAACGTTTTTCCCTTCCTTTCCCTCTCTGGCCTGAAATGACGCTCTGAGAGCTCGTTCGGGCTCTCGGCAGCCCAGGCCACACCCCCTTGCACATGACAAAGTCACATGACAAGGGGGCATGGCCTGGGCTGCCGAGAGCCCAAACGAGCTCTCGGAGTGTCATTTCAGGCAGTGTTGGCTGCCTAATAGGATGTTTTCCCCTCTCTCTCCCTCCAGAGAGGGAGAGGAAGGGAAAAACTTTCTGTTAGGCAGTCGGAGCTCCCTGAAATACTTTGCCGAAAGTTTGCCCGGGCTCTCGGCAGCCCAGGCATGGGAGGGGGGAGTTTGCTCTGGGCCCCTATGGAGTCCAAGCTACGCCCCATGCGCATGACATCATGCACACAGGCATTTTGGAAGGGGCCGCCTAGCGGGGCTGGACACAGGCCGCCGCTCGGCTGGCTCCGCGCCTGCTGGGAACAAGAAAGCTGGCTGAAGCATGGCAGCAGGTGGCAAGAGTGGCTGTCCAGTTGGCTGGTGAGGGAGGGAAAACAAGGGAGGGGAGGCAAGCCAGGCCATCCCAGAGTCAAGGAGGCAAGAATTCTTGGGACGTGTTTGCCCAATAATAGCTCTCCTCCAGTGTTCCCTCTAACAAGGATTCCCAGATGTTGTTGACTTCAACTCCCATAATGCCCAAGAAAAAGCCATTGCAGCTTGGGATTCTGGGAGTTGTAGTTGACAACATGTGGGAATCTCTGTTAGGGGGAACATTTCTCCGCCCCCCTATCCAATCCCAGCATATCGTTCCCAAGATCAGTAGTAGGGCATTCACGTACAGTTGGGGTTGTGGCAACTCAGCTGAACCATCTGTTCTGTGCTCCATGTGAAGCCAGGCACAGTACGACTACACTGCTCTGTTGCTGCTGAGAACCTTTCTCTTTCTTTGAATTCCAATGTTGTTTGATTGCAATCCCTTTAGATTTCAGATCTGTGCTTAGTGTCTGCCCATGTCTTTTATGGCACTAGCACATCATTGTCTCTTGCTCACAAGAGAAGTAGCAGTATGTGTTCTGGTAGTTTGGTCTGAATTCAGACTGAACTGCCACTGACTGTGGCTTGTTTTGGCCAGACCGACCAAGTGGACCAGTGGAACCAGTTTGAACCCGTTCAGAGTGGATTGCGATCAGACCGCTTGGTTTGCAAAGTTTGACTGCGAACTGGTCTGTGCACACCCCTAGTTCCAGTGTGTATCTCGGAAGTTCAGATTCTGTGACTTCAGCAGAGAGAGTTAAACATAGTATTTTATTCAGGAGAAGTCATACACAAGTATCTCTCATCTAGCAGCCACAAGATTTAACTACTGCAGTAAAACATGTCAGATTCCCCATCCCGCTTGTAGAAACCTTGTAGACAAACATTCCGCACCAGCTGTGAGTGCCATACCTCATAATAGAGGCCTGGGATCAGGGCTGCCCAATGAGCCTGCACAGAAATAATAACCTGGGATTTCTGCAGCAGGGTGGGGTGGCTCCTTCCATCAAGCCACAGCTGAAGGACCTCCCAAAATACTCTTGCAATTTCCAAAGGTCTTTTCATTGAGACCACAAACTAGAAAGCAATTTGGCAAGAATCTAATTTCCTGTCCAAATCTGCTGGGGCACATTCTTGTTCCTTGCGACTCCATTATCCCTGCAGGATAAGCGACAACCTGAATCCATCTCTCAAAAAAGCAGGTGGGCTGGGGGGAGTTCCATTCTTAGTCTTAGTGTCATCTTTCCCTCCATCCCCTCCCCTATAGTGAGTTATTTCAGAAGCATCTATAAAGAGACCAAAATACTTGACCAACGGAAGCTAAAATTGTCCTAGGAGCTGTTGGTCTTTTTCTCCCCTCCTCCTCTCAGAGTGCTTGAAACAGCCCAAGGTCTTGAGGTATCTGGTCCATGGCCTCCTATCTGCCCCACTCCTGAGAGAGCTCAACCCACCACTGCACCCCCACACGAATCACCTTGGGGAGAGGGGGAGATAGCAGTCATAGGAAGGGTCCCCCAAGCCTTGAATCAAACAGCAAATGCCACAAAATGTGGCTCATTATGGGCAGGGAATCATACCTTCACCATCTATCTCTCCCCCCCGCCCAACCTTCCTGTCATGAATCTTCCCCTGACCTTCCTTGGGGAAGCAGGTGGAGAACATGTGAGGTGAGTCTGATTTACAAAGGAAAAAGGGGAAGGAGTGGGGATGGAAAGGAAAAGAAAATGAGAGGAAAGCTGGTTTTGTTGACAGCACAAAGTGTGCTGTTGAGTCGGTGTTGACTTCTGGTGACCACAGAGCCCTGTGGTTGTCTTTGGTAGAATACAGGAGGGGCTTACCATGGCCTCCTCCCGCACAGTATGAGATGATACCTTTCAGTATCTTCCTATATCACTGCTGCCTGATATTGGTGTTTACCATAGTCTGGGAAACATACCAGCAGGGATTCGAACCTGCAACCTCTGGCTTCCTAATCAAGTCATTTCCAGTATGTGCCATTGGGTTTTGTGGTAGCAAGCATGAATTGTCCCCTTTGCTAAGCAGGGTCCACCTTGGTTTGCTCACACATGTAGTCTCCCACTCTAATGCAAACCAAGGTGGACCCTGCCTAGGGCAGGGATGTGCACAAAACTGGTTTTGCTGGTTTGACATGAATTGAAACCAGATTGGAGCCAAACCAGCCCAGTTCAGTTGGTGCCCAGTCGAACCAGTTCATGATTTGGGTTAGAATGGAACCAGTTCAAACTGTCTCAGAGGGGAATCTAGTGAGGATTGACAGAGGGATAAAGTGGACAGAAAAGAGAAACAAGAAAAACAATGCCTGTTTGAAAGGCATTTCCTCTTCCCAGCAAATTTAACATTTGTCCAACCTTTGTACCTTATATTTGAAGGTGGGCAGAGAATGTCAGGTGGTGGAGGGGATGCAACATTGTCCACCCAATATTGGTGGGTTCACACAACACAGAAAAGGGTGAAAGCACTTGCAAGCATCAGAAGTGCATGCCCATCAGAAAAACCAGTGGTTTTCTCCAAGTTAGTTGGCACAGTTGTGTCTGAAGCTGCCCATAATCTCCTTCCCTAAAATAACCACTTTCCCATCTCTTGCATTTTCCTCAGCTCACAACCTGTCCCATCTTACAACCCCTAGATACCATAAGAAGAAGACTTTTGTTAGGTCTATCCAGTGCAAGCCAACATTTATCCTGTTTTACCTTTTCCCCACCTAAACTTCTTCCTCCAGAGTCAAGTCACCATCACTCTCTTTCCTGACTGATCTGTCTCCTTCCTGTGCTCTTAAACCCTTCTTTTTGTTTTCCTGTTCCCCTCCTCACCTTCTCTTCTTCCCTCCTCTCCCATCAAGTTCTCTCTGCCTCCATCCCACCTCAATTTGCACCACCCTCATCTCTTCTACAGACCCCTCCCAATGTTCCCTCCTCCTCCTCCTTTCCCTCTTCCTTTTGCTTTCCATCTTCCAAAGTTAGCTTCACTCTAAGCAGCAGGGGCTCATAGCTCTGTCCTTGCTGCTGTGGAATCTCTGAAGTTCACTTCTTCAGTTTCCTCCCCCTTGCTTAATTTCCTTTTTCTAAATCTGTCTTTTTAGGCAGTGTGTTTCACTGTTTGGGATTAGGATGTGGAGAGATTTTCCCCCTCCTTTTTCTTTTTAAAGTACCCAAACATCCTGCTGAGCTTGGGCTGCTTCTGGTTTGCTTTTTTCAGTCTGGAGAACAAGCTTCCAGTTCCATTCTGGCTGCAAGTGCATTTAGCTGAGCGCTGGAACCATTTCCTCCAGCTAGAAGCTCTCAGCTGCCACAGGTAAGAGGAAATCTTGCAATTGCATTAAGTGAATACTTGGAAAACTGAATTCAACGGTTGCTTTCTTGTTGGTCTCTCTGTTTTTCCTCTGTGCCAGTTAAGGAAAAAGAGTAGGACTCTCCCCCACTCCCTTATGGATGTGAAGGACACATTGAATAAGCAAGGTGGAAACTTTATTGAACCCTCAAATGTCTGGAATGCCAGAAGATGCTTTTGAATTACACAGGGCTTGTCTTAAATGTTGAAAGTGGTCTGTGTCTTAAATTGACCAGGTTAAGGGAATTCTTTCTCATCCATGAGTGATGAGTCCAACACAAGTCAGCAGAATTGTATCTGATACAAGAATACCACTACTACTACTATGAATATTTATATAACACTTGTCAACAAAAGTGCTCAAAGCAGTTTACACAGAAAATAAATAATCTCTAGGAAGCCTTTCAGGATCCATGTAACAAATAACATATCCTGATAGTTTTCAATTGATGTTTGTCTGTCATAATACAATCCTGCTTTTAATTCCTCCCAAAATTACTTTAGATCTAACTGCTGATGAGTTGTTGGCTAATATGTGACCTATCTGCTTTGGAATAAATAGCCCATGAGGCTAGTTTACAGTAAGTTATATATGGCTTTCCAGCTCAGGGCCAAATTACACGTTAAGTTAAGCACATCATTAGAACATATATGCTTAACTTGTATTTATTAAGGAAGATGCTGGGGGGTGGGTCCAATCCAGATTAGGATAGTGCCATGGAAGGGAGGGGTTTTTTTTAACCTTTGCCCTCACCACAACCACAGCCTGAATTGTTCCACATGGCTTCCATTTGCACTAGGAGAAAAAAGAGTATCATGGGTGAGAATGGGAGCATTTTTCTTGGGATTACTCGTTGGATCAGGACTATTGTGGGATGAAACAGTCAAATTACCTTCCTTCATGCCATGATACTGTTGCAGATCACTTTCCCCACATTTGCTACTTGTTGAGTAAAATGCAAGCCTGACAATGGGGTTAAATGCAGGGGGTCTCAAGCTTGTGTCCAGAAGACAGCTGGTCTTGTGGTAGCAAGCATGCTGTGTCCCCTTAGCTATGCAGGGTCTGCTCTGGTTGCATAGGGAGACTAGAAGTGTAAGAAATTCCCCTTAGGGGAAGAGCATCTAGGTTCCAAGTTCCTTCCCTGATATCTCCAAGATAGGGATGAGATTCCTGCCTGCAACCTTGGAGAAGCCACTTCCAGTCTGTGTAGACAATACTGAGCGAGATGGACCTATGGTCTGACTCAGTATATGGCAGCTTCCTATGTTGGGTCCCCGGATGTTGTCTTTGGCCATTGAGGATGGGGGTGATGGGAGTTGTAGTCCATCAATATCTAGGCACCCAAGCTTGTGAACCCCTGCTTTAATGTAACATGTAGTTTGGTCCTTGGTCTCGGCTAATGCCATACATTGAGCACAGCTACACTGTAAGCTAGATTTTTAAATATATACTTAAAGGGCTTAAAATAATGTCCACTGGTACCCACAATTTCTCAAAGTGGTGTTGCCATTCCCATAACAAACTATTTCAAGTCATATTTAGTCTGACAGTGGCTTGGCTGCCACCTAATTATGCGTTGTCTTCTTAGGTTTCCACAGGCATGCAGGAATAGCCCACCAAAATGGGAATGGCCTGTTCTTTATGTCAACAGCAAATACAGGTGCCACCACTGTCATTAGGAAGACTGTACGGCTTCCAGTAGAAACTGGGCTTTTCCAGTAGAGGCACCTGCATTGAGGAGCTCCCTCCACCGGGAGATCCATCAGGTGTTACTGCAGCCTCCAGAACAGGGGTTCTCAAATTAGGGTCCCCAGATGTTGTTGCCCCCCCTTGCACCAACCTGTACAGGGACATTTTCACTGTAAGAATTACATATATTATCACCAAACATTTTTGGAAAAACAATCATATTTCCATGATTCTGCAAATCATTAAAAAAGACTCAGATGTTTCAGCACATGTCCCTGCAAATGTCTATGTACAGGGAGGATCACCAGAACTCTTGAGAAAGGCATTGGAGAACATATCTCCCAATTTCAAAATAACTGCGGTGCTCATAGCACCCCACTGCAATTATTTTGAAATTCAAAAATTTCATAATTGATAATTGATTTGCAGGATTATGGGCAGAGGAGCAGTTATAAACCAAATGTATCTTTGTGTGTAAAGCTACAAACACATTCATGTTTGACTCTTGTTGCTAATATTAATAGTTTCAGGGCAAACATTTCTGTGCTGCATGTCAGAGCTAGCTTTTGATGCTGAAAAGATGATGGCATTTAAAAAGATATTTGTGCCTTTACTTCCTAAATTGACTGGAATACTCTTCAGTAGATATTTTCTGTGGAATGCTTGGTAGATGTGTCTGCTTAAAGGCCTTTTTTTTTTTTAAAGTCACATTATAACATTTTCCCTTAAGGCACATATTAAGGCTCATTATAATCACTCTTAAATCTTCCTTCTCATGCACACCTATTAAGGTGAAAGAGCTTGAAAACACACACATTTAGAATGGAAACCCTCAACAATCATCTTGGGGTCAGTAGAGTAAATTGTATTGGTAATTTTCTGTTACTTCTGCTGTTTGGGGGTATGTTCTCTGAAGCACACTTCACTGGCTTCCAAATACAATTCTTGGAAAGTGAATGTCAAAAGGTACAAATCACACATCAAACAAATCAGAGGTGGATCTACAGTTGAGCAAACATGTGCAATGAACAGGGTTGCCACTGGGTGAAGCGGTGCATGAATTTCCTACTTATATAATACTTTCCCCATAGGGCTTAATGGGAAAAATATAAAAAAGAGTAATAATTCTTGAATGGCTGGGCAGAAAGCTCTGAAATTTTGATGGCGTTCTTACATTATAATAGCATTAAATGTGTAGGTGTTTAAAGAGGTCAGCCCACCTGTTGATCTTAAATGAATTTTTTAATCTTTTTTTTTAAACCCATCAAAAATTAATGGGTGGAATGACCTGTGCCACTACAATGTGCTACTACACCATGTGCTACTACCATATGGATTTTGAGAACGTTCTGCCCAGCTGTTCTGGGGTTATTGATTCTTTTGAGTTTCCCATTGATCCTTATTGGAAAATTACCAGTGGGGCCCATGCAGTCTTCCCTGTGTTGCTCCCAGAATCCCTAGCTGTAGATTTTCTGTTAGAGGGAACAATGGGCCCATGCTCAATTCTTGCATATGGGCCGCTTCAGAGCTTCTTATGCCCCTGAAACAAACCATACACTTGCATTTGGTCATGCTCTTGCAGTTGCAAGTTACTAGTGTTTCGCTGCTGTGTAGTAAACTTCTTTCCTAGCCTTCCTCAAAGGAGTTCAGGGCAGCATACTTGTAGTGTTCTCATTTTTCTCACAATAGTCCTGTGAAGTATGTTGGGCTGAGAGAGAAATGATGGGCACAAGATCACTGAGTAAGCTTCATGGATGTCCAGGGCCTTGAACCAAGGTCTCTCTGGCCCAGGTCAAATGATATAGTTGCTCTACTCCACTAGGTGTGGTGTGTTCATTTTCATCTCCACCTGCCTATTGTTGCTGCAGTTCTGGGTTGGATGGGCTCACTTCCTCCATGACTCTGGTGATTTTGCCTCTCTCAAGATGGAGGTATGAGAACACAACTCCTACAGCAGGACTCTTTTCTGAGTCAGAACATAGCTTCAGAGACAGCCCTTCATGAGGCATGAGGCATTCACCTCAGGCAGCGGATTATAGGGATGTGCACAAACCTGTTCAGAGGCCCTTTTATGGGCCTCCAAACAGGTTCAAACGACTGGGATTTCAGGTTGTTGTTGTTGTTGTTGTTGTTGTTTTACATTTTTTATCAAGCTCTTCCTCCAAGGAGCCCAGAGCGGTGTACTACATACTTAGGTTTCTCCTCACAACAACCCTGTGAAGTAGATTAGGCTGAGAGAGAAGCGACTGGCCAAGAGTCACCCAGCTAGTTTCATGGCTGAATGGGGATTTGAACTTGGGTCTCCCCGGTCCTAGTCCAGCACTCTAACCACTACACCACGCTGGCTCTTGGTTCGAAGGCGGGGCATACTTTTAAGGGCAGGGAGGGTGCTCTTACCCCTCCCACCTCTTCCCCCCCCCCAGCACTACATTTAAAACTGGTCCAGCAGGGCGGCAGTGTACCTCCCTGCCCAGGGGTGTAGCTATAATTGAACGAAAGGGTTCAAAGAACACGGGCTCCCAGCTCCTGAGGGCCCTCCAGCTCCATCCCTCCCTATTTTCTTCATTGTCTCCCTCACTCTGGGGGGGCTGCCCAAGAGAGGGATGAACATGGGCCCCCTCTCCCCTAGCTATGCCCCTGTCCCTGCCGACTCGTTCTCTTGTCAGACCAGAAGTAACCGGAAGTATCCAGCGTGCGTCTGCCCAGCGTGCAGTTACTTCTGGTCCGACGAGAGGATGGGACAGCAGGGAGGTATGCTGCTGCCCCGCTGGACCAGTTTAAAATGGAGTGCCGGTGGGGAGTAAGCGGTGGGAGGGGTAAGAGCACCCTCCCCCACCCATATAGGTATGCCCCCCTGTGCAAAGCCCTAGCAGATTACCATCAGTAGGACTTCAAGAGGCAGCGTGGTGTAGCGGTTAGAGTGCTGGACTAGGACCAGGGAGACCTGAGTTCAAATCCCCATTCAGCCATGATACTAGTTGGGTGACTCTGGGCCAGTCACTTCTCTCTCAGCCCAACCTACTTAAGTATGTAGTACACTGCTCTGGGCTCCTTGGAAGAAGAGCAGGATATAAAATGTTTTTTAAAAATGGGGAAAAAATGCCCCCACCATTGGAGCAGCCAAACTCAGCCAACCTGAGCCTTGCAAGTTTTGCAAAGAGCACCTCTCCTTGCATTTGTTGCAAAGTTTGCAAGAAGCATGAGGGGAGAAAAAGAGGTTCTGGTCTCCTCCTGGCCCCTTGTACCACTTTCAAAGCTGGAAAAGATCAGTTTGGAAAGATGGTTGTCTCCCATCTGGGATGTGGGGCAAGGCACAGAGGCGTAACTAGGGAAAACGGCGCCCGGGGCAAGCACTGAAATGGCGCCCCCCCCGTGCCCCTCCCCGCCCCCCCAACATACTACATTATACTTAGGTTTTTCCTCACAAGCGCCCGCTGCCGCTGCCAAGCCAGGCCACTGACTGGCCGCCAGGTGCCAGCAAAGCAATGGGGGGGCCGGGCGGCGCGGAAGGGACCGCTCGTGGGGGAGGGGGCGCTGACGCGCTCCCTTGACTGCTGCAGCGCTGCTGCACTGAGCAGGAAACATTTGTATTAACAAATTTTTTTAAAAAAATTAAAAAAAAAATTTGTCATGGCGGCGCCCCCCATGTGACCAGAAAAGATGGTGCCCGGGGCACGTGCCCCCCCTGCCCCCCCTATAGTTACGCCTCTGGCAATACCGTGGGCTGGCCTTGCATCACTATCTAGCAACCTTTTGGTTTTTTACTCTTCCCCCCTCACTTTCTGGGGCCAACTGGCTGGGACTAAAATGGCAGGCAGTAGAAGCTGAGCAATGGAAGGCAATGGCTATAGCCTTATGTTAGTGAAAAGAGTGCGAAGAGGAGCATATGCATGTCAGGAGGGATGTAGTGAGTTTGCTGTCTTGCTTAATATCCCACTACACTTAGGGCTGCCATAGCGGTTCTGGGAGTAGCTATGAATTATGTACCTTACAGAGCCACCACTCTGGACTCCTTGTAGGAAGAGCGGGATATAAATGTAAATAAATAAATAAAGATAAATAAATCAGTCATGGCATATAAAAGGTAGGGAGGTGCCTAAGATTAGGGATGTGCATGGAACCTTTATGGGCCTTCTGAACCAGTTGGAATGACCGGCAGTTCTGCCAGTTCGAAGGTGGGGGGATACCTTTTAAGGTCAGGGGAGGGTGCCCTTATCCCTCCCGCTGGGTTTCCCCCACCAGCGCTCCATTTAGAAAGTCTCCATTGGGGTGGCAGTGTAGCTCCCTGCTGCCCCGGTGTCCAGAAGTAAAAGGAATGACCCAGCGTGTGTGCACACGCCAGGCGCACATGTGTGCATGTCATGCTTGCGCACATGTTGGGTGTGTGCCTCAGTAGGAGTGATGTGCATGCACACATGCCCACTATGCATATGTGCGCTGGGTACTTCCTTTTAATTATGTCCGCGGAGGACACCGGAGCTGGAGGGAGGTACACTGCCACCCTGACGAAGACTTTCAAAATGGAGCACCGGTGAGGGAAATGTGGCGGGAGGGGTAAGGACACCCTCCCTGTCCTTAAAGTTAAGCCCCCCCCCTTTGTACTGCCTGCCTCCAGTTCTGTGCACATCCCTACTTAACATGACCAGAAGAAGGAATCCTAGAGAAACGCTTGTAAGGGGGAATGGAGGCTTGAATGATGACCATCAGTTTTCTTCCATCAGCATGGGTGTCCATGGGGGAGGGGGGCAAGGGGCCAATTAGCCCCCCCCCCCAGATCCAGTCAGTACCAGGAAGGGGGTGCCTCTGCCCCCTGTTGATTCTTTGGACAGCGCTTCATTCAGCTTCATTTGGAGCTTCCCCCCTGCCTATTGGAGGTTTCTCTGTCTCTCCGAGAGACAGAGAAGAAAAGCTGACAGTCAGCCTCAAATTAAGTACTAACTGCTGAGGATGAGGAGAGAGATGGAACTGTCCCTCTTCCCAATACTGGCCATGCCTCCCTGCATCTGATGTTGATATAAGGGGTGTGGTTAGGGGTCATGTGCTTGCATGTGCACCATTTACAATGGGGTAGGGGCCCAGGGGCCAACCGTAGAAGCTTCCCCCCACCACCCAAGAAAAGGACCTGTTGATGATAATCAGTCTGTTTCTTCTCCCAGTTTGCCTCTGAAACACAGTTCTTTCTCTGTGTTGGACTGGCAGATTAGCTACTGTTGTTGTTGTGTTTATGGTTTTAATGTGATTGTATTGTGTTAATTTTTGTAAACCACCATGAGATGCAAGTTTTTGGTGGTATATAAATGTGCCAAATAAATAAATAGATTGAAGCTTTTGAATGGAATGGATGGATGGATTGTAAAAAGCTGAAGTGTGGTAGACCCATGCATTCAATTACTCAGGTGACTAAGGGCCCAAGACAAGTTTTGATGTTACGCTTGCCTGGCTAAATCCCAGTACATGGGGAGACACCTTCAGCTGCAATAGTCCAACTCAGATGTAGCAGTAGATGCCTCTTATGATGGCATCATAATCATTATGATGCCTCTTATGATGGCAAAATCATCATTCATTATTTTGGTGGTCATGAAGTGTTGTGGACTCTGGGTCAATACAGCCATTTTGGACACTGACTTAATTAGTTACATTGAATAAATGAACATCTTAATTGGTGCAGCGGGGAAATGCTTGACTAGCAAGCAGAAGGTTGCCGGTTTGAATCCCTGCTGGTATGTTTGCCAGACTATGGGAAACACCTATATTGGGCAGCAGCGATATAGGAAGATGCTGAAAGGCATCATCACATACTGTGTGGGAGGAGGCAATGGTAAACCCTTCCTGTTTTCTACCAAAGACAACCACAGGGCTCTGTGGGCACCAGGAGTCCACACCGACGTGATGGCACACTTTACAGCAAAATTGCATGGGAGTGCTTAGGTTTGTTCAAGAATGGATTTCACCAACACCCACTATCAATTTACACTCTCCAAATATTTGTTTGGATCTGTATAATGCATATTTGGACATGATGCATGAAATCAGTTCTCTGTGTGTCCCTTTGCTTGGCGGATACATTTAGTTCTGTGGCTCTTCACACCCCACTTATTAACTAACTGAGATATTACACATCCTCTCATCACTGAAGTGAAAATTTCACTGACGTTGTGAGGCTGAAATTGTTCCAGTATTACATATGGGTCCCTGTGAAAATATGTCCATTAAATCTCTTTTATAGCCTGTTAATGGGAGCTTTATTAGGAAAAAGCAAAGCAGGATGGATACACTACCATTTCCCCTCCTTATAGAAAGGAGCTGCTCCCTTGGGGAGGGACCTCGTAACTGTTCAGGATTTGATCCTTATACCATACTATGTTGCAAAGGGACAGGAAACAGCACCTCATATTGTACCATTTAGTTCCCTGTTCTGTCAGGTACAGCTTTTTATACTTCCTGTTTATCTCAGATTCCAAGTGTGGGATGTTTCCATGGCTACATCAGTGGAGTAATTAGGATTACTCGTGGTATGACTAAATTGACACATTAAAGCTACATTCTCTGCTTCATCTGGTAAGAGGTGGAGAACATAAATCTCCACCCTGAACTGCTAGCGAGTGCAATTCCCTCTAGCAGCCTTCATCCATATGGAGTGAGGGTGCACATCCTGATTTGGCTCTCGTCTTTCATAACTTGACTAATGCTTGACTCAGTAATTTCCCTGCTTTGCTGTCTTAATTGCACGGCTCCCTGTGGTGTAATTCCGAGGTTTGTATGCTTTTTTTTTTTTGCAGATTTTCCCCAATTACATGGGCTGTACCTTTTATGTCCAATTTGAGAAATTAACTCAACTTCATTTGGGCCTGAAATATCACTCCGCTTCCCTCCTCCCTTAATTTGTTTTAGATGTTTAACTTTATTCACTTCAGTTATTTTAGGCTTGCTCAGGTCTTAGATTCTTATAGATATATTTTCTATGTCCTTTTTTTTTTTGCTCTCTTTTTTTTGCATCTTCTCCATATGTATCATTCTGTTTTGTTTATTTTAGTGAACTTTCTATGTGTCCAAAATTAACTCAGGATAAACATACTGTAAACTTTCCTATTAATTTTTCTCCCTGTGTATTACAAAATACACTCAGAGCAAGAAACACAATAGTGATGGACAAATGTTCGCATTTGTTCCCCCAAATCCAGGATTGATTCTCCACGCATCATGGGATTTAGAGTTGAAAGGGACCTTAGATTTGGAAGGGACCTTCTAGTTCAGCATCTTGTGCGGCCTCTGTTTGAAAACCTGAATTGAAAGAGAGCTCACTGTTGCATGAGGCAGATTGTTCCACTGTCTAACAGCTCTAACGGTTAGGACATCCTTCCTAATACCTAGCCCAAATCTGCTTCCTTGTAATATGCTTGGCCTAGACACCATTTGCAGAGTTCTTGGCTGGTAATTACTAAACAGAAAGCTTTTGAAGGTCCTTAATCTAAGCTGAAACCTGAGACCTTCTTGATGCATAGACCTGGTTCAGATGTCACAGCCAAACTGGGTTTCCAATTATGGTTTGGAGGCAAACTTAAGATTGCTAGTAAGAATATTTTGCCTCCGAACCCATAGTTTGCCTCCGGTTTGGCTGATTTGGATGTAGTATCAATCTATGATTATAATGAACTAGGAAATAGAGGACTGGAGTGCATATGGGGACAAGGGAGCCCATGAGACAGGCATCATCCTGATGGCTAAACTGTGGTTTGGCTGTGATGTCTGAAATGGGGCAGTGTGTGTGTGTGTGTGTGTGTGTGTGTGAGAGAGAGAGAGAGAGAGAGAGAGAGAAGCGGGCTCTGATAAGATAGAACAAGGCTATTTTTCTTAGTGATCCAATGGCTTCTGTTGTAAATAATGATTGCCCCTTTGGTATTTTTTAATTATATTTTTATACCACCACACCCACCCAGATGGCTCTAGGCGGTTCACAAATATAAAAGAGATAAAAACAAATAAGTCATTAAAACAAATTTAAAATAATTTCAGTAATCACTAAAGGCCAGGCCAAAAAGAGCCCAGGAGCAGCTACAGAAAATGCCCGATTCTGAGTCGCCACCAGCTGAGCTGGTGTCAGCCGGAGACAGACTTTATCGGATGACTTTAATGTGCATTGGGGATCGTACTATCTGAGGAAATTCACACAATCCAAACTGTATTCTACTCAGGTCTGGGGGCTGTGTGTGCTCCCAATTTTTGGTTGTGTGGAAGCAAGGTAAGAGGAAAACTGAGAAGAAGTGATTGTGTGGAAACAAGATAGGAGGAAAAGCTACCCAGGGAGGGGGGGACCCCATGATGCACTGCACACTCACACAGTGCATCATGGTATTTCTGGGGGGTTGGGATGACACATCCCAGCCCCTGACTCTCCCCGCTGCCTGGGCATGTGGGTAATCATCTGAGCATGTGGGAAGCACACCCAGCAATGCTGCTGTGATCACATGCGGGGAGGCTAGGTTTAACCCACCTTCCCCAAAGCCCACTCTGGAGCCCTTCTCACAGATCGTGAGAAGAGGCTCACAGAGTGAGATTTCTTTGCCTGTGTTTGTATTTTTCTCTCAGCAACCCATGCCTGAATGCAACTATATTTTGATCCTTGGATCTGTTTAATGTTCTGAATCTTCTGGCTAATGTGTAATTAACTTGCATTTGTTTGCATAATTCATGCCTGATAGGTTTCATGTTCATTAGGGTTTTGGGGGGAACATCCTCGAAACACTGTTGAAAAAATGGGAAACAATGGATGAATCCAGACATAACAGCAAAATAGTGATGTTTCAAAAGTTCCCCTTCATTTTTATTTCCCCATTTTCAGGTAGCAGAGATATGGGGCATTTAGGGTGGTTTCAAGGGTGGGGTGGGGACAAGTATTTGCAGGGAGGCTTACTAGTGCAATGGCATCCATGCAAGTGTCACTTTACTCCTTATTGCTGTCAACAGTGACAGTCAGCCCTGGAAAACTTCCATTTCCCCTAGAATTGCACAGGAAATTGACATGATGTCACAACGTTGTAGCATTCCTCAGTGCCTTCTGAGAAAATGGCTACCCTGCAAGGGCCACAATCCCCCCCCCTAAAATTTACTAGAGGATAACACTTTATCATCCCCTAATGACATTGCATCATTTGGGGGGTGAGGTGGATGCTGTCTGGTACTAGCCAGGCAATGGGCTGGTTCTCACAATCCCCATGACAGTGAGGAATCAGGAGATCTGTGCATCACGTGCACTCCTGATTTCTGATCACGAGAACCTGGGAATTATCACCAGTGTTGGGTTGGCACCGTGCTAACCCAACATTTAACTGAGATGAGCAACCACAGATCAAGTCTTAGACTATCAAGCCTGGTTAAACGTCGGGTTCGTACGGTGCCAATACAGCACTGGTGACAATTTCTGGTTCCTTATGACTGGAAATCAGGAGTGTGCATGGCATGCAAGTCTCTCAAATACTGGTCAGGCGGCCTTGTGTGGGTTGTGAAAATCACTGTGAACTCTTCCAGTTCCACGTCCTTTGCTTACTGTCACTGCCTGCAAGAATGATTATAAGGAAACCCAGGATGATGCCATGGGTAATCTCTCCAAAGCTTACTGGAGAGGCAAAAAGCCCTGTTTTGTCTGAGCCTCAATAAACCCATTTCACTGAACACTATTGCCAAAAAACCATGTCAGTGTAATTGTTCAGGTCAGCACTGTGCCAAATTGTGGTTTGCCATTACATACATGAGCAGCAGTCATCTCAAATTCACACTTGCTTCTCTGTCTTGTGGTTGCAAGCATGTCTTGTCCCGTTAGCTAAGCAGAGTCTGCCCTGGTTGCATATGAATGGGAGACTTGATGAGTCAGCACTGTAAGATATTCCCCTTAGGGGATGGAGCTGCGCTGGGAAGAGCATCTAGGTTCCAAGTTCCCCCCCTGGCTTCTCCGAGATAGGGCTGAGAGATATTCCTGCCTGCAACTTTGGAGAAGCCACTGCCAGTCTGTGCAGATAATACTGAGCTAGATAGACCAATGGTCTGACTCAGTATATGGCAGCTTCCTATGTTCCTATAGTTTCTAAAGTTCCTTTTGTATTGTTCATCTGAAGGCAGCAAACCATAGAGGCTGTTCTCATGTGCAGGCAAAACTGGGCTAATGAAGCCAAACCCATTCTTGCCTGTGTGTGAAAAACAGTCGAATCATGCCCAATACCAGCGATGCCTCAGTGGCAAACCCAGCAAGCCAGCCACCCTCTTAAACGGGGTTAAGAGAGTGAGTGCTCTCTTAACCCTGTTTGTCTGAACATCCGTGAGCCCTGGTTGCCCCCTCCCCAGTGAAATGTCACTTGTCTCATTTATTTGGGAAGAAATCTGAAGTTCACACAGGATTCCACTTTTTAAAAACTAGGATGCCAACCCTCCTGACAATGGATGAATTTGGTTTCCATAGGATATCACTGCAGCAATGTCATAAATTGCATGTGCACATTTGCATTTCTCTGCATTGGGCTGGGAAATAGGGTCAATGTCCTTTTAGTCTAGGAATCTATTTTTGGAAGTGGCCAGCACCTGAAGTTGTAGAGCAAGTGTATAAGGACACAGGATAATGACAGAGCTTGGAACATGTTGCCTTCCCCTCCCAGCTTTGGGCAAACATAGGGACTATATTACAGACCACATAATAACAGATGCCAGGCCACTTAATGGCAGATGTTGGAGAAAAGAGCACCATACTAAAATAGACTTAAGTGAATTGAATTATTCCTGGGTGAAATGAAATATCTAGTGGTAATCTTCAGGATTTCAGGGAAGTTCTGCATATGATGACAGAGGTTCTGGTCTCCTCTCGGCCTCTTGTACCACTTTCAAAGCTGGAAACGTTGCATATTATGGTCTCCACCAGATGTCAAGGAGCATTATGTGTCCTTATGGCCTTCTCAAAGTCTCTGTTCCCACACCTTCTGCCACCCTCGTATTCCCTTGTTGCATGGCAGTGCTGGAACTAATTTAAGAATTGGATAGTTTCCACTGAATTTTGAATGTACACTTCCAGTTGGGAAATCATGTGTTGGTGTAAGTTGGGCCGGCACAAACTAAGCCAAACAAAACCCACCAGCCATGGATGGTGGTGCCCTAAACCTTCTGGTTTTGCTATCTGCCTGGAACTGCAGAAAAAGTGGGGTGGGGGGTGGGGGGTTTTCAGCACTTGGCAGGCTACAAAGCATGGCGAGTTGTATTTATCTCGGTTATAAATGGGGTGGTTGAGGTGTTGGAGAGTAAAAGTGAGGAGAGGAGATCTTGGGGAAATGAAGATGGGGAAGAACATCAAGAGACAGTTTGGGAGGCAATGCAGAGTGTATACAATCTATTTTAAAACAGGTTTTGAAGAAGGTGCTGTTTACATTTTGATTACACATGTATGCACAGCTCCTATTGAACATTTCCTGCATCCAAACTGGGCATTTTGTAATTTCAGCGTGAATGCCACTGTACTGAGCAATCTGGCAAAAACTAGCAGGGTTACTTCCTTCATCTTTAGGCGGGGGGAGGAATGTATCTAGTATCCTGAAAGCCAGTCTGGTGTGATGGTTAGTGGGTTGAATGAACAATGGTGGAGGGGTGATGTGTTCAAAGTCTCAGCCCTAAAGTTCACGGGGTAATTTTTGGTCAGTCTCACTTACTCTAACTTACCTTACAGGATGGATATGAGGATACAATATGATAGATAGAGAACACTGTATTTTGCCCTCAGCATTCTTCTTTGGAATAATTTATTTACTTATTTGTCATATTTATGTACAGCCTGATATGTGTATCCCTAGGCAGTATACCTAATTTAAAATACAACAAATATAAAACAGGATAAAACAATTAAAACAATTTTATGAAATACAACAAGCAGTTTTAAAATAAACCAATTGACTAAAAGCCTGGGGGGAAAAACAAACCAGGTGTTGCCTTAAGAACCTTTTTAAAGCAGCCAGAGATGGAGAAGTTCTTATTTTAGCAGGGGGTGCATTCCAGATTCACTCCTTGATGGATCTGCCTAATGATGGGATAAAAACATAATCAAATGCATAAAAACGATAATATCTTCTCGAATCTAATTTTCTCTCAGTTTTGTTTTTCTTTCCAAGCGGCTTTTTAGGGGTACTTTTCCTATTTTCCTTCTATTTGCAAATTCAGATCGCAAACAATTTATTATTTATGGAGCTGCAGCACTCGTATTAATATTAATAGTTCTGCCTAAACTCAATGTGTGACAGACAGTGCTATTTCTGTGGCATGGATATTACAAAGCATCCGTCTGGGAAGTGCAAGGATCGGCTGAGAGTTTCAGTTCCCAGTGTGGTGCCCCTCCTACTTTTAAAGGCAAGATTCCAGGAAGGAATTTTGGGGGTTGTCCCAGCAACACCTTGGCTGCAGCACATGCCAGGGAGAAATGTCAGGCTGTCTGCAAAGTGGTGACATCAGATGCATCCCCGAGAGGGGAGAAAAACCTTTAAAGATTCTTCACAAAATGCAATGGCATCCAAGGAAAGCACAGTGAGGATTAGCTGTTGTATGGAGTGCTTGCAAAAGGGGACCGGTCATTTCTGCAAGGGTAGATTTTTCCAAATGATTAGTTGCTGGATGAAAGCAGTTGTGTTGTAGTGGTTAGAATATTGGAGCTGGGACAGGGTGAGAGTTCTGGGTTGAAATCCTCACTCAGCCATGAAGCTTACTGGCTGGCCTTGGGCTAGCCATGCCATCCTCAGCCTAAGCTACCTCACAGGGTGGTTTTGAAAACAACATGGTGTGGAAATAATGGATGGGTGAGATATAAATGTTTATGTGACTTTCTCTCCTAGCTGAAGACTCTCTTCTTCACACTACAGACTAAGCATAGCCATCTGGAAACCAAGCCCTATGAGGAATGGTTGAAGGAGCTAGGTATGTTAGACGGGAGAAGCGAAGACTAATGGAAGATACAGTGGCCATCTTCAAATACCTGAAGGGCTGTTGCACAGAAGGAGGAGCAGGCTTGTTCTCTGCTGCTCTTGAGGCAGGACTAGAACCAATGGGTTGAAAGGGGAAGGAAGCAGATTTAGGCTAGACACTAGGAAGAATTTCCAGACTGCAAGGGCTGTTTGACAGTGGAAGAGTTGGTAGGCTCTCCATTCTAGGTTTCCAAACCTAGGTGGCCAGATTTGGCTTAAAAAAAGGCAAATTCTGTCTTACGGCCCATTTTACCCACGAGTATACCCCTTAGGTTCTGGCAACTCTGGAACAGAGGCAGAACAGAGATGCTGTAGTAGCAGTTTCCTGCACTGAACTAGAAGACTTCCAAGTAATCTCCCAACTCTAACATTCTATAATTGATTGATTGATTCATTGATTGATTGATTGATTGATTAAGTGCCATCAAGTCAGTGTTGGCTCTTAGCGACCACAAAGATAGATTCTCTCCAGGATGATCTGTCTTCTTCAACTTGGCCTTTCAGGTCTCTCAGTGGTGCTTTCATTGCTGTCGTAATCGAGTCCATCCACCTTGCTGCTGGTCATCCTCTTCTTCTTCTCTTTCCTTCAACTTTCCCCAGCATTATGGACTTCTCAAGGGAGCTGGATCTTTGCATAATGTGTCTGAAGCATGATAGTCTGAGCCTGGTCATTTGTGCCTCAAGTGAAACTTCTGGATTGATTAGTTCTATGATCCATTCGTCTGTTTTCCTGGCTGTCCATGGTATCCTCAAAAGTCTTCTCCAGCACAAAAATTCAAAAGCATCAATGCTTTTTCTATCTTGCTTCTTCAGTGTCCAGCTTTTGCATCCATAGAGTGTCATGGGAAAAACCACTGTCCGAACGATTCTAATCTTTGTAGGTGTAGACATGTCATGGCATCTAAATAGCCTCCAAGGCTTTCCATTGCTACCCTACCAAGTGCTAGTCTTCAGCGTATTTCTTGACCGCTGGATCCTTTACTGTGGACAGTCAATCCTAAAAGGCAGAAGATATCCACCACTTCAATGTCTTCATTGTCAATTCTGAGGCTGGTTGCTGTACCTGTTGTCATTAGTTTAGGCTTCTTGACATTTAGTCATAGTCTCATTATTTCACTATGCTCCTTGACTTTCATTACTAGAACTTGCAGATCATCCTGATTATAAGCTATCAGAGTGGTATCATCAGTGTAGCACAGGTTATTGATGTTTCTTCCTCCAACTTCTATACATCAGGTTAACCATATCAAAAATGCCGTGGTAAATTCTGAGGTAAATTCTGAATGGAGAACAATTTTAGTGTTGAGAAATCTGTACAGTTCATCTTCAGCCCCTAGCCCCTAAACACATTCTAAGTCAGTCTGCTACTCCTGAATGTCCTGATAGACTGTTTCCTGTAGTTTGTAAAAGCCCACCCCACACAAACCAAGGAGCAGTATCAGTGGGAACTCAGTATCAGTGGGAACTCAGCTTCAGTGGGAACCCCTTACGTGGCTTCCCTTGCCCCTTCCATTTCTCAGTATTGCGGATTGTTTAACTGTGGCCTGTGTTGCTGAACTGTTTTGTGGCCTACAAAAGTGATGCTGTTTCTCCTGCGCTTTCTGCAAAGCAATGAAAGAATGGACAGCAGGAGGAGGGGGACAGAGGAAAAGAGAAAATGGACAAAACCACCAAGCTAGGATGGTTTGAATTCCTTCCAGTGAATGTCAGGACCAGTGACTGGTCTTTGCATCAACACCTGCCAGAGGCCCAGGGGTGGAGCAGGACACAACCAAGAGGTTGTTCAGGGAATGAGTTATGGTGACCATTCTTTTGCCTCATGTGCTATAGGGGTCAGACATCCGCATTGCTGCTGCTGTGAAAGACTCCTCAGTGAATGCCGGCTATCCAGGAAGTAGTATAGTGAGAACTCTGTGTGGGCAGCTAGAGAAAGGACTCCCATGAACTTTCCTGTGTTTGGTGCTATTTACCAGAGAGACTTTGCTTCCCTTTCATCTTAATCTCCTTCTATCTTCTCTTCAAATTCCAGACTACGAGGAAAACCCAACTGTCTCCTTGTTCACTCGAGATAAGTGGAAGAATTCATGACCACCAAAAACAGATTTTCTGAAAATTAGACTACTGTTTCCCCTTGCATTTGGTTTTCCAGACAAGAGTTTTCCTTAGAACTCCTTTATCTTCTTTCACTGTTTTCCTTTCTTGTCTCTGAGGGCCAGTGTGCACAACACAGCCACCATGTGACTGACAATTTAGAGATGTACGGTAACCCTGGAAATTCACACATCTGTGAGTTGCCACTGTCACAAGTCACTTCATTGGCTTCACTGAAACGTATGTTTGTCTTACGCTAAAATTCCTGCAAATGTTTTGCTTTAGGTGAAACCAACACATTTGCTTCTAATTCTAATTAGATTTTGAATTCTAATTCAACTAATTCATTTAGTTGAAAACTGGTGACAATGACTGACAAGATGATGAAAATTACTTGGAATAGTCCCACTGAAAGTAAAAGGATGAGTTATGCATTATTTGTGCAATTGTAGTTAAAGGGCTAACTACAATAGCCAAAGCCAAGTGAGCTCCTACAAAGTGTAATGTGAAAACCTGCACTGTACTGGGAATCATAGCCCCACCACTGCGGTTAGCTAGCATTAAACTATGCTTGACAGCCATGATCAGTTTGTACAGTAGTTGCTGATTGTAGTTTAATGCTAGTTAATTGCAGTGGTGCAACTCCCATTGCCAGTAACACACACGTTTTTATGTCCCACTCCATGAGAATATGCAATAGTTAACCCTTTAACTATAATTACGCAGGTTACAAAAACAGGCTAAATGAGTCCACCTGACTTATTATTGTCCACTTTGACAGTGGCTCCCCAAGGTCTTGGGCGGAGGGTCTTTCCAGTCCCCATTAGTTAAGTTCCATTTGTTGTGTTCTGCCTGTCTGAGGTTCTACATTCACTGCAGCAGGTTCTTAAGCCTCTGCAGTAGGGTTGTGTGAGCCGGCTCGAGTCGGCTCGGCTGGAAGGCTCAACCTCGAGCCGGGCCCAGCTTGGCTTGTGGGGGACAGCTTGAGGCATTAAAATTGTTTTTTTAAAAAATGCTGACTTACTACCGCCAAGGGCTTTGGCAGATGGATAGTGAATATTTGCAGCACTCAAAAATTGGTGGTTGTGCATGCACACAGATGCACACAGAAATGGCCCTGAAATTGGATGAAATGGCCTGGGGGCAGGCTGGCGGGGGAGTGGGAGCCACTGGAAACTCCCCCACAGCCACCGCATCACCTCCGAGGCCTCCAAAGCCCTAAGTGGCAGTGAGTCATCACTGCCCCTGTCCCCTCGAGCTGGGCCCTAACAGGTTTGAATTTGAACGGAACCAGACCTGGTTCCAGTGTGTACAAAATGGAACTGGACCCAGTTTAGCTCAAGTCTGATTCAAGCCAGACCAGGCTTTCCAGTTTTGTGCATACCTCTGCTCTGAGGCTCTAGTCAAGCCCTGCCCTATTAGATAATCTGTTGGCTTTCCCTAGAGCTGGAAGTATAAAAGCCTTCCTACCAGAGGTATGCCTTGCCTCAGTATCAAGGTTACCTTGTTTTGGTGTGTTTGTTTCATTGCTTCTCGTGTCTGCTTGGTGTGACCTCTGGCTTATCTCTGACTCTTCACTACATGTTTAATTGACTTGACCTATGGTGCGTTCCTGGCTTCCATCTACTTTCAATACAAGCTCTTGACCATTTACGTGTCTGGACCTCTGGTGTGTTCTTGGCTCTTGGCTCTGCTTGACCTTCTGTCTCATGGCTGTCTACTCCAGTGTGACTTCTGGTGTGGTCCTGGCCCTGTACTTGCACCCCTCATGATTGCTATTCATGCTACTCAGCTGCAGACACCTTTACCTGGAGATGCCAGGGGTTCCGTTTGGAACCTTCTACAGATAAAGCATAATGTGTTGTTGTATGGCTACCTCCCTGCCATAGTTTGGAAATAGCACATAATTCAATAGGTTTGCTGCATGACCACCACGGTGCGAATTGAAGTTTGCACGCTGTTTCATCGGTAGCTGCTGAGTATCTCCTTCAGTTTCAAAGCTGTGCAGTTTCAATTTATGTAAATCCCCACCACCACCCCCAGTATGCATACAGCCAGTTCAGAGTCAGGCTTGGAGCTACTGAGATGTGAAGGCACTGACAACCAAGCACATAGTATGCTGTTGGGAACAGATAAATATATTAGTGCCCAAAGGGTACAGCATAATTTGTATGCAAACTCTTAGCTGCACACATCATGAGCGTCCCACATATGAGGTAGATCAAAGGAGCCAACATTGTTTCACATTTAGCCCTTTGTATGGGGAATGGGCAAAGATTTTCCAAACCAGATTAAGGCCTGTTGTTGCCCTATCCTTCTCTTGCCTATAAAAAGGCATGACATATGGTGTCTCTTATTGACACAATCCTGTACTGAACTAAAAAAGACAAGGTTAGATTTCATCCATGGAGCCAGAATAGCTTCTTTGTGGATATAAAAAGCATGAAGCCATCCATGTGCGTATGTAAAATCTGTGCCTTTTGACAGCTCCTCCGTTCTAAGTTTTAGAGATGACTCCATGATATTCTACCGGGCAGGAACAAATGTGTGGGAAGCCCCCTGAGAAACCTGACTAGTCTTTCTGAAACTATTTCAGCAGCTCTTGAAATTCCTCAAATGTGTTCCTCAGAATGGAGCTTCCAAATTCACTTGGGATTTTGTTGGAGTTGCTGCTTGTATTTTCCTGTATGCAGAACTGGCCTATAGGGGTGGGTGAGCCAGGTGACAGCTTAGGGTACATTGGAACATACCAAGTCAGAGCAGACCATCAGTCCATCTAGCTCAGTGTTGTCTACACAGACTGGCAGTGGCTTCTACAAGGTTACAGGCAGGAATCTCTCTCAGCCCTATCTTGGAGATGCTGCCAGGGAGGGAACTTGGAACCCAGAACAGCCTCATCCCCTAAGGGGAATATCTTGCAGCACTCACATGTAGCCTCCCATTCACATGCAAACCAGGGAAGACCCTGCTTAGCAAAGGGGACAATTCATACTTGCTTCCAGAAGACCAGCTCTCCTGGTGTCTACCAGAAGGGGGCGTCAAAATGAAATTAGAGGCTTTGTTTCTATTGAATATACTGTCTGCCATGAGCTAGGTAGAAAAAGCAGTAATCAATCCATCGGGCAGGGGGCATCAAAGGCACTCCATGCCCAGGGCATTATTAATTCTAGGGCTGCCCAGACATTATGTTTTCCCCTCCTTGGCTATTAGCAGTTCCAGGTGGCAATTTGGATCACAGCTGGTAACCCCAGTCCCTGGCAGAAAAGAATGTGCTTCCAGGGTCCCAGAATGCCTGCCTGCCTCCTCTTTCACCACTGACGAGAGTCAAAAAGCAGAGTTATTTAGTTCTCTGAACAAAAGCACTGGGCTGACCACACTCCAGGGCATTCCGCTGGTGTTTAGCCTGCAGACTCCATGCCTCTGTCTGAAGCAGGCAAAAATATATTTCCAGAGTCTCAGCTGGTCCTTGCTCTGGAATGTCATAGCTGCTACTCTGTCAGGAGACCATTAATAGCATCTTCTAAAAGCCACTGTATCCACACAAGAGATGAATATGAGAATTCTCATCTAAGCCTACTTCATATATATACTGATACTATTTTTTTAAGCTTCTAAGCTTCTCCACCTGTGTGTTTTCCCTCTTTCCTCTGAGATGTCAGAAGCAATTAAACTTCCACGGCGATGAATTAGCTAATGTTTGTGCAGTGCTGGAAAGATTGCAAGGGCTCTGTAGTATTATTGGGTACAGAAAGAGCTCCCCAAGGCCACATTAGAGCAGAAAACAAAGCCGTATATATTATTATGGTGCCCCAGGTGACTACTCATTAAAAGCAGGTTAGTTGTATGGCAAGCAGTGGTAGCAAAAGGCAGGTAGACGGGTACAGATCTAATGTGGATACGATGAATTTTCATTGTAATATTTGTTGCATCATATTTGTACAGAGCTAAGGCCTGGAGCATTCAGCACAGAGTTATAGCAAAGAGTATCTGTTTTGGCTCTCGGTTATTTTTTGAGCTGTAAAGGCCCTTTTGACATGCAGTATCTTGCCAAAATGATATTCAAAATCGCCTTGTGATTGTTTTTAATGAAAGGCGGTATATAAATGCAGCAATAAATAAATAAATAAGTATCTCAGACTCTCCTAGACATGCGCACCCCCCCAAAGTGAGAGCAGCGCTCTCTCATATCTGGTTTCACTTTCTTTCTCTCAACAGAAGGACTGAATTGACTGGAGGAGTAGGAGGGTGGTTTATTTCTCAGTGGTAGGAGAGGTCTATGGGGAAAGGGCTGGAAAGGGCCACACACCTTCCAAGATGTTGCAGGAGTTCAAGAGTGCTCTCGTTCCCTTAAAGGAACCACCCACCGGCTGGCACTGGCAAAACACAGCACTGAGTGAATGGTGTAAATCAGGGCTGCTCAACTTTGGCCCTTCTGCATATGTTGGCCTACAACTCCCATAATCCCTGGCTATTGGCCACTGTGGTTGGAGATTATGGGAGTTGTAGGCCAACATCTACAGAAGGGCCAAAGTTGAGCAGGCCTGGTGTGAATGATAATCTCCACATGGTGCCAGGGGATTGTGCAGAGTATTCAGCTTTGGCTGAAGCTTCACACAGGCCCAATGAGCAGTTAGTCAGGGAGCCACCCTTAGGGCTGAGGGGGGCCGCCTCTGCCCCCCAGGCCTCACAGTGAAGAATACTGGATCATTGCATCATGGACTATTGGGCCAATGCCACTGTCCCAACAGCTGAGGGGCATAGCAGGGTACAGTGGGGTGGACAGGCCAGAGGACTGACTGAGGGCAGGTGCAGGAGGTGAAGTAGCTGTGTGCCAGGGGAATACTTGGGCATGCCAAGATGGCAAGGCTGACATTGAAGATTGGCATCACTGAGCAGCTGCTGAGGACCCACTGCTCCTCCTGGGAGCCACCTTTGTACCCACAGATCTCTGTGCTCACTAGGTTGGAGGGGGCCCATGGAGGAAGGTTCCAAATTCATGGAGGACAGGTCTGAGGGCTATAGACAAGGGATTCTCAACGTTGGGTCCTCAGATGTTATTGGACTTCAGATCCCATAATCCCCAACTAAAGGCCACTGGGGCTGGGGATTATAGCAATAGCAATAGCACTTACATTTATATACCGCTCTATAGCTGGAGCTCTCTAAGTGGTTTTCAGTGATTTAGCATATTGCCCCCAACATTCTGGGTACTCATTTTACCGACCTCAGAAGGATGGAAGGCTGAGTCAACCTTGAGCCCCTGGTCAGGATCGAACTTGTAACCTTCTGGTTACAGGGCGGCAATTTTACCACTGCGCCACCAGGGGCTCATTATGGGAGTTGAAGTCCAGTAACATCTGGGGACCCAACGTTGAGAATCCCTGCTACAGACCACCTCCATCCAGCCTTACTGGCAAAATGTCTCTGAATCCCAGTTGCAAGGAGCAACTGCAGGAGAGAGGGCACACCTTCATCTCTTGCCTTTGGGCTTTCCAGAGAACATAAGAACATAACAACAGCCCTGCTGGATCAGGCCCTAGGACGATCTAGTTCAGCATCCTGTTTTGCACAGTGGCCCACCAAATGCCACTGGAAGCCTACAGGCAGGAGTTCTCTCCATGCCCTCTTTCCTGCTGTTAGTCCCCGGCAACTGGTACTCAGAGGCATCCTGCCTTTGAGGCTGGAGGTAACCTATAGCCCTCTGACTAGTAGCCGTTGATAGACCTCTCCTCCATGAAATTATACAAAACCCTCTTAAAGCCATCCAGCTTGTTGGCTGTCACCACATGGCAGAGAATTCTGTGGCAGAGAATTCCACAAGTTGATTATGTGTTGTGTGAAAAAGTACTTCTGTTTGTTGGTCCTAAATTTCCTGGCAACCAATTTTCCAGAGGCATCTGGTGGGCCACTGTGTGAAACAGGATGCTGGACTAGATAGGCCTCCTTGGGCCTGATCCAGCAGGGCTGTACTTATGTTGTTTACTAAGCCCCCCACCCAACCTGTAGCTGGTTGTCCCTAATGAGACAATGAGCAGGGATTTCCTCTTCCAGACCACTGGAGTCCCAGCACCAAGAGGATTCTGGGCCATGGTACTGTAGCTCCCTCTGTTAACAGTGGTTTTGAAGTGCTGGGTATAAAGAATTTGTGCCCGCAGGAAGACTGAGCCCGACAGCACCTGATACAAATCAAAGCCCAGCAACTATACAAAGTGAAAACAGTTAAACAAGAACATCAATGTATTGCTAAGAGCGACTTCCAAGAGCCCTTTGCACCTTCAGAGCATTCTAAAAGAGGCCTTATTGTGAATGTGAAATTAGCCCTGAAGAGCCTTAAAAGTGGCAAGCGGCTAGACTGCCTTTGTTTTTTCCAAGGAAGTCAATAAGAATCAAGGTTCTTAGAGTGCAGTGGGAGAACTTGTGGCAGTGCTAAAAACAAAGGCCCTTTAGAAGCTTGCTGGATTTATAGAGCTACTCTTAAATGAACCATGCTAAAGTGCTGCTGAAGTGTCTGTATTATCTTGTTCTATTGGCAACAGGGCTAGTTTAAATAGGCACATTTGACAAAGACTTCTAAGCCACCAGGTATCTTTTTGTTCTCCTCTTCCCCTTCCTAGTTTGCAACAGGATTTCTGGACAGAGTAACAGAGGAAATATATTATGTGCGGTAGATATCCAAATGCCTTCTCCATAAAAATCAACAGTTTTTTAGATACATGTTTGTGATTTGTTAAAAACAGGAGTAGAATTATCCAAAATGTTAATCACCTGGAATTGTCCACTTGAATTATGTTGCTGCAACTCAGCTTTGGCTGATTAGGTAGATTTAGCACTCCAAAAAAAGTCTTGTGAGTCCCATGATGTTAGAAGAACACCTACTGGAAAAGTACAGAACTACAGCAGCCAAAGTTGCTCTCTGCCAGGAAAACCACTTAGTGCTTTACAACATTCAGGTCTTGACATCTGAATTTGAACATGGAATGTGAGTGTTTTGCCATCTGATTTCCTGCATGTTGGCTTGGAAGTAAGTCCTCCTGAGTTCAAGGAATCTGCTTCCAAAGTAAGTGTGCATGGAATTACAGGCCACCTTCAGACATCACGCCAAACCAGAGGAAACCATGCCAGAGATTCAGATTCGTGATAGTCCGAATGTGGGAACCCACAGTTCCATCACAAAAGCAACCCGAGGTTTTCAACCCCAAACCTGAATGGGACCATTCAGTTCCACTTGAGTTTCACCCCCAAAACCTCAGGTTAGAAAGCACCACCATGTCGTCTGAAAGCTGCCACTGTGTAAAACTGGAGCATAGGAAGCTCTTCCCTCAGATCTTCTCTGATTGGCTGCCACGGCTTTCTTTCATGCAAAGGAGGAAGCTTACTCACGTGAGTCTATATATGGGAATGCAGTTTAGGCTTGTTCTTTGGCCTTTTGGTTGCTTTTTAAAACAGCCAGCAAGTTAACAAGCCATTTTCCAGCTAGTGAATTAGCTTTCTTACCACACACATAGCCATTCTCTCTCTCTCTCTCTCTCTCTCTCTGTGTTCGCATGTGTGCCTAAAATATGTTATAATAGCAATAGCAGTAGCAATAGCACTTACATTTATATACCGCTTTATAGCCGGAGCTCTCTAAGCGGTTTACAATGATTTAGCATATTGCTCCCAACATTCTGGGTACTCATTTTACCGACCTCGGAAGGATGGAAGGCTGAGTCAACCTTGAGCCCCTGGTCAGGATCAAACTTGTAACCTTCTGGTTACAGGGCGGCAGTTTTACCACTGCGCCACCAGGCCTTTTCAGTAGGTATTCTGGACAGGAAATTCTGCCCAGTATTCATTGCTGTCATCCAGGGGGCCTGATTCTAGCTGTTTTCACCATTTGTGATGATCTTTATGGGAAATTGTGAATATTTTCTGACATCATTAGCAGGAACATTTCTTGCTTTTACAATTCAATATATTTGGGCCCGTCAGTTTGGAAGGGTTGCAGACCAACCTGAAATGGAACATAACTCACATAAGGGATCTTTTCTGCTCTCTTCTCCCCCCTGCAACTCACAAAAGACTACGGCTGAGGCCCAGGTTGGAAAGAGACACAGGAGGGCTGCAGAGCATGCTTCCCATATGGCTCCATATTTTCTCCTCATTGAACTGGATCGTGTGAACGTCTCCAGAATGGTAATGGGTGTGCAGGGGCAGACCAAGACATGGCCCCACCCAGCCTGTAGATGGGTGTCCAGGAGGCCATGATACCAAGGGAGCAATAGTGGCACACACGAACACTCAAACTATACCACAAAGTCAGGCAGCGTTAGTAGGGGGCATTCCTAACTTACATTGGGCGAAGGAGGAGGAGAAAGGGGGAAAGAACAGCATGCCTCACAGGGTGAGAAAGGTCTGCAGCAACAGAAAGGTCTGTGGAGTGGGGCCTATGGTGGTGGGGAGCCAGTGGTTGCTGCCCCACCCCCACTGCCTGTGTCTAAATTGACTAGCTCACCCACCATCAGAGAAAGGCTATCCTAGGCTCAGAGATACCAGTAACTAGAGACAGTCGTAAGAACATAAGAACTGCCCTGCTGGATCAGGTCCAAGGCCCATCTAGTCCAGCATCCTGTTTCACACAGTGGCCCACCAGATGCCCACCAGAGAAGCCCACAGGCAAGAACTGAGCGCATGCCCTCTCTCCTCCTGTTGCTCCCCTGCAACTGGCATTGAGAGGCATCCTGCCTTTGGGGCTCTAGACCTCTAACAAGTAGCCGATGATAGACCTCTCCTCCATGAAGATATCCAAACCCCTCTTAAAGCCATCCAGGTTGCTGGCTGTCACCACATCTTGTGGCAGAGAATTCCACAAGCAGATTATGCATTGTGTGAAAAAGTACTTCCGTTTGTTGGTCCTAAATTTCCTGGCAATCGATTTAATGGGATGACCCCTGGTTCTAGTGTTATGTCAGTCCTTGGTTAAGTTGTAGTTAGTTACACACCTATGAGTGAGCATGTAGCTTGTAGTCAGGATCCAAATCTCCCTCCCTAACACCTGCTTTCCACAGGCTTCTGTAAAGGGTTTCCCCAGCAAAAGAGACCTTTTCCCCTTTCAGTACAGTTATGAGCCTGCCTGGTCGGAGTGAACATCCTGAAGCCACTGGGGCTGGAAACCGTTTCCTTGCTGCCTGAGCGGTCTTGCAAATTAAGTCTTCGTCTGTCCGACCCGCTGTTCACATTTACAACGGGACTTCACAAAAGCAGCATTCTTCTGGTAGAGGGCTCCCAACCTGATCCGTGGACACCATAACCTGGGGTCAAGCATATGTAATGACAGCTGGGGCAACGCTACTGTTGTTCTTGCATATGTTGATGTGCAGACAACTTAGTTCGGAACTGTTGCAAGCCTCTAAATGAGTTGCGTGGCTCACACAGACGCATGATCGGCCAGCCTCTGGGATAGTTTCCAGTCTGCTGCTTTGAGTACACTGTTAAAGATGGACTCAGTGCAGAGTAAATAATGTGGCAATCTTTCCCCCTTCAGACAACTGGGCCTGAGCCTACAACAAAGACTGTTTAAGCTGCTCTTTTCCACTGCCGGTGAGCCTGGTGCTGCTTTGTCTGTGTATAATCTGCAGCCCCTCAAGAAAAACAAGAAGAGGAAACAGCATCTGAATGAGTGTATAGTTGCAATGATTTCCTATCTTCTCCTTGGCTTATTCTTGCCTTCCTCTGGCACCACAATAGGTAGTTCCTCAAGTTAAACATTGCTTTTTGTTCTTTATTTCTCTTTCTCCCCCCCCCCCCTTAGACATGAATTTGTAACTTCTGCAGCAGGGAGAAAAGGAAGAGAACTCCGTGTTGGAGACGAAGGGAGACATGTCCCTTCCAGGAGGATACCGGATACCATGCATCTTGTTACTACTTCTGGCCCTTTGGCCTGGAGAGAACCCTCAAGCTCAAAGAGCAGGTAAGTGTCTGCATTATTTGCAAAGGAATGTAGCAGGGGCATTGTTTGAGTTAAAAATACTGTTAGTGGGACAAAAGCATTGAGGACAATGATGGAGGACCAAAAGATGGAAGTGTGTGAGGGGCTCATGTTTCAGGCAGGGGTCTCAAGCTGGAACCTTCCTGCAATTGTTGGCTTTAAACTCCCATCATCCCTAGCTACTGGCCATTGGGACTGAGCATGATGGGAGTTCAACAGAAGCTGGGGAGTTGCAGTTTGGGACCCCTTGTTCAGTTCAGATTCAGGTATAAGGCAACCACACCACTTAAGGTTCAGCTTCATCTCACTGAAAAGTCCTCTCTGCACCAGTTTTATATTCTGGTATAGCTTAGACTTCTATTCATTAGGCTAAACATACCCAGCCCCTTCAACGATTCCTCATAGGACTTGGTTTCAAGACCCTTCATCATCCTTGTTGTCTTCATCTGAACTCCTTTCAGTTTATTGGTGATATCTCCGTATCTTATAAAAATCTGACCTACCCCCAGAGCAGTCTGGAACCGTGTTCCATTTCAAATTTTGGCAAGAGAAGAATTTGATAACATCCGTACTTGTTGCCGTCTCTAATGCACAGGGAGCCCATGATGAGCTTTCTGGAACATGAAGGATGTGATTCAAAATCCATTGATTAGGGATGTGCTTGAACCGTGGTTTGAACAGCCATTCAAGCCCTGGGTGGAAGCAGGGAGCGGGAGCTTTAAGAAAGAGGAGAGGAGGTTCCTAGCTCGGCCCAAGTACTCCTGTGTGACACCAGCACACACATGGCATCCACACATGTGTAGGTGTCATTTGTGTGGTTAGCATGCTATTGCTGGAGCACTGCCCAAGCCAGGGGTATAGCTTTAATTGAGCAGATGGATTCAAAAAACCCAGCCCCCCAGCTCCTGAGGGTCCCCCAGCTCCACCCCTCCATGTTTTCATTATCTCCCTCACTCCGAGGGGCTGATGGGGAGAGGAGTGAACATGGGCCCCCCTCCCCTATCTACACCCTGGCCCCAGCAGGAAGCTACATGGGACAGTGGAGAGTAGATTAGGCCCTGCTCTCCTCTTTCTTAAAGCTCCCACTCCCAGCCAGGGCTCGAACCACTGCTTGAACCACGGTTCGAGCACATCCCTACTATCATTTTACAATAATAATCAATGTAATCTTAATTAAATTACTGGAAAAAATAAATTACTAGTAAGTACATTGCTAGTAATTAAATACATGGGATATGAGTTGGTGAGGAAGTTGAGTACTCTTCGAGGGATAATTAGGGTACATCACATAATTGGTACTCATCCTGCCCAAGTCTTTTAGCTGTGCACACTCCCATGTTGTGATCGTCTGTGGGTGTAAAACGAGGTAGGAGGTGTGGAGCTTGATCATTTGCTCGGCCCCCGCTGTGTAGGACAAGCATGCCCTACCCAGATTCCATCCCCAGATATAGAATGAGGTAGGGGGGAAAACTGCTCTACGCAACTCCGACATAGCAATCAATCAAGCTCCCTGCCTCCCATCTTGTGTTACACTCACACTCACCAAATGGAAGTGTGCATGCCTCCCAAATGTGGGTAGGACACGACTCCTACCCAAGTACCAATTGTGTGAACTGCCCCTTTATGTGTGGCTGAGATGAGTGGTGGTAGGGTTGACTGGTCAGGCCAGCCACTCTCTCCAACTTGTGTCCTGCGGCTTGTGCTCATCCAGTGCTGGATTATAGCCAGATTTTGTTATGAGAAAGACTTTCTTAGCAAATGAATTATCTTTAGTTGTCAAGGAACTCATTCGCCTGTTCAGTGAATCATCTCCTTGTCAACACTGCATTTGACTCGGCTTTCCCCCCTCCTCATCCCTTTCCCCCCTCCTCATCTTGTAAAACTTCTCGCCAGTGAAAGGGAAAACATTTCTCCAGGCTAACAATAAATAAAAGATAATGGTGCTTTTGAACGAGAACATGGAATGCCAACTGCTGGAGATTAGAGTCAAAAAAGGCAGGTCGAAGGCAGGCAACTCTTGATCTGCCAAGGGGTTTCAGCATGTTGTATTAAAGGGGAAGGAGGGAGGGGGAACAGAGAGCAGTCTGTTGAGATTTCAAAGAAAATAGTTGCCTCATAGACATGCAGACGAAGTAGGCGAAAGGGCTGAGCTGAGACACAGCAGTCACAACAGAAAGCGACAAGGTTTGCATAACAAGGCAAATGCTGCGCTCTGATCTACTTTAGATCTCATTAAAGCCGAAAGGTAGGAGAGCAATGGGTCTCCAAGGTGGGACATGCCCCGTGCATCAGAGAGATGGGCAAAGTTTCTCCAAGTAGAATTTCTATGCTAAGCAGAAATGTCTCTGGAGCTTGCGGTGTTGGTGCCCTTCTTCTTCTTCTTCTGCCGCATCTCAGCAGTCCCTCGTCTCTCCCTTGCAGGTTGCAAGAATGTTCACTATGACCTCGTCTTCATCTTGGACACCTCCTCCAGTGTCGGCAAAGAGGACTTTGAGAAGGTCCGCCAGTGGGTGGCTAATCTGGTGGACACCTTTGAGATTGGACCAGACAAAACCCGCGTCGGTGTTGTGCGCTACAGTGATAGACCAACCACTGAGTTTGACCTTGGAAGGTATCAAACTCGAGAGGAAATCAAAGAAGCTGCCAAGAACATCAAATATTACGGGGGCAATACGAACACTGGCGATGCCCTACGGTACATCAACACATACAGTTTTTCCACACAGGCTGGTGGCAGGCCAAGCAATGGCGCCATCAAAAAGGTGGCCATCCTTCTGACCGATGGCAGGAGCCAGGATTACGTCTTGGATCCAGCTACTACAGCACATAAAGCAGGAATAAGGATCTTTGCTGTGGGTGTTGGTGAAGCCCTTAAAGAAGAGCTTGACGAGATTGCTTCTGAGCCTAAGTCTGCCCATGTATTCCATGTTTCCGATTACAATGCTATTGATAAGATACGTGGGAAGCTGAGGAGGCGGCTTTGTGAGAGTAAGTAAGACCACCCCTTTTCTAAAAAGAGGTCTATGTATTCTTGTTGTGTGTGTATACGGATGTCTTTTTAAATGTGGGGAAGTAAAAGTACTCGGGTAAAACCAGCAATTAATAATTTTATTGTATCTTTTGCAGTAAGTTAATAGTCACATTGATGTTAATGGAAATAACATGCTGGTACTCATGACTTTGACCTTGATGTCAAGGTCTTATGACCTTGACATCAAGTGGGTTTGGTTGTATTATATTTAACAGTGTACATAGTATGTGACTAGGTCATAAAGTGATAATCTTCTTACGTATAAACCTCCTCTCACTTGATGGCTGCTGCTGGTTGCTCTTCAACTGAGTGAACCATCCAACAGCAATTAAGATCCATCCAAGAATAAAAGCCACATGAATCTGCCCTAATGCATGCATCTTGGAGGGAAAATTTAGATCAGTGGCATTTGGGAGTTTCTCCTCCACTCATCTTCCTGCTATGGATTTGGGGCAGCGTGAGAGAAAGGTTAGGGCAGGCACTAGGACCTTGGAGGAATCTGGTGATATGTCCTGCTTAGGAACAGAAACTGTTATAGCACCTGTTGTAGATTTGGGTAAAAGAGACTAATGATGTAGGAGATGGGGAAACATACCAGAGGCAAAGTAAGGTTTCAGGAGCATATGAGCCCCCGTCCTAACCTGGGAGGAGTGGCAGTAGCTGTGAAAGGTAGTTGAGGGTGCTGCCAACTCCACAGCCTCTTGCTGAGGCTCCAGCTTGGTTAATCTTGCCATATAGGAGTGTGTGCTCGAGTGCGTGTTTGCGGGTGGGTGGATGAAAGGTTGCCTAAGAACATGTCCATATCATAAAAAATTTACCTTTGTTTTTATCTGGTTGTAAACTGCCCAGTGATGTAAGTTTTGGGTGGCATAAAATATGTTTGTTATTTCTTGTTTACACAATCAGACAGGTGTTATTGACTGGTTTGTTTTATCCAGACATCGAATCCTTCCCAAGGACCTGGGATGGCTGAATTTTATAATCAATACTGTCGGTTATTATAGATATCATCGCAGAATATAGGCTGTTCCCAGTAAAGTTGCTTTTTGTAATTGGCTGGTGATGATTTCTGTGGCCCCTATGGTGTTGAGGTGCTCTTCAAGATCTTTTGGAACTGCACCCAGGGTGCCAATTACCACTGGGATTATTTTGGTCTTTTTCTGCCACAGCCTTTCAGTTTGTGTGTAGATCTTTGTATTTTGTTGTTTTTTTCTATTTCTTTCTCTTCTATTCATCTATCCCCTGGTATTGCTATGTTGATTATTTTGACTTGTTTTTCTTTCTTCTCCACTACAGTTATATCTGGTGTATTGTGTGGCAGATGTTTGTCTGTTTGTAGTCGGAAGTCCCATAATATTTTTGCATTTTCATTTTCTTCAACTTTTTCAATTTTATGGTCCCACCAATTTTTGGCTACAGGTAGCTTGTATTTTTTTGCAGATGTTCCAGTGTGTCATCCCTGCTACCTTGTCATGCCTTTGTTTGTAGTCAGTCTGTGCGATCTTTTGACAACAGCTGATTAGGTGGTCCACTGTTTCATCTGCTTCTTTACAAAGGCAGCCCTTGCTGTTTGTTGTTGTTTTGACTTTTGCTCTTATTGCATTTGTTCTTAGTGCCTGTTCTTGTGCAGCCAGTATTAAACCCTCTGTTTCTTTCTTCAAGTTGCCATTCTTAAGCCATTTCCAGGACGTCGTGGTGGTGGTGGTGGTGGTGGTGGTGGTGGTGATGATGATGATGATTAAATTAAAATAAGATGAATATATCGGCTGACATCCAGATCATAGAACTCCTATTGAAGTAGTCCTCTAGAGCATGGAGGTCTGTAGGCCTTTCCCCGGGGTGTGGAGGTATAAATGCTGCACCTAACTGGGAGTTTAGCCCCATTGAATTAAGTGAGACTGGCTTAATCCAGGGGAGACTGCACCCTCTTGCCCCTTGGATAACCATGAGAATAACTTCTGAGTAGTACTATTAAGTAACTTAGTCTGGATGTCAGCCAGTATCTTTAACTTTTAAGGTATTCCTCTCTCACTGAAGTTCAACTTCAGAAGGTTGAAGGAATTCAGAGTTAGCTTCAGTGCCAAAGTGGCTGACATTCTCCAAAACAAAATGGTGGGCTAGATGTATATTTCATCTTTTCTAGTGTAACAGTTCTTATGCTGGGTGCTCTTGGATTGATTTCTTTGGAGACATACATACAAAGAATATTGTGTTGGAGCTACTCATCCCCATGTATTTTTCAGCTGGAATCCATGAGTAAGCATTTAAGTAAGGGATGGCCTATGTTGATTAATGACCTGGAGAACTGATGTTTGGAGCTGTAGCAAAGTGCCCCCCAAGACCCACTGGGTAGACCCCCTCCCTGGTTACAGTGTGACCAAAGAATTGACTCCTACTAAAAGGACTAGTCCTTCACGCTGGTAATGCTTACTGCCACCACCTCCTCTCCTTTAGGGTAGGGTCCGTACTCTCCTTCCCTTTGGGTGTCCTGGACTGCGTAGAGTAGGAGACCGAAACCACCCACCATCCATCTGGAATCAATAAAGTGCCCTTACTGGACAAGTGCAACTGATGACCCCTAAGCTCCAAGGCTTGTTAATGTGGCCCTGGGGAGCTTTCCCCTAGTTTCCCACAGAGCATTCCAAACCAGTCTTATATAGAAGTCCGAGGTTTTTTTTAATTCTCCAAAGCGCTTGATTGCATATCAATTTGTAGGATTCGCATGCTCACTAGAACAAAAGAAGAAACTACCTAACACAATGAGCCGGGTCTCACGATCAGTGAGACCCGGTTTGGGAAGGGAAGTGGGGAGAGCAAGCTAAGCCCGCTCTCCACACAGACGAGCAGGGCGGGAGCCCTGGGCAGCTGGATTGGCCGCCCACATGACTGTTGGCTCCGTGATGATGCCGGCGGGGGCTGGGGAGTTCAGGGGCCGCACAGCCCCCGGAAGCTCCAGTATGCCCTGTGTGAGCATTCAGGGCATACTGGGGAGATCCCCAAGTTGGGAGGCTGCTTTTCAGCCTCCCGCTGGGGGTCTACCCGTGAGTAGCCATGGCATGGAGCCGCGGCCCAGCTACTCACAATTTTTAAAACCGGGATTGTGGAGCGCTCACTCCGCAAACCCGGTTTAAGGGGAGGGTTTTGGCTGATCGTGGGAATAACCTCAATGTCTAAGAAAGACCTTCTCCTACCACTGTTTCCGCCCCCCCTTCAGATGGCAGTCCTTCCTTGAAGGGCTTCATTTTCTGTAGCTTTTCCTTTAGCTTTGTCAGTCCAGGCTTGCCACTGAAGACCTGGGAAGAGAGGGAGACCCCAGCCTTCTCTGGCTGTTCTCTCTTCAGCTTCCACAAAACTGAATCACCAAAAGAGAAAGTATCTCTAAACAAGATTGAGCTATTGACCCTCTTCCCCAAAAGAGTGGGAACACCCCTGTTTGAATTTGATTGATTTCAGGCTGGGCCTGGCTACCAATCACAGGGCTCCTGTGGAATTCCAGGCCCTGTTAACCCCTAATTACCCACTACAGGATCTGAGCAGCGGCTTATGATTAAGAGCCAGAAAGATCCTTTCAACCTGCCTATTTCATGATCTATTCTTACAACCAATTATGCTGAGTCTTTTAAAAAAATAGTACAGTGGGTGTCCAGCAGCCCATCAGCAAGATTCAGCCTGCAGAGGCCTGTTATCAGGCTTCTGGTCACTCTAACAAATTTTAACCAAGGTGTGGCAAAAATGCCTACAGTACTCCAAAAGAAAAAATAAATTGGTTTTCATAAGCTACATAGGAAGCTGTCTTATACTGAGTCAGACCATTGGTTCATCTAACTCAGTACTGTCTAAACTGACTGGTGGACAGAGGTTTTCAGATAGAGTTTTTTCTTTGGGCCTACCTAATGGTTCAGTGGGGAATTAACTTGCCTAGCGAGCAAGAAGTTGCTGGTTTAAATCCCTGCTGGTATGTTTCCCATACTATGGGAAACACCTATATCGTGCAGCAGGGAGATAGGAAGATGCTGAAAGGCATCATCTCAGACCGTGCGGGAGGTGACAATGGTAAACCCCTCCAGTATTCTACCAAAGACAACCACAGGGCTCTGTGGGAGCCAGGAGTTGACACCGATTCAACGCCACTACTTTACTTTATCTGGAAATGCCAGATATTCAACCTAGGACCTTCTGCATGCTACGGACCTTGGGCTTTCTTCAAGTGAGCTACAGTTCTTTCCTCAAAGATTGTACAAGGGACATATTTCACACTTCAGAGATATATGTCTCTGTTGTATGCAGTGTTCCTTCTAACAGGGATTACCAGATGTTGTTCATGACAACTCCCAGCATCCCCAGCTGCAGTGGCCTTTGGCTGGAGATTATGGGAATTGTAGTCCTCAACATCTGGAATTTCCTATTAGAGGGAACACTGTTTGTATGTCATTGTCTGGCCATGAAGTAAAACACACCTCTCCACCTCTGAACTGCTATCTGGAATCATGAAAGTGGCTCTGGGAACAGAGAAATGGGCCAATGCTGCTTTTCAGTCATATATACCACTGACTGCATATTTGCTTGTTCATGCCTTATGTTATGGAATACTAGCTACATCATGTCTGTATATCTTGCTGTTACCATGCATCCGAAATGAGTAATGGGGATATAGGAAAGTGTTGTAGCCTGGAGCAGATGTCATGGAAATAAACACTGTGGACTTAGTCAACACATGCATACAGTGTGTCACTGTAAGATATATTTACCTGTGGGGCTCGATTGCCATTCCAAACTATAGTCAACTATTCCGACTGAGTGATGACTTTTCACGATGGCAGCAAGAAGATGGATCACTGAGCTGTAGAATTCTAGGCATGTTGCGTGAGTCTTTTCAAACTAGGATTGTTAGCTTTAGTTTACCACTGTACTGTAGCTGGGCCTTAACAGCAGCTCTGCATATTTCTTATATTTGTAACCACCCTTCTTCCATTTTGGTCATAATAGCATGAACGGTGCTTCTCTCCCATTGAATCTTCTCAACAAGCCTGTGAGGTGGGTTGATGTGAGAGAATGTGCAAGTTAACATTTGCACAAATCCAGATGATGTGGAGCCGGGTCTCATGATCGATGAGACCCAGTTTGGTGGCTGAGTGGGGAGGGAGCCCTGGGTGGCTGGATTGGCTGCCCACACGATTGCAGGCTCCATGATGGAGCTGGCAGGGGCTGGGGGGAACGGGGGCCGATTGTCCCCCACAAGCTCCAGCATACCCTGCGCAAGAGTGCAGGGCATGCTGGCGAGACCCCCGGAGCTGGGAGGCGGCTTTTAGCCTCCTCTCTGGGGGTCTCCTCATGAGTAGCCGCAGTGCGGAGCCGCGCCACAGCTACTCACAATTTTTAAAAACCGGGTTTGTGGAGCGCTTGCTCCGCAAACCCGGTTTTAGGGGAGGGGTATTTAGGCGGGTTAACCTCCTGGGAGCCACCGGGCCAGCCAAAATCGGACTAGGCTCCCCTAGCCCGATTTTGGCTGATTGTGGGAATAGCCCCATGGCCTATTATTACTACCATTGTAAATGGTCTTGTGGGTTGGGCTACTATATTTTCAACTTAAATAAAACAGGACACCCTTAAAATGCTGCTGTTGTGTGTGGTGTTTTTTTTAAAGTACAGAGCCCAGATCTACAGTGAGGGAAATAAGTATTTGATCCCCTGCTGATTTTGTCCGTTTGCCCTCTGACACAGAAATGACCAGGCTATAATTGGAATGGTAGGTTTATTCTAGCTGTGAGAGACAGAATAACAACAAACAAACCCTCAAAAGCCCAGTGCCCAAAAGTCAGCGATGGATTTCCATTGTGGTGAGGGAAATAAGTATTCGATCCCCTATCAACCAGCAAGATTTCAGGCTCCCAGGTGTCTTTTCACTATATGCAGGTAACGAGCTGAGATGAGGAACACCCTCTGTAAGGGATTGCTCCTAATCCCAGCTTGTTACAGTACCTGTATAAAAGACACCTGTCCATAGAAGCAAGCAATCACTCAGCTTCCAAACTCACCACCATGCCCAAGACCAAAGAGCTGTCGAAGGATGTCAGGGACAAGGTTGTAGACCTGCACAAGGCTGGACTGGGCTACAAGACTATCGCCAAGCAGCTTGGTGAGAAGGTGACTACAGCTGGCATGATAACTCGGAAATGGAAGAAACACAAAACAACTGTCAATCTCCCTCGGTCTGGGGCTCCATGCAAGATCTCACCTCGTGGAGTTGCAGTGATCATGAGAACGGTGACAAAGCAGCCCAGAACTACACGGGGGGAACTTGTCAATGATCTCAGGGCAGCTGGAACCATAGTCACCAAGAAAACAATTGGTAACACACTACGCTGTGAAGGACTGAAATCTTGCAGTGCCCGCAAGGTCCCCCTGCTCAAGGCAGCACATGTACAGGCCCGTCTGCAGTTTGCCAATGCACATCTGAATGATCCAGAGGAGAACTGGGCGAAAGTGTTGTGGTCAGATGAGACCAAAATCGAGCTCTTTGGCATCAACTCAACTCGCCGTGTGTGGAGGAGGAGGAATGCTGCCTATGAGCCCAAGAACACCATCCCCACCGTCAAACATGGAGGTGGACACATTATGCTTTGGGGGTGTTTTTCTGCGAAGGGGACAGGACACCTTCACCGCATCGAAGGGACGATGGACGGGACCATGTACCGTCAGATCTTGGGTGAGCACCTCCTTCCCTCAGCCAGGGCATTGAGAATGGGTCGTGGATGGGTATTCCAGCATGACAATGACCCAAAACACACAGCCAAGGCAACAAAGGAGTGGCTCAAGAAGAAGCACATGAAGGTCCTGGAGTGGCCCAGCCAGTCTCCAGACCTTAATCCCATAGAAAATCTGTGGAGGGAGCTGAAGGTTCGGGTTGCCAAACATCAGCCTCGAAAACTTTCTGACTTGGAGAGGATCTGCAAAGAGGAGTGGGACAACATTCCTCCTGGGTTGTGTGCAAACCTGGTGGCCAACTACAAGAAATGTCTGACCTCTGTGATTGCCAACAAGGGTTTTGCCACCAAGTACTAAGACATCTTTTGTGAAGGGATCGAATACTTATTTCCCTCACTACAATGCAAATCGATCACTGACTTTTGGGCACTGGGCTTTTGAGGGATTGTTTGTTGCTACTCTGTCTCTCACAGCTACAATAAACCTACCATTCCAATTATAGCCTGGTCATTTCTGTGTCAGAGGGCAAACGGACAAAATCAGCAGGGGATCAAATACTTATTTCCCTCACTGTACCAACTGACTTCAGTGGCAGAGGCGAGTCTATCAATCTACCTGAATGATCCAGCCATGGCAATCATGGTAGATCTGGCCTCCAGAGTGCTGAGGTCTATCCTTTTGGGGGGCAGGGGTGTGTGTGAAAGGGAGGCACCTGCCCCACCTGTCCAATTTAACTGACCACCTTTGTGCCAGAGGTCCAGTCTACCCAGGCCCTCCTGTGCATAATGGTAGACCTGGCCTCCTGTGCCATAGTAGCCCTGGTCACTGGCACAAAGGTTGGCAGGTCTATCTACCAACTTTCTTTTCTTGAACTGGCTTGGGGAAACTGGTCGACCTGGCCATGGCTCATAGGGATCAGGTCTGCCATGCAGTTTGCATATGGGGGTAGGCACATACCAGACGGTTGCCTTTCCTTCTGGACAATTCTCTTTTTCTTGGAAAAGAGGACATATGTGGAGGACATGGTAATCCTACTTGTGGGCAGTGTTCCCTCTAACAGGGATTACCAGATATTGTTCACTACAATTCCCAGAATCCCCAAGCAGAAGTCATTGCAGTTGGGGATTCTGGGAGTTGTAGTCAACAACGTCTGGGAATCCCTGTTAGAGGGAACACTGCTTGTGGGTTCATTTAAGTGGAAAGTTGGGGTATTAATTAACAAGTCACTTTGCCCAAGCACTGCCAGCATTAAATCTGAATGTTTAAACAGGCAGCCTAGTGATCTGTCATGTGCTTACTCATGGATTTTGCTAAGTCTCCATTAGCAAGCACAAGTATCGTGTTCTGGTTTGTGAAATGTCTGTGTGGAATTGATTCTATCTATATTTTTCAAAAGAGGCTGATATCCTGTAGCAGGTCAGGAATAGCCAAGAACATGCAATCTAACTCCAAGAGTTAGCACCAGTGTTCCCCCTAATATTTTACATCTGTGTACAGAATGAGTTTTGTTCTGGGCAGAAGTATCAAGGCAGTGTGATCCAACTTGAATGGGAACTAAAATTAACTGAGTGGACATTAAAAATGTCTGAGTGTACAGACATGTGCATGCCTTGGAGGGAACACTGGTCAGCACTAGTATTCACTGTGAAGAAATGTCATTCCAGGAGCAGTACTGTATACTGTTTTAGTATGAAGTTTCGTAAAATGCCAAACCAATAAATATTGCATCTCTTCTCACGATCAGTGGGAAGAGCTTCTTGCAGATCTGCGGGAAGATCTACCTCTCCCCTCAGATGATTGCCGAGCTGTCTCTGGCTGGTCGATTTGCTGCCCACATGATTACTGACTCCATCCAGAGCCAATTGGGGTGGGGCAGCCCTGGAAGTCACAGGATGCCCCGCACAGGCGCGTGGGGCATCCTGGGGAGACCCCCGGTACCCGGAGGCTTGTTTGAGCCTCCTGGTGGGGGTCTCCTCATGTGTTGCCATGGCACGGAGTCACACCGCAGCAGCACATGATCAGAAAGCCCGGGCTAGCGGAGTGCTCGCTCTGAAAACCTGGGTTAAAGGGTAGGCTACTTTGGTGGGCTAGCCGCAAGAGAACCACCGGGCTTGCCTGTGAGCCTAGTGGTTCTCTTGATGAGGGGAAACCGGGCTGGTTTTTCCCCATCGTGAGAATAGCCTCACTGAGTGTGATGTAGGTAGCACTGAGCCAAAAGAGCGTCCCCTTTTCTGGGGAAGGGGGCTGTGAACAAGCTGGAATTGTTTGCTCATTCAGAGTGAGGATGAGACGCATTCTCATGAATTGGCTTCATGATGTCATGCCACATAGCCAATCAGATCTGGCAACATGAAATCATTGCCTCTGATATGATCCCTAGTTGGCTGAGATCACTGTTCTAAGCAACAAGAATCCTATATTCCATTTTTAAAAAAGCTTGCAATAATGGGAGAGAGCTGTCAATCGGGGAAACGGCACTAATGGGAAATTCCCATCTGGGAAAACCCCAAACAGCAAACAGCTGAGAAAAAGGAGAGCAGCTGGTGGGTGACATTTCAGTCTACCCAGAAGCCCCCTGTTGTTGCTGAAATATTTACACCCATTAATTCAACCTTTGTTGTAACAATTGAGCCTGTGATTAGCCTGGAGTCTTTCATAATTCCTCTGAAGTGCTTTTTTTAAAAAATAGAAAGAAAAATCAGAACTCATTTTGTTTTGCATGTACTGTACACACAGACACTGTAATTAAAGTAGATCAGTTTGCTCTGCCTGGCTAAGAATATTCTTCTTCAGCGGTGGCGCAGCACACAGCTTGCAATGGACCTTGTGGGTTATTTTTGTTAACTGAAATTGCAGGGCGGTTGTCCCAAGTTCCTTTGCGACCTCATGAAGTTACACCCAGGGGCTGGATTTCCTTTTAAACTAGCTGAAAAATCTCTCCAGATTTTAAAGCTAACATGTTACATAATTTAAAGCCAGGTTGACCTTTTCCTTGGAGGGACAGGGCGTGGTTGCCTGGGTTAGAATCACAAGTCATTCTGGAGTGATGCTCAGTTCACCCACTCCTGATACATGCTTGGGAGTTCATCCTGGAAGGGGGCTGATCTGTAGGGAATCCTGCCACAGTTGTGACATGATCCTGCCACAGCTGAGCACACATTAGCCCCATTCAGACACTATGCTGTACGGGTGGACAGATGTCTGTACACTTATTCACATGTTTGTGTGAATGACTGCTCCTGTGTTCATTTTAAAAGTGAACCTGGATACAGGCCCCTCAAAATCATGGTACAGATAGGAAGTGTACTTTTGTACCTGCATTCAACATAGCATGTGAATGCCTATACCCGTGTGCACTGTAAACCCGTACGAGTGTAGAGCATAATGTGTGGATTGTGTTCAGACTCCCACAATCTGTATATAATGCACATAAGTACAGTTCTATGTGCTGGTGCACTTATTCACATGTTGTGTTGAACACAAGTGCAGTGCTACATATGTATTCTCTATTTATTTATTTATTTATTTATTTATTTATTTATTTATTTATTTATTTATTTATTCATTCATTCATTCATTCATTCATTCATTCATTCATTCATTCAATTTCTATACCGCCCTTCCAAAAATGGCTCAGGGTGGTTTACACAGAGAAATAACAAATGAATAAGATGGATCCCTATACCCAAAGGGCTCACAATATAAGAAAATTGAATGATCTATCTAAATCTAAAATGAATGAAGGTACCGCCATTCTCACAAAAAACTTGTCAGTGTGTACAGATATCTGAACCCAGGTACAACAGAACCCCCATTCAGATACTGAATCCAGGTACAATAGAATCTCCATTCAGATACTGAAAAAGCCCCCCCCCCACACACACACCCGTGGCACACTTAGAGTACCTCTGCTCTGTGTTGCAACATTTGCCCAAGTAAAACCAGAAAGGCTGAAGAGCAGGGCCTTAAGCCCACACTGTGGAATCTCCTACCAGTGGAAACTCCCGGACAGGCTTCCTTCAGCAGGCCAAGATGGCTTAGGTTTGAAAGGCCCTTTGAAAGCTGCAGACACTGCAGCTGTGCACTGCTTTATCCGCCTTGACTGGTTATCTGCCAGCGACTTCCATCACTGCCTTTTATTGCTGGCGTCTCAGTGCAAGGATTTTATTGTCTGTGGAAGTGAGTTATGTTCTGACAGCTTATTGCTGCCACTGTTTTTGAGTTAAATCGTTTTGGTTTTTATGTGTTGTGGTGGTTCTTGAATTGTGGATTTTAATCTTGTTTGTTGCCCCTCATGCCTTTGGCAGAGAAACGACGGATGCAGATTGCAAATTGCTGTCCTTTCCCAGAGGCTGCTTGAGGAGGAGCTGTTTCCTCCTTGATGCTCTCACTTGGGGCCAAATGACAGGGACAGGGTGTGTTAAATATGTCATTGGCTGGGTCCCCTCCTCCGCTAAATATTAGCTGCAGGAAACCTGATCTGGATTGGAAGGATGGTATGGAGTGATGGCAGCTTTAACCCTTTGCCCTCATGGCTGCTATTGGACTGAGAGAGAAGCCTCCATTGGTACCAAAGGCAGCTTCCTTCCCACATCAAATGTGGTGGTCCCAATTCATGTGGGGGCTGCGGCAGAGGCAAAGGTGATGATCAGGGGTGGAGGGAGGCCAGCAGTGGCCCGGGTCCAGCCCGCCACCGCAGCCTCCTAGCCCCATCCCATGCAACTGACGTCCGACACGAGGTCCTGTTTACAAGCAAAGCTACACCCCCTGCGCCTGATGTCAGATGCAGGGGGCGTGGCTGGGGTGCAAGGCACAGCCTCTGAGGGGTGGTGGCCCGGGTTCTTTGAACCCGCTTGCTCAATGGTGGCTCTGCCTCTGGTGGCGATCCAGATCAACTCCCTGCCCTGTCTCCTATTTAGCAAATAAAAGCATATTGGAGCCAATGACATGTTTTTAATATAATAGGGCCTTTCACACGACCATATGGGGGTGGGGGTAACGAGCTTCTACTCTAGTAGTAACTGACAATCGGAACCTCTGTTTTTGGTCACCAAACTCAGCAGACACACGAGTAAGCCAAGTGAACATTCCTTTGCTGAAATTGGGAACTGGAAACATAGAAGATCTTCCCAGAGCTGTGAAAGCCTTCCCAGCATGCTTTGAGCCACCAGTAGACTGGCAAGCCTCATTACATCAGCAGCAGTTCTCTAACCATGAAGGAGCAGGAGGCAGGCTCAGTCCTGCTGAAGTGGCTGCAAGCGTAGGATCATAGAGTGTGCTTTACAGAGTGGGACAGGAAGCCCTGGTAGTCACAGCTTTCTATTGTTCCCAGGCCTGCTCATTCCCAGTAGCTGCTAGGAAAGGTAAATGGATCCACATGGCCACAACAGCAAGGTAGAAAAGCTCTCTTTTCCTCCTACCTGGGTTAAGAGCAGGGTATAAAAGTTGGGCTACCCTATTTTGAGAAACCTGCATTGTAGGAATTTCTGTGCATTCACACACCTATGCAAACCAGGGTACAAGGCCCTCCTACCTTGATGTTGATGGTTGTGTGAACAAGCCTAATAGGTAGTTTTGCCCCTCAGGGATGTATGACAGGTGGTGGGTCAGAGGGCATGGGTTTAAGCCCTGCAAAGCAGTGTAAAATGTAGATTGCTTCTGGACATGGACTTCTGCCTCTTCCATCCTGTAAAAGTGTTTTAGTATTGTGAATGACTATCAAAATGAATTGATAGTTTTCTCCATCCTAGAGGTTGTTTATCATGAGTGCATTATATGACCTCCTAGATATGGGCTGGATTGGAAGAGACTTTCCACAGATATGTGGTGGAAAACTAGAGCACACCCTCCTGATTCTAACCTCACTGTGCTTCCATATGAGATCACAAGAAGAGGGGCTACACCTATAAAATTCATTGCTGGGGGCCAGCTGCATAGCTGATTCCCAGATGTTATCAACTACATCAATAGGCATATGTATGCTGGATTTTAGATGTGTATGTACACTCTATACCAACATTATGCCCCCATGTAGATATCCAGTAATGTAGAAGGTAGGGTATACCAGGTGGACAAGCACTTATCCATCCCTACCATGCATAGGTATTACCCATTTCTGCCCAAGAAGAGAGACTGAGTGGTTTGTTGAATCCTTCCACTCCATTTGTTTTCGCCAGATAGACTTTTGGGGAAAGCTGTGCCTCTTGTGGGGACTTGATATATGCTGTATTTCTTTATTTCTCCCTCTATATCTCTGTCCCCCAGTTTCAGAGTTCCTGCAATATCTGAAATTGTGAACTTTCCCATTCTGAATACTTCTCCGCCCCCTCAGTGCCATTCTTGGGATCATAACATCCCACACAAAGCCGGAACTGCCCAAAAGCTTTTGTCTGCCTCGTGGGTCCCAAAATTGATTTTCCTTTACCATATTTGAGTCTAGTTCTTCTAGCAACTTTGAAGTTTAATAATGTTTTCTCCTATTAGTTCATTCCTGAAGATTCTTTCATGGAATCTGGAGGATGGATTGAGACTTCACTTCTCTTGTGATGTATCACAAGCTGTGTGGTGAGGTACACTGTACATTTGGGCTTGTCCTATTCCATTGAATTGGGATTTGAGTCCACTAATCATGGACATTCTTTTTGCATGCACATTCCAAGTCCTTGTTGTACATGGAAAAGCTCAAATCATTGTTTTAGATCACAAAAGATTTGAGTATCATGTTCCCATTCAAAAGCATGGAGAATGCCATCCTGAAACCTTGGCCCTGTCCATACATTAAAAATAGCAGCCCCCACTAGGGCCTTCCATGCTCCTTAGTGAAACATGAGCACTCATGCAGTGTCACCACACCAATGGCATGACATGTGATGTGGCATAGGGGAAGAATTACATGTATTATCCTTGCATTCAGCTGTGTTGTCCGTTGTTATTAGCTTAATAGAAGTGTGTGAGGGTTAATTCCTCCCCATGATGGCTATGGAAGGACTGCTTAGGTAAATGTGTTAACTGAGCCATTATTATACACTGCAGTGGTGTGGTCAACATTAGACAAGGTGGGGCAAATGTGTGGGGGCCACCATGGCACCCCTCCCTCTGGGGCATTCTCTTGTGGTCGTCGTCCTCCTCCTGCACCCAGCTGATGAACCAAGCACTTTCTGGCTGGGAGACCCCCCTTCCCAGTCAGCAAATGAAGTGCCAGCTGGGTGCTTTCTTTATCTCTCTTGCTCAGAGTGGTGGATAGAAAGAAAGAAACCCAGCACCCAGCCAGCAAACAAAACACTGGCTAGGAAGGGGTAAGAAAGCAGCCACATGGACCCTTCCAGGTGCTGGTTACAGCCCCAGCACCAGATGCCGATTCAGGGGCATGGCCAGTGGGTGTGAATGGGTAGGGGAAGGGGCCAGTGGTGGCAGTCTGTCCCCAGGCTGCCAGCAAGCTCCCCACACCCTGGCACATATAGAGGTCATGCACAAGAGCTGGTCCTGTGGTAGCAAGCATGACTTGTCCCCTTAGCTAAACAGGGTCCACCCTGGTTGCATATGAAAGGGAGACTAGAAGAGTGAGCATTGTAAGACATTCCCCTCAGGGGATGGAGCTGCTCCGAGAAGGGCAGAAGGTTCCAAGTTCCCTCCCTGGCTTCTCCAAGATAGGGCTGAGAGAGATTCCTGCCTGCAACCTTGGAGAAGCCACTGCCAGTCTATATAGACAATACTGAGCTAGATGGACCTATGGTCTGACTATGGCAGCTTCCTATGTTCCGATGACCGTCAATCCTGGGGCCGGGGAGGGTAGTGGGGATGGCAAGGGCTTTCTTTCCTTTCCCCACATGACCAACTGGTAGTCTGATGCTTGCCACACCACACTGCAACACAATTGCCGCTTCAGCAAGTGGCACAGTGAGAGGGAGGCTGGGGGAAGGACTCCTGGCTTCCAGAAAGCCCACAATGCACCATGCTGCTTCTATAGTTCATTGAAGACAGTCTAGAAGCTGGGACACTCCTTCCTCTGGTCTCTATGATAGGATGGGCTGCCAGCAGCCTGAATGTCCCTGAAAGTTGTGCTGCCACATGACCAGGGACTGGGGTTAGAGGGTGTGCTTATGCCCTCTTACCTCAGTAAAAGGCCGGGTAAAAATCCTGGGCTACCCAGTGGGGCAGTGCTGGGATAGGCCTAGTTCACAGTTCTCCACATGAGCAGCCCTTCCCAGGTAGGGCTGTTCAAGCCTGGGTAGGGCTGCTCATGTGAACAGCCCTATTCTTGCCTAACTATGGAGCAATGTGTTCGTCCAGTTGTGAGTTCACCTTGGGAAATGGTGTGACACAGCACACATGCAAAACAAAGCTTGAAAAGCAGGGTCCTAGTGGCAATAAGAGTAAGTTCTTTATTCTTCTAGCCAAAGAACTGACTGTTGTGCACAATCTTATTCTGAGCATAGCATTGTTCTTGGAATCTAACTCTGGTCGTGTTTTTTTGTTTTTGTTTTTAAAGAAAACAAGATCTGATTCTTCAGGGTGTGGCTTCACATGACATTCTTCAACTGTGTGTTTATATGGGGGTACAGAGCCAAGAGCAAACCCCAGAATATTTTTGGTTTGCCTGAGTTTGTTTGCTTGCTACCACAAGACCTGCTTGCTTCCCTTTATAGCTCCAGCTAGAGGGGAATATTTTTTCCCAAAATGGGATTTGTCCTTCCACAAAATGCAAGCACAACCTAGGACTTGGGGCCACATTGGTCACCAAACTGGCTATTCATGGTGGTAGGGCCAAAGAGCTATGGTGACAACTGTACTACTTGCCCCACTTTCAGAAAATCAGTGCAGAGAATTCTTTCTGCAGATGGTTAGCTTTCTGTTGAGGAGGCTGAACCCATGGCTCTAGAGAGTGTGATTCATACAAGAGTCAATGCTTTCTTCTTCCTTGAAGGAAGGAGTATTGAAAGGCTGCTGAGCTATGAACATAGATTTTGGTGCCCTCTTGGGAAAGCCACTCTTCAAAAGTCAGCAGCTTATTCATATCAAGAACCACTCAACTAACTTCTGGACCTCCTAGGTTTGTGAGCAGAACCCTAATGTCGCTGCATGTTTTATGCAGAGAGATTTTGAAAAAGGAATTTGAGGAATTAAGCATATGAATACATGAAGCTGCTTCATCCTGATCAGACCATTGGTCCATCTAGCTCAGCAGAGGCATAACTATAATAGGGCAAGGGGAGACAGTTGTCTGGGGGCCCACTGCCATGGGGGGCCCCCCAGAGGCAAGGCACATGACTGACTCCCCCAGCCGCGCACCCGCCCGGGCTTCCTTCAGTTGTATTCATCCTCCGAAATTGATGTGCGTATTAAGACCTGGAGCTACCAGAACAGTATGACTTTCTCTAGTACCATTAAATGACTTGCATCATCCACAATTTACAAAACCTTTTAAAAAATAATCTAGGATGATGTTCTATTGTGGCACATAGGGTGTGTGTGTGTGTGTGTGTGTGTGTGTGTGTGTGTGTGTACTACTATGCTTTTTGTTACTACTGTTCAGCCTCACCTTTGAGCTTCAGTGAGGGAGGGGCATTTTAAGATCTTGTCTCTGGGCCCACTCCAACCTTGCTATGCCCCTGTAGCTCAGTGCTATCTCTGCTCATTGGCAGCAGTCCTCCGGGGTTTGAGTCCAGGGTCTTTTCCAGCCCTACATGGGGATCCCAGTGATTGGACCCAATATATAGCTGACACCCACACACTCAAATTGCTGAAATTCCTCCTGATTTTGAGACCCTGATGGGCCCAACTTCCACTTGGACTGCAGTCTGCTGATAGAGCATTCAGGTTCTGTCCCAGACAGGTCGGTAGATGAAGAAATGTTGACTCTCCCACCGGACTTCCGTTCCACTGCTTCTACTCTTGTGGGAGGGATGATGTACCAGTCTAGACATGGAACTCTGTTCTTTTGATGGTTTCAGCATCTGTAGCGAATCGAGGCCTCACAGGAGCAGAGGATGTAGAGGTGAGGGGGTGGGAACAGCAAGCTTGTGCCACTGATGGGAAGGCAAGGCTTGTGGAGACAATTCAAGACAAATTGAAGACTTTGTTTCTGCATAAAGCTGTAAAGGGGGATATGGTCACTGGAGTCTGGGAAGCTGCCGAGGTGTGTTGGCTGGGAAAGTGCTGAGAGAAGGTGGTTTTGCATGTCATTGCTGGCTCCTCTGGGGGTTAAATCCAGAAATCCACTCTTAACATGAAGCCTGTATCTTAAAGTACTTCCATTGCAAAATACACAAATTATGGGTAGCCATGTGAGTACATTAGGAAAAAATCCAAGAGTGATAGAGGTCATTCACACAACCAAAAACTGTTTTCTACTTGGGTTTGGGAGCTGTGTGTACTCCCAATTTTTGATTGCGTGGAAGCAAGATTAGAGGAAAACCTAGGTAGAAGTGATTGTGTGGAAGCAAGGTAGGAGAAAAAGCTACCCAGGTTTTCCTCTAACCTTGCTTCCACACAATCACTTCTACCCAGGTTTTCCTCTAACCTTGCTTCCACACAATCAAAAATTGGGAGTACACAAAGCCCCCAAACACAGGTAGAACACAGTTTTCGATTGTGTGAATGACCTCTCAGTCTTCGTCCTATTTGATTAGGACTAACTATATGGCACATTTCCCTATTTCTGCACTCTACTTTGCAAAAGGCCAGAGGGGACCAGTCACTAGGCAGACCTAGATGGATGCCCAGGGCACCATTTTTTTAAAAAAAAAAAATCTGGTGGGAGGAGGTATAAACAGTTCCAGGACATAGCAGTGCCAATTATTCTTTCTCTCCCTCTTGCATTGCACCCCTGAAGTACTGCATTCCTTGTAAGAATGAAATGTGTGATATGGCACTCTGCTTCTCAAGGGGCCTGAACATTCTGCAACCTGAAATACACCGTCCTCTTTGCTCATTGCACCTCAGTCCCCAATAAACAGCTGGTTGCATAAGCGGGGCTCCATCTCTTGAAAATGAAATGCTTGCCTTGGCAGTCATTCCCAAAAATAAATGGCTTTAGACTGGATTTCCCAGTTAACAGCAGCACCTTTTCATTTCTGAAGTGTTACTACTTCTGCTGCTGCTGCTGCTACTACTGATGATGATGATGATGACTGATGATATTAGAGTGTTTTGAGTTTTGCCACCATAATAGGGATGTGCATGAAATGTGATTCGGATGCCGAATCGCAGCACATCCCTTGAATACAGAGGAGCGCAGGTTATCCCCTTTAACATGGATATAACCATGTTACCCCCTTTAACGTGGAGTAGAGCAGGTCCATACCTGCTCCTCTGACACTTCCTTAATTGTGGCACGCCAGCGGCGCTCTTCCCCAGCTGCCCTTGCACGACACTGGCATGCACATGGCTTCCATTCATGCATCTTTGTGTATGCCGGCGCTGTGCAGGGGCAGCTGGGGGAGAGCACTACTGGCATGTGATGATAGTTTTGTGGGCACCACTGGCACATGATGATAGTTTGATGGCAAGTGGCAGAGGAGCAGGAATGGACCTGCTCTCCTCCATGTTAAAGGAGATGTGCTGCAATTCGGCACCCAAATCGTGCTTCATGCACATCCCTACACCATAATAGACTGGGGAGGGAACTCTCTCCCACTGTATCCTCAAACCAGCATGGGCTAGTCATTCGCCTGTTATCTGTGCGGGGTGGACATTCAAGCTCACCAATTAAAGCCAGGGCTCCACACTTCTCAGTTGCGGGGTGGGCACCAAAGTCAAATTTTGCCTAGGGCACCAAAAACCCGAAGATCAGCCCTGGAAGAGGCCTGTATACTTTGATTAATAATTGATACAGAACTGAGTAACTGCTAAATTGTATATTTTTAAAAAAGTGAAATATGAAGGAGCAGCCATCTTCAGTTCCTCCACTGGTACCTACTGAGACTTATCAGCTTAAGGATGTGTAACTCCTCTTCCACTTTAAGACTGTTGCAAACTGCAGACCTTTGGGCTCTTAAACCATGCTCTGTTTTTTCTCTTTTCCCTACCCTGTTTGCTTTGCACCTCACTCGGGTGTTCTGGGGGCCGGGTGCAGGGAAGCGCCACTCCATTGTGCCCCACACCCTGGAGCCCCAATAATGCATGCTGCATTACTAAGAGCTCCCCCCCAAGTGCGCCCGCCATGGCTGCAAGCAGCCGTGGCACGCACACGATCACTTAGCCCATTTTTCTGGCACGCTCGCACCCAAAACCTGGGTTAAGCGGTGGTCTACTTTAGAGGATTTCCCGCGTGCCACTGCTGGGAGCCTCTCAGCTTCCAGCAGTCTCATGCAGTGAAAACTGAGCTGGGCTTCCCTAGCCCTCTTCTCGCTGCTCATGAGAATAGCTTCTGTGTGATCTATAGACATAAAAGTTAGTTCCCAAAATTACTTTACACATCACTTTGACCAAGAAATAGCTCTCCCCTCATTTGATCCTTGCAACAATCCTGTGTGGTAGGTTTGCTTGAGAAAGAGGCACAGGCCCAAGATCTCTGAAAATAGGAGTAGATTCTGTTCAATGACTGGGGGTCCTTAGAGACAAAAGTAAGATTTTGCCTCTCTCCCAGGGGTGTCACTAAGTGTGCTCCTTTAATTTATCTCATATCATTGTTATGGTGAGGAACATACCTAAAAAACTGTATTAGCTGGGTTCAAGGTGGGCATTGCATCCCCTTGACTTTCTCCCACCATATACACCCCATTGGTCAGCTTTTCCTAGTATGATGAAGGTCAGCTACTAGATCCCATTTGGTCATTATGAGCTTCCTGTCCTTGGGAGAGGGGTTGCATGTTGGGAACCCCATGGGAACAAGTGATGGGAGAACCCCATTGCAAGCTGGCATCCCAGTGTCACAAATATCCTTCTTTCCTTATCTGGAGGCACAGCAGTATAGATGAGAACGGCGGTTTTTAATGCTTTTAAAGTTAATGTTTTTAATGTCTAGATAGTTTTAATTGTTTAAGTGACTACTTATTCTTGATTTTAACTGTCAGTTGATTTTAATTGCCTTTATTTGTTGTAAACGGCCCTGAGCCATTTTTGGAGGGGTGGTATATAAATCAACCAAGTAAGTAAGTGGAATAAAGTGCCCATCCTACAACCAGCCTGCTGGCCCTCTTTCTGTTTTTTTTCCGAGGGGGCTAGACAGTAGCAGTCCATACAGGTGGAGCAGGGGTGGGGGTCAGTAAAGGAGCCACAAGTGCAGCTCACCCCCTACTCACCTCTCCCTACCCCTGCTGCCTCATTCTTTGCTACCCGCCCCATTCGCCGAGTCAACCCCAAGTGCACAGGCTGCTGAACCTGGGTGAATGAGCAGCCCATGGCCTGGGTTAACACAACGATACGACAGGGCCGGACTGGGGGCACTGAGGGGGCAGTGGGATGTATGTGGGGAGGGTGCCGGGTTTTGAGCAGAATGGGTAATTAACGGTGGGAGTCAGAGCGCAGAGGCACCCCATGGGTAGGGTGCACCGGGAATATGCCCTGCTGCTCTGTGGGCCAGTCCAAGCCTATGATATGGGAGGAAAAGCAAAACAAATTGGCCCCGATGGGGAGAGGTGATTGGGAATGAGCTGTATTGGTGGCTTTTCTACTTTCCCACCACATCACCCTGAACAGGCCACGGCTGGAGCTCAATCAGTGTGTGGCCCATTGCAGGTCAGTAGGTTAGATTGAAAAATTGGCCCAAGCAAGCTGGAAAGCTAATGCCTGTCGGGCTGTTTGAATGGTAAAAATGACACTCTGGCCTTCTCCTCTGGTGGGGTGCGTGTTTGAAAGAGTCAAATACACAAGCAAGCAAAGCCTCAACCATAAATTAGAGCATACTAACAATCTATCAAGCTTTGGAAGCCTTCCCGTTTTTCACATGGGTGCACAGCACAAACAATTCCCGATGTGAAAATGAGATGCTGTGTGAAGTTTCTCCTGCTGTTCTACTTGTAACCATGAAACTATCCTTGCTGGGTTTTCAATAGAAATCTTAAATTCTGTACATTGGCGAGCTGCAGTGACACCTACTGGACCTTTTAAAAACTTCTGTCGAATTCTGCTCAACAACAAACATGTAATCTTACATGCTCAACAGGAGGTTTCACTGAATCATCCCTCCACTGTAATTAGAAGTTTACAGTATGTACACTTTGGCTGCTGGAGAGAGAGTTGCAGCTCTTTCTAGAAATACACATCAGACATGCAATTGCATGACAATGATTTGAATTTCTATTATATTGCCTGGACCTTTGCTTTTGAATGGTCAACAGTTTTTCTGTGATGGAGGAGAGCTGGTCTTGTGGTAGCAAGCAGGACTTGTCCCGTTAGTTAAGCAGGGCCCACCCTGGTTACATATGAATGGGAGACTAGAAGTGTGAGCATTGTAAGATATTCCCCTCAGGGGATGGAGCTGCTCTGGGAAGAACAGAAGGTTTCAAGTTCCCTCCCTGGCAGCATCTCCAAGATAGGACAAGATTATTATTATTTTTAATAGGACAAGATTTTTTTATTGATCCAACAAACTACCAAAGCATACAGTACGTCTCCAAGATAGGGCTGAGAGAGATTCTTGGCTGCAACCTTGAAGAAGCCACTGCCAGTCTGTGTCGACAATACTGAGCTAGATGGACCAATGGTCTGACTCAGTGAGGAGATTCTCACGATCAGCAAAAAGCTGGCTAAGGGAGCCTAGCCGGCTTTTTGCTGATCGTCTGCTGCCATGAGAGCTGCGTGGCTCCCGGCAGCAAACCCTCCGAATTCCCCCTCCCCTTAGCCGAGGTTAGTGGAGTGAGCGCTCCGCCAACCTCCTCTTTTTGATCATGTATTGATGCGGTACGGCTCCACGCTGTGGCAACGCATGAGGACACCCCTGCTGGGAGGCTAAAACAAGCCTCCTGACCCTGGGGGGGTCTCTCCAAGATGCCCTGTGAGCTTGCACGGGGCATCCTGGAACTTCAAGGGGCCATGTGGGCCCCGATCCCGGCAGCCTGCGCAGAGCTGGCAGTCGTGTGGGTGACTGATCCAGCCATCCAGGGCTTCCCTTATAATCTGCAGGGAGAGCGGACTCAAACCCACAAACTCCGTTATGGCGAGTCTCACTGATCGTGAGACTTGTCTCAGTATATGGGAGCTTCCTATGTTCCATGTATTAGCGTGTTCGTGATATGCAACAGTGTGCACATTGGCAGCACAAGAACTGTATGCATTTTAGCAGTGAGAAAATAACGTATCCATGTTGTTGTAACCTAAACAACCTATGTCAGAGTTTGGGATGTTGGAAATACCAGGAAGAAAAAGGGTTTTACCTAGATAACCCTTCTTTGAGGTTGTCTGGTAAGGCCTGCATTGAGGGTTGTAGCTGATGCATGAGAAGGCCTTTTCTGTCATGAACTTGGCATGTGGAACTCCTTGCCATGGGAGGTTCATTTAGCTCCATCTTTGATGGCAACTTAAATACTGATTTATTCCTGTGTGCGTCTCCACTGCACCACCTATGATTTATGTTATGCCCCTCCTTCTCTGGCTATATCTCCCTGGATTGATCTTGTTGTTGATATTTTATCATTTTCCTTGTCTGTTGTGTTCCATCTTAGGAATCTCCACAAGGGATGGGTAGCAGGGCAGATATGTTTATTAATAAACTGTTAAATCCTCCTAGCTAACTCCTGGGTTTTGCCAGATCTACTGAACCTCAGTCCCTGAAAATTGGGGGCAGATCCTGGGAACTCAACTGGCTCCTAGGAGGGCAGAGGATGATCCTGGTGGTCATGAGGAATAGAACCTTGTAGTGGCTCAGAGTGCAGCCTGATTGACAGGGGTAGAGAGTGGACTGGAATGAACTGTAAAAGCTCTCAGGGAAACAGGATGCCCTCTTGCTTCTGACCCCAATGTTGCTTGTTCCCCTGCAGACCCTGAAAAAAAGTCTTAAAATGCCTCCGATCAAACCCTGACTCATATCTGAGGAGTCTCTTCTCTGCATCTTTGTGACAGAGCATGTTGTGCAGCAAAGAGGAGAGAAGCTATTGACTAAACCTCGTGTCTTGTCAATATTGCCTGTAAGCTTGATTGAGGCAAATTAATAACTTAGATAGCCACTGGACCTCCAATTCAACAACCCAGTCAAGGCTCTTTTCTTATGGAAAGAATATACCCCCCAAAGGGTGCCTTCATTATAAATGCACCATGTGTGGTGACACAGAAATGACAAGCAAAGTTCAGGTTTTCAGTTTGTTAAACGAAGACATGACATAAAATTTTATTTTATTTTATTTTGATACCACCCCAAACCTACGACTCTGGGCAGTTTACAACAAAAAAATGACAACAGAAAAGTTAAAACGTTAGTTAAAACAAATAAACGACAACAGAGAAACAAAAACATTGGTTAAAATGTATGACAGCAAAAAGTAAAAACATTACAACAATTTAAAAATTTTAAAACAATATTTTAGAACCATGTTAAAACTATTAAAACAGCATTTAATTAAAAGCCTGGGTGAACAGATGTGCCTTTAAATGTTTTTTTTTTAATTGTCAGAGATGGGGAGGCTCTTATTTCAGCAGGGAGCGCATTCCAAAGCCTCGGAAATTAAGCACCAATTCATTAAAATTAATTACTAACCAAAGACTACAGTGTTCCCAAACAACATCAAGTCGCATATAATCAATAGGCACCCATCTTAGTCAACTTCCTCCTCAGATAGGCTGGCAAAAACTGCTTCTCTTTTATGACTTCCTAAAGTCAGTTGACCATATTTTTCTGCAAGGCATTGAAACTCGGCTCGGGCCTTGTTCTGTGTTTTATACAGTGGTTGTGTTGGTTCTTTTTAGGGTTTCTATTTATATTTGGAACTGGGTTACTATGTGGTGGGTTCAGCATTTATCATGACTAAAGGAGAAACCCATAAAACTGCATCAAGATGAATGGGTTCATCAAGATGAATGGATTCATTAAGATGAACCCATAAAACTGCTTCAAGATGAATGTAGAAATTTTGGCACAGTGGAAATCCTCACCGAATTCCAGAGTTTTTTCCAAGCAAAAAAATTCTGACAGGTTCTCCAAATTGAGATAATGCGTTAGAGTGGTTAGAATGCAGGAACAGGATGGGATGGGTGGACCCAGTTTCCTTGCTTGGCCACCAGCTCAGTGATTCTGGGGTAGTCACCTTTTCTCAGTCTACCCTACATCACAGCAGGATTGTGAGGATGAAATGAACAGGGAGAGATAGTGTATGCCACCTTGAGCATCCTGGAAGAAGGGTGGGATAAAATACCTACTGTATCAAAAAGTATGGAACATGCCTTCTTCCTCAAATCAGTGTTTGGGCTAATTTCTTTGCAGCAGTCAGGAAGCATATCGCCATCCCAAGATGCTTTGCAGGAGTATTGGGATTGCTATTTGTATGTTGTCAAGTTGCCCTTCGAGAGTCTGATAGATTTCCTTAAATCCTTTTGATAAAGTGTTTTAAAAGGTGTTCCCCTCCCCAACAACCCATCTAAAATCTCGTAGTACACCTTTCTGTACACTTAACAAAGAGAGGAACAATTGACCTTTGGTGGTCTTTGAGTGGGATGGAGGAGGTGGAGGCGAAAGAGTGTCTGCTCTGACAAATGTTGGCATCTGGCAAAAGGGACAGAGTTCAGCTTGTTGCCTGGCTGTGATTTACAACCTAAGGCCATAATCATCCCACACAGGCAAGAGGCTATTAGGTTTAATCCTGGCATCTTTCTCCTGAGAGAGACAAAAGAGAGGAGGAGGTTGTCTTTTACCGGACAGTTGTCGCTAGACCCACTTTATCTCTTCCATTCCCCACTGTCAACATATTGCTTCTAAACAGCCTTTTTACTAAATAGTTCTTAACTTTGACAAAGGGTTGTGACAGGTGGAAGAGTCCAAACCTCTGGTGGCCATTATTTATGTATCCCGGATTACTTCTTAACCAGGTGGGGTGGGGGGATGATCAAAGGCACTGAGTTCCTGCAACCCTGCTACTTGTTCCACATCCTGCCATATACACCCTCAACTTCAGGAGCTCAGGTCCTCAGGTCAGGTGAATTGGACAAGCTGAAATCAACACATGTAAATTTCCCTAGGTATGGACATGCAGTGATGGAGGATTTTTCACCTGTAGATGGAGGAATGAGAGTTAAGTAGTGGAGCACATCCTTTCCATACATAAGAACATAAGAAAAGCCCTGCTGGATCAGGTCCAAGGCCTATCTAGTCCAGCGTACTGTTTCACAAAGCGGCCCACCAGATGCCTCTGAGAAGCCCACAGGCAAAAGATGAGGGGGCATAGGAACATAGGAAGCTGCCATATACTGAGTCAGACCATAGGTCCATCTAGCTCAGTATTGTGTACCCAGACTGGCAGTGGCTCCTCCAAGGTTGCAGGCAGGAATCTCTTTCAGCCCTATCTTAGAGAAGCCAGGGAAGGGACATGGAACCTTCTGCTCTTCCCAGAGAGGCTTCATCCCTTAAAGGGAATATCTTACAGTGCTCACACATCAAGTCTCCCATTCATATGCAACCATGGTGGACCCTGCTTAGCTAAGGGGGGAAGTCATGCCGGCTACCACAAGACCAGCTCTCCTCTCCATATATGATACGATAGTGACTATGGAACACAGTGGCACCACTTTCAGCCCTCCTGCAGATCATGGACTACAACTCCCATCATCCCCAGACACTGGCCACTGTGGCTGAGGATGATGGGAGTTGCAGTCCCAAAACAGTTGGAGAGGGAGCAAAGTTGGGCAGGCCTGCTTTAAGGGAAAACTTTCCACATTGGACTACAACTCCCATAATCCCCAGCCACAGCGGCCAATAGCCAGGGATCATGAGAGTTCTAGGCCAACATCTGTAGGAGGGCCAAAGTTGAGCAGCCCTGCCTGAAGTCTGGCAGTGCTGAAGGATCACGGCCATGGCACAAGGAATGAGTCTAAGACCAGTAGCAGCTAGGGTAGATGCCATGGGAAGTCCCCACTTTACTCCGAGAAAGAATGAGAGACATGTCCTCTCCCTTGCTGTTGCTCCCCTGCAACTGGTAAACATACAGGAGATCTCTCAGCCAGGTCTCTCCAGCTAAAAGATGTCTGTTAATAAGGCCAGCTGAGTCCTCTGACTGAGATTCTGGAAAGCTACTGCCACTTGGAGCAGACAGTACTGGGTTGGATGGACCAATGAGCTGACTTGGTATAAAGCATCTTCATAGAATTCTACTTGTAATGCAGTGGGTAAATCTATGGAGGATCTATCCATAAAAAGAGAGGGCACTGCTAGACAGGCTCTGCAGGGTCAGCCTAGATTGCCTGTGGCTGCTGATCACGGAAGCGCCAGCCATCACAGTTCTGGTCCTTCCCTCTTCACCCAAATGGCACCTGAACTGTGAGTGGGCCAGCTGGAGCGGGTGAGTGACAGAGCTAATGGGGGTGGGTGGGACTTCCTACCCACTTTCAATCCCATAACCCGCCAGTTATGGGGCTATCCAGGTGGAGGTGCTGGGAGGATGTTGTATTGCCCATGAAAACTGGCCCCAGTCTTCTATCTGCTTCACCCTGCTTCATAGGAGGGTTGGCCTACCTCAAAATGCTTTTCCACTTGACTCGGCTGTGTGTAGAAACTGCCCTAATGAAGGCATTGGCCTTCCGGAGAAGTCAGTTAGCAGGCACAGCCCTCGCTCAGCCAAGCGGGGCCTCTCTTTCTGATTCCAGCAAGCATGGAACTGGTGAGGAGGCCTCCAAGTGAACGGTGAGGCATAGAGGTGTTGATGCATGAAGCGTGCTGGCTTGACAGCCTTCCACCACAGGGCCTCCCAGGGTGCAGACTTCTTTCCTCTGTGGATGAATCATCATCAACTTCTCATGCCGTTGACCTGTCAAGGCTCTTGCTGGGCAAACGACACAGTGTGTTTTGTCTGGGCATGACCTCCAGGAGCTTTGCAGCTGCAGAAGCATGACCTGCCCACTCGTCTCTCTGAGGCGTGCTACTGCCTTTCAGAATGGCTATTTGTCTTGGTTTCATTTGGGGTCTGTCAGAGCTTCAGCAACCGCACGTTTCATGGCCGAGTTAGATGAGGTCAAGCTGTGCAGAAGCAGCAACCCTGGGAGGGAGAGCTGTGGCAAGGTTCAGGTTGGACGGAGGCAGTTCTGCTGCCCACAGAGACTTTTTACGGCAACAGTCGCTATGAGTGTTTTATTATTAATCCATGTAACTGCTTACTAACTGCCTGTATAATGCTATGTGGTTTTTTTTAAAAAAAATCATGTACTTGTTAGTATATTTGTTCTTGTTGCTTAAAGGGGAATTCAGTTAGCTCACAGAGCTCAGATCTCTATGTGAAATTGGAATTTTCACCCATAGAGTTCATGACAGAGATTAAATTTATTTCACAGTTGTCAGCATTTGCATTCTGCCTTTCTGTGCTGTTAAGATGATTATTATGTTGTTTAAAATATTTATAGACTGTTTCGACCAAAAAGGTTCCCCAAGACATTTGCATAGCAAAAGGTATGAGAAAATGCCCAAGGTGTTTAAGACATAAACAACTGAAAATATCAATGTATCTCTCTCTCTCTCTCTCTCTCTCTCTATATATATATATATAGAGAGAGAGAGAGAGAGAGAGAGAGAGAATATTTTATGAAAATATATATGAAAATAGCAGCAGGTAAAACAGAAGTTGGAGCCCCAGAAAAGGCCATAGCAGCAGTTAAACAGTTGCCAGCATGATGAAGTGGTTAGTGTTGGACTGGGGAGACCCAAGTTCAAATCCCCATTCAGCCATGAAGCTTTGTGGGGGACTCTGGCCCAGTCACTTATCTTTCATGCTAACCTACCTCTCAGAGCTGTTGTAATCATGTACTCTGGGCTCCTTGGAGAGAAGGATGTAGATGTATATAAATGAAGAGCAGGATGGAAATGTACTAGATAATGAGGTCATTCTCATGACCAAACTATGAACTGGGGGGTAGGTACAGGGGGTAGGCAGGTTCCTACCTGCCTCCTCCCAGACGACTGGCAGCTCCTTCTACTTCTACCGAACACACGCCCAGACAACTGGCCTGTCAGTGATCAGCAGAGGGGTGATCTGGAGGGGGAAGTCATAGTTCATACAACCCAATTGCCCTGGGACTTTATGAACAGTTCAAACTTAACTTTACCACCTTGACATGTGGAATGATTGACTGTGTATTGCCTGGAGTCTTAGGCTTTGATCAAACATGGTGCTAAATGCTTCATTTGTACTTGAGTGTATAAATGAATGGTGAAACCAAGTGAACTACAGCCAGCTGTTTTGAAAGCACTGTTGCCCCAAAGGTCCCATCACTGGATTGGTCCAGCATAGTTTAGGGCTGCTGAAAGGATGCAGTTGACCCCTGAGAACAACCATGGCTATAGCATGTAACACTTCCCCCTTCGTGCTATTGTCCCAACCAAAACAACTCCCCGCCATGTCTCAGAACGGAAATGGAAACATTCTTGCTTAAACATTTCCTATTGACATATGAAGCTTCTTTATACTGACTATTGACATATGAAGCTTCTTTATACTGACTATACTCACTATTCTGACTGGCTGTAGCTCTCCAGGGTTTCAGATGGACATTTTCCATGCCCTAATTAGAAATGCTGCCAGTGGTTGAGCCTGGGACCTTCTACTGGGCATGCAAAGCAAGTGTTCTACCAGTGAGCGATGGCTCTTCCCCAATGAGCTCCAGAGCTATGGCTTCTCATATCCATATGCTTATACTGAGTTTGACCAGTATGAAGCCTATGATTCTCTATTCTGACTCTCTTGGTATCTCTCTTGGTCTTTCTCATCACCTCCGACCCGAGGCCCATTTAAATAGAGATCCCAGGAACTGAACCTGGGAATGATTATCATTTAGTTGCTTCATTTAATACATTCTTCATTTAATGCATGTGCTGCTCTACCAGTGTGCTAAAGAAGCACTGAGATCCCTTGTGCATTTCATATACATCATGTTATGCTGCCATCTCATTTGCATTCTTCAAAGGATCCCTGACAGTCTGCCACTTGATGGGAATTATCATGAAGCCCTTGAATGACAGATGCAAAATGTGAAGGAAGGAAAAGGAGTTGAGATCCTTCCCATCTCTGGCAGTTTTTTAAAAAACATCTGAAAACCCATCTTTTCACCCAAGCTTTCTCAGCTTTTTAAAATTTGTTGGTTTTAATTGTGTGGTTGATTTTAAATTGTTGAATTGTTCTAACTTTTTATGTGTGTTTTAAGTGTTTTATGTTAACCTCCCAGAGACTAAAGTTTGGGCAGTATATAAATTTGATAGATAGATCGATAAAAACGAAGGCTACTGCATCTGGGGCATTTTAGTTTAGAAAAAAGTTGACTAAGCAGAGCTATGATAGAGGTTGATAAAATTATGCATAGTGTGGAGAGAGTAGTTTTCCTCCCTCTGTCACAACACTAGAATGAGGAGTGTTCCTATGGAACAGATTACCAGGAAGTTTAAGACCAACAAAAGGAAGTACTTTACCACACAGTTTTAAACTATGGAATTTTCTGCCATGGAATGTGGTGATGACACAAGGTGGAGGACAGTGATAATGGCTTGTAGTCTTGATGGTTGTAGGCTACCCTCCAGGCTCAGAAACAGAATGCCTCTGAATATAGTTGCAGGGAAGGAACAGCAGGCGAAGGGGGACACCTTCATCTCTTGCCTGTGGGCTTCCTAGAGGCAGCTAGTGGGCTACTGTGGGAAATGGGATGCTGAACTGGATAGGCCTTGTGACTGATCCAGCAGGGCTCTTCTTGTGTTCTTGTCTTGGCAAGACATTTGTGCATCTTAATGGGCTCTTCCTTTGAGTGGTCCCATCTTCAGTCGGGTGGGGAGGACTCAGCTGTAGAGATAATAATCCAGAGAGGCTTTAGACTCTCACAGCCAGTGATCCTACTGGTCTTGTCTTTGGCTGAAACCCTGCCATGTTCCAAGCCTTTTGTTTCTCCTCAATTTTGTCTGGGATCTGGGAGGCAGGCAGGAGCCAAATAAGAATAGCAGCTGTCGGCTTGCCTCGCCTCTAATTTTGCCTCTGGAAATAGCACTTCAACCGGAGCTCCAGCTGGCACTGATTGATGTGCTGCCCGATTGGCACTTGTTCCATAAAGGCACAAGTGGCTGGGCCGTGAAACTTACATGCTTAGATTTTATAGCAAGACACTCAGTCACTGTAATCGTTTGTCTGTTCTCTATAATTTACAGCAGATGAAGCAGTGCTAAAACACTAGCTGGTTTCAGGCCAGCATAAGTGGGTTTGTACCATCTTTCTCCTCTTGCCTTCTTCTTCCTTGATTTTTTTTTTAAACTTTAGCTCAGTTGTTTTGCTTAGATACTTAAATACTTTAAAAAAACAAAAACACCTGTTGATGGGTTTAAGGTAACTGCCGAAAAACTTTGAGATTTATAATTCACATTAGTCATGTAGATGTTGAAAACTAGAATCCTACATCCTACTGTGTAGAGGAGCTATATAGCCTGACAGTTGTGTAGGGAGGCCAGTGGTGGCTCCAGTTCAGCCTGCCCCCAGTCCCATCCCTAGTCACACCCCCTGCGCCTGATATCCGATGGAGGGGGTGTCGTCTCGTTCCCAGCATGGCCAGGAGCAGCTCAGTATTGGCTTCACTGACTGGCAGAAGCTCTCCAAGATTTCGGGCAGGAGTCTCTCCCCACCCTACTGGAGAAGCTGCCAGGGACTGAACCTAGGATCTTCTGCATGCAAAATAGATGCTCGGCTACTGAGCTCTGGCTCCATCCATTACAGCAAGCAGTGCTCACATGCAGTTACTCATCCAAATGTAAACCGGGGTGAACTCTGCTTAGCAAATCTTAGCTACCACAAGATTAACCTCAGTTGGAAATCGGATCCAGGTATGAGGGGCAGGAAACTTTAGTTGAGCCTGGAGATCCAGAGGGGTCCCATCTGGGTTTCCCCGTTACCATGAGAGGGAAAATATGACTAAGTTGTAGATCATACCTGAGAATCTTTATTCAGACTTATTCTGTTGTCCTGAAATGACAACAGAAGGCACAAATTTGCATATGCTGATTTGTAGCTGGGAAATGACTTGACTAGCAAGCCAGAGTTTGGCGGTTCGAATCCCTGCTGGTATGTTTCCCAGACTATGGGAAACATTTGTATCAGGCAGCAGCGATATAGGAAGATGCTGAAAGGCATCATCTCATACAGCGTGGGAGATGGCAATGGTAAACTCCTCCTGTATTCTGCCAAAGACAACCACAGGGTTCTGTGGTCGCCAGGAGTCGACACCGACTCGACGACACACTTTACTTGACTTTATTTGTAAATGCACATTTAGAAATGATTACTATAATTTAAAATAGAACTACAACAAAACTTATCATTGTGAGGAAGACTGTGGTCAAGTAACCTGCGTGTCTGCTGTCCAGTTGCTAACTGTCGAACTTCACAAGGCCCTTGCTCTGAGGGCTCTGCAGCCTTCAGGGGCATATTTATGGAGGTGAATATTGCTTCCCCATCCCACTCTGCACACATTGGGCTGTGGAGCAAGCCTTCGCCACAGCTTCTTTCAAGCCCCCATATCACTTCTTGACATGTGGGCCAATATTTTTTGAAATAGTTTATCATTTTTAAATAACTATTTCCTCTTCCTGGATATGTCTTCCTCCCTCATCACCCTTCTTCTTGATTATTTTCTCTCTTTGTTTCTTCTGCCCACTTTACCTGCCCCTGGCTTTACCTAGGTGGGATCTCACAGACACTGCAGCTCAGGGGGAGAGCATCTGCTATGCCTAGATCCCAGATTCAATGCCTGGCAGCATCTCTTAGTAGGTCTGGGAAAGACTCCTGCCTGCTGAAACCTTGGAGAAGCTGCTGTCAATCCGTGTATTATTTATTTATTTATTTATTTATTTATTTATTTATTACATTTATAAACTTCCCCATCCAAAGGCTCTAGGCGATGTACAACCAATTTAAAAAGACATAAAAACACACACCATTTAAAACACACTGCTAAAACAATATAAAAACAATTAAAAACAATTAAAAACCATTTAAAACTAATTAAAATACTTTAAAAACAATTTACAAACCTTGGAAGGCCAGGCCAAACAAGTAAATTTTTAGGGCTGTCTTAAAGGCCCACAGTGAGCCTAAACTGCAGGATATCTGCTGGGAGTGCATTCCATAAGCCAGGAGCAGCTACAGAAAAGGCCCGATTCCAAGTCACCACCAGACGTACCAGTGGTAACTGGAGAGGGACCTCTCCAGATGACCTCAATGAGCAATGGGGATCATACCGAAGAAGATGTTCTCTAAGGTAGATAATACTGAGCAAGACTGACCAGTGTTCTGACTCTGTAGAAAGCAGCTTCCTATGTAGTGCTTTTGGTTGATTCCCATAATATACCTCTCAGGCATAAAATATGGTCCTCCCCTACCTAATAATGGGGATCTGTAGCTCAGTGGCAGAACATCTGCTTTACATGCAGAATGTAGCAGGTTCAGTCCCTGGCATCTCCTGGTAGGATGGGGGAAATACTCCTGCCTGCAACCTTGGAGAGCCTCTGCCATACCATTCAGTATAGATAATATTGAGCTAGATGGACTAAGGCAGGGCTGCTCAGCTTTGGCCATCCTGCAGATGTTGACCTACAACTCCCATAATTCCTGGCTATTGGCCACTGTGACTGGGGATCATAGGAGTTTTTCATGGTCCAACGACAGCTGGGAGGGGGGGGGCTAGGTTGAGCAGACCTGGACTAATTCCAAACAAGGCAGCTTTCTATGTTCTCTGCTCTCCACTCTAGCCAGTGTCTTGTTCTCAAGACGAATGCTGCCTACCTGCCACCACTGTTCTTACTGGAAGAGTATGCATCCAGCTGTTTCCCCCCCCCTTGGAGTGAGTCTGTCATCACCACCTGCTTGTTTGCACTTCTCTCACTGTTTGCACTCCATGCTCTCTGTGGCTTAGCTCCCCAGCACTGCATTTCCTCATCATCTCCTCCAGTCAACCATCCTTGCAAGAATGCTGAATGAATGGAGAGCTGTCTTTATTATTATTATTATTATTATTATTATTATTATTACATTTCTATCCCGCTCTTCCTCCAAGGAGCCCAGAGCGCTGTACTACATACTTGAGTTTCTCTTTCACAACAACCCTGTGAAGTAGGTTAGGCTGAGAAAGAAGTGACTGCTTTCTTGTAATTTCACCTCATAGGTTCTAGTCATGCCCTTAGGAGCAACAGAGAACAAGTCCCCTGCTCTGTGACAGCCCTTCAGTGATTTGAAGATGGCTGTCGTATCTCCTCTTAGTCTTCCCTTATTCTTTAGGATAAACATACCCAATTCCTTTAACCATTCCTCATAGGACCTGGGTTTCAGACCTCAACTTCTTGATTGTCCTCCTCTAAAACCATTCTAGTTGATCCATGTTCTTAAAATGTGCTGTTGGGAACTGGACAGAATATTCCAAGTGAGGTATGACCAGCAGATAATTGAATAGAGCTTATTACCTTTCATGGGGATCATTCACATGACCAGACCTGGGTTAACCTGGGTACAGAGGCTCTCTTCCCCAGTGCCTGTCAAGCTGGGCTATCCAGCTTTTCAACCCTCCCTTAACCTAGGTAGGACAGAAGCATCTGCTGTCCTACCATTGTTTTTGGTTGTGTGGGTGCCTGTGGTGGCTTCTGCAGCTCTCGGGGCCGGTGACCATAGAGTGCTGTGGCTTGAGAGGCTGGGGGAGGAGCCCTCATGCATTGGCATGGGTGTCCACTCTGCTTCCTGTGCAATGCATTCTGGGATAATGGGGGACTTTCTCCTCCTGATCCCAGCTCTGCTGACTTCCACCTCACTGGTTGTCTGGGTGTGCGATTGGCAAAGGAGCCTCTGATCATCTGAGGGGTGGTAAGTAGGTTTCTGCATCTCCTCCATCGTTCCCTTCTATTTGGCTGTGTGAATGCTCCCATGATTGGGACACACTGCCTATGTTAATGCAGTCCAAAGTTGACTTAGCTTTTTTAGCAACTGCATCACACAGCTGGCTCAGGTTCAATGTGTGGTCCACTGAGACTCCTAGATCCTTTTCACATGTACTGCTGCCAGGCTGTCTCCACATCCTATACTTGTGGACCTGCATTTTCTTAGCTAAATATTTGGTTCTGTTGTCATTCATCTTCTTGGTTTTGACCAGTGTTTGAGCCAGTCAAATTTTCAAGCAAAGCATCTGCTCTACCACTGAGCTATTCCCCCTCCCCCAAGTAGATGAGAGTCACTGTAATTTAAAAAGCTGGAAGGAAACAATGGATTCATTATTTCTCGCCCTGGTCTACAGGGAGCACCACAGAAACCCAATGCACAAAATTCACTAGTATTGATTGGTCACACCAAATAATCCACCCGAGTCCACTGGCAATTTTTCTAGTTAATTAAAGGCCATAGAACCTTGGTCTGAATCTTGTAAGCTTTGATGCACACTATATTAGAGGCACATGTTTCCATGGGGATGACCTCACCTCTGCCTCTCTCAGTGTCTGGCCTTCTGTTTCTCGTCACCCTTCATTTCCTCAAATCAATTCCCATGCTGGCTTCTTGGAAAAAAATGGCTGGAGGGAGCAGGATCTTGAGTTCTTTTGCTCAGCACTTGTTAGCAAGGGAGTAAACTTGTTTCTCTTGGCATTGACAACGTGAGTGCCTACTGGAGGGGAAAAATCTGTCACATTTGAGTGGGATTTTTGCACAGCTGAAGTCTTGTCCTTCATGTCTTGAGGGCATAGTTCTAGGCGTGTTGCTGGTTGACACGTTTGTATACCTTTTTAAAATGTAACAAAGCTAGGAGATGGAAATTGTTGCACAGTATGCAATTGTAATAAAGAGTGAAGGCAGTGTGCCATGATACGGTAAGGCTGGGAATAGAATAAAGCATACACTACTGAGTTGGACTGTTTTCTTGGAATTTTGAAGTTACTTTCTCCTTTGTTTTCTTACTCTCCTTTCGGGAGAGGCCAATGCCCATATTTTCTAAGCCTGACCATACCGAGGTTGGCTCCACAGATATTCAGGTGATGTAGTGGCTCAACGTAAGCTGAAAGATCCCTGATTCAAATTTCACTAGAGCCATGAACTCACTTGAGGATGTATGTAGTCAAGCCCATCCTTCCTAACTGTATATCTCCATCTGCAATATGGTAAGAAGTGGTTGACTGTGCATGATGCAAGGGTTTCTGAGACCATCCATTCCTCACCCATATCCAACTTTTCCTCCGGGTTACTCTGGGTGGTGAAGAGGAATGGGGTTATCCCTCCTTTATTCTTGTCCCATCAACTTTTTGGAACAGCGATAATAGTGAACAGGACTGCTGCGAACCAGGCCGGTTCGAGCAGTTCCACTGTGAACCGCTTTGAGTTTTTGTCAAACCGACTGGCCCAGCTATTCATTTTGACTGAACCGGTACAAACACCCATGGTTCAGTCCAGATTTGGTTCACATTTGGACTGAAATACCTCAACCGGTCGGTGAACACCCCTACTTGTTCTAGCCTGACCCTCAGGAGCAACAAAGAACAAGTCTGCTCCTCCTCCTATCAGACCGTCCTTCAGATATCTAAAGACATCTCTCTTCTCTCGCTTTAGCCTTCTCTTCTCCATGCTAAACATACCCAGCCCCTTCACCTGTTCCTCATAGGACTTGGTTTCTAGACTCCTCACCATCTTTGTTTATTTTATTGTATTTATTGTTGAACTTATATACCGCCTTTCATTGAAACAATCTCAAGGCAGTTTACAAAAGTTTAAAAACATACAATAAAAATATTAAGCTAAAAATATAAAAACAAACCTAATTTAAAATCTATACAATACAAGCATAAAAACTATACATGGGCAAAAACACATAGAACACATAGAACTTTGTTGCCCTCCTCTGAAAATTATTCTCCTCTCAATGCCTTCGGTTTACAGTTGCGGCTTCTCAGCTTGAGGCATTCATCAAGTGGCTTCCAACAGGTTTCCGGGCAAAATACAAAGTGTTAGTTATAACTTACAAAGCCCTAAATGGCTTAGGCCCTGGGTATTTAAGAGAGCATCTTCTTCGCTATGAGCCCCACCACCCATTGAGGTCACTTGAGGAGGTCCGTCTCCAGTTGCCACCAACTCATTTTGTGGCTACACGGAGACAGGCCTTCTTGGCTGCTGCCCTGAGATTGTGGAATGCGCTCCCTGCTGGGATATGAGCCTCTCCACCTCTGGCAATTTTTTAAAAAACTTCTGAAAACACATCTCTTCAACCAGGCTTTCTCAGCTTTTTAAAACTTGTTTTTAAATTATTCTGACTATTTAATTGTTGTTTTATGATTTTTTAAATTGTTAATCATTGTTCTGTGCTTTTATAATTTTTGTTTTAATTATTAACTGATTTTAATGGTGTTTTAATGTAAACTGCGCTGAGGCTTTTGGAAGGGCAGTATAAAAGTTTAATAAATAAATAAATAAATAAATAAATAAATAATAAATAAGTGTGCCTGTCTACACTTAGTAGAAGTTGACTCTGCCAGCCCTGAATCTTTCTTTACATACTGGAAGGCCACCCCCCTTGGCAGGCTTTCTATGATAATGGTAACCTTAAGTGCCCACTTGATGCTCCGAGAAGTGTGTGAAATCCAGAACTTAATGTCGCTGCTCTTGGTGTCTTGGCAGGAAATCTCCCTTGACATGTGGGCAGGGATGGTTTGAGGTAGCAGTGGTAAATTGGATAGTCTATGGGGAAATTTCCCCTGCTGAATATTACCTTACTGCTATTATTTTTATACCACTTCTCAATGGAAAAGTTCTCAAAGTGATTTACACAGCAAATTAAGAAGATGGATTCCTGTCCCACAAAGGGCTCACAGTCTGAAAAGAACTACAAAGTAGACACCAGCAACAGCCACGGGAGGGATGCTGTGCTGAGGTTGAATAGGGCCAGTTGCTCTTCCCCTGCTAAACATAAGAGAATCAACACTTTGAAAGGTGCCCCTTTGCCTATTTAGCAGGAGACCTTGTTGAATCATTTTGGCACCCCTCTAATGAGGTGCTGAAACGATTCGAGCAGATTGCTAGTTTCAGAGCTGAATCACTTTATCACTTCCCTATATTTTCTCCCTATGAACCAGTGTTCTCTGCAGAGAGTGCATATAATCTGATGGCAAGATCACTCTTCCAGACATGCTAGAGACCTGCACCATGGAACTATACCAAGTCATGCCTCTTTCTCCTGTTCACACCTCATGTTTCCTAGAGGGATGGATCGATGGTGTAAATGTGGAAAGCATGCCTCCTACCATAAAGTGTGCATTGGAATTTAGAGGGATGCAAGTCTTCTTATATGGAAAATGACCACATTAATTGCCCCAAGCACCCTTGGGAAAGCAAATTAAATGGCAAAGATGCTAACACTGGAAAGGGGGGAAATATAGGATTAGAAAGGAAAAAAGTCACTCAGCATTGGGTTGAGCTAGTGATCTCTTCGGGGTGTTTTATGATGTTTTCCTACTGCTTGAGACTGATTAGTTGCCTGTTGCTGTAGCTTCTTCCTGTACATGAGTCATCACACTAGTCTGCTTTAGTGATCTATCCCATTCCAAGGATTGCCTTTCAGCAGAAGGTCAGTGGAAGGGGTGTAAACAATCCTATAAAATACATGGAGGCATTCAGAATGAAGTCATCTAGACGTTCAAAGAATACTTAGGGATGGATGAAGACAAGACCTGCCATAGGGCAGAGGCAGAAGAGATCTAACCTGTATTTTAATTTGTGCTTTGCACATTCTGGGGGACAGGACTTGGTTGGAACAGGGCACCTGTCTGGCTCCTGATCTCTGCCTGTTGTTTACTAATCTGGTATGAGTTCAATATCCTGCTGCAAGAGGACTATCTTTTGCTTCCATGGCCCCAGTTTGCTAGAATCAGGCCCCCAATCCTGGTGCTGGTAGAGAACCCTTCTATTGCTTTTGCAGGCAGAAGGATGGAGGGGAAATAAATATATAAATATATAAATTATATTCACAACAAGTAGAGTCAGGGAAGCTATAAAAGGGAAGAAGACTTCCTTCAGAAAACGGAAGTCCTGCCCAAATGAAGAGAACATAAACTCTGGCAACAGAAATGCAAGGCTACAATAAGGGATGCAAAGAGAGAGTTTGAGGAGCATATAACTAGAAGTGCCAAGGGGTATAACAAAAACTTCTTTAAATATATCAGAAGTAGAAAACCTGCCATGGAAGCAGTTGGACCCTTAGATGATGGGGGGTGAAAGAAATTATTCAGGAGGATAAGGATATTGCAGAGAAGCTGAATGAGTTCTTTGCATCTGTCTTCATGCCAGAGGATACTGACCATTTATGCTCTTCCGAATTGAGCTTTTCAGGTTTAGTGGCTGAGGAACTGGGCCAATTTGAAGTGACAAGGGAAGATGTTCTAAACTGTCCTGAAAAAACTAAAAATTAATATTATTAATATTAAATAATAATAATAATAATAATAACAACAACTATTATTATTATTATTTAATTGCCAGGGCCACATGACATTCACCCAAGAGTTCTGAAGGAACTCAGATGTGAAATTGCTGATCTCCTAGCAAAAATATATAACTTATCCCTACAATCATACTCTTTAACAGAGGAAAGGAAAGTAGCCAATGTTACTCCAATTTTCAAAAAGGGATTCAGGGGGGATCAGGGAAATTACAGGCTGCTCAGCTTAACTTTGGTGATGAGTAAATTGATGCAAAGCATACTTAAGGACAAAATTGTTAAACATATAGAAGAAAAGGCCTTGTTGAAGGAGAACCAGCATGGCTACTGGAAGGGAAAGTCTTTTCTCACCAAACTTTTGGAGTTCTTTGAGAGTGTCAACAGGCGTGTGGATAACGGTGATCCGGTTGACACAGTATACTTGGACTTCCAAAAAGCTTTTGCTAAAGTTCCCCATGATCCCACTAAAGGCTCTTGAGTAAACTTAGCAGTCATGGAATAAGGGGAAAGGTTCATGTGTGGATCAGGTAACTGGTTGAAGGACAGGAAACAGAGAATAGGAATAAATGGACAGTTTTCACAATGGAAGTAGGTAGGAAGTGGATTGGTACTGGGACCAGTGACTCCAGGGATCAGTACTGGGACCAGTGACCAATGAATTGGCCAAGTTTGCAGATGACATTACATTATTTAGTGTAATGAAATCCACAACCGATTGTGAGGAACTCCAAAAAGGTCTCTCCAAACTCTCACAGCACTAGAACCCATGAAACTGAAGGTCAAGAAATTTAGGACCGACAAGAGGAAGTACTTCACATAATTAATCTATTGAATTCTTTGCCATGGGATGTGGTGATGGCCACAGCTTGGATGGCTTTAAAAAGGGCTTAGATTCAAGGAGGGCAGGTCTATCAATGGCTACTAGTCTGGTGTCCATGGGCCATCTCCAGCCTCAGAGGCATGATGCTTCTCAATCCCACTTGCAGGGGAGCAGCAGCAGGAGAGAGGGCATGCACATACCTCTTGCCTGTGGGCTCCCCAGAGGCATGTGGTGGACCACTGTGTGAAACAGGATGCTGGACTAGATGGGCCTTGTGCTTGATCCAGTAGGACTGTTCTTATGTTCTTAAGGGTTAATTTCACATTTACGCAGGCTTGTGGTCCCCAGAAATTATCTCTGAGGTCATTTATGGCCGCCATTTTGTGGAGATGAGCCATTTTGTGGCTCATTCTATCTTGGCATCAGCTATGAATATCAGCAGTCTGCTCCAAGCAGCTGTTGGAGCATTATTACTAATGGCTTGCTAGCTCTTGTGTGGTCCTCCGTGGAGCTAATTGGGGTCCTGACCCCTTTCCCTTTGGAGTTGCTTTAGGTCTATGTCCCTGCCTTGGCAGAGACCCCAGCTTGTCCAGGAACAGTGTCTCCTACACATTTAAACTCCTTCATCTCTAGACTACAGTTGCCAGCACCCCCAGCCACAGTGGCTAATAGTTGGAGATTATGGGGGTTGTGGGCCAAAGTTGAGCAGCTCTGCTCTAAATAGTGGCAGAATCCCAGAGTTGAAGGGAGCTTTGTAAAGCATGTAGTCCAACTGCTTGCTTGATGCAGGAAGAGTAGATACATGCACGTACATTAGAGCAAAAATGCCTGTGTACCTGTATGTTGACACTAAAATGTCACATAATAACTTTAAAAACCAACTACACTTTAGTAAGCTATCACAGAGTTAACTTCTACAGCAGGGAATGAAGCAGGTGACTCTTCAGCATAAGTTTAAAAGAGGGGAGAGAGGACTCTTTTGTGTTAAATGTGCAAGGCAGGAGTTTTGCAGATGAAAACAGAATGGAGGGTGTGGACTGCAGGGTCTCCATGTCCTTTCGAGACTACCAATCCCTGTTCCATGTGATCAACTGATAAGCAAATCTGTAGTCAATTTGGCCAGCCATATTTATTTGTGTGATTGGTGTTGTTTTTTTTTGCCTTATCCAGAATTATGTGTAGCTTGAGATACCTGGATATCTTTGCTTGCTTGAGATAAAGTAGGAAAGATTGTGCCGTCGAGTTACTGTTACATTTCAGTACCAGCTCTAGAGATACACAGAAACCCCCTTGAGAAATGTCACTTATCTGATAGGAATTCATATGGCTTCCCTTGAACACTTCAGATGTTTCTTCCTTGGGAGAAAACCTGAAATTCGCTATAAATTTTCACTTTTTTGAAACTTCAATGCCCAAACTAGTGATTACCCTTCACTGGGAAACTGACCACTGGCTTTCAATTACCTCTCTTCCATATGCAAGGTCATGGAATTCACGAATCTACCTCAGCCCCAATGTCACCTCCTTTTCATCAGTATTCAGATTGTATATGCCTCAGAGCATGGACTTTTAAAGCTCCATACATGTCTCTGGTGTTGTTATTGAGATTTATTTTCATTATTTAGCAACTGTGTTCCCACCTGGAAGAGCATCATAGTCCACCAACTAAATTTTGTAATTAGGAGCTCTGCTTGTCATGCATTTCTTGACATTGTGGGAAATGTGTCCCTTATTTCTCTCATTCAAGGAAATGTTTCAAGAACATCCTATTATGCAGCCTTGAGCTAAATCTATCCACCCACAAGAACTTTGTGCAATTTTGTAGGCACAGCTCCCCTACACTAATGAAATGCCTGAAGCTGTTTTAATAATAGAAGTGATTTATCAGCAGTTGATTCTGAACATTGGCTTGTGTGGTCTTCTCATAATGGCTTTCCTGATTTGAGGGACACTTCTGGCTTGTCTTCTGTGCTCCTGGCATCTTTCTTGGTGGCAAGGTTTTTTTATTATTTGGAAATGATGAAGTATCCATCATTTCTTCAGCTTTTGGTGAAGAAACAAAAAACGAGTGCCTTCTGTTCCCCATAGATCCCACTGTTGATTGCATCTACTAATAATATCAAGGAATGCAGAGGGATTTATGGGAGAATAAGGCTTCCAAGAGTGTATGGCCAAGAAAACTGGGTATTAGAATCACTGAACATGTGTTGCATCTCTTGGTCCCAAAGCATGGTCTAAGGGCACATGATACCTTGCTGAAACTAATCAGGTCTTAATATGATCATGTCTGGATGGGAGACCCATGTATGCTACCTTTGGGGATGAGGCCACAGCTCAGTTGTGGAGCATCTGCTTTATATGTAGAATATCCAAAGTTCAATCCTGGCACCTCCAGGTATCACTGAAAAGACTCCTGCCTGAAACCTTGGAGAAGCCGCTGCCAGGCAATGTAGACAGTACTGAGCTAGACGGACCAACAGTCTGACATGGTATAAGGCAGCTTCCTATGTTGTGTCTCATATCAGGTTGTTCATTAAAGCCCTGAAAAAGAGAACATAGAGATCTTTGAAGTACAGATGGAGATACTGTTTTACATTGTTCCTCAAATTGCCCCTTTGATCCTTTTTTATTCTTGCTTCAGTGTATGAAATTAAATTATGAATTTAGGTGAACAAGATAAAAGAAATGTTCCTGTGGATGTGTGGTCAGGAAAAGCGAGAACTAGGAATATCTGCAGACTATAAATTTAGTGATCTGCAGATATTGGTGTATCTGCAGTCAGGTAATTGACATCTGACTTCGGCATATGCAGGGAAAAATGGTTCACAGACAGTTAATCTTAAATATCTGCAGGTTTGGGTTGGCCGGAAATGACATCCAAAGTCATTTCCAGGCACCATTTTGAAGAAAGGGGCCATTATTTAGCTCATTTGTTTTAATCCCCAACCCCCCAGGCATTGCTGGGCACATGGAAACCCATAGAACACAGTAGGGCAGTTTTGGGGTAGTTTTTAGGGCCCTTTTTGCCTCCATGAACCTACCCCCCTCCCCCAGTCCCATTGACTCAAAGACTCAGTATCTGCATCTCTGTTATCTGCAGTGTGTGTGTGTTTGTCCAGGATGATCTGTCTTCAGCTTGGCCTTTAAGGTTTATCAGTGGTGCATTTATTGCTGTCATAATCAAGTCCATCCACCTTGCTGTTAGTTGTCCTCTTCTTCTCTTTCCTTCAATCTTTCCCAGCATTATGATTTCTCAAGGAGCTGAGTCTTTGCATAATGTGTCCAAAGTATGGCAGTTTGAGCCTGGTCATTTATGCCTCAAGTGAAAATTCTGGATTGATTTGTTCTATGATCCATTTGTTTGTTTCCCTGGCTGTCCATGGTATCCTCAAAAGTCTTCTGCAGCACCAAAGTTCAAAAGCATCATGGTGTGTGTGTGTGTGTGTGTGTGTGTGTGTAATGTTATATATAAATATATAAATAATGTGTGTTATATATAAATATATAAATAATGAATTGTCAGAACAAAACTCTGTTTATCCCAACATTCTGTTCCAAAGAGAATCCAGATAGATACCACAGGTGCCTCACATACAGGGCATGGAGATGGCAACCATCCCGTTGTTTGGTTTCTAGCATCTACTACAACTTTGTAGTTGCTGCACAACTTTGGCCCCCCAGCTGTTGTTGGACTGCAGTTCTCATCATCCCCACCCACAATGGCCAACAAAGAGGGATGATGGTAGTTGTAGTCTAGTAACAGGACTGGAGAGCTGAAGCTATGCAGCCCTGATCTACTTCTAAGAGGTTTGCTCCATCTTGGAGATTCCATTTTGTGATCCCGGCTAACAGCCATCAGTAAGCATTGGTTTATTGCTGCTCAACAAATAAATGGCTATGATCCACTGTGGTGTCAACACTTCTTGTATTAGCATCACAGGTCACACAATGTTGCACCAGTGTTGACTAGCAGCAGCATACTAGCAACCAAAAGCACTGTTGCTATAGATACATTGCTGAGGTGCTACTCAAAAACATCATATTGCACATGAAATAGTTGAGGCAGAGCATGGCAAAGGGCAGAAGAGTGCTTTTTTACAGTAATTCCACCCCCATAGATATATGACATGCAGAGGGGTAACAGTGTTTCTCGTTAAACAACACTGCAACACTGTAAACACAAACAATGAGGTGATTCTCACGATCAGCAAAAAGCGTGTGGGCGGCCAATACAGCCACCCTGGGCTGCAGGAATGATCATCTGCAGGGAGAGCGGGCTAAGCCCACTCTCCCTGCACACCCCATTTCGGTGAGTCTCACTGATCGTGAGACTCGCTTCAATGAATGTTAAAAGTAAAGTTTGCACACTGATTTTGAAAAATTAGAAATCAAAGCGAATTTCATAGTTCCTCCTAAAGGGAAATATCTGAGAGTTTGCAAGATGTGCCAAACAAATTTCCTTAAGAGAAGAGAAATTTCTCAAGGGATTTCTGCACATCTATTATATTAATTCTCCTGGGTGTGCCTTGGAACGTGCGTCCTAGAGCCCAGCTGATTGGCCGGGCGGCAGATGCACCTGATTGGCTCAGGCACACCCAGGAGGATTGGTTGCCGTGGTGGTGGTCCGGCCGCGGAGGCCAGAGGTGGCACAGAGGCAAGGCCCAGGAGAGGGGAAAGAAGGGGGGCAGAAGTGGCAGTGGGGAGGAGAGGTGGCTGGGCCTGGAAGCAGAGACCGGGGCAGAAGGTGGAGGGAGAGGTAACTGCTGGCCCCAAAGAGCGCACAGATGCTCTGTGCAGTGGTCGGTTAGTGCTTATTTAAAATGCTTAACCTTGGCTCTGTTTTGCCCAGCGTTTGTTGAGAGAGAACACTTCCAGTGAAAAGAGGTCTAAATAACTATGTAATACAATTGTGTTCTTTCTTTATTTTTAGATGTGCTCTGTCCCAGTGTGCATGTGGAAGGAGACCGATTCAAACACACCAATGGAGAAACTGATGATATTCCAGGTAATGAGATGCTCTTTTCAACCAGCTGTTGCCAAAGTGTGTGGTTCCTTTAAATAAAAGCAGGACCTCATTTTCTAGCAAGTCAAGAAGATGTGATACATGGCTAGGATTGTGTTATTTCTTGGAAAGGGAGGTGATGTTGGATGGTTTGGTGGTTTTAAAAGGGGCTTCAGTAAATTCGTGGAGGACAGGTCTAGCAATGGCTTCTAGTCAGATGAATATAGATGACCTTTAGCCTCAGAGACAAGATGTCTCTGAATCTTGAGGGGAGCAACAGCAAGAGAGGGGGCGTGCCCTTGCCTATGGGCTTCTAGGAGGCATCTGGTGGACCACTGTGGGAAGTAGATTGCTGGACTAGATAAGACTTGGGCCTGATCCAGCAGGGCTGTTCTTATGTGTTATTGAAGAGCGCCACTATTCTTTATAAGGGAAAGAGCAGAGTCCTCCGTGGTCCCAGAGGGAATCTGTTTTCTCACAGCAGCAGGTGTGGATATGCAAATTGGAGGTGCCAGGGAGGGAACCTGGAACCTTCTGCTCTTCCCAGAGTGGCTTCTGCCAGGTTGCAGGTAGGGATGTGCGAACTGGTTCGGATCCGAACCGGGGCGGTTCGGCAGTTCACAACCGAACCGAACCAGCCCTCAGGTTCGGGCTGCAAGTTCGAATTCAAACCGAACCTGGGTGTGGTTCGATTCGGACTGGTTTGGAATGGTTCGGACACTCAAAAATTGGTAGGATGGTAGCTGGCAACCAGGGGTACCTGTCACCCAAACCCCAAAGCAATAAGACACTCGTACGATTTTTTATGAATTTTTGAAAAATATTTTTATTTTTTCTCATAGGATATAATGGGACTCGAACCAGGCCATTATTCCTTATTGTGCAGCACCCATGGGTGCCAACAACCATGCAAACCCTGAACCAATCAGACACCCCTATGATTTTTTATGAATATTTGAAATGTTTTAATTATTTTTCTCATTGAGTATAATGGGACCCGAACCAGTCCATATCCCCTATTGTAGAGCACCTAGGGGCACAAAAGTGGGGTGGGTGGTAGACAGACAGGGGTGCCTACTACCCAAAAAATCCCAAGGCAATTGGACACTCCTCTGATTGTTGGATCCGGTTCGGATCCGAACCAAACCGGGCGGACTAGTTTTGTGCACATCCCTAGTTGCAGGCAGAAATCTCTCTCAGCCCTATCTTGGAGATGCTGCCAGGGAGGGAACTTGGAACATAGGAAACACAGGAAGCTCTGGAGAGTCAGACCATTGGTCCATCTAGCTCAGTATTGTCTTCACAGTCTGGCAGCGGCTTCTCCAAGGTTGCAGGCAGGAATCTCTCTCAGCCCTATCTTGGAGATGCTTCCAGGGAGGGAACTTGAAACTTTCTGCTCTTCCCAGAGCGGCTCCATCCCCTAAGGGGAATATCTTGCAGTGCTCACACATCAAGTCTCCTATTCATATGCAACCAAGGTAGACCCTGCTTAGTTAAGGGGACAAGTCATGCTTGCTACCACAAGACCAGCTCTCCTCTCCTAGACCAGCTGTCCTCTCCTCTATAATGATTTTATCTATATTATTCTATATAGGGTTCTATAAAATTATCTATCCATAATTTTAGTTATATAACATATATTACTCATTATAAATAAACATGCACAAAATCAATGGTGAGAAATTTTGAAGGAATGGCATGTTAAAGCCACGTTAAGGTCAAACTAAATGTAATATTAAATGCAGGCATATTTGAGTCCTCTTGGGGATATCCCCTCGGTCTGCATCGGTGCCCCACCTGTGACTTCTATGTACAATGAAAACTCCAATAGACAGAAATGCAAAGCACATATCTAACATATCAAGTTTAGCATTTCATCTGTTACAGCATACATTTCGCCTTCTCTGCTACATGGTCAAAAAAGGCACTTTACAAAGTGAGATTATCTTCTATTTTTTATTATTGATTGATTGATTGGTTTTATTTGATTTGATTTGTATACCGCCCTTCCAAAATGGCTCAGGGCGGTTAACAATTAAAACAAACCACCAAAACAGTAAGGCGCTAAAACAAATTAAAAACAATATAACAACAATTAACAATTTAAAAACATTTTAAAACAACAATTAAACAAATACAGTGAATTATTTAGCAGGGGGAGAGCAGCTGACCCAAGCCAACCCCAACACAGTATTCCTCCAGTGGCTCTTGCTGGTGTCTACTTTGGACCAGTTCAGATAAACACAACCCATTACATGTGAGAATGTCAGGGTTGTACTGAGGCCATGCCCACCTGACATCACCAGCAGACATGCCGATGCACTTGTGGCATGTCCTTTAATTATGTGAGAAGGTGTGGGGTTTATGATGGTTTAGTATGCTCCATTTTGAGGATGATTGGAGTGTTTTAGGCTTTATTAATTATTTATACATACTGCCAGCAGGGATAATAATCTATAAAGCCTGCATGATACTTTAGACTCCTTTCAGTCTCTCACGGTGTTGGGAAACGTAGCCTTGCTTGGCATGAGTAGGGAAGTGACAGATCTCACATAGACCAGAGGTTCAAAACAAGCAAACAAGATGTTTATTTCAAATGGATGTTTCTGAGGTTTGATTTATCTCTATAAGGCTGTAGGGTATTGTACTTGCTGGTGTCACAAGATTACACTTTACTTTATTGCAAGGTACTCCTTAACCTTTAAATGAAAGTCGAAACCAAGCACTTTCACAGAAACCTAGCCCTGATCTCTATTATTTTGAGTCACAGAACATCTCCTCTTTGAGTCTGTCCTTAGCCAGACCCACCCCCCCGCCCCCTGCAACTAACTCTCAGCTGACTTTATCTCTTTCTCCGATGAAATTAGTGAAATTTCACAAGAGAAGAGAGTAGACCTCTCCACATAATTTTTGTAAAAGATAGCAAAAAATAAAATTATTCAGTAGACAGATGGAAATGGGAAGTCATATGAGGTCGTATTACACCAAGAAGCTATCCCCACAAACAGTAGAAAGTGGGCTAAGAGAGCCTAGCCTGCCTTCTACTGATCGTGGGAACCACCAGGCTCGTGGGTGAGCTTGGTGGTTCCAAGGTGGCTAGCCCACCTAATCCCCCGTCCCCTTAAATGAAGTTAATGGAGTGAGCGCTCCATTACCCTCTTTTTTTTTTTTTTTTTGCTTGTGTGCCACTGCGGCCCTCGGCGACAAATGAGTAAACTCCCGACTGGGAGACTGGAGCCAGCCTCCCGGCCTCTGGGGTCCCCCCAGAATGGCCTGCATGCTTGTGAAGGGCATCCTGGGACTTCCGAGGGCCACACGGCCCCCAATCCCCACAGCCCCACCAGCTCCGTGACGGAGCCGGTAGTCATGTGGGTGGCCAATCTGTCTGCCCAGGGCTGCAGGCATGATTGTCTGCAGGGAGAGTGGGCTAAATCTGCATTCCCCTCAGAACTGCCAGAAGCTCTTCTCACTAATCATGAGAAGAGCTTCAAAGTTAGGCCACTGGTCCATCTAGCTCAGTATTGTTTTCACTGGAGGATGGTGGCTCCTTAGAGCTTAAGACCGAGAAGGGTCTCCTCCCAGCCCTACCTGAAGATGCCAGGGATTGGACCTGAGACCTTCAGCATGCAAATCATCTGCTCTGCCTCCAAGCTCTGGCCCAAGTCTCAAATGGTTGTAAGCAAAATGGTCTGTTTACTGTGGCTCAGCTTCTGTTTAGTCTCCAATGGCAGTCCTATAGAGAGCAGGTATAATTCTGGAGAGGACTGCAATGCCACCAAGTAAATAAAAGTGTGATGCCTCTTGGAACAGGTGCTAACCTCTTTTCTTCGTGTTTACCCAATGCAGGGGAAGAATAATGAACCTGCTAGGGATGTGCAAATCACTTCAAATTTGAATCAATTTAACTCTAACCTGGTTGATTCAAGCGATTAGAATTCAAATTGAATCACCCTTTAAAAGACCAATTAGATTTGAATTCAAATCAGATTTTCAAAATTCAGCTCCAATCAATCCAAATTTGATTCCAGAGCTGTTTGGCACCTTTTAAAAACCACAATGAAACTGAAGTTCAGAGAAGCAGAATGACATGGTTGCCAAAACTTTTCCCCTTTTTATTGTGGATGTAAAAATGCAGAGGCCCACATAAAGAGAAACCCATCAAAGCAAGTCTGAGTCAGGCTTAAACAAAGCTTTATAGAGCAACTTCCAGGCAATATTAATGTACTCTAGTGTTTGTGACCCAATACATAGATACACTGCTAAGTATTAACGAGCCCAGGAATGGTCAGTTGTTACCCGGGCTGAAATCTTGGCAGCAGATCAACACTGTGAATGGGGAAGCTGGGATGGAAAATAGATCTAGCCTGTTTTTTTCATAGTTGTTACACAGGATTTATTATTGATGCTTGTTCCAGCCAGAACGTCTGCAGAACACCAGAGGTTGTGTAAAGGAATGTTGGAATGTTGCATCACAGATTTTTTTTTCATCAGGGTGCTTTTTTAATGGCAGTGATGGGGTTTAATATATTTTTTAAAATCTAAAAATGTTGGTTTTCTTCCCCTTGAGACATCAGAAGTAGGCACCTGAAATTCTCACCATTCTGAGAAATCTCATTGAAGCTATTTTTATTTCATTTTATTTTGCTCCCTTGACATTTTGTAGATGTGCTGTCTGAGGACAGACATCTCATATTCGCTTTCAGTTATGCCAGGGACAAAATCAGACAGCAATATAAGGATTTCCAGGAACCCATATGATGGATTTCATTAGACTTATCAAAATTCTTCTGACATCCTTTGACACTTCACCTGGGGAATAACCCCACATCTGCTTCGAGATATTGATTTCAGTGAGATTCCGATAACAACTCAGATTAGAAGTAAACACAGTTTCTTAGTGATTTCACTGAAAATATTTTCTGGCTTCATAATATAAAACAATATTATGTTCACCGTACCTATGTAATGTAATGCTTGCCTTTTCTATGAGTGAGGATTATGATCCCATAATTTTTCTGCAGCTTGAATTTTAATCTGTACCCCACTAAAGTGTTTGACAAGCACACACAAACTGTTCTTAGCAAGACATGTAGAGTGTCTTCAGATCACTCCACATAGATGGTCTCACTAATTCTTGAAATGGCCTTACACAAGGCAGGCCAAAATTACTTCCCCATCCTGCAGACAGATGCCTCCCTCGCCATTTGGGAGAGAGTAGCTTGCCTAAGGCCACTTAAGTGAGTGTGTGGAAAAGGCAAGATTTGAACTGGGGACCAGGTAGCTGATAGCTCAGTCTGTTAACGGCTACATTATACTAGAGGGCCATTCACATGACCTACCGGGTGGGCAGGGAAAAGGCTTTCCAAACCCTGCCTTCTCTCCCAATCCTGCAATGATCATGATTTTCCATGTGGAAGCACGGAGGGCTGTTCCATGCCTTGTTCCATGCCTCCGAGAATCCCACATTGCACCATGCGCTAAGCACCTGTCTCTGAAAGCAGCTCACGCTGACACACAACCCCAGAAGTCAGGTTAAGGGTGCATTTGTGCCCTTGACCTCGGCTAAGAGCCGTGTGGATCCCAGTGGTTCTCACAGGCAGCCAAGCCCAGGCTTGGCTGCTCGTGAGAACAGCCTCTAGATCTCGAGTGTACCAAAGTGGCTATGCACTTACGATGTCGCCCAAATTCGTGTAATATTTTTCTATCCCTTTTTGACAGTTGTGGCAGAAAGGGAAAATTGTGCAAATTCCTCTCCAGTCATATAAATGTATGCACATAATGGAGATTTCCAATGTAATTTTTTAAATCTGGGTCATGCAGACAGAATTCCTGGCTGCAGAGACCTTGTCAACTAGACACTGAGGCTATTCTGATGATCAGGCGAAATCGGGCTAGGAGAGGCTCGCCCGATGTTGCCTGACCGTGTGAGCCACCGGGTTCGCAGGCGAGCCCGGTGGCTTCCAGGAGGTTAACCCGCCTAACTAACCCTCCCCTTAAACTGGGTTTGTGGAGTGAGCGCTCTGCAAACCCGTTTTTTAAAATTGTGAGTTGCTCTGGTGCAGCTTCGCGCTGCAGCAACTCATGAGTAGACCTCCAACCGGGAGGCTTAAAAGCAGCCTCCCGGCTCGGGGGTCTCTCCAGTATGCCCTGCGCACTTGCGCAGGGCATACTGGAGCTTCCGGGGGCTGCGCGGCCCCCGATCCTCCCAGGCCTTGCCGGCTCTATCACGGAGCTGGCAGTCGTGTGGGCGGCTGCTGCGGCCACCCAGAGCAGACTGTCTGCTCATCTGTGAGGAGTGGGCTTAGCCACCTAATGAGGCTCTATTGAGACCTAATGAGGCTCTTCTCACGATCGGTGAGCCTCTAGGGGGTTTGCAAGGAGAGTGGGCTTAGCCTCATTAGGTCTCATCCACACATTCATGCCCATGTTTCTTGATGTCATCATTCAGTTGCCTCATATGGAGTTAGACCATGGGTACATCTAACTCAGTATTTCCTACATGGACAGGCAGAGGCTCCCAAGGATTCAGGCAGGTATCTTTCCCTCCGTTCACTTCATTTAAGAGGGTGGCTACACAAGCGGGCTTGCCTCTGTGGAGCCCCCAGGCTTGCCCTTGAGCCCATTGGTTCTCGCGAGTGGTGGGCAACCTTAACCCGGTTTCTGCTGCTCGTGAGAATAGCTTCATTGTTTTAAATGTGGGGGGATATTCTAATGTGCTTCATCCCAAGCTGCAGGCTAGAGCAGTCTGAAGCCATCCAGTCCCGGAAGGACTGTAGTGAAGATGGAGAATATTCTTTCCCGGCAGACAGGCAAACGAGAAAATGAAACCCTCTGCCTATAGGCCTCTCTACTATTTAAAGCTTGTTGTGGGAGAGTCAGGGCCTTGCACTTGGGGATGCTGAGCACGACTGTAAACCAAAGAGACTGCAATTATAGCCAGGGATGGCTGTGATTGTCTGTCAGCCGGCCCCTCTCTGCTGGCCTGTGGTCAGCAGAGGAGTGGATTGGATTCCAAAGATGCCAGTGACTCACCAGCTAATTATAACATTCTCCAAGGGTTATATGTGTTTTGCACTGGCAAAAGGAGAGGCAGGCAGCCCGCTGATCCTCCGACGGCATATTAAACCAAGACTGTGTAGCTGTACACATCTGCTCTGCCTATTGTTTGGCTGCCCTGGAGCGACGTGAATCCTGCCCTTCCTCTGCACTCCGTACTGGAAGCCTTCAATATTGGAGTCTCCGTGGCTAATCTCCTTTGCAAAGACAAATCGCCTCAGCATATGTGGCGACAGGTCTGTGCAACAGACTCTTGGCTGCACAGAGCACATGCTCCGACAGGGCTCTTGCCAGCCAAGCAGCACAGAAGGAAGCGGATCGCATCGCAGGCAGAGTAACCTCTGTGTGAGGCCTTTTCCTAATCGATATTTTGAGAAAGGCCCAATTGTGTGTTCTTTGATTCCTTGCATTTATACACATATTATGTGGGAGTAGGAAAGGGCCCGACGTCCTCACTAAGATATTGCTTCTGTTTGGGTACTCCCTCCGCTGACAAAAAGTTGAAATTGATACACACATATTCTGTGTGTATCTTACTTACTTATTTACTTACTGAAACCTGGCCCTCATTATCTCTCCTCTGAAGGATGGGGTGTTGGGTTGTGTGGGTGTTCCAAAGCAGCCCCCCCCCAAACCAGATTGAGGAGCAAGGATTTGCAAAGTCAGCCAGTAATCCAAGGCTGAAAAATAGCGCATGCTTACAGATTTCCTTTTCACATAGGAACATAGGAAGCTGACATATGCAGGGATCCATTACTGGAATCCCCCCTGCCCCCCGCTCCGAGTTTGTTTGCCACTGCTGCAAGCAGCTGTGGCAGACATGCGATCAGATAACCCATTTGGGGGGCACACTTGCATCCCAAACCCGGGTTAAGCAGTGGACTCCGTAAGCAGGCTTGCTCCCGCCCCTGCCCATTCTATATCCCGCTCTTCCTCCAAGGAGCCCAGAGCAGTGTACTACATACTTAAGTTTCTCCTCACAACAACCCTGTGAAGTAGGTTAGGCTGAGAGAGAAGTGACTGGCTCAGAGTTGCCCAGCAAGTATCATGGCTGAATGGGAATTTGAACACGGCTCTCCCCGGTCCTAGTCCAGCACTCTAACCACTACACCACGCTGGCTCAGTGGACTTCAGAATCTTCCTGGAGAGAGTTTCCTACAATACTTATGAATGGAGTTGTTAGAGGTTGTTGATTTTTACCCACAATAGGTAAAATAGCAGAGCACTAAGGAATGAGCACACACTCCAGTTACAGAGTAGGTAGCAGAGGATGGTTTGGATACTGCAGCTATTTAGAGAAAACACATGGAGATCCTTGTATGACTAAACACTAAATATTTATTGGTTAAATACACTTAGATAGGAAAGACCTATCTCTAATCTAAAGGACTACATAGTGGATAGGTAAGGAGAGAGAGAGATGTTTCCATCTGCTCTCTAGGAGGAAAGGGGGGATTGTGACTCAGCACAGGAAGTGCTGCAGAGTCAGTTCAGGGGTCATAGAGTAGGGACAGATAGGGAGACCCTGACTCACTGTCTCTACTCCCAATGCCCCTAGTGGTCATTAGGACAGTTGGTGCAAAAGGTCGATGCACTGGAAGTTCATCTCCAACAGGAGTGAAAGAAGAATCCATTCTCATATTTACCCCGCACCATAAGCCATGTGTGAATAACTCCTGGGATATGCCAGGGGTTGAATGTGAGACCCTCTATGTATAAAATATGTGTTCTTGACCCAGAGATATGAGACAACACGTCCTCTCAGGTATAAATCACAATTCAGAGAACGGAACAATCAGCTCCATATGGCCAACTAATCTTTCAGCTTGTGTTTCTCAAAAAGCGGCTCCCAAATCCTGACAGCAAGCCACTCTAAAAGCTCAGGGGATTTTCAGATTCAGTTGTTGCTACAGTATGGGTATGTACCATTCCATGGGAAAACCAATGGCAAAAGTTCAACTGGGCCCTGCACAAGCCCTTTGGCGTTCCTAAAGCAACTCCCTGGATTGTGGTATTATTATTATTATTATTATTATTATTATTATTATTATTATTATTATATTTATATCCCGCTCTTCTTCCAAGGAGCCCAGAGCGATGTACCACACACTTTAGTTTCTCCCCACAACAACCCTGTGAAATAGGTTAGGCTGAGAGAGAAGTGACTGGCCCAGAGTCACCCAGCTGGTGTCATGGCTGAATGGAGATTTGAACTTGGGTCTCCTTGGTCCCAGTCCAGCACTCTAGCCACTACCCATGTTGCTGCAGACGAGCAGCAGAAACCGGGCTGGGCTCCCTTCGGCTGCTTGTGAGAATAGCTTTGGAGGCTGTTCACATGCATGTGCAAAACCAGACTAAGGAAGCACAGCGCGGTTTTGCACACGTGTGTACCACCAGGAATGGGCCCGATCCCGGAAGCACCATGGCGGCAAACCCACCTATGGAGCCTCCCTCTAAAATGAGGTTAAGAGAGCAAGCTGCTTCTACAAGCAGCTGTGGCTAGTGGACTCGAAGAGGGAAGAAGATGGGATGAAGTGCATCACCAAAATGCAGTGCACAATTGCACGGTGGATAATTGGACCTCCGGGGGATGGGTGACACGAGGTGTTACATCCCAGCACCCCAACCCCTGGAGCTACTGGGAGCAGCCAGTACTCATCTGAGCAGGCCATCTGCCTGCCCAAGAACATAAGAACAGCCCTGCTGGATCAGGCCCAAGGATGCCCATCTAGTCTACCATCCTGTTTCACACAGTGGCCCACCAGATGCCACTGGAAGCCACGGGCAGGAGTTGAGGGCATGCCCTCCCTCCTGCTGTTGCTCCCCTGCAACTGGTACTCAGAGAAATGGCACTCAAGGAATGGCAACTGTTGGTGTGCAGGGAGGTAAGTTCTTCAGGGCTTTCTCCCTACCAACCTTATTGCCCTTTCTCACTGGTCATGAGGAAGGGCTCGGTGTCGACAAGCTTGAGCTAAATTGATCAATGTTATGACTCGCTATAAGGCAACTTTATGTTCCGACAGCAGTGTCACAGCTTTCAGCTACCCTCCCCATGGTCTCCCAGCTAGCTCTCCCCTTGTCCATTTTAAATGGAAGTTGATTTGTGTTGTATTTTCTGCAAGCCATTGAAAACTGTTTTTCATCAGATACATTGTGCTCTGTGTTCCTTAATTGTTCATGGTGATTTTCTATTGCTTTTTCGTTCAGTTTTATGCTTTAAAATATATTAGCCACTTTGGACTGTAATTTACAGGAAAGGTGGGGTATGGAAAGGGGTATCCTTGAATGAATTAATACATCCCTCTGAGAAACTCTGGTAGTTTAATAGTATACTCTTTTGGCTTCCCCTGAAATCTCTCTAATGCTTTGTCTGAAGAGGAACCTCCAAATTTTCTGGCCAACGTCCAGGGAGGAGAGCTGATCTTGTGGTAGCAAGCATGGATTGTCCCCTTTGCTAAGCAGGGTCCACCAAGGTTTGCATTTGAATGGGAGACTACATGTGAGCAGAGTAACATATTCCCCTTAGGGGGTGGGACCGCTCTGGGAAGAGCATCTGCATGCCTGCATGCAGAAGGTTCCAAGTTCCCTCCCTGGCAGCATCTCCAAGATAGGGCTGAGAGAGACTCCTGTCTGCAACCTTGTAGAAGCTGCTGCCAGTCTGTGTAGGCAATACTGAGCTAGATGGACCTATGATCTGACTCGGTATATGGCAGCTTCCTATGTTCCTATTACTAACCCTCCCACCACATGCCAGGGTTTACTGTTACACAGATGATCTTTGTTTCACTCTGCCACTACCTGTGCCTCCCCCAAACCATGTTGGGGAACCCTCAGTGAGATCATTTCAGGAGGCACAGGCAGCTGCAAGGTGTCGCTGGTAATTGACCCTGTTCCCTTGTGCAAGAGAAACCCCTGGTGCATCAGGGAAGGGTTAATCTGGATGTGGACACTTTCAACTTCGCTTTTGGCAAAATCCACTAATAACCCACTAGGTTTGCTAACCTTATTAAGACTCCCTTAGCTTTTCTCAAAGCTGTTTCATCCGAGGAGGAATCCCTACATCCTCTTCAAAATTAACTTTAAATGTAATTTCGGGGGGGGGGGGAACCAGAATGACAGTTCTGCTTTTCACTGATAGTTCAGGTAATTTTTAGTAGTACATGCCTGTCTGGCTTTCTGAGAACATCAAAGGGCCCAGCAGCAGCTCTGTGAGGCAGAATGAGAACTGAAAAGACCAAAGGCATTGATCCAGATGTCTAGCATTAGAACATGCAATGCCCCACCCTCTTGCAGGGACAGAGAGTAGCCAGATAAAAAGAGAGAAGTGAACCTCTTGCAGGTAGCCAAAAGCCAACAGGAATATGGATAAGTGAAGAGACTGAATTGATAAGTGTGACAGTCTGCTAGGAAGAGCAGAGCATTTCAAGTGACAAGGAAGCAATATGTGAGTTTGCTGTCAGAAAGAGGGCTTTCCCCCTCGGTTCATATTTGATCTTCTCTTTGAGATGGATTCATGCAGTACTGGGTGCAGAAAGATCTGAAGTAGAGTACAAAATAGCTGACCTCCACGTCCCTGTAAGGAAAGACAAGTCTGTATACAGCCAGTGGTTTTCAAGTTCTGCTTTTCTGGGGGAGAAGACAAAGAGGCTATTCTCACACTGCATGAGAACCTCTGGGATTGGACCCAATCCTGGCAGGGCAGTGCCACCTAGCCCTGCTTTGGAACCCAGCTCTTTGTGAGCCCTTAACCCGGGCTCAAGCAAGCCCTTAAACTCAAGTGAGCCCTTAACCCAGGCTCTGGGATCACATGTTCACTAGGGGCATGCTCACTGGCATGTGCAGCCCCAACAGACACAGAAATGGGCACCTAGAGCAACAATCTCCTGGAGGAATCTCCCAATGCATTGTGCATGTCACATGGTGCATTTTGGGATATCTGGAGGCCAGGATGTATTGTCCGGGCCTCCAGAGCTCCGTGGTATGGCACAGATCGTCTGGGATCATCTGGGAGCATGGTCTGCACTCCCAGCAACAGACCAGCAGCACTTGTCTGGGGGGAAGGTGACCCACACCGCCACCTGCCTGGTCATGTGAACAACCACACAAGCTGGAGGGGAGGATCATTCTGCTAGAAGCCACCCCTCTTCTGCTCTTCCAGCCATCACTTTTCCCTTGTTCTCCCTCAAAGCTCTAATTTTTCATGGATGGGGCTTCAAGTATGACTGACAGCTGAGAAACTGTAAGTGGGAAACCTGGTAGAGCTCACTTGTACTGCATATTCATAACTTGGCAAAGAGGCACCTTTTAACATGTGATTCTCTTTATTTAGCAGGGGGAGAGTAACTGACCTTATCTGTCCCCAGCACAGTACCTCCCGTGACTGTTGCTGGTGTCTATCTTATGTGTCTTTTTAGATTGTGAGCCCTTTGGAGATAGGGATCCATCTTATTTATTTAGTATTTCTCTGTGTAAACCGCCCTGAGCCATTTTTGGAAGGGCGGTATAGAAATTGAATAAATAATAAATAAATAATAATAAGTGAGCTCTGCCATCATTTCACTGGAGAAACTCCTTTGATACTAGAGAGTATATAATCTTGGCATTACAAGTTCACAAACTTTCCGTCACTGGGTTGCCTCCCTGACTTTGCCAAGTCATGTAGTAACAGGTGCAGCCCTTCTATGTGGTGAGGTGAGATGATTGCCTCAGGCAGCAGATTATTGGGGTGCCAGTGAGGCAGCAAGATGCCCCCACCACTTCCCCACAAAAAGGGGGAAGGAGGGAGGAGGGTGCATACAAGGAGGAGGCAACATTTGGCAGCTGAGCACAGAGGTCCTGAGCTACATTGAAAGCTACCTTATACTGCCTTAGCTGAGTCAGGCCATTGGTCCATCTAGCTCAGTATTGTCATAATATTGTCAGAGAGTGCCTTCTTTGGTATGATCCCCACCGCATATTAAGGTCATCTGAAGAGATCTGTCTTCAGTTGCCACCAACACATCTGGTGGTGACTCCGATGCGGGACTTCTCTGTGGCTGCTCCTGAGCTGTGGAATGCACTCCTGGCAGAAATCCGTAATCTGAGTTCATTATTGGCCTTCCGGAGAGCCCTTAAGACCCATCTGTTCGGCCTGGCCTTCCAGGGTTTTTTAAAAACTGTTTTTAAACCATAAAGGTTTGGTCTGGGTTTTGAAAACTTTTGTTTTAATAATTTCATGTTGTTTTTACAGGTTTTATGTTGTTTTTACAGTTTTCGATTTTAACAGTTAACAGATTTTAGTGTTGTTTTTAATGTAAACCGCCCTGAGACATTTTGGAAGGGTGGTATAGAAATCAAAGAAGTAAGTAAGTAAGTTAATACATAAATAAAATTAAATAACTGATTGGCAGTAGCTGTCCAAGGTTTGAAGCAGGAGCTTCTCCCAGCCCTTCCTGGAGATGCTGCCAGGGATGGAATCTGGGACCTTCTGCATGCAAAGCAAATGCTCTACCTCTGAGCTGTGGCCCCATCCCCTAAGGGGAATATCTTAGGGCTGACAGAGCTTACATGCAGTCATCCATCCAAATGCAAATCACTGTGGACCCTGCTTAACAAAGGGGGCCATTCAACCTCACTCCTGCAAGACTAGATCTCCTCTCCAGAGCTACCACTGTGTGACAAGAATCCCATTGCCCTCCAAACTAGCACACAGAGCCCTAGCCTGAAAAAAATCCCATAATGGGCCACATTTTGCCTACACAGAAATATTTGTGAAAATAAAACAGAAGGTTTTGCGCATCCTTGCAATGGATGCCAGCCTCTAACTTCAACAGTTGATGAAGTTGTACTTGGATTGGGTCACTGGGCTTGAATCTGATTTCAGCCAAGCCTCTAGCTAATCAACTTATTTTTTTGTGAGCTAAGAAGCTTTCTGTTCAGTCAGCATTATCTCTCAGACTACTTCCAGCACTTTTGGGACAAGATGGCAAATAAGTATCATCTGATGATATATGGTGCTGTAGAGTTTTTAAAGTCAGGCCATGCGAAAGAAAGAAAGAGAAAGAAAGAAAAAGAAAGAGAAAGAAAATGGTTCATGTCAGTAGGGAGCTTTCAAAACAGTAGTAAGTAATATATTGGTTGCAGTTAAAAAGAGCATTTGGGGCCAATTGCAATATGTCAGAACATTCTCCCATTAAAGTTGTTAAGAGGGTCTTTCATGGGGTGAAGCCATAGGGCATTGGACGGTAGTAAATGCCATATTTGATCTCCTGATTGAAAGCAGAGCAGAGAAAAGGCTCCAAGAAACAAGGAAAAATACTTGCAAGGCAATTACCGTAACCTGTAACATAAATGCAGTTACAACTTTGGCAAAGAATCGCAACAAACCATCCACTGTCCCTGTGCTGTAATGTTATGAACTTTGTTCTATTAAAAAATGTGATCTGGGAAGAAAGTAGAAATTCATCTCATATAGGGTGCTCAAACTGTTTCAGAGATAAAAACCGTTCACACAACCTTCTTTCTCAGAGTCAAGAAAAGCAGGTGGAGAGGCAGACTCAGGAGTGTAAGGAGGCTGGTGGTGACCTGTGTGTGGCCGCCGTGGCCCCCTGGCCCTGCCCCCATGTCTGACATCAGATGCTAGCCATGCCCCCGTGCCTGACGTCAGACACGGGGGCTGTGGTCTCCCTCCCAAATGGGGCTGTGCATCCCCGTTTGAAAGAGAGATTGGCCTGATCTGTGTTGGGCAGCGTGGAGCGGAATGAGTCTCTGAAATCAGCCTGTGTTGCATTGGCAGCATGGCCGGAGCAATTCTCCCTACTTTAAAGGCAGGGAAAGCCACTCCTGGTCTCTCTGCCAATGCCGCGCGTGCCGATCTCTCTCCTAAACGGGGCCACGCAGCCCCGTTTGGGAGGGAGGGAGATTGTGCGTCGTCGTTTGGGACTGAAATAATGCCCCGCGTCTCATGTCAGATGTAGGGGGCGTGTCTGGGGCCACACTTGTGGCCCCTGATTGGTGGTGGCCCAGATTCTTTGAACTCATTCGCCCAATGGTGTCTCCGCCCCTGGGCAGGTTCCTACCTTCCTCCCTGCACACAATCACAGTTTGTAAGACAGCTCTACCACTCACCACAGCAGTGGGCAATAGAGCTGGGAACTGAAGGAGGGATCCCACCATTTCCCCACTGCCAGGTGTTTTTGCTGCCCTGCTGCCCAGGCAGCCTGAGTGTCCACATGACCAGGGAGTGGGGTAGAAGGACATGCACCTGCCCTTTTACCTCACTATCAGCCCGGATTGAAAAACCTGGGCTATCTGGCCAATGAGTCCCTGGATCGGTCCCGATCCCGTAAGTTTCCACAAGCAGCTCTACCTGGTTATGACTGCACTAGCCCAGACCTCATGGGCTTGCTTACACGATTGCTCATCCTGGGAGGACAACCCATGAACTTGCTTTGATTGACTTTGTGTGTTCAGAAAGTGAAGAAAGTGGAAAGAGAGTAAACAGGAGCATAACTATATTTCAACAGGGGGGCAAATGTCCCTGGACCCCTGAGGAAGGGGGCCCACTTGCTGGTGACAGCTTGCTCTTTGCTCTTCCCCTCATGCCTCTCTGAAGTAGAAGACGTTGCCTGAGTGGGCAGGGGTTTTTGTCCAAGGACCTCTCTAAACTTGCTCTGTCCCAGAGAGTAAACAACCGCTGCTGAGATCTGAAGTTTGTACTCACCTCATTTTATCCTGGGGCATGCTATTTTGCAAATATCAACAAAGACTATTATTGTCGATGATGGAGAGGAAGTTATAGTTTTCTTAGAATAACACAAAGACTTCTGAATGGATTGTGATGATTGTAGTAGTAGTAATAGTAGCAGAATTTGTAGCTGGACTTGTAGTTGTAGTAACTGGCAGTGGCCTCTCCAAGCTTGCAGGCAGGAATCTCTCTCAGCCCTAACTTGGAACCTAGGGGTGTGCAAACAGGTTCAACCATTTGGGGCTGAACTGAATCATTATCTGTTCAGTCCGACCCCGGACCGAACACCCTCGGATGTTTGGGGGTTGGCAAGCTTCATTTTGTTAATTTTTTTAAAAATGTTTTTTAACCTTTTACTCCCCTCGGGGGAGTTCCTAGAGGCAGCCGGGGGTGGGGGGTGGGGTCCGCAGAGGTTCCCCCTCCCCTCACCGGACTTCAAAATGACCCCCTCAGCCAGTTCGGCTGCTCTTTGGCCTGGCGGCCATTATGGAGGCCATGCGCCTGCAAGCATGCAGATGGCCTTCCCAGAGCGGCCCCTTCCCCAAAGGAGAACAACTTAACAACAAATTAAGTGCTCACACACGTAGTCTCCCATTCAAATGCAAACCAGCATGGATCCTGCTTAGCAAAGCAGACATGGTTGCAACCACAAGTCCAGCTTTTCTCTAATACTAACCATGTACATAGCACCTCTCAAGGAAGTTGGCCATCTCAAGTAGGCAGTGGAGCAACATCAGAGGGGAGGGGGAGACAAGAGGTGAGGAGAGAAGAATGTGAGCAAATGGCTTTTCATTAACAAAGAACATTAAAGATTGGTTACTATTGGACACAAGTATTAAAAGAATAGGTGGAAGTCCATGTGGAGAAGGTGGGTTTTGAGGAGAGGTTTGAAGAGATGGGAGAGATGGCACCACAAACAGGTTCAAGGAGAAAGTTCTATGCATATGTGGCTTTGGCGGGAAATGGAGAGTCCTAGGGAGTCCTTTAGGGAGACCATGAGACCTCTGGTGAGCTGAGAATGGTAGAGTTCATAGTCCAGGCTAACCCCTACCCATAGAAATCATTGTGCAGATAAAAATAAGAGTGGAAACTTGGTTGTATGAGCAGAGCCATTTTTAAATCTTTCCAAGTATATGTGATATGTGTGAGATAGCTTAATTCTTGTTGGAGATGGAGTTCCAGTGCATTGTTCTTTTGCACCAACTATCCTAATGACCACTCTCAATTTCCCCTCCCCCTGCCAGCCTCCCTTGATGCCCATACTGGCCGGCTGGCTGGCTCTTCGGCCTGTCCGGGCCTTCCCCCTCTAGCACGTCGGCCATTTTGGAGGCCGCTGCACATTTGGCCTCTGCATGACCCAAGCAGATATCTTACAGTGCTCACATTTAGTCACCCATTCAAATGCAAACCAGGGTGGACCCTGCTTAGCAAAGGGGACGATTCATCCCTGCTACCAGAAGATGGTAAACCCCTCTGTATTCTATCAAACAAAAAAACACAGGGCTCTGTGGTCGCCAGGAGTGGACGCTGACTCGACGGCACACTTAACCTTTATCACAAGGCTAGCTTTCCTGCCTGCAATAACCCCACACTCAGGAGTGGTCCAATATGCTTTGACACCTCAGGCAAGGCACAAAATGATGCCTTGCCCTAAGCCCTGCTGGGGGACACACACCCCTACCTTGAAAGCTCTAAAAGTGGATAGATGGGGGAGGGACGGTTGCTAACAGTCTTCTCTCTGTGCCTTTTTTTTTTCATATATGAGCAAAGGCACTCCTTCCAAAGTTTGCAAGGGTCAGATTGCTCCCAGAGAATTCTCTAGTGGCAACAGTGGGAGACATTTTACCTCCTTGCCAACACCCTAACAATTTGCCAGCTGAGGCAATTGCCAGCTTGCCCCATGGAAGAGCTACCCCTGCCTGCACGCTTCCTTCCATGTTCTTCCCATCTTCCTGACTTGTCTCTCCCTCCTCCCACAATGTCTGTTCTTTTTTGACAGGGTTTAATTTGATGGAGCTGTTCAGTGTGAGGGAGATATTTGGAATGAAGGACAACGGACCCCACAGCTCCTATGTCCGACTGGGGAGCTTCCCCATTGTGCAGAGAACAGAGTAAGTTCCACTTCTTCCCTTTTGCCTCCCTTTTGCTTGAGCACGTCTTGGCTTTGGCACAGTCTCTTTAAATCAGCGGAAGGATTATGATATCTGGACCAAGTCCTTTATCTTATGCAGTGGGATAGTTGACACAATTAGGCAGTAAGGCTTTTCTTGTGTCTCCTTCTCCTTCTCCTTCTCATCCTCCTCCTCCTCCTCCTCCTCCTCCTCCTCCCCCTTCCCCTTCTCCTTCTTTTTGGCAAACCAAACTTTTAAAAATTCAGTTGAAAAATAGCAATCCAAGCTACGCATTATTTGAATATGCACTCCCATCATTGGTTACACCATTGAAGTGGAATTGAATTTATTCTTGCCATTGGTTACACCATTGACTTCAGTAGGACTTCTGCATGAGTAGCTAAGCAGAGGACTGAAGGTTCAGAAAAAGGAGGCAAGCCAGATAACAGGCATAAACTAGATGTATTTAAGTCAGTGGGACTTAGGCACACAGCTAGAAGTTTTAGCTCTATTGGCTTCCATGGGACTCTAATTCCATTTCTTCCTTGTATTTTGCCCAAAGTACTGTATTTGCAATGTGGCTGTCTGAACTGGATCTCCTGAAGACAAGCTGTCAGCCCTTCTTTTCCCTTTGTTTTAATGGTTAAGAAGAATTCTCTCTCCCTCCCTCCCTCCTTTAGTTTCCTTTATCCCACCACTGCTTTCCCTCTAAGCCTTGTACTTTGTTCCCTTGTCCCTTTCCTTGGCCCGCTGTCTTTTCAGGCCTTCACCTAGACCCACATCTAGGATGACACAGTCTGGGTTTTCCTCCCAACCTTCCATTAAGGAAGATCATTAACATTTCAATTGCATAAGAGCCGGACGGACCAAGATGAACTAATGCTAGGACAGATCGAGCACCAAAGTACTGGCTCTGAAAATCAGTTAGCCCCTTTGAGCATCCCTTTTAAATGCTTAAAACCCCAAGGATGTTTTTGAGCATTCAACAGGAACAGGAACTCTTTTGTCGTTGAACTTTTTTAAAAAAGCTTCATCGTTTAACATTATCATTGGCCTGAATTTTATCTTTATCTTATTATTTCTTGTTTACACAGTCAGACAGGTGTGATTGACTGGTTTGTTTTATCCAGACATCGAGTCCTTCCCAAGGACCTGGGATGGCTGAGTATTATTATCAATATTGTTGTTATTATTATAGATATCATCATAGAATATAGGTTGTTCCCAGTAAAGTTGCTTTTTGTAATTGGCTGATGGTGATTTCTGTGCCCCCTTAATTGGCTGATGGTGATTTCTGTGGCGCCTTCTTCGTCTTCGTCGTCTTCTCCTTCTCCTTCTTCTTTCTATTATTTCTTGTTTACACAGTCAGACAGGTGTTATTGACTGGTTTGTTTTATCCAGACATCGAGTTCTTCCCAAGCACCTGGGATGGCTGAATTTTAATACTGTTGGTTATTATAGATATCGTCGCAGAATGTAGGCTGTTCCCAGTAAAGCTGCTTTTTGTAATTGGCTGATGGTGATTTCTGTGGCCCCTATGGTGTTGAGGTGCTCTTCAAGGTCTTTTGGAACTGCACCCAGGGCGCCAATTACCACTGGGATTATTTTGGTCTTTTTCTGCCACAGCCTTTCAATTTCAATTTGTAGATCTTTGTATTTTGTGGTGATGATGATGATGATGATTTAAAGTTTATCTTAATTTCATCTTTATCTTTTTATCTTCATCTTTCTAAAGTCTTTTATCATTAAACACTTTCTATCATTAACCCCCCACCCACAAGGATATTTTTAAGCATTCAACAGGAACAGGAACTCTTGAAAGACCCAATTGATGCTGAGTACTTCCTGCCAGTTCTCCCTCCTCTCGCTGCAAGGAAAGAATACTAGTTCACCTTGGGGAATAGCTAGGGGTAGTGTGTGACGAAGGCCGCAGTGAACAAAGGATCTCTTGTCCTTGGTTGCAATTTATGCACAGAGCATCATTTCATCCTGGGTACAATGGGACCTATAGTCAAGCCTTATGTGCCCCATCAGGAAACAATGTGAGAGCAATATTTGCCACTCACCAGGTTCTCCTGTTTTAATTGGTATCCTCTGCCACCTGCCATCCCCTCCCACTTCTCCAAGGTGAGGCTTTTTTTTTTTTTTAAGAAAAAGGTGTGGGGGGGGGATTGGCAGGGAGGGTGGGATGGGTCATGAGCCCCAGTTCATGGAGTGGTGGCTCAGATGGAGCTGTGCTCACTCTGAATTGGGCTGCTAGAATTCCAGCAAGGGTGGTTGCATAGTTGACAATTTCCACTTCAGAGTCTGAACCGTTTCCTAACTTGAGGGCCTATGGCTGGAGTGGAACATAAAACCAGATCTGCAAGGTCCAAGCCATGCACTTCAGCCACTCCAGATCATGTCAGCCAGACATCTTCCTCCATGGTATAATGTCAGGCTGGTTGCTTCTGGGAGGAGGAAACTGTTGCATAAATTATCTCTGTACAGTGTGGCCCTTGGTTGTGGAAGCCAACATAAACAGTGATGTTTCAGCAAGCCATGGAGGTCTTTGCTGTTGCCTTAGTTGCCTACTCGTTTGGGAAGTTTCACCTGCTCACTTTCCAGTTCTCCGTGCCAGACTCCCTGGCAGCAGCAAGATGCCAAAACATGGTGAATTAAAATACCCAGTGGAAGATCCATCAGAGGTGTCTGTTTGGCAGCCAGCGTAGTTCCCTGCAAGCTTCCAGGTTTTTGGCATTTAAACCAGAGCAAGCAATTCCCCCTTGTGTCAACGGAAAAAGTCCTCCAGGGAAAGGAATAGCAGGAGCCGGTGTGTTCATAGCTCTGCTCCTTCCAGATGCTAAATAGAGCAGGTCATACACACTGATGCCATTTGGAAAATCTAGATAGGATTTTCAGCATCTCTTGTATACATCTTTTTATTGTTCATGGATAAGGAGAGCTGGTTTGTGGTAGCAAGAGCGAATTATCCCCTTTGCTAAGCAGAGTCTACTCTGGTTTGCATTTGAATGGGAGTCTACGTGTGAATGCTGTAAGAAATTGCCCTTAGGGAATGCTCTGGGAAAGAGCACCTGCATGCAGAAGGTTCCAAGTTCCCTCCCTGGCATCTCCAAGAAAGGGCTGAGAGAGATTCCTGCTTACAACCTTGGAGAAGCCACTGCCAGTCTGTGTGGACAATACTGAGCTAGATGGACCAATGGTCTGACTTGGTATAAGGCAGCTTCTTGTGTTCCTAAGGCTGCATACTGACAATCGTTTTTTTCAGAACAAATGTGGTAGAAATTGTTTTTACCACATTACATGCATTACCTTAATTCCCCATCCTACTATAGAGCTGGATTAGATGATATTTTCTCCAATCCAGCCCGTCACATGAAGGGGGCAAGCATATATCTGCTCTGATGGACCATTGGACCTGCCAACCCCACTTCTCCATGCATCCATGTGGGGAAGGAACATGGCACACACATAAAATACTATGCCAGCAGGCCAAAATAATTAAATGGTCCCCAGAACAATCCTGTGATTGTATTGTATTTTAGGCTACCTTTTATATTTTGACTTTTATATTTGTGGCTTACAAATAATATAAATGTCAATCGATAATATCACAACAATGCAAGATGAATCAGTAACAGCTAAAAGCAGACACAGGAGCAAATACAACCAGGTCCACAGTGACAGCTAAAATGTTATCCCCCAAATCCTTTCATGTTCCAAAAAGCTGAAGGGAGAATGAAGTCTTAACCTGCTGAGAAGACAAGTTTCCATGAGGGGTGTAATGATAAAGGCCCTTATCAGTGGTTGTGAAATGGGCCTCCATCACTCTTTGCATATGGAGCAGAAGATATTGTAAGGCAAGAAGTCTTGGGAGCAGATGGTCCTTTAGCTACCTAGGATCCAAGTTATTTTTGAACCTGGGGATGAATTGGAAGCCAATGCAGTTGACCTGCATGATTTTCACTCATACCCAAAGGCTATATTAGATTCACCTATGCATGGATTTGTGGAGCTGGTGAAGGCGGAGCCACCACACCAGGTAGGCAGAGAGAAAAGGGGTAATGGGTGATCTGGTCACTGGTCAAATTGGTTGGATTCCAAAATCTGTTCGGTCTGAGTCTCTGGAAGAGTATTGCCTGTACACAACTCTTCTCATTTCTTTCTCTCCCCTTCTTCCAGAGATGTCTTCCCGCAAGGCCTTCCTGATGAATATGCCTTTGTAACCACCTTCAAGTTCCGCAAGGCTTCCAGGAGGGAAGACTGGTACATTTGGCAGATCATTGACAAATATGGCATCCCTCAGGTAGGACTCTTTCTTTGGTCTTTAGGGAGTTCTGCTGCCGTTTCCAGTTTGCCCCATTGCTTTGTCACCTACTACTGCCCTCTGCATACAACTCTGCCTTTTCATTCTCATAACCAGCAATAAACTTTGAAACAAGGATGACAGTTATGTTGGGTCTGGAAGGGGTCAGCTAGACTTGGAAAAGAATATTCTCCAGTTCAGTTTTTTTAATTCTTCACTTAGAAGGGATGATAATATTTGGCACAAATATTCTTCAAATCCCCCTAATTCTCATCTCTTAAATTTTTCCTCTGCTTAGCAGAACACCGCACCCTCAGAAAATCTTGTAAGGCAGGTAGAGTTGCCTGGAAGCAGGTGGTCCTTTGCTTATCCAGGGCACAAGTTGTTGAGGGATTTCATTTCCCTGATATGTGGAAATGACCTGCATTTGCCAGTTGGATCTTCCTACTCTAAACAGTGACAATTTTTATGGGCTTGTTCTCACAACTGTATGGGGGTGGGCTGCAGGGAAGGCACACTTCTACCTCATTCTAGGGATGTGCACGAAGCTGTTCGGAGGCCCTTTTATGAGCCTCCAAACTGGTCCAAACACTAGCCGGTTTGAATGTTCAAAGGTGGGGGGGGTCGGACTTTAAGGGTGGGGGAGGGTGAACTTACCCCTCCCTCTGCTTCCCCCCCCAATGCTCAGTTTTTGTAAAAGCCTTCAGTGAGGCAGTGTACCTCCCTGCTGCCCCATCCCCTCTTTGGCCAGAAGTGGCCGGAAGAACCCGGTACATGTGCCCAGCGTGATCACTCACACACACAGCAGGGAGGTATGCTGCCGCCCCGAAGGACTTTACACAAACCGAGCGCTGGTGGGGGTAAAGCAGAGGGAGAGCTAAGTGCACCCTCCCCCACCCTTAAAATCTGACACACACACACCCCGCTTTCAAACCACCCCCACCCAATTCCATGCACATCCCTACCTCATGCCACCCAGACGACCAGAACTCTATGGTAAACCTAGGAACTGGCCGCCCGGGAAGAGTTTTTATTGCACTGGTGCTGCAGACTACTCAAACAGATAGGTAGGATGGTTCTCTTTGTCTTCTACCTCACTTTTAACCTGGGTAGCGGATCTGGGCTTGAGAGGCCTCCAGGTTCCCCAGATGACCACAGATTTCTGGGTTAATTCCGTCCCACCCAGGAATCCACAGTTGTGAGAACAGGCTCTGTGTTGCATTTAGAATCTTGATTTTGTTTTTGAAGGTATCAATCCGACTGGATGGTGAAAACAAAGCCTTGGAGTACAATGCAGTTGGATTGACCAAGGATGCAGTGAGAGTGGTATTTCGAAACGGTCGTGTCAGTGACCTGTTTGACCGCAACTGGCACAAGATTGCTATCAGTGTTCAGTCTCAGAGTGTATCCCTCTATATCGACTGCAAACTGGTTCAGACGCTGCCTATTGAGGACCGAGAAAATATCGACATTCAAGGGAAGACGGTGATTGGCAAACGCCTCTATGACAGCGTGCCAATTGATGTAGGTACCCAAGATGTAGACTTGCCTATCAGGGACAGGGGCCTAGCTCGGTCACTGACTTTGTCTTCTAGAACATTCTGTCATCATGCTGTAGTTGTGGAATCTCTTTCCTCATTGACATGATTGATCTAGAGGGCTGTCAACCCATCACAGATGCTTTACTGGAACAATTGCAGCTGTTTAATTGATGAATTAATAAATTTAAACAGATGTAGAAACTGCATGCAGAAATCCTAAAGAAAGGGAACCGCTCATTAATGTCTGTTTCAACACATTTGAGAGACCGGAATTGTCCTGGCAAAGTGATATACAGAGCCAACACATTTTTGAAATGAACAAGTGGAAGAATGATCACTATGGTGAAAGATTCAGATTAAAAAGTCAGAAACAGGCAGAGATTTCAAATGAGTACCAGCACTATCAAGAGCAGGACTTGCGCTTTTTGGAGGTTCGGTACTTTTGATGAAGGAAATGCTTGGTGTTTTATGCTCCCAAACCTTTCCTTCCCAGGCTGTATCCCATTCCTCAATCCCAGTTTCCACACACAGCCTAGGATTATTATTTATTATTATTTTACATTTTATATCTCGTTCTTCCTCCAAGGAGCCTAGAGCAGTATACTACATACTTAAGTTTCTCCTCACAACAACCCTGTCAAGTAGGTTAGGCTGAGAGAGAAGTGACTGGCCCAAAGTCACCCAGCAAGTATCATGGCTGAATGGGAATTTGAACTCGGGTCTCCCCAGTCCTAGTTCAGCACTCTAACCACTACACCACGCTGGATTGTGTCCCTTGCCTTAACTTGGGATGCATTACATACTCACATTCTCCCTGCCTGTTGGGTGTCACAAGCTCTTAATGGATCTTTGTTGAGATGCCACCTATGTGCAGGAAAAGTTTCATATATGTCCATCATGCACCATCCAGATTATTGTATGTCAAAAGCATGAAAACAAAGGGGAGAAAGGTGACCTACTATCCTTCCCTGAAAAGTGACTGTCTTGATTTCCTTTTCCCTTAGTTTGACCTACAGCGGATGGTTATTTACTGTGATTCACGACATGCTGAACTGGAAACATGCTGTGACATTCCATCTGGGCCGGTACGTTTAAATGTATGCCTTTGTCTAAGGTTCAGTATGTGTGTGTTTGGCAAGCACAACATTGACTCATCATTGAAATCTATTCTCCAAAATGAGAGGTGCTGAGTTTATCTTGGGATATATTATATGTTTGATTTATGAAACAGATTTAGTCAAGAAGCATTAAACTCATAATTGTTGACACAGTTTTTACTCAGTTTTGATGAAGAAAAACCCCAAAGATATGGAGAAGTGAACAATGGCTGACATCCAGACAAATTATGATATATGCATTATGGGGGAAGGAAAATTTTAATCAGTCTCCCCTTCCCACTGAAGCAGACTTCAGTGCAAATATGTCCTTGATGGTTGCACAGCCCTCAGGTACACATTTGGGATACACGGTGGGCTTTAGAAGGAAAGGGAAATGGACAAAAATTGTCCTTTTCCTGTAATTTGGACAGCTTTAGCAGCACCACTGCTAATATATATATATTTAATCTTCAAACACATCATCTTAAATATATGTGTTAAAAACAGAGCAATGCAACATTTTTTTTTAAAAAAAAACCTAGCAGTTTTAGTGGTTTAGAAGCTTTTCCTGAAAAACTCTCTGATTGTGTGGTTATCCATTTTTTTGATTGTGTGGATATTTAGTTTTTTAAAAATTGTGGACTGTTGAGCACCATTCTTTCCCCCTCACCTTTGCTGTTTTGATACCATTTTTCTCTGGCTGCTGCAGCTTCTTCCACCATCCGGAATAAGTCGCACAGGTAACCCCACCCAATCAGAGTTATAAATTGAACAGTTTAATGTCACAATGCTAATTCACCAGTCAGGTTTATCTCATGACAATAGCAATAGCAATAGCAATAGCACTTACATTTATATACCGCTCTATAGCCGGAGCTCTCTAAGCGGTTTACAATGATTTAGCGGTTTACAATGATTTAACATTCTGGGTACTCATTTTACCGACCTCGGAAGGATGGAAGGCTGAGTCAACCTTGAGCCCCTGGTCAGGATCGAACTTGTAACCTTCTGGTTACAGGGCGGCAGTTTTACCACTGTGCCACCAGGGGCTCTTTAGTTTCCCATTGACAATGACAAGGGGCTCTTTAGTCTCCCAATGACAATGTCATTGGGAGAAGTGCAGGCAATTAAGAATGAGGGTGCAAATGAGGTCTGAACATTTTTGCAAGGAGTGTTGAAAAATCATAGAACGTGGAAATGTCTGTGGGAATGCTGAAAATATTAGTGGAAAATCCACCACTTCATCTGGTGGCAACCTAGGATCGTTCCTTCTCAGTTGCTGCTTCTAGGTTGTGGAACGCGTTCTCTGTAGATATAAGAGGACTGTCTTCTTTGGGGGCCTTCAGGAGAGCCGTAAAGACCCATATCTTCAGCCTGGCTTTTAATGATATCTAGTTTTAACCTTAAGTGTAATGCAATTTAATCTGGTTTAAGTGTTTCTGAATTTTAGTTGTTTTATTTGGGTTTTTAAAAATTAGGACAGTGTATGAATTGTAGGGGTGGGCAATTCGGGTTTTCGGTGATTTGGTTTGGGACCCGAACTGAATCACCCCCGTTCTGTTCTGTGCCCGAATATGGGCTACTCGAATCACAACTGATTAGGTTCGGATTAAATCCGAATCTGAATCGATTCAGGTTAAAAAAACCAGTCCCAGGGGCAAAATAGTGGGGTGGGGTGGTATTGCCCAATGGGTGGAGGTTACCACCCAAATTTCAGGGGGATTGGGCAAAGGGCTGATTTTTGGGGAATTTTTGAAGTTTTCATGTCTTTGGGGCAGGTTGGGGCAGAAAGTGGGATCTGGGCCAAAAGAGAGGGGTGAGGTAGTAGTGCCTAATGGGTGGAGGCTACCACCCCAATTGCAGAGTTATAGGGCAGAGGGCTGATTTTTGGTGAATTTCTGGAGTTTAAGCGTTTTTAAGGTTTTTCCCCATTAGGTAGAATGGGGAGTGTATCGCTTCACGTCGGGGGGAAAGGGGTGGCCTAGAGTGGTGTGGGGTTGGTGGTACTGCTGGGTAGGGGCAAGGAAGGTACCTGAATTTTTTCAAAGGATTTGGGCAGAGGGCTGATTTTTGGCGAATTGTTGAAGTTCACGCGTCTTTAAGGTTTTTCCTCATAAGTTATAATGGAGCTTTCAGCAGCCCCATAAGTGCACTTGGGGGGTGCTGGGGTGGCCCAGAGCGAGTGGTGTTGTAGTGCACATAGGGTGCCAACCACCTCCATGGGTTTCTAACCCATGGGGTACAGGGTTCTGTTGTTTCTGAGGTTTTCTGAGTGTGGATTCTATGATAGCAAATTAGAGTGGATTCATGGTGTCTCATTGAAAATCTCATTTGCTATGATAGAATCCACACTCAGAAAACCTCAGAAACAACAGAACCCTGTACCCCATGGGTTAGAAACCCATGGGGGTGGTTGGCACCCTATGTGCACTACACCACCACTCGCTCTGGGCCACCCCAGCACCCCCTAAGTGCACTTATGGGGCTGCTGAAAGCTCCATTATAACTTATTATGAGGAAAAACCTTAAAGACGCGAAAACTTCAACAATTAACCAAAAATCAGCCCTCTGCCCAAATCCTTTGAAAAAATTCAGGTAGCTTCCTTGCCCCACCCTGGCACTACCACCAACCCTACCCTGCTCTAGGACACCCCTTTCCCCCCGATGTGAAGCGATACACCCTTCACAGGGGAAACCTTAAAGACGCGTAAACTTCAGAAATTCACCAAAAATCAGACCTCTGCCCAATCATTCTGCAATTGGGGTGGTAGCCCCCACCCATTAGGCACTACCACCCCACCCCACCCTTTTGGCACAGATCCCACGTTATGCCCCTATCTGCCCCAAAGACACTAAAACTTCAGAAATTCACCAAACATCAGCCCTTTGTCCAATCCCTCTGTAATTGGGGTGGTAACCTCCACCCATTGGACACTAGCACCCCACCCCACCCCACTATTTTGCCTCTGGCACCCGAAATTCGAACAGACGTCACATCCAACCTTTTCGCATTAAAGTCAATGGGATGCAAAAAGGCGGGAAATTCAAATAGACGTCATAGCTCAAAACGGAGGGGGGAAAGAAGGCAAAAAAAATGGAGGTCCGAATCACCCGATTTTTCGGGCCCGAAATTCGGGTGATTTGGCTCGTGCCCGAAATTTCTCAGATCTTTTCTTGGGTGATTCGGTTCGGCCCCAAATCACCCGAAATTCACTGTTTCTAGCACAGATTGTTCTGTGCCCAAAATGTTTTGCACATCCCTAATAAATTGAATGAATGAATAAAGTAGCTTTCAGTTCAGCTCTAGTTCCAATGCAAATGATTAAATGCAGATATTTATAAACACACATTAACTGACTGTGCTGTCCTGGATTCAGTGCATAGTGACCCACGTTACGGAAGCTCCTCCCCAAGATATAACACCTACTCATGGAAGTGAACATATTGGAAACATCACAACAGTCAACTGTTCATGTCCGCCTGGAGAAAAGGTTAGGAGAGTTATTTGTTTTGGAAAAGTGTAATTTAAAACATTGCCAGTTATTGGCTAATACTAGTAATAATATTATTTAATATTAAAATCATCATCATCATCATCACTGGGGGATAATAATAAACAACTAAGGGGCTGTTTCAGGCCATTGCCACTTCCTTTATAATTGAACCCATCCCTGTCAACCTCCTCTCATATGGAGACTGCCTTCTGCAGAGCATGGACTGGGTTATGCCCTACGATTGTGATCTTAAGTACCCTCATCTGGAAGTAGGTCCAATTGAAATTAATGGAACATTCTTCCCAGCAAACATTATTAGGATTATGCTGAGAAGTGCCAGAAAATGAACAATAAGTGTTTTGTATATATAAGACTGGAGTCTTCAGTGTGCAAAGACTATGGTGTGTTTGAATAATTTTTGCTGCGTTTATCCTCTGACTTAATGTTGCAGATACCAAGACTTCCTGTCCCAAAGTCTAACATACTGTGCCAAGATAGGCCATTTAGTGCCCAATTATGGATTGTTTCTGCCTAGAGAATTATGGAACTTTCCAGGTAAAAAGTGGCCCAATCCATAGGCATGCATTGAACCCAGCGACTATGAAAACCGATATTGAGAGAGTCCTATTGTCACTATTACCTACAGATCCAAATCCATAGCTCTGTAGACAGATCCATTGCTAAAGATTCAGATCCAGATCCAGATCCAGATCCATAACCTGGTACCAGATCAGCTAGGTTATTGGGTGTTTCCTTGTGGTTGGTTGGTTGGTTGGTTGTAACACATCAAAGAGATGTGTTGTAGTGTTAGCCAAGAAAGACTATTTCCTAATCCAAGGAGTATATTATCTAGTTTGACAGTGTGGAAAGAACAGTAGCAGAGGAAATGTAAGACTAAACAGTGCTAAATGTGAGGAAACACAATTATATGCTGTGGCTGGGAAAGGAAACTTGTTATCTGGTTCTAACACAAAGTGGAAGCAGAACTGGGAAGTGTTTATGAAGGCAAACATCACTGGTATTTCAACACATGGTGACCTATATGAGCCATTTTTGTCTGTGGAACACCCCTAAGAGTGTGCTGGAAGCAATGAAAAACCACACTGATACAATCTGTCTCATTTCAGGGTGAGAGAGGTCTGCCTGGGTTTGAAGGTTTGAGAGGCCAGAAGGTCAGTGCTGTCCAAACGCTTTGCTTTTAAATCTAGATAAATTCATGAAGGGTATTTTTTTGGTTGCTGCTGAATTCCATGAAAAATACAATTCTGAATGAATTTTGTGGTTCTTCCAGTGTTGAAATTTGGTTGGGTGAGAGGGGTGATGGAGATATACTTGCATTTCTTCTAAATATCCCATCTGTTCATGTGTTGACTACAGTTTCTTACAGTCTTGTAAAATTATAAAGCCTGGGGTAGTACGACACAGCCACATTTCTAATTGTATACATTCTGTGGTGTGTGTTCTGTAATCTACTGCAGTTTAATCATATGACCCTGCCTTGTATACAGTACCCAGATGTTTTTGCACATGTATAGGATGCCTGAAAGCACATGCCCAGGAGTAGTGATGTGCACGGACCGGTCCGGAGGCCATTCTACAGGCCTCCGAACCAGTCCGGACATGGGCAGTTCGGAGTTCAGGCAGATTGGGGTGGGGGTTCCTTTAAGAGCAGGGGGAGGGTTTACTTACCCCTCCCACCACTTTCCCCCCTCTGGCGCACGTATTTTAGTCAGTAATTGGGGCGGCAGGATACCTCCCTGCCGCCCCTTCCCCCGCTCAACTGCAAAAGGCTTCAGGAAGCCTTTTGCGCGTGCGCACGTCACGCATGCACTTCTCGTCTCTGCAACGTGCGGTCACACGCGGTCACACACACATGTCGCAGAGACGTGAAGCGCGCACGACGTGCTCACACGCAAAAGTCTTCCTGAAGCCTTTTGCAGTTGAGCGGGGGAAGGGGTGGTAGTGGGGTATCCTGCCGCCCCAATTACTTACTAAAATATGTGTGCCGGAGGGGGGGAAGTGGCAGGAGGGGTAAGTAAACCCTCGCCCCACCCTTAAGGAACCCCCACCCCATTGCTGGACCAGAGCTCCGTGGTTCTGTGCACACCTCTGCCCAGGAGCTGTGACTGGCCATGGTTTCTAGACACGTTCAAAGCTCATATTGTTACATACATTTCCCAACCACACTGTGGGCCACACTGTTCATTTGAACACAGCCCCAACACATGAAGCAGGCAGAGATGCGCCAAGAGCATGCCCACCCTGATGTCATTGAAGGATGTCCTGACATGCTGTTAGGATGTCTGTCAATCATTCGTGGGGACTATTCAGCCTCTACACTGTTGGGAGTTTGCCACAGCATTGCCTCAGTTCTTGTACTAGACATGCTTGTCTGTATGTTTTGTCTTGATGCATTGGCTTTGGGGTGGAATCACAGTCTGAGGTGCTTCACATGACATGTGTGAAGTGCCTGAGGGGGTTCTGCAGGAAGAGCGGGCTTAGCCCGCTCTCCCTGCAGATGAGCAACCGCTTGTAGCTGGGTGGCCGGATTGGCCTTCCACACAACTGCTGGCTTCATCACGGAGCCAGCAGGGGCTGCAGGGATTGGGGGCCATGTGGCCCCCGGAGTTTCCAGGATGCCCCACATGAGTGCATGGGGCATCCTAGAGGGACCCCTGAGCCTGGGAGGCTGCTTGCAGCCTCCCAGCCGGGGGTCTACTCATGTGTCGCCGTACACAACATTGACACAGGAGCAACCAAATGAGGTTAAAAGAGCTCTCACTCCATTAACCTCATTTAAGGGGAGGGTGGCTTAGGTGGGCTAGCTGCCTTGGGCGCACCGGGCTCACCTGCAAGCCCAGTGGATCCCACGACAGCCCGCTTTCCAGTGATCGTGGGAATAGCTTCCTTGTTTGCTTCTTCCTTGTTGACTTGGATTCAAGCCAAGAGGTTCCCTCTCTCACTGCATAGGAGACTGTTAGGGCTGGTTAAGAGAAAATATGGAACCGCAGGTCCAGTTGAACTCACGGTTCCACGCCCCCTCCCGCTGCTCTCCCCTCTGCATTCACAGCGACTGCAGCCTTGCTGAGCTGTAGTCATTGAGACTGCAGAGAGAGATAGGGGAGCTGGCTGTGTGGGCTTCCTTCTTTCCTGAAGGACAGCCCACACAACCAATAGAAGCTGGAATGAGGGAAGAACTTTCTCCCTCAATTTCAGTTGGAGGCAAAGACAAACGGTTATCCCAGATCAGATGTAATGAAGGCACCACCGAAATGCAGTTATCGGAAGTATAACTTACTTCACACCGAAGGTAACAAATGGAGTTAGCTTAGGGAAACCGCACCATTTATTCTTTTAACTACAGGCCCCTGGGTTCAGACATTCAGTTAGCCAAACCAGAGATGAATGGACCTCTGGTCTCATGTTTCACCTGAACCCAGCTTTTGTTTATTGTTTTCTTAGCTTTTGTTTAATTAGTAATAAATACCAAACTCTTGTTTCTCAGTTAAAGTAAGCTTCCTGTGTAATCACTTATACAAGATAAGTAACTACTCTGCAACATAAACACATGCTCCAAACCAGGGGCGTAACAAGGCTGGAGTGGGCCCAGAGACAAAATTTTAATGGGCCCCTTGCTGATACACACACACACACACACACTTCACATGTGACTTGCCTCTGGGGGGCCCCTCGAGGCGTGGGGGCCCCCAGGCAGCCACCTCCCCTTGCCTAATAGTAGTTATGCCCCTGCTCCAAACCCCTATTTAACCAGGGTTTTAAAGCATGTGTTTCAGGGCTGTTTGGATGAACAGCCCCTACATGTGATTGATGGATACCCCTACAGCACACTGGGACATTCCTCAGCTGACATCAGGGCAGGCACACTAATGGTATGTTGCAACCCTCTTTGTGAGTGTGGGCTGTGTTCAAATGAACCGGCCCATTATGGATCTTTGTCAGGTTCTGCCTATACTGGGGCTCCATATGCTGCTGCCCCTTGTGGCAATTCACTGTACTGCAGCAGCTCTTGAGTCCTCAGAGTTGTAGCCTCACCCTTCCCAATGAGACCAATCATAGGTTCTCTTCCCAAACAGGCAGATTATTGCTTTGAAACCAGACTTCCCTCAGTAACAACAGCCTTGTTCAGATCTTACAAAATCACTCTGTTGTAGTTGTGTACAGTGGGGCATAGGGAGAGGAAGTCCCGCCCCCCACTGTGTTGGTCAGCAGTGTGCCCCTCCATGCACACTTACAGTGGGGCTTGTGTGAAGAGGGGAGAGCTGTAAGCATGATGGTGGATGCTTCCATGATTGTGAGATTGGATTGATGCAGCAAGGGAAGGATTTCTTCTCCCTCCCCTCCCTCCAGTACATGGCTACTACAGCAGGGTGATTTTCTAATGTCTGATTGAGGCTAAGGTGTCCATATTGTGGTGCATTTGTTTCCTGCTTGCTTCCTTGAAGTATTTGCTTGACCCCTGACATCAAGGACCTCAAGTTATCAGTTGTCCTCAAATCCCTGATTGTCTACTTGACGTAACCTCTGCCCTGATTGGTTTCCAAAGAAGAAAAATACCACCCAATGAATGAAGTATAAAAAAATACCAAAAAAAAAAAAATGGTAAGCAGTATGCATATCAAATATCACTTCATTAATCACTTCATTTTTGACAAGGTTTCCCAATATAGCCTCGTTTCACAATAAGCTTCATCAGAAGTACATGATCAATTAATTATAGGTTTATCACGGTTGTATTACATAATTGTTCATGTACTTCTGATGAAGCTGATTGGTTTCCAGGCTCTTTCAGCTTCTAACCTTGTGCCTCCTAATGACTTCTGCCTTTGGCTCAGCCCTGACAATCTGTCACAGAGACTGTGTGGGGACTAATCTGTTTATATCATTCTCCAGCAGAGTTGAGCATAAAACTGAACTGGTAGGCAAAGAGATGTGCTTTGGGAGCCATGTTACCTGTTCATCCAAAGGGGTATATAGCTGCATCTTTCTTTGAGCTGCAAAAGAAACCAAAGGACGGGCCCTTGTATTCCTTTGGGTCTGTAAATAGCAACTTCCCATTTCAATTGTGTCAATTTAAGTGATGAAGGCCCTTTTGTGGAATGACATGAGAAATTACTGTAAGGAGGATCTGTAGGCTGGCAGCAATTGAAAACTTGTGTTTTTAATGACCACCATCCCCCAAGAATATGGATCCATAGCCAGCTCCAGAAATGCTAATGCATATCCAGCTTAATAAAACTGAAATGCAATTCTGTAACAGAGTGACTTGGTGGAAATGAACTTTAGAAGAAAGTTACATTAAGAAGGCCCCAGTCATCATAATCATTTATTTACTGTCTTTGACCAAAAAGATTAAAAGAATAAATTAATAAAAAAGAAGAAAGAAGAAGAAAAAAATTAAAAAGATTACATATATATAATTAAAATATTAAGGCATTAAGACACACAGTACTATATAATCAACTATTCCTTTAAGATTCGCAATCTAGTGGCCACATAACAATATTTGGCTACTGCATAAGAAGTTGTTGCACCTTTATCAGCCAGTAAACATGTTACAAGATTGTCAGATTGTCCCTTCAAATCATTCATCAGTGGGCTAATTAACTGATACCTTATCTCCTGATAGACTGAACACTTTGACAATATGTGGGCCATGGTTTCAACCGCCTCACCACAGGGGCACTTCCGCTTTTCATATGGTAATTTCACATATTTCCCATAAAGCTTCACTGATGGGGAAAGCATTAAATCTAGCCCTAGAGATGCCCATCAGAATTTACTTAAGGTGATTGTGAATAGATATGTTGCCAGGGCAAGGTCCACCTTAGTATATAAAGATTTGTAAAAAGATGGCAAACAAGCCTTCTCGTTCTGGGTGGCTATATCAAACAATCTTTGTTGCACCATTCTACGGGCCACATTCTCACCCCACTCCAGGAATAAAGCAGGTGATAGCCCACTTTGATGGAGTTTATCGGTTATTTTATGGCACCAAGATGATTGAGGCTCAACCGAAAGAAATTTTGGAATAAACCCTGCCGGATGAAGATGGATTTTGATCCAGTAAAATATCATTAATAACCAAGCCCTGGATTCCAGTTTAAGTATACCCGCTTCAAGGCGGATCACTGAATTGGGGACACAATTAGGCGCGCCGAATATAGATCTCAAAACGTTAAAGTTGGTATACAGCCCCAGTTGTACCCCATAAAGAAGTGGGGGGGATCACTTTGGCCATGTAAAGTTTAATGGCTGCAGGAATGTATTTCCCTCCCTGAGACCAGAAGAATTTCAAAATGGCTGCAATACTGCGCTTAGCCATGTCTATCACCGATCTAGTGTGAGCAGTTTTATGGCCATTAAACTGAAAAACCATTCCCAGATATTTAAATTGCTTTACTTGATCTATTTTGTGTCCTTCAATTGACCAGTTAAAACACCAGTCTCTGCTACTAAAGTGGACTATTTTTGTTTAGAAGGCCCCAGTATCTGCTCTAAGATTGTGCCAGGGGAAATGCTTAAACCACAGAGCCAACTATTTTCTACTTATCTATTTAGTTGTGTTGAGTGGTTACTCTGACGGTACCAAGGGAGGCTTTCTAAAAAGCATTCCCTCCCCATCTTTTTCATCTCTTGACAAACCTGAAAAACCCAAGAGCTGGGATAAAGAGTTAGACCTGGAGTGGAGTGGCCTCTTCCTTTTTGGAGGTCTTCAAGCAGAAGCAGAGCAGCCATATCTTGGAGATGTTTTAGCTCTGGTACTGATAATGTTGCACATATCCTATGTCAAACTTGGGACCTTTATAAGGGGAACAATTATTTTGAGGAAGAGCTAGAGGTTAGTTGTGGAGCACATATGCAGAAGGTCTTGGGTACAATTCTTGGCATCTCCAGTTAAAAGCTTCCTAAGGAACAAGGCTGGAAATATAGCCCAGTCTGTCTGATAGATTAAACTACACTAAGAACATCACTATGCTAGAAGGTCCCGTCCAACAGTCTGACCTGAGTACAGAGTAGCTTAATGTGTTTTATTCTTATCTAGTTTTCTGGCTTGGAATTTTCTTTCCTTTTGCAATCTAATTAATATAATTTGCGGTGGTTTCTCATTCTAATGAATTGCAGACTCAACTGTGGTGGGGGGTGGGGAGAAGAAATAAAGTATTTCTCCCCCCCCACCGCCTTTGCTCTGAAATCTCTGTGCTCACAAATAAGTTTTGACTTAAATTACTGGTGGGCCTATAAAAAGTGACAAACTAATTTCACTTTAGACTCCAGAGCTAATACTCTATTCCTTTTGTCAAGGGAGAAATTGGGCTGACTGGACTTCCTGGCCCAAAGGGAGAAAAAGGAGAATTGGTAAGAAAAGTGTTTTAATTGCTTGGTTTTCAGATTTTCAGATTGTGATTTGGATTGTGTACACCGCCTAGAGATGTCTATATCAGGCAGTATATAAATATGATGGATAGATAGATAGATAGATAGATAAATGTATTAGAGCCCTAAAACACTAGGTTGTTTCCCATCCCTATCCTAAACAAGTGCTTGGAACAATAGGTTGCATTCAAGTAAACCAATTATCAGAACAGCCCTTTGGTTGACTTACTTAAACTAGATTCTGGATCCATGAGTAAACATTTTCCTGTGGATTGTAACTTTGTCACATGACTTATTACAAATCCGCTCCGTGGAGGCCTATGTTCCCTTGGATCGTCCCACTGCCTTCAGCTTGTTCAGGAGCCAAGAACCTTCCTTCTTCCTTCATAAGGATTGTCACATTCCCAGCTCTTTTGTTTACTCTCATGCCCCCACTCGAGGACATTGGAGAGGAGTGGTGGGGAGGGCAAGGGACTTACTAGAAAGTGAGGAGGCGTCTGAGGAGGAACAGACCAGTGTTTTGAATGGTGAAGTAGTTGAGACAGGCCAGGGTGAGTGTTTGTCACAGAGGGGGCAGCAGGGCTAGGTGATCTTGGGAGAGAAGGATCAGGATCTGAGGCAGAGATGGAACAGCCACTATCTCTTAGAGGATGCAGGCAGGGAAAATGTCAACAGCAGTTGAGGGAATTATGGAGAAGTTGTCAATTGACAATAAGACAGCAGGAGCTGGATTGAATCTATGGCAGCTGGTGGGGGTGGAGTGTTGATTAATTGCATGTGACTGCAGACTATAAATTTGACAGCCTGTGCCTTGAACAAACAGCTGGGAACAACAAGTCTAATCTGCTTTGAGCTTTTGTCGGAGAGTTTGTGACTCTGGAGTGGGCATCTGAAGTTTTACTGGAAAGCCTAGATTATCAGATATGCACTGGGTCTATGGTGCTTTCAGTCCTTGTTTCTATAATCATAGTGAGACTGTTAAAACTTATCATTTATCAGTAAAGCGGAAACTAGAGCTACAATTCCAACTGGCTGTTGTGTCAGGGGCGTAGCAAGGTTGGAGTGGGCCCAGAGACAAGATTTTAAAATGCCCCCCACCCCGCCGCACTGAAGCTCAGCTCATGAAGTAATGAAATCTTAAATGAGGCTGAATAGTGGTAACAAAAAGCATAGTAAAATTTATATACATATACATATATATACCCATGTGCCACAATAGAACATCATCCTAAATTATTTTTTTAAAGGTTTTGTAAATTGTGGATGATGCAAGTCATTTAATGGTACTAGAGAAAGACATGCTCTTCTGGTAGCTCCAGGTCTTCACACTCACATCAGTTTCGGAGGATGAATACAACTGAAGGCAGTCTGGGTGGGTGTGTGGCTGGGGGAGTCAGTCATGTGACTTGCCTCTGGGGGAGGGGCCCAAGGCAGTGGGCCCTCAGACAACTGTCTCCCCTTGCCCCATTATAGTTACGCCCCTGTATTGTGTCATAAATCTTTGGTCAACTTCTTCAGTAGAGTGAGCTCGTGACAATTACTTAAGAGAGCCCCTTCTCTGTCATGAACCCTGTTGTCTATTAAGATCCTCTGGAGAGGTCCGATTACAGTTGCTGCTGGCTCATTTGGTGGCGACTCGGGACCAGGCCTTCTCTGTGGCTGCCCCAGGGCTCTGGAATACGCTCCCTGCTAAAATTCTTCTGTTTGTTTTTAGGAAGACCCTGAAGACATAGCTCTTTCCCCAGACTTTTAATTTTAATCTGCTTTTTACTCACCAAGATTGTTTTTACCTGTTCTATGAATTTTATCTGTTTTATATTGTTTTTATAATAAACAATACCTGGAGATGTCTATATCAGGCAATATAGAAATAGGATAGATAGCTAGGTAGGTCTGTGTGTATATATATATATATATAGAGAGAGAGAGAGAGAGAGAGAGAGAGAGAAGCAGTTCAAATGAACCTTTGTACACTCGTCCATGCTTACTGTTAATCCCAGCTTCCTTCTCTTCTTTTAGGGTGGAGGAGCATTTGGCAGAGGAGAGAAAGGAGGAAAGGTATGGCCATATCAGAGCTGGATGTACAGTAAAATATGCACATGCTAACTTTGCATAGCTTATTCTGCCCACCACGATGAGGAACAGAGACCTATGAAAGACTCTGCAGATTTATCCCTCTTGCCCTCATAAAATCTTGCTCAGTGGTTCCTCTCTGAGTTTCTAAGATCTCATCAGGCAGCTCGCTGTGGAATTTCACAACTATTTTTACAATTGAATGTGATGGGATAATGATTCCAATGTCCAGTACCAATTTCTGTGCTTGGGTTTGGTGTTCTTGGAATCTTGAAAATGCTCATACAAATTAGATCATGCATATATGTGAACAGATTATTCCATAGCTTGACATTTTCTTTAGATCCAAGGATGTTGTGATCTGTGTGGATGTGACCAAATGCAATAGGTCTTTGGGAATAGGCTGCGGAGGAAATTGGCAAACTTACTTCTTGGGTCAGCAACCAACACACTGATCCATTAACAAAGAACCTGTTTAAGTTAAACCACTGCTTAAACAGTAGCTCAGTGGTGATGATGATTTTAAAAGGACCTTCCCCTTTTGCTAGTAACTGCCCGTGTATTCAAAAGGCTCTCTGAGGAAGAGATTAAATGTGATGGAAGCCACAAATCATTGATGATTATGTGGCAATTTTAGCCATATTGTGAGAAACATGGCCATGAACATCCATCTTAGGTTTCCACAAAATAAACCTTTGGAAAATATTCTAACATCCCAGACTGAAAACCCATTACTTGAGAGAAGGATTGCAAAGTGGTAACCCTCAGGCCAGAACCAACCTTCAGAGAGTGGTGTAAAACAAAAAAGTGCCTACTATTTTATTGAAAAGGAAAATAAATTTGCTTCCAATATGTCATCCTCAGATTACTTTGGGTGACAAACTATATTTCTCCTCACATACTACTGCCTGAAAAATAGCATGGGTTCTGATAATACAGACATTGTCACCCCAAGCCTTGAGTTTAACTTCCAAATAAGTCCTCATAGGATCCCAACCTAAAAGGAAGTGCTGAAGGTGACAATTTTGCAGTCTGGTTCTGTGTATTTTTCTTTGGCAGTAAATCCTATTGATTTTAATTGGAATTATTCCCAAGTAAAGTGTGTCTTGACTCACAGCCCTGGGCTTCATTAATATGATGCCTTCTATAGGGTGGATGCCACTGAACAGCCTGTCTGAGAGCTATAGGCCACCTCCAGCCTCAGAGGCAAAATGCCTCTAAATGCCTGTTGCAGGGGAGCAACAGCAAGAGAGAGGGCATGTACAAACCTCTTGCCTGTGCGCTCCCCAGAGGAATATGGTGAGCCATTGTGTGAAACAGGATGCTGGAGTACATGGGCCTGAGCCAGCAGGGCTGCTCTTATGTTCTGCACGGTGAGCAGAATAACCTCTTCTGCATAGTGAGCTGTTAATGGAGCTGCCTGGGATTATTGGTCAGCACCCCAATGTTGGGGCTTTGTGGGGGAATTAGCTCTTAATGGGGCAGCTCCATGTCAGTTTTAATTTGTGCATACATTTGGACTCAAGAAATGACTGTACTGAGACAAGATTTAAGTTTCAAAATGAAAGAAAGATATTTATTGTAGGAGGGGGTACCAAGGAGAGAAATATGTGCTTAGAGCAATATTATTATCAACAATACATTTAGCTGCAATGAGGCATTTTAGCCTAGAGTCCTAATTGTGTAAGTTCCCAGGTAGGCAAGAGAAAGAGGCTTTTAGAGATGTAGGGCAGAGTTTAAGAAAGGGGGACAGAGATAGAATTTGGGCCCAAGGAGGGGCAAAGGCTCATATCACCTGCTCTGGATGGAAGACTCTGGGGACCACTGATGAACTTTGCTCTATAGGAAGAGGTTGGGCCAAGGCAGGTGCAAAAAGGTTGGAGAGGTTAGTCATTGGAGGTGATTCCAAGAGGGTGATTCCTCCTTGGACCCAGCTTTCTGGGTTAGCAAGGAAGACTGGACAGATCAGACTAGGCAACAAAGCCACTCTGGAAAATGGCACAAAATATTGAACACCACCATGTGTGGGGGCCAGTAGACAGTAAATTGCCCAAAAAGCTGATGGAGTCCCAAGTGAAGCATATGAGGGAACACACTGGATCATGTAATTGGGAATCCTTATACCCAAATACATATCTTGGGGGTAAATTCCATGTGACCCTAGCTGTCTAACAGGTGTGTTGGGATGGACCGGCAAGGATCCCATTGTTGCAGATCTCTCTTCTTGAGTGTAACAATGTGGGAATAGCAGAGGGATGTCAAGGCTTTTCTCATGAAAACAGAATGAATAGATGTGAGAAGAAGGGAAATCATGCATAAACAGAAAAGTTCAATAATCTAATAAGTATTTTGATGGGTGCATCTCTTAGGTTCGTATAGCTTGCTCAACCTTCTTTGTGGTCCGTATAGCTTGTTCAACCTTCTTGTGCGCGCAGGGTGTGTGTATGTTCTTCTTGTTGAGCTAATTGGCACATTCTCTGACTGCTATCCTTTTTGTGGAAGGAGGAGAAACACAGGGTGATTCACCCTGAGTGCAGAGTAGCCTTGCTTTTAGTTAACTTCTGGGGTCTACTTAGAATTAGGCAGGACGTGCATCTGCTCTGCTTTACAACTTGCTTCTTAGGAGCCAAATCTAGAGACAACTGGCCCACTGTCACTAAGTGACCTGTCCCCATGTGTATAAACAGATAACTCATGATGCTGTGATACTCCTGAGCATGTATAGAGTGAGATCTCCAAGCCTGGAGACTCAAAAGATGAACGAAGGGGACTCCTGGAAGTCTACAGAAAAGCGCTGCTGGTAACAGAGCAGAGACGCAGGTTGCAATGGCAACACATGGAAATGTGGGATGCATAATTTCCCTCTTCCAAGTAGACAGTCTTTCCATCCTAGAGGCACCAAGCGAGGTGGGTTGGAAAGCAAGATGTAGCAATGGGTTGGAAAGCGACTATATAAGGTGTGTATGTTATAGAAGGGAATATTCAAAGGGCCGAGCTGCGTGTGAATGACATACGGATTCATCATAAAGCACAGCCTTAACACACAAGACAGTGCCACCTAGGAACTGGGTGCTAAGTAGCTTGTACCAGACGAAGAGGGGTGAGTGGTGGTATCGCCAGTCTTTCGTAGGCAGCTGTAGGGATCAGCCTGCAAGTTTGAAAGAGCTATGCAGAAGCAAATTGCCTGTTCATTCCAAGGCTCAGTTGAATGTTAGCACAATGTTTTAACCCTCACTATATGTCACGTCATCCTAACTATTGTTGCGGTCATGGGGTACTTTTGTATCACACACCTGGCAAAGGAGGCAACAAAGTGCTCACCCAGCTTGAAATCGACTCATGCGAGGGTCCCTGAGAACAGGGAATGGGCGGAACAGCACTTTAGAAAACTCCACTGTGTATCCTTCTACTCTACAGCTCCTTCTGTGTTCCTTATATGTTGTTCATGGTACCAAAGGAGCCACAAAAGCTCATATCTATATACCAAGGGCAGAGCGGGGAATATGAAATGCCACCCCACCACAACGTCAGAAATGAGGTAGGGGTGAGATGGCATGACATCCTGGAAACAGACAGGCCAAAGTATCTTGCAAAAACGTTGCAAAAGCAAGAAGTGAGGTGGGAGTGTCAGGAAGTTACCAAGGACACCAGGACAGGTGTGCTGATAGGGTTGCCAGGGTCCTGGATTACCTGGGACATCCCATTTTTCTTAGGGGCAATGTTCGTCCCATCTGAGAAGCCATTTCCCCTGTATTTTGGTTCCGCCATGTGGAGATTGCGCCCCAGGAGGAGGAGCGGCACATGTGGACAGGCAAGGAGGCAAGCCGAGCGAAGGCAGGAATAGCAGGCAAGGCCACACAGTGAGAGTGAAGGGGGTCCGGAGGCCAGGAGAGGCTGTGGGCCAATGCAGGGGCATGCATTAAAAAAGCACTGCCACCTTGCTTGCTTGTCCGGGAGAGCAGCAGCAGCAGCAGCAGTGAGCTTTGAGATATTGTCATGGGAAGGTCGCCTGGCAGGCAGGCAGCATGTCAGGGAAGGAGTTTGCTTCCAATGTCCATGCACTTCATTACAAGGAGCCCACTGAGGAGTACCGCTGCACAGAACTTAGCATGCTCCATGCTGCAATTCAGGTTTGGGACAGTACTGAACTGTTCACGATGGGAGGTAGGAAATCCCCAAAGTAAAGGGTAAATTTAGACTATTGTAAACCGCTCAGAGATGTAAGTTTTGGGTGGTATAAAAATATGTTAAATAAATAAATAAATAAATTTTATTGAGTGGGAAGCAAGATCAGAGCGTTCCCCTGTCCCGCCGCTGCCACGGGTGCCATCTTCTCCCAGCCATCCCGCAGCCAGTCCCAGAGCTAGGAAGGCCAGCTAGGGAGCACATCCTATTTGTCTTGCATGCTCCCTCCTGCCTTTCTTCCCGCCGTGGAGCCCTGAAACTATTGAGCTAATTCGCCCTCTTCTCCTCCACTGTTCTCCACTCCTGCCCCGGGCCAGCCAAAAACCCTCCTTGCTCCGCAGAGGCAGAACTCCTCTATATGGAGTTCCCGCGTGGGGCCAAGCCCCACCCCAAGACTACCTCCCCCAACATGTCCCGTATTCGGGCAACAGAATGTTGACAGCCCTAGGTCTGAATGAACTTTGAATGCACCTTGAACTACATTTGCAAAGTCTGGTCAAACATGTCCAGGCAAGTCCTGGTCCATTTATGACCATGAGACCGTGGTAGCTTTGCATCTAAACACTGGCTTGTCTGGTGTGAAGGGGCGTGTGTTCACCTCCCAGTCCCTGCTCACCCACTCTCACATGGACTTCCTGCCTGGCTCCTGCTTTGCTGCTTGCCAGCTCTTCCTACATAGAGAAGCAGCAGCGGTGTGTGGGTGGAGGCAGAGGAAGGAAAGGAGAGGAAAGATGGGGCTGCTCCCAAGGGCGGATAGGCCCATGTTCTTGAGACACCCTGCATCTAAATATGAACAACCCATTCACATCTGCGATACAAAGTTATCCCGGGCACTTTTTCATCCACAGAGACCAAACACTTTATGCCAATCACGTAATATTTTGAAGCACTGAGGTGCCAGAGACAATGGCCTACATCAGGGGTGGGCAAACGTTGCCCTCCAGCTGTTGAACTACAACTCCCTTCATCCCCCGCTGCCTGGGCATGATGGGAACAGCTAGAGGGCCACATTTGCCGACTCCTGACCTAATAGGACCACATTACAAAATTAAAAAAAAACTTTTAAAAAACCCTTTGCATTGTTGTGCAAAATGTTCAGCAGGGGTGACATTAATCCCATGACTGCTTCTGAGGGTTAAGAACTGGGTTATCAACCAGATTACCTTGAAAACTTGCCAAGAGAAAAGTTGTGCCCAAGAACCAGATGCTGCTCCTCAACTAAATGGCCTTGAGTGGGCAGCAAAAGGCCTCGAATGAGTTGTTGAATTCAGAGCATCCTGCTGTGTGCTTATGTTCTCCTGCCAGTAGAAGGCTCCCGGGACTGGCATTTCTTAGCCAAAGCAGCACTTTTGGCACATCAACACTTTGAAAAGATGTACACCTGCCGGCAACATTTTGTTAGTGTCTGTTTGGCAGGATTGGCATCGGTGCAGCCGTGCTTGTGCCAAGTGCTGCTACTGTTTTACTTGGCAAAGGAAATGAGCACCTTTTCAAAAGGCAAAGAGATGTTGGATCTATGGAGCATTCAGCTGCTAACTGAGCAATGAGGCACCTTTTAAAAGTGGTGATTCTTTTTACTTAGCAGGGGGAGAGCAACTGGCCCTATCCATCCTCAGCATAGCAGTCCTCTGGTGGCTGTTGCTGGTGTTGTGAGCCCTTTGGGGACAGGGAGCCATCTTTATTGATATCTATGTAAACCACTTTGGAAACGTTTGTTGAAAAGGGGTATATAAATATCTGTCATATCCATATTCAGGTGTAGCTGTAATATAGGTTTGGTCTCACCATTTCTCTGGTTCAGTTTGATCCCCTCTGCCATCACATTTGACCTGTTCTTTTGCTCTGGCATCAGATGTGTTTTCTGCTTGTACAAGAGCTTTTTATTTTCTAGGAAGATGCAGAAACGCTCTGATATGTTCTGCTAGACTTACTGGAATTCTGAATGGTGTTCTCTCAAATTTACTTAAATTACAAAGTACTTTTTCCCTTATGCTTTTAATTTTTGCAAATATCTGCAAAAGAAGACACACACACACACACACACACACACACACACACACACACACCAATGACAAGGAAAAATGCAGTTTGCAGTGTGCAAAATGAACATCATAAAAACTCATCTGGCATTTCACTGCTGCCCTAGCAAAATTAGTTACATTATCTCCTTATTACTCTTTGCAAGTAAATAATCTAATTTTGCAGATTAGATTGCTGAGCTCAGCCCATCAGTAACCAAACGGCTGCCAAGTAATAAAACATAAACAAGCCAAACAAAAACCTGGTGGCTGAGAAAGTGAAAGATATTCCTTGAGTTTTGGGAGCCAGACAATGGCCACATTCATATTTAACACAAAACTAGAGGTCTCTTCACCTCCGGTTTCACTAGCCACACATCCGAATGCAGGCAACCACAGTTAGAGCCAAAAATGAACCCACATTTTCCCTCCCCAGACTCTATTTTGTACCTTTGGTTCTCTCTAAGCTTCGTGGCCTCCACCTCTGGTTTGGCGGTGCCAGCGTTACATCCAAGTGCTGGCACGGCTCCTAGCGTTCTCCCAAACTGGAGTTGAGGGAGGAAGCTCCTCCCTTTCTCTGGCTGCTATTGGCTGTGAGGGTTGACCTTCATGAAAAAAGGAAGCCCACACAGCCAACTCCCCCACTGCAAAGAAACTGCAGAGAGGATGCTCTCCAGTACATCCATATGCAGATGGGAGAGCAGGGGGAGGGGGGCACTGATGTCACCCAATGTCCGAAGGCGGCCAACCTGCTTCTCCATGCACTGAGAAGCTGCTTCCCACCACGTCCCCTTCCCCCTGGCCATTTAGGTTATTACTTCCCCACAGCAGAGGGGAAGAGGAAAGTTTTGAAGATGGTGCTTAACCTCAACTCCAGCTTTTAAGCTCCACAATTTGTGACTCCTTTCTGCCATTTTGCAGCTCAAAAAGATGGTGTGGGGAAGATGTGCAGGGCCACACCAACTCTGGAATTGACTTCAAAGGAGACACTCTGAGGAGTGTCTCACTAACCAGATGAGGTTAGGTGGAGAGAGCGGGCTTAGCCCGCTCTCCCTGTAGACGAGCAAGCCTGCAGCCCTAGGCAGCTGGATCGGCTGCCCACACGACTGCCGGCTCCATCACGGAGCTGGCGGGGGCTGCAGGGATCGGGGACCACACGGCCCCCGGAAGTTCCAGGATGTCCTGCATGACTGTGCGAGGCATCCTGGAGAGACCCCCAAGCCCAGCCTCCCGGTTGGGGGATCTACTCGTGTGTCGCCGTGCTCCATGGTGACACGAGCAGAACACTGAGGTTAACGGAGCAATGAACCGTTAATTGCTCCATTAACCATGGCTCCGTTAAACATGCTCCATTAACCATGGCTAAGGGGAGGGGTAGTTTTGGCGGTTCACTGCTGGGAGCCCCGGGGCTCCCGTGGCAGCACACGCTTGCCAAAAAGCAAGCTAGGCTCCCTTAGCCTGCTTTTTGGCGATCATGAGAATCGCCTCTCTATTTTTTAACTGCCTTGCCATTTGAATAGCTGCCACCATAAGCTTGAAGGCAAAGGTGTGGGTTAGTTCTGGAGGCCGATGCTCCCCACCCCAACTTAGGCTCTGGAGAATGGGCAGCCCTCAATAATTCTCCATCTTCATTCTTTGGGCTGATAATAGTACAATACAAACAGTTACTGGCATCCTGACGAACTTACTCAACAGACGTCCCATAAAAATGAATGATAGGCTAGTCATGACTAACATATCCTATTAATTTCATTGAGTGTACCATTCAGTAATTTAGTCTAGATGTCAGCCAGGGAGAGGAGGTTATAGAGAGCCTGATTTTCTTCCAAGCCTGGCTTGGTGAGAGGTTGGGGTGGGAGCTCAAATTGCCATGTGTGCACACATGTGCATGTGATTGCACATAGCTTCCTATCTCCTAGTGTTCTTAGTGGAGGGAGGAGGTGATAAGTGGAAGCTACATCCCTCTGATCAAGTCCTGTGAATTATCACTTGTTCAAATGTTACTGCAATTTGCCATGCATTGGGGATCGTTGATATCCGTAAATGAATGTGATGTTTCCAGGCGGAATTCTGTAACTCCCCCTCACCTCTGCCACCTGGTTTGATAGTGGTAACAACTCAAAAAGTGAGATGTCTATAATTCAGTTCAGTTCAGTTTTATTTGTTTAAGCTATGGGCCATAACAAAGTTCAAGATCCAAAATACTGCAATCAATTTAAGCATGACAAGAATTAAAATGTCAGAAATCATGAAGCTACTACAATAAAACATCAGAAATCCAATTTACAGTGTACAACATGAACATCATAAAAACTTGTCTGGCATTTCTCTACTGCCATAGCAAAATTAGCTACATTATCTCCTTATTACTATTGGCAAGTAAATAATCCAATCTTGCAGATTAGACCAATGAGCAAAACCCATCAGTAAGCAAGACAGCAACTTTTTCTTAGCATATTCAGAAGTGGAACGTATCGTGAGGAATTTTCTCTGGTGCATCCTCTCTGAGAACACAATCACTGAGATTAAAATAAATATTATGGCAGCTAACACCCCTCTAGAATCACTGATGTCTCTTGTATCCTAAGAAAGGCACATAAAATTTGGAAAGATGACCTGCTGCTTGTTGATGCTGCCTGTTGATGAAAGATGCTGCTGCCTGTTATCTGGGTGGGTTGCACAGAGTTTTTTGGCAGGCAGGGCTGGGGGGAGATGATAAAAACTAGCAATGCAGGTGATCCCCATCTGCAGATGCAAGGCCGGCTGCCCTCCTCCACGCCCCCTCGTTGAGCAGATGTTCTCAGCCCTTTGGGTTCCCTTGGGCCATCGGGGCCATGAATGATGGGAGGTGGAGGCCATCCACAGCTGGTGCCCAGCTTGAGAGAACTTCTGCTCTCCAGGGAGACAGCGGCAGGCACGCCTCGTCCAGACCAAAGGGCAAGGTTCTGGTCCCTCTGCATACATCCAGAGATGCTCTTCCCGCAGGAATTTAGGGCTGAAGTTCAGGTTCTCCACACTCCCTGGGGAGGGGGGGAGGGTAATCCTCTTTGGTCTGTCTTAGGTGATGTGGTCGGCCAGCAGAGGATGTCCTCAGGAGATAATCAGAGCATCAGAGGATGTCCTCAGGAGCTGGCTGGCTTGGGTTCTTTGAACCCATTCACCCTATTATAGCCCCATCCCTGCCACTAGCTCAAAGCCATCACATGTGTGAATTTGAAACAACTGCCCTAAGTCTACAGGGTGCTTTCCAGTTCAAACCCTACAACAGAGGTAAAATGCTTCGGCTTGGCAGGATCGTATTGAAAACGATCCCCGGAATCTCAAACTCCTTCAATGGGAAAATACAGCTACTTCTTTGTGACACACATGCAACATTGTAGCACTATATCACAAAGATCAAATCTGAAAGAAGGCATCAGAAATGTGAATGGAAATGTCAGTGCAGGCTCTGCGGTGTCACAACACTGGAAGTATGGAAGTACACTTAGCATATGTGTAATGACACTGTTGTAGGGTTTAATCTGGAAGCACGCAGGTTAGTTCATAATATTGGCCCTCTGTCTTTTTCTGAGTTAGGTCCGCATATTTATCTTTCCTGTCTTTGTTTTCAATCCTAGGAATAATGCACAGGTGAATTCCAGTGGCTTGGATCCTAACCTTGTGCTCCTTGGATGGAAGTCCTTCCATTCACAGAAGGAGTTTGGCTCCTTCCGTAAGCAGAAGTCTCCTTCCATCCCTGGAAGAACTTCTGTTTGCAGAATACAAGGTTGGGATCCATAACTTGAGAAACAGCCTTTGTTCTAGGCCTCTGTTTTTCAGAGCATTAATTCTCTTACTCAAGAGGTGCAGTTTCATTCCTAGGTAAGTTTAGCAGAATAAACAAAAATGTTGTAATTGCAGGGTTTTAGTTTTATTCACTGGCTTCTGTGACCCAGAATAACGAGCACATAATTGTTTCAAGACCACATAATTGTGTATCCCAGCCGCCGAGCTCTCAGCACCACAGGAATCACAGGCTTGCTTGCTTGCTGCTTGATTTTGCTTTACATCACTTTGCAGAACAGAACAGCTGTTCCTGCTCTGCTTCCTTGCTTCACTGAAGCAATCCTTTTGTGAGGAAGCACTGACATCTACTGGCTGCTTCAGTGCTGTGGAAGAATTTTCCACAGGCAGTTTATCAAGGGCAAATTGGGAAGGAGTGAAATAGTCCCGTGCTCTTAGGTCCATTTTATCTATACCATTGTAAATCTTTTTGAGGAGATGAGGTGTATCTGGAATGAGCTGCAGTCCATGAATCTCCAATCCTGCTAAAGAAGAAAGAGGGATGTTTTTACCATTCACTTCCCAGTGGCAAGGAAGGAGGAGGTTGTAGTTCAGTGGAAGAAGTGGGTTGTAGTTCACTGGATTGGCATGATGGCTTGGTAGGAGGGAGAGCAATTAGCCATGGCTGACTTGCCCATGGCTGAAATTGCCAAAGAAGCCACAGTACCGATTGCCACATCGACATCAAGGGAGGTGACTTCCCATCACTGATGCCATGGCACCAGACCCAGGGAGGCCTAGGTGTCTCATGGGATTTCCCCATAAAGTGTAGAGCGCCTGTGGCTTTTGGCTGCCTATTTAAAGCCAGTGAGGCTGCAGGCTGAAGAAGAGAAGCCCAGAAATCAAGTGGCAGCTACAAGCTCAAACCTAGTACAGTAGAGAAGGAGACTGAGTCCTTGTAGAACTTTCTCTCCACCCAGATATAAGGCCCAAGGGGATGCAGAAGCAGCAGCATCACCCCAGGCCTGGAAGAACCTGGCCAAGCAATGGCTATTTCCAGGCAACTTATGTTAAGTGTACATCTGCTAAAATTTATTTATTATTTTATTTAATTTATATATTGCCCTTCCAAAAATGGCTCAGGGCAATTTATATTAAAGAAAAGACAATTAAAATCAACTAACAGTTAAAGACAAAAGCTGTAAAAACAACATAAAACACAATTAAGAATAAAAACATTTAAAACAGTTTTAAAACCCTGGAGGACCAGGCTGGACATTTACAACAATTTAAAAACCCTGGAAGGCCAGGCCAAACAGGACTCTCCTGAAAACCAATAATGAGTTCAAATTATGGATTTCTGCTGGGAGTGCATTCCACAGCCCAGGAGCAGCTACAGAAAAGGCCCAACTCTGAGTCGCCACCAGACGTGCTGGTGGTAACAGAAGATGGACCTCCTCAGATGACCATAACGTGCAGTGGCGATCATGCAGAAGAAGGCACCCTCTAAGATAAAAATGCAGAACATGTGGTGCTGCACAATATCCAGGAGACATAAAGGCCTGGTTCACACAATTGTTCAATTGTTTGAATCTAGATTTAATTAGGGTTACCGGCATTAGTATAATTGGGTGAAATTACAACAAGGGAGGAATCTCTTATTTATCTCAGGTCACAAACCACCTTGTTGTGGAGTCACACAATCCTGTTACTATTGGTAACCCACATTAAACTTAGATTTGAACAATTGTGTGAACCAGACCAGAGTATTCCAACTCTGGGATGCAGTTTCTCTAGTGCAGAAGGTGGGCTCTGAGAAATGGATAGAAATAACATGATTAAAAAATACTTAATAATTATGTTGGGAACATAAGGAGGAAGCCCCTGTTGGGAGTAGTTTTAAGGATGCTGGGCCCAAGGCTGCAATTCTTTGTACTACTAACTCAGGAATTAATCCCACTGATTTCAATGGATCTTGCTTACAAGTAAGTGGTGCACAGGATGGTGCCAGAGGGAACTTTTAGGATCCAGGATAATGAAGAAATTTGGAAGCAATGAAGCTAGCGTAGCATTAGGTCCAAGACAGAGGCAAAATGGAATCAGGTCAACAACAGAATTTATACTGAATTCGGTCCAGGGACACCGAGGCAGAAGAATGTGAGAGAGGACCCACAGAAGACACTTTTTTCAATTTCTCAGTGCCCCTTCAAGTTAAAATTGGCAATGTTGGATGCCTATTTGTCATCAACGAGAATGCTTTTGAGTGTGAGAGCACTGTAAGATATTCCCCTTAGAGGATGGAGTCACTCTGGGAAGAGCACCTGCATGCCTGCATGTAGAAGGTTCCAAGTTCCCTCCTTGGCAGTATCTCCAAGATAGGGCTGAGAGAGACTCCTGCCTGCAACCTTGGAGAAGCCACTGCCAGTCTGTAAAGGCAATACTGAGTTAGATGGACCTATGGCCTGACTCAGTATATGGCGGTTTCCTTTGTTCCCAGGGGCGGAGCCACCATAGGGCGAATGGATTCAAAGAACCTGGACCGCAGCCATTCAGGGGCCACGCCTCACGCCCCAGACACGCCATCAGATATTTAATCATGATATTTCTATACATTTCTCAGAGTCCACCTTCTTCCTCTGTACTAGAGAAACTGCATCCCAGAGTTGGAATACTCTGGTCTGGTTCACACAGTTGTTCAGATGTTAATGTGAGTTACCTCGCAGGCATGATTTTGCTCCCAAACGGGGCTGTGCGGCCCCATTTGGGAGTTAGAGGGGCCAGCACTGCATTCCCATTAAAACCACCCAGAGATGCATGTTTTGGGCGGGATAGAAATATTATAAATAAATAAATAAACCAGGCAGGGAGAGTTGCTCCGTCTGCGCTGCAAATTCGGCTAAATGCTCCCTGTGCCAGACATCAGACGCAGGGGGCAGGGCTGGCGAGGGGGCCATGGCAGGGGCAGGCTCCCTCCGTGCCTGTATGCTCCTATGCCCCACGCACCCTGCTCTGCTTTATCTTGCCCATCCCTATATTAACCCCTTAATAAAATGCTGGATAGTAAGACCATTCGAAGTGTCAGCTCTCCAGATTCCATTCTTTGACAACTTTGTTTTTGGTGGTTTTTTTTTTTTTTTTTTTAAACTCCAAGCCACCTAAATCTAGTATTCATAACTAGTTTTTAGTTTACATAACCGGAAGCCACATTTCAACATTGCATTACTGGAACAATGGAATAATTTCAAATTATGTTCCTATAGCTATGGAATTTCTCTGTAAACCAATACATGTCAGGATAATTTGTGTTAGAATCCCGTGTCCAGCCCCTGGCTACTTCCAAATGGTTTCAGCTCTCCACTCAACAGATGTATTGCCATGAGCCCTGGTACAGTACAAGAGAATTGCCCATGCCCATTCATCAGGTCCATATTCATTGTAATGAACTCTTTTTCTCCTATCTATTCTCCTCTCAATGGAGGCTCAGATGGCATTTGTGTTCCTTACTTGCTTAAATTGGAATAATAAAGTGCAGGTCCTGGAGGGAACATCTCCTCCTCCCCCCTGCTGCCTTTTTGACAAATGTTTTAAGGCAAACTATTAGTTGTGATGGATTGCTTTACCTCTTGGAGAAGCTCAACCCACACTTTGGCAAGATGTATGCCAAAATATTAATAGAGGCTTAATCTAATTAAGCTAATAGATTTTTACACTTGGGTTTTCAAGAGGGCAATGATTTGTAGCTTCTGTGTGGTGGCTTCAAGCATTCATCATAAATGTTTACCACAGTGGTATCAGCAACCTGCTGTTGGGTTAATAATAAGTGCATTTGCAAGTATGCCTGTAATTCTGGAGGAAAGAGAGGAAGGAAGGAAGGAAGGAAGGAAGGACGGAAGGAAGGAAGGAAGGAAGGAAGGAAGGAAGGAAGGAAGGAAGGGGAGCTGAATTAGTTCACCAACTTGAAATCTGGTGGGAATCCTTTTAACTGGAATGTACTTAAGAGTCAGTTGCTGTCATGCCTATGAATGTTCTCATATTCTAAGGGCATCCTAAATCTATATTGTTTTGATCTGAACTGGGGGATAGTTCCATGCCTATGCTCCAGTGCTTCTCAGTTAAAAATACCATGTTACGCTTCCCACTTCTCCAATTGGTGAGAACCATCAAGGACAATGCTACCCAACTTTCAGCTTTCCCTTGAAGACAAAACAGCAGCAGCAGCAGCAACAACAACAACAACAAGAACAAGACAAATATTTAGTTTTGAAAACACATTACATAGAGGAATAATAAATAAATAAGATGGCTCCCTGTCCCCAAAGGGCTCACAATCTAAAAAGAAACATAAGATAGACACCAGCAATAGTCACTGGAGGTACTGTGCTGGGGGTGGATAGGGCCAGTTACTCACTCCCTGTTAAATAAAGAGAATCACTACTTTTAAAAGGTGCTTCTTTGCCCAGGTAGCAGGTTCACTGGGCAAAGATGTCCAGAGATCACTGGAGACTTAATGGTATCCTTGTCATATGTAGTTTATTTATAAAAAATACAAGCTGATCAAGAGGTGTATCAAGCTTTGTACAAAACAGGGTAAGGTAGGGTTGAGCATCAAGGTGAGGAGTATGTGCACTCCTTCAAGGCCTCATACATCACACTTGCTTCCCAGAGACAGCACCCCTCTACCCCATTAGGCATGTCTAGCTCTCAGCTCTGCACAACTTCTGTCTCTCCCAGGGACTGCAGTCTCTTTTGGACACACAGGCACACACCTCCCTCTTATATCAATCTGTCTTCTTCCAGGCTATGAAGGCCTTCCAGAGAACTCTCCCATCAGGATACCCAATCGAGCGCTTCTGTCAGATCCTGGATTCTGAGCAGGCATTGCCATTGGGAAACCCTAGAGCAAGGGGATCATTCATCAACAATCAGGCAGTCAGTCTCACAACCATAAGGAGTCATGGCATACTTTTCAACACCCCTGCTATCATAGAAAAGTCAACTGCCTGAGCCCCCTTCACCATAACACATTTCTGAAGGCTCTGCCCTATCTGTTGTATGCTGTATTTACTATTTACTTTGCAGTTTACTTTCCATCTTCCACTGGTTTAAAAGCCAGTTGTTTGTTCCTTGTGTTTCTAGGTATACTGTTCTATAAAGTGACCCTATTCTGCTTGAATGTATGAAGAGGGGGAAAGGACAGATACATGCCAGCTAATCAAACCTGTCCAGCCATACCCCCATGCTCTCCCCAGATTCAGCCTTATCTGTAGAGTCAACTGCTGAATCTGGAGAGAGCTTCTTCCCATGATCTTAAATATTCTTGTTTCTCTCTTTCTCCACATTCAGCCTAAATGCAGGTAAAACACTCGAATAGAATTTCTGGCCATCTGGATTCTGCTTTGGCAAACATCATATCCAGTGCAGCAAAACCTGAGTTCAGATTGGAAATTGGAATCCATCAGATTCCGCAAGCATCTCTAGCAGACAGAGTTGTGTCAAATATCTGTTCAAAAGCCATGGATCTCGTATATGCCCATATTCATTGCAAGGGAATCTGGCGGGATCATTGCTAGAGTTCTTGTCAGCATCAGAACCGAGCAGAGAGGATCAGCAAGAATAATTTATCCCCATTGGAATGGCTGTTTGAACAGTCTGAAAGCAAGTGTCTTTATGCTGCTGTTAACATGAGATCAGACTCCAATAGTTTGAAAAGGTAGATCTGAGATAAAGGTAAAGTTGTGCCCTCGAGTTGGTGTCGACTCCTGGTGACCACAGAGCCATGTGGTTTTCTTTTGGGTTTACCATTGCTGCCTCCTGCACAGTGTGAGACAATGCCTTTCAGCATCTTCCTATATCGCTGCTGTGTTTCCAGTGGGAATTCGAACCAGCAACCTCTTGCTCACTAGGCAAATCATTTCCCCGCTTCACCATTAGTTGGCTTAGATCTGAGATAGAGACACTAATTTGGAGGGGGAGTGAGATAGTTAATATTGAAGGGCACCTATTAACAGGTGCAACTCTTTCAATCAGTGTCCTAGCTACTTCTGCCAACCTTTTCCCTTTTATCTCAGCTGTGAAAAGCCCCAGAGAGCTTCCTCATTCTGAAGCTGGCAGCCGTAAGCGAGACGAATTACCTTCCTGTAGCCTTTAATGGCCTCAATAACAAAGCTGAGTTATCAGAGGCTCCTGGGAGGTCTCCTCTGCCAGAATGCTCTGTCACTCATTAGCTGACTCGTCTTTCATTGCCAGCAGATTCCCTACACTCTCCATGGGTAACCCATGGGTGTGATCAAATGATGGGCTTGATGCAGCAGTGGGGGTTAATCATTTCTAGATTTTTGTTAACATCCCCAAACATATGGATGCCTAGAGGTTGTACTAGTGTCCAGGAGGGAAAGGGACCAGCCATGGCTTGTTAATGCATCTGCAAGTGGTTGGAGGTGGACGTTTGCATCTCATTGAAGGTGAACAAACAAGCAGCCATCCAAGCAATCCAGTTAGATTCACTTGAAATCAGACCGAGAACTCCCTCCCTCAGTTCCGTTTAGCTCCTTATGCATTTGCTTTGAAGGTCTAGCTCTCTGGCCAGCCTTTAACTGAGATATGTTTGGTGAGTGCCAGAGACAGGATCTTTTCGGTGGTGGTGCCCTTTGTGGAAGATATGCCAAACTTCCTCTTTCCCCCAGTTTTCAAACAGCAATAAACCTTTGATTGTTTTGTGGGAGTTGTGTGTTTATTTTTTTTCCCAGTCTTAGTTTTATTTATTGTAAATTGCCTTTTGCTTAAAAGGCAAAGGTGTGTGTGGTGCAAATGATTGCAATAAGAAAATATAGGCTGGTTTGATGAGTTAGGCTTCCATGCTTCAGAAGTGAGGACAAGTTGCTGGGGACTTGGGGACCAAGACCTGTAGTGGGTTCCCCCTTGGCATTCTTTCCCACCATAACACTCCACCCCCAACATGTTTTTCTTATCCCAGCTTACATGAAGAGGGAGGGAGGGGGATATGGTGGCGGGTGATGGTGATGGGTGAGAGGTAGTGATGGGCCAGCAGGTGGCTGTTCCATTCCACTTGGTGAATAAGGGGTGAACTGTGGGCTGGGCTGTAGAGTTCTTCCTCCTCCACACCTTCCTACTGGTAGAAGAAGGATGAAGAACAAACCCATGTCCTTCCCATTCACTGAGATGGAGGAGGAGGTAGACCTTAGTGAATCGGGCATCCTCCACTCATTAGTGTTAATGCAGGGAACTTTGGGAGGGAGCCCCTTTGTGGAGAGAAGAAGAGGGCAGAAGGAGGGAGTGGAACCACAAGTCTCCCCATACACTAATGAAGAAGGATGAAGAGCAGTCATGCTTCCTCCCCATTCATGGAGACAGAGGAAGAGGCAGACCTTGGCATATGAGACATCCTCCCAGAGAATTCTAGGCAGAAGCCCCTTTGTGTAGGGGGTGTGGGGGGAGAAGAAGGCAGAACATAGGGACATAGGCAGCTGTCATATACTGAGTCAGATCATTGGTCAATCTAGCTCAGTATAGTTTTCTGGCAGCGGCTTCTCCAAGGTTACAGGCAGGCGTCTCTCTCAGCCCTATCTTGGAGATGCTGGGGAGGGAACTTGGAACCTCAGATGTCTTCCCACAGCAGCCCCATCCCCTAAGGAGTATAGCTTGTAGTCCTCACACATGTAGTCTCCTTTCAAATGAAACCAGGGCAGACCCTACTTAGCAAAGGGGACAATTCATGCTTGCTACCACAAGACCATAGTGGAACCACGAGTCTCCCTGTGTGCAAATGTGGACACAGATAGGGGAAGGAAGCAGCATTACAAGACACTCAAGGTGGCATGAGAGGTAACACCATTGCCTTTCCATTAGGGATGTGCAAAACATTTCGGGCACAGAACGATCTGTGCCCGAAACGAGCAATTTCGGGTGATTCCGGTCTGAACCGAATCACCCCCAATGTCCCCCGATATTTTTCGGGGCCGAGCCGAATCACCTGAATTTCGGGCCTGAAAAATTCGGGTGATTCAGGATGACATCTCTTTGAATTTCCCGCCTTTTTGCATCCATTGATTTGAATGCAAAAAGGTCTGAAGTGATGTCAGCCCGAATTTTGGGTCCCAGGGGCAAAATAGTGGGGTGGAGTGGTAGTGCCTAATGGTTGGAAGCTACCACCCAAATTTCAGGGGAATTGGGCAAAGGGCTTATTTTTGGGGAATTGTTGAAGTTTACACGTCTGTAAGGTTTTCCCCCATAGAGAAGCATTGAGGTGTCAGCAAATGGATAGCTTCACGCGGGGCACAAAGGGGTGGCCTAGAGCAGTGTGGGGTTGGTGGTAGTGCCAGGTAGGGTCAAGGAAGCTACCTGAATTTTTTCAAAGGATTTGGGCAGAGGGCTGATTTTTGGGGAATTGTTAAAGTTTACACGTCTTTAAGGTTTTTCCCCATAGAGAAGCATTGAGGTGTCAGCAGCCCCATAAGTGCACTTGGTGGGTGCTGGGGTGGCCCAGAGCGAGTGGTAGTGTAGTGCACTGCAGTAGCTACCCACTAAGGAACCTGAGAAGTGTGCCAAAGAACAGCAGGTCTTTTATGCCCGAGATCCTGTGGTGAGTGAGGAAACCCAGTCAGACAAGCTGTACAACTCATTCCAGTCTCAAATCTGTTCCTTCCACCTATGTGTACTGGAGGGGACAGAAAATCAGTCTTCTGCAGGAACTGAGGTGGGTGAAAGAGGATATCTAGTATGCAATAAATGCTGCTATATGTTCCTGATCATGTGTATCTTCTGTGTCTGTGGTAATTAATTTATTGCACAAGTGGGGCATCTTGTGTCTGGCAAAAAATATATATAAATCAGTATCTGGAAATGTGCAGCTGCTATTTCAAAAGGCAGTCCAGTTTGTAAGTTCTTACATTTAAAATTCTGAATTTTTAAAAATGGTTTTGACAACCCCACTTGTGGATGGAAATGAGCTTTAATCCATCAGTCTATTTTAGGAGAGAATTTTATTTTGAACCTTCTCCTCCTCCCCACCCACTTCTCATTCTAGGGTGAAAGAGGACCACAAGGATTACCTGGGCTGATGGGTGAGAGAGGAGAAAAGGTAACTATCTGTTCACAACAATGACAAACACATTTGGGAGAAGGTGTCCCCCCCCCTTCCTTCCCCTGTCATCCTGGAATGGTGCAAGGTCTTTTCGGGAATTGTAATTTTTTCAGGGTCTTTGACCATTACCCTAGCCTCTGAAAAGACTACTATATAATTCTCAAAAGAATCTCCACACCTTTACCAGGAATGTAGGGAGAAAAAGTGGAGACTTCTGCAGGGAGTCTTCTTTGACAGTCAAATCACTGCAACCACTGCTCCCTCACTGTCAGGAACAGAGTAAAGTAAAAACATTTCTCCTGCCTGGTATGGGTTTGAGCTGTAGTGAGGCCCCTCAAACTGGGGGCCCTTCCAAACCATGAAGGTGGTTCCTGAATCAAATTGATCCTGATTCGATGATGCCTAATACATAATTATAATAATTATTTTATTATTAATAATAATTAGGGCTAAACTCAAAGTGTCCCACCCTAGCTATTCACCAGGATCTTGGCAACTTGGGGAGATCTTTTTCCTGCTTAAATTTTAGGGAAAGCTACCACTTATGTGTGGGGCCTGAGGTAGGAACACTTTCCTCCTGGCAGTTGGCTTGACCACTGGCTCCATTTTGCTTCCCAGAATGCCCCAGGAGTTGATCATATATCATAACACAGAATCAGTTCCTGGTGCATTCTGGGAAGCAAAATGGAGCTGGTAGCTGTAAAGTGAGCTAACTGATGTGACAAACGCAAAGTGCTTCTGAACTCTGCTGCCACTGCCCACAGAAGTGGCATATTTTTGCAAGGTGAGAGCAGGATAAACATTGAGGCAGGTCTCACAATCAGACGAGCAGGGCGGCAACCGGATCGGCCGCCCATATGACTGTCAGCTCTGTGACAGAGCTGGCGGGGGCTGGGAGGATCGGGGGCCAAGCGTGCAGGGCATACTGGAGAGACCCCCAAGCCAGGAAGCTGCTTTTAAGCCTCCCGGTCGGAGGTCTCCACAGCTACTCCCAATCCAAAAAAACAGGTTTGCGGAGCGCTCACTCCACAAACCTGATTTAAGGGGCGGGTTATTTAAGTGAGTTACCCACTCAGGAACCACCGGGTTCGCAGCCGAGCCCGGTGGTTCACACGATGGGTCGAAGTCGGGCTAGCGGAGGCTAGCCCAATTCCGTCCCATCATGTGAATAGTCTCATTGTGGATTGAATGGGTCTCTCCATGAAAGTGCAGACTCTCCCTCCCATTTTTTTCCTCCCTGAATTCTGGTGAAGAAAATGTCAGGAGGGATGCAGACCGACTTAAAAGGATTCATCTCAGAAAAGAGGGTTTTACCTTAGCCTAGTCCCTGACTTAATAAATTCCCCATGTATTTGGAGATCCAAATATGCAGTCTTGCACCTGCAGTCTTCAAGTGTAACAGTCCAGCAGCAACCTGACAAGTGGCTTTGTCTAGACCTGGCCATGGCTGAGAAGCAAGGAGGAGGAGGGGACTCTTGTCAAGACAAGCCACCCAGACAGCCCCTGCTGTCATCCTGATGGACATTTAGCTAAATGAATGAATACAGTGTTTAATATCCATAACTGGGTATTGGACAATGAGCCCCTTTGGGACCGTAAATTAATGTTGATTGTGATTAGACCTGCCTTGTGTATTATTCATGTGCTTTTGTTTTCAGACAGTGCTAATTTTATGCTGACGAACATTGCCCATTCATTCTGTTATGATAATGCTTATTATTTTAGGGCGCACTCGGTGCACCTGGCATCCCAGGGAGAGACGGTGCCAAAGGAGAGACTGTAAGCTTTTCTCTTCCTTCCTTCCTTCCTTGTAATCCTCTTTTCTTTAGAACACAAGCCAGATGCTGCAAGTCAGGGTCTATAGAGTGTAGCATGTCCTGGGGGTTGCTGTAGCCATTTTGAATGCAGGCGAAACAATGACAGCCATTTAATAACCTCAGCAGTCTTGGCTTTGGGCCAAGGCAACAGGCAGCCTTCATATGGATAGACTCAACTGCTCTTGGCTGTTCAAAGGAGGGAGTGGGTATGGCCATTCATGGGGCCATGAATGTTGTTGTGGCTAGAGACCTCCCAATGGGGTGTTTCATTCCAGCAAAGGTGAGGTAGTTACAATGTGGATGACTGAAGTGAATGTGCTCGGGCTGGATCTGGAAGCAGAGTTGGCATCTTCTCCCTAGGAACACAGGAAACCGCCTTACACCAAGAGGCTATTCATACGATGGGAGAAAATCGGGCTAGCAGAGGCTAGCCCATTTTTCTCCCATCGTGAGGATCACCGGGCTCGATAGTTCTTCAGAGGGTCACCCGCTGCCCTTAAACCAGGTTTGTGGAGCAAACAATTAAATGTGTTGCCACAGTGCGGCTCTATGCTGCGGCAACTCGCGAGTAGCCCCAATGGCCTTTGGTTGGGGATTATGGGAGTTGAAGTCCAACCACATCTGGGGACCCAAGGTTGAGAACCCATGCTCTAGAGAATGCCTTTTTTCTTGTCCTAGTTGTCGGTAAGGCAAAGCTGATCTGCAGGACCTTGGAGAGCTTCTAAGGAGAAAGCTGATCTGACAGAGTCCCAACTCCATTGTAACCATTTTAAAGTCTTTTGGCTCTGACTACCTTCCTCAGGCTCCACTCCTTTGGTGCAGGGTGTTGATCCTTAAACGGGCAGCCCCTGGGTCTGGAGCCAAGCACTCCAATGTTTTAGCCACCTCTTGCCTGATTCATTCCCTGAATGAATGAGGGAGTACCAAAAGGCAAGAGGATCCTAATACATCTGGATCCAACCCTGGTTCCAACCCTCAAATGTATCTGGCTCAAAAGGGATCAGAGTTGTTGTAGCTCTTCATTGAGGCTATTCACACGATGGGAGAATATTGGGCTAGCGGAGGCTAGCCCAATTTCCTCCCATTGTGAGAACCACCAGGCTCGGCTGCGAGCCCTGTGGTTTTTAAGTGGGTCACCTGCTTAAGTAGCCCGGCACGTAAACTGGGTTTGCTGTGCAATTGCTCCCCAACCCGGTTTATCTGACTGTGAGTTGCCATGGCACAGCTCCGCGCTGCAGCAACTCATGAGCAGATCCCCAATGGGGAGGCTGAAAAGCTCCGTAATGGAGCCGGCAGTCTTGTGGGAGGCCGCTTTGGCCGCCTGGAGCAGACTACCTACTTGTGTGCTGGGAGAGCGGGCTAAGCCCGCTCTCTCTGATAACCCTCCCCAGGCAGCTCCCACTGATTGTGGGAACCGCCTCCTTGACTAATCCATCCTCATCTCTGGAGCCTGAGTCCTGAAGCATAGCAGCTGACCCCGGTGGTTCCTGAGCAGGTAACCTGCTCAAGTAACCCTCCCCTTAAACCTGGTTTGCGGATGTGAGCACTGCAAGATATTTCCCTCAGGGGATGGAGCCACTCTGGGAAGAGCAGAAGGTTTCAAGTTCCCTTCCTGGCTTCTCCAAGACAAGGCTGAGAGAGACTCCTGCCTGCAACCTTGGAGAAGCCGCTGCCAGTCTGTAGACATTACTGAGCTAGATGGACCGATGGTCTGACTTGGTATGTGGTATATGTGCCTATGTTTCTAATATTTGAGCTAATGTTCCTATTCGGAAAACATTTGGAGAGGAGAGCTGGTCTTGTGGTAGCAAGCATGATTTGTCCCCTTAGCTAACCAGGGTCTGCCCTGGTTGCATATGAATGGGAAACCTGATGTATAAGCACTGTAAAATATTCCCCTCAGGGGATGGAGCCACTCTGGGAAGAGCAGAATGTTCCCTGGCAGCTTCTCCAAAATAGGGCTGAGAGAGATTCCTGCCAGCAACCTTGGAGAAGCTGCTGCTAGTCTGTGCAGACAGTTCTGAGTTAGATAGACCAATGGTCTGACTCAGTTTATGGCAGCTTCCTATATTCCTGTGTTCCAGATGGTGTTGTATTTACAGGTTTTAAGGGGAAAGTAACCCAAAATTATAGAATTTGGTATATGATTGATTTTTACAAGAAATATTTATTTATTTGTTTATATTTATCAAATTTATACCCTGCCCAAACTTACGTCTCTGGGTGGCCAACAACAATTAAAACACATAGAAAAGTTAAAACAGTTCAACATATAACACATATAAAGTTAAAACAATAGAATAATTTAAAAGCCATAAAATTAAACAAACAGGTTTTTTTTTAAATTAAAAACCTTAGAAAGCTTGGGTTAAAAAAAGGGTTTTCAAATGTTTTTTTTAAAATAGCCAAGGATGGGGAGGATCGTAACTCAGCAGGGAGTGCATTCAAATATTGACTTTTGGATTAGATTTTTAGATTTCCATTAGGTTTTAAAATTGGGCTGGGCATGTTGAAACAGCTTGTCAAAATCCTCAAAAAGCGGTGTAGCCTCGGAATACTTGCTGAAGGGAATTTGTCTGAAAATTACACCATCTTTATTCTATAATCTTCCATCAGTGTTTGGGTTTGAGCTGAATATGTTGCCTCCTCTGACCTATACCTGAGGTCTGTGCTATTTGGTGATGGGGCATAGCTAAATGGGAAAGGACACTATTTACATGTGAAAGATCTTGCCTGGCATCTTCCATTAAAGGCTCTTATGTACCATGGCTAGGAAAAGTATCTGATCTCATGGAGAGCATGCAAGTTGAAATGAACAGAACTGAGTTAAGTGAACCACTAGTCTGTCTGAGTATTAGGCATCTCTGTGTGTCTCATAGATGGTCTGTGTGTCTCATAGATCATTTTAGCATCAAATGTCAAAAAATGCTAATTTTTATGACACACATTTTTGCCTTTTCTTTTGAGGGAGAGCCTGGACTTCCTGGAGCAGTTGGACTTCCCGGACAGCCAGGGCTGAAGGTGAGCAGATGTCTATCCATTTGAAAAGCAACACTGGAGTTCATGTTGCTTTCACCAATTATTTTAATTTAATTCAATTTAATTTACCAGTCTGTCTATCTGTTGTATTTTTATTCCCCCTTATATAAAATCTCAGAGTGGTTTACAATTTAAACTAAACAACAACTAAAACCTAAACATCATGTAAAAACAAATTAATTTCTTTTCCTCTCTTTATGTTTCTGTTCAGGGAGCAGAGGGTCAGCCAGGTCCCCCGGGACGTCAAGGTTATGTTGGAGCACCTGTAAGTCATGATGCTGCGTTTTTGCTTAACCTGCCCAATGATCCATAAGTAAGCCAAGGCCCTACCCTTATTCAATGTAATTTTCACCTCACTCACATGGTGCATGGATACCTAACCTGAAAAACTGGACTGTGAAAGAAACACCAGGCTAATGCCCATGTTGTGCATATACAAACAGATATCAAAACCACGAGGTACCATAGAGGATCTTCAAATCTGCATGGATGGCTGTGCAGATCCAAGAGCCAATCCTTTGTTTGTTTGTTTATTCAACATATTTATACACTGCCCAAAACTCTTTTCTTTGGGTGGTTTACCATAAAGCAGTACAAATCAAAACAAAATCAAAACATTAAAACAATTTAAAATTTAAAACAATTTAAAAATCTATGAGTCAAATTAAAATCCTGGGTATCAGATGTGTCTTACCCACCTTTTATAACTTTATCAGAGATGGGGAGGCTATTATTTCAGCAAGGAGTGCATGCCAAAGCCTTGGGGCAGCAATGGAGAAGACCTGTCCCTGAGTAGCCACTAGGGAAGTGCAAACAGGTTTGACATCGAATCAGTTCAGTTTGACAGTTTGGGATTGAACTGAACCACCCCAGTTTGGTCCAACCCCGAACAGAACCCCCCACCCACCCCCGGCCCATTGGGGGGGGGGTTCACAAGCATTTGTTTTATTTTTTTTAAATCTTTTTAAAAACCTATCCCCTCCGGGGGGCCGTTTCTTTGAGGCAGGGTGGGGGATCCATGGAGGTTCCCCCTCCCCCCCGTGGGCCTTCCATCCAAAACAGGGCCATTTGGCCTGGCATGACCTATGTTTCCTAGACAAAAAGAAAGTGGAAGAGGCTGCTGGAGGTGGGGAAAATGCTTTCATTAGTTACATGTTGTTGTAAGTCCTTTCCCCACCCCTGCTTACCCCTCAAAAATGTTTATTGGAAGACTGCAGAACTTCAGTCCTCCAGCTCTTGGACATACTCCCATCATTCCCAGCCACAGTAGCCAATAGTCAGGGATGATGCTTTGCAGTCCAACATCTGCATGAGGGCCACAATTGTGCATCATCTCTGCATGCAGACTTTATCCACTGTGCAAAGTTAGTGGAAGGAGACCATGTCCTAATCCACAAAATGAAATGGACACTCTCCTCTGACATACTTTGGTCTCCACGCACTGCAGTATCATTACCTTTCCTGCAATTTCTTATAATTAATCTTGGATCTATGGCAAGCATCCATGAAACATGGGTTGTATTGCATCTAGTTATTTTACAAATAGGATTTTGGGAGGACAGCTGGAGTAGGAACATCGGCTACAGATGCTATCTCATGATTAGGGATGGCATGACATTTCATTTGGTCTGAAACTGCAGCTCGGAACTTTGCAATTTTCCAGCATCCCAACACTTTCAGGACAAAGTTTTCCACTGCTTGAAAAGTGGGGACTGTTAAAGAGTCACAGTTAAGGAGTCTACCAGTGTTCATCTCAATTGACTTTCTGATCCTATACAACAGATACAAGACTGTTGAGCATATTCTTGACAGCCCTTTCTCCCCTATAAACCAGAAATCTGACTTGACAGTATTTGGTGCACAGTGCGAATTGAGAATCATTTCTAACCCCTGCAACATCTGCAATTTTGCCATTAATTCAAAAGCAAGAGATTGTTATTTATTTAGTCACAAAATAAAATATCCTTGGAGATTGGGTTCATGACATCAGTTTAGCTTTGCCAGGTCATAAAAGTTTTCCATTTATATAACATGGAGGTTAATCCACGCTAATGTGAACCAATTATCTATTGTATCAAGTGCTTTCAGGAACAGTTTAAATTGTTCCTAATGTCAGCTATCTCTATTCACTAAGCCATTAACAGCTCTAGATTGCTCTATTATGTGCCTGATCTCATTTGAGTTTCTTTGCATTGACACTGTGCTAACTTGATTGTGCATTGGTGCTTTTACATGAGATTCCAGATTCTTCGTTGGGTAACAGTTCACCTTGTTGAAAGTTTTTGCTCCCCATGAAAGAGGCACATGTTTCTCTGGAGAATGTCATTCTACTTTCTCCATGCCCGTCCCTCTAGCTACAAACACATGACAGTTTTCTTTAGGCGGATCTGGGACCAGGTCAGCAATGCCGATAGGTTAATGAATTCTCCGAAAACAATTAGCCATATGCAAGGACTTCTTGGGAATAATGTTACTTTACATTTTAGACAGAGCTCTGAATCACCATTTTCCTTCCATATGACTTCAGCATGTAATGAGTCACTCGCTCCTAGCGCATTGGTGATTCATCCAAGTTTTGCTCTGGTGTAGTGGAAGGGAGAATAAGAAACCATATCATGTCCTTTTTCATTTCCCTTTCAGGGCCTGCAGGGAGAGAGAGGAGAAAGGGGACCTCAAGGAATCAAGGTATTGAAAAAGGGTGTCAAATAACGTTTCAGCTTTGTGAGTAGAGCCATGGAATCTGCCCCTCTGAAATAAATGCAATACAGAACTGTGGAGTGGAGGAAACCCAGTGTTTGGCTTTCCTGGCTCAGAACAGTGGTTTTCGATCAGAAATCAATGTGCCCTTTCACTATTCAAATAGTCATATTTGCTGTCATAATTCCCATATTGGAAATTTCTTGCTTGATGGAGGTACATATGTTTTTTACACATTCATTGTTTAATCACAGTTGCACTGAATCCTGGGTTAAGCTGTCTTCAGGCTTCAGTATTCAAGGATATCTTTGCATTTCCCATAGGTGAAAAGTAGTCTTATAAGGTTTGTAGTTGCAAGTTGCATTATAAGTTGCAAAAATAATAATTTCTTCTGAGTCTTGTTGTGAGGATATAAAGCAGGGCTGCACAACTTTGGCCCTCCAGCTGTTGTTGGACTATAGCTCCCATCATCCCCCACTATAGTAGCCAATAGTCAGGAATGATGGGAGCTGCAGTCCAACATTTGCAGGAGGGCCAAAGTTGTGTAGCCCTGGCATAAAGCATTTCCTAAAGAAACATGCACTAGATCCCACATATGGGATGCTCCTTTTGCCAAGGCCTCAACAATTCTGGAACATAATTATGCCATTCAAAATGGAAATAAATATTGGTCCAAAAACACAGTAAAAGTCAGTTTAATCCTATCTAACAACCCGGGTTTGAAGACCTTCAGGATGCTCTCTGACAAGTTATATAGAGTGTGGATACAGGTGAACCTTGTTATCAACATAGGTTCCGTTCCCACCAATTTGTCCACTCTTTGACATCTGTGGCTTCTTTAAAAACTAACAACCACTAAAGAGCTTTGTATTTGTTCAGAATACCACTTAGGGGCTGCTGGGTCTCTCAGCTTTCCTGCTTGTTTGTCTTTGTAATGGTTATTATTGTTTAACTGATTTTAAGGTTTTTAAATGTGATTTTTATGGAGTATTACTGTATTTTAACTTTTGTAAATGGCCTTGGGATGTCTTATGAAATGTGGTATAAAAATTGAACAAATAAATAAATAATTTTTGTGGGTAATGAAACCACGGAGTCATGGAGTGAATGGGAATTGGTGAGTTAGGTTCCTTCAGAGCAAAAAAAAAAAAAAGTCAGAAAAAAACATGAAAAATGGAAATAATTGAAATAAAGTGTTGTACCATGCTCTGTGGGTCTCCTGCTGTCTTGCAATGCCCCCCCCCCCCAAATATTTGGCCAATTGTCAATTTGGCCAATTTTCCACAGAAAATTCAACAGAAGATCCACAAAATAGCTCTTTTAAACAAAATGGTGGCCGGAAATGACGCCGGATGTCATTTCTGGCCACCTAGGAACCATGGATCCATTGGTTTTAACCCTTTTGTATCCATGGATATTGAGGCCGGGTGCCTGTTCTCCTCCTGCAGATACATGGAATCGTGAATAGTGCTGCTGTGATTAATGAGGTCCACCTTTATATAAGTGTAGCCAAGGACAACTTTGTATAGGACTTTGCCACACAGCTTGTTCATGCCTTTAGCACTGTGCTAAATATTCAAATAAAATTGCCCTCACTATGGTCCTGTTTTACCATGCAGATTGGTATGGAATACCAACACTTATTCTTCACTTAATTGTGTTTCTGTCTGAGCAAAGATGTTCAAGAGACCACAACTCTTCTATCTTACTGAACTCTTCTAGCATGGCCTCATATCTTCAATGGTAAATTGTCTATTTCTCTTTTGTTTTGTTCAGGGAGAACCAGGTCTTGATGGTTTTCCTGGAAAGCCTGGTGTGGATGGGAAACAGGTATGTAGGCAATTCCTAGTGTTCTGTCTTGTACAAGCCTTGTCAGGTCTGCATGTATCTCTACCTTCTTTTCTTTTTAGTTTGTCTCATGTATTTGTATCTACACCTTCTTTACTTTTTCAATTTTTCTTCAATTGCATCTGGAGGCAGCCCCCCAATTCTCAGAATGTGCTCGGACACATTGATTTCTTCCTTTTCATATGTTGCACTGATCCTCATCCAGCTCTGATCACATTCAGTTGTTGGCTAGTTTTCCTTTCCATCCAGTTTGATCAATGGTCTTCTTTTCCAACCCAAGATTTCAAAAGCTTTTTGTTTCTTTTGCTCTGTAATTTTATCTATCAGCATTCTACGAATACGATGAATATTTATATACTGCTTTTCAACAAAAGTGTCCAAGCGGTTTACATAGATATAAATAAATAAAATGCCCCCCTGTGCTCTACTTTGAGCCGGCTCATACATCCCTAGTTCTGCTAAGTCAGGACCTTGCATTCCAGACTAGTATTGTGCTTGCACAAGTGGATGAAAAAGCTCCAGGACTGAGCAACTTTGAACATTTGTGCAGGTACCACCTTGCATGGGTGCATCTTTGTTCATTGCCTGCTAGTTAGGGGTGGGCATGGAACTGGGAGACTTGGTTCAGTTCAAATTGAACCAGACACAAACCGAACCGGCCCATTGAGCAGGGCTTCAGTTCAGTTCAAGGCCGAACTGGTGCAGCCCCAGCTTGAGGGGGGGAGGTTCCACAATAACAACATTATTTTTTAAAAAGAAAACTTACTGCTGGGTCCGGGATAGAAAAAGTTTTTTTTTTTTAAAGAAAACATACCCCTGGGGCGGGGATGCTGCCACAGGCCATGAGAGGCTCTCCCTTCTGGCCTCCCCCCAGTCTTTTAAGGAATATTTTGGCCCATTTTCAAGCCTTTTTGGCCCTCTCCCTGCTCACAGCGGCCATTTTGAAGACCCGGGCATGAAAATGGTAGTGTGCACATGTGATAGCCTTCAAAATGGCTATGGTGAGCAGGGAGATGGCCGAAAAGACCCGACAACAGGCTGATAAAAATACCAAGGGAAGGCCAACAGGGGGAGCGGGAACTGTTGGATACCGCCTGTGGCTGTGGCAGCACTGCCCCCCCTCTGCCCACGCCGTAGGCTGATGGACCCAGAGGTAAGTTTTCTTTTTTAAAAAAAATTACATTGTAGAATCCCTGAGCTGGTCTGGGGGGTTCAGCTCGAGGCTGAACCAAACCGAACTGGGCCGAGTTTGGCTCAAGGACGAGCCATCTAACCAGCCTGGTTCAATGGTGAACCAGCTTGATCTTGAGCTGGTTCACACATTCCTAATGCTAGTCTGAATGTCAGCTTCTGTATTTAAAATTTTCTTGATCTTGATCTTGAAATTTTCTGTATCTGCCATTGTAGAAAAGCAAAAGCAATTTATTTGCTTTCCATTTGCTTATGTGTCAAATGTGCACCTTGTTATTGCAGAAATATGTTACAGTGCAGTGAATAGGGAGTGCTCTTGATATATCATTTTACACATGTTGAGTCTTTGTCCAATACCATTTTTTTTCTATAGCTTTCTCAATTTTGTACAAATTACATGTTCTTCTTCTGTTCTCATACTCTAGGCCTTTCTTCTGTGATACAGTAAAGAGTAAAAAAGACCCTCTGGCTATCCAATTTTCTTGATTTTTAAAAATTATCACTTGTAGTGCCCCTCTAAATGCTATTTGACAGATGCTGATTGATTTGATTTTAGGGCATCCAAGGAAGTCCAGGCCAACCTGGCCTCATAGGACCCAAAGGAGAAAAGGTAAATACTGTTTGTGTGCAGGGCGGCATTAGCTGTGTGAACTTTTTACTGGACTTGTCCTTTATTATAAATCTCACCTGTTTTCAATGCAGTGATGCAGGAAAGAACCAGCATCCAGATTTCACAGAGGAATTTCCTCTTTTTATATTCCTTATGTAGCCATGACCATACCCTGAATCTACTCACATGGTTTATTTTGTCCTGAGGTTATAGGAAGAGAGCTGGTCTTGTGGTAGAAAGCATGAATTGCCCTTTTTTGCTAAGCAGGGTCCAACCTGGTTGCATTTGAATGAGAGACAACATGTGAGAGCACTGTCAGATATTCCCCTCAAGGGATGGGGCCACTCTGGGTAGAGCACCTGCATGTTTGCTTGCAGAACATTCCACGTTCCCTCCCTGGCATGTCCAAGATAGGGCTGAGAGAGACTCCTGCCTGCACCCTTGGAGAAGCCACTGCCAGTCTGTGTAGACAATACTGAGCTAAATGGACCAATGGTCTGGCTCGGTATATGACACCTTCCTATGTTCCTATGTTAGTGACTGGGTCATGTGAAGAGCCTTCTGTTCTCTTGAGTCATGTGATATTCTGATAGGCCAGCAACCAGCGTGACTGGTTGCAACCAACATGGCCAGTCCAGTGAAGAACTATGTAGGTTTGCCCTACTAGGCAGAAATGCCCTCAGACTGAATGATGGAGTTGTATATAAGGGCAAGAAAATGCTGCTTAAATTAACACATGGTCTTTCAGCTGCTTTTTTTCTCAATTTGTTTTCCTTGTAGGGTGACATAGGACCTCCAGGAAAACCCGGCTCAGCGGTAAGGACAATTATTATATGGGACATCCTTTGTGTGAATAAAAATGGAGGTTCCTTGAATTTAAGTGGATGTTTAGGATTTCGAAACATTTGCAAAGAGATGATATACTCTGTGCAGAGATGCTAAATTATGGAAAGTGAATGCTGGAAGACTGATAGAACTTCAAAAATAAGCTCTCAGAAAGACATAAAAAGTAAGATATGTTTGGAAGGTGTGCTTATAGTGAGGAGCCCTGTCTTACATAGGGGTTAGTGGAACCACCCATTACTATTCTATGGAGAAAATAGATTATGGAGGCTGGGATGGCTTCCATATTTCACTCCACAGGAAGGGAGTAGGGATGTGCAAACAGGTTTTTTTTTTTTAAATCTTTTTTTACACTCACCCCCTCTGGGGGATTTGTCCGAGGCGGTGGCAGCAGGCGGGGCTTCCGTGGAGGTTCCCCCTTCCCCCGGCAGCCTCCCTTGTTTAAGAAATCGGCATTTAAGAAATAAGCATGACCCAGACCATGCAGAAGCCTATTGCGCAGGCACAGCAGCCTACAAAATGGTCACCACGCTGAGGGGGAAAGGCTGAAGAGAGGCCTTATTTATTTATTAAATAAGAGAGGCCGGCGGGGGGAGGGGGAAGCTCTGTGGACCCCCCACCACCTCAGACAACTCCCCCAGAGGGGGTAAGTGTAAAAAATAATAATTTAAAAAAACTCTCACAAACCACCACCCCCAGACTGGACCAGACCAGATCAGGGGGGTGTTTGAGGGGGTGCCGGACCGAACTGGCCTGGTCCAGTTTGGACTCGAACTGAACCAGACCAGCCGGTTCTGTGCACACCCCTAGAAGGGAGCAGTGATTTACTGACCCTTTGTGGTATCAGAGAACTTTCAGGCAGCAATGTCCCAAGAGCCATTGCTGCCTGAGGTGGTGGCCTATATGCTATCCTACCAGCATTTTCCTCTTCATCCCAGCCTTTCCTTTGCCCTCTGAGCACATCCTTTCACAGATAGGACTCAGACTTTCTTCCTGACACATATTAAAAAGAGGGAGTTTAAAAGGAATATGAAGGAGAGGAGTGATGGTCCACCTGAAAATTGGCCCCGAGGTGGCTGCCTCAATTTGCTTCACTCTGAGGCCAACTCTATGGCTGTGGATGCATACACATTCATTAAATATATTTATTATTTATTGATCATATTGCTACACCGCCTGATATGTTCATCTCTAGGTGGAATACACAATTCGACAACAAATACAAAACAGTTAAAACAATTTCACAGAATAAAATGTTTAAATACTATCATGAGATCAAAACAAATAAAACAGTTTAAAAGTAATTTCAGTTAAAAGCCCAAGAAAACATGCATTTTAGGTGGGTCTTCCTAAAAGCAAACAGAGAGGAAGATGCTCTTATTTTAACAGGGACCGTATTCCAAAGGCCCAGGGCAGCTACAGAGAAGGCCTGGTCCTGAGGTGCCACCAAACCAGTTGGTGGCAACAATAACCAGACCTTTCCAGATGATCTTAATAGGCCACAGGGTTCATGACAAAGAAGGCACTCTCTTAAGTACCCTGGACCCAAGCCATTGGGGGCTGTATAGGCAATAAACAGCACTTTGTATTTCGCTTGGAAACATAGCAGCAGCCAGTGCAGTTCTTTTAAAATCAGTGTTATATGGTCCCTTCAGGTTGTGTCCCAGAGACCAGTCTGTCTGCCACATTCTGTACCAATTGTAGTTTCCAAACTATGAACAAAGACAGCCCCATGTAGAGTGCATTACAGTAGTCAAGCCTAGAGGTTACCAGCATATGCACTATTGTTTGAAGGTAATTTACCTCTAGAAATGGGTGTAGCTGACATAATAGCCAAAGCTGATAAAAAGTGCTCCTGGCTGCTGCCTCAGCCTGAGAAATCAGAGAGAGTTTGGGATCAAGGAGCACTCCCAAACTATGTACCTGATCTTTCAAGGGAAGTGTAACCCTATCCAGAACAGTAATATCTAAACCATCTCTTGGGTCCTGACCACCCCCTTACCACCAGTCAGTACCTCCTTCATATTTCGATCAACCTCAGTTTGTTTTCCCTCATCCAGCCCATTACTGCCTCCAGGCAGGCAATTAGGGAAGTTATGCCATTTCCTGATGAGCACAATATGCAGAAACAGTTCTGGGAGTCATCAGCATATTGATAACACCCTGCACCAAGCCTCCTGATGATCTCTCCCGGCGATTTCATGTAGATGTTAAAGAGCATTGGAGACAGTATGGAGCCTTGTGGAACTCCATACTTTAGTCCTTGCTTTGCAGAGCAGGAGTCTCCAAGTGACACCATCTGGAATCTAGCAGCGAGGTAAGAACAGAACCATGGTAAAATATTGCCATCCGACACCACCTGCCTCAGGTAACCCAGAAGGATACCGTGGTTGATGGTATCAAAAGCTGCCAAGAGAACCAAAAGGATCAGCATAGTCACATTCCCTCTGTCAATAGCCAATTGGAGATCATCCATCAGACTGACCAACCGCATAGCCTGCTCGAAAGCTGATTTGAAATTGGTCTATATAATCTGTATCATCCAAAACTGCCTAGAATGGAGAGGCCACCACCCACTCAATCACCTTGCCCAGCCATGGAAGATTGGAAACAGGTCTGCAATTAGCTAACTCCAAAGGATCCAATGCAGGTTTCTTCAAATAAGTTTTAATAATAGTTTTCTTAAGACAAGGAGACACCATGCCCTATGTATATAAAAATATATGCCCTATGGCCACTCTGTACATTCTGTGACAATGAGGCTATTCATATGATGGGACGGAATCAGGCTAGTGGAGGCTAGCCTAATTTTGTCCCATTGTGTGAACCACCAGGCTCGACTGCGAGCCTGGTGGTTCCTAAGCGGGTAACCTGCCTAAATACCCCTGCCCTTAAACCAGGCTCGTGGAGTGAGTGCTCCACAAATCTGGTTGTAAAAATCATGAATAGCTGCAGCATGGCTCCACGCCGTGCTGCAACTACTCACAAGGAGACCTCCAGAGGGGAGGCGAAAAGCCGCCTCCCGGCTCCGGGGGTCTCGCCAGCATGCCCTGCGCGCTCACACAGGGCATGCTGGAGCTTCCGGGGGCCAATCAGTCCCCACTCCCCCCAGCCCCCGCCAGCTCCGTCACAGAGCCGGCAATCGTGTGGACAGGTGATCCGGCCCCCCAGGGCTCCCGCCCTGTTTGTGTGTGGGGAGAGCGGGCTTAACCTGCTCTCCCCGCTTAGCTCCCCAAACCAGGTTTCACTGATCATGAGACCCGGCTCTATGGCTTGCTGTCTGTCTGATAAAAGAAAATACAGATCTCTTTTCCCCCCCTCCCTATATTATGTGTTTATCTTCTTTGTTCCAGGTACCAGTTGAAGGTTTGAAAGGAGAACAGGTAAGTGCTTTCTAAACACACTTGCACCAGCAATTATACACACACACACATACACACACACACACACACACACACACACACACAATTTTTCAGGAAGGCCCATTCTGACTCTTAGCAATCAAAGTCAGTGATAAAGTCAACAAAAGCTTCAGAAACGACAGCCCAAGTGGTCAGAAACCTTTCCACAATGAATAAACTTCCCTTTAAATCAAAGGAGATGCTGGCAAGTTGTTTATCTTCTCCGTAATAGCTTTTATTCAAGGGTTACGGTCATCCAACCCACTCACCTCTGGCTAGTTCATGAGAGCTCCAAAATGAAATTGCTTTGTCTGTTTTCATTACCCAAGGAGAGTGGGAAGAAGATACCCGTCTGAGCGGTAGCTGTAGAAGCTTTTTCTTATCTATAGTTTGTTTTCACTTGCTCTGGATTCAGAGTTGCTTTCCCCCCCTTTAAATCTGAAACCGTTTTACAGATTCTCATTAAAGCAATGGAAGCATGCTGGGAAATACTTACTTAAAATATGTATACCTCACCCCTCCAGTACACTGCAGCTTGGGCAGCTCACACAATCAGTAATCACAGATGCAATGTATAAACCATATACAACTAATAGAATGCAGTGCCAATATTAAAACAGCTATCTAATGAGATGGGCCTTTATGAGATGCTGAGGGAAGAAACATGGTGGAGGGTGTATCAAAGCCAAAGTGCCACAACCGAAAAGTCCTAAAATTCTATGCAAATTTAACTGGTCACTTAGTAGTAAGACCCATTGAATACAGAGGGATTTGTGGGGGACTGGGGATGGGGCTGTAGCTCCATGACAGAACAGCTTTGCATGTGGGAAGTCTACCCGGTTCGGCCCCTGGTGCAAAAGAACAAAAGGAATGGAGATCTACAGCAAATAGTGTATGCTCCCATTCTTGGATTGATTTTACAAATGTTCCTAGTTCAAAATAGTATCCAGGAGGAGTGGAACACAGGGCAAAGTGAATCAGGGGAAGAATAAAGGAAGAGAATGCGAAAAACGCTCTTATTCCTAGAGTCAGTTTGTTTAAGCTATAATGCTCTTGGCTATTGCTGCTGTTACTTTTTAGTGCACAAAGTTCCGTACAGGCCTTAGCTGATATGCAAGACTATATTTGTGTGTGTTACTATCAGTGTATTAAATATACATTTCCATAATTTAGCATTCAAAATAATACAGTGTACAAGAAAACAACAGTTAATAATAATAATAATAATAATAATAATAATAATAATAATAGGCCTTGAAGAATACATAAAGGACAGTGAAGAAGAGGCACTTCAAATGGTTAATAATGAGAAACTATTGAACACCAATGAAACAAAGCAGGCCTACAAGAAATAACAAATCAAGAACCGAGCAGAAAAATAAGCCACTACATGGTCAATATTTGCACAATATAACTGGAAAATCAAACATCACCAAGACCTGGCAGTGGCTTAAGAATGGCAACTTGAAGAAAGAAACAGAAGATTTAATATTGGCTGCACAAGAACAGGCACTAAGAACAAACGCAATAAGAGCAAAAGTCAAAAAATCAACAACAAACAGCAAGTGCCGCCTTTGTAAAGAAGCAGATGAAACCGTGGACCACCTAATCAGCTGTTGTCAAAAGATCGCACAGACTGACTACAAACAAAGGCATGACAAGGTAGCAGGGATGACACACTGGAACATCTGCAAAAAATACAAGCTACCTGTAGCCAAAGATTGGTGGGACGATAAAATTGAAAAAGTTGAAGAAAATGATGATGCAAAAATATTATGGGACTTCCGACTACAAACAGACAAACATCTGCCACGCAATACACCAGATATAACTGTAGCTGAGAAGAAAGAAAAACAAGTCAAAATAATCGACATAGCAATATGTCGATAGCAGTTACTATCGGGGATAGCAGTTACAAGAAAAATAAATAGGAAAAAAATCACAAAATACAAAGATCTACAAATTGAAATTGAAAGGCTGTGGCAGAAGAAGACCAAAATAATCCCAGTGGTAATTGGCGCCCTGGGTGCAGTTCCAAAAGACCCTCAAGAGCACCTCAACACCATAGGGGCCACAGAAATCACCATCAGCCAATTATAAAAAGCAACTTTACTGGTAACAGCCTATATTCTGTGACAATATCTATAATAATAACAACAATGATATTGATAATAAAATTCAGCCATCCCAGGTCCTTGGGAGGACTCGATGTCTGGATAAAACAAACCAGTCAATAACACCTGTCTGACTGGGTAAACAAGAAATAATAATAAAATAATGATAAATTATACCTCCTGTATTTACTAGGGGTGTGCAATTCGGGATTTCGGGTGATTCGGCTCGGACCCGAACCGAATCACCCCTGTTCTGTTTTGTGCCCGAATCTGGGTCACCCGAATCACCCTTGATTCAGTTCGGATTCGGATTTAACCCGAATCCGAATCCAAATCGATTCGGGGGGGTAAAAAGGGGCCCAGGGGCAAAATTTTGGGGTGGGTGGTAGTGCCCAATGGGTAGAGTCTACCACCCCAATTTCAGGGGGATTGGGCAAAATCCTGATTTTTGGTGAATTTTTAAAGTTTTAGTGACTTTGGGGCAGTTCGGGGGCATAGCATGGGATGTGGGCAAGAGGAGTGGGGTGGGGTGGTAGTGCCTAATGGGTGCAGGCTACCACCCCAATTTCAGGGGGATTGGGCAAAGGGCTGATTTTTGGTAAATTTTTGAAAATTTCATGTCTTTGGGGCAGATTGGGGCATATTGGGGCAGAAAGTGGGGCCTGGGGCAGAATAGTGGGGTGGGGTGGTAGTTCCTAATGAGTGGAGGCTACCACCCCAATTTCCGTGGGTTTGGACAAAGGGGTGATTTTTTGAGAATTTTTGAAGTTTTAGTGACTTTGGGGCAGTTTGGGGGCAGAAAGTGGATCTGTCCCAAAATAGTGGGGTGGGGTGGTAGTGCCTAATGGGTGGAGGCTACCACCCCAATTTCAGGGGGATTGGGCAGAGGGCTGATTTTTTGAGAATTTTTGAAGTTTGGGTGTCTTTCGGGCAGATTGGGGGCAGAAAGTGGATCTGCCCCAAAGGAGTGGGGTGGGCTGGTAGATAGTGCCTAATGGGTGGAGGCTACCACCCATCCCCAATTTAAGAGTGATTGGGCAGAGGGGTGAATTATGGTGAATTTATTTGTATGAGGTTTGTCTTCATAAGGTGAAGTGTGCTAAACTGATTACTTCCTCATATTATTCATAGTAAAGGAAAGTGTGAAAAAGTGAAAGTGGGGTCATGAGAGTTGTTTAATTGAAAAATATCTCATTTGCTATGATAGAATGAGAATTCACACCTCAGAAAAGGTTAGGGTTAGGGTTAGGGTTAGGGTTAGGGTTAGCCTCCACCCATTAGGCACTATCTACCAGCCCACCCCACTCCTTTGGGGCAGATCCACTTTCTGTCCCCAATCTGCCCCAAAGACACCCAAACTTCAAAAATTCTCAAAAAATCAGCCCTCTGCCCAATCCCCCTGAAATTGGGGTGGTAGCCTCCACCCATTAGGCACTACCACCCCACCCACTATTTTGGGGCAGATCCACTTTCTGCCCCCAAACTGCCCCAAAGTCACTAAAACTTCAAAAATTCTCAAAAAATCAGCCCTTTGTCCAAACCCCAGGAAATTGGGGTGGTAGCCTCCACCCATTAGCCTCTACCACCCCACCCCACTATTCTGCCCCATGCCCCACTTTCTGCCCCAATATGCCCCAATCTGCCCCAAAGACATGAAAACTTCAGAAATTTACCAAAAATCAGCCCTTTGCCCAATCCCCCTGAAATTGGGGTGGTAGCCTGCACCCATTAGGCACTACCACCCCACCCCACTACTTTTGCCCAGATCCCATGCTATGCCCCCGAACTGCCCCAAAGTCACTAAAACTTTAAAAAATCGCCAAAAATCAACCGTGAATCGAATCACCCGAATTTTTTGTGCCCAAAATTCGGGTGATTCGGCTCGTGCCCGAAAAATATCGGGGGACATCGGGGGTGATTCGATTCAGCCCCGAATCACCCAAAATTGTTCGTTTCGGGCACAGATCGTTCTGTGCCCGAAATGTTTTGCACATCCCTAGTATTTACCTGGATACAAGATGACTCTGAATGTAGATGACCCCCATAAAAACAGAGGTTAAATACAGGATAAATCTGTATTTATCCCAAAGGAAGAAGACTCTGAATTTAAGACGACACCCCAATTTCTAACTCCAAAGAACTTGAAAAAAACCTAGTCTTAGATTCAGGTAATTATGGTAATAATGGTGGCCGACATGACAGGCAGCCCTCAATCAACATTAGGGACCTGCCGAGACTGCTGTGCATCTTGAAAGACCCCCCTGATGATTGAGCATCAAGTCTGCTGAGAAATGGCTTAAATTTGCCTCTAGGCAACTGCACAGAGCTCCTTCCATTGTTTCCAATTGCCTCCTACTGTTTCCAGTGGAAGGAACACAGTGTGCCTGGAAGGTGGTTTTACATTATTCTGCAGTAGCTCCATTGTGCTACTCCACTGAGGCTCCCTTTCAGATTGTGTAACAGCCCCAGCACTTCCCTAGCATCAACAGAGGGCTGCCTTTTTTGTGCCTACATCCAATACCCAAATAAATACATAAATAAATAGCCCCAATATTGATTTTTGGTCATTTGGCTTAGATCAAGTGTTGTATACAAGGCTGTATATTACCCATAGCCCAGATAGAAAGACCACACTCAGCCTGGGTCAATCTCCAGAGGGAGAGCATCAAAGCCTATGGAGCAGTCTCCCAGAACATCTGTACAGATGTGTGTATTGTATGGAGTTTGAATGCAGGCATGAAATTAGGATTATATGACAAGGGATGGTAGAGAAAAGTCTGTGTGACAGAGGTAACCTAAAGGTGTGAATCAAAGTCATCTTGTAGATAGATAGTTGCTATAGATTTTATGAGAAGGATAAAATCTATAGCAGAGAGGAGAGCTGGTCTTGTGTTAGCAAGCATGACTTGTCCCCTTAGCTAAGCAAGGTCTGCCTTGGTTGCATATGAATGGGAGACTAGATGTTTGAGCACTGTAAGATATTCCCCTTAAGGGATGGAGCTGCTCTGGGAAGAGCAGAAGGTTCCAAATTCCCTCCCTGGCATCTCCAAGATAGGGCTGAGAGAGATTCCTGCCTGCAACCTTGGAGAAGCCACTGCCAGTCTGTGAAGACAATACTGAGCAGGATAGACTAATTGTCTGACTCAGTATATGGCAGCTTCCTATGTTTCTGTGTTCCTATGATAAAACTGAGGCAGCTGTTTGCAGTCCACCAATGATCTCGCTCTTACCAATATGATACCCTTCTGGAGGGACTAATTTGAAGGGCAACAGAAAACATTCTCTGTAGCATCCCCAACGGTGCTTTAGAGAGATCCATTCAGCTGCCTCTTGTTATTTTCTGAAAATGAGCAAAAACTTATTTTTCTATTGGTTTGCTTTTGAAAAGTAACTTATTCCCCACCTCCCTGTCCTTATCTGAATCTCACTGTTGTGCTATTTCTTGTTTCCTTTCCTTGTGTTCCTATTCTGCTTTTTGTTGGTGTTTTGGTTTCTTTGGAGTGGGTTACTTTGTGGCTGTTCTGTTGCCCTTTTAGTTTGTGAACCTTTTTTGAGATGCATATGAAAAGGCAGGGGGAAAAAATCAATGTATATATTTTAACATTTGAAATACTTTTGTTTGTATACAGGGAGCTCCTGGCCCAAGAGGATCCGTAGGCCCTCCCGGAGCTCCAGGTAGCCCAGTAAGTAATTTGCTTCCTTGACACTTTCTGTACCAGAACATAATACAGTAGGGTCTGGCAGGGGAAGGAGGCACAGATGAGGCAAAGTCCATTTTGGGAGGGATAGCTACAGGCTCTGAGCAGATAGGGTTGGAAAGAACTCCACATGCCTAAGATAGCTCAGCTTGAGAGCGAGGAAGGCTGACTAATACAGGGACCAATGGCCCATTCAAATAACTGCACGATTCACCAGTGCCTCAGATGTCTTTCATTCTGAGGATAGCTTCTTGTCAGGGCACGTGTTTTGCATTCAAAAGGCCTTATGCTCACTTCCTGGCATCTCCAGTTCAAGGATCTCAGTTAGCAAAGCTGGGAAACATCTCTGCATGTGGCCTGGGAGAGTCACTGCCAGTCAGAGCAGACTTTACTGAGCCAGGTGAAACCAATAGTTTGGCTTTATAAGGGAAGAACACCTGTATGCAGCAAATATCTTACCTCATGCTAAATATAATATTGCTGGCTCAGTGAACCGTAATCCAATTTCCCTTCATTCTTCTGCCTGGCTTGCTACACCTGTAACAGCCCAATTGCAACTTCAGTTGCAATCAGCATCTTTTTCTGCAATAAAAGTCCATGGAAGGATTGCTGGTCTTGTGGTAGCAAGCCTGAATTGTCCCCTTTGCTAAGCAGGGTCCATCCTGGTTGTCTTTGAATGGGAAAGTACATGTGTGAGCATTGTAAGATATTCCTGTCAGGGGATGGGGCCGCTCTGGGAAGAGCATTTGCCTGTTTGAATGCAGAACGTTCCCTCCCTGGCATCGCTAAGATAGGGCTAAGAGAGACTCCTGCCTGCAACCTTGGAGAACCCACTGCCAGTCAATGGCTGCCTTCAGTCATTCCTTGTAACTGTGTCTTCAACGGACCCACAGTTTCCCTTGTTTTCCTGGTGCGCACCCGAAGATTACAACCTGCGTCTGGGAGACTGCAAAAGGGGAGCAACGGCCCTCTGACCTTCCTCTGACCAAGGAAGGGAAGCTGTGCAAGCCAGTTGAATTAAAGCAGTAAGAGGAGCTTCCTCCCTTAAGAGTAAACCTTTTGCCCAATCCAGATTACACACTAGGGGTGTGCACAAAACCATCTGGCCCGGTTCAGTTTGAGTCCAGACTGGACCCGGACTGGGTTAGTTCAGTTTTGCCCACCATCAACCCCCCCCCAGTTCAGTTCAGGGGTTTTTTGTGTGTGTGGGGGGGTGCGTTTTGAGAGCCTTTTTATTTTAAATATGTATTTAGTACTTTCCCCCTCTGGGCGGCTACTCTAAGGTTCCCACTTCCCCTGCCGGCCTCCGTTTTTGCAAAAACCACACGGTTCAGGCATTCTTCAGCCCTTTCCGGGCTTCCTCCACTCCATGGCCACCATTTTGGTTGCTGTCACGCATGCATGATGGGTCTCTGTGTGGCTTGGGTCATGGCCCAGCAACGCAGCCTCTAAAATGGCCACCATGGTGGAGGAAAGACCCGGAATGGGCCAAAGAACCCCTGAACTGGGTGGTTTTTACCAAAACGAAAGGAAAACGGGTGGAGGGGGAACCTTATCAGACCCACACATAGCTTCAGAGAAGCACCTTGGAGGCTAAACAAATTTTTTTTAATGTAAAAAGGCTTGCAAACTCCCCCAAACGGCTGGGGAGGGGTCGGTCTGGGGTCAAGCTGAACCAGGGGTGGTTCCGCTCAGCTCTGAACATTCAAACTGAACCGGTTCAACATTAATCCAGTTCAACATCGACCAAGTTTGCACATCCCTACGACACGCTGCAGCCTGCAGACCCTTGGTTGGGTAAGTGAACCTTACTTGCAACCGAGGGTTCAATTGGAGGCTGGGGGTGGGTATTGGAACCACGGTTGGGTCCCAGAATGGCAGTTCTGATCATTTGGATGTCACAGGGGGCCAACCTTATATGACTTAGCTTCAGGTTTTCCGTGACATCTGAAGGCAGCCAGTGTAGACAATACTGAGCTAGATGGACCAGTGAACTGACATTGTATAAGTTAGCTTCCTATATTCCTAAAGAGATGGATGCTCAGCCTCAAGCCTCCTTAGCCCTGCATTTTGTGACTCAGTGGTGAAGGAAGAGCCCTTTGCACATGCACAGAGGCATGTCCTCTGTTTCAGAGCACACAGAGCTTCAATAGAAGACACAGTCCAGGAGATACAATACAATTCTTCTGATTCAGATCCCCGATCTCCAACATGACAACATTAGAAAAGCACCATTTTGCCTTGAACTAATTGAATGTGTTAATGCATTTTTATTTATTAACTCTTGACTGTTTTCTTGTTTACAGGGTCCCCCAGGACCAGAGGGCAAGCCAGGACCTGCTGGCTTACAAGGTCAAAGGGTGGGCAACACTTTTACTTCTGAATATCTCAGATTTGTTCACAGAGCAGTTACCTGGTTTGCTTGGAAGTGTGTATTGACACTTTCAGTATTTCACAGCCTGCTCTCTTCATTCCTCGAAAAAGGAAAAGGTCTATATTTTACTTGTTTTTGCTGGGTTAAAAGTGGCAGCCAAAGGGTGTAAGGCAAAAGACAATGTAGTTACACTGCGAGCCCTAAGGTTATTTTCCCTATAACAATCGGCTGGTTTTCTCTCCTGCCCTTTCTCCAAAGAGCTCAGAATGATGCTTTCTTCTCACAGAGGCCCTCTGAGCTTAAGTTAGGCTGAAAGGTAGTGACTGGCCCAAGTCCAGCCTTTGAGATTCATTATATGAGCAGGGGTTGAACCTGAATTCCCCACATCCACCATCATTTTCGGCCTTCTAGGAACCATGGATATGTGGGTTTTAACCCTTTCATATCCATGGATAAAGAGGTCAGGTGTCTATTCGACACCCACTGATACACGAACCCGCAAATAGTGTTTCCACATATACAGAGGTTTGCCTGTAAAGAGAATCACCACTTTTCAAAGGTGCCTCTTTGCTCAATTAGCAGGGGATACTATCTCTATATTTCATAGAGATAGCCACAGAGAGCTAAGATGTTAATATGCTTACCAACTACAAGCCTTCCCTGATTCACTCACTGGCTGCTGACATGAAACTCCCAGACTAAACCATGACAGATGGAAACATGCTGTTTTTGCGGGTAGGTTCCAGACCTTGCCCAGAGTACCACGAAAATCCAAAACCCTGGAAATTTCATTGCTTTCCCAGAAAATAAAAAAGCCCTCTCCCATTGGACAGCATGGGTAATGAGACCTCATAGAACCAGGAAAATGCTAGAGTCACAACAAGATCAGGCATCAATATGCTTGCAAACTGCAAGCAGTTTTACTAGTATCATATGTAGATGTTCATTAAAAAAGCAAGGTTTCATCAAGGAGCTGTGTGGCACAATAGAATACACTTGTGCCCATAGCTTGTGTTAACACACTTGTGTTAATATTCAGCCCCCATGGCTGAAAATGGTTTTAAATGTCATCTCTTCCTAGCCATGTTCTTTGTTTGTTAAGTGGATGTTGGATGGGAACATTCAGCTTTGACTGAAAAAAGACAGAATGGTGGTATCCGCTTTTACTGTAAAAAGATGTCAGCTATGAGAGAAGAATAGCACTGAGGGAGGTTTATAACAGTTGGGCCACTCAAAGCCATGGGTGCTTGGATCTAGAACTGGAGGATGTGTTCTCCTGCCTAGAGTCCAGTGGCTTGAGCTGCAGCTGGTGAAGAGAGAAGACAGAACCTGAAGTGCAAGCAGCAGGCACTGCTGAGTGGATCAGGCAAAGGTAGAAGGCCAGGTTAATAGTGTCAAAAGTTGCATATTACCTGCCAGTTGCCACCACCAGTAGTGCACACCCTTGTTCTCTTCTGCATCGGAAGGGGGCTTTAAGGCCTGAGTACTTGTGGTCCAAAGTAGCTCCCTAGGCTTAGTTCAGGTCCTAGAGTCCCTGTCAATGCTTTTGCTTTCAGTCAATTCATACATTCTTGTCTCCTACCTGCAGCAACCCAAAATTTGGATTATGTTGGTTAGTTTGTAGGGAAGGTGGAAGACCTTGTCTTGGGGGCAAAGTGTAGGCCCTATCCATCCCCAGCACAGCATCCCTCCAGTGGCTGTTCCTGGTTATCTTATGCTTCTTTTTTAGATTGTGAGCCTTCTGGGGACAGGGATCCTATGGACTGGATAGATTGACTGACTGATTGATTGATTAATATATCTATGTAAACCGCTTTGAGACTTTTGTTGAAAAGCGGTATATACATATTTGTCATATTCGTAGACTTGATAACATTTAGGATCCCTGGTGGACCAACAAATGCTTCTGGAATTCTATGAGGTCATTCTCCCAGCACAAGCTACTTTGGTAGGAGAGAGTTGATCCAAACACCCATGTCGACTGGGTCACTGGGAGGCCTCCTGCGACCCGGGTTGCCCAGATTTGCTACCTGGGCAAAAGGTGAAATAGGAGGGAAAAGGAGTCCGTCCTATCTCATTTTTTGGATGTCTGTAGCCGTGGCTCTGAAAACAGCCACCGGGAGAAGTGACTCTAGAGCGCTGTGGAAAGTGTGGCCAGGGAGAGGAGCACATCTGCAGGCTGCCTCTCCGCTGTCTGCACAGTGTATTATGGGATGCGGGAGGACTTCTTCCTCCTGATCCCACTTCAGGAATCCCCCACCTTTCTGTTCATGTGCAAGCAGTGGAGCCCTGAAGAGGTTCAATCATCTGGGGGAAAGTAGGAAAGATACTGCCTTCTCCCACGCTTCCCCTGCCCTGTTTGGTCAAGTGAATGAACTCTATATCTAGCCTTTTTGCTTGAGCCCCAGAGAGGAGGAGCAAATCTGCGATTAAACTTGCATTGAGTTTGTTATTCGCAACCTGGAGACTTTATTTCTCATAGCAATTTAACAACGTCAGGCTAAATAATTGATTATTTCCAGAAAGCCATTCATAATATGATGGATATTTATCCCTGCTCTGCCATGCAGAGTTATCTCAACTGTCCACTCAGGTATCAATGGGATTCATCAAACACTGAGCTTTGTTCTTTGCAACTCCACATTGACAGGGCACTCCATCTGACCCTGAGAGTGGGTGTTCAGTGGCTCCCTTGGCAACATTTCTTTGTTAGAGACCTGCAAACTCAAAGATTTATGAGTGAAATCTAATTATGAAAAATTGTACCTTTTAAACAGGTGCAATTGTATGTATGTAGGCACAGTGGCCACTTTTAGACCCTTACCACTATGTTCAGGGTAATCCATCCCTGATTATCCAACCACATTGCCTCTGTTCACAGGGCAGGTTCAGCATGCATACAATCTAAGTGCAGCATACACTTGATTGTTGATGTGTGTGAACATACAGCTATTCACATACAGAGGCTGTTCTCATGACCACCCTAAGCCTCTGGGGCAACCAACCCTGGGTTAGGCAGGTCGTGAGACCTACATATCCTGACACTTTCTATGCGCCTAACCCTCCTAAACAACCTGGCTGTTATCTGAGATTTAGGGTGTGATCTCACCCTTAACGTGACTGTTGTGTATCATGTGTCTCTTTGGGCTGAGTTCAGCCCAAGAAGACACAGAGATGGGCACATAGGGTGCCTGTCTGATGGGGGAATCCCCCAATGTAACATGTATGTGGCACATTGCATTGTGGGATGCCCTGAGACCGGGATAACAGGTTCCCACCCCAGATCCCTCCTCCCTGCTCCTTGCTTCATGGAGCAGGACTCCTAGTGTGGGAACATGGAACGTGCTCCCACCACCAAGCCTTGGGTCGTCTGCCAGGGAGGTACATTCTTTGGAGACATTTTGTTCAACACATGATTTCTACTCTACAGTATTGAGGGGTCCAGTCCTGGAGTTGATTTGTAAAATGAACAGATGTACATTCACACACACACACAAAATGTGTACATGCATAAAAACACCTCCAGTGTGTACAACCTACAGTATGAATGGCTGTAATGCTTCTCTCTCTCTCTCTCTCTCTCTCTCTCTCTCTCTCTCTCTCTCTCTCTCTCTCTCTCTCTCACACACACACACACACACACACACACACACACACTCTTACTATCTGCCTCAGTCTAAAATGCAATGATCCATTTCCTGCTGGAATTCATTTTGGGATGAATTAAACTGTGTGGGTTTAGCCCATCTTCAAAGCCTCACATCAGTGACACATGCCATGCTGTTGGACCAATCCCTGTTGTTTTTAATTACTATTCTTTACTCACTAGGATCAAAAAGGTGAATCTCTCATTTATCCTGGCATTATCCCACTATGCTAGAGTAACTGAAAGTGCATCAGGTATCCAAGGAAATAATTTAATGATCCCACAAGATAATAAAATTCTCTGTTCAGAAATGGGTTTCAAATTTATACAGAATGGTTGGATTCTCTCCCCCACCAGTTGCTTCATTTTGCCAAGGCCAAAGGACAGCAGGTAAAATTGCTTGAATTTGAGTGGCATATTCCCTTTCAAGAGACATATAATTATTTCCCAAGCTCATGTTGCTGATTTGGAAAAAAAAGAAAGAACCAGTGCGAAGTGCCTTAAGCACAAAGCTAGCAAATAGCACAGATGGTGACACTCAAAAGTTTGCCAGAAAGTTATTTTCCCATAAACTAATCATGGAGACCAACAATTAGATTATGTCATGGCTGGAGCATAAATCTTGAGGAACGAGCCTCTGTGATACGCTCCCTCGGTGGGCCTTCATTAGCTGCCTTGCTCCATTAGCCCCAAGAGAACACAGAAACACAGTGGCTGGATCCGGGGCTGGCTTAACCGCGGAAGGCAGAACGTTCTGAAGCTCACTGCTGGAGAGATGTCTCTTGAATCTCTCTCCTCACAGTCATCATCTCTCTCCCCTGGGTGCTTCGTGTCTTCTAAAAAGAAAAGCTTATTTATTTAAAATATTTCTTAACCTGCCTTTCCCTGGGTCAACACAGCTAGTGTAGAAACAGATAATCAATGGAACACAACAACAACATTCGGTGAAAAACAAACCAGAAACAAATAGAGATCAGTGGGAGAGCATCTGCTTTGCATGCAGAAGGTCCCACGTTCAATCCCGGGCATCTGCAGGTACCACTGGGAAAGACTCCTGCCTGCAATCTTGGAGAAGCCATTACCAGTGAGAGTAGACAATACTGAGCTACATGGAACAATGGTCTGACTCAGTATACAGCAGCTTCCGATGTTCTTGAACCATTAGAAATGCTTAAAGTGTAACAACATGTCCCTGAAATAACAAGTGGTGCCAGATAAGATGTTTAGTCCTATAGATGTCCAAAGTAGGGGTGTGGAGAAACTGCTGAGAAATGTTACTTGTAGAAAGTTGCTTAACTTCCCTTGGAAATTCTCAGATGTTTTGCTTTGGTAGGCACTCTGAAATTCACATCAAGTGTCACTTTTTTGGGAGGGGGGATTTTTGTCACCATGCCTAATTCAAAGATGCCTCCAGGCAGCTCCATGGGACAACAACATATAAGTTGAGTTATATGTGAAGTATTGGCCCTGAAGCAGACTGTGACACAATTGGCCCTGAAGCAGATTAGCAGCTGGCACTATAATAACGAAACCAGCTGGATGTGCCCCTGCCTCCTGATATAGAACCTGAAGTGGGTGATAGTATGTTGCATCAGCCACAGCTTCAGATGAGTCATCTTCAAGGGCAGCTCTGGTGGATGGTCGCAAGGAGTGGCCTCTGCTACTGTGCTGCTCCCTCCTTAAATTGGTTATTTCTGCTGCTGCCACCATTGCCCTTTGGGGTTGCTAGTTGTGCACAAGTAGTTGTACAATTATGTGCATTAAGCGGCTGTGGACAATTAGTTGCACAGTCATACATGTTATGCACACTTAATTCCACATGATGAGGCCTAGATTGAGGCCTCTTGGAATGACCCTTCTTGGATGACCTTGTAGAGTGGACAGAAATCTTTGGGAGCAGGCAGCCCCTCAGGTATCCAGGGCCCAAACCATTTATGGCTTTAAAGATCAAAGCCAGCATCTTAGATTTGACCTGGAAACAGATTGGCAACCAATGTAGCTCTTTCAGAATGGAGATAATATGGTCCTAGCGGGCAGCTCTGGATAACATCCTAGCTGCTGCATTTTGCACTGGCTAAAGCTTCTAAATATTCTTCAAGGGCAGTCCCATGGTAATCCAGCCATGACATGACTAAGGCATGGGTAATAGTGGCCAGATTTGCCTTATTGAGAAAGGGACGCAGCTGGTACAATAGCCGAAGCTGTGCAAAGGCACCCCTGGACACTGCCTCCACCTGAGCTTCCAAAAGCAGAGCTGGGTCCAGCAGTACCCCCAAACTGTGCACTTGCTCCTTCAAGGGGAGTGCAACCCCATTCAGCACTGATAGAATCTCCTCATCCTGATTGGTTCTCCTACTGACCAGCAGTACCTCCATCTTGCCTGGATTCAATCTCAGCTTGTTAGCCCACATCCAACCCATCACTACCTCCAGCCCTCAATTCAGAGCATCCACTGCTTCCCTAGAATCAGGTGACAAGGAGAGATAGAGCTGAGTGTCATCTGCATATTGCTGACAACTCAGTCCAAGTCCCCAGATGACCTCTCCCAGCGGTTTCATGTAGATGCTAAACAGCATGGGGGACAAAACCAAATTCTGCAGGACCCCACAGGCCAATGCCCATGGAGCCAAGCAGTAGTCTTCCAGCACCACCTTCTGGATCCTTCCCCCAAGAAAGGACTGAAGCCACTCCAAAGCAGTGCCTCCAATTCCTATACTCCTGAGGCGGTCCAGAAGGATATCATGGTTGATGGTAGCGAATGCCGCTGCGAGGTCTGGCAGAACCAACAGGGACATACTCACCCTGTCAAGCTCCTGGCACAGGTCATCCTCTGGAGTGACCAAGGCAGTTTCAGTTCCATATCCAGGATGGAAACCATATTGAAAAGGGTCTAGATAATCTGTATCACTCAAAACCCTCTGCAGCTGTGACACCACCACATACTGGAGGAATCAAAGGAGGGCTTTTTAAAATAATGGTCTTACCATCATCTCCTTGAGGCATGATGGCATCTTGCCCTCCCTTAATGAGGCATTGATTATAGCTTCCAACCATCTACCTGTACCCTCCCTGGAAGATTTTATTAGCCGTGAAGGGCAAGGGTCAAGAGCGCAAAATGTTGCCCACACACTGCCCAGAATCTTGTCCACATCCTCAGGCTATATTAACCAAAAAGAATCCAACACAATAGGACTAGATGTTACCTGAGGCACATCTAAAGGAACTGCCAAAACCCTCGAATCCAGATCAACACGGATGCGAGTGATTTGATCTGCAAAGTGACATTCAAACTGAATGGGCTGTAGATAGTTCCTCCTGCATTACGTGGGTGGATGTGTGGAGCAATTCCTTTGCTACACAGAACAGCTCCATTGGTCTGCACTGAACAGATGCAATAGAGGAGGAGAAAAAGCGTTTCTTCACCGTCCCCACTACCATGGAATAGTCCCTAAAATGGGCTCTAGCCTGTATTCGGTCAGATTCACCACGACTCTTCCTCCAGTGCCGTTCCAGCCACTGTCCGAGTAGTTTCATCGTCCTAAGCTCCAAGAAAAACCAAGGAGCAGAACCGGCTCTACCAAGCCTGAGAGAATGTTAGGAGCAACTGTATCAATAGCCTGGGCTGTCTCCACATTCCAGAGATTCACCCAGGCCTCAACAGAGTCACTAGCTCTGGACACTGGAAACTCCCTGAGGGCTGTCTGGAAACCAAGCGGATCCATAAGCCTCTGGGGGCAGACCATTTTAACTGGTCAACCACCCTTGCAGAGGGTAGACGAAGCAGTCAAACTAAACCCCACCAGATGATGATCTGTCCATGACAAGGGAGTTATCGCAAATTCCCCCACCTCCAGATCATTTATTCCCTGGCCAGCAAAACCCAGATCCAGACTATGTCCCATGTGGGTAGGGCCAACTTAGATTGGCCCATACCAGCTGAGATAAGTCCATGGTTGCCATGGAGGCCATGAAATCCTGAGCCATTCCTACAAGAGGGGCCCCAGCATGGACATTGAAGTCCCCCAAGACTATAACCTTGGGAGAACCCAAAGCCACCTCCGAGACTACCCCCTCCAGCTCAGGTAGGGAGACTGAAGTGCAGTGGGGTGGTAGATACTCCAACAGAGCCTGGGTCGAGGGCCCGCTTGAGCCTTGAGCCCCAACTAAGAGCCAGGTTGAAGAACTAGGCTAGGTGGTGCTGCCCTGCTGGGATCAGGCCCGAACCCAGCAGTTCTCATGTGCAGCCCAACCCAGGCTGGGCTTCCCTAGCCTGGGTTAGGATGTGCATGAGAACAGCCTCATTGTCTTGTATCTGTAAGCATCATGTTGAAATTAGTTGGAAGTGGCCCATTTACATGGTGGGGAGCATCTCACACAGTATAGCATGCACAGATGACACCATTTGAAGATAAGAAACGTTTGGCTGATGGTCTAGGTGAAATCAAGAGTAAAACCGTAATTGCCAGCAAAGGTAAATTACATCCATTCCTGATACAGCACATAATTTTGAACTGTGTTGTTATTTGAGTTGCTGATTTGAGGCCATTCCTATGCCTCTTGTTTACTCAAAAGTCATGCACATTCTTGCTATGAGTAGAACGGCATAATTGCTGGCTGTGTCTATCCTGCTGTTAGGTAGGATGTCATTTTGCAGGGCTTTACGGCTATAGGTATAATTTTTCCTGGCGAGCATTTTCAGTCCCATTCTGGGAGGTGAAAAAATACAAACCCACACCTCTCACATAAGCTGGTGGCTCTGCTGTGCCTTGACCTTTTGTGCCTGCCCTCCATTTTCAGGCTTACAATAGGAAATTTGCATTCCTTGACTCCTCATCTAGGATAATTAAATGCTTTGTTAGGGGCACTCTCTTGTTTTAAGCAGATGCATGCTGAAGGTTCAAAACAGAAAGGAAAATATCATTTTTGCTGCACTCATAGCCATTATGAATTAGAGTAACCTACTGTTTTGGTGGGAGGAAAGCCTCTTTGGAAGATGTGTGCACACAGGTATGTGCATGCACATGTGTACACATACACACACACACCTATGTAAAGAATTGTGCCGTCGTTGTGAATGTTGTGTAAGACGTGGCCATAGCTTAGTAGGGAGCACATGCTTTGCATGTAGAAGGTCCCAGGTTCTATCCTTTGCACCTCCATTAAAAAAAAGGTCCTTAGGATCTCAGAGGAACATCTACTTGAGCCTTTGGAGAGCCACTGCCAATCAGGGGTCTGATGGTCTGATTCAGTATTAGGCAGCTTTATGTATTTATATGGGATGAGGCCATAGCCCAGTAGGTAGAACATCTGCTTTGAATTCAAAAGGTCCCCTGGTCAATCCCCAACATCTCCAGGTAAGGCTGGGAAAGACTATTCTCTGAAACTCTAGAGCAATGGTTCCCAACCAGGGTTCCTCCAGAAGTTGCTGAACTTCAACTCCCATCACTCCCAGCTACAATTTATCATGGCTGGGGGTGATGGGAGTTGTAGTTCAGCAACATCATGAGGAATGCATTTCTGAGCAAGATGGGCCAATGGTCTGACTCTGTATAAGGCAGCTTCCTATGTACCTAGTGGTTAGAGTGTTTCACTAGGATTAGGACTGAGATTCAAATCTCTCAGTCAGGCAACAAGCACACTCCCTCAGACCTAGCCTACTCTACAGGGTTGTTGTGAGAACACACTGAGCAGGAGGGAAACTGGGTGGGATAAAAATACAATGGGGGGGGGACCCAATTCCACTAAAGAGTAGAGCTTCTCTGTGATGTGGCCCCAAATGATTGTGTGTGAGTGAAGCAAACACATGAGTGAGTAAGATTGCATGGGTCGTTACATGCATGACTGTCAGATCCAGTCCTGTGCAAAATGCTGGAGCTGAGATTTCCAAGGGATTTGGGGACAGTGCCCTTAGAGAGACCCCTTAACCTTGAAAAGGCTGTTTTGAGGAGTTATCTCACAGTACCTCAGAGCTTCTTGTTGCCAAGTCCTGGGCCGCTTGGTTTGGGTTTGGGCCCATCATTTTTTGAAACTAGAATTCAAAGGAGAGTTCCAGGGTTCCTCCAAGGAGAAACTGAAATTCAAAGAGACTTTCAGAGTTCACCCAATGGAGAAATATTGGTGAATGTTCTCAGATGGTTTCTTCATGGACAAGCCTCACTTACGCCTGAACAAGCCTCACTTACGCCTGACATACCCTGCCTGAATAAGGCAAAGGCAGATGATAGACCGTAGACATGAATGGCAGTTATTTTTGTGGGTCAGACCAACAGGAAGCCTTGCTGAGTCCAAAACATTTAGATCAGAGGCTACTACTACTACTACTACTACTACTGATGATAATAATACGAAGAATATTACACTTCTCAACAAAAGTTCCCAAAGTAGTTCATAAAGAGAAATCAAAATAGTAAATAAAGATGTCTCCCTGTCCCCAAAGGGCTCACAGTCTAAAAAAAGAAACATAAAATAGACACCAGCAACAGCCACTGTAGGGATGCTTTGCTGGGGTTGGATCGGGCCAGTTGCTCTCAGTAAAGAAAACCACCACTTTAAAAAGGTCCTGTTCAGTTAGCAGGGGCTAGTTTGATCAGTTAGCAGGCGCCCAATGTTGGCTCTTCAGATGATGCTTGGCTACAACTCCCACCATCCTCAGTCACAACAGCCAAATTGTGGGGATGATGGAAGTTGTAGTCCAACATCCAGAGACCCAGTGCTGGGGACCCTGATTTAGAGGTATCAGCTCTCATTAGGCAGTAATGTGGAAAGAAACAGCAAGAGCCTTTTGAATGCCTCACTGCAGATGGAGTTTTCAGTCGTAGCAAACAGTGCTACTCAGATGACTCTTCCAACTATTGGGGCTGGACAAATGTAGAGCAGGAGCAGCCTCTGCTGGAGATTAAGTTGTGACAGTCTTTGGTGCCTAGTGAGAGCACTGCAGAGGCCAACAAGAAACAGCAAATGGCAAAGTTAAGCAACACGTGGTTCTTAGAGGATCCATCCACAGGAGAGAAGAGCTGGAAAGCAGCACTGGCGCTGCCGATTAACCTTTACTACTTTGAAAATGCTTAATAGAAGTTATTTTTTTCTAAATAAATAAACTGGATACAATCTGGCCAAAGTTTAGCACTTGGGGCAGGGGAGAAAGTTAATTTGATGTAGACTGTCCTAGTATATAGTGAATATAGACTGAGCATAGCCCTATTCTTTCTTTCTCCCTCTCTCCCTCTCCCTCCCCCCCTCAGAGAACAAGAAGAGAGCTTAGGGGAGGAGAGCTGATCTTGTGGTAGCAAGCCTGGCTTGTCCCCTTAGCTATGCAGGTTCCACCCAGGTTGCATATGAATGGGAGACCAGAAGTGTGAGCACTTTAAGATATTCCCGTCAGGGGATGGAGTCGCTCTGGGAAGAGCAGAAGGTTCCAAGTTCCCTCCCTGGCAGCATCTCCAAGATAGGGCTGAGAGAGACTCCTGCCTGCAACCTTGGAGAAGCCGCTGCCAGTCTGGGTAGACAATACTGAGCTAGATGGACCAATAGTTTGACTCAGTATACAGCAGATTCCTTTTTTAGACTGTTTCTATGTTCTCTCTCTCTCTCCCTCTCCCTATGACGACGAATATTTCTATACCGTCTTTCAACGCAAGTTCCCAAAGCAGTTTACCTAGATATAAATAAATAAAATGGCTGTGTGTCCCCAAAGGGCTCACAATCTAAAAAGAAACATTGGACAGACGCCAACAACAGCCACTGGAGGAATGCTGTACTGGGGGTGGACAGGGCTAGTTACTCTCCCCCTGCTCAATTAAGAGAATCACCACTCTAAAACAGTGCTTCTTTACTCATTTAGCAGGGGTCAGTTACCCCTTTGCTCAGTTACCCTCTCTCCCTCTTCCCCCTCCCCTCTCTGAAACACACACACACACACACACACACACACACACACACCGTTATACAACCGCAACCCAAACACCTGCTTAATTCTCCAAGTAGGACTTGAATATGCTTTTAACCTTGGATGCTAACCCTAATAGCTTTTGGTACTATGCCTTTGAAAGTTGATTTATGCTTGTTGTCTGGCCGGCCTGTCGGCCTGCAACCCCAGCTTACCACAAAGGTGAAGGAGACAGAGAACGTGCAGGGAAGCTGGATGGGAGGCCGGACAGAGCTGGCTAGTCAAGAGCAGAACAGGTGACCAGACTCTAGAAAATGGCTCAATGGGCCAAGGATTGCCCACGGATGATGTCAGTGGGACGATGCAGCTGACAGAGGCGGGGGTTGCCTGAGAGGTGGAGTGGGGATTAGGAGGAGGTGGCGAGAAGGGAAATGGAAGGGAGGGGGCCGACTCTAGGGGCTTAATAAAGAGAATGGAGGCAGAAATTGGAAGGGTGGGGCTGGGGTGCTTGGCTTGTGATGCTGCCTTAAATTGGCTCAGCCCATGATGAGCAGGCTGTGGTCTCCCAGGGAGGAGCCACCAGGGTTGCAGCTAGGTAATTTTGGTGCCCGGACCTGAAGGGCATTGGAGGCCCCCCACCCACCCCCGTGCCCCCCTCACAATGAGTTTTTTTAACCACGGTGCCAAAAACTTCAGTAATTCTAGCTGCCATGTGTGCAACTGGGTGTTGGGCTGTATGAGCTCAGCAGTCCTCCGCCACCCCTGTGGTGGCAGCAGCAGGCGGAGTGGGAGTGGCCACTGGGCCTTAACGTTCGCCCCAGCATCCCTTGAGAATTGTGAGGCACTCCAGCACACCTGTGCAGATGGAATAGAGTGTTGCAAGCCCTAACATCACAGGCTTGTGGCTAGTATTATTGAAGTTTTTGGCACCATGGTTTGGTACCGCGGGGCAGCAGCAGGGTGGGGGTGTGGTGGTCTCCCAATGGGTGGTGGCAGGAGGCCTCCCTGGACTGTGGAGAACACAGACTGGGTCCCCAAGATCTTGGGGTAAGAGAGAGCACCTCTGGGAGCCAGCCCGTGACTAGAACTTGCCAAAGGAAGAGGACACAGGTGCCACTAATCCTCTCCCCTTTTTTCTGAGGCTTGACCACATACTTCTACCTATCCCCTTTCAGGGGCCGAGGACATATCTGGACAGACATATCTGGACACTTGCTTTTAGTGTGGATTGGTTTTAATGTTTCCATTTGTGTTTCCATTGGTTTTTTCATCTTCTATGTGAACGTTGCGGGACCTTTAGGGACGATGGTGGCAGTGATGTGGCCACTATTGGACGGGGGGGGATATTCTTAAACTTCTGGGGTCACGGCATAACACCTCCTCCCCCCGGACACTCCACATTCCTTCTCCCAGCCAGAGAACAAAGCACTTGTCAGCTGGGAGCATGGGGCATCCCTGCTCATTCCCACCCGGCAAACAAAAGGCTGGTTGCATGGCCAGAACCTGAGGGGTATACTCGTGGGTCAAATGGGCCGTAACCCAGAATTTGGCTTTTAAAAAGCCAGTCTGGCAACTATCCCCCCCCCCATTTCTTTTTTCACCTGTGCATGGAGTTTTGTTCTGGGAGGCAATATCAAGGCAGTGTGTGCCTATGTGCATTTAGAGTGGGGGCTTTCCTGATTCAACCTGAGCAGGAACTAAAATTAACTGAACAGACATTAACAACAACAACACCACATGTGTGCATTCGCATGCAGACAGCTTAGAGGGAACACTGATTTGGTGCCAGCAGAGGGGGAAGGGGCTTCCAGCAGGAGCCCACCCCCAGGCTGCTGGTGAGCTCCTTAACCCCCCCCCCCCCCTCAGATGGTGGTATATGAGAGCCAGTGTTTTGTCGTGGTTAAGAGTGTAACACTAGGAGGCATGATTGCAATTCCCCATCCAGCCATAATGCTCACTGGGTGACTTTGGGCAGTCACCACCTCTCTGCCTAGCCTACCTCACAGGGTTCTTGTGAGGAAAAAATGAGGCAGGGAACTCTGTATGCTGCTCTAAGCTCCTTGGAGAAAGGGCCGTGTAGAAATCTAACTAACAAATGCATATTATTTCTAGATCTTGGGATGGAATCACAGTGGGTTTTCTTCTTCTTAATCTGGCGCGGAAGGCAAAGGCATGTAGATTTTTCTCGAAAATCCTGAAGCTACGTAGTCCTCCTGCTTTAGAAAATGAGCATAAATGTTTATTCTGTTGAGTGCTCAAAGCAAGAACTGAGTCCATGTCTTCTCTGGGGGCCAGTTAATAACTTTTTAAAATTTTCTGTCTGATATTTAGGGCAAGAAGGGTGAAATTGGTCTCTCGGGAGTTGATGGATTGCCTGGCCCTCCAGTAAGTAACATCTGACTTATCAGGGAAGGAGACTGGTGTGTGTGTGTGTGTGTGTGTGTGTGTGTGTGTGTGTGTGTGTGTGTGTGTAAGATTGAGGCAGGTGGCAGGGGAGGGTGGGTGAGTGGTGTACTCTGCACACCATGGGGGCAGAGAGGGCAGCATTTCACCACAGCACCTTAGGCACCAAGGGGCTTTGTGGGCAGGTGCGGGGAGCACTGATATAACAATTGCTTGCATGTTTACTTTCTTAAACTGCTTTGATTCAGGGCACAACCTTGAAAAACAACCAGAAAATACAATTAAACCTTTCCATCATGAGCCAAGAAATCCCAAAGGAGTACCCTTCTTCTATTTAAATGCAAAGTTAAATAAATAGCCCCTTGCCTTCCTGCTGAAAACCTGCAGTGCTCTCCAGAGGAATCTACTATGCACAGATCCAGCCATGCTCAGCTTGCTTAGAGCCTCTGGGCAATTCAAAGCTATTATTGTTTTGTTTGGTAGAGAAAGCCATTTATTTTCTCCAAGAAGGCCAGCCTTTGGCACAGACGTCCTCCTTGCCAAATAACCTGGGACTAGGTTCCTGTGTGTGCTTGAGATGATTAAAAAGGTAAGCTGGCCAGCTGCCCTGGGCTGCAGCCACTTTGGAATGGCCAAGTATTTAGCATTGTGCTGTGATTTTCCTCCCATTATATATTTCAAGGCCAGATTTGAGCAGACAATATATATAATACTTACCATAGCTTTTTAAAAAAATTGCATAAGCCTTCAAGCACCTCACTAACCTTCTTGCAAATTCCCTGCTGAAGTAAAGCCCTTTTAAAAGAAAGATAAAGCTGGTGGTGATGGAAATAGTAGTAGTTAATATAGCACTATCCATGCTTACGAAGCTGTACGTGGAGTTGTATTTGTGCTGAGGGATCTCAAGGGATGCAAAGGGGTCTAAATGCATGCTCATGACCAGTTTGTGTGAGATTTACAGCCTGGTCCTATTCATGTTTACTCAGAAGTAAGCCTTAACTATTAGACATCTAATAATCCCCTTTTACTGGTCTTTAAAGCAGTTCCCAGAATTCATAAAATAAAACTGCTCAATTCAAATCCTTATATTTTTAAAAATCAAATCATGAAAGGAAGTCCAGGTCATGATTTTAAATCATGTCACGCAGAAAGTCCAGGAGAGAATAAGTGATCAGCTTGACAGACAGAATTTTGAAATATTGAACTCATAAGCCCTATTCAGACATGATGTTCAACACCTGTACAATGAGTGTATAGTGAACACAGGTATGAATCTGTACACAGGCACAGTTATTCATGTGCCATGTTGAACACATGTACAGTAATATGCTTCCTATAAAACGAATATACCCTGTATTGGGGGTGGGGGGTGTACCCAGGTTCCCATTTAAAATGAATGCAGGAACAGTCATTCATACAAAAGCATGTACGGATGCAGAGACATCTGTACAGACAACAGAATGTCTGAATAGGGCTATACACAAAACAAACAGAAACAAGTTAAATGACAAATAGAGAAGGTTTCCTTGCAACTCAAACCTAAGCTCCATTCTGTGTGCAATGGTGATCTTGATCCAATTTCTGGTCATTTTGCCCCCTCTAGTGGCAAGATTCTGTCTTCTCTTAAGACATTTGCTAGCATGTTTTCAAGGCATAAATCTGTACAACTTTTAGTTTCTCTAAACTGCTTCAAACATCTTTGTAGCCTTCATTTTTGTTCCTTACACTTTTTTTCTTCTGTCTCCCTTTCATTGTTTCCTTAAAGCATCAATGTGCTTATGCATTTATCTGCAAGAGTCCCACATTCTGTGATCTTTCATACTATTTACTATTTATGGTTGCTAAATTCTTCTCTCAAAACAAAGAATCAGGTTATATTTGAGATGCAATCAAAGGCCCAACATCTTTAATGGCCTCTCAAAAACTCCGAAACAGATTTTTTAGCCTGCCTGCCCTTTAGTAGTTTTTACATGGTTTTAAACTGTTTTCACTCTTTTAATAATTGTTTATTATAATTGTTTTTGCTTATAGAAAAAGAGCCATTTTGGTTGGATGGTATAGAAATTTAATGAATAAATAATTGAATAAGTTGTCATGGCTTCCAGCCAAGGATATCTAGAAATTGTAGTTCTATTAGGTGTCAATGTTAACGAATAGGGATTCTCAGCACCCTGGCAACATTTCAATTTCCATTGTTTCCTAGGAGAAACTATGACCAATGCAGTAATTTAAACTCAGTTTACATCTGGAGTCAAAATACCCATATCAGTTGCCGTTTTCTTGAGTCATGTTTGCACAACATCCTGAAGCATCCCTGTATTGGGTTGGCCAATCCATGATGTATTCTGGACACTTCTCAGCACCTCTTGACTTGTGCCTTAGCATTAATTAGGTGAGGTCCACGTGGGCCACAGCTAAATCTTGAGTTTACATCTCACAGGGGTAGTGATTTCCGATGGTGGGTACAGGTTCCTTTGGGTCAACAACAGCAACCACAAAGCTCTAGCCAGTTACTGATGTCCACCACACACACACACCCGCCCCACGGACACAGTGCCCAACATAGCATTGCCAGTTGCTGGTTGGGTCCAATCCTCTCAGGAAGGGCAAGGCAGACATTACAACTACCCCCGCCTTGGAGTGCTTCAGACTCAGTGAGGCACTTCACATGATAGTGTGAAGCATCGTTAGGGTTAGTGCAGGGAGAACAGGCTTAGCCCGCTTTCCCCGTACACAGGCAGGGAGCCGGCAGGGGTGACGGGGATCGGGGACAGGTGGACCCCGGAAGTTCCCGGATGCCCCGCGTGAGTGCACAGGTTTTGTTTTAGCCTCCCGAGACCCTTGTTTTAGCCTCCCGGAGGGGGTCTCTGCTCACTCCGCTAACCTCGTTTAAGGGGAGGGGTAATTTTGGTAGGTTTCTGCCGGGAACCGCACATCTCCCGTGGCAGCAGACAACCAGGAGAAATCAAGCTAGGCTCCCTTAGCCTGATCTCTCCTGGTCGCGGGAATAGCTTCAGGATCTGTCCAAGATTGCCATATGCTGACACCGGTGCAGCTGCTTCTGGATTGGTTCATCACTGGTTTGAATGTGAATGTCTTACAGACCGATGACATTGCCACCATCCCTCCCTATTTACAGGGGAAATGTCTTGCTGCTGCTGCTGCTGCTCTTACCGTTGCTCCCCCCCACTCTCCCAAGACAGCTGCAGCTCAAAGAAGCTCGGTGGAGCTTTCCTCACAATCATTTCCCTATCTCAAAGAGAGCTATTCCCACAATAGAGCTAAAGTGAAGGGAAAATAATTCCTGGTGGTTGTATTCATCTCCTGACTTGTCGCTATTACAAGGATCCACAGGTTCTGTGAGTGAACCTGGGGGCGGGGGGACATAACTGCACGGATGAGATGATAAGTCAGTGGACGTTTATGTGACTCTCTTTTATGTATTTTTTGCATAGGGTTCCCCAGGTCCTCCTGGAGTCGCTGGTCCTCCAGTAAGAAAGTTTGTTGACTTAAAAGTTGATGACTGCTATTTTGATGATTGCTAAAATTTGATGATTATGTAATGCTACAGCAGGGCTTTGCAGCCAGGTCCTCGGATGTTGTTGAACTCCCATAATCCCTGGCCACAATGGCCATTGTGGGCATGATGGGAGATATAGTCTAACACCATCATAGTCCAACAACATAAGGGCCCACTATTGGAAGCCCCTGCACTAGAATAGCCCCTTCAGGGGCATAGCAAGGTTGACGTGGGCTCTGGGACAAGACATGAAGATAGGCCCCTGGGCTGTCTGCCACCTTCTTCTCTCCCACCCCATATCTCCCAAAGATACCCCATATCTTTGCTGCAGAAGGACAAGATGGACATGGTAAGAACTATATGGACATGGTGAAAGACAAAACATTATCGGCACGCCTGTTCTTTCATTTCTATGCAGATAACCACATATTCCCCACATTCTGATCAGGAGCCAGCTGCTTGCCAATGGGTAGGAGTGTGCATGAAATGTTCCATGCACATCCGGGGCAGCAGAGAGCAGGCACTTTAAAAGGAGGAAGGCAGGTCTTACCTGCCCCTCCGTTACACCTTTGCTGCCCCCCGCCACCCCAGAGGGGCGCTCTTTGACCAAGTGCATTTGCTTAGAAACAGGAAGTTCCCTGTTCCCAGCAGGAAATGGTGTTTGAGCATGTGTGGATGCCATCTTGAGTGGTCAGGTCTGAGTTCTGACCACTCAAGGTGTCATCGGCACATGCTCAAATGCCATTTCCTGCTGGAAACAGGATGGGGAGAGAAGTTGTTAGTGAGCATGGTGGGAGGAAAAACAGTCAACATTCGTATTTATGATAGCACTTAAAGCTCTTCCCCAGTGCTTTAAGGGCTTGAAATTATTATCTCCTTGTAATCCTTACAAGAAGCCCCCTAATGGCGCAGCGGGGAAATGACTTGACTAGCAAGCCAGAGGTTGTGAGTTCGAATCCCTGCTGGTATGTTTCCCCGGCTATGGGAAACACCTATATCGGGCAGCAGTGATATAGGAAGATGCTGAAAGGCATCATCTCACACTGCACAGGAGATAGCAATGATAAATCCCTCCTGTATTCTACCAGAGACAACCACAGGGCTCTGTGGTTGCCAAGAGTCGGCACCGACTCAGCGGCACACTTTACCTTTCATCCTTACAAGAGCTCTGCAAGGGATCTGGTCTTGTAGTAACAAGCATGACTTGCCCCCTTAGCTGAGCAGGGTCCGCGCTGGTTACATATGAATGGGAAACTAGAAGTGTAAGCACTGTAAGATCTTCCACTCAGGGGATGGAGCCACTCTGGGAAGAGGATCAGAAGGTTCCAAGTTCCCTCCCTGGCTTCTCCAAGATAGGTCTGAGAGAGATTCCTGCCTGAAACCTTGGAGAAGCTGCTGCCAGTCTGTGTAGACAATACTGAGCTAGATCAACCAATGGTCTGACTCGGTATATGGCAGCTTCCTATGTTCCTATGGTACATGGTGGTGCTTGTCCCATATTACAAATGAGGAGGGCTGAAAGAAGAGTGACTGGCTGTAGGCCACCTTGTGAATTCATGGCTGCAGGAAGCTGAAGCAGAAACCTTCTTCTTCACAGCTAATTATCCTAAAGATTCTTCTACTCTAGCTCTTTTTGTATGGTTGGGTGACGGGACAGCACATATGATTACACTGTGAAAGCCAAGATCTGATTTTATTTTTGTTTCTATTTAGGGACTTCCAGGAGAAATTGGCAGAAATGGACAACCTGGACCACCCGTAAGTGCCTCAATGGGTGCTTTTGTCTTCACAAGATATACATTTATTTATTTTTATCTATTCATCACATTTATATACCACCCAAACCTTTGTCTCTGGGTGGTTAACATAAAACATTCAAAACACATATAAAAAGTTAAAACAATTCAACTATTTAAAATCAATCACAAAATTAAAACCAAAAATTTTAAAAGGCTGAGAAAGCTTGGTTAAAAAAGATGGGTTTTTAGATGTTTTTAAAAATTGCCAGAGATGGGGAAGATCGTATCTTAGTGGGAATCGCATTCCACAATCTTGGGGCAAAAACCGAGAAGGCCTGTCTCTGTGTAGCCATCAGATGAGTTGGCAGTAACTGGAGATGGACCTCCTCAGTTGACCTCAATGGGCGGTGGGTCTCATAGTGAAGAAAGTGTAGGACGTAAAGCTAAATAAAGAATCCATATTTGTTAGGGTTAGGAAAAGAGCTCTGTGGCTGGAGTGTGTGTGTGTGTGTGCGCGCACGTGTGCATGCATGCAGCCTGGGTGTGTGTGTTATGAGCATAAGCCAGCACAAGCCTCAGACTTGCACACTTCCCCTCCCCTCCCTCCCTCCGTTGAAAGTTAGAGGAGAAGATTGAAAGCTTCCTTTTGTTTCAACTGCAGTTTCCCATTTGGTCCAGACTCAGGAAACTGTGGTTTAGACAAACCACATTCCGCTAACAGTCCAGAATATCAAACCAGGATCTAATCTTGATATGACAGCCTGGTAAGATATCATGGCATGTTAACTAATTGTTTAAAGTGTCTAAACTGCTTAAAGAAACCACCATTTCCTGAGCTTTGGCATAATGGGGGAACTTTTGGTTTTAACAGACCACAAAGGTAAGATGGCAGTCTTCTTGGCTTGTGCATGAATGAGACAGAGAGTATGTGAGTCTGTCCGGAGCCTTTTCTGGCTCATGATCATAAACACATTTGTTGCACTCTCTTGAGTCCTTTCTTTCATACATGTCCACCTACTCAACACACAGAGACATAGACACACTTCTTCCTGCATCCTGTACAAAACAGACCAGCGCATATCTGGACTCTACAATCATTTTCTTTTGTTTTAGGGCTTACCTGGCAAAGCTGGCCTGGATGGGTTGCCTGGACTTCCTGGATCCAAAGTAGGTTTTGATATGTAAAGTGCAATTATGTGTTCCACATGTTACTGGGGAGAAAAAATGACGCCCCAAATATATGACATCATTTGCAGCTAAATACCTTGAAGCCATAAAAAGGTCTCGACTTGATGTTCAGTAGATAATGTTGTTGTTAGGGTGGAACTGGATATCTTCTTGGAAAATCCAAGTTCCCAAACCATCATTTCACAAAGTAATGGGAATATGGGATGGACAGGAAGGAGGGTGCTCATCAGCACCCCCCATAGGCTCAATGGGTCTTCCCTACAGATGTCTCTGAAAGCCATTTTTTCTTCTATTGGCCCCATTTCCAGTTTTGGAGTCTTGTGTTGGGGAAAAAGCCTATTGAAATGACCAGGGAGACATGTACAGGGTAGAATCAGAATTAAGGAACCCTCTTGCCTGCCCACTGATCCTCTTTTGTAAATGTTGACCATTAATAATAGTGTTATTAATAATTATTAATAGTGTTAAGGTTAATAGGGTTGTGACATACATATTTGCCCCTTAGCATCTAGGTTTGGCTTTAGATAATAATTGTATGAATTGTATTCCTTTGCTTGTGTTCCTTACAGGGAGAACGAGGAGAAAGGGGAGAGGATGGGTTTCCTGGAAAGATCGGGCCCAAGGTAAAAACATGCATTTCACACAGATGATAGGTCCATTCATATCTTATGTTCAACGAGTGGACAGGGTATGCAGTAGGGATGTGCAAAAAATTTTGGGCACAGATCAATCTGTGCCCAAAAGGAGCAATTTTGGTTGATTCGGGTCCGAACCGAATCACCCCCGATGTCCCCCGATATTTTTCGGGGCCGGGTCAAATCACCCCTGATTCATGCCCGAAAAATTCGGGTGTGGGGTTGGTGGTAGTGCCAGGTAGGGTCAAGGAAGCTACCTGAATTTTTTCAAAGGATTTGGGCAGAGGGCTGATTTTTGGGGAATTGTTAAAGTTTACGCGTCTTTAAGGTTTTTCCTCATAGGTTATACATGGAGATTTTCAATGAAACACCATGAATCCACTCTAATTTGCTATCATAGAATCCACACTCAGAATAGCAATAGCAATAGCAATAGCACTTACATTTATATACCGCTCTATAGCCGGAGCTCTCTAAGCGGTTTACAATGATTTAGCATATTGCCCCCCAACATTCTGGGTACTCATTTTACTGACCTCAGAAGGATGGAAGGCTGAGTCAACCTTGAGCCCCTGGTCAGGATCGAACTTGTAACCTTCTGGTTACAGGGCAGCAGTTTTACCACTGCGCCACCAGGGGCTCTGAAACAACAGAACCCTGTACCCCATGGGTTAGAAACCCATGGGGGTGGTTGGCACCTTATGTGCACTACACTACCACTCGCTCCAGGCCACCCCAGCACCCCCCAAGTGCAGTTATGGGGCTGCTGAAAGCTCCATGTATACCCTATGAGGGAAAATCTTAATGACATGTAAACTTTAACAATTCCCCAAAAATCAGCCCTCTGCCCAAATCCTTTGAAAAAATTCAGCTAGCTTCCTTGACCCTACCTGGCACTACCACCAACCCCACACTGCTCTAGGCCACCCTGTTGCCCCCCGCATGAAGCTATACATTTGCTGACACCTCAATGCTTCTCTATGGGGAAAAACCTTAAAGACGCGTAAACTTCAACAATTCCCCAAAAATCAGCCCTCTGTCCAATCACTCTGAAATTGGGGTGGTAGCCTCCACCCATTAGGCACTACCACCCCACCCCACTCTTTTTGCCCAGATCCCATGCTATGCCCCTGATCTGCCCCAAAGACTCTAAAACTTCAAAAATTTCCCCAAAATCAGCCCTTTGCCCAATTCCCCTGAAATTTGGGTGGTAGCCTCCAACAATTGGGCACTACCACCCCACACCACTATTTTACCCCTGGGACCTGTTTTTCTTCCGACTCAATTCAGATTTGGATTTAATCCGAATCCGAGCCGAATCAGGGATGATTCGGGTAGCCCAGATTTGGGCACAGAACAGAACGGGGGTGATTCGGTTCGGGTCCCGAACCAAATCACCAAAAACCCAAATTGCACACCCCTAGTATGCAGATACAGATCTGTACACAGGTAGGGTCATTCACATATTCTGCTGAACACAGGTATAGAAGAACAGAGAACTTGCATTTTGGGTGGTTTAAAAATGTAATAAATAAATAAATAAAATGTCTTATCTGTACCCTGCATTTGAAAAGCCTGTATCCAGGTTTACTTTGAACACAGGTACAGTCATTCATACAAACACATACATGAGTGTACAGACATCTGTACACTCATACAGCATAATGTCTGAATCAGGTGAATGCAGTCATATAATCTATCCTCAAGCTTCAGTCACAGGTAAATTATACCAGGGTAGGGCTGAACCAAATATTCTGCCTTTCAATGTTCAGCCTGGAAGTACTGATTTCTCAGCAGCACTGGGGACATAAAAAGATCTCCTGAAAATATTCTAAACTAAGAGAAGATTTACTGTTTATTCAGTTGTTTTCATTGCCAACTCTTTCCCGCTTGTGCAACTGCATTGGCACCCCCCAACTCCCCACCCCCAGCCCCACCCCAGGACTTTTCACTTCCCACTCCACTTTGCTCTACTGTAGCTCCTTTACCCGACAGTAGAATGGAAGGAGCTGGCCAAGGAAGTTCATCAAAAGGAAGGAAAGATGTGAGAGCATTGTGTATTGGCCTTAGACTCTAGTTATCTGGCCCAAAGCCTTTCATTGCTTTCCAGTTTGCACTTTCAGGTTGAATATTCATTTTAATAGACTTCGGAGTGAAAATTGTGTCTGCGCCAACATTTCCTCAGTAATAAATGAAAACTTTAAGGCAAATTAAAAGGCTCATAAAATGACAGTACAATTTCAGCAACAACATCTCATGGCAAAGCAAACCAACAACTTTGTGGGTTTTCAGTTGACCACAAAAAGTAATTTACTAATCGTTCCTATTTCACCAGAAGGGAAAATGCCATTTCTAAAAACTTCACAGTTCCTTCCTGATGATTAGATGGCCATTCAAGCCCTTCAAAAAAATGGTTATTTATGTATAGAGCACAATGCAGTTAATGTTCCTTCTAAAGCCATTTTAAGTCCAATGCAGTTGTCTAAGCACAACGGTTATTATCCAATGAACTCAATGGGGCATTATAACACAGAAATTTACCCAGATCATGCTTATGATCTTTTAAAAATAATGGCTGACATGATGAGGAAAGTTACTCAAAGTAGTCCCATTGAAATTAAAGGTTGGGGGGGTTAGGAATTGCCTAACTCAAGGGTCAGCAACCTATTACAAGGGCTAGATAGGCCAAGGGTAGGCAGCATTAGCTGTCCAGCTGATGTTGCCTACAACTCCCATCAACCCCCAATCACAATTTATTGTAGCTGGGGATTATGGGAGTTCTGGTTCAACATCATCATTACTATTATTATTATTATTATTATTATTATTATTATTATTAATTCGATTAATATACCACCCTTCCAAAAATGGCTCAGGGCGGTTTACAAAGAGAAATAAAACAAATAAGATGGCTCCCTGTCCCCAAAGGGCTCACATTCGAAAAAGAAACATAAGACACACACCAGCAACAGTCACTGGAGGTCCTGTGCTGGGGGTGGATAGGGCCAGTTACTCTCCCCCTGCTAAATAAAGAGAATCACCATAGTAAAAGGTGCCTCTTTGCCCAGTTAGCAAGGCTGCCTACCCTTGAACTCACAAGTCCTTTTAATTGGTTGCCTATCCTTGAGTTAGGTTATCCCTAACTTGTTTCTCCCCCCCTTTAATTTCAGTGGGACTGCTTTGAGTAACCTTCCTCATCTTGTCAGCCCATAACAATTTATTTCTATATTTCCCCTCTCTAAGTAAGTGAGTTGCCAAAGTAACTTGTAGAGGTAACTGAAAATGCTAATGGGAAAAATTCTCTATCATAACCCTAAGTATCTGTGTTGATGGGGTGGGGCAGGGAGTAACTGAAAAGTATCTGAATAGTTGTCTCCTGTGTTTCCTGTGTATCTGACAATTTCCCCTTCCATGCTCTTAATGCAAGCAAAGGAACCTTGAAAATACAGGCAAGTATGCAATAAGTTGTTCCTTGCACAGAAGATGATTAAAGACATCACTCAATCCTCCCCCGGTCTCCCCACTTTTCTCTGAGTGCTTCTGTTTTTAAAAAGTATAGCCATTGATTGCCGCACATATTCCACTGTAAGCCTTTTGTTTTCTCTCTTTACTTCCAGGGTGAAGCAGGGGACCCTGGCCTACCTGGTATCATGGGTGAGAGGGTAAGTGGTACCTACCTGGTATCATGGGTGAGAGGGTAAGAATTGCCTGTTAAAATTCATTCCAAGCCAGAGCTGTATTGAGGTCAGGTGAGAATCGCTACAGCATCAGGCAAACCCCATCTCCCTCTTGGAGTTCCAGCCAACACTGGAAAGTTGATTTTGCATCAGCAAGAAGGCCTTCAAGCCTGTTTAGCCATCCAGCCTCAAGAAATCCATAGAGTTTTCCTTGGGTCCCGAAGTGTAGATATGGGGTAACACACTGATGGTTATACTACACTACAGTAACTGTGTGAGATGCCGGTGGTTGGGGCTTGGTATAAGCAATGTACTGTTGTCTGAGCTTGTTCCTCTTTGTGTGTCTTGCCTTAGGGTGAGGCTGGCCTTCCAGGACCATCTGGTTTACCAGGATTAAGAGGAGAGAAAGGAGATCAGGTGAGGAGTTTGCGGGGTGTTGCTCAATTTTGCCTGGATCTTTGCAAAATTTTGAATGTGAAGTGATTTCTGTTGTAAAGCTGATTTAGGCTAGCCTTTCACACAAATCCAAACACAAATGGGCAGGCCTGTTAACAGCCTATTAAAGGCTTTCCTGTTAATTGATGTCAAGCCATGATCTTTTGATTTCACAACTGGTGCTATAACTGCTTTTCACCTCCCGGCCGGGGGTCTACTCATGAGTAGGCGCAGCATGGAGGCACGCTGCGGCTACTCACGTTTGTAAAAAGCAGGTTTGCGCTCGCTCCGCAAACCTGCTTTTTACCAGGGGTTCCAGAGCGGGTTTGCCGCTCCAGAACCACCGGGCTCGGCTGCGAGCCCGGTGGTTCTGACATTCAGCAAAAATTGGGCTAGCAGAGGCTAGCCCGATTTTTGCTGATCATTAGAATAGCCTCGGTGTCTCATATGATCAAATAAACACCTGTATTTGTCCTCTTGCCTTCCAGGGTGAAAAAGGAAGAGCAGGACTTCCTGGCTTCAAAGGTGAAAGAGGTGACAAGGTGAGTCTCATAGCAACTTAAATGATTCCAAGGTCTTCATGTGCATCTGCATAAGTACAACTTATGTGTGATCTTGCATGTACATATGATTTCATTTTATTTACTTAGTGTTCCACCATCCAGCTTGTAGCATATCTGTATGCTCATACAATATGTCATCTGAATCTTTCTTTCTTTCTTTCTTTCTTTCTTTCTTTCTTTCTTTCTTTCTTTCTTTCTTTCTTTCTTTCTTTACATTTCTATACCTCCTTATCCATCCAAAGGCTCTGGGTAGTATATAACAACCAAAAGGGAAAACAAACAAACAACCATTTAAATCAATCAGCTTAAAACGATATAAAAACAAACTTTACAACAGTTAAAAACCACCTAAGAGCAATTTAAAAACCTTGGAAGGTTTCCCTCTGTTGATTCCCTGGTAAAGGTCATCCATAAGGCTGTCTTAACACATTAGCCTGCTCTAAAGCCAGTTTGAAATGGGTCTAGATAATCACTTTCTGCCAAAACCACCTGGAGCTGGTCAGCCACCACTCTCTCAATCACCTTGCCCAACCATGGGAGTTTGGAGACTGGCCTATAATTTCCTCTTTTGTTGTGAATCCCAGTTCTGAGTTCTTCTGATCAGCTCTGACCATGGTCCTGACCAGTTGCCCTGGGAGCTGTCCATGGTCTGGTGTATCCATGGTCATGGAAGTGACTGTGGCAGTGTTTTAATTGTAGACCGCCCTGAGCCATTTTGGAAGGGTGGTATATCAATCAATCAATCAAATAAATAAATAAATAACTAGTGCCTGGAGCAGGACACCCTTTGGAGGTGACATACACTACATGTGCCACCACTGAGAAAGCCCAGTTCTTTTTTCAGCACAGCGCTGGAATGAACAACCCTGAAGGTCAGGCCCTGATTCAGTACTCCTGACATCATTGATTTGATGAAGGAATTGAACACAGTTCTAACCTAGGATATTAACACATCCCAGAATGCTGCTAGTCGTAAGAAACAAGCAGTCCTAGGGAGCCTATCCCCTGCTATTTTGTATTATTATTGAAAATATGTATAGACCACTTTTCAAAGAAAAGTTCACAAAGCTATTTACATAACAAAGAGAATGAGAAGATGGTTCCCTGACCCAAAAGGGCTCACAGTCTCAAAAGAAACACAAGGGAGTCACCAGCAGCAGCTACTGGAAGGATACCAGGCCATTTTGAATAAAGGTCAATGCTCTCCCTATGCTAAACATAAAAGATCCATCACTTAAAAGATGCTTCTTTACTCAGTTATCAGGACAACTAAATAGCCCCAAGATACCTACTATTCTCTCTCACCCTGGGCAACTTATCACTGAGCAAACCCATGAAACACTCCTTTTTCACTTCCAAACTAGCATCCTGTTGCCCTCTCTGCTTCTGTGATGGGTTACTTTCCAAGTTGCTGGAGACAGGATCTTGCTGGCCAGTGGACCTGGGTACCTGACATGTTGCAAACACTTTTTCAGAAGTGCTTTCCAGTTGTTTGCTTACTTCAGCTCTCAATTAATCCATGTCCATCATTCAAGTGTTCTTAATTGTTCTCTGTCATTTTCTGCCCTTTGGTAATCTCTGAGTGAACCACTTCCCATTTTCTAGAGGCAGCTGATGCTGAACCTTGTTCACCTTTCCTCTCCCCAATTATGACTCCTTTCCATCCCCATTCTGGCCCATTTCAGACGTAATATGGAACCGAGGCTCCAATGGACTCACAGTTCCACCCCCACCCCAAATTCAGATGTAAGTGCTGACCTCTTCTCTGCAGTTTGAGGGACTGTAGCAAGGAGGGGAAACTGGCTGCTGAGCTTCCTCCTGCAACAGGCTTCCTTCTTTGGTTGATGGACAGCCATGGCAGCCAATCAGGATAGAGAGAGGGAGGAGCTTCCTTTCCTTAACTCCAGTCCTGCAAAATGCTGCCTCCATAACTGAATTATGAATACAAATATGATGAAGATTTATATACTGCTTTTCAACAAAAGTCCTCAAAGCTGTTTACATAGATAAATAAATAAAATGGCTCCCTGTCCCCAAAGGGCTCACAATCTAAAAAAAGAAACATGAGACTGACACCAGAAACAGCCATTGGAGGGCTGCTGTACTAGGGATGGAGAGGGCCAGTTGGTCTCCCCCTGCTAAATAAAGAGAATCACCACTTAAAGAGGTGCTTCTTTGCTTAGTTGGCAGAGGAATCAAACGTAATGGAGGCAGCTACAAACCGGAGACCCAAGCAGCAAAACTCACTACAATCTGAGGGTTCAAATTGGAGTTTGGTGAATGAACCCTTGGGTTGGGTTAGGGTGTGAGCATTCAGGTTTGGGGACCTCTGGGTGCTCTGCCTCTGGTTCCCTATTACATCTGAACCCAGAAATGGTCTAATTTGTGATGATACCAAGCACAATCCTAGAACTGCCTATCTCTTGTATGCACTTCTTCCTCACCCGTCTTCAGTGCTCTGTTTTGTAACTCTGTTGTCCATTTCTGCAAGAGTGATGTTCCTTTCATCTAGTTAAGCCTAGGTCTTCCTTTTAACCATGGAGTTTTCTGCAGAAGTAGATTTTGCTGCCCTGAACACATACAATGTATTTTTGGGTCATTCACAAGGTTGGACTGATGGCCCTGTCTAATTTGCACAAAGTGCTGTTTTGAAGATAATCCAGTAACATTTATAGGAGATCTGTAGCCTTGCTCCCATAATACCTCCATTCCTTATAAGTAGGATTCTTCATAAGGAGAAACTTTGGGTGTCGCAACCATTTGGCAAGGGGGAATGGGGCACTTCTTTGACCCCCTTACACACCCAGAACATGAAGTGCTCATCAGCTGGGTGTGCAATGCAGCCCCTTGCCCGCTGGGTGTTCTTTCTCTCCCTTGCTCCGAGAGAGAGAGAGCGCACTCAGGCAATGAATTAATTGCTTACCACTGGGAGAGATGGATGCAGCCCATTGGTCCCTTCCAGCTGGTGAGCATTATTAAACTTATGCCATCTCATATCCCATATGTTTACCTATAAGCTCTCCCTAATCAAGGCTAATAGAAGTTCGGAGGCCTGAATTATATTGGGAAAATGTCACGTGAGGATACCATTAAACCCGCCGTCCTGTGTAATGTAATCACATTGCTTTTTCTTTTCTTTTTTCCATTTTTTGGTTGGGAGGAATGTGTTGTTTTTTACTTAAAGTCAGGAGATCCTCTGATCACAGATCTCCAGAATTTCATTCAATCCGACCCTAAGGAGGTCAGTGTTCTAGAGCCGATGGGAGACTCACTGCACCTGCTCAGTGTGGATTGAGCAACAACAAGCAAATGTTCAGTTTCTGTTCATGACAAACTAGTCAGACACCTTGTTTGGTTTCAGCAGGGATCTGGCATGAGCAGCTGCTGCTGTGGTGTATGACTGATCCTCAATAAAACACTGCTGAGCTATGCTTTGCCTTTATCTATGTTTAAGGTCTATGTCAATGTGCCTTTTGAATGGTTAAATGGAAGTCAAATGTTGGCCTCATTCACATGTTACGCAGAACCAGAGTTGCAGGGGCCAGTGGTTTCTGTACTGTTATGTTCGAATGCGTGCAACTCCAGTCCCTCTCATCCAGCGACCCAAAATTTCACTCCACAGACTCCAGTTTGAACCCTCAGTTTGTAGTGAGTTTGACTCCTCATAACCGGGGTTCCAGCTGTGGAGTGTTATGTCTGCATGCAGCAACTGAACATAGATTGCTGTTTATTTCCTATAAGTAGGTTAGTAAAAACCAAGATTGGTCGGTCAGATGTCACAGATGACCTTGGTTTATTGTAACCTAAATCAGAAGAAGATGCCGATGAAGGCAGGGAGGAGGGGATGTTCCCCGGGACATTGTACACAACCAGGCTGCATGCAGCAACTGAACATAGATTGCTGTTTATTTCCTATAAGTAGGTTAGTAAAAACCAAGATTGGTCGGTCAGATGTCACAGATGACCTTGGTTTATTGTAACCTAAATCAGAAGAAGATGCCCATGAAGGCAGGGAGGAGGGGATGTTCCCCGGGACATTGTACACAACCAGGCTTTATCTGTGGTTCCGTGCGACATCTGAGATGAATTCAGGAGTTGGAAAAAGCAGAACAATTAGGGCGGGAAGTTATTGCACCACTTCCATTTAAGAGATTTGTCTTCTTCAACACTCTGTGGTTTGCAGACACCTTTGAATTTCAGTATAAACTGAAAGAAATGTGACTGCAGAGAGAGCTTATGGTGAGTGCTATCTGGGTCACACTTGCCTTGCTCTATGCCAGGGATGCTCAAGTTCGGCCCATGTGCAGATGTTGGCCTACAATTCCCATCATGACTGGCTATTGGCCGCTGTGGATGGGGTTTATGTGGGTTGTGGTTCAAAAATAGCTGAGGGGCCTAAGTTGGGAAGGCTTGCCATATACCATCACATACCCACACACAACTGTGTGGAGAAATCCAGCTGCTATCATTGAATGTGCATGACACAGGGCCCTGCCTCAAGGGGCTTAAGCCAGTGGTTCCCAACCTGGGGGCCTCCCGATGTTGCAGAACTACAACTCCCATCATCCCCAGCCACAATAAATTGTAGTTGGGGCCAATGGGAGTTGTAGTTCAGCAACATCTGGAGCCCCCACCACTGGCTTAAGCTCTAAAGCAGCAACATGAAGTGACACCCAGAAAAACTAATATGGTGATGATGATATAATTATAATAATAATAGATGATGATGATAAAACTTTATTGAATAGTCCTCCCATAACATTTTAATGCGGCTCACAACAGAGCATTACAACATCATATAAAAACACATGACAAGAAATCACAAAACAACAAAAGAAAATACAAAATGCAATACACAATAATTTTAAAACATTTTTTAAAAATCAGTTTTAAAAATCAACTTTTTAAAAGCCTGGGTGAATAAAAAGGTCTTAACTTGGCATCTAAAAGAACAAAGTGATGCAGCCAGGCAAACCTCACTGGGGAGACTATTCCATAAACGGAATGCAACCACCGAAAAGGCCTCTTTCTAGCCATCCCCCTCGCCTCATTTGGCAGGGACACTCAGAGGAGGGCCTCAGAAGATCTTAAGGTCCGGGTCGGGATATATGAGGCAAGGGGCTCTCTCAGGAAACTGAGTCCCAAGCCTTATACATTCATTCATTCATTCATTCATTCATTCATTCATTCGATTTCTATACCACTCTTCCAAAAATGGCTCAGGGCAGTTTACGCAGAGAAATAATAAATAAATAAGATGGATCCCTGTCCCCAAAGGGCTCACAATCTAGAAGAAACATAAGATCGACACCAGCAACAGTCACTGAAAGTACTGTGCTGGGGGTGGATAGGGCCAGTTACTCTCCCCCTGCTAAATAAAGAGAATCATCACAGTAAAAGGTGCCTCTTTGCCAAGTTAGCAGGAGTTCGACCCTAAGGAGCATTAAAGGTTAAAACCAGCACATGGAATTGGGCCCAGAAATGGACTGGGAGTCAGTACAGCTGATGAAGCACTGGCATAATATGCTCAAGATGTCCAGTCCCAGTTAATAATCTTGCAGCGCTATTTTGTACCAGCTACAGTTTCCAGACTGTTTTCAAAGGCAGCCCCAGGTACAATGCATTGCAGTAATCTAAGAGCAGGAGTAACCGTGGCCCAGCTATCTCTATCCAGGTAAACACATAGTTGGTGTATCAGCCGAAACTGATCAAAGGCGCTCCAAGCCACAGAAGCCACTCGAGCCTCTAGTGACGGTGATGGATCGATGAGTACCCTCAAACCTGGTCCTTCAGGGGAAGTGCAACCCCATCTAGAATAGGCTGAACATCATTCCCCCAGGCAGAGGGACCACCCACCAGCAGTACTTCTGTCTTGTCTGGATTGAGTCTCAGCTTGTACACCCTCATCTGGTCCATCACTTCATCCAGGCACTGATTCAGGCTGGTCACTGCCTACCCTGCACCTGATGAAAAAGAGAGATACAACTGAGTGTTAGCCTCATACTGATGACACCTCAGGCCAAAGCTCCAGATGACCTCTCCCAGCAGTCAGTGTCCTTCTCTATAAGGTGGATGATCATCTTGTTCAGAGATAGCCACACAATCCACAAGTGCTGAAATTGTGATGGGTTTCCGTTCCCTGCTTTTACCCCCGTCAATTCTCTTTTTAACTTTTCTAGGGTGACATTGGTCCGGCTGGCCCCCCAGGCTTACCAGGAACGGTAAGTGGTACAGGATTTTGAGTGCCATTGTGGGAATTTTAGAAATGGCCATTGTGGTAATTAATAGGTCTGTACGTGCCATAAATAAAAAAAAAATAATGGAGTGCTACGGGGAAATGACTTGACTAGCAAGCCAGAGGCTGCCAGTTCGAATCCCCACTGGCATGTTTCCCAGACTGTGGTAGGCACCTATATCGGGCAGCAGCAATATAGGAAGATGCTGAAAGGCATCATCTCATACTGTGTGGGAGGCGGCAATGATAAACCCCTCCTGTATTCTACCAAAGACAACTACAGGGCTCTGTGGGCGCCAGGAGTCGACAATGACTTCACAGCACACTTTACTTTAATTCTGATATAACCCTTTAGTCCATGATCAAAGCCCACAAATGTTGGTACCTTCTCAGGTGACAAATGCTCATAGTGATTTCTGGCAACATCCACCCCTCTAGAGATGGTAAAGAGGGGGTAGCATTGTTGCACTGCCAGATTTCTCTGTGTTATCACTTGTCCTTTAAACCCAACCCCTCTATGGTTAGGGTAAAATGACAGTCATTTTTGCACAGTGGAAAGTGTTAGGGTCAGGGTTTGGGTAACAATGAACAAATGGTTGTACTCACTCCATGGAGTAATCTTTGGAGGACATTCTTGCCAATTTTCATTTCCATTCCTCTCACAGCAATACAATTTTATAGTCGTCTTTGAGGCTGTTCTCACAAGCAGCCAAGACCGGGCTAAGGCAGCTATGCCCAGGCTTGGCTGCCCGTGAGAACTGCCAGGAGCCAACTGGTGGTCTGCGGTGCCTCGTCGGCAAACCCAACGAAGAAGCTGGGTGTGGAATGAGGTTAAGGGAGCGAGCATGCTTATCTGACTGCTTACCTGATTGCTTTCTGCTGGCACTGAATCACTGATGGGCTCCCACCCACCGCTGGGGAGATCCCACAATGCACCACGCACTTGCGTGGTGCATTGTGGGATTTCTGGGGTCCAGGATGATGCATCCTGATCCCTGCAGCTCCGTGCTGCCTGTGGCAGCTGTGAACGATCTGGGCACGTGATCCACACGCCCAGAACCCCCCATCCCGATCGGCTGTGGGGAAGGCAGGCTTCTGCTGCCTTCCCCACCCACCCACCCCTCAAGCCCTCTCATGCAATCATGAGAAAAGGCTATCTCTATTTTTAGAACTTCTAAAATATTTTAAAACACCTACACCACTGCAAATTCAGCCACCGCAGGCCCAATAGTCAGGACAATGAAAGCATGACAGCACACTGAAAGCTGAAAGTCCTGCAATGTTATTCCTGCTTCCACATCTCTAGGGGTGTAGACCTTATCAAAGACCACAGAGAGCCCTTGTCCCCTGAGGTCATATTGTATTGACTATCCCAGCTGACTCATGTGCTATTTGTAAGAGCCTTCTATAGTGAGATGCCAATGTTGTGGTACATCACAACACAAACTGCCTCCACAAGCAACAAATGTGCGGGGTAATTTCTCTGGAGGTGAGAATGATTTCCCCAGAAAGGAAATTCATAACATTACAGCATATAGACAACCATTGATCTCCATCCTAACAGCCTGGCTGCACAAAAATTGGGACAAGACACATTCCTATAGGAGACAATTAGATTTTAGCACCATCTGGAAGAAATGACCATTTTTTGTACTAAATGCAGGTAAAAGGTGGGGGGCGTCTTAATGGCTGGTTCTGGGAATGGTTTCCCCTGCATACAGGAGAAGTCCCCAGTTGTTCTCAGACATATGCTCATAGGAACATAGGAAGCTGCCATATACTGAGTCAGATCATTGGTCCATCTAACTCACTATTGTCTTCACAGACTGGCAGCGGCTTCTCCAAGGTTGCAGGCAGGAATCTCTCTCAGCCTTATCTTGGAGAAGCCAGGGAGGGAACTTGAAACCTTCTGCTCTTTCCAGAGCGGCTTCATCCCGAGGGAATATCTTGCAGTGCTCACACATCAAGTCTCCCATTCATATGCAACCAGGGTGGACCCTGCTTAGCTACGGGGACCAGTCATGCTTGCTACCACAAGACCAGCTCTCCTCTCTGTTGCTCATATGGAGAACAGTATCAGATGAACTGGATTTCACAAATACAGCCGTGAAAATTCTGATGACCCTTTCCCCAGCCAGTACGATAATAGGAATGGATGCCTATCTGTGACTGCTTGCTTGGATTGTACATTACATGTTAGGGATGTGCAAGAACTGTTCATGCACTCCGGGGAGACCAGCAGGGGGTTGCTTTAAGGGACAGGGAAGGCACTGTCTAGCTGTCAGCCCCCGTACCATCACTTCCCCCCTGCCGGCATTCTCCAAAACAGCAGGTGTGCTGGACTGCAGCGTCCCTGCTTGCACCCTGCCGTGCATGCACGTCGGCCATGAGTATGTCAATGCTGCTCAGGGTGCAAGCAGGAACGCTGCAGCCCAGTGCACCTGCTGTTTTGGGGAAAGTGGCAGGATGGAGGCTGAAAGGAAGGTAGCACCTTCTCTGTCCCTTAAAGCAACCCACCCCCCGCTCTTGGATCTGGTTCAAAAACCAGCTGATCAAACTGGTTCAAGCGCTCCAAGAAGCGAGTGCCGAACCGGTTTGTGCACATCCCTATTACACATGTCCATGTTTGCATTTGCATCTCAGATATGTGGGCTGTGTGCATGTTCAGAAAAAAATATATTCTATGATCTGGTGCAAAGAGAGTGTGAGGGTCCCTCATGCTCTCTTTTTCCTTTGATGGAAAAATCAAAGCTAATAGGCACAAACTCACCAGGAAGTTTTGCTGTGCAGGTCCCAGTGTCGTGCTCTTGCATGGCTCCCATTAATTGCCTTTGGTCTGGCACAGGAGGATTTCCAGGTGGATTGTACTCTGTGACATTTACATTTAATGTTAGAGGCCATTTCTTTGGCTTTGGAATGGGAGATGTTTAGTCTTCCTTAGTCTGTCTTATTCCTCTGAACAATGGAATAGAGAGCAGAGACAATGAGTTACGGGGCAATTACCAGGATTATTGGGTGATGGTGATGACTTCCTTTTTTCTTTGTTGCCTTTCTAGGTGTCCATATTTACTCCACGTCCCAGTGTTCCTGTAAGTATCATATCCAATTTGTTGGCCTCTGCTTTCTTGCTCTGATAGAAAAAAAGCCACACTCTTGAAACACATTTACATGGCAGCCATAGAAGTCAATGAGACCTGCTTCATTGTTTTAGCCAGGGGTTCCCAATCATGGGTTTTCAGCTGTTACTTGGGGTCCGCAGCTGGGGATGATGGGAGTTGTAGTCCAACAACATCTGGGTACCCAAGGTTGGGGAACCCCTGGCTTAAACAGAAGGCAAGCCAAAACAAAATAAAAATCGGAGCGAAAGCCAGGTTTCAAACCAAGCAGACAAACAAGAACCAGGAGCAGAATACAAGTCAAATCCAAAGCCAGGTGTCAAGCGAAGCACAAACCAGGACACAAAAACACAACACACCAGAACCACGGAAGGCTTTAAACTGCATCAAAGCCTGAGCCTGGGCAGGAAGCTTTGATAACTTTCCTGTCCTATCCAATGAACAGCCTTGTTGGGCGGAGTCAGGTCCAAGCCTGAGAACTCCATCCCCCGGGAAAGCTGCTGTAATTCAGTGGCCTGCCACTCCTCAGAGTCCCAGACACCTGGTCCCAGTGCTAGCAGTCTTCCTCCCCTCCTCAGTAGAGCAGTGCCTCCTTGTGGGTCCAGCTCAAGCCCGTTAGCTGCAGCAACTGGTCTCAGGGACCTGGGTTGGAGAACAGGCCTGGATTCAGGTATGGCACCCACCAGCCTGGCCCTGACACCCTGCAGGACCATTGCCCCAGATCTGTCTCCATTTGATACCACCCTTCCTCCTTAGCGAGACAGACTCAAGTTAGCTGCTAGAATCCAATAGGTTGAGTTGCAAAGAAATGCAAGATCCTGCTGAGGGATCATTTCAATATTGTATATAGGTGGAGCTTTTGTTCCTCCCCCCACCCCACCCCACCCCCGCCCCGCCACCACCCCACACTTTTTGGTAATTATTCTTCCATTCTTTTCAACCCACCTGAAAAGACTGTTCAAAGTGTACAAGCAGATAACTGAAAGGCGAGGATATCAAACCAGCTTCCTTGGATTAATTGGCAGCCTTGGTTTCCATGCCAACGGTGGCTTGCTTTTAGAGTTATTAAAGATGATCCTTCTTTGATGATAATAATTATTCTAATTTAATTAACCCATCATGGCAATTTAGGCTTCCAAGCAATTTTTGTTTGGAGTTAAAGGCTTTGGATGGCTTTTTGAATATTTCTCCGAAATGAGCAATCTGCATGAGTAGATTGAAGGGAGAAGAAGTTCATTACATTAAAGCAGCTCAGATTACTCAGCCATCTTTCCTCAGGCCACTAGATGGCAGCAGAGATTCTTCACAGAAGACTGATGAAGCTGCCTCCAGAATTGGTCTCCAAAGGCTCAGGCAGGTGAATTTCCCAGACTCGCTCCTTGAGATGTGAGAGTTGCTGGGGAACAGTTTCCTTTAGAACAAGAGTTCTCAGTCTCGGGTCCCCAGATGTTGTTGCCATCAATGCTGTTGTGGCTTGGGATGATGGAAGTTATAGTCCAACAGTATCTGGGGACCTGTGATGAGAACCACTGATTTACAAAATATAATCCAGACTTTGGGTTGTTTGCAAATTCCTGATGTTGATAGAACTGGACATCCCAGGAGTCTGCACTGTGTCCATGTGACTGTAGGCCTCAGACCTCCTTTGCCAACAGGGCCAACTCATAGGAATAACCGAGGAACAAAGGAAGCTGCCATATACAGAGTCAGACATTGGTCTATCTAGCTCAGTATTGCCTACACAGACTGGCAGCGGCTTCTCCAGGGTTACAGGCAGGAGTCTCTCCCAGCCCTATCTGGAGATGCCAGGGGGAGAACTTGGAACTTTCTGCATGCAAACAGGCAGATGCTCCTCCCAGAACGGCCCCATCCCTTAAGGGGGAAGATCTTACCATGCTCACATATGTAGTCTCCCACTCAAATGCAAACCAGGTGGGGCCTGCTTAGCAAAGGGGACGTTTCGTGCTTTCTACCCCAAGACCAGTTCTCCTCCAAATCAAAACCAGATGGCACCCCAGGCAAGGAGAGTCTTGAGCAAGCCATTTGTTTTTCAACTCTTCAAAACCGGGTTGTTGTGGGGTTTTATTTGTGGGTTTTATTTGTAGCCCTTTCATGACTTGGATGCCTGATCTGCAGGCATGATTTATCCCTGTTACATAAGACAATAAGAAATGAAATACAGTTACTCTCACTTTATAGCTTTGAAAGGAGAAATGAAGACCTGGTGCCTCTGTAGGTCACCTGCCTCTAAATCTGTCCCTGTTTGCCAGTTCATAGGAAACAGCAATTACAACTTAGCTGTGCTGGTCACAGGTGCTGCTGACACCGACATGAAGCAAACAGGATATAGATATATGTATTTTGCTGGTAGGTGGTATGACAATGGAGACATACACACCTGCAACACACATGCCCTGGTGTTCCCTGTAGCTGGGATTCCCAGGTGTAGTTCACTACAACTTCCATAATTCCCAAGCAAAAGCCGTTGTAGCTGGGGATTCTGGGAGTTGTAGTCAATAACATCTGGAAATTCTTGTTAGAGGGAGCACTGACGCTGAAGTGGTTTTGCTGCTTTTGAAGCCATCTTCAGTGCTGTGTCTGCACTATTTTTAAGCCCTTAAATGCATGCCAGTTTCACATCACCTTCACTTTGGGAATCCCTGCTCACTGAGCAAAGAGGCATTTTTTTAAAGTGGTGATTCTCTTTCTTTAGCGGGGCGGGAGGAGAGGGGGGAATGGCCCTATCCACCCCCAGAACAGCATCTTGCTGGTGTCTATCTTATGTTTCTTTTTTTAGATTGTGAGCCCTTTGGGTGCAGGGAGCCTATCTATCTATTTATTCATTCATTTATTTATTTATTTATTTATATCTATGCAAAATGCTTTGGGAATGTTTGTCGAAAAGCTGTATATAAATATCCGTCCTATAAATATTCATTGACATGGGAATATCAGGAAAGCCCAGCTACCCAAATGAAGGAGGATGCTTGCTGTTCTTCCACTTTTTATCAAATGGAGGCTACACTGCTGTTTTCCTGCAATGGGGTGTTAGATTGCTGCACTCAAGGAGGTTTATATATCCAGTCTTCCACATTCCCTTGTGATGTTCATGAGCCTGCTCCCATGATCACAGAATATAAATGTTTGTTATTATTCCCAGGGAGAACAAGGGCCAAAAGGTGAAAAGGGTGACCATGGAGAAAGAGGTGAACCCGTAAGCATATTGGAATCTTTCTTCTTTGATTGCTTGATGTGCTGGGAAGGAGCGGGGTGGGATATTTTTGGTGTGGGGCAGGCTGCCAATGTTTGTTGGCTTCTGCAAGACCAGAAAACAAACCTAATACTAGCAGTCATCGAAGCAGAGGAAGTGGCATATAAACTTAAACTTTCAGACATAAAAAGGACATTTAGGATTCTCTGTAGACAAGTCAAGCTATTGCCAGAGACATGTATGTTTCCCCCTATCTCTTCTCAACAGGGAGTACGTGGCATCCCAGGTGAACAAGGGCCCCCTGGACCACCAGGAAAGCAGGTAGAGTAGCAAAGCAGCATGGGGTTGTTTTTTTTGGTGGGGGGGGGCATCCTTTCAAAGCCTACTTGTATGTGGAGAATGATTACAGTCATGCTGTGTGGAATCAGAGAGAAAGGGACCCAAGTAGTTACCGTTAGACCCTCTGCTTTCTGAGCAAAGAGGCACCTTTTAAAAGTAGTGATTCTCTTGTATTTAGCAGGGGGAGAGCAACTGGCCCTATCTGTCCCCAGCACAGCTTCCCTCTAGTGGCTGCTGGTGGTGTCTACCCTATGTTTCTTTCCCCCCGACCAGGGCTGCAGGGAGGCAAGCTGCAGCTCTGTGTCTCTGCTTTTTACGAGAGTGCAGGTGGGGGGGGGGAGCTCCAGGGTGGGGCTGGTAAGTTGGCAGCATCCCCCCTCCGTCCTCCTGAGTGTGCACGGAACTGGTTCTGTGCTCATCCCTAATACATAGAGCATTATTTTAAACAGGGCGACTAATCCAGTGCTCAACTTATGGGAGGAGCAGAAGGGACCCAGTTGTAGAGATCTACACAAAATGTTTTAGAGCCTCCTTAGAGAGGCACCAAAAGATTTCAGGCCAAAACGATTCAGATTGCCGTAGCCTAAATGTTTTGGCAGGGGTTGAATGATAGCTTTAAGGAGCAAGTACACAGGTTCTTACCTTCTTCTCTGCTGCCACACCTCCGTTCTGGTCATGGTGCTGTGCTGCTCAAAAGGCCAAGCACAGCTGCTGCCCTTTTCCTAGCTGCCTGCATGTGGTGCTGTTGGGGACGTGCACCCCCCCCCCAACATTAGACCCAGAGATACCAACCCAGAATTATATGGAATTTAGGCCTGTGTCTGACTTCATTTTATTAAGAAATGAATTAAATGCCTGGACTCAGGGTGAACTGACACCCAGGTCTCAACTGCTTTGTGAAGGAAGAGGCGATCCAGCATTGTATTGTGAAATGGGTACTCAAGGAAGCACAAAAGCCAGGCCAGAACAATCCAAATGCTAAAATGTGACTCACTATCAGATAATGTCAAGAAGTTTCAAGAAGTCTATGTTAATCTTTGTCAATGATTGCTCTGCTATACTCAGTTGCTCTCTATAGAAATTCAGCATAGGTAAATGCACACAAAGAAAACACCTATAGACTTTAATTCTTACTTTACTAACACCTTAACACCTCATGGGATGAGGCTGGCAAATCTGGGACAAGAGAAGATGCCCATTTGCAGCTCAGAGATGCAGATTTGCCTTGGGCAAAGTCCCCTCCTCAAAATAGCAGCTAACAGAAGATGAGATTAAGATCTCTCTGGACTGGCGAATATCCTGACTAATTAAAAGACATTATCCAGAAGGTAACAGCATTGTCACCTTTTTGGAGACCCAGGAAAAGATGAGGAGATTTGAACAGACTCTATGAGAGATCAAAGGAAAATACAACTATAAAGAATGAGGCTTACGGGACAGAGAGCTAGCAATCTTGCGCCTACAAGCAAAATCTGCTCATGAACAATCCAAGGGTTTGCTGCTAAGCCTCAGGGAAACAAGCAGGAACTCTGTCCATGGACAGGAACTCTCTGTGACTTCTGCTGCACAGTGAAAAGTCAAGACTTCCCCAGCCATGGTGCTCTGACTCTCAGCTGTGCTCTGAGCAAACTGCATGCTTGATCACCGCTCTCAAAGCTCCTGTCCCCAGCCAAAAGCCTCTCTCCTTCAGCTGAAAGATCCACCGTTCTCAAGCCTCTGATCTGGGTAATATGCCACCCCACAAGCCTTGGATCCCTCCATCCTTTCCCCTTCTTCTCCTTTCCCCTTGTCCCTCTACTAATTCCTGATCTCCCCAAACCATGCCAGCCCTCAGCCTTCCTTACCTCCCCCCCGCCCTTTTCCGTCTATATCTGAATTGTATTAGGCTCTAGGAAGATTTAATACACACACATATGTTAGTTAGGAACACTGGGTGAATATTTGTTGCTGGCTAGGGTTGAAATACTGTTAGTAATACTGATAGAATGTTCTGCTTTCTGCTCAGTTAGATTGATGTTGTTATTCTTTTATACTCAATAAAGCCCATTGAATCATTTAGGATTGCTTTGATCTCCTTTCTTCCTTGCGCCTAGATCCTACATGGTCACTATATAAAAGAACATGGTCACTATATAAAAGGCCTAATTTTGTATGCTAGCTAATGAGCATATTTAGTATACAAATCAGGCCTGGACCACAACAGTGCCGGCATGCACATGGCATCCGCGCATGCGTGGGCGCTATCTACATGGTCAGCAACACCATGCTGAACATTTGTGTGGCCTTCTGAGCAGCACAGCACTGTGACTGGAGTGGAGGCAGGGAGGCGGAGGAGCAGGTAAGGACCTGCCTACCTGCTCCTTAAAGCTACCGCTCTCCCCCGCCTCCGCCTGCCCAAAACGTTTCATTCCCACCCCTAGCTGGCTCCATAGAGTGAGGATATTAGGGCCTATTCCAGGTTCGAAGCAGTGGCACAGGCATCGGCGATGAGTTGCTACTCATCCATCTTGAGTTTCTCAACTTGATAATCCAGTTTTAGTCTTGTTCAGTGTATGAAACTGGGGACAGGCTGCCTCGCTCCGCTATTGAAGTTCTTTTGCAAAGTGAGTTGCTCCAGCAGTTGTCTCAGCACCTGCCTTCTGAGCCGCTTTTGTCCTGCCTGGTGGCGATTTGTCCTTGAATCTCATCCGCTCTCCAGTCGGACTGAATCCCTGTTCCTTTTTCCTCAGGGAGTGAAGGGACAAGAAGGAGCAATCGGAGGACCAGGAGCCTCTGGAGAGGCTGTGAGTAACTGCTTCCCTTCCATAACTGCTGTCCCCCAATGGCCAGCGGGCCTCGGATATACCTTGGTTACAGGCGAGCAATTTCACACGGGATCCTGGACTTGGGGTGCTTTTGACTCATCAACAAATAAGGAGTCACTGTGTCTCCAAAGAGGAACTCTGAACATCCCTTTTCAACCAAATGAATTTAAATAGTCAGGCAATTTAATGAGCAAATGTACCTTCTGCTGAAAGAAAGGGGGGAAGATCAGTAGTTCCAGTCCAGCAGATGGTTTTCTGTGCACTCCCCCCCCCCGAAATGGATGGGGCACTAGTGCTCTCTTACACAGTGCTCATTCATTTCAATGGGGTGTGCACAGAAGAACTTCCCAGAAGTTAGGACCTAGATGTCCTCTGGGTTAAACACCAGTTCACAGTATTGGAAGGGCTGCCACCTAGAAGGAGGAGTGGATTTGTTCGCTGTGGCTCCTGAGGGCAGACTAGAACCAATCAGTGTTCCCTCTAATGGGGATTCCCAGATATTGCTGACTGCAGCTCCCAGAATCCCCAGCTGCAATGGCTTTTGCTTGGGGATTGTGGCAGTGGTAGTCAGCAACATCTGGGAATCCCTGTTAGAGGGAACTCTGGAACCATTGAGTGGGAATGACAAGGAGGCAGATTCAAGTTACATCTTAGAAGGAATTGCTTAACTGCAAGAGCTGTTGGACAATGGAGTGGTCTGCTTTCCCTCTCTAGGGATTTTCGAACAGCAACTGATTGGCCGTCTTGTCAAGTGTGCTGTCATTTCCGACTCTGAGTAGGGGGTTGGACTCGATGACCTCCAACTCAGGGACCCTCTAACTCTAAAATGCTATGATTGCCAAAATGCATCCTCACTACCATGAATCTGAAATCACATCTCACAATCAGTTTATCTTCCAAGGGGTGATGCAGATAATTGGGCAGAAGGAGGGCATGGCAGGAAGTGGGGAGACAGACTGTCTTTCAGTAAGAGGAAGCCATGGCTGCTCCTGCTTCACCCACCCACCCACTCAAATGACTGCCTCCACTCTCTTCCTTCTGCTATGGGACAGAGCTGAGCTGCAAGGTTGTCCCTCACTATGAAAAGGAAAACTTATGGAAATTCATCCAGTTTAGTTTCAGATCTAATTATCCTATATTTAAGATTATAGCAGCGGGGAAATGACTTGACTAGCAAGCCAGAGGTTGCCGGTTCGAGTCCCCACTGGTATGTTTCCCAGACTATGGGAAACACCTATATTGGGCAGCAGTGATATAGGACGATGCTGAAAGGCATCATCTCAGACTACGCAGGAGAAGGCAATGGTCAACCCCTCCTGTATTCTACCAAAGACAACCACAGGGCTCTGTGGTTTCCAGGAGTAGACAGCACACTTTACCTTCACTATGTGATTTGTAGTGAATACTGGAATTTCAAGGCGCCAGTGTGGTCCTGTTTCTATTGCCCCTGAGAACAGTCCTCCCTTAATTTCCCCTTAAGATAGAACCTGCACCACACAAACACAATCTTGTTTTATTCCAACAGGGAGCTCCTGGACCTGCAGGCCCCCCAGGCCCACGTGGCTTGCCTGGAAATGTGGTACGTATAGAACAGATTTGAGGATTTTTGCTTTTCTGAGACGATGACAGCCTTACCTGTAAGGACACTGTGAGCCAATTGAGTGTGCGGTCGCTTTTGCTTTAAGCTGCTGGCAGCACATCATCACATCTGAAGGGGGCTTTGCAAACAGACTGTTTACATAATCTTAGAAGGGGATCCAGCGCCATCTTGAGCCTGAGCAATGCACCCAGTGCCTCCCCACCCCCGGCAAGATATATATTTTATTTTATTTTATTTCTATACTGCCCTTCCAAAAATTGGTATGTATGTATGTATTTATTTATTTATTTATTTGATTTCTATACTGCTCTTCCGAAATGGCTCAGGGCAGTTGATGCTCCTGCACTACCAACCAAACACATCTGAAGCCTTTCCGATGAGGCTGAGGATGTGTTAGAGGTGTGTTTCTAGGTAGGGATGTGTGAGACCCTACAGAGAAATGTCACTACTCTGGTAGAAATGGATCTCCCTTCCTTCAAAATCCCTTGGGTTTTTCACTGAAGCAAAAGCCTCCACATTCACCTTGCAGTTCTGCTTTAGGAGAAATGTGTGGTAGTAGTGCATTAATATGGAATTTGATTACCTGTTCATCTCAGTATTATTATTATTATATTGTTGTTGTTGTTACTACTACTACCACCTCTCTATATAATTCTCTTCGACGTACCTGTCGCTAATTCCATGCATGGCAGCTCTTACGAGAGTCCGCAAGTGAGGAGAGGGGAAAAGGAAAGCAACAGTGGTGGGGAACATAAGACCAATGGGCAGGCCAGCAAATGGGTGGGTAGGGAGGTGGGTGGGCGGGGAGAGAAAGTGGTGGCGGGTGGGGGAGAGAAAGAGTTGGTGGCAGGGAGAGAAAGCAGTGGCAGTGGCGGGGCAAGGGAGAGAAAGCAGCAATGGCTAGGAGGGGAAGAAAGCAGCGGGCAGCCAGTGGGTAGCAGACCCCTGCTACCTTGGCAAAGAGGCACCTTTTAACCTGGTGATTCTCTTTATTTAGTGGGGGGAGAGTAACTGGCCCTATCCACCCCCAGCACAGGACCTCCAGTGACTGTTGCTGGTGTCTGTCTGATTTTTCTTTTTAGATTGTGAGCCCTTTGGGGACAGGGAGCCATCTTATTTACCCTAAACCACCCTGAGCCATTTTTGGAAGGGTGGTATAGAAATTGAATAATAATAACAACAACCACCACCACCACCACTGACCAGAGAGAGAAAACATTGGAGGAGGAAGAGGGAAAAGGAGCGGGGAGGGCAGAGAATGAAGGGCCGAGAACAAGGGAGAACTAGAGGCACAGGTGCTCTGCACTCAGGCCAACTATTACTATCTTTAGATTAAAACCAAACAGGCAAGTAGTTAGCAGACAATCTGTTTAATTCATCATAGATTTGAATATCCCTCTTAACTTCCTACTACAATCCTTTCCACAGGAAAGTTTTAATTGCTGTATTTTGTTTTCTTAACAGGGTGTGCCCGGAGACCCTGGTCAACAAGGAAATGATGGGCAAAAAGGAGACAAGGTATGAAAGTGCTTTCATATTTAAGATATAATCTATTGGCTATGTCTTTGGAACCAGGCCTTATTCTTACAAACTACAGATGAGGAGGTAAATCTGTGCCAGGACTGTACAACTTCAGATTATAGGTGGAAACCTGGGCCATGGAATTTCTTCCATAAAATAATCACCTGCACATAGAAAACTAGCTTGCAAGTACTAGCCTAGCCTTCTCCCTGACATGCTAGCTGTCTATGCATAGGGATATTTTCTGATAGATAAGTATTCCATGGTATAAGACCCCATCTACAGTCTGAAGTAGTATTATTATTGGTAGAGTCCAAACGCAGTTTAACCACCTCCTCTGCTGCTTGTGAGAACTAGATCCAAGTTCCATCACAAGGGAAGAAATGGAGTTCTCATACTTTATCCAGAAGCAATAGTCTATAGACCAGGGGCTCCCAACCTGTGGTCCCTCCGATGTTGCTGAACTACATATCCCATCATCCCCAGCCACAATTTATTGTGGTTGGGTGGGGATGATGGTTGTTGATGTTCAGCAACATCTGGAAGACCATAGGTTGGAAACCCCTGGTCTATAGGGTCACAATAGGCTGTCCATGAACATGCATCCAGATTGGATAATAATGCAAAAAGTAGTAATCTGAGACGCTGTAAAATGGAAAACAAAGAAAGAAAAAGTAAGTACTCCCAATGCTTGGAGTTGTGTATTGGTTTTGATCAACTATTTCCGTTATGTATGCATGCCAAATTATCTATACAGCCACTAGACATTCAGAACATTTTAGAAACCTGAAGGATGTCCAACTAGAAAAGGCAGTGAGAATGAATCCAAAAAGAGGCCTTTCTCAATTCCAGTTTGATGACTTAGCACCAATGAAGGGATTTGGGAGAGGTCCTCAAGAGGGAATGTCGTAGCAAACCCATCACACTTTGGATTGTGTTAACTGCACAGATCCAAGTTCAAATCTCCATTCGGCCATGAAGCTCATTGGGTCTTGTCACTTCTCTCTCAGCCTAATCTACCTCACAAGGTTGTTGTGAAGATAAACATAAGCATGTACACAACTCTGGGCTCCTCGTTGTAAGACTGGGATATAAATGTGGATGGATGGATGAATGGATTGGATGGAGAAAAAAAGAAAGAAAGAGAAAGAAAGAACGAAAGAAAGACTTCATTTGGAATATCAAGGGTCAATGCAGAGGAAGTCCTCTCATGAGGCATGGTGAGGCAATTGCTTCAGGCAGCAGATGACTGGACCAATCAGACTCTTGCAAGCGTTACAACAAATGGGCCCACCTCCTGCTCTTTACAAAGCTTGCAAGAAGTATGGAGAGAGAACAAGTGGCTGTTGTCCACCTTCCCTCCTCCCTGCACCCCTTTTGAAGGTTACAAGAGTATGTTTTGAAAGGAGGCTGGCCCTGACAGGGCCATGGGGCAGGGCAGCATGCCGTGCCTCACTTCAGGTGGCATGACACCTTGGGCTACCCGTGTATCAAAGCACTTTTCACCCTAACGTTTGTATCAAGGATCATTTTCTCTTAAGTACCCTTCATCTGCCTCTCCTCCATATCTGCTACATGGACAAAAGGTGGACCAGCAAGGACTAAATCTCACAGAAGGGACCAGCTGAGTGATCCTCAAAGGAAAGATCCATGAAGAAGACTCTTGAAACATTTGATGTGGTTCCAAGGATGGAACAAACTCCAGATATGCCAACATTGCTTTGCTGTGTTTGTGATTCATAAATGGCTCTTACTTCGTACATTACTGTCTTCTCCTAATTCCATTAATACCAGTTGCTGTGATTCCCTCCACAGGGTGATCCTGGGAAGGAAGGGAAACCGGGAGCACCTGGGCCCACAGGTGGACCAGGAGTTGCTGGAGAACCTGGGCTACCTGGCAAGGGCCGAGATGGAGAGAGGGTAAGTTCCATTCCCAAAACTCTCTGCCTAGCCAGGCTCAGATCCCAGGTTAGAGATAAGCAAATATCTCCTGTTCTTGTTCTGTGGATTGTCATTGCCCCACATTCCACTTGTTGATCTTGGATAATTTATACAACCAGATTTGGAATTGGGGGCACATGCAGTTTGCCGCAATTTTAAGTTGACTTGCTTTCCCTTACCATTGCATGGAGGCCTATGAAAATACCATACAGACATACAAACACTGGGGAAGGGAAGCTCATGTGATTCTATAGTCACATCCAGATTACGTTTTTGGCCTGGGACGTAATCAATACATACATGTGCATGTGTGCATTGATAACCTGTAAGGAATTCCAACCAGGAACTATGGCAGAGTGTGCACACACAGTAACGGGAACAAAATCCCCAAAGGAAGAATGTCAGCTTACTAACTCCTTGGTGCCATTCCGCGAACAAAACCAGGCAATCCCAAATCCTTAATTCCAAGTTGAAATGCATAGGGGGAGAATTCCTTAAGCATCCCTAACTCAGATGCTGCAGACTGTGATGGTGGGCTGCTCATGGAAGCAGTCCATAGGTTAATTTTTCCCCCCCACATGTTTGTGATTTTTTCCCCCCAGAGGCCAGCGGGGGGAAGGGGAACCCTTGCGCGCGTGCGCGCGCGCGCACACACACACACACACACACACACAGACAGAGGAAGCCCCCCAAAGGGGCTAAAGGTACTTTAAACTTATTTTAGAATTCTTTTTTTAAAAAAATTGTGAACATGTCCAGACCCAGACCGGTGGGGGGTGGGGTTTGATGGGGGCTGGACCGTACTTGGCCGGTCTGGTTCGAGTCCGGTCTAGACCCAAACTGAACCAGGCCAGCCAGTTCCATGCACACCCCTAACCAATGTATATAGTCTAATCAGGCTCATTCACACCTACATTTGCAATTGCCTGCAATAGATGACGGAACTATAATTGTTTCCGGGGTGACAGACCAGTACCCTGACAAATTCAGTTTCCTTTAAGTTTCCTTTAAATACCAGCATATTCTGACTCCACAGTGGCTTCCCCCAAGCAAAATATGCTTCTTCTGGCTACCTGAGGCACTGTTGAATCTTTCCACCATCTGTCTCTTTCTGCAATTTGCAGATGAATCTTTTGATTCTAATTTGAAGAAAAAAAGCTCTTGGGGCCGGCATGTTTATAATCCTTTTGCAAGGATCTATCCATCCTAATTGAGCTCCCCCAAATTCTTCTGGTGGCACATGCAAAAAGTATTTCCATGACTTGCCTTACCAGGAAGTACAGCTGGGTTTTGTTTTGCTTTCCTGCTGCAGAGAGAAAGCAGTATCATTTCTTTTCATTTTATTTATTACAATATACTGATATGCTCAGCATAATAACCCAGCCTGTATAGTGCTCCTGGGCAATCTTGCTTAACTTCAGCAAGGTTGCAGAATCATCATGATAATTTCTTTATTTGTTTTCAAAGAAGCCCAGTGATTAAGTGCTTGGAATGTATCATGTTTCTCCATTAGGAAAGCAAAGCTAATGGAGTCTTTTAATTTCATATTTATCTTGATAATAATTCGAGATAACTTGATTTGTGCTTTTAGGCACAATTTAAACTAAAAAGTAAACCCAATCTCTGTTATGATTCATTGGCAGTGTATTTAGTGTTGTAAACACAGGTAATAAGTTGCTTTCTACATGTAGGTGGAATGTTTTTGTAATTATGTTATTTGTACTTCTTTGTTTCTTTTCTTTGCCTTCAGTTTTCATATTTCATATTATCAAAATGTGCTGATGTTATTTACCAAAGGTTGGGTGGGGGAGAATGTGAGGAGGAGGAGAAACAGCTTTAGCTCAGTGTCAGATATCTGGATTTAATTTATCGTGTATTGGAACTCAATACATCACTAATCAAATGTTATTAATTTTGATTTTGTTCTGTTTCTACAGTGTTGATTTAAGACATGAGACTCTAACAGGAATTGTTCATTCATTTTATGTATTTTCTTCCCTTGGAAAAATGATTTGGCTTATTGGAAAATTGTATATTGGTTTTATTTAATTGTATAAGAATGATTTAATAAATCTGAAAAGAAGGAAGAAGCAAAGCAAAGCTGATGGTTTGTATGACTGTGCCTATTTCTAGGGTGAAAGAGGACCACCAGGTTTGCCTGGACCCTACGGACACAAGGTGAGCATTTATCTTGCCATTCTGTTGGGCAGTATCATCCACAATTAGGACAGCAGTTGCCCCTGATTTAGTCTGGGAGTGAACACTGAGATTTCTGTTTGGGAATTGAAACTTTATTCATTGTTGAATACGGCAACCTGCCCACTCCAGGGAAATACTGTTCTTACAGAAGTAGTGTTCCCAAAGGTGAATGGCTTCAGCACAGACTTGAAAACTCAAGTTGAAAACTCAATTTTGAAGTTGAGTAAAATGGAGTAATTTAGATTCAGCTTTTTAAAAGCTTCAGTTTTGATGGATACTGCTTTACTAATAGGGCATGCTGATAACTTTAAGGTAGTGTTCTTAACTATCAACTTGTCAAATTCAACACACCTATGATCCATTCAAAGAATCATAAATAGGAGCATTGTGCTCTTGCTAACTATTAGTAGCTGTGCTTCAGACCTTGTTGTGTGGAGCTATCTCTGGGTCTCTTGATAGTTTCTTCTTCTTTTTCCTAACCAACTTCAGCCTTCTATCTAATAATATCTATAATTGGGAATGATAAATCCAGTCATATTGTATTTACCCGAATCAAAGATGACTCTGAATTTAAGACGACCTCCTTAAAAATGCAGATTAAATACAGGTTATACCCAGGGGTTCACGTAATTTTTCAGATTGGTTCTCAAGTGAGTGCCAGAAGAAATGGTTCGGTACTCTCATTGCCACTCTGTGTGTACCTACAGAGCAGCTAACCTTCTGGCCTCCAGTTCTCCCAAATAACCATCCCAGCAAAACCTCCCCTTCAGTTTCATCAGAAGCATGCCTGCTTTTTCCACCTTTCCCTGCCCCAAACAAAAACAAACAAAACCCAAGCAAAAAAGCATCAGAGCCAGACCCTTTTATCTCCCTCCATTTTTACCATCTTCATCCCCCATCTGGCCCTTTGTTGCAGTCTGCCCTGAGGTGCATCCTACCAGCCACTGCTTGGGTTTTGGGTTTGTTTGTTTTCTTCTCCTTTTGTTTGGGGCCTGGATCCTGCTGGTTTGTCACATTCCTCACACTTGCCCCAAAAGCAGAAAGGAAAAAAGGAAGCACAAAGCCAGGGCTAGAAGGGAGAGAAAAGCAGGCAAGCAAGGGGGCGGGGGAAGAGCATGCATGCGAACCCGCCAGGATCAGCCATGCTGGAAGCAATCCTTGCTTGAGAGCAGAAGGAGAAGGGAAGAGGAAATGCACAGCTCCCCCAATGACCACTTCTCACTGTTTGTAAAGCTCCAGGACTCAACACAGTTTGGCTGTGCTGTTGCTTGGGTCATTTTTAAGGGAATTAGCTTAGAATAAGCTAGGCAGAGAGAAGGCGACCCCCCGATTTCTAAAATCTTAGAATTTGGGAGAAACCTTGTCATGGAGAGGAGAGCCGGTCTTGTGGTAGCAAGCATGACTTGTCCTCTTAGCTAAGCAGGGCCCACCCTGGTTGAATATGAATGGGAGACTTGATCTGTGAGCACTGTAAGATATTGCCCTTAGGGGGTGGGAAGAACAGAAGGTTTCAGGTTCCTTCCCTGGCAGACTCTCCAAGATAGGGCTGAGAGAGTTTCCTGCCTGCAACCTTGGAGAAGCCGCTGCCAGTCTGTGTGGACAATACTGAGCTAGATGGACCAAGGGTCTGACTCTGTATATAGCAGCTTCTTATGTTCCTATTATTTGGGTAAATACAGTATTTTTGACAGACATGGTGGAAAGGGGGTGAATACTTCCTGCCTCTTCACTCTGCAGTTGTTAGACTAGGAAAGCACCAAAGGAAAATGGAGCCCTAACACCATTCAGGATGGATTTAGCCTGGCCATTACAATAGCATTAGGCCTTACTAAGTACTCTTTCAAATGAACACATCAATTTAATGACCCAAACTTTTTCTTTCTTTTTTCTCCTTCTTTTGTCTCTCTTGCCTTCAGGGAGACCGAGGAGCTCCTGGTGTTCCTGGCCAGCCGGGGGATCGGGGGGCACCAGGACTTGGCCTCTCTGGGCCACCCGTAAGTACCAAACACAGTGGCTCACAAGCTGTGCAGGGTCACACCGACAGTTCATCACCGCCCATGCTGCTGCGAGTGTCTAAAGCACCATCTGCAGTGTTGTGGAACAGCCCTCTTCTGTTGCAGTTTAAGTTCAGAGGAGGCATGCCCCTGAACACCAGCAGCTAGAGAACACCAAGCAGGGGCAGAGCCACCATTGTGCAGTAGGGTTCAAACAACCCGGGCTGCCAATGAAAAGGGCCGCAGGTGCCCTCCATGCATGTGACATCACGCGCAACGGGGGTGTAGCCTGATAGCCAGTGGGCTCACCCCAGCCTTCTTGATCACATTTCCAGCCAGTGTTTGCTGACTGGAAGCATTGATTTGCCTTTCTCTTCCTCGCTGGGGGAAGAGAAAGGGAAATAAACACAGCCAGCTATCAAATGCTGGCTAGAAATGAGCATGGGAGAGCTCACCCTTGTTGCTCATAAAGTCACACGCAAACGGGATGGGGCGTGGGCTCTGCCGAGCCCATTTGAGCTCTCTCAAGCTCATTTCCAGCCAACTTTTGATGGCTGGCTGGAATCATTTCCTTTTCTCTCCCTTTAGCGAGGGAGAGAAAGGGAAATACATGCTTCCACTCAGCAAACACTGGCTGGAAATGAGCTCAGGAAAGCTCAAACGGGCTCATTGGAGCCCAGGCCTTGCCCCTTTTGCACGTGATGTCACACGCATGGGCAATCGCTTCATGTCCCCTTTGTGCGGGGGCTGCCAACAGAAGGGACACGGGCCACCTTTCCACTGGATACGCCACTAATACCAACCGGAGGGGTCATTGCCCACTTTTCCCCACTTGAGGGCTTCACAGATGTGAAGATGCAAGGCTTCAGCATTCATTCATTCATTCATTTATATTTAACATATTTCTATACCTCCCAAAACTCACATCTCTGGGCGGTTTACAACAAGAAAACAAACAAAAAGTTAAAACATTAGTTAAAATAAATGACAAGAGAAAACTTAAAACAGTCATTAAAACAAAATAAATCATATTGTAAAGGTTAAAACATTACAACAATTTAAATTTTAAAACAACATTTTAAAACAATGTTAAAACTGTTAAAACAATATTTAATTAAAAGCCTGGGTGAATAGGTGTGACTTTAAAGACTTTTTAAAAGTTGTCAGAGGTGGGGAGGCTCTTGTTTCAGCAGGGAGCGCGTTCCAAAGCTTGGGGCTCTTTAGTTTGGAAAATGTCTCTACGGGGAGACATGATCGAGGTATATAAAATTATGCAAGAAGTAGAGAGTGGGCAGAAGATAAATTCTTCTCCCTCTCTCACAACATATGAACCAGAGGCCAGCCCATGAACTTGAAGGCCAGGAAATTTAGGACCAATGGAATAAATTACTTTTTCACACATCACATAATTTTTATCAATGGAATTCTCTGCCATTGGATGTGGTGATGGCCACTAGTTTGGATGGCTTTAAAAGGGGCTCAGACAAATTCAAGGAGTACAGGTATGTCAGTGGCTATTAGTCTGGTGGCTATAGGCCAAGATGCCTCTAAATATCAGTTGCAGGGGAGCAACAGCCAGAGAGAGGGCATGCCCTCACCTCTTGCTTGCAGGCTTCCCAGAGGCATCTTGTCGGCATCTTGTGAAACAGGATGCTGGACTCGTTCTTACTAGTTCACTAGTTGTGAAACTGGATGCTGGACTAGTTCCAGCAGGGCTTTTCTTATGTTTGAGATAGAAGGTGTGAAGAGTCAATTCTTCTAGAGCTGTCTTTCCAGCATTTATGTTCTTAGAATCATGCATTTGCAGTGTTATATCCATTATTTCCAATGGATGCAACATCATACATCTGTGCTGGGCGATTTTATAGAACAGGGCTGTTCTGCTGCACTACATATTTTATTTTAAACATTCCCAGCAGTGCAGGCAGTACTGAACCATCCTCGTTACCCTGTGCAGGATGTGAGCCATTGCCTTTTAATCTGTGATGTAACACAAGTGTCTATCAACAGTCCCTTGGGTGATCTAAGGAGTTGTAATCTGAGCTGTTGCTGTGCGTCCTCCATTTGAACAGCAAAGTTGTATAAAGATGATTCTTTGAAGGCCTAGTATGGTCCTGACACTGCTATATTTGTTTCAGTAGCCTGTGGGTGGTCCTGGTGGAAAACAGAGATGTGGTAGTGTGATGCTCTTGTCAAACTATGATGCATAATTTGAGAGAGATTAGGTAATTATGCATCGCAACCTCTCAAGAGTCTCAATGCGATTTGCATAGTAAAAGGGAAGAGGAAATGGTCCCCTGTCTCAAAAGAGTTTCCATTCTACAAAGGCTCAACATTATTTAATTCATTGCTTCTTTGGCTTAAGGACAGCCATATTTAAATCATTTTGTCTGCATTGAACTTTTTTTCCCTTTTGACACAGGATACTACCACCAGAAAACCATTTTTTAAAAGCTGGGGATGGGGAGTGGAAAACCAGACTTAACATTGCACACAGGGGAGAAAAATTCACACTCACAATGCTGGATATTGTTCTCCCATAACAGGGGGCAGTGTCTTCCTGCTGCCCTGATCCCCAAAAATATGTTCCCAAGGGTCCCCAACCCCCAGCGACACAATATTTGGGGGCAGTGGGGCCAGCAGAGAGAAGAAGGGATTTGTGAATATTGTACCTACCATATATCTGTAGAGATAGGACCTGGTTACTTGATATATATTTTATAATCTTAGAATGGTCATCATCCTGGCAAGATGATCATATTTGTTAATTTTTAAGAGTTCTTTCCATCTGTGCCTGTAAAAGGGATGGACAAAATGGTTGTAGGGTGACTCCCAATCAGATCTGATAATTTTTGACTGAAGACAAGCTAGAGCCTTTTCAGAGAGTTTAAGGCAATTTGAATGACAGATCATGGGGGTCATCTCACGTTGACTCTAATTTAAATTGGAGTGAAATTTTAGATTTGTATTGTGTGTGTTCATTGTGGAAAAGACGATGTTCCTGAAGAATTTGAGGCCAAACCTAAGGCTAGTTCAAGTCATGAGATATGAGGGGTGTGCTTTGCTCTGGAGGATGACTTACTGAACAAATTGATTCATCTATCCATCTAGCCCTTGATAGAATAGAAGGAAACACTCCCTTCATCTCTTTGTCCAGCCATGCCTAAAAACCAAGAGACCAAGGCTGAAAACATTCTTGTAGTATCTGTATACTAATCAAGCAGCATTTACATAAGAGCCTAAGAAGAACCTTGCTGGATCAGGCCCAAGGCCTTTTTAGTCCAGCATCCTGTTTCTCACAGTGGACCACCGGGTGTTTCTGAGAAGTCCCCAAGCAGCAGTTGAAGGCTTCTGCTCTCCTGCAACGCCCGGGGCTCTCTTTAAAGCATGCAGAGGCAGGCTTCAAGGCCGTACTCTACCAATTTCTGTCTTCTGCACTTTCTGTCCTCTGACTTGCAGTATGATTCAGGGGCAAACGTGTGACAGCTGCCATTCAGAAAAGTGTGCATGAATATGCCCATGTCTATTGTGTATCAGTGGAAGCAAAGGATCTTAGTAGCTCAAGAAGTGTCATATCTGAAGGCCCATAGCAGGCTCTGAAAAAACCCAGCTGCACTGACAATATTCATTAATTGGATTATAGACAATGTGAACCAACCTTATCTCTCACCCACTCACCCCTCTGCTTTTTCTTGTTTTAGGGACCCGCAGGACCTCCCGGAGACAAAGGGCCATCGGTACAGTATGTCTTTCTAACTACACCCAGCTTTCCTGGCAGGGGTGGGAAGAAAAACAGGTTGCATACTTGCTTCTACTACTTCTGATGGTGATGACATGATTGTGGAAACATTAAGTTATGCATCTTTCCAAGGCTGAAAGAGAGCTCCATTGCTGTGACAGTAGAGTGTTATTGGCTTCCCAGTTCCATTTTGAAAATCAAGAATTCTTGTTTCCCAGTCAGTCCATTTACTTTTTTACCATGCTGGTTCAGGTTTAAGGACAATAGACCTTTCAATAAGAGGGGCCGATGGATTATGCTACCCATGAATTAGTTGAATGGTGCATGTTACTGGTGCAGTGGTATCAAAACACTGAGCGTGAATGCATATGTGCACACCGTTGCATAGCAGGTGAGCTCTGGATCAGTAGAGGAGATAATAAGAATAACCTTATAGTACTGAAGACACTGAAGAGAAAGGAGGTGTAGGTTGTTTAGGGAAGTGGTCCAGAATTTTAGGAGAAAATAAGTTGGTAGATGATGTTGAAATGCTCAGTTTTACAAAGATGCCAGTTAGAGGAGGAGGGGGGGAGGAGTGGTAGTAGAAGTAGTTGCTGTTCTGCAAAAATATTTAAATGTTAAATGCCCCTCCACACCCTCCTCCTAAATTCATCCAGAAGTTATTCTTGGAGAACTTGTGAAGCAATGTGAGTTTAGAACCTTATATGCTGCTTTTCAACAACACCACCACAAATTATTGGATTACGTAGCAAAAAGGAATGAGAAAGCATTTCCTTATTCCAAAGGACCTCACAGTCTAAAAGCAAACACAAGAGAGACACCAGCAACAGCCCATGAAATTTGGGATGATGTTCTGGACTTAATTTGGGGCAGTTGTTCTTCCCCTACTAAAAATGAGAAGACCACCACTTGAAAAGGTGCCTCTTAGCCCAGTTAGCAAAAACACTGCTAATATCATCAACAACAACAACATCAAATATATTTATATACCGCTTTTCAACAAAAGGTTCCAAAGCAGTTTCCATCAAGAAAGGAAGATGGATGGATCCCTGTCCCCAAAGGGCTCACAATCTAAGAATATTAGATTAAGAATAATACCACACAGTCATCCTGCATGAGGACAGAAATGGCAGCTTCATTCACTCTGTGGGCCAAGCTATATGATCAGCTGAATTGTATGGTGCAGCCCCTGCTGGACTGTACCACTATTTCAAGTTGGAGGTGTGTGGTTGTGTGTTTGAATAGTCCTGCATATAAAAGCTTCCTGAATGCACAGAAAACTAGCAGGTTAGGAAGATAGATTCCATCTTTACATTTGTCCTGTGGGAAGAGTGAGTGAGAGAGAGAGAGAGAGAGAGAGAGAGAGAGAGAGAGGAATGAATATTCATTGACACCCATTATGGCTCACCAGAAGTGCTGAGCCACAGGACTTGAGTGTGTGGCTCAGGTCTGTGGTTAGTGACAACACAGTTGTCATGTTATAATCATGTTAGGAGTGCACATCCAGTGTGGCTGTCTCTAAGCAATCATTACCTTGTCAGTTGTGCCATCCCACCAGGAAGGGTGAAGAAGCCAGGCTGAAGTTCAATTGGGACAGTGTGCTAATCAAGGATCACAGCACATACACCAAGGACAGTCTTGTCCTTGTTCTTGTGAGAATGGGAAGGACTGGCACCAGAATGGCAGTGTGACCTTTCCCTCTCCCTCTCCCTCTCCCTCTCCCTTTCCCTGCAAATGCTCAGGAGTTATTGTGAGAAGCAAGAAGGTTGTTGCATTACTTGTGTTTGGGGGGTATGTGCTCCTATGCAAACAATTCCCAAGAAATGGAACTCAGTTCCCTCTGATACATTTTCTTTTATGGCTCAGCTACCAATTATCTTGTGACGCCTGTTCCTGAAATCAGGGATTCTCAAACGTGGGTCCACAGATGTTGTTGGACTACATCTCCCAACAGCTATACCTCCCAATGGCCAAGGCCATTGTAGCTGGGAATGATGGGAATTGTAGTCCAACAACCTCTGGGGAACCAAGTTTGAGAGCCCCTGCCTTAAATAAAATCTGTGAACTCCCCTGAACTGATGTTGCTAAAGTTGGTGAAAGAATATGTCAGAGCAATTCCTTTTCCTCTTTTGATCAGGGTCCCCGAGGTTTGCCAGGCATCCAAGGCCCACCTGGACAATCTGGTCAGGACGTAAGTAAAGAGAGTGGGGGACTGGAAAACCCAGGAGCTGCATTGGGAGTCAGGAGTTTCTTGGGGTCAACACCCTCCCCCCAGCAATATGTTCTGCTTCTCCATCTAATGTTATAGCCATAGAAGTCAAATTTAATCACAAGGGATTAACAAACAACGTTTCATATGTAGCATGAATCAGAAATGCAGTCAAGGTTCCATATGCACCTGGGAGAATGTGTGGATCTCCAGCCGAAGCAGGTGCTCCATTGTCCTAGAGAAAACACCTTTGTTGTCTCCTTTAAACAAATCATTTGCCATAATATAATATAATATAATATAATATAATATAATATAATATAATATAATAACTATTCAATTCTATTCAATTCCTTTATTATGATCACAGACCAGCACAGAGATGCTAACTAGACATTACTTTTATTAAGAGACCCAACATTGCTAAAAAGAAAACTAGCCAATTTTTAGAAGAAAACTAGCCAGTGGGGTGGATTTTGAGTGGTGAGACAGCAGCGGGAGGAAGTGTTTAGCCCATTTCTCACCTGCAGTTTCTCCACTCCAAAGCTTCAAGCCAACATGTTTCCCCTTCTAGTTCAAAGCACACGTTGGCTGTATTTTGAACTACACAGCAGGAAAAGCTATTCTCTGGTGAGGTTTATCTTTACCTTTCTTTTGATAAGGTAGTGGGGAGCATGCCCACATTTAAAGGCAACGTCCAGTGAGATTCCTCATGTTCCCTTCCACTCTCTCTTCCAGATGGGCTCAGCCATCTTTCAAAGAAAGATGGCTGCAATAGTCATCGAAAGGTAGAAAAATGTAGAGCTGCCCAGGGGTAAGCAGTGAAGGTGAATTACTAAATTGTCGCTGGGGATGATGGGAGTTGTAGTCCAAGCTGGACAGGCATTTGCCAGGAATGCTGTAGCAGTTTCCTCCATTGAGCAGAGGGCTAGAAGACGACCAAGATCCCTTCCGACTCTGGAATTATGTGACTGTACAAGACTCCTTAAGTAGCGCAGCGGGGAAATGCTTGATTAACAAGCAGTAGGTTGCCAGTTTGAATCCCCACGGGTACTATATTGGGCAGCAGCGATATAGGAAGATGCTAAAAGGCATCCTCTCATACTGCACGGGGGAGGCAATGGTCAACCCCTCCTGTATTCGACCAAAGAAAAGCACAGGGCTCTATGGTCGCCAGGAGTCAAAATTGACTCGACAGCACACTTTACTTTTACATTACTCAGCTTTGGACCTTTATGACACTTTTTAAAAAAATTAAGCAATAAACTCCAAGCAAAAACTTACCTGAGGTACATAGGAATTAGGAAGCTGCCTTATATAAATCTAGCTCAGTATTGCCTGCACAGATTGGCAGCAGCTTCTCCAAGGTTGCAGGCAGGAGTCTCTCTCAGCCCTTTCTTAAGAACATAAGAACAGCCCTGCTGGATCAGGCCCAAGGCCCATCTAGTCCAGCATCCTGTTTCACACAGTGGCCCACCAGATGCCGCTGGAAGGCAGGAGTTGAGGGCATGCCCTCCCTCCTGCTGTTACTCCCCTGCAACTCCTACTCAGAGGCATCCTGCCTTCGAGGCTGGAGGGGGCCTATAGCCCTCCCACTAATAGCCATTGATAGACCTCTCCTCCATGACGTTATCCAAAACCCTCTTCAAGCCATCCAGGTTGTTGGCTGTCACCACACCTTGTGGCAGAGAATTCTACAAGTTGATTATCTTGGAGATGCCAGGGAGGGAACTTGGAACCTTCTGCATGCAAGCAGGTAGATGCTTTCCCCAGAGTGATCCTATCCCCTAAGGGGGATATCTTACAGTGTTCACACATGTAGTCTCCCATTCAAATGCAAACCAGAGTGAACCCTACTTAGCAAAGGGGACAATTGATGCTTCCAACCAGAATACCAGCTCTCTTCTATCCAGACCAGAAATTAGATGGGAGCCAATCTGCTTCAGGACTGATGGAAAATGCTTCCAATGTTACCCATTAACAACCAATCCACCACATTCTTCAGGGAGACTCTGGCCCCTCCTTATCCTATGTCCAAAGTACCTAATGCAATTTGCTCCCATTCATGTAAATGTGGCCTATTGGAGCCCACCCCTAAGATGCAAAATGGAAGCACTAAAGAGCACTCCCTTGCCCTATATGCCTCTGTGTAAAGATGTGGAATGGCCCAATAGGACTGTATGACCTCACACTTCTTCCTTTCTCTTCCTTGCCTGTAGGGCTTTCCAGGAAATCAAGGTGAAAGAGGACCTCCAGGGAAACCGGTATGCCATTTCACCCTCTCCCTATTGCAGGGATGGCCAACCTGATGCTCCCCAATGGTTGTTGGACTACAACTCCCATCATCCCCAGCTACAATACATTGTGAATGGGGGTGATGGGAGCTGTAATCCAACAACAGCTGGAGAGTCTCAGGCTGAGCACCCCTGCCCTCTCCTTTCCCTGTTTATCTCGCCTCCTTCCCATGTCTAAGAGGGACGGACAGTTTTGTGCGAAGCCCCTCCCTTGCTGAAGGGCAAAAAACAGATAGATCCATTAATAAATTAGTTACACTCGGCTGTGAGCTGCCTTGAATGTATTCAATATGAAAAATTGATACCCTATAAGAATTCTTGAAACAATTAAAGTAAATTTTAAAAATGCTAAAGAGGATGTTTGTTGTTGACCCTTAGGAACATAGGAAGCTGCTATATACTGAGTCAGACCGTAGGTCCATCTAGCTCAGTATTGTCTTCACAGATTGTCAGCGGCTTCTCCAAGGTTGCAGGCAGGAATCTCTCTTAGCCCTTTCCTGGAGATGCCAAGGAGGGAACTTGGAACCTGGATGCTCTTCCCAGAGCGGCTCCATCCCCTAAGAAGAATATCTTACAGTGCTCACACTTCTAGTCCCCCTTTCATATGCAACCAGGACAGAACCTGCTTAGCTAAGGGGACAAGTCCTGCTTGCTACCACAAGACCATCTCTCTTCCTCAGTTACACTGCAGACACTTCTTTCATTACACTGGCAGGGTATCAGCAGCCTGGTGAAAGGCAATTCAGGGCCGTTGGACATGGAAAGATGGGTTTAATTCACTGAACTCCAGCCAGTGTGTGGCTAATAATCTCTTTCAAGAGCTGGGGGATATTTCACCTTTGATTTCATATCCTCTGAAAGCACACTACAAAGAGCAGTATTAAAGTAAGGCTTTTCTTTTCTCTCCCCTCAGGGTGCCTCTCCTATCCTTTCTCCTGGTGATATCAGGCTCCTAGTGAAGGTAAGGCCTCTTCTGAGGTGTCTGAGGAAGATCTCCTGGAGGAGATCGCCCTCCAGGAAGATCTCCCTCCAGGAAGTCACAAGACAATTCTGGGTGTTCCTAACAGTTACAAATGTGCATGATAATGAAGGAGCAAAGGGGGCTCATCATGCGAAAGGAAGTGTGAATGATTTCTTCCCTCTCCATAAGGAAAGTTGTACATCTTCCTGGTGGTACCTGGCAGCGTGAAGAGAGGATGTTGGAATCACTCCTGCTGCCTTTTTTACTTCTTTGGTGAAACATCTGAAGCGAATCAAGGTTCATTCCCCACAGGCAAAGGGACACATGCTAGGGTGGTGCGATTTAGGGGTGTGCAGTTTGGATTTTCGGTGTTTCGATTCGGATCCGAACATCCTTTTTTCAAAGGATGTTCTTAAGGCTGCACAGACCTAGCACACACTATCCCAGAGTGCTCATAGGAATGTTAGAAGTGCATTACTTGAACATATCATACTACTGCTGCTACTACTACTACTACTACTATGATGAATATTTATATGCCACTCTTCAGCCAAAGTTCTCAAAGTGGTTTACGTAGAAAACATACATAAACAATACATAAATACATAAGATGGTCCCCTGTCCCCAAAGGGCTCACAATCTAAAAAATAAACATAAGATAGACACCAGCAACAACCACTGTAGGGGTGCTATGCTGGGGATGGATTGGGCCAGTTGCTCTTCTCCTGCTCAATAAAAAAAAATCACCACTTTTAAAAGGTGCCTTTTTGCTCAGTTATCAGGGGAGTTCTACCACTCTCATAGCCCAGTCACTGAGTTATGGCCCCACCCCATCTTGGGCACTGGGGTTTTGTGAACTGGCCAGCTCACACACCATTCTCAACAGCCTCATGAAAGCACAAGACCCAGGTTTTCTTTGATCAAGTTTCAAACATGATTTTCAAATGCAGTGTAGCTGTGCTATGAATAAAGATTAACTGGATGACAGGGATTCAGCACTGGAGAAAATGGCTCCAGGCAACTTGGACCTCTGTCACTACCTTTTGTTATAAACTGCCCACTGGTTATATTCTGTGTTTTCTCCTATACACTCTGTTCTGTGCATTTTTAAAAAATAAAATAGTGGAAATGAATTTTAATCGCCCTTGTAAATTTCATTATCTCACAGTGGTGTTGAACATCTTCTCACTTTCTTACAATACTCATGTGGGTGCTAGTCACCCATTTAGTGCATAGCTACATCTAAGTTTTAATCTCTGTTATAATAGTAATTTTTCTTCCCCTTAGGGAAGGGCTTCTCAACCCTGGGTCCCCAGGTTATGTAGTACTACAGCTCCTATGATCCTCAGCCACAATGGCCGATGTTGTATTCAAAAAACATTTGACCCAAGTCTGAGAACCCCTGTCTTAAGAGGAAGCCTGAAAAATATAATTTTGTGAAGGAAGAGGGCTGTGAATTTCTAACAGAGAACTCTCCATACCCTAAACAAACTACAGTTCCCAGTTCCTTGGGAAGCCATGACAGTTGAACCAGGTTAAAACAAATTCACTTGCCTGTAGGCACAAGCATTAGCTTGGATCTGAAAAGGCTGTCGGCCACATCAGTGAAGGTATTTATTATCTCTTTTAGGATGTTTGCACTGATTGTCCTCCTGGGCCACCTGGACTTCCCGGCATCCCCGGATTCAAGGGTGACAGAGGACCCCCAGGCCCACTTGGCAGTGAAGGCCCCATTGGAAAGACGGTAAGGGGGGGAAAGGAACACACACAGAACCTGAGGGCTAGTTTACATGTCAAAGTTGCACAAGATAAATGCCACTTGAAACAGATGCTGTGTTGCAGCTGTTCCTGTTGAATGTGGGGGAAACCAGTCTTTCTTGTTCCAATCGCACTGCACTAAAAGCGCTGATGAAAATATGTTCATAGTTTGCGAAAGGATTTTTTGAATGAATGCATTCTAATTATGCTTGATTTCTTTAGAACAGTTTTGTACCACCTCTCCAGCTGTTTGACAAGGCTAGATTTTCCTAAAATAGGCTGGTTTCAAAAACAGATGCTAGCTCACCGTGCAGTTACAAGGGTATGCTATAACTATTTGATGTGGATTCTGTCTTTCAGGGAGAGAATGGACCCAGAGGTTTTCCTGGACCACCAGGTGTTGAAGGTCCCAAGGTCAGTAGTGTGCTTCCTCCTCCATTGGTAACTTCAGAATAATTACACACACATGAACACATTTGAAATAATCAGGGCAGAAATCTTTCCCATACCATACTGGTGAAAAAACATTAGTTTGTTTCAGGGTAAAAGGGCAAATCTAAGGAAATAATAGTTCTGCTTATCAAAATGCCTCCATGTCTCAACTTATGGATTACTCCAACTTATCCAAGCATATAATGATCTGAAAATTTGGGGGATCTCTTCCAGACAAAGGGATGGATACCCCTTTTCTCTCTGGCAGCTAGTGTGCTATTTCAGCCCACAGATAGCTTCTGGGAAATGTAGTTGCCCCAAGAACAAAGAGCTACTTGTGGCTTGGTGCACTGCACAGCAACATGGCAGGCGCTGGAGCAGGGAAGAGGGTGAGACCTCCCTCCCTGTCATTTGAAGTGGTTCAGTGTGACTTACCTCTGCCACCAGAGCATCAGCCTGTAAGCAGAATGGGAAGGAAGCAGTGAGAGCTAGGATGCTGGTAGCAGGTAGGGTCATGACCCAGGCCACACAGAGGCCCATTGTGCATGTACGGCAGCCTCCAAAATGGCCACCATGAGGGAAAAGGCCTGGAAAGGGCCAAAGAATGGCTGAACTGGGTGATTTTTGGCACGAGGAAGGCCAGCGGGGGGAGAGGGAATCTCCATAGGACCCCCCACCGGCCTCAGAGAACCCCCTCCCATACCAAACCTGGGGGAGTTCAATGGGGAGCAAAACTGAACTGGACTGGTCCTGTTTGGGTCTGTTTCAGACTCAAACAGAACCAGACCAGCCGGGTTTGTGCACACACATTGTAGCGGGTGGGGTTGAAGGCTCATAGGTCCGGGCATGGATTTGGATTGGTTCAGAAATAAGATAAGCTCTTTCCCAATATTTGGAGAAATAGCTTGGCTTATTTTCCAGCCAATCCAATTTGAGCCTAGGGGAGCTTACCCACGGCAAGTTCCAAGGAATTCTGGGTTTCCTCAGAAGATTGTAACGGGAAAGAGAAGCTTAGTAGTGGCAGAAAGGTGGCCTTGACAAATCCCTTGGCCACTACTACTGATTTTACCCTTTGCCTGAAGTTGCATGGTGATTTTGGTTGTTTCCAAGCATGCACTTGTGACTGATATAGAGGAATTGTGAGAGCCACGAGGCACATAGTGTGTGTGTGTGTCTGTGTGTGCGCACACAATTTAGAACACTCCCCAGAATCCTCTGTTCAACACAAGGATTCCATACCAGCCATGCAGGAGCTCCTTGGCAGTAAAGTAAATATGGAAGGGATTTCTTCGAAGCTAAAAATCTAAAAACTAGGAGAAATGAAATGAAATGAGATGAGATGAAAGTCCTCTGTGCCTATTGAATGTCTGAAAGGTTTGCCTTCACACCTTTCTCATGTCTTGTGAAAACCATTGACTGTAAGAGATGCTTAAAATATAACTGTGTGGTTGAACATGGTGAGATTAAAACCTCTTTGTCATTAGGGTGCTAAAGGAGACCGTGGGACATCTGGTGAGGTTGGACTGAAGGGCGAACAGGTAAAAGAAAATGAGGAAGAAATGTGTTTCTTGAGACAATACAGTAAGCAACAGTAGTTCTCCCTTGGACATCTCTAGATCACCAAATAGGTTTTTACCCCTCCCTAAAGCACTAATTAACATATCACTATGATTACATCAGTAGGTGGTGGGGGCAAGCTCCAGGCAAGAGGTCATCAGTGACTGCCCTTATGAAGGGCAAAGGGATTACAGGTCAGGAGTAGAATATCCCATTTGCATTTGTACTGAAACTTGTGGGAGGAAAAAAAATTGTGGACATAATAAGGGGTTTCCTTTCAGGACAATTAGCAACAATGTCTGTGTATGATTGTTCTGTACATTTTCTTTTTAAAGAGGTCATCAGATTGTGGCCGTATTCGCACATAATGCAGAACCAGAGTTGCATGGGGCAAAGGTTTCCCTATTGTTACATCCAAATACATGCAACTCCAGTTCCATTCATCCAGCAACTAGGGATGTGCACGAATTGATTTTTTTAGTTCTATTTGTACCTAAATTGAATCACCCCTGATCTGTTTTGTGTCCAAATCTGTCCCCCCAAATCACCCCAGATTCCATTTGGATTTGATTCAATTTAATTCAGATTTGGATCAATTCAGACCACTTAAAAGGTCCTAAAGGCACCAAATCTGGATGGTGGATAGGTCCCCATCGGTTCCGCCTACCACCCAAATTTCAAGGCAGTGGAGAACGTGGTTGATTTTTAATGATTTCATTTAGTTGTTATGGATTTTGTATATTTCTGCCATAGGAAACAATGGGGAGTCAAAGTCGCCCTATCCTAACATGGATCCCCAGCTTTATTTCTTTTTTTAAAAAACAGCTAAGCTCTATCCCTTGTTGAAGTTGAGTTGTGGAGATTCTTTGGTGTCTTCATTACACACCTGCATTTCTCTTGTTCATTATGACCCCACTTCTTTGCAGGTGTGGGTAAGGAATTAGTGGCATCCCGTGTGCCAACTACCCCGCAAGCCGCTGGGTACTCAGTTTATATTTTAGGAATGTTTGAGGTGTTCAGATTCTTTGGTGTATAATGAATCCTCATAGGGATTTATTATGAGGAAAGGTTATTAGACACCAAAGAGTCTAAACACTTGAAAAAAATTCCTAGAACATAAACTGAGTAGTACCCCATTACCTTGCGGGTGGGAGGGGGTGTAGTTGGCACATGGGAGTTGACAGTTGGCACTGTCCAAAGACATTCGAAATGAACAGAAAAATTGAAAGTGTGTAATGAATGCTCATAGGGATTCATACACCAAAAATCCAAACACTTGAAAAATAGGAACCACACATTTTGCCCCATAACTGCACCTCTACAAGGGCTAGAGCTTAGCTTAAAAAGAAAGAAAGAAAGCTGGGGAAAATAATAAGAGGAATCCAAATCTTGAATTGATTCTAATAGAATCTGGCATGATTCGATTTGGACCCGAATCTAGCCAAAGGACCACAGGGGCAATTTGTTCTGTCTCCAGATCGCTTGAATCGGATAGATTTGGGAATAAATCGGCTTGTGCCTGAATCAATTTGCACATTCCTATAGGCAACCTGGGCTTTTGCTTGGCAGACTCTAATTTGAATCTAGTTTGTAGTGAGTTTTGCTGCACATAACCGAGGTTCTATTCTGCATCTGTTACGACTGAATGCAGCACTGGAAGCAGCATTCTGTCCGACTGGAGTTGAAGCTTCTCCCTCTCTCCATGGATGATTGGCTGTGTGGGCTGTCCTTCAAGCAAGAAGGAAGCCCACACAGCTAGTTCTCCTTCCTCTCTGCAGTTTCCCAGACTGCAGAGAGGCTGCTCTCCATTTCATCTGAATGAGGAAAGGAAAGCGTTGTGGTAGTGTTGGTGGAACGTTGGGCCCGCTGTTCTGTGTTATGTGTGAACGCGGCCATACTTCTCAGCACTACCATAACTTATATTTGAAAATGGAAAGTTGACGTGTTCATATCCAAATTTGGCAGCAGTATCTCCCCCCCCCCCCAACTTAGGGAAATAGCCTAATTAAGATTAAAGGGCCAGCAAAGATTATATGAGGCCTTCATATGAAGGCTTTGTCCAACTTTCTCAGTGGGCCCCCTGTCACTAATGGGGCTCAGGCATTTCCCCCACCTGGCTTCCTCTAGAACAAGCCATGCTTTTTGCCTGCCACTCTGTTTTTTGCTGATCATGCTATTTCCTTGTGTGTATTGCAGCTCAGAGAAGCTTCCAGGTTTACCTCAGGAGTGTTAACTGCAAATATATGCTGTGTTTATGTCTGTCAACATTCCAAATGTTCACACAGTTGATTTGAGCATATTGGCGATGATCACTGGAACCTCCAAGCAGACACAGCTGCTGCTCTTATGAAGGAAGGAGGTGGTACCATATTTACCAACCAGCACCAATCACTGCCCCCCCCCCCGCCCAAGAAGCCTGACTTGGCTGTTGGGATACCATTGGTTTGTTATGGCTTTTGGTTCCAAAATTGGGAGAGCTGGCAGATGTAGCCATAAGGAATATTGGACTCTTTCAAGGGAGATCGAGAAACAAATGAAGGTGTACTTGTTCCCCTTTAAACTGGGGTTCCCAATCTTGGGCCCCCAGATGCTGTTGGAAGAAAGCTCATATAGGAGGCCATGGTGGCTGGGGGGAGTTGGGAGTTGTAGTGCATCACAACTCTCAGGATCCAAGGCAGGGAACTCTTGACCTATTGCACTGCACACTTCCAACTGTTTCAGCTGAGGAAGGTGAGGCAAAAAGAGTCATTTTGCGAGGGGCATTCCCTTGCCAGTTCTTTGCTTCAACAGCATTGTTATTAATACTACTTTAACATCATGTAGCATGCCAGTTTCTCTGATCTCTGCAAACACAGGATCATTTCTGCATGAACACGCTGACTATTTCCCTTGCTTGTAAAACATGTGATTCAGGGCAAACTGTACATTTTGTGCGAACATGTCCCAATGCTAGATTTTTTATTTGTTTTTTGAAGAAGGAAAAAAAACCACTTCAGGGGAATTTTGAGAGGAAGCAGCAGGTAAACTGCTGCTTAACCTTTTCACCTCTTACATCTGCTCTGCTCCAAATTGATCCACCCCACATTGTTTTGCCCCACTGAGGCAGGAAACTGCTTCTCCTCAATTCCAGGGTGGATTTGAAGCATAGAAATGGTGTGCAGGGGTTAATCACCGCTCTCCCATCAACCTTCAGCTTCTCGGGTCAGAATTCATCAGCTATTATGTATTTATTTATTTTTGCTTTTTGTACACTTATATCCCGCTTTTCCTCCAAGGAGCTCAGAGTGGTGTACATGGTTATTTTTATCCTCACAACAATCCTGTGTGGTAGGTTAGGCTGAGAGATACATGACTGGCCCAGAGTCACTCAGTGAGTTTCATGGTTGAATGGGGATTCAAACTCAGGTCTTCCTGGTCCTAGTCCAACACTCTAACCACTAGAATTATGTATTTTGTAGACTGGCATTGAGATTCCATTGTACATATTTGTGTATACATATCTGTTGTAGTATTTTCCCTGTTGTGCACTGCCCAGAGCCTTTGGATGGGGCAGTATAGAAATGTAATAAATAAAACAAAATAAATTATACATATACTGTAGTTAACCCCTGCATCACACATTTTGCAAGGAAGGGGGATTCTTCATTCACTCAGAAATGATCATCACTGTGGGTGCAGTGATCTGAGGAAGTGGCAGGCTGAATTATGTCAAAGCAATTATTTTCCCGAAGCAAGCAGGCATTACGGGGGCGGGGAGTAATGCTCCATTGCACCTATTTGCACACAATGTCTCTTCAGCCCCCTGCATCCAACCAACCCTGTAATGTTTCTTGACAAGTTATTTGCTCCCAGAAGCCTGTGCATAGCAAAGGTCTTTGTTACAACATAGAAGTTCATGCTCTGAAAAAACTGTGTACAAAATTGTGATGCCAAGATAGCTTTTGTTCAGCAGTCCTGCTCTCCTTGCTAGCTTTTAATGAGATTTGAAAGGATCCCCAGGAACATTCTTTATTTATGCATGTAAGTGATATGTCAGTGCTAAAGGCTGTTGTTGTCTCCTGCAGGGCCATCCTGGTATTCCTGGCTTCGTGGGTCCACCTGGAAATCCAGGTCCACCTGTAAGATGCTTTAACCTCTTTCTTTCCTGCATTAAAAAGCAATATAATCCATTAATTCATATTACTATATATGTGTATCCTTTACATTAAGAAAGGGCATCCAGTCTTTGACTGGGTTTATTTCCCTACAAAGTGACCCTTTGGGGCATTAGTAATAATCACTTAATGACCTTAACTATAGCCTAGGAATATAGGAAGCTGCCTTATACAGAGTCAGACCATTGGTCCACCCAGCTCAATATTGTCTACACAGACTGGCAGCGGTTTCTCCAAGACTGCAGGCAGGAGTCTCTCTCAGCCCTATCCTGACAGTCACAGTGACTGGCTGATATCCAAACTAATGCTGTGCTGGCATTAAGGAGAGGGGGAGTTTTCACCATTCTCTCCTTCCTCCTGAAGCCCACTGTGCCTCCAGAAAATATGTCCCTGAGTGTTGTGCGACCCTCAGGGACATATTTTCAAGAGGCATGGTGGCTTCAAAGGGTAGGGGAGATCAACAAAAATGACCAGTGCAATGTTCATCTAGATGTCAGCTGTTATCTTCAGCCCACAGAAATCTAAGGGCAATTCTAGATTGAGAAGGGGAGAGAACCCTTTTCTTCTGCACTCAAATGCCAAACCGACCTAGGCCACATTGTATGATACACATAAATTGCGTAGGAAAATTGTAATTCCTTCATTTACATGTTTCACATAACGTATTCAGCTTCTTCAAATTTAGAATGTTTTGGCAAGGAAAGAAGATAGCAGATGGAAAGGAAACTGAGAGTGGAGTGGAGTACTGTGGAGATATTTTGAAGTGGTTTCCCACAAAAATGTGAACTAGCAAAATGTGTTTGCTTTTGTTTTGTTAGACAAAGGCTGGGAATGCTGAATTCAGATATTGCATTTTGCTTCCCCTTGACAAACATAAAGATATGCACAGAGCCATGGCCAGCTTGAATTGCATACACAACCCAAGTGGTTGATTGGGGCTGACGTATTTGTAGGGGGCTGAGCACAACGAGAAGCTTGCCCCAAGATGCCTTGCTATGCATTAGCGTAGAGGATGGTATGGTCCAAATCTCAGGTGTGGAAAAGAGCAACTTCCTTCATGATGGATTGGCTAGCTCCAGGTTGCAGAAGTGCAATTTGTAATGCTCAAAATTGTACAGCGAGTGAATAATGCTGAACCTTTCCCCCTCTTCCTGTTATTTGAGGGCTCGGATGGTTCACCAGGACCCACAGGACCACCAGGGAATCCTGGAGATCTAGTAAGTTCAATCTGTAGTTATACAAAGAATCTTTGGAATACAAAAGATGGGAGGGAAACTTCAGTGGCATGAATAGAAATCCTCCCTCCCTCTTTCAAAAGGTCTACAAAGACCTATTTGCCTTGAGAAGAAGGCTAGAGAGAAGAGTCCAAAGGGAGCTTTTGAAGTGCTTATCAACACCCCAAGGAGCTCCACCTGGAACAGCTCTTCCACCACTTTCCCTGGGCTCTATAAATCTGTATTTTCCATGAGGGTATATACTGAAGGGCAACGCCTAAGGGCGACTGTGGGAGTGGAAGGGCCTCGCCGTTTGGATACACTTTTTGCAATAAGACTGAGCAAGGGATTGTTGAGTGTGGGCAGGAAGGATTTAAAAAGCATTGGGTTGGGAAAAGGGTGGGAGATGGGTTAGGGCAGGGATAGGCAATCTTGGCTGTTCAGATGTTGCTGAACTACAACTTCCATCATCTCCAGCTGCATTAAACTGCAGTTGGGGATGATGGGAATTGTAGTTCAAGAACAGCTGGAGAACCAAGGTTGCCTGCTCCTGCCTGGGTTAGTGCTTGGTCAGCTTCCTCTAGTAAGGGGATCTCTAATATGAAAAGCAGAAATAAGAGCGAGGGGCTTGAACTTAAACAGAGGGTATTCCTCTGTACCCTCCAGTGCTTTTCAGACTGTGTTCTGGAGAATCTTGGGACTCATTGAAATCTCATTGGAGTTTCCCAGGGACAAGTACTGTAATGGTAGGAGGTTTCTCCAAAACCGGTATCAATCGTCTCTTAAAATGTACACCCTTAAGGGAGGGTTGAGAGTATGTTAAGATGTGCTGTCATGGAGCAGTGGTGAGACCCAACAGATTTTTTTAAGCTAACTGTGTGTCTTATTTATTGATAAATAATTTATTATGTGTTAGCATGAACAATTTATAATTACAGTGTATCTTATTTAATCTTAGACCACTTCTCAGAACTCTCTATAACATAAGCCCTATTTGTACATTATATTCTATTTGTATTCACATGTTTGTACACTCACACATGTGCGTGTGTGAAAGACTGTAGCTGCCTTCATTTTAAAAGTGAACCTGGGTATTGGGCCCTAAAATGCGTCGTACACATAGGAAGTGTACTGTTGCATTCAACATAACAGGTGAATGACTTACCTGCATACAAATCTGTTCCTGAGAATGCTGTATGCACATCGTATGAGTTTTGCACATAATGTGTGAATGGGTTATCCAGAAATTCCATAGCTAGTGTTTAGAGATTCTTGGATGAACAATTTACTGTAAAAAGGATTCCCTGAAGCCAGGAACTTTGAAAATCACCATGACACTCAAAAGAAGGCCACTTGGCTTTAAAGAATCAGCCAGACTGCTTCTGTCATCAAATGTCTTCTTCTGCTTAGATATTTTCTTGCCTTGTTGATATATCTGGAAAGCCAGTTGACAACAAATGTTGCCTAACATGTATATAAGAGATTAATAAGAGATATTTCTCTCTGAAAATCTTGTGTGAATATTGTCACATCTGTGTCTCTTTGGTAGGGTAAAGAAGGCCCACCAGGACCTCAAGGCCCACCAGGATTGCCTGGAATTGTGGTGAGTCCTCCTCCTCCATCATCATCATCATCATCATCATCATCATCATCAATAGATGTATGACACTGTTTGGGAAGCATGGCCTACCAAAAAGGCCCTGCTAAAGCATGTTTGCCACACCTCCTTGCTGAATGCTATCAAATATTTCAGCTGGTCCAGAGATGCAAGGACATTGCCGTCCTGAGGGCTATCACCAAGGGGCTATTATCAAGTCCCTTTCTTGATCAATGTCATAACAGAATGCATCTTTCCAGATGCCCAGCTCTCCAAAACGGATTACATTTTAGAAGAGATGGAGATGTTTACAGATTCTTGCATTCTGTACATCTGTGTTGGAAATGCATTTAAATGTATATATTGCAATGTATTATTGCACCAGCTGTTTGCATAGGGAATAAGCTAAAATACTTGGGTCAAAATTAAGTATATATATATTTTTGGTGATGGAAATTTAAAAAATCCAGGATTTTTCTAGCAGAAGAGAATGGAATGAAAATAGAAGGAAATCATACAAATTTTGGATAGAAAAGAAACAGAGAGATCTGCCTATCCCAACCTGAGAACTTGTGTGGGTGAATTTTCCGGAACGTTTAGCACATTGACTGCATTTGTTTGAGATACTTATCTGCAAAAGCCAATACATAAGTTTAGTGAGAGTATATAGATACAAATGTGAGGAATATTTATATACCACTTTTCAACAAAAGTTCCCAAAGTGGGATGGATGGATGGATGGATGGAAATAAAAATGACTCTCTGTCCCCAAAGGGCTCACAATCTAAAAAAAACCCAACAACATAAGAGAGACATCAGCAGCAGCCCCTGGAGGGATGCTGTTCTGGGGATCAACATGTGCAGTTGCTCTCCCCCTGCTAAATAAAGAGAATCACCACTTTGAAACAGTGCCTCTTTTTGCTCAGTTAGCAGGGGAATTTATGGATGATGTCCAGAAGGCCCACTGCTAACTGGCCTAGAGTTGGCCTTTCTGGATGATGAGCTTACTGTTCTTTCATATACTGGCTAATGTACAATAGGCTGCCCAACATGCTTTTTCATATGCTACCTTAGTATGGTTCAGAGGAGTACCCCATTCATTTTGAATTATTCAGGTGAGCTATTGTACATAGCTCTAGACTATTATGAATCCTTCTCCATTATGTGCAGCTGGTCTTTTTTGGTGATGGAAATTAAAAATCCAGGATTTTTCTAGCAACCAGCCAGTATTGCATTGCATTGCAATGCTACCCCTGCTAACTTGGCAAAGAGGCACCTTTTAATGTGGTGATTCTCTTTATTTAGCAGGGGGAGAGTAACTGGCCCTATCCACCCCCAGCACAGTAGCTGCAGTGACTGTTGCTGGTGTCTATCTGATGTTTCTTTTTAGATTGTGAGCCCTTTGGGGGACAAGGATCCATTTTGTTTATCTTATTTATTTTTTATTTCTCTGTGTGAACCTCCCTGAGCCATTTTTGGAAGGGTGGTATAGAAATCGAATGAATGAATGAATGAATGAATGAATTGCATTTTTGCATGTCTGTGATATAGGAAATCTTTTCCTATATCCATAGTCATAAATATGCCATTGTTCATGTTGACCAACATCCTCACTAATGCTGTGATTATACAAAAATGCCACACCAGCACAAGGCTGATACTAAGTAGTAAGTCTGGAGCTTGCTTTCGAGCTGAGTGTTGCACTAGCACAAAGATTTATGCTTGCACATCAAGGTGCAAAGCTTGTGGCACTCCTCCTATGATGTGCAGGGAATTTTTGCACAAGAGCACAATTCTGAACATCCCCTTGATTTACTGAAGTTGTGCCATCTTCTTGCACTGGTGCAAGCTCACTGTTAGCAAGAATGTCAGCCATTTATTTATCACATTTGTATACCACCCTTCCTCTAAGGAGCTCAGGATAGTATACATAGATCTTCTGCCTCCTCACAACAACCCTATGAGGTAGGTTAGGTTGAAAGAGAGTGTTGGGACATGGGTTATCCTGTAAGCGTCATGCCTGAGCAGGGATCTGAATGTAACCCAACACTCTGGGAAAAAATCATGTCTATTTATTGCATCCTTAATCTTGACTCTCAGCCTTTGTTTCATTCATAGGGCATTGCTGGGAAAGAAGGCAAAGATGGCAAACCAGGGCCTCCCGGGGAACCGGTAAAAGAATATATTTTACCTATAGAATGGCTTGGCTGTTTTGACTTCTCTTGCCAGCCAGCCACCACCATTGCCTAAACTGCTGGACTATCTTGAAGTTTCCATTTATAGTTTCACTACTGGGCAGGGAAAGGGTCATTTCATCATATTATGTTAAGCAGTGCAGGTTCAACTATTCCACAAACTGTGCCATTGTCCCTACAGCTGTACCAAATTTGGTTCAAAGCGGTTAAGCGGTTCATAAGTTAGCCCACTTGTGCCTCAAAAGTTTACATGTTCACCATCTTTGATTGGGGTAGATGACATCATCACAAATAATGCTGACATAGCCCCAATGAACACACAAGCACTTAGCCCAGGTTAAAGGACCTCATTTTGTAAGGATGTGCATGGAACTGAATTGTATGCTAGTACAGTTCCCTTTTTTGCTGTCCTGAACAGGGCTTTGGTGTGGCATAAAAACATTGTTCCTAAGTCTTACCAAAATAGTAATAAAGCCACAACCAAGACACAACTTCTGATATCCTCTTCCAATCCACTCTTCTCTAGCTTGCTGAGAGATGTTGCATTCAGAGGATAGGATTGTCAAGAGAGAGAGAACAAAATAAATGGTGAGAGCTGAGTGAGCTGGGTGTTAGAAATGACTTTTGACAACTTGTTTTCTTCTAGGGCAAGCCAGGTGAGCCTGGGATACCTGGACCAGAAGGATCTAGGGGCCTGCCAGTAAGTCCTGTTGCAGGCAGTTATGGGTCCATAAAAATGACTGTTCTCTTCTATCGGGAACTTTGTGGGGATGAGGCTGATGTTTAGTTGTGCATTATTTATTTTGAAATGACCATTCAGTAGTGGACAACCATTTTTTTAGAGCAGGGTTGGCTGGGTGTGTGTGTGTTTGTGTGTGTGCATGCAAACATGCATTTCTGAGGGGTTGGGGGGAGAGAGAGAATCATACCTCAAAAGTACTGTGTGAAGTGGGCCTGAGGCAAAGCTGCAAATAATTCATGAGCATCATTGGTATGTGCTGCATAACTAGAAGAAGGGTTCACACTAATCTCCATTTCCTGTCGCAGGGTTTTAAGGGACCCAGAGGAGATACAGGGACGCCTGGCTCAAGGGTAAGTAGCATGTACACAGCCCTGTTCACAGCCTCTGACCAAAAGCTGCCAATCCAGACATCTTCTCCAGATGAGCTTAATATGGTCTTCTGAATTTTTGAAGCCAATAAAGTACAGCTCTTTCACAATTATAAATGACAATGACACTGTTTTCTTCATTGTGCCAGCCCAATATTCCTGGGAGCTCTTAATTGCCCATGAAGGACTGTGACAGCTTCAACAGCAATAGGCGACTCTAAAGGTTTATCTTAGAAAGGACCATCTCCCTCCTTGCCCATGTTCCACTCCTGTAGAAATCTACCATGTGGTTGCCAAATAAGCAGCCTAGTCAAAAAGGAAACAGATCATGTATATGAACATATACGTACGTATATATTATGGAATCACCATATATTCAAGCGTATATTGAATTATGATGTTTGAGCATAATCCCAATCCTTATCAAAGCAGCAAATCAAGAGGAATTCAATTTGACTGGGCTATAGATTCGCACTTCTATATACAGGCATGGCAGCCAATAGACATGATTTTCCATTTGGGGAGCAATAAATAAATAAATCACATATTAACAATTGCAAGTAAGTGTCCCAAATGGTGGCATGGGGGAAGGGTCCCCAAACAATAGTGGGGAATCCATGAAAGGGGGGGGGGAGTTGGAGTCAGCCTAAGAATGAGGAGCTAACTGCTGTCAATAGCCAGCTCTGCTGATGGATAGCTTGGCACATAGGAAGCTGCCTTAGACCAAGTTGGACCACTGGTCCATCTAACTCAACATTGTCTACACTGACTGGCAGTGACTCTCCAAGGTGACTCTCTAAGCCGTACCTGGATTGAACCTGGGACTTTCTGCATGCAGTCAGTTGCCCTGCCTCTGAGCTACGGCCCAGTCCCTTAATGGGAATATCTTACAGCGTTCATAAGTCATCACTCATCCAAATGCAAACCAAGATGAAGCCTGCTCAGCAGCAAAGGGGGCAACTCATGCTCACTACCACAAGACTGGCTCTCCACTCCGGTCAGAATGTCAGTCAGGGCTTTTCACTGTGTATGGTTCTGAATACAGGCACTTGGTCTTGCCATCCCTGCATGGAAATTAAAGTATCAATGCCATTAAATGCACAACGCACATAAATCCTCTCATTCAGCCAGTGTTAACAGCCGCCCCCCCGCCCCCCGATGAAAGGGCACACCAGGAGGACGTCATGGTGGGCATGCTCTCAACTTGCCCATCATAAACATAGGTATTGGGCCCTGTATCATCATCCATACCAGCCCATAGTTAATCCAAGTCTAGAAAGTTCATCATGGGGACTCCAAATGGCTGGGCCATTAGAATCCTGAATAGTGATATTTCAAATTGTTTTGAGCTTAATTCTCCCCCTCCCCCTGCTCTGTTCCAGGGAGAACCAGGCCCGCCAGGTGTCCCAGGCCGAGAGGGACAACCAGGAAAAGATGTAAGTGTGCACTTCTGGGGGGACAGTAAAAGCTCTTGTTGCACAAACAGAAAACCGTGTGATTAGAGTTGGTGCTAACATGCAGTTTTGCACAGAAGTTTACAAACAGACAAATGTCAAACAATTTAATTTCAGACTTAAAAATCTGACAATTTAAAAGTACTTGGCAGAGGTGACCAGGAAATTGCTGGGTTCAAAAGCTGACGTCTTTTAAAGGGAGGGACATGCAAAGAATATAGAGGTGCACGGCCTTGTTTATGAGATATCTGCATAGTATCTAGCGGAGTACAAAATATACATAGTGCAAAATATGGCACAAAATCTATCTTGCAAAATTTAACAAAAGCCTGGTACAAAATATAAATTGCGAGGCTGTGTTGAAGTTCTAACTCATTTTTAGCTCCAGAATGAATTTTCTTTAGGATCTTCATCATATTTGCCTTCTTCTTTGGAGCTGTCTGTTCTATGGGCACCTTTTTGACTCAAGGAAGGAAGAGGCTACAGCTATCTGTGTTCTTTTGGATCAAGTGTTCTCAAGCTTGGGTGCTCAGATGTTGTTGGAATACAGCTCTCATCATTCCCTGCCAAATGCTGCTGTGGATGATGGGAGCCATAGTCCAACAACATCTGGGGACTAAAGTTTGGGAACCCTGCTTTAGATTAAAAAAGGACTGGCTATGGACCAAACTAATTGCCATGTGGGACATCTGTGGCTGGAACTTCTGATATCCTTAAAGATGGCTGAGAGGGGAGTGAATTGGACTGAGGCAATGGCACTAGAGGAGAGGAGTTAACCCTTTCACCTCATGCTGTTTTCTCAATCTAAACAAATCTCACCTTGAAGTTGCTATTAGCCTCCGGAAGAAGAAATATAATATACGACCTGGGCAAGACACAGAGCATCTGAGCCTCTAGTTCGCCTGCTACTGCTCTCTCTCCCCAATCCTCGCCACTGCTTTTTTGCTTGCCCGCTCGCCGCCTTCTTCCCCCCACCACCAGCCATCTTCTTCGCCCCCACAGCCGTCTTCTCCCACCCCCGCCGTCATTGCCGCTGCCTTCATCTTCTTCCCTCCCACCCACCCTGCCATTTTCTTTGGCCAGCCAGCCAGCCACCGCCATTTGCCTCCATTTTCTTTGCCTGTCGGCTGGCCAGCTACCACCACCATTTTCTCCCCTGTCCCCATCGCTATCTGGGCAGCTGCTCGCAAACTCTCGCGAGAGCTGCCACACATGGGGTTAGCAATGGATATGCCTTAGAAAAAGATATATAAAGATATTTATAAGTGTCTATATTTCTCCCCAGCAAAGCCAAGAAAAGGTGGATAAAATCATGGAAATAGTGCATAGGAAAGGGGCTAAGCTACATTTAAATTTAAGTTAATATTAATATGTTGGAAAATCAGATCACAAATCTTTCACATAACATGCCATTTTGCTCTCAGAATGTTCCAGTTTACCCAGATGTTCCAGGGGCAAAATCATGAAAAGGAAAAAATACATACATAAATATGCTGGCCGGAAATAGTATAATGAAAATCTCTAGGTCCAGTTGGGTCCCACAGAACTATTATGAAGGGAGAAAAACAATCAAGGTTAGACTTCAAGGCATGCTCATCAGGAGGGCATTTCAATTACGTGGTCATAGAATCTGTGGTGTTGCCTACTTTGAGAACAAAGCTCCATTTCAAAATGTTGTACGAGATGTTAATGATGTGGCACTTTTTTGTGCACGAATCAAAGAGTTCTTAGTCACAGAGGTGGCATAACCAGGCATTCCACTGGTAACAGAATTTTCTTGTCAATGAGTTTGTTAGGTACAACGGTTTCTCTTGTGTTACAGGGAGATCCAGGACCCACTGGGCCTCAGGGCCCCCGAGGACTCAGAGGATTGGTGGTGAGTTGCCTTTCTCAAGGGATTGTAGGTTAGAAGACTGAAGCATCCCCCTAGATCTAAGCTGTGGTACTTAAATGCCCCAGAAGGTCCCTTGGCAAAGAATTTGCATTTGGACAAACTAGGTCCACTCAAATTCCCAAGAATGGACACCAGAATGCAGGGGCGTATCTAGGGTAGGGCAGGCAGGGCACATGCCCTGGGCATCACTTGAAGGTGCTGACAATAGTGAGAGTAGTGGTCTCTATGCTGATTGTCACCATCTCAGGAAAAAAAAGAAAGATGTGACCTGTAAAAAGTATGTGACTTGTGGGAATATAGCTGAAAGTCTCAAGTTCTAGGGCCGAATGGTTCATGTATGAAAAGGGGAAGGCACATAGGATTTCCTATCATCTTGAAGACTGCAGAAGCGTTGTCTCCACTTGTTTTGTGACTGCAAATGGCCCAACTCGTTCCACAGCATAATGGATGGAATGCATCGAGAAATAATTCAGAGATCCAGGCTTCTTAAACCTTTAGGGAGGAATTACTGCAACCTTTTGCCACTCCATAATGATTAGAGTTGCCATGGAATTTTGCTAAAGGTTCAATTTTGTAGCAAGCTTTGGTGCCCAGGCCAAAAAAAAAAAAAAAAAACACCCAAAGAATTCCAAAAGAAGCACAGAGAGTTGGGGCAAAATTATAGGGGAAGTTCTGCCTATCCCAATCTGAGGCTCACCAAAATTATTAATGCAAATCAGTAGTCAAGCTGTACTAAGGATGCAATCTGTCTCTCAGCATCACTGGATGTCCTGTTGGGAGTTTTGGGCTACTGAAGACCAATCATTACACAGTGGGCAAATTTGATATGGATTACTATTACTATTGCTATTGCTATTACTATCATTATCTACTGTATATACCACTTTTAAACTAAGTTCTCAAAGTGGTTTATATAGAAAAATGAATAATAAGGAGAAGCTGATTCCTTATCCTTCACAGGCTCACAGTCTAAAAAGATGCACAAGGAAGTCATCAGCAATAGCCATTGAAGAGATGCTGTGCTGGGGCGGAATAGGGCCAGTTGCTTTCTCCCAGCTAAATATAAAGAGAATTAGCACTTTGAAAGGTGCCTCTTTGCCCAGTTAGCAGTGGTGGCATTGAATGTCATCAGGGCTGTCCTTAGGGCATGGCAAGCAGGGTGATCACCCCGAGCCCCGCTCTTTTAACCCCCATTAAAACTAACTGGAAGGGGGCCCCGCACTGGCTGATTTGCCCTGGGCCCCACACCCCGCCAGGGCTCCTCAAGGACAGCCCTGAATGTCACCTAAAATGAACTTACCAGGTACTGATAAGAAGAAGCAATGTATGAATTTCAAGGTATGCCAACCATTTGGGATATTCGTCATATTCTTAATAAAGATATTGGTAACTTCCATTGGAGTGTAAGCAAAACTAACAAAACTAACAACGAGACAAGCTCTAAGACTGCGGAGATAATGGTCTGTTAGACTGACTGCCATTTTCCTACCCTCTTCAGGGCAAGAATGGATCACCCGGCCCTCCAGGGGAAGCTGGCTCTCCAGGTGGCCCAGTAAGTACTGTCCTTGCTGAGTCTCCCTCCCCCCCTCCCTCTCTAGTAGCTATTAAAGAGTTATAAGCCATGATTTATGGCCCAGTGGAGAGGAAAGAGTGATATGTCTCATCCTTGGGATATATTTAATTCTGCCCGGGCTAGTATCCTCCTAGAGGAGAAATGTACAACTGAATGAGAACATCATGTGGATGGAAACAGGCCCAGAATGAACCTGGCAGAGATCCATGGCAGGGAGTGAGAATGAGAGCATGAGCACAACTGAAATGGGGGGCTTTGAGGGAATGGCAGGTCAAAGCAAGGTGATGGAATCGAACATGCTCTTTTTGAAATCAGTCTGCCTGTAACAAGACTCCAGGAAACCAGAACCTTAAGAAGGCCAACTGTGAGGACTTTCTCATTTTTTCATCTCAAGACAACTTCTGAGAATTCGCCTAAAACAATTTAAGTCTGGCAACCAGTCCAATTCAATAAACTACACAACACATTTTCCTGCTTCTGTCCCTTTTTAGACATTACTGTTCTGATGCGGGTTCTATAGCTGCATCCAGTTCCATATGCAAAAGCACACAATTTGCATTGCACAAGCGGAGGGACCTTTTGCGCTTGATCGGATTAGCAGTGCCACAAGTACAGTGGGCTCCCTTCATTGTTTTTGTTCAGACTGTGGACTAGCATCTGCTTCATGTTTATATTTTAAGGGCCCCAAAGGAAACAAAGGTGAAACTGGCAGCCCAGGACTCCCGGGCTTCATAGGGCCTCGAGGGCCTCCGGTAAGTGGCAAATGAATGATAGCACTGCAGACAGAACCGGTGATGGAATCTCATTCATCAGTGATTGCTGATGATGCTGTCCTGGCTGGTGGTACTATGTGAGCAGAAAAGCAAAACCCAATGGGAATTTCAGAAATGGGTGCATTTATCAGAAGTAGTTTTTGACAGTATAACTATCAAGTCCTTAATACAGGAGGCCCTGTTTATTCATGCGGGTTCTGTTCCCACCTATTCCCACGGGTTATGGAACTACTAGCTGAACCCGCACAGAGCATCTGTGCAGTAGTTTACTTACTTTTAAGGGTTTAGGTGGGATAATTCAATTGTTTGGTTGTTTCTTCTACACCCAGCCCACCTCCTTCCCCTGATTCCCTGCCCTCCCTCCCCCCGCCTCCTTCCCCAGTCTCTCTTCCTGCCCTCTCTCCACCTCCTGCCCCAGCCTTGCTTCTTGCCCTCCCTCCCCTCCCTCCCCAGCCTCAAATGGGCACTGGAGCTTCACCCTGCCGCCCCTTCTCCTCCCGACCCAGGCTCCACTGCCAGGTGCCCGCCTGCTTCCCCAAGTGGGTCACCGCCAGCCGCACGCTTCCCTAAGCGACCAGCCGCCTTGCCACCAGCTTCCCCAAACAGCCCACCACTCTAGCAAGTGGTGCCGACTGCTGGTGCCTAACCAATCTGGTGCCTCCATAGCTCAGCCAATCACCTGCCCTCTCCACACATCAAGCACATCTAGGAGGATTAAATATATAGATGAATGAAGAGACCTTGGCCCTATGGGGATTGGAGGGTTAGGTTTCTAAGCACACTGAAGTGTGCTGAAAATCACAGTAAATAAAAACAAAAACTGGGGAGCAGAAATAAACACAGTAGCTTGCTCTCCAGCAATGCCCCCAACCACCCTGCCCCAGCCTCCAATTTTTGACCTGGGTTTTTTTTGTGGAGGGAGAAAAGAGCCACAACATGGTTCTGTGCTACAAAATAGTGGCCAGAAATGATGCTGGAGGTCATTTCTGGCCACTCAGGAAAATAGACAAAAAATGGTTCTCTTTTCGCCCTTTGGATAAAAAAGGTGGGTCCCTATGATATAAGTATCCCATCCATGGATAAATGAAACCATGGATGGAGAAACTGAATAGTGTGTGTCTTCTGTACTTTGTATTCCACAGGGAGAACCAGGCGAGAAGGGTCTCCCAGGGAAAGAGGTAAGTTTTCTGTCATCTTGATTAAATGCAGGCACTGTTTTTAAAAGGATTGTCCATACCTGTCAGTATCACTCCTTTCTTGCCTACACACACACACACAAACTCTCTCTCTCTCTCTCTCTCTCTCTCTCTCTCTCTCTCTCTCTCTCTCTCTCTCTCACACACACACACACACACACACACACACACACACACACACACACACACACAGCAAGTTTCCAGGGCAATTTCTAAAAAGGAAATCAAACAATAAAGCAATATCATAAAGCACCACGAAAATAATAGTAAACACAGCAGTTCAAACATGGGCTAAAAACAAATTAAAAGTCCTGGGAGAATAAAAAAGGCCATTGCCAGGTGATGAAAGGACAGCATGGGTTCCAGACAGGCCTTCCAAGGGAAGGGAAAGGGCTCCACCAATAAACGTACCTCCCCAACTGGACTCCAAAATTCTCTTAATAGCCCAGGACTCTTAAGAAAAAACCTTTTGCTTTCAATAGGCCCTCTCATTGAGCAGGGTGAGGATTCCTCACATTGACCTGGGCATGACAGAGACATGTCAGATGAAGCAATTCAAAGCATGTTTTGGAGTGCGGGGATTGGTGGAGGCCAAGGGCTCATCCCCACATGACCCATTCACTCCCCAGTGATCTGCAGGAGGTGGTGTCACTTCCACCAGGGGATGTTCCGGTAGCTGGGGGGAAGGGAGTGTTTCCTGCCCCCAGAATTGACACCTCAGCACTCACAAGAGAGCAAGAATCTGGAGGACTCAGGAGATGGGAGTCCCTCCCCTGGACAAGACTGCACAGTGTGCCAGACCCTCTTTAAACTCCCAGGGGCTAATGATGCAGATAGGCTAAGTCCCCTGCTAACTGAGCAAAGAGGCACCTTTTAAAAAGTGGTGGTTCTCTTTATTTATCAGGGGGAGAGCAACTGGCCCTATCCATCCCCAGCACAGCATCCCTCCAGTGGCTGTGGCTGGTGTTTATCTTGTGTTTCTTTTTTAGATTGTGAGCCCTTGGAGGACAGGGAGCCATTTTATTTGTTTGTTTGTTTATATCTATGTAAACTGCTTTGGGAACTTTTGTTGAAAAGTGGTATTTAAATATTTGTCATATTCATATTTGGGGGAACCAGGGAAGCCACTAGCCCCATGATCCCAGTTCTGTTGCCAGGAGACTTCTGAGTCCATTCAGAAGGGAGCAACCTCCACTCTCTCAGCACTCCACTCTGAGACCACAAGAGGTTTCAGGGGTTTCTCAACATTCTTGAGCTTCCAGAAGTGGAACTGGAACCAACAGGACACACCCACTATCTAGTCACATGGAGAAGAGTGCACTCCAGCATCTATTGTCTGTTTCCAGTGGTGCATTTAGGAACGGATGACAAGGCAGGGGTCCGTGGCCTCCTGGGGCCCCCAAATCCTCTGGGAGCCCCAATGTTCCACTGCTGCTGCCCAGCCCCCGCTGTGCTATTTTCCCCTCACCACTGCTATTTCCCCCTCTTCAACACCGGTGTGTGTGTGTGTAACAACATTTAAATAAAAACCCACAGTAAACCACAGCAGCCTCTAGAATCATTAATGTGCAGATATAAAAGACAATAATTCATACAGCAAAGTCAGAGAGAAATATGTATATAGTTAGAGGGAGAAATAAGAAGGGCTTCAGCTTTTGTTTAAAACTGAACAGAGAGGAAGTGAGCCTAAGACCAAGGGGCAGGGAGTTCCAGAGGATGGTGTCACCACTGAAAATACTTGCCCATGTGCCATCAACAATCACAGTTGACTTTTCCTTTGTCAGACCTATCATAATCTAGGGAATTATCTGCCAAGGGATGTGGCGATGGCCACTAGCTTGGGTGGCTTTAAAGGGGGCAAGCCTATCAATGGCTACTAGTCTTGTTGACTATAGGCTACCACTACCTCCAGGTTCATAGGCAGGATACCTCTGAATACCAGTTGCAGAGCAACAACAGCAGGAGAGAGGGCATGCCTTCACCTCTTGTCTATGACTTCCCAGGGGCATTCTGGCATGCCATTGTGGGAGGCAGCATGCTGGACTAGATGGGTGTTGGTCCTGATCCTGCAGCACTGTTCTTATTTTCTTGCAGGGCACTCCAGGAAAACCCGGCCCACTTGGAGGCAAAGGTGACAGGGTAAGTTGAGAGCTTCATTAATGTCAAGATATGATCCTTGATTTCCAAGGTCCTTAAGCAAGTGCCAGTGGTGGGCTGGCTAATGCTGCCTACCACCATTCCCTTGCTACATTGGAATCATGGGGTAGCTTCTGCGATTATTTGCCTTGGCTTCTTGATTGCTTCCTGTTCCCCTTGTCTGATTTGGCTGTTCCAGCAGTCATTGACAAAGGTCCCAACAAGCATCCACAGCAAGACTTGGGAACTGAAGTCATCCTGGATAACTGGCACTTGCTTTTAACTGGAACTATATCAGAAATACTGATAGCGAAGACTTTTTCTTCAGTTTCTGTCCTGATCCGATTAATCACCATCTGCCTGGCTTCCTAGAACCAACTGCACTGACTATGATGGTTTCATCCAACAGGGAGATTCTGGCAATAAAGGCGAAAAAGGTCCAGCAGGAGAGAAAGGCCCACCAGGAGAACCTGGGATCCCTGGTCGTAAAGGACACACTGGATTAATGGGCCCACCAGGACCATCGGGAGACACAGGACAGGGTGGACCTCCAGGTCCTCCAGGGCAACCAGGATTTCCTGGGCCTAGGGTGAGTACGTGAAATGGGATTTTGGGATAAAATTTAGAAAAGTACACACTGCTAGAACAGTTGTTAACTAAGGCACCTTAATCAGATCACATCGACCCCTATTTTAATGCATCTTCATGACCAGTTTGCTTTTCTGGGCTCAATTGGTGAGAAGTAAAAATCACACTTATTTCAACATGCCTTTGAAGGTCTTAAATTAATTGATTGCTGAAGGTTGTTATAATTTGTGCTTGTTTTCCTGTTAACTGATATAATTATGGGCCACTTGTGCCATTTTTTTTAAAGGACAAGTAGACTAATGACAATTTAGAATAGATAAATTAAAATATACAAGCTGAACCCCCACAGAGCATCTGTTCGACAGTATACCCCCCCACCTTCAGGCCATCCCCCACCCCCCTTCTGCCCCAGTCTCCAACAGGTGGTGGGGCTTCACTCGCTGCCTGCTCCCCTCCCACCCACCTCCCACTTTCTGCCCCAGTCTCCAACTCCAGTCTCTTGCCCTCCCTCACCCCACCTCCTGCCCTCCCCACCCCACCTCCTGCCCCAGTCTCTCCTGCCCTCCCACTGCTGCCCACCCTCCAGGCCCCACTGCTGCTGCCGTGCCTCCTCCTTACCAAGCGGCAGGTCATTTTCAAATTGTCATTAGTCTACTTGTCCTACTTGTCCAAGCAGCAGGTCATTTTCTATCCCTCTCTGTGGTGGTAGGCCATTTTCAGCCAGGCCCCGCTGCGTCTCTTCTTCACCGAGTGGCTGGCTGCCATTTTCGGCTTAGCTCTGCCACCACTGCACCTCCTCCTAAGCCCACTGGTGGCCTCCTCCAGGGGGTGGGGCTTTGCCCGTCGCCTGGCTCCCTCCCTCCCTCCCTGCCATTTTTGGGCGGCCATGCCACCACTGTGCTGCCTTCTGAGCCCACCTCCCGCCACCTCCTCCTGACAACCAGGGCTTGCTGCTGCCACCACCTCCTTACCCGGGCAGGCCAGGGCCAGGCCATCCCGGTGCCACCGCCTCCCGCTTCCTCCTCCTGGCAGCCAGGCCATTTTGCGATCTGCCACCACTGCCCACTGCCATTTTCTTTTTCTGTTGTCTGCCCCGGCGCTGAGCAGTAGGTCCGCCCCCGCCTTTTCATTGGTCGTGGCTACATCATCCGCACACATCCCCATGCATTGGCGGCTAAGAGAAATAAATATATAGATATTGTCAATATGCCATGTATATTTGGCAGATGGTAGGATATCTGGAGAACATTTAAAATATCAAAAAAAAAAATAATTTTGGAAGGAAGGTCATTTCAGCTCTCATATGTACAAAATCCTAAAATGCAGAAACCCCTCCAATCAACATTCATAAGTGCTTCAGCATTCATAAGTACTAAAATGCTCACAAGGAGCTTTTGAGCACAAGAGCTCCACCGTAAAAGGGGGGCAGTTGAGTTGTGCACAAAGGATGCTAACAGACAGCTGAACCATGGCAGTGGACATGAGGGGAATGAAGCCCAAAGCTGGGACTCCAAGAGCTAGGAACACATCAGGGATAATTCCAGGTAGACAGTCAGGGGCCAGGATGATCAAGTAAGCGTTAAGGGTCAGTAGCATGCTGGAGCTCAAAGCTGTGTAGTCATCAGGAGCCAGAGGGTCAGAGAGAAGCCAGTAGGCAGGAACACACCAAAGGTCAAACTGAGTAACTCTCAGGAGTATGGGTCAGGAGACAGCAGTCTCCTGTTAGTCACTGTCAGGAGACAGAAGACAGGACTCAGGAAGGAGCCAAGGATCACACCAAGCAGACTGTCAGGAGTAAGAACAAAACCACACACCAGCAGAAGAGGACCTTCATACTAAAGCAAGACCTGCCTCGTCCAGGAAGCCTTTTATACGTTCTGCTGCAGGGAGAAGCCAATGAGTGGTTTCCTAGGGTGATGCTTCAGGACCCTAGGGATTCTGCTTTCAGTGTTAGCAGGCTGCCACAAGATGCAGTGAGGTGCAGGACCACAGAGAAGCAGTCATGATAAATGTCCACACAAATTTGATTCTTCCATTGAGGTGAACAAAAAAGCTAATGTGGGCAGAAGGGTTGCATCCATGCCTTGGAGACCTGGCACCCTAGACAGATTGCCGGAGCAGAACAACTGACACTACAGTCACAGCAAAAAGAATAAGCCTGTCTCTGCTTGCTTTGATAGACTAGGCCAGGCCTTTCTTGATTGCTGACCTCAGGGCAGGAAGCAAAGAGGACTGCAGAACCTTTGCCAGAATTAATTTTACTTGCACATTCATGGGGAAAATATTGTTACCTCCCCTTTTTTTTAAGCCACACTGTGCTTCAGGAGATCTGAAATTACTGCTATTTTTGCTAATGGGAAAATAATGATATCTACTATCCTGAAAGGTTCCTGTGGCTTTTTACAACATCTGAAAATACGGTAGAGATAATCTATGGGGATAATTTTCACACATGCCCACTCCCACCCCAACACATCAGGATCTATTGAGACTGGAAAAATGGGGTTCTAACGACCTTCATGTGTAAGAGGACTGTAGGCAGGGGAGCATTGAATCTCCAGCTGAAATGGAAAGCGAAATGGAAAGTGGAGAATCACTTAGGCTAGGAATGGCCAACAGATGGTCCTCAGGCTGGATACAGCTCATGAAGTGATTCTATCTGCACCCTTCCCATGTAGCAAAATGTAATGCCCAGAATTTGACTCAAAAGAGAAGAAAACAATAAGTTGTGTGTGTGAGAGAGAGCAATTTAAAGTATTGGCATTACATCTATTTGGCTTTCATCCCCAACCAGAACTTGATTTTGTTACAAAGGTCTTGGTCATCTGTGAAAGGTTTATGTTGTACAACAAAGTATACAACATAAACCTTAAATTGGATTCAGACCAATGAACATAGGAAACTGAATTTACCAAGTCAGACCATTGGTCCATCCAGCTTAGTATAGTCTACTGAGTGGCTGCAGCTTTCCAAGGATCCAGGCAGGAGTCTTTCCCAGCCCTACCTGAAGATGTCAGAAAGTGAACCTGGGATCTTCTGCATAAAAGGCAGATGCTCTGATGCTGAGCTACAGCCCCATCTGCAAGTCTGGAGAATAAAATAATGACTATCAATATATGAGCCATATACTTTGGTTCTTATAGCTAGAGTCTAGGGATGTGCATAATGCTCCAAGGGCAAAACGTTCCGTCTCAAAACGGGCCGTTTCAAGCATTCAGAGCTCGTAACAGAACACCCTTTAAAAGGGGGTCCCATTCGAAGCTCAGAACAGAAAGACTCCTTCCAAGGCGGAACGTCCCAACCCTGGTCCGGCTGCCATTTTGGATTTAAAATGACTGCCATGCATGCGTGGCCGCCATTTTGGAATCGAAAATAGTGATCAGAACTGTCCAGTGGGACAGGGGTTATTCTGTGGGAACAACCGGCTCACCTGGTTGTTCCGATGGAACATTTAATGCATTTTGCGTCCCATTCCGCAATCAGAATGGAATGCAAAATTGGTTTCGTGCACACTCCTACTAAAGTCATTGACTGAGCAGTCTGTATTCTCAAGAGCCACTTGAGTCAACAGATTGGCCTAACTATGACTTTGACTAGATGAACCAAGACATGTGGTCAACTAAGAACATAAAAACTGTGTTGTAGGGATGTGCACAAATCAACTTTTTTATTCAATTTGTACCTGAATCGAATCACCCCCAATTTGTTTTGGGTCCAAATCTACGCCCCCCACCCCAATCACCCCAGATTCTATTTGGATCTGAATTAATCTGAAACCATATCTGAATTGATTTGGGCAAAAAGGGGGTTTCTGGGGCAAATAAGTGGGGTGGGTGGTAGTGCCCCATGGCTGGAAGCTACCACCCAATTTCAAAGAAATTAGCCAAAGGGATGATTTTTTTAAAACCAATTTTCTTTAGTTTGTGCATCTATGGGGCAGATTTGGGGCAAAACAGGGGTCCAGAGCAGAAGAGTGGGGTGGGTGGTAGTTCCCAATGGGTGGAAGCTACCACCCAAATTTCATAGAAATTGGCCAAAGGGATTCTTGACCAAAGAATCCACTATGATTTTGCATCAAAGAATCCTTTCAGAACATCTCAAAAATTGAAAACAACAGAAACCAGTACCCCATGGGTTTGTGGTTTGTGGGGTAGTTGGCACCCCATGTGCACTACACCACAACCTGCTCTGACCCACCCTGGCACCACCCAAGTGGAGTTATGAGGCCACAGAAATCCCCATTATTCCCTATAGGAAAAAACCTCTCAAAGATGCACAAACTTTTAAAATAAACCTTAAAGAAGTGCAAACTTTAAAAAATTGTTTTAAAAATCACCCCTTTGACCAATTTCTTTGAAATTTGGGTGGTAGCTTCCACCCACTGGGCACTACCACCCACCCCACCCTTCTGCCCCGGACCCCTATTTTTGCCCCAAATCTTCCCCAAAGTCACAAGGAACAAAAAGGCAGAGAATCCACAGCAGGCAGGCAAGGCAAAGTAAAGCTTCTCTCTCTCTCTCTCTCTCTCTCTCTCTCTCTCTCTCTCTCTCTCTCTCTCTCTCTCTCTCCTCCCATGAGGCAGGAAGGGGAAATGAATGGTGGATACATTTGAAAATGTCTCCTTCGAACTTTCCCCACCCTTGTCCCTTCTTTGTCCCCTCCCCTAGCCAATGCTGGGTCAGTCACCCCTGGCAACACAAGATCCGAATAGAAACAAACCAATCTGAAACCAGGGGAGAATCGCCAGCCAATTGTTGCAAACTTTAAATCTGAAGCTTGGGAGGGTGGGATTTAAAAAAAAAAAAATTCCTGACATGAAATGGAGACAGCAAGAGAGATCGCCACAAAATGGAGGTCCAAATCTACAATTATTTTGGCTCTGAAATCCGGGCGGTTTGTTTTGGACCCGAATCTGGCCAGCTAGCACAAGGGTGATTTGTTTTGGCCACACCACAAATCACCTGAAACATGTGAATTTGAGTACAAATCATTTTGTACCCGAATTGATTCGCACATCCCTACTGTGTTGCTGAATCAGACCAACTTCCATCTAGTTCAATATTCTGTTCCCAAAAGTGGCCAGTTCAGTGTTGCTGAAAGCTCACAAGCAGGGCTCATTTGCTTTGTCCCTGTCCAGGGGCGTAACTATAATCGGGCAAGGGGAGACAGTTGTCTGGGGGCCCACTGCCTTGGCCCCCCCCAGAGGCAAGTCACATGACTGACTCCCCCAGCTCCACACCCACCTAGGCTTCCTTCAGTTGTATCCATCCTCCAAAATTGATGTGAGTGTTAAGACTTGGAGCTACCAGAACAGCATGTCTTTCTCTGGTGCCATTAAATGACTTGCATCGTTCACAATTTACAAAACCTTTTAAAAACTAAATTAGGATGATGTTCTGTTGTGGCTCATAGGTTGTGTGTGTGTGTGTGTGTGTGTGTGTGTGTGTGTGTGTGTGTTACTATGCTTATTCAGCCTCATTTAAGCTTTATTTACTTCATGAGCTTAGCATCAGTGGGTGGGGGGGCATTTTAAAATCTTGTCTCTGGGCCCACTCCAACCTTGCTACGCCCCGGTCCCTGTCATCTGGTACCACTGGACATGGAGGTTACCATGTCCTACCATGGATAATACCCTTTGGTAGACCAGTCCTCATGCTTAATCCCATTTTTCAAGCCATCAAAGGGGCCATCACCACACCTTATCGCTCTGAATTCCATAAAGTAGCTAGAGTTATGCAATGTGAAAAGTACCGTATTTGACGGACTATAAGACACTACGGACTATATGACGCACCTTAAATTTAATCCAGTTTTTGAGAGTTTTCCTTCTCTGAGCTTTCCTTCTGAGTTTTCCTTCTCTGAGTTTTCCTTCTCTGAGCTTTCCTTTTCCCCTCACCTCCGTATCCCCTCCAAGCCCTTCCATCGCGCCCCGCTCTGTCCTCTTGCTTTCATTCTCTTGCGGAGTGAGCAGCAGTGAGCCCACGTTGGTGGCCTGCGGCGGCGGCAGCCGCTGGTTGTTGTTCATCGCAGCCGTCGGCGGGCAGCAGCCTCCCTCACTGCAGAAGCGTCGGAGCGGCAACCGGAGGCAGCCTGGGGAAGGGGGCAGCGGGCGGGCTGACTAGGACGCTCCCGGCAGGCCCCAGCGAGAGAGGAAAGGAGGTGGGAAGCGAATCCTCCCTGCTTGCCCTTCCTCCTCCTCCTCCCCCCTCTCTTTCCCGACAAGCCCAACTTCCAACTTCTCCCCAGAGTACAAGACGCACCTGAATTTGGGCGGTTATTTTTCAAGGGAAAAAGTGCGTCTTATACTCCATAAAATACGGTATGTCTTTTTGTTTCTTTTGGACCATCAGTTTTGGGGGTGACCTAGTCTTACATGAGAGAGTACTTCCCCCTGCTAACTGAGCAAAAAAACACCTTTTAAAAGCAGTGATTCTCTTTATTTGGCAGGGGGAGAACAACTGGCCCAATCTATCCCAAGCACAGCATCCCTCCAGTGGCTGTTGCTGGTGTCTATCTTATGTTTCTTTTTTTAGATTGTGAGCCCTTTGGGGACTCACAGCCATTTTATTTATTTATTTATACCTATGTAAACCTCTTTAGGGACTTCAGTTGAAGAGTGGTATACAAATATTTGTCATAACCATATGTTAGGCCCAAGCCCATTAGGACATTGTAGGTAAACACAGTACCCTAAATTGTTCATGGGATGCTAAAAGAAGCCAGAGGAGATAATGATTTGTTCTGTTTTCTTCCCCAGGGGGATCCTCCATCACTGGAAACTCTGCGAAGACTCATTCAAGAAGAGTTAGGGAAACAACTCGATGGTATGAACTATCACTGTGAACCCCAGAGAGGGACTGGGACACCCATACGTACATATGAGCATAGAAATCAGGGCCGCGGGAAGGGGCAGAATCTAATTTCGAACTTCAAAATCAATTTGAATTAGTATTTCCACCAACATTTTTTTGAGGTGTGTGAGGAGAAACATTAAAGCCCTCAAATAGCAGAGTATGCTCTGGTGGTAAAGGTGTTTAGCCTGAGAGATTACCTGGAGACAGTAGATTGAGTTCAAAAAACAAAGAACAATTTATTAGGAAACTAAGTATTGCATACTAATAGAGAGCCATCGAACAACATACACAAAAAGGCAGTAGCCTTCAAGAACTAATGAAGAGTTCTGACACTTAGCTGACCAAGACAGACCTATTAAGAGCTCATCATGCCTCTAGTGGCCAGAAGAGGGTACTTGCTAAGAGTCGATGTAAAATTCTCAGTTCTAACAGATTTCTGCTCAAGTGAAATAGGAAGGGCATTCTGGAGTTCCGCCATAGACTATATGTTCTGAGGAATTTCAAGAGAAGCCAAACAGTTTTGATTAGCAAAGCTGGGTGTCTGTGTTTGAATGGCATTGTGACCGTATTCCATTGAGCCATTTTTCATGTGTCCATGGTGTCCTAGGGTGTTAATTCCTGTCTTGACAACATTTATGATAAAACACAAGGTTCCAGACCATTCCTACTGCTTCTGAATAAATTCAGAATGGTAAACACTGGAGAATACATTATGCAAAACTGCAGAAATTATGCATCCTTGTACAGGTCACAGAATTCAGCTTTCCTGGTACAGAATTTTGATTGTCTGTTCATGGATCCCCCCGCCCTTCAACATGGAATACACACATTCCAACTTAGAATGGATGCAATATTTGACCTTGTTAAATGATTTTCCCTTCTAGTTTGAAATCTCCAGCTACCAGTAATTTTTTCTATTTTTTTCTGCAGCCAGACTGCCCTATCTCTTGAGTCAGGTGCAACCGTCCCACATCAAAGCACCTCAAGGTAGACCAGGGCCTCCAGGGTCACCTGGTAAGGAAGGCCTTCCAGGTAGGTCAGGTCCTCCAGGAGAACCTGGCAGGCCTGGACAGCCTGGCTTGGAAGGACCATCAGGACCAATGGGCCCCAAAGGTGAGTGAACTTCAAATTTGGAAAATAGTGTCTGCTCCGAGTTCCTGCTTGATTTTTTTTAAAAATTTAACATTCTGATTATGGCAGAATGATTGCAGAATCATTCCATGTTAGGTAAGTTCAGATGTACTGTGGAGCCAGGATTAAATACTGGCTTCACACAATGACTCAGAAATGCGTGCTTCCTCCTCCCCCTTGCATAAGAGGATCAAAAGAATTCTGCTTTCAGTTCTGCTTAGGAACAAGCCAGAATCACTAATTGGCCTGCTTCATACATAACAGGAAACAGGAGGTCCCTTCACTCCTGGTTTCCTAACCTGAACGTCCAAATTCAGGGAAATGGAATTTGCAGGAGAAAGTGACCCGTGGTTTCCCTCACCAAACTCCACAATGACGTTTCACCACCGCACACACCATTTCTGTGGTGCCAGCATTACATCCAAACACTAGCACAGCAGTTTGGGCTCCACAGAACCGGAAATGAGGGAAGAAGCTCCTCCCTCACTCCGGCCCAATTGGCTGTGTGGGCTGTCCTTCAGGAAAGAAGGAAGCCCGCACAGCCAGCCCCCTCGCCCCTCTGCAGTGTCTCTGACTTCATAGCGGCCCCTATCCCCAAACGCAGACAGAAGAGAGGGCACAGAATGTACTTGCGGTCCCCTGTTGCATCTGAACTGGGCCATGATGGAGGACTGCTGGCTTATTCTAGCCAGCATTCTAAAGTAAACCAGAATTTGAACCTAAGATTCAAACATCTGAACAGGCGAATTGACATTCCATAGCTAAGTCAATCTGTCAGTAACAAGCAATTATTTCGTATTTTCCCCAATGAAACATATTTTAAATTGATGCTGTGATTTATAAATTTCATACACTTTCCTTGTTTATATAATTGAGAGATACAGAAGATAGGGTTGACTGAAGCTGAAAACATGAATATTTAAATCCCTGTTTTTAATATATATTAGTGAATGTCCAAATCATTATAATTATGAGCATTCATGTCTGCTTGGCAACCCCAGACAAATTTTGTGAATGCCTCAAAACTCAGAGATACACTGATGAATGCTGATCATCATTTAAATGAGATTGTCTACATTCTGTGTCCTAAAAGTGAGGGGAATACATCTGTTTGAGGGCATTAACAAAATTAATCTGATATTGTCAGCACTGATAATCAGTAAATATTGGACATTCTGTATACAGAATGACTTGCATCTCCTTGTATTCTCAATCGTCCTCCACTGCCAACATTTTTTTCTCTTGAGATGTTTGCATAACAAGGTGGAGCTTCAAAGAAATGAATGGAGAAGCAATTATTTCCTCATAACCAGTGGAAACATCTATAACACTGCCACAAAGCCCAATTGCCTGTGTATTTTAGTGTCTATGGATTAATCGCTAGCATTGAAAAGTTAGAAATTGCATCAGAATAGAAGATTTGTTTTTTCAGTTCAAAAGCTTTTAGCTACAGTTATGAGACACGCTACTCCAGTCACTGGCTTACATCCAGACTAAGCTACTCATGAGTAAAAGGTAAAGGTAAAATGTGCCATCAAGTCGATTTCGACTCCTGGCGCCCACATAGCCCTGTGGTTTTCTTTGGTAGAATACAGGAGGGGTTTATTATTGCCTCTTCCTGTGCAGTGTGAGATGATGCCTTTCAGCATCTTCCTATATCACTGCAGCCCAATATAGGTGTTTCCCATAGTCTGGGAAACATACCAGCAGGGATTCGAACCAGCAACCTTCTGGTATTCGCACTGAAATCAATGCGACAAGTTTATTTGTCCTATTAATTTCATTGGGAATGCTCAGCGCTAATTTCCGGAAGCCTGTCAATCAGGCTGAGACAAAGTGGTAAAAGTTGTACATTGAGCTTCAGCATATTGTTCGGAATTCTCTCTGGTAATAGATACCATTCTAATATAGCAGAGTGCACAGAGGCACAACACAGCGGAGTCTGCCCAGGCATGCGTGTATGCTGAGAGCAAAATAACTTGGAGCCAGTTCATAGTTTCAAATCAATATAAGGAGCATTTATTAGTGAACTGCATTCTAAATAGTAATGTGGAGAGATAGGATCTCTAATCTAGCTAGCTAGCTGGATGCACATGGATGCATCTCTGCACACATGTTGCAGGGAGAGAGGAGCTTGCATGTTGCAAGGGAGAAGGAAGGGAAGGAGAAGGAGGAAGAGGAAGTAGCAAGCAGGAAGGAAGGAGGTTAGTCCCTAAGAGCAGCAATCTACATACCAAAGGGATAGTGTCAGAGCAGTAGAGAAGGGATGACCAATGTCTTGACCCCTCTAGCCCTCTGACTCACTAGTCTGTCCCCCTCTGTCATTGAGACATGAGACAGCGCAAAGTCCTTCACTTCCAACAGATATGGCCAGCCAACCAGAAGTAGAGGAGGAGGAATTTCACCCTCCTTCCTCCCCTTCTGCAGCAGATGCATTTTTGGGGATGCATTGGCTTCAAGCTGGCAATCCTCAGATGGGGAACAAATAGTGCAGCTGCAGTGTAGAGAGGCCAGATGGCTCTGAGTACCCCCTGGGAGTCCTTCAAGTACCCCTAGGGGTTCTTGTACTCCCTGTTGGGAACCCCTGTGTTAATATATTGGACACTGGAGGTAAAATGGTCTGGATTAGGATCATGCCTTTTGCTTTTTTGTCAGAATTTTGTAACTGTTAAGGTCAAACGTAACTGCTTTCCCCCACCAGGTGAAAGAGGAGACAAAGGAGAAAAAGGAGATGCTGGTATTGGCCAACGGGGTGAAAAAGGTCCCCCAGGAATTCCAGGTGGGTGGCCATTTTGTTCTTACGGTTATGACAAATATTTATATACAGCTTTTCAACAAAAGTTTCCAAAGTGGTTTACATATATATACATAATTAAATTAAATTAAATTAAATTAAATGGCTCCCTTCCCCCATAAGGCTCCAATTCTAAAAAGGAAACACAAGATACACACCATCAACAGCCACTGGAGGGATTCTGTGCAGGGGTTAGATTGTGCTGTGCAGTTGCTCTCCCCCTGCTAAATAAAGAGAATCACCACTTTTAAAAGGTGCCTCTTTGCTCAGTTAACAGGGGACTGAATTCTTAGCAGATGAGACTGGAGATCTCCTTTGAAAGTGCCCTCAGAGCAGCCCTATAGCCAAGGTGTGGGCCACTGGGGGCAGCATCCCACCTAGAGCACTGCTTTGTCCCATCTAGGGATTTTTTAAATTGTTTTTTTTTAATTTGTGACATGACAACAGCCTCTATTTAAAGAATGACAGCTTGCTTTAAGAGCAGGAACAATCATATGTTATATGGCAGATGGTGCTGTCACTCCCTTCAAGCATGTCTTAGGAGGACTGAAGATTTTCCCCAACTCCTGGTGGCTTTTTTTGTGATCACATTCACCCTATTGTTATTTCAGTGCTCCTGAAAAGAACACCCTGTGTAGAAACATGCCCTTTGAAGGGATAAAAATTAGAACTTGCTATTATAGACTAGAGCAGTGGTTCCCAACCTGTGGTCCTCCAGATGTTGCTGAACTACAACTCCCATCATCCCCAGCCACAATAAATTGTAGCTGGGGATAATGGGCGATATAGTTCAGCAGCAGCTGAAGGCCCACAAATTGGGAGCACCTTCCTTATGAGGCAAGGCTACAGCACCCGGGGCTATTTAATTTAGAAAAAAGACGACTGCGGGGAGACATGATAGAGGTCTATAAAATCATGCATGGGGTGGAGAAAGTGGATAGAGAGAAATTCTTCTCCCTCTCACATAACATTAGAACCATGAAATTTCGTCCCATGAAATTGATTGCCAAGAAATCTAGGACCAACAAATGGAAGTACTTTTTCACACAATGCATAATCAACTTGTGGAATTCTCTGCCATGAGATGTGGTGGCAGCCAACAACCTGGATGGCATTAAGAAAGGTCTGGATAACTTCATGGAGGAGATGTCTATCAATGGCTACCAGTCGGAGGGCTATAGGCCACCTCCAGCCTCAAGGGTAGGATGCCTCTGAGTACCAGTTGCAGGGGAGTAACAGCAGGAGGGAGGGCATGCCCTCAACTCCTGCCTGTGGCTTCCAGCGGCATCTGGTGGGCCACTGTGTGAAACAGGATACTGGACTAGATGGGCTTCCTTGGGCCTGATCCAGTAGGGCTGTTCTTATGCTCTTATGAACCACTGTGCTAGAAACAGACTGCCTCCAAGTGAGGAAGAATCATTGCAATGTTGTTAAATAAATATAGAATGATGTTTATATTTTTACCTATCCAGGTTTAAATTTTATGAACCATCATATGTGCAGCATGCTCTGTATTTGTGGCCATACAGATTCCTGATACAGCCTATGGCAGCGACGCTTACCCACAATGCTTTGTTTCATAGGTGTTCAGGGTGAACCTGGCTATGGCAAAGACGGGATGCCGGGAACACCAGGCCCCCAAGGAGATGTGGGCGCTCCTGGCCTTATGGGCCCCCAAGGTCCTCCAGGCGCCAACGGACAATGTGACCCCTCTCAGTGTGCCTACTATGCAAGCCTAGCAGCCAGGCCCAGCAACGTCAAGGGGCCCTGAACAGTGAAGCCTCCCTTGGACTTCCTATGGATGCACTTCTGAAACTTGAATTCAGTCAGGAAGTCAGGAGAACTAACCAGTTACACTCCTGTTTCTTTCTAAGAGGCCTTTTAAGACTATTAAAACCATCAAATGCTGCCGGTCGGTCAAGTTTATTATAAATAAGGAAACGATTCATTGTTCTTTTATGAGGTGATAAGTGATTTCTCCCCCCCCCCCCCAATATCAGGGCAAATTTTTAAAGATTTGTAAAAAAGATTTTTTTAATATAAATAACGACAATGAAGCATAAACATTCTGTAGTCAGAATACAGGTTAGCAGAGAAAAGGAAGTTATATTGGCTGCTGGATTTCTTTTTTGTCCCTCAGGGCCAAACTCAGTGTTTAGTAGAGACTAAACAGGGCCAGTGTCTTAGGTGGGCCAGATCACACACAGGTCCAAGAGTCCATGGCTCCCCCTGGTGGTAGCAGTGGAGCATGTCAGCCAGCAGACTTGTGTGACTGCTGCCATTAGTGCCAGGGTCTCCCATCTGCCAATGGATGCATCTCCCAAAGGCCCCTATGCCCTTGTGAGTCCTGGGGGGCTGCTTCCATTAGTCAGTGGGGACCGTGGGAGAAAGATGAGCTATCACATTAATCAAGACAGCTGCTCCTTCTCTGCCCTCCTCACTCGCCAATGGGCTTTCTTCCAGAAGTCCTGGCAATAATGGAGGGGCATTTGGGAGAAAGCCCACTAGCCAATGGGAGAGGTGGAGTTAAAGGGTTTTCTAGCCGTGGTGGCAGCTTTTATTCTTCTCACCCTCTGCGGGTGGAAACTGCCAGCGACTGCCACGGCCTGCCAAACACCGCTGGCTGGTAAGCTGGTGGGTGGATGGGAGCCAATCATGCAATGGGGTAAGGGTCCATTGAAGTGCTTTACCCCAGGAGACAGTGCAACCTGGTGCTGGGACCCCAGGACTCCCCCAAACCGCACAACCCCAAGAATTTGTAGGGGGCGATGTGGTGGGTGAAATGAGGGGCACTTAAGCCTCTCCCTTCCCCCTCTTTTCCTCTGCATTCTTGGTCAGCTATTTCTTTTCCAACTACAGTAAACATGCCCTGGCTAGAGGGGGAAATGGCTGAATGAAGGGTGTGTCCAGTGGAAGTGGGGCAGTGGAAAGAAGAATTCAGCACCCTCTCTCTTGCCTGCTGGTTCTTCTCTTGCCCTCTCATGTTTTAGATATTCAATGGAGTCCCAGATTCCTGCACCTGGTACTGAGCCCCAAAATCCAATTTGGCCCTCCTTGGTCCCAAATACTTCTTGCCTTGTTTTAAGTGGAATCTCCAACCCCATTCAGTCCCTCATCACTGAGAGAAACCATAAAACCCAAGTGGTGTGTGTTTATGATATCCGTGTGTTGTGGGTAACCTATTATTTTCAATCTATTTTCTTGGTTTTTAAATTTGGCCCCATTCCCAAAGGTGCAGGATGGGTGACAGCGTTGTAAACCAATTAGTATGCAAATAGAAAATCCCTAACCTATCGCATTTACTACCAATATGAAGTTTTCTCCCATAGAAGTGAATGTCTGCCTTCCACTGCTATGGTGAGAAGAAGCACTGTTCTCAGGGACAAGGTTGAAATGGCACCAGGATCAATGCATGGACAGAAGCTGGCTCAATCCAAGGTTCATGTGGCCCAGAACGGATTTCACAAATTCAACCGAGAGCTATTTTCCCCACAGGTACCTTTCTGCAATGCAAAAGGTACTACAAGAAGCTGGTCTTGTGGTAGCAAGCATGACTTGTCCCCATAGCTAAGCAGGGTCCACCCTGCTTTGCATTTGAATGGGAGACTACATGTGTGAGCACTGTCAGATATTCCCCTTAGAGGATGGGGCTGCTCTGGGAAGAGCATCTGCATGCTTACATGCAGAAAGTTCCAAGTCCCTCCCTGGCATCTCCAAGATCGGGCTGGGATAGACTCCTACCTGCATCCTTGGACAATCTGCTGCCAGTCGGTGTTGACAGTATTGAGCTAGATGGACCAATGGCCTGACTCTGTATATTACAATTTCCTATGTCCCTAAATTCCTGTGCATTCAGTGCATGCATGGAGGGGGGAATGGGACAGGCCCAGCTGGCCCCATTTCTTTTATCTGCACATCCAGTACTAGTGTGAAAGTACGTATGTGTCTGCAGCATTAGGTGCATCAAGTTCTTTTGTGTAACTAGGAACCCGAGCTGATCAGGGTTCCCGCATGCATGAAGAAGCCTTGCACACAAACAGCTGTATCCCGCTAATCCTGAATGCGCAGACATCAAGGGGCATGGGGTGTGAGTCTTCTCCCCTTCCACAACTTCAATGGAACCACGAGGGGCAGACATGTGCTCCAGACATTCAACTATTCATTGTTTCTGGACTTGAAGTCAGGACTGCGCCACCGATTTGCAAGAGGTGGCAGGGGAAAGTCCTCCTATTGGCTCAGGGTATTAGAAACATAGGAAGCTGCTTGAAACAAAGTCAGACCATTGGGCCATCTCGTTCAATATTATCTACACTACATTCACACGTAACATGAAAGCGGAGGTCCTTTTACCTCCGGTTTTGCAAGCTGCACATCCGAACATGGGCAATCGCAGTTAAACCAAAATTGGACCCACGGCTTCCCTCCCCAAACCAAGACTTATCTCTAAGTCTCACTGCCTCAACCTCTGGTTGAGTGGTGCCAGAGTTACGTCTGATTGCTGACACCACTGTTAGCCTTGTAGCCAATCGGAGCTGAGGCAAGAAGCTCCTCCCTCGCTCCAGCTGCTATTGGCTGTGCAGGCTGTCCTTCATGAAAGAAGGAAGCCCGCACAGCCAGATCCCCTGCTTCTCTGCAGTCTTACTGACTGCAGAGAACATCCTAATGCGGATGGGAGAGTGGGTGTGGATCAGATGGACCTGTGGTTCTGCCTTACATCTGATGGCAACCAATGAATAGCAGCTTCTCTCCAAGTTCTCAGTCAGAGGTTTTTCTCAGCCGGAGATGCCAGAGATTGAACCTGGAACCTTCTGCATGCAAAATTGATGCTCTACCACTGAGCTACTGAGAGGAGAGCTGGACTTGTGGTAGCAAGCATGATTTGTCCCCTTAGCTAAGCAGGGTCCACCCTGGTTGCATATGAATGGGAGACTACACGTGTGAGCACTGTAAGATCTTCCCCTCAGGGGATGGAGCCACTCTGGGAAGAGCAGAAGGTTCCAAGTTCCTTCCCTGGCATCTCCAAGATAGGGCTGAGAGAGATTCCTGCCTGCACCTTGGAGAAGCCACTGCCAGTCTGTGAAGACAATACTGAGCTAGATAGACCAATGGTTTGACTCAGTATATGGCACTTCCTATGTTCCTACTGTGATGCTTTGAACACACAGAGGTACCTTATCCTATTGCTTCATTCAGCCCAGTAGTGTCTTCTCTGACTGGTAGCAGCTCCCCAAGAGTCATATCCCAGTCCTGCTACCTAGAGGTCTTTTTTTAACTGGAGATGCCACTGATTGGAACTGGGGCCTTCTTCATGTAAACCAGTTGCTGCATCACCAAGTGATGGGTTCTCGTGGATGTGTGACAGCACAATTCCCATAAATCCCTTTGCAGCTGTTTAACACACATTGACATTTCTCATCTGAATTTGCCTATAAACAGCCATGTGGACTTTTTCTCCCTTTGTGAAATAATCTGATCTTTTCCTGTAGGCTGTGGAGCAGTAACAGACAATGGATTAAACCAGTGGACTCATCAGCTGTGTTGGCGGGATGGGTAGGTGGGGGGGAATCAGGGCACTAGTTGGGCAGCACTTCACCAAAAAGTCCAGCATTTCAGAAAGAGGAATGCTTAGACTATGCTCTTTAAGATTTAGTACTGCAGACAAATGTTATTTATATATTTTAAATGGTGCTATGTTTATGTGGGTTTTATGGCATCAGTGCGTTCCTTTAAAAACAAAAATGGAGTTTCTAAGTTATTGTGATTTTAGCAAATAGGCTGTATTCCAAACAATTATGATGCTTGCTTTGTCTTGGAAAGAGAAATCCCAGAAGCATTTTGGTGGCAAACAAATCTGTTTGCCAAAATCTTTAAGGAAGTTTGATTTGCGGTTTCATCTCTTTCATGCTGGACTGAGTCTTCTTGCAAAAGGTGTTTGTTGGTGTTGAGTTTTTGTTTTCTCTCTGGTTCCTTGTGCAGCCCTGCCTCATGGTGCTATTTGACTAAGGTGGTGACTGCCATTTCTAATGGGATTATTAAACTATTCCCCTATTGAGTTGTCCAGTGCATTTGTGTGCAGTGCTTAATTTCGAAGAGTGGAGGCTTCAGTGCTCAGTTCTGTTTGCAAGGACAAGCCTTTGAAACCTTTTCCTCTGAGAACAATTGCTGACTACAAGTATTCAGAAAGAGCTGGGAATGTTATGGTCCGTATGGACGCGTAACTGGAGCACCTGTAAGTGACAGGAATACGGATATGAATATGATGAATATTTATATACTGCTTTTCAAAAAAAAGTTCCCAAAGTGGTTTACATAAATATAAATAAACAAATTAAATGGTTCCCTGTCCCTAAAGGGCTCACAATCTTAAAAAGAAACATAAGATAGACACCAGCAACAGCCACTGGAGGGAGGTATCGGCATACTTGAGGTAGCCTGCAGATATGTTGGTCTCACAAAAATCTAAAGGAAAAAAACCTACAGAAGGGGGAAATCCCAAAGTAAGTCCCAGTGAGTAACTCAATAGCCTGGAATGTTTGGAATGTTTGTTGACTCAGAGGTCAGTTAACAGACAACCAGGAGGGCAAAGCTAGTGGAACTCAGTGGTGTGATGGAGTAACAAGAAAAAGTAGGAAATTTCTTAGCTTGAAGAATATTCCCTCACAACCCCTTCTTCTTCTGAGTGGAAAAGGTGCCTAAAACTTTCACCATGCTCAGGCACTGGTAACATGCACACCTGGGATATACTGCAACATTTTGTTGCTGGTCCACACTTGTACCTATAAATATGTGTATGGAAATTAGGGATAAGCTGTTTTCCTCTGTTTTGCCTTCTCTGCCTGTATTCCAGTTTAACATAGAAAAGTTCTAAAATTCATTTTGGAATTGATACAGGAGTCATTTGTCAAACTTCATATCTTCATATGCATTACTTTTTTTCCTCACTGATGTGCCTGAGCATTTGTGCACATTTGATAAACTATCAACTAGTGTTGCATCAATGCACCCAAATAATCATGCCTGTGACTTGTTTGTTTAGTTCTATTAGTGTGTGTAGTTCTTTTTGCAATATAAAAATCCCTGCTTCAAGGACCTTAACATAATTCAGATCAAGGAAGACAATAGAAAAAGGGAACAGAGATTACAGCAGGATCAACAGGAAAGAATATGCATTTATTTCCGTTCCACATCCTTAGGTTTCGTTATATTCTGATATAAGGCCAAAGGGGTTCTAAAGTAAAGTTGTGCCATTGAGTTGGTGTTGACTCCTGGTGACCACAGAGCCCTGTGGTTGTCTTTGGTAGAACACAGGAGGGGTTTACCATTGCCAGCTCACACACAGTACGAGATGATTGATGCCTTTCAGCACCTTCCTATATGGCTGCTGCCCGATATAGGTGTTTCCCATAGTCTGGGAAACATACCAGGTGTTTATATAGGTGTTTCCCATAGTCTGGGAAACATACCAGCAGGGATTCAAACCAGCAACCTTTTGCTCCCTAAGCAAGTTACTCTCTGCTGTGCTGTTAGGTGGCTAAAGGGATTCTACCAAGCCTTAAAAGAAAACAGGGGTTTTGAGGAGGGATTTGGAGGAAGTAAGAGAAGAGGCTTCACACAACTGTTCTGAGAGGTAGTTCCAGATATTAGCAGACTGGAAGGAAAAAAAATACATGAACCATTTCTGTAAAGAAGTCAGGTACAGTGCCCAGAAAGCAATGCCAGAAGAATGGCAAATAGCTACTACATCAGTGCCACTCCAAATGAGACCAAGTAATTCAAAATTTGGGGAGAGATTCAGATAGAGAGAGTTTCGGAATTATTCCCAATTTAAATGGGATCTCTTCTCATGGAAAGAGTGCTTGGGAATTGATGTGAGGAAGTCAGAGGGTTCAGCCAGGACCCTGATGTCTTGTGCTTAGGACTGAGCCTGTGGCCACACAGGCCTCAGAATCCTTTTGATTGGCAGGCAGTATGCAGCTTTTGGATTGGATTGATTAGTGTAAATAACCGCAGCTTGGGAAAACCATTAGGGATGAACAAACCGGTTCAAGTTGAACCTGGATTTGAGTCAAACCCGATAGGCCCTCCAAAAAGACCGGCCAGTTCGAGCTGAACTGGCCCCAATTCTAACGAACCAGTTCAGAACTGGTTCAACTGGTTTTTGTGCTTGTAAAAGGAAATCCGGTAAGGATTCCCCCTTATAAGCACCGCTGTGGAACTCAATGGGAGTTTAAAAGGCCAGGCGGTGGGGGGAGGAGGTTACTTTACCCACTGTGGCTGCACCACAGCTACTCTGGAGCAGAAGTGGGGGTCCCCTAGTCCCCACCAGCACCCCCCATCATCTGGGCTGGCAAGGTCCCGGTTTGGGCCTCCGTGCATGTGCTAAATTCACTCTAATGGCCTCTACACTTGTGCGGAGGCCCAAACCAGGCCTCCACTAGCCCAGATGATGGGGGGAGCACTGGCGGGTCCTAGGGGAGCCACCACCACCCCACCTCCACCCAAGTAGCCATGCCATTGCCACAGTGGATAAGGTAACCTCTCACCCACCTCCTGCTTGGCCTTTTAAACCCCTGTAGGGCTCCCTGACGGTGCTTTTAAAGGGGGGGGTCATTACCAGATTCCCCTTTACAAGCACTCGAACTGGTCAAACCACTTCCAAACCTCTTCCAAACTGCTTCATTAGTACCAGGGCCAATTTTGCTCAGCTCAAGCTCAATGATCCCAGTTCTGGACACAAACCGAACCACTGGCTGGTTCAGCAGAATCGGTACACAGACCAGGCGGCTTGGTTTGTGTACTGGACTCATACCGAACTGCCCAGAGCGGTTCCGTGCACAGCCCTAAAAGCCCTCTCTTCTGGCTGCTGTATGTCAGCGCAGTCCCCACAACTAACCAGTGGGAGTTTTGAGTTGGAGAACAAGAACTCTAGGTTTAGATTAACACAGGGGTTCTCAACCTTGGGGTGCTCAGATGTTGGATTGCAACTCCCACCAAATGGTCAAAGGCCACTGTGGCTGGAGATGATGGGAGTTGTAGTCCAACAACACCTGAGCACCAAAGGCTGAAAATCCCTGGGTTAGGGTAAAGCTGTGCACAGTCCTCATCCTGGCTCTGACAGTAATCCAATCAAATGAACTGCCTTCAGAGTGATATGATGTAGTGTACAGCCTTCCAACCCCTACTGTCTCCTACTATGACAAGATGAGTCAGGATTTGAAGAGAACGAAGATGACCTGGTGGGTCCCCAGAAATTCTCTTGCTCCATAAGGAACGGAAAGGAAAGGAAAGGAAATGGCAGGAGGGGAGAACAGGGTAATGTCCAAATAATATTTTTGCTCCAAACTCTGTTCATATATGGGTATGAATCAAAGTATGTGAACAAGAGCCATCAAATTGTGCAGCTAAGACCTCAATCCTCTGCACAATCAGGAGGAGATGGAGTGTCTTCACCTGCCCCAGGAAGCTGATGCCACCATTCTGAGCAATGGCCAAGCCAAGAGAGCATACATAGGCCAGATTCAGGCAAAACACAAAACTGGAGGTCCATTTATCTCTGGTTTCGCAAGCCAAATATCTGAACCCGGGGAACTGTAGTTAAAAGTAAAAATGGTACCGTGGTTCTCCTCCCCTAACTTGATTTGTTACCTTTGGATTGTAGTGAGTTACGCCGCCAATAACTGCATTTTGGTGGTGCCTTCATTACATCCAATCCAGGAGCACTGTTTGTTTGTTTAACATATTTTAATACCACCCAAAACTCATGTCTCTGGGCGGTTTACAACAAAGCAAACCAACAGAAAAAGTTAAAACATTAGTTAAAATAAATAGCAACAACAATTAAAAAATTAATTTAAAAAATCAATGATACAGTAAATTACAACAATTTAAATTTTAAAACAATGTTAAAACTATTAACACAATATTTAATTAAAAGCCTGAGTGAATAGATGCATCTTTAAAGATGCGTCTTTACCTTTGCCTCCAACCAGAGTTGAGGGAAGAAGCTTCTCCCTCGCTCCAGCTCCTATTGGCCATGTCCTTCAGAAAAGAAGAAAGCCCACACAGCCAGCTCCCCTGCTTCTCTACAGTCTCACTGACTTCAAGTCAGCAAGACTGAAATAGGTCTTAAAGCAGACGGGAGAGCAGGGGGAGGGGGAAATGGAACCACGGGACCCATAGTTCCATATTTCATCTGAACCAGCCCTTTTGAGTCCCATGCGGAAGCATAGAGGAGGAGGAGGAATGTTGAAGGGCTTTGCTTTAGATTTACTTTTTATTATGTGGCACACAGACCCCATTCTCAATGTCAATGACCACATTTTTAAGAGTTTCCTAACACAATGTGCACAATGATCTCAATGTATGAGATCAGTTTCATAATAAGCCATCTGATATTGTACTGATTAAAGAGATCTGACATTTCATCCACTTGGATACAGATGACTGAACCAACCAGGAAGCAGCTTCATGCTTCTGTGCGACAAGAAATAAGATTCCAAGCCTTTGAAGTCACTGGCATTCTCACTGATGTTTCAAATAGAGCCTCTGAAGGAGAGGAATCAACTGTCACCTTGTGGCTTGTGGAAAAATAGGTTGTGAAAAGTAAACAATGACAGGTGACATTGACAGATGGGAAGAAGGATCAAAGGGCAGTTTCAGTTTTGAGCAGGGATGGAAGTGCTCTTTTCTTCAAGAGAGCAACGTGGGGTTGGCTGTGTACTTTATCACAACCTATGCAAATGGCGCTGAACTTTAGCTCTCCACAGACATTTATGTTTACCTATCAGATGTAGCTGAGCAACCTAAGTGCTCGGCACAAAGGAGGAGGATTCAGATAGACCGAGAGCCAGGCTGATAATATTATCAAGAGTGGCTAACATTGGAAAATAACTTTTTCTCTTCTGCTATGGCTGGCAGGAAGATGAAGCCAGCCTGTCGCACCCCTTTGCCCTGTCTTGGCACTGACCTGCCATGGAAATATCAAACAGAACATGATCCTCAGCATGAAGGTGGGAAAAAGCTCAAATTAGAAGGCAAGGAATTGGTGGTGGTGCCTCCCCAGCTCTTTGCACTGGAAGGACTGCAGGTTTTGGAGATGAGCCCAGAAAGGGAGAGCTGTCTGAGGTATAGGATGGATCTCATCCCACATGAAATTGGACAGCTGAGGAACCTAACATTCCTCTACTTGGACTCCAACAACCTGAAAGAACTTCCTGTTGAGATTGGCTCTTTAGCCAACTTGGAAAGGCTTACTCTTAGCAACAACAGTTTAATCTCCCTGCCCAAGGAGATTAGGGGCCTCCAGAGACTCCGCAGCCTCCATCTGGCGAATAACAACCTGGCCGAACTGCCAGCATCCATCTGTCAGCTGAGGAGTCTGGTCTTCCTGGATGCCACAGATAACCACATCAGTTTCCTCCCTGACAGCATCCGGCAACTACAGAAACTGGAAACTCTGCTGCTGCTCTTCAACTCTCTGGAGAGTTTGCCAAGGGGAATCTGCTTTTTGAAGTCTTTGGGCACTCTCTGGTTGGGCCACAACAAGCTGCCGGCCCTTCCACCGAACTTTGGCTGGTTGGTGAATTTGGATTGGGGATCAAATTACTGTTCATGCAATTTTGAGGGCAATCCACTGGTGCAGCCACCCCCTGAAGTATGCAGTGGGGGGCCTACTGCAATCAGAAGGTATTTTGCCTCATTGTAAGGAGACACAAAGTATAAGCTTGTTCTCACACTCAGAACTTGGGTAGGAGAAGCCTACCTAAGTTTGGGAGCTGCACACACTCCTGTTTTCTGATTGTGTGTGAGTTAAAAACAAGGACGGAGGTGGGGAGCTCGATGGTTTGCTAAGCCCCAGCTAGGTAGGAGGGTTTTTCCTCCTACCTTGTTCCAAAGTGCTGTGGATGGAGTCTGGGTAGGGTGTGCTCATCCTACACAACTGGGGCTTTGCAAATGATCAAGCTTTCCACCGCCGACCTTATTTTTAACTCACACACAATTAGAAAATGGGAGTGTGCACTTCTCCCAACAATACCCAAGTTCTGATCATGAGAACCAAGTTCTGATCATGTATGGGTGCGTTGGTGGGAGGTGGTATATTATACTACTTTTCTTGAAACCATTATGAGTATATATACATTTAAGGATGGGAAGGAGTATAAAGCCTGGCTATATTGGGGATGTGCTTGTGCGATTAGAGCATAGTGACTGTTGTGTTCAGGCCCAATTCAGATTAGCATGAGGAAGTGATTCAATTCCTGGAGTGAAGGAGTGGCCACCATTGCCCCCTGCTTCTTTTACAATGCATTCTTTTTTAAGATGAGAAGGTCCAAGACAGACATCTGGGTTCTACACCAAAGGACTCACTGAAAGCAAATGCCAGTAATTAGCTGAATCAAGGTATGATCTTTTCAGCCATGGGTAGTTTTAGATTAAATGCTGAAAAGAAGTCTGAGTGACTCCCATTTCCTCTCACCATACTTCTATGAAACCCAGAAATACGCATAGCTCACTCAGGGAGAGGTTTGTTCTCTCATATATGAATGACTGCCCATGAAGTCCACTGTCGAAGAAGACACAATTACCATGGTGTTTTATCTTCTGCAAAAAAAGGCAAAGAAAGAAAGGGACAGAATGCAAAACAAGTTTTATGTGCCTAAAAATCCAAATGCAGAATGGACACATACACATTGGTGAGGAGCAGGGACAGGGGAATTGGATTGCTATTTGCTATGCATCTGAATTGGGTCTCCAAAGGTAGCTTTGGAGATTCTGAACAGATAGATACTGAATGGATATACCGCTTGCAATTCTGCATCCTGTCTAAACCACAGATTTGTATATTTATTTATCTATCTTATTTCCATACCGCCTGACATGTGCATCCCTAGGCGGTGTACACAAGTTAAAATAAAACAAATATAAAAGCAGGATACAATGATTAAAACAAATATGATATAAAACCAAATCAAATTGATTAAAAGTCTTTGAAAACAGGTGTGTCTTAATGGTCTTTTTAAAAACAGCCAGAGATGGAGAAACTGATGTTAACAAGGAGCACATTCCAGCAGGCAACCACAGAGATGGCCCAGTCCTGAGTAGCCACCAAATGAACCATTGTTAGCTATAACCAGACCTCCCCAGATGATCTTAATAGGTGGGAGGATTCATGAAAAAGGAGGCACTTTCTTAAATACCCAAGCCATTGAGGGTTGTATAGGTAATAACCAGCACTTTGTATTTTGCTCAGAAACATATCAGCAACCAGTTCAGTTATTTTAAGTTTGCTGTTATATGTTCTCTTCAGGTTATCCCTGAGACCAGTCTGGCTGCTACATTGTGTACCAGCTGTTTCCAGACTATGTACAAAGGCAGCTCTACATAGAGTGCATTACAGTACATTAAGCCTGGAGGTTACCAGCACATGTACCACTGCTTTAAGGTAATTTACCTCCAGAAATAGGCATAGCTGACATAGGAACATAGGAAGCTGCCTTATACCAAGTCAGGCCATTGGTCCATCTAGCTCAGTATTGCCTACACAGACTGGCAGCAGCTTCTCCAAGGTTGCAGGCAGGAATCTCGCTCAGCCCTATCTTGGAGATGCTGCCAGGGAGGGAACTTGGATCCTAGATGCTCTTCCCAGAGCAGCTCCATCCCCTAAGGGGAATATCTTACAGTGCTCACACACCAAGTCTCCCACTCATATGCAACCAGGGTGGACCCTGCTTAGCTAAGGGGACAAGTCATGCTTGCAGCCACAAGACCAGTTCTCCTCAGCTGAAGTTGATAAAAAGCACCCCTGGCCATTGCCTCAGCCTGAAAGACCAGTGAGAGTTTTGGATCCAGGAGCACTCCCAACTACATACTTGTTCTTTCTGCGGGAGTGTAACCCCATCCAGAACAGGCAGATCTAAACCATCTCTCAAGTGCTGACCCACCACAGTTAGTACCTTTGTTTTATTTGGATTCAATTTCATGTTTTTATCTCTCATCCAGCCTATTACTGCCTCCAGCAGACATTTAGGGAAGTTATGCCATTACCTGATAGATTTGATATGGAGAAATAGATTTGGGTATCATCAGCATATTGATAACACCCTGCACCAAATCTCCTGATGATCTCTCTCAATGATTTCATGTAGATGTTAAAGAGCTTTGGAGGCAGTATGGAGCCTTGTGGAACTCCATACAGTAACTCTCACTTTGTAGAGCAACAGTCTCCAAGTGATACCATCTGGAATCTACCCAAGAGGGAAGAGCAGAACCTCTGTAAAACAGTGACATCCAGTCTCATCTCCCTCAGGTGACCCAGAAAGATACCATGTTTGATGGTATCGGAAGTTGCCAAAAGGATTGATGATGGTGTTCAAAGCCGTTGAAAGGATCAACAAAGTCACACTCCCTCTGTCAATACCCAATTGGAGATCATCCATCAGGCCAACCAAAGCAGTCTCAACCCCATAGTGCTAATTTTGCAGCAGGCTGAAGATAATACTTAGGAGTGATGGTGTCAACGACTCTAGTGAGTTGGTTATTCCATGTTTGTACAAGAGCATCAACAGAATCATCAGCAGAGCCAACTTGAAAATCTTCAAATCTCCTTGGAATCCTTTGGATCCAATAACCTTCTCAGGCGGACCAGCCTAATAGGTCCTTCACTCCTGCAGAGGTTGGCTGCAGCTGCAAATCCTATCTTAAACCGATGGTGGTCTGTCCATGACAAAAGGGAAATAACAGGAGTCCCCACCCATGGGACACTACCCTGATTACAGCAAAATATCAAATCAAGAATGTGGCCAGCATCATGCATCAGTCCTGAGACCACATGGGATAGGCCCATAGTTGTCATGGCCACTATGACCTCCTTAGCTTCTCCAGACAACTTCATCCCAAAATGAATATTGAAGTCCCCCACTACTATTAGTTTGGGTGACCCCAGCAGCAACACCTCAACCAGGTCCTTAAGCTCATTTAGGGGCTCTTTGGGGCAGCAGATTGATTGGTACACCAACAGAAATCCCAGTCTATCCTTGGTCCCTAGGCTTAGGTACACCCATTCAAAATAGGCCAGTTGCCTGACAGGGATCCTTTTAAGTGAGATGGTATTCTTGTAGACCACAGCCACGCTACCCTCATCCTTCCACCTGCTCCACCACACAGTATCCCCCCAAGAGAAGCTGGGACCAGACTGGACCACTGGTCTCTCCCAACCAGATCTCAGTAGTGCATAACAGGTAGGCTATCTTCCCCAGGAAGACTCATCTCCATAATGCAGATAGGTCTTCCTGGGAAAAACATATCTCCCCCATGCAAGAATATCTGGAAGAGATCTGCTCATCTCCACACACTGGACTAGGTCTCACGATCAGTGAGACCCGGTTTTTACCGATGAGCGGGAAGAGCGGGCTAAGCCCGCTCTCCCTGCTCACGAGCGAGCAGGGAGCCCTGGGCAGCCGGATTGGCTGCCCACACGATGGTCGGCTCCGTGATGGAGCCGGTGGAGGGTGGAGGGAGCAGGGAGCGGGGACCGCGCGGCCCCCGCAAGCCCCAGTATGCCCTGCATGAGTGCACAGGGCATACTGGGGAGGCTCCCCGAGCCTGGAGGAGGCTTTCCACCTCCCAGCCAGGGGTCTACTCATGAGTAAGCACGGCGCGAAGCCGCACTGCAGCTACTCACAAGCCTAAAAAGCAGGTTTGCTGGAGCACTCGTTCCGCAAACCTGCTTTTTACCAGGGGTTCTTGAGCTGGTTACCCGCTCAAGATCCACTGGGCTCAGCTGCGAGCCCAGTGGTTCTTACGACCAACAAAAATCAGGATAGGCTCTCCTAGCCCGATTTTTGTTGGTCATGAGAATCGCCCCACTGTCTAGGTGTGGTGAGAGAGAGGAGGAGTTAGGGTCATAAACTGGACGTGGCATTACATAAAGACACCCATCAATTTGTTTTACATCGAAATAATTGCAGGCTGTGAGCCACAAAACATGCAGAGGGGTATTTTAGTCCTGTCTTTCCACACCTTATTCCTGACAGAAATCCCCTTTCTCCATGACCAAAACTGTATTGTTATTATTATGAGCCCTGTGAGGGAAGCTCCCATATAGCAGCTGGCAGGAGTGATTTTAGTCAAGCCTTTAGCACAGAGGAAAGGGGGTATATACCCTCTTCCCACATGTTGCAGTCCAAATCTAGATTTCCCCTATATATACTTTGAGGTCATGGAATTCTTGAACCAAGGTTCCAAAATGAGGTTCTTTTCCTGCTGGCAATCAATAGGGCACAGCCAATGGCAGTGGGTCTTGGGGAGGGAAAGGGTGAGAGAAAGAACTGGGAGAAGGGGGTGAGGGAGAAAGGGAGAGGGAGATGATTAAATTTTAATTTAATTTTTAAAGAAACACCACTGTGATAAGACCCTCCCTACCCTATATTTTCCTTCCTGCTGCCCACCAATGCCCTAGTCTGCCCCTTCCTTACAATATAATATATGGGAGCTATTCTCACAACCAGAGCTATCCGAGTAGGATAGGGTTGTCCCAGGTAGCTCTGGTCATCTGGAGCACCGGGAACCTTACCAACCCAGAAACTCCATCGCTGGGGAGCCCAGATTTGCTGCCCAGGTTAAAAGTGAGGTAGGAGGAGAACAAACCCCTCTCTACCTCCTCCTCTGGTCACCTGTGCTACCAGCACTTGAAAACTACCCCTGGGTGGTGGGAGGCTATGTTGATCACAGAGTTGGGGGGAAAGAGGGGTCAGGAAGAATGGACCTGTTGCAATTCTGAGGGGAGACACACTACTCCTCGTGCAGTACATTGTGTGAACTCAGAAGACCGAGCATGAGTTCCCTCCCCTCCAACCTGAGTTCTGGAGCTCACTGCTGCACTGTTAATCAGGGCTTGTGTCATGTGGGAGCAGAAAGGTCCCCCCACAATTTGGTCATGAGAATGACCTTATGACATTTCAGATATAAAGCAGCATTTGGGGCACATAGTCCACTTGTATTTTAACTATAGCTGTCCACTGACAGCCTTGGGAGGAGAACCCCAAAACTATATTTTTCTCCAGGTTCAGCAGCCCTGGCACCAGGAAGAAGAATGTGGTAGCCCTGCTGTCTATGCTGCCAACTGGGGACTCTTCACCCCACCATGTTCTCATCTGCCATCGAGCCTGGCTGCTTGTAGATTTATTTGTTTATTATCATGTTTTTATACCTTCTGATATGTACATCTGTAGGTGGTGTACAATTTCTAATATTAAAAATCACAGATTAAAATACATAAAAACAAAAACAATATAAAACAAATTAATAAAATTATTAAAACTAATTCTAATTAAAAGCTTGTGAGAACAGGAGAGTCTCGAGGGTCTTCCTGAAAACAAACAGAGAAGGAGATGCTCTTATTTCAGCAGGGAGCATATTCCAAAGTAGATGGTTTTCTTCACTGGTTTCCATGACCTGGATGTTGAGTGATGTGAATATAATCATGCCATAGATCTCAATAGCATCATTACACAGAACCAACATTAACCTGAAGTCCTGTTATTAAAACAACATTAAAATCTAATCATGCCTGGCTTCTCTGATGCTTGTTTGTGGTATTTGTTGCTAAGCTCCCTCTTGCTTGTTCCATTTCTGGACAGCTCTGGTGAAATCCTCAAGCTGCATCCTCCTGAAATGCTAGATCATTTGGCTATTTTGGAGCAATTCCGGCTGTGGTTGCCCACTTTAAAAGCATCAAGGAATCAAAATGTTACAGTGGCCTGATCCACACAATAGTTTTAATCTAGGTTTAATGTGGCTTACCAACATGAGTGTAATCGTGTGTGAACACACATGAAGGTGGGAATCTCAGTTTCATCTTGGACTATAAACCACCTTGGCGTGGATTCACACAATCACCCTAAGGTCAGTAACCCACGTGAAACCTAGATTTGAGTGACAGTATGAACCAGGTCACTGAGTCTTCAGCTTTATGTATGTATGCTATTTCTGGCAGGGCTGCTATGCCTTTAATAGCTACATGACAGCACAATCTCAAGCAATGCACCTTTTTTTTCCTTGCCAGCATGGGGATGCTGTGCGATGGAAATGCTGCATTTACTGAAAATCTCTGCCAGTTCTGAGGCTGTTCAAGATGCAGGGGGGCTGCTACAAAAGGAGTATTTTAACACTTTTACTACTGAGCTTATCCTTCCTTAGCAGACTTGGGGAAAATAAATTTGATCAGTTTAGGAATGGACTTGCTTGGAAAGGATTTTGCAATGGCTGCTGGCCAGCCATCCTTTTTATTAGGCAGGTTACTGGTTAATAATCCGAGATGTCTAAGTTAATGGTCATTGATCAGTAGATGTTTATTTATCTTTTAGCAACATTCCTAACCTGCTCTTCCTCTAAGGATCCTAGCATGGTGCACATGGTTGTGTTTATCTTCCCAGCAACCCTGTGAAGTACGTTCTGAACCCATCGTGAATATCCATTACAAACACAAAATCCATCCTTCCTAAACTTTATTTTATATTATTTTTACATTTATATCTCACTCTTCCTCCAAGGAGCCCAGAGCACTGTACATGATTATGTGGATCATCACAACAACCCTGTGAAGTAGGTTAGGCTGAGATATAAGTGACTGGCCCAAGTCACCCAGTGAGTTTCAGGGCTAAACAGGGATTTGAACTCAGGTCTGCCCAGTCCCAGACCAACAGTCGAACCACTACACCACACTAGCTCTCTCTTAATGGGCATCTCTGGGTATGGGATTGCTCTGAACTGTGGAAAGCTTTCAGAGCTTGCAGGAAGGGACTGTGCCAGATATTGCACGGGAATGGGAGTGGGTGCATGAGTGTGTATGGGGAAAACAGGAGTTCATAGTTTGGGGAAACAGATTGAAATGGAGGTAGAGAGGGAGCGGGTTCAGACATAATGAACATATGAAGAACCCTGCTGGATCAGCCCCAAGGCTGATCTAGTCAAGCATCCTGTTTCCCACAGTGGCCCACCAAATGCCCCTGAGAAGCCCAAAGGCAAGCGGTGAGGACATGACCTCTCTTCTCCTGCTGCTCCCTTGCAACTGGTATTTAGAGGCATCTAAATTTTCTTACCATTTTGAGGGAGAAAAATTTCTCTCCCTCACCTGATTGTGCAATAACCCACAATCCTGGAGCCCAGTGCCACACAGGCGCTCCTACAGTGGCTGACCAGAGAAGAGCAAGCTTGGCCCTCCTTTCCCAGTGTGGCAGGCTGAATTTGGGGTGGTGCCAAACTTAATGATCAGGGGAAGGGTAGTCTGTGGGAGGCACTGCTTGGAGGTGGTTCCGCTCCTACTTTGATGTCCATTTCCAAAAGGTGGTGCTGAGGGATGACTGCTCAACCCCTTGGCAGTTCTGCTTTGGGGTTCCACAGGGTTCCATTCGTTCCCCTATGCTGTTTAACATCTACATGAAACCACAGGGAGAGAGGTCATCTGGAGATCTGGCCTGAGGTGCCATCAGTATGCGGATGATACTCAGTTGTAAACAAGCGAGCTAGGCATTATAATTGGTCCATACAAGGACACAAGATTGAGCAGGTTAATTCTTTAAATATTTAGGAATTACGTTTCACTCTGTTGGTTCTAGAAATGCCCATTTTAAATTCCATCAGGCAGTCTGCTCAATCGGCTGTAAATCAAATCAAATCTTACCATTCTCCACATGGTGCTGCCTTTAAACCTGCTACATTGAGACTTTATACAGCTCAAGTATTGCCTTTGTTTTTATATGGAGCCCAACTGGGATCTGCAACTAATTTCACCCCACTTGAGGCTATGCAAACTAAGTTTATCAGATGCATTGTGCAGGGACCGTGTTGTGCTCATAATGCTGTCATTAGAAGAGAAGCTGGGTGTCACACCCTCAATCTCAGACAGCGAGGAGGAAGGGGAAGCTGTCAACTTTCCAGCCGATGCAGGAGTGTCTGAGGGGCAGAGCCCGGCTTTCAGTTTCCAAGAAACAGCTGTGGCAGATCCAGCTAATGATTCAGAGCAGGCACAACAACCTGAGACAGCAGAAATCGTGAAGTACCAATCCGAAGAGGAGCTATGCAATCAACCTCCACTGACTCCACAACAGCGGCATCCTATGAGATGCAGGACTCAACTAGAGACTATTAGGAGGAGCAAACGCCTCTTGCAGAGGGCTGATAAGCCTTCAATTTCCGTCAGCTGGGAGCTCTTGGCTTGCACTATAAATTACGTCACCAGCTTTCTATTCACTGCTGAAAAGCAACATTTGTTAACCTCCATGTCGACAGCGTGCAGCCAAGTCCGGTCAAGACGAACTTTCTGAGCCATACCCTGTTGCAGCAGCTCCGTTTTGTCCCGTGATCTTCCCTGGCAGTTGGCCAGACCCTGACATTGGGCTTATTAGGTTGGAATCCTTATACTGGTGTTGTATTTTTCGGTTCTGGTTAAAATTGGCTTTTGGACAGGTGGGTTAGCCTCTTTGGTTATGAGGGATAGTTTCAATTCAAGCTGGAAACCAGCTGTGTTGAGGAAGTTTTCTCTTTTTGGCCTTTCTGTAGATGATTTGCATACTCTAGGAATTGAGCAGAGCAGGAAGTTAGTTAAGCAACGTGTGCTCGATATAGAAATTCAACAAGAAGTTGCATGGATCAAGCATGGTTTATACTTAAGGAGTCAAGCTGCTAATTTTAAACATGCTAAGTATTTTGATGTGGTGCTTGTTCCTAAATTTAGACCAGCTCTCACTTTAGCGCAATTAAATGCTCTTCCCACAGCAATATTGGAAGGCAGATTTAAGGGAGTTCCGCTATCTTTACAACTTTGCCCATGTGGTAAAGGGGTTATAGAATCCACCTCACATGTTATCCTTCATTGTGATTTTTAGAGTGAATCCCATTTCAGACTTATATCTCCCATGTTAGATAATTTGCCTGGCCGGTCTGATGAATTTTATTTAAATTATTGTTTAACTAATGTGGACAATGATATTATTTCTGTCATGGCCAGATTCTGTTATATTACCTGTAAAATGCATACTGTTTTATTGTAAGTGTTTGCTGGTCAATGACCGAATAAACTTATCTTTCTTATCTATCTTCTTTCTTCTCAGTTGTATATCTCCATTTCATCAGACACAGGTGAGGCAGTGACCATCCTGAATCAGCGCCTGGATACAGTAATGGACAGGATGAGGGTACTTAGATCTAAAGCAGGCATTGGCAACCTTAGGCTTTCTAGCTGTGTTTGGACTACAACTTCTATCATCCCCAGCCACAACTGCTGCTGTTGCTGCTGAGAGTTGTCATCCAACAGCAGATGGAGAACCTCAGGTTGGTCACCCCTGAACTAAAGGGTCAATGAATTGCAGGGAAGACTAGTAGTAGCAGCAGTGTTTATACACCACTTTTCAACCAAAGTTCTCAAAACGCAAAAATAAATAATAAGAGATTAAGCCTAAAGGGCAAATGAGGAACAAAGGAAAGGAGCAACAAGCTTTACAAACAAAGAAGAGATGTAGTGGAGTTTGGATAAACGAGCACAAACGTCTTGGAGGACTGGCCTGATTATTGTTCTGATTTCCATCTAGTGCCCCAGATTTCCTCCTCTTTACTTCAGCTCCCTTTGCTATCCCTTCCTATATCAGCCTCAAAGAGTCTCATGCCTTTTCTGCGGATCCCCTTTCAAACAACGATGTGAGAAATCTCCTCATTTTGGCTTCTTTCCCTTCCTTTTCAGGCTGGACATCAAAGGCATTTTCTGCACCTACCTTCCTTCCTACATCATCTCCTCACCTCCTCTGTAGTGCTCTCTGCTCATTATCCTTACTATTTTAAAACTTCAGAGCATCATTTCCCCCCAATTTGAATGGAGTTAGGTGAAAATAACGAGATGCTCAGAAACACGTCACTGTGATGATAGGAAAGCTTATTTCATCAAAAGGCAGATCTATGGCTCATCCTATTGCACAGAGGGGCTACACCTTATGCATCACTGGTAAAATTGCATAACACATCACATTCCCTTTAATTACAATCATGCGGGATGTAAGAACAAGTCCCATATGTCTGTAGGTGGAGTATGAAAGTGCCCAATCAGAGAAACGGGGCAGGGTAGGAGAAACTCAGGTGAACTTCAGTGGGAAGTATGCTAGATCTAAAAATATGGTGCAAGGGAGTCTGAAAAATATAAATATAAACAAATAAGCTTGATCCGAATCTGAATCACCTTCCTGCATGTTGGGACTGGCCCCAGAGAGACATGGGAGGTTGCATGTTTGAAATCAAAATCTCCCTTCTATCTCTTTGTAAAGACTGGAACGACGTTGATAACTGGGAATGAGTTCAGAGGGCAACACAGATGGTGAAGGGTCTGGAAGGGATACCAATTCCCATATGGAATGGTTACAGGAGCTGGGTATGTTTAGCCTAGAAAAGAGAAAATGGAAGGGAGATGTGATGGCTTTATCTGAAGGGCAAATATCTGCAGGGCTATCACATAGAAAGAGTTCTCTCTTGCACCTGAGGGCAGGACAAGAAGAACCAGACAGTTGCCATCGGTGAAGGAATGAGGCCTCTTTTTGTGTTACAGATTTCTGTCTTGCATCTGTATTTGCTTCCTCCCTATGTTCTACGCTTTAAAAAAGCTGTTCAGGAGTCAAACTTCACAGCTCCTGTTCTATAGTTAGGTTGGATGAAGAGAAGAGTTATACTGTTTTGATTCAATTTGATCTGTTTTTTAAAACTGGAGGGAACTTGAGTTGTTTTGATTGGTTTGTCTAGAAAAATTGGAGAGGAAAAAGAGAATAAAAGGAAGCTTGCCTGCAGCAGAGGGTTAGAGAGCAAGTTCCAGTTGGAGTGGAAGCTGGAGTCTTGGGGAGCCAGAAGAGAAGAAGTACTGAAATTGGAGCTGAGGAATCACTGGGAAAGTTAAGCTGAAACTCTCTGGAGATGTGAATCACTCTCAAAGCAGGATTAGTCTTGAACTGAACCACCAGAAAAGGATAGAAAGGGCAAGACTCAAGGCTGAGAAAGCCAGGCTTACTGCAGAAGCTGACTAGAGATTATTATAGGAAGACTCCTGGTAAGGACTCTGAGTTAGAATACAGGATTAGGTGCAGGTTAATTTGGATGCATTTTTCTTGTATTTTATTTGTTCCTTATGCTCATTTGGCTGCTGTTTCTTTGTACTACAATTTCCAAAAGAACAATTGTTTAGAATTGAAATGTTTTACAGTAAAATGCCTCTCTTTTTGAATTTAGCAGACTATGGTCTCTGTCTGCTTTCTCCACCCCATGTTTAGAAGCCTTTCCACCTTACGTAGCTTTAAAGGAAGCAGAAATCTGGAAGGCTGTTTTAGTAGACACAGCCAGAGGGAATACAAAGGACTAATTGGTGGCAGTGGTGAAGCTTAAGATCACAGGGCTGGTTGACACCAGGCTGTGACAGCATCACAAGGAAACCGATTCAGGGTAGAAATTAGGAGGAATTTCCTAAGAGCTATTCAACCATGGAATAGTCAGTCTTTTGCAGTAGTGGGCTCTCCTTCACTATAAGTTTTCAAACAGAGGCCCAATTTGGATGTTCTAGGAAACCGGAGGTCTCTTCACTTCTGGTTTTCCAAGCCACATGCCCAGACTGGTGAAATCGAAGTTAAGGATGAAAAGGGACCTGTGATTTCTCTTCCCAAACTCCACTCTGAACAGAGTGGAGTGTTGCTGCCCTTACCTTCGGTTCTGTGAAACCCGCATTACATCTGCATGCAGGTCCTGCCGTTTTGGCCCCATGGAACTGGAGCTGAGGGAGGATGCTCCTCCTTCATTCCAGCCTGATTGGCTGTGCAGGCTGACCTTCTGTCAAGAAGGAAACCCACATAGCCAGCTCCCACACCTCTCTGCAGTCTCACTGACAGCAAAGAGACTGCTCTCCCAAATGTCCAAAAGCAGGAAAAGGAGGGGTGTGTGGAACCACAGCTCCATTGGATCTGCATTTCTGCTTTACATCTGAAGGTGGCCAGAGACTGGACATCCATTCCTGGGCTAGTGGGTAGGACTAGAAAATCTCCTAGGTTCCTTCCAACTCTAAAATGCCATAGATAAGCAAACCTTCTAGCCTACCTCCTGGAATACTTAATTTTGTTTTCAAAGTGTCTCTTTGGGAGATCAAATTTCCTTATATTCCAAAACTCCTACTTTGTCCTGCTGCTATTTATTCATTTAAATAGGAAGCTCCTTGGGTTTTATTAAAGTTCACATTATTAATAAGCCTTGTTTTATAGCTGTTTCCTGTGTAAATACAAAGCAATCGTATGCATGTTTAACGACCTTATTCCAGAAACAATTCCATTTTCTCCTTCTCCTTCCCCTCCCTTTTCTTTCCAACTCCACCCCATCCCCCACCCACACTCTCTACAGGATCCCCACTGAGAAAAACATCAAATCAACAGAACATAAAGGACTACTAGATAAAATACAACATGTTCTTCCCTCTTATAGCAAACATAATTGAATGGATTAAAATTTGGTGACTAAGTCTTGAAGTCTTTTTGCTGGTCTCTTATCACACACACTTCTCCTAATTCTTGGGGTGTCTGGCACAGGAGCTGTTAATGATTTGTTTTCTGGAACAGAGGATTGTCCATCAGTTTCATCAGCCTCACCCATGAGGTCAAAACTGGAGGCAAGATCAAATGCCTCTACTGTTCGTTTCTTGAGAGCAGACACCCTTCCTTCTTTCCTCATAATATGCATGCTTGAAAGTCTTTAACAAATCTCTATATCCTCAGGGTGAGATGTCACAGAAAGCCCTGCCAGTTGTTGCCATTGTGTAACTAGTTGGAGGACAGGAAAGAGAGGGTAGGTATAAATGGACTTCTAAATGGAGGGAAGTAAGAAGCGGGGTCCCCCAGGAATCTGTACTGGGACTGGTGCTTTTTAATTTATTCATAAATTACCTAAACATTGGGGTAAGCAGCAAGGTGGTCAATTTTGCAGTCAATTTTGTTGTCAATAATTTGACAACAAATTATTCAAGGTAGCAAAAGCCACAACTGATTGTGAAGGCCTCCAAAAGGATCTCCAAACTGGGGGAGTGGGCAACAAAATGGAAAATGCAGTTCAATGTTAGCAAGCATAAAGTGATGCATATTGGGACAAAAAACCCTCCAACTTAACATATATGCTGGTGGGGTCTGAGCTGTCAGTGACGGACCAGGAGAGGGATCTTGGAGTTGTGGTGGACAGCTAGTTGAAATTGTTAACACAATGTGTGGGAGCTGTGAAAAAGGCCAATTTCATGTTTGGAATAATTAGGAAGGGAATTAAAAATAAAACTGCTGATATCATAATACCCTTATACAAATCCATGCTGCAGCCACATTTGGAGTTCTGTGTACAGTTCTGGTCACCATACATCAAAAAGGACATTATAGAACTGGAGAAGGTGCAGAAGAGGGCCTAGAGCACTTTCCTTAAGCATTAAGGCTGCAACACCCGTGGCTTTTTAGTTTAGAAAAAATATGACTGAGGGGAAATATGATAGATGTCTATAAAAATATGCATGGTGCAGAGACAGTGGACAGAGTTAAATTGTTCTCCCTTTCTTACAACACTAGAACCAGGGGTCACCCCATGAAATTGATTGCCAGGAAATTTAGGACCAACCAACGGAGGTACTTTTTCACATAACACATAATCAACTTGTGGAATTCTCGGCCACAAGACTTGGTGACAGCCAACAACCTGGATGGCTTTAAGAGGGGTTTGGATAGCTTCATGGAGGAGAGGTCTATCAACGGCTACTAGTCAGAGGGCTATAGGCCACCTCAAGCCCAAGAGGCAAAAGGCCTCTAAATACTAGTTGCAGGGGAGCAACAGGAGGAGAGAGGGCATGCCCTCAGTTCCTGCCTGTGGGCTTCCCAGGGGCATATGGTGCACCATTGTGTGTTGGACTAGATAGTAGGGATGTGCACGGAATACTTGGGCAACATCCCAGGGATTGGAGAAGGGTGCCTTTAAAAGGAGGCAGGCATCGATGCCATTTGTGTGTTGATGCCATGCAAGAGCTGCTGGGAGCAGCATCCTGTTGGCACAGCACTTTAAAGGACCCAGTGGCTCTGCTTAGAATAGCACCACATTGGGAAGGGGTGACGAAGGCTTGAGGGAGGAGCAGGTAAGACCTGCCTCCCTCCTTTTAAAGGCAGCTCTCACCCTGTGCCAAAATGTTTCATCACAACAGTCACCAAAAAATATTACACACACAGAAACAGCTGCCGCTGTCTATCTCCCACAACACTATCTCACAAACAAAACGAATAACAGCTCAAGGAAGGAAGGCACCCAAATTCTGCCTTTGCTAATCTGGGATCCAGCAAAACCAGATAGTCAAAGCAGTAACAGCTCACCATATTATACTTGGTGCTGAGAAACCCACAAAATCAAACCTTCCTTCTTCCTCTCCTGATGTATCCTCTTCAAGGATATGAAAGAAATGGGCAAGTGGGTGATTTTTTTTTACAAATTTCCAACCTTTTCCCAAACCCTGATAGGATTCTATGGGGGTTTGGGGAAAAGATTAACAATGTGTGCATGTATGGTTGAAGAAGTTCAGGTACCTTGTTTGTACATGGCCATCCATTATTTATGTAATCAGGAAGCACTTGATCAGCACTGAGGGCCACTTTCCATTCAGAAGATGTGATCACTCAGTTGATGGAGCTATTTGCTCAATTACTACTCCTTAATCTTCTATTTCTGGGATCTCCTCTTGGCCTGGAAGTTGAGAATTCAGATAAACAATGAGGTGGTTCCGACGATCAGTGGGAGCCGCCTGGGGAGGGTTGGCGAGGAGAGTGGGCTTAGCTCGCTCTCCCTGCACATGAGCAGGCAGTCTGCTCCAGGTGGCTGAAGTGGCTGCCCACATGACTGCCGGCTCTGTCACGGAGCTGTCAGGGGCTGGGAGGATCGGGGGCCGCACAGCCCCTGGAAGCTCCAGCATGCCCTGCGTGAATGCACAGGTCATGCTGGAGAGACCCCCTGAGCTGGGAGGCTGCTATTCAGCCTCCCAGTCAGAGACCTACTCGTGAGTTGCTGCAGTGCAGAGCCACGCTGCGGCAACTCATGATCAGAAAAACTGGGTTTGCATTGTGCTTGCTCTGCAAACCCGGTTTAAGGGTAGGGCTACTTAAGCGGGTGACCCACTTAAGAATCACTGGGTTTGCAGCCGAGCCCTGTGGTTCTAACGACAGGAGGAAATCGGGCTAGCCTCCGCTAGCCCGTTTTCCTCCCATCGTGTGAATAGCCTCAATCTGTAGTTGTATGCAGAATACCTGGCAGATATTCCAGCTGGAATTTGAAGCCTATAATTCTGGTGATCCATTTGACTATTCTTGGGGTTGCTTGACTTCATCCCCGAGTATTAAATAAAGCAGAAAAGAGTTTATGGTCTGACCGTAAAGTTGACTTCATGCCCCACAAGTAAACCCTGAAGATTTAAAACTACTTCCAGGCTGAAGCCATGCAGCGTCCCTGCCAGAAGTGATTTGGGGCTGACCAGAAGTGGTGTTAAGTTGCTTCATAGCAGCCCTGTCACATGACACTGCCAAACATTCTTTTAAGCTGTGTAGCAGCCCAAGTGGTGGACACATCAGCTATCCACCCTAGGCATTTTCAAACACTTTCCCTAAATGAGGCATGATTGGCTAGTAGCCTTATCAATAGTATTGCTTTAAAATTAGCCACAATATTTGGGAAGGGGCACAATCTAGACCCATGCAGCTGCTTGCACATGGAGGGTTCAGCCTGTTCCCATTATCTTGCCTTTCCTTGGCACACATGCACAGGTGTGCACACAGTGTACAACTACGGGACATAGGTGAAGGATAAGTAACGTGCACCTGAATAAAAAGGGTGTGCTGGACAGTGATTTATGATAACGGTCTGGCTATCCATATAGGCGGAATGTGGGAAACTGCTACTACTACTACTTATATACTGCGTTGACAAAGAAAACTTCTCAAAATGGTATAATAATAATAATATAGGCGTTCCCTGACCCCCAAAGACTCACAGTTTAAGAAGAAACATAAGGAAGATGCCAGAAACAGCTACTGGGGGGATGCTGTGCTAGGGATGAAAAGGTCCTGCCACTCTCCCCCTGTTAAATATAAGAGAATTGCTAGTCTGAAAAGAGGCCTTTTTGCCCAATTAGCAGGGAAGAAGGGAACAGAACACTGTAGACATTTATGGCAGTTCCTCTGTGCTGCTTAGGCAGCTGCACTCAAAACGATGGACTCCGTTTTTAGAACGAATCCATCAGGGTTGGATTTCAAATGGACCGTTAAAAAGACAATAAGGGTTTTTACACACACAACCTAACCCAGGCTAGGGCAGCCTAGCCTTGGTTAGGCTGCACATATGAAGTGCCATGAATGAGATCGCTTCAGGCTCTGTCCCCATGCCAAGCCCCACATTTTAATCATCTGGGAGATCGCCGCCATGTTAAAAGCCTTCCAACTGGCCCACCAACGTTTCCAGCAGCAAGGTGGGGTGTGTTTGGCCAATCTGAGCGTGGCGGCTGCTCTAACTAGAGCATCCTCTGCACTTCTCCTCTGGGGCACACTGGGATGCAGAAATGGGGGGGGTTTCTCCCACTCCATGTCTCCCTCCACCACACCACTTCTCATGTGGGTGCATGGTACAGCTGAGGGGAGGACAGTGGCAGCTTGTCGGCTGCGGAAGGCAAGCAAGCTCCTCCCTCCCTCCCCAGCTAGTTTGTGAGAAAGACCTCTGCATACTTTTTTGGTATTATTATTGTTTACACAATCAGACAGGCGTTATTGACTGGTTTGTTTTATCCAGAAATCAAGTCCTTCCCAAGGACCTGGGATGGCTGAATTTTGTTGTCAATGTTGTTGCTGTTGTTATAGATATCGTCGCAGAATATAGGCCGTTCCCAGTAAAGTTGCTTTTTGTAATTGGCCAATGGTGATTTCTGTGGCCCCTATGGTGTTGAGGTGCTCTTCAAGTTGTTTTCGAATTGCACCTAGTATTTATAAGATGATGTATAGGTGGTATTTGACACCGAAAAAATTAGCATTAATGTATAAAAATGTTTCAAACAGATGTTGGAAATGTGGACAATGTGAAGGAACTTTTTTTCATATGTGGTGGTCATGCGGGAAGGCAAAGGCTTTTGGGGATATGATATATAATGAGCTGAAGAAAATTTAGAAAATGACATTTCCTAAGAGGCTAGAATCCTTCCTGCTCAGAATAACTCAAGGAGAGTTCTCTAGAAGAAATTTAACATTTTTAATGTATGCAACCACAGCGGCTAGAATAGTATATGCGCAGAAATGGAAAGACGATAAAATGCCCCAGGGGTGTAACAAGGCTGGAGTGGGCCCAGAGACAAAATTTTAAAATGGGCCCCTCGCTGATGTGCACACACACTTCACAATATATAGTCATGTGACTTGCCTCATGTGACTTGCCTCTGGGGGGGCCCCTCGAGGCGTGGGGGCCCCCAGACAGCCACCTCCCCTTGCCTAATGGTAGTTACGCCCCTGAAATGCCCTCAAAAGAAGACGTATTGATAAAAAATTTGGAATAGGCTGAGATGGCAAAACTTATAGCACTTATAAAGGATGAAAATTTGGAATGTTTCAAATAAGATTGGGAGCCATTCTTACTTTACTTAAAGAACTATTGTTCTAATATGGACCTTTCAGCAGGGTTTGAAATATAGTAATAACAGCAGGTTGGGTTGGGTAAAACCGAGTAGCAATGTGGAGTATGTATGTTTTGAATTATTATAGCAATGGTTTATATGTATAGTTAACATGAACCGTGCAGACAGGTAAGCAGGAAATCAATATTTACTTAATCAAATAAATGAATGTAGTTGGATTGTAAAGCTATTGTAAAAGACAATAAAATTTTAAAATGCAAAAAAAAAAAAAAAAGGAATTGCACCTAGTATTGTTGTTATTTATTTATTTATTTAATTTCTATACTGCCCTTCCAAAAATGGCTCAGGGAGGTTTACACAGAGAAATAATAAATAAATAATAAGATGGCTCCCTGTCCCCAAAGGGCTCACAATCGAAAAGAAACTTAAGATGGACACCAGCAACAGTCACTGGAGGTACTGTGCTGGGGGTGGATAGGGCCAGTTACTTTCCCCCTGCTAAAGAAAGGGAATCACCACATTAAAAGGTGCCTCTTTGCCAAGTTAGCAGGGGGGAGTTATTTAGGTTGCAAAACTTGCAGTAAACTAGGAACTTAAGACTGCAGGTGGGCAACACATACTGTTTGTTTGTTTGATTGATTCCATTTATATACCACCCTTCCAAAATAAGGCTCAGAGCGGATTACATCAAAATAAAAACAATTAAAATCAATTAACAGTTAAAATCAAAACTATAAAAACAACATAAAACTAATTAACAGTTAAAACATTTACAACATTTAAATAGTTGGAAACTCTGGAGAACCAGGTCGAACACTTAGGCAGTTAGAAACAATATACAACAAATTAAAAACCTTGGAAGGCCAAACAGATTGCTTTTAAGGTCTCTCCTGAAGGCCAGCAATGAACTCAAACTATGGATTTCTGCCAAGAGTGCACTCCATAGCCCAGGAGCAGCTACAGAAAAGGCCCGCCTCTGAGTTGCTACCAGATGAACTAGTGGTAACTGGAGACGGACCTCCTCGGATGACCTTAGCGTGTGATGGGGATCATGTAGAAGGATACTAAGCATATTCACACATGCAGCCTAACCCAGGCCTGGGTTAGGTTGCTCATTTGAAGCACCAGAAGTGAGGTCGCTCCTGGCACTACCCCCGTGCCAAGCCCTAGTTTTTGACTTGGCGTGTGGCTGGTTTTAACCTGCAATTGTCTGGGCGATCACTGCTGGGTTAAATAGCTTCCCACCTGGAAGCAAGCCAGGGGAAGAAGTGTCTGTGCTCCCAGGGAATCCTGCCTCTGTTCATCTGTAGGCGAAAGCAGCTGAGCTCCTGCCTCTCCCCGCATCCTAGCCCTGGGGAGCATGTGGCTGAGGTTGTGTGCACTACCTCACTGAATGTTTCTTCATCCCCACCTCCTCAAAAAAATCCCCACATTGGGGAGCGGAAGAACTAGGTTAGAATCTTGCTTTCTGTCAGCTCCCTTTCCATCTGCAGGGCATGTATGGAGAAGCATTTCATCATGCCTGTATCTCGTTACCAACAAGTTAGATCTGATGGTTCTCAGGACCCTGACTTTAGCGTGGTAACTTACCTGCAAAGCATCTTCTCGGGTTTTTAGCCCTGCAGCAATGGAGACGAGAGAAGACATGTGCAATACCACACCGAGGCACTAGGGAATGCTACAATGCAATGCATGCATGGTACGTCTATATACTGGCGGTGTCCTTTCAAATGCAAAGTCCAGAGTGTAGCTTTGTTCTACTACTTCAGTGTCACATCAAAAAAAAAACCTAGATAAATGAGCTGAGATGCACACAGACCTCTTCCAGCATTACAATGCCAAAATTTCCAGAGCCTGAAGCCCTCACACCTCCACACTAAAGCTGTACCATGCTTTAGTGCTATTACTCCTCAGCATTGCATAATCCAGGACACATTCTGTTGATGAAACCTATCTGCATCCATCGTGAAAACCCATTACAAGTGCAAAATCCATCTTAGCTACCTAATACTATTACAAAAATAGTAGGGAGAGCAGGTCTTGTGGTAGCAAGCATGAATTGTCCCCTTTGCTAAGCAGGGTCCATTCTGATCTGAATTTAAATGGGAGATGACCTGTGTGAGCACTGTAAGATGTTCCCTTTAGGGGATGGGGCCACTCTGGAAAAGCACCTGCATACTTGTATGCAGAAGGTTCCAAGTTCCCTCCCTGGCATCTCTAGATAGGGCTGGGAGAGATTCCTGCCTGCAACCTTGGAGAAGCCAGTCTGTGTACGTAAACAACACTGAGCTAGATGGACAAATTGTCTGATTCAGTATAGGGCAGCTTCCCATGTTCCTAAAAAGTATCTCCCTTACCTCAATGCATTTTTCATGTAGCCAAACATTACAAAGATGCGACCATGCAGGGAGTTCATGGAGCTGAGTGGATCCTCAAATTTGCTTAGTCTCTTGTGCTCTTTGTCTGCGTTATGTGCACGACAAGGATCACAAACAGCATGGCAATGTCCCTGCAGCATAGATGGTTTCACAGCAGGAAGTGTGCCACAGGGTATGCAAATGCACTTTTGTTGCACCAATACAACGCTAATCTGGAATGCAAGCTCGGGACATAGCAAAGCTAGTCAGCACAACATCCTTGCATCAATGCAGCATTAGTCTGGATGTCAGCTAGCATTTGCAAGAACATGATTGATTGATTAAGCGCCGTCAAGTCGGTGTTGACTCTTAGCGACCACAGCAATAGATTCTCTCCAGGATGATCTGTCTTCAACTTGGCCTTTAAGGTCTCTCAGTGGTGCATTCACTGCTTTCATAATTGAATCCATCCACCTTGCTGCTGGTTGTACTTTTCTTCTCTTTCCTTCAACTTTTCCCAGCATTGTGGATTTCCCAAGGGAGCTGGGCCTTCACATAATGTATCCGAAGTATGATAGTTTGAGCCTGGCCATTTGTGCCTCGAGTGAAAACTCTGGATTGATTTGTTCTCTGATCCATTTGTTTGTTTTCCTGGCTGTCCATGGTATCCTCAAAAGTGTGCAAGAACATATTCTCACATAAAAATGGTGCCCATGCAATGCTGACCACCGGGAGGCAACACAGCTGCTGATACTCCTGCAAAAGTGGCAGCAAAACTCAAGCTGAGTTTCACATTTCACTTGAAAATTTTCAGCACAGTCACAAATGCTACAGCTCTCTCTGCTATAGATTCCTCCATTCTGGGTTGCACAAATCCCTTAGCTCCACCAAGGAGCTGTATATTCCTTGCCTTGTTTCCCTGCTGTTCAAAAAAGAGCCTCAAAAGTTAGACCTTGGATCACAGAGATCAAAGAATTGAGATTCCTCATCAGGAATCTCAGCAGGGCTGCCTCTCTTTCCCCCTCACAGTGCACAGTACGCCATTTGCAAGCCAAATGGAGCTCTATTAGAGCTCTCTAACTCCATTTACATGACAGCAGCCATATAAAAGTATGTTTAGGGTTGTCACCTGGTTAAAGAAATAGTAATCAGCTAATGGTATGAATTTTATATTATTTGTTGGGGGATTTTTATCCTGCCTTTCACCCAGAGAGTGCCCAATGTGCCTTATAATTACAATAAAAATACAATTAAGCCAGACAATCAGCTATAAAGCATAATGAGTCCTCCTGACTCCTGGTTGGTCTTCCTCTCCTCTCAGGATAGGCCTTATGGGCAGGCAAGATGGGCTGCTAAACTGGAACATAGGAAGCTGCCATATACCGAGTCAGACCATTGATCCATTGGGCTCAATTTTGTCTACACAGACTGGCACCAGCTTCTCCAAGGTTGCAGGCAGGAATCTCTCACAGCCAGGGAGAGAGAATGTTTCCTTTTTGGAGAAGCCAGGGAGGGAATTTGGAATTTTCTACCCTTCTCAGAGTGGCTCTATCCCTTAAGGGGAATATCTTACAGTCAGGTGCGTAACTATTATAGGGCAAGGGGATACATTTGTCTGTGGGCCCACTGCCTGGGGGTGGGGCAGAGGCAAGTCACATGACTGACTCCCCCAGCTGCATACCCACCTGGGCTTCCTTCAGTTGTATTCTCCGGGCCCACTCCAACCTTGCTATGCCCCTGCTTACAGTGCTCACACATCAAGTCTCCCATTCATATGCAACCAGGGTAGACCCTGCTTAGCAAAGGGGACAACTCATGTTTGCTACCATAAGACCAGCTCTTGTGGTCTTCTTGCCCAGGGCACCTACGTGAAGGGGCTGAGCTTGGTGGTTTGCTGCTTGGTGAGTGTACTGGCTGAAGTGAGCACTTCTTGCTGAGGGTGCTATGCATCCCGGGGTTGAGCTTGTCTCATTGTCACAATGGCAATAGAGCAGCGGGGCTAGGTGGTGGAATGTATCTCCTGTTCCTCTGATCTCAGGGCAGCAGTTGGCTGTCTCTGTTGTGTTGCCATTCCTCTGGGCATGGGGAAGGTGGGCCAGGCCTCCTGCCCACCTTGGAAATGGCCACTTAGGTGGGCCAGTGCCAGGCACTCCTAGGGGCTGGGTCAAAGTACTTGGGCCAAGTTGTCCTGTTGACTCCTCTTAGCTCCAGATTGTTCTCCTCTGCAGGGGCAACAATAGAGGAGCAGGAGCTAGCTGGCAGAAATATTCCCCAGCCCCACTGTCCTTAGGGCTAGGGAGGGCAACATTGGGAGCTGCTTCAGACTGAGTCAGACTTTCAGTTCATCTAGCTCACTCCTTTCTACACTGACTAGCAGCAACTCATCACCAGCAACCCAACCCTACCTGGAGATGCCAGAGATTGAAACCGGAGCCTTCAGTTTGCGAAACCTTCTACAAAGTGGCGCAGGTCAAGGTTGGAGTAGGCAGAGAAACTGAGGGAAGTGCAAGCATATGATCAGATAGAGCTGCCCCGAAAGCTTTCAGGACCTTGGAGAGCAATGGATGGAATCTGCTTCCAGAAGAACTGATGACAGTAGAACAAGGAAGAATGTTTCAGAAATACAGGGACAAAAGTAAAGGTGGGTCCCTTCTTTCTTCTGAAGGGGAGAGCAAAGAGGAAGCTGTCACGCAGCTGGCAGCCCTTCCCTCAGTCAACCCAGGGACAAATTGTACAATTGTAGCTATGCTGCTGAGGCCTGTCTGAATCCCCCAGCTTTGGAAATGGCTGCTGGAAATGGAAATGGAAATGGAGTTCTGAAGCAATAAGCATAGATTTTTAGACAATGACGTATCATGTGTTATCACTGGCACAATCTTAAAAAAAACATTCCTACCCATGCATGACAGAAGGAGGAGTGCAGCTTTTGAGTTAGTGCTTGCCATCTGCAGCTTGTCTATGTACTTGCATTTAAAACTGTAACTTGCGGGGGGTGGATCTGCTGCCTGATTAATCTAATTATTTGTTAAATGTTGCAAGCCTGATGATTTCTAAAGCACCTTCAATCCAAAACACCGAATGAAAGGCATAGCCAACCAGGCCCTATCTAAAGGGTTACAGTCTACTAGACTTCACATTCGCTCTTTCAGATCCAAAGCTCTGCTCTGGGAAGAGCGGGAGCAGCTTCAGGAGGTGAGAAAGCTTTTCTAAACAGTCAGGTAATGACAAAGAGGTCAAATTTCTAGATATGCTGAATGATTGTGCCCTAGAACAGTTGGCCTTGTAACCAACTAGAGAGAAGGTGACCTTGGACTTAATCCTGAGTGGCACCCAGGATCTGGTGCGAGATGTCAGTGTCATCAACCCTTTAGGGAACAGTGACCATAGTGCCATTAAATTCAGCATACATGCGGGGAGAGAATCACCAAGGAAGTCTAACACAGACACTTTGAATTTCAAAAGAGGAAACTTCACCAAAATGAGGAGTATGGTGAAAAGAAAGCTGAAAGAGAAAATCAGGAGAGTCACTGCGCTCCAGAATGCATGGAGGTTATTCAAAACCACAATTCTAGAAGCCCAGTTAGGTTGTATACCCAAAAGAAGGAAAGGTGCCAATAAGCCCAGAAGGATGCCAGCATGGCTAACAGGTACCGTCAAGGAAGCCATAAAAGGGAAGAAGACTTCCTTCCAAAATTGGAAGGCCTGCCCAAATGAAGAGAACAGAAAGAAACATAAACTCTGGCAAGAAAAATGCAAGGTGACAATAAGGGAGGCAAAAAGTGAGTCTGAGGAACATGTAGCTAAAAGCATCAAGAGGAACAACAAAAAACTTCTTTAAATACATCAGATGCAGGAAACCTGCTGGGGAGGCAGTTGGACCATTAGACAATGAGGGAATGAAAGGGGTTATTTAGGAAGATATGGAGGTTGCAGAGAAGCTAAATGAGTTCTTTACATCCATCTTCACGGCAGGGGATACTGAGCATATACCTATTCCTGAACCAGGCTTTTTAGGGATGGAGGCTAAAGAATTGAGTCAGATAGAAGTGACAAGAGATGATGTTCTAAACTATCTGGAAAAACTGGAAACTAGGAAATCTCCAGGGCCAGATGGCATCTATCCAAGAGCCCTCAAAGAATTCTTTTGGAGTTCTTTGAAAATGTCAACAAGTGTGTGGATCAAGCTGATCCAGTTGACATAGTATACTTGGACTTCTAAAAAGCTTTTGACAACGTTTCTCATCAAAGACTCCTGAGAAAACTTAGTAGTCATGGGATAAGGGGACAAGTACATGTGTGGATTGCTAACTGGTTGAAAGACAGGAAACAGTGGGTAGGTATAAATGGAGAATTTTCAGAATGGAGAGAAGTAAGAAGTGGGGTCCCCCAGGGAGCTGTACTGGGACTGGTGCTATTTAATGTATTCATAAATGATCTAGAAGCACAGGTAAGGAGCGAGGTGGCCAAATTCGCAGATGATACCAAACTCTTTTGGGTAGTGAAATCCAAAATGGATTGTGAGAAGCTCCAAAAGGATCTCTCCAAACTGGGGATGTAGGCGACAAAGTGGCAAATAGGATTCAATGCTGGCAAGTGTAAAGTGATGCACATTGGGACAAAAAAACCCAATTTCAAGTATACCCTGATGGGATCTGAGCTGTCGATGACTGACCAGGAGTGGGATCTTGGTGTCTTGGTGGACAGCTTGATGAAAGTTTTGACTCAATGTGCAGCAGCTGTGAAAAAGGCCAATTCCATGCTAAGGATCATTAGGAAGGAGACTGAAAATAAAACTGCAAATATTATAATGCCCTTATACAAAACTATGGTGCGGCCACACCTGGAGTACTGCGTACAATTCTGGTCACTTCATCTAAAAAAGGACATTATAGAACTGAAACAGGTGCAGAAGAGGGCAACCTAGATGATCAGGAGCCTAGAGCACTTTCCTTATGAGGCAAGGCTACAACATCTGGGGCTATTTAGTTTAGAAAAAAGACAATTGCAGTGAGACATGTCAGAGGTCTATACAATCATTCATGGTGTGGAGAAAGTGGATAGAGAGGAATTCTTCTCTCTCTCACATAACACTAGAACCAGGGATCATCCCATGAAATTGATTACCAGGAAATTTAGAACCAGAAAATAGCAGTACTTTTTCACACAACGCATAATCAACTTGTGGAATTCTCTGCTACAAGATGTGGTGACAGCCAACAACCTGGATAGCTTTAAGAGGGGTTTGGATAACTTCATGGAAGAGAGACTATCAATGGCTACTAGTCGGAGGGCCACCTCCAGCCTCAAAGGCAAGATGCCTCTGAGTACCAGTTGGAGGAGAGTAACAGCAGGAGAGAGGGCATGCCCTCAACTTCTGCCTGTAGGCTTCCAGCAGCAGCTGGTGGGCCACTGTGTGAAACAGGATGCTGGACTAGATGGGCCTTGGGCCTGATCCAGCAGGGCTGTTCTTATGTTCTTAAAGCAAACAGAATCCCTGTTTAGACATTATTGTGTATGAGTGTAATGAGTGCAAAGATATCTTTACACTCATTGGTGTGAATAGCTATCTGAATTCATATTAAAACTGAACCTGTTCATTAGTCAATTACACAGATAGGAGATGGACTGTGGAATCTGTGTTCAGCATCATGTCTGAATAATTGTAATTGAGTGCAGATCTTTACCTGTGTACACTGAACTGGTACATGTGTTGTATGAGTGTTGAACATAATGAGAGCTGATCTTGTGGTAGCAAGCATTAATTGTCCCCTTTGCAAAGCAGGTTCCACCCTCATTAGTATTTGAATGCGAGACAACATGTGTGAGTATTGTAAGTTATTCCCCTTAGGGTATGGGGCCACTCTGGGAAGAGCATCTGAGGCTAGTTCCCTCCCTGGCATCTCCAAGACAGGGTTGAGAGAGACACCTGCCTGCAGCCTTAGAGACGCTGCTGCCAGTCTGTGTAAACAATACTGAGCAAGTTGGTCCATGGTCTGACTCAGTTGGGCAGCTTCCTATGTTCCTATAATGTTCACTGTAGTGAGGAGTTTTTGAAATACTGGTTCAAATCTCTGCTCTTCTACCAGTTCAGCTGAAGTGTTATTACCAATTTGCAGGCAGAAAAGCTGTGGGGAGGTTATTTAGGCATTTGAGGGAGACAGCAAAGTGGGAAAAGCTAACAGTGGAAATGCTGTCAGCAGTGATGGTGCTCTCAGGATCCTTCCTCAGTGGCTTCCATCCTCCCCACCCACACTCAAGAGTCTCCAGAATGAGGGGAAGAAGTATTGCCCTCACTCATTGGCTTCATGTTGTCATAGAACTATCAGAGTGAAGTCAAAGGTTTCTGCCTCATTAGTGACTCATGAGGAGGTGGAGAGGAAGTAGCTGGCAGCCAATGGGAACCCTGGGAAAGCCATCCTGTCAGGACCATGAAACAGGCATCAAAAAAGCAAGGAGCCAGAGGGCAGTTTGAGGCAACTTTGCCTTTCCCAAACTTTGAATTGAAGACATACAATGATCAGCTTTCATCTCAACCATATATTTTGTAGTAGTCAATTCCATGCTGTTGCTGATGCGGGAATAGACATTTCTCAATTTTTGATTAATTTTTTGCTTTCCCCCCTTTGTTTTTTACAAGGAGATGTTAGGTTCCAGCCTGCCAGACTGACATTCAAGTGCCTCTTTTCCATAGCTAGCCCAGTTGAGTCCCCTGTCTTTCTGAAGCATTCTTCATGCAGTGCTCAAATGAAGATTCCTTGTTCTATTGTCATCAGTTCTTCTGAAAGCATCTTCCATCCATTGCTCTCCAAGGTCCTGAAAGCTTTTGGAGAAGCTTTATGATATGTGTGCACTTCCCTCAGTTTCTCTGCGTAAAGGACACAATTTCTTTGCCAGGCCCCAGACTTCTTTCTTTGTTTTGCAGTATCTCATACCATGCTAGTCTTAGATCTGTTCCCAGCCGAAACGAAAAGTCAAAAAGTCTCCCCACCATCCCAGCTCATTTTTATTTACTGACATACAAGATGTTGGTGAAATTGCTTCCCCTCTGGAAAAAAAGAATGATTGATAACATTTATCTTTAAAAACCATTGAGTGATGTTTGTGCAGAGAAGGATCAGGTCACAGTTTGAGGTTTTCCTCCCTATTACTCTGCCATTGCCCCTTCTTCCACCTCATGATATCTCACCACATTTCAAAAATAATGGAGTCAAATTTCCAGTTTTCTCCAATCTGCAATATTAAAGCGCAGTTGGAACTCAACAGTTTAGATATTCCAAGCTGGTCAATGCATGCTCCAAAGCTGATTGCTTGAACCTCTTCCTGTTAAATAAAACTGCCCTGATTGATGAAATTGACTTGAACTTTTAAAATGGGAATGTATTTGCACAACTGATTGTCCAAGAGCCAAGTACAAAAGCTGGGCATAAGGATCCTTTTAAAAAAATAAATAAATCATGGCTTAAATGCTTTTGAGAACAGGGGCAATATCTTTATGTGGCAAGCTGAGATGGTGACCTCAGGCAGAGGTAGGGTTTCCAACATTCCATTGCCTGAATAAGGAACACAAAGGGGTGGTTGTGGGGGCAGGGTCATCTGGGGGTAGGGTCATCCCATGGCTAATCAGAAGCAATTCATTTATAACAACAAAACAGCACATGCCCCATGATTTCACAAAGCTTCTTTTTCACACAGATGATCGCACTCAGACATGTCAGGTGAAAAATTAAAAAAATTAAGAGAACCCCCCAGGTTTACACACACAAACACACACACCTACCTCCATCTTGCCATGGCTGTAACCCAATGAAAGACTGCTTGATCTGCCAGAAATGATGAGTCAGCGGGAGTCTGTGGGACTATTTACATTTGACAAGTAAACAATGTTGATTGATTAATTGATTATGTGCCATCAAGTCAGTGTCGACTCTTAGCGACCACATAGATAGTTTCTCTCCAGGATGATCAACTTGGTCTTTAAGGTCTCTCAGTGGTTCATTCACTGCTGTCGTAATTGAGTCCATCCACCTTGCTGCTGGTCATCCTCTTCTTCTCTTTCCTTCAACTTTTCCCAGCATTATGGACTTTTCAAGGGAGCTAGGATTTTGCTTAATGTGTTCAAAGTATGACAGTTTGAACCTGGTCATTTGTGCCTTGAGTGAAAACTCTGGATTGATTTGTTCTCTGATCCATTTGTTTGTTTTCCTGGCTGCCCGTGGTATCCTCTTCTTCAGCATCAAAGTTCAAAAGCACCAATGTTTTTCCTATCTTGCTTCTTAAAAGTCCAACTTTTCCATCCATATAGTGTCATGGGGAAAACTATTGTCCAAATGATTCTAATCTTTGTAGGTGTAGACACATCATGGCATCTAAAAATCCTTTCCAAGGCCTTCATTGCAACCCTACCAAGTGCTAGTCTGCGGCGTATTTCTTGACTGCCGGATCCTTTACTGTTTATGGTCGATCCTAAAAGGCATAAGCTATCCACCACTTCAATGTCTTCATTATCAACTCTGAGGCTGGTTGTTGTACCCGTTGTCATTAGTTTAGTCTTCTTTACATTTAGTCATAGTCTCATTCTTTCACTGTGCTCCTTTAGTTTGATTCTAGAGCTTGCAGATCATCTGCATTCTCAGCTATCAGAGTGGTGTCATCTGCGTAGCACAGGTTATTGATGCTTCTTCCTCCAACTTTAATACCATGCTCATCTTCTTCCAAGCCAGGAAATGATTAGCAAGGTCAATTGCTCCTGTAAGTCTGCAGAGTGATTAGGGCTTGTTTTGTTAACATTGTTATTTCTTTCACATTATAATATGGACTTCAGCCCCAGACTTCAAAGGGCTCAGTGCAAATGCATTGAGGAATGAGGGAGATCCCCGGGCTCTGCAAATAATATGGGGAAAACAGCATCTCATAAGGGACAAGTGTTTTTTTGCTTCAGATATGTGACTTCCTGTATAATACAGGCCTGTTGGCAAGACTAGGTGTTGGAGGATTATTGGGCCACCACCAGGGTGGCAAAATGCCATTGGAATAGCTCTTTGTGAGCAAGGAGGCTGCTGCTAAATTTGCAAGGAGCACTGCTTCATATACTCCTGGCAAAACAGTCAAGAAGCATGAAGAGAGCAGAGAAGGCTGCTGGCAACCTTCCCTCTTCCCCACCCACCCCACTTTAAAAATCCTTCAACACTAGTGGTCATCATCACTAGTATTATGACAGCCGTATTGTCATTGTATTATACCAGAAGTTGGGAGTTCTTCTACTTCTTGTAGTTATGACAGAAGTAAAACATTTCTGCTCTCTCCGTGCCCAAGAAACTGTCATATTATTGATCTCATGGGTTTCAAATAGCTGGGCCAGGCAGAAGGACAGGCAGGAGTCTGGCTGGTGATGGAAATGGCTACCACTCTGTAGTGACCATGACTCCATCTTGTTGTGACAGCAAATTATGAAAGGTAATTATGCACGGTATAAAGGAGTGAATCTCCTGCCAATCAAGTTTATGGGCGGGGGTGGTCTGCAGTTCTGGTATTAGAGAAAAGAGATGAAAGGTTTCTATTCACTTTCTCCAGCCACCATTGGATAGACCTCCCACAAGTACCCCTTCAGTATTTTTGAATGAACGAAATAGTTGTAAATGTTGTAATTGTTTCTCATAAGGAAGGGCTTAAAGCCTTGATCATGTCTATTCAGGGAGGCTGTATCTGAGGATGGGGCCACAGCTAGAGGATAGGACCATAGTTCAATGGTAGAACATTTTCTTTGCATGTAGAAGGTCCCAGGTTCAATCCCTGGCCTCTCTAGATAGGACTGGGAATGACTCCAGTCTGAAACCCCAAAGAGCAGCTGCCAATGAATACTGAGTTAGATGGGCCAATGGTCTGACTCAGTATGAGGCAGCTTCCTATGTTTCTATTGCCCCTTTTCTTTTGGAAATCCTGATTTGCAATTGGGTGACCAAAACTCTACCCCCAATGTTCCCAAACTTTGGCTAAAAGCATCAATGGGGATAACAAAAAAAAAACAAAACAAAAACCCTTCTTTAAATACATCAGGGGAGGATGCAGTTTTATTAGCTTCAATCCAGTTTACTAGAGTTGTATCTTAGAGTATGTGTTCAAGATAGCTTGGCATTTCAATCATTTCAAATTAGTGATTTTGGAGGGGTAAACTTCTCCCCCCCCACTGAAAAATGCTTACATTGTACAGCACACCTTAAGTGGTGCAGCAGGGAAATGCTTGACTCACAAGCAGAAAGTTGCCGGTTCGAATCCCCGCTGGTACTATATTGGGCAGCAGCAATATAGGAAGGTGCTGAAAGGCATCATCTCATAGTGAATAGGAGGCGGCAATGGTAACCCTCCCCACCCGTATTCTACCAAAAGAAAACTACAGGGCTCTGTGGGCGCCAGGAGTCGAAATCCACTTGATGACACACTTTGCCTTACAAGCATTCACTTGCTTTCAGTTTATTTCAACACCATTACTTCCCCAGTCTGCAGTTAATCCAGCCCCCATCTCCCCATGGCTACTGCCTTACTGGATTAAATATTTGCCTTACTGGATTAAAGATCCCAGCAAGTCAGGGATCACATAGTGTATAGGATGATATCAACATGACTTAGCAGTCATGGGATAAGCAGAAAGGTTCATGTGTGGAATGGTAACAGGTTGAAGGACAGGGTGGGAATCAATGGACTGTTCTCTAAATAGAGGGAAGTAAGAAGTTGGGTTTCCCAGGGATCTGTACTGGGACCAGTTCTTTTTAGCTTGTTCATAAATGATCTAGAAGTTGGGGTAAGCAGTGAGGTGGCCAGATTTGCAGATGACACCAAACTATTTAGGGTAGTGAAATCCCAAAGAGATTGTGAGGAGTTCCCAAAGGAGCTCCTCCCTCCCAAATGGGGAGTAGGCAACTAAATGGCAGATGCGGTTCTATGGTTAGCAAGTGTAGTGATACACATTGGGGCAAAGCCCCCACAACTTCACATATACACTGATGGAGTCTGAGCTGTCAGTAACTGACCAGGAGAGAGATCTTGGGGTGCTAGTAGATAGATCGTTGAAAGTGTCAATTCAATAAGTGGCAGCAATGTAAAAGGCCAGTTCCATGCTTGGAATAATAAGGAAGGCAACTGAAAATAAAACTGCTAATATCATAATGCCCTTATACAAATCGATGGAGCAGCCATTTGGAGTGCTGTGTACAGTTATTGTCACCATATCTTATGAAGGACATTGTAGGTGTAGAAGAGAGCAATTGAGATGATCAGGGGTCTAGAGAACCTTCCTTAGGATGTAAGGCTGCAACTCCTAGGGTTTTTTAGTTTTTTGGGGGGGAAACAACTGAGGGGTGACATGATAGAGGCCTACAAAATTATGCATGGTGTGGAAAGAGAGAAATTGTTTTTCCTGTCGGATAACAATAAAACCTGGAGTCATCCCATGAAACTGATTTCCAAGAAATTTAGGACTGACAAAAGGAAGCACCTTTTCACATAGTATATTATTAACCTATGGCATTTTCTGCCACAAGATATGGTGACAGCAACCAGCCTGAATGGTTTTTAGAAGGGCTTAGATAAATTCATAGGGGACAAATTTATCAATGGCTACTAGTCTGAGGGCTACAAGCCACCTCCAGCTTCGAAGGCAAGATGCCTCTAAATACCTGTTGCAGGGGAGCATCAGCAGGAGAGAGGGCATGCCCCCACCTTTTGCTTGCAGGCTTCTTAGAGCGATGACAGAGGGAGGCTGGCCGTGGACTGTGTTTGGCCGCTGCCACGGCCCCATGGCCCCGCCTCTGGCATCTGACATCAGACACTGGGGGCCATTAGCCATGCCCCCATGCCTGATGTCAGACATGGGGGCATGATGCCCCTCCCAAACGGGGCTGTGCAGCCCCCTTTGTCAGGGAGATTGGCCCATGCTGCATTGGGCAGCGTGGGCCAGAGTGACTCTCCCTACCTTTAAAGGGAGATTGGCTTCACTGCATTGGCAGTGAAGCCAGGAGCGGCTCTCCCTACCTTGACTATTGGCCACTGTGCCTGGGGATTATGGGAACTGTAGTCCAAAAACACTGGAAGGCCGTTGTTGAGCAGCCCTGGATTAGAGTGAGAGACCAGAAGCAGGGAGAGCCAGGTTCTAATCCCCACACAGCTATGATGTTCATTGGATGATCTTATGCCAGACTTTCTTTCTTTGCTTAACCAACTTTACGGAGTTATTGGGAGGGAGGGAGAAGCCTGCGTGCCACTCTTTGCTCCTTGGAGGAAGGAAAGGAGAAAGGTGAAATGGAAAAAATAAATCTTTGCTCTATACACCTGGGCCTCGAAAAGGCTTCTGCAAAGTTCCACATCTTGGCTGACATACTGCACAATGTCCCATGTCTGTGCGTGCAGCTGTGCAAAATGCAAGAATGGCACAAAGCCATTATACAACGGATATCCATTGGAAATAATGGCCGTCCATCATGCCACACACAATTTTTGCATTTTCTGCAAGAACGCTCCTGTGCAACTGTGAACATATTCTGTTAGAACATGCACAGGTCATTGTGCAGTATGTCAGCCCTTCCTTCCAATTTGAATTTTCAAAATTGAGAAGATGAACTCTCAGAAAGACATTTGATTTTTAAAACCATGCCCTCTCCAGCCCAATTATTTTTCCATGCCCAGCCCTTTGCAGCCAGTTTTCTCTGACGATCCTCACCAGACAACTGCACGAGTCATATTTCCAGGCCTGGATTTAGAGGCAAGCACTCCAGCCTTGGCTTCAGGGGCACTGGGCATTTCAGCTATACTTTGTTTTGGGGTTTTTTTTAAGTTATCTGTGAGAGGAAACACATTTGTTCTTTTCTGTGTATACGTAGGGGGCTTTCACATAATCGGGTGGGCAGGGCAGCGGTTGAGCAGGTGGGAGGAAGGCTGCAAGAATCTTACCTCTCCCCAGATGAGCAACAGGACATTGCTGGGAGTGGGAACTGCCCTCCCAGACAATCTGCTGCTGTGCAGTGCTCTGGAGACCGGGATGCAACACACTGCCCTCTGCATATCCCACAATGCACCAGGTTCAATGCATGGGGGGCTTCCCCCAGAAAATGGGTGCTCTAGGTGCCCATCTCAATGTCTCCTTGTGCTAAACAAAACCCAAGGAGCACAGCCACATCCAAGAAGACACGCAATTCCGGAGCCTGGGTTAACAACATGCTGGCACCGTTAACCCAGGCTAACAGCCAGGCTAAAAAGATGGGCTAGGTGGTGCTGTCCACTGGGAATGGGCCTGATCCTGGGGGTTCTGACACGCAGCCTCATGGTCTAAATATGTGCAGTTTCTTTAGATCCATGACTGCATATGTATCATCTTATGTGACAGGGATAAATCAGGCATGCAGATCTTGCATCCAAGTCATGAAAAGGGCTGTGAGAACAGCAAGAATACGGAATTCAAAAGGAAGCAGACAGAGGGGGTGCAGAAGATACTCCTTGCCTGGGGCCCCACTTGTCCTGCCTCGACACAGCTACCTTTCCCCCTGTAAATTTATAAGACCCAACATGGATCTTCCCACCACTTTTTTTAATTTCAACCAAAGCCACAGTCCTCCCTCAAAGAGGGAAGGGGAAGTGTCATTTGGAGCCACTTGAGCAGCTGGGATGTTGGCTGGGAGGCAGGGCCTTGGCGCAGTGTGGCTTCTGGTTTAATGCGACACAGCCTGCTGAGATTAAGGTGGGCACCAACTCTGCAACTGTCAGCAGTTCCTTTGCCATCCGGCATATCAGAGAGATGGCGGGGGGGGGGGGGGAGCGAGGCCAGCCCAGAAACATTAACAGATGCTTGACTTGAAATCCAGCACTTCAGCATAGAGTCTGGGTGGCGTTCAGGCTTTACTGCCACAGTCTTTGCTTCCTCTGCAAAGCACTTGCTCCATTTTAGGGGCTTCTATTGCTACTATGGAATTAGGTGCTTCTAGTGAACAAATTTGAGGAGCCCTAATGTTACAATTATAAGTCCTCTCCATTTATATTCCTTTTAATTACATTTTAAATTTCAGCACTTATTGCAAAGTGCTTCCCTGGTAAGTTCCCCCAACTGGGCCTTCTCTCTTTGTATATTCATTCATTCATTCAGTTTTGAATACCGCCTCTCCAGAATGGCTCAGGGAAGTTTACAATTAAAACAAAACCATTAAATTCTGTTAACAATTAAAACAGAAATTATAAAACAGCGTAAAAACAACAACAGTTAACAATTAAAACATCATAAAGCAACAGTTAAACAATCAGAACAATTTAAAAAAAACTTGAAAAACCAGGTAAAAATATTAAAACCATTTACAACTATTTAAAAACTCTGGAAGGCCTGGCCAAACAAATAGGTTTTAAGGGCTCTCCTGAAAGCCAATGAAGAATTCAAATTACTGATTTCTGCAGGGAGTGCATTCCACAGCCCAAGAGCAGCGACAGAGAAGGCCCGCCTCTGAGTCACCACCAGACACGCTGGTGGTAACTGGAGACGGACCTCTTCAGATTACCTTAACATGCAGTGGGGATCACACAGAAGATATGACAAGAAGTCCCAACTAAAGCCTCTCCAATGGATCTTTAAGGACTGAGCACAACCTATTTGACTGAGGCAGGTGGCTACTAGGGAGAGGACCTTTTCAGTGGTTGTACTGGCTCCCAGTCCGTTTCCGGGCCCAATTCAAAGTGCTGGTTCTAACCTTTAAAGCCCTAAGACACAGCACAAAACCCATTTGAGGGCTTATTATTTGGCAATACATACAGCAAAGAAGCAATTCTATTTTGTATGTATTGTGTCTGCAAGTTCGCGTCCAGTGGAGTTGTTCAGAGTTGTGAGGGGATTAACTCAGGTTCCCTCCTCTCTGAACTTAGATCTGGATTTTTCTTTCTCCTGCTGTGAGGTTTTTAACAACTTCTTTGCAGATAAAAATCTCTCCAATTCAAGCTGACTTGGACTCCATAGTTATGGCGGGTTCAATTGTTGAGCCAGACTCCTCTGGCTCAATTTGAATGTATCAGTTTCAACTTGTTTGGCAGCTACTCAGGAACAGGCAAGATGCCTCTGAATACCAGTTACAGGGAGCACCAGCAGGGGAGAGGGCATGCCCTCACCTCTTGTCGGTGGGCTTCTCAGAGGCATCTGGTGGCCCACTGTGTGAAACAGCATGCTGGACTTGATCGGCCTCGGGCCTGATCCAGCAGGGCTGTTTTTATGTTCTTATTGGTGGCTCTCCTCCCAGAGTAGCTGGTGAGGGAACTCATGGAGGAAACGTGGAGATGTCACACCGGGGGTCACTGATTGGCTCAGGTAGGGACAGCAGCTCTGCTTTTAATGTGTGCTCCCCCATTCTTTAATCTCCCCTTCCAGAGCAATTTTTCTCGCCCACTGGACTCAAGACTGTCTATCTCCATGCATCCATCCACCCTCATGACCTTTCGGTACCCTTCAGTCTTCGGAAGATAAGCTGTTTTGTGACCAGCTGGTGAGAACATAACCTAGGTCCTTCTCGATTATGGTATCCAGTCTATGGAACTCAATGCTATGGGAGATTGTTTAGTTCTCTTTTTCCATGTCTTTAGGCAAGAGTTTAAAGCAATATTGTTCGGTGTGGTTTTTAATAGCGTCTTTTTGATTATGGTTATTTGTTCTCAATTCATTATTGCTGCTGGTGGTGATTTGTGTGAGTGCTTTGGTTTCTGTTTCTTGCTTTATTCATTATGGAATTTTGATAGTTGCTAGCAACCTTGAGGATTTCTTTTGTGGAACAAAGATGCATGGTATAATATTTTAATACAAAAATAAATGAATAGATATCAGCTCACATGTTAAGGAAAAATTACTCAAAGTAGTTCCAGTTGAAATTTAAAGGATATGTTAGGCTTTGCCTAACTACTCTTGAGTAATTTTCCTCATCATGTAAGCACATATTTTTTGTGTCCATGCCATGAATAACTGTTCACAAAAGAGATAAAAATGACTAAATCATAAAACAGCATGCCAAATTACATATATATAACAGAGTTATGAAAATTGTCCAACACCAGCTTCACTCCAGCCATTAAACGGTAGTGTCAACAAGAAAGGACTGCTAGCAGACACTGAAGCTGTTCACACAACCAAAAAGTGGGGAGGTAATAGGTGTAGTTGTATGAAGTTGTACAAAGTTATTTTCAAGTTGTACAAAGGTGTAGTTCTAGTCGTACAAAGCCTGTTGTACTACACATACACCTCAATACACACTTATCTGTAGATCTCTATCACATATTAAAATAACATTCATCAATCTACTTTGCTGTCTTCAAGGGCATCTCCTTTAGATTGGGTTTATGCTGGAGTGAAAGCATAGGAACATAGGAAGCACTATGGTACTGCCATACCTGGAGTACTGCGTACAATTCTGGTCACCACATCTAAAAAAGGTCATTCTAGAACTGGAAAAGGCGCAGAAGAGGGCAAATGAGATGATAACAACATAAGCACATAAAAACAGCCCTGCTGGATCAGGCCCAAGGCCCATCAAGTCCAGCATCCTGTTTCACATAGTGGCCCACCAGATGCTGCTGGAAGCCTACAGGCAGGAGTTAAGGGCATGCGTTATCTCCTGCTGTTTCTCTGCTCCCAGTTGTAGGTTATAAAGATCAGTCAAGGCTGAATTTAGTATCCCTCCACTTATCTCTCCAGTATGTTTATTTGTTTTTCATTACAGAGGAGTGGAATTACTAAAGGTTTAGCTGATCTCTGTTCATTATTTTACTGTGGTTTTTCTATTCCAGTTTGCAACTGTACGTGAATTTCATAAACTGGTGGATATGTGGCTTTGTATTTATAACACACATATTACTTTTGGTATGCCAGAACTAGCGTTTTTTAACTCTTATTTTCCTCTCCATTGGTAGCGCAGTGGTAAAACTGCCGCCCTGTAACCAGAAGGTTACAAGTTCGATCCTGACCAGGGGCTCAAGGTTGACTCAGCCTTCCATCCTTCCGAGGTCGGTAAAATGAGTACCCAGAATGTTGGGGGCAATATGCTAAATCATTGTAAACTGCTTAGAGAGCTCCGGCTATAAAGCGGTATATAAATGTAAGTGCTATTGCTATTGCTATAATCTTGGTTGAAACTGTTTTGCATATACTACCCTCCAACTAGTAGCCATTGATAGATCTTTCCTCCATGAAGTTATCCAAACCCCTCTTCAAGCCATGCAGGTTGTTGGCTGATCATCTTGGTTGCCCTCTTCTGCACCTTTTCCAGTTCTACAATGTCCTTTTTTAAGATGTGGTGACCAGAATTGTACACAGTACTTCAGGTGTGGCTGCACCATAGTTTTGTATAAGGGCATGATAATATTAGCAGTTTTATTTTCAGTCCCCATCCTAATAATCAGTAGCATGGAATTGACCTTTTTCACAGCTGCTGCACATTGAGTGGACACTTTCAATGCGCTGTCCACCACGGCCCCGAGATCCCTCTCTTGATCAGTCACGGACAGCTCAGATCGCATCAACGTATACTTAGTTGGGGTTTTTCATCCCAATGTTCATGACACTTTATACTAGCCAACATTGAGCCACATTTGCCATTTTGTCGCCCACTCCTCTAGTTTGGAGATATCCTTTTGGAGCTCCTCAAAATCCGTTTTGGATTTCACTACCCGAAAGAGTTTGGTATCATCTGCAAATTTGTCCACCTCACTGCTTACTTCTAGATAATTTATGAATAAATTAGAACACACCGGTCCCATTACTGATCCCTGGGGGACTTGAATTCTTACTTCCCTCCATTGTGAAAATGATCTCGGGCCTAGAGCACCTTTCTTATGAGGCAAGGCTACAGCACTTGGGGCTATTTAGTTTAGAAAAAAGACGACTGCGGAGAGACATGATAGAGGTCTATAAAATCATGCATGGTGTGGAGAAAGTGGATAGACAGAAATCCCTCTCCCTCTCACAGAACACTAGAACTAGGGGTCATCCCATGAAATTGATTGCTGGGAAACTTAGGACTAAGAAACAGAGGTACTTTTTCACACAACACATAATCAACTTGTGGAATTCACTGCCACAAGATGTGGTGACAGCCAACAACCTGGATGGTTTGAAGAGGGTTTTGGATAACTTCATGGAAAAGAGGTCTATCAGTGGCTACTAGTCGGAGGGCTATAGGCCACCTCCAGCCTCACAGGCAGGATGCCTCTGAGTGCCAGTTGCAGGGGAGTAACAGCAGGAGAGAGGGCATGCCGTCAACTCCTGCCTGTAGACTCCCAGAGTCATCTGGTGGGCCACTGTGTGAAACAGGATAGTAGACAAAATGGGCCATGGGCCTGATCCAGCAGGGTTGTTTTTATGTTCTCATGAAGCTGCCTTAAACCGTCAGACCATTGGTCCATCTAGCTCAGCATTGTCTACACTGACTGCTCCCAGTCCTACCTGGAGTTGTTTTGGATTGAACCTGGGATCTTCTGTATGCAAAGCAGATGCTCTGCCACTTTGCTATGGCCCCACTCCATTGAATGCATGCCAAATTCATTAAGATATCTAGCCACCTACTGCCTGTTCCTAGCATAATAGCAATAGCACTTACATTTATATACCGTTCTATAGCCGGAGCTCTCTAAGCGGTTTACAATGATTTAGCATATTGCCCCCAACATTCTGGGTACTCATTTTACCGACCTCGGAAGGATGGAAGGCTGAGTCAACCTTGAGCCCCTGGTCAGGATCGAATTTGTAACCTTCTGATTACAGGGCGGCAGTTTTACCACTGCGCCACCAGGGGCATAACCAGATAAAAATAGCCAGACCTCCCCATCACATGATGACACTGTTCACACAACTGCAATCTGGGTAGGACAAGTGTTTTTCGCTCCAAACTTGGACCAATGCTGGGCATGGAGCTTACGGACACTGGAAACTTCCTTATACCAAGTAGGATCATTGGGTCATCTAGCTCAGTATTGTCTTCAGTGGCGTTTCCAAGGTTGCAGGCTGGAGTCTCTCTCAGCTCTATCTGGGAGGGAACTTGAAACCTTTTGCATGCAGGTGCTCTTCCCAAAGTGGCCCCATCCCCTTAGGGGAATATCTTACATTGTTCACATATGTAGTCTCCCATCCGAATGTAAACCGGGATGGACCTTGTTTGGCAAAGAGGACAATTAATGTTTGCTACCACAAGACCAGCTCTCCTCTCATAAAGTGTTCATGCAGTCTTGTAGCTGAGCTTAGAAACATAGAAAACTGAGTGGAATGGTGCTGTCCTACCCAGCCCCTGTCTCCTACAATCACTCGTACAAACACTCCCCTACAACCAGTTGCAGGGGAGTAACAGCAGGAGAGAGGGCATGCCCTCAACTCCTGCCTGTAGCTTCCAGTGGCATCTGGTGGGCCACTGTGTGAAACAAGATGCTGGATTAGATGGGCCTTGGGCCTGATCCAGCAGGGCTGTTCTTATGTTCTTATGTTCTTAATCATTTCTCCCTCTTCCTATCTCATTGTTTGCTTCCACAAGCTGAAAACTGGGGGCATGCACAGCTCCCAAACCTGGGTACAGTTTGTCCTACCCAGTTTTTGACCTGTCCTACTCAGCTTTTGACTGTGTGAACAGCCTAATTCATTTGTCAGGGGCTTACAATGCTGTCACATCTGCTGCTGGTGCTAGAACTGTGAATCCAGCTGTACACAGCTGGTCTGTGTAGTGAACTACCTGGACAACAAGCTGGACCATTTCCCTGCACAGTAAAGAGGGTTCAGTCTCTGGGGTGCCTCCACCAGTCCAGGCTGGCCATGAGTTCTCCTCAACAAGAAAGGCTATAAAGTCTGCCTGTTGAGGCTAGGACTTTGCTAGGGCAATGATAACCCCTCTTAGCTTTGAGCCTGATTCCTGATTCTAAATCCAGAAATAAGTATTTTAGATTGGCTCTTGTTGCCAGTCCACCTCCAGGACTGATCTGGAAACTCCAGGAGATGGTATCCATCTCCAGAAAACTATGGAAAGTGATCCTGGAGATTGTAATGGCTTGAGATTAAGCATGGAGAGCCAGTCCTGCAGTAGTGGGCATGAATCTCCCCTTTTGCTAAGTAGGGCCTGCTTTTGTTTGCATTTAGATGGGTGACTAAATGTTAACACTGCTGCAAGATATTCCCCGTAAGGGAAGCTCAGTGGTAGAGCAGCTGCTTTGCATGCAGAAGGTTCCAGTTCCATCCCTGGCATCTTCAGGTAGGGCTGGGAAAGATCCTGCCTATAACTATGGAGAGCTGCTGCCAGTCAGTGTAGACAATACTTAGCTACATGGAGCAATGCTGTGACTCAGCATACTGTAGCTTCCTATGTTCTATATTATATTATATTATATTATATTATATTATATTATATTAATCATATTTTTATACCACCCGATATATAAATCTCTACGCAATGTACAAAATTTAAAATATGTAAAAGTCACAAATAAAAATAAATGACAATAAAAATAGAATAAAATAATTATTAAAACACATTTTTGAAATTATTAAAATTAATTCTAATTAAAAGCCTGAGGAAACAGGTGGGTCTTGAGGTTCTTCCTGAAAACAAATAGAGAAAGAGATCCTCTTATTTCAGCAGGGAGCTTATTCCAAAACCCTGGAGCAGCCACAGAAAAAGCCCGGACCTAGGTCACCACCAGATGAGCCGGTGGCAACCATAACCGGACCTCTCCAGAAGATCGTAACAGGCAGCAGGGATTCTGCCAAAGGAGGCGCTCTCTCAAACAGCCTGGACCCAAGCCATTAAAGGCTTTATAGGTAATAACCAGCAGTTTGTATTTCACCTGGAAACATATTGGCAGCCTTATGAGACTGTGGGGAAAGAAATGGGGGAAAATATATGCAAATTGCTTCTGTCAGGGTTGGCAATCCTAGAGCTTTAACCCCTTCCGCTGTTGGTTCCTGGCTCCTGACTCCCATTCAGCGGCTATCTACAGCTAAGTATTGGCAGCCATTGGACTGGCAGCCACAGATTGTGTCTGTGTCTGTGTCTGTGTCTTGAGGGCCCCCAAGGTAATTTTATCTTACTTTTGTCAAAACTTTTCGGAGTGGAAACTAGTGATGGTGCTTATCCTTACCGTTCAATATTTTTCAATAGGATGGAAAACAAACATAACAGATGTTAGTGCCTCGTCTGTTTTCTATTTAACTGATGGATTCTACCACTAGCCAAACTGCAGACACAAATTAGGACAGGCCAGAGGCATAACTGGAGTGCTTGGTCTGAACTTGACTTGATGATGGTAGCAGGGAGAGCCTTTGATTTATGAGATGAGAAAATAAGGCAGCCTGTAGGCTTTGCCTGTGCTGCCTTCTGGATTCTTAATCACAGCTGCAGCCATGCAGAGCTGTCTCTAGTAACACAGATTTCTTGTCTCGTCTCCTCTCTTCAACCTTGGAATTAAACAAAAACATCAAATTCAGTAAGACTCTGAGAACCTTTTGTGCCATCCAGCAAAAGGAATGATGCACAGAACATAAACGGTTGAGTTCCCAAAAACAGCTTTATCAGAAAATACAGCCACATTGAGATAGTAATTCAAGTGGTGTGTGTGTGTGTGTGTGTGTGTGTGTGTGTGTGTGTGTGTGTGTAAAGGGGGTGGGATTTCCCCCAAGCCAAGGCCATAAGCTCCATAAATTGGAGGAGGGCAGTAGGCCAAAAGTAGAGCACCTGCTTTGAATGCAGAAGGTCCCAGATTTATTCCTTGGTATCTCCGGGTAGGTAAGACCGAGTCAGACCCATCTCAAATTCCAGAGAGCTGCTGCCAGTCAGTGTCCCTACAGAGAGTTGGTCTTGTGGAAGCAAGCATGACTTGTCCCCTGCAGTGTCTGCCCTGGGTTGCATTTGAATGGGAGATTAAATGTGAGCACTGTAAAATATTCCCCTCAGGGGATGGAGCCGCTCTGGGAGGAGCATCTAGGTTCCTGGTTCCCTCCTTGGCATCTCCAGATAGGGCTGAGAGAGATGCCTGCCTGATACTTTAGAGAAGCCCCTGCCAGTTAATGCAGAGATGGCCCAATGGTATGACTGGGTAGAAGGCAGCTCCCTACACTCCTAATGTGGACAATAGTGAACTAAGTGAACTCAATATGTCAACTTTCTATGGTTGCAAACTAGGCTGCCTAATCCTTTTACCCAGAGTGGGCTACAAACACCCAATAGACTTCTCTCCACTTGGAGAAGACCATGATTACTGTTCCTGATGGCGATCTCCTACTTCCAGATTCAGAGGCAGTAGTCTGCCTGTAACAGAAACACTGGGAGAGGGCGTTTGCCTGGCCTTGCGCCTCTTGCCTTCCTGGAAACCTGCTGCAAGTGGAGATAGTTCAGCACCTGAGGGGAGGACAGAGCAGGGAGACCTCCCAGGAAGAGAAAGATAGATGTCAGTCCATGTGGCAGACCAGCCCACCTACTGGAAGGCTGTGCATTAACAAGCCCCAGGACCTGAGGGAGAAGGACTGTGCAGGCACAGATGTAGGCAGCTACCTGTGCCTGCCTTGTTCTCTGTTACCTGTTGAAAAACAGTGTACATGTTGAGGTTGTTTTCAAGACCAAATGGAGGGAGATGGAGAGAATGCAGGAACCTACCTGCTCCCTCCCACACCATTGTAGCCTCTGTTGGGCTTCACTGCCCACGTGCCCATATGAGTGGTGTGGCAGAAAGCCCAGTGGCGATGATCAGATGGAAGCAAGCCAGGGTCACCAGGTACCCCATTCATTGGGAAAGCTCTGCACTGCCTCACCACTCCTTCCCACTGGCTCTATGATAAAGATGGCTGCTGGCAGACTGGGAGCAGCTGCCAGGAGCGAGAAGTTCCACATGACCATCGAGGAGGTCCACACTGTGGGTTTTCTGGTTAATCCATTACTTGATCCAGGCCAGATTTTGAATGGGGCTTTAGTTACTTGTATTCCAGTCCTGGAGTAAAGGTGGGGCTAAGAAACAGCCAGTAGCAAGAGCACTGAAAAAGAAGACTGCATTTGTCTTTCTGTGCATAATATCTATTTCATTAATATTCCTGATTGCACTCCACTGCCTTATCCTTGCATGCCACAGCTCTCTCCCTTGGATTCTACTCATGCTTGCCTTCCTACCTCTCTTTAAGCCTGGGCTGGTGAGCAGGGCTACCCAGGGGAGGAGCGGCAGAATCAGGAGGAATTCTGGGGCTGCAGATGACTAGTGCTACCTGGGCTTGCCCATTGCTACCCAGGTAGGGCTGGTTGTGAGAATGACATGATTGTTGCAAGGCAAGCCTGAATGAGCCAGTGTCATTTATGGAAGCTGGACACCAAACAGCCCATTTGACATAGAGGAACCCCCTGGTGGGGAGAAGACTCTTAAAGCAACCCCTTTGCAGGTAATATTTGGTGATTCAGCAGCTCTTCCTTTGAGCTCTCGCTTCTAACCTGGGTAAGAACATAAGAAAAGCCCTGCCAGATCAGGCCCAAGGACCATCTAGTCCAGCATCCTGTTTCCCACAGTGGCCCAAAAGATGACTCTAAGAAACCCACAGGCAAAAGGTGAGGGCATGCCTTCTCTGCTACTGTTGCCTAACTGGTATTTAGAGGCATCTCGCCTCTGAGGCTGGAGGTGGTCTATAGTCACCAGAGTAGTAATTTATAGACTTGCCCTCCAGGAATTTGTCCAAGCCCCTTTTAAAGCCATCTGAGCTAGTGGGTTCCATGTGTGATGCCAAACTTTCCACCAGGAGAAGCCCCATCCATTTGAGCATTCTGTTTCACACAGAGACCCACCAGATGCTCCTGAGAATCCCACAGGCAAGAGGTATGTGCATGCCATCTCTCTTACTCTTACTTCCCTGCAACTGGTATTTTGCCTCTGAGGCTAGAGGTGGCCTGTAGCCCTTAAACTCCTCCTCTGTACTGAAGAAGTACAGGGCTCCTGGCCCTGTTTTTCAAGAGGAAAACAAAAGGCAATAAAGCCCCCACAGTAAGAAGGCTGTTGCCTGGGCCCCTTAGCAAAATGAATCACCCCAACTATTGCAGAGGGTGGACAGTATGTAGCCCTCTTAGAACTGCATCCAAGCTGAAGGAATGAGAACAGGAAGGCAGGCTCTTGATGGCCCTTTAAACACAGCTTATTTTTTCCAGACCCAAAGATAAATGTAATTCACACAGTTCCCCAAGATGTTTCCGATAGCACTGATGCACATTAACTCCTTGCCCTGAAGTGACAGCTCGCAGTGGGTGTCTGTTTGATGCCCACTGAGTTACAGGCTGTGTGAAGTGATGGTGCTTGGACCTTTGTTAGTCCGTGGAGATCTTCCTGTCCACCAGCCAGCTGTTTTCCTTCTTTCTTATCTGACTGTTGGCCTGAGCCGTGAGATCTGACAGCATCGAGTGTCCCCAACCTACAGTTAGGCAAGCCATGGAGTCTGCTGCTTACAGCTGTGCCAAATGCCCAGTTTTTGGAGTTTTTGCACAGGAAAGAGAAAGCTTAGTTGTTCCCTGCTCTGGCTTCTGCATCCACAGGACTGACTAGACAGCAGCAACAGGAGACTCTTCGCTTAACTTCCATGCTATTGTTCTTTAAGAACCATCAGGTGTAATGGGGCCCTTAGAATCAAAGAGTTGGAAGGGGACTTGGAGGTCTTCTCGTCCAGCTCCCTACTCAGTGCAGAAACTGCTATTTCATCCCTGGCAGATGGCTGGGCAACCTCTCTGAAAGCCTTCCATGAAGGGTGCTCTTTCTTCCCACCAGAAATAGCACCCAAGGCAGACTATACCACAAACAAACAGCTCTTGGAGTTGGAAAATTCTTCCTAATCTCAAATTTACATCTGCTTCCTTGTGTAACTTCAACCCATTGGTTCTAGTACTGTCCCCAGGGGCAAAAGAGAAGAAATATGCTCTTCCTTCTATGTGGCAGCCCTTCAGATGTTTGAAGATGGTTCTCCTTTGTCCCTTTAGTCTTTGCTTCTCCAGGCTCAACACAACCAGCATCCTCAGACTGGGAGCTCTGTTGATGAGGCACTGCTTTCATACTCTTTGTGCCACCAAAGTCACAGAAGGGCACTGCCATTCCATCTAGGAGACAATGCAAAAAGAGGGCAACCAAGATGATCAGGGGCCTGGAGCACATTCCTTATGAGGCAAGGCTACAGCATCTGAGGCTCTTTAGTCTGGAGAAGAGGCTACTATGGGGAGACATGATCAAGGTGTATAATGTTATGCATGGAGTACAGAGAAAAAAATTCTTCCTCTCTCAAAACCCTGGAACCACAGGTCATCCTATGAAACTGAAGGCTAGGAAATTTAGGACCAACAGTACCTTTTCACATAATACTTTTTCACACCGCACGTAATTAATCTATGGAATTCTCTGCCATGGAATGTGGTGATGGCCACTAGCTTGGATGGCTTTAAAAGGGGCTTAGACAAATTCATGGAGGGCAGGTCTATCAATGGCTACTAGTCCGGTGGCTATAGAGGCTACCCCCAGCCTCAGAGGCAAGATGCCTCTAAATACCAGTGGCAGGGGAGCAACAGCAATAGGGAAGGCATGCCCTCACCTCTTGCCTGTGGGCTTCTCGGAGGCATCTGATGGGCCACTGTGTGAAACACAATGCTGGACTAGGTAGGCCTTGGGCCTGATCCAGCAAGGCTGTTCATATGGTTCATATGTTCTTATCACAACACCCTAGAATTCTCATGGCCTGGGGAGTCAGGTGACACCAAACTAGCACCAAGTATAATCTCTCACAACAGGGCCTTAGCTCAGTGAAAAAGCAAGGTTCCAGATTCAACCTTTGCCATCTCCAGTGAAAAAGATCTCATGAAGAAAGTGACAGAAATGACCTCCTCTTCTAATCCTGGAGAACTGCTGCCAGTCAGAACAGACAATGGTCTGACTCAGTGTAAGGCAATTTCATATATGCAAAAAACAAGGGGTTGTTAAACAACTGGTAGGCCCAGAGACTATGGCTCATTTCAGATCTAACAGAAAACCAGAGTTCCCTTCACCAGTTTCCTTACCTGCAAATCTGTATTCGGGAAAATGGAGCTTGCAGTCGAAAGGTACCTGTGGTTTCCCACCCCAAACTGCAATCTGAACCTTGGGTTCAGAATGGAGTTTTGCTGCCCTTAACTCCGGTTATGTGGTGCCAGCATCACATCCGAACACTGGCACCACAGTTTCATCCCCATGGAGCTGGAATTGAGGGAAGAAGTTCCTTCCTCACTCCAACCCAACTGGCTGTGCCGGCTGTCCCTCTGTCAAGAAGGAAGCCCACACAGCCAGCTTCCCCACCTCTCTGCAGTCTCGTTGACTGCAAAGAGGCTGCTCTCCCAAATGTCTGAATGCAGATAGGGGAGTGGGGGGAGGGGTGTGTGCCTTATATCTGAAGGTGGCCTATCTGTAGCTGGCCAGCCTGTCTTTGGCATGAAGGGTTGCAAGTTGAAGATACTTGCCCATACACTGTCCATTTCAAACTGCTGCGATTTACACTTTGTGCTTTCCCTCTCCCCCTTCCAAAACTTATTTATATTTATTGAGGCCTCTGCCACATTATAAAAAGACTCCTGGGGCATCATTTCTATTCTGATGTTCCAGTTCTCACCTTTCATGGATTTTTATATTCATGCCAGTGTCAGCGACTCAAGCAGAGACATTCATTTCCATTAATTATCATTCCTCCTGGGGTTCTTGCCTTGCCGTATGATGACGATATCTTCCATGTTCTTTGCTTGTTCCCAACTTGTTATCTTCACTTTCAACCAAGCACAAATGTCCAAAGTTTATCACATCACCTGAAAGAATATGCCTTGGCTGACATCCAGTCTAATGCTTTGCTGGGAAAGAACAATGTTTGCTGATCTCTCCTTTCCCTCAGGAGCCCACTGTGCCTCCCAGAAATAGGTCCATGAGGACCATGCCACTCCCCTACAGCACCAGCACAGTGCCCATCTGAATGCCAGCCTGCAAATATAGCCAACACACTAAGGTCGTCCACACGACCTGATTGTGTGAGGCTGGGGAGGTTGAGTTGAAGGCAAGATCACACCTATCTTCCTCTCAGATGATCCAGCCTTCCTCTTCAGCCATGCCGCTTGTGTGCCCACACAGGCCTAGCTGCAGCGAGTGATGCAGTCATCTAGAGGCCAGGGAAATGCAACCCAGCTTCCAGAAATCCCACAATGCATCACACAGACAGCCCAAGTATTTATACAACTCACATTTATACACACTCATATCCTTCTACCCCAGTATAAGCCCGGGTAAAAACCAAACCAAACCAAACTACCCCGGTGAAAAGCGTTGGGATCTATCCCTGTGCTCTACCTGAGCAGCCCTAACCAGATAGGGCTGTGCAAACCCAGGTAGGGCTGCTCTTGTGAGTAACTGCATAATCTGCTATGCTAAGCTAAGCCTTGATTAGCTATGACAGGTGATCTGCCTAACTTGTGACCCAACAAACCAAATGCAGCCCACCGGCCATCTATTGCAGCTTGCTAGGTTCCTGAATGTCCCACCTCTCTTTTGCTATCCCTAGATTACAGTAAAACAATTCGACTTCTCAAGTGTTTGATGCACTGCCATACCTGGCAAGTGTGCAGCTTTTGGTTTGGTGTATCAAAAGTTATGGAGTCCAGCTATCGATATACCAGTTCATGCCCTCCAAGATTTTACAGGTGAAAGCAGAGGGAATCTTGTAATACTCTAATTCTCACAGCAAGGACTGATAACATAATATAAGGAAAGCTTGCTGGATCAGACCCAAGGCCTATCTAGTTCAGCATCCAGTTTCCCATAGCGTGACCCACCAGAAGCCTCTAAGAAGCTCACAAGCAAGAGGTGAAGGCATGCCCTCTCTCCTGCCATTGCTCCTCTGATACTGGCATCCTCCCTCTGGACCTGGAGGTAGCCTATAGCCATCAAGACAAGTAGCCATTGATAGACCTGTTCTCCATGAATGTATCTGAGCCCCACCTAAAGTCATAGAAACTCATGGCCATGAAGACATAAGAACATAAGAAGGTTATGAAGATTGATGGCCAAGCCCTTCTGTCTTTTTCACCAGGGGTGGGCAGAAAGTAGGTGACAACCTGGTGTAAAGGAGTAAGCTATTTTCCCACCCCATTACAGTAGATACCAGCATATCTACTACTTCTATATCTATGGGTTATTTGCAGTAGATCTGCCCAAGCTTATCTCCCACCTAGGCAGCCAGAATGAAGAATGTTCAGAGGAAAACCAGGAGTGGATTTCTGTATGATAGGACTGTGGGCTCAGCTTTGGTACTGAAAATAAAGCCCAAGGCTGAGCATGTGCTTGAATGTATCTTAATTCTAAGTTACTATCCTCTGCCAGTATTTTGCCCTCGTTTAAGCTGGTGCTGCAGCAGAAAAACAATGTAATATAAAAAACAAAATAGATACCACAAGTTTGACCTCTGACTACCTTGCTTTACACACTGCTGAGGAGTAGAAACTCCTCCACCATGATATGTTGTATTCATTTACTCTTCCACTGAGTAGTTTGAAAAATCCTCAGTTTTAAAAGCCAAGAAGGTCTTTGCCCTTTACATTCGAGATATGCTAGAAGAGCATAATTGTCCTATGATCTGTTGTTAGCAATTCTGAAAGTGCCTCACTAGCAGGTGAAATGGCAGGCGTTAACATGACACTTTAATGTTAATATGGCACTATAAAGTTTTTGTGGACGCATTTGCATGCATGTGAGTTAGAATAAAAATGTTTCTACCATCTCCATGTCCGCCTTTTCTTGCTCCTCCTCCTCCTCCTCATCCATCACCACTACCCACTTCGAGATTAATTTAAGGAGTCCCCAAGGAAGTATAAGAATCAGAGCTGCAGTAAACCACAACAACAAAACTTTAACTGGGCATCCTCAAGGGACAAAACTAGGAAGTATGATTTACTGGAGAAAGGCTTCAGAACAGTTAGTCTCACTGATAAATAGGGCCAGTTGAAGAATATGTTGGCTGACTATAGGATAGGGATGTGCACAAAATGCTTCATGCATTTCCCAGGAAGTGGGGTGAGGTACCTTTAAGAGGAGGCAGGCAAGTCCTACCTGCTCCTCCAGTCAACTGCCGCCACTACGCGCCGCTCTATCATGGCACTGTCATTCTTTAAATATAACTTGAAAACAGCAGCCCCACTGCCACCCCTTTAAATGGCCACCCTGTGTCAATGGGATGCTGCTCCCAGCAGCCCTCATGCAACACTGACAGACAAATGGCATCGACTCATGTGCCGATGGCATTTGTGTGGTCAGCAACAGCAGGTGGTGATTCGCTGAGGAGCAGGTGGGTCATGCCTGCTACCTTTGAAAGGTACCCCTCGCCCTATGCCACAACATTTCAGCTTCAGGAGGCCGAATCGTTTCAGTGCCTCTCCAAAGAGGTGCCAAAACGATTCGAGCAATTCTCTAACTCTAGGAAGCTTTCAACTTTACTTCCCCATCTGTAAAAAAAACCGAGGGTAGGTCATAAAGCACTGCTTGCATATTCAGAGCTAAAGTTCCCGACTCCCTGAAATTGTGCTCTCAGTTTCACTTCCTGGCAGTATCTGAACATTTTGATAGACACTGAATGCATGTTTTCAAGCTTGCTTCTGCAGCCATCAAGCCGAGTTGCTTCTTTGCTTTAGAAATAAATACAAGATAAGGTTCTCAAGATGATGAATCCCGCTCAACATATCCTGCAATAACTGAGTCATGCAAACATGGACATGGAAAACAGAAAGCACATGGAGTTATAATCTCACCCCCTGCTTGACAGATTCACGGTAAATGTATGCTTTTAAAAAATCTTTTGACCCAGCTCTAATTAGGGCTGCTTGCATCCATAATTAATCTCTCCATCAGTCACATTGTTCACTAATTGCTGCATTAAGCAGCTAGTTGTGGAATAAAGTAAAGCTAGACTGAACACCAAGCATATGGCCAGGTCACAGCAGAGCTTTTAATTGTGTGCCTGGATAACATACGGGCATGGACAAGGCAATCTTTAAGACTCCGTGAAGTCACCTCTCCCTCTTGCTGTTTCTCACTGATGTTATGTGCCGTCCCATTGACCCTGCTCAGTAATGACTAGCTGTCCTTAGTGCTTTCTTTATGAAAGTTGTAATCACCATGGGAAACTCAGAAATCTTAATTAGCACTGCTAACACTTCAGGCTGAACTTTTGGCCTAGAGCATATATATGCTTTCTGGCTGGACTGAAATACAGGATGCCTCTCACTGATACTGAATAATTAAATTTGGGACATGTTGATGGCATAGTTGGTGGTATATCCCTGGTCTTAGAGAGGTCAATAGTATTAGGACCCATGGAAAGGCTTTCTCTGTTGCTGCCCTTTAACTCTGGAACTCTCTCTCCCCTTGCCCCAGATTCGGTCTGCCTCCTCTCTTTCAGCCTTTAAATCTTTATTGAAGATATTTCTTTTCCACCAGGCATTTGCCCTTTAATTTAAGGTTTAAAACACACACACACACACACACACACACACACACACACACACAAACCTTGGATGCTGTTCATGCTTTGTACACCGCCCCGAGTCCATGGATTGGGTTGTATATTAAATATTTTAATTAATAAACAAACAAACAAATAAATAGTATCCTTTTATTCCAGTTTGTTCTACTACAGAGCTGACAGATCCCTGTGAAATTTGTGATAGATCAGCAAATGTTTCTGAAGTTTTAGATACCAGTTGCAGGGGAGTAAAAGCAGGAGAGAGTACATGCCCTCAGCTCTTGCCTTTGGGCTCCCCAGAGCCAGGGGCATCTGCTGGTTCACTGTGTGAAACAGGATGCTAGACCAGATAGGCCTTGAGTCTGATCCATTGGGGCTGTTCTTATGTTCTATTGGGGCTGTTCTTATGTTCTATTGCTATTGCTTATGACTCTTAATATTTTAACAAAAATTGCAGCAAAAAAACCTGTCCCCTCCCACAAACTAAGTTTCTGAAAGGAAGATAATATGGGGAGAAACCAGGAGTTGATTTTTGTGTGAAAGGTCGGAGATCTCATAAGAACACATGAACAGCCCTGCTGGATCAAGTCCAAGGCCTATCAAGTCCAGCATCCTGTTTCCCACAGTGGCTCACAAGATGTCTCTGAGAAGCCCATGGGCAAGAGGTGAGGGCATGCCCTCTCCCTTGCTGTTGCTCCCTGAAACTTGCATTTAGAGGCATCTTACCTCTGAGGCTGGAAGTGGTCTATAGTCACTAGACTAGTCACCATTGATAGACCTGTCCTCTGTCAATTTGTCTAAGCCCCTTTTAAAGCCATCCAAACTAGTGTCCATCACCACATCCTGTGGCAGAGAATTCCATAAATTTGTTATGTGCTACATGAACAAGTGCTTCGTTGTGTTGGTCCTAAATCTCCTGGTCTTCTGTTTCATATGATGTACCCTAGTTCTAATGTTGTGAGAGAAGGAGAAAAATTTCTCTATGTCCACTCTTTCTATTCCATGCATAATTGTATACAGCTCGAGCATGTCTCCCTGTAGTTGCCTCTTTTCCAAACCAAAGAGCCCCAGATACTGTAGCCTTGCCTCATAAGGAAGGTATTCGAGGCCCCTGATAATCTTGGTTGTCCTCTTCGGTGCCTTTTCCAGTTCTACAATGTCCTTCTTAAGATACGGTGACCAGAAGGACATTGCAGAACTGGAAAAGGTGCAGAAGAGAGCAACCAAGATGATCAGGTGCCTGTGGCACCTTCTTTATGAGGCAAGGCTACAGTTTTTGTTCTGGCTAACATCCTGGGTCGGTCTGTACTACATGGAGAACTGGTGATGCGGCCCAAGTGCTGGCTCCCTGCATGTGCGTGGAATCATGGCTTCCAGTGTTGGGAAGCAGGTGCTGGCATTTGGCGTGTCATCCGATCTCAGCTGTGCTGCAACCATCCACCCTTCTTGCAGTTCTGAACCTGAGAACTGTAACCTACCTCAAATCTTGCTTACAGATCCCAGGTTTGGAAATGCAAATAGGGTAGAATATGTTGACATTGGTGAGTTTGGACAACACATCCAATATCGGAATCAGCTTCCCAGCACTGGAAGTGGAGGTTGCTAACTTCTTCTAACACCCTGCTAAATGAGCAAAGGGGCACCTTTTTAAAGCAGTGCTTATCTTTATTGAACAGGGGGAGAGGACTTGGCCCTATCCAACCCCAGCACAGCATCCCTCCAGTGGCTGTTGCTGGTGTCTATCTTATGTTTCTTTTTTAGACTGTGACCCCTTTGGGGACAGAGATCCATTTCATTTATTTATTTCTCTCTCTATCTCTATGTAAACTGATTTGGGAACCTTTGTTGAAAAGCAGTATATAAATATCCATAGTAGTATTAGTAGTAGTAGTAGTTCCCTGCATGTTCTGGGAACTGGTGGTTCAGCTACACCACTGCTTCTCTGTGTCATGCAAACTCACCACTGAATTACTCAATGGGAAACCATTGAGGGCTGACTTGCCCTATACATCTCAATGGAACTTCCACTGAATAATTCATTTAGGATGTCAGCCACTGAGATCAAATTCCAGTTCTAAAGATGTGCATGTTGGCACTTTCCCCCTTAATTCTAAGTTTATGTCTACTCTCCTGAGCCACTATTTTGCATGTAGTGCCAGGTGGTGAGGTTGAAACTGATATCCCACCCCCCGCAAAGAGAGTTCTTCCCAAGGGTAACACTGGAGAATTTTCTCAGATGGTTTCTCCAGATCCCTGTGATTTTGTGAAAAACAAAGTGGATCCCACAAGCCCAAAGTCTGCTCACCGCTGTTCTGAGAAATGTGCCTATCACCTTAAAATAAGGAAGCTCTCGCAGACTGGAAGTGTAGGGCTGCCATATTCAAGCTTCCCAAATCCGGGTGGTCTAATTTACATATTATGTAAATGATGCAGCAGCTAATTTGCATTGCTGTTTGTTTATTTATTTATTTATTTGACAGATCCGTATGCTTTCCCCTCATTCTCTGCCCTCCCATGTGATCGGATCCAGAGTAAAATCCAGGCAATCCAGACAGCGCATTTGAAATCCATGTAAATCCAGGTGGAATTTAGCAGCCGGGTGGAGGAGCCAAAATCCGGGGGCTACCCTAAATTCTGGGGGACATGGCAAGACTATGGAAGTGTGAATTACAACTAAAAGATAAAGGAACAGGAAGTTAGAAGCTTAGATATGTCACTGTACAGTTTTGTGGACTTGGCATCCGGAGTCAATGTTGGGCCAGATCACTTGAAAAGGACCCACTGCCAATCCTAGAAGTCCCATCTACAGTGATGGAGCATCTCTCTTTGCCAAGAGAGTCACTCCCTTGTATACTTTCTCGCATCTCATCCAACTTAATCCCCACAACAAGCCTCTAAAACCCTTAACGGCTTGGATCCACGGTATTTAAGAGAACGCCTTCTTCGTTTGAACCCCGCCACTTATTAAGCTCTTCAGGGGAGGTTTATCTGAGGGTGCCCCCAGCCCATCTGGTGATGACACAAAAGCGAGCCTTCTCTGTAGTTGCCCCACAGCTGTGGAATGCGCTTCCTGCTGAGATTAGAACTGCTCCATCCCTGTTGGCTTTTAGGAAACAGCTAAAGACACAGCTCTTCAGTCTAGCTTTTTAGTGTGTTTTTATGAGTATCTTAATTTTAGCTTTTATATGTTTTAACTGTTAAATTCTTGGTTTGTTTTATGCTGTAAACTGCCTAGATACTTTGGTAGTGGGTGGCATACAAATTTGCTAACTACTACTACTACTACCAATAACAATAACAATAAGGCTTAGACAGGAGGGGGTTCATGGAAGTCAGTTTACCAAGAACCCAGTTCTGCCTGAGGCAGTTCACCTCATAATTAACTGTTTCCAGCATTAAGCTGGTAATGTGTAATCTGCCCCTTGCTGTATAATTGCAAAGAATTATGGGAGAGGGGAAAAATAATCAACTTCTAGGGGTGTGCACAAAACTGGGATGCCCGGTTTGGTTAGAGTCTGGATTGGACTTGAACTGGATGGGCATGTTCGGTTTTGGCACACACACACACCCCCAAACACCCCCTAGTTTGGTTTGGGGGGGGGTGCAAGGTTTTTTCCACAAAATTAAATTTTAAACTCACAACCCCCCCACCCCAAAAAGCCAGGGGGGTGCAGTCCGTTAGAGAACTGAACTGGGAAGGGGGGGTTCGGTTCGATATCAGACCATTGAACATGTCTGCACATCCCTAAAATACTGCATCCCTAACTAGCTGCAGGGGAGTAATAGCAGGAGAGAGGGCATGCCATCAGCTCCTGCCTGTGGGCTTCTTGAAGGCATCTGCTGGGCCACTGTGTGAAACAGGATGCTGGACTAGATGGGCCTTGGGCCTGATCCAGCAGGGCTATTCTAATGTTAATAAATCCCTTTGAAATGTGAGTTAAAGGTGTCACCAGGAGCCACCAGGCAATCTAGCAGCAGAACCCAGATCCCTTACTTTCTGATCTCCAGGGAAAACTTGTGGAGGGATGAAATTGCTGACCTAAGTCTCCAAAATCTCTTACAACTTTTAAAAAGGCTGACATTTGTTCACCCAGGCTTTAATTAGATATTGTTTTAATTGTGTTTTAATAGTTTTAATGTTGTACATTTTAATTGTTGAAATGTTTCAATCGTTTTATTGGTTGTTTTTATTGTTTTGTTGTAAGACGCCCAGAGAACTTGCATTTTGGGTAGTATAAAAATGTGATAGATATTGTTTTGTTGTAAGACGCCCAGAGAACTTGCATTTTGGGTAGTATAAAAATGTGATAGATAGATAGATAGATGCATGCTTCTCTTTTTCCATACCATCTCTAATGTTATAACCCTCCATTATCTGGGCCCCATTAGTTATCTACACTAAAAAAGCTCCATACTTCACATATTTGGAGTCATATGCAGATATTCTTCACTCTTACTGTGACACTTGCCTTTTTCTTAGAGGTCTTGCTCACATCTGATCACATCGGCAGTTTCTAAGTATCACAACACTTGCTACCCCCGTACGCCTGAGAGCAAGACAACGGTACTCTTTGCTCCTCACTTAAAAGTTTATATCTAACATGCAGGCGGCCCATGTAACACTATCTGAATCAACGGCATTGTTCTTGTTTCAGAGCTACTAGGTCAAACAGGCTTGTGTTACAGAGCAAACTTTGGGACAAACTGATTCGTTCATATCCTCTTCATGCTTTTGCTATTAAGCTTGGCTGTGTAGGCCTGTTTTCAGCACTCATCTCTTTACTAGGTCATATCCTGAGTGTCCAGGTGGTGGTAAGTCTGAGTGGTTGAAACATGTAAAATTAATGGATGTGTAGAAGTCACCTCAAAGCGATGGAAAGAAGAGTGCAATTTAAAAGGTGGCGTTTGCTTTCTGTTAGATTGTGATTTGGGTTGTGAAAATTTGAGTTACAATTGGTACTGGAGGTTTCCCCCAACCAAAGGAAAGAGTTTCGCTGATGGGTGATACATCCCAGTTCCCCTGCCAAGTCACTGGGAAGCCGAGGCTGGAGTTTAGTCCTTCCTTCCCCTTTTGGTTATTGTGAAATCCTAAAACATTACTCTCAAAACAAGCCTGATTTTGCATTCAGATGTGGATTCTGAGGATCAACCTGGATGGCTTTAAGAGGGGTTTGGATAACTTCATGGAGGAGAGATCTATCAATGGCTACCAGTCTGAGGGCTATAGGCCGGCTTCAGCCTCAGAGACAGGATGCCTCTGAATGCCAGCTGCAGGGGAGTAACAGCAGGAGAGAGGACATGCCCTCAGTTCCTGCCTGTGGGCCTCTTGAAGGCATCTGCTGGGCCACTGTGTGAAACAGGATGCTGGATTAGATGGGCCTTGGGCCTGATCCTGCAGGGCCATTCTTATGTTAATAAATCCCTTTGAAATGTGAGTTAAAGGTGTCACCAGGCGCCACCTGGCAATCAAGCAGCAGAACCCAGATCCCTTACTTTCTGATCTCCAGGGACAACTTGTAGGGGGGTGAAATAGCTGACCTAAGTCTCCAAAGAGCCACCCTGATCATAGTAAGCAGAGAGATGGTAACCCACATGAATCACATGATCTGGGGAGCCAATAGGGCCCCGGCTGGATCCCAGTTTGCCCTGACCTGTCTTCTAGATCTAAACAACATCACTAAAAACAGCTATTTAGAATCCCCTTGCCTGCTTTCTAAAATCTGGTCATCTCCATTTTTTAGATCTGGTCACATGCCTCTGGCTCCATTAAACATTGCCTACCAGGAGCTTTACTACCTGCTATCTTGTACCATATTACCTGCCTTTTGGACTCACAGTTGCTATCTTTTGTCTTGCTTTGGCCTGTGCTGTTTGGCTTGGAGCCCTGAGAAATCAAGCATATTTGATCCTCCCTCCCCCCCTCTCCTCACCCCCCCCTTATAACTTCAGTCACTGACATGATGGACAAGAGTAACTGGGACTGGAGGCTATTGTAACATCACTGCTGTGGACACAGAAGTAGCAGCACCACCAGGGAAGCTGGGAGAAACTGCAGAAATGCTGGTAGGAACAAAGGAAGCTGCATTCTACTGAGTCAGACCATTGGTCCAACTAGCTCAGTATTAGCTAGAGAGACTGGCAGTGGCTTCTCCAAGGATGCAGGCAGGAGTCTCTCCCAGATTCCCAGCCCTATCTGGAGATGCCAGGGAAGGAACTTGGAACCTTCCGCATGCAAGTATGCAGGTGGTCTTCTGAGAGTGGCCCCATCCCCTAAGGGGAATATCTTACAGTGCTCACACATGTTGTCTCCCATTCAAATGCAAACCAGGGAGAACCCTGCCTAGCAACTGTGACAATTCATGCTCGCTATGACAATACTATGTCTTCTCTCCATTGGTGGTTGGTAACTGCCATCCTTCTCATTGGCTCTGCTGCTTCCTTGTCCACAGCAGCAGTGCTGTGAGACCCTCCCGTCCCTGTAACCCTTGCATACTGTGACCGCCATCGTCCTTAACTTATTTAATTCATTGTTCCAAGATGTGGCAATTTCAATAGACCTCTATAGAGAGAGACAGTATACCTCATATATAAGTGCTGGAGACAAAGAACAGTGTCGGCTGCTGCCTTTATGACCTGCGTGTGTGCTTCCCAGAATTATTTAGGTGGCTACTGTTGGAAACAGAATGATAGGCCCAATGAACATTGGTGTGAGCCAGAAAGCCAACGCTTATGTTCTTAGCCTGAGTTGCATCTCACTGTGGCCAACTATGCAATGACCCTGCAAAGACTAATTAAAATCAGGACGGCCAATGCTGGCAGAACAAAACTCTGACTGAGGTTTAAAAAATCTTGCTTCCATGTAAACATAATCCCATTCTGCTAGCCAAAGGAGTAACTCAATTGAAATTGATCTCAGCTGCCTGCCAAGGCAATGCAGAAATCAGTTCACGAGATTTCTCACAAGTGGTTTTTGCTGAGGAGTGACTTTTTCATAAGACAATGACAGAAAGAGTCTCCTCTGTGTCTGGTAAAAGTTTGGCCCTTGAAAGACCACATTTTGTCCCTGTGATATCTTCAGTCATCTCTAAGAAGCAGAATCCAACCCCCCTTTAAAATAATATTTTTATTATTTTATCCATGATATAAACAGAAAAACATAAGAAAAATAGAAATGACAAAAGGGGGGGGGGGGGAAGGAAAAATAATCCTTTCAAAACCCTGAGATCTCATATGGCTTCTTTTGGGCTCTGTGTTATCACCAAACTGTTACAAATGAGCTCAAAGAGTTTCTATACTTTCTCCCTATACACCAGAGGGAAGCAAGATTGCATCTCCTTGTCCCACTCACTGAGTGTCTGGCCCTTTCCCAACACCTTCTAACATCCACACACTAGCCACATCCACATGGAAAATGGAACAGCAGGTCCAATGGAACCGTGGCTCCTCTCCCCCCTCCCCCAGCTCTCCTGTCCGTGTTTCCATGTAATGGAGAGGAGGCGAACTGCAGTCATGGAGACTGCAAAGAAGAGAGGGAACTGGCTGTGTGAGCTTCCTTCTTGACTGAAGGACAGCCCTGGCAGCCAATTGCAGCTGGAGCAAGGGAGAAGCTTCCTCTCTCAACTCTAGTTTGGATGTAACACTGGGACAGCAAAACTGTAACTAAAGGCAGCAAAACTTACTGCAAACTGAAGCTACAAATAGGAGTCTGGGGGAGGAAACCGTAGGTAGATTTTTGGTAAAAACTACAGTTGCCCACATTCGGATGTACACAACTTTCAGCCGGAGGGCCCTTCTACTCCGGTTTTGTGTTATGTGTGAATGCAGCCACTGGCATGATGGTTTAATGCCAGGGTGTCACACCGTCAGCCTGTCAGGTGGAGAGTGGATCCTTAAAGGAGCAGCCCTCAACCACACCACCATCTCTTAGCCACTTCTTGCCTGATGCATTCTCTGCATCAGTAAGTGGGCATTGAAAGTCAAGAGGTTCCTGATCCATGTGGGTCTGACCCCTCAGATGAGTGGGTTCCTGGAGCTCCTCATTGCCTGGTTCACCCTCACTGTTGGGACCTGAGGCCTGCACCTTAGCAGCGAGTGGCTGTACTGGGGATTTGCCAGGTTCTTCCCTCTCAGTCCTGGATGAAATCAGGGTTCATTGCACCATCCCTTGCTGCTACCAGGTTTAGCACTTGTCTGTAGAGGCAAGCACTGGGCTGAGGAGACTCTCCTCACACTCTGGAACTTTGAATATGAGGAGTTCACAGGCCAAGAAAGTGGGAGACAGCTATTTGCAAAGATTAATGGGATCTATGTACATCCAATTCTACTTCCGAGCAAGGAAATCAAGCCTGTACAGTTATTGTTCTTATGGGTGTTTGTGGTGTGTTGTTTTTTTTAAAAGTATTGGTGGCTAAATTAAATTCTGTGTGGAAGATGGTGTTATTCTTTTCATCAGTGTGACCTACACATGCAGTGCTGCTGAGGGAGATAAGATTGTTGTCATTGTCACATCATTTATTAAAGTTGCAACATCAGCAAGATGGAAGGTAGAACAAATCCAAGCAGCCTCATTTTAATTTTATTGTCTTTGTGAAGGAATTGAATTGTTGAGTCCACCTCATCCCAAAGGCCATGGGCTCATCACTTGAAGAAATGTTAAAGGGAAAGATGGTGGAAACGCCCCCGCCACCAAGTCCAACTGTGCAAGTATCTGCAAGCTCTAGTAATAAAAGCCAAGGAGTACAGCAACCATCCTCAGAATTGATAATGAATACATTGAAGCAGTGGATAGCTTCTGCTTTTTAAGATCGACCATGAACAGGAAAAGATCCAGCAGTCAAGAAACACACCACACACAAGTACTTGGAAGGGTTGCAGTGGAGGCCTTGGAAAGGATATTTAGATGCTGTGATGTGTCTACACCTACAAAAATTAGAATCGTCCCGACAATAGTTTTTCCCGTGACATGCTATGGATGAGAAAGCTGGACTTTGGAGAAGCAAGATAGGAAAAACATTGATGCTTTTGAACTTTGGTGCTGGAGAAGACTTTTGAGGATAACACGGACAGCCAGGACAACAAACAAATGGGTCATAGAACAAATCAATCCAGAAGTTTCACTCGAGGCACAAATGACCAAGCTCAAACTATCATACTTCGGACACATTATGTGAAAACCCACATCTCTTGAGAAGTCCCTAATACTGGGAAAGGTTGAAGGAAAGAGAGGAAGAGGACAACCAGCAGCAAGGTGGATGGACTTGATTATGTCAGCAGTCAAGTCCATTGTTCTATGAATGCACCACTGAGAGACCTTAAAGGCCAAGTTGAGGACAGATCATCCTGGAGAGAATCTATCTGTGTGGTCGCTACGAGTCGACACCGCCTTGACGGCATTTAATCAATCAATCAATCATCGTGAGAACCAGACATATCCTTTATATTGGGTAGGCATATGCACAATTCATGTTACATGTGAGTAAACCCATTAATTCCAATAGTCTTACTCTTTTGTTATATAATTTGCACACCTTTCTCATTGCAACCCATAAAGATTGTGCAAATGCAGTGTTACTAGGCAGATGTATTCTTTTTTAAAAAAAATTTTTTGGACAATTTGTAATTTACATACATCTTTCCCCATTTCTCCCAGCCGTTCCCCTCGCCCCACCCCGCCCCACCTCCAACCTTCCCACCCCTAGCCAGCCTTTGTGTGCTGACTGGAGAGAGGTGGGAAAAGAAAAGAGAGATAGAGGGAAAGAGAAAGAAGGAGAGGGGTGTGCAGCATGCCAGCCAATGTTTATGTATTGTACCTGAGGAACAAAATTCACAAGAAGCAACCGTTGGTTGGGGAAGGGCTTATAAACTGGTCATAAAGTGTGTGCTCCCTAGGTTCTATCCATAGTATCTTTGGTTTAACAGAATCTCAACTAGTAGGGCTGGGAATGACCTCTCCCTGAGACCTGGAGATCTTCTGCCTGTCAATGCAGGCTGTAGTAGCAGCTGCCACAGCAGTAGCAGTAGGCATTTCTGGACTAGATGTTTGATTTTTCCCCTCGCAGCCAATTTCCCAGCTTAAATCTCCCCCAAAGCTGTAATTAACCACATGGGGAGAAATTAGAAGCACAATTTGGAGCAGTAAGCTTTTGCCTCCATGGCAAATAGCTTGGTGGGGGCTGGCAATCTGGATTGGAACTACGGCACTGGTGAGAAGAGTTGGACCCCTTGTCTCTGTTGGAATTTCTCTGTGGTGAGAGAATCCCTTTCTCATTATAGCAGAGTGCACAGAGGCACAACACAGCGGAATTTACTTAGGCATGCTTGTATGCTGAGAGTAAAGTAACTTGGAGCCAATTCATAGTTTCAAATCAATATAAAAGGCATTTATTAAGGAACTCCATTCTAGATAGGAAAGTGAGGAGTTAGGATCTCTAATCTATCTATCTATCTGGATGCAGATGGATTCTGCATCCTCTCTGAACATATGGTGCAGGGAGAGAGGCTTGCCATATTGCAAGGTAGCCGGCAGGTAGGAAGAGAGAGAGGAAGAGGAAGTTATCCCTAAGAGTAGCAATCTACATATCAAAGGGATAGCATCAGAGCAGTGGAGAAGTGATGACCAATGTCTTGACCTTCTAGCCCTCTGACTTACTAGTCTGTCCTCCACTGTCTGAGACAAAGAGACAGCGCAAAGTCCTTTAACTTCGAACAGTCTCTCTACATGGTGTCCCAAAGCCAAATTGAGCCCCCCTCCCCCCCCCCCGCAGCTGTGGCTACATTTATAAGAACAACATGACATTGGGACTTCCAATCATGGAGCTCTAACATAATTAGGCTGTTCACAAGAGGAGCCCTACCCAAGTTTGGACAACCCTATCCGGGTAGTGCTGCTCGTGTGAAGGGCTTGGATTGAGGCCAATCCTGGTGCTACATCCCTGGACAGTCCAGGAGGCTATTCACACAATTGTAGAAAATTGGGCTAGCTTCTGCTAGCCCGATTTTCTACAACCGTGTGAACCACTGGGCTCGGCTGCGAGTCCAGTGGTTCCTGAGCGGTTAACCCACTCAAGTAACCCTCCCCTTATTCTGGGTTTGCGGAGCGAGCACTCTGCAAACCTGTTTTGTTGTGTTTTTTTGCTCATGAGTTACTCGCACAGGGCATAATGGAGCTTCTGGGGGCCACACGGCCCCCAAACTCCCCAGCCCTGGCCGACTCCGTGAAGGAGCTGGCAGTCGTGTGGGTGACCGCTGCAGCTGCCCAGAGCAGACTGACTGGTCATCTGCGGGGAGAGTGGGATAAGCCCGCTCTCCCCACTCACCCTCCCCAGGCAGGTCTCTCTGATCGTGAGACCCACCTCCAGGAATTTTTCCTGGATGAGCACACCCTTTTATCCAGGTCAGCCCAAGCTGACACAGCGCCAAGCACCTAAAGCGTCCAGCTCCTCGCATGGTGCATTTAGGGATATCTGGAGTCCGGGCTTCATGTTTCCAGCCTCCAGAGATCTGTGCTGCTCAAAGCAGAGAAGATTGTGAGGGCGCACGAGCCATGTGCCACACAGAAGACAGATGCTTATCTGGGGGGATGGTAGGTTCAACCCCGCTTCCCCCCTGCACTGCCTTCCACACCCCAGTAGCGGTCCTGTGAATGACCTTACTATGTTGCTTGCCCCTAAATTGTATAAATAATATTTAAGATTAGATGTGTGATCATCCTATGACAACCAACATGCTGGATAAACATGGCCTGTTCCATGTAAGCATCTGGTTATGTGGAACTGCTCTTATTGGTGTCCAAGGGCTGTGAGTAGAGAAGAAGTGCTTATTGGTAGGGATGTTAAAGAAACCTGCTGTGGTTTTATTTCCCAGGCAGCAAGTATACAGGTAATGAAATCCAGGCCCTCGATATTGCAGAATGTCATCCTTTCGTTCCGCCAGTCTCTGGAGAGTCAGCACAAGGCAGAACCCAGGAAGCTGCTTATAAGCTCCTGATCTCTTCCCTCCACCTCTGCAATGTGCACAGAGGCAACATTAAGGAATGTCTTTGCGTTTCAAGACGTCTCATGTCCCATGTCGTTTATATCCTTCCAAAACTGCTCTATCCCCTGGGGTGCTTCTTGTCATCCTGAGAACTTTCTAATGCACAATGGCCAGCTTCTCTGTTTCTCAGGGGGCATTTTATAATTCAGGTCAGAGACGGCCGGCTGACAACTCAGGGGCCAGATGCAGAGTCAGTTTGATCCCTTGGAGGCTCTGTCAAATTCAAATCAAAGTATGCTAAAGATTCCCGGTCAGTACTTGGATTACGGGGGGGGGGGAGGATATAGGGGATCCTTAAGAAAATCCAGAAGCTATATCCCATGATTCTCCCCACTTTAAGCCAAATTGTGCTCCCCCATGGCCTTCTTTTAAAAGTAGCTAAAGAGGCTGTTTCAAAGCTACAGGAGGGATTGCCCCTAGCCCCTCCCACAATCTGAGTATTAAGTAAAATTGTGCCATCAAGTCAGTGTCGACTCCTGGCAACGACAGAGCCCTGTGGTTTTCTTTGGCAGAATACAGGAGTGGTTTACCATTGCCATCTCCTATGCAGTAGGAGATTATGCCTTTCAGCATCTTCCTATATCGCTGCTGCCCAATATAGGTGTTTCTCATAGTCTGGGAAACATTCCAGTGGGGATTTGAACCGGCAACCTCTTGCTCCCTAGGCAGGTTCCTTCCCCACTGCACTATTCTGAGTATTGCTCCCAGTAAATTTCTGAGCACAAAGTCTAGTCTAAGATCTGCCTGAAGTCTACGATCTGTTTCAGACTGTGCACCACTCCGAATAGCAGTTGTAGAGAAGCAATACCAGGAGAGGGCTGTGCACCTACATGTCCGGCTTGTGGGCTTCCCAGAGGCACTGTTGTCACTTGTTGGTCACTGTGGGAAACAGGAAGTTGGATTAGGCGGGGGGTTGGTCTGCTCCAGCTGGGCTCTGGATATGTCCTTCTGTTCATGCACAGTTGTAAAAATGGAGATTGGCAATTGCCACTTGCCATTGGTGCTAAAGAGAAGTTGAGCATCTGCGCGTTTCACTTGGACTGGGGACAAAATGATGATGTGCATGTGGTATTTACAGTCTAAAAATATGGAAATGTTAATAGCTGAATATGCATAATGCAGGTCAACTTGATGTCACTTTTCAGATGTGGGAAATGGGAAATGCAAAGATCGAATTGTTTCCTTTGAAAGCAGCTGAAAACAAGACTGGGAGAAAGACGACAACTCAGAGATCGGCTTGAATTAAACAGGCATACATCCTAATATGCCGGCAGACACTCTTGTTGGAATTGCATCTCTGGGGACTGCAGTTCTCCCAAGCTGCCGAGCTACGATAACACTTAGCAATTACAGAATAATTGCTCCTCTGGAGATAGATGAGATGCTTCCTATCATTCACGGAGGAGAGTTTGTAGGACTGTGCAAATTTAGTAGCCCTGCTTCAATTCAGGGGGTGCCTCAGGACTTCAGGGTTATCTGGAGATTGTATGCTTTTCTAAGGCTGTACCAGTGGCTGATCTGACTGCTGGTATTTCACCAAGTGTTCACATAACAGGGATTGAAAAAAACCGGGGGCCTTTCTGCATCTGTTCTGTCACCAGACTGTGAGCGCTCTCCTTCATCTGACCTGCTTTGGTTGCAGGACCTGGTACTTATTTGGGTGTGATGACTTGCAGTATCTCCCTGGTGCATACTTGTGCCTGAGCATGGTGAAAATTGTAGACACCTCAGAAAAAGAAGGGGTTGTGACTGTCTTGAGGGAGTCTCCCGCAAGCTGAGGAATTCCATGCTCTTTTTATTAAAGACCTCCTTCCTGCCCTGCCCCTCATCCTTACCACTTTGGTCCATTAGCTCTGCTCACTCGATTATCCATTAACTACCCTCTGAATCCACAGTGGGGAACCTGAGGGTGTTTCCCTTTCAGAACCTTGTGGTTTTTGTGACATATCTGTGGGTTGTCCTGAGTCTGCCTGCAGAGGCTGCCATCCATAAGGATCACAGCATTTTTAGCTCTTTGGGAAATAGATAGAGAGGCGAGTCTCACGATCAGTGAGACTCACCTGAATGGGGTTAGTGGGGAGAGCGGGCTTAACCTGCAGACGAGCATCGAACGGATCGAACACCCACATGACTGCTGGCTCTGTCACGGAGCCGGCAAGGACTGTGGGGTTCCGGGTGCTGCCCAGCCCCCGGAATTTCCAGGATGCCCCGCGTGAGCATGCAGGGCACCCTAGAGAGATCCCCAGGGGCGGGAGGCTTGTTTCAGCCACCTGGTGGGGGTCTCCTTATGTGTTGCCATGGCACGGTGCTGCAGCGCGGTGCCACACTGCAGCCATTCACGATCAAATAGATGGGGTTAGCAGAGCGCTCGCTCCGCTAAGCTTGTCTAAGGGGAGGGCTGCAGAAGCAGGTCACCTGCTTTGAGGAAACCAGGCTTGCCTGCGAGCCTGGTGGTTCTCACGTTCGCCCAGACGCAGGCTAGGCTCCCTTAGCCTGCTTTTGGCCAATTGTGAGAATAGCCTCATAATCTTTTATTTATTTGTGTATAGTTCAGTTTCTATGCCACCTCACATAAAATGTATCCCAAGACAGTATTGAGTTCGTGCACATGACCATGAGAGGGTGGAGAGGGCGAGTGGGGTGTGTGTGTGGAAAGTAGGGATAAACGTACCTTCCCCCCAGATGATGTCCAGGCTCCTCTTGGGCATGTGGCTGTGCACAGGAACTGCATTTCTCCTGCAGCACAGATCACTGGAGGTCAGGAAAATATGTTCCATTTTCCTGGCCTCCAGGAACCCCTAAATGTCTTGTGCGAGCTGCACGCTGCATTTAGGGATCCCTCTATGAGTCAGGTGCTGTAGGCCAGTGTTTCTCAACCACCAGTCCATGGACTGGTGCAGGTCTGTGAGGAGTTGGATGGCGGTCCATGCTGGTCCATGAGGAATCAATCCCCCCACCAAACAATTTCGAGCCAGTGGGGGCCACCGCTGCTGGGAGCTCCCCAGAGCTCATTTCTAGGCATGCAGCCCTCACTGCTGAGCTAACGTTTATTTTGAGGAAGCTCAATGAGTGTTATCCCAGCAGTGAGGGCTGCCTGCCTAGAAATGAGCTCTGGAGAGCTCCCAGTGGCTGTGCCCCCTCCAGCTTGAAATTGTTTTGGGGGTGCCTGGGATGGGGGAGGTGACTCCTTTACTAACTTCTGGTCCTGGAAACTGCACACAAAGGATGTACCGGTCCATGATTCCAAAAACATTGAGGAACACTGCTCTAGGCACCTGTCTCTGTGTATGATCAGGCTGTGTGCAGCCTGAGTATATACATAACCCCAGACCTTGGGTAAAAGGCACGCCTGCACCCTTTAACCCATGTAAAAGCCCAGGTTACAAAAATGGGCTTGCAGTGGAGGTAGCACCCAGCTTGGCCTCGATCCCAGTGGTGCACACCAGCCGCCCTACCCAGGTAGGGCTGCCCTAACCTTGGTAGGGCTGCTTCTGTGTACAGCCTTGTTGAGTTCCAAAGCACAGAAATTGGCCCCTTTTCTTCCACTGAATGGAGACCCTTAGAAGGGCAGGAGACCAGAATTCAGACAGAATTTGGGATTACAGATGTGTGTGAAAAAGTGGACATTCTTTCCAAATATCAGGGCTGTGAGTGTGGAATGGAGCACCACCAATTCCAATAATTCTTACTCCTATATGATGAGTATAGGATCAGGGTATCTGATACTTGATCATTCAATAAAATCTTATCTTGTTTTATAGGATCAGGGTGCTGGGAAATTATTGATGCAAATTGCTTTGTCTGCAAACTTCCATGAGTGGGAAGGACAATATAATTATACAGCGCCAACTGGTACTTTTGCATTGTCGACTCTAAAAGCAATAAAAAACCACCCGGGAAAAGAAATCCTTAAACAAACAGCCCCATCTGTCTGCTTAGCCAATTTGTATGTATATTTTCTACAGCTTGACAAATAAATAATAATTTAGTAAGGCATCAGAGAATGTTTCCCCACAGTGTTGTAACTCAGATGGCTACAAAAATGCTCCTAAGCACCCACTATGGTTGCAAGACATTCGGGGAACAATTATAGAAGTAAATATATTATTCATCTAGGCTGCATGTCAGTATGTTTTCTGAATTAATTCTGAAAACCTATTGGTTGCAGTGAACTCTCACTTTTCTGATTCTCACTCTCGTGTTTCTTCTTTGCAGTATCATGTTCAAGTGGTTCCATGGCTTTTCACACTACTCCAGAATCAATGAATTTTCTAAAGTTCCAATAAAGATCTATAAATATGGTCCCACTGTGTTCTAGCCAGGACAATTATTTTCTTCTTCTTATGTGACTATTAGAGGAATGGAACCAGATGAAAGGTGCCATATCGAATGGCACATCTTGTAAGTACATTACTATATTCAAAAAGGACTCAGGCAACTGAGAATTAAAGTGGACACGGCACAGAAATAGCATGTATTGGATCCAATACCTTGTTCTTTCTCAAAGGTTCTGGGGAGAAATTTAGAATGGGGCTATGTCATGGTGGGAGGGGATTCTACTCTTCCCCCACTTTCCATTACCTCAGAACAAATTGCTCCCTCCAAATCTGTTCTTAGTAATGCAATGGGAAACTTAATGGCCACAAAAACTGCCCTCACTACTAGATAGAAGTTTACGGGGGCAGAGGCAGCACCACAAAAAATTTGACGGGGTGGGGGGGGCACTTATATCGGGCAGCAGTGATATAGGAAGATGCTGAAAGAACATAAGAACAGCCCTCCTGGATCAGGCCCGAGGCCCATCTAGTCCAGCATCCTGTTTCGCACAGTGGCCCACCAGATGCCGCTGGAAGCCACAGGCAGGAGTTGAGGGCATGCCCTCTTTCCTGCCATTACACCCCTGCAACTGGTACTCAGAGGCATCCTACCCTTGAGGCTGGAGGTGGTCTTTAGCTCTCCAACTAGTAGTAGTAGGCAAAAGGCATCTTCTCATTCTGTGAGGGAGGAGGCAATGGTAAACCACTCCTGTATTCTACCAAAGACAACCACAGGACACCAGGAGGGGCAAAGGGCATTTATGTGTGGGCGAGCTATGTCTTGAATATTAGATTTCTGAAACAGAAATTGGGGGCAGTGGTGGCAAGCCACTTTTGTTGGTGGTGATGGGAGTGGGGGGCTTGCCCCTAACCCTTCTGGAGCCATGCTTGTAATGTGGGGTGATTTAAGTTGGGAAACTGGCATTGGGGTAAAACGTTGGTGCACCCTGCCCTAAGTTATGATCCTGATCTTCCCTTGCAGCTGCTTTTTGAGAAAGAGAAAAGCCCTATTCACCCATTATGTTCAATGCACATGCAACTGGTGTACAGTGTACACATATACAGATCTGAATGCACGGACAGCTCTTCCCCCATTATATTCAATGCACATACAGCAGTATACTTTCTACCTGTGCTCTGCATTTGAACAGCCCCATACCCAGGTTCACTTTTAAAATGAACACATAATAGTCATTCACACAAACACATGCACCTGGGTGCAGACACCTGCATGCACATACAACAATGAGGCCAGTGAGGACAATACACAGCCCAACACGTTTGATAAGGAAGAGATCGCACTGTGAGCATGATCTCCAATTATTTCAGTGAAGAACTTCTCCATGCATTCCTGACATGTCCCTTTATTGTGCAGAGGGCTGTTCATCTGAATCGCTCCTCTGCATGCTCTTCAAATACCTGTATGAAAAGGTACATGGAGTGCATGTTGAAGGGTGATTTGGATTAATAGCCCCTGCCATGTGATAAAGGGACATGACAGGTGCACATCAAGGGGTCTTTCACTGACATCACAGCAGGTGCACTCTTGGCACAACACCTTTCTGATCACATCTGTCCAGCTATGTATCCCTTGTATTTTCCCAGTGTCTGAGTAGAGCTAAAGATATCAGGTGTTCCAAATGGTAGCACCCATTGCTTATCTAGTTTGGCCCTTAAAAGAAAGAAAAAAGAATATTGTCTTCTTCTCTGGGATCAGCTCAGTTACAGCTGGCTCTGCTAAACCCTTTCCCCCATACTCCTCACCGTGCTCTATGAAGTCTGGCCAAAATGCTTTCCCACCAAGATAAATGGTTAGAAAAGCAAGACATGAGTAAAACATTTGGATGCTGAGAATAAGAATATTATGGATTCCTTGGCAGATCTTTGGGTTCTCTGGCAGATCTTCAGGTTCATATTCACCTCTTGAGACCAATGGTTCTCTCTCTATCTATATTTGGCTTAATTAATTTCCATAATGTTTTACCTGGAGATTGTTCAAATGGAAGTTATTGAGGTCATTCTTGCAATCAAAAACTGTGTCCTCCCCAGGTTTGGGAGCTGTGCGAGCTCCCAATTTTTAGTTGTGTAGAAGCAGAATAAGAGTAGGACCTGTGTAGAAGTGATTGTGTGGGTGCAAGGTAGAAGGAAAAGCTACCCAGGTTTTCCTCCTACCTTGCTTCCACACAATCACTTCTACCCAGGTTTCCCTCATTCCCTGCTTCCACACCACCGGAAATTGGGAGCTCACACAGCTCCCAAACCTGGTGAGAACACAGTTTTTGAATGTGTGACTGACCTCATTATGTTACTGTGTTATTGTGTTATCTTATTGGTCAATGACCTTTAAAAAATTGAATGACTGATTGATTGAAAACCTCAGCTTCTACTTCTTGAGCCATCAAGCCTCTAGGGGCTAACAACAACAACAACCACAACCACAACAACAACAAAATATTTATATACCACTTCTCAACAAAAGTTTACAAAGTGTTTTACATAGAGAAATAATAAATAAATAGGACTATGGACTCCTCCTGATGCTAAATGTGTGTGTCAGGATGCTCACCAATATACTGGGCTATTCACACAACTGGGTGGCCGGCTGGGGGGTAAGGCAGGCTCAACCTATCTTCCCCCAGATGAGTGATCTGTGCTCCTTCAACGTGCAAGCCGCGCACCCACACAACCCACACTGCTGGCAGCTTAACTTAGAGTTTCCATCTCCTAAATGAGTGTTCTTCATGACAAGGCTCGAGAACTAGTGTTGGCTTCCATCGACCCGAACTGGGTTCCTGACTAATTGTTTATTAGACTTGTGAGAAGTTTCAGCTGAATCCGAATACTCCACAGAGCTCCGCTGGCACTTGACAGAAGCATAGACCTAAAAGCAGAAACAGCAGATCCAATCACTATTGACACAACATGACACATGTAAAACAGAATGTAATAAGACTGTAATTTTAATCAACAAATCATGTATGGATAATAATTGTGGGTAAGTATGAACTTTTATTAAAAATTATTAAAAATAATTAATATTTTTAATCTCATACTAATCAGAACATGAAATTCAGTAAATGATGTCCATCCTAATGCCATTTGGAAGACACTACACAATACCATTCATAATGCATGCCCCTATACACAGCGCACAACAGAAAGAAACCCGGTGTCTAAATATACCCTGTAGCCATTCCCACTGCACAGTGCTGCTCGGCTTTGCCTGGCCCCAGTAGACCTCCTTGAAGGGAAAGCAAGCCATGCCAGACCCCAGCACAGCCTTGGAAGGACTACACTTCCAGAGCTCTGTGTGCACCTTCCAAGATGGCGCTGGGGCTTACCAGGGCTCCATTTGTCATAAAGGGGTCCCCTCAGCTTTGGGGAAACTGAAGCATTGTGTGGAGGTCAGTGTGGTAGGAAATTTATTTATTTAATTTATTTATTTATTCATTCATTCATTCATTCATTCATTCATTTAATTTTTAAATTTATATGCCGCCTTTCATTAAACAACCCCAAGGCGGTTTACAGCAAAAGTTTAAACACAAGATGGTAAAAAAAGACAATATTAAAATATTAAGTGAAAAATATCTGATTAAAATCTGATTAAAATCTGATTAAAAATTTAAAACACACATAAAAACAAATCTGATTAAATCTGATTAAAAATTTAAAACACACATAAAAACAGTACAAAATACAAAGAGCAGCAGCAGAGAATCAAATAAAAGCCTGGGCAAAGAGCCAAAATTTTACACTCTTTCTAAAAGCTGTGATGGAGACCGAGGAGCGAATAGCCACCGGGAGAGCATTCCAGAGTCTGGGGGCAGCAACAGAGAAGGCCCTGTCCCGTGTGCACGACAACCGGGCCTCTCTCATTGTCGGCACCCAGAGTAGAGCCCCCTCAGATGACCTTGTCAAGTGGACAGTAACCCTTGGAAGCAGGCAGTCCCTCACGTATCCTGGGCCCAAACTGTTAAGGGTTTTAAAGGTCAAAACCAGCACCTTGAATTGGACCCAGAAACAAACTGGTAGCCAGTGCAGCTCTTTCAAAATGCGTGTGATGTGCTCCCACCGGGCAGCTCCAGATAAAACCCTAGCTGCCGCATTTTGCACTAGCTGCAGTTTCCAGATATTCTTCAAGGGCAGCCCCACATAGAGTGCGTTACAGTAATCCAGCTGTGACATGACTAAGGCATGGGTAACTGTGGCTAGATCTGCCTTCTCAAGAAAGGGACTCAGCTGGTGCACTAGCCAAAGCCGTGCAAAGGTGCCTCTGGCCACCGCCTCCACCTGAGCTTCCAAAAGCAGAGCTGGGTCCAGTAATACCACCAAGCTGCGTACTTGCTCCTTCAAGGGGAGTGCAACCCCATCCAGAACCGGTAAAATCTCCTCATCTCGATTGGCTCTCCTACTGACCAACATTACCTCCGTCTTGTCTGGATTCAATTTCAGTTTATTGGCCCACATCCAACCCGTCACGGCCTCCAGCCCCCGATTCAGGACATCCACCGCCTCCCTAGGATCAGGTGACAAGGAGAGTTGAAAGAAGAGTGGAACAAACAAACATCCAAGCCATGTTTGAAGGAAGCAAACAAGTGTTTTGATAAAACTAGTGGAATTTATGGGGTGGTGGGATATAGCATGTCTCTGATTTAAGGCCAGATGTAATACAGGAGACAATGCAACTGTCTAATGCCTAATGTTTTGGTGGAAAATATCTGCACAGTGGAGGAGATATGAATCAGGGCTGCAATGATGGCCCTAGTTTTTATCTTTTTCTATGGCCAATAGCAATTGCAGAGGAAGCAATACAAGTCAGGAAAATCTTATGGAATGAAAGGCCATAAGACTTATATTGCTTCCTCTTAAACTGCTATTGGCCACAGATGGGGATAAAAACCAGGACCATTAGGAATACTTGCATTCTTTTTTCTCTGTACTTAACAAAAACTTGGGAGGGATTGAAGAGCCAGCGTGGTGTAGTGGTTAGAGTGCTGGACTAGGACCGGGGAGACCCGAGTTCAAATCCCCATTCAGCCATGATAGTAGCTGGGTGACTCTGGGCCAGTCACTTCTCTCTCAGCCTAACCTACTTCACAGGGTTGTTGTGAGGAGAAACTCAAGTATGTAGCACACCGCTCTGGGCTCCTTGGAGGAAGAGTGGGATATAAATGTAAAAATAAAAAATAAAAAATAAAAAGTTGGCTAAATGGCAGAGGAAGAGGGTTAAACTCACCATCACCACCTATGGCACATTGTTCCCCTCAGCTCTTTTTAATTAAACAAAAAGATGCTAAGAAATCAGATAATACATCTCTCGTGTTACATCCATTATTATTTTCATTTGTATACCCCACCTTTTCTCCAAGGGAGGTTACCCTGAGGGATAGCCGTTGGACCAAAGTTCCCAAGTGTACTTTATAGAGGGTGGCATTTGAACCCAAGTCTTTCAAGTCCTAATCTGATGCTCTGACCACTTCACTTCACACAGTGTAGATTGCTCTTTAGCCCCATCGAAGTCATGGGACTAAACGGAAACTGGGTATATGCATTTTGGCACAATGCGGTTGCTAATCACAACTTGTGTCCATTTATTTCTTAATTTGTCTTGACCTCATCATTCACTTTTACTGTAGTCATAAGGAGATGTAGGTTTAGGGTGATATAGAAATTTGTAAAATAAAATAAAATAAATAATACAGCATTACTTGTAAAGTTCCTCCCCCACTAGAAGTGCTTGTCCATGGCATGTGATGGCTAATGACCCAGGAACTATAGAATGTTCCACTTTGATTTGTCTTCTCCTTCATGCCGTTCCATGGGCTTTTCATCTTGCTTGTGCAGGAGCAGTCTGTGTAAAATGAACCTTGTTCTTGTCTTGGCATTCTTTTTTACAGAACACTGTGAGCTATAACTTGGCATATCACTTCACGGCCCTTTCCCCTGCAGCTCCCTCTGTCACAACCTTGGCTGTTCTTTTGGGGGGTCACTTTTAGTTCTTAGCCTTTTGCTGAGATACAGGATCACACTGGCAACTCCAGCAACTCTGTTGCTGAGCAATCACTGCTGCATGTAAGCAAAGGGTGTGTGAAGTGTTTGACAAAGAGAAGAATATGCATCCTGGTTACTTCCCGCTTCTGTTGCAGCCAGCCCTCGGTCCTGTCTGTGAAAGAACCAGGAGTTCTAGCAGCTGTTGCACTGTATAGTGCTGCGGAGTTCCGTAACCATAGCAACAGCATCAGCACCATCCATGGCATCCTCCTCCCCCTCTCCACTCATACTCCTCCTCCTTCACATCATCAGTACCAGGAACAGCAGCGGCAGCCTTGGCAGAAGCCAGAGCCTGGTCGCACAGACTGCAGCTTCACCAGCTGTCTTTGTAGACTTGCTCAACCAACAGGACGGTGATGAGCTGCAGCAGTCGCTACCCTGTCATTTTCCGGAGGATGGACAGATAGGAAAAAAAGGGAGATCAGGAGAGTTGAAGACGGTGCACTGCAGAGGAACCCCAAAAGACCCAGGTAAACGCTGTTCCCACCCCTGCAAACTCTCTGCCTTGAACTGGCTCAGTTATGTGCCAGTGTCTTCTTGGTTTACTGACTAATCATTTTAAAGGGATTGGATTCCCCCCCCCACCACCTACCCAGTAATGCTTTATTTTCAAGGAGGACTCTTTCTTTCCCCTTTTCTTATTATCATCATTTTCAATAATATATTCTGAGAGAGTGTGGTACGGAATGTATGTTGGTGATGCGGAGAGCTAACCAAGAGGTGCAATGTGTTGATGAAAAGAGAGGTTTTGCAGAGGGCTTCAGAATAAAAAGTGGCCAGCAGCTTAGAGAAGGGATTGGCATTTAGATGAATAATCCTCTCTTTAAAAAAAATAAAAAGCAGGTTCAATCCACAAATCAAATCTCTCTGGGGAAAAAAACTCTACCTATGTCTGCGCGATAGCGAAGTGTGTGTGTGTGTGTGAGAGAGAGAGAGAGAGAGAGGGAGGGAGGGAGGGAGAGAGAGAGATTAGGTGTGTGGTATAGAAATTTATCCAGGAAGCTTGCGTTAAATAGCATTCTTTCCTGATTTTTTCCACGGCCATGAAATTAGGGATAGTGAGCTCATAAGAACCCATGTTGTTTACTCCTCAGGATGACACAGGTTGATCTGAAACTTATGCAGATGCCTTATACTGGGTCAGACCATCTGTCCATCTAGCCCAGTATTATACTCTGACTGGCAACATTTCTCCAAGGTCTGAGGCAGAGGTGCTTTCTATCCCTGCCTGCTAAGGCCCTTTAACGGAACATACTAAAAACTGAACTCAGGACTTTCTGCATGGGAAGTGTGTGTTCTGCCACTGAGCTATAGTCTCATCCAATCTGACCTAATGGGTGGGCCGTCTTCCATTTGGCCTCCAGTTTTGCAAGTACAGTATGAGGCAGTCTTTGGAAAAGAAATGTTGGATAGGCATATTTTCCTTCCAGTCCCATGATTCGAAGGCTACTTTATCCCCTAATGAATCTATACCTAATCTAATTCCATCATGATGTTTTCATCCCATGCAAAGAAGTGTTTCATTCTTTTTAACCATTCTTCAGTTTGTCTGGACACTCAAGGGTGTTTCTTAGCTGTTTGGATAAGACAATGTGTTGTATCAAAAGATCAATACATGTACCAACTGTGTGCATATTTCCCACCTTGAAAACATTTCATGACTCTGCTACTATGATTTAGCAACCAGTTAATCTTGAAGGCCCTTGTGGTTGGGGATGGTCATTTGTGGTCCAATGACATCTGGGAACTCAAGGTTGGGAACCCCGAGTTAAGCCACAGTTCTTGAGAATCCTTGAACATAGTTCCTAGATTGAATTCAGCTTGGTTGCATGGATGACAAAAGGATTCTGTCAGAATTCTCAGGATGATCACTTCCACGGCACTTTTCACATACAAAATGCTTGATCCTTTATATCTTACCTGTCCTTATCTCCTCATTTAGAGATGTGGAGTCAAATCTGAAAGGATTTCAGTGACTCAAGGCCATTCTGTTGAATTTAAAAGTAAAAGAAACTTTCATTCTGGTCTCCCATATCCAAGACTGCATATTCAAGACCATAATCCAAATTTGTTTGTTTGTTTGTTTTTTATTTGCTTTTAGCCTTTTTACCTCAAGTTGCAGTTACATTTCTCCTTTTAAAAATGAGGCAAAAATTTGAAGGTTTTGTTCAGACAAAACCTCTGGTGGTATTCCAAGGCAAACGATTTCAACAAGATGAGCAACTTTCCCAAGGGAGGTGGGGTTACACTTCTCTTGAATTTCAACTCAAGCAGAATCTGAGGTGAATTTTGTGGGGGGCGTGGGTGGTGCTGCTCAGACAAAGCATCTATAGGAATCAAAGGAAGTTGCAAAGTGAACAGCTGGGACAGAGTATAGGGTATAATCTGTGTGCTTAAAGTACTTCCTACACCATTTTGAACAAACAGGAAGAGAGGTAAAAGACTGGCAAGAGGGAAAACTACCCCACCTGCAATATCTATGCATATTTACAGATAGATAATGGGTTAATGGGTTCTGCATTTCAGCACATTCCTAAAAAGAAATTTTGTGAGCCACCCAGAGAACAATTTGTGATGGAGCGGCTAACAAATAAAATTGATGATGATGATGATGATGATGATGATGATGATTCAACTGCAAAATTAGGATGTGACTAACTCTGGGATTTTCCTAGTCGGATTTTTATGCTACTCTGCCATGTGCTCTGTTTCTACCCTTAGGATAATGAAGTTTGTAAATTATATCATTAGCATTATTTTTCCCATAAGGAATTTCTGTTCATTCTTGGGAGGGGATGATGGTGGAGGAGATAAATTGATTTTAAGTCTTCCTTCCTTCCTTTCCTTCCTTCCTTCCTTCCTAGTAAACCTGTTTAGGTCCCAGTGACTGTGGCTACAAATATTTCTCTATGCAGATTTCTCTGTCTGATTCAGATAATAAATACTGGCATGTGGGATGAAACCAATTGTCAGTAGATCTCAGGATTCAATCTTGCAGAGACCAGCCAAAGGCCCCAGGGAAATTCTTCTTTCCCAGATGACTCAAAGTGCCACTGTTTTATTGTGCCCAACATGTTTCTGAAAAAAAAATCCCTTGTCAAGGGCTGTTTGAATATCTCAGACACACTAGTAGGATCTTCTTGGTATCTTCTAAAGATATAGTAGCACAGATCTCTCTCTCTCTCTCTCTCTCTCTCTCTCTCTCTCTCTCTCTCTCTCTCTCTCTCAGAGAAGATCTCAACATCAGCCTAGTAGAGTGCATGGATCGTTCAGATAGCCCTGATGAAGGACCGTTTTTGGAAACGTGTTGGCCACAATAAAACAGTGGGACTTTAAGAACTCTTCTCCAATTGTTCTTTTTTAGTTGGCTAATTATCAGTTGGGTGCCTCCCACTTGTGGTTTGGGGATATCTACTCCTAGGTATACCCAGAGGTATACTTGTCTCTAAACAAGGAGTAAATTTTCATCATCATGGTGAGTTACCAACCAATGATAGATCTATTTTTCTATAGATTTATCAATTCCCACTCTTATCAATCCTTTTCTGGGGCAGAGGAAGCTGCCTTACTTCCTCTGCCCATCTAGCTCATTATTGCTTACACTGACTGGCAGCGGTTCTCCACGATATTAGGCAGGAGTGTCTCTCCGCCCTCCCTGGAGAAACCAGAGATTGAACCTGAGACCTTATGCATGCAAGAAGATGCACTACGACTGAGCTACAGCCCCATTTCCTAAGGGGAATATTTTGCAGCAGACAGTGCTCACATAGGAAGCTGCCTGAAGCCAAGTCAAATCATTGGTCCATCCAGCTCTGTATTGTCTACACAGACTGCCAGCAACTTCTCAGAGGTTGCAGGTGGGAGTCTTTCTCAGCCCTATCTTGGAGATGCTGCCAGGGAGGGAACTTGGAACCTAGATGCACTTCCCAGAGCAGCTCCATCCCCCGAGGGGAATCTCTTACAGTGCTCACACATCAAGTCTCCCATTCATATGCAACCAGGGTGGATCCTGCTTAGCTAAGGGGACAAGTCATGCTCGCCACCACAAGACTAGCTCTCCACCCAGTCTTCTGTCCCTGGCAGGAAGCTGCTGCAATGTTTTAATTGTCTGCCATGTGACAAACATTAAACCATCAGTCTATCCATTCTAGTGGGTGCCCTCTTATTTTTGAGAGAATACAGTACTCATGATTCATGCTCTCCACATTCCTTGATCTTTTCCATGGCCAGATTTTATATTTCTGAGCCAAACTGCTTAAGCCTTTTTCGCTCGCTCTCCCATTAAGGTGATCTAGCCTATTTTTTTTTATTTCTCCTTCACATTAATTAAATCCCTTTTTTAAAAAGTTGTTTCTGCTCTTATGCATGTGCAATTAGCACTGTCCAGATAAAGGTAGTCCTAAATAACTCCCACTGGGACTTGGAGACAAGACACTGGTTTATGAGTTAAGGACATGATCTTCCAAAAAGCCCTTCGGCACAAGCCCCATTCTCCTCCTTAGTGGAATGCAAACTCAGTCTTGGAACTGAGAGAGAAAGAGCAGAATTATTTCCCCAAATTCAAAAAACCAACTCATTTTTATTAATATTCTGAGCCTATTCTGAATGCTGTCATGCCCCGGTGGCATCACTGAGTGTCCAAAAGGATTATGTCCCAACTCTCATTGTGAAAGCCAGTGTGGTGCCGTGGTTAAAGTTTTGGATTAGGACAGGATTTGAATGAGTTCAAATCCCCATCCAGGCCATGGAATTCCCTGGGTGACTCAGGGCCAGTCACTTCTCTCTCAACCTGACCTACCTCACAGGGTTGTTGTGTGGATACCATAACTATGTACACTGCTCTGGTCTCCTTTGTGGAAGGGCAGTATAAATGTAAAAATAAATAGTGTCCAATGTGCCTTACTAGCCCACCAATCTGCCCGCCTCCCTGCAAAGTTCCTCCTCCCACATTTACCTCTCTTGTTGTTCCAGAAGTGACAGAAGAAAGGAGGGATCTCTCTCTCTCTCTCTCTCTCTCCCCCACTTCTTGTCCAAGCTTAATGCACTGCCATGGCTATATTCCAGGCAAGGGGGTGGCAAGGTTGGAGTGGGCCCAGAGACAAGCTTTTAAAATGGGCCCCCCATGAAGTAAAGAAATCTTAAATGAGGCTGAATACTGGTAACAAAAAGCATAGTCAAATTTAGATAGATAGATAGATAGATAGATAGATAGATAGATAGATAGATAGATAGAACCAATATGCCACAATAGAACATCATCCTAAATTATTTTTTTAAAGGTTTTGTAAATTGTGGACGATGCAAGTCATTTAATGGTACTAGAGAAAGACATGCTCTTCTGGTTGCTCCAGGTCTTAGCACTCACATCAATTTCAGAGGATGAATACAACGGAAGGAAGCCCGGGCGGGTGCATGGCTAGGGGAGTCAGTCATGTGACTTGCCTCTGGGGGGCTCCCCAAGGCAGTGGGCCCCCAGACAACTGTCTCCCCTTGCCCTGTTATAATTATGCCCCTGATTCCAGGCCTGAGGGGCACTGGGAAATATGTTTTCCCAGTGCTACTGACATACATTTCTTTCAAAAATCTCACAGATATGTTCTACTTATCTGCTCATTAATGCAGTGGGCATGTAATAATGGATATGAAGCAGCAAACAAACAAAATGGATCCAACACAGCAAGTATCAACATCTGTCTTCAACTTATAGCTTAATCACGGTGTTGTATTCTAGCTGGTACTCTTTTATATTTTGTGAATTCGTCCCAGTGAGGATCCAGTGGTTGGGGCAGGGGGAGAGGGAGGGAAAGGCGAAGGAGAAAAATGGAGTCGTTTCTGAACAAAGTCTTAGTTAAACAAACATAAGGCTATTTTGTGTTTATGAAGGAAGCAGCTATAAAACACGTGGCCTCCAACGTCATGTTCTTTTGAGGCAGTATGCCACTGGATATCAGGTGCTAGAAGGCAGCAGCAAGAGAGGGCTATCACCTTTAGGTCTTGGTTTCTGGCTACTCTGTGAAATGCAAAAGTGGATTAGATGGGCATTTGAGCTCCTGCAGAAGGGCTCTTCCTGGGTTCTTATACATAAGAGGCTTGTATGACTTTTGGGGTGAAGGAAGATTCATAGTTACTAGCCAGCTACAGAGCACTTTGCTGCACCAACGGGATTGTTAAAAAGAGAGCTCTCTTGGCTAATCTGAGAAATCGTGACGAGAGATAAGAGAGAGAGGTACTGGGTTGGGTATGTTAAACGCAAGCCATTAAAGGATGCGGAGATTTAAAAACAGCACTTGGAACTGTATCTAGAAGGCTGTATGTGTTTGTGTGCAGATCTCGTCAACCCAGAAGTGGAGGCTTCTGAATTTGCTGCTCAGTGCGATACACCTTGGTCTGAATTGGCAAGACAGCTCTTATGTATTAACTGCTACCAAAGGCATGTCCCCCCATAAACATCAAAGTACTTTGCGATTACAACTCAGTGGTTAAATAATAGTATTTAGGAAATGAATAAGGACCCTGCTGGGTCAGACCAAAGGTCCATCCAGTCCTCCTGTGCTCCACAGAACCTGATGCTTCCAGAGAGTCCAGAAACAGGCTATCCTTTGCTGTGTTGTGAGTTGGAGTGTGAGCATTTCAAAAGGAGCACACCACTAAACCTTCAGCCATTGGGGTGACAGGAGTTGGTCCAGCAACATATGGGACCCTAAGGTTGAGAACCTCTGGCCTAGGAGTCCAAATAAGAATGCCAATATGCTGTTTGTCATAATAGGGGCAATATGTCTCTGGGGCCAAACAGCAGAGCTTAGATATGCCATCATGCCCTGTGTGCAAGCTTTTGAAGGGATCTTCCTTATCGCTGTTGGCAGATACTGGAGCTCAGACCCTCTCAAAAGCTCAGACCAACTCAACAAACTCAGGGTGTTCCTCATGAGCACCCCATAAATGGTTTCTAATTAAGTATGAATGAAATTCAGTGGCAGGTCTAATTTTGCGAATCCTTTTAGTCTTCATTTCAGTTAAAGCTTTTACAAAATGCTTGCAAGACTGTGCACTTCTCCCACTATGTGGCTCCTGCATGGGAAGACATAATTAGCCATTTTTGTCTTCAGAAAAAGGAGTGGATTATGTCCAGTGCTCCCTCTGACAGGGATTCCTACTTGTTGGTGTTGTTGACTACAATTCCCAGCAGTCCCAGCTGCAATGGCCTTTGGCTGGGATTACAGGAGTTGTCAACAACATCTGGGAATTCCAGATGTTTGGTTATGTGTACCAAAGCAGTTCCCGAGCATTACAGCTATTTTCCTGCTCCCTCATATAGGATTAACATAGAAAGCTGCCTTTTACAGAGTCAGATCATTGGTCCATCTAGCTCTGTATTCTAGCAGCAGCTTCTCCTAGGTTGCAGGCAGGAGCCTTTCCCAGCCTACCTGAAAATGTCAAGGATTGAACCTGCAAAGCAGATGCAAAGCAGATGCTCGATCATTGAGCTACAGAGAGGCATGTTACGGACTGGCAGTATGGCCCTGAAAAGCCACTTGTGGAAGGAATCATCTTCCAGTGCCTGAAATGCACATATGGGGCACACTTCAACTCAGTGACTGCAGAAAGGCCCTGCAACTTGTGGCAGATTACTATTCCATCTTTAATGCTGAAGGACATTTTTGATTTAGGGAACGTTCCCTCCTACATTCCCAGTAAATATGTCCAAGGGGAAGGCAAAATACAGCAGTACCAGCACACTGCAGCTTATGATAAATCAAGTGCAGCATTTTAATCCACTTCCTTCAGATTGCAGAGGGAGCCATACCACATAATAAAGAGCATGCAGATGGGTGTGAGATGAAGGATGGGGCCAAGTGAGCATTTCATCAGCCAAAGCAGACGATCAATTGCAGCACGGGGGCTCCAGATTACAGAGGACTCCCCCCCAAAATTATCTGAATGATGGCTGTGCTGTTTTCTAGAGTGGGAGCGAGAAGGGCAGAGAGCTATGCTCTTGACTTTTATGGGGCTGCACAACCTTTTAAACTGTTTTCAAACATATATATCAAGGTATGTGTTTTATAGTAATACCAAGTTCATGCTATCAATGAAATACACTGGTTTATACTAGTATGGTAAATCTCAGTGAGTGCTGTTTCTTCTCTGAGTTAAGTGTGTGTGTGTGTGTGGTTTTTTTTCTTTTCTTTTCAGCAATAATCTTCTTCACTTTTAAAAAATCCAGCTAGATGGGGTTGCGCATTAGTAGACTAAAACTGATTTAGCATCAATGACATGTTGTCTTAGTAAATATTGTAATTTGGTGTCTTTAATGTATGGCACTAATTCCACGTGTGACAATCCAGTCACTCTAATATCTCTCTAACGTTGCTCTCTGATGCTGTTGTGAGGCAATAAAATGATCTGATAGGCAATTTAAATTGATATTAAATCCTTGTCGAGAAGGGGTTGCCTGTTGTATTTTGCATTCCTGGAAGTTGCTTTGTTGGGGAATAAGAGCAGAAATTATCTGAAAATTATGCAGAAAAACTACCAGAAAAATGCACAGGTGCGAATCTAGGACCTTCTGTATGCAAAGCTATGGTCCTTCCCATAATTTCAATGGGAGTTTCATTGAGTACCATATGTAATAATACTACTGTGAGGATTTTTAAAAAAGATAAACACTTTTCAGTGTTTTACAAAGAAGCATAATTATTGTTGGAAATTCTCTGTGGTGAGAGAATCTCCTTTCCATTATAGCAGAGTGCACAGAGGCACAACACAGCGGATTTAGTTAGGCATGCGTGTATGATGAGAGTAAAGTAACTTGGAGCCAATTCATAGTTTCAAATCAATATATAAGGCATTTATTAAGGAACTCCATTCTAGATAGGAAAGTGAGGAGTTAGGCTCTCTAATCTATCTATCTAGCTGGATGCAGATGGATTCTGCATCTTCTCTGCACACATGGTGCAGGGAGAGGAGCTTGCCATGTTGCAAGGTAGAAGGGCAGGTAGGGAAGAGAGAGAGGAAGGAAGTTAATCCCTGAGATTAGCAATCTACATATCCAAAGGGATAGTGTCAGAGCAGTGGAGAAGGGATGACCAATGTCTTGACCCTCTAGCCCTCTGACTCACTAGTCTGTCCTCCACTGTCTGAGACAAGAGACAGCACAAAGTCCTTTAACTTCCAACAATTATAACTAAAGATGGCTCCCTATCCCTAAAGGACTCACAGTCTAAAAAGAAAAATAAGGTAGACACCATGAACAACCACTGGAAGGATGCTGTGCTGGGGCTGGATGGGACCAGTTGCTCTCCCCCTGCTGAATATAAGAGAATCCCCACTTTAAAACGTGTCTCTTTGCTCAGTTAGCAGGTCTTGGATTCATCTACCTGAATCCAAGACTGTTCCCCCCCTCCCAAGTCCTTTAATGTTAGAAATTTAGGGGTTGCCATAAATTTGGAATCCTCTTCAATTTGAGAAAATACAGGCATAACATTTTTAAAGAGGGTAGTCTTTAAATTCAAAGTGATCTACAATTCATGTAAATATATGGTATTTTAGTCAGTATGTCAACCAGTTTCAGTAGCCCCACATGCTACATTCTGGGTCAGTTTGCAATGCCACAAGTTATGGGGTTGCAGTGATGCAGCAGCCCTACTGACTAAATTGGTTCCACTAAGAGCCAACCTAAACCAGCTGGGTTGCTGACTAACCCATCAGCTGGGTTGCTAACTACAGGTGAGGCAATAACAATGAGAACATTCCATGCGTAAACCAAACTAGGATGAAAGAGAAAAGGGTAGACTAGAAGCCTGATCTCACAGCAAGAATAGGAGGCATATTGCTGGTGGTGAGGACCCTTGGGACTCCCTTCAAGTTAGCCTGTTCATCCCTGGGTAGCCCAACTTTTCGACCTTGGTACTAACCGAGGTAGGACAAAAATATCAGCTGTCCTACCTCAGAGTTTGGTCATGTGTTGAAAACTCTTCCTGGAAATATTTGCAGTTGCCAATGGCCATTTTCGAGCTAAACCACCCCCAGTTTGGCTAGACCCTGGACCAAACCCCACTCCCGGCCCGTTTGGGGGTTCGTGGATCTTTTACTAAAAAAAAATAGTTTTTTTAAACTTACCCCTTCCAGGGGTCTTATCCAAGACAGCGGGGGGAGTCTCCTTGAAGGTTCCCCCTCCCCCTGCAAGGTTATAAGGCGGAGGGGAACCTCCACAGACACCCCCCTGGCTCCTTGGATAAGCCCCCTGGAGGGGGGAAGTTTTTTAATAATAATAATAATAATAAAAGGTCCACGAACCCCCTCAGACCGAACTGATCTGAGGGATGTTCGAGGGGGTGCTGGACCGAACCAGCCCAATCTAGGTCTGGTTCAGACTCAAACTGAACCAGGCCAGCCAGTTCTGTGCACACCCCTAGCAGTACGGTGTGTGACTGAGCAGCATACAGTTGGGAGGGAAAGGGTTACAGCAGGCGGGACAGTGTATGACTGGAGATAATGGTCCCTCCTAAAGATTCATTTAGCTCTCTCTCCTCAGGACAACAGATGAGCCTGAAGCATTTACCATGCACACAATGACTTTGAGCCCTTTCTCACAAGCAGAGAGAGGAGGAGGAAGCCTTAAAAAACTGACCTCCCTGCAGACGATCCAGGACCCCCTCTTCAGCGGGTGGAGCATCTGCCCAAATGATTACAGGCTGCTGCTGGTAACTTAGGGGGTTGGGCTGCCAGGATGCATTGCCTCCCCCCGCCCAGAGCACGGTGCATGGTGCATCATGGGGATCCCCCCTCCCCTCCATGGAGCTGGCTGGGATCCCTGCCATCTTATTTATTTGTTGTTTCTCTTTGTAAACTGCCCTGAGCTATTTTTGGAAGGGTGGTGTAGAAATCGAAATCATCATCATCATCATCATCATCAGCTGCAAGCAGCCACAGCAGGCAGCTGATAGCAGAAATGGGGTTAGGAGAGAAACAGGGTTAGGTTTGCCGTTTAGGTGCTGCCAGGATCGAGCCTGATCCTGGTAGGGCACATGCACAGGCAAAACCGGGCTGGGCTTCTTTAGTCCAGTTTTGCCTGCCCGTGTGGATAGCTTCTTGGTTTTTCAAGCAAACCCTCTAACACACTGTTGTTGGGATTGGTTTGGTGTCACTCAAACCAATCAAGAAATACTCCATGCAGACGCAAAGCAGTACTGAAGCCTGCACTAGGTCCTCCACCTGGCCCTGAGAGTTCAATTTCAGGCAGGGATTTATCCAGCTTTACTCAAAGAAGGGGGCTTTAGAGGGATCAGCCAGGACAGTAGAGGTGTTACTGAACAGGCCACAGAAGGTTTAATGATACTTATCGAGGCTTCTAAAGACTTCAAGGTCAGGGTTGCTCACTGCTTTGAGCCCCTTGGAAAGTCTGTCCTTGAATTGACACCCCTTGTTCTGCTACGGCCAGCCTCCATCTCCTCCTCCTCCTCACCTGTCTGCCTTACTTCATCTCCACTTGCCATGCCAAGAACCAGGTGCAATGCTGCTTCTCTTGCTCTCTGTTGCTTTGAAACGCCCAGGTGCATTTGCACTCGAGGGGAACTCTTGGTCCAAATCAACTCCATCTGTTAGTAAATGCTATTTCTTAATCACTGCCTCTTGTCCATCTTGATGAATGAATCCTGGGGAGAGGCAGTCCTAGGTACCGATGAGCAAGGAAGTGCATTCTGACTTCTCTGGGGGTTTATTTGAGTTTAAGACCATTCTCAAAAAAGCATGTCACCAAGATACCTGGGTAATCTAACTAGTGGTAGCTAGTGGTAGTGGTGATGGTAGTGGTAGTGATAGGGGATATTTTGGTAATCTAACTACTGATAACCATTCCCTTGGTTAAATTAGTATTAAGTTACCTTGTTTGGTTTTTTAAAAGGTGTTGGTTCAAACACCCTGAGGCACTTCACACAATCAGTGTGAAGCGCCGGAGGGGGTTCTGCGGGGAGAGCAGGCTTAATCCATTCTCCCTGAAGACAACCAAACGGCAGTCCTGGGAGGCCGGATTGGCCGCCCACATGACTGCCAGCTCCGTCATGGAGCCAGCGGGGGCTGTGGGTCCCCTGGAAGTTCCAGGATGCCCCGAGTGAGTGTGCAGGGTATCCTGGATTGACCTCCGAGTCGGGGGTCTACTTGTGTGTCACCGCATGCCGCGGCAACATACGAGCAAAAAGATGAGGTTAACGGAGCACTCACTCCGTTAACCTCATCTAAGGGTAGGGGTAGTTAGGTGGGCTAGCTGCCTTGGAAGCACCAGGCTCACCTGCGAGCCTGGTGGTTCCCACGATCCCTGGAATGTGGACTAAGCTCCCTTAGCCTGCTTTCCAGGGATCATGAGAATAGCTTCCCTGTAGAACAGGCCTACTCAGCTTAGGCCCTCCTGCTGGTTTTGAACTACAGCTCCCATAATTCCCAGCCACAGTGGCTAATGGCCAGAGATTATGGGAATTGTAGGCCAACACCTGCAGGACGGCCAAAGTTGAGCAGCCCTGAAGTGTAGAAATAACTCTTGACTGTACCCATTATGATGTCCTCTGCAGACATTTCAACGCCCTCCCAGCACATCCCTTTATTACATGAGGGGATTGTTAATCCAAATAAAAACATTTTTTATTATGCATAAGCAACAGAAACTGAGATAAAAAGCAGAGTAAGGGAGGATTGCTTAAGCTGATGCTTTTCTTCACTGCTTGGCTTGGGTGTAATTGCCGAGCAGGGCTGAAAATTGTTGTTGTTGCTGCTGCTGCTGCTGTTACTATTTAGAAAATGTGTGTATATACTGCTTTTCCACAACAACAAAGATCCTCAAAGTGGTTTCCATAACAAAGGAATGGGAAGATGGTTCCCTGTCTCAAAAGGGGTGCACAGTAAAGAAAAGAAACTCGAGAGAGTCACCAACAACAGCCACCGTAAATAGGCTATTCTGGGCTGAAAAGCAGCAATTGCTCTCCCCCTATAAAATATGAGAGAAACGCCAATTTCAAACGTTCCTTCTTTGCCCAGTTTACCAGCGAGTGCAGGATCTGGCATTCCTTTGATCAGGCTATTTCAGGGTCCAAAATGGTACTGACCAACTCCATGCCTTGGAAGAGCTTTACCCAGATCATGTGGTCTCTTATGAAAGTATTAGGTGAAAGATGGAGCACAGCCAATTTTAAATTGCTCCTGAGAAGCTGGCGGCCATGTTTACCATAAGGTTCTAAGGCTTGTAGGGCTGTTGTTGGATGGAGGGCTGCCTCTCCACTGTTTGCATGGTTCATTGTGGGATACTGGAGGACCCAGCATGCCCCCTCCACCAATCTTGGCTGTGGGATTCTTTCCTGCTCCCTTCCTTTGCTAACTGGGCAAAGAGGCACCTTTTTAACATGATGATTCTCTTTATTTAGCAGGGGGAGAGTAACTGTCCCTATCCACCCCCCAGCACAGTATTTCCAGTGACTGTTAAAAGCTGGTGTCTATCTTATGTTTCTTTTTTAGATTGTGAGCCCTTTGGGGACAGGGATCCATCTTATTTCTTTATTATTTCTCTGTGTAAGCTGCCCTAAGCCATTTTTGGAAGGGTGGTATAGAAATCGAATGAATGAATGAATTCTGCCTTCTCTCCAGCTCCACCATCCCCCACCCCCCACAATTTGGTTGTGTGAATAAGCCCATTATTTAGTCCCAAAATTGCCCACCACTTAATCTTGTGGCCTGTTTTTATGTTTGCCCTGCAATCATTTATTGTTTTGTTATGTTTTTATTGAAAGCCACCCTGAGCAGTGGTGTGTTGATGAAGTGGGATAGAAACAATTGTGGGGGTGATTAAATATATAAAAGGAAATGTATATGTGTCTGTGTAGCATGGCTGAATGCTTTTCTGTCTTCAAAACTGGAGACCACTGATGAAAATCAGTAGTTGCAAGCATGAGGCCTTTTATGCTGGGTATGGCATCAATGCATTCCTTGACTTTGTTGAGAAATGGGCAGGGAAGGCATCATGAGTGTAGCATCAGAATTGTGCCCCTGATGGCTTTCTACTGTACCAATTGGACTCATTTATTTGATTAGACTGTAGGACTAAAATCTTGGTTCAGATAAATAACAACTGAACTGTACATGTGTAGCATCGAGTGCAGATAATTTGTTTCAAGATTGCTTTCCAAACTTTTTTTTAGCTGCAGCATATGATTCATGCCAAACAATGGAACTAAAAATGGTTGGTGGAGGGTGGGATATAACAACCAAAGCTAAACACTTTTAACATCCCTTTTAAATCAGTAGAACTTGTGGTTCCCAACCTTGGCTCTCCAAATGTTGAACTACAACTCCCATAATCTCTGGTGGCAGTGGATGATGGGAACTGTAGCTCAACAAAAGTTGGAGAGTCAATATTGCATCATCCCTAAGAGGCATTTGTAATGCCAAGGAACATCCCTGTTAAAGTAGGTTCTACATTCACATTGCAGAGCAATTGAAGAAGCAATGGCTACTTTCAGAGGTGAAAGCATGGAGTAAGTCAAAAGTTCCCAACCTTGGGACCTTAGATGTTGTTGGACTACAGCAACACACTGGGGATGATGGGAGTTATCATTCAACTAGATTTGTATGATAAGAAGCCAACCAAGAAGCAAGGAGATCACAGGCCAATCGGAAGCCAGTGCCAAAACCAGTCAGGAAGGGGAAATCATTTTGGGAAAATTCCAAAATGGCACTCAGAACACTTGAAATATTCCAAGCTCATTCCATTGGAAGAAGCATCTCCAAATCCTGTTCCGGCACAACACAGCTTACAAATCCCATTCCATGCACCTCTGTGTGCAGTTTGTCTCTGCTGCCAGGTCCTTCAGTCTATTTGTATCTCTTCCTTCCCATTTATTGCTGAACTCCATGATAAAAATCCTGCAAAAAACAAACAATCTTCATGTGATCTAGGGTGTGCACAAACGGTTAGTGCCGAACTGGTTTGCCTCAAACTGGGACTGGTTTGGAGGTTTGATTGCAGACTGAACCAGGGGTGGTTCAGTCCATGACTGAACCGATCCAGGCCCAGTTTGGCACAGTAAGGGGCAGCTGGGCTGAGGCAGCATGGCTCTTTGGTGCCGAGCAAGCTCCCCACTCCTTTACCAAGCTGCCAGTTTGGCTGTCGCTCATTTATGTCTTCCATGTATAGATGAAGGAGCAGGGAGGACCTTCATAAATAATCTTCTGCTCAGTTCTATGGAGATCTCATTTCCTTTTTGCCGAGTACAGAAATAATAATAAATAAAACTAATAAATAAAATACAGAACAATAAAATATCCCTAGTGCATTAGATTCACTTTGGGGGAAGAACAGGTAATGTGGAACTTCAAAATCTAGGGAGAAATTCAGATTAGAGAAATTTCAGAAATCCTCACCGTTATCAGACCTAACAAATAGTTTGGGAGAGACACAGAGACCTCTTGTTTGAAAATATTCTTAGAAGGTTTCATGTCTGGCTAAATTGTGTCCTGCTTCAAGGGTCTGGCCATCTAAAACAGCTGCTTCTACAGGCATTCCCAAACTTTGGTCCCTAGAAGTTGCTAGACTACAAGATCATCCACACAATCAAAAACTGTTTTCTACCCAGGTTTGGGAGCTGTGTGTCCTTCTAATCTTTGGTTGTGTGGAAGCAAGAGAGGAGGAAAATCTGAGTAGCTTTTCCTCCCCCCCCCCCAGTCACTTCTACCCAGGTTTTCCTCCTACCTTGCTTCCACACGACTAAAAATTGGGAGCACACACAGCTCCCAAACCCGGGTAGAACACAGTTTTTGATTGTGTGAATGACTTTTAAAGCTCCCATCATCTCAGCCACACTGACTTCTGTCCATGGACTTCAGCATGTCATGGACTACAGGCTGGGGATGATGGGAATTGTAGTCCAACAAAATTTGGCGATCCACGTTTGAAATCCCTGTGCCACTGTATTTGCTGGTTGATAGTTACTTTGCCTTGAACATTCATCAAGACTCCTTTTTGTACGTGACAGATCAAAAGCAATAGCTTTATGTGGTCAGAGCTCTTAGTATAACTGCTTATCACAGTGTGCAGCCTAAAGCGTATGCTTGGAAACGCTCAAGAATCAACATTTGCCAACAGGTTACCAAGGAGAGGCCATCTGGAACACGGGGGCTATACTCTGATTGAAGCAACTGAAAAGCAGTTGTAGCTGCAACCATGCAGATTATCTGTTGGTGGCCATGAAATAGCCATATTCATGTGGCTTATGTGTAAAAAAAAAAAAGTCTACCTGCTCTGCATTGAAAAACTAGAAAGAAATGCTGTTTTGCTGCAGTTGATTTCCACATTTTAGTATTAGAGCCAGGTCTCACGATCCGTGAGACCCGGTTTCTTTGGGTGAGCGGGGAGGGAGCCCTGGGCGGCCGGATCGGCCACCCACATGATTGCCAGCTCCGAGACGGAGCCGGCAGGGGCTGGGGAGCTTGGGGGCCGCGTGGCCCCTGCAAGCCCCAGTATGCCCTGTGCGAGTGTGCAAGGCATACTGGGGAGACCCCCAAGCCGGGAGGCGGCTTTTCATCTCCCGGCCGGGGGTCTACTCATGAGTAGGCGTGGCACGCCGTGGCTACTCACGATTGTAAAAAGCAGGTTTGCGGAGCGCCCACTCCGCAAACCTGCTTTTGATCAGGGGTTCCAGAGTGTGTTACCCGCTCTAGAACCACCGGGCTCAGAGCCAAGCCCGGTGGTTCTGACGATTAACAAAAATCTGGCTAGGCTCTCCTAGCCCGATTTTTGTTAATCATGAGAATAGCCCCATAATGTTTTTATTCTTGGAAAGGTAGGGTTTGTACTTTTAGGTTCTTTTAATTAGGGATGTGTAAACCGGTTTGGAACTGAACTGTTTGACACTGAACCGATTTGGTTTGATGGCTCAGTATCGAGCCAAACCCCCTGACCGGTTCAGGGGGTTCTAAGTAATTATTATTTTTTGGGGGGGGATTTAAATTAGCTTACCCCTTCCGGGGGGCACTACCATGGCCAGGGGGGTCTCTCGAGGCTCCCTTTCCCCCCTGCTGGCCTCCCTTTCAGCCCCAAATTGGGTCAACCTGGCCACATAGAGGCTCATTGGTCATGTTTGGCAGCCTCCAAAATGGCCACCGTGATGAAGGACAGGCCCAGAATGGGCCGAAGGCTGCCTGGACTGGGAAATTTGTGGCTGTAATGGAGGCCGGTGGGGGAGGGGGAGCCTCTGGTGACCCCCTCCTGCAGCCGCAGCAGCACCCCCCAGAAGAAGTAAGTTAATTTTACACTTTTTTTTAAAAAAATTGCCAAACCCCCACCCCACCCCCAACCGAATTGAACTGGGCCAACCAGTTTTGTGCACACCCTTACTTTTAACGATTAACTAGAATTCTAAACCACCAGTTCTGATTCCTGCGGCTTTCTAAATGTCATGACTAAACACTCTGTGAGACACGTTGGTCATGCCAACTTGAGTACTCTTCATTTCAATGGTGCTTAGTCATGACTATTAATTTCCTTTGGACTATTAATTTCCTATAGTACATCAGATCAGCCAGAAGTGGAGTATAATTGTCACAGGAGATGTGTGAACCAGACAGTGTCTTGGCTACTCCAGGGACAATCGCTTCTATAAGAATGTTGAATGTTTAGTAATGTTTAGTGTGGTGAGATCTCTATTAATATTAGAACTGGGGAAGGATTGGAATGCATTTCATAGAACTGACTCATTGGTTTGCACGATCTGCCAAATAGTAAGCGGAAGGGAATGGGAGGTTCCTGGGAAGTGTGTGCTCCTGAGCCTTCCCCTGCAACATTCACCGGGCATTATCCACCCATTTGTACCCAATATTTGAAGATGAGCAGAGAAGATGTGGGTGGAAGGCTGAGGAACTGGATATGGGCAAGTTCAGACAATATGCCTCCAATGTGCACACACTTCCTAGGAATCTCTTATCCCTGTATACTTATTATGAGATTTTAGAAATGCAGAGAATAATTGAATCTCTTCCAGAGAACCTGGATAACTGTGAAAAGTGTGAATGCAAAATATGGACAGCGTAGAATGCTGTATATTTCTGTACTACTAATGTGATTAATAAGATAGATGAGTCGATTCTCAAACTCATTGTTCTTTTCTAACGTATTTCTCAAAACATAAAAGAAAAAGACTGGGAGACTCCTCACATGAGCGTGCAAAACTGCGCTAAAGGAACCCAGCCCAGTTTTTCACGCTCATGTGAACCACCGGGATCATGGCAGATCACGGTGGCTACACGGCAGCAAACCCGCCTAAGTAGTCTCCTGCTTAAATGAGGTTAAGGGAGCGAGAGCACCCTTGTCCTCATTTTTGATCGTGTGTCGGCCACGGCTGCTTGCAGCCACAGTAGGCACTCCCAGGGGGGATGTAAAGCACCGTTCACTCATGCAGTGCATTATTTGGGCTCCGGGGGTGGGGCGCTGTGTGGCGGTTCTTCCCTGCACCCGAACCCTGGAGCTGCCAGACAAGCCACAGGCAGTCCACAAGAGAACTGCTGCTCGTCTGGGCAGGAGATTCACCCACCCAGCAAAGAGTAAATGATCATCTGTGGGGAGGGTTGGGAAAACCCATTCTCCCCGCAGACCTTGAAGGAGCTCTTCTCACTGATCATAGGGACATAGGAAGCTGCCATATATTGAGTCAGGTCATAGGTCTATCTAGCTCAATATTGTCTACACAGACTGGCAACTTCTCCAACGTTGCAGGCAGTAATCTCTCTCAGCCCTATCTTGGAGATGCCAGGGAAGGAACTTGGAGCCTAGATCCATTTCCCAGAGCAGCTCCATCCCCTAAGGGGAATATATTACAGTGCTCACACTTCTAGTCTCCCTTTCATATTCAACCAGAGCAGACCCTGCTTAGCTAAGGGGACAAGTCATGCTTGCCACCACAAGACCAGCTCTCCTCTCTTGAGCAGAGCTCCTGGAAATGATGATGATATTCTAAACCGATGTGCAGTTTGTCATCGTGATAGGGATGCTAATGTATAAAAGCTTTGCATTGCGAAACAGCAAGAGATCTTGCTGACATTACACTGTAAATCCTTTTCTGGTCATTTGGTTAACTAGAATCATCTATCAATATTTGAAACCAAATTATAAGTAAATACAGATTGATCACACAGGTCCCATCTCTATTTCTTAATGTGGAATATTTCTATATCATTACCTCTTTGGAAACTTTAATTAAAATTATTTTAAAATCCACAAGCCACAATCCAACACAGAGTTAAATCTACATAAGATAAGCAGATGTAAATCAATGGGCAGCATCCAGACCAGCTCTGCCGTCTCATGTTACCATGTTTCACACATGCAACATTGTTTTGATTCCCTCTTTTTTCTGCTGGCCTCCTGAGGTATGTCCCTGAGGATCCCCCAGCCCTCGGGGACATATTTGTGGGTAGTACTGAGGGCAATACAGGACAGTGGGGAAGGGGGTGGGGTCTGGAAAAGTTCTGGCATGTGTGAAATATTATAACATGAAAGGGAAGAGCTAGTCTGGATTCTGCCCAATGTATTTACGCAATGTGTTAAATTTAGAAATAAACTAGGCATTATGTTAAATGTGACATTAAAGTAGACATTATGTTAAACTAGACATTCTGTTAAATCCTTGTCTACTTGGGGATTTATTTTTGTTTTTAAAATAGTAGCAGTGATGGTACCCAATCCATTTGATTTCATTTATTATTACATTTTTATACCACCCCATCCAAAGCTTCTGGGCAGTGCACAACAAACAAAACAAACCTCCCACAAACAATTATTTAAAACAATCGATACAAAAACAAATGTAAAAGCAGTTTAAAATCATTAAAACAATTAAGAACATTTAAAAGCAGTCCAAAAGCCCTGGAAGGCCAGAACAAACAAATCGGTTTTAAGGGCTCTCTTGAAGGCCAGCAATTATTCCAGACTGTGGATTTCTGCCAGGAATGCATTCCACAGCCCCAGAAGCAGCTACAGAGAAGACCTGGTTCTTAGTCGCGACCTGACGTACCAGTGTTAACTGGAGATGGACCTCTCCAGATGTCCTCAATGTGCGGTGGGGATCATACAGAAGAAGGCGCTCTCTAAGGTAACCCAGACCCAAGCCGTTCAGGGTTTTAAAAAGTTATAACTGCCACTTCATATTTTGCCAAGAAACATATCGGCAGTCAGTGTAACTGTTTAAGTACAGGCATCATATGGTCTGGGATACACTGGAGACCAATCTGGCTGCTGGATCCTGGAAAAACTGAAGTTTCCAAACTATGTACAAAGGCAGCCCCACATAGAGAACATTGCAGTAGGCTCTCTTAACCTCTTTATTTTTGCTTGTGTTCCGCTGCGGTACACAACAACACACAAGTGGACCCCTGACCAGGAGGCTGTAACCAGCCTACCGGCCTTGGGGGGGTCTCTCCAGATTGCCCTGCGTGCTCTCACAAGGGCATCCTGGAACTTCTGGGTGGCGTGCAGCCCCCAATCCCCATGTGGGTGGTCGATCTGGCTGCCCAGGGCTGCAGGCGTGGTCATTTTCGGGGAGAGAGGGCTAAGCCTGCTCTCTCCGCAGACCCGCCAAAAGCTCTTCTCACTGATCGTGGGAAGAGCTGCCATGTTTCTCTCCTTTGTGGTTTGGTCTGGGAGTTTCATGGCAGGCAGGCAATTAGTGAGTCAGTGAGGGCTTATAGTTTGCCAGCACATGAATGACTTGTCGCTTTGTGACTCTAGTCTTTTTCTCTGTCTTTGAGGTATCATTCCTCATGCTTCCAATGGGAGGTTTTTTTCTTCAGATTTTCTGAGAAAATAATGGTTTTTCCTGATGTTTGGGATATTTCTGGTAGTCTAAGCAAGGTCTGGAACTTACCTGAAAAAAACAGCATATTTCTATCTCTTGTGCATTTTGGTCTGAGAGTTTCATGTGAGTGTGGTCCAAGCAGATGTATATTATACAGTAATATAGTAAACATTAGTTTCTCTTTCAGTCTGGGTTGTTCATAGGGGGATATCTGTGAGGCCTGCATCCCTCAAGGATATTCCAGGCTCTGTCCTTGAAACTTCCATTTACATTGTTTCAAAGGTAAGCCTCTGAGCCAGGGATGGCCAACCTGAGGCTCTCTCCTACAGTTGAACTACAACTCCCATCATGCCCAGCAACAATACGTTTCAGCTGGTGATGACGTGAGCTGTCATCTCACAGCAGCTGGAGAGCCCCGGGTTGGCCACCGATGATCCAGTCCCTTTACCTGTTGAAAAAATGCACAGCTGGGATTCTCCTGAGCTGCTCAGTAAGAAGTGAACAATGCTCCTGCTTTCAGTGTTAAGGGGTCAACCCATGAAACTGATTGCCAGGATGTTTAGGACTGAGAAAAGGAAACACTTTTTCACACAGCACATAATTAGCCTATGGAATTCTATGCCACATGATGTGGTGAGGACCACCAACCTGGATGGCTTTGAAAGGGGCTTAGACAAGTTCATGGAGGACAGGGCTATAGTATCAATGGCTACTCGTCTTGATGGCGATAGGCCAGGCCTGCTCAACCTAGGCCCCCTAGGTCTTTTGGGGGCTACCATAATCCCCAGCCACAGTAGCCAATAGCCAGGGATTATGGGAGCTGTAGGTCAACATCTGCAGGAGGGCCGAAGTGGAGCAGCCCTGCTATAGGCCACCTCCAGGTTCAGAGGCAGGGGGCCTCTGAATACCAGTTATAGGGGAGCAACAGCAGGAGAGAGGACATGCCTTCGTCTCTTGCCTGTGGGCTCCCCAGAGGCATCTGGTGGGCCACTGTGTGAAATAGGATGCTGGACTAGATGGGCCTTGAGCCTGATTGAGCAAGGCTCTTCTTATGTCCATCAACCCTATTGTCTGCTCCAACGGGCAATACTTTCCCAGGGTCTCAGATTGGGGTCTTTTGCATCACTTGCTACCTGATCTTTTTTTGACTGCAGATAGAATCTGAGACTTTCTGGCTGCATACAAAGCATATGCTTTGCCACTCTGCTAGGATTCCTCTTCTCAGATGCAAAGGCTCTGAGACGGGTAGCTCGTCTCTGGCTACCTTCAAGTCATTTGGTGGCCACTCAGGGACGGGCCTTCTCAGTTGTTGCTCCGAGACTTTGGAATGCACTTCCCGCTGACATAAGACTCTCCCCATCTCTAGCAGTTTTTAAAAGAGCTTTGAAGACTCATCTTTTTAACCAGGCTTTTTAGCTTTTGTAATGTTAAATATTGTAAATTGTTTTTGTTTTTAGCCAGTATTTTGGCGTTTTAATTGATTTTAATGTTTTGTGCTTTTGTATTGTTTGATTATTGTGAACCGCCCCAAGACTTTGGTTTGGGGCAGTATAGAAATGTTTAAAATAAAAATAAATAAACAAAAATAAAATAAAGGCAGTGGGGCAGTCTATATCCACTGGGGCTTTATTTTTAAATTCTATACCATTATAATGTATTAATATTTTGATACAATTAAACAGCTATAAAAATATTAGACGACCCATGCCACGGAGAGATTCTTTTGTTCTCCTATTAAAATATTGAATAAAAATACAAAAATAGAATACAAGGTTTTAAATAATGTGAAAAAGTTTCTGTTCTAGCTCTTCTGAACAGTCCCCCTTCTCTCTTCCCACAGGTTACTGGCCTGTGTTCAGTGTTATCTTTAGTCTCTAACAGACAATTTGTGCTGAATGCTATTATCAACACAAGGAACTGATCCCACTGTTTTTCTCCTTAAAATAGGAGCTGCATGATTTAGCACCTGCTGCAAACAGACGCAAGCCAGGAGCTGGCATTTAGAATGCTGAATATACTTTTAGAATGATTTGCAGGTTAAGTGGCACATTTTAGCTGAGCCAACGTCCGTTGGGAAGAGGATGAGGCTTGGTCTATGAGCTCCAAACCCAACTACTAGCTCTACACAAACAAACAAACAAAAATTTGACTTCAGGCTCAGTTGACGTCTGACACCAGAGCCTACTGACTAGTCACCGACTGCAAATGGGAAGTGACATCACCATAACCAGCATGGGCATTTCCTGCAACATTACCCAGAGGCGGATTAAGCCACAGACCTCGGGGACCAGATCCGTGGCCTCCTGCCTCCTGGGGGTCTCAGAATGATCAGGGGGCCTCTCCCCGAGCCCCGCTGCCCCACCCGCTGTCACCCGGCCACTGCACTTCTGCCCCACGCCGATATCTGCCATCTTCACCACCAGGCCCCTCCACCACAGTGTGAATAGGGAATGTCACATGGCAGTGACGTCACGGCATGCAATGTCCCCTATTCACACTGCGCAGGCATGCTCACAAGATAGGCTGCTGCCATGGGGGGGGAGGCCTGATCCATTTTCTGCTCACCCCCCACCCCTGACAGTGAAGATGGCAAAGATCAGTGCAGGGCAGCAGCAGGTGCACAGCAGCGGTGGGATGGGTGCAGGGCAGCTGTGGGGTCTGGAGAGCCCCCCCACAATCATTTGAAGCCCCCCTTCCCTGAGACAGGAGCAACAGTGGGGCAGCAGCAGCAATTAAAAAAATTTTTTAAGGTGGGCCTCACGGTGGGTGGGGGGCTGCAGTGGTGTGTGTGTGTGTGTGTGTGTGTGTGTGTGTGTGTGTGTGTTTGCAGCAGGGTGGTGGGGCTCTGAAGCCCTTCAGGTCTGGGCTGTTTTTGGACCTAGGTGTGCCCCTGACATTACCATGGGAAATGACGAGATGTAGCTAGTCTACAGCTGTACTACAAACCTATATTGGTTTAATACTACTTACTGCTGAACTATCACAGCTTCTTTTTGCCTCTTTCCAGACTGAACCATTAAAATTGCACCCTTACATATGAACGTAGGGAGCTTCCGTATACCAAGTCAGACCATTGGTCCTGTGTATTGTCTTCACAGACTGACAGCGGCTTCTCCAAGGTTGCAGGCAAGAGTCTCTCTCAGCCCTCTCTTGGAGATACTGTATGCTTTGGTAGTTTGTTGGTTCAATTTAAAAAAATCTTGTCCTATAAAAAATAAATAAATCTTGTCCTATCTTGAAGATGCCAGGGAAGGAACTTGGAATTGGAACCTTCTGCATGCAAACATGCAGGTGCTCTTCCCAGAGCGGCCCCATCCCCTAAGGGGAATAACTTACAGTTCTCACACATGAAGTCTCCCATCCATATGCAACCAGAGTGGACCCTGCTTAGCAACGGGGACCAGTCATGCTTGCTACCACAAGACCAGCTCTCCTCTCTGCTATAGATTTTATCCTTCTCATAAAATCTATAGCAACTATCTAGCTCCAAGATGACTATACTATAGATGGCTTTGGAATAGCTCTCTCTCTCTCTCTCTCTCTCTCTCTCTCTCTCTCTCTCTCTCTCTCTTAAAAAATAAGTATGTTTCCCATGGTGCACTACTCTACTACATGTCCAAATAGTTGTTTTAAATAGTTTACATATGTCCACAAAAACAATTTTTCTATTTGCCAAACATTTTCTATGTGGCTGAATCTATTCACCCAAAGGAACATTTTTATCAAGAGGGGAAACAAAGCCATTTGTTACTCAGTTTGTATGTTGTGCTTTTCAAATGTTAGTAAAACTGCCTTCAGAAATTCACCAGACAGCTTTAGATTATCTCTACATCCCAGCTCTGAACTCACATCTGCAGCTGAATAGGAAGAGCAGCAATGAGGGAAGAAAAAGAAGAATAAAGAGGGGTGTGGACAAAAGAAATGTTTGGAGCTGATGCTTCAATCAGTGTAGATGGAGACAAAGAGATAATAAATAGCATTGTGCTTCCTTTTGACATCAGTATAAAATAGATGTGTGTGTTTGATAAAGTGGCCTACATATGGTTTTTTGAACTCATTTATAAGCAAGAACCACACAATTTGTTATGTGTAGGAAATCCAGGTCTTTATAGATACACACAGGGCTGGTTTGCATGAAAATAGGAAGCTGCCCTTTACTGAGTCAGACCATTGGTCCATCTAGCTCAGTATTGTCTACCCAGACTGGATGTGGCTTTCCAGGGTTCCAGACAAGAGACTTCCCCAGCTCTAGCTGGAGATGCTAGAGACTGAACCCGGGCCCTTCTGCACGCAAAACAGATGCTCTACCATTGAGCTGCAGACCCACCCCCTACTTCAGGGGGTGATACTTCAGGGGTGTGATATCAGATTTTTGTAGGAAGGCACCAAAAATGTCTAAAGGTAATAGGTAAATTGGGAAAGGGAAGGGTATTTATTTTGTTTAAAATGGCTCTTTTCTTATACCTCATAAATTCTATAACACTAGCTTAACCTGCACAGAGCATCTATACGCTCATACTTGATTGCTCCCTTCACCCCCTGCCACAGCCCCCCTCACCTGAGCTGCATACCTGCTCCTCCTCCTCCATCTGGTTGCTTCGATCCCGCACACTACTCTTGGTCACCCCTGCATCCCTTTACTCCACCTGCCTTACCCCTCTTGGTCACAGCTGCAGCACTGCTGGCACCTATTGGCCAAGCTGCAGCCCTCTATCCCCAGAGACCTCCCTCACCCAAGCCCTGCTCCTGCTCCTCCCCACAGGAGCAGCAGCAGCAGTGGTTGACTGGGCCCTTCCTCGCTGCCACCACCACCATGGTCGCTTGTTCCCCTCAGGCCACTGATCAGCCCAGGCCTGTCCCTTGCCTGCTTGCCTCCCTCCGTCAATGGCCTCGGTAGCCCTAAACACCAGCAGTGGTTGACAGGGCCCTTCCTTGTTGCCAATAGGTGTTGCCATGGGCATTCGTTCCCCTCAGGATGCTGAGAGGCTCAGGCCCATTCCTCGCACTTCCTTCTTTCTCTCTTCTCTGCCCTTCTTTTTCTCTCTTTCTCTCTCCTCCACTCACTCTTCCACTCTGTCTTTCTTCCCCTCCCTTCTATTTTCTTTCTCTCTCTCTTTCTCTCCCCCTTCGTGAGCTAACGGATCTTGTTCATCTTGTTTCCTCATCTAATTCACACAGTGGCAGCCTCCTCCTCATGAAGGGGCTCTTTCCTCCCTCTCTTTGTATTTCAACTGACCTTAACCATCACATGCTCCTCCTCCCTATCTGCATATGGAATCTCCACTGCCCAATCACCACAGTGCTTCTGCTCATGAACTCTCATGAGAGCGGCCATGCACAGGATTAGCCACAGCTACGCCGTAGAGAATTATATACATAGATTTTCAACACAAGTGAAAGAAGCTGGGAAGAGAGCTGGTCTTGTGTCCCCTTAAGCTAAGCAGGATCCGCCCTGGTTGCATACGAAAGGGAGACTAGAAGTGTGAGCACTGTAAGATATTCCCCTTAGGGGATGGAGCTACTCTGGGAAATGGATCTAGGTTCCAAGTTCCCTCCCTGGCAGCATCTCCAAGATAGGGCTGAGAGAGATTCCTGCCTGCAACCTTGGAGAAGCCACTGCCAGTCTGTGTAGACAATACTGAGCAAGTTGGACCTATGGTCTGACTCAATATATGGCAGCTTCCTATGTTCCTAAGCATTTTTCTCTAAGCAGAATTTGTATCTTCATCATGCATAATCAGCTGGGCTTTTTGCTTACTTTGAAAATACTTTTGAAGTGTAAAAGGAGCATCAGAGCAATGCCACCACCCCTCCTGGTGGCCATTATGTTTTCCCCACCATGGGGGGTGGGAATCAATGCCATTTTTGTCCCAGATCAGTGCAATTTGGGGGAAATACTGAGGAGGGAATATGGTGGTCACCAGGAGATGACTACCAGCAGTAGCTCTGACACTTCTTTTACACTTTATACACAGTTTAAAGAACAGGGAAAATGCCTGCTGTTCTTTCCTGCTAGTAGAAGGTAATATCCCTCTTTCATTTTGTCATGAAAATGATGAGACCTCAATGAAGGAAAGGGGCCATATGCCATTTAGCTCATTTGGGCCCTGTAGACATTCATTTCAATATGAACATGGAATCAGAGAAGCCCAATTTGGTTCAGTTTTCCATTTGTCCTGAAATGATGTCTAGCTATCTCTATTTACTGCCTAACCTACTGTCTGTGACAATGAGGCTGAAGTAAAGCTACTTAGGAGACTCCGTGGAATGGCTAACTCATCTCTCGTCTACTTCCTTCCTGTAATGTTGCAAGCTGGAATGCCCAGCTGGTGTTTCCTGAGACCATTCAGAGAGGTGCTGGGTCCCAGGAGCTGGGGAGCATCCCGATCCTTGAAAGCTGTCAGGCTGGACCTGGTGGTTACCCCACAAAGTCAATTCTTCTCATTTGTTTTGCTTCTCCTTCCTCTCCATCTTTAGATTCTCACACAGTGAGAGTCCCTCCCACCACTATCACAATTCTATGTGACTGTAATCTGCTTGTGGAGCAGAGTGGTCCAGATTTCAAGGGCCGACTGCTGTGTCTATGGCCCCTTCTTGTGAGGTGTTCGTAGGGACCAAAGGCTGTTGTGGCCATACCTATGACTCTATGAATTTGGAACTCACTAATCACTAGAGAGGATTTAGAGAGAAAAATCAATTAAATGAGCCTGAGAGGACTCTTGTTAAAGTGATTAAGGAGTGGAAGCTGAATATGTAAGCCATTTGAAGATCCTTAGGGAAGGAGGATTTTTCATAAATACAAAATTGCCATTTAATAATTAATTATTAGTTTTTATAAACGGTAAGGAAAACCTAGAGGAATAGTCTCTTTTTTTATTTTCCAAGTGGAATTTACAACGGAATAATTTTATTTTGTATTCATAGGAACACAGGAACATAGGAAGCTGCCATATACCTGTACTGAGTCAGGCCATTGGTCTATCTAGCTCAGTATTGTCTACACAGACTGGCAGCAGCTTCTCCAAGGTTGCAGGCAGGAAGCTCTCTCAGCCCTATCTAGAGTGGCTCCATCCCTTAAGGGGAATATCATACAGTGCTCACACATGTAGTCTCCCATTCATATGCCACCAGGACAGACCCAGCTTAGCTAAGGGGACAAGTCATGCATGCTACTACAAGACCAACTCTACCACAAGGCCAGCTGCATTCATGCAGTCCCTACTGATTTTTCTTGTGAAAAAAAGATTGCATTCAAGACTTCTAACATCCCTTCCAACTCTTTGATTCTATAACTAGAAATGATTGTTTTGAGGAAAGGCAAAAGAGTTTCAACAAGAGTCATCAAATATTTAATTGGAGGGGGGCATATCCTGCTTTATCAGGGAGAACCCTCTGACTTGCTAACATAATTTAAAACACAAAAATACAGAAAAATGCAGCTTAAAACAAAGGCAGAAGAAACAAGGTAGAAGTGAAATTGAAATACCCAATTCATACACAGTGGTGCTATTCACACGTGCAAGGAATAAGGAAGCCCAGACTGGTTTTGCTGGCATGTGTGAAGCATCGGAACCTGCACAGCCCCAATGGGGATGCAGCAGCAAACCTGCCTAGGGAGCCAGCCACTTAGCCTGGGTTTGTGGTCCGAAGGCACCCAGAAAAAAGGCTAATTGATCATGTGTTGAAAACATGCAGCTCTGTGCAGCACCTGGGATAATACCAGTAATGCACCGTGCTCCCAGATACATCCCAGCCCCCAACCGCCAATGTGGCCCTCGATCGTCTGCCAGGGAGGTGAGCATTTCAAGGCTTCCTTCCCTGCAGATCGGAGCCTGTGATCATGAGAAAGGGCTCAGTATCTAAAAGGCCTGGGCAAATCAAAAGGACTTCTTCTGGTGCCAGAAAGAGTATGGGCTTAGTATCAGGGAATTCACCTCAGGGAAAGAACTCCCAAGCTGGAGTGACACAGCTGAAAAAGAGGTTCTTCCTGAAATGCCTTCCCCACTTTCTCAGCCCCATTTGTAGGCTGCAAACATAAGCAGGGATTTGAGGGGACGGGGAGGATGCTATTACCACCCCCCATAACTCCTGTCAGAGTGACACTACAGCATCATATAGTGCCATTTGGGTTGCTTCTGGAGAATCAAAATTGGTGGCCATCAACAACTAGGTGGAACACTCCTCAGACGCAGGCTTCACTTCCCCCCAAGAAGTTTGCCCCCCTGATCTTATAAATTAATGGGATTTGAGTCCTCTGGTCACCACTTGACCCAACAGTTTTTGATGTGAAAGTTCTTAACAGAAAATATTTGCCTCAGCAGCACTACTGAAAAGGATGTCAGATGCGGGGGGCATGGTCTAGCTCCCGAACAGGGCCACAGGATCTCCTTAAAGGCAGGGAGATCCTATCCTGGCCATGCTGCAAACACAGTGCTGGCCATCTAACTCCCGAACGGGGCCGTGCGGCCCCATTCAGAAGCTAAACCAGATCCCCCATGTCTGCGGCTGCGGCCCAGGTTCTTTGAACCCAGTTGCCCAATGGTGGCTATGCCCCCGAGAGAGTTCAAGGCAAACGAAGGTTGTGGTCTTCTTACTATTGTGTCTGCTCATGTGGTTAGAGAGGGCAGGAGACAGCAAAAAGAAGAGGAGAGGAGAGCTGGTCTTGTGGTAGCAAGCATGACTTGTCCCCATAGCTAAGCAGGGTCTGCCCTGGTTGCATCTGAATGGGAGACTTGATGTGTGAGCACTCCAAGATATTCCCCTCAGGGGATGAAGCCGCTCTGGGAAGAGCAGAAGGTTTCAAGTTCCCTCCCTGGCATCTCCAAGATAGGGCTGAGAGAGATTCCTGCCTGCAACCTTGGAGAAGCTGCTGCCAGTCTGTGAAGACAATACTGAACTAGATAGACCAATGGTCTGACTCAGTATATGGCAGTTTCCTATGTTTCCTATATTTAAGAGGCAAGCAGGCCAGGGGCCCCCGGAAGGTCAACAGGAGGAGTCCTGCTGGAGTCTGGGTCTCTCAGCATGTCTCTGTTGCCCCAAGCCCTGAGTCCAGTTCCATGCCACAGAAGAAGGATGAATTACTCCTACTCCAAATATTTATACACCACTTCTCAACAAATGTCCCCAAAGCAGTTTAGATAGAGAAATAATAAAAACACAAATGAGATGGCTCCCTGTCCCCAAAGGGCTCACAGTCTAAAGTGAAACATAAGGTAGACACCAGCAACAGCCACTGGAGGGGTGCTGTTCGAGGGATGGATAGGGCCAGTTGCTCTCCCCCTGCTCAACAAAGAGAATCACCACTTTTAAAAGTTGCCTCTTTGCCCAGTAGGTAGGGGCATTTTCTGAACTAAAAATCCTGTTAATAGTAATGTGTACTTCCACTCCTGTAAGAGCAGTAGTAGCTGTTCAGAGAATTACTTTGCGAATCTCTAAGACAAATACCATCTGCTGGGTTGTCACCTTTTCTTCCTTTTTTTTTTAGAATGGATTTTCCAAGTGACGCTAGTGGGTCCCATAGCCATCTGCTGGTATTAAGGACTCAGCTTGAAATATTTCTCTCTCTTGTTAATTTTTATTTTTTCCCCAAGATTTAGGCATGTGCAGATAAAGGCAGCCAAAAGGATTTAGCAGATTATTATTTCTGGATGACGACACTGAGAGAGACGGGGGAATGGGTGCATGACGGGGCCAGGGTGTTAAGATCACAGGATGTGCTTTGGATGACATTGATTGGACAACCTTTTGACCCTGCTGACTGCTCTGGCTTAGGGAAGGTCCAGTCATTACACTGAAGGCTTTTGCTTTGTTGCTCTTTTCCCCACTTCAGGAGTGATTTGGTGTGGGGGAAGAGGGTTATCTATCTATCTATCTATCTATCTATCTATCTATCTATCTATCTATCTATCGAATTTGCTCAAAGGCAGGATGCCTCTGAGTACCAGTTGCAGGGGAGTAACAGCAGGAGAGAGGGCATGCCCTCACCTCCTGCCTGTGGCTTCCAGCGGCATCTGGTGGGCCACTGTGGGAAACAGGATGCTGCACCAGATAGGCCTTGGGCCTGATCCAGCAGGGCTGTTCTTATGTTCTTATGTATGCTACCCCAAACTTCCATTCCTAGGGCAAGGCCTGCTTTTGCAGGCGCCCTGCACCACCAGCCTTCATGGTGTCCGTCCCCCCGCTAATGACCTGCCTTTGACAGGCAGCAACTCCATGCTGGCCACATGAAGCACAGCAAGGGCCCCAGTGTCCACTCTATTTTTTTTTCCCGTGTGTGGAATTTGTTTCATTCTGGGCGGTAGTTTCAAGGCAATGTGTGGGGCTTTCCTGATTCAACCTGATCTAAAATTAACTGGGTGGACATCAAAAAACCCACTTTAGAGGGAACACAGGAGAGCCCCTCCCCTTGCTCCTGGCCTCTCCCTCCCTCCCTCCCTCCCTCTCCTCTTCTCCACTCCATTCGTAGTCCCAGCCCCGCCCCCAGCAGTGGCTGCATTATCCATTGGGCCAATAGGCACAGGTTCTAGGACCTACGAAGCTCCCAAGAGCCTACAAAAAGGTTTTAGGCCCCCCACAAAATCTCAAATGACTCAAAAGATGAGAAAAGAAAACTTCTAAATCTAACTTCATGGATAAGCCAACCTTGAGGATACCCATACTGACACATTAGACACATTCCGGGATGTATTAGGGGACCTATATAGTGCACACAAGGCAAATATGTATCTATAGATCTATCTTGGGCTAGAGATGTGCACGAGCTGGCTCGTGCACCTGCCGCTGAACCAGTTTGGAGGGTTGGGGAGCGAACCACAATAAAGCAGGTCCTTCCCTGCGCCCCTGGTGCCCTGCGGCTTTTCCAGGCTTGGCACTCGCTCGAGCAAAGGCACGGTACTCGCAGCTGCGGACAGCCTTTGCTTGAGTGAGCGCCACACCCGGAAAAGTGTCAGGCAGCAGCGGAGCAGGAAAGGACCGGCTTACCTGCTCCATCAGGAATAGCTCATGCAGGTCCCTATCTTGGGGGCCTACAATTATGAGAGTGTCTAGGGTGTACGAAGAATTTAATCCAGCCCTGGCCCCTAGAAACTTGCGACTGCACTACCTGTTGCCATACATGCTACGCACCTGCGAAAGTTTGAGAGAACTTTTTCTTTGTATGAGCCTCATCCCCCGGTGTGATCATCTGGAGAGGTCCATCTCCCATTGTCATCAGTTCTTCTTTCGGCTACTCAGGGACAGGCCTTCTCTGTTGTCCTCCCAGAGGCTGTGGAACATGTTCCCTGCAAAAATAAGAGCCTTCCCATCTTTGACAGCTTTTAAAACGACTCTTCAGGTGTATTTCCAAGTCTCTTCCGGTGCATTTCCAGTGAGGTTCACCTGGTTTCCTCACTTTGTTCTTTTAGACGCCAGGTAAAGACCTTTCTGTTTAACCAGGCCTCTTAAATTTGGGTTTTCAGATTTGATCTGATTTTTAAATAATTTTAAAATGAGTTTGAAAGCTATTTTTTATTGTATTTTGTATTTTCTTTTCTTCTTTTTTCTTTTTCTTTTTTTACATTTTATATCCTGCTCTTCCTCCAAGGAGCCCAGAGCTGTGTACTACATACTTAGGTTTCTTCTCACAACAACCCTGTGAAGTAGGTTAGGCTGAGAGAGAAGTGACTGGCTCTGAGTCACCTAGCTAGTTTCATGGCTGAATGGGGATTTGAACTCAGGTCTCGTTGGTCCTAGTCCAGCACTCTAGCCACTACACCATGCTGGCTTTTCTTTTTTACTGTTATGATTTATTGTGTTATGTGTTTTTATTCTATGTTTTAATTCTCTGTTGTGAGGCGCCCAGAGAACAACTTGTTATGGGGTGGCTAACAAATAAAATTTATTTTTATTTATTTATTTTTGATGATGATGAAGAAGATGATGATGATGATATAATTCTCTAAGGCAGCGTTTCTCAACCACCGGTCCGTAGACCAGTGCCGGTCCTTGAGGAGTTGAGTGCCAGTCCGTGCTGGTCCATGAGGAATTAATCCCCCCACAAAACAATTTCAAGTTGGTGAGGGTCACCACTGCTGGGAACTCTCCGGAGCTCATATCTAGGCAGGCAGCCCTTGCTGCTGGGATAACGTTCATTTCGAGGAAGCTAAATGATTGTTGTCCCAGCAGCGAGGGCTGCCTGCCTAGAAATGAGCTCTTTTAAAATAAAGTGATCTCCTACCCAGGAACCTAGAGTTCAGTTCAGAAACAGGTATGCCATCTCTTCTACGGTTAGTGTGAACTAGAAAGAAGTTTGCTGTTGGCTTGATTCTTTCCCCAATAGTGTAAGTAGGGTTGGCTGTCCAGGACTTGCCCAAAGATAATGTCACTATATTGGCTAGCTGCATTCCAATGAAGTTACTCAGTGTTACTACTCGGGAGTTATAGTAGAGGTCTGCTTAATTTCAGTACGACTGCTCAGCGGCACTTTAGTCTGGATATCCATATTACTGGTATCCATATTATGATAACTGCAGGATGCTTCTTATTAATGCTGTGCAATCAAGCATGTTTCCAAGGTGGTCGATAGAAAGCCAGACATTGGTTTCTTGTTCAGTTGCCTGGCAAAGGCATCAGGCAAAGGCATCAGAGTGACCCCCTTAGAGCTTGCCATGGGTCTAGTGCCAACACAGTAAACCACTTACGGTCATAAAATACTGATGGTAGGGGAGGCAAACATCAGGAACCTACGTAACATTGCAACGTAGCTACTTGCAACGTTCTTTTAAACAGAAGCTTTGGAGCAGGAGTAGTCTGTCCGAGGAGTGAAAATTTGGAATTTCAACAGCTACATGCATGCAGCTGACTTTGGATGATGATGGTGGTGGTGTGCATGCATAAAATTAGAAGCTTTCTATTGGTGTAGAAAGGAGTAGTATGCCCGAGTCTTATTCCCTTTATAATTATTAATAATGTGTATTGTACCCTTCCTCCCAGGCTCTCAGTGTGACAAATATAGTCCTCCTATTTTATCCTTTCATCACCCTTGTGGGGCAGGTTAAGCTGAAATACAGTAGTGGGTTCAAGGTCACATGGAGGCTAAATGGAGACCTGAAGCAACACTCTAACCTAGGGTTGTTCAACTTGGGTCCTCCTGCAGATGTTGGCCTACATTTCCCATAATCCCTGGCTCCAAAAATAGCTGGGAGGGCCTAAGTTGAGCAGACCTGCTCTAACCACTACAACACAGTTGGCCATCACAGCCTGAGAAGGATGATCTGATCCTGGCAAGGGTGTTGCTAGTAAGAGGTCAGGCAGGTAGCTTATCCATCTGCAATGGAGCATCAGCAGGAATGCAGAAATCTGGAGAGTCCTCATGGAAGAAAGCCCAATACAAAGTTGGAAACTGAATCCCAGCTTCATTAATAAAGTCACAACCACAGTAATGCATGGGAGACATTAACGCTTCTAACGCATTCCCCATCAACCAAGTGATCTTTTTGAGCTAAAATTAGACCTGAGATTGTACGCTTTGTATCTTAATTAAAACAAGGCCCTCTTTATCAATTAGCCCTGACAAGTATGTGCAGACGTCTGCTTGCCAACATAATCCCTTACTCCCATTTTGATTAGTAAATGGGATTACATTAAAATTGATTCTCCTTCCGTGGTCCATTTGTACTCTCTTCCGTGATTCAATTAGATTCCTGGCCTGCTGCCATTCACTGGCTCCCCCCATTAGGACAGGCAAATCACTTCTGTAATGATGCTCTTGCCGTGTCTTACGATATGTCACTGATTTATCACAATGGGCTCCAGAGGTTTCACGCACAGAGGAGATAATATCTTCAGATGCACATCTTCATCCACCATTCCTCGTGGACACATTCGTTTACTTGAATAATATTCCTCAGCCAAGTGAGGAAATGATCTTTCCCCTCTTGTATAGCTAAGAGCTAAAGATGCTTCCTTGTGGGCACTCACGCCTAGATGATGGGCAGCTGCATTCGGATCTAGATCTTGAAGGTGCAATTTTAAGAGTCTGAGTTTCTTTTGCTCTATCTTGTTTTAGATATTTTTTCTTTACTGCTATAATTAATCAGAAAAATGAGGTTTTTCATTACGGAAAATGATTTTTTTGGGTATTGTTTTGTATTGTCTTTATGGTGGCATGTCTTTGTCTTCTTTGGTTTACTTCTCAATAAAAATTCTTATTAAAAAAAAAAAAAGATCTTGAAGGTGATTCTCCAACCCAGGGTTCCTGAGGTTGGTTGCTGAAGCAGGTGTTCTGTTGACCATGCAAGGGCAGAAGACCAGGCTGCGGCTAGTATTTATGCCAGGCCTGTCTAATTCCGAAACTGCATGCTGCCTCCCAATTGCAAGGACTGGTGATCCCAGCCACTCTCCCCATTTGCTTCCGAGGCCTGAGCATCGGCTGTCCATGGCTCCTGAATCCTGCTCCCATTGGGAATGATGAGCGAAGGCTTGCTGCAGTGTGGACACAATCCTTAGGAGCCACCAAAGCTCTCTGTGTTCACTAGCAGTGGTGACAGGGTAGCAAGAAGCCAGTATGAAATAGTGAGTGCCCTCCTCTTCCCTGCCAATGGGACAGAAGACTTTGGACTGAACCCTACCAGGGATTAGCGATCTGCCCCCATTTTCTTGTCACTTACCCCCCTCTGGGGGACTTCCTCTAGGTGGCAGGGGGGGTCCCATAAGTCCCCCAGAGGGGGTAAGGTTTTTTTAAAAGCGCACCCCCTTCAGACCAAACCAAACTGGGAGGGTTCAAGGAGGTGCCAGACTTAACTGACCTGGTCCGGTTCAGGTCCACTTGGGACTCAAACAGAACTGGGCCAGCCGGTTCTGTGCACACCCTTCCTGGGCAGCACGCTGCAGCTCAGAGCCCCTTGCTGGTGCTGTTGGAGCAGAGGTAAGCACCTTCTAATTTTGCTTAAAAGTGCCTCTCGCCCCACCCACCCAGTGACACCCACACCAGCCACTACTGCCACTAAGCTATGGCCCCACCCCCTAAAGGGAATGTAGGCTGCCATTCAAATGCAAACCAAAGCAGACCCTGCTTAGCAAAGGGGACAATTCATGCTTGCTACCACAAGACCAGCTCTTTTCCCTCTCAGCAAATGGATGAAGAAAGTGGGATCACATCTGCTGCCTCCCTCTTACTACATTCACCTGAAGGTGTGAATAAAGTATTGTAAACTCTGTTCACAATATTGGGTGAATACACAGATTGGCGGGGTGTGTGTGTGTGTGTGGGCTGGACCCAGCACATGCAATCCTATCCCTTCCCCCAGTTCACATGCTGACATCTGCATATGGCATCTGAAACAAACAGGACTCTATTGCTAAGGTCCATAAGCCTGTTCTAGCCCCAGCAAACCAGAAACATGTTGTTGTGTGCCTAATCTCTCATTTTATGTGGGGTCTGTACTTGGGTTAAATCTTCCTGAAAGAAGAGTCATTTGAGCATTACCACAGTCTGTTTGGGGGAAAGTAGCATTTGGTCCATTTAATAATGGTAACCAATTACTTGGAAAAATTGGATGTGATTAATCCACTGAAGGTACAAAATCATTCAAGGTAGTGCATTCCCCCACCCGGTAGCAGGCAGAGATGCAGAAAGGTCAGCGTTGCAGATCTAACTCAGTGTTAAGTGAAAAGAAACCGCATGAGAAAATGACATTGATCTTAAGTAGGAAATGTAATATTTTGTGTGGCTGGGTGGTCTGGCCTCTCTTCCCTGGTTATGCTAGGGACAGGCAGCTGGAGGCTGAGATTTTAATGAATTTGGCGTGCATACTATAGGGATGGGGCTGTAGCTCAGAAGTAGAGCATTTGTTTTGCTTATACAGACCATAACCCATTGGTGCTTTGCATGCAGAAGGCCCCAGGTAGGGATGTGCAAACAGGTTCAGAACCAAACTGGTTTGAAGTAGAACCAGTTTGGTTAAAAGGCTTGTGGTCGAGCCAACCCCCTCCGGGTTGGCTCAACCCTCGCCCAAACCCCCTGGCCCCAGCGGGGTTCGTGAACCTTTTTAATATTAAAGAAAGATTAGGCAGGGGCCCATTGCGCAGATGCAGCAGCCTCCAAAATGGCCACAGTACTGGGGGAAAATCCCGAATGGGCCAAAGAACGGCCAAACAGGGCTCGTTTTGAAGGAAGAAAGTCCGGTGGGGAGAGGGGGAACCTCTGCAGACCCTCCACCTCGGAGAACTCCCCTGGAAGGGGTAAGGTTAAAAAGGTTAATTTTAAAATTTGCAATGCCCCCCAGACCAAACTGGGGGGGTGGGGGTTCAAGAGGGTACCAGACCAAACTGCCCGGTCTGGTTTGGGTCTGATTTGGATTCAAACCAAACCAGACCAGCCGGTTCCATGCACACCCCTAGTCCCGGGTTCAATCCCTGGTGACTCCCTGTAGGACTGGGAATGACCCCTGATCGTGAAACCTTGGAGAACCACTGCCAGAGGGTGGACAATGCTGAGCTAGATGAACTCATGGTCTGACTTGGTGAGCTGGGTCTCATGATCCGTGAGACCTGGTTTCTTTGGGTGAGCGAGGAGAGCGGGCTAAGCCCGCTCTCTCCGCTCATGAGCGGAGAGGGAGCCCTGGGTGGCCGGATCGGCTGCCCACACAATTGCCGGCTCCGAGACAGAGACACATGGCCCCCGCAAGCCCCAGTATGCCCTGCGCGAATGTGCAGGGCATACTGGGGAGACCCCCGAGCTGGGAGGCGGCTTTTTGCCTCCCGGCCGGGGGTCTACTTATGAGTAGGTGCGGCACGAAGGTGCACCGCAGCTTCTCATGATTGTAAAAAGCAGGGCTTTTTACCAGGGGGTCCAGAGCAGGTTAGCCGCTCCATAACCACCGGGCTTGGCTGTGAGCTCGGTGGTTCTGGTGATCAGCAAAAATCGGGCTAGCTGATCATCAGAATAGCCCAGGTATAAGGCAGCTTCCGATGCTCCTATGGTTCACTCCAGCATAATCCCTGTCCAAAGGAGATACCCTTGGAGACAGCAAAGGAGATCGGTGAACATTATCCTAAAATTAAATAGAAATGTGCAGATAACTCTCTGGAGATCTGCATGTACTATAACAAGCTTTGTACGACCACAGCTACACTTTGAAATGTGCACGTTTGCCCAGCTGGCATAAGCAACTATGGCTTGATCCTTTTTTGTCTGGACGAGCCATAGGGCATACCTCTTTCCCAAGTTTTGAAGTACTGTATTTACCTGAATCCAAAACTAGGTTTTCCCCCAAAGTTTCGGGGGTGGGGGTCGTCTTAAATTCAGAATCTTCTTGTCAGGAAAATATAGGTATAACCTATATTTAACCTGTATATTTTTAAGGGGGTTGTCTACTATTCAGAGTCATCTTCGTTTGAATAAATACAATAACTGGAAATTGGTTTATTCAAAACTAAACGTGAAAGCTGTCCATCCAAAAGAGCTGGTCTTGTGGAAGCAAGCATGACTTGTCCCCTTAAGCTAAGCAGGATCCGCCCTGGTTGCATATGAAAGGGAGACTAGAAGTGTGAGCGCTGTTGGAGCCACTCTGGGAAGAGCATCTAGGCTCCAAGTTCACTCCCTGGCTTCTCCAAGATAGGGCTGAGAGAGATTCCTGCGTGCAACCTTGGAGAAGCCGCTGCCGGTCTGTGTAGACAATACTGAGCAAGATGGACCTATGGTCTGACTCAGTATATGGCAGCTTCCTATGTCCCTGTGTTCCTATGTTCCCCCTGCTTGATATGAGAGAGTCACCACTTGAAAAGGCATTTCTTTGATCAGTTAGTGGGGGTAGAAATGATGTTCCACACATAATTTGTCACTGAAGAGAAGCCAAAGGGAGTCTTCCATGTTCTTCTGCCTTCCTCCTGTTCTCCAATGTAAAACTTTTGAAAGGGGATAGAGGGGAGTGCTTGAGGCAGGGCATGAGTCCCACTTCAAGTCTTGCCCAGTATGGAGGAAATTAGACTTGACTGGAGCTAGTCTGTTTGAGGGAATAGATTTTGCACCCCAGACTCCTCTGCTTATGCTCCATTTCTGTCAAAAATAACCCCTCAACTACGATTTGTGTGAATTTGGCCCTTATCAAGAATATCTGTAAGGAATAGAAGGAGAAGAGGCGGACCAGGTGGAAAGAGAAGCTATATTTGTTTTTGTACTGCCCAAAAAAAGATATCACTTCACCTGTCTGGCATTTAAAGCGTGAAATTTACTGTCTCAAACGAAAGGACACTTTAATTGCAAAGCTGACGTTCAAGCTGTGAATGTCTGTGCCATAAGATGGAGAAGGGAGGGCATCCAGAATAATTCTGATCATTTGTTTTTCCTTGGGCCTCAGCAGTATGGGAGCCAGGATTTGGAGGAAATTTGTCTTCTTGTTGAATCAGGCATTGGCAGGGTGGAAATTGGCAACTCTAGGTTGTTTGGAAACTTGGCAGTTGTTACAGCAATCACCTATGGAGTGTGAATAACCCTTCAGAGACTGTGTCTGTCTGCAGAGCGGGGAAGAAAGGCAAAGGGGGGCATTCTCAGTGCCTCCATCCCCGCCATTTTTGTTGTGATTCAGCCTTATTTGTTCACTGTTATACTAACCTAAAGTGATCCATGGAGCCATGGAAATAACATTTTAATTTCTTTATATCTGCTAAAATCAAGCACAAACCACAGGATTTTGTGATGGCTTGCATAACAGGATGTGTTTTCTTTTTCCTTTCTTAAAAATCTCTTTCAGGTGGGGGGTGGGAGGAAAGCCAGGCTACTATTGATTATGCTGAGAAATGAATCTTGTTTTTGCCCAAGTCATTATTAAAGGACAAGAAAATACAGGGAATTAATGTGACAGAAGTGTATGCTCCCTTTACAGTTGACTAAATTAAATATGGCAGAATCCTGGAGATTTGAAATTCCTAGAATTGTCAGATTTACAAATGGTTCTCTATTTAAAAAGAGCAGACAACATTTTGGTTGGAAATGCATCAGATTGTACGTGTGCAAGCTTAAGGTAAACAATGTAGGAAGTTGGTTGTCAGAATTCAGAATTTTGAGTTCAAAAGCCATGCATGTTGTTAAATTTGATATTGCATTGATCTCCAGCTTCAGTGTTGCTCCTTGCAACATGTGAGACAGCAGAACATGTTTACAACAGTATTAGTGGATACATGCATTATGCATGAAGGTTTCTTGTTCATAGCAAGCATTTCAAACTGCTATAATTCACCCATTCTTTCAGGCCATAACTATAATAGGGCAAGGGGAGACAGTTGCCTGGGGGCCCACTGCCTTGGGGGGCCCCCCAGAGGCAAGTCACATGACTGACTCCCCCAGCTGCACACCCACCCCGGCTTCCTTCAATTGTATTCATCCTCTGAAATTGATGTGAGTGTTAATTCCTGGAGCTACCAGAACAGCATGTCTTTCTCTGGTACCATTAAATGACTTGCATTGTCCACAATTTACAAAACCTTTTAAAAAATAATTTAGGATGATGTTCTATTGTGGCACATAGGAGATAGAGATAGAGATATATTTTCCTATGCTTTTTGTTACCACTATTCGGCCTCATTTAAGATTTCTTTACTTCATGAGCTGAGCTTCAGAAGTGTGAGCACTGGAAGATATTCCCCTTAGGGGATGGAGCCACTCTGGGAAGAGCAGAAAGTTTGAAGTTCCCTCCTTAGCATCTCCAAGACAGGGCTGCGAGAGAATCCTGCATGCAACCTTGGAGAAGCTATTGCCAGTCTGTGAAGACAATACTGAGCTAGATAGACTCAGTATATGGCAGCTTCCTATGTTGCTATGTAGGATGCTGACTACAGAGACTTGTGTCTTCATCCCCATGAGGCCCATTGAGTGGCTTTTGACAAATCATTGTTTCTTGATCAAATGGGATAGTTTCAAGTATAAAAAAAGGGATCGCCACATATATACCTCTCTCTGCTCTTTGAAGAAAGAACAGGATAACAAATGAATTATTTATGAGCTGTTAATTGGTTCTGAGTCATTCCGGAGTAGGGATGTGCAGAGGTGCCTTGAGACTCCTTGAACTAGCTTTGCTTCATTCCATTTCTTGGATCTCTCTCCTGAGATGAAACTTCCAAATTTACCTTACCATTCTGCTCCTGTAAATGATGTTCAGTACATTTCCTGACACTCAGAGGCCTTATTCGTTTTTGCCACTTTGAATGAGAGCTGCTTACGCACGCTGGACTCTTAACAAGACATCCAGGGCTGATGAGGGACAGATCCCAGTCTAGCTTGCTTAATGACTTCCATTCATGATTTCTGGGGATCCCAGTTGGGGTGTGTGGGTTTGCTTCTAGAAAGATTCCTCAGATGTTTTGTCCAAGTGTCCACCTTGGTGGACCAAAAGACTTGTTCTGAAGACCTGGAGGTTGTTCTCACAACCACCCCTACCTGGGTTGGGGAGCTGTAACCTGGGTAGGGCTGGTTGTGAGAACCATTGGGATTGGTCCCGATCCTGGTGCTCCTTGGACTGGAAGCTTGATTGAAAAACACAGGTTATAAGTGAGATAGGAGGACATAAGCATGCCTCCTACCCCACTCCCCAGCCATGTGAACGCTCGGGCTGCCTGGAGCCCAAGTGTCCACAGAGCCGGGCGGCAAGATCACCTGGCAGTGGGGAAATCCCCCATTGCACCATAAGAACAGCCCTGCTGGATCAGGCCCAAGGCCCATCTAGTCCAGCATCCTATTTCACACAGTGGCCCACCAGATGCCGCTGGAAGCCCACAGGCAGGATTTGGGCCTCTCCCCTGCTGTGACTCCCCTGCAAATGGTACTCAGAGGCATCCTGCCTTTGAGGGGTGCATAGCGGGGATGCTGGAGGACTGCCTCCTCCCGCTCTTGGTTCTGCTGATTGCTGCCGTGCTGTTCACGTGGGTGCATGACTGGCAGAGCCAATCTGAGGTAAACCGTGGTTTACTGAGGTAAACCACTGACCATGTGCGTGGAGGAAGGTAAGAGCCTGTCTCTCTACCAACCCTCCCCGATCCTGGGTAATTTGGTTGTGAGCACGACCTCAGTGACGAACATCCTGATTGACGCAGTGCTTGTGCGAGGACTTTGCAGGGGGTCCTAATCTGTGGTCCTCCAGATGTTGATGAATTACAACCCCCATCATTTCCAGACACGCTAGCTAGTTGCACTAAGTCAAGAATTTGTGTTCCAAGCTAGTGTTGTGCTGGTGCAAGCAGGTTTGCACTTGCACAAGAGACACATGACCTGTGACACTCTTCATAGGTATTACAGGGAACCTTTGAGTGAAAGCACAGCTTTGAAAATCCCTGTGGTGTTGTTCGCCGACATGATCTTAGCTCTCTTTAGATGCTACAAGCACTGTGGGTGCTCATGCTTGCCAGGGCCAAAGTGGGGATGGTCCCACTGCCCCACTGTCAATCACCGCCTTGCGCCTGACAGACACGCTTATGCCCAGTTTGTCTCAAGGGAGGCACCATAAGTGTGTTGAACGGCAATTCCAGCTCACTGGAAATCTGATGGCCAGGAAATTCAGGACCAATGAAAGGAAGTATTTTTTCCACACAGTACACAATTAATCTATGGAGCTCTCTGCCATGTGATGTGGCTATGGCCACTAGCTTGGATGGCTTTAAAAGGGTCTTGGACAAATTCATGGAGGACAAGTCTGTCAATGGCTACTAGTCTGGTGGCTATAGGCAATCTCCAGCCTCAGTGGCAAGATGCCTCTAAATACCAGATGCAGGGGAGCAACAGCAGGAGAGAGGGCATGCCCCCACCTCTTGCCTATGGGCTTCTCAGATTCATCTAATGGGCCAATGTGGGAACCAGGATGCTGGACTAGATGGGTCTTGGGCCCGATCCAGCAGGGCTGTTCTTGTGTTCTTATGATTGACAGTGGGGCAGTAGGACGTCCTCCCCACTTTTGCCCTCATAAGTGTGAGCACCTGCAGTGCTTAGAATGTCTGAAGAGGACTCTTATGGTAGCACAACTTTATTTATTGCAGAAGTGCAGCGTTAGGATGCTGAGGATAATATTTAAGGGTGGGAGGCTTGAAGGGGTCAAGTTGTATCCGGCAGAGCTGTTCCCATGTGTGTGTAGTTTGGGAGAGAGAAAGACCAGAGTTTTAGCAATATCAAGCTACTTGCCAGCCTTTTACACTGATAACAGGCAGTCTATCATTTGGAGCACCTGGTCTAATAAATGCCACCTTATTGATTATGAAGTAAAGAAATAGGGAGCACTCAGAGAGGCTGTTCTCACAAGCGGCCAAGCACAGGCTTAGGTAGCCAAACCTACAGCAGCCACGTGACACCAAACCCAGCACCGAAGCCTGGTTCTTAGCCGTTAATGCAGATGCTGGGATCATGTTTCAGCACTGACACAGAGATTGGTGCTCAGTGCCCGATGCACTGTGGGGTACTTGGAGGGTGGGATAAGAAGTCCTGGTCTCTGTTGCTCTGCACTGCTCCCAGCATCATGGGTTGTGTGGGCATGTGGTTTGAGTGCAGCTGGGCCAAGACTGGTTGTTTGGGGGAAGGTAGGTTGAACCCTTCCTCCCGCACCCTGCCCGCCCGGCCACGCATGCAGTCATGTGAATAGCCCCAGAGACTAACTGAAAAGATCATAAATAGGTTTCATATTTCATAAGCATTTGTGGGTGACAACAAAAGCTTATGATACAGTTAGATAGGAACATAGGAAGCTGCTTTATACCAGGTCAGACCCTTGGTCCATCTAGCTCAGCATTGTCTACACAGACTGGCAGTGGCTTCTCCAAGGTTGCAGGCCTTGTGCAATAAATAAAGTTGTGCCACTGAGCCGCTGCGATCTGCATGGATCCCATGGTTCTCACGGGCAACCAAGCCCAGGCTCGGTTGCTACCTAAGCCTGGGCTTGACTGCTTGTGATCCTTGATATAGCAGATACCACATTCATTGATATACATGTACTGTATATGTGCCTTATATTTGGTAGATGGTACCACTGTGTCCATGTGCAGAATTGTTCTTTACGGATCAAAGGGCATACTTGGCATCTGAGTTTGTTGCATGCTGTGATGCCATAGAGTATATTTGATGGAATGAGTTTGTTGCTGGTTGGAGCTTCAGTTTAAGCAGTTGTCCGTGTGATATAGGAGTATTATTATTATTATTATTATTATTTACATTTTATATCCCGCTCTTCCTCCAAGGAGCCCAGAGCGGTGTATTACATACTTCAGTTTCTCCTCACATCAACCCTGTGAAGTAGGTTAGGCTGAGAGAGAAGTGACTGGCCTAGAGTCACCCAGCTAGTATCATGGCTGAATGGGGATTTGAACTCAGGTCTCCCCGGTCCTAGTCCAGCACTCTCACCACTATACCATGCTGCCTCCCACACATTCCTGCAGATTGCAGCAGGTATTGAATCCACAGATGATGAGTCATTGAGTCTATGGGATTAGAGATGTTAGGTTCCCAGACTTTAAAAAACACCCCCCCCCCAAAAAAAATCCCCTAACACAAAAACGGGCCAAATAAAGTACCCTAGCATGCTTTGCAGGCCTTCAGGAGTCCAAGGAGACCTGCAAGTACAAAAACTCCCTGAAATTTTTGTTTGGTTTGGTTTTTTGTTTTAACATAAAATGGCTCCCACGCCCAAAATGATGTCCGGATATGACCCCTAAGGTCATTTCCAGCCACCCCGACCCACAGATATGCAGAATTAACCCCCTTTGGGCCATTTCCCCCCCCAAATATGCCAAGGTCAGGTGTCCATTACCTAACCAAGGATATGTGGAACCATGGATGGTAAGTCTACAGATAGTGAGGCAAGCCTGTACTAATGGCACACCCCACATATTGATACTTTGAGACAGGGATCACTCTCAGTAATGGGTTATATGACTTTTATGATGTTTTTAAGCATATAGGACTGATATATAGTGATATTAAACTCTCTCTTTGTTCTGAGCTTCTCTCTTTCTTAATAGCCCTATTCGGACAGAGTATTGTTGGGTGTGCAGCAGTCTGCACACATATACTTGCTTCTGTGTGGATGATTGTACATTTTCAAGTCAGCCTGGGTACAGACTTTCTCAATTACAGGGTACCGATAAGAAGTATACTGCTATATATGCATTGGACATTATGTGTGAATTGGGCTATGGTTGCTATTCTTTTGTATCTCAGACTCCAGAAGGAAGCTAAAAACAGTTTAAAATGCCAAGGATATTGCTGCTTTCCCCACACAATCTGTTTTTGGTGTATGTGTTTTTTGTATAAGCGTCAGAGCAGAATTGTTGACTGCACGGTTCAGAACATCGTCTTTGTATAACCCTTCTGCCAGGCGGCATTCCAGCCCTTCGATGCTTTGTATGTTTTATATTCCTGCAGCAGACATTAATTCTGTTAATTACCATAGGAAAGAGGTCAGCTGAGGTACCAGCAGCAATATCTATGTGCGTTTTGCATAATCCATACGGAGTTTATCTGCCTTTTCGCTCACGTGCTGTTTGCACAAATCCAGATGAGGTAGGCAGGACAAAATGTCCAGAGATACAGCTATAAATTCTGGCCTGGTAAATGCGCTCGAAGTGAGCTTGTCCTTGAAGTTTGTTTTGAAGCTTCAGCTGGCACAGAAAGTGTTTCCCTTCCTCTGATGGGGTGAGTCACTAGAAGCACATGACACTGAGGTTCCAGGATCTGCTTTGTGGTCCTATAGCATACAAGCAGAATTTGAAGGACTAAGGATACTTTAAAAAACTGTGGACGGCTTGAGTCCAATTTAGCTTTGACAGGATCTTCTCCCCAGGACCTCACTGAGATCTTTCTTAGTGCTATTCATCACACCTTATACCGGGTAGACAACTTTGCCTCTCCAACTCCCATCAGCCCCAGACACAATTGGCTGTGGATGATGGGAGTTGTGGTTCAGCAACAGCTGGAGAGCCAGGGTTGCTCACCCCTACTTTATACTCCTTGCACATACTAATTATGTGCTATCAGGACCCACCAGGGCTCTGACCCCAAGGAAGCCTTCTCAGCTTAGGAGGAGGAAGGCGAAGTCACAGCTGAAAGCCCCCACCATCATGGAAGTCCCCCAGGCTTCCCAAATTCTGATCTGCGAGAGCCTGCACTTCTTGTAGCCCCACTGCTACCAGTAGAACCCAGCTTTGGACACTGGTGAAGCATTGCTCCCTAGTGAAACCCCAGTCCCATCGCTGGCACCTACACCATCACCCTCAGACCACACAAAGCCAGGGCAGAACTTCAGGAGGTGGAGGTGGAGGCCATAACTCAATGGAAGATCATTGGCTTTCATGCAGGAGGTCCCAGGATCAATTCCTGGCAACTGCAGGTAGGGTTGGTAGGAACTCCTGCCTGTAACCTCAAAGAGCCACTACAAGTCAGTGTGGACAATACTGAACTAGATGGACCAAGGCAGCTCCCCATGTTCCTATGTATTTGTCTTGGATTCAGGCCATTCCGAAGCACCAGAAGAGGCAGGACTCTTGACTCTCATAGAAGCTTGTCAAGGACAGCATGCACTTTGTTGGTGCAATAGCTTCAGCTCCTCATGGCCCCAGATTTGCCTCCTATCCATCCGGCTGCCTTGCAGCTGGGTCTTTTGCCCCGGGCTTCTTTACCCCTCTCGACCCAGCATGGACATGCATTCTCAAGGCTGGCTCCAAGTTTAAGAAGTCCCTGGGCAACATGCCTTTTGATGGCTCTCCCATCTGGGCTGACCAAACAGCAGTGAAAGCAACAATAGCGGTAAATAAGATGGTAGCAACAAAGAGAAGAGGAGGAGGCAGATGGGAAAGCACCAGGAGGCTGGAGTGCTCATACCATAATCTCCTCTCATAATTGCTGGCTTGGACGCAGCATTGGAAAGACGTCCCAGTGGGCCTGGGTATTGTGGGGAAATTGAGGTGGCACATGCACATTTTAGGTTCCTAGCACTTAGCAGGGGGTGGGGGTGGGTTAAAGGTCCTATGTTCCTAAGCCCTAAACAGTTTAGGATAGGGTTACCTGGGAGCGCACCTTCTTCTGCATGATCCCCACTGCACATTAAAGTCATTGAAAGAGGTCCATCTCTGGATGCCGGCAGCTTGTCTGGCGGTGACTTGGGAGTGGGCCTTCTTTGTAGTCACTCCTGGGCTGTGGAAAATGCTTCCTCTAGATATCCATGGCTTATCATAGCTTAACTTCTGTATCAGCCTTTAAAAGAGTCCTTAAGACACATTTTTTAGTCTGGCTTTTAGTAATCTTTGCATGTTTTAAATTGTTTTAAAAAAGAGTTTTTTGTGTTTTTATTCTATTTATTGTTGTGAACTGCCTAGAGCTTTGGAGTCAGGCAGTATATCAAATAAATAAAATAAAGAGAAGAAGGAAGGAAGGAAGGAAGGAAGGAAGGAAGGAAGGAAGGGGGGTCCCAGGTATCAGTGGTGGGCCTTATTTACCTAAGAATACTACATGCTGACACTGAGCCTATGTTGTACACATGTTGGGCATGTAACCTGTGCATCACAGTACACATGTGCAGATCAACAATGGTGTACACTATACACAGGATGTATACATGTTGAACATAACTGAGGAATAGAGCTTTTTCTATGTGATATGTTCCACCCCAGTCTCCACTGCCCATGGCCTCTGTCTCACTTTCCGAGCAACTTCCTCTAGCTATGCATCTGTTTTCAAAAGATCCTGTCTTGAGCACTGTGGTGAAGGCATATGCAAACATGCCAAGCTCATGTCAGAGCTGAAGGGCAGCCCCTACCTGTCAAACCTCTCATTCAGCAGTGCAAAACCTTCAAGATACAGTAACTGCCATGTCTTATACAGGAGAACCTCAGTATTCATGGGAGTTCCATTCTCCGCAGTTAACACGGATATGGAAACTGCAAATACTGGGTCTTTGGGGCAATGGGATCATGGAGGTTACGTTCCCAGAGGCCCGAAAATTGCAAAATAATGTTACCTACCATGCTCTGTCGGCCTCCAGTGATCCCGCAATGGCCCCCAGATGTCAGAAAAGGTCAATTTTTACACATTTTCCAGCTATTTTTGTGGGGATTTTCCAGTAAATGGCCCACAAAATGGCTGCATTTAATGAAATGGTGACCAGAAATTACCTCCACGGTCATTTCCAGCTGCCTCTGACCTGTGGATTCATGGAATTAACCCCTCATGGGCAATTTCATTCCCACGTATGTTGAAGTCAGATGTCACTCACCCAGCTGCAGATATGTGAGATTGCGAATGCTGGATCTGCATATAGCAAGGCCCACCTATATACAGTGAGATGCTTCACATGAGCAAAGCGAAGCACCTCAAGGTTGTTTGTGGGAAAAGCAGGCTTAGCCTGCTCTCTCTGGACATGGGCAGGGAGCCATCCCTGGATGGCCAGATTGACTGCCCACACGATTACTGGCTTCGTCATGGAGCCGGTAGGGGCAGTGGGGATTGGGGGCCGCCTGGCCCCCGGAAGTCCCAGGATGCCCCACGCAAGTGTGTGTGTGTGTGGGGGGGGTGTTCTGAGGAGACCATTGAGGCCAGGAGGCTTGTTGGAGCCTCCCAGTTGGGGATCTCCTCATGAGTTGCCATGGCATGGAGCCCTGCCCTGGTGATTCATGATCACCAAAATGGGATTAGCGGAGTGCTTGCTTTGCTTACCTCGTTTAAGGGGAAAGTACTTTGGGAGGTTTGCTGCCAGGAGCTGCTCAGCTCCCACTGCAGCACACAACCTCCCCAAAATGTGCTGGGCTCTCTTAGCCCACATTTCGGAGGTTGTGTGAATAATCTCAGTAATGCCTAGAATGTACTGATAATAAACCTGGACTATGCTACATGATAAATATGGATGATACCCCTTCAGTCTGAATGTGTGTGTTCAATCTGCATGTGACTGATTCTCCTCACTTGTTTAAAAAAAATCCCTGCGCCTAGAAAACTAGCATGTCAGGGAGAGGGGCTATTTCTTAGCCTTCTCCATAGCATATTTGTTTTCTGCATGCAGAGGGGTGTGTGTGTGTGTGTGTGTGTGTGTGTGTGTGTGTGTGTGTGTAGCAGTATTCCATCATGTGACGGAATACTGAATCCTCATCAGTACTCTGAGGTTCAATCCAGACTAGGGATTAGTACTTTAGTGAAAAAAAATAGGTTTCAGTTTGTAGGCTCTGATAAAGAAATAAAAGACCACATTTGTGTGATTCTCTGGTTATGGTCTTGAGAAATCAGTCCCAAACCCATTCTGGCCAAAAATGATTCTAATAATGCATCAAACATAAAAGAGCTCATGTAGCATAGTTAAGACAAGCACAGCCCATTTCTTGTGCATGTTTACTCAGAAATAATTCTCACTGAATTCAGAGGGACTTCCTCTCAAGCAAGTGCGCACAGCATTACAGCTTGAATTACGAATCTAGAAGTGCCTGAATCAACTCTTGTGTGTACCATGAACTCACAAGGTGACCTCTTTCTCACAATGCCTTTTGAGGCAACCATGCAAGAGGCTGAAGATTTTGTTTGTCCTTATGCATGAACCCACGGTTTTGTCATCTAACCGTGGGTTGGTTTTAGCCAGCAAACGTGAATTTGAACCTTTGGTTACAATTAAACTTCCCTGCCGAAACCTCAGGTCCAAAAGTGGCATAGTGGCATCCAAATTCTGCTGCTGTGTCCAACAGGGTAGGAAGAGGAAGGAGCTCTTCCCTTCCTCCTACTTGATTGGCTGCCATAGCTTTTCTTCATGAATCAAAGGAAGTCCGTGCAGCCAGTGCCTTCCCTTTGCGGTCTCCCATACTACAGATAGGGATAGTCTGGGAGAGCATTGGGGGAATGGAGTTAAACCGCCAGTCTGTTGGACCTGCGGTGTGCCGTGATGTCCGAAAGCAGCCTCAGTCTCATCTCCACAGCTTACAACTGCAATATGGGGCTAATAAAACTGCATCCCTTAATAAGATTGCTATTAGAACTGCAGCAAGGCTATCTATGCAGAGTGCTTTGAACTTTCAAAACTGCCATAGAAGTCCTGTGTTTTCTGCACCTACACAGCTTTTAGCAGATCTTTCCCCATACTGTGAGAAAGCAAAGGTTATTCGCATCCAGTGTCGCTGCTATTCAGTGGGAGGCTATTGGTTGGTGGAGAAGATGGTTTGTTTTCTACAAAGGTTAAACAGCTTCTCAGAAAGAAAGAAAAAGATTAGGCCTTTCCTAAGCAGTTTGAGGCTACTGGGGATAAACTCATGCTCTCTGTGAATTTCTCCTTTAAGGATATGATGGGGCCTTTCACATGATCACGTGGGCAGGTGGGTGGAGGAAGGAAGGGATAAGCCTACCTGCCCTGCAGGTCATCCAGACTGGCCCCAGCCACGCCATGCCACTTCACACACAATCTCCATGGTGGCAACTGGTGTGACATTCCAGAGGCCAAAAGAATCCCATAATGCACCACACGATGATTGTGGTCATTGGGGGATTCCCTCAGAAGACCGGCGCTCTAGGTGCTCATCTCTGTATCAGTGCAGGTTGCAAGCAGCCCATGCGGTCACAGGATACCGGAGCATGGGTTAACAGTGTGCTCGCTCCATTAACCCAGGCTAGGAGTCAGGCTTCGGTGCTGGGTTCGGCTCCACAGTACCGTATGGATCTCAGCGGTTCTTATGAGCAGCTAAGATTTGTAAACCGCCCTGAGCCATTTTTGGAAGGGCAGTATATCAATCAAATCAATCAAATCAATCAGCAAGCAAGCAAGCCCGCCAGCCAGATTGGGCTTGGCTGCTCATGAGAACAGCCTCGATTTCTCTGTCTATCCAGTATTTTTAGTGATCTTTTCCCCGCTGCTATTTTCTGACATCTTTTTTCATGGGCATATATTTGGCTCTCTGTGAGCAGGTGTTTGAAAATAAGTGTAAGCCATAAACGTGAAACATATACACACCACTCAAATGTGTTGGGAAATCTGTTTCTCCTATAAGGCTACTCAACAGAGAACAGGACGGGCTGTAGTGCCCTTTTGAGTGCGTCATCACCTAGGTGTGGAATTGCTCGGAGTGTTTGGGGATCGTTGCCCTCTTGGCTTGCCCACTTTTTTGACTCATCACAAAATGAAACCAAACCAAACCGTTCTCTTTTATGCCAGGTTCATTGGCTCAAGTCAGTGCTAAGTGAGCATTTGTTTGTTTTTTAAAAAAGGTTTTCAGGAAGTTCTCGGAGAAAATCTCATTAGATTAAATGGAAAGCTTTTAAAGGACTTCCACTTGCACAGCAGTGGCCTTGCATCTCAAAAAGCCGTTTCAGCAACTTTCGGCTCTGTGATCCACTGCTATTAGTACTTTGGTGCCCTTCACTTTCAGTAATAGGGAAATGGCACGGTACTTGAAAATCATGTGTAATGTTTTTGCTTCTCAGACCCAAGTAAAATGCTTCACAGGAATTCATTTTTCTAGGCATAAGAACATAAAAACATAAAAACAGCCCTGCTGGATCAGGCCCAAGGAGGCCCGTCTAGTCCAACATCCTGTTTTACACAGTGTCCCACCAGATGCTGCTGGAAGCCCACAGGCAGGAGCTGTGGGCATGCCCTCTCTCCTGCTGTTACTGCCCTGCAACTCATACTCAGAGGCATCCTGCCTTCGAGGCTGGAGGTGGCCTATAGCCCTCTGACGAGTAGCCACTGATAGACCTCTCTTCCATGAAGTTATCCAAAACCCTCTTCAAGCCATCCAGGTTGCTGGCTGTCACCACATCTTGTGGCAGAGAATTCCACAAGTTGATCATGCGTTGTGTGAAGAAGTAACTCTGTTTGCTGGTGCTAAATTTCCTGGCAATGAATTTCATGGGATGACCCCTGGTTCTAGTGTTCTATGAGAGGGAGAAAAGGCATATCCCTAAGAATAACTGTGAAACTGCATGGAAACATACAGAGCTGCCTTATGCTGAGTCAGATTATCGTTGCATCTCACTCAATATTGTCTACTCTAACAGGCAGCAGCATTCCAGTGTTTCAGGCAGGCATCTTTCCCAGCCCTGCCTGGAGATGCCAGAATTGAATCTGGGATGCAAAGCAGATGCTGGACCATGGAGCTATGGCTCATCCCCCCTGTAGCTCAGTGCCTCAGAGGATGCCCCTGCTTGCAGAAGATTGTGGCTATGTCTAAGATTTTCTATATGCTGCATAAACATACAGAGGACAATGAGCTGGTAGCTGGTCTTGTGCTAGCAGGCATGAACTGTCCCCTTTGCTAAGCAGGGTGCACCCTGTTTAAATGGGAGACTATGAAGCTCTTCTCATGATCACTGAGAAGAGCTTCTTCGAGGTCCGCGGGGAGAGTGGGTTTTCCCAACCCTCCATGCAGACGATCCCTTACCATTCCCTGGGTGGATCATGCTCTCCTGTGGGCTGCCAATGCCTCGCCACACTGCATCCGGGTGCTCTGGGGGTCGGGTGCAGGGATTTGCTGCCATGGGGCACCCCACTTCTCAGACCCCCAATAATGTACCACCCAAGTGGTAGGAGCCCCCCTCCCCCCGAGTGTGCCCGCCGCTGCAAGCAGCCATGGCAGATACACGACCATTTAAACCAGTGTTTGAATTTAAACCAGCAATCACGCCCCAAGCCTGGATTTAGCGGTGGGCTACTTTACTACTGATAATTATATACCACTCTTCAACAAAATTCTCAAAGCGGTTTACATAGAAAAATAAAAAACCCACATAAATAAGATGGCTCCCTGTCCCTAAATGGCTCACAATCTAAAAATAAACATAAGGCAGACACCAACAACAGCCACGGGAGGGATGCTGTGCTAGGGCTGGATAGGGCCAGTTGCTCTCCCCCGGCGAAATCTTAGAGAATCACCACTTTAAAAGGCGCCTCTTTGCTCAATTAGCAGAGGTAATTCCTTTAGAGGATTCATCGTTGTGGTGCCGGTGGGAGACACATGGCTCCCGGCAGTTTTCACATGCAGCAGAAACCGGGCTGGGCTGTAAAGTGTTTCCCATAATGAATGGGGCTGCTTTGGGAAGAGCACCTGCCTGCTTGCATGCAGAAGGTTCCAAATTCCCTCCCTGGCATCTCCAGATAGGGCTCCTGCCTGTAACCTTTGTGGAGCTGCTGTCAGTCTATGGAGAGCTGGTATGAAAGGGAGACTAGAAGTATTAGCACTGTCAGATATTCCCCTCAGGGGATGAAGCCGCTCTGGGAAGAGTAGAAGGTTCCAAGTTCCCTCCCGGGCAGCATCTCCAAGATAGGGCTGAGAGAGACTCCGGCCTGCTACCTTGGAGGAGCTGCTGCCAGTCTGTGAAGGCAATGAGGCGGGTCTCACGATCCGTGAGAACCACTTTTTTAGAAACAGCGGGGAGAGCGGGCTAAGCCCGCTCTCCCTGCAAACAAGTGGGCAGGGAGCCCTGGGCAGGCGGATTGGCTGCCCACACGGTTGCCGGCTCCATACTGGGGAGACCCCCGGAGCCGGGAGGTGGCTTTTCGCCTCCCGGTCGGGGGTCTATTCACGAGCTTTTATACCAGGGGTTCCAGAGCAGGTTAGCCGCTCCAGAAAGACTGGGCTCGGCTGCGAGCCCTGAGGTTCTGATGGGCTAGCGGAGGCTAGCTTGATTTTTGCTGATCGTCAGAATAGCCCCAATTAGGTCATTCACACAATCAAAAACTGTGTTCTACCCGGGTTTGGGAGCTATGTGTACTCCCAATTTTTGATTGTGTGGAAGCAAGGTTAGAGGAAAACCTGGGTAGAAGTGATTGTGTGGAAGCAAGGTAAGAGAAAAAGCTACCCAGGTTTTCCTCTAACCTTGCTTATACACAATCACTTCTACACAGGTTTTCCTCTAACTTTGCTTCCACACAATCAAAAATTGGGAGTACACACAGCTCCCAAACCTGGGTAGAACACAGTTTTCGAATGTGTGAATGACCTCACTATTGAGCTAGATAGACCAATAGTCTGACTCAGTAAAGCTGACTTATGGCAGCTTCCTGTGTTGCTATGTAACATTAGACATGATACACCGGAAATGGCAAAAGTGAGGAAATAAGCAGGCTCTAATTTTTCATTAAGTTATATAAGAATGAAATGGCTTGGTAGAACGGCTAGTGAGGGAGAGAGATCTGCCATATGACAGTTGCTGCAGCCCAATGATATCCCAGGGTTGCATCTTAGCCCTAGTCAGATATTTATATTTTATATGTGTACAGGTGACTGTACACATGCACATCTGTTCTTGTAAATGCAATCATTGCACACATTTTAAATGTGAACGTGGGTATAGGTCCCCTCAAATGCAGGGTACAGATAGGAAGTGTGCAACTGTATGTATGTGTCCCGGCCTCAGGGGACCACACAATGCACTGTGCACCAAGCACAGTGCATTGTGGGATTTCCCCAGGAGACATACGCTCTAGGCTCCCGTTTTTGTGTCTCCATGTGCTAAATGAAGCAAGAGGAGACACACAATTCCAGAGCCTGGGCTAATGGTGTATTGGTGCTGTTATCCCAGGCTCACAGCTGGGCTAAAAAGCCGGGCTAGGCGGCGCTGCCCTGCCGGAATTGGACCTAATCCTTATGGTACTCACGCACAGCCTAATCCAGGATGGGCTTCCCAGGCAGGGTTAGGCTGTGTGTGAGAACAGCTTCAATGTGTGAATAGTATGTGTGTGCAGATCTGAATGTGTATACATTGTACACAGATTGTACGTGCATTGAGCATAATGGGTTCTTTTTAACATTATATTGCCAGAAGTTATCTGGAGGTTTTGGCTGAAGTGTTATTGGTATGCACATAACTCTACTTGCATTTCAGTCTTTTGATCCTAGGAACGTAGTGGAGGTCCTAAACCGGTATTTGGAGACAGTCTTGGTTGGAATAAGGGTGAACAAGATGAAACACAAGCATGATTCAGACATCGTGATGTACAAGTGTACTTTTTGTGTTTGTGTGAATGACTGTACAGAATTTGTGTTCATTTTAAAAGTCAAATGCATGGTACAGATAGGAAGTGTACTTCTGCACCTGCATTCAACATAACATGTGAATGACTGTACCTGTGTATAGATCTGTACCTGTGTACACTGCACACTCATTGTAAGAGTGCTGAGCATAATGCATGAATGGGCCTATAATCATATCATGGCTGAAGATTTTTCTAGTTTCCCTGGAGGGGTTTGACCTATTTTGAATGGAATGGCTGTTCTCTCTAGAATCTGGAGTATGTCATTTGGGGGTGCTTCTGTACATGCATCAGCTACACGTCCTTGATGGATTTCTTAGCTCACGCCCAGTTTACTACATGTTTCTAGGAACCCGGTTCCCAAACTTGGGAACCCAGAATTACAACTCCCAGAAGCCATGGCAGTTGGGGATGATGGGAATTCTAGTTTAAGAACATCTGGGGACTCAAGGCTGGGAATCCCTGCTCGACAGAACTAAAAACAGCATTAGTTCAGATAGAACAACAGTGCTTATTGGAACTGGAATGAACGGAAAGTGAATGAAGAGTGTTGGATCTGGGAAGAGACTGTTGAATCTCTTCTATGTCGTCTCAATCTCTGAGCAACCCTTTGAATGAATGAAGCAATCAATCAGAAGTGGAGGTGAGTTCAGAGGCTGTAGTCTGAAGAATGAATGATCACACAAACAGGACCTGATTCAGCCCTAAAGGCCAAACTGAAATCGTATCAACCATTGAATTGATGAAGGAGTACACAGTTAGCAATCAATGGCGATACATTTGGACAGGTTAGCATTAGAAGAGGCATTTTCCAAGGGGCCTCACTATCCCTTCTGTTGTTTGTAACCACCATGACTCCACTTTCACAAATACTAAACAGAACAGGCCTCAGATACCAAACATCTAAAACAACAAGTAAAATCAACCATCTGCTGTACATGGATGATCTGAAGTTGTATGGAAAGTCCCAGTCAGAAATTGAATCACTGCTAAACACTGTCCAGTAGTGATATAGCAATGGAGTTTGGACTAGACAAGTGTGCTGCATTGATAATGAAGAGAAGAAAAATAACAAAAACAGAAGGAATAGAACTGCCCAATGGAAGCAAGATCAAGAACCTGGAAGAGAAAGAACCTTACAAATACTTGGGCATTCTCCAGGCTGATAACATTGCACACACTGAAGTTAAAAGAAAAATTGGAAGTGAAGTGAGAGTTAGGAGCATTAGAAAAATCCTAAATCAGGAGAGTTAGAAAAATCTTAAAGTCCAAACTCAATGGCGGGAACACCATACAAGACATAAACACCTGGGCTATACCTGTTATCAGATACACTGCAGGAATAATAGACTGGACCCAGGCAGAGCTAGAGACACTAGATCATAAGACCAGGAAAATCATGACCATCAATCATTCTCTGCACCCCCACAGTGATGTAGATAGGCTATACCTCCCTCACAGCTCAGGTGGAAGAGGAATGCTGCAAGTCCATCAAACAGTAGAGGAGGAGAAAAAAGGCCTTGAAGAATATATCAAGGACAATGAAGAAGATGCACTTAACATGGTCAATAACGAGTAACTATTCAACACCAATGAAACAAATCAGGCCTACAAGAAAGAAAAAGTCAAGAACCAAGCAGAAAAATGAAGGGGGGAAAAAGCCCCTGCATGGTCAATATTTGCACAATATAACTGGAAAATCAAACATCACCAAGACCTGGTAATGGGTTAGGAATTGCAACTTGAAGAAAGAAACAGAGGGTTTAATACTGGCTGCACAAGAACAAGCATTAAGAACAAATGCAATAAGAGCAAAAGTAGAAAAATCAACAACAAACAGCAAGTGCCGCCTTTGTAAAGAAGCAGATGAAACAGTGGACCACCTAATCAGCTGTTGTCAAAAGATCGCACAGACTGACTACAAACAAAGGCATGACAAGGTAGCAAGGATGATACACTGGCACATCTGCCCCCCAAAAAACCAACCAACCAAACAAACAAACAAACAAAAAAGCTACCTGTAGCCAACAATTGGTGGAACCATAAAATTGAAAAAGTTATAGAAAATGAAGATGCAAAAATATTATGGGACTTCTGACTACAAACAGACAAACATCTGCCACACAATACACCAGATATAACTGTGGTCGAGAAGAAATAAAAACAAGTTAAAATAATCGACATAGCAATACCAGGGGATAGCAGAACAGAAGAAAAAGAAATAGAAAAAAATCACCAAATACAAAGATCTACAAATTGAAATTGAAAGGCTGTGGCAGAAGAAGACCAAAATAATCCCAGTGGTAATGGGCGCCCTAGGTGCAATTCCCAAACACCTTGAAGAGCACCTCAACACCATAGGGGCCACAGAAATCACCATCAGACAATTTCAAAAAGCAACATTACTGGGAACAGCCTATATTCTGCGACGATATCTATAATAACAACAGCAACAACATTGATAATAAAATTCTGCCATCCCAGTTCCTTGGGAAGAACTCGATGTCTGGATAAAACAAACCAGTCAATAAAACCTGTCTCACTGTGTTAATAATAATAATAATAATAATAATAATAATAATAATAATAGAAGAAGAACAAAACCGCTCCCTTCAAACACACAAAATACCAACTCGTCAGAGCATCAAAACACTTTTCATCAGAAACATTTGCGCAGTGGCAGTATCATAGGCAATGAGGTTAATCCGAGGCGCGATTATTGCTTATTGAAACTAAGGCTGCATAAGTCAGCTTACTCCAAAGTTTTAATGAGAAGCCAGTTCCTGGCCTGGTACCTGAAGTTGTACAGAGCAGGGCCCTGGTGAGCTTCTCAAGGAAGGGCATACTACAACATTGATGCTACTGCTGAAAAAGCCTTGTTCTTGGTGGATTGCCACTAAATCTCATTTGCCAGAAGTAACCAGAGCAGAATCTCTGATACTGAACTGAAATCAAAAGGTGGAATATGCAGGAGATGGCTGTCCTTAAGGTACCTTGGTCCCAGGCTATTTAGGGCTAGTTTAAACGTTAAGACAGCACCAGATAAGACTAGCACTAGGTAATCGGTATACAAAATGACATGAGTCTTATGGAAAACAGCAAATGCAAGATATGTGTTGGGGCATGTTTTGCAGGAAACAACACTTTTTGTTGACGTTACGTAGCTGAAAGCTTGATTTGAGCCTCATAGATTTTACATTAATTTAAAAGGTGAAAATCTTATACTCTGACATGGTCAAATCTGACTGTTTTTTCCTTCTTCTTGTCCATTCCTCATGGGGTATAGTGGTGCAGCAATGCAATGGAAATTGAGCTTCCTTATTGAGCAAGGCTAGGAGAGTGCTAAGTTTAATCAAGAAAGCTGAATACCTGCTTTGATGCTATGAGATCTCACCAGCTTCTTGCAGATCATGGGATGTTGCTGATATTAAATTTTAATTAGCGGGTATCTAACATCAGCTTAAATGGTTAGGAATTACTAAGTGGGGTTCAGCCATGTACCTCTTATCAAATAATGAGAGGGACCCAAATGTGCTTCTGGATTTGAAAATTCGACCAGACTCCAATTTAAAGAGAGAGATTAGTCACTGTTGTGCTGTGATAAGGTTCTTATCTTGGTGTATATTGGCAATATGTATCCTTGTTATAGCATGCCATGTTTCCATTCTCAGATATTTTCTGAATGCTGCAAGCTTCCTATTTACAAAGGATGTGTATAAAAAACTCACTGTCTGAAGCTTGTGCTTGCATGGTGACTGGATGGGTGGGGGTGGGGGTGGCGTGACAGATATGCAGAACCCTCCTGATAATTTCCATTTCTCTTTCAAAAACTCGTTTGACTTCTCCTGAGCACCCTCAGATATTTCTCCTTGGGCAGAACCCTGAAATTTATTTTGGATTCGACTTCTTTGGAATTTCAGGGCCAATCCTAGTGTGCATGCTTATCCCATTACATGTCACATGAGTGTTCCATGTGTATTAGGAGCATACACATATAGCCCTGGTGTCTACAATCACCCCTCCCTTTTGGAAACCTAAAGCCCTATGATGGATGGTTTGTGTAATACATTGCTTAAATTCATGATAGAGGGTGATCTATGTACCTGTGCCTTCACCATGTGATGAGGATCTTCAGCTAGATATGTGTGTGAACTGGCTACTGAAACCGCCAGATCAAACAATGCTTGTCCAGGAGTGAGCCCCATGGGTTTCAATGGAACTTACTTACAATGCAGTTGATATAATGGTGGGCATGTAATGAATTGACCTGATTGTTGCTAGAGAGAGAGAGAGAGTGTGTGTGTGTGTGTGTGTGTGTGTGTGAGAGAGAGAGAGAGAGAGAGAGAGAGAGAGAGAGAGAGAGAGAGAGAGAGAGAATGAATAAATGCTTGACATCTGGAGGATCAGGACATATTAATGTGAGACGAGGGATACCCGAGGAACTTCTCCACAATCTTCCTTGGGAGAAACCTTGACATTCAAAGATAATTTAATTTTCTCCTTAAGAGAGCTGAAAATTCTGAGATTTAGAGAGAATTTGGAGAAATTTCTCCAGGAAAGTCATTGTTATTTGATTGTTCTGGAAAATATCTTTACAGAATGTTAACTCTGCCTTTCCAGTTTGCCAGAAGGAAAAGCTCAAAGTGGCTTACATAACTAAATGATTATGGGGTAAAAACAAATTAACCCTCCCGGAATGGAAATAGAACATGAAAGAGCCTTCAGACAAGCAAAGCAGCAGAAAAAACAAAACCATGCTGAAAACATTGCAACCTCAAAGAATGGCAGTTGACTTGCAGAATGCGAGTCAGTGAATTACCTGTAGTAGTAAGTGCCACAGTTTGGCTGCTACCACAAATAAGGCCCCCCTTGCCCATTCTTACCAACTGACCCTGCTGCAGGCTTGGTTGGCCAATGGCCATAATAAAAGCTATTCTATTCTATTCTATTCTATTCTAGGCTGAGCTAGGCTTCAGACCACAAGGGCTTCAGACCATGGACAGCTCTGAGGGTCAGAGACAAGAAGAGCAACAGGGCTGGATAATATAGCACCGGACAATGTTGCTCTAGTGAGGCCTAGCAGCATACTGCGGGTGCTTATAACTGTAGTCCAGGCCCCACTCCTTTCATTGGAAATACTCTGTTCTTTAAGGGGGCCTTGCCCCATTCCTCAAGTGCTGGCTCCAGTGATACTGAGGGACCTCTGCTACAACCAGCAGGTCCTCAGGAAACTCCTCTGAGTTGGGTTGGGCTTTCTCCTTGGGTTGAGGTGGGGGTGCTGGCTCAGATTTCCCTGATTCTCCTGGTCTGGAGAGCCCTGGTGGTAAGGGGTCACTCAGAATCTGGATCCTAGATTGTTCCCAGTCTCTCTCATCCCCTCCATCTCATTCCCAAATTGGGGAACGTCCTGGATCTGGGATCAGAACACAACCATACCTCAAGAGAGGGTCTCACTTGATTATTTTTAGGCAGATCTATATGTGGTCTTTTAATCAACATCATTCCAAGGTAAGACTTTGAAGGTGATAACCAGCACCTTGAATTGCTTCTGGAAACAAACCAGCAGCCAGTGCAGGTGATTTTAAAAAAAATGGAGTGTCATGCTACTGAAAACTTGCACTGGTTAAAATGGTTGCAGTGGCCATTTGAACTTGCTGATATTTTCATTTGGTCTTCAAAGGCAGCACCATGTAGAACATGTTACAGTAATCCACCCTGCATGCAGAGGAGAGTGATAAGGAACCTGCCTGCCCTGTCACAAATTTCCTTGAAAATCCGTGCAGGGTTGCAGCATTATTAATTGACTGGTGTATTGATTGTTAGATTTATATACCACCTTTCATTAAAATAATCTCAAGGTCATTTACAATACATTTCAAAACAACAAAACTGTTAAAACATTTACAATACAAATCACAACATATTATACTGTGTAACAGTTTATATGCAGAAGGTTATAACCTCTGCAAATTAAATGCAGTGTTTGTTGGCACAGATCACATAGTCTGTCACCTGATGTAAGTTGAGAAATCAATCATGATTTCTGAATGGGGGTACCTATACGGATTTGCTATGTTTTCAAGAGAAGGGCTGTAAATTGAAAAAATTAAATGAAGTACAAAATTTGGTTAGTAATTGGTTTCAGTATCATCAGCTAAATGACATTTATAAAAAGGATCTTAAAGTTGGATCTGTGGATCAAATGTCAAGATTCAAGAAGGAGTTGTGTGAAAATGACAAAAGATTAGTCTCTAAGATGTATTAGTTGTTGCTTTTGGAGGAGACAAGAGATGAAGTGGTTAAAACGACTATGAGAAAATGGGCTCAAGATGTGGGTCATAATATAGATATGGCTGCTTGGGAAAAATTATGGAAAACTGATTTAAAGTTTACTGCATGTTATACTTTAAAAGAAAATTATTATAAGATGATGTATAGGTGATATCTGACACCAGAAAAAATAGCATTAATGTATAAAAATGTTTCAAACAAATGTTGGAAATGTGGACAATGTGAAGGAACTTTTTTCCATATGTGGTGGTCATGCGGGAAGACAAAGGCTTTTTGGGATATGATTTATAATGAGTTGAAGAAAATTTTTAAAATGACATTTCCTAAGAGGCCAGAATCCTTCCTGCTGGGAATAATCCAAGGAGAGTTTTCCAGAAGAAATTTATCATTTTTTATGTATGCAATCATGGTGGCTAGGATAGTATATGCACAGAAATGGAAAGAAACTAAAATGCCCTCAAAAGAAGACTGGTTGATAAAAATTTTGGAATATGCTGAGATGGCAAAGCTTACACTTAAAAGGGATGAAAATTTGGAATCTTTCAAAGAAGATTGGGAACCATTTTCACTTTACTTAGAGAACTATTTTTCTAATATAGACTTTTCAGCAGGGTTTGAAATATAGTAATAACAGCAGGTTGGGTTGGGTAAAATCGAGTAGTAATGCAGAGTATCTATGTTTTGAATTATTATAGCAATGGTTTATATGTATAGTTAACGTGAACCACGCAGATAGGTAAGCGGGGAGTCAATATTTACTTAATTAAATAAATGAATGTAATTTGAATGTAAAGCTATTGTAAAAGTAAAAAATAAAATAAAATGCAGAAATCAATCATGAATTGAAATAGGTGGATGCATGTTGGAGTTCATGGATGTATTCAAACTAGAGCAAGGCAGTAGAGAATTTTCTCAGATGTTTCTTCTTGAGATGAACCTCTTTCAATTTCAGTTGCTGATTTTTTCCTTGATGGAACCATAAAATACTCTTCAAATTTCACATCAGAATAATTTTGGTTCCAACTCCAGTCTGGACATATTGGAGGAGGGTAGGAATGCCAAATTGGCAAGGAGGACAGGTGAGCTCTTGCTCCCCTCCATGCATATGGGCCAGACTGCAGTGAGGTATGAACCCAAATTCAGAGACCTCGCCAGCCATTAGCCACACATTTTCAAGCTTGCCTTTGAGTTCCTCAGAGTTAGAAATATGTTTCAAGCGAAACATGAGACTTCCCGAAGTCAGAAAATCTAGTGATGCTAAATGTCTTGACCTTTAAAACTCTACACGGCTTGGGGCCAGGGTACCTGTCAGACTACATTCGCCCATATGAACCTGCCAGGGCCCTCTGCTCATCATCTCAGGCCCTACTCGTGGTCCTGACACTAACAGAGATCTGGTTGGCATGGAGTAGAGTTAAGGATGCTCGCACCAAATTTATTGCTCCTATTTTAACCATTTATCCTGGTCACACAGACCAATTTTATTTGGAAATTATGCTGACCAATTTTAAACCTGTAATTTCAGATAATGTGGCAAAGTTCTGTTTCGTGGCGTCGAAGCTCCTTAAAGACTTTATTAGTAATTTGAACAGTTTGTGATTTTGTAAACTTTGAACTTTCTTATTAATGCTACTAATTGTTATTGTTTGTTAATCTGGTCTGTGAACACAATAAACTTACTTACATGGACTAGAGACAAGGACTTTTTGGTTGTGTCCCCTCGGCTTTGGAACGCCCTCCCTGAAGAGCTTTGCAATGCTCCCTCTCTCAGTGTTGTTGTTTTTTAAACTTAAAACACATCTTTTAAAAGAGGCTTTTTATTACTCCATCTCTGGTTATATCTGATAGGTTCTTCAGTCTTTAGTTTTTATAATTCTCAATTTTTCACTTTTAAAATAACTTTTAGTTTGAAACAATTTGATTGTGGTTTAAGCCTGACTTTCAACTTGTTTACTTAATTAAGTTAATTTTGTTACTTTTATTTGACATTGTATCTATTTTATTGTTGTGAGCCACCCCGAACAGGAGGGTACTGGAGGGGCAGGGTGTGTGTGTGTGTGTGTATATATATATATATATATATATATATATATGTATGTATCCCATCCGAATCACCGCAGATTCGATTTGGATCTGAATCACGGCTGATTCGATTACATGACATATATATATTAGGGATGTGCAAATTGATTCGGATACAAATCGATTTGTATCCGAATCTAGCTGATTTGGGTGATTCGGAGACAAAACAAATCACCCCTCTGGTCCATTGGCTAGATTTGGATACAAAATGAATCACGGCTGATTCGATTTGAATTGATTCAGCTTCCATATCCGTCCTATTAATTTCCCCAGATTCCCAACTTTCATTTAAAAAAAGCTAAGCTCTAGCCCTTATAGAAGTGGAGTTATAGAGCAAAATGTGTGGTCACTATTTTTCAAGTGTTCGGATTCTTTGGTGTATAATAACCAAAAATCAGCCCTTTGCCCAATCCCTCTGCAGTTTGGGTGGTAGCCTCCACCCATTAGGCACTACCACCTCACCCCACTCTTCCACCCCAGATCCTGCTTTATGCCCCAAATCTGCCCCAAAGACACTAAACCTTCAACAATTCACCAAAAATCAGCCCTTTCCCCAATCCCTCTGCAATTTGGGTGGCAGCCTCTACCCATTAGACACTTAACTTAAACTGAGTAGTACCCCACTGCCTTGCGGGTGGGAGTGGGATGTAGTTGGCACATGACAGTTGACAGCTGGCGCTGTCGAAAAGACAGTCAAAATGAATAGAAGAAATGAAGGTGTGTAATGAATCCTCATAAGGATTCACTGCGTGAAAGTTATTATACACCAAAGAATCCAAACACTTAAAAAATAGTGACCACACATTTCCCCCCCATAACTCCACTTCTATAAGGGCTAGAGCATAGCTTTTTTTTTTTTTTTTAAATGAAATCTGGGAATCTGGGGGAATTAATAGGACAGATCCGCAACCCGAATTGATCCGAATCCAATCAGCCATGATTCGTTTTGTATCCAAATCTAGCCAATGGACCACAGGGGTGATTCGTTTTGTCTCCGAATCACCCGAATCAGCTAGATTCGGGTACAAATCAATTTGTATCCTAATCAGTTCGCACATCACTAATATATACATGTCATGCTTCACAGTATTCTCCTTGTCCTCTTCATAAGAAGCCACAGTGGCTTGAATTATTATTCTTTGGTCCACATAAGAAGGCACCTTAAGTGGCACAGTGGGGAAAAGGTTGATTAAGAAGCAGAAGGTTGCCGGTTTGAATCCTCGCTGGTACTGTATCAGGCAGCAGCGATACAGGAAGATGCTGAAAGGCATCATCTCATACTGCATGGGAGGAGGCAATGGTAAACCCCTCCTGTATTCTACCCAAGACAACCACAGGGCTCTGTGGGCACAGGAGTCAAAATCGACTTGACGACATACTTTACCTTTACAACATATGAAACACTATCCTGTAGGACTGGATTACTTGCCACATTAAGTAGCTGCTTGTTTTTGCTCCTTGGAAATACATCCCTTCCAGGGTTACAGGTTACCATGTTCAGTTTCAGGCTATTGATTTGGAGCACAAAGCAAATTGATTGCTTACAAGGAAAACATTTCATTTGTGCTTCTGGCCCAAAGGTTGGACTGTGCTGCAGAGATTAATGGTAAATTTAACTTCAATTTGGGAGCCTTTCATGCTGTACTAAATGACTTTCCCCCTCTGTCGTTCTGTTCTGTTAGGGAAAGTTTTTGCCCATATTTGTGAATCTGGATGGCAACTTTATATCGGACTCTAGAACATATAAAGGTTATTCTCATGATCACCACTGGGGCGGGGAAGGTGGTGGCGGGGGTATGCAGAGTTGAACCTACCTTCCCCCGGACTATCAGAAATTGGCTGTTGGGAGCATGGCTAACATTCACACACAATCTGCGCTGCTTCCAACAGGTGCATTGGGGGAATCCTCCTTGAGTCGTGATTCTCTAGGTATCTGACTCTGTATGTGCTCAGGCTGCAAGCAACCTGAGTGCACACATGATCCTGGCCTCAGAGTGGGGGGGGCACACTCACACCCTCTAACCCCAGTTAAAGACCGGGTAAAAAATGCAGGCTTGATTCTGGTGGTGCCCACAAGGGGTGTACACAAAACTAGCTATCCTTGTTCCCATTAGGCATGAATGGCAGCCTCCAAAATGGCCACCGTGACAGGGGTGAGGCCCAGAACGGGCCGGAGATCACCCGAACAGGGTGATTGGCAGCATAACAGAGGCCAGCAGTGGGAGGAGGAACATCTGGACACCCCCCGTGGCCTTGGTGAAGCCCCCCCCAAGGGGGTAAGTACATTTTTTTCATAAACCACCCCCTCTCCCAATGGCCGGGGGAGTTTGGTCCAGTGCCAAACCGAGCCGAGAGTTCGGTTTGACACCAGACCATTGAACTGAACAGGTTCGATGTTGAACCTATTTGACATCAAACCATTGATGTTAAAAAGCATTGGTGACAGAATGGAGCCCTGAGGGACTCCATATAACAGCTACTGTTTTGAGGAGCAACTGTCACCAAGCTCCACCATCTGGAATCTACCTGAGAGATAGGAACGGAACCACTGCAAAGCAGTGCCCTCTATCCCCAACTCCCCCAGGCTATCCAGAAGGATACCATGGTCGATGGTATCGAACGCCACCGAGAGATCCAGAAGAACCAGCAGAGTCACACTCCCTCTGTCGATTCCCCAGTAAAGGTCATCCATCAGGCCGACCAAGGCTGTCTCAACCCCATAGGCAGCTCTAAAGCCAGTTTGAAATGGGTCTAGATAATCAGTTTCCTCCAAGACTGCTGGAGCTGGTCGGCCACCACCCTCTCAATCACCTTGCCCAACCAAGGGAGATTGGAGATTGGCCTGTAGCTGTCCATCACCAAGGGGTCCAGGGAAGGCTTCTTTAAGAGTGCTCTAACCATTGCCTCCAGGCAGGGGGGCACCCTACCCTCCCTCAGGGATGCATTTACGATATTAACTAGGCCACCTCCAACATTCTCCCTGCTAGATAGAAGCAGCCAAGTCGGGCAAGGATCCAGAGAACAGGTGGTAGGCTGCACCGCCCCAAGCAGCTTGTCCACATCCTCATGAGTCACAGATTGAAACTGATCCAATCTAATAGTGCAAGAGGGAATGCTGGACACCTCCTCCATAGACCTCGCAGAAATAGTGGAGTCTAAGTCAGCCCGAATACAGGAGATCTTATTCACAAAGAACCTATTAAAGGCATCACAGCAGAGCAACTCCGGGGACTGATTGGAAGTAGAAGGAGCAGAAACCAAACTCCTTACAACCCAGGATAGCTTCACCGAGCGTGAACCTGCAGCCGTAATGCACGCAGACTAGAATCTCTTTTTTGCTGCGTGCACTGCCACCACAAAAGCCTTCAAATGGGTCACATGCTAAATCCTGTCAGATTCGAACCGAGTTCTCCTCCACTTGCGCTCTAGTCGCCTACCCAACCGCTTAACTCCCCGCAGCTCCTCCGTATACCAAGGGGCCAGTTTTGAAGCAGGTTGGAGGGGATGCTTAGGAGCAATCATGTCTACTGCCCTGTTGAGTTCCCTGTTCCAGGTTCCCACCAGGGCATCGACAGAATCACCAGCCGCACCAATGTCAAAATCCTCCAAGGCCTTTTGAAATCCCACTGAGTCCAGCAGCCTTTTTGGACGGACCATCCTAATAGGTCCACCACCCCTACAGGGGTGGATTGCGGCTGTGAGACCAACCTTAACCAGGTAGTGGTCCGTCCATGACAATGGGGAAACCACAGGATCCCCCACCCACGGAAAAAACCCCTGATCCAAACAAAAGACCAAATCAAGTGCATGGCCGGCAACATGAGTTGATTCAGAAACTAATTGGGATAGGCCCATAGTTGTCATGGCTGCTATGAACTCCTGAGCCGCACCAGACAAGCCAGCCCCAAAGTAGATAATGAAGTCCCTCAGTACCAAAAGTCTAGGAGACTACTTGGGAACTCATACCAATTTCATCCCTTCTAACATTTAAACAGGATGCAGAAAGAAGCAAAATAGACAGTTTAATTTTCTTATGCACCCTCCGCAGTGCTTGAAAGGAGGATTGGAGGTCTGATCCTGCCGGGGAGTGTAGGGAAGCTGGCGGTGGCCCCTTTGCCGCCGCTGCTGTGGCCCCCTGGCTCCACTCCCACATCTGACATCACAGACACAGAGGCCCAGATAGCCATGCCCCCGCATCTGATGTCAAACATGGGGGCGTGGTCTCCCTCCCAAACAGGGGGTGATGTAGTATTAAACATGACAGTTGAGTAACTTTGATGTGCATATAGATATTTAGGTGCATATGCAGTACACAGATCGTACATGCACTGAACATAACTCATGACTAAGCTAGAGCTTAGCATTTTTAAAGTTAAAGCTGGGGATCCATGTTAGGTTTTGGATAGGTGACTTTGAATCTCCATTATTTCCTATGGTGGAAATATACAAAAACAGTAAAAACTAAAATAAATAAAAATCAATCAAGTTCCCTACAGCCTTGAAATTTGGGTGGTAAATGGCACCCATGGTGACCTACCGGCCACCCAAATTTGGTTCCTCTAGGACCTTTATAAGTGGTCTGAATAGATCAAAATCCAAATCAAATTGAATCTAAATAAAATCTGGGGTGATTTGGTGGGGACAGGTTCGGACACAAACCATAAACAAATCAGGGGTGATTCAATTCAGGCACATATCAAACTGAACAAATTGATTCACGCACATCCCTACTTAGTGGGATATAGAAAGGCGGGATATAGAAGGTTACATTGGAAGGTGGTTTTTTAAGGGGGAAAGGCATTTAAGAAATAAAAATTCATGTCTTATCTCAGATTTTGAAGTGCTGTATTGTAAGTGAGCACGTCTTAGCTCATGAGTCACTGTTGCCCTTTATTTCAGAGGCTGCATATTATTTTGGTCCTCTGATTCTGACTTCATTGATTTCTGCACTAGCAGCACACACAGCCAGCAAAATAGAGAGGGAGAGGGAGATGTGCCAGTTCTCTGGGACTACATTTCATAATCTGAAAGAGAGAGAGAGATTGTGTGTGTGTGATTCTTTTTTAATAAGAGAAAGAAAGATTCAATTTTTCTATCAAAGACCAAATTTCCCCTTCCTAGAAAACCTGGATATACAACAGTGCCTTCTAAAAATATAATGAAGACTGGTTGCTTTCTAAGCAGGACTGGAAAGCAGCTAATTTAACTCTGATTTTCAAAAAGGGGTCCAGAGGGGATCTGGGAAACTAAGGCCAGTTGGCTTAACTTCTGTGCCATGTAAATTGATGGAATGCATAAGGGCAAAATGGTCAAATGTATAGAAGAACAGGCCTTGCTGAAGGAGAACCAGCCTGGCTTCTGCAAGGACAAGTATTGCCTCACTAACCTTTTGGAGGGTTAGAGGTGGAGCACTTAAGGAAAGGCTTAGAAAACCTCCTACATTTGATGCTTGGTTGGTACTCCAATACAGGAAAGTCTGTACAGCAATGTGACAGTCTGTCTGTAGATAAAGGTGATCCAGTTGATTTAGTATACTTGGACTTTCAAAAAGCTTTCAACAAAGTTCCTCATCAAAGACTCTTGAGAAAACTTAGCAGTCATGGGATAAGGGGACAGGTTCATGTGTGGATTGGTAACTGATTTATGGACAGGAAACAGAGGGTAGGAATAAATGGAGAGTTTTCACAATGGAGGGAAGTAAGAAGTAGGGTCCCTCAGGGATCTGTACGCGGGCCAGTGCTCCAGTGTTCCAGTGTTCATACATGATTTAGAAGTGGGGTTAAGCAGCAAAGTGGCCAAATCTGAAGATGACACCAAACTATTCAAGGTAGTGAAATCCAAAACAGATTGTGAGGAGGTCCAAAAGGATTTCTCCAAACTGGGGGAGTGGGCAATGAAATAAAGTGAGGCATATTGAGGGAAACCACCCCCCCACCACACCCAACTTCACATATACAGTACACTGATGGAGTCTGAACTGACAGTGACTGGCCAGGAGAAAGATCTTGGGGTTGTGGCAAACAGCTTGTTGAAATCATTGACTCAATGTGTGGCAGCTGTGAAAAAGGCCAGTTCCATGCTAGGGATCATTAGAAAGGGAATTGAAAATAAAAATGCTAATATTATAATGCCCTTATACAAATCTATGGTGCAACCATATTTGGAGAACTTTGTGCAGTTCTGGCCACCATACCTCAAAAAGGACATTGTAGAACTGGAAAAGGTGCAGAAGAGGGCAACCAAGATGATCAGGGACCTGGAGCACCCTCTTTATGAGGCCAGGCTACAGCATCTGGGGCTTTTTAGTTTGGAAAAGAGGTGACTCTGGGGAGACATAATAGAGGTGTATAAAGTTATGCATGGGGTAGAGAGAGTGGACAGAGAGAAATGCCAGTTGCAGGGGAACAACAGCAAGAAGGAGGGCATACCCTCACCTCTTGTCGGCTTCTCAGAGGCATCTGGTGGGCCACTGTGTGGAACAAGATGCTGGACTAGATAGACCTTGGGCCTGATCCAGCAGGGCTGGTCTTATGTTCTTAAGCAGGCAGCAAATTATATTCCGTTTGAATCATTGCCTTCTATCTTGGTATGTTTTGTTTTGCTCCATTGTCCTTGACCTATTTTTTAAATATGAATTTGATGTTGGAGACAGACAAGTGTGATGGAAATAGCAAGGCTTAGTATTTTTTCCTCAAGAGTAACTCTGAAGTACCGGACAGATTGATTAGCAGTCAGGTTGATAAAGAGATTTGCTCTGTGTTGCTGCATGATGGTTTCAGAATGTAAATGAGTGGGCAGTGTCTCGTTCAACTCTCTGGTGATTGTGTGAGGGTGCTTGTTTCCAAGGTCTGGTTCACACGTGCATGTAATAACTTGACTTTGCTATGTTTGATGGTTGTGTATGCTCAGTGGCTGGCAGTTGTGTGCAGGAATAGACTCCACTGAGAAGTGTTGCATTGGAAGTGATGTGAGGTGAAAGACAAGTTCAGTCTGGGATGTTATAGCTGCAGTAATTCAGATGATATACTATCCAATGTTCTGGGCCTGTTTTAACAAAACATGCACTCTTGCGCATTTCCGTCAACTTTTTCAATTTTATGGTCCCGCTCATCTTTGGCTACAGGTAGCTTGTATTTTTTGCAGATGTTCCAGCGTATCATCCCTGCTACCTTGTCATGCCTTTGTTTGTAGTCAGTCTGTGCGATTTTTTGACAACAGCTGATTAGGTGGTCCACTGTTTCATCTGCTTCTTTACAAAGGCGGCACTTGCTGTTTGTTGTTGACTTTTCAACTTTTGCTCTTATTGCATTTGTTCTTAGTGCCTGTTCTTGTGCAGCCAGTATTAAACCCTCTGTTTCTTTCTTCAAGTTGCCATTCTTAAACCACTGCCAGGTCTTGGTAATGGCAACGAAGAAAGAAACAGAGGGTTTAATACTTGCTGCACATGAACAGGCACTATTATTATTAAAGGGCAAACACCTGGCAAAACAGGTGGGTCTTAAGAAGGGCCTTAAAAGCAGCCAGGGAGGGGGATGAATGAATCTGGGGGGGAAGAGTGTTCCAAAGAAGAGGGGTGGCCACAGAGAAGGCCCTCCTACTTTATGCAATTAGCTAGTGTAACAACCTTGTGCAAAGCAGAGGCGTATCTAGGGAAAATAGCGCCTAGGGCAAACACTGAATTTGGGCCCCTGTCCAAACATCTGACACCCATCTTTCAGATAATGTTACCATAATATCAGCTGAAAAATACAAGTCAAGCTTGTTAATCTTTTAATATTTCAAAAACTATTTAGCAGTGGACGTAGCCAGACCAAAAAATGCTTGAAAATGACAAATTTCAGTATTCTGGGGCTCATGAAATACCCAAATACTATGTGGAGGTGTACTTGGAAAACTAAACAGAAGTGCCTGTCTAATTCTCTACTATGCATTGTAGAGAATCACCATTGCATAAGTTTTAAAAATAAACGGAGAATTTGACTTTTCCTGGATAATCTGAAAATAATTAAAGGCTATGCAGAGAAAACAGTGTCACTGCTTGGAATATATTCTAGTATTTCAGAAAGACAGTTAACATGAGAGAAAGAGAGCAAGAAACACCCAGTGGGCCTTAATACTAAGGATTTCACACTGATTGAAAGACAAACTCACCATTAATAGCCATATTATTAAGACATCATATTTAACTCACTTATCACAAGAAGCAAAGCAAGAGCAAATGAATACAATCCTAGCTCATAAGCTTCAGCTCAGTATTCACAAGCCCTGATTCTCTGTACATACAGTAGTGCCAAACTAAATATGTGTACAGTGAGAGAGAGAGAGAGAGAGAGAGAGATTTACCTGTAGCCCCTTTTGGGTGCTTCCTAATGGCTGTGGGGGGGGGTCTGCAAAACCCCACCTCGCGCTGGCCTCTAGGGCCTTGCAGGGACCATTTGAGCATGTGCAGTGGTCATTTTTTAAAAAAAAAAAATTAAATGGCCGCTAAGAACAAAATGGCTGCATGCATGCTCAAATGGCCTCTGTGAGGCCTGGCATGGCCTAGGGCCTCACAGAGGCCATTTGAGCATGTGCAGTGGCCATTTTGTTTTCTGCTGCTATTTAAAAAAAAATTTTAAATGGCGCCCCCCCTTAGAGTGGTGCCCAGGGCATGTGCCCTGCCTGCCCCACACTAGATATGCCCCTGTGTGCAAGCATACAGTTAGGATGTCAGCCATCATTCCAAAGGTGGTCTCATCATAGATTTATATTAGGCCCATTCACACATTATGTTCAACACCTCGTACAACAAGTGTACACAGGCACCGATCTGTACACAGGTACAGTCATTCACATGTTATGCTGAGTGCAGATACAGAAACACACTTTCTATCTGTACTCTGCATTTGAAAGACCTGTATCCAGGCTCACTTTTAAAATGAACACCGGTACAGTCATTCACACAATGACATTTGTACACTCATAGAGCATAATGTCTGAATCAGGCTATTATGGTATTCCAGTCTGAACAATTTTATCTGAGGATGGTGGATGGGATTTTCCTACTAGTGGTATAAAGTATGCCGAAGTACAGAAACTTCTTCTGGCCTCAGAAGCTGGGGTGAACAACCTGGCATGCCTGTTCCCATCATGTCCTGTTGATGATTTCCCAGAAGCATCTGGCTTTCTTCCAGCCAAGGAATGCATATGTATGGATGGAATCCGTGCTTTGGAGATTCTAGACATTAGAAGGGCAGCTTCTGCTGCAAAGCTGTATCTTTCTCATCAGCATAAACTAAACTTCCTCTCCTTTTTCTCCCTGTCCTTTAGGTGATGACCTGAAAACATCATGTCGGAGGTCCAGGGAACTGTTGAGTTTTCTGTAGAGCTGCACAAATTCTATAATGTGGACCTCTTCCAGAGAGGGTAATGCTATTCATTATTGGTGTTTGATATAAATTTCATGAATTGGAAACAGAAAGTGAAGCCTTGAAATGAGTCACTCTCCATGTTTAGAGGGCACTCATAGTATCAGTTGGTGGGCGAAGCAACAAGGTGTGTCCATCATTTCATACGCTGTTAGTGAGCTTTTGGAAGCACTGTGGGAGAAGAATGCAGACAAGGTGGATGAGATCACACCACAGACACATTCTTAGATGCAACAGCACCCATCATCTGTAGCAGGGGCACCTCACCTTGGGTTCCCAGATGGTTTTGTACCACAACTCCCATCATCCGCCACCACAATAGATGATGGGATTTGTATTCCAAAAACATTTGGGGATCCAAGGTAGGGAACCCCTGATCTATAGGTTGAGGTAATATGTATGAATACTAGTGGGCCCGGGCACAGAGCATCTGCACCTCTACTTGGGTCCAGCCATCCCCCCACCCATTCCAGCATGCCCAGCTTTCTGGCTGGCAGGCCAGCCGAACAGCCGCTCCCCCCCTGCCGCCACCCCCCTGGGCCAGGCCATCCTGCTGTCACCTCCGGATGGCCAGGCTAGCCGCTGCTTCCTCCGTGCGGCCAGGCCAGGGCCCGCTGCCAACACTGCCATCTTACCCCAGTGGGCAGGGCAGGGCCAGGCCATCCCGCTGCCCCCGCCTCCTCCTCCCAGCTGGCGTGGCTTCGCCAACCGGCTGGCCACTGTGCACCCACCTCCTCGACACTGCTATTATTTCTCCCCGCTGCCGCTGCCTCCCACCTCCTCCTCCCAGCCGGTGGATCTTCTCCCGCCATCTGCCCACCATCTCCCCACCTCTTAAGGCCTGCGGGGCTTTGCCCGCTGGCCGCCCACCTCCGCCTCCTCGCCCCCACCATTATTTCTCTCCGCTTCAGTGCTGGAACTCTCGTGTGCTCTCTGTCAGCCACTCACTTCCTCCCCCTCTGTCAGCCAATCACCTCTTTTCTGCCACGTCCCCACGCATCCCATCTTGGAGAATTAATTATGTAGATAAGAGGGGGATCTTCTCCTCTATACATAGCCTATATAATGTGAACACCCTCAGGAAACAGCACCAGTGGGTGGACAGATAAAAATGTAAGCAGTTATTTGGGATTGCAGTGACAGTTTGAGCTCTGTTGAATCACCCATAGATAGATAGATAGATAGATAGATAGATAGATAGATAGATAGATAGATAGATAGATAGATGAGTGGGTGGGTGGGTGAATGAGTGAGTGAGTGAGTGAGTGAGTGAGTGAATGAATAAATAAATAAATAAATAAATAAATAAATAAATGTTTCTATCTATATCTATAAATCTATCTATCTATCTATCTGAAACCTAAGGCTACCAGCAATCATTCAAATGTGACATTTCAAAGCACCAATCAAACAAATGTGACATTTCAAAGCACCAACGTAGTATAGTGGACAAAGTACTGGATGTGGTTTCACATCCTGAGGAGCCGCCATCTGCTGAGTCAGACCATTGGTCCATCTAGCCCAGTATTCTGTATGCCAGGCCTGCTCAACTTAGCCCCCCCCCCAAGCTGTTTTTGGACTAAAACGCCCATAATCCCCAGCCACAGTGGCCCATAGTCAGGGACTATGGGAGTTGCAGGCCAACATCTGCAGGAAGGCCAAAGTTGAGTGGCAGTCACACTCCCAGGTCTCAGGCTGGAGTCTTTCCCAGCCCTATCTGGAGATGCTTTCAGGGATTTAACTGGGGACCTTCTGCATGCAAAGCAGATGCTCTACCACTAAGCTACAGCCCCATCTCCTTGAGTAGCTTACTATCTTTCAGACTAACCTGCCTCACAGGGATGTTGTGAGGATAAAATGAGATAAGCCCATGAACGCCACCTTGAACTCTGGAGAGGACAGCTGACATACAAATGTGATTATCTGTACACTCATCCAGTGTTTATGCCTGTCAACAACCATACACTATAGAAGGTTTGTGGGGAGGATGTTTGTCAAGCTCCAAAGGTTGAGCATACATAATACATTTTTTGAAAGGAAAAGCACATTTGAAGGTTTCCTTTCCTCCTCCAAATTTGCTCCATCACATGTGATTTAATGACTGAGGACTGGCAAGCCTCTGGTAAAGGCTTCTGACATTCTTTAACAAACTGGGAAATAAAGTTATCTGTGCCTACCAGAGATCAATTAATTGGTTTGTTTGCTTGTGTTAGAAGTCTTCATTCCAAACCTTTTATTCTTTAGACATTTCAATAGTTAGGGCCAGATCTGTGTGCACTTTTGTTAAAGCATATAAAAGGCCCACAGAGAAAAATTAATTCAGAGTTACAGCAATCAAGAGGATTCCCAAATTCTTCAGATTAAATATTGGACTTCAGGTTAATTGTGAATAGACCAACTGACCTGACCATGAGCAGAATGCAGATATAGTGGAAGAAGTCCTATGTCTTATGAGGAATGCTTAAAGGAGCTGCTGGAGAGGTGTATTTAGTCAGAAGAAGAGAAGGCTAAGTGGGAATATGACAAACATCTTCAAATATCTCAAGGGCTGCCTCATCGAAAGAGGAGCAAGGCTGTCACTGGAGGAACTGTGCTGCGGGTGGATAGGGCCAGTTACTCTCCCCCTGCTAAATAAAGGGAATCACCATGTTAAAAGGTGCCTCTTTGCCCAATTAGCAGGAGTAGACTTTAGCAGCAATTTCCCAACTGTAAGAGAGAGCCCTTAGATAGGGGCACAGTGAGTCTGCCTCACACATGTGGGCTTTTCTACAGCAGTGGTTTTTTGGCAGAGGCTGGAGGGATGTCTGTCTGTCAGGGATGCTGTCAGTCTCCTGGATTGAGCAGAGGGTTGGATTAGAAGACCTCCAACTGTGGTGTAGTGGTTAGAGTGTTGGACTGTGGTGTAGTGGTTAGAGTATTGGACCAGGACCGGCAAAACCTGAGTTCAAATCCCCATTCAGCCATGAAACTCACTGGTTGATCCTGAGCCAGTTACGTATCTCTCCACCTAACCTCCCTCAGGGTTGTTGTGAGGATACATAACCATGTATCCCACTCTGGTCTCTTTGGAGGAAGAGCAGGATATAAATGTAAAAATAAAATAATAATAATAATTCTATGCTTCTGTGATTCTATGAATGATAGCAGGAGTCTATAAATCTATTAAGGAAGCTGATCATCAGAGTGTATGGCTTTCCTTCAGTTTGGAGTCCAGCTTGCTTCAGAACTTTCTGCAACTCGTCACAGAAAAGAATGAATGAATGGAACATACATAGGAAGCTGCATATACTGAGTCAGATCATTGGTCGATTTAGCTCAGTATTGTCTTCACAGACTGGCAGCGGCTTCTGCCAGGTTGCAGGTAGGAATCTCTCTCAGCTCTATTTTGGAGAAGCCAGAGAGGGAACTTGGAACCTAGATGCTCTTCTCAGAGCAGCTCCATCCCCTGAGGGAAATATCTTAGAGCAGGGTTTCTTAACCTTGGCCCCCCAGATGCTTTTGGACTACCATCATCCTCAGCCACAAAGGCCATATCTGGAGATGATGGGAGTTGTAGTCCAACAACATCTGGGGGCCCAAGTTTAAGAAACCCTGTCTTAGAGTGTTCACACTTCTAGTCTCCCATTCAGATGCAATCAGGGCAGAGCCTGCTTAGCTAAGGGGATAAGTCATGCTTGCTACCACAAGACCAACTCTCCTCTCCAGGGATCAAAGCTTGAGACTTTTGAAGTAATGGCCAACATCAAGACTGGCACAGTGCTTGTGCAATGAGCAAAGTTGTGGCGGTGCAAGGTGGTCATATACAGTAGATGTGCAAAGTTGTGGGGATGTTTGAAGTTACACTTCTGCACACTTGTATAAGGGCTTCCTTCAAAATATATGAGGAACAGGCTTCACAGCAGGAGGCTAGAGCCTAGCACATCTGGCTTGTGCAATATCCTTGCAGAATAAGTGCTATTTCACTCAGCAACCTGGCCTGTGAAATATCCTTGTGCTAGCATGCAAAAGTAGCATTAGTCTTAGAGAAAAGTTAAGAAAAATGTGGGAAAGTCTCCAGAACAGGTTTCCCAACTGGTGGTGCTCCAGGTGTTGCTGAACTACAATCTCTGTCACTCCCGGCCACAATTTATTGTGGCTGGGAATGGTGGGGGTTGTAGTTCCGCAACATCTGGAGGAGCACAGGTTGAGAACCCCTGCTCTAGAACCCAGGCTCTTAGCATATGGCACACCAGTCCTAGAATGTGAACCTGGAGGACACTCGAAATTGTTCTGGAAATGCAATATCCATGAGCTTAACCTTTAAGCCCCTGCCTGGCCTGACAAAATGTTAAAATAGGTGGCTAAGCTTTAAGAATTGGATGTGGGTAAGCCACTGATTGAATCTTCTGTTTGGACTTTATTTCTAGCTTCGAAAGCAGGAGTCTGCACCGTTAGGCAGCAGAAAATAAAAGCTCCGGCCCTTTCATCCCCCCAGTTCTCTGACAACCACATGAACAGGCTTTCTTAAGAATGCCTTTTATGCGCACCTCAGGAGCTCATGCCCTTCTCGGCGCGCCATGGCAGCAAGGCCTGTCTTTTATTTGCTCTTGTGATTGCATTCTTATAGCAAGCTGCCCTTTCCTTCCCCTTGTGGATGCTTAGCGAGCAGGAGAGGGAAACAAAGGGAGAGGGGAACAGAAAAGAAGAGGAGGCTGAGCAGAGTTGGAAGCATAATAGGGGAGTCAGCAAGAAGCCTTTGATTCCAGCCTGGCAGGGGTGCAGAACCGAGAAGAAAGGGCAGAAGCATTAAGACAAGAGCCAGACACGGCTGCCCTGGTCGCAGGGGAGGTGCTGGTGAGCAGCAGGAAGAAGGGAGGGGCAGGGGGCGATTCTTATATTCCGTTTTCTCTGAATACATATTTACTTGTTTTAAGAAGATCTGTAAATTTTGCCTGGGTATTTGGAAGCTCTAGCCCCGGAGTTTTCACAATTGGGTCCCCAGATGATGTTAGACTACAACTACAAGTTGCCAAGGCCATTGTGGCTGGGGGTGATTGGAGCTGTAGTCAGACAACATCTGAGGTCCCAAGTTTGAGAAACTCTGTTCTAGCCTAAACCTGCATAGGCCTGCTTAGGTCATCAGGTCCTCCCTACATCATCATCTTTCCCCCATTTCAATATTTCAGGATATAAATGGCATCTGCATGGTTATGAACCTTTTTTTAAAAAAACAACAACTGTGTAAATAGGTGAAGGTATTGTATCAGAACCAAATAGAAGCTATGAGAGGGAGGGAGGGCGGGAGAAAGACAGAGAGAGGGGGAGGGAAGGAGGGAGAGAGATTGAGATTTCGTTTTTGAAACCAGGAGGAAAATATGGAACTACTTTCAATTTTTTATATATTACTGGATCCGGCAGCTTTGTTCTATTCCCCATTAAAGGCCCAGCTGCCTTGCTAAGGGGACTGCTGGAACTCATCCAGACTTACCTGTTGTTCCTGCTAAATTGTTGATAACTCTGCAGGCCAGGGTTATTTTTTCCCTTTCCTGTGAGCAGAGTAAACACTTCAAAAAGTACATTTAGTGCTGACGAGAAATGCCAGACTGACAGCCCCGGAGACTGAAGTCTCCTGTTTGCCATATGATAAATGCCTCCTGGAGAGCTGCAGTGCAAGTTTCCTTTGCCAACATGACTCAATCATCATTTGCAGGAGGCCCCTCTGTGAGAAATGAAGGGAGTTTGCTCTACACAGGGTATTTGCAATCTTGGCTCCCGCTCTGGGTGCTCCAGGCTGCCAAGGAAATTTCAGGGGATGCTGCAAGCATGGGCAGGCAGGGGGGCATACCCAAAGGTGAGGCTTCAGTTAAGGGATTCGTGAAAACACCCTACATCCCTTTTAATCAACTGCTTTTAAATTACACATGTATGTATGTATTCGATTTCTATACTGCCCTTCCAAAAATGGCTCAGGGCTGTTTACACAGAGAAATAATAAATAAATAAGATGGATCCCTGTCCCCAAAGGGCTCACAATATGAAAAGAAAGATAGACACCAGCAACAGTCACTAGAAGTACTGTGCTGGGAGTGGACAGGGCCAGTTACTCTCCCTCTGCTAAATAAAGAGAATCACCACGTTAAAAAGGTGCCTCTTTGCCAAGTTAGAGTTTCCTGTTTCCTAGCTTGAGAATTGAAGTCATGCTGGTGAGTAGTAGTGGTGTGCACAAATGGTTTGGCATGGAACCAGTTTGCCTTGAACCGAGTCAGTTAGAAGGTTTGATCATGGACCGAACTGGGGGCGGTTCAGTCCACAATGAACTGAACCAGGCCCTGTTCTGGTGGACAAGCTGAACAGGCAGCTAGTGGGTGGGGGTGGGGAAAGAAATGTAGTTAAAAAGTATTGTGGCCTGAACTGCCAAACCAGTTCAACTGAATGGACCACACTGGCCAGTCAGTTCGATTGTACCGGTTTGGTGCAATGCGGTTCAGTTCAAATTGTTTTGGAACGAACCGAACCGAACCGAACTGCGGTTTTTGGTTTGTGGACACCCCTAGATCATGAGGCTTGCTTTGCATATCTGGCAAGTATTATGGTCCTCAGAGTTCTTATCTGGCCCACATTTAATCTCATTAAGAGCAAAATAGAGGGGATGAGGCTGTAGTTCAGTGGTGGAGCATCTGCCTGGCATGCAGAAGGTCCCAGGTTCAATCCCTGGCATCTCCAGATAGTGATGGAAAAGACCCCTGAGCCTGAAACCTTGCAAAGCCACTGCCGGTCAGTGCAGACAATACTGAGCTACCGTATTTTACGGACTATAAGACGCTACGGACTATAAGACACACCTTAATTTTAATCCAGTTTTTCAGAGTTTTAACATATTAAACTGTTAAAACATATAAGACACTCCTGAATTTTGGGGGATATTTTTCGAGGAAAAAAGTGAGTCTTATAGTCCATAAAATACGGTACATGAACCAATGGTCTGACTCAGTATAAGGCAGTTTCCTATGTTCTTATCAAATTCAAACCCTGCCTTCCATCCACCTTCTCACCTTTTTGCTGCTATAGCAGTGTTGGGAGACATAAAGGAGGGTGCTCTCTCTCTCTCTCTCTCTCTCTCCCCTCCAACATGGCATACTGCTAGGACTGTGAGCCGAGCTGCAGGACTCCAGGCAAAGTGTCATTTCTCAGGGGTGTACGTTTCCTGCCCCCAAAGTAATTGCTACTGTTCTTGTCTGCTAGCAACTATCTCCGTCAGTGGTTACATTTTCAATTCCATTAGAAGCCAACGTCTTGCTTGTTCGAGAACATCATCATAAAATACCTCATGCACAGCCAAATGATTATGCTAGTCTGTAACGAACTATTCATTTCACTAGCTTCTGCACTTGAGGGGTGGGGGACACAATTATACTGCCAAGAAATAAAGGCATACATCTTGGCCCAGAGATTAATGGATATTCCTAAGCACCAAAACTGGATGTCGACTGATGGAAGGATTGACTTGCATTTAATAATTGGCTGCCTTTGCAGCCGGCACTTTAAGTAATTAAAGTGCCAAGGTTTCCAGTCTAGAATGCTATACATTGAAATTTAAGAAGACAAAACCATAAAAAAAAACCTTCAAAAAGCCGAGAGTGCAAAGGATCGCTTTGGGAAAACTGGAACTAGCTGCCGAAACGTTTTGCTTCACTAATCGTTTATTGGGCATTTCACCCAAGTAGGAATCTCCAGAGTCACGACAACATTTCATCATTGTTGTTACAGTGATGTCATGCCAAACAGTGGTTTGCCATGATATGAACAAGCCTCAAAGGACCCTCCAGTTCCTGAACCTGCTCGTTCCCCACCCCTCCAGTTCTTTTCTCCCTTGAAACAAAACACAAAGGCCTTTCAAACAATCATCTGGGGGTGGTTTGGGGGAGGGAAGAATCCCAACTCTGAACACCACATACAAGCAGAAGCTCCCTTAGTCTCCCCCCCCCCGACAATTAGGCTGGTACACACTTTGGTATGGAGAAAACAGAGCTCGGTTCAGCAAGGATCCCACAATGAATTGCATACACAGCATAAAAACATAAGAACATCCCTGCTGGATCAGGCCCAAGGCCTATCTAGTCTGGTATCCTGTTCCACACATTGGCTCACCAGATGCCTCTGAGAAACTCACAGGCAAGAGGCGAGGGCATGCAGCAGTTAGGTAGTCATCAGTACAGCAGCACCTCTCCTTTGACAGACCACTCAAGCCACAGGAATCTATGATAAAGATGGCTGCCAGTTGCCCAGGACCCAATTTTAGCAACAATCTTCACACATGAGCAGCAGACCAAGGTACGGGGGCTCCCCCCCCCACACACAACCTGGATTAAGACCTGGGTACAGAAGTGAAGATACCCTGTTTTTAGCGAGCTGGGTTTCCAGAAGTTACGTGGGTTCACTAACACCTGCAAACCTGGGCTACATGCCTTATTAGCATCCTTCTGCAACACGTGTATATGGTGCTACAATTTGTCATTTCAGCTAACCAGCAAACAATAGTTTACACTGTGATTCCCCATGGCAGCTGACATCATTGCCAAATACTCTGCACCCCCAAAAGGAGGGAAGACAGCACTGCCTTGTGGCTGCTTGTATCCACTCCAGGTTCAGTCAGGGCGAATAGCCCATCTGAGCAATGGACATTGTTATTGAAGCCTTTTGCAGCATAGCCGGCAGCAGCAGCAGCCAATCGGGAGAAGGAGTGGCAGGGAGGTATCCTGCCGCCCCAATTATTAAAAGAACTACGGGCGCCGGAGGGGGAAAGCGGCGGGAGGGGTAAGTAAGCCCTCCCCCCGCTCTTAAAGGAACCCCCCCCAGACCAATCACCCGAACCCCGAACTGCCCATGTCCGGACCGTTCCGGAGGCCTGTAGAATGGCCTCCGGAACGGTCCGGGCTCATCACTAATGACAAGCAAGAAACATGCCATGCTTCCCAATGACATCATCCAGGGTGTGGTGGGATCTGAAACAGGTTCAGATTTAGGTAAGGCAAAAAAAAGGGGGGGAGAGAAACATCCAATCCCAAGCCTCTCCACAGATTCCACCTATTACTATCTAGAATGTGATGGAAACTCAGGAATTGGTTTTGTGTCAGTTCAGAGTTGGACAATACTCCAATCAGCCCAATTCAACATGTGAAGGAAGAGAAGGGGCATGGACATCTCAGCCCCCATCCAGTGTACCGTCAACTAATTATGGGGGGAGCAGTTAATCTGAACTGCCCCTCTATGCACAGCTCAAATACTAGTATTTGGGATGTCGTAATATTTAGGAGTTTTTGAATGATGCATCGAGTTGTTCAGACAAAACTCCCCCCCCCAAAAAAAAATTAGGAGCTGGTGTGTGTGTGTGTTAAATTAATTGTTTTTAATTGTTTTACATAGCTTTTGATTGTTTTTGTCTGGTTGTAAGCTTCCTGGATATTTTATGATTTGCAGTATAAAATGTGTGTGCACATGTGTATACTAGTAAACTTATTCACTCGGCCTGTGCACGTTCAAAAAATGCGATTTAGATTTGGAGTCTACCTGATCCAAATTTCACAATATTGGATTCCGATTTTATGGCCTCTGGCAATAGCAGATATTGGATCAGATTCAGAATTAAAATCTGAATTCCAAATTAAATTTGGACTTCCCCCTCATAGTGCTCAATGGGGGAATTAAAAAAAACTATCAAAACTCACCATTTGGACCTAGAACCTTGTAATGTGCCACCCATGTGGGGAAGGACTCAGGAGTTCAAGGCCCCATGTAATGAACTTGGTCAATCCTCTGATTTCTGGTGAATTCTTGCAAGATTTGTCAGATATTATTAAAAGTGGTGAAACCTGGCTTGTTTCAAGCCAGAACTTTACAAAACCTTCTGTAACTGAGGACCCCCCTTGGACCATAATTCCACCAGTGTGTGGATGAATATGCCCTTTGTCTTAATGAAAAGGGGAACAGCATACACCCTCCCCCCCCTTATATTTCCAGAATGGATGGGCATACACTTATTAAATCTGGCACACATGAAGTCCACATTGGCAGGACTCTATGTAATCTCCTCTCCCCCACCCCCAGCTATTGGTCAATGCCCTGATTATTTGGTGAATTTTTGAAAAATTTCTTTAAAAATGGCAAAAAAATTGTGAAATCTGGATTGTTTCATGCCAGAACTTTACAAAAAGTTCTAGATCTGAAGCTCTACCTTGGACCATCATTCCTCCCCCTTTTGGAGGAAAGAGACATTCCTTTGATCATACATTAATTGTTTTTCTCTCCCATTGCACCTTTTAATCCCTTAATGGCTAGTAGAGAAAGTGATAAATTCTTTCTGACCACAAAACCAGAAATATTCAAAATACTTTCATTTTGACTGACTATGTGCTTCTGCAATGGCGAAGAATGAAAATATATCTATATCTATATATCATCTATCTATCTATCTATCTATCTATCTATCATCAATCTGGTGCAATTTTGGATAAAATCTGAATTTTCAAATCAAAATTTGCATAGACCAAGTATTAACGTCTTATGTTTCTGTTACTTTTGCTAGCTCTATGGAGTCTTCTGATTCATGATATCACGAGGAGAGCTGGTCTTGTGGTAGCAAGTATGAATTGTCACCGTAGCTAAGCAGGGTCCACCCTGGTTTGTATTTGAATGGGAGACTACATGTGAGCACTGTAAGATATTCCTCTTAGGGGATGGGGCCACTATCGGAAGAGCATCTGCATGCTTGCTTGCAGAAGGTTCCAGGTTACCTCTCTGGTATCTCCAAGATATGGCTGGTAAAGATTCCTGTCTGTTACTCTGGAGAAGCCACTGCCAGTCTGTATAGACCATACTGAGTCTGGGTAGACGGTCTGACTTGCTATAGGGCTTTTTTTTCCCCCAATGGAAGAGTTTTCTCCACATTTTCTGGAGCATTAATAAATTTTGGAGGGAGGCTGGTTGGATTTTTTTCAGTCTGTGTGAGGTCATGAAGCTATCTGAGAAAACAGCATGTTTCTATCTTTCCTGGTTTTATCTGGGAATTTGATGTCACTCAGTCAGTGAGTCAATGTGGGCTTGTAATTTGCAAGCATCTTAACTCTTTCTCTTACTGTGACTCTAGTCCTTTTGTAGCTCTATGATGTCTCATTCCCTGTGCTTTCCAATGGGAGAGGTTTTTTCCTGGATTATCCAGGACTAATGACTAATTTTTCTGGGATTTTGCGTGTGTGTGTGTGTGTGTGTGTGTGTGTGTGTGTGTGTGTGTGTGTTTGGTAGTCTGGGCAAGATCTGGAACCTATGAAGATGTGAAAATGGCATGTTTCTGTCATTTGTGGTTTGGTATGGGAGTTTCATGTCAGTGAGTGAGTGAGTGAGTGAGGCCAAAGCAGCTCTATATTATAGATACTGTATGAGGTTGTTTGAAGCCACCTAATGACCCAGCAGGGAAATGACTAGATTAGCACGCCAGAGGTTGCCAATCTGAATCCCTGCTGATATGTTTCCCAGACTATGGGAAACATTTATATCGGGCAGCAGTGATATAGGAAGACGATGAAAGGCATAATCTCATAGTGCGCGAGAGATGGAAATGGTAAACACCTCCTTTATTCTACCAAAGTCAACCACAGGGCTCTGTGGGCACCAGGAGTCGACATTGACTCGACGGCACACTGTACCTTTATGAGGTCATCTCATGACCAAAATTGCTAGGACTATGGAAGGCTGAGGGGAAAGGCAGGAAGATACCTTCTTTCCCCTACTTCACTGCTGCCCATGTGTCCATACGACCTATGTGGTGGTGGATGTCCAAAGTGGGATCAGGAGGAGGAAGTCCTCCCACATCCCACAATGCACCTTGTGGGCAATGGAGAGGGTTCCTCTCCATGGCAGCACTGTACTTACTACTGCTCCCAGAAACCATTTTAAGAGCCCTTGTGGTGCACATGCACAAAAAGTGAGACAGGATGGTCTCATTTCCCCTCCTCCTCACCTTTTGCCCATGTAGCACATCTGGGCTACCCGGGTCTTCAAAAGCTGCATGAGGAGGCCTCACAGTCTCCCAGACGACACGGGCTGCTTGGGCAAGCCCTTTCCTCACGAAGCAGCTCGTGTTGTGTGAATGGGCTTTATACATATGGGGAGAGATTGATTTCATTAAGCATTTATTGTTACTCCAGACTTATTCTTTCCCCCCCTCCCCACCCACCTTGGATTTGGCTTCTCTCTGAACTTGCTGCCCTCCTACATGTTTGGGGAATAACAAGTAAGTGTGAACGGGAGTGATCCGTCACTGGCAAGTGGTACAGCTTGCTGTCAGAGTGGAAGAGTAGCGATCTGTCGGGGTGATGACACACTGTGATCACAACTGTGTTTCTCGTGGCGTCCTGGCGGATGATAAATTCTTCTGTGTCAAGACAAAGTGCTGGTTTTGCCTTTGCTCTCTTTGAAGCACCAGCCTGTTTAACACAGAGAGTTATAGATACATGACAGCCACACACAGACTGCCCCTGCTCTCCATTCAACAAGTACTTCATGGGCCAACTGCTTAGATTCCATTTTGCTATTATACTGCGTAAATTTGGCAAGGCGGCCCTTTTATAAAGCTGAAAGAAGAGCAGGTCTAACTATTAGGTCTGAAACTGTTTTTTTAAAAAAACAAAAAGTTCTAGGTAGGACGTCAGCGTTAATTGACTAAGTAAATCCATGGATTAATTAAAATGATGATGCTCTGCTATATGTAAGCCTTGACTAATGTCATCTCCTTACTTCAGCTTCTCTTCTTGTCTTAGCCTGGTGCCACCAGAAATTAGAGTTTTTCCTATCACTGGGGTGATCTCTCTCTCTCTCTCTCTCTCTCTCTCTCTCTCTCATCTATCTATCTATCTATCTATCTACATTTACATGACACCCATTGATGTAAGACCCCAGGTTTGTGTACAACAATCTAATCAAACAATCATAAGATTTCATTAAAAGCACACTCAGAATCTACACACACAGCTACAACCAACCCAAAGGAAGACAGAGGAGTGCTATTTATTCACCAAAGGCCTGAATAAAGGGGCAGTTTTTGTTCATTCATTCATTCAATAGTACATTCATTCAATAGTATTCATTCATTCAATAGTATTCATTCATTCAATAGTATTCATTCATTCAATAGTATTCATTCATTCATTCATTCATTCATGTATATTCCATTCCATTCCATTCCATTCCATTCCATTCAGTTTAAGTCAGTTTATATACCATCCTTGCTAATGTGGCTCAGGGCAGTTTGAAGATTGAAGTGAACTTGAGATTCAAGTGGCTCTTCAATCTCGTCTGAAAGATTGGGAGTGAGGAAGCCATGTGGATCTCCTCTGAGAGCAAGTTCCAGTCTGGGGCATTCACCAAGAAGGCCCTGTCCCGCATGCTGGACAAACGTGCTTTGACAGTTGTCACCATGTGGAGCAGAGTCTTCCTAGCAGACCTAGGCAAATAGTAGATTCAGCTGGGAGTAGGCAGTCCTCAAGGTGCCTGGGGCCCACATTTCTGGGGACTTTAGGGTAATAATCAGCATCTTGAATTGTACCGCTCACATCCTCCAGGCACACCACCCAGTGGGAAATGCGATGGTTGCCTGGAAGAGGAAGAGATGAACTCATCTCTTCTACTCCTCTTTGAGTATGAGATGACCCTGCTCTGCTGCCTCCAACTGGTGCCCCACACCCATTTCTAAATGAGAGAGTTGCCTGGAGGAAAGAGAAGAGCATCACCCCTTTTAGCCCGCCCCCCCCCCCACATCAATGGAGCTAAAAAGAAGAGGAGAAAATTCTGTTCTGCTCTTGCTGCATGCACAAACACAAGTGATTGCTTTTCTGCATGCATTTATGGCTGTTGTGTTTATTCAAGATAACCCCCTCCCAATCTTCATTTGCTTTAGCATAAGCTAGCATTTGACTGGGCAATATCTTATTTTGCACACATATTAACCCAAATCAATTCCTGTTAGAATGATCATGTTCTCTGAGAACAAGAAGAACAGCTGTTGGAAGATCGCAATCCTTGAACTTTGCCTGTGGTACTCTTGAATTTCCCGAATCATCAAGTAAAAGCAAAGTAGCACATGAACAATGCAATAATGAAGTAATTTATTATTATTATTATTATTATTACATTTATATCCCGCTTGACATCTAATCAGCCACAGACCTTAAGCTGTCCCTCTCAAGAAGACACAGCCTTGGAAAGGCATTTTTTACATGCTCAACCAGCAGAGCTGAGCAATATCTGCTACCCATCCAACTATCTTTTATTTATCCTAGGCATACCTGTCACAAATCTCATGCATGGCAGCTCTTATGAGAGTTCATGAGCAGCTGCTAAGGATGTTGGCCACTGGGAATGGGCGGGCAGGTGGGAAGAGGTGGTGGGCCAGCTTTCCAGCCAGCCTGGCAGCCAGAAACCACAGGCAGGAGGGGTGAGAAGAAGCAGGCTGCTCCCGCCAGTGGGTGGCTGGCCAGCGGGAGCAGGCAGCGGTGGCAGGTAGGCCTGGCTGTGAGGAATTGGGTGGGAGGGAGGAGGTGGCAGGCTGGCTTTCTGCCAGAAACTGCAGGCAGGAATGGGGGAGAAGCAAGGCCGGGGGGAGGAGCGGGCTGGGTAGGGGGAGAAGAGGGCCAGGCAGGCGCTGATGCTCTTTGCCCAGCCCAGCTAGTATACATATAATTCTCTAAGACGTACCTGTGGCTAATCCCGTGCATGGCAGCGCTCGCGAGAATTCACGAGATTCCATATTCAGATAGGGAGGAGGAGCCTGTGAGAGGAGGAGCACCATGGTGATTGGGCAGTGGGGATTCCATATGCAGATAGGGAGGAGGAGCCTGTGATGGTTATGGTCAGTTGAAATGCAACTGTTACTGGTCAGAAGATGTTCTTGATCATAGAGGTGAGGAAGATAGATAGATAGATAGATAGATAGATAGATAGATAGATAGATAGATAGACAGACAGATAGATAGAGGGCAGGGGTTTGCAAAGAGAGGAGTCATGAGAGAGGAAAGAGCCCCTTCAGGAGAAGGAGGCTGCCGTTGTGTGAATTAGATGAGGAAACAAGATGAACAAGATCTGAACTCAGGAAGGAGGAGAGAGAGGGAAAGAAAAAAAATAAGGGAGGGGAGAAGACAGAGGGGAAGAGCGAGTGGCGGAGAGAGAAAGAGAGAGAAAGAAGGGAGGGGGAGAGAGAAAGAGGAAGGGTGAGGGATGGGCCCAAGCCTGTCAGCAGTCTGAGGGGAATGAGCGGCCCTGGCGGTGCCTATTGGCAGCAAGGAAGGGACCAGTCAACTACTGCTGCTGTTTGAGGCTACCGAGGCCATTGGTGGAGGGAGGGAGGCAGGCAAGGGATGGGCCCGGGCCGGTCAGTGGCCTGAGGAGAATGAAAGGCCATGGTGGTGGCAGCAGTGAGGAAGGGCCTGGTCAACCTCTGCTGCTGCACCTCTGGGGATAGGGGGCTGCAGCTTGGCCAATAGGCTCCAGCAATGCTGCAGCCACAATCAAGAGGGGTAAGGTCAATAGAGTAAAAGGATGGAGGAGTGACCAAGAGGGGTGAGGGGGATGAAAGCAACTGGATGGAGGAGGAGAAGGACTGCGGCTCAGGTGAGGGTGGAGAGATCTCTGAGGTGAGGGAGGCTGTAGCAGGGAGTGAAGGGAGCAATCAAGTACTCGCACACAGATGCTCTGCGCGGGTTAAGCTAGTTGTTTCTTAATATCACAGGAACTTCAGTGTGAAGATCTGGCTGCAATACCAAGTGTGACAATATTATAATTTTCAAAAAGCTAATAAAATGTATTATATGCAGATTCATGCAAATATGATAGGCAGATCAATGGACCAAAATCATGTTCAATTAATTAACATTTCTTGGTTAGGTTCCAGCCCTAGTCCCAGGGCAATATTGGCTTGTGCTTGGTAGCCAAGCTCCAACCAATCATTATAACCAGGGTGGTAAAGGAAGGCTGATTGTCTAGCAACACAAGAAAAAAATGAGACGGGGCTCACTTTCAGGAATCATATCGATCTCTCAGGACTGTAGCACATCTTCCAAGATGCAGCTCCTGTGCATCTTGTGGAGGACCAGATTGACTGTGCAGCTCAGTGTGGAGGATTAGATTTGAGACAATTAAAAAAAAAAAAGCAATGGCAGTGGGGAGGAATCATGCAGAAAACCATAGGTGACAAAATGTATTCTTCTGTAAAACAATAAAGCCTACAGGAGCGTTACCCTCATTATTGGGACCAACAAAAGGAAGTACTTTTTCCACACTGTGCTTCTATGGAATTCTTTGCCATGGGATGTGGTGTGGCCACTAGGTTGGATGGCTTAAAAAGGGGCTTGGATGCATCCACAGAGGACAGGTCTATCAGAAGCTACTAGTCTGGTGTCTATAGGCCACCTCCAGCCTCAGAGGCAAGATGCCTTGAAATACCAGTTGCGGGGAGCAACAGCAGGAAAGAGGGCATGTGAGAAAAGTATGGTTTGCATGCTATTCCCCTTGAGGTAAAGGCCCTCCAGCCTTGAGGCTGTAGAGAGGGAGGCAGAGGGAGCAGGAACATTGTTTTTTCTGCCTTTCCTCTGCCCAAGGTAGACAGGAGAAGGTGGCAGAAAGGGAAGGTGGAGGCATCATATGTTTTGCCAAGTGCTTTCTTGCCCTCACATTGAATGCCAGTGAATGCCTTGCAAAATCCACATGTTTGACTAGAATGCATGCAAATCACTGAGAGAGGCTTGTACATCCCTAATTAAATTCAGTCCTTGCTTGGGAGGCTTCTGTTCGGGTTGCGGATATCTCAACTGAAGCTGCTTTTCAGCGTATGCTGCTTCAGTGCACACAACGATAACTGACCTCTTGGAATTAAAAAGATTGGAAATCATTGGTGTAGCTAATTTATGTCATCCCCTCTGATCTTTAAATTGCTGGATGAAATGTGTGTGAAACAATGGTGAGCGCAGGGGATACAATTTTTGCTTCTCAGATAAATGTTAGTGCACACATTATGATTGTTTTAGCATTACTGATTGCTACATTTTAAAAGAACATTATGCATGGGGGCCCTTGGAAGAAATTTTGCTAACCAGAATTTCCCAAGGATATCTTCCAAGTGTTTGTCTCAAGCAGGAGCCTTCACCATATCCTCAAAATGTCGTTTGGGATAAATTTCTGTGTCAACTCTATTCCCAGAACTTGAATTAGCTGAGATGTTGGGTCCCCAGACGTTGTTGGACTACCACTCCTATTGTTAGGGATGTGCAAATTGATTTGGATACAAATCGATTTGTACCCGAATCTAGCTGATTCTGGTGATTCAGAGACAAAACAAATCACCCCTGTGGTCCATTGGCTAGATTTGGGTACAAATCAAATCACGGCTGATTCGATTTGAATCAATTCAGGTTTTGGAACTGTACTATTAATTCCCCCAGATTCCCAGCTTTCATATATTTTTTAAAAAAGCTAAGCTCTAGCTCTTATAGAAGTGGAGTTATGGAGCAAAATGTGTGGTCACTATTTTTCAAGTGTTCGGATTCTTTTCAACAGTGCCAATTGTCAACTGCCATGTGCCAACTACACCCCACTCCCACCCTCAAGGCAGTGGGGTACTACTCAGTTTAAGCAATGGGTAGAGGCTACCACCCAAATTGCAGAGGAATTGGACAAAGGTCTGATTTTTGGTGAATTGTTGAAGGTTTAGTGTCTTAGGGGCAGATTTGGGGCATAAAGCAAGATCTGGGGTGGAAGAGTGTTGTGAGGTGTTAGTGCCTAATGGGTGGAAGCTACCACCCAAACTGCAGAGGGATTGGGTGGGAGTAGGGTGTAGTTGGCACATGGCAGTTGACAGTTGGCGCACTGTCGAAAAGACAGTCAAAATGAATAGAAGAAATGAAGGTGTGTAATGAATCCTCATAAGGATTCATTGAGTGAAAGTTATTATACACCAAAGAATCCGAACACTTGAAAAATAGTGACCACGCATTTTGCTCCATAACGCCACTCCTATAAGGGCTAGAGCTTAGCTTTTTTTAAAAAAATGAAAGCTGGGAATCTGGGGGAATTAATAGGACAGGACTGAAACCCGAATCGATTCGAATCAAATCAGTCGCAATTCAGATCCTAATCGAATCCAGGATGATTCGGATGTGTTAGATTCGGATCCAAATTGAATCAGGGCTGTTTCGATTCGGTTACAAATCCGAATTGCACACCCTCACCTGTTATCTCATAATGGCCTTTGACCATTGTGGCTGGAGATAATGGGACTTGTAGTCCAACATCTGGAGACCCAAGGTTGGGGACCCTTGACTTGACTATGTGGAAAGTTTCCCCCCAGTTACAGACTGACAATAGAGCATCCAGTGCTGGTGAAAGTCAGATGACTTAAGACAGGTCTTACTGGATCAGACCAAAGGTCTATACCCAACATCCCGAAGGGATATGCACGATATTCAGCTGCATTCAATTCAAATTTGATTTGATTCAACTGGAACCATTTAAAAGAGTGGAGATTCATTTGAATCAATTCAAATTTGCCCAAATTTGAATTGAATTCAGCAAATTTCATGCACATCCCTAACATCCTGGTTCCTACAATGAAAAGGTAAAAGCCTCTAGGAAACCTACAAGCAGGACCAGAAGGCCACAGCCTTACCTTGGCTACTTCCCGCCCCTCGGCCTGCTATCCAGACATAGACTGCTGTTATATACTGCAGTTCCATTTAACTTTCAAGGCTATAAATATAAGGAGAGCCCTTATGTTTCTGACCAGAGGTCTGTTCAGCCCAGCATCCTACTTTACACAGTGGCCAAACAGATTGTTTTGGTTCCGGACTTGTTTTACACTGTTTATATACTGCTAAGACCCTAAACAGAATGGAACAGAATAGCCTGTATATAAGAGCGTGTAAAAAGGTTCCAAATAAAGTAACAAATATTCTAAACAAAGCAACAGCAAAATGAAATAAGGAGAAAATGATCAATAAAACAGCTGCAGCATTAATCATTCATCAGATATATGTCATCCATCACTTCTGAATACTTTAAAAAGGAAAAAAAAATGCTTCCATCAGTCTCTGGAAGTATAGCAGGAAAGAGGATGCATGGATCACCCTTGAGAGGGGGTTTCAAAGCATGCAGGGCTGTGATTAAGAAAGTCCTGCTCCTGATGGAAGCTAAGCTAGCCTCTCAGTGAGGAGGGATTAGGACATTTGCTTTGGATATAAAAGGTCCCAGACTCCGTTCCCAGCAATTCAGTTAGAAGGATTAGACAATGGGGGAGACCCCGAATAACCACTGCTAGTCAGAATTGAAAGTACTGGCATAGATGGACTAGTGGCACCAATGGTCTGACTAAGAATCAGGCAGTTTCATATGCATATGATGCCACAGGTGTGGGTAGAGCATACATCTTCCTTAGGGAAGAGGCATTGCCAGGGCTGGACTGGGCCTCCGGGACAATTCCCAGTGCTCCCTATGATTGATTGAGTGCACCTTCCTGCTGCCCAGCCTTCTGCCTCCTCTCCTCCTCCTCCCCTGCTGACCAGAGGCTGGCAATGCAGAGAGCTCAATCCAAGCACAAGAGTCACTCCAGAACGACTTGCCCAACGTGCTGCTACAAGGTTGCACCAACAGGAAGCGCGGGGGTTGGTTGGGAAGGTGGTCACTCTCCCTACCACCCCTCTCTTGCTCTCTAGTGGGGCTTGCCCCCAGGGATCTGGCAGGGGCAGGGCTGAGGTCAGAGGTAGGTGGGTGTGGTCCTGATTGGTGGAGGGGAAGCCCCACTCAGCTCAGTGGCAAGCCTGCTTGGTGCCCGCCGGATGCCCTGTCTCCTCAGAAGGAAGGCTGGCTCCCAGGACAGGGAGCACGGGATCGGGGCCTTTGTGAGGGGGCTGCTCCCCGACCCCTCTCTTTGGGCTACCTGCCTACCACAAAGGTAAAACAAGCACTGCTGAGAGTGGTGGTGGAGGCCTTTCTCCTCCGACCCTCTCTGGGCATACTGCAGGGGCGTAGCAAGGTTGGAGTGGGCCCAGAGACAAGATTTTAAAATGCCCCCCCCCCAAGTCCAGGGCCTCCGCACACCCCAGGCCCCCAAGGATTTAAGTCTGATATTCCAAAATAAGTATGCTGCCTGCAAATACATTTCACTGAATACACACACACACGTCACAATATATAGTGATATACATTGAGTACTATACATTTGTATTACTTTTAATGCCTAGAACACACTAGAAAGATGAATGATTAAAATGGGCCCCTCGCTGCAGATTAGCAAAGGAGACTTTCAACCATGCAGGGTGAGCCTATGTTTGTTTTCTCAGAATTCTGAACAAATTCAGTCAAGTTTGATTGCAGGAGGTTTTTCACAGGAGGCTTTTAAAGCCCTTTAAGACACATCTCCTCTGGAATGGAGGTGCTGCATTCACATGTTGGCCAGATTGACCCTGAAGTCCCTGCAAGTTATTGGGGAGCAGTTCACACACAATAAAAATAAAATAAAATAAAAGCACAAGACATGCTTCACAGTTCTCACTCAGACCTTCTGGGTTGCAAAACAACTTGAACATAAGTGCATTTATAAATGAATGAATAAAATAAATATAATACTGTTTCTTCCAGAAGTTTTTGTAATTTTCTGCCATGAAACAAGCCACTTATAGGACTTTTAAGAGTTTTTTTTAAGCCAGCAAATTTTCCAAGCTGTTTAAAAATAAATATTCAGAGACTTCTCAGTCCCTCCCCCCCATATCAAAGCCCTATGGCAAGCAGATGCCTATGTATCCGGGTGGGGGGGTGGGGAAGGTAACCACAAAAAGGAGTTCACACTACCTGGCAGCAGGGGGTCTTCTGCTGCAGAGAACAGTGGAGGCCTCTCTGGCTGCCTCCTCCTTCCTGGCTGGCTTGGGCCCTACTGGAGTTCAGGCTTCACAGAGGCCTACACCAGAGCTCCGTGGAAGCCCCGCCCACCCGCCGATCAGCTGAGAGGCGGGAGAAAAGGAGCTCTTGGCAGCGTGTCTGCTGCTCGATTGCCGGCCAGGAGAACAAGCTGGAGAGACGGCGAACAGGGCAAGTGGCTGAGGGGCCTTGGGGCTGGGCAGGGGGCAATGGGGAGTCACGTGAGGTGCCTCTGGGGGGCCCCTCCAGGCAGTGGGGCCCCCAGACAACTGCCTCCCCTTGCCCTATCGTTGTTACGCGCCTGGCATACTGGGAAGTGTAGTGTTGCCACTTTCCATCCTGCAGCCGGGCGTGGAGAGGCTATCCTCTCAGCCAGTCCCATAGAGGGCCTGGCGGGTGGGCGCTGATGTCACACTTGTGCAGCCGCCCTGCTTCTTGGATGAGTTGAGGCCAGCCTGCTGCTCCAGTGTGGGGCTCTCAGGCAGGGAAGGGAGGGCCACTCCTGACCCTGACAATGCCGACAGTCATCTGCTGCACCCAGTGCACCCTCATGCGAATTTGTCGAGCATCTCCTGAATATCCAGGATATTGTTTTAATTGTGTTTTAGTAGTTTTAACGTTTAATTGTCTTTGTTTTAATGTTTTAATCTTTTTATTTGTTATTTTTATTATCTTCTTGTAAACTGCCCAGAGACTTGAATTTTAGACAATATACAAATGTGTCAAATAAATAAATAAATAAATAAATAAATAAATAGATATTTATTCCTCTCACTCAAAGTAGAAAGAGCGTTTTCTATATTGAAGCTTCTTAAACAAGACTGCGTCCCAGTTTGTCGAATGAAAATCTCGGGGCTTTTTTCCTAATGCAGTGTGAGTGAGACCATTTTTTACAGTTGACGATGACTGTTTAATCAATAAAGTGTGTGAAAGAATTTCTGAGATGAGGGGTCTTTTATCAGTGTAGTCACTTCACTTTATCTTTACATGTTTATGCTGTTTTAATATGTGTGATGTTCAAGCTTGTATTTACAATTATCAATATTTTTTTAAAAAGTATTGAAGTATTTAATCTATATATTTAATTCCCCTGAATGAGCCTTGGAATGTGAGTCCTGGCACCCAGCTGATTGGCTGAGGTGCACCCAGGAAGATAGGTCCTGCAGCAGTGGCACTCAGCCCGGCAGCCAGGGCCCGGCCCGGGCTGGCCGGAGACTGGGGCAGAAGGTCGGGGGGAGAGGTAGCCGGCCCCAAAGAGCACACAGATTGTCTGTGCGGGGGTTGGCTAGTTAATTTCTTAACACATAAATCCAAATTATTTTCTTAGCATAGAATTGTGCATTTTAAATAGTTTTAAGTGATGCTTCATTTGAAATATTTAGAGTAATCTATAAGTATCAGAAAACATAGAGGTCAGATATCAAAAGTTAACATGGGAAAAAAATCTTAAATGAAACCAAAAAATAGTCCCACCCATTTCTGTTCAAAACCTGGCACCCTCCCCACATACATCCCCCCACTCTCTCAGTGCCCCAGTCCAGCCCTGGGCAAAGCTCAATCAATCCATAGCATCTGCTGATAAGTAAAGTGTGCTGTCAAGTCATTGTCAACTCCTGGCTCCCACAGAGCCCTGTGGTGGTCTTTGGTAGAATACAGGAGGGGTTGGCCATTGCCTTCTCCCAATGCAGTTTGAGAAGATGCCTTTCAGCATCTTCCTATATTGCTGCTGCCTGATATAGGAGTTTCATACCAGTGGGGATTCGATCCGGCAACCTCTGTCTTGCTAATCAAGTCATTTCCCTGCAGGTAGGATTTGGAAAAACCCTCCTATGAAACCCTGGAGAGCTACTAGCAGTCACTGTAAATAATATCAAGCTAGATGTGTCAATGGTCTGGCTCAGCAGAAGGCAGCTTTGTATGAAATCTGCAGAAAAGCTTCAAAAGAAGATTTCAGGTGCTTGGAGAATGTATACAGGAAACCTAGGCGTGAAGGCAACAATCTCCCCCGTGGATCCCAGGAATCACCACAGCACTTGCGAAAGATTACTAGTCCATTTAGTGTGGATGTTCAAATTCACTTTGAAATTTCACTTTGGGTGAAATCTGATGGCTGCCTTCACAAGTGGGTTTGATTTGTGCAGGTTTGGGGTAGTATACGAATATGCTGAATGAATAAGTAAAATAAATAAAATTTGCTTATGCTAAGAAGTATGGCAATTTCTCTGATAGCATTCTCATTTTCCAAATCCTTTTTCTCTAGGTATTATTTGGTGCATGCCAGTCTGAAAGTCCCATCCAGGATTCCACATCGATTGTTCACAACTATTGTGGAACAAACAGGTGAGAACACAAATTAAGTGAGGGATGGTCTGCATTGGAGTAGGTTTAACCTGGTTTGAAAGGCTGGGTCAGAGTCTCGGGAGGATGTCTCAGAAAAGAATATGCATGTTAACACTGAAATCTGGAGCTGGATCTTGATCTGAAAATAATACCACGCATAACACAATATGTGTAGTCCACATGTAATGCTAACTTGGCAAAGAGGCACTTTTTAATGTGGCGATTCTCTTTATTTAGCAGGGGGAGAGTAACTGACCCTATCCACCCCCAGCACAGTACCTCCAGTGACTGTTGCTGGTATCTATCTTAAGTTTCTTTTTAGATTGTGAGCCCTTTGGGGACAGGGATACATCTTATTTGTTTATTTTTCTGTGTAAACTGCCCTGAGCCATTTTTGGAAGGGCGGTATAGAAATTGAATTAATAATAATAATAATAATAATAATAATAATAATGAGATTGCACCCCACCTTCTTATCTAGGGTCTTCTAGATACCAGTAGTACCTCAATTTTGAGTTGTAAGGATAGCTTGGATGAGTTGTAAGGGTAGCGTTGATGATGATGATGATGAGAGGCCTTGTGGGAGCAAGCATGAATTGTCCACTTTGCTAAGCAGGGTCCACCCTGGTTTGGATTGGAATGAGATACTCCATGTGTGAGCGCTGGAAGATATTACCCTTTAGGTATGAGGCCACTCTGGGAAGAGCACCTGCACACTTACATGCAGCAGGTTCCATGTTCTCTCCCTGGAATCTCTAAGATAGGGCTGAGAGAGACTCCTGCCTGCAAGCTTGGAGAAGCTGCTACCAGTCTGTGTAGACAATACTGAGCTCGATGGACCAATGGTCTGACAGTATATGGCAACTTCCTATGTTCTGTGCGATGATGATGATGATGATGATGACGACGACAATGGCATTATGATGATTTATATACTAACTTTTCAACAAAGGTTTACATGGCAAAAAGAATGAGAATCTTGTTCCCTGTCCCCAAAGGGCTCATAACCTCAACAGAAAACACAAAAGAGACATCAGCAATAGGGATGTGCACAAAACCAGTTTGGCCTGTTTGCTTCAATTTCAAACCCAATTCGAACCAGAGTGGGTAGGTTCGGTTTGGGTTTTGCTCAAACCCAACTCGAGCTAGTTCTAAAGGTTCTACATAGGTATAACAGGGACTCAAACTGGCCCATTATTCCCTATGCAGAGCACCTAGGGGTACAAACCTAGGGTGGGTTGTAGGCAACCCTGAAGCAACCCCAAAGCAGACACTCCTGTGATTTTAAATGATTTTTTTTTCATTTCCCCCATAGGGAATAATGGGGTTTTGAAGATGCCCCAACTGCCTCTCCAGGGTGTGTGTAGGCACCAAAGTGGGTTTGGGTGCTAGGCAGGTATGTCCACAATTCTCCTGGGAGCTCCAAGCTGATGGGTTTTATGGTGTTTAAATTTTTAAAAAGATGTTTGCCTCTTTCAATGCTATGAATAGGAATCCCTCCCCCATTCCGAAAAAGAACAGTGTGTGACCTGACCTCCTTAATTGCTGTGAACCCTCTGTGAACTCAGAGTTCACAGCAATTAAGATCAAACACTGTTCTTTTTCTGAACACTAGTCCTGCCCCTTTCATCTTACATCAGATTCAGGAGTGAGGCCAATGCCCACAAGAGGGTCCATCCTTCTTCCAGCCGGCAAGAGAGGAGAGGGGCATGCTTCACGGCCCCATCTGTTGAGTGCTTGGCTTGCTGTCTGGTTGCAGGAAGAGGTAAGGAGGCACCCCAGGAGCCTTGGGGGCTTCCCAGACCCCCTGGGCCAGCGACAATGTCCCCCTTGCTCAATAGTCACTATGCCCCTAATCCTATGTTTATTCAGGCTTACAATCCAATATATACGATCCAAATGTTTCAGAGACGAAGGTTTGGGCAGTATACAAGTTAAATGAATGAATGAATGAATGAATGAATGAATGAATGGGGGAAAGAACAGGTAAGGAAGAGGGAAATAAACCTTTTCAGAACTAACATTTTCAAGTTATCAAATGACCTCTGAAGAGACATTCCTAGAAGAGAAGGAGCCAAATGGAAGCTGGTCCCAGTTGAGCTGATGGAGTGGGATTCAGCCATCCTGCCTCTTGCTCTGCTGCAGCCAGGTGGCATGGATGCCTGTGTTTACAGCAACAAGGTTTGGCCACTGTGGGGGAACAGGATGCTGGACTAGATGGACCTTGGGCTTGATCCAGAAGGGCTGTTCTTATGCTCTTCTGCCCATGAGTACATGTAATGTGCATTCAGAAGCTACCTGAACAATCAGAGGAGCACATCTGAGTTTAATGCACAACCAGCAATGATTCAAAGGAAGCGGTGTGGAATTGGGATGGCACAGAGCAGAGATCTCCTTCTGTCTCTAGAAGCAGAGCGCTGTGTCCTCGACTGGCAAGCCCACTGATCCTTCCACAGCTGGGCATTTGTTCTTCCACCACAGAAAAGGATGTAAGACCTGAAATGGAATTTGTAGCATGAGGCACTTACAGGATTAGCGGTTGATTTGCATGGGAACAATGCAGCCGAACAAGGATGCTAATTGCTTTACAGGGCTGACTTCAAAGCAGGGATGGCTTAAGCCATTAAAGCTTTATGGGCATGTTCTTGGAAGTGTGTCATAATTCATTCCAAGAGCTTGGAGGAAGGCATTGATTAATACGGTTATAGTTTAAGCTAGATGGAATGGGGTAAGATGACATGGTTGCTTTATCCTGAGTACCACGGGTCTGTTTGAGTTTGCAGGTACCTTAGATAGGATTGACATTCATGATTTAATGGCTTTTCTGGTGAGGGGACCAGTACCCATAAAGAGAACAGGGTATGATCTACAGCCTCCCATTTTCTCTACATTTGTTGTTGATGAAGGGGGTGGGGGGTCATTTTGGCAATTATCCAAAAGTGGCTGAGAATAAATCCTATCCAGACATTACTTGAAAGAGTCTGAATCTGTGTACCGCCTCCAAAAGTGCACTGGAAATCTCACACAGCTCATCACTCATTCATCTACCCTGGCAGCTCACTCCCAGCTATAGCATTTGAAGAGGTGGATGTGGTGAGCGTGCTGGTGAGCCCTTCCGTGACTGGCAGGCTCAGGCATCAGAGCCTGCTGATCGCGGAAGTATCCACCATCACCATGACAGCATTTGCCTCTTCAACCAAACGATGTAATTGTGAGTGCAGGGGTACTGTTAAGCCACTGTAGACAATATTGTGCTAGACGGATCAATGGTCTGACTCAGTATAAGGTAGCTTCCTATGTTCCTATGAGGATCCTGCCTGTGTACTTGGAAAGAAGCCCTATTGCGTTAAGTGGAATTTATTTCCAAGGAGGTGAAATCTAGGTTTATACACTTTGAGCTCTGTCTGGATTGATTCTGTTTCATAGAAGCCAAGCTCACTGAAAACTACTCAGTGAGAGTCTCCACATGAGCAGTGTGGAGAGCTGGATGGGGTTAGGCAGGGAAAGTGGGCCAAGCATGCTCTCCCCACACATGAGCACCTGTGGAGCTCTGGGCAGATGGATCGGCCACCCAGCAGCACCGTCATGTGGCGATCAGGGATTGCCTGGCCCCAAGTAGTCTCAGGATGCCCCGCATGAGTGTGTGGGGCATCCTGGGGAGACCCCCGAGAGTGGGAGGCTTGTTTTAGCCTCCCAGCCGGGGTCTCCTCATGAGTCACCACAGCGTGGAGCCGCACTATGGTGAATCATGATCGTCAAAATGGGATTAGCAGAGTGCTCGCTCTGCTAACCTCATTTGCGGGGGTGGGGGAATTAAGCAGGATAACTGCCGGGAGCCACATGGTCCTTAGCCTGCTTTCCTGCGGTCGTGAGAGTAGCCACGGAGGCAGTTCCCATGATCAGTGGGAACAGCCGAGATGGGGTTTACGAGGAGAATGGGCTAAGCCCGCTCTCCTCGCAAATGACCCGTCAGTCAGCTGCAGGCAGCCGACCTGTCCGCCCACATGACTGCTTGCTCCGTTATGGAGCCGGCGGGGGCTGGGGAGTTCGGGGACCACACGGCTCTCGGAAGCTCCAGAATGCCCTGTGCGAGTGCACAGGGCATGCTGGAGAGACCTCCAAGCCAGGAGGCTGCATTTAGCTTCCCTGGTGGGGGTCTCCTTGTGAGTTGCTGCGCTGCCGCGCTGCGGCAATTCATGATAAAAAAAGCCAGGTTAGCAGAGCATTCAGTCCGCTAACCTCGGCTAAGGCAAGGGTATTCAAGCGTGGTTCTCATGGGCATAACCAATCGGGCTAAGCTCCCTTAGCCCAATTTGGTATGTCCATGAGAACAGCCTCACAGTATCATTTCAATGCAGGTTTTACATTCTGTCAAAACCTTTCTTGCTTCCTTCTTGCAAGTGCTCCATAAACCTGGTTTTACAGATCGTGAGTAGCTGCGATGCAGCTATGTGCCATGGCTACTTACGAGTAGACCCCCTAAGGGGAGGCGAAAAGCCGCCTCCCAGCTCTGGGGGGTCTCCCCAGTATGCCTTGCATGCTCACATAGTGCATACTGGAGCTTCCGGGGGCCACGCGGCCCCTGAGCTCCCCAGTCCCCAACGGCTCTCTCATGGAGCCGGCAATCGTGTGGGTGGCCGATCCGGCTGCCCAGGGCTCCCTCCCGGCTTGTGTGCGGGGAGAGCGGGCTTAGCTGATCATGAGACCTGCTCAGGAATTTGCAGCTTAATGCTTAAAAGTGCAATGGTAGTCTGGCTGGTTTGATTTCCGACACAGATATTTTAATGCCATGGAGGCAGAGAGGCGCTTCACACTATTGGTCTGAAGCACCTGAGGGGGTTCTGCGTGAAGAGCGGGCTTAGCCCGCTCTCTCTGCGGACAAGCAGCTGCTCATAGCTGGGCGGCCGGATCAGCCTCCCACACAACTGCCGGCTCCATCACGGAGCCAACAGGGGCCGCGGGATTGGGGGCCACATGGCTCCCAGGAAGTTCCAGGATGCCCCTCGCGAGTGTACAGGGCATCCTGGAGAGACCTCAGAAGCTGGGAGGCTATTTGCAGCCTCCGAGTGGGGGTCCCCTTGTGTGTTGCCATGGCACAGAGCCGCGCATGGCGACATACGATCAGGAAACCCAGGTTAGCAGAGTGCTCGCTCTGCTAATGGCTAAGGGGAGGGTTGCTTTGGTGGGCTAGCCACCAGAGAACCACTGGGCTTGCCCATGGGCCTACTGGTTCTCACGATGGGGGAAAACCGGGTTGGACTTCTTTAGCCCGTTCCCCCCCCCCCATCATGAGAATAGCCTCCGAGAATGATCCCAAACACATCATCAGTTTGAAGCACTCTATCGGATTGAAAGTGCTGCTTCCTCTTTGGAAAGCCCTCTGTGTTTTAGCACTCAGATATCAAAAGGAATGCCTAACTTTCTATCAACCTCCCTGGACAGTGTGGTTATCCACAGATGCTCTCCTTTGAAGGTCCCCTCCTTTAGAATTGAAGCAGGTGGCTACCAGTGAGAGATCTTTTTTGGCTGGTGCCTCACCTGTGGAACTTCTTGCCGAAGGTGGCTTTTCTATTGCCTTTGCTGCTTTCATGTAAGTGTCAGGGTGAGACCTTTCTGTTCTCCCAGACCTTTAAATATTTTTAAGCCCCCACACCACTCTGAAATGTTTTGTTGTGAATAGTTTAGTGTTGGTGCTGTTTTTTAAAAAAACTGTCACACTGTTCTGTTTTTGTTCTATTACTTCTTTGAATGTAGTTTGATCTTATGATTATGTAGTATACTGCCCTGGTATCTTTTTGGTGGAGGGTGTTACATAAATACTTTTTTTTTTAATGTGGCAGGTAGAAATATTAATGGATGAATGCACAAATTCTGGAGCATATGAAGCTGTCTCCTGTTGAGTTGAACCATCTAGTTCAGACTACACTGACTTTTCAGCATTATGGACAGGGGTCTTTTACAGCCGAACCTGGAGATATCAAGGATTGAACCTGGGATATTTTGTAGACCAGACATTCATTCTCCCACTGACCTACAGCCTCTCCTCTTTTGCATCAGCTGGGGGTTTAAGACTGTGGATCAGCGCTCCCTCCAGCAAGAATTCTCAGGTGCTGTTCACTACAACTCCCACAATCCCCAGCTGCAACAGCCTTTGGCTGGGGATTGTGGGATTTGTAATGAACAACATCTGGGAATCCCTGGTTAGAGGGAATACTGCTGTGGATACATCTAAGAATAGAATAACATAAGAACAGCTTTCTTGGATCAGACCTAGGGCCTATCGAGTCCAGCACCCTGCTTCACAGAGTGGCCCACCAGATGCCTCTGGGAAGCCACACAACCAGGAGACAAAGGCTTGCACCCTCTCCTGTCACTCCTCCTCTATTAGGAGACATCCTGACTCTAAACCTGGAGGTAGCTTATAGTCATCAGGTCTAGTAGCTGCTGATAGACCTCTCATCCATGCATTTGTCTAAACCCTGCTTAGAGCCATCCAAGATGGTGGCCATCATCCCATCCTGTGGCAAGGAAGAACATCCATTAATTATGTGTGGTGTGAAAAAAAAGTAATTCCATTTGTTGGTCCTAGATTTTCCTGGAACTGTTTCCTGAGGTGACCGTTGGTTCTAGTGTTGAGAGAGAGAAGAAGAACTTCTCCCTGCATACATCCTCCACACCAGGCATTATAAGCCTCTATCATGTCTCCTCTTAGTTGCCTTTTTTCTAAACTAAAAAGCCACAGATGCTGTAGCCTTACCTCACAAGGAAGGTGCTGTAGACCCCTGATAATATCTTCTGCACTTTTTTTGAGATATGGTGACCAGAACTGTACATGGTATTCCAAATGTGGCCACAACATAGGTTTGCATAAAGGCATAATAATATTAGCAGTTTTATTTTCAACCCCCTTCCTAATAATTCCTTCCTCACAAGGGATTTGCCTTTTTCATGGCTGCTGCTGCTAATGTACATACCACTGGAAACAATGCACAGCGTCCTCATTCTGGTGGGCATTCCCTGGGACATCCAATTTATGCCCACCATTCCCAAAACAAGGATATCTCATATCTGTAACACTCTGTGCAGTTCTCAAGGATATCCAAGCCCAGAGGGCAGAAAGCAGGTGGGGGGGAGGGACTGCAGAAAGAGAGAGACAGTTTGCACATCCTGAAATTCAATCTCAAAAGGTGAAGAGGAAGAGGAAGACATAGCCCTCTGATTTGCCCAGACACTGTCATTCATTCCAATGAAGGAAACAATGAAGGAAACATTCCAGTGAAGGAATATGCCACGGGAACACATACAGATATCTGGCAGTCCATTCAGGCAAAGATTTGTGTGTGCATTAAGAGTTCCCATAGGAAACTGCAGGGACAAGTCCATTGATTCTAGTGCTTAGTATCTCTGGAACAATCACTCACTGAGGCTCTTCTCATGATCAGTTTGCGGGGAGAGTTTGCGGGGAGAATTTGTGGGGTTTGCAGGGAGAGCAGGCTAAGCCCGCTCTCCCCACAGATGAGCAGTCAGTCTGCTCTGGGTGGCCAAACTGGCCACCCACATGACTGCCGGCTCAGTTACGGAGCTGGTGGGGGCTGGAGGGATCAAGGGCCGTGTGGCCCCCGGAAGCTCCTGTGCGCAGGGCATGCTAGAGAGACCCCCGAGCCAGGAGGCTGCTTTTGAGCCTCCTGATCAGGCGTCCTCTCATGAGTTGCCGTGGAGCCGCACCACGCCAACACATGATTGAAAAAATCGGGTTTGTGGAACGCTTGCTCCGTGAGCCTGGTTTAAGCACCGGGGTAGTTTAGCGGGTTACCCACTGAAGAACCACCAGGCTCGCAGCTGATCCCAGTGGTTCTCACGATGGGAGAAAATTGGGCTAGCCTCCGCTAGCCCGATTTTCTCCCATTGTGTGAATAGCCTCACAGTATGTATGTAGAGGGAGGGGAAAATTCAGGGTGAAAAAAATGGAGGGTGGATGTTTACTTTAAGCTCATTTAATCTCAGCCACTCTGACATTAAAGAGCAGTTAATGTTACTATCCTGAAGTGATTTAAACCAATCAAGCTATGGACTCATTCTTTACCGGAAATTTAGTTTAGTTTAGTTTAGTTTAGTTTAGTTTAGTTTAGTTTAGTTTAGTTTAGTTACAGTCAATGACCAAACAAAACAGCTCCTGAACAATAAATACACATTTACAAGATGAAAACCAAATAAAATAAATTTAAATCCAATTTACGAGCATCTTAGCCAGGAAAGTACTTGTTTATATATGTATAGATCAAAGCTGTGGTTTTCAAACCTTTTATTTGAAATAAGCTGTTCTACATTGATTTGTCTGCTGAGGAACCCTTTGTGTATGTCTTGTGGCATCCCTGTACAGTTCAAGGGGTTCTGGGGCATCTTCAGATCACATTAGGCAGTAGCTCTACCTGGTGAGTTTCAGGCCGCCTTTGGACATAATTGCAAACTATGGGTCCAGCACACCCACAGTTTGCCTCCATTCTCCCGGCTTGCTCCCAGACAATAGCAATCTGCGGTCTAGGAGACTGCAAAGGGGGAGGAACTGACCATGCAGCCTTCTTCTTTTGCATGAAGGAAAGCCATAGCAGACAATAGAGTAGGAGAGAGAGAGGAGCTTCCTACCTTAAGCTCTGGTTTGTGCAGCTTGCACAAACCAGAGGATATGGCAGCAGAATCCGGACAACACGATGCTGCCTTCAAACCTATGGTGGCAAAACTCAATGCAAATCTAAGGTTCAAATTCAGGTATGGGATCTAAAGCGGTTCAGTGACAAAACGGTTTCACGCATTCGGACTGCAGCAATCGTGAACCTCTGGCACGTTTTCCTCCAGTTTTCCTTCAATATGTCTGAAGGTGGCCTCAGAGTCACCCTGTGTGCACCAGTAGCAGTGATGGGTGAACACTTCAGCCAGGACTCATATCAGCTCAGAATGTTGAGTTATCCCCCTCCTGGTTCCACAATGGAAAATGGATGGATGGATGGATGGATGGATGGATGGATGGATGGATGGATGGATGGATGGATGAAGTGCCGTCAAGTCAGTGTCGATTCTTAGCGACCACATAGATAGATTCTCTCCAGGATGATCTGTCTTCAACTTGGCCTTTAAGGTCTCTCAGTGGTGCATTCATTGCTGTTGTAATCAAGTCCATCCACCTTGCTGCTGGTCGTCCTCTTCTTCTCTTTCCTTCCACCTTTCCCAGCATTATGGACTTCTCAAGGAAGCTGGATCATTGCAAAATGTGTCCGAAATATGATACTTTCAGCCTTGTCATTTGTGCCTGGAGTGAAAATTCTGGATTGATTTGTTCTATGATCCATTTGTTTGTTTTCCTGGCTGTCCATGGTATCCTCAAAGGTCTTCTCCAGCACCAAAGTTCAAAAGTGTCAGTGCTTTTTCTACCTTGCTTAGTGATTTGTGGCAACACCCACCTTGTTAGTCCCTTTCCGCTCCTTCAACTCCATTTCTTCCCACCCGCCTGTAAGACACCAAACTCCTCCTTACTTCCCTCCCACCTGCCTTAGCCCGTTTACTTGGCTGATAGCAATCAATAGCAAGAAGTTATCTTTTCCTCCTCTCTCAATCTGGCAGCTGGCATACCACGTATCAGAAGCCATCAGAAAAGCTACATTTCCTCAATCTACCTATAGCATGCTGCATAGCAATGTATTGTTTGCCAAGGATGGGGGGGGGAGATCTCCCTTCCTTCTTTCCTTCTTTCCTCCCTCCAACTCACCACACACAGAGAAGCATCAGCAGCAGCATTTAGTATGTAGGTGGGAATGGAGAGAACTTGGAGGATCATGCACAGATGAGGGAAGGGAGGAGTTTTTTTTAAAGGTCAGACGTTGAAGAAGTCTGATCCATACTGTCAGCTCACAAACAGACCAGCAAATTCTCTAGTCACAAACAACATTTTTACTGCTTTGGGGTGAGACAGATGAAACATCAGGACCTCACCTTGCTATACCAGAGTTGGATTATGCAATGGACTTTCTCGGACCCTATATTTGATGGCATCCCATTTCAGTAAATTTGAAAAATGTACTCTGGCTTATAAAACATAACAGAGATAAGTGACTACATTTATAACTCTGACTTCCACATGAGGAAATTAATAGGGGTATCTTTCTTTTCCATCATAGAGAAGCAGTTAGCAATCATTCTTTTCAATAGGCTAATTGGAAATGTCAGAAGGCAAGGTTAAGATGAAGGATTGATTATAGAGTTGTGTGACTTTCGTCAGAAGTTATACTTTAAGAAGAGAAGGAAGAAAAGCTGAATCTCATATCATATATCCACATAGTGATAGGATGCATTACAATCCAATGCTAAACCCATTGTTCAGCACAAGACCACAAAGCTTAGGACTCACAGCACTACATGCAACCCCCTGGCCATGTGCAAGTGGCCCATTAGGGGATGGATAAAGGTCCTGGATTTTATGACTGTAGGAGAAAGTGTCCTGCATCTACAGGTGACAATACAGGAGAACCTTGTTATTCGCAGAACTGCTATTCAAGGTTCTCTGTATCTGTGGGGTGTCTAATAGAATCCTCTTTCCACAATCCGCAGATAGGATATGGTTAAAGTCCACGTATCTGCAGTTCTGAGAGGGCCGGAAGTGACTGTGGAGGTCACTCCCACCTTCCATTTTGTCCCAAGGAGCCATTTCTTCCATTGAGGCTCGTTTCTTCAAAAATATGGACCTCCCCCCATGATTTTTCATGTTTTTTTGAGGCATCTCTTCCTTTGTGGGGCATACCTGGGCACATGGAGAGACTTTGGAGCACGCCACAGTAAGTTCCGGGCTGTATGTGGGCTGTTTTGGGGTGTTTTGGGGGGAAAAAATCCCCACCACCTTGGCACCTAAGCACCTTTCCCCAAAGCCATAGTGCATCATTACTCGCAGTTCCATTACACATGGTAGTAGGTGAGGAACAGAACCCGCATGAGTAACACGGTTCTCCTGTACATGACTAGAGCCAGCCCACCCATGAGCCTGAGGTGGTAGATTGATAGAGGTGGTGGATTGGCAGAGGTTAGTGCAGCACAGCTGCCCTTCACCTGCTGGTGGCCTCCATCATGACCATGAAGACACTCCAGGCCACCACTCCTCACCTCCACACTTTCAATTTGAAATCCCACAGGGGGCTTCAGATGCATGAATGGAATCAGACATGTCACCACTTTTTCAGTGACTGCAGCCATAAGCAGATTTTCAAGTTGATATTCTATATACCCACTGGCGAGAGAACGTCTACTCTAAGGCCATATTGGTTACAAAGAATGTTATAGATAGAGGCTCTTCACATGCGCAGCAAAGACTGGGCTTAGGCATGCCCAATCTTTGCTGTGCATGCAGTCGCCAGGAGCCACGTGGCTCCTAGTTGTAGTGCAGTGGCAAACCCTGCAAGGAGCCCCAGATGTCAGCCAGGCTTAAAGGTGCAACTGCATTCTTACCCCTGACTAATTGATCATGTGTCAGTGCTGAGCAGCTCTGCATGGCACCTACACATTAGTAGCCCCCCAGCCCATGTCAGGAGACTCCCCATAATGTTCTGCACACTCACACAGTGCATTATGGAATTTCTGGGGAGTTCCTGGCCCCCAGACCTCCGTGCTGCTGGGAACAGCCAGCACTCATCTGGGCAGGCGATCCGCTGCCCAGCAATGGAAGGGAGATCCTCTGCAGGGGAGGTAAGCATTTCAAGACTTCCTCCCCTCACCCCTTTTCAGCCCTTTCTCCCGATCATGAGAAAGGGTTCATAGTGTCTGAAACATGCAACATGTGTTTCTACGAAAATCAGAATTTTGGGACCTTGCTTCTGATCCCGGTACTGACGTACTTTGCACATTTCAGATGCTAGGCAGGTTGACATTATTTTAAATACAGTAGGGTAGAACAAGCATCCTACCCTAGTTCAGGCAGGACCTATGCACTCCCGTTTTGTGATTGTGTGCTTTTAAAAAACAAGGAAGGAGTGGGGAAGTGATAGAGGCTATTCTCACAATCGGCTAAAGTCGGGCTAGGGGAGCCTAGCCCGATTTTAGTGGACCATGAGAACCACCAGGCTCACAAGTGAGCCCTGGTGCCTCAAAGTGGGTAATCCGCTTCTGCAGCCCTCCCCTTAGCCCAGGTTAGTGGAGCGAGCGCTCCGCTAATTGGGGTTTCCACAGAGGCGTAACTATAGGGGGGGCAGGGGGGGCACGTGCCCTGGGCGCCATCTTTTCTGGTCACGTGGGGGGCACCGCCATGACAAAAAAATTTCTTTTAATTTTTTTTTAATTTTTTTGTTAATACAAATGTTTCCTGCTCAGTGCAGCAGCGCTGCAGCAGTCAAGGGAGCGCGCCGGCGCCCCCTCCCCCACGAGCGGTCCCTTCCGCGCTGCCCGCGGGGGCCCCCCCCATTGCTTTGCTGACGCCTGGCGGCCAGTCAGTGGCCTGGCTTGGCGGCGGCAGCAGGCGCTTGTGAGGAAAAACCTAAGTATAATGTACTATGTTGGGGAGGCGGGGGGGCGCCATTTCAGTGCTTGCCCCGGGCGCCGTTTTCCCTAGTTATGCCTCTGGGTTTCCAGATTGTGTGTTGCTGTGGCACGGCTCCACACCATGGCAACTCACGAGGAGACCCCCGACTGGGAGGCTAAAAGGCAGCCTCCTGGCTCGGGGGTCTCTCCAGCATGCTCTGTGCACTCGCATTCTCCAGCATGCTATGCTCAATGCGCACATGCTGGAACTTCTGGGGGCCACACAACCCCCGATCCCCACAGCCCCCACCGGCTCCATGATGGAGCTGGCAGTTGTGTGGGTGGCTGCTCTGGTCACCCAAGGCTGCAGCCTGCTCATGTGTGGGGAGAGCGGGCTAATTGTTTGATTTTAATTGTTAATTGTTAACTTGTTTGAATTGTTTTTATCATGTTGTGAATCGCCCTGAGCCATTTTGGAAAGGCGGTATATAAATCTAATAAACAAACAAACAAACAAATAAATAAATAAATAATAACCCTCTTGAGGTGGGTCTCACTGATTGTGAGACACGCTTCATAGTCTGTAAGGCTCCTGGTGGGTAGAAGAAGCTCATGGGAATGCACACAGACCACACACAGTCAGACAGGGGTGTGCACAAACTGGTTAGGTGGTCTATTCGCAGACCGCCGAACTGGTTTGAAAGACCGGCATTTCAGCCGGTTCGAAAGGTGTTTGTGTGGGGGGTGGGGTTGCTTTAAGCTGTGGGGAGGGTGCCCTTACCTTCCCTGCCACATTTCCCCCGCTGGTGCTACTTCCAAAACCGCTGTTGTTAGGCAGCTGTATTCCCTCTTGCCGGCCCAATCAGCATCATACTGGAAGTGGTGGGTACTTACAGGTATGTGCGTGCATGACATGAACCCGCCGCTTCCAGTATGACACTGACCAGGGCATCAACAGGGTGTACAGCCACTCTGCAACAATGGTTTTGGAAGCAGCGCCAGAGGGGGAAACGTGCCAGGGAGGTAAGGGCACCCTCCCTGCTGCTTAAAGCAACCCCTCCCCATTACCCAGATGTGCACGGAAACGGTTGTTCCATGCAAACCCCTACAGCCCGGTTGTCAGCCAGTGTTTCTCAGACTTTCATTACATTTGGATAAAAGTTACCAATAGTATCCTCTCTTCAGACCTATTTGGCATCCCAACATTAGAAGGAAAAAACCGCTTTGTAAGGTGGATGCAATTCTAGCCACATACATTTGCCTGAGAGTCGTTTTGTTCCTATGTTCTCAGGCAGGCACTTTTTAATTAAGGGAAAGCTCTGTGGAGCTTAGGATGGATCCTCATCCATTTGCATACTAGCATTGTTTTCGTGTTGCTCTTAGTCACGGGGGCAGGGGAGGATTCAAGAAGTCCCCCATGTTTTTGTATCATCACCTTTGCTATAAAAGAAGAAGCAAGTAGCAACATCTGTGTAGCGATTAGCACATGGTGTTTTTCTTCTCTCTTTGTGGCTGACAATACTGTGTAATGGTACGTCAGCCTAGTAACGTTGTGTGCGCACAGGTTGTGCAAGTTATGCACACTGTACAAATGAAAAAAAATGCAAATGGCGTTGGCAATAAATCTTGCGTTTAATGGCATTGGCACAATTTGCATAACATGTGCAGCTGGCATACATGCAATATTACTAGGTTGATGATGTACCATCATGCAGTATGTCAGCCTGTATCTTTCCACTCTTAATATACCAACTTTACTTGAACAGAAGTCTACTCTGAATTTAAGACCGCCCCCTTGAAAAACAGAGGTTGAATACAGGTTATTCCTGTAGCTATCCAAAAGAAAGAAGAGTCTGAATTTAAGACAATCCCTCCCTTTTGGATTCAGGGAAATACAGTACTGCCTGCCTGCCCATTTCATAATGTGAGTCATTTTTCTTATTTATAGGTCATCCAGTGGAGACAGACAAACAGAGGAAAGACACCTTTTAAAGTTGTGATTCACTTATAGTTAGCACTGGCCAGCACCAGCACAGCATCCTTCCAGTGGTTGTTACAAGTGTTTTCTTATGTTTCTTTTCAGATTGTGAGCCCTTTGGAATCAGGGAACTATTTTCTTTAATATTTATTATTTTTTATGTGTAAAGTCCTTGAGAACAGTTGTTGAAAAGTGATATATACATATTTGTTGTAGTCATAACTGTGGGGCCCATTCACAGGCATAGCCCGGGCAGGAGAGTCATCTCATGATTCCTGAAAATATGGGCCATGTTCGGATGTGCTGACATTTATTCTGCCAACTGTTGGAAAAAAACCAAGTTGGTCCCTGCACAAGGCCTGGTGCACAAGGCCAAGTGCACCCTTCTGGGTTAGCAGATCTTATGTGGAGTCAAGGAGTAGAGTTCAGCTTTGGGGGCAGAGCCCATCACAATATTGTTGATTTACCAAAAATGTATAGCTTTTCCTTCTGTTATTTACATGGGGCTACTATTGAAACAAACAGGAGCTGCTCACAAGTAGGGATGTGCAAATCAATTTGGGTACAAACTGATTTGTACACGAATCTAGCAGATTTGGGTGATGTGTACATAGAACAAATCACCCCTGTGCTCAATTGCCCAGATTTGGGTACAAAATAAATCACCCAGATTCGGACCCCCCAAAATTTAGGGATTCAGACCTCAATTTTGTGGTCAAAGTGGGTTGGGCAGTAGTGCCCAATGGGTGGAAGCTACCACCCAGACTTCAAAGAAATTGGCCAAAGGAGTTATTTTTAACAATTTTTTGAAGTTGGTGCATCTTTAAGCTTTTTCCTATAGGAAATAATGGGGAATTTCAGCAGCCTTAGTTATAACTCCATGTGGGGAGCACCAGGGTGGCCCAGAGTTGGTTGTGGTGGGTGGTAGTGCCCAATGGGTTCAAGGAAGCTACCACCCGGATTTCAATGAAATTGTGCAAAGGCGTGATTTTATACAATTTTTTGATGTTGGCATGTCTTTGTGGCAGATTCAGGGCAGAAAAGGGGTTTTGTGGGCAGAAGAGTGGGTCGTGTGGTAGTGTCCCAATGGGTGACTGATACCACACAAATTTCAAAGAAATTGGGCAAACAGGTGATCTTTAAAAAACATTTGAAGTTGGTGCATCTTTAAGCTTTACCCCCATAGGGAATAAAGGGGATATCAGCAGCCCCGTAACTCCACTTGGGGGGCACTGGGGTGGTCCAGAGTGGGTTGTGGTATAGTGCAAATAGGGTGCCATCCCCCACCACCACCCATTGGGGGGGCATTGGGTTTCATTGTTTTCAATGTCTGAGGTGTTCTGAGAGTAGATTCTCTGGTAGGAAATGAGAGTGGATTCTTTCTAAGTTCATGCATTATTTTGCACCAAAGAAGATTATGAATGAAAAGATGAGCAGTATATCACTGCTCATCTTTGTTCCTTTTCAAATGAACATCTTCATCTGCAATTAGACACGTCTGGCAGACGATCACAGAAATGGGGTTAGGAGAGCACTCGATCTCCTTAACTTGTTTTGGAGGGTGGCTGTCTAGTTGAGTTTCCCTCTGAGGCACCACTGGGATCGTGCCCGATCCCAGCAGTGCACATGTAGAGGCAATACCGGGCTGGGCTTGCTTAGCCCAGTTTTGCCTGTGCATGTGAATAGCTTCAGACAGTCAAGGTAGTGCTAGGAATAAGGGTCAACATGCATGTTCCTCAGGAGAGGAAAGAGTGTAAAGAGCACCAACCCTGCAGAAGAGAGCACAGAAACCAAAATTCTAGCTTCAGAAGGGACTCCTCCACAGACCACTCAGAGACCCAGGAAGACATTCATTCATTCATTCATTCATTCATTCATTCATTCATTCATTCATTTCATGCATGCATGCATGCATTCATTCATTCATTCATTCATTCATTCATTCATTTAAACATATCTTTATACTGCCCAAAATGTACATCTCTGGGTGGTTTACAACAAGATAACACATTAAAACATTAGTTAAAAACAAAAACAAGAGATTTAAAAAACAATAATTTAAATTTTTAAAAACAATATTCTAAAACAACATTTAAAACAATCAAAACAGTATCAGTTAAAAGCCTGGGAGAACAGATGCATCTTTAAAGACTTTTTAAAAATTGTCAGAGATGGGGAGGCTCTTATTTCACTAGGGAGTGCATTCCAAAGCCTCGGGGCAGCAACAGAGAAAGCCCGTCCCTGAGTAGCCACCAAACGAACCAGTGGCAAATGCAGATGGACATCTCCTGATGATCTCAATGGATGGTGGGGTTCATAACAAAGAAGACATTATCTTAAATACCCATGGTCCAAGCTGCTGAGGGCTTTATAGGTTATAACTAACACCTTGTATTTTGCCTGGATACATATCGGCAGCCAGTGTAACTCCTTCAATACAGGAGTAACATGGTTTCTCTGAGATGACCCAGAGACCAGCCTGGCTGACACATTCTGAACCAACTGTAGTTTCCGGACTATGTACAAGGGCAGCCCCACATAGAGCACATTACAGTAATCCGGTCTGGAAGTTACCAGCAGATGTACCACTGTTTTGAGGTCATCTATCTCAAGAAATGGACGCAGGTGGCATATCAGCTGAAGCTGATAGAAGGCACTTCTGGCCACTGCCTCAACCTAGGACACCAGGGAGAGACTTGGACCCAGAAGCACCCCCAGACAGCATACCTGTTCCTTCTGGGGAAGTGTGACCCCATGCAGAACAGGCAGATCAAAATCATCTCCTGAGTTTCGACCCCACACAATCAGTACCTCCGTCTTATCTGGATTCAGTCTCAGTTTGTTATCCCTCATCCAGCCCATTATTGACTCCAGGCAGGCATTTAGGGAGGTTATTCCCTCTCCCGATGATGCTGACATGGAGAAATAGATTTGGGTGTCATCAGCATACTGATAGCACCCTGCACCAAATCGCCTGATAATCTCTCCCAGTGGTTTCATGTAGATGTTAAACAGCATCAGAGACAATACGGAGCCCTGAGGGACACCATACAAAAGTTCAGATTTTGAAGAACAACAGTCTTCAAGGGACACCATCTGGAACCTGCCCGAGAGGTAGAAGCGGAACCACTGCAGAGCAGTGCCTTTCATTCCCAACCCCCTCAGACGCTCCAGAAGGATATTATGGTCGATAGTATCGAAAGCCACTGAGAGGTCCGAAAGGACCAACAGAGTCACACTTCCTCTGTCAATTAGGGATGTGCGAACCAGTTCGAATCTGAACCAGGGTGGTTCGGAGGTTCGGATTCAAACCGAACCAGCCATCAGGTTCAAGCTGCAGGTTCAAATTCGAACCGAACCAGGGGGTGGTTTGATTCAAACTGGTTAGAACTGGTTCGGACCAGTTCGGACACCCCTAAATTGGTAGGATGGTAGCTGGCACCTAGGGGTACCTGTCACCCAAACCCCAAAGCAATCGGACACTCATACAATTTTTTATGAATTTTTGAAAATAATTATTATTTGTTTCTCATAGGATATAATGGGACTCAAACCAGCCCATTATTCCTTATTGTGGAGCACCCATGGGTGCCAACAACCATGCAAACCCTGAAGCAATAAAACACCCCTATGATTTTTTATGAATATTTGAAATATTTTTAATTCTTACCGATGGGGTACAGGGTTCTGTTGTTTCTGAGGTATTCTGAGTGTAGATTCTATGATAGCAAATGAGATTTTCAATGAGACACCATGAATCCACTCTAATTTGCTATCACAGAATCCACACTCAGAATACCTCAGAAACAACAGAACCCGGTTTCAAACAGTGACCCACCAGATGCCGCTGGAAGCCTACAGCAGGAGTTGAGGGCATGCCCTCTCTCCTGCTGTTACTCCCCTGAAATTGGTTCTCAGAGGCATCCTGCCTTTGAGGCTGGAGGTAGCCTATAGCCCTCTGACTAGTAGCCATTGATAGACCTCTTCTCCATGAAGCTATCCAAGCCCCTCTTAAAGCCATCCAGGTTGTTGGCTGTCACCACATCTTGTGGCAGAGAATTCCACAAGTTGATTATGTGTTGTGTGAAAAAGGACCTCCGTTGGCTGGTCCTAAATTTCTTGGCAATCAATTTCATGGGATGACCCCTGGTTCTAGTGTTCTGTGAGAGGGAGAAGAATTTCTCTCTATCCACTTTCTCCACAACACGAAGTTGGTTTTTTTTTCTAAACTAAATAGCCCCAGGTGTTGTAGCCTTGCTTCATAAGATAGGTGCTCTAGGCCCCTGATCATCTTGGTTGCCATCTTCTGCACCTTTTCCAGTTCTACGATGTTCTTTTTTAGATGTGGTGACCAGAATTGTCTCATGTTAATGAGACAATTAATGAGAAATGCTGCTCATGTTAATCTCTGTATATTTACAGGCATGCCTACTAAGGCCAAGATGCAACTCTGCCTTCAAAGATCTAAGTTCTAGAGATCCAGGGGGATTGGGTGGAATTTGAAGACCTATTCCAGCTCATACTAGCATTTTTTTTGTTAAAGGTGTCAAGGAAATCTGCCTCAAATGGTAAAATAGAGACTTTGGCTAGCAACCTGACTAACAATGCATCCATGCTTCAAGCAGCTGCTAGCAATCCTGCTCCGCTGAATTTGGAGCACAATTGTGCAAGAACACAAATATTCTGGGATGCTCTTTTGTGCTCTGGAAGCACCTTGCTAAGCCAGAAACATGTCTCTCATTGTGGAATGTGTTTCTGCTTCAGCAGAGTGGTTCTGGAGCATGGGATAACAGTCATAATTTAGTGCAATATGAGCAATGAATCCACTCTGACTCCATTCCTGCAGCTGCATGAAGCATGGGCATTTTGTTAGCCAAAGATCTCTGTCGTAAGTTCAACAGGGTCTGGCACATCTAGGTAGGGCAGACAGCTTCCTGGGACCTTAAAAAGCTGGTGCTAGGGATGTGCACAGTTTGATTTTTTCAATTCGATTTGAACCAAAATTGAATCTCCCTGATTTGTTTTGGGTCCGAATCTGGCCAGCTAGCACAGGGGTGATTTGTTTTGTCCACAAATCTCCCAAAATCCCAAATGATTTTGTACCCAAATCGATTCACACAGACAGCAGGCGTTGGCAGTGATTCTCTCAGCAGCAGGAAGAGGGTGGAAAAAATTGTCTTCTCTTTTCCTCAATCAAGAAAGCAGGACAAATAGTAGGGATGTGCGAATCGATTCAGATACAAATCGATTTGTACCCGAATCTAGCTGATTCGGGTGATTCGGAGACAAAACGAATTACCCCTGTGGTCCATTGGCTAGATTCGGGTACAAATCGAATCGCAGCTGATTCGATTCAAATCGATTTGGGTTGCGGATCTGTCCTATTAATTTCCCCAGATTCCCAGCTTTCATTTAAAAAAGAAAGCTAAGCTCTAGCCCTTATAGAAGTGGAGTTATGGAGCAAAATGTGTGGTCACTATTTTTTAAGTGTTCGGATTCTTTGGTGTATAATAACTTTCACTCAATGAATCCTTATGAGGATTCATTACACACCTTCATTTTTTCTATTCATTTTGACTGTCTTTCAGACAGTGCCAATTGTCAACTGTCATGTGCCAACTACAACCCACTCCCACCCACAGGGCAGTGAGGTACTATTCAGTTTAAGTTAAGGTGCCTAATGGGTGGAGGCTACCACCCAAATTGCAGAGGAAATGGACAAAGGGCTGATTTTTGGTGAATTGTTGAAGGTTTAGTGTCTTTGAGGCAGATTTGGGGCATAAAGTGGGATCTGGGGTGGAAGAGTGTGGTGAGGTGGTAGTGCATAATGGGTGGAAGCTACCACCCAAACTGCAGAGGGATTGGGTAAGAGTAGGGTGTAGTTGGCACATGGCAGTTGACAGTTGGCGCACTGTCGAAAAGACAGTCAAAATGAACAGAAGAAATGAAGGTGTGTAATGAATCCTCATAAGGATTCATTGAGTGAAAGTTATTATACACCAAAGAATCCGAACACTTGAAAAATAGTGACCACACATTTTGATCCATAACTCCACTTCTATAAGGGCTAGAGCTTAGCTTTTTTTTTTAAAAAAATGAAAGCTGGGAATCTGGGGAAATTAATAGGACAGATCCAAAACCCGAATCGATTCGATTTGGATCAGCCGCGATCCGGATCCGAATCGAATTTGGGGTGATTCGGATTATTCAGATCCAAATCAAATCAGGGCTGTTTCGATTTGGTTACAAATTGAAACACAGAAAATCCAAATTGCACACCCCTAAAATATCAGAGTATCCACTCCAGGCAGCAGGCAGGCAAAGCAAGGCAAAGCTCTTCTAGCTCTCGCTCTCTCTCTTCTCCCAGGAGGCAGAAAGGCAGGATAGTGGCTGCCTGCCTCCTTAAGTACATTTGAAAATCCCTCCTTTGAACTCCCCCCACCCTTGGCTCTTCCTTGACCCTTCCCCTAGCCAATGTGGGGTCACTCACCCCTGGAAACACAAGACATGAATGGAAACAAGCCAATCTGGAACCAGCGGGGAATCTTGTTACACACTGTAAATCACCAATCTGAAGTTTGGGAGGGTGGGATTTTCAAAAAAAATTCCTGACACAAAATGGAGGTCTGAATCTACGCTTTTTTCAGGTCTGAAATCTGGACTATTAGTTTTATCCACAAATTGCCCAAGAGAGGTAGATTTTGGTACAAGTTGTACCTGAATCGATTCTCACATCCCTAGCTGGTGCCAGTCCAAACAAATAATACTAGGCAAGGTGGACTAATGGTCTGAGATGGTCTATCAGGATTGTCTGTGGCTTAAATAGTCCCTCTTGTTCCCAAGAGGATGTTTGCAATTCTGTTGGAGATTCACATTTCCCTTTGTTGCTGACTAGCCCAGTATAAATACTGTTTCTAATGCTACCAATTATGCACCAGCAGTGGTCCTGGCCAGAGTGTATTTGAAAGAGAAAATTGCATTAGGTTCTGCATCTCTGAAGCAAGCTGGTACATCACACACAAATACATACATACATATATATATATATATATATATATATATATATATATATATATATATATGTATATATTTTAAAAAATCAAATAATACAATCAAATTGCATTTTTGTTGGCCCTGCTAGATCAAAAGAAGAATGCATTTGGTCTGTAATGCAATTTGCCCAATGAGTCTAGAATGAGTTTTAAATGGAAATAAATAGGACTACACTGAGGAGCTTAATCTGCCTCACACATTTTTCCCCTCACCACTGCTATGGAGCAAAGTAAATGAGTTTTCCTTTCTAACATCCATGCTTCCATTGTGATGATTGGCTGAAGGAAGAAGGAAGTGCCTTAGCACCCTGTGCAACATTCTTGAAGGAAATCCTTTTAGCATACCAGACCTAGCTGGAACTGTCTGCAAGTAGGAAGAGATGGACAGAAGGAAGCCTTGTGTAATCTATTGGCTGGTGGGCTGTACCTCGTGTCAGAGTTCAGGAGGGGAATTCACATATTTCAACCTTCTCAAGCCTACAAGGTCCCCAACATATAAAATTAGTATTTCATGGAGAGGGTTCTAGCTTCCCATTTCCCCAGACATGTACTAGGTTTGTGAATGTTGGAATATTGTTTGAAGAGAAGCATTCAGCTGTTCAATCCTGTTTGTGAGAAATGGGGCCTCTGTCACCCTGCATGTATATCCTTTAAGTTACTAAGGAGTCGTTCAGAGTTACTCAGGTTCTGTTAGTTTCCTTTTTGTAGTTTGAGGTGGGGAGCATTTTCTTCAGTTAGTTTCATGTACTGGAATTGCTGCACTCTAAACAACCTCAGGTGTCTTGTGACCTCAGGGGGAAATTGTAATACTTGAGTGAGTTGTGGAACTTCTCAACTTACTATGAACTTGGGGCTTTGCAGAATGCTCCTGTGCAAGTGGCAAAGAAAACCTAATGGAGTGTAGCCCTCTGTTGCATGGGTTGTGTGTTATATTTTGGGGCATTGGGGAGTTGCCTTAAGGACAGCGAGGAGATATTGAGGAGCGATTCTTTGAGGTTAACAAAAGAAGATCTTGAGGAGAAACTAGATTATGCAGAAGAAGAATTTGTCGGGTGATTGAGACAAGAACCCTGTTCAGAGTGAGGGGTGGCGGAGAGGACACTGTATACAATTACAGTGTCTGAAGCTGCTTGGTGATGATGTGAGGTACGTTCTGTGAAAAAAATTAATAAACCACTTTTCAGAGACTCCAGTTGAAATTCTCAGTGTTTGATTGTAAATGCATAGAAAAGAAGCCCAAATGAATCCTGGATGCCAGAATGCTGGCATCCTGGATGCTGGCTACAGCATCTGGAGCTCTTTAGTTGAAAAGAGGTGACTATGGGGAGATATGATCGAGGTGTATACAATTATGCATGGAGTGGAGAGAGTGGGCAGAGATAATTTTTTCTCCCTCTCTCACAACACTAGAATCAGGGGTCATCCCATGAAACTTAAGGCTGGGAAATTCAGGACTGATAAAAGGAAGTATTTCTTCCACACAGCACATAATTAATCTATGGAATTCTCTGCCACGAGATGTGGTGATGGTCACCAACTTGGATGGCTTTCAGAGGGGCTTAGACAAACTCAGGGGGGAGAGGTCTATCAATGGCTACTAGTCTGGTGGCCGTGAGCCATTTCCAGCCTCAGAGGCATGATGTCTCTCAATACCAGTTGCAGGGGAGCAACAGCAGGAGAGAGGGCATGCCTTCACCTCTTGCCTGGGGGCTCCCAAGAGGCATCTGGTGGGCCACTGCATGAAACAGGATGCTGGACTGTATAGGCCTTAGGCCTGATCCAGCATTGCTGTTATTGTGTTCTAATGTTCTAATGTCAAAAGATGATCTCTGCAACTAATATTTGGCTAACAGGCATGCTGTCTATTTATTTATCCCCCCCCCCTTGAAGGTGATTCTATCCTTTGCTCAGCCTGTGTCCAGGAGAACAGTGTTTACAGCAGAGTGTTTCAGATCCTCTACAGGAATGAAGAGATTGTTATTAATGAATCTATGAACTTCAGAGTCCACCTTCTGCTGGATGGTGAGAGGGTGAGGCATTTTCTTTTATCTCCTTTGGACTTCATTCATCCTTGGAATGTGGGATCACAGGGAACAATTTGGCTGCCTTTTTACTTTTACTTTTACGGAGCCTATATTGAGCCAGCCTACATAGGCTGAGTGATCGGGTTCATTCAGACTTGTGAGTCACAAGTTACGCAGGGCCATTTGTTTTTGATTCTGTGTGATTCTGAGAGCTGTATGCTCAGGATTCTATCAAAAGAGGAGAGCTGGTCTAGTGGTAGCAAGCATGACTTGTCCCCTTTGCTAAGCAGGGTCCACCCTGGTTGCATTTGAATGGGAGACTAGAAGTGTGAGCACTGTCAGATATTCCCCTCAAGGGACGGAGCTGCTCTGGAAAGAGCAGAAGGTTTCAAGTTCCCTCCCTGGCCTCTCCAAGATAGGACTGAGAGAGATTCCTGCCTGCAACCTTGGAGAAACTGCCATGAGTCTGGTTAGACAATACTGAGCTAGATGGACCTATGGTCTGACTCAGTATATGGCAGATTCCTATGAACCCTTAGTCCCAATCCCTTGGACATAGCAGGCTGGTCAATGGTTCATTCATGCATCAACGTGGCTGTTTTCCTCAGGCAGCTCAATCTCAATACTCCATCCTCACATTGTGTCAGTCAGCTGGCTCTCTAGTAGTTATATTCCTTTAGTGCCACTTTAGCCTAAATGTTGATAGATACTTGGCAATGGTAGATGAGAATCTTATCTGTTTGCGGAAAATGTGTTGTGATTTATCAGTGTCCTTTGAGAGATCCTCTCACATCCTTCAGGTTGTGTTTCATCGCACTGTTCTCAGCATCTCTCTCACCTAGGCATATGGGCTGACTTACAATGGCAACTTCTTTTTTATCTTTACAGGTGGAAGAGGCGTTAAGTGAAGTCGATTTTCAACTGAAGCTGGACCTGCACTTTACAGACAGTGAACAACAGTGAGTGCCATTCAAACTCATCTAATTTAAGGCATCATTCTTGCGCTGCTGGCCTCAACCCCTCTCTCTTAAAGTTTCAAAAGTTAAATCTGACTGATCGTCCTCCTTGCATACAATCAAACTCTTTACTTGCCCTCTGTTCTGTGACTCAAGGAAAGAATTATTGACCCCTCTATTTGATCAGTTTCCAGGCAGGCCTGACTCATTTTATCTCAGTTTATGTCTTGCTGATGTTAATGTGGTTATTACTAAACTGGTTGCTAAATTTTTATATGGGGCTATGAAACTGACCTCTTTTCATGGGGTTTTATGAGGCTGATTGTGTATCTTTTAGTTATTTTATGCTGTATATTTATCAATGGTAACAGTCTAAAGTTTTAATTTTGTTTGGCTTATGGCCATAAATAAAATGATTGAACTCTTTACTTGCGGCGAAGTCCACTTTTCACAATAAATTTTGTGGTCATTGCATCTCTGACATTGAATCCCTTAAGGAAAAATGCCATCTCCACTCTGCACTGGAGGCCTCAGTTTATTTCTGGAATCAATCTGGAACTTGCCAGAAAGCTGTAGGTCCTTGGCCCTTTCCAGAATTTTTCTGTTCCCACCAGAAGCTGCAATTCCAGCACTGAGTAGAGCAGAGCTGAGCTGAGCTGAAGGCAGATATCAACCCCTTCCTGCTGAGGACAGCCAATGGAAAGCTAGAATGAGTCAGATACCCTCTCACTTGCTCAACCTTGTTCCCATCAATTTACCTGGCTGCCGGCTTCAGCAGTGGTGGCAGAAGAGGGAGGTCTTCATCCGTTCTCTCCCCTAAGTACCAGGCTGATATATACCTGGGTAATGCAGGTCCCCCCTGCCGCCCAAAGGCTACTGAAGATAGCCCTAGGGAATACTACAAGGGTATTCACATGTCTGAGAGGCGGGGAGGGAGGGTGGCAGAGGGAAGGCTGCACTTAACTTAGCTTCTCCCCAGACGAGTGAGCACCACTAGTGGGAAACGTGGCCTGTGCTCCTACATGACCTGCACTGTTGCATGCAGTGAGTATCTCCGGAGGCCAGGACAATGCACCACATGAGAAGCACAGTACATTGGGGGATAACCCCGTGAGACAGGTGCTCTAGATGCCTGCATGCAAGCAGCCCGAGTACACCCACAATCCTGGCACCATGGTGCACTCATGCCCTTAATCTCCGCTAAAGGCCAGGCTTAAAAGTAGGGTTAGGCAGGTGCTGGGCAGCACTGGGATCCATGTGGGTCCCGGTGCTGCACATGAGCAGCTGAACTCAGGCTGCGCTGGCTTAACTTGGGTTAAGCTGCTTGCGAGAACAGCCTTTGTGTCTCTCCTAGCTCTGCTTATACCTGCCATGCCATGCAGCAGTGCAGCAGCTGGGCAGAGGATGGCAAGAGACCTCCTGTTTCTCTCTCTCCTGCTCGCTGTCACTGGAACAGCAGCGGCAGCTGAACAGAGAGAAGGGAGGAGGCTGAAAGACCATGCAAGGGTAAGGAGGGAAGGGAAGAGATTACAGACTGGGTGAGTGGGAGAGGGAAAAGTTTGGATTCTTTTCCCCGGCCATATTAAAATCTGAGCCATAAAGTTCACCTCATATTTGGGACAAATGCAAGGGTTTGAAGATGGAGGGCAGCTGTGGCTCAGCAGTAGGGTGCATGTTGAAGATCCCAGATTGAGTCCCTGACATCTCCAGGTAGGTTTGGGAAAGTCCCTTCCCTGAAACCCTAGCACAGGGGTGTCCAACTCCAGATCTGGTGGTGGGCCAGGTTAGACTCTGATGCACCTCTGGGGGGCTGCACATAGCCTCTGGTCGCCTTCTGTCACCTTGCGCCCACCTCCCAGCACCCTCTCCCCACACACACTCTTTCTCTTACTCCCCTTCTCCCCCCACCCCTTTGCCCTGCCGCTTAAATGAGCTGAATGCACTCCTTTTGCCCGGTAAAACAGGGGGAATTTAAATGATTTGGGGTAGTTTGGGGATGAAATTATGGGTATCTTATGCCCCAATGAAGAAAGAGAGGGGGACAGAGAGTGTGTGTGAGAGAAAGAGAGACAGAGAGAGGAAGGGGCTGGGGGAGGCTTGACAAGAGGGAAAGAGAGAGAATGAAAGCGGGAAAGGCAATGGGGCAGAATTGATGAGAGAGAGAGAGAGAGAGAGAGAGAGAGAGAGAGAGATGGCAAGAAAGAAAGGGAGGGAGGGGGGGAAAGGGGATGGAAGAGGGGAAAAGAAAAACTGGCAACAGCTGGGAGGAAACGGAAGCTGGCTGGTGCTTTGGCAGAGTGTGGGGTGAGAGGAAAGGAAAGGGGCTCCAGGGGAAGAAGGAAGCCAGCTAGCACTTTGGATGCTGCTGCTTCAAGGGAGGGGAACAGAAGGAGTGATGCAGTGTGTGTGTGGTGAGGGCGGGAAGGAAGCCACCGCGGTGCTTTGCCGCTGGTAGGGGGAGTAGAAAGGATGGAGTGGTGCAGCACAGCATGGGAAAGGAAGGAAGGGCAGAGGGCTGGAGGAAGGGGGTGCTTGGGCCAGATCTGGCCCACAAGCTAGGAGTTTGACAGCTTTGCCCTAGGAGATCACTGGCAGTCAGTGCAGACAATATTGAACTGGGTGAACCAGTATCTCATTCTTTAGAATGCAGCTTCATGCAGACATTCTATACAAACATTAGAAGGTTCATACTTCTGAACCAGAGAATATGTGATTTGGTGATTCACTACTGGGGGTGGGTATGTGTTAATTTCTCTTCCTTGGCACCTGAGTACCTAATGCCAGCTTGAAGTGAATGGGTCTGTCTGACCACCTACTTTTCCTGTTTGGACATGCATCCCTTTTAACAACCTGGATCTGCAAAACACAGTTACTCTTTTTGTTCTTTCCTTCCCAAATACTCTAATATAGTCTGACTTGTATTGGCAGTTTCTCAAAAAAAAAAAAAAAAAAGGAGAGGGAAAAAAGCAAGGTTGAGGCCAATAGCTGCATTTTAAAAACCGGATCTGTGCATGGGGGAACATTTGGGCTTCTTACAGTGGTGTCATAATATTGATGCTGATGCGACAAGTAAAATTAAGAGCTTAGCACCAGCCTTGTAAATGTTCCTTGTTGCCGAGAATTTCTGCCAGCTGATAAAAAATTCCGTGCACGCCCTTGTCTCTCGGGCTCTCGTGATGCAGCAGACTGAGCCCACGGAAGGATTTTTTCAACTATGCAAATCTCTCCTTTCAGGTTGAGAGACGTCGTGGCCATCCCATTGATCAGCAGCCGCACGTTGGGGCTCCACTTCCACCCAAGGCGAGGCCTCCACCACCATGTCCCCGTCATGTTTGACTACTTCCACTTGTCCGTGATCTCTGTTACTCTGCATGCCTCCCTGGTGGCCTTGCACCAGCCACTAATCAGGTACAGGACAATGGAAAAGTCAACTCCAGCCACACTTTCACAAGGAAGTTAAAAATCAGTTTGTTTCATTCTCCACATCTGTGAAACAGTATTCTCTATGTGTATTCAAACATTCTATGATGGAAAATATACAGGGGGAAACTGAACAATATATATATTGTTCAGTTTCCCCCTGTATATATACACAGAATTAACAGCTAAATTATGCAACAGAAGTCAATGGTGGACATCCAGAGTAACAGAATGTGGACATGCCAGGAAGATGCAGAGAGATCAGTGGAGAGTTTCCCCACTACCACTATGAGCTCAGTGACAGGGGATACATTTTGACAATTTGCTCTGCCTTTCGAGGTGTCCGGTATCACCCAAAAATATGTCCAAGAAAGCTGCATGATCCTTAGGGACATGTTATTAGATGGCACAAGGCACTTGTGGAGGCAGAGCAGATCGTTGAAATTTTCTCCCCCCACTGTGCACACAACACAACACGGCTAGGGAAGCTTTCTACAGTGCATACATGTCTTTCTGGTACGTTCTCACTCCATTGCTCAGGGTGTCAGCCAATAAAAATCTCAACAACAATGTCCTGGCTTTTAATACAAAACTTCGCTACCCTTTCCTTCATCTTGTCTTTTTCTCTTTCCTTTGTCATTGATCCCTCCTTTTCCATTCTGTGTATATTCTCTCTTGAATTTGCCTACATCACAACTTTGACAGTATTTGTAAATGTCCATCATTCCATTAATGTAAAGCCATTGCTTCCTGCAGTGGGTAGGGTAGTATTTACCCTACCCAGTACTCAGTGGGTAGGGTAAATAGTTGTTCCCCTTCTTATTTTGGAGAGCCTTTTAAATACTTGAAAATGTCAAGGAAGCCAGTTTGTCATTACTAAACATCTAACTGAAGAATTCCTGACAATCTTCAAATGTTTCCCAGAACACCTGGGGAATTTGAAATGCACTATGCTGTTGATATTGCTAATTTTAAACATGTCTCTTCATTTAGCTTTACTCGCCCAGGGAAGGGCTCGTGGCTTGGGAAAGGCAGCTTGGAAACGGAGCCGGATCTGACAGGAATGTCCCTAGAAAATCTGGTGTTTGGAGCTGGCTATTGCAAGCCTGCTGCTTCAGAGGTATGGGACAGCTGCTGGTTTTTAGATTATGGGCGCTTCCAAATGACAATTTATTCCAGCTTCAGCTCAGATGTTGACAAGAGATTGTACAGGGCATCTACATGATGTTTAAACACATCACATAATTTCTTTGTGCCATCTACTGGCCATCTGTTGACAAGCCATGATTAAAAATGTGTCTTTTCAATACTACTTTTATTCCAACTTGGAAAAGACATGGCTTGTCAGCAAGTGATGCTAAGAAAATATTCATTGAGGCTATTCTCATGTACAGCTAAAATCGGGCTAGGGAAGCCCAGTCTGATTTCAGCCATGCATGAGAAGCACATGGATCCTGGTGGCACATGGATCCTGGTGCACAGATCCTAGGAGCCTGGTGGCAGTTGGGCGGCAAACCCTCCCGGGTAGCCTGCCTCTTAACCTAGGTTTTGGGCACAAGGGCACCTGAAAAGCAGGTTAAGTTATTGTGTTACAGTGCGGGGCAGCTTTGCGCTGCACCGACTCATGGGCAGCCCCTCAACGGTGAGGCTGCAACAGGCCTCCTGGTGTCAGGTGGCTCCCCAGAACTCGTGCAGTGCTCTTAGGGAATTCTGGGGGCCAGGAGACCCCCAAATCCCACCACTCACACTGCGTTCATGACAGAGCTGGCCAATCCAGCTGCCCAGGGACAACTGAGCAATCGTCTGTGGGGTAGGGATGTGTATGGAACCTGTGCTCTGTGCTCTGCACAAGCGCGTCACTAACTTCCGGTCATATCCGGAAAAGGAGGGCAACAGGGTGGCAGGGAGCTATGCTGCCGCCCCAATGGGCTGCTTGAAAAACCGACACTGGTGGGGGGAAAGCGGCAGGAGGGGTAAGCGCACCCTCCCCCAGCTCTTAAAGGGAGACCCCTGCTGCCTTCTAGCCACCCCACCGTGGTTCCGTGCACATCCCTACTGCGGGGAGAGCGGGTCAAATTTATTAATTATTATTTATTATTATTATTATTATTATTATTTGAACATTTCCTCCACCAAATTCAGTCCCAGCAGGCTCCACTGCATGGGCCCACTGCTCACTGCTACCACCATGCCGCGGCCCACACCTCCCCCACTCATGCAGGCATGACTCACTCTCCCATTGGCTGGCGGAGAGTGTGCATGGCGCCCCTGCACCGGAATCAGCACATGCCTGCACGCACGAGACAACTATGTGGGTTGGACAGAGCCGGAGCCATAAAGAGTCCAGGCTCCTCCAGGCATGTTTCGGGGCACGGGGTGCAGAAAGAATGCATTTTGGGCTGTTCCATGGTCGTGGGGCATGGAGGACAGGAGGGGAGAGCCGAGCTTTGTAGGGTTGAGGCTCTTGCAATGAGCATGTTTTTTGGGAGGGGGGGCCTGGATTTAGGAATGTTCTACAATGGGGCAGACCCCAAGAGGAGGAGCAAAGGTGTGGGGATGAGAGAAAGAAGAGCGTGTCGGGAGCGTGGCGGGGGGGGGGGAGACTAAGCAGCCTAAGTTGTACATTGATTTAAACAGTCCTCCTGCCCTGCCTTTAAGCCAGTAACATTTTCCCGGAAGCATCTGCCTGGCCGCTTCCAGCTTTTGCTCTGGAGTAGTCCTTTATTTTATGTGGGAAAGGGGGAATAATTCTACCAAGGGAGACTTTGTGTTGGATGCCTGAAAATGCGGTGGGAAGAATTTGCAATGTGCAACTGTGTTTTATGAATGCGTACTTGGAAGTAAGTTCTGTCAAGTTTAGTAGGGCTTACTCTCAAGTAAGAATGAGGAGGGGGCGGGAATGCCGGGCTTCCCTTTCTTCTCCCTGTGCTGCTCTGCTCAGTCTGGTCTGCTGAGCTCTGTGCTCTCAAGATGGGGCGGTGGGGAGGGTGCTGTTACCTGGGAGACCCCAGTTACCACAAACCAGACAGACAAGGATGATTGAAGGAAGCAATAGTCACCATTTATTGAACCAAAACCAGCGCTGGTGGCTCTTTCCTGTGCCTCGTGGCCTACCAGGAAAGACGCCCCGAATCCCCCGGTTTTTGGGGTTTTAAACCTTGGCATTGTTACACATCTGGGCGTTAACATTTGGCCCAAGAACCAATTAGTTCATTTCATTAACACATGTGTTTGCCTCAGGGCTGGACTTTGCTCTGAATTCCGGTTTTACAGAAAAGAGATAAGCAAATTAAGAGAAGATTCTTTCACATTCTAAGAAGCAGGGCAGTTTGGAATAAGCTGATCATTCGATGCCTATGCTAATGAAGTTTGCAACACCCGTACCCTCTTCCCCCACCCTGTCTGTCCTTGGCAGATAAGTAACTCAGCAAGGAATTTTCCATTCCACACTTGCAAACTCTATTAACCATTTCTTGACCAGTGCAAACCTGAGTTCTGTCTCACTCTTTTCGCAAAGACACTTTCCCATTCCATGAGAACAAAGTAATTACAAAGCAGCTTTCAGAAAAGGCATTTCCCCCTCATTCCACAGTGCCAGCCAAGGCTCCCTTCCCTTTCAGGTTTCCCTTCTGTTCCTTCTCCCTGCTCTGCTTCCACCAGGGGTGGGGGCGTGGCGGAGCAGCAGCTGTTTTTAGCAAGGCACTTCTCCCCCGCTCCCTAGTCCCATCTCTTCTTCCTTTGCTCCTTTCCTGTAGTGATTTCACTCCTTTCCTGGAGGGATCGCATCTCTCTGCGTTGGAGGTTCTTCAGACACGTGTGTTTTGTAACAGGGCTGGTGGCGGTATGTGTAAATGGGCTGCTTGCAAAGACAGGTCTCTTCCTATCCTTCCCCCCGCCCTTCCCTTTTCCCAGGTTTGGTTGAGATTTGTCACTTTGAAATGAAATGAAAGGGTGTGCATCCTTTGTGCAGATGGGACACACACAGTGAGGCTATTCACACGATGGTAGAAAATCGGGCTAGCCTCTGCTAGTCTGGTTTTCTACCATTGTGAGAATCACCGGGCTCGGCTGCGTTAAGTAGCCTGGTGCTTAAACCGGGTTTGTGGAGCGAGCAAAAACCCTGTTTTTGCAACTGTGAGTTGCATGAGTAGACCCCTGACTGGGAGGCTCAAAAGCAGCCTCCCGGCTCGGGAGTCTCTCCAGCATGCACTGCACATTCGCACAGGGCATGCTGGAGCTTCCAGGGCCATGCGCCCCCCGAATTCCCCAGCCCCTGCTGGGTCCATAACGGAGTGTTGAGGTGCTTATTATTATCATCATCATTATTATTACATTTCTATCCTGCTCTTCCTCCAAGGAGCCCAGAGCGGTGTACTACATTCTTAAGTTTCTCTTTCACAACAACCCTGTGAAGTAGGCTAGGCTGAGAGAGATGTGACTGGCCCAGAGTCACCCAGCAAGTATCATGGCTGAATGGGGATTCGAACTCAGGTCTCCCCGGTCCTAGTCCAGCACTCTAACCACTACACCACGCTGGATACTTCGTGTTTTCTCCAATCTTCCTGCTTCTGACATTGCACCTTCCTGACCTTCAGAGCATGTTTGGTTTCATTTCATTTCATTTCAGGATTCAATGCCAGGGCCCAATTGTCCCTAACTAAGAATACTGTTTTTAAAAAGTAAAGTTGGAAAGCATGCATTTGAATATTTGCATCAACATTTGAAGATGGAGGATTGGTTAGTTCCTCTTCACCCCCCTCAGAAAGCATTGCAACATTAGTACATTCATCTTTGCTTATATCATTTTAAGATAGCAGAAGGTTTCCAAAGCTGCCATTGCAACAATTCCATATCAGCGTTTGCAGATAGATATCCTGAATGTGTGGTGTCATTTATCAAGCAGGCAGACATATCTGGGGAACTGATAAGGATTTTTAAAATGTGTTTTTAATCATGATATACCATCTAGGGAATAAACCAGTTTGTATATCAGGACGGAGCTGCAGCACATTTTCAGCCTAATCCCAATGGCCTACTAGTAGAAATTGTACATACAGTTGCTATACTTACATTGGCATTAGAACAGAAGAGCAAAAAATAATACATCATTTTATCAGGCAAATGCTGTTACTATATCTTTATTATAGCTGCATTTCCATTGGCGTACAGTTCAGGGGTTCCCCAAAGTCCACCTTAAGTGGCACAGTGGGGAAATGCTTGACTAACAAGTAGAAGGTTGCCAGTTCAAAGCCCCACTGGTATGTTTCCCAGACTATGGGAAACACCTCTATCAGGCAGCAGCGATATAGGAAGATGCTGAAAGGCATCATCTCATACTGGGCGGGAGGAGGCAATGGTAAACCCCTCCTGTAGTCTATCAAAGAAAACCACATGACTCTGTGGGAGTCAGGAGTCGAAATCGACTTGACGGCACACTTTACCTTTACCTTTTTACAGTTCTGGGGGAGAAAACAGTTGGGTGGAAATGCTCAAGTTACAAACAGGTTGGACATAACAGGTCAATTTTGATTTCCCAATTTCTATTATTGATTTGGGGGTGGGTTTTTTTTAAGTGTACAGCCAAGCACGCTCCAGCCATAATCTGTTTTGCTTTTCAACTTGCTGAGACTGTGTCGATTACACAGATAATTGAGATAATGAGCTTGTTTATCAACAGCAGATAGCTTGCTTAGTTAATGTTTATTACAGCTTTCTTCCCAATTTTATGGGCAATGCTGTTTCTATGTGACTGCCACTTAGAGAAAGAGGTACTAAATGCAACCCACTGATTGTGGAAGTAGCAGTGTGGAGAAATAGCTGAGGAGAGGCTATAAATGGAATGAAGATCTAAGTGGAGACTACAGCTTTTAATGGGCCTTGTTCAGACAAGAGATCTGAGCTCCCCTCCTGCTGCATTTTGTCTAACCTCACTCATCCTTAATTCCAAAGATTCGGCTTATACACGAAAAATTCAGCATACATGTAAGGAGAGAATCGCCAAGGAAGTCTAACACAGACACTTTGAAGTTTACAAGAGGAAACCTCTCTAAAATAAGGATTTTAGTGAAAATAAAACTGAAAGGGGAAATCAAGAGAGACACCTCGCTCCAGAATGCATGGAGTTTATTTAAAACCAGAATAAAAGAAGCACAGTTGGAATGTATGCCCCAAAGGACGAAAAGTGCCACTAAGTGCAGAAGGAGGTCAGCATGTTTAACAAGTAAAATGAAGGAAGCTATAAAGGGGAAGAAGAATTCCTTCAGTTATTTGGAAGGCCTACCCAAATGAAGAGAACAGAAAGGAACACAAACTCTGGCAAAAGAAATGCAAGGAGACAATAAGGGTATACACATGACCAGAGGCTGGCCAGGCGGGCAGTGGGGAAGGCTGCACAAAACTTATCTCCCCCACACCCACCGATGATCTCCATGCCCTTCCCACAGCCTCCTGGCCATGTGGGATTTGGGCTCGGGATACCTGAGGGACCTCCTGCTCCCAAGGGTTGCTGCCCACTTGACGAGGTCATCTGAGGGTCTCTGCTCCGGGTGCCGACAATGAGGGAGGCTCGGTTGTCGTGCACGCGGGACAGGGCCTTCTCTGTTGCTGCCCCCAGACTCTGGAATGCTCTCCCGGTGGCTATTCGCTCCTCGGTCTCCATCACAGCTTTTAGAAAAAGTGTAAAATCTTGGCTTTTTGTCCAAGCATTTATTTGATTCTCCGCTGCTGCTCTTTATAGTCTGTATTGCTTTTATGCTTTTGTTTTAAATTTTTAATCAGATTTGTTTAATTTTTTTTCCACTTAATATTTTAATTGTGTCTTTTTTACCATCTTGTGTTTAAATTTTTTGCTGTAAGCCACCTTGGGATTGCTTTAATGAAAGGCGGTATATACATTTAACAATAAATGAATGAATGAATGAATGAATGAATGAATGAATGTGGCTCGGCTGTGGACATGAGCGGCTGCCTCAGAAACCACGTGACAATGTGTCATGATGAGCACAGTGCACTGGGAGATTCCCCCATGAGATGGGCGTTCTAGGCACCCATCTCTGTGAATGCTCAGGCTGTAAGCAGCCCAACGGTCACACGGCCACGGAACTGGTTCCCTAGTAGCTGGGCTTCAGAGCCAGGTTTGTCAGCATGACAATGCCGGGATCTGCATCAATCCTGGCGATTCTCATGGGCAGCTAATCCCAGGCTTGTCTGCTCATAAGAAAAGCCACAATGAGGGAGGCAAAAAGAGAGTTTGAAGTGCATATAGCTAGAGGTGTCAAGGGGAATAACAAAAACTTCTTTAAATATATCAGAAGCAGGAAACCTGTCAGGGAGGTGGTTGTACTGTTAGACAATGGGGAGTGAAAGTGATTATTAAGGAGGGTATAGAGATTGCTGAGAAGCTAAATGAATTATTTACTTGTCTTCATGGCAGAGGATACCAAGTGTATACCTGTGCTTGAACCAGGTTTCTCAGAGGCAGAGGATAAAGAACTGAGTCAGAAAGAAGTGACGAGAGATGATGTTCTAAACAGTCTGGGGGGGGGGGAATTAACAAACCACCAGGGCCAGATGGCGTACATCTGAGAGAACTCTAATGTGAAATTGCTGACCTCCTTGCAAAAATATGTAATGTAGCCCTACAATCAGGCTCTGTACCAGAGGCCTGGGAAATATTGAAGAATTGATTTTTTGGGTTCAATTTGTGCCAAAATCGAATCACCTCTGATTTGTTTTGTGTCCGAATCTGCCCCCCCCATCACCCCAGATTTGATTTGGATTTGATTTGATTCAGATCCAGATAGATATGACCACTTAGAAATATCCTAGGGGCACCATATTTGGGTGGTGGGTAGGTCCCCATGGGTGCCACCTACCACCCAAATTTGAAGGCAATGGGGCACGTTGTTAATTTTTAATGATTGTATATTTCCACCATAGGAAATAATAGGGATTCGAAGTCACCTTTTCCTAACCCTAACATGGATCCCAACTTTTTTAAAATTATTTTTTTAAAGCTAGCTCTAGCCTTTGTAGAAGCAGAGTTATGGAGCAAAATGTGTGGTCACTATTTATCAAGTGTTTGTATTCTTTGGTGTATAATAACTTTTCCTCATAATGAATCCCTATGAGGATTCATTACGCACCTTCATTTCTTCTGTTCATTTTGACTGACATTGGACAGTGCCAACTGCCATGTGTCAACTACCCCCCTCCCCCGCCACACACACACTGGAGTACTCAGTTTATTTTTTAGGATTTTTTGGAGTGTTTAGATTCTTTAGTGTCTTCATTACACCTGCATTTCTTCTGTTCATTTTGCCCCCACTGCTTTGCAGGTGAAGGTGGGGAATTAGACATCCCATGTGCCAATTACCCACCAACCCACAAGTCACTGGGTACTCAGTTTATATTTTAGGAATTGTTGAGGTGTTTAGATTCTGTGGTGTGTAATGAATCCTCCTAGGCATTCATGATGAGGAAAGATTATTAGACACCAAAAAGTCTAAACACTTGAAAAAATTCCTAGAACATAAACTGAGTTTATGTCCCCCCACTGCTTTGCAGGTGGGAGGAGAGTGTAGTTGACACATGGCAGTTGACAGTTGGCACTATCCAAAGACAGCACCTTCTTTACTAGGTAAGACTACAACAATGGGGGGGAGGTAATTTAGAGAAAAGACAACTGAAGGGTAACATGATAGAAGTCTATAAAATTATGCATGGAGCAGAGAAAATTGTTAGATAATTTTTTTTAACCAGGGTTAATCCCATGAAATTGATTTCCAAGGAATTTAGGACTGACAAAGTACTTTTTCACACAATGCATAATTCACCTATGGGATTTTCTGCCACAAGATGTGGCAGCCAAGGTTCGTTTTTAAAAGGTTTTAGATAAATTCATGAGGACAGGTCTATCAATGGCTACTAGTTTGATGGCTATAGTCCGCCTCCACTTGCCTCTATATACCAGTTGCAGGGGAGCAAGAGCAGGAGAGAGGGCATGCCCTCACCTCTTGCCTGTGGATTTCTCAGAGGCATCTGGTGGGCCAGTAGTATGTGAAACAGGATGCTGGACTGGATATGCTTCTTTGGGCCTGATCCAGCAGGGCTGTTCTTAATATTCTCAGTTCCCTGTGCTCTGCTGTTCTCTCCTGCTGCTCTTCCATCTGGAATGCCATGAAAAGGAAAGGAATGTGTAATGGAAAGGATGAACTTGATTTGTTTGGAAGATAGTTTGTCTTTCTCAATGGAGAGAGTATTTCCTCTTCTTTCATCACAGCCCGGTGTGAGCGGAGAGTGTTTTCTCCCCTTTCTCTCCTCTTCCTACTTCATGTATGTCAAAATTTGCAAACACCTTCCACACACACAAGAAAGACATTGGGGCTTTTCTGAAGATCAGCAAAAATCAGGCTAGCCTCTGCTTATTGGGAAAGGTGGGCTCTTTTTTGTTAATTTATATTTATATCAATATAATGTTTTTAAAGATTGTGAGCCCTTTGGGGACAGGGAACTATTTTATTTTTTAATATATTGATTTCATTTCATCTATCTATCTATCTATCGATCGATCGATCCCACTTTGGGAACTTTTGTTGAAAAGCGGTATATAGCAATAGCAATAGCAATAGCACTTACATTTATATACCGCTCTATAGCCGGAGCTCTCTAAGCGGTTTACAATGATTTAGCATATTGCCCCCAACATTCTGGGTACTCATTTTACCGACCTCGGAAGGATGGAAGGCTGAGTCAACCTTGAGCCCCTGGTCAGGATCGAACTTGTAACCTTCTGGTTACAGGGCAGCAGTTTTACCACTGCGCCACCAGGGGCTCATTATATATAAATATTCCTCATATATAAATATATATATAAATATTCCTCATATATAATATATAATATATAAATTATTCCTCATATATAAATATCTATTCCTCATATATAAATATCCGTTGTCATATAAAATATAACATATGCACATCTTACATAAATTAGTGCCCCCTTTTGTCCTCTTTTTGGCAATGAATGCCCTATAAACCTTCTTTTTTGTGAACCATGCCCCCCTTTTTGGCAATGTGGATCTGGCCACTTTAGAAGGTCCTAGACTTGGAAAGTTGTCCCATATTAGAAAGTGCTCCTACTTTGCTTACATTGAGAGCCATCAATAGTATCCCCCCCCCCCAAAAAAACCCCAGTTGTTTATTTAAGCACCTTCTGGTGTGCTGTAGGTCAGTGGAGGGTCACCCGCGCTGGCACTTTAGCTCAGATAATCAAACATATGCGCTGCCTGAGGTTGAGAAGCATATTTAGGCCATCTATTTCTGATCTGAGCATGCCTTTGCCATTAATATAGATGCTAACACATGTGCCCTTGTCTTCAGGGCAAGGCTGTGCGTGGTTTAGTGCAAAAGCAGCACAAGAAGAAAAACAGGCACACTGGCTTGCCAGAAATGTAATCATTACAAGAAGTATTTATACAGCACTTTTCTTTTGTGCTCAGAGTAAGGCTTTGAGATGTCTGCATTATCTCAAAGTAAGGCTTTTGAGTGTAAAGCTGAAAGCTTTTGAGTGAGAATATTTGGCTCAAATCGTGGGGATGGGATCCTTTTTTTGCTTATTCTTTTTTGCCGCGTTTTATTGATAACCTTGTGCATATCAGTAGCATCCGGCCAGGATGGATGAAAATGAACTGAAGGAATAGACAGCTGAAGTAAACTTGTGTTAGGAGTAACACCACATCAAACACCCGGGGAGGGTAATGTGCATCAGGCTACCACTCGTACAGTTAAAGAGGCATTATTGTATCAGTACATCTGGTGGCTGTGCATCCCCTCAACTAAGTATCTGTTGTGGAGGAAGGAACAAATTTAGGGCAGTTTCCCATAAATGCCGGAAAATAATTAGAGGTTCCCAGTGAGCACACAGTCGAGCGTGAACTGGTGCTTCCAGCCCCTTTCCATGATGTCTGAATCCACCAGTGTCAAGTAGAGAGTGTTGCCTGCACCATCCATGTTGATTATGGATGTCAGGCGGCAGAGGGAAAGCCAGCATTCTCCACCCAACATTGGTGGCTTCAGATGGCATGGAAATGGATGGAAGTGCTGGCCGATGCTGGGAGGGTGCACCTGTCACTGTGCACAGCAAGCCACCCATTGAAGAGGAAGATGTGCTTGCTGTTTCTGTGCTAGCCAACAGCCTATCCATGCTGCTAGTGGAGGTGGGGGCTGTAAGGATGTGCACAAACTGAGGTTCGAGCGCAGGCTCAATACTGTGGGGAAGGGAGCAGCAAGCAGGAGCTTTAAGAAAGAGGAAAGCACATCCTTTCCTGCTCTCCACCACCCCGTGCAGCTTCCTGCTGGGGCAGCGTGCGTCCTATGTACCTTCGCGTCATGCCAGCATGCACATGGCATCCATGCATGCATGGTCTTGTTGACCACACAGACCTGCTCTCCTCTTTCCTAAGGACCTGCTCTCCTCGCTCTTAAAGCTCCCACTTGCTGCTACCCTCCCTGAAGCACTGATCCGGTTTGTACCTTGTCCAAACTGGTGCAGTGCCAAACCTATGCTTGAATGTCAGTACGTGCACGTCCTTAGGGGGCTGGTCCATGGCTTCTAAACTGTACATCATACAGCTTAGTAGGTTTGGAGCAGCCCTCATTTCTGCTAGCAGCATGGACGGGCTGTTGTGAGGCACACAAGGAGCTGGTTTGCCTCCCTCTTTGATGGATGGCTCACTGTACAGAATGTAAGACAATAATAATAAACAACCGTTGATGGGAATAGTACCAGAATCTTGTCTTAAATACAAAGGCATGTGCTCTAAGAACATAAGAACATCCCTGCTGAATCAGGCCCGAGGCCCATCTAGTCCAAGATCCTGTTTCACACAGTGGCCCACTAGATGCCGCTGGAAACCACAGGCAGGAGTTGAGGGCATGCCCTCTCTCCTGCTGTTACTCCCCTGCAACTGGTACTCAGAGGCATCCCACCTTTGAGGCTGGAGGTGGCCCACAGCCCTCCGACTAGTAGCTGTTGATAGACCTCTCCTCCATGAAGTTATCCAAACCCTTCTTAAAGCCATCCAGGTTGTTGGCTGTCACCACATCTTGTGGCAGAGGATTCCACAAGTGGATTATGCATTGTGTTTAAAAAAGTACTTCCGTTTGTTGGTCCTAGATTTCCTGGCAATCAGTTTCATGGGATGACCCCTGGTTCTAGTGTTATGGGAGAGGGAGAAGAATTTCTCTCTATCCACTTTCTCCACACCATGGATGATTTTATAGACCTCTATCATGTCTCCCTGCAGTCATCTTTTTTCTAAACTAAAAAGCCCCAGTTGTTGTAATCTTGCCTCATAAGAAAGGTGCTCTAGGCCCCTGATCATCTTGGTTGCCCTCTTCTGCACCTTTTCCAGTTCAACAATGTCCTTTTTTAGATGTGGTGGCCAGAATTGTACGCAGTACTCCAAGTGTGGTCGCACCATAGTTTTGTATAAGGGCATTATAATATTAGCCATTTTAGTTTCAATCCCCTTCCTAATGATCCCTAGCATGGGATTGGCCTTTTTCACAGCTGCCGCACATTGAGTTTACACTTTCAACGAGCTGTCCACCACGACCCCAAGATCCTTCTCCTGGTCGGTCACCGACAGCTCAGATCCCATCAGCGTATACTTGAAGTTGGGGGTTTTCATCCCAATATGCATCACTTTACACTTGCCAACATTGAACCGCATTTGCCACTTGGTTGCCCACTCTTCCAGTTTGGAGAGATCCTTTTGGAGCGCCTCACAATCCATTTGAGGACACTTGGATGGATGCCATCTGGCCCTGGTGATTTGTTAGTTTTCATTTTTTCCAGACAATTTAGAACATCATCTCTTGTCACTTCTATCTGATGCAATTCTTTAGCCTCCATCCCTAAAAAGCCTGGTTCAGGAACAGGTATATGCTCAGTATCCTCTGCCTTGAAGACGGATGCAGAAAACTCATTTAGTTTCTCTGCAACCTCCATATCCTCCTTAATCATCCCTTTCACTCCCTCATTGTCTAATGGTCCGTCCGCCTCCCTGGCAGGTTTCCTACTTCTGATGTATTTTTAAAAGGTTTTGTTATTCTCCTTGATACTTTGGCTAAATATTCCTCAAACTCTCTTTTTGCCACCTTGCATTTCTTTTGCCAGAGTTTGTGTTCCTTTCTGTTCTCTTCATTTGGGCAGGCCTTCCAATTTTGGAAGGAAGTCTTCTTCCCTTTTATAGCTTCCTTGACAGTACCCGTTAGCCATGCTGGCATCATCCTTTCCTCCTTTTGGATATACAGTCTAACTGTATATCTAGTATTGTGGCTTTGAGTAAATTCCATGCACTCTGGAGCGAAGTGACTTTCCTGATTTCCCCTTTCAGCTTTCTTTTCACCATACTTCTCATTTTGGAGAAGTTTCCTCTTCTGAAATTCAAAATGTCTCATGTATGCTGAATTTGATTCCATTATGGTCACTGTTCCCTAAAGGTTCGATGACACTGAGATCACACACCAGGTCCTGGGTGCCACTCAGAAATAAGTCCAAGGTCGCCTTCTCTCTGGTTGGTTCCGAGACCAAATGTTCTAGGGCACCGTCATTTAGCGTATCTAGAAATTTGACCTCTTTGTCATGACCTGACTGAATTTACCCAGTCTGTGTGTGGGTAGTTGAAGTCACCAGTTATCACAGCCCTGCCTCTCCTTGACACCTCCCTGATTTCCTGCTACAACTCCCAGTCACTCACTGTCAGCGATTTGATCCGGAGGGCGATAGAACATCCCAATAGCACGTTCCCTTTCAGGCCTTGTATTGTCACCCACAGGGTTTGTGTGGAGGACTCCAGTCCACCTAGGGTTTCTAGCTTGTTAGATTCTATGCCTTCTTTTACAGTGCCAATCCACCTCCGAGGCTCCTCTCCCTGTCCTTTCTATAGAGTTTATACCCAGGGATAACAGTGTCCCACCGGTTCTCACTGTTCCACCATGTTTCTGTTATGCCCACTATATCTATTTCTGCATTAGCAGCCACGCACTCTAGCTCACCCATCTTGACTCGGAGGCTTCTGGCATTGGCATATAAGCAGCTACATACTGAATCTCTCACCTGATGTGTACTATCTTTCTTTTGACTCTTTGACCAGCGGCACAGGCTCCCATCTGCTCTTTATGCCGTTCTGCTCTGTCCCCTTCTTTTTTATCTGAATACTTTGCACCCTCACACTTCAAAGGATGGCTTTTGCCAAACTGGATACTGCCCAGCTCGCATTGGCTGTAAGCTGCTCTGCAACCATTTTGATTTTAAGCACCAGCAGTCTGGTTCCATCTTGGTTCAAGTGCAGCCCGTCCCTTTTGTGCAGGCCGTGCTTGCCCCCAAATGTGTCCCAGTGCCTAACAAATCTAAACCCCTCCTCCCAGCACCAACGTCTCATCCATGCATTGAAACCCTCAGCTCTGCCTGTCTCACTGTACCTGCACATGGAACAGCTAGCATTTCTGAGAATGCTACCTTGGTGGTCCTGGACTTCAATACACTATCTATCAGCCTAAATTTGGCTTCCAGGACCTCCTGACTACATTTCCCCACATCGTTGGTGCCAATGTGCACCATGACAGCTGTCTCTTCCCCAGCACTGCCTAACAGCATATCTAGATGCTGTGTGATGTCCGCAACCTTCGCACCAGGCAGGCAAGTCAACACGCAGGTCACAAACCCATCTCTCTATACCTTTAATGAACGAATCACCCACTACAAGGAGGCCCCCAACTGCCTGAGGAGTATCCCCCATGCGAGATGATATGGGCTCATTATCCATGGAAGGGGTCCCTTCTAAAGGAGCATTTCCCGCTTCCTCAGACCGATGTCCTCCTTGCCCAAGACCTTTATTCTCTCTGACAGCAGAGGAGCTACCAGCCCTGGAGTGGGATGCCTCTATCACATCCCTGAAGGTCTCATCCACATGCCTCTCTGTCTCTCTGAGTTTCTCCAGATCCGCCACCTTCGTCTCAAGGGAACGGATTTGTTCCCTGAGAGCCAAGAGCTCCTTGCACCGAGCACACACCCATGACTTCTGCCCATGGGGCAAATAGTCATACATGTGGCACTCTGTGCAATACACTGGGAAGTGCCCCTTCCCCTGCTGACTTTCTCTCTTCATGCTGTTTTTATTGGCTGTTTACAGTATTTAGAGATAGTTTATTAGAAGTAGTTTATTATCTGTTTATTAGATAGTTTATTAGAAGGATAAGTCTCAGCTGTAATGGTCAGCTATTTAACTGTCCAAACAGCCTTTCCCAAGAATATTAGGGATATGAGGGAGGGATTTGTACTTACATTCTCTTCTCCACCAGGCTCCTTGTGATCACAGGGGCTTGTTCCAGGCTCCCCCACACACTTCCCGCTAAACTCCTGCAAAACTCCTACGTCCTGTTTGCTATCCCTGTGTGCTATGCTCTGTTTTCTATGCTCTCGGGCCTTCACCTCTTATGTAGAGAGTAGTCTTCCAACTGAGACACAGGATGTGAGTCAAAGGAATGTCAAAGGAATGTGAGGCCATCCCAGCCCTAGCTGACTCCACCCCCTCCAGGCAGGGACAAAGTAAAACATTGGAGTTTGCTAGCCCTGGCAACTTCTAGCCCTGGCAAATAAGACACACAGACACACAGACTAAGACTTACCCCTTAAAGAGAAACTAGCCCCTGAAAATCTCCCCTCTTCCTGTTAGTTAGTTTGAAGAGGAAAAGGCTAGATGTTTAGAAAAGCTTGCTCCCTCCTCAGCTGTGTCTGCTCTTCACAGAGTAGTCTTCCAACCTAGAAGGCAGGAAATGCATATGTGGAAGAGAATATTGATAGGCTTCTCTTAAAACTATTCTGTATTATCCGTAGGTTCAAAATGCTGCTGCCGCCACCAGCCCTTTTTTCTACAGAAACTCTCTGGGGTGGTATAATACAGGAAAAAAACCTCTCCTAATTAATCTATTGGAGAAGTACAAAAATCTTCCACGTCTAGGCCTACATGTGATGAGAAAATTGATAGCTGCCAAACATTTGAGGATGTGTTTGCACCAGATAAATGCTCCTTCGCACACCACACCCCCATTTTTCCTGAGTTAAACACCAACTCAGAGATGCTTGTAAAAAGAAAAGAACTAAAAAAAAACCCAGTTTTATTTAATTACTACAGAATGCTTCCATCTGAGGCTTTCTCAGCTTTTAGATACAGTTAAGTATACTTAGTAGGATTACAAAAATAGATTGTCTTAATGCATGCTTAAATGTTTACAGAGGCTTTTGCAACACCTTAGGTGTACTGAGCATAGGCTAGTGTTTCTTATTTCAATCATGTGGCAGGTAAACTATAATAGAACAGTACCCAGAACATGCAGAGCACACACACCACAGAAATATAACTTCCCTAACGCAAAGTCTGACTAAACAAACTTTCCCCTAGACTAAACTTCTCTTTTCCTTGAATTTACCAAACTCCTGATGAGACTTCAAGCCTCCTGTAATCCTGTCTTCCCAGGCTTTACAGTTATCCTCCTGCAGCCAACCTCCATGGCCACATGTCCTCCTGTGCGCCTCCAGCACAGCCTTTCTTGTTCTCAAAATTCTCAGCAACAGATCTCTAGGTCCCAGCCACTCCAGTGGGCTGACTGAATGATCTCTGTAGGGCACCAGCCTGTCAGTCAAGTCAAAGGTTCACCTCCAGTTAATCCTTTAGAGGGAGGCGAGCCTGGTCACTACATTTTCACATTGATTAGAACAAGCAATACCATACTTTGTTTGACAAATGTTGGTGGGTATGCTAGAAATTCACAGGTAGCATGTCTCCCAATTGCCCAACTTATTCCAAGACACCAGTACAATTGTCTCTAGTGATTTGATCTGTGTGGCATTTTACTACAAGAAAAACCCCTGCTGCTGTCTTCATTTGCAAAGGAGATAGATTTCGGTCACCCCTCCTGCTCACAGCTTTTTCTGCTTTGATTCTGCACAGGGGGACCTGGTGAGCTGCTCTTTTCATCAGACATCCAAGTTCTTTGTTCAGTGCCCCTGACTTCTCACCATGCAGGATAATTAAATGTCAGGAGCATAGGATTGTATGGGCTCATTTTCCCTTGCTCTTGTTGAGTGATGTGCCAGAGATGGGTTTTATTTAGATATTATTTTAGGGAAGTATTCTCTGCTTCTGCTTCCTTCTCCTTTTCAAAATGCAGAAATTTCTCTCTCATCGAATGTAGGCTTTCACTGTACTTCAAGAGAGTTAAAACTGGCTTGGCCGTTGATCTTTGCAGGATTTTAATTCTGGCAAATGATCGTTCAAAGTGCAGCTTGCTGAGTATGATTTATCCCTGAAGCTTTGGCACTCACAACTGAAGTTGGATTGCTTTGCACAATGTTATAAAAAATTTAAAAGAGATCCAACATTTGATTGGCAAATTACTCTCTATTATTTCAAAACCATTGACTTCTGCTGGTAAGGCACATACCACCACCACCGTTACTACTCCCACTACCACCACCATCATTTTAGGAAGCTGATTCATACTGAGTCAGGCCATTGGTCCATCTAACTCAGTACAGGTGGCCCTCATTATACACCAACTTGTGGGTCACGGTTTTACGTATGCACGGTTGGGTCTTAGAGACCCAGTTTCTTTATCCACAGGTAGAAAAATAGGTGAAATTCGCCTAGCCACAGTTTTGGGTGGTCGGAAATGACCCAAAAATGACTCCTGGCCACCATTTGGTGGCCACCATTTTCCAGCAGGGAGCCATTTTGTGGCTCTTTTAAAAAATGGCAAGTATTCTACTCTTTGAGGGGTTCGGGGGGCATTGCTGGAGACCTGAAGAATAATGCTTTTATTTCTGCCACTCATTTCTCCTCTTATTTCTGTCCTTTATCCCTAGATTCCCATAGGGGTAAGGTTTCATTATTCACGGTTTCCGTATTCGTGCCTGTAGGCAAGAATGCAACTCACGAAAAATGCTGGCCACCTGTATTGTCTACACTGATGGGCAGCAGTTCTCCAAGGTTTTGGGCAGGAATCTTTCCAATCCCTACCGGGAGATGCCAGGGATTGAACCTGGGACCTTCTTCATGCAGGACAGATGCTTTGTTGCTGAGCTGTGGCCCCATCCTTCTTTGGCCCCATCCTTCTTTGGTATTTGTTTAAAGAAAGGGGGAAAGTGAAAGAGCCAGAAAAGCATAAAAACTGAGCACAATGAGAGAGTAGGAGAGATAAGAAGAAAGACTCGAGAATCTTAGGGGCAAATTCCAGCTAAAATTCAGAGCCATGCATGCTTCCAAAAATTATTGGGTGCAAGGAGGAAATCCTGGTCGGAGCACTGGGAAGTGACAGTCTGTGTTGTGCGGTTGTAGTTGGAATGGGAACCACAGTGAACCACTGTTCATTAGATCTAAGATTGCTGATACCAGCTCAGTGCAATGCCCAGGTATGATTGCATGTCACAGATTATCACTTTCCAGTCCTCCGATCAGGATTCTCCCCTAACACACAATCACTTTTTGGGAGTGCACGCCACTCTGAATCTTAGCTGACCACTCCTTAGACTAAGTTTGCAATGGAAAGAACATAGCCACAGTCCCTTAGTTTATACAAGACCCCTGCCCTATGGTCAAAACGTTTAAAAGTGTGTAGGTCCCACAATGAACATGACAGATTTTCCCTCATTTCGCCACCCCCAAACAGGTGCCACCCCAAAACAACAACCGCCCTAAAAAAATTGGGGGGGGGGGGTTAGTCCAGCTCTCTTATAATCCATGGTTCACTTATAGCAAGAGCTCAAGCCCAAGTTTCCTGGTTTAAGTAGCACAGGAAACTGTTGATTAACAAACCAACAAGGGGAGGGGCAGGAGAGCTGGTCTTGTGGTAGCAAGCATGAATTGTCCCCTTTGCTAAGCAGAGTCTGCCCTGGTTTGCATTTGAATGGGATACTACAAGTGAGCACTGTAAGAGCTTCCTCTTAGGGGGGGTGGGGTTGCTCTGGGAAGAGCATCATGCAGAAGGTTACAGGTTCCTTCTAGCATCTCCAGTATAGGGCTGAGAGATACTCCTGCTTGCAGCCTTGGAGAAGCCACTGGCAGAACTTCATACATAATGCCAAACAGGAGGTAGGCAAACTCATGGTTTCAACTTCAGCTGCAAATTGCATTGCAGACAGTTGTCAAACCACGGCCTGTCAAACTCCATTTCCAGGAGAGGAGATCCTCTCACTGCTGCTTGGCCTCCGAGGCAGATCCCAGCAAGCTACATGGGCAGACTGTGGGCAAGGTGTCACCATGTCCGTGGGGCAGCCACGATTGGCCATGATCTGGAAGGGGCATACTGAGCACGGTCATGCATTTTTGGAGCCATTCACCCACCCCCTGTAGAGGAAGGGCTTTTAAATCTATTTAAGTGCCCTACAATGTCCTCCCAATGCCCTGCCATTGCAGTGCTTCTTCTGCTAGCAATGGCACCGCTGCACCCTTATAGTCTAGCACAAGCATGATTGCGGGGGCGATCGGGGGCGGCGGTATTCTGCTGTTACTAAAGGAAAGAGGAGAGCTGGTCTTGTGGTAGCAAGCATGACTTGTCCCCTTAGCTAAGCAGGGTCCACCCTGGTTGCATATAAAAGGGAGACTAGATGTGTAAGCACTGTAAGATATTCCCCTTAAGGGATGGAGCTGCTCTGGGAAGAGCAGAAGGTTTCAAGTTCCCTCCCTGGCTTCTCCAAGATAGGGCTGAGAGAGATTCCTGCCTGCAACCTTGGAGAAGCCGCTTCCAGACTGTGAAGACAATACTGAGCTAGATGGACCAATGGTCTGACTTGGTATATGGCAGGTTCTTATGTCCCTATGTTCCTAGCATGGAGACTTCCTAGCCGGGGAGATGAGGGAGGGCAAAGGATGCTGACAGGTCTGTCCCACCATAACCTGGGAAGATGTCTCAAGGGGTTAACCTGGCAAACCAGTCCATGCAGACCCAACCAAAATCCTACTGACAGGCAGCTTGCTGATGAGTGGGCTCACCCTCTCATGAGAGGACCAGTCTTCTGGGGAAGCCTATGCCCTTGTAAGGGTGCTCTCGCTCTCGCTCTGGAGAGACCTCCCAAAAGCACAGCCCAGCTCTCAGGGTTGTGTTTCTGCATTTAAACTCAGCTTTGTCTCATTTCTCCCATCTCCCTTTTGCTTTCTGTTTGCTCTGTTGGGATATCTTCAAGCAGGTTTATTCTTTTCATTCCCTATTTCCCCACCCAAGATTCTCTCTGTACCAATCCAGGCCACTGGTACTTTCTGACCTAAAATGGGAAAATAACTGATTGGGGAAGAAACTCTTAAACCCTTCTAACTTTGGAGCAGAAGGCTTGTGCACAGCCATTAGCCTGGAGGGAGTATCCATCTGCCCTCATTTCTCCATCTTAAAGATGAAGAATCCTCCAATGTGTCTTTTCATCCTCTGGTGAATAATGATGATGATGATGGTGATGACGATAGAAAAAAAGAGTTCGAGTGATTGAACCCTTTTGTTTCCAGAGACTCAGGCTCCCTCCTGTGCATGCATGTCTTTCACAGTGTTCTTCCTCATTACTGTAGGCTCCACAGGTGAGGTACTAGAAGGATGTGTCATAGCCTGGCTGACAATGGTTTGCATTTTATCACAATGAAGAGGGAAAAGCTTGAAGAATCAGGACACGTTCAAGAAAAGCCACAGAACAGTTGTGTCGAAAGAGACTGACCCACATCCTGTGCTGGTGCAAGTAGTTGCATGAACGCTGGGCTATTGTGCTAGCTGGTTGTGCTAAGTCTGGAGCTTGTGTTCCAGAGTCGTGTTGAGCAACAAACAAGGGGCACAACTTGTGGCAGGCTTCATATGTTTCGCAGGGAACTTTTGCACAAGAATGCAAGACCACAATTCCCAAAATCCTAGTGATTTAGTGAAGTTGTCCGATCTTCTTGCACTGTTGCGAAAATGCAGTTTTAATCAGGATGTTGGCTGGTCTCCTTTATATCTGTTGATATGGTGAAGAATACCAGCATTTAAAATAACTCATCATTCTTGATTCTGTTTGTTAAGTCCAGAATTGTACCATCTGCATTCCTTGAAAGAAAAGTGATTCCAAAATGCCTTGGAAATTAAGGAGGTAGTGGCTCTATCCTTTCATGTCCAGTGAGTGTGGATGGAAAGGTGGCATCTTGTGCAATCATTAGACTGAGAGGTTGTGCTCATGACCAGGTCTACCAAGGCTAGTGCAGCCTTACCCTTGGAGAGCTGGCTGTGAGAAGTGCTGGGATCAGTCCCAATCCTGGCACTCCTCTGTGCTAAAAGTGAGGGAGGAGAGCACACGTGCACCTCCTCCCTCACAGCGCCTGGTCATGTGGACACTCAGGCTGAGCATCCATAGAGCCAGGTGGAAGGAGTACTCAGCAGTGAGGAAATACTGCAATGCACTGTAATCCTCGTGCAGAGCATTGTGGGATGCAGGAGGACCCAGCCTGCATTTCACCCTCACCCTCGCCACTCCCATAGTGCTTGTGTGTTGGTTGTTGGGTGATGTGTTGGGTGATGCAGAACTGCAGAGCCCGAGAGAGGCTCCAATCATGTGGGGGAAGGCAGGCAGGCCTGCTCCTGCCTTCCCCCAAGCCCCCTCTGCCCCTAGTGCTTTTGGTCGTGTGAATGACCCTTGTCTGTAGAGGAAACATGCATGTATTGCTGGCTGTACATAGTGCTCTCTGCATGATTGGGAACCCAATTTTCCAAGGGTTCCTGATCACACAAAGAATGCTCTCTGTGCAGAGAACATAGGAACATAGGAAGCTGCCATATACTGAGTCAGACCATTGGTCCATCTAGCTCAGTATTGTCTACTCAGACGGGCAGCAGCTTCTCCAAGGTTGCAGGCAGGAGTCTCAGCCCTATCTTGGAGAAGCCAGCGGGGAAATATGGAACCTTCTGCTCTTCCCAGAGTGGCTCCACCCACTGAGGGGAATCTCTTACAATGCTCTTACAATCAAGTCTCTCATTCATATGCAACCAAGGCGGACCCTGCTTACCTAAGGGGACAAGTCCTGCTTGCTACCACAAGACCAGCTCTCCTCTCTGACCATGGCGGGGGGGGGGGTGTTGGGTTTCTCATGTTCTGCCTGTGCATAGAACTGTGGGGGTTCTCTGCAAATATTCTCTTGAAATGCGTAGAGATTGGATGCAGAACTTGAGGCCATTTTCCCAACCCCATGTGAACACTCAGTAAACACTCAAAGTATTTAGTCTCTCCTTTCTTAAAATGGGGGTGCAAATGTCACAGTCTAGGAACATAGGAAGCTGTCTTCTTCTGCGTCAGACCCTTGGTCCATCTAGCTCAGTGTTGTCTACTCTGACTGGCAGTGGCCCTCCAAAAATTCAGGACAGGAGCCTGAAAATGCTGCCTGGGATTGAGACTGAGACTTTCTGCATGCTAAACAGTTGCTTTGCCACTGAGCTATAGCCCCACCCTCTACCTGTTTTTCTACACTGTAATTGTTGGTACCCTTAAGTTTTTGCAGCTATTGCTCTTTTTTCCTTATCAAGGCAAAATTATTGCACATCATTGGGGAAGGAGGGAAGTATAGAGCTGTGTTAATTGAGTCACAAGGATGAAAGGATCCAAAAAGGCATCTAATCCAACCTCCGGTAGGAAAACAGGACCATTAATCCCGTTTCTCCCTTTGATCAGCTAATGAACATAACTGAGACCAATCGGGCTGCAACAAGCAGAAAAAAAGTGTTACCCCTGTAAGATCTCTGCCATCAGAACCATAGATACTGAAGATATATATCCCTCCACAACCTCACACGTTGCAAGCCACTGATGTGGGGAGGACATCAATGTTTTCACTGCTCCTTACTGCAGGTTTGCAGGCATGTGAGAAGGTCCTCAGTCATGCTTGGCCCAAGGTTTTGGACAGTCCAAAAGGTCCAGAAAAACTATTCCCACGTACCACACTTGGGTCTTCTGGTTATTTTAAAATGGTGTTTTTGAAATTTTATTTTGCCATACAAAATTCTTAGTCTGGTTTATAATTTTAAGCAAGTAATGCCATCAGTTTCAAAACTTTCATGGCGACTTCTTAAATTCCGTGACCAACATCCAACTAATGAAACACAGCTGCACTGAATGCTCAGCAAGTTGTCCAGGACAGGGGCAACATTCATCCAATACCTCTCCTGCTGAAGCCCACGATGACTCCCTAAAGTATGCCCCTGAGGGCTACATGTCCCTCAGGGAATTCTGTGGGGTGGGTGGGGGCATAGTGGGCTTTGAAAGAAAGGGGAAGTAGAAAATTCCCCCTCTGTGGGAGCATTGATGCAGTGTCTCTGAAATAGTGATCCATTAGTCTGGATGTTGGCCAAGACTTTTTAAAACCGCCAAAATAAAACAGCATCCTTAAATTTTATTTTATTTATTTATTTACCTTTATATCTCGCTCTTCCTCCGAGGAGCTCAGAGCGGTGCATATGGTTATTTTATCCTCACAATAACCCTGAGAGGTAGGTTAGGCTGAGAGATACATGACTGGCCCAGAGTCACCCAGTGAGTTTCATGGTTGAATGAGGATTCGAATTTGAGTCTTCCCAGTCCTGGTCCAACACTCTAACCTGTTTACGCCGATGTGGTGTTTACGCCTGAATTGAGGGGCGATGAAAGGAGGTGGGGCCATGGCCTCACTGTGGGCCCAACCTGGCCACCCCTGACAAACAAGCACCTTCGTAGGGGATAGAGCAAGGGGCTGAAATGCCCCCCAAGGAGTGCATATGGCCCTCCATGAGAAAAGGAAATGGGGGGTTGTACTTTACTTGGTGCTTTAGCTGCAATGTCTACACTAATGTGGCATTTCTGATGGGTTTGTAAAAAATGTCAGCAGTTTTTCAATGGTGCGGCATTTATGCTGAAGCAGCTTTTCTTCCAGAAAATACTGTGTGTGACTGTGTGTCTGTGTCAAGTAAATTTTGTCTAAGGAAAACTTTCTAGCGTAGTTCTTCCCAAATAAGTTTGAGATGTTTGCAGCAACCAAAGAAAACTTATATGACACCACTGAAAGAAAAGAAGCCAGTTTTTCTGCTATGTACACGTTTTTATTTGTTTTTATTTAAAAGGAGACTTACTTAAAGAGAAAGTGAGTCCTTTTCTCCATTTGGGCATTGTACTATTGTTATCCTGATAAGCTGAGTCTGTTCTCACAAGCAGCCACGACAGGGTTAAGGCAGCCAAGCCTTAACCTCATGTCCCTTCAATAGCTCAGCTGGTAAGTGGAGGGCTGTAGAGAGAGAAACCCTGTGGAAATCCTTAGGTCGCTGGTTTGATTCTGGCTCAAAGGAGACTCCTTTGGAAAAGAGAGCCTCCATTGTGAAAATTCTCCATTTATCCCTACCCTCCGTTTCCTGTTCTTCAACCAGTTAGCAATCCACACATGTACTTGTCCCCTTATCCCACGACTGCTAAGTTTCCTCAGGAGTCTATGATGAGGAACTTTGTCAAAAGCTTTTTGGAAGTCCAGTCTAACGGGATCATCTTTATCCACACACCTGTTGACACTCTTATGTTGAGAACTTGAGAACAGTTGATAACTTCCCTGTGTTTTTGAATGAGGTACCCATGAAAGCTTGGAGAAGGTGACACCCCTTCAGCAGAGATGAAACATGTATGTGTGTGAGAAGAGCAACCACTGGCAACTTTGGAAGAGACAGAAACCCCATTCACATGAGCATGCATAACTGGGTATAGTTATGGGTATGTGTAGTCATGTGAATGGGCATGTGTGTACAGAAGCTGAGGTCAGAGGCTGTACCCAGGTCAGAGGCTGTACCCAGTATGCATGGTTGTGTGAATGCAGTGTGAGAGGGTTTATAGCTAAAACTAGAGTGTAGTAATGGAGAAGGGCTGCCCAAATGCTCTCTGGGAGACATTTTTCCTTGTTTGTCTCCATATATGCTGTGCTTGTATATTCAGTTTTGTGTCTGATTCTGGGCCCCACGTTTTAACAAGGATGCTGATAAACTGGTTCAGAAGAGGGCAACAATGATGGTAAGAGTCTTGAAACCGGGTCCTATGAGGAAAGATGGAAGGAACTGGAGAAGAGAAGACTAAAGTGGGGGTGGGGGAATGGGATAGCTATTTTCAAATATCTGAAGGATTGTCATCTAGAAGAATATCACATAGACTTCTCTGTTGCTCCAGAGGGCAGTACAAGAATTCATGGATTGAAATTACAAGGAAGCAGATTTATGCTAGACATTAGGTCCAATTTCCTAGCAGTAGCAGCTGCTGGACAGTGGAACAGTCTGCCTTGTGCTGTAGTGGACTCTCATTTGCTGCAAGTTTTCAAATAACGTATGGCCAGCCATCTGTCAGGGATGCTATAACAGTTTCCTGCACTGCGTGGGGAGTTAGACTAGATGATCTCCATGGTCCCTTCCAACTCTAAAATTCTATGCTTTGCAAATAAAGCAAATGTGATAAAGAGACTGTAAGTCCCCAGTGAATTCTAATCTAAAGGAAAATAAGCCCTGCAGGATTGTCCACAGAGGAGAGGAGAGCTGGTCTTGTGGTAGCAAGCATGACGTGTCCCCTTAGCTAAGCAGTGTACACCTTGGTTGCATTTGAATGGGAGACAACATGTGAGCACTGCAAGATATTCCCCTCAGGGGATGGAGCCACTCTGGGAAGAACATTTAGGTTCCAAGTTCCTTCCCTGGCATCTCCAAGATACGGCTGAGAGAGATTCCAGCCTGCAACCTTGGAGAAGCTGCTGCCAGTCTGTGAAGACAATACTGAGCTAGATAGACCAATGCTCTGACTCGGTATGTGGCAGCTTCCTATGTTCCTGGCTACTGACCACTCAAATAACAAAATTATCTGTGATGGGGTGAAATCAACACAAATACTAATGCATAGTTTCCAAATGTACCTCTTTTCAGATCAAATGTGACAAAGGAGTTGCACAAACTGCTATCTTTGCCTTGGCCTTTCTAGCTGCCAACCTGGCTCTTTTCAGCACCAAAACGTACTAGAAAGCTGATCTAGGGAGAAAGAAAACAGGGCATAAACATGAGCGAATAATGCTAAACTGCTCCGTGGCTCATAAAATTTGATTGTCTTTGCCTGTAAATGACTTCAAGGCCAATGGGTAAACTATGAATAATACAATAGGTGCCTGCAGGAACAGGGAAGCAAAATCAGGGGGAAAGTGGGATATTTATGCTAATCTCCATCACACTTGCCATGTAGAAGTTCTTTGATGCACAGCAGTGCATTGCAGCAAATGAGAGTTGTTTGCTTTAAAGCAACCTGCTGAGCAAAACTTTGGAATAGCTGCAGTTGCTGATTCTAGAGATGGGTGGGAGAGAAAAAAAGAAGTTGGAGAAACAGCTCTTCGCCTTGTATTTCTCAAAAGAGCAAAGCAGAAAACTTGCTTTGCTGTGTGAGAAACAAGACCTAGACCACGTTTAGATCCCACCTTGGATGGCCAGATTGCTACCTGCAGATTTCTTTTGTAGGTTATATAAGTCCAACAAAAGAAGGAGGAAGAAAACACTGTGGCTACTTTATCATCTGCTACTGTGGAAGCACAGAGAAAGCAGTAGTGGCTGCTCCCCCAGGTTCAGCACCTTGGGCCAGATGCAGGGGGAAGATAGAGGAAGGGGCCAAGGGAGGGACGAGTCTGAGAAGCGGTAGCATTTGCTTTGCATCTTGCTTCTGAGTCCATTTTCCAGCAAAAAGGTGAGCCTCCCATTGCAAAATGGCAGCCTAATCCCACCCTTCTGGGGGCAGGCCTCCCATGAGGTGAGGTGAGGGGAAGTGAGGTCATTGTCACACCTCATCTGCCTCCTTCTGCCACCCTCTGCCCCAGTACAGTATCTCTCCAGTGACTGCTGCTAGTGCCAATCTCATGTTTCTTTTTTAAATTGTAAGCCCTTTGGGGACAGGGAACCTCTATCTATCTATCTATCTATCTGTCTATCTATCTATCTATGTAAACCACTTTGGGAACTTTGGTTGAAAAGCGGTATATACATATTCACTGTATTCATGTTCCTATCAGAGCAGCTCTTTTCTGAGTGGTGGCACAGTCCAAAAAACTGCCCTACGACAGTCCTCTGCATCTTCTTCCTCCCCTGTGTGCATCTTCCTCCCTCCCTTGCTGGGCTAGGAATGAAAAGCAGGCAGCAGCAGAAGAAATGATGAAAGGGCAGTAGAGTACAGGAGATGCTCTACAGAGTGTCCAGTACTCTACTTTCCTTTCCATAGAGTACAGGAGATGTCCATAGAGCAGAGTGTCCAGTCCTCTGCTATTCTTTCCATAGAGTACCGAAGATGCTATACAGGGTGCCTCCTGTATGCTACTGCTCTTACATGATTTCCTTTTATGCGGCTTCCCCTTTTTCATACCAGATTTTCAGTGGTGCATGCAGAGGTGCACTTAGGTAACTTTGAGCCTGGACCTAAAGGCCTCTGGAGCCCCCCTCCCCCACCTGCAAATTAAGCATCATCATGCCCGGCTGGGTGACCACACCGCCCAGGACAGACTAAAAAAGATTGGGGGGGGGGCAGGGGCTGTGAAGCACCTCTGGGTGCATGAAAGGTGTACACCTAGCCAGGCAGCAGCTGGGGCAAGTATTGCTGCCATGGAGGAGAAGGTGGATATGAGTGTTCACACACAGTTGCATGTGCACAAAGGGAAGTGGTGATGACTGCAGCTTCTGAAAACAAAGAAGTGTGTGGAAATCATCCCTCCATCACTGTGTGTATCAGACAGGGATGTGCATGAGCTGTTCGTCCAACTGCCAGCAGAGAATAAGAACCTAAGAACAGCCCTGCTGGATCAGGCCCAAGGAAGCCCATCTAGTCCAGCATCCTGTTTCACACAGTGGCCCACCAGATGCCGCTGGAAGCCTGCAGGCAGGAGTTGAGGGCATGCCCTCTCTCCTGGTAAGGAGCTCCTTTTCTGCTCGTTCCCACTCCACCACTTTTGTAACCACGGCACCCACTCTCCAAATGGCCACATGGGGCCGCGGGGCTGTTCCCTACAGCCTCCGTGCAGCATTGGCCCATGCATGGCTGATGCACATGTGTGTGCTGATGCGGTATTGAGGCTGCAGGGAACAGCATTGCAACCGTGCACGGACATTTGGAGAGCGGTCACTGCCAGGGGGGAAAGTGGTGGGGTGGGGACGAGCAGATAAGGATCTCCTTACCTGCTTTTTAAGACAACCACTTCTTACCCCCTATAGCCAGTTCAAATGCCAGTGCCCGAGCCTGTTTGGTGCTCCCCAGAGGAGGTGCTGAACTGGCTCGTGAACATCCCTGGTATCACACGCCATCGATGCAATTCATTAGTTCATCCCTATCTGGATGGGCAAATGAGTATGCAAAAGAATGTTGGATATTCCATTCTCCTCTTTCATCCACCCTTTGAAATGTCACCCATCTGCTGTTCAAGGGGAGTAAAGCGCTCCACTTAACCTCTCAAAGACAACCTGTTCCTTGCAATGTTGCTGAAAAACGCCCAGAAATGGAAGTTTGGGGTGGTGTACAATTATAATAAATCGATAAACTGCTGGAACAACATGTTTAAACTTTTGAAAGAGCAATACATATAAAGGTCATTCACACAACCGTGCAAAGCTGGGTAGGAGCAGGAAACACAGGTTTGAGGGGCTTGTGTGGAGGCCTGCTTCTACCTAGCTGCTGCTGCTGCATTGATGCAGTCAGCCCCTCTGCTCCCTTGTGCAAGGATCTCTGTCGCACCAATCATGTGGGCATGTGGCACGGTGGAGTGCTGGGGAGCCTTGACTCATGTGGGAGAAGGTAGATATACTCCTGTCTTCCCTCCAGGCCTCTGAAATAGCCCCAGGGATTTCAGGCGTGTGAACGACCTTACAATTTTGCCTTACAAATTTGCACACACAGATCTGGCTGTTGCATCAGGGTCCCTGCATTATTACTCCAAAGGACCTTCATCTCTGCCTGGCTCAGTGCTTCTGACCGCTGTTAAATGGACTTGTACACTAGGTAGGCCTGCAAAAAAGACACCCTATACCCTGTTGATAACATGGATGCCGCCCTTGTGAGTATGAAGTCTCTGCTTGGTGCTTGTAAGGCAGAAGGAAGCTGGGCAGGCAGGACACTGGGAAGCCACAAGAGTGCACAGTTATTTATTATTATTTCTTGTTTACACAGTCAGACAGGTGTTATTGACTGGTTTGTTTTATCCAGACATCGAGTCCTTGCCAAGGACCTGGGTTGGCTGCATTTTATTATCAATGTTGTTGCTGTTATTATTATAGATATCGTTGCAGAATATAGGCTGTTCGCAGTAAAGTTGCTTTTTGTAATTGGCTGATGGTGATTTCTGTGGCCCCTATGGTGTTGAGGTGCTCTTCAAGGTCTTTTGGAACTGCACCCAGGGCGCCAATTACCACTGGGATTATTTTGGACTTTTTCTGCCACAGCCTTTCCATTTCAATTTGTAGATCTTTGTATTTTGTGATTTTTTCTATTTCTTTTTCTTCTATTCTGCTATCCCCTGGTATTGCTATTATTATTATTATTATTATTATTATTATTATTATTATTAGATAACAGACAGCTGCTAATCCATTCAGAAGCCATGACAATGAACCAGCTTGCCTCCAGACCACTATTTAACTGCCCCTCCTCCATGATATGTGAACGGTATAGATATACTTGGGGTATTCAGGGTTGTCCCACAAATACTGATTGTACAAGTCGGGGTTATGAGGCCCCTTGTGCACTGCTCCAGTAGAATGGTACAGCTCTGCACTCTCCAATGCATTGTTGTCTGCCAGCTGCATCTGGGCTTTCTACAGATATTGGTAACAGGAATTAGTCAAGAAACAGGTGTATTTGTTGTCTACACAGCTGCCTGGCAGTGATCCTAACCTAGTAGATAGGTCTACTAGGTTACTAAAAGGTAGGGCTAGGTTACCCCTAGGCTAAGGTGAGAGGGAAGTCAAGATGCTGAGTTATGCTCCAGGATCATGTTTAAGGGGATACTGCACCGTTATTCATTGTGCCTGAATACAACACTGTCCAAATTCATTTTCTCTTCCTTCCTTCCTTCCTTCCTTCCTTCCTTCCTTCCTTTCTTTCTTTCTTTCTTTCTTTCTTTCTTTCTTTCTTTCTTTCTTTCTTTCTTTCATATATTGCCCTTCCAAAAATGGATGAAGGCGGTTTACAGCAAAATAAAAACAATTAAAATCAACACTAAATCAATTAACATCAAAACTAAATCAATTAAACAAATTAAAATCATTTAAACATTAAAATCATTAACACTAAAATAATTTAAAACCAACACTGAAAATTTAAAACCATAAAAAGAGCCAGCGTGGTATAGTGGTTAGAGTGCTGGACTAGGACCAGGGAGACCCGAGTTCAAATCCCCATTCAGCCTTGATACTAGCTGGGTGACTCTGGGCCAGTCACTTCTCTCTCAGCCTAATCTACTTCACAGGGTTGTTGTGAGGAGAAACTCAAGTATGTAGTACACCGCTCTGGGCTCCTTGGAGGAAGAGCGGGATATAAATGTAAAATAATAATAAATAATAATAAATCTAATTAAAAGCCTGGGTGACTAAATGTGTCTTCAGTGCCTTTTTAAAAGTTGCCAGAGATGGGGAGGCTCTTATTTCAACAGGGAGCACATTCCAAAGTCTGGAGTAGCAATGGAGAAGGCCCATTCCTGGGTAGCTGCCAAATGAGCTGGCGGCAACCACAGACGAACCTCTCCAGATGATCTCAATGGGCGGTGCGGTTCATAGCGAACAAGACATTCTCTTAAATACCCAGGGCCAACACTGTTTAGGGCTTTATAGGTAATAACCAGCACTTTGTATTTTGCCTGGAAATGTATCAAAATTCTTTTTGGGGGACATCTGTCTGCAGCCCATGTGAAATGTTTTTGGTCCCCTCAAAACTCTTCCCTCACCATTCATTCATTCAGTCCTCAGACATTTTGTCTGAAGAAGAGGCTCCACATCCTGAATTTCACTCCAGGTGAAATGCTGGTGGTAATTCTGTTTGTAGAGTTTTAAGAAATGGCAGCTCAGACATCAGGAAAAGATTTGCGAAGACAATTCCTTCCCCCACAATGGCTTGTGAGTCATTGGGAGCCACAACTGCCTCCTAGATTCACAGGCGAAAATAAAAGGCAGGAAAAGTCCCCAGCAAGAAAATGTCAGGCTGACTGTAAAATAAATAAACCTGGAAAGGTTGGAGTCATTTATCACTGTCAAGTGACAAGTCGCCATTTCCTCTCTCCTGATTGTCTGACACTTTGTTTAAGCTTCTTGTGGTGTGTTTTTAAAAAAACCAAAAACAAGTGTTTTGTGAATCAGTGTTACAACCCATGCTCTTATTTTCTTACTTCTCAGAGGCAGAGGAAGAGCTAGTTAGCTGGGATGTTTTGCCGCAGGCTTAATTCCAAAGTGTATCTCCGTTGGATGTCAGGAAGGCCTCTTGAGTAGACCGAGTGGGCGGGCATTATAGCCTGCCAGAATGTTCTGTCCCTTGTGGGTCTTTGTGAAACGAGATACACAAATGACGTTGGCAAGTTATAGGTCTGTTTTCAGAAGTGACATTTTAGCTGACTCAGTGGCCCCTGGCAGGTACCAGCAGGTACACCTAAAGCGTCCTCTGCTCACTCTCTTACTGTCTTCCAGCAAAGGATCCTGCTGAGTGTGACTTTCAGCAGTGGTTAACTGAACCAACAAGTAAAATACATGCTCTTAGGGAGGAGCAAAACCATTCCCATTTACTTTATTTTAATGCACTCTCCAACTTTACTACCTTGTTCACAGGATAGAAAATTGGTGGTGAGCAATTCAAAGGAACATAGGAAGAACATAGGAAGCTGCCATATACCGAGTCAGACCATGGTCTGTCTAGCTAAGTATTGTCTACACAGATTGGTGGCAGCTTCTCCAAGGTTGCAGGCACGAATCTCTCTCAGCCCTGTCTTGGAGATGCTGCCAAGGAGGGAACATGAAACCTTCTGCTCTTCCCGGAGCGGCTCCATCCCCTAAGGGGAATATCTTACACTGCTCGCATGTATTCTCCCATTCAAATGCAACCAGGGCAGACCCTGCTTAGCTAAGGGGACAAGTCATGCTTGCTACCATAAGACCAGCTCTCCTTCCTTAAGCCATGGGGGTGTATGAAATGCAGAAAGGTATGTGAAGCCCTTACCACCAGCAGCACCACTGGCACTGTTCACCCTCTTTGCTGCTTCTAGCTGCTTCTTGGTTCCTTTCTACTCATAAGATAGCTGAGTAATGGCCTTATTTTGCTCCTGCCCTCACTCCTCAGTGGCTTCATGACAATTGCATGACTGAATGTGGCATTGTCAGGAAAAGTCAGAGTGAGTTTTGCCATTTAAAATGGAGGCCAATAATGTCACAGAATGAGGCAGATTAGTCACAGAATGAGGCTGTTCACATAATGGAGGAGAAAGAAAACTGGGCTAAGGGAGCCCAGCTCAGTTTTCCTCCATCTTAAGAAACACTGGGCTCGTGGGCAAGGGCTCCGCTCATCCCATTTTTAAAATCATGAGTGCATACATGGTGCAGCCCCACGGCACAGTGACTCATAAGGAGACCCCCAACTGGGAGGCTACAACAAGCCTCCCGGCATCAGGGGTCTTCCCAGAATGCCCCACGCACCTGCACGGGGCATTCTTGAAATTCCGGGGGACCAGGAGGCCCTCGATCCCTGTCACCCCAGGGATCAGTATTAGTGTGGGTGGCTGATCCAACTGCCCAGGGATGGCTCGGCGATAGTCTGCGGGGAGGGGTAAGATAACCTGCTCCACCCACAGGCCCACCCGAAGCTCTTCTCACGAGTAGAACAGCCCATACTTCTCACGAGTAGAACAGCCCGTGCTAATTGGTTTGCTTTCTCCAGCTCTTGGGCCTTGACAGTTGAGATGGATACGTCACTGCTGATGCATCTGCAAGGACATCCAGAAAAAGTTTATCATCTGGCTCTAAGACCATTCAGAGCTCAGAATTCCACCTTCTTTGCAAGGCAAAGTAGTGCTAGAAACTCTAATGAAAGGTATTTAAAAGGCTTGTTTCGTTCTCTCTTTCTCATCTGCTGCTTGTGGAGCTGTCAAATAACCAAGCTGCATGCAGCTTGGTTATCTCCTTTAATTTAAAGGAGAGGCCAATTTTGTTTACTCCCTGGAGGGAACGTTCTGGGCTCCTAATTAAGCAGGAAGAACTGTGTCTTCACACCCCTTTTGAGATATTCCTGCTCTCCTGACAGCACTTGGAGGGAGTGAATGTCTGTGGTTGTGGTGGTGGGATACATATTGATAATATGCAAAGTTTACAGGAGTTTTGTTTGGAAAGATAGTTGCCTGGAAGCTGTTTTGGACAATATGTTACTGGCCCACACCATTAGGAAAGGGACGCACAGAGAAAAAGAATGCACAATGAAAATTAAATTGGAACATAAAAATACAAATCTAATTTAAAAGTTTTTTAAAACTTGTACAATATAATGTACGTTTCATTTGTATTTGTATTTGATTACTGATCAAATGAGTTAGTCAAAAGAACATCAGTTTCATTCTTTGGCAACTGAGGGTTGGAGCTCTCTTTTTAAAAAGAGGTATCTTCATCCCACAAATTTCCCATTGAATCCTGTGTAAATGATAAGCACACCCATGGAGAAATATAAGTTCAGTTCATTGGTGGGCATTCCCAGATATCCTCAGAAGGACTTGTCAATGGAAAAATAGCGATTGTTATTCAATTAGCAAGCCAGATGTTGCTGGTTCGAATCCCCACTGGTATGTTTCCCAGACTATGGGAAACACCTATGTTGGGCAGCAGCAGTATAGGAAGATGCTGAAATGCATCATTCCATACTGCGCAGGAGGAGGCAATGGTAAACCCCTCCTGTATTCTACCAAAGAAAACCACATGGCTCTGTGGTCGCCAGTTGTTGATACCGACTTGATGGCACATTATATCTTTACCCCAAATACAATGTTACAACTGTTTCTTTTAATAGTGCTCTGATTTTAATTCTGGTATGGCTATTTTTCATGTAATTGGGAGAATCATAAGTTTCATAGTTCTGATCTTTCATTAATTTTAATGTTATAGATACTGTAAGCTCTTGATTTGTCATTACTGATAATTTAGGATCAAACACAGAACCAAAATGGAATGGATGAAACAAAAGAAAGGAAGGAAAAACAGCAACAAGAAGACTATATTTTGCTGATATTTATGGTATTGACCTGAGGTCATGACATCAGATTCATATCCATTAACCACGTTTAGACCTCCTAAGACCAGTTTTTCTAACCTATCTTTAATGTAATCTAGATAAAATGTTAACTTGATTTCTGGAGGGTGTGTTTCACTTTCTGGGCAGTGGGCACACAGCTAGTCAGAACTCAATAACCTCATTGCTAAAATTTGGCTATTGGGGATTAATATTAGGAATCTGGAGTAAATAATTCCAACACTTAGTAAGGCTTACTCCCAAGCAAGCATGCCTAGGATTGTACCCTGAAAGCAATGGCAGTTTAGAGAGAGGAAACATTTGGCCAGTTTTCTGGGTTTCTTGTGGGTCCCTTGATGGGGGAAAGGATCCACATGTAGCTAATAATTGCCATTGTTATTGTTGTTAATTAATTAATTATTACAAATTAATGAGCAGGAAACTGACCTTGGCCCCCACGCACAAAGTCACGTTGGATTCCAGCCCACTAGGGCTTTTGAGTGCATCCCTGTCCTACATGGCATTTCCCCCTCCCCTCTTCATTCACCAGTGCCGCCCTAAAATATGTCCCTGAGCACTGGAGGACTCCCAGGGCAGACGTTTCAGAAGGTACAAGTGGCTGCCGAGCAAAGGGGAGATTGCTGAAAATCAGCCCTCCCCCTTGCACAGTGGAAAACCCTGCCTTCTCCACAGAGAGTTAGGGTGGAAATTGGAAAGTATTGCCTTTTATCTGACCTACACCTAAGGTTGATCAGCTTCATTGATGATCTTCAGAATCTGGCATTAGGAGAGAGGTAGACATAAAGGTCGTTCACACAACCTACCCAACCTGGGCAGGTCAGTAGTGCTGTGGTTGTCATGCTGCTTTTGGGCTGCCACCAGCCATCTGGCTCACATTGCTGGGAGAAGGATCAGCCAGGAAACAGGAAGTTTTCCCAAGGTACCAAGACCAGAGGAGAGCTGGTCTTGTGGTCGCAAGCATGACTTGTCCCCATAGCTAAGCAGGGTCCACCGTGGTTGCATATGAATGGAAGACTTGATGTGTGCGCTCTATAAGATATTCCATTCAGGGTATGGAGCCACTCTGGGAAGAGAAGAAGGTTCCCTCCCTGGTAGCATCTCCAAGATAGGGCTGAGAGAGATTCCTTCCTGCAACCTTGGAGAAGCCGCTGCCAGTCTGTGAAGACAATACTGAGCTAGATGGACCAATGGTCTGACTCAGTATATGGCAGGTTCCTATGTTCCACTACGCTGCTCACGTGGTACATTGTGGAACACCTGGTGGCCCAGTTTCCTTCCCCTCACTCTCAGTCATCACTGGGGTGGGCATTTTGGTGGACCAGCCCTGATCATGTAGGGTCCTGCCTTCCCCACAACCCACACCCTTGTGGTCATGTGAACATCCTCATAATTTCCCTGGGACTTGATTTTCCTCTAAGAGGATGGAAGAATACCAGGAGAAGGCACTGGAATGTGCTTTTATTAATGGCTGCTTCTTCCTAATTATTTCCTTTAATATGTCTTTCAAAATTGCTCCTGTCAGGAGCAAATAATCGCATCACATAAATACAATACAATTTCTTTCTTTCTTCATTGTTAGTAATTTCACAGCATTTTGTAATGACCTGCAATGTTGCAGAAATGGGGTAGATCAATAAATGCAGGACAGCTGGTAATTAAAATGATGTAATACATACATTAAAACATCATTTCTGTCTCTGCAGTGCTCTTATTCCAAGGTGGTTTATTGCATGTTTTATGGCAAACAATTGGAATTACCTTTAATTTTCTGGATGTCAATTGTATTGAGACTTTATTTTATTTTATTTTATTTATTTATTTGGCTTTTCTGGGGGATATAACTGGATTTAAGGGCATAACCTGAGCACAGCTACGGAAAATCTTGCTCTACTAACATGCCTCTTCATTGTAACTGACCTGATTCCTGATGTACTACTTTGGGTCACAATGCCCACTATGTACATTTGCCACTTGATCTGAAAGTTCAAGAGGGGAGAAATGAAACAGAAGATGTTCCAGAGATGGGCAAGACATTCTTGTAACATTTTGAGCAAGGGCGCTCATGGCTGCCAGGTGGTGGCAAAAGTGGGTGCTATTTTTCTCTTCCTCTCTTTCAGCTTGTGGCTGTGTCTCTGCAGGTAGCAGCTGTAGAAACACCGTCAGATGTCTCCGGCATCTCCCCAGCACCTGGCTCCATCTTGCTGATCATTTTCTTCCCAGAATGCCCCTGGAATGATGCTACATCATGGTGTAGAATCCCTAGGGGACTTCTGTTGGCAAAAATGGTCCCTGAGTGGAGGACCTGCACAGGAGGAAGTCTCACATCTCCAGTGCTGCTGCCATCTGCAAAGGCATGGAATAAACTGGGAGAGAAAAAACATATGAACAATGGCATAGTGACTGACATACAGAGCAAGTGTAGTGAGAGAGCAGCCTAACAGAACTGCCCAACTAAATGCAGTGGAAAGCAGAACTCACACCCTTCCTTTTTGGGGACATCGTTTTGGGTGGCACAAAGGGCTTCCTGGGGAAGCGGAGGGTGTCAGAAATTGCTGTTTCTGCACTATACTGGTGCCCTCATCCTGGAAGTTCTGTTAGGTGGCTTTCTTACTGCACTGATGCATCCTTGCTCTGTATGTCAGCCTGTGGGTAGGGATGTGTTTGCCAGCTCGATTCGAGCTGGGCTCGACATCGAACCGGCCCAGTTTGGGCAGTTTGAGTTCAAACTGGCCCAGCCCCCCAAAGGGGGATGCGGGTCCACGTTCAAACCAGACCGGCCCCAGTTCTAAGAAATGGTTTGTGAGCCAGCTTGGGTATACTTGTAAAGGGGACATCCTGAATCCTTCTGCTAAGGGCACGGGGGTGGGGGAGGAGAGAGAAAGTGTCCTCCATTGGCCTCCATACCTTTAGAGGAGGCCGCGGTGGAGGTGGCAGAGAAGCATTGGAGGCAGCATGGGGCAGGGGCTCCTCGAAGTCCCCCACTGACCTCCCAAATGACAGCCCAGGCTGGCTGCAGCACAGTTTGGGACCATACACATGTGCAGAGACCATTTTCATGACCTCTGCACATCCTCAAAGATTCCCCTTTACAAGTATACCCGAGCAGGCCCATGAACCGGTTCGGCCCAGTTCAACGGCCAAACCAGACCAGACCCGGTTCAGCTGAACCCAAAGCCAGGCTGGGCCGGTTCAGATCTGGTTGGGATTTGAACTGAATCGACCAAACCGGTTCTGTGCACATCTCTACCTGTTTGTGTGTGTGTATGTTCTGGGTGTGTAAGACAACTTTTTTTTTAAAAAAAGGCTCAGGGGAAGCCACTCACAAAGCTTTACAAATGTTGTATGCCCCCGGTTAAAATTCCAAACCATCCCCTGTTTTGCCCCTGCAGAATGGGGCCCCTGCATACCAGCACTACTGATGGCAGAGAGTTGGTTCAGACATTGCCGTTTAAACTGCACTGCTAGAGGCTCACTTTGTACTTCTGCTCCCACATAATTATGCAGGGCTGGGGCTTGCACTAGGCTTGTGCTGCATCTTGGACAGTTAGCCCAAAGAGTCATTCCAAGGGAGCTTGTGGGAGGAAATTAAGAAATTTCTTAAGCCACCTTCCCCCACCCTCAATATATATATTTTCAGAAACTGGACCTCCATTTTCATCCAACTGACAGTTTGGTTGAGGAAATGGAAGGGCCCTTCTGGATCCAGCCTGTCAAGGAAATTCAAAGCCGACATCCTGACTAATGCTGTGTGCAAGAAAATTATGCAGCTGCACTAAATCACAGGGATTTTTGAAACTGTGCTGTGCTAGTGCACGAAAGCTCCCTGCAAAACATATGAGACCTGCCACAAGTTACGTGCCTTGTTCAAGTGCAAACATGTTTCTTTGTGCAACGCTTGTCTGGAATGCAAGCACCAGATTTTTGGCAGCTAGCTAGTGCAACTGTCTTATGCTAGCACAACATCCCTGCGCAAGCACAACATAGGAACATAAGAAGCTGCCAAATAGTGAGTCAGACCATAGGTCCATCTAGCTCAGTATTGTCTGCACTAGGGTTTCTCAATGTGTGGGTCCCCAGATGTTATTGGACTTCAACTCCCCTAATCCCCATCCTCAGTGGCCTTTGGTTGGGAATTATGGGAGTTGAAGTCCAATTACATCTGAGGACCCACATGTTGAAAAACCCTTTTCTACACAGACTGGCAGCGGCTTCTCCAAGGTTGCAGGGATAAATCTCTCTCAGCACTATCTTGGAGATGCTGCCAGGGAGGGAACTTGGAACCTTCTGCTCTTCTCAGAGCGGCTTCATCCCCTGAGGGGAATATCTTGCAGTGCTCACACATCAAGTCTCCCATTCTTATGCAGCCAGGGCAGACCCTGCTTAGCTAAGGGGACAAGTCATGCTTGCTACCACCAGACCAGGGGGCTATTCTGACGATCAGCAAAAATCGGGCTAGCCTCCGCTAGCCCGATTTTTGCTGATCGTCAGAACCACTGGGCTCGCAGTCGAGCCCGGTGGTTCTGGGGCGGCTAACCCGCTCTGGAGCCCCTGGTAAAAAGCAGGTTTGCGGAACGAGCACTCCGCAAACCTGCTTTTTACAGTCGTGAGTAGCCGCGGCGTGCCTTTGTGCCATGCCTACTCACAAGTAGACCCCCGGCCGGGAGGTGAAAGGCCACCTCCCAGCTTGGGGGTCTCCTCAGTATACTGGGGCTTGCGGGGGCCACGCGGCCCCTGAGCTTTCCAGCCCCCACCGGCTCCGGCTCGGAGCCAGCAATCATGTGGGCGGCCGATCCAGCCACCCAGGACTCCCTCCCCGCTCACCCGAAGAAACCGGGTCTCATGGATCGTGAGACCTGGCTCCAGCTCTCCTCTCCTTTCCTCTCCTCTCCTCCTCGCACAAACACAACATTAGTCAGGATGTTGGCCTATGTGTCTTCGAAATATAACTCCCATAATCCCTAGCCACAATGGCCAATAGCCAGGGATTATGGGAGTTGTAGGCCCTCGTCTGCAGGAGGGCCAAAGTTGAGCAGCCCTAGAGGTCATTCACACAATCAAAAACTGTGTTCTACCCAGGTTTGGGAGCTGTGTGTGCTCCCAGTTTTTGATTGTGGAAGCAAGGTTAGAGGAAAACCTGGGTAGAACACAGTTTTCGATTGTGTGAATGACCTCCTAGTCTTCTTTTGTTAGGTAGGGAGCATTCTTGCACAAATCCCAATGGCTTTAACTATAGAACCAGTGGTGGCTGGTATGGGTCAGGGGGTGGATTGGAAAATGAGCTGCAGGTAAGGTTCAGCCACACTCCTCGTCCCCCTCCCTGACTGCTTCTCTGTCACCCACCTTGTCCTGCCCCAGAGTTAACCCCGGATGTGTGGGCTGATAGTTGTAAGCTTGGGAAATGCATCCCCTAACATCAGAGGTAACATCCATAGTTGTCCTTACTCTGGAAGTATAGTCCAGCCTCAGGAGAGGAACCGCCTTCTGAGGTTGGGGAAGGTTATACACCTCCAGAAGCCACAGACAACAGGTTTTACTGCAAGTTCAAAGTTGCTCCAAAAAACTGATGCAAAATGTGGAATTTTTTTACCATAGATATAAATCGGGCTACACTCTGACGCACAATGAAAATCCCGAATTGTGTGTGAAGTGCTCCCCGATAACTTGCAGGGACCTGGGTGGTAAATTTGGCCAATATGTGAATGCACACTTCCATTCTAGCAGAGATGCAAACTGAAATTCGGGTGTGAAAAGCTTCCAGACTCGGGACGTGGATGCTTAGAGTAAATAACTGCACACACACACATACAAATCAACAAGTGTCCACAGATTGCACATGCATACAGTATGGTATGAATAGCTCTTTCATTTCTGTAGAATGCAAGTCTGCAAAACCTGTCTGGTTTTCATATAGGGGCATCATCTGAGCGGCAAGCAGAGAGATACGGGTTTAAAGCTTTGCTCACTGACAACAGTTTTCTCTGCTGCAGACTGACAAATCGGCTCTCTTTTCCACTGCTCCTTTTCTCCGCTGTTGATTATTTTCATTTCACAAAACGTTTTGCGAGGAGACAGGCAGCAAACAAATCCATTAAAGCACTGCCTTGTTTGGCGACACTTCTGCATCCTGCTCTTAGTCGGAATGCTTACGGGGTGCTATGCACTGATGGATTTTGAATCACAACGTATTTGTCCTAGGAGCTGTGCTAAACCATCTGGGGGTGGAGTATCACCTGCTTGTAGTATTGGGTTTGTTTGATTCTTTCAAGGGGAGCGGGAGGAAGAGATTGCAACCATTTTATTGTTGCCGCATTGCTCTCACTGGCTTACGGGCAGTGCAGCCCGCAGATGCAAGGGAGAGGCGCATGCACAGCTTTGGAGAAACTTGGCAGCTTGCTAGTGCTGCTTGCAAAGGCGGGGCAGTTGTGTGCCTGCTAAGGAGTCCACTGATGGGGTCACCCACCTCAGTAGGCACGGAACCAAGTGAGTTGCGTGGGCAGACGGAAGAGTGTCCTCTGCCTTGGATCAGCAGTGGGTAGCCCTGTATGCATAGGAACATAGGAGCATTTGTTCACCCAGCCTTTAAATTAGATACTGTTTTAATTGTGTTTTAATAGTTTTAATGTTGGTAAATTTTCATTGTTGAAATGTGTTAAACTTTTTATCGGTTGTTTTTATTGTTTTGTTGTAAACTGCCCAGAGACTGTCATTTTGGGTGGCATACAAATGTGTTAAATAATTAATTCTATGTTTCCTATGCAGCTTCCTATGCTAATTAATTAATTAATTAATTAATTAATTGACATAGGAAGCTGCCATATACTGAGTCAGACCATAGCTCCATCTAGCTCAGTACTGTCTACAAAGACTGGCAGCAGATTATCCACGGTTGCAGGCAGGAGTCTCTCTCAGCCCTATCTGGAGATGCCAGGGAAGGAACTTGGAACCTGATACTCTTCCCAGAGCGGCTCCATCCCCTAAGGGGAATATCTTACAGTGCTCACACTTCTAGTCCTCCACTGATATGCAACCAGGGTGGACCCTGCGTAGCGGCTTCATCCCCTGAGGGGAATATCATACAGTGCTCATACATCAAGTCTCCCTTTCATATGCAACCAGGGTGGACCCTGCTTAGCTAAGGGGACAAGTCATGCTTGCTGCCACAAGACCAGCTCTCCTCTGCAAGCTATTGTAGTTTACTGTGATTATTGTGCATAATTGTATTCCACTTTGCAACAAAAGTTCTCAAAGCGCTTTACATGGAAAGAACGATAATAAATAAAGAAGATGGTCCCGCGTCCTAAAAGGGCCCATAGTCTAGGAGAAGCATAAGGTAGACCCCAGCAACAGCCACTGGAGGGATGCTGTGCTGGGACTGGATAGGGGCAGTTGCTCTCTCTTCCTGCTAAATAAAAGGAGAACCACCACTTTTAAAAGGGCCTCTTTGTTCAGCTAGCAGCGGTAGAGGCTTCTAACCCTAACAGAGGCTTCAAAAATCATGAATGGCTTGGAGAGAGTGGAGAGGGAGATGCTTAGCAGCAGGAACATAGGAAGCTGCCATATACAGAGTCAGACCATGGGTCCATCTAGCTCAGTTTTGTCTACACGGACTGGCAGCAGCTTCTCTCTCAGCCCTATCTGGAGATGCCAGGGAGGGAACTCAGCGCCTTCTGCAGGCAGGCATGCAGATGGTCTTCCCAGAGCAGCCCCATCGCCTAAGGGGAATATATAACACAGTGCTCAAATGTGTAGTCTCCCATTCAAATGCAAACCAGGGCAGACCCTGCTTAGCAAGGTGGACAATTTATGCTCACTACCACCAGACCAATTCTCCTCCCTTGTCTTCTTCTCCCATAAAATTAGAACTTGGGGGAACCCAAACACTTTTGATGGCAACAGGTTCAGGACAAAGGACAGAGAACCAAGGATTGCTGCCTCCCCGCAGCTCATGACTAGGAGCCACTGCGGAGCAGCACTGGTTCTTTCTTTCTTCCCTACCTCCCGCACTTCATCACTCAGGAGGCCTGCCAGCCACTGTGTTTCACACCGAACACAGAATTTACGGAATTCACTACCACTACCTTGGAGTGATGGCCACTAGCTTAGATATCTCTAAGCTACTCTTGTGGTAGCGAGCATGACATGCCCCCTTTGCTAAGCAGGATCCATCCTGGTGTGCATTTGAATGGGAGAGTGCATGTGTGAGCACTGTTAGATAATCCCCTCAGGGGATGGGCCACTCTGGGAAGAGTGCCTGCATGCTTGCAGGCAGAAGGTTCCATGTTCTCTCCCTGGCATCTCCAAGACAGGGCAGAGAGAGAGTCCTGCCTGCAACCTTGGAGAAGCCACTGCCAATCTGTGAAGACAATATTGACCCAGAAGGACCAATGGTCTGACTCGGTATATGGCAGCTTCTTATGTTCCTATGAAAAAAGATTGGGCAAATTTATATAGGATGGATCTACCAATATCTAGTAGGGAAAGATTAGCTGCACCAGCTATTCAGTTCAAGGTGCAGGTTTTTACCTTGAAAGTCCTCAACAACTTTGGGATCTGGGCATCTGAACAGTGTTCCCTCTAACAGGGATTGCCCGATGTTGTTCACTACAACTCCCAGCATCCCCAGCTGTAATGACCTTTGGCTGGGGATTCTGGGAGTTGCAGACAACAACATCTAGGAATCCTTGTTAGAGGAAACATTGTATCTGAAGGGCCACCTTCTTCCTTATGTTCCCCTCCATACATTCCATTCAGGATTCGTGCCCTGCTCTACATCCCATCACTGCCTGAAGTATGGTGGGCTTCTACTAGGAGTAGGAGAAGTTCTTTTATTGCAGCCATAGGCCAAACAGAGCTTCTCCTAGGAGCTAGAGTGTAGGTTGCAATCCTAAACACAGTGGCTGACATTCAAATTAACATTGCACTTGGGGGAAAACGTGCTAGCTATCTGCTATGTCAGGAGCTTGGGTCCCAGACCAGTGCTGTACATGTGCTAACTTCTTTGTGCTTGAACGAGAAGGTGCTCAAACACTAGTGTGCTTCCTGCAGGGAACCCTCTTCCTCAGCCTGCATATACTGCAGGTTACATTGTGCAAAAGCACAAAGGTGCAAGTTCAGGATTTCTGCACCATCATTCTGCAGGTGCACAACCTCCTTATGCAAACAGTGCTACTTTGGATGTCAACCACTTACTTTGCCATGGGACTTCCTTGGAGAGGAGAGCCGGTCTTGTGGTAGCAAGCACGACTTGTCCCCTTAGCTAAGCAGGGTCCACCCTGGTTGCATATGAATGGGAGACTAAGTGTGAGCACTGGAAAATACTCCCCTCAGGGGATGGAGCTGCTCTGGGAAGCGCAAAAAGTTCCAAGTTCCCTCCCTGGCAGCATCTCCAAGTTAGGGCTGAGAGAGGGAGTTCTACCTGCAACCTTGGAGAAGCCTCTGCCAGTCTGCGAAGACAATACTGAGCTAGATAGACCAATGATTGGTATATGGCAGCTTCCTGTGTTCCTGTGTTTCTTCTGTGAATACATGCTTTGGATTGCACTGCTGAAGACTCTTAAAGCAGCCACTGGGACTATGTCCATGGATGGTCCCTCGTACAGCTGATTCTAAATGGCTGCAATTTCCACCGGATACCCAGTCCCTCAATTCCACTCAGCATGGGACTCAGAGAAGTGGAAATATTAACCACGTGTTTCTCTCACTCTATTTTTGCCCCCTCTCATCTAGGGCAGCTTTTATGTGCCATCCGAAAACTGTATGCACCATGCACACAAGTGGCATAAAGACCTTTGCCTTCTGCTTTTGAATGCCTACAGAGGACTCCACGTGTACTACGTCCTTATCACGAAGGATATTCCCAACCTGCCGCAGCTGAAGTTAGGTAAAAGGACAGTCGTGGTTGGTGGTCAGTCCATGTGAAGCTGCCTTACACGAAATTGGACCATCTGTCCAGCTAGGTCAGGACCAATTGATGGGCAGCAACTCTCCAGGGGTTTCCCCCAGTCAGAGATCCCAGAGATTGAACCTGAGACCTTTTACATGCAAAGCAAGCCCTCTTCCACTGAGCTACAGCCCTTCCCACAATGACTTGACTTGGGGTATGGCTTATTTGACTGCCCCATTCCATTGCCAGTCACCCCACTAGAGAGGATGAACAGCAAGTCTCATTCTGTTCCCTGGGAGGAAGGGAAGCCAAAGACTGTGCTGAAGGAGGGGCCAGGTTCCCCGGAGGAGAGCCCAAAGCTAGGACTCACCCCCACCCACACCAACCCCAGGCCTCATGCACTTCTCAGAGGGCTGGGGGATGCAAAGCTAACCCCTCCAGCATGAGACTGACTTGGAAAAAGAATATTCACCAAACTGAGTCTGGGTACCAGTTCACCACTTTGGTTCGTGCCTAGAAACCGGTTCAAAACAGTTCGACCTGGTTCTAGTACTTGCAAAGGGGAATCCAGTAAGTATTCCCCTTTACGAGCAAAGGTTGTACAGGGCATTAAAAGGGTGGGCAGGGGGGCAGGGGGTTACCTTACCCACTGTGGCAGTGCCACATCAGCTCAGGCCACTGGGGGCCCAGTTTGGGCCTAGGGGAGCCATCTCCGGCCCACCCCCAAGGAGCCATGCTGCTGCCACCATGGGTAAGATGACCTGCCTGCTCCCTGCCCCCGCTTTAAAACCCAGCAGGATTTACCCTTTGTTGGTAAACAGGAATCCTTACTAGATTCCCTTTTACAACCCTACAGAACTGGTTGAACCAGGCCTAACTGTTTTGATCTGATCCGGGCCTGGTTCCGCTCGAGTTCGGACTGGCTCCCCCTTTTGGAGGGCTGGTCCGGTTCGAACCCGAAACGGCCGAACCGGTTTTGCACATCCCTCATGATTTGTAGTCTTCTAGATCTGCCATGTCCGAAGAGTGGTTCCTTGCTTCTGTCTCATTGCTGTACTTCTTGAATAACTGATCTCTCTTTTCCTTTCCTAGAGGATCTTGCTGTGGAAGAGACGCTGTCTCAGCTCTCCGCAGAACTGCAGGTACTTAGCACAATGGGACGCGTGCAATTGGCAAGCAATTCCAATGGCATGATTTTTTTTCCCCCTGCAGAGAAGCATGCTAATTGTGAAATACATGTGGGAAAAATAGTTACATGTAAATGCAGAAGCCATTCCAGGGCCATGATTTTTTGCATGGCATTGGACTGTTTTCCCTCTACAAAAAAGGATAAAGAAATTGAGGACTTAGAAAAATAGAATTGTGTGGAGAAAGATTCATTTTTTCACCTTTTCTAGTAATATTAGAATTCTGAGTTATTCAGTGAAGTTGCCTGGTGGTACGTTGAGGACAGACACAAGAAAATACTTCTTCACACAATACATAATTATTTCTCCTGTCGAATTTGTTCCCACAGGATGTGACGGCCACTGGTTTCTTAAAAGGGTTCCAGCTGAGCTCTTCTTATGTTCCCTTATGCATATAATATAGTGTGGAGGAAAATTGTTGTGTCAGAATTGGCTGTAAATCTGTAGTGTGGGATATTAATCGTGGAGGTTGGTTGCCTTAATGTTTCTTGTGGTGCATATTAGGGCTGCATTTTGTGGAGGAGAAATGACTTTCGCACCATGCGCTTTTTGTCTGAAGCCACCCTGAGATTTGAAATAAGCATCTGGGAGAAGAACTAAAAAGGACTCTTCTGTGAATCCCTCTGTTGGAATGTGTGATTTTTTTTTTTTTTAAGATTTTTTTACTCTGCTTCAGTTTCTGATTCCGCATTTAAAAAAACTAGACTGACTGCCCTGCTGGGAAGGAAGGGTTTAGAAGGCAAAAATAAAATAAAAGCAGTACTACAGGTTTGCACAAGAGTTTTGCATTATAGAGACTTTTTGACATTTTTATTATTGTAGAGGCAGCAGCACCATCTAGTGGATAATCTGTAGCTAGTGACAAGAGTTCTCCATTGCTAGTAAGTTTTTTGTTCAGACATTCAAAATCTGTGGATAACTAATATGGCTGGTGGAGGAACGGCAAGTTTTGCCCCTTACAGACATGAGCATGTCTGTGGAAAGCCCTTGCATATAGCTGCACTTCTGAAGGTCTCTACACACACAATTGCAAGCCAGGGTTGATCGATGGGAGAGCTATCTTCAACTATATTGTATATAGAGATGTTATTTTGTGTAAGGAGCACTCCAGTCCTTGAAGTGTGTTGTGTTTTCTCCAGGCTTACTCATAAATGATTCCTTCTTTTGTTTGCAGACAACCATATTATTTCAGAGGGTTGTCATTGCTGTGATTTGCTAATATCTGTGTTCTACCCTCCTAGATGCTGAATAATCCAGAGAAGATCGCAGAGCAGATCAGCAAAGACCTTGCCTGGCTCTGCTCCCACCTTTTGGCTCTCTGGAACCAGTTTCTGGAGGTTGTAACCCTGCAGCCAGATGTCACAGCCTATCTCGTTCAGGAGCATCACACACTAAGGGTAACACTGCAATATGGTGTCAAGCAAAGCTCAGAGGAAGGAACTGGTGGGGCGATGAAAGGCTTTAGACCGGTGTTTCCTCTAACAGGGATTCCCAGATGTTGCTGACTACAACTCCCAGCATCTCCAGCTGCAATAGCCTTTGCTCGGGGAACCCCTCCAAATGTTGGGTTCAGAGCCTGAATGTTGGACCCGAAGGTTGGGTTCAGAGTCAGGTTTGGGGTCGGGTTTGGAGTTGGGAAAACCTAAAGACAAAATGTAAAGTAACCATGGATACTCACTTTGAATGAAGGAAAGTAATGTAACACCAGAGAGTTTCAGGGGAAGTCATGGAACATCAGAGAATCCAAAGGGAAGTCATGTACCATCAGAGACTGGCAGGAGAAACCTGGAAATTGACTGTTGCTTGAAGTTGTGGGTCAAAAATTGCTTAATTTTTTAAATAAAATATTTTAAAAATTAGATTTATGCATAGGCAGGTGGGGAGAGAAGGCAGAAGATGCCCCTCCTAGCCACGATAAAAAAACACCCCCAAAACCACAACCCTCTCACTGCCATCTGGAGCTCTGGAAAGCTCTTATGTTTTGAAAAAGTGGTCAGAAAAGTCCCATACCAACTGGGCTGGTCAAGTTTGGGTTCAAACTTGGACTCTGTCTGAACCACTCTGATTTCAGTAAAATTGGACCAATTTTACTGATCTGACCTTTCAGAGGCCTAGGATTTACCTATCCAGAAAGTGTTGCCCTCACTCTGAATAGGTTTTGTTTGTCCTCTAACTATAATCTATTGGCTATAATCACCCATATGACCGTCCAGGAAAAACTGTCCTCACTCACTCGAAATCAGCTTGGTTTGCTTTCAGTTAAATCAGCATGTAGCCAAATCTGATTGGCTACTACTATTCCTACAATTACTACTACTACTATTGCTATTTTCATTATTATTGTTGTTGTTGTTGATGGTGATGATGATAGTGGCTGACATATTCAAGGTGTAACATTACATTTACAACAGTGCAAACTGTGCAATTGCAACATTGTGTAACCGGAGTTGTGTAACGATATGGTCATCATGTCCAATGGCAGAATCATTGTGCAACTCCGGTGGTGCAACTTTTGCTATTATACAATTTACACTCTTGTGCAACTGTGCAAATGTAATTTTACAACAAGAGCATAAAGCTGTGTGGTATGTCCGCCATGATTTTAAAAAAAATGTAGAAACCATACTCATGCAGTGTCATTATTTTAACAAACCCATTATCTGATTACTAATTATCTGATACCAGTCAAGGATGTTTAAAAAGCTCTAGCAAGGAAATGTTGTATTGAAAAAGCAGCAGATAATGGTAATGAGCTTACTGATCGCTAGGGCTGTGTATTACATTGTGTCCAACAGACGTATTGAACCAACATGCCCTCTCTTAGGAGTTGTCATAGGGAATTTTGCCATGACAGAACAGAGCCTCTGACAATTGAAATTATTGCAATGTTCCCCAGGACCCCTGCATAACTCCTTCAGAGATCCATGACCATTGAATACCCACCTCCCCACACTCACTGTCCTCCTCCTCCTCCTTCTTTGGGGATGAGGCCATTGCTCAACACTAGAGCATCTGCTTTGCATGCAGAAAGCCCCAGGTGCAATCCCTGGCACCATCTCCAGGTAGGGAAAAAACCCTGTCTGAAATCTTGGAGAGCTGCTGCCCGTCAGTGTAGACAAGACTGAACTAGATAGACCAAGGGTCTAACTCAGTATAAGGCAGCTTCCTGTGTTGCCATGTTCTTCCTTCTTTACCTTTGACTGGGTGGGGGCAGGAGACAGGCAGTGTGTTGCTTGGATTTTGCTCTGAAAAAAAGCACCTATAAATAGGGGGTTGGGATCCGTGGCATCAGTCTACAAGGGACATCTCTCTCCCCTTTAAAAATTCCATTTTAGGTCCTGTGAGTGGTTCACGGGCTTCTGGGATCGGTTGTGGTTTTTTTGAGGCTGAAGAAATTCTTCAGGGTTCACTCAACTAAGAAATCCAAGATTAGAATCTTCTCTTGGTGTCCTTAAATGTATGAGGCAATCTTACATGGACTGATCACTAATGCAGCCAGTTCTGGGTGGATTTCTGTACATACAGTGTGCTTTGAAGAGCTCATGCATTGTGATGTGTGTTTCTCCATAAGGTGAGAAGATTTTCTGAGGCTTTCTTCTATGCAGAGCATCAAAAACTGGCCGTGTTGACTTTTCAGGAAAGCCTGTAAGTATTTCTTGAGACATTCTGGTTCTGCTGTTGTGCTGAGAAATATTTCTAGTGTGATCTGTTTGGTGGGAAAGAATGTGGAATGAGTTTATCAGGACCCCTCCCTCCAAATTATTAGGCACTTGCCATTTAGCAGTTCTTCATTTAGGTCACTAAAATGGCCTCTGTGCATGTGCAGAGGGCTGAACCAGGCCGGAGAAGGCTCAGACTGGACTGCAGCTGTCCTGGGCTACTCTGGAGGGTGGGGGGGGAAAGTTGTGACTACCCTCCCACACCCCTTTCTAGGAAGTTCTAGGAAGCCCCCCTGCCCCTTTACTCATAAAGGGGAATCCTCACTAGCTTCCCCTTTGCGAGTCGACCCCCGATCCGGTCTGCTTAGGCAATCTGCCTAATAAAGCGATGGCCAAGCAGCTGGTCATGTGGTAGCAAGCATGACCTGTCTTCTTAGCTAAGCAGCGTCCACTCTGGTTGCATATGAAAGGGAGACTTGATGTATGAGCACTGTAAGATATTCCCCTCAGGGGATGGAGCCGCTCTGGGAAGAGCAGAAGGTTCCAAGTTCCCTGCCTGGCAGCATCTCCAAGATAGGGCTGAGAAAGATTCCTGCCTGCAACCTTGGAGAAGCCGCTGCCAGTCTGTGAAGACAATACTGAGTTTGATGGACCAATGGTCTGACTCAGTATATGGCAGCTTCCTATGAGCTCTTACCTAGCCTTTAACTATATTTATTCAGTTTTAAAGATTTCTTCAGCTTATGAAAAGCTGAAGGGAGAAGGGACATCAACCAAGGAAACTGAGTTGAAATAGCAGGTAATAAATGAGTAAACATATAAAACAATAAAACATATTAACTCGTAAATCAGCAGTCTACCATATAGTTCATAAATAAAATAGTAAAGTGCAAAAAAAAAAGGGAAATAAAATTAAGGCTCCAAACATCTACAAGGATTTGGGTGATGTACAAACCCTATTAGACTGAAAAGGAGGAGAAATAAAGCTATCCACAATAATACAAAGTGGCAGTCCTAGAATTTTGTTTCTAGAGGAACCAGGTATTAAGAAATGAAATTCTTGCTCTGAAATGTAGCGTCTTGGCTGCACCTTGTACAACTCCCTTACATTTGAGCTCTAGTGTAGTGGTTCAGCACTTGAGCTACGAGGCAGAAGTCCCCAGCTGAACTCTCAGCCCGGCCACAATTTCAGACTCATTGGTAAGCCTTTGGTGAAATGCTTTGTCTCAGCCGTGTGCTCCCCCCACCACACTCCATCTGATATTTGGGGGATAATACTGGCCTTACAGGGTTGTTAGGATCGCTGAGAAAATGTCGAAGCACTTTGAACACTTTGGGAAAACTTTGTTGCTAGAGGAAACAAAATTATATATAGTATATATAATTTTAAATAGTATATATAGCGCGCTTTATATACTAATGGCATCAAGTCCCAATAAACACGAGGCATTGAGATAGGGGCTGGGGTGCACACACAGCCGGGCAACTGCCCCCACCCCTGCCAGCAGCCAGCATGCAGGCGCATCCTCGTCTGTCTCACTCAGCCCGGTCATTCGTTGATCATTCATGAGGGAGGGAGGGAGGGAGGGGAGCGTTCGGAGGCTGCCCGGTGGTAAGAAATCAAGAGCGCCTTTTAGCAACACACTCTGGCTGGGCCCCCCTCCAACCGCCAGGCCCTGGTAATTTATACCAGCTCCCCCCACCCATCGCCCCACCTCATTGGCCTACGCATATGCTTTGTCTCACTAAACATCTCTGTGGTGTACCTGAACTGAAGGTTTATCACAGAAGAGGTACACTTGTTTAAAAGGGTTGGGAACTCCTGTTTTAATGAGTGTTGCGTAGGCCTGTGCAGCCTAAAAAATGTTGGATCGATCCAATCTTAGCCCAGCAGATACATTGTCAGAGGGGCCAACATGGACCCTTTTATTTATTGTGTTGGGTCATGTTGGGTCAGAAACCTATTTCATGACATAACTGTCAGACCCCAATTAAATGACCAGCAAGCTGCCTCTTAGCTGAAAGTTGGCATGCTTATTTAACTTTTAAATGGCCCATGAAGGGCATCTCAGTTGAAAGATGCTGCACTGGTCATTTAATTTTGAGAGGCAGTTCATTGGCTATTTAAATTGGGTCCGATGGGCATGTTGGCACTCCAACAGCATTCAGGCACAAGAGTGGGGAACTCCGTCAAGGGTTCCAGCTGTTGGGGCTCCCTGCTGCCATGTCTTAAATCATTCCAGTAATCCCTGCCAGAAGACATATTGGGTCCAACATGGCAGCTGGACTGACACAACTTTTCTGTTGGGCTTGCTTGTGGTTCTGTTACAAGAGAGCATGGTGATTTTTTTCCCCATTGAGTAACACAATGCATACGGAGAAAGTGAGTATAAAACAAACAGATCGCAACTATACTAAAGCAGTATTAAAGGTCCCAGTATAAAAGCCACAACTGATGTTAGACATAAACCATATCTCCCATGATTATCTGCAACTTTAGCTCTTCAGAAGGCAACATCGGGTATTTAGCTGGCAGCCTGAAGGAGCTTTAAATTCTTTTGTCATAATAGCATTAGTCCTTTTGACATAATACATTTGAAACAGAGGTCACCTGGTCACCATAGGGGACTCTGGAGTACAAGAGTACCTCATGATCTGCAGGGGTTCTGTTCCCATAGATTACCGTGGGTAACAAAGCCGCAGATAATTTAACACTGAGTCTATGAGATTGCAGGAGTCAGATTCCCAGACTAAAATAACATCCTCCCCCCATACAAAAAAAGCGCCAAATAAAGTGCCCTTCTGTGCTCCATGTGCCTTCGACAGTCCAAGGATGCCCCCACAAGTACAAAAGTCCCTTGAATTTAATGGGAAATTATGGAGTTGTGTTTTTTTTGTTGTTTTTAAACAAATGAGCCATAAAATAGCTCTTCTCCACAAAATGGCAGCCTGAAATGACCTCCAAGACCATTTCCGGCCACCCCTGACCCATGGATATGCAGAGTTAATCCCTTCTGGGCTGGTTTTCCCCCATGTATGCTGAGGTTGGGTGTCCATTACCCAACAGCAGATATGCGAAACCGCAGACGGCGAGTCGGCAGATAGGGAGTTAAGCCTGTACATATAGTCTTCACAGCAAGTGGATTATTTGGATTCAGCTATTTATGTTTACCAAAATCATTATTTTTGTGGACTTTCTAGTATATGTGGATTTTGTAAGAAGTTGATTCTTTGTATTCAGTCATTCATAGTTGCAAATAACTTTTGATGCATGGTTTATGTCTAACATCGGTTGTAGCTGTTATAGTGGGATTTTTTAAACCAGCTAATTGAATTAGGAATGGAGAACCAGCATCGCAATGCAAAGCCCTGTTTCCTTCCAGCATCCAGGGTCACAGTCAGATTTCATCAGAAGTCCGGACCTCTGAGTACCTCACCAGCATGCCGCCCCTTCCTGCCGAGTGCCTCGACATTGATGGGGACTGGAGCACGCTGCCCATCATTTTTGAAGACAGATATGTTGATTTCCCCTACAAAGGTGGGTCACATTCGGCACTCACTGGGAGATTCACAAGTCACACAGGATAAGGGATGTTGGCTGGGAGACAGGTCAGAAAGTTTCAGAAAACAGTGACTGACATCCTGACTAACACTGCAATGAACAAAGTTGTGCTAGTGTGAGGAGATTGTGCAGCTGTGCTGCATCATGGGGATTTTTAGAGTGAACTGGAGAGCTGGTACTGTAGTCAAAAGCATGAATTGTCCCCTTGGCTAAGGAGGGTCTGCTCTGGTTTGTATTTGAATGGGAGATTAAATGTGTGAGCACTGTAAGATCTTCCCCTTAGGGGATGGAGATCGTTCTGGGAAGAGCATGTGCATGCTTAAATGTAGAAGGTTCCAAGTTCCCTCCCTGGCAGCATCTCCAAGACAGGGCTGAGAGAGAGACTCCTGCCTGCTACCTTGGAGAAGCCGCTGCCAGTCTGTGTAGACAATACTGAGCTAGACAGACCAAGACTCAATATATGGCAGCTTCCTATGTTGTTTCTACAAATGTTCCTGCAGAACTGATTTGCTTGTTGTTCAAATGCTTGTGCAACATTAGGCTGGAACCAGAGGCAGATTAACGTAGTAGCAAATGCAGCATTTGCTATGGGCCCCGCATTTTTGACAGCCGCACACACCCGGCTTCCAACTGGGAATTAAAGTTAAAACTCTACCTGTTTTATTTGGTCCATGTTATATAAAATGTCCCTTTTCTGCTAAATGCGCCTTTTAAGAGAAGGCCCAGCACAGTATCTGTCCAGTGGCTGTTGCTAGTGCCTACCACATTTTTATTTTTAGAGTGTGAGCCCTTTGGAGACAGAGAATCAACTATCCACTCTTTATTTTTCTATGTAAACCACTTTGAGAACCTTGATTGAAAAACGGTATATAAATGTTCACTGTTGTTGTAGTAAGTGTGAGTTTGTGGCTTGGTCTTGCATACTCCAAAAAAAAAAAAAAAAAAGCAAATGAAAAAAACAATTACTTTCCTATGCAAGTAAATAATTTATGTTTTAACATTTATGTGCATTTTAAAAAAAATTTAGGGCCCCTTTATAACATGTGCTACAGGCCCTGCACTAGCTTAATCCGGCCCTGGCTGGAACAGCCCTACCCAGTTTCCTCTGCAATGGAGTTCTGCCCCTTTTTCTCTCCACACCTGCTTCTTTTCACCCTTTTGAAAGTGAAGGAGAAACGTTGCCAAAAAGGAGGTTCCATTCACCACCCCAAATATGCATGGAATGCACACACATGTGCACACAAGTGCCAGTGGGGCTCAGCACTACTATAGGCACGCCCAGGAAGAGGAAATAACCTGGCACAACTGTGGTGGCAGGCACCACACTCCAGCCTCCATTTGCACAAGTTTGATAGCACGTGCTTCATTCACTGCACTGTCAGGACACATATCCCAGTTGAGAAAGAGAGAGCCAGCAATTCAATTCAATTTTATTGCGGCCGTAGGCCATAGAGAAAGCATACAAAATAAAAATTAAAAACAAAATATACCAACAGTGGTATAGTACATAGTAATAAACAGTAGCTCCTAAAATTTAGATCTTAAACAGGATCTTAATCTAATAGCAACATAGAAGAATTTTGCCACCACCTTAGTAATCACATTATCTCGATCCTTGAGACAAAAATTCAAATAAAAGGGGTCAGCTCTTCCTGGAAGATGCTTTAATAGGGGGAATATAAGTTCTCTCCTGGTATCAGAGTACAGGGAGCAATGATGCAGCACATGCAAAACTGTTTCAGGAAGGCCTGCACCACAAGGGCATAGGCCATAATCTGACGATCCCTTGTTAAATCTTTTTTCCAGAAGGGCTGAAGGCAACACATTCATGCAGGCCCTAGTAAAAGCCATCCTGAACTTTGGAAAGTGTAAGGAAGCTAAATATTTAGCACCTCTATTCCCCAAGGGGGGAGAGCGCCAGCATACATAGTGGTTAGAGTTTTGGACTAGGACCAGAAAGACCCGAGTTTGAATCGCCATTCAACCACGAAACTCAGTAGGTGACTTTGGACCTCTCAGCCTAGCCTACCTCACAGGGTTGTTGTCAGGATAAAAATAACCATGTCTGGGCTCCTCAGAGGAAGAGCAGGATATAAATGTAATAATAATAATAATAATAATAATAATAATAATAATAATAATAATAATAATAGCAGCTTCCCTGGTACTGCTCCATGTAGACCTTTTTCCTGAAGTCTAAACCAGAGCAGATGTGTAGAGTTTCCACCAATTTTTTTTTTTTTGGGCAGAAATGAAATTTTAACCATATTATGGCTGCCATTCTACCAGTGCATGTGCACTCCTAACAAAAGCGCATGCACATCACTGGTCTCCATGCTTCCAAAGGATGGGCACTCTTGCACAATAGCACGACAATATTTGCCATGCTCCCCTTGCTCCAGATATGCTATTTCACCCATGGAAACATGTACCTGAGATTTGCACGCCCCTCAGGGACATGTTAAGGGTGTCAAAAAGCCTCTGGAGCAAGAGGAGTGCAGCAAAAATTCATCCTTTGAAAACATGGGGGCTTGTGCTGCACCTGTGCACCATCAGTCAGGATGTCAGCCAATGAATTTAGGGGCTCCTTCCAAGGTGGAAGAACTGTGTGGAGAATCAGTCATTTCTGTGAGACTTGAGAAATTTCCCAGGTGGGTTCTGCATATCCCTGGATTGTCACCAGTTCCCATCTAAACCAACATTAATTGGTTTTTTCCAACCATTGGTTGCTAATTCAGAAGCCTTTGAATGAATGAATGAATGAATGAATGAATGAACAGACAGCCACTCACCCAACGCTTCTTCTTTTCCCCCTTTCTCTTTCAGTTCAGGGCTTAGATGTTTTGCCAAACTATATGGTGTCTTCTGTGGACAGTTCACAAGTGGACTTGATAGTTAAAAGTGAGGGGCCTTCCTCAAATGATGACATTGCACTAGCAAAGGCAGATTTCAGGAGCAATACCCCGTTCATTATCCACACGGATAGGATAAACAGGAAATCAATTTATGCTTGCAGTTATCCAGAAGGCAATTCCTGCACAGCCAAAAGTTTCAAGGAACACTCCACAACTCAGGTATATGCAATGAATGTAGATGTCCAGCCGCATGAGAATCTATCCACCCCGGTTAGCAATGTTATGTCTGGTTTGAAATCAGATATCCCAAAAGATACTGAAAAAAGCCTTAACACCCCTATGGAGACCAATGATCTACTCACACCTGGGGTGGAATATTTGGACATGAACCCAGCTTCAAATGGTGCCCACCAAAGGGAACCAATGCTTGTCATGACTACCCTCAATGACAGTGGCACATGTGGACATCACAAACTTTTGGATGGGGTTGACTTGAACCAAGCACCTAAAGGTGAGAATTGTGGGTCTAATCTCACTTTTGACAAACTCACAGTCAGTGAACAAAATGGCCTTGAAAAACAAGAAGATCTAGGTGGTGAGGTTGCATTGTCAGCATTTGATGTAAATGATCATTTGGAGTCATTGAACCCAATAAAAGATGTTGAGGTGGCCAAGTCTTTCCCAAAGGAGCAAATAGTGCAGGAGTATGAAGAGTTTACTGTGCCATCAGGGGTCATTAAACGATCTTCTTCATTGATCTCAGACTCAGGGATTGAAAGTGAGCCCAGTTCAGTAGCTTGGTCCGATGCACGGAGCAAGGCCTTGGAGTTGCCCAGTGATCGGGAGATCCTCCACCAGCTTGTCAAAAGACATGGCATCCACCGGAATTCTCTGGAAGGTGGCCACACAGAGAGCAATACCAGTTTGCCCAGCGGCATACAAGCCTCCCTCACGTCAATTAGCTCCTTGCCTTATGAGGAGGAAGAGAGGCAAGTAGAACCCAACAAGCTGACCAAATCTATCTCAGCTCCTCAGATCAGTAGCCCCGATGAGTCTGTAGATGACATGGATATATCCAAACATGCTAAAACCACCTCTAACATTGCAGATAGTCAATACATGGAAACAGAGCATGGCACCATGGCATTAACAGGAAGTATTTCTACCTGTCCAAACAACAGGGAAAGTGTAGGATCACTGCCCTCCACTTCTCTAATGGAGAGTCATGAATCTGTCTTTGAGCAAAATGGCGGCACTTCTCCCTTACCAGAATATGTTGAAAGTTTTTCAGAAGTGGACTGCAATTTAGAAACAGTAGGAGGACCTCTGCTTCTCAAGCAAAATCTAGATGTGGATGGCACAGTAGGATGCCAGTTGCTGGAGGAAAGACAAGAGGAAGAGGACCACTTGAGAAGGGTGAATGGCTATTTGGACACAAATGCATCTCACCTTGACGTGTATAGCAAGGAGGTCAATTTGCATACAGGCCAGAGTTTGTATCCTACAGATGTTGAGACATTCTCACACTGCAAGAGTCATGCACCAGGCTTTTGCTATACTGTCCCTCCCTCATCAGAGGTAGCCTCTAAATCTGCCTCCACAAAGGAACGTCCTGTTGCCAATGGGAACACAGCAACATGTGGTGGAGAAATCTCCAACTTACAAGAAATTGACTTGGATAGCAGATCCAGGTGCGAACCCTACTGTGCTGAACCAGAAAGCAGAGAGCTCAAAGTGGTGGCAAGCAACACAGGGTTCCATTCAGTGGTGCCAGAGGGACTGGTACTGGAGAGCAAAAAGACCACTGAGGTGGTCAACTTATCTGTTTCATGCACAGCCACATGTCTTCCTTTTTCATCGGTTCTTAAGGAGGCACCACCAGTGGCTGGCTTCTCCTGCAAGCAGGCCTCTTCTCCCATCACTCACCAGCCGGTGGGCTCTTTTGGGATCATCTCCTGTGATTCCAGTGATGTGGATGAGGACACCAATGAAAGAATGCTTAGGTAAGGCAGTCCAAGAATTTATCAGTCTAAGACTTTTTCATGTTTGTGGTATGTCCAGAAGATTCTACTTTTCTGGTTCCTGTAGGCTCATTCATTGTTTCTGATCCTTGTGGTCTAGTTGGCGCCCTTGAAGCATATTGGGTTTGTAACCCCAACACTCAGTGACCCATATCCAGACTAATGCTGCCATCACATTCGTATTTTTCCTGTGCATGCAGTGATTTTTGCTGAGCCCTCTCTTCCTTCTGTTACCTCCATTGCCCTCTGAAAATATGTCCCTGATGGCTGGGGGACCTTCAAGAACATACATCACTGGCAGCAGAGGGATTCAGTGGGGGGGGCCGCCTAAAAAATCACTGCATGTGGAAGTATTCTAATGCAAGTGCAGTGTTAATCTTGATGCTGCTCACTGCCTCAAAATGCATCCTCTGTTAAACTGATTGGTTCGGCCTTGGTGGCTTCTGCATGCTTCTAATTAGCCATGAGTTGCTTGTTTGAACCCAACTTCTATGAATGGGCACAGATGTTTTCAGTGAGAGATCCAGTTTTGTCTACTGTTTAGAGTCCTGAACTAGGACAAAGTAGATGAGGGTTAAATTCTCTGTCTAGCTATCAAGCTTAGACCTTAGACCACTTGCTTTCTCTCTGCCTAACCTACCTCAAGGGGTTGTTGTTGGAATAAGAAGGGGGGAAATGGAGGGGGCGGGACTGTATATTCCCTTATGTCAACAACTCCCAACCCATGGACAGTGAGTTCTAGTCTTCCTTCTGACATACTAGTTTTCCATGTAATATTTGGGGGTGTTTGTTTTGGTTTTTAAATGTTAGGGAATATTCATCTCCTATATGCAGTCTCCTGCCTGTATTCAAAATTTTACAGTCCCTGTGAATTCTACCAACTGATCTTTCTCTGCATGTTTGAATAACTGTCTTATGACATCCAGACTAAACTGAGTAACTTAGTCTGGATGTCAGCCTACTCCTTATTTAATTTCAGTAGGACTACTAAGAAGTAATTTAGTTTGGCAGCCATAGAGTCCTACAATGGGGAATATTGCATTGATTCTTGGGAATTTGAATTACTTCAGGTGTTTGATTGATGAAAAACTGATTTTGGTTGTTTTCTCACAGTTGATATGTTAAGTGTAGATTAGAAATGTAGTGATGGGATTTTTAATCCCATGTGTACAACAGTAAACTATGTCACTTATTGTTGACTTGTGATTAACTAGTGTATTCTCCAGTTTTTATCAGGCCAAAGAAAAATTTAAAAAAGAACTGAAGATCGAAGGATTTCTGTACAGTGACTTATCTGTACTCGCTTCTGATATCCCATATTTTCCTCCAGAGGAAGAGGAAGAAAATTTGGAAGATGGGATTCACCTTGTCGTCTGTGTCCATGGGCTGGATGGTAAGGCCAAAGAGAGACATGGGGAAAGGGCTCTTTGGACTGGGAATGTTTACAGTCGATATAGTTAGGGGCAGTGTTCCCTCTAAGAGGGACTCCCTGATGTTGTTCACTACAACTCCCAGAATCCCCAGCCAAAGGCTACTGCAGCTGGGAATTCTGGGAGTTGTAGTGAACAACATCTGGGTATCTAGGTGGCCGGATTTGGCTTTAAAAAAGCCAAATTCTGGCTTACGGCCCATTTGAGCCACGAGTATACCCCTTAGGTTCTGGCAACTCTGCTGGGTATCCCTCTTAGAGGGAACAGTAGTTAGGGTTTATCAGTTTACAGAGGGCTGCACAGTTATGTTGGACAAATGGACACCGATCCCTGGAAGGTTCCTCCCCCCATGAAACTTGCAAGCACAAGTGGAAAACAGTGATTTTTCAAGGATTTGCTGGGAAACATAAGAGCTAAGGGATAGGGATGTGCCTGAATCATTTCGGTGCCTCTTTGAAGAGGCACCGAAATGATTCAGCTCCCTGCAGCCAAAACATTTTGATGTGGGGCGAAGGGTTCTGTTAAAAGGAGGCAGGCAGGTCCTACCTGCCCCTCCTGAGAGCCTCCACCACCCTGCTCCATCCCATTGTGACCATGTTCTAAGAAACACATCCCCATGAAAGTGGCAGCCTGTGCTGCAGTCTCCTTCAAAACGCTCCACCGCGGCCCACAAAACACTTCCCCCTAGTGTGTGTTAGGTCACAACTGGGCAGGTACAGTGTGGGCTGGGTGGAGGTGAAGAAGGGGCTGAGATCGGTGAGCACCCTTGGGCAATTGGAAGGGGTGGATTGGTCAGTCTTTAGAGGCTTTGTGGCTCAGGGACTTCGATTCACTATGACACCTGCTTCAGGGCTTCACAAACCTTAAAGGCTCTGTGAAGCCCTAGAAGTTGCTCTGACCCTTTGGGGTTGACAATGATGGGGATGAAGCAGGTTTGCACTGCTTCTATCCTGGAGTCAGGGTGTGTTGCCCGTTTAAGGCACGGGGGAGGACTTTGATGTCTGCACCCGGCCTTTGGTAGGCCCACATTGTTGGGGGACGGAGTTTATTCAGTTTGCTGATTTGATTATCAATAAAGTTGTGGCCCTTTTACTCAACATTGAATTGTGTTTGTGTCTTCCTTGCGGCTGTGGTGTGGAGGCAATGTCCCCTCCACTCAGAGAAGGGAACCAGACATGTAAGACAGCTAGCCTTGCCCTCTCAGACATGGAGATTCAGGGGTGCCAACGGATCCCCTGCTCATGCTTCCTAGGGGAATGAAGATGCCAAAGCCACATTCCCATTCTCCTCAGTGAGGGTACCTAGTTGAGATGTATTTGCAGGAGGACAGTTGAATACATGTTTTACGATGGAGCCATGTCTCAGAAAGCGATGTCCTGTTTTTCAAGGTAACAGTGCAGATCTTCGACTGGTTAAAACATTCATCGAACTAGGTCTTCCTGGTGGAAAACTTGACTTCCTGATGTCCGAAAGGAACCAGGTATGTGGTTCTCTCTCTCTCTCTCTCTCTCTCTCTCTCTCTCTCTCTCTCACACACACACACACACACACACACACACACACACACACACACACACGGTCCAATGTACATTGAAACAGGAACTTAGCAAACGTTGTCCTGGCAAGATAACAAAATGTCCACCATTATGGTGGATAATTACAACTAATTCCTCTCTCCTTTTGTATCTTGCTTTCTCTAAGATTGTGAACATGACAGGCAGGGGCCCACACTTTTGATTGTTGTTCAGCTCCTAGAGTATACTAGTCTCTTCTGTAAATAATCCTTTATGATGGTGGTGAGGGTGGTCTTAAATCTATTAAAAGTCAGTTCAACTCTATGAAAGGATGGGGTCCCCTCAGGGACAGCCCTGATGGTGGAAGCTAAATTCTTCCCTTGTTCACCACAGGAATCCCAACCAATTAGTCCTGTTCCTCTCTGCATGGCTTCACCTCTTCATCTACACAGTCCCACCGAGGTTCTTTTTCTTAGTAACACCACAGTATGCCGAAATATTGGAAGCTGCCCTATTCATATCCAGGGGCCAATAGATGGTGCATAGCAAAAGAAAAAAGAAAAAAAGAAAAAGAAAAATAGCATTCATTAGGCAGAAAAGCTCAATTATGTAGATGACTGATATTGATTTGTAATGTGCAGAAACCATGGTAGAAACATCGCCTGTCTTATAGGATTTTATATGGCTTTTTTTGCAATTGCTCAACTTTTTTACCTTTGGATGAATCCTGAAATCCGTTTTGTATTTCACTTTTTTATTATTTATCTATTTATTTATTGTTTATTTATTTATCTATTTATTGATTTGATTTGATTTGTATTAAAAAGTTTAAAACTTTTTAAAGTTTTGGCACCAACTTAAAAATTAATAGCTGACATACTGTGCAATATCACATATGCAGTGGAATGTAATATAATGGCTCCACTGTAATATAATGCAATATAATATAGTATAAGGGCTCCACAGTCACACAACTCGATTGTCAGTTTTTGTGCCTGGATAACTAAACAGACATTATATTCCACAGGGTGTGTAAAGTTGTGCAGTATGTCAGCCACTATAAATGAAGGATTGTGTATGCTTTTACAGAGCTAGTACAGGTGGCCCACATCACTCACAGTTACGACAACCACAGTTTTGTGTATCTGTGGACACGTCTAAGAGTCCTAGAGGCGGGTTTCATGATCAGTGAGACCCGCTTTGTCCGGGTTTGCGGGAAGAGCGGGCTAAGCTTTTGCTTTTCAGCCTCCTGGCCAGGGGTCTACTCATGAGTAGCCGTGGCGTGGAGCCACACCATGGCTACTCATGATCCCCAAAACCAGGTTTGCGGAGCACTTGCTCCACAAACCCGGTTTAAGAGGTGGGCTTCTTGAGCAGGTTACCCACTCAAGAACCACCGGGCTCGCAGCCGAGCCCGGTGGTTCCCACGGTGGGACGAAATCGGGCTAGCAGAGGCTAGCCCGACTTCGTCCCATCATGTGAATAGCCTCCTAGTTTCCTTTTCTGTGGTGTGGAAGTAGGCTAAAAGTCACCTATTCATGGTTGCAGAGTGACCGGAAATGACTTCCAGTGTCACTTCCGGCTGCCATTTTAGAGCACAGAGCCATTCAGCTGATTTGGGGGTGTTTGTGGGCATTTCTGGAGCCCTGCGACCCTGGAAAGCAAGGTCCTGTGCATTCCTACTCTTATTTCTTCCCCTTCATATTTTTTAGGCATTTTTAGGTTTTTTCTTTTCTTTTTGGAACCTAGCCCCCCCCCCCGCCGCCCACCATTCCCATAGAGTTCAGGTTTCATTGTTTGCGGTTTTGTTATCTGCAGAAATTGGCAGGAGCAGAACCATGGCAAATCATGAGGGCCACCTGTATACAGTTCAAGCAATTCAAGGGGTTTGGTTTTGTAGTGGAATTTAGATAATTCAGTAGGAACAGGAATGAGGGGTGGGTGCAACATCAAAGTAGGTAAGGAATGGTAAGGTAATGTGTGGAGATAGTCTAGAGTTGGGGGAATGTTAGGGGAATAAGGGATAAGACAGTAGATTTCCAGTGGATTAGATTAAAAACCCATTGAGTCCAGGATCCTGCTTCCCACAGAGGCCAACTATATGCCTCTGGGGAGCCCACAAGCCCCCACCTCTAGTTTGGTTCCCCACAACTGGTATTCAGAGGCAGACCATGCCTCTAAACATGGAGGCTGTTCTCACGCACAGCCTAACCCAGGCTAGGGATGCCCAGCCCAGGTTAGGCTGTACATGAGAACTACTGGGATCATACCCAATCCCGGCATGGTAGCACCGCCTAGCACCACTGTAAACAATGGTTAAGGCAGCAAGAGCTCCTTTACCCCAGCTAACTGCTCGAGTGTTCTCTGGCTCTATGTTTAGCCCCAGCGGATACAGAGATGGGCACCTAGCATGCCCGTCTCTTGGAGGAATCTGCCAATGCAACCCGTGTTGGAAATTCTCTGTGGTGAGAGAATCCCTTTCTCATTATAGCAGAGTGCACAGAGGCACAACACAGCGGATTTAGTTAGGCATGCATGTATGCTGAGAGTAAAGTAACTTGGAGCCAATTCATAGTTTCAAATCAATATATAAGGCATTTATTAAGGAACTCCATTCTAGGTAGGAACGTGAGGAGTTAGGATCTCTAATCTAGCTAGCTAGCTGGATGCAGATGGATTCTGCATCTCTGCACACATGGTGCAGGCAGGGGAGAGTGGAGCTTGCATGTTGCAAGGGAGAAGGAAGGGAAGAGGAAGTGGCAGGAAGGAAGGAAGTTAGTCCCTAAGAGTAGCAATCTGCATACCAAAGAGATAGTGTCAGAGCAGTAGAGAAGGGATGACCAATGTATTGACCTCTCTAGCCCTCTGACTCACTAGTCTGTCCTCCACTGTCTGAGATAAGAGACAGCGCAAACACCCTTTAACTTCCAACAACCCATGTGTCGCACATTGCATTGGGGATTCATGAAGGCCGGAACAAGAAGTTCAGCCCTGGATCCCTCTGTCCTGCTCTGTGTTTCGCGGATCAGGGTTGCTCCAATTGTGAGACTCGCCCCATGGAGTTCCGTGTGTCATCTCTCCAACCTTTATGGTTCAGTGGAACTTTTCATTTAAAAATAACACGAGCGACTGAAAATAGCAAGCTTTGGAGGAAATAATTAATTATCAATGCAGACAAAACAAACAGGCAGGCAGGAGTTTATGAGCATGTTTAGTGGAAGGCATTACTGCAAATTGGATCGGCTCGTGTTTTAGTTCTGAAAGAGCTGCAATTAGCAAGATGGATTTCTGCACCCAAAGCATTAATTACTGGATATATTTCCCTTGCATCTCTGCCCCAGCATTTGATGATTATTTCCCTGGCATCTCATTAGTTTTGAATTTGATTCGCAGCCTATTGGATGACAACACTGCACGGTTCCCAACAAGAAGTAGCGTTTGCCATTCTGATTTCTGTAAATCCAATTCTTCTGTGACGTCCTTTCTATCTGTCACAAACAGCAGCATTGTGAAGAGCTTATGAGTTACGCAAGGGCATTGCTGGCCTTCATGGAGTGCTAATTAGCCGTCAATAGCAATACAGAATTTGGTTAGAACAATGCAGCTTTGTAGTGGCATTGTTATGGCCGTAGGAACATAGGAATCTGCCTTATATTGAGTCAGACGACTGGTCCATCTAACTCTGTATCATCTACATCAGAGCTGCAAAACTTCACCTCTCCTGCAGATGTTGGACTATAACTCCCATCATCCCTGACTATTGGACACTGTGGCTGGGGATGATGGGAGATGTAGTTCAAAAACAGTTGGCCAACGTTGTGCAGATCTGGCCTACACTGAGAGTAAGGTTTTAGGCCTTTTCCAACCCCACCTAGAGATGCTGAAACTGGGCCTTTGGCATGACAAACAGATGCTCTACCATTGAGGTGTGGCCCCATCAGCTATTCACTATATGATGTGTGCAGTATTGTAGCCTGAATCAAATGCAGCTGCCCCACAGTAAGAAGCAGAAGTTATGTGTCATGTGTCACAGGCTTTGTCTGTGCCCAGGAGCTGTATTGCCTCCATCTTCTGGGGCCCCCGTATGCAACCCCCTGTGGCCGGCAGGAAGGCCTGAAGGTATGGCACACTGGAAAAACTGCTGTTAAGGTTTCTGGCATCATGTCTAACCCTTCAGCACTAAACTTTGAAAATGCAGGTCAGGAGCTAGGAAACTAAGAGCAGTGTGGTGTAGTGGTTAGAGTTGGGGACTGCAGCAGGGGAGATCCACGTGCTAATCCTCACTCACTCTGTTGCTTGCTGTATGACCATGACCCAAATGCTATTTGTCAGCCTGACCTACCGGACAGGACTGTTGTGAGGATACAATGCGAGGGGGAGCAAGCCATGAACTTCTTGGAAGATGTCTGGGATAAAGGTGTTATTCATACGTGGGTGCAAAACCAGGCTAAAGGAGCCCAGCTCGATTTTGCACACGCATGTGATCTGCCAGGATCGAGCCCAATTCCGGCAGCACCATGGCAGCAAATCTGCCTATGGATCCTCCCTTCAAAACAGAGTTAGGAGACCAAGCTCCCCTAACCCCATTTATTTGATCATGTGTTAGCTGCAGCTGCTTGCATCTGTGGCTGACAGACCTGGGGAGAAGAGGGGGGTCCCCGACCATTAGAGCTACTGGGAGCAGTCAGTGCTCGTCTGGGGGACGGCAGGACAATCATCTGTGGGGAGGTAAGCAGTTTCGGGCTTCCTCCCCGCAAAATGGGTAACCCTTTCTCACTGCACGTGAGAAAGGGCTCAATGTTACCCCAAAGAAGTATTGATATAGCTTTGTACACCGGCATGGAGGGAACCAAGCCTTGTTTACAGTTGCATCTTGGGATAATGATCAGTGAGAATGTGCTGCTTGTCCCCTTCTAACTGAGCAAAATGCCCAGACTCCTAGCTGGAGAGCTGCTGCCAGTCCGCGCAGAAAAGGCTGACTTGGATGGACCAATGCTCTGACTCAGTAGAAGGCAGCTTCGTAAGAGCCCTCTTCAGAGACTGGGGCTATTCTCACGATTAACAAAAATCGGGCTAGGAGAGCCTAGCCCGATTTTTGTTAATCGTCAGAACCACCGGGCTCAGCTGTGAGCCCGGTGGTTCTACAGCTGATAATCCGCTCTGGAACCCCTGGTAAAAAGCAGGTTTGAGGAGCGAGTGCTCCGCAAACCTGCTTTTTACAATCATGAGTAGCTGTGCCACGCCTTTGCACCGTGCCTACTCATGAGTAGACCCCCGGCCGGGAGGCGAAAAGCCGCCTCCTGGCTCGGGGGTCTCCTCAGTATGCCCTGCACAGTTGTGCAGGGCATACTGGGGCTTGCCGGGGCCGCGTGGCCCCCGCTATTCCCACCCCCGCCCACTCTGTCACGGAGCCAGCAATTGTGTGGGCAGCTGATCCGGCTGCCCAGGGCTCCCTCCTCGCTCACCCGAAGAAACCGGGTCTCACGGATCGTGAGACCCGGCTCAATATGTTGTCTCTGCAGTCGTCAGATGTTTTTACATATGCGTGTGTGTGTGTGTGTGTGAGAGAGAGAGAGAGAGAGAGAGAGAGAGAGAGAGAGAGAGAATGACTGTACCTGGATGCATTTTTAAAATGAGTTTGGGTACAGGTCCCTCAAGTGCATGGTGTGGATAGGACATGCATTCAACATAACGGGGCTATCCTGACAATTGGGAAAAATCGGGCTAGGGAAGCCTAGCCCGAATTTTCCCAATCGTCAGAACCACTGGGCTCAGCTGCGAGCTTGGTGGTTCTAGAGCGGGTAACCCGCTCAAGAACCCCTGCCCCAAAACCAGGTTTGCGGAGCGAGCGCTCCGCAAACCTGGTTTTAATTATCGTGAGTAGCCGCAGCACGGCTTCGCGCTGCACCTACTCATGAGGAGACCCCCGGAAGGGAGGCGAAAAGCTGCCTCCCGGCTCCGGGGGTCTCGCCAGCATGCCCTGCACGCTCGCACAGGGTATGCTGGAGCTTGCGGGGGCCAATTGGCCCCCACTCCCCCCAGCCCCTGCCGGCTCCGTCTCGGAGCCAGCAATCATGTGGGTGGCCAATCCGGCCGCCTAGGTCTCCCTCCCCACTCATGAGCAGGGAGAGCAGGCTTAGCCCGCTCTTCCCACTCACTGCAACAAACCGGGTCTCACGGACCGTGAGACCCAGTCCACTATGTGAATAATTGCACCTCTTTAGAGATCTGTACCCAGGTACACCGGACACAGGTTGTACGAGTGTTGAACATAAGATGTGAATAGGGCTATGTCTCTGTCTATACAAGAGATCCTTATTATACAAAGGTTTTCCATCCATGGTTATCCACAGTCAGTCAGGTTATAGCAACCTGGTTTCTTTTTCAATGGGGTGAAAATTTCCACCAATCCCTGGTACCTGAGTGACTGGAAATAACTTCTGACATCATTTCCTGTCAGCATTTTATAGCACAGGGCCATTTTGTGGTTCTTTTCTCTCTCTCAAAAAAAAAAAAAAAAAGGCAGAAAATTTGAGAATTTGGGGGCTTGGGTGGAGAGCTTGAGAGCTCATTTCTGCCCCCCACCACACACACACATGGATGCTCTCTTCATGATCAAGAGAAGAGCCAAATTGGGTTTGCGGGGAGAGCAGGCTTAGCCTGCTCTCCCTGCAGACGATCAGTAAGCCCTCCATGGGCGGCCACAGTGGCCACCCACACGACTGCAGGCTCTGTGACGGAGCTGGCAGGGGCTTGGAAATATGGGGGCCATACAGCCTCCGGAAGTTCCACAAGCATGCAGGGGATGCCGAAGAGACCCCCAAGCCAGGAGGCTGATTTTTAGGCTCGGGGGTCAGGGGTCGGGGGTCTACTTGTGAGTTGCCATGGCACGGTGCCACGCTGCAGCAACACGCAGTTTTTAAAGCCAGGTTTGCGGAGGGCTCACTCCACAAACCTGGTTTAAGGGCATGGACAAATCTGCAGGTTACCCACTTGTAAACCACCGGGCTCACCTTCAAGCCCGGTGGTTTACATGACCAGCGAAAATCAGGCTAGGAGAGCCTAGCCTGATTTTCGCTGGTCGTGAGAATAGCCTCATACACTGGGGCAATTCTCACAATAAAAAAAAATCGGGCTAGGAGAGCCTAGCCCAACTTTTGTTGATTGTAAGTACCACCGGGCTCTCAGCTGGGCCCGGTGGTTCTTGAGCAGGTAACCTGCTCAAGAACCCCTGCTAAAAAGCGAGCGCTCCAGCAAACCTGCTTTTTAGGATCGTGAGTAGCTGCGGCGTGGCTCCGCACCATGGCTACTTGTGAGTAGACCCCCGACCGGGAGGCAAAAAGCCGCCTCCTGGCTCCGGGGGTCTCCCCAATATGCCCTGAGCACTTGCGCAGGGCATACTGGGGCTTGCGGGGGCCGCATGGCCCCCACTCCCTCCACCTCCTGCCGGCTCCGTCATGGTGCCGGCCATTGTGTGGGTGGCCGATCCGGCCGCCCAGGGCTCCCTCCCCGCTTGTGAGCAGGGAGAGCGGGCTTAGCACGCTCTTCCTGCTCACTGCCCCAAACCGGGTCTCACTGATCGTGAGACCTGGTCCACTGTCTTCCTTGTGATTTTCAGCACACTTCAGTGTGCTTAGGAACCTAAACCGCAATCCCCATAGGGTTAAGGTCTCTTTATTTGTGGTTTCATTATCCAGGGAAACAGGCAGGAATAGAACTCCCACAAATAAAGAGGCCCTCCTTTATGTGCCCACCCTACACACTGCAGCCCCAATTTAGATCAACTCCCAGTGTCTGCTTTTTGTTAAAGAGAGATTTCTGGTATTAAGCATGCCTTTTAATAATACGTTTAGCATAATGTATTTTGGTCCAGAAATACCTTGGGCTGCTTCAGATGGCATGTGTATAGTTTATTATTGGCTCAGAGAAACATATTGAGCCCTTTCACATAACCCAGGGATGGGGCAGGAAGGCTGGGTCCCACACACTTTCCCCCCAGACGCTAGAGCAAAGTTGCTGGGAGCACAAAGTTTTGCTCCCAGACGATCTGCACTGCACCAAGCAACACAGACCTCTGGAGACTGGGACAACACATCCCAGCCTCTGGGAATCCCACAATGCACTGTGCACTGAACATGATGCACTGGGGGATTCCCTTGTCAGACAGGCACTCTAGGCACCCATCTCTGTGTCTCCTCGGTCTGCATGCAGACGAAGGAGACACACAGTCCTGGAAGCTGGGTTAGGGGTGTGCCCACTAGTCGCACCTTTAATTTCAGTTAAGATCTGGACTAAGAAGGGGATTAGGCTGTGTGGATCCTGGCACTCCACATGTGCAGACTAACCCAGGCTGGCTTGCCCTAGCCTCAGTTAGGCTGCTCGTGAGAACACCCTTCCTCTCTCTCTCTCTCTCTCTCTCTCTCTCTCTCTCTCTCTCTCTCTCTCTCTCTCTCTCTCTCACTCTCTACTAGGGCACATAAAATTGGGGAATGTCAACCAACTAATCCTTTTCTCTTTTCAACAGACAGACACGTTTGCTGACTTTGATACAATGACTGACCGTTTGCTGGATGAGATTATTCAGCACATTCAGCTGTACAACCTGTCGATATCCCGAATAAGGTGAAGAGCGTGGCTAGATAAATGGACTGAGTCTCCCAACCTTGGGTCCCCAGAGCCAGCGTGGTGTAGTGGTTAGAGTGCTGGACTAGGACTGGGGAGACCCAAGTTCAACTCTCCATTCAGCCATAGTACTAGCTGGGTGACTCTGGACCAGTCACTTCTCTCTCAGCCTAGCCTAGTTCACAGGGTTGTTGTGAGGAGAAAATTATACACCACTCTGGGCTCCTCGGAGGAAGAGCGGGATATAAAATGTAATAATAATAATAATAAGCAGATGAAACCGTGGACCACCTAATCAGCTGTTGTCAAAAGATCCCACAGACTGACAACAAACAAAGGCATGACAAGGTAGCAGGGATGATACACTGGAACATCTGCAAAAAATACAAGCTACCTGTAGCCAAAAATTGGTGGGACCATAAAATTGAAAAAGTTGAAGAAAATGAAGATGTAAAAATATTATGGGACTTCCGACTACAAACAGACAAACATCTGCCACACAATACACCAGATATAACTGTAGTCGAGAAGAAAGAAAAACAAGTGAAAATAATCGATATAGCAATACCAGGGGATAGCAGAATAGAAGAAAAAGAAATAGAAAACATCACCAAATACAAAGATCTACAAATTGAAATTGAGAGGCTGTGGCAGAAAAAGACCAAAAGAATCCCAGTGGTAATTGGCGCCCTGGGTGCAGTTCCAAAAGACCTTGAAGAGCACCTCAACACCATAGGGGCCACAGAAATCACCATCAGCCAATTACAAAAAGCAGCTTTACTGGGAACAGCCTATATTTTGCGACGATATCTATAATAATTGACAATAAAATTCTGGCATCCCAGGTCCTGGGGAAGGACTCGATGTCTGGATAAAACAAACCAGTCAATAATACCTGTCTGACTGTGTGAATAAATAATAATAGTATTGGACTGTAACTCCCACCATACCCAGCCACAGGCCATTCCTGGAGATGGTGAGAGTTGTAGTCCAACAACATATGGATCCGGGTCTCACGATCCGTGAGACCCAGTTTTGTCAAAACTACGGGGAGAGTGTGCTCTCCCCACAGATGAGCACGCAGGGAGTCCTGGGCAGCCGGATCGGCCTTCCACATGATGTCTGGCTCCGAGACAGAGCCGGCGGGGCCTGGGGAGCTCGGGGGCCGCGTGGCCCCCGGAAGCCCCAGTATGCCCTGTGCGAGCGTGCAGGGCATACTGCAGAGACCCTTGAGCCAGGAGGCTGCTTTTAAGCCTCCCAGCCGGGGGTCTACTCGTGAGTAGCCGCAGAGCCGTGCCGCGGCTACTCACGAGCCGTGAGCCCGGGTTTGTGGAGCACTCGCTCTGCAAACCCAGGCTAAGTGGTGGGCTACAGGAGCAGGTTAGCCACTCCGGAACCACCAGGCCCGGCTGCGAGCCCGGTGGTTCTAATGATCACAAAAATTGGGCTAGGATTTTCCTAGCCCAATTTTTGTGATTGTAAGAATAGCCCCATGGATATGCAAGTTGAGTACTCCTGAGATAAGCAGTGAAAGTCTGAAGCATTTGAAACCACTCCTGTAGCAAGCCACGTGAATTCAACAAGTCCGTGTTGAAGAACTAAAGAGCTTTACTTTGTGATTATGTTCCATTGGGGCTGATGTCATGGACAAAGATATCTCTGGTATGCTTAGGCAACCAGTGTGGTGTGGTTGTGGTTAGAAAGTTGGGCTAGGAGCAGAAAGTCCTGGGTTTAATTCCTCACTCTGTCATGAAGCTCAGTGGGACTGCGTTCTCATGACCAGGATGATCGCAATTAAAGAGCAGACCATGATTGGAAAGCCCCACGTGCTTCCATGGAGCATACTGTGAGAATACAGAATTTCCGAGTAATTCTAATTAAATCACTGAGTTAATCAGCTTTTAACTGGGATTGCAAACCAGGATTTCATCCTGAGTAGCAATCCCATTTAAGTGCTGGCTAACCACAGTGATGTAGTCAGGAAGTCAGCCTCTTTGGGTCCATGGCATTCTTATGGCATGATTGGGGCCTGTGTGCTTGATGTTTGTATAGCACACATTGAGGTCATTCACATAATCAAAAACTGTGTTCTACCCAGGCTTTGGAGCTGTGTGTGCTTCCAATTTTTGGTTGTGTGGAAGCGAGGTAGGAAGAAAACCTGGGTAGCTTGTACTCCTACCTTGCTTCCTCACAATGAGGTGGGTCTCACGATCAGTGAGACCCGCTTTTGCGGCTTTTGCGGTGACAGCGGGCTAAGCCCGCTCTCCCCGCACATGATCCCGGCAGGGGCTGGGGAGCTGGCGGGGGCTGGGGAGCTCGGGGGCCGCGCGGCCCCTGGAAGCTCCAGGATGCCCTTCTCGAGTGTGCAGGGCATACTGAGGAGACCCCCGGAGCTGGGAGGCGGCTTTTCACCTCCCCTCCGGGGATCTCCTTGTGAGTATCCACGGCTAATCACAATCGGAAAGCCCGGGTTTGCGGAGCGCTCGCTCTGCAAACCCCAGCTAAGGGGAGGGCTAAAAAAGTGGGCTAGCCGCTTGTAAGTCACCAGGCTTGCCAGCAAGCCTGGTGGTTTACACGATCAGCAAAAATCGGGCTAGGCTCTCCTAGATCGATTTTGGCTGATCATGAGAATAGCTCCAATGAGGCTCTTCTCACGATCAGTGAGAAGAGCCTGGAGTGGGTTAGGGGGGAGAGTGTGCTTAGCCCGCTCTCCCCACAAACGAGCAGGCAGTCTGCTCTGGGCAGCCGAACCGGCCACCCACGTGACTCCTGGCTCTGTTATGGAGCTGGCGGGGGCTGGGAGGATCAGGGGCCACACGGCCCCCAGAAGCTCCAGCATGCCCTGCGTGAGTGCACAGGGCATACTGGAGAGACCCCCTAGCTGGGAGGCTTCTTTCAGCCTCCTGGTCAGGGATCTCCTCTTGAGTTGCTGCAGCACAGAGCCATGCCACAGCAACTCACAATAGTAGAGCCCGGGTTAGTGGAGCTCTCGTTCCGCTAACCTGGGCTTAGGGAGGGTTACTTTAGCAGGTTAACCGCTTGGAGGTCACTGGGCTCACCTGCGAGCCCAGTGGATCTCACAGTCAGGCAAAATCGGGCTAGGCTTCCCTAGCCCGATTTCGCCTTATCGTGGGAATAGCCTCAATAACTTCTACCCAGATCTTAGCTTGCTTCCATGCAACCAAAAATTGGGAGCACACACAGCTCCCATGTTTGGGTAGAACAGTTTTTGATTGTGTAAATGACCTCAGAGTCAGATTCCTAACTAAGCCAAGAGAGAAAGGTGAAAAAGAGACTCCATTCTGCCTTCCTTGGCTTCCACAACTCCTTCCCTAGTGCAGCATTATTATATCCCGTTCTCTCTTCATTATGAGCAATTGGCTGAATTTAAAATGCCATAAAGCATGACATCTATCCTTCCCGTTCACACAAGTGGCAACACTTTCTGTGTGTCCTTCCTGCTTCTGTATTATCTTTAAGTCCTCTGACCTTTTGACATCATTGCTGAATAACGACAACGAAATACACATATTCCAAATCCACAAGTTTTTTCAAAGACCTCTTTTTAATGTGTAAAAACAAAATATATCCTTGTTACACACTGAAAGCGTAAAATGAGTTATATAATTTTGTTGCAACATGTAGATCAAGTGATCCTTTCTACAGTGCAGATGCCTGCTGATGAAAGAGCTTTTTCAAGCTAGACACAGCTCTCCTATACTTAAAGCCCTAAATGGCTTGGGACTGGGTTACCTGAGAGAGTTCCCAGAGGCACACTAACCCTCAGACCTGCTCCTCAGGGTGGGAGCAGGAGGGACACTGGCCCCATTCATTTGGGGCTAGCGTCTTTAAGCACCCATGAGGCATGCCTGAGCAGTATAGAGATTGTTGCAAGCCTGTCACAGGCTTTTTTGTGTTGTTTTGTCGTTTCTAGTGTTTTAATAGGATGTTTTAAAATGTTGTGTTGTGAACCAGCCAGAGAACGATTTGCTATGGGGCGGCTCACAAATAAAGTTGTTGATGTACTTCAGGCAGAATATTTCATAGGCAAATATCAATTTAAAGGCACAGTTACTCAACTGAAAGTTGATCAAAAGGCAAGCGGAAACTTCCTTGAGAAACCACAAGTAATATAATTGTGATAACATCGTTTTATGTCTTTCAACAGTTTTATCGGTCACTCTCTTGGCAACGTCATCATCCGGTCAGTACTAACCCGGCCCAGGTTTCGCTATTACCTCAACAAGCTACACACCTTCCTGTCCCTCTCTGGACCTCACCTAGGGACCCTTTACAACAACAGTACTTTAGTTAGTACAGGTAAGATACCATTTTTTAATGCTTTGGGGAGGACTGAGAAGTGACTTGGATTTTCCCCCCCTCTAGATCTTGCTGTACATACACTTCTTTATTATCTTAATGCACTTTTGATCAAAGGCTGTGCACATACATACATACATGCACGCACACACACACACACACACACACACACACACACACACCAGTAGGCCTCAGAGCAGAATGTCACCATTAGAGACCCTCTGGGGCTGCTGTGGAATGACTGTGGAAGGTTTGGATAACTTCATGGAGGAGAAGTCTATCATCGGCTACTAGTCGGAGGGCTATAGGCCACCTCCAGTCTCAAGGGCAGGATGCTTCTAAGTACCAGTTGCAGGGGAGTAACAGCAGGAGAGAGGGCATGCCCCTTTCAGCTCCTGCCTGTGGCTTCCAGCAGCATCTGGTGGGCCACTGTGCGAAACAGGATGCTGGACTAGATTGGCTTCCTTGGGCCTGATCCAGCAGTGCTGTTCTTATGACTTAAAAGCCCTTCCAGGTAGCTGCACAGCATGTCTTCCATTGTTTCCAGAGAAAGGAGCTCTTCCGGGAAGTGGTTTTAAGTCATCCCATGGCAGCCCCATTGTACTACACAATTAGGGCTGCCTTTCAAGTTGCACAGCGGACTTGGCAGGTCCCTAATGCTGACAGGCATCATGTTGGCCAGTCTTTCCAGGAGCACAGAACTGTTAACATCTGGAGATACTTTACCTAGGTGATTGTGACGGATTAATGCGAGACTTTAAAAAAACAACAACATTAAACTTCTTTGTGCTTCCTTGTGAAAGCCAGCGTGGTGTAGTGGTTAGAGTGCTGGACTACGACCGAGGAAACCCGAGTTCAAATCCCCATTCAGCCATTAGACTTGCTGGGTGACTCTGGGCCAGTCACTTCTCTCTCAGCCTAACCTACCTCACAGGGTTGTTATGAAGAGAAACTTAAGTATGTAGTACACCGCTCTGGGCTCCTTGGAGGAAGAGCGGGATATAAAATGTAAAAAATTAAATTTACATATGACCATTAGAATAAAAGAAAGGTCCTATTGGTCCAGACCAAAGGTCAATCTAGTTGTCCTCTAAACCTCTAAGCATTGATGAAACATATACTCATCATGTCTAGCAACCATCAGTCAACTTGTCCTCCATGAATGTATCTAACCCCACTTTAAAGCATTCTAGACTAGGGACATCACCATGCTGTATGGCGAGGAATTCCATAAATTAATTATGAGCTCCATGAAGAAGTGCTTCTCTTGGGGTGTTCTGAATCACATCACTCTGTTTCATTAGATGATCCTACTGGCCCAGATGATGGGAGCTGTAGTCCAGCATCTGCAGGAGGGCCAAGATTGTACAGTCCTGGTGTAATGGGAAAGCATGATAAACCTTTTCTGCATTTTATCATAAGTTGGGGCCATTCACACACCCACGTGTGGAGGACGCTGGTCCAACTTGCCTTCCACCCAGACAATCACTACAGTGTTGCTGGGAGCATGGATCACAGTGGGATCATGGTATAGTGGGGAGCTCTGGAGTCTGGGATCACACACCCTGGCCTCCGGATATCCCACAGTGCACCATGCAACATATGAGGTGCATTGTGGGATTTCCCCAGGAGATGCACACTCTAGGCACCAATCTCTGTTCAACCCCAGCAAACACACTATCCCTAAAAAAACAGGTTAAAAAGCTGGGCTAGGCGGCACTGCCCTGTCGAGATCTGGCCTGATCCCAGCAGTTCTCACATGCAGCCTCACCCTAGCCTGGGTTAGGGTGAGTGTGAGAACAGCCTTGTTATGTATCAGGTCATAATTGTTCTATTTATAATACTAGGATGCTTGTAGTATACACTAGAGATGTGCCTGAACCGGTTCGGCACCTCCTTAGGGAAGTGCCAAACCGATTCGGGCACCAGCATTCAAACCGGTTCGGCAGGGCAGAGATCAGTTCTTTTTAAATCTGCATGTTCAGCAGCCATTTGTGTGGTCAGCACTGCACGGCCTTTTGAGCAGCAAGTACCGTGCCGGGAAAGGAAGTGGGGCAGAGGAGAAGCAGGTAAGGTCCTGTTTACCTGCTTTTTAAGGGACCCAACACCCCCCCCCCATTGGCTGCATGAACTATTCCTTACATCCCAATCATACACAGGTGTGTTAAGTATTTATTGTTTCCAACTGATTATTTTTCATTGTATTATGTTGTTTAGAATGAATCAAATGAAGAAAACCTTATCTACCCACTTTCTCAACACCCTGCATGATAATATCTTTCCTAAAGATCCCAAGCATGGATTTTTTCCTTTTTCACAGCTGCTGCACCATGGTGAATAGCTGTGCTGGGTAGCTCATTTCCACTAAGCTATCCACCAGAGCCCCAAGATCTCTCTCTTGGTTAGGCACCACTAGTTCAGATCCCAGAAAGAAGAGAGCTGGTCTTGTAGTAGCAAGTATGACTTGTCCCCTTAGCTAAGCAGGGTTAGGGTTAGGGTTAGGGTTAGGGTTAGGGTTAGGGTTAGGGTTAGGGTTAGGGTTAGGTAACCCTGGTTGCATATGTAAGGGAGACTAGAAGTGTGAGCACTGCAAAATATTCCCCTCAGAGGATGGAGCCACTCTGGGAAGAGCATCTAGGTTCCAAGTTCCCTCCCTGGCTTCTCCAAGATAGGGCTGAGAGAGATTCCTGCCTGCAACCTTGGAGAAGCCGCTGCCAGTCTGTGTAGCCAATACTGAGCGAGCTGGACCAATGGTCTGACTCAGTATATGGCAGCTTCCTATATTCCCATAACTAGCCAGCGTGGTGTAGTGTTTAGAGTGCTGGACTCGGACCGGGGAGATCCGAGATCAAATCACCATTCAGCCATGATTCTTGCTGGGTGACTCTGGGTCAGTCACTTCTCTCTCAGCCTAACCTACTTCACAGGGTTGTTGTGAAGAGAAATTTAAGTATGTAGAACACCGCTCTGGGCTCCTTGGAGGAAAAGCAGGATATAAATGTAACTAATAATTAAATAAATAATAACTATATATGCAGAATTGTTGCCCCAATGTGTGTTGTTTGCACTTACTTCCATAGAACTGTAATTGCCATTGTATTGTTATTCATCCAAATGAGAGATCCTTTGGGGGCGCTTCTCAATCCATTTTCGTTTTCACCACCCTGAATAATTGGGTGCCATCTGCAAACCTGGCTGCCACATTGCTGACCTCTAAGTACAGATAATTAATGGACAAGTTCAAAGGCATCAGTCCTGATACAGATTCTTAGGGACCACACCTTACTTCCCTCCATTGTGAAAGTTGTCCATTTATTCCTACTCCCTGATTCCTGTTACTTAGCCACTTATCAATCCATAAGAGCACCCACAGGTGTCCTACCCTACCTTCAAGGATATCATCTTCTATCTGCAAGATGGTTTATTTAAACATGTTTGTGTGTGTGCGCGCACGCACACACAAACACACCATCTTTGGATCATCTTAAAAGATGATCCAGATAAACAGGTTGCTTACATGTAAATTATGCTCTGGGCGTGATCCGTTGACATCCATAAGAACCTCCCAAACCTCCCCTCTGCAGTAGTTTGTAGGCATGTTATATGGTCACTGTGAAGAAGAACTCACCTTTATGCGCCTTACAAACTTGTATCATCCCATTCAACAACTGATAGTCCAAGGGAGCGTATCCATAGTCCTTCCCATGACAATGTGCTGATGCACATGGACAGTACATTTCTACTGAAAATTGTCTTCCACTTGAACCAAAATATTGAGGCTATTCACATGATGGGACGAAATCGGGCTAGTGGAGGCTAGCCCAATTTCGCCCCATTGTGTGAACTACCGGTGTTGGCTTCAAGCCGTGTGATTTCTAGGCGAGTAACCCGCCTAACTACCCCTGCCCTAAAACCAGCTTTGAGGAGCAAGCGGTCTGCAAACGTGGTTTTAAAGATCGTGAGTAGCCGTGGCGTGGCTTTGCGCCACAGTTACTCACAAATAGACCCCCAGAGGGGAGGCAAAAAGCTGCCTCCCAGCTCCAGGGGTCTCCCCAGTATGCCCTCTGTGCTTGCGCAGGGCATACTGGAGCTTCCAGGGGCCGCATGGCCCCTGAGCTCCCCAGCCCCCGCTGGCTCCATCACGGAGCCGGCAATCATGTGGGCGGTCAATCCGGCCAGCCAGGGCTCCCACTCTGCTCGTATGCGGGGAGAGCAGGCTTAGCCCGCTCTCCCTGCGCACTCTCCAGAACCGGGTCTCACTGATCGTGAGACCCGGCTCATTGTATTGCCCATGTTCTTCAGAGAACTGTCAACTTCTCTGGAGAAGGCGATGCACTCACTAGAAGTGTGTAGATCTTTACTGTACTGCACATAATCGCTTTGAATGACTAAATGCCTCTTCATCTCTTACAAAAGGATGGCAAAGGGAAACTGTGAGGCCATTCACACAATCAAAAATGGTGTTCTCCCCAGGTTTGGGAGCTCTGCATGCTCCCAATCTTTGGTTGTGTGGAAGCAAGTTAGGAGGAAAACTTGGGTAGAAGTGATTGTGTGGAAGCAAGTTAGGAGGAAAAGCTACCCAGGTTTTCCTCCTACCTTGCTTCCACACAACCGAAAACTGGGAGCAGACATAGCTCCCAAACCCAGGTAGAACACCATTTTAATTTTTGATTGTGTGAATGACCTCATAGTATCTATACAATGCCTTTTACATTGGCTTGTGGAACTGATGTCCAAGGCAGCTTAAAGGTAGAGTGTGCTGTTGAGTTGGTGTTGACTCCTGGTGACCACGAGGCCCTGTGGTTGTCTATGGGAGAATATAGGAGGGGATTACCATTGCCACCTCCAACACAGTATGAGAGGATGCCTTTCAGCATCTTCCTATATCACTTGCTGCTTCCAAATATAGGTGTTTCCCATAGTCTGGGAAATATACCAGCGGGGATTTGAACCGGCAACTTCTGGCTTACAACAATCTAATCATAAAAGCAACATACATCAGATACAAAAATGTTAAAGCACAGCACCTTAAAACAGTTCTCCCCAGCCAGTGCTTACAAATCAAGGGGAGAAGATAAAAACAGAAATAATAGCTCAGAACTTTTGTGGCCCATAAAAACAAAATGAGCCTCTGCAAAAACACCATGAGGGTAGGAGGCAGGTGAATCTGCCAGGACAATACCAACATTTCCCATTGTAATAGTTGCTATTACTCCAGCCTGTCAGAAACCATTTTGGTCCCTTACCTTCTGTCTCTGAGGTCTCTAAGTATCCCATCTATATATTTTCAGCCAAACCTTTTGGGTTGTGTTGAATGACCAGTCCAATTGAATGACCAGTCCTATGACCAATAACTCCTGCGGGATTATTGAAGATTCTGCATTAACTGTTCAAGCCGCTTTGGAAAGAAATGCAGAATTTGTGTTTTTTTCTTTTCATTTTTTATTTGGTTCAATTAGGTTTAAAAAAACAAAACAAAACAAAACATATTTCATCCCCCGAGGCTTCGGAACGAAATCCCTGTTGTAAGAGCTTCCCCATCAATAGCAGGTTTTAAAAGAATGCTCAAAACACATTTGTTTCACCAAGCCTTTGATCAGCTGTAAGTTGATTTTTCTTCTTGTTCTACTGTTTTAAATAGTTTTACATTTTTATAACTGTTTTAATTTGGTTTTAATCCTGGTTTTAACCTGTGTTCTGTAAAGCACCACGAAATGTTGTTACAAGGCGGTATAGAAATGAAATGAAATGAAATGAAATGAATAAATAATATTTACCCTTGAAAATTGACAAATATGTATGTTGCTTCCAGGCTTGTGGCTCATGCAGAAGCTGAAAAAATCTGGGTCCCTTTTGCAGTTAACCTTCAGGGACAATGCTGACGTACGCAAGTGTTTTCTTTATCAGCTCAGCCAAAAAACAGGTGGGTAATACTGTGTCCAAAAACGACAAGCTGCCATATGCTAACAAGCAGTGCTAATAACTGGCAATTGTGGTTGTGGAAAGGTTTTAGCAAACTGCAGGAAGGGAGAGGATTAAGCAGCCCCTCTCTTGAGCCTCCTCCACTCCCCATAACAGACCTTCCATTGTTTTCATCTTTACAAAGGGAAAGGAGGCAGAGGACTTGATGTCGCATCTGATTTGGCCCTAAAACTAATGTTTTGGGGCTGTTCACACATTCATTGAAATCTAGATTTAATGTGGGTTACCAATACAGTAATAGTGTGATGGTGTGAATCCACACCAAGGAGAGAAACTCAGATTCATCTCATTCCATAAACCTCCTTGGCATGTGTTCACACAATCACACTAATGTTGGAAACCAACATTTAATCCTCGTTCAAACAATTGTGCGAACCAGGCCTTTGTCAGTTTCTTAACACTGGTCAAAATGCCAACACTCCAGAGTTCCATATGGCTCAGCACGCAGAGTGGCGGACATAAATGGCCTATATTGTTCGGTGAGTTATGGGGTCTTCTCAAATTAGACATGGGGAATAAACACTGGCCCGGTTCAGACATTGTGCACAAACGAGTATCTGTACACAGGTATGTTTTTGTGTGAATGTTCAGTCTGAAGAGTGCATCTTCAAATGTATACCATAGATAGGAAGTGTAGTACTGCACATATACTGGTGCAAATAAGTGTATAAGGCCATACATATGGCCATGAGAGGGGCAGGGAGGAAGGGAGCAGAGGGCAGGTGGTGGGGATAGCAGAGATGAACTTTCCTTACCCCCAGACGATCAACTATCTCATCTTCGGTGCACCGACGCATGCCCAATCTGCATTGCTCCGAGCAGCACGGATCACGGGAGGCCGGGATAACAAGTCCCAGCCTCCAGGAATCCCAACATGCACTGCATGAGCAGTGCGGTGCATCGGGGATTCCCCTGTGAGTTGGGAGCTCTAGGCACCTGACTCTGTGTGTGCTTGGGCTGTGTGCTGCCTGAGCACACACAGGACCTTGTACCTGGGGTAAAGGGCATACCTGCACCCTGTAACCCAGCTTAAAGCCCAGGTTAAAAACTTGGGCTTGCGAGGCAGGCAGCACCGGGATCGGCCCCAATCCTGGTGTTTCACATGGACAGCCAAACCCAGACAGGGTTGCCCAAGCCTGGATTTGGCTGCTCATGTGAACGACCTCTATATAGAGAGAGATCTGTACATGCACACACTTTTCATGGATTTTATGCACATTGGACATTGGACATGACACCTGTGGCCATTGGGTCATGGTGAATGCCAAAGGTGCTGTAATTTCCTCTCTTTCTTGTTCTTGCTCACTCATCGTTTCTGTTACATGTGAACATGAGGTAATCTTTTCCTTCACAGAAAGATCACCTTCCCCATCCTCTGTAGAAGCCTCATCTAATACATGTGGTGCATTTTCTTGTTACAGGTCTTCAGTATTTCAAAAACGTTGTTCTGGTAGCCTCACCCCAAGACCGCTATGTACCGTTTCATTCTGCGAGAATAGAAATGTGTAAATCCGCCCTGAAAGACAGGCATACAGGTAAGCTTCTCTCTGAGCTTAGAAAGACATTGCATTTGAAGTTTTCTTTGAATGGAGGTATACCATCCTTTTACATTTTTAGACTGTTTTATCCTAATGCATAGGCAAGTGGCAGATTCATATGGCATGAAAAGAGACTGTCCTTTGGCCTCAGAGTTCCACAGTCTGCATTAATCAAAGGGCGCAGGGAGACAAAGGAGAGGGGAAGACTGCAATGACATCAAGATTCCACTTTGTGCTGATGTAATCATTCTGCATATATGCGGGTGTACCTCCGTACCATTCTTTGTTCCAAAACCAGATACACATGGGAAACTGCAGCAAATTGTATGAAAGTTAATGCTTGGGAAATGCGGTCCTTGGAAAACTACAAGGTCATTCTGACAACCTCAAGCCACATCTCGGGAAGGCTGGGCGGAAGGAAGGAGCTTGCCTGCCTTTCCCCATAGATGAGCGGTGACAATCATAGCCTCCGCCATGTACCCACACGCGTGGCGGTGTGGCAGAAGCCAAAGCTGCTGTTGGGAGGAGGCTTCTTTCATTAGACCAGCCGCTGCACTCAATGTGGCCACTCCTTCTTCCCGGCCGCTGCCCAAAATGGCGGTGGGTTGGGGGGGGAGCCTTCTACCCACAGTGATCACCCAGACAATCACTTGGAGAGGAGAGCTGGTCTTGTGGTAGCAAGCATGACTTGTCCCCATAGCTAAGCAGGGTCTGCCCTGGTTGAATCTGAATGGGAGACTAGAAGTGTGAGCACTGCAAAATATTTACCTTAGGGGATGAAGCCACTCTGAGATGAGCATCTAGGTTTCAAGTTCCTTCCCTGGCAGCTTCTCCAAGATAGGGCTGAGAGAGATTCCTGCCTGCAACTTTGGAGAAGCCGCTGCCAGTCTGTGAAGACAATACTGAGCTAGATAGACCAATGGTCTGACTCAGTATATGGCAGTTTCCTATGTTCCTATGTTCACTTGCCAAGGTAGAATGAACCCATGGTTCATAGAATGCTGGCTAGACAAGGCGGGCTGCCCTCGACAGGAACAGCCAGGAGCGGTGGGCTACCAGCACTCTGAGTCGTGAGAACAGCCTTAACATATCCCATTAATCCTGATGCCTAGCATACAGCCATAGCAGCATGCCAGATGTTCCTAGAAGGGAGACGGGGGAAAGATCTGCCCTCTTTCCTTCATTCCCCTGCTACGACCTGACTGGAAAGGAAGGAAAGTGAGAGTTTTGTGCGATATGGGTCAGATGGGCAGGCAGGCAACGGGGTGGGCCTGACATAGGGGTTGGGGGGAAAATCAGACTGATGACACCATGAGGAATGCAAGAGCGTCTGAACTGGACTTGGAACTAACTGAGTTCTTGTCCACACTCATGGAAAACAGTTTGATTTTTCTGAACCTTGTTTTCAAGCCTGTGGCAGGACTTCTCCCTATCTGTAATGAACATATATTTCATTCTGCACCCCATATTCTGTTGTTACCCTTTCTTTTCTCCTTTCTCCCTTGTCCTGACTCCCTCTATTTTCTTTCAAATTGTTGAAATTTAGACTGTAAGCCCTTTGAGGCAGAGACTGATGTAGCTCATATAGCTACATCATGTGAGACTACTTGGCTACTAATCAGGAAATCCTGTATTAATCTTAGCTCTGCCCTGAACTCATCAGGTGGCCTTAGACAAGCAGCTCACTCTCAGCTTGATTGGCCTCCTTCCCACCTGCAATATTGTATCCCCATGCAATATTAGATCAAATGTACCTTATAGGGTTGTTGTCAGGATTAGAACAAGAAATATATAACCAAAGGGCTATCATCATGTCAGATCCTCTGTTGGGAGTTGTCAGAGGGAATTCTGCCAGGACAGCAAGGACTCCTTTACAATTTCCTGCTAGGTCCTGCAAGTGGAGAGAAGTGCTTCTGGGATTGGTAGTTTTTTCCAGGGCTGCCACCTCAGGAAAAACTACCAATTCCAGAAGCACCTCTGCCATCCAAGGACCTAGAGGGAAGGTTTCTTAAAAAGAAAAAAAAAGAAGTCACTTTCAAACTCAAGGCAGAAGAAAGCAGCTCCCTAGAGTGTACTCCTTCTGGAGTGAAGAACAAGCAGTGTACAACCTGCCCCTTGCCCCCACCCCATCAAAGACTGAAAAAAGGGAGGAGAAGGAGGAGAGAGTAATGAAGCATGGGGGGAAGTAGGGGTGTAGGGTCTCACTCGAACCAGGCCGATTTGGATGCTCGACCTTGGATTGAACCTCTCGGGCTGCTTTTGGCCCAGCTTGAGGGTGGCAGGGGGCATTACATTTGGTTTTAAAGAGTAATGGCTTACTGCCGCAATTGCGTGGTCACACAACTGGACCGTGGCAGCCCAAAAAAGGGCTGCAGCGCACACACAGATAGCCGAAATGGGCCGAATTGACCCACGGAGACTCAGGGGGAGTTCAGCATGGGGAGGGGGAGCCACCGGAGACAACCCCCCCCCCAGCCATTACAGCACTTCCCTGAGGCCACCACAACCCTTGCCTGTGGTAGGTCATTACTTTAAAAATACAAATTTAACGGGGGGGCCTGCCCCCTTGAACTGGACCCAAACTGATTCTAACTCAAACCGTACTGGGCCCAGCTCAAAGTGTGCCATAATCAATCATGCCCAATCTGGTTCAAATCTGGTTTGGATTTGAAGTGAACAGAGCAAACCGGCTTTGTGCACATCCCTAGGGGACAGGGTCTGAGAGGCACGTCAGATCTCTAGCACCACACACACAGCATGAAGTTGGGAGGGGCCAACATGGCCCCTCGTAAAAGTGCCACTATTGTGTCATGTCATGTTGTGTCTTGATAGAATCCAACCTTTGGGGTTGTGCCCTGACCTACTATGTAAGTATCATATCAACATTATTGATATGTAAGATGCCATGCATGTTGATAGTGCTGCATGAGTAACAGTAGTATTTTTGAAACCTTCCAAGGTCCTGTTTATGCCGAGATGATCAACAACCTCCTCCAGCCAGTAGTTGGGGCAAAGGACTGCACTTTAATCCGACACGATGTGTTCCATGCTTTGCCGAACACGGCCAACACGCTGATTGGACGGGCTGCACACATTGCCGTGCTGGATTCTGAACTCTTCTTGGAGAAATTTTTCCTCGTGGCAGGACTCAACTATTTCAAATAGGACCATGAGCCTCAGAGTTAACAAAGAACATTGTGCATTCGCCAGTGGCATGGGATTCTTGAGCCAAAAGATTGCTGTGTTACTGGGAATCATGGAGCATGCTGAAGGCAAGGTGGGACAGATTTACACACAAACACATGCCCTACTTAACTGGGGGAAGATTCAAGTGCTTTGGTTATACAGTATTCAAAGGGCCAAATATTGGTGCTTTTTTGGAAGATGTAAAGACAAACATGTTAATTTTCTTTGTTCTTTTGTGTTTGTTCAACCCTCAAAAACGGGTCTTGAAATGCAGAAGGCGAGATCATGGATCTGCCCTTTTATAAAAGTGGCCGGACCAACATTTATCTCACCTGTCCCATCACCATTAAAAATTTACGTAGGTTTGAACTGCATTTGTGGATTTCACTCTGATGTAGTTAATAGAAAAGTCATTTTGTTTTTGTAAGTTTTCCGTCATGTTACAAGGTTAAAACAAACACAAAGGTCAGGCTGTGTACTTGGTGTATCAGAAAACGAGGAGCAAAGACATCTTGTGAATTTCAGCACTTTTTGAAAAATGTTGTTATTTCATATAAACCCATAATGCCTGTGTTGAAATTGGAAGGCTCTAATTCTGCTGCCCCAAAGTTGCGATAAAATTGCTTTGGTTTGTAGAAAATCTAGCTCCTAACATTGAATTAATCTGTGGCAGTATTTAGCCATTTTAAAATTTGGCAGGCAATATAAGGGAAGCTTTGAAGACATGGGGGATCCTTTTTGGCAACCGAGGACATGTTTTGAATTGAGCAAGGCCTTAAGCACCAGCAACATTGACTCTGTGCACTAAATATAAATATATATATAAATCAAATAAATCAAATAAATAAATAAATTACTGGGGCTATTCACACAATCGTGTGTGGGTTGGGTGATGGTGGAGGGAAGGCAGGGTTCAAAATTACCTTCCCTCAGTCAGCTGCTTTGGCCCCTGTGACATTCAAGCCGCACATCCACATGACCAGTACTGCTGGGAGCCACAGGAATGACTATCTACACAGCTCATTGTCCAGTCCTCTGAGAATCCCACAGTGCACCACACACCGAGCTCAGTGCACTGGGGATTTCCTGGGGGTGGGCATTTGAGGCACCCGTCTCTGTGTCATGTGAGCTGCCGATCCCAGGCGAGCATTAAGGTGATTTGCACCCTTAACCTTGGCTAAGAGCTGAGCTTCTGAGCTGGGTTTAGCACTGAAGCACCTCCGGGATCTGCATGGATCCTGGTGGTTTTCACAGGCATCCATGCCCAGGTTTAGCTGCTTATGCCTGGACTTGGCTGCTTGTGAGAACAGCCCCACTGTTACACAAATCAAAACGTGGGCAAAGGGCTCCGTTTAAAGCCCTTTGCAGCAGAGACTGCAGCTGAGCCCCTCACTTCAAGGCACAGGCGAAGGACTGAAACTCTCTCTACCCTGTGTGGATAGCGATAGAGTTCATCCTGATACGTCCCTGAGGAGCTAATGGATAAACAGAGCCCAACTAGAGGGCTGGTGACACAATGAACCCTTTGCCCATTTCTTGGTTTGCATGCGAGAAAGTGGTTGAGGTGCCTACTAAAGAGCATGTTCATGTGTTCTGATGGCCAGATGGGAATCCCTCAGGGACTGGATTTGGACCCCAAGCCTCCAGATACTTAGTCTTAGACTAGATGAGCTGCAGAGAGAAAGCACAGAGTTTCAGTGACTTATGAGAGGCACTGAGTATCCGACACAGGGTTTTTACGAGATTTGAGGGTTGCTTGGTTGGACCTGGAGGTAGCCGCCCCAAAGAAGTGTAACCGACACACTTGTTTCCAATCCCACACCAGTGGCAGGCTCTGATCCCATCCTGAGCCATCGAGCGTACAAGTGTCATGCCTCAGCAAAGGTCAGGCTCCAGGCAGGCAGCCACAGAGGGCTGGAAGCAGGTGGACTGGCCCAAACAACAAAGGCCAAAGTTACAGAGCAGCAAAAAGAAGGTTTGATGAAGTCAGAGCCAGCTCATGGTCAAAACCAAATGGGGTTTTGCCATCAAAGCAGCAATCAGGGAAGGAGCAGGTGTTGGATTATTCCACTGACATCCCACATTTTAATGATTTCCACTTTTATCCCATCATGGAACTCAAGGTGGTTTTCCAGTGACCACCTATCCAGGCATGAACCATACCTAGATCAGCATAGGTGGTTGTAGTGTGTACCCTCAGACGATGCCTGGAGATTATTCAGGCAGTGTCCTCACATCTGAGAAAAGTTGCTCACACTGAGCAGCAAATGGCCAGCCTAGGATCTTAGGGTCTTGTGACTGGATGCTTCTGTAGGTTGGGACTGCAGCCAAGATGGCGCCCTCAGAACCTAGAGTAGCATCTACTATGCTTGCAGCCAAGCATAATAGTATATCCACAAGACGTTAGGCATCAAAACCTAGGGGTGTGTGAACGAAATTGTGTGGGAATGTAAATGGCCACTGCACATGCGCGGAGACCAGAACTGGGGCACCTGTTGGCCCATGGTTCAGAGGGGGAGCGCTGGTGGGGAGCCTCACCTACTGCCACTGAGGATCCTCTGCAGGGCCAGGGAGCTGCCACTGCTGCTTGAGCCTATAAGGTGCCCTCTTACTCACCCCCAGCCCATTTTTATATAGGGAATCCTGCCCAGCCCCCTTTACTTGTAAAGAAGAATCCTTAGAAGATTCCCATTTACAAGCAGAGCAACCTAACTGGGTCAAACTGAGTCAGCCTGGTTCAACCCGGTTCAACAGCTTGAACCAAACTGCCACCGGTTCTCTCGAACCGGCTCATGGACCCAGCAGCTCAGTTCAAGTTTGGTTTGAACTTGGACCCAACCGCCCATCCTAGTTCCATGCACACCCCTATCAGAGCCTGGCTACTGGGAATCCTGGATTGAGGCACGCACACAAACAGTCAACATGGCACTTTAGTGGGATGAAGGCTGGAAGGGGAGCCTTCGATTTCCACAACAACTATCTATGTCTTGTAGGTTCCTCCCCACCTCTTATCCTAAGTCATATTGGCCTGTGAGAGCCTTTTTTAGGATAAACAAAAGTGAAAGGTTGTCTTCACAGGCTAAGTTCTCCCAGAACATGAAATGCACCTTCTTTAAACCAGTCACGGGAATGTTTACTTCCTACTTGACATTATAAAAGCTTGTGCAAAACCTCTAGACCTAGGGACATCTTGAGTCAGTCTTGTCAATTGTTTGACTTGGCTGCAGATTACCATCCGTATCAGGAGCCATACCTGGAGCTGTACTTGGCTCCAGATTGCCATCTGGATGGTTACATATTGTGAACCAGCCAGATGCTTTTTTTGTATGGGGCGGTATAATTAGATGAATTACATAAAATAATATAATAAAATAAAATAAATCCGCTGAAAAATCATTCAAAAAGGGTTTTATTGGGATGTCTCAAATCATAATCCAGAAATGAATCGCCTGGTGTTAATGTTATCATGTTCATCATCTTACAGTATCTTTGAGGTTCTCTGAACTTCTAAAGCATCTGAAAGTGAGGCAAAACCAGAGCCAGACAAGGTCTTGATGACTTAAACTCTTGGGCAAAGGTTGCTCTGCATTTAGATGTGAAACACATGTCCCTTGTATTAATTTTGTGCATGTAATGGGGATGCACAACTGAGCATTCCTCAACGTTGAAGTGAATGGGGAAACACTTCCTCACCTAAAACTGCATGTGTGTACCAGAGCTCCACAGATTCTTGGACCCATAACTTGCTGCTTTTCCTTGTTAATGCTGTTCACCAGCATTCCAACCAAATCTTGGATTTAATCTTAATGCATAATATAAATAGTGTCATCTATACTTGGTGCATATATCATGCTCAGTAAAGATCTGGCCTGAGATCTTTCAAAGCCAGTAGGATTCCTAGTGACACAAAATGAGCTTTGGGTCTAGTCCTGAGAGCCTGATCCATCTCTTATTGATGCCAACACTCAATGCTTTGCTCTAAGTTGATTTATTGATGCCTCTTTGCTAGATGTCAGATGCAAGGTCCCACACGGTTTTGCTTGGTTACCCTTCACCCACCAAGAAAAACCATGGGCCACAGACTGTCTAGATCTGACTCTCATCTCATCAGCCAAACTTGTGAAAGGTTCCTGTGGATCAAACACAGTAATTCTTTTTGTTTGTTTAATATGATGAACTGTTGTGGATTTCATCTTCACAAATGCTGCCACACTTGTGTCAAAATTATGGGCAATAATAATCTGGTTTGCTGAAGATTTAAAGCTATCAGATGCATCTTTTTCTAAAAAAAAAAAAATTGGGATACTATCTTTGTAAAGACCTTGTATATTGTAGAATCCTGTCTTACATGAATGCATCAGAAATGTTTATTGCTATTACACTTGTATAAAACTGCAGATGATAAATGAGTTGTACATAGCAACATCTCAATGTTGGAACATTGCCTAAGTTATAATTACATTTGGCCTCCTTTAAAAAGGCCTTTAAGATGTCTCTTTCTATGGGAATATATAAATAAATCTATATCTATATCTATATCAAAATGACATTGTTAATGGCTGTTGAACTCGTATACAAAATTATGCATAGCTAGCTGTCTAGCATCTTTGTCAAAGTCTGATTTTTCTGGATCTGTTTGTTTTTTATAGACTGTCTATATTATCTATTAACAACAAAACTAAATGAATATGGCCGGCAGCTGTTTTCAAACCGGTCTCATTACATGTGATGTATGTACAAGTTTATATATATGTATAGAATTATATATTACCTTGGGGACAGTCATAACTTCCCTATTAGAAAGATAAGGATTTTGTATTTCTTTTAGCTCCAAAATAAATAGAGTGGGCAGTCACAACATATGTTCTTAGTAATCTCAATGGTCCAGGTTCACACTCTTAAATTACGAAAATAATATTGGGCCCTCATCCGTACTTCGCAAAGCTATATAGCTATTTTTTCTGGTAGTAAAGGGATTCCCAGTCTTGGATTCCCAGATGTTGTTGAGCTACAACTTCCATCATCTGCCGTCACAACAGCCTTTGGCAGCTGTAATCCAACAACATCTGGAGACCCAAGGCCTCAGTACAGGGGAAGAGGATTCTTCCAGTTCTATCTCTTTCTGCTGGAGTAAGTTACATTAGAAGTTGTGGACTACGTGTGATGAACTTCACTTCATACTAGTGTCACCCAGATTTTGGAAGATGATGCTGGTATGAGCTGGTTCATAAATTATTATTTTTTATTTAAAACAATTTGAGTATGTATTTAAAATATTTGTATCCCACCCCTCCAATCCAATACTGCGTGGGGTGGCTCACAGACAATGAGGTCATTCACACAGTCCAAACGGATTTGGGAGCTGTGTGTGCCCCCAATTTTCAGTTGTGTGGAAGCAAGGAGAGGAGAAAAACCTGGGTAGTTTTTCCTCCTACCTTGCTTCCACACAATCACGTCTACCCAGGTTTTCCTCTTACCTTGTTTCCACACAACCCAAAATTGGGAGCATGCACAACCCTAACCTGGGTAGAACAGTTTTTTTGCTCACATTACCCAGGAAGTGCAGGAAGGAGAAGGTAGACAGCAATTCCTATATCTCTAGTATTATGTGGGAACCCACCTAGTTGCTTAATTTCGTATATTTTCCTTCACAGACAAGATTGCTGCCAATTAAACTCTCAAGATTGCTGCCAATTAAACTCTCTTTTCATCTCAATTAATTTATCTGGAATGAATGCTCATATTTGGTATATTCTCTCTATGACTAATAAAAATGGTCCCATCCAGCAGGCACTTTAAGCATGTTGTAAGAAGCCTGCATATACAGAATACCTATATTATATAGTACAGGAAAATCTGCACAGAAACCCGGTACATGGGGAGAATGCAAAGATCCACCTTTTGTGGATGTCTATAACTCCTGATTCCACTGTGCATGAATGAGCTCACCAACCCAGCAGACAGTGCATTTTAGGAAGGATTGGATATGTCTCCACTGGGCAATGAGTCTGTACCAAAACTGATCCAAAATGCCCCTCCCAAGTTTTTATGCTCCACTCTCACTCACCCGTGCAAATGCATACCAGAGTCGATGCTGTTTAGCAAAGATTCATGTTTGCTACCATAAGACCAGCTCTTGTGGTACCAATCCTGGTAATTTTCCAGGGGCATGGAGGTGGTAGTGATTGAGAAGTCTGAGAAATCTCTCAGCCCACTTACAACTGCCACATTTCCCCCAGAAGCCCCCCTGGAATGACAGCTGGTCATGATGTAGCATAATTCAAAGGCCAATCTGGGGGCAAAAGTCCTTGCAATTGGGAGGAGAGCTGGTCTTGTGGACACAAGCATGAAATCCCCCCTTTACTAAGCAGGGTCTGCCATGGCTTGCATTTGGATGGATGACTACAGGAGAGGGCTGTAAAATATTCCCCTTGGGGGTGGGGCCATAGCTCTTTGGAAGAGCATCTGCATCCTTGCATACAGAAGGTCCCAGGTTCACCTGGCATCTCAGGTGGGGCTAGTAGAGACTCCTGCCGGAAACATTGGTGAAGCCAGTATACAATACTGAGGAGAAGGACCAATAGTCTGACTTCCTATGGCAGGGAAGGCAGCTTCCTATCTTCCTATGGAAACACCACCAAGAAGAATTCTACAGCACCATGCTGCCACTTCTACCAAGGAGGGGGTGGAGAAAATGTTCAAAGGAAAGCTACCGGCCACTAGCCAGCAGTAAGCTGCCCCTCTCAAAATAGCCCCTAATTTGTGTCACACAAATTTTCCCCCAAATTCAAGGCCAATGATTGTTCAAAGAGAGTTTTGATGCTCTCCACTCACACTGCACAGAGGCTGAAATGCCGCCCAATCTCTTGCACAAGACACAAGAATTGTGCAGCCACAGTTGCATGATAAGTGACCAAAGGACATGATGGCCACGATGGACAACCAATTATTTCCAATGTATGTCATTCTTGTGTCTTCATGTACACGGTTATTGTATATTGTGCAATAGCACTCTTGCAGGATTGTACAAATGTTCCATTCAATGCAGACAGAACGTTGCACAGTATATCAGCCAGTGCAAATGAAATACACCTTCAGGGGCCATTGTGTGGGGCTATTGCCTGGATGTTACGGGGTTATGTGCAATATCTCATTGCCTTATGTGTGGATTCCAAAGGGCATAAGAACATGTATTGTTTTTGCATCACTCAGTAAGAGGCAGAAGATTGTGCCTCCCAGAATCTGTCCTTTTCTTAGGAGAATAATAACATGTCCCATATCTTTTGTTAAGTCAGATTTCTTATGAAATCCATAGTGTATGACAAATGGCAAACCTCTTTCTAAGAGGTCCAGTTGATGGAAAACAGTGGAATAACTGGAGGAGACTTAGGGAATGGCTTTTAAAAAGGCATTACTCTTGAATTTTCACCACCCTTAAAGGATGGATGTCATTAGTCCCTCATCTAACCAAGATTGTGAATGTAAAGCTTAGAATGCCACTGTGAAATTTTAATGCTTATTATTTATTATGGTGATGATGAAATCTTACATAATAGGAGGAGGAGGATGAAGAAGATACTAATAAAGATCATTATTAATAATGAACAGTCATCAGTGCCAATATGACTCAACTATTTTTCTACATATGCTCTATGGTGATAACTTGTGTGGCTTGTGTACTGTGCAAAAGAAATGTCAATAAACCTGTTTGCTTCCTTTTGTCTGATTGCCTGGTTACTAGGGAGGAAGAGAGCTCTTGTAATGTGGGAAGGCTTAAAAGGTAAATTGTGCCATAAAGTCAATCTCGACTGCTGGCACCCACAGAGCCCTGTGGTTATCTTTGGTAGAATACAGGAGGAGTTTACCATTGCCTCCTCCTTCACAGTATGAGATTATGCCTTTCAGCATCTTCCTATATCGCTGCTGCTCAATACAATACCAGTGGGGATTTGAACCGGCAACCTTCTACTTCTTAGTCAAGCTTTTTCCCACTGCACCACAAGGTGGCTTAGGGGGCTGTTATTTGAGCGAAGGCTTTCAACAGCAGCAATAGTGGCTGGGTGCCCATCTCTCCACAAAAATCAGCAAGAAAACAGTGAACAAAACTCTATGATATGACCCCATTCATATACTTATGGAACACATTGCCCCCATAGATTCATAATGCCCCCTCCCTTCTGTCCTTTAAGAAGCTTCTGAAAACCTATCTATTTTGCCAGGCTTTTAGTCGTGTGTGTGTGTGTGTGGTTTTGTTGTTCTTTTTTCTCCCGATCTTTGTCGTTGTTGTTTTAATTTATGTAAACCGCGTCAAGTCTAAGGAAGTCAGGCGGTCAATAAACTGGCTAAATAAATAAATAAATAAATATGCAGCTGGCGATCCAGATGGGGTGTACCTTCTGGAACGCAGATAACATATGAGCTGATTCAGCCACCAGGTCAAATGCGGGTTTCATATCAAACTATGATTTAGGCATACTTGGCTAAGACCAGAGTGGCCAAATCCCATTTGCCTGGTTCTATAATTTGCTAAGATGTAAGAGAGAGGATTTGAGGAGATGTGAGGAAGAGGAGGGAGCACACAGACACAAAGCTCATTCACCAAGCAGTCAGCCATCATCCACCATTACATCGATCATTGCCTACATGGGCTGGGGCTCTGCATGTTGCTGCCCCTTGTGGCAGCCTGCTGCACTGCAGGAGGCTTTTCAGCTTTCAGGCCCTAGGCAAGTATTGCTTGGGAGGCTCCCGCATGGACTTCCCTGGCAAGAGGAAGGATATAGGAAGCTTTCTGTCTGAGTCAAGCCTTGGCTCCGTTTTAAAATCTCCCTGATCCTGGTGGGTGGTGTCTGTTTTTAGCTACTGGGCTTCCCTGACCTTCCGCTTGATGTTTGACCCCGGCTTCTGGTTTGTCTGTTGGCTCAAACTTGGGCTTTGTTCTTGACTTGCAGCTTGCTGTGTGGTCCTGGCTACATGACTCTGAGGCTGTTCTCAGTACTACTACTACTGAAAGTTATATATCACTTTTCAACAAAAGTTCCCAAAGCGGTTGAGAGGGGGGGAGAGAGAGAGAGAGAGAGAGAGAGAGAGAGAGAGAGAGAAATAAATGTGGCCCCCTGTCCCTAAAGGGCTTGCAATCTAAAACAGAAACATAAGATGGACACTAGGGATGTGCACGGAACCATAGGGGGCCGGTTCGAAGGAGGGAGGGGACAACTTTAAGGGAGGGGGAGGGTGCACTCACACCATCCTCCGTCCCCCCCGCCAGCGCTTGCTTGAAAACTGGTCTGGTGGGGCGGCAGCGTACCTCCCTGCTGCCCTGTCCACTCTTCGGACCGGAAGGAGGCGGAAGTAGCTCACGTACACGCACCTGACATGCGCATGCGCATGCCCGACGAGTGCATGTGTACAAACTACTTCTGCCTACTTCCAGTCCAAAAAGACGACGGGGTGGCAGGGAAGTATGCTGCCGCCCTGCCAGACCGGTTTTCAAGTGAGCACTGGCAGGGGGAAAGCAGAGGGAGGGGTAAGTGCAGCCTCCCCTGCCCTTAAAGTTCTCCCACCCCCACCTTCAAACTCTTCGAACCGCCCGTGTTCGAACCTGTTCGGACCTCTGAACAGGTTCATGCACATCCCTAATAGACACCAGCACAGCCACTGGAGGGATGCTATGCTGAGGAAATCTTCATGTTCCTCCTGCTCAATAAAGAGAATCATCACTTTAAAAGGGGCCTCTTTGCTCAGTTAGTAAGGGAGCATGAACAGTCAAGCCCAGGTTGAAGCAGCCAAGCCTAAGCTTGGCTGCCGTGTCCCCTCTAATAGGGGATTCCTAGGGAATCTAACAGGGATTCCCAGATGTTGTGGACTACAACTCCCAGAATCCATATCTGCAATGGCTTTTGCTTGAGGATTCTGGGAGTTGTAGTCAACAACATCTGGGAATCCCTGTTAGAGGGAACATTGCTTGGCTGCCTGTGAGAATTGTCAGGATCGCCGTAGATCCTGGAAGCCTTGCAGCACTAAACCCAACACCAAAGCTCAGCTCATTGCTGAGGTTAAGGGCACAAACACAGGCTTAACCTCAGCCCTGGGGTCATGTGTCAGCAGCTTGTGCTGTCATAAGAACATGAAAAAATAAGAACATAAGAATAACCCTGCTGGATCAGGCCCAAGGAAGCCCATCTCATCCAACATCCTTTTTCACACAGAATTGCCCACCAGATGCTGCTGGATGCCTACAGGCAGGAGTTGAGGAGTTGCCCTACCTTCTGCTGTTACTCCCCTGCAATTGGTACTCAGAGGCATCCTCCCTTTGAGGCTGGAGGTGGTCTTCAGCCTTCCAACTAGTAGCCGATGATAGACCTCTCCTCCATGAAGTTATCCAAACCCCTCTTAAAGCCATCCAGGTTGTTGATTGTCACCACATCCTGTGGCAGAGGATTCCACAAGTTGATTATGTGTTGTGTGAAAAAGTACTTCCATTTGTTGGTCCTAGATTTCCTGGCAATCAATTACATGGGATGACCCCTGGTTCTACTGTTATGGGAGAGGGAGAAGAATTTCTCTCTATCCACTTTCTCCACACCATGGATGATTTTATAGACCTCTATCATGTCTCCCTGCAGTCATCATTTTTCTAAACTAAAAAGCCCCAGGTGTTGTAATCTTGCCTCATAAGAAAGGTGCTCTAGGCCGCTGATCATCTTGGTTGCCCTCTTCTGCACCTTTTCCAGTTCAACAATGTCCTTTTTGAGATGTGGTGACCAGAATTGTACGCAGTACTCCAAGTGTGGTCACACCATAGTTTTGTATAAGGGCATTATAATATTAGCTGTTTTATTTTCAATCCCCTTCCTATTGATCCCTAGCATGGAATTGGCCTTTTTCACAGCTGCCGCACATTGAGTCAACACTTTCAACGAGCTGTCCACCACGACCCCAAGATCCCTCTCCTGGTCAGTCACCGACAGCTCAGATCCCATCAGCGTATACTTGAAGTTGGGGTTTTTTATCCCTATGTGCATCACTTTACACTTGCCAACACTGAACTGCATTTGCCATTTAGTTGCCCATTCCCCCAGTTTGGAGATATCCTTTTGGAGCTCCTCACAATCCATTTTGGATTTCACTACCTGGAAGAGTTTGGTATCATCTGCAGATTTGGCCACCTCACTGCTTCCCCCTACTTCTAGATCTGTCACAGAGACGTGTGCTTAGAGCGCCCATCCCCTGGGTGTAATCCCTCTTTGCACTGTGCTCAGCGTGCAGTGCATTGTGGGATTCTTGGGGGCTGAGACAACATGTCCCATCCTCTGTTTATCTGCGTTGTTGCTGGGTGCCACACACATAGTCATCTATGCTGCTCCCAGCAGCGCTGGTCATGTGGGTGCGTCGCTTGCACACTGCCTGGACTCAGAGTGGCCATCTGGCGGGGAGGCAGATTGAACCCTTCCTTCCCCCTGCCCACCCCACCGTGTGCACACACAATCATATGACTAGCTCCTCCAACTCACATCTCATCTCCTACCCCCTGGATCTTATATATATGCACATGTGGGTCAGGGAAGCAAAGCAGTACAGAGAATGCTCTCTAGAGCAGGCTGCAAACATTGGCCCTCCTGCAGAAGTTGGACTATAACAGCCACAATCACTGACTATTGGTCACTGTGGCTGGGCATGATGGGATATCTGTTACCCCTGCTAAGTGGGCAAAGAGGCACCTTTTACCATGGTGATTCTCTTTATTTAGCAGGGGGAGAGTAACTGGCCCTATCCACCCACAGCACAGGACCTCCAGTGACTGTTGCTGGTGTCTGTCTTATGTTTCTTTTTAGAATGTGAGCCCTTTGGGGACAGGGATCCATCTTATTTATTTATTATTTCTCTGTGTAAACTGCCCTGAGCCATTTTTGGAAGGGCGGTATGGAAATCGAATTAATAATAATAATAATAATAATAATAATAATAAGAAGAAGAAGAAGAAGAAGAAGAAGAAGAAGAAGAAGAAGAAGAAGTCGTCCTTGGGAAGGACTCGATGTCTGGATAAAACAAACCAGTCAATAACACCTGTCTGACTGTGTAAACAAGAAATAATAATAATAATTTGTAGGACAACCATGGCTGGCAGTCTGAAGTTGTGCTTTCCTGCTCTGGAGTCCCACCGGATGCAACTGTAATCACGTTAAAACAGATTTTTATGCTGATGAATGTTGGAAGACTTAAGTGATCAAGGGAACTTATAGAAGATCAAGAAGTAATCAAGGGAACACTTAGTGAACCTTTGTCACATCACGGCTGGATTACTGTAACACACTCTATGTGGGGCTGCCCTTGAAGAATACTCAGAAACTGCAGCTGGTGCAAAATGCGGCAGCTAGGATGTTATCTGGAGTTGCCCACTGTGACCATATTGCCCCCATTTTGAAAGAGCTGCTTTCATCTGTTATTCAAGGGGAAGGCATACTCCCAAGGGAAATAAGATAACTCCCAGCAGAATGCATATGTCAAATGGTACCAGGAAGAAGATGGGACTATCCTGGAGCAGTAGTGGCCAGTGAGCACTGCTCTGGGTGTGGGTGTGTGTGTTGAGGGTGCTATATCCCTGTAAAGAGCCGCAAACCTGCCACCCACACCCACAAGGCTCTATGGGGCAGAGGTGTCCAACATGGAATCCCACAGCAAGCTTCCATGCCCCTCCTGCTCAGTTAGCCTCTGTGCATGCATCTGAGAGGTTAGGGCACCAGCTTTGTGCTGGACCAACCCCTCAAATGGTCTCCGTGCATGCGCAGGAGCCAATGCAGCCAGCCTGTGGGATGCCAGGTCAGGAACCTCTACACCATACAGCATTGCAGGTACAAGTGACAGGTAAGTTCGCCACTGTTTAAAGCTGTGTTGTCCCACCATAAATGCCTCCCCTGGAGTGGTGCTTCCCCCCATAAGATCACTTGGTGGTATTTTCTGGAAAGATAGAGGTGGGTCAGGGGCATAGCTAGAGGAGAGGGAGCCTATGTTCACCCCTCTCTCCAGTGGACCCTTGGAGTGAGGGATATAATGAAGACGATAGGGAGGGTGTTGCTGGGGGCCCCTCAGGAGCTCAGTGGCCCGGGTTCTTTGAACCTTTACACTAAGTTGCAGCTACACCCCTGAGGTGGGTATATGCAGAACCACTGTACTACCCCATTAAAAACGCGCCAGAGGGTTCAGAAACATTTGATGATCAAAAGCCACTGAGCGGTCTAGGGACATGAACTTTACACTCCCTGGCCCCATCTCAACCGGGGCAAGAAAAGCAGTCTCAGTGTGAAAACATGCTCTGAACCCAGACCAGTGGCAGCTCAAGATGTCTGTGTGCCTGAAACGGGACCCCAAATGCCCCAGTGAACACCCACCTCCCCCTTTTCCCTTTCTAAAAAGCGGAGGACAGGAGGGCATTTTGCCACCTGGGCGCCACCTCAACAATCTATTTATTTTATTTATTTATTTTATATTTTATATCCCACTCTTCCTCCAAGGAGCCCAGAGCGGTGTACTACATACTTAAGTTTCTCCTCACAGCAACCCTGTGAAGTAGGTTAGGCTGAGAGAGAAGTGACTGGCCCAGAGCCACCCAGCAAGTATCATGGCTGAATGGGGATTTGAACTCGGGTCTCCCTGGTCCTAGTCCAGCACTCTAACCACTACACCACTACTGCCTGAGGTGACTGCCCCCACCTCATGGAAAGCTGTTTCTGACCCAGATTATCATAGCTGTAGTCAAATCAGGGCCATTTAATAATTCTTGGAGGTCATTCCACATGACTGGGCAGGTGGGAGGGGAGGCTGATTGTTCTCTCCTTCCCTCCAGACAAGGGGGGACCACACTCCCTGATGATCCACACTGTGTGCTACAGCGCGGTGCTCCAGAGGCCGGGACAACATATCCCAGCCTCAGGGAATCCCACAATGCAATGCACACCAAGTGCAGATCATTGAGAGATCCCCCAAGGAGACGGGAACTCTACAACAACAACAAACATTTATCTACACTTTTCAACAAAAGTTCCCAAAGCGGTTTACATAGACAGGGAGAGAGATAGAAATAAATATATAAATGAATGTATGTGTGTATGAATGAATGAATGAGTGAAATGGCTCCCTGTCCCCAAAGGGCTCACAATCTTAAAAAAAACATGGCAGACACCAGCAACAGCTACTGGAAGGATGCTGTGCTGGGGGTGGATAGGGCCAGTTGCTCTCCCCCTGCTAAATAAAGAGAACCATGCTTAAAAGGTGCCTCTTTGCTCAGTTAGCATCCATCTCAGTTAACATAACATAACATAACATTACATAACATAACATAACATAACATAACAGCCAGGCTAAAAAGCTGGGCTAGCAGCACTACCCTGCTGGGATTGGGCCTGATCCCAGCGGTTCCCTAGCCTAGTTTAGTCTGTGCATGAGAACAGCCTCTTGGAGCAGTTCCACTTTTGTTCTCTCAGTTGCCTGGCCCAAGAATGGAAGATGAGAATTAAGGAGTTTGAACAGGGTCCCTACTGAGGTATTAATAAACTAGCTCTCTCTGGCAAAATCAACAATGATTTGAGTCTGAAGTTTAATGCCATGTGAATCAGGCCACTGGAGGGAGCCATTATGGGGAAAAGTTTTTCTATTGCCGGCAGATTTATACCAGCGTATGCAGACATAAGTCACCCAAGTATAACAGGACAGTTAGGACCAGTGTTCCTTGTAAGAGGGATTCCTATATGTTGGCTACAATTACCATCATCTTTAGCTGCCAAGGCTTTTGGCTGGAGATGGTGGGAGGTGTAATAAACAACGTATGGGAATTCCTCTTTCAGGGAACACTGTTCAGGACTTACTTCTTTGGAACTGTGCCTTCAATCTCAGCCTCACTCACTCAGTGGGATACTTCATAAATGGCCGTATCTCCCATCTAGAAAATGGTAGGGTGTAGTGGGGGTGGGGGGGAGGAGGTGAAATGCATGCATGGCTCAAGTAATATATTATGAGATAATACACTTTTTTGAAGAAGGAGATAAAGAACATGTGAAGGTTCTGTTAACTGCCACAAGATGCCGCTGTTTCTCCACATAAACACAGTGAGTTGCTTAGTTACATGGTTAGCGTTCCATATAGACTGAAATCGCTACCTTGGTTAAACACACGTAAGACAATGAGCAACAACCAGACAAATGCCGCCTTCATAAAATAATGGTATATGAAGCACGCAAAAAGGGATGCTTTTCCAAATATGTCCCTGAGGGTCTCCCAGTCCTCAGGGACATATTTTCAGAATAGTGGCATACTATTGGGAGAGACAGAGAGAATCCGGCCGCTCGTTGCCTTAATGGGCAGTGCGGCCTGTTTGCCCCACCCCCCCTGAACAGAAGCACGAGGCCTGGTGGGAGCCCATTGATTTCAGGACACTGTGAGGGTGGAAGTTCCAGCCACGCTGCCAATGCTGGCGAACAGGCAAGAAGGATGGACGTTGGTGGCAGTAGCTCTGCATGGCTTCAGGCCACAGAGCTTTGGGGACTTTTTTCGTTGGCCCGGGCGCAGCGGTGATCACAAGCAGCACTTTTGGCCTCCGTGAGAGGCAGCAGAGGCGCATGTTCAGATTTCGGCTGCGGAACAGCCTGAGCAGGGGGCAGTCAAGGCTCCCTCTTCTGGTTTGGAGCTTGGTGGGGGTGAGGGTCCTGGTTCACAAGGGGTGTCTGGACACTGGCCTCATTGGCCTCTAGGGGAGGTTTTCGCCAGCTGGTTTGGGTTATCTGGGGGCTGTAATTGGGCAGAGGGACTGGAACAGATAAGAGCCTGCTTGGGGGGCTGTGGGCTTTGGGCTTTGTTTGATAGCAGTGGGGGGCTATTTGTATTGGCATTGGCACCAAAGATGGCCAAGGGGAAGATGGGGGGAAGCCAGTGAGCCACCTAGGAGGCCTGCTCCTCCACCTTCTTCTTCCTCTGATTAGGATAATGATATAGGTGACATTAGGGCCCTCATTGCTCCTTTGGAAGCCCTTGAAAAAGGGAAGCATGCACCCCCTGAGGGGAAAGCTGCGGGGGCATCAGGGGTTCCTGCAGGGCCTAAGAAACTGAGGAGGGGGGCAAAGAAGGCCAAACTCATGCAGTCTTTATCCGATAGCCTGGTTGCATTAGAAGCATATAAGCCAGGGCCTGGGCCTGTTGACTTGATACATGAGAAGGAGGGAGCCATGCCACAACCAGATGCATCTGGAGGAGGTGGCTGTGAGCCTCCACAAAGGTTTTGGCCATGGGGCATACAGCCATATGCCGTCCCCTCTAGTCCTTGTGGTTGGTTTCTGACCCCTTCTGGCCAGCTGGCATCTTGTGGTGCATGCAATAAAGTGTGACAGGGTTTGACTCCAGCCGGCCTACCTGGTTGGCCGACATCCACGGCTACTTCCCCAGCAGTGCCAGCCCCTGCCCAGGAACACTACCTGCCAGGTGATGCGTCCCTCCCTTTGGGGGATCACCTATTGCCTTCTGTTAAGGAGTGCATTCGGAGGGGCAAATTTGCAGCTATGTCCCAGCTGCTTTTCAGGGAGCCAGAGCCAGTGATAAAGGACGGGGAGCAGAATAGGGACTGAGACAAAACAAAGAGGAAACCCATCGAGTATAATTGGACAAATGGGTTGTCCGCCTTCAAGGTATGTATGGGCGTGGTCCTTCAAGTGCAACCCACTAAGGGCCCAGCCCTTGTCAAGAATTTTGACATAATTCACAGGGGATATATGGACTTTGTGGGCAATGCATGGGAGCACTATGACCTCTCGTTCCGCATGCGCACAGCATTAGATCCCACTATTCTGTGGAATAAGCACCACCAGGAATTGTGGCTACAGATTATGACACCGTCCTGGCCCATGCAGGGCAATTGCTTTGACAGTGGCCATATAATTTCAACAGCATCTGCAGCACCAGGCAGCTGCACAGAGTGTTCAACACCCCTAAATCCTTTTTTAGTCCGTTTTGGGTGGTATGGCTGCCCATTTGAGCATGATGATGCTTAATTTGCAGGGCGGGGGGCTCCAAAGGCCTTTAGGTCCAGGCTCCAAAAATACCTAGGTGCACCTCTGACATTGTATCAAATAGATTCCCTGTGCTGGAGGAATTGTTCATCTGAATCATTTATGGCCAAAAAAAACAAACCTGCTCAGATAAGGCTTGCATCACCTCAGACCCATTGATCAATTAGATGCTATGCAGAGCCCAACAAAACAGTTTTTTCCTGCACCCGGGAAAAAAAAGGCTGTGTGAATAAGAGCCCCTGGTGGCGCAGTGGTAAAACTGCCGCCCTGTAACCAGAAGGTTACAAGTTCGATCCTGACCAGGGGCTCAAGGTTGACTCAGCCTTCCATCCTTCCGAGGTCGGTAAAATGAGTACCCAGAATGTTGGGGGCAATATGCTAAATCATTGTAAACCGCTTAGAGAGCTTCGGCTATAGAGCGGTATATAAATGTAAGTGCTATTGCTATTGCTATTTGGAGGGGCCCCAAGTGCTGTGGAGGCCCTGGACTTTGGCCCGGAAGTCCAGGGGTAAGAGCACCTCTGTGCAATGTAGGGATGTGCACAAATCACAATTAAGGCGCCAATTCGGAGCTCAGCTAGGGCACCTTTAAATGTGAGAAGAGCAGGTCGGTACCTGCTCCTCCTCCCCTCACCGCAGCTTCCAGCTGCACCCCAGCATCCCTTGCATGGCAAAGGGGTGATGGTGGCACACACATGGCCTCTGCGCATGTGTGAAGGCCATGTGTATGCTGACAGCATCGGTGTGAGGGGTGCCGAGGGACATGCTGAACATCCCTAATAGAATGCTACATTGTATTGGTATACCTCATAGTAATGGAGTGAGGGGGTGCACCTTTATTGAAGATCCAGTATTCCCGAAGAAATCTACTGCCTTCTGGGCAGCTGTAGTGGATTTGTTTCCAAATGCCTCCATTCCTTCCCTGGTCTCGCCCTAATGCCTAGGGAAAGATGTGACATCACAACATTGCATCCTTTTCCTGGTGCATTACTGGGTGGGTGGTGGTGGGGAAAATAGCCACACCATATAATTACAAGGTGGCTATTTTCTCCCCATATGCACCTGGAAAAGGATGCAATGCCATGACATTGGTTCTTTTCCTGACGCATTCTAGGGCACCATTCTTGGAAAGATGGTGTTTTGAAATCCTGGAACTGCTGGATGGCAGGTGATTTCCTCAGATAAGCTGGCTCTTTGGGAAAGATAAGCCACTGCCCCCACCCCTCTGATGCTTTGAGGTGATAACGATTATCAGCTCAATGCGATTCTGAGTTGATCCCATCTCATCACCTTAGTCTGTCTTCCACACACATTTTCCCCCTTCCAGCAATCAGCTCTGGCCCGATTAGGACCCATGAGAAACGGCTCTGGAATCTCATGTATTAAAAACCGCACACTCAGCAACCTATCTGAAATTGAGATCTTATTCTCTCAAGAGATTGCTAAGCAAGCACAACTGTTAAACAGATACATGATGGTGTATATTTAGTGCCATATGTAGTGTGGCCCTTAGTTTATATTTCATCTCTCTTTTCCAAACAGATCTTGGTGTTTAGGGACTCATGCCACATCCACTGGGGAAGTAAAAGTTCTTTCCTCCCCACATCTGATAAGTTTCAAAATTCTGAGTGCGACACACAATAGTCTTAAATTGATATGTTGTTCCCTCTCCCCACAGAATCTTGGGAACTGTAGTTCAGTGAAGCGTGGACCAGGGCAGGGATTCCCATTTTGCACCTCCAGATGTTGGGCTACACGTGTTGTTGAACCCAGTGTTTGTTTGGTGTTTTCTTACCACAATGAACTAACACAGCTGTGGGGAAAGGCTCGGGCAGAGATTCCCAATCTTGAGTTGCCAGATGTTGTGGGACTACAACTCCCATCATCCCTAGCCATAGTGGCCACTGTAGTCCAATGACATCATCCAACATCATCTGGGGACCAAAGATTGAGAACTCCTGGGCTTGGAGATCTGACAGTTATCAGCACTTTCTCCAAACTAGAAGTTCCAGGACTGGACTGGTATAAAAAACATGTAATTTTGTAATGTGGATAGGTGCCCGCAAGCCAAATCTTTTCCCGGGTGCTGAAGGACGACACTTTGCCCCCATCTCTGCAGGTGGCAATTATGACATTGCTTATGATGTCTCTGTTATGATATGCTTATTGTCTCCCTGGTATTGGCTAAAGCTCAGTGGGGTGGAAGATACTGAGCAACATCTCACAGGGGCAGCTTGGTTCTCCTCCTATACAAAGAATAGATGGAATAATTATGGAAAAGCAGTTCTGCTCCTTTAAAATATACAAATGACTGGTAAGACTGCCAGGTAAGAACTTTTGTTGAAAATATGGTATATAAATAATAGTAGTAGGAAGAGGAAGAGGAAGAGGAAGAGGAAGAAGAAGAAGAAGAAGAAGAAGAAGAAGAAGAAGAAGAAGAAGAAGAATCTTTCTGTTCTAGAACAGGAATTTGTACTGGATAGAGGCAATTTGAAACCAAGTGGTGCAGCAGATGAGGCAAGTCTTTCAGCATCTCTAAATGTCCAATACTTCCACTTCCTTTCTTTGTTTTGCTCTGTAAAGAACCTTTGCCAATAGGGATGTGCACACGGTTCAAGCACAGTTCGGAAGTGGGGATTGGGAGCTTTAAGAAAGAGGAGGGTAGGTCCTTTACTGTTCTCCACTACCCCATGCTGCCTCCTGCTGGGGCGGCATGCATCCCAAGTACCCGCACACAACACCAGCATTCACATGGTGTCTGTGCATGCTCGGGTGCCATTTTCATGGCCAGCAACGCCATGTTAATCACTCAAATGGTGCCCGCACATGCGTGGATGCCATGTGCATGCTGGCACCACATGGGGATTCTTGGGATGTGTGCCTCCTCATCAGGAAGCCGCATGGGGCAGCGGAGGGTAGGTAAGGACCTGTTTCTTAAAGCTCTCAGTCCATGTTTCCAAATTGTGCTCGGACTGTGGTTCGAACTGCAGTTCATGCACATCCCTATTTGCCAAGGCTGAATTATACAGACAGTAGGGGGAAAGAGACTACATTGCTAGGAGAAGCATCTTCATCCTGGAAAAAGACCAATTTGAACAGGAAACTACAGACTAACAGACAGCAATAAGACACACTTTGTTTTAGGAATCATCTGGAGAAGCTAAAAGAAAGCATAGATTCAGCCAAGTTTAGGAAAATAAAGTCATAACAAAAATTGTGACTCAAGGTAAGGAATGATGCAACCTAAGGAGCATAACGTGTTGCACTGTTTCAGACAAAGGGAAGTGAAAAACTTCAGATATTAACGTCACCATCACAAGTAAGTGCTTTTTATTGCCTAAGAAAGCAGCCATTCGGTTCCCCCCACCCCCTAGAAAATGAGAAGCATTCCCATCACAATGTGCTTCATGGCTTGGCTTGAAATGCATGGTTTTCTATCAGTTTAAGAAACCAACAAACTCAATACAACTCCCATCATCCCCAATCATTGTAGTTGGAGGTGATAGAAGTTGTAGTCCAACAACATCTGGAGATACAGCTTTGAGAACTCTTGCTATAAAAGGAGATTAGTGGTGGTGTTGTTTTTTAAAAAAACACTAAAATAAATGCATTGATTAGAACTTCTTTTTGTCTCCGATGGCTTTTTCATTGATATGTTGAGTACAAATTCTGAGTATGTTGACACTACAGATTTAACTCTCATTCTGATTTGTGAAATGTTACTCACAAGTAAGACTTCTTACTCCTATGTAGTTTCAGTGGTTCCACTGGATTCCCCCCCCCCAACTTTTCCAGACCACAGAACTCACAATAATTGTATATGTTGCTTCAGCGGAGTGCAGTGGTGACCCATGCCCCACCCCAAGCACGGCACCCTGTGCAACTGTACCAGTGGTATAACAAGCTCTGATGGGTCTGTGTGCAAGAACTGAACATGGGCCCTATCAGATCATTTCAGTACAGGTATCAAATACATAAATAACCTAATTACAATAAGAGACCTGGAAGTTATGGGACCCAAATTCAGATCAAACACAAAGATAGTATTGCATAAGGTTCTCCTAATATATTATTCGGTTAGATTGTAGACCTACCAAACAGGATAGAGTATACTCTTGATTATTATTATCCTTTAGAAAAAGGTTCAGAATGTGGTATGTTGACTGTGAACAGCCCTGTGACTGTAGAGTAAATAGCTGTTCCCGAGGTCTTGGAGAGCAGGTTGATAATAACTAGAAAGTGCAATTGCTATAATTTTCTCAAAGTGCCACTGGGTGAAATCTCCCCGCCGTCATCCTGCACAGGCTTTTAAGCAATTTCCAATCTGTGCTTCATTAGAGAGAGAACAGCCTGACTCCTGCCTGCACCCAGTCACTGGAAATATAAGCAAGCAACAAAGGGCCCTTGCTTCAGCGGCACTTTCTCCATCTGGCTACCAAAGAACAGCCCAGAGAATCCAGATAGTGGGATGTTACATGCTGAGAAATACAAGGTGCACTTGAGAGCTCTTGACCGGTGGAATAACATGACCCCAGTTCACGCTGATGGGGAGAAGGAAAAAGAGGCCGACATTCAGAGCAAGGAAGTGTCAGTGCAGGAAGTAGGGGTGTGCACAAAGCGATTTTGGTGTTTCGATTTGTACCCGAATCAAAACACCCCCATTTTGTTTCAGGTCCCAATCTGACCCCCACCCCCCACCCCCAAATCACCCATGTTTTGTTTTATACCCAAATTTTTCTGAATTTGAATCTGAATCTGAATCAATTTGGATCAAAAAAGGGGTCCCCAGGGCAAATAGAGTGGGGGTGGGGTAGCGCCCAATGGGTGGAAGCTACCACCCAAGTTTAAAAGGAATTGGGCAAAGGGCTGATTTTTTTGGTGAATTTTTGAATGTTATATAACTGCACTTGGGGGGGGGCACTGGAGTAGACCAGAGCAAGTGGTGGTGCAGTGCACATAGGGTGCCAACCACCCCCCTGGGTTGATAACTCATGGGGTACTGGGTTTTGTTGTTTCTGAAGTGTTCTGAGTGTAAATTCCCTGGCACACTATGTGCACTGCATCACTCTTCAAAAATTCACCAAATATCAACCCTTTGCCCAATTCCTCTGAAATTTGGGTAGTAGCTTCCACCCAGTGGGCATTACCACCCCCAACCACTAGTTTTCCCCAGGGCCATTTTTTAAAATCCAAAACATTTTGGATTCGAATTTTGCAATTTTGAACAAAGAACAAAATTGGGGTGTTTCGGATTGGCTGATTTTGAACAAAGAACAAAATGGGGGTGTTTTGGATTCAGGCCAAAAAACACCCCCACCCCAAAACGCACAACCATATTTAGAACTCTAGCTGCAGGGATGCTGCTTTCATAGATTTTATCTCCAAATAGGACATCATAATAGTGTAGGAAACCTGGACTACTGAAGACCAGCACTCAATGACCCACCTCTATGAGGTCATTCACACAACGGAAAACTGTGTTCTACCCAGGTTTGGGAGCTGTGTGTACTCCCAATTTTTGATTGTGTGGAAGCAAGGTTAGAGGAAAACCTGGGTAGAAGTGATTGTGTGGAAGCAAGGTAGGAGAAAAAGCTACCCAGGTTTTCCTCTAACCTTGCTTCCACACAATCACTTCTACCCAGGTTTTCCTCTAACCTTGCTTCCACACAATCAAAAATTGGGAGTACACACAGTTCCCAAACCCAGTTTGAACATAGTTTCCAATTGTGTGAATGACCTCTATGAGGCGGGGCTCACAATCTGTGAGACCCGCTTTTTTAGAAACTGTGGGGAGAGCGCATTAAGCCCGCTCTCCCCGCAGACGAGTGGGCAGGGAGCCCTGGGCGGCTGAATCGGTCGCCCACACAATTGCCGGCTCCATGACGGAGCCGGAAGGGGGTGGGGGAGTGGGGTCCAAGTGGGCCCCGCAAGCCCCAGTATGCCCTGTGCGAGCATGCAGGGCATACTGGGGAGACTCCGGAGCCAGGAGGCGGCTTTTTGCCTCCAGGCCGGGGGTCTACTCGTGAGTAGGTGCGGCGCGAAGGCGTGCCACGGCTACTCATGATTGTAAAAAGCAGGTTTGCGGGGCGCTCGCTCTGCAAACCTGCTTTTTACCAGGCGTTCCAGAGCGGGTTAGCCACTCCAGAACCACCGGGCTCGGCTGTGAGCCCGGTGGTTCTGACGATCAGCCAAAATCGGGCTAGCGCGGGCCCTATGTGTGACTTTGCTTGGCTCTAATGGCCAATAGACTCAGCCTCTACATTCTAAATGGCTCTCTCAAAAATAAATACTCCTCTGGATTTACCTTTGGGGCCAGGAACAGAATGTGTCATTGACTATATAATTGTCAATGGAAGCCTGCTTCAATTTGTAGAGTGCTTGGAGGTTATTCCCCAATTTGACAGTGACCACTTTCCAATCACCCTAGAGGAGGATGATACATACCCACGGCGCTCAAATTATTTGAAGCTTAATCACTGGCCCAACTCCTCTACGGTGCTCAGCTGAGCCCCTTCTCTCCATCTGGAGCTTGTCTAGTCCAAATTCTAAGAAGCTGTATTCCAAGCACCCTGATGTGTCCCCAACACTGGCCTATGACTGGAGGCAGGCCTGGTGAAAATGGAGGCCAGCATATTACTGACTAAGATTATCCTTCTTTTCAATTGATCAAGCCCCCCTAACACTACAGGATGATTACCAATCCACATGGAAACAAACTCTGGGGGTGAAAATGACATCACTTGGACTATACCCTGTCCGCCTCATCTCCACGGGCAATGAACAGGCCAGGGCACTCCTCGTACAGCACATAATAGCTATAAAGCGTCAAACAGACTTAGACAGGGTTCCAAACTTCCTCATCCCTAGAAGCTGAAGATATATAGCAGTGCCTGCTGTATATCTTAAACAGCTAGAGGTCTCCAGAATCATAGAAGTGCCTTCACCTTGGCTGACATTGGTGCCCTCCCCTTAGCTGTGCTGGATGGGAGATACAGGAAGATCCCCTTCTGAGAACATCTGTGCCCATGCGACTCAGGACAAGTCAGAGCCTCAGAGCTCATCTTTCTCCATTGCCTATTCTACAGAGATGTAGATGTCTCCATTATTCTCCTTCATCTCACTAGGTTGCCTGGCCACACAGACCAATTCTATGCCTCCCTATTACTCTCTTACTGCAATCTTTCCACATCACCTAGTTTTGTGCAGCTGCGTGCAAAATTCACTGAGATTTGACCACTAGCAAATGTTAACCAGGCCCGATACAGCACCCAGCCCTATTTTAAAACTTTTAGACTAACTCTATAGCTCCCTGCAGCTTTATCCAGATAGGTTTTTACAACCCTGAAGCTTTTATCTCAGCCGTTTTTAATAGTTTTCTTTTTATAGTTTTAATCTCAACTATAAAACCTTTTAGTCCTCAGTAACTACTATAAAACTATAGTAGTTTTCCTTTAACTATAAAACTCTTTTAGCTTTAGATTGTTACACTGTAACAGCTGATTTACAGTTTCTATGTTCTGGTTGTCTTATGCTGGTCAAAGGCTGAAATAAAGATTGATTGATTGATTGATTGATTGATTGATTGATTGACTTCTCCTTGAGACCTTGAGTGGGATACACCCCTCTGTGCTGTGACCTGGCAACCCTGGGTGTGTTATGACTATTTCTGTGTTTATTTATGAAATGTTTGTGTGTGGACAACAGTCAGTCTATTGTCCCAATGATCATAAGAATAGTTGGTCATAAGAATGGTTTCATAGCAAGGTTGCTACAAGAAAGGCAACCATTATCTGTAGAAGTCCTGATTTGCTCTTTTAATATATGGAACCGTGAATCAACATGCCAAAAAACGTTTCCATTTTTGTTCAGCAGGACTTAGCTTTGGGAATATGGTCTCAATCCAAATGAAGCCGGGAAGGAGAATGGGCGAGATGCAATAACATTATCTTCAACAGAAGTCACAGGACGAAACAGAGCCATCTGCCAAAAGAACAGCTACGGACCATAAAGAAGCACATTTCTGCTCCACTGGAGAGAGCACTCTGCATAATTCACACCTCATGCAGACCCCAGCCATCCTCCCCTTCCCAATAAAACTGCATTTGCAAGGATTCCTGGCCAGAGATCAGCACTACGCAGCCTTCCTTTTGTGAAGCATCCCACTGAGTCCAGCCACAAAGAGGCGACTCTCTGAGCTTTCAGTGTGGTGCATTCAGGGATGTAATGGTCAGGAATGCTAAAACAACTGCCCATTATATTATACCAGCATATATGAACAGCCCTGCTGGATCAGGCTCAAGCCACCTCCAGTCCAGCATCCTGTTTCACACAGTAGCCCTCCAGATGCCTCTGGGAAGCCCACAGGCAAGAGGAACATGCATGCCTTCTCTCCTGCAGTTGTCCCCCTGCTTCTTAGGCTGGAGGTGGCCTATAGGTCCTATTGCTCATCAATGCGAACAAACATTCAGATGGATTAAAACCACCCAGAGACTTGCATTTGGGTGGTATACAAATATGTTTGGAGGCTCCTTTTGCCCCTGCCAATCATGCACCCAGACAACTGGTGTGACAGCAGTCAGCAGAGTTGGGATCAGAAGTCCTCCACTATCCCAGAATGCAATGCACAGGAAGCAGAGAGGCAGCCCATGCTAATGCAAGAGGGATCCTCCCCCTGGCCTCACAAGCCACTGCACACTATGGGTGCCGGCCCCAGGAGCTGCAAAAGTTACCATGGGCACCCACACGACCAAAAACAATGGTAGGAGAGCAGGCTTGTCTATCCTACCTAGATTAAGAGCAGGGTAGAAAAGCCGCAGAGCCCAGTTTGAAAGGAGTTGGGTAGGAGAGGGTTCAGAAGCTCCAGAAAAGCCTCTGTACCTTGATGAACCCTCTCCTACCCAGAAAAGTATGGCCGTGTGAATGATCCCAAAGTTGTGCACCCACAAGAAATTCGTATAGCTGTGCAAAACCCCACGATTGTGTTCTTGAACTCTTGAACGTCGCAATCTGGCCCTGCAACGTGAATGGATGAAGAGCTTTCCCAGCAGGAGCAGCAGCAGCAGCAGCAAAACTTTACACACCTGGTTGTGCAAGGGCAAGGGTTTATTTGTGATAGCACAACACTAGTTGGGCATGCAGATTCAAGAGGTGGGGGGACTTGCTATAACAACACCCTATTTCTTGCTCAACAAGCTTGCCCAAGCTCTTGGTTACTCTGGATGTCAGCGAGGGCTTGATTTCTGGGCAGTGTTTAGCCCATAATGTAAGAACTGACCCATTAGATCAGATCCAAGATACACGCTTCCCTCAACAGCAGTGAATCGAAGCCCTCTAAAAACCTCAGGACCAAACATCTTACATTCAACTACTACTACTATTACTATGACTATTATTACTACTCCTATTGTATTTACCTGAATCCAAGACTAGGTTTTTTCGAATTTTTTTGGTATTAGAAATCAGGAGGCCATCTTAAATTCAGAGTCCTGTTTCTTTTGAGTAAATGCAGGTACAGTATAACCTGTATTTAACCTTTACTTTTTAAGGGAGTTGTCTTAAATTCAGAGCTGTCTTTGATTTGGGTAAATATGGTACTATGAATATGTGCATGCCACTTTTCAATGTTAAATGCACAGTTTGGCTTTGTGTGTGGGTGGGTCAAATATGGTGCAATGAAATGCGGGCACGTGGTGGACCGCCCACACTGCTGCATATGTGTAAACACCACCAATGGTGCTGCACACCCAGGCAACTCTGCTCTAGCATAAAGTTACACAAATGTAGTTGTCCAATAGCACACCCATTAGACATAATGGGTGTTTACATGCACACAATAACATGGGTGGTGCTCCTGTCACCTACGGTGCATAGCTAGGACTCCTCTTTCCTGAAAATTTCTCCACATTTAAAAAAAGGCAAAGCACAGAAACTCAGAGAGGCTATTCCAATGATCACTGGGAAGCAGGCTAAGCTCCCTTAGCCCACTTTCCAGTGATCGTGGGAACCACCAGGCTCACAGGCGGCTAGCCCGCCTAATTCCCCCTCCCCTTAAATGAAGTTAACAGAGTGAGCGATCTGTTAACCTCAGTTTTTTGCTCATGTGTCGCCACAGCGCATGGTGACACATGAGTAGACCCTTGACCGGGAGGCTGCAGGCAGCTTCCTGGTCTTGGGGGTCTCTCCGGGATGCCCCATGCACTCGTGTGGGGCATCCTGGGACTTCCAGGGGCCACACAGCCCCCGATCCCCGCTGTCCCCACTGGCTCTGTGATGGAGCCAGCAGTTGTGTGGGCAGCTGATCCAGCCGCCCAGTGCTACACTTTGATCGTCTGCCAGGAGAGTGGGCCCACTCTCCCCGCAGACCCAATGGAAGCTCTTCTCACGGATCATGAGAAGAGCTTCCGATACTGACTGCTGACTGTGCTCCTGAAGGGAAGAAAGCTGCTCTTGTGGTAGCAAGCATGAATTGCCGCTTTTCCTAAACAGGGTCAACCCTGGTTTGCATTTGAATGGGAGATTACATGTTAGCACTATAAAAAAATTCCCCTTAGGGGCTGGGGCCACTCTGGGAAGAACAACTGCATGCAGAAGGTTCCAAGTTCCCTCCCTGGTATCTCCAGATAGGGCTGAGAGAAACTCCTGCCTGCAACCTTGGAGGAGCCACTGCCAGTCTGTGTAGACAATGGATGAACCAGTGGTTTGACTCAGTAGAAGGGAGCTTCCGATGTAGGTAGCTGCTCAGAGCTTCTGCTGTCCAGCCCAAATAAGCACTTTAAAGAAGAATAAAGGCAGCCCTATGGAGATAAATCAGCTTAAAAGGACATGAAAGATATGTTTGGGGGCTTCCGCCACTGGCTGCTGGCTGCTTTTAGCACTTGGGCACAATGCAATATTTCATGCACTTTGTGAAATGTAAGCACTACAGCAGTCTCGGAAATTGCTTTGCTTAATGTGGTCTGGGGGTTTGCGGTGCGCTGATGGAGAGCTCTCGAACAAAACCACAAAGGAGGATGATGTATTGTGAGATGTTCCACTGCCCACTTAGATGTAAGCTTCCTGCTGGTTAACATTGCATCCCCTGGGAGATTGATTGCCATATGGAAGGTCAAGGCAGGCCATCTTCAAACAATCCAGTCATCATGGAGACATTCCAGGAGGGATTAATTTAGTCCTAAAATGTGTAATGTGACTTTTTTGTAGCAGGGGTGGCCCAACTGGGGTGACCAAAGACACCTAAGGCTGAAACTACTACTGGCCTTCACCCAAATGTCCCAACTCTCCTATTGACCAGGAATTTTCCTTCCCCCCCGCCCTGCTTTTTTTTTAGTACTTGTCTTTGATAAATCATTCTCCTACTCCTTTTTTGTTCTGGCTCTTTTTAGGTCAAATTATAATTTTGTTATTGTGATTCTTTAGGAATCAGCTCCCTCCCCAGGGCCTCTAATGTTAAATCCTGGAGTAGGGTGCAGATGCATCATCTCTGGTATCAATACATGCACATGAGCACTGTCAACACAATCCTATGCACATCTACTTAGATCTAAGTCCCACTGAGTTCAGTAAGATTTACTCCCAGATAAATGAGTATAGGATTGTAGTCCAAGGCCACATTCTCGCAATGATGGAAAGTGCAGTTAAAGGGTTAAGTGGCATCACCAAGACCCCCGTGCTCCTGTGGGGTGCAATGTGAGAACCTGGAATTTCCAGGCAATGCTGTTCAAACCCCTAAAGTTAAACAACGTTTAACCAGGATCGATAACCAGGATCAGATCCTGGTTATCAATCCCAGTTAAATGCTGTTTAATCACAGAAGTTTGACCAGGATTGCCCGTAAATTCTAGGTTCTCATGTCACATTCCACAGGAGCACATGGGACTCGGCGATCCTGGTTCATACTTTCACTGCACTCACTGTCATCATGAGAACACAGCCTAAGGAACCATGCTGTGCACAGCATACCAGTCAGATGCTGCAGCTGCTCAGTACAACTCTGAACTGTGGATAACTGACTGTGGGGCAAGTCTTTCCCCCCCTAGGATATATTTAAACAAACCACCAGCTGGCTTCTAAGCTGGTGAAAGACAAAAGATTGCAGGGGAAACAGATACAGCATTTGGAAGGCAGAGTAGAAGCATCCATAATGTGGTGTAATGACACAGTAAGGTAGTGTGATGGCGCCATCAGGAGTAACACAGGAAGGCTGGTGTTTATTTGTACCCAGACTGTGATCCCTGGTATGAGAATTGGGCTGGATCTATTGTTATCTGGGAAATGTTGATGGGTCCATCTCATAACAATAATATTTAGGACCATAGGAACATAGGAAGCTGCTGTATACTGAATCAGACCATTGGTCCATCTAGCTCAGTATTGTCTTCACAGACTGGCAACAGCTTCTCCAAGGTTGCAGGCAGGAATCTCTCTCAGCTCTATCTTAAAGATGTTTGGGAGATAACTTGCAACCTTCTGCTCTTCCCAGAGCGACTCCATCCCCGGAGGGGAATATCTGAGAGCACACACTACTAGTCTCCCATTCATATGCACCCAGGGTGGACCCTGCTTAGCTAAGGGGACAAGTCATGCTTGCTACCACAAGACCACTACTATTACTAGTAACATGGTACCCGAAATTTATCACCTCAGGTGACTGGTTAAATCTACTTTATCTTATCTGCTTGACAGGCTCTCAGTCTGGCCATCCACTTTCCACGGAGTAAAGGGGTTGAGGTGACCTTAGAGTTGCTTGCCAGGGGAGCTATGCAGGATTATGGGCAGGGCTTTTACATTCACCAGCCCCGCCCTAGCCTAGGGATGTGCACGAACCTGTTCAGAGGCCCTTTTACAGGCTTCCAAATAGGTTCAGATGGCCTGCGGTTTGGCCGGTTTGAAGGCCGGGAGGATACTTTTAAGGGTGGGGGAGGGTGCTTCTACTGTGCCAATCCTTCCTTATATAGCGCCTGACATCTGGGGCAAGTCTCCCATCAGAAGATCTTGTTAGAGCTGCTCCCTATCCTGTGAGGCCTCGTCATCTTTTGGCGTTGAGACCGTACCTCCCTGCTTGAGCCAGTGACAATGCCTCCATGTGGGTGTTCGGGTGTCTATTTCCTCCCCCACCCAATCGGGACATCCCTGCAAGACTTGGGTGGGGGGAGCCCTTGCCCCAGATCTCACCACGTTTCCCCACGACGATCAGCTCTGCCTTGGGGATTCCCCAGCACTGCTTAAATGTATCTAATCTGCTTCATACAAACATAGAAGCTTAGTCTTGGAGGGAGATTTTTGGCCATCTGGTCCATCCCCCTTCTGGATTCAGATAATCCAAATGGCTGTTCCGTCTGTTTGAACAGCTCTGACAAGGGAGAGCACTACACTCCTCTGGGTAACGGGGGCCATTGTCAAACTGCTCTTACCACTAAGAGGTGGTTCCTTCGGTCTACTTTATTCTAAGACTGCTATGTTTTGTTTTGAGCAAGGTGTACATATTACTTTGGTGTAGTGTGGTTCTACTAGATAGTTAAGTTTTCATTTGCATACAGTCACCTGACTTTAGCAAAACATGACAAAGTAAAAATGTCAACTAGGAGGCTGTTCCCACAAATGATAACTGGGTCCGACAAATATCCTACATGGACACTTTTTGGTTGTGTGGGAGCAATTTTTTACTGCTCTCTCACCCATCAGTGCTTCCCTGAGTGATAGGTGAATGATGATTCTTCTAGCTGAATGCTTGCCTGCCCAATACTAGAACAGTAATAACTTCAGCTGGCATTGAGGTTGTTCTCATGTGCAGTTAAAATTGGGCTAAGGAAGTCCAGCCCAGTTTTGCCCATGCGTCAGAACCACTGGGAGCCACTTGGCTCCCAAATATTTTTATTTGTATAGCCGCTTGGCTATACAAATATACTGTCAACATAGACAGACTCTGCATTAGCCATTGTTCTACAATATACAATATTCCTCACCCAAATTTCTCCCTAGATTTCATGCTTCCAAATTTCCTGATCTAGTTTTTAAAGCAGCTTCAATTAATTAGTGACCCACCATTTTCCTGTGTTGAATTTCCAGGTATCACTGTGTGTGGGTAAGCTGCTGAAATTTCCAGTTCACTCTTTTTACTCTAATAGACACACACCAACACTTTTACGCATGGGTTAAATCACGGGTTCCAAACCTGTGTTACTCCAGATGTTGCTGGACTACAACTCTCATCATCTTCATACACAATAGACTATAGCTGGGGATGATGAGAATTGCAGTTCAGCAACATCCAGAGTACCAGTAGCACCAACTGGGAATCCCTGGATTAAATCACAGTGTAGAATTGTAACTACATAATCATATCAAGATTAATCAACACATAAACACGCTGGAACTTAGTGGTCATCTTTAAAAAGAAAAAGAAAAACATACACACAGAAACCTATGGCCAAGCATGAATGCACCAATTCAAAATGGGTTGTAGAAATTCTCCAGATAGATGTGGAGGGAACCTGGGAAAGGGAAAGGACTGCTTGAGACCTGCTATTCAGAAGTTTACTAGAGCTATTGCTTGTAGTTTTCCTCTGCTTTTCATTTTTTTAACCTCATGCTCCAGATGATCAAATGTTCTCTCAATATATAATTTAGCAAGCCAGGGAAACAAGCAACATGCTGGGGTTTCTGGAAGTTCCATGGAGAGGCCAGTGAAGCAAGAGGTGTGCAAGTGGATATAGGTTCCTCCTCAAAATGTCATATCATTTGGGGGGAAAGGTGGGAGCGGAAGAGGAAGTTGAAACTGACCTTTTATACTTTATATGTCAAATGAAACTGATTGATTTGATTAAAGTTAGCCAGTCACTCTGTTCTTGTGCACAAGGAACTGTTAGTTAAAAGGTTCATTTTGTGTGAAAGAAACGTGATAACACCACTCTCTTCTGTAGGGGAAAAACTCTCCCCTACTAGCGCCCATTATTTCAACGGGCCTGAAAACACTAGTAAAGTATCAAAGGTCAGTTTCAACAAGAAATCAAACTTCAAGAGTAAATCATGGAGGCTGTTCTCATGACCACAGGAAAGCAGACTCAGGGAGCCCAGCCCACTTTCCTGCAGTCGTGGGAACCACCGGGAGCTTCGTGGCTCCTGGCAGTTAGCCCACTTGTTCCCCCGCTTAAACGAGGTTAGCAGAGCAAGCGCGCCACTAACCCTGTTTTGGCAATCAAAAGTTCCCACGGAATGGCTCCACACTGCAGAGACTCACAAGGAGACCCCTGACTGGGAGGCTCCAACAAGGTCTCCCCAGAATGTCCCGTGCACTCACATGAGGCATTCTGGGACTATTTTCTGGGGCTGGGCAGCCCCCAATCCCTGCTGCCCCTACCGGCTCCATGATGGAGCCCGTAGTCATGTGGGCGGCTGATCTGGCCACCCAGGGTGAGCTCCCTGCTCATCTCCCTGCTGAGCCCATTAGGCTCTCTGCACTGTTCGTATGGAGAGCCTCATTATGTTAAATGGGATAGCTTGCATGAGGAAGAATATAACTCAATGTCACCCCATTTAAATGAAATTTTAATTTCAGTCGGACTATTTTAAGTACTTTGCTTCATAATGTCATCCACTGACATGTAAGTGACTTAAACAGAGAATTGGCAGGCATTTAAGAGGTCAACAGCCTCAAAGTGTAAAAATGGAGTTCCTAAAATGGGTAAAAATGATTTCTGAGTCTGACCGAATGAGAAAGAGACTTTTTAGCTTCTCCTATCTTGGATCAGATGCAGAATAAGAATAAAATGTTCTTTGTTATAATGTGCAACACAAAATAGTCCCTGAGGGTTGCGAAACCCTCGGGTACCTATTTCTGGGTCACACAGACTGCTTCCAGGGGAAGGGTGGATCAGTGAAAAAATTTGTCCCACCAAAAATGAGGGGGCCCCCACACTTTAGAAGTGGGGACACTAGCACTGCTCATGTCGGGGGTTTTGGCTGCATGTGTGCAGCAGTAATCAGGTCGATAGCCACTGTTCTTATCTTTGATACATTTGGACACTATAAACCTACTAATCACTCTTGCATTTCATATTTCCACTCTTCCAATTCTTTAATTATATGTGTGTATGTGTATGTGTATGTGTGTGTGTGTGTGTGTGTGTGCGCGCGAGCGCACTCATACACACATATAACTTTATACATTTGAGTATAACTTTATAATCTGATCAACTGAGTTCTAGTCCATGAAAGCTCAGTGAAGGCTACAATCAATCTGCTACCTTTTAAGATACCACAAGACTTTTTGTTGCTTTTCTCTAGTATCTCCAGGCATCTTTCTATCAGAGAAACAGTTCCGAGAGGTATTAATCTCTCTAAGAAGAGTATGCTGGAGCCAGGCAACCAAAGCTTTTGTTAAAAAAAAAAAAATTGAGGGGGAGGTTAGAAAAAGAAAGAGAAAGTATGATATTTTGTCAGGTATGAAGAGGAGAAGCATTCACGGACTGCAGAGGTGAGGATAATATTTGGGAGAAGTTAGAAACATCTCCAGTCACTAAGTGAAGCAAAGAAATTAATCCTCAGTATTAGAGTCACTGCTTATGTCAAACACTATTCCAGCTTTGAAGCCTGAAAGCTGAGAAATCAAAAAGAGGAAACAATCCTTAATCCCACCTCTTACGATTTAGCGATAAAGCTAAATCCACTCCAGTTTAAGTAGCTCAGTTGATTTGGATGGAAGTGATGTGCTTCCTTTCCTGAGACAATAATTCACTGCCTCTATCATGCTGGTTTCCAAGCTGCATTCAGGGACATACTGATGTATCATGAGAGGACATGAAGGTACTTGAAAAAAATCAACCACCATGTTGGAGGGCCTTTTACCACTCATATCCCCTCAGAGTGACCATACAGCACTGGTAGCCCAGCCTTGCCAAAATATGGGCAGTGACATCATCCTCAAGGATATAATAATCACAAAGCTCTTTCACACAATCATCTAGGGGTGATTTGGAAGAGGGAAGATCCCCCCACCCTGATCCTCACAGATGTGCAGAGCCCCCATTTGGCTCTGGTCACTCACCCCACAGGATAACCAAGGCAGCCGGATGCTCCGGTATGGGAAATCAGAGCTGGATCCTCCAAGGATATCCCAGCATGCACTGCTCACAAAGTAGAGAGGCAGCCATCAGCACAGCAGCAGCTTTTCTCTGTTTGGCCCCTCTAGCCACAGAACTCTATAACAGAGATGGCTGCCGGCTGCCTGGGAACAGTTTTCAGCAGCAATCTCTGCACATGAGCAGCTAACCAATGTTTAAGGGCTTCTCTTTCCCTGCAACCTTGATAAAACCAGGGTAGAGAAGTGAGTCTACCCAGACTTGGATGGGCTGATTTGGAAGCAATCCACTCAGAAACAGCTGGTTTTTCTGCACCCAACCTCCCTTTTGCTAATCATGAGTATGAGGGATTTCCTGGTCCAGGACCTGACACAGCTGACAGGTCCTAGGAAATCCAACACCATGGCCCAGAAAACAAGCAACGGAGCATCCCCAATTAGAGCTGTGCAAGACAAGTACACTTTGTGCCATGTCTAAAGCTGTGTCTGTGGAATCCAGGTCCTCACTAAATTCACCCATTTTCATTCACCGGTTCTTTCACTTGATTTGCAATAGAGGAGTCACCTCCACTTCCTGCCGATAACCTTTTGAAAAACTAACAGTTTTTCAGCCAATCAACATGATATTTGCAAGCATCTGAACACCTATCCATCCTGGCAAATTTCAGACAAATAGGACCCAGGAACCCTTTTTTAGACATTAAAAATGACATGCAGTCAAAGAGGCTCTCCGCACAAGCAGTGTGGAGAGCCGGATGGGGTTAGGCGGGGGGATTGGCTGCCCACAAGATTACCGGCTCCGTGACAGACCTGGTAGGGCCTGTGGGGATTGGAGGCTGCCCGGTGAGGGTCTCCTCATGAGTTGCCGCAGTGCCAAATGGGGTTAGTTGAGAGCTCACTCCGCTAACCTCATTTAAGGACAGGACCTTAAGCAGGCTAACCATAGGGGTTCCCATGACCTCAGGCACTGTACCCACTATTGGATTTTGTAGCATCTGGACCAGTTTCTGCACCAACCACACACCTCTTGTCACAGTGGGACAGGGAACAGCATCTCTGACATTGATCTCAATGTACAGGAAAGTCCATGTGTCAGGACAGAGGTGGGGGTCGTTTAACAGAACTGGAATCAGGGATGAATAGGGTGATGGCTCCATTTACAAATGACACCAGAATACTGAGGACAGTGAAATCCCAAGTGGCTATGAAAAGCTCCAAAACATTTTCTCCAAAGTGGGTGAATGGGTAACAGAATGGCTGATGAGATTCAATGGGAATGGGTTCAATGCAGGGTACATTGGGACAGGGGCTATTTTGATTAGAGAGAAGAACGTAGAGGGGAAATGTTCAAGGCTTATACAATTTTGAACAGTGTGAGAGACTTCATAGAGGAATTTCTCTCTGTTGTAGAACAGAGCTCTTGGCATCATCCAATGAAACAGATTTACAGTTGGTCAAGATCAAAGCAAAATAAGTCTGAAGAGAGGAGACTTCCTTCTACTGATTCAGCCCATTACAACCAGCGTTGTGTATGTGGAACTACTAAGTAGGAGTGGCGGTGGGGCAGCAGTCAGGAACAATAACACAGTAACACAGGGGGTGGTACCAATAGAGCAGGCCTGCTCAATTTAGGCCCCCCAGCTGTTTTTGGACTACAACTCCCATAATTCTCAGCCACAGCAGCCAATAGCCAGGGATTATGGGAATTGTAGGCCAACATCTGCAGGAGGGCCGAAGTTGAGCAGGCCTGCAATAGAGGGAACAGCTACCAGGAAGTACTTGTTATTTGGCATGGAGTAGGAGCAGGAGGGACTCAGATAGATGTTGACGCTGATCTTCCCATTCAAATTCCTGGACATTTCATATCCAGTCTGTGTAGACAATACTGAGCTAGATGGACCAATGGTCTGACTCAGTAGAAGGCAGCTTCCTATGTTTCTAACTCCATGTGCGATAGAGAATGCTGGGCTACATAGACTTAGACCTGATAAAGAACAGCAGTTTTTCTGGTTTTGACCTTCTTGCCTCTCCTCTCCTCTCCTCAAAGGTTCTCAAACAGGTTTATGAAATTGGGAGACAGAGGGTTGTCAACTGGGAAGAGTACCTCCTTTCTGAGACAACACTCTGCCTAGTGGCTGTACATTTTTTGTGTCTTCTACTATCCCCAAATCATCCTTTAGAATGCAGCAAAAGTGAACTTCTCTGTGTTCACTGACTGCAAGAATGCATTTGGATTAATTCCACTTATTTATTGCTCAGAGTCCCAGCAACCAGCACCCTTTTCCCTCCTTTCCCTCTCTCTTTCATTGAAGTGCTACATTGAGTCATTTCAAGGCAAGTTCAGCAAAAGCTCCGACTCCACAAAGTGTGTGAGAGAAGAACTTTTAATTAAGACAAGATTCCTACTTAATCTTCTTTGTGGGAGAGGATAGCAATATCGCCCTTACCCTATGGTCCTTCTGACAAAAACAAAACACATTAAAACAAGAAGTGAACATCAGAATCACACACATTTGAAAAGACCATAGAATGCAGATCACACACACTTCGTTTTAGTGGAGAAGAGAGGGTCATAAAATATCAAAATGTGGTTTCTAAGTGAATAACAATTGCTCATTGAAACAGGAAGCTATTATCTCAGAAAATAAAGAATGGGAAGTGGACATCCCAATTCTCAGAGGCCTTCACAGATGTAACCCCATTCATTTTCAAGGAGAAAGACATGAAGGCTAAGCACACGAGCAGCCCTACCCAGCTTAGGGGAGCCTTACGTGGGTAAGGCTGCTCATTAGCACCTCCAGGATCAAACCCAATCCTGGCAGGCACTGCCTTTGTGCTATGCCAAACTTTTGACCCCATTCTTTAGTTGCTGGGGTTGTGTGTATGCTCAGGCTGCACACAGCCTGACCATACACTGAGCCAGGAGGCAAGAGCACCCAGCTGAGGGAGGATCCATCAATACACTGTGCTCAATGTGCAGTGCATTGTAGGATATCTGGAGGCCAGGACACATTGTCCAATTACAGGCAGTAATGGGCTGGATGAGGGATAATAAGCTGAATCTAAGCAAGATGGAGGTGGTCATTGATGGGGATTGTAATCTGCAAGATGGGATAGAACTTCCTGTTCTGGACAAGGTTACACTCCCCTGGAAAGAACAGGTTCATAGCTTGGGAGTATCTTTGGACCTGGGACTCACCTTGGTGACTCAGATTTAGGCTGTGCCCATGAACACTTTTTACCATTGGTGATTGATTCAACTCCACCTGTTTCTTGAGAAGAATGACCTAAAAACAGTGGAACAACAGCTGGTAACCTCCAGGTTGGACTACTGCAATGTGTCCTGTGTAGGGCTGCCTTTGTACATAATTCAAAAACTTCAGTTAGTCAAAAATGCAGCAGTCAGATTGGTCTCTCAGGTATCCCAGAACATAGAATTTGCCTTTTTCACAACTGACACACACTGAGTCGACACTTTTAACAAACTGTCCACAGGGGCAGATTAAGCCTTTTGTAGGTGGCCAAGGATTTTCCACCCCCACCACAGCGAGGAGGGTAGCAGTGGTGGCAAGGATGAAGCTCCCCCCTCTAACTTCTAAATGCTGCCACAGCGGCCGCAGAGAGCAGGGGCCGAGAGGCAAGTCCATCCCCCCTTCTACATTAAAATGCCGGGGGACAGAATGGGGCGGCTGGCTGCAGCAGGAACTGGGAGAGTTGGGGGGGGAGTTCCCTTTTTTACCTTAAAGCATCTTCTGCTGCTGCCTGGAGGAAGCAACAGTTAACAAGAACAGCGAGAGAGAGCTCCTTCCATCTCCCCTCCTCCTTCTCAAATGAGTGCATGCCCAGAAGCAGCCTGTTTTTGCATCCTCACCACCCCTTCCCTCCTTACTGCGGCAGTGGGGCGGCAAGAGGCATAATCTCTTGCCGCCGCCGCCAGCAACAGTCTTAAAAGTTTTTTAAAAATCACTCCAACTTCCCCCCCATCCCAAGATCTGCAGCTCTTCCAGGATTCACCGCCGTAGGCAATTGCCTCCATTGCCTCTGCAGTAATCCGACTCTGGCTGTCCACCACAACCCCAAGATTTCTCTCCTGGTCAGTCACGGACAACCCAGACCCCATCAGTTCAGAGACAAAAGTACTTCTTTACACAAAGTGTAGTTAAACTGTGGAATTCACTGCCACTAGATGTGGTGATGGCCACCAATCTAGACAGGTTTAAAATTCATGGAGGACAGGACAATCAACAGGTACCATCCTTGGAAACTATATACTTCCATAAGGATTAGAGGCAGCACCAAGGACAGGGCAGTTTCCCTCATCCATAACAGGGGAAACGGTTAATCCCCCTCCTAGATCTGGATGTGGACCACCCTGTGATGGTTTTTATTGAAGAAAGGACTGTCTTAAGCATGTGACTTCAACATCTGTATTAATGTAATGTATAGAGTGGTCTTCAGACTATAGAGAAAGAGAAGACTATTATCACTGTCCAGCTATGATTATTATAATATTTTAATCATGAGTGAATAGTAAGGCTTCCTCCAAACCTTGCTGTGACAGAAATCATTCCTCATTACAAAAATCCTGGTTAGATCTTACAATTCTGCCAAATGTGACATCAGCCTATTCCCCCCCCCCCCCCCCGCTTTCGTTTACACATCTTTCAACTATAGCAGCAGCCGGAAAATTGCTCTTTAATTGGCATCTCTTTTCACTGTCACTCATACAAACAAAATGAAGGATTAAAACATCAATTAGAAGCTGGTTGTAGCACAGCTTTTCAGAGAGCCAGTGAGATGCACATTTTGAAACGGAATGCTTAATAACACCAGGCGGCAGCCTAGGAATCTGTGAAGTTGAAGAAAGGTTCCTCAGAGTGAATGATAGAAACGCCTGTGGGAGACGGAGGCTCCCTCGCTGCGTCGTTAGGCAGTGACACTGCACACTCTGCCATCAACATAGCTCTCTTCTCTCTGAGCAGAAGTCAAAAGAAGGAGATAATTGCCCTGTTGGACTAGAGACTGGATTATGTTAAGGGATGTCTTGCTTTTATGAAGTTACCAGAGCCCTAAGATGTAGGGCCGTTTGTCGTGTCGGGTCTAACAGACACGTAGGATCCAACATGCCCTCTGTCAGGCATTATGGAAGGAATTCCACACTGACAGCAAGGAGCTTCTGACAGTTGTAACTACGGGACGTCTCCCCTGCTCTCATTCCAGATCTGAATGTCTGCCCTTTCCTTTGCTGCTCTCTCCCCCACTTTACCTCTAACTGGCTGGGGATAGGGAACAGGTTCCTCACGGGAACAGAGGAGGCTGCATAATACTCATACTGATTCAGAACCTTAGCCCATCTAGCTCCGTAGGGTCTATACTGACTGCAGAAGCTCTCCAAGGTTTCAGGCAGGAGTCTTTCACAGTCCTACCTTAAGATGCTGCCAGGGATTTAATTTGGGGTCTTCTACATACAAGCAGATTGTCTACCACTGAGCTATGACCCCACACTCTAAGGGGAACATCATAAGAACATAGGAAGCTGCCATATACTGAGTCAGACCACTGGTCTATCTAGCCCAGTATTGTCTTCACAGATTGGAAGTGGCTTCTCCAAGGTTGCAGGCAGGAATCTCTCTCAGCCCTATCTTGGAGAAGCCAGGGAGGGAACCTGGAACCTTCTGCTCTTCCCAGAGCGGATCCATGCCTTAAGGGGAATATTTTCCAGTGCTCACACTTCTAGTCTCCCATTCATATGCAGCCAGGGTGAACCCTGCTTAGATAAGGGGACAAGTCATGCTTGCTACCACAAGACCAGCTCTCCTCTCCTAACATCTTAAAGTGTTCACATGTAGTTACCCATCCAAACACAAGCCAGGGCAGACCCTGCTCAGCAAAGGGGACAATTCGTGCTCACTACCACAAGATCAGCTCTCCTCCCCTTATCCTCACTTCCTCTTCCTCCAAAGGGAGTACTGCCTTCTAAGGCTGTTTCCTTCTAGGACCTCAGTGAGGGTTCTGCTCTGGGCCCTCGATGGAAAGCTGTCCTACTCCTTGGTACCAGAGTGGCCCAGCTGTTTCTAGGACTACCTAGGCCACTTATGCACCTACAAGGACAGCTAACGGGTGTGTGTAGGTGGACAGCCAGTTTTAAAATCAAGTCTCAACCAGCAACTCAGCCAGCTGGTTTTGCGCTCCCTCCAGAGGAAGAGGAAGTAAGGCAGCCTGCCCCCATCCAGTTTCCAGTAAGGAGGAGAAGAGGCCAGGGGAGATATGGCAGAACTTTGCAGTTCCTCAGTGGCAAGACCCAACCCATCAGTTGAGAGCGGCCAAGATGAAATGGCCCCTTCCAGTCGTAGTACTTTTGGGTCATATTGGGACTGATCAGAATCTGACATGTTCAGCCATGCACGGGCTTACTAGGATGGGCCTCAAAGTCCTTGCTCTACGGTCTGCCATTAGCTCAGGTACCAGGAAGAGGGCCTTTTCTGTAGTGGCACCACAGCTGTAGAACTCTGTCCCTGAGGGCAGTCATCACACCTTCTCTTTGCCTGCTCCCAAGGAATCTCTGCTGATTCACAGGGCTCTCAGTGAAGGTGCTTATCTCTGCTGGTTTAACTATTTGTAGGCTATCACTGTGCTCTGTCATTTCTTCGTGGGATAGTGTTATTATAGTTGGTTTGAATTGGTTTTAAAAAAGATTTTGGTAGGCCCCTTGAGGAGATCATCTCTTAAGAGGTGGACGATAAAATAAAAATAAAATACAGTGAGTCAGATCAGGAATCCATCTTGTTCAGCATTCAGTTTCCAGCATTGGCCAGCCAGCTGCTGATGTTAAGGAACCACACAACCATCAACTCTTGACGGGAGTTGTTGCCCAACATCATCTGGGGACCCAAGATGGGAACCCTGATACAGTTCTCACAGTATACAGCCGTATACAGCCCAATATAGCCTTAGCGGGCCAAGGCAGCCAAACCCACTCTTGACTGCTCGTGAGAAGCAGCGGGTGGCAAGGGGGTACCAGTGCCACAGCAAACCATCCTGCAGAGCCTGAAAATTAAATGGGGTTAAGGGAGTAGGCATTCCCTTAGCCCCATTTTTTCAATCATCTGCCAGCCAGATGATTCAATCAGTCTGCTTGGAGCCTCGCTGGCAGAGTGTAGGGCTACTGGCCAGTGCCAGGGAGGTGGAGGGTGGGGGATACTCACAATGTACTGCACACTCGTGCAGTGCATTATGGGAATTCTGGTGGGGTGGAACAATGCATTCCATCCCCTGACCCTCCACGCTGCTGTAGGTAGTAGAGGATCGTCTGGATGCATAATCCACACACCCAGCGCCCTCCATGGATCATCTGCAAGGAAGGGAAGGTAACGAAACATTCCTCCCCACCGCCCACCAAGCCCTTCTCACAGATTGTGAGAAAGGGTTCTCTATATTCCTTCTGCTTACCAGAACATGAGTACTGGGACTGGACTAGTCTTAGGGCTGGTTCTTCACATTGGCAGAACTTGATTTCTCCACCCTTGAATCCTGCACACTTGATGCCTGACTGCTAAGTGCGTGAACTGTCCCTACTGAAAAGCACTGTGTTTGAGGCAATAAGGAAGTCAGCCTTATCATTATACCTGTGATGGCCTTTTCACACACTGGATGTTGTAGTTACCAAATGATGGACATATATATGAGGACCAGCCCCCAGAGGAGTCTGCCTGCTGACACGATCATGAATACTAATTTATCAAGCAGGTTGAGAAGAATTGCCTAGACCCATTTTGTTTTTCTTTGGCCTGGACCAATAACCAGCCTAAACATTATGAGACCTGCAGGTTGGCAATATATCAGCCAGGTGGCATGCTGGTTTTTATAGAACTTTTAATTTGCACAATTTATTGTAGTAGGTCTGCCGAGGCAGGAAACTGCTGACATCTGCCATACCAAGACAAGCATAATATACACAAAGACTTAAAGTCAGGAATGTGTCTCTACCTTTTTGGGGAACTAAGCTGAAACTATTTACATTATTTTGTGTTCATTGTGTTGAATTTCAAAAAGCATAACCTGCATTCAATGTTAATTGAAAACTACTACTAGTACTACTGTCCCTCTTGGTTCCATTTTCCTTCTTATGTGGCCTCACTCTCCTCCGTGTCATTTACCCACATTACCATTTAATCCCCTTGGTTACAATGGCCCATGCGGTTTTTGGCAATGACATCATGATGGCACATCTGCCCCAACAATGTCACAGAGGCTCAGAAACAAAATCACATGCTTCTCACAACCGTTGAATTAAATGGTAGTTGAGGGCAACTGAAGCTAAGGACACGGAGGGCAAAGAAGGGTGCCAAGCAGAAGAAGCAACTAGAGGAATAAAACAGTGCCCAAGAGCACTGAAGCAACAGAAATGCTCTATGAGGTGAATATTGTTTCCAGTACGTTGCTATGTTCTGTGAAAAGCATCTAGGTTCCAAGTTCCCTTCCTGGTTTCTCCAAGATAGAGCTGAGAGAGAGTCCTGCCTGCAACCTTGGAGAAACCACTGAAGATAATACTGAGCTAGATAGGCCTATGGTCTGACTCAGTATATGGCAGTTTCCTATGTTCTTCCTATGTTCCTATGAGGATGTCTAAGGAAGCCCCAACACTGCTGAGATACTCCCATTCACCACAATGTGAGTAATTATGGTAGTGCTGCTGTCACAACCAGTCTTCCTCAGCTGTTGGGAATTCTCTCTGATAAGAGATACCCTTCTAATATAGCAGAGTGCACAGAGGCACAACACAGCGGAGTCTGCCCAGGCATGCGTGTATGCTGAGAGTAAAATAACTTGGAGCCAGTTCATAGTTTCAAATCAATATAAGGAGTCTTTATTAGTGAACTCCATTCTAGATAGTAAAGTGGAGAGATAGTATCTCTAATCTAGCTAGCTAGCTGGATGCAGATGGATTCATCTCTGCACACATGGTGCAGGGAGAGAGGAGCTTGCATGTTGCAAGGGAGAAGGAAGGGAAGGAAAGGGAAGAAGGAGGTGGCAGGCAGGCAGGCAGGAAGTTTGTCCCTAAGAGTAGCAATCTACATACCAAAGGGATAGTGTCAGAGCAGTAGAGAAGCGATGACCAGTGTCTTGACCTCTCTAGCCCTCTGACTCACTAGTCTGTCCCCTTCTGTCATTAAGACATGAGACAGCGCAAAGTCCTTCACTTCCAACACTTCCTATGTTCCTATGAGGATGTCTAAGGAAACCCCAACACTGCCGAGATACTCCCATTCACCGCAATGTGAGTAATTATGGTGGTGCTGCTGTCACAACCAGTTTTCCTCATCTGTGTTGGGGCTACCTTAGACATCCACAGCAGTCCCGATGTGGTGCACAGCCTTGCTGAGACACTGCACATCATATCAGCCAAGGTTTTCTCATTACATGATTGGCAGGAGACTCTGGATAGAAAAAAGAAAGTGGCTTATGCACCACATGGCACCCCACTGATCTGAGATCAGGTGAGCTTGCTAGCAGCACCCATGGGATCTGGAATGGCACTGCACAATATGTAAGCCACCATTTTTTCACAAACCAAAAAATCAGTGAATGGAACTGGGGTCATGAGAGGGTTTCATGTTGAATGTCAGCATGAATGATGGATGCCACTGAATGTCAGTTCCTGGAGAGCAGCAGTGGGGGAGAGTGGCTGTTCATGGGCTTCCTGCAGGCAACTGGTTGGCCACTATGAGACGCAGGACGCTGGACTAGATGGATCCTTGGTCCGACCCAGTAGGGCTTTTCTTATATTCTTAGGCAGTATTCTGTGCACAGATCTGATTTTTCTGTTCTGATTCTAAAACTGGAATGCCCTGTTCTTTGCAAATGCTTGTGCTGGCATTGACAATTTAAACAACAATGATTTTATTTTTCAAATGTATTATCAATCATAATGATTCTTGCTTTCTAGGCTGGCTGGGTTTTTTTGTTGGGTGAATTTTCCTCTCTGTGCTGCTTTAGTAGAACAAATATGTTGACTTATTGATGTGGAGGAAACACAAAAAGCTGTGCTTATTTTCTCCCAGGTTTTGAGATTTCAGTAGATGGGAACTGTTTTGTTTTTTGTTTTTTAATTTAAAGACAGCCTTTGAGATGGCTCTGTTCTCTGTGTGTGTTCCCCCCCCCTAAAGAGTCAATACTATTACAGGTATCATAACTGTAATAGGCTATACATTCTTAATGAGATGCAATGAAAGCGCCAGCATTTGGGGAGCGATTCTCTTTGGAACGAGGCAGAAATGTGACAAACATATTGCTAATTAGACAAGCAACATCCATCTGAAAGAGTTGCAGAGATGTTCCTTTTAAAAATGCGGTTGCTGTGAAACAAACAGACTGCATTATTAATGGGGACGTGTGAAGAATCAAGGGGATACGCTCCAGCCTGCGCTCGGGTTTCTTGAGTTATTAAAAGGCAGAGGCTCCCATCCCACAGAAAGCAGTTAGCAGCAGTCTCAATCACTGAGCCCCACTGGTTGGTTTCATATCCAATGCCTTCCTCCAGAGAGGGGACGACTGTTTCAGCTGCCAGTTAAGGGATCCCATATGGAGCACCAATCCCCATAGCAGTGCTTCTGGAAACCAGCCCAGAATGCTCTTGTCCTCTTAGGACACAAAACAAAGAACTGATTTCTTCCTCCTGCATGGCAGCAAAGGTCCCAATTAGCTGTTTCGGCAAGCCAGTTAAATGGGACAACTTAGAATTAAACCACTCTGCGTCCATGTGAAACAGATGAGGGAAGGGCAGCTGATGGCCTGTGGAATGGCTCAGCCCCACAAACCTTCTCACGCCCTGCATGGCCCTGCCCACTTTGAAACAAGGGACTGTAAAAAAAAAAAAAATCACTGGCAAGGAAAAGAAGCAGTGGCTGACATCGCTTGTGCAATGAGCCAAAGCATGCTCATGCAGAAGATGGCATCCTTGGGCTAAAAAGTGGGGAACTGTGGGATTGCGCTATTGTGCGCTGGTGCCCTTGCTAATGTTCTCTTTCAAACAAATGCAGCCTCCTGCAGGTTGTGCAACTGCAGCAGAAGTGCAAGCAGGCTTGTTGTTGAAAGCCTGAGGCTTGTCACTGTCATTGCAGCTAGTGACCTTGTGCAACACTAGTCTGGAATACAAGCTCCCGGCATGTACATGGAGCTCATGCAACAGCTTTGCACTAGCACAACCCTCCTTCCACAAGCGCTCCATCAGCCAATGAGGAGATTCTCACGATCGGGCACAAGTGGGCTAAGGGAGCCGAGCCCACTTTTGCCCGATCGTCTGCTGCCACGGGAGCTGCGTGGCTCCTGGTAGCAAACCCTCCTAATTCCCCCTCCCCATAGACGAGGTTAGCAGAGCGAGTGTTCTGCTAACCCCCTCTATCTGATTGTGTATTGACGTGCTGCAGCAACACATGAGGAGACCCCTGCAGGGAGGCTGAAACAAGTCTCCTGGCTCTGGGGGTCTCTCCAGGATGCCCTATGCGCTCGCGTGAACTTCCGTCGTTGCGTGAACTTCCGGGGGTCGCGTGGCCCCTGATCCTCACAGCCCCTGCCGGCTCCGTGATGGAGCCCGCAGTCGTGTGGGTGACCGATCCAGCTGCCCAGGGCTGGAGCCTTGATCGTCTGCAAGGAGAGAGGGCTAAGCCCGTTCTCCCCGCAAACCCCATTTCGGCGAGTCTCACTGACTGTGAGACTCGCCTCACTGTGTTTCCTCAGCCTCTGCGTATCCCACAAGGCACCACACTGTCAGCCACTGAGCTTATGCATGCTTCACATACAATATCCCTATTCAGGTATTGAGGCTGTTCTCATGATGGGAGAAAACTGGGGAGCCCAGCGTGATTTTCTCCCATTGTGAGAAACACCGGGCTCGTGGGTGAAAGAAGCCCTCCAAAGAAGCCCCTTAAAATGAGCGCTCCCTTCAATGGCGTTAGCAGAGTGAGCGTTCCGCTAACCCCGTTTTCCCGATCATGAGTCGCCGTGGTGACTTGTGAGGAGACCCCCTCCGGGAGGCTAAAATGAGCCCCCCCCCGGTGTCGGGGATCTCCCCAGGATGCCCAGCACACTCACGCGGGGCATCCTGAGACTTCTGGGCCCCTGATCTCTGCAGCCACTACCGGCTCTGTGACGGAGCTGGTAGTCATGTGGGCGGCCGATCTGGCTGCCCAGCAATGAGCGGCTGCTCGTCTGCGTGTAGAGCGGTCTAAGCTCGCTCTCCCTGCAGAACCCTCCCAGGCTCTACACATGGATCGTGTGTAGAGCCTCATTATGTTGTATATACATTTAGGTGTGTTTGCACACAGGTACATCTTTTTGTTGGAATGATTGCACACTCTTTTTAGAGTGTAGCACCCGTGCCTGTCTCTTAGATGCCCCATTCTCTGTGCAGTGTGTGTGCCTATTCTTTCATTCATTAATCCCTAGGCGGTGTACAGAGTTAAACCATAATATAAAATATAAAACATTTAAGATTCATAAAAAGATAAAAACCATAATACATAAAATTCAGAACAATTGGTATCAGTTAAAGGTCTGGGAAAATAGGCACATCTTCATGGTCCTTGTAAAAACAAACAGAGAACGAGATGCTCTTATTTCAGCAGGGAGTGTGTTCCAAAATATACTCTCCTCCTTCTCCCTCCCTCCCCCCTCCTCTATCTGTGTACACACACACCATATTTTAACCAATATTATAACATGACCATATTTTAAGTCATGCTGCAATATTGACAAGTCATGCACATTGCAGAAAGAGAAAGGACAAATGCCCACCTGCCACCTGGGAAGATCTTTCCAGAAAGACATTTGTTCCTCCCCTGCTCCCACCAACCAATGACCTCATACAATCCAAGGACATGTGCTCTGTACCTGTAGTGCAAGGTGATGCCTACTTCCTGACAAAGTCTGGCTAATATGAGGGTGCTGGTGGGATGTTCTGAGCCCAGACGGATATCTGGAGAGCAGAGTGTTCCTTGTAGATAGAGAAGTGCGACATCCCTGCTGCAGAAGTTTCAGATATTTACCATATCCTCAGGAGGATTTTGGAAAATATTTTGTGGCCCAGTCAATTTAGAATAGGATAAGAAACAATTCTCAGGATAGAGGAGGGTAGCTCTAGGTGGGACCTCAATGTAGAGAAGAGAGATTCATGTAGAGGAGGGAGCTTCAGGTGAGAGATTCATGTAGAGGAGTGGGGGGGGCATTTACTTTTCATGCACAGGCTCTCATGTTCGGTCCCCAGTCTCCTCCACTAAAATGGTCTCAGGGAGCAAGACTGAGAAACCTTCTCTGTCTGATACCCCATAGACCCACATGCCAGGGCAAAGTAGACAACAGCAGAATATTCTGTGCACAATACTAATAGAGATAGAGGTTAGTCTTACAATCAGTGAGACTCTCCTCTAGGGGGGTTGCAGGGAGAGTGGGCTTAGCCCGCTCTCCCCACAGATGATCACCTGTGGAGCCCTTGGTGGCCACATCGGCCACCCACACAACTGCCATCTCAGTCACAGAGTCAGCTGGGACTGCGTGGATCAGGGGCCGTGCGCTCCCCAGAAGTTCTAGGATGCCCCGTGGGGATGTGCGGGGCATCCTGGAGAGACCCCCAGGGTTGGGAGGCTTGTTTCAGCCTCCCAGAGGGGGTCTCCTCATGTGTTGCCATGGCGCGGAGCCGTACCGTGGCAACACACAATCACAAAAAAGAGATTAATGGAGCAGTCGCAAAGCTGTGTGACCCAACAAGGTGAATGTGATTTTCCAGAAGCTGACATTCCATTTATTTGTTGTATGCAATCCCAGGCTAGCAGCAATAGCTAGAATTTTATATCCCTTGGAGAGCTACCTGAATAACTGGTGTGTTATGTTTGACCTCCCGTGACCACCCACCTGCCCCACCGCCCACCTGTCCATGTGAATGGGCTCAATGTGTCAAAAGGGCTTTTTTGAAAACATTGAAAACATGTTGTTGCCCGTTCATAATGTACAGAGAACCGGACATCTAAGAGAGAGGTGCATGTGCTGTAAAAGACACACATTCCCTTGAGAATGATGGAAGTAGCATCACAACTGCCACAAGTTGTGCAGTCACAACTTGTGCAGGCTAGCTTGATAACAGCCACACAGACTCTTAAGATATTTCTGTTGCTAAAAGACTTAGGAGCAAGCAGCCACTAACTTTCCATTGTCTTCACATGCATTATTTACACTGTGATTTGAGCTCATTGACAAGGGACAAGAAATGGCTTTACCATTTCACTGCTAAGTGAATGATTTCCATTGGACCAGCCTGGAAGCAATTGCCATGACATTTTCAAAATGTTCCACACCTGAATGAGTATCATTTGCCTTCAGGTAAAGAATGTTACTGTCTCCAATTAGACCCAATTATCAGCTGGCTGATCTCCCTTGACGTTCAGATGCCAGGTAGAATTTGCTGAGAGAAACAGACATAATGGAACCGTGTCTGAAACTGAGTCAGGAAGGTCAGATCCATCAAGAGGGGAGAAATAACCTGGTAGAACACCAGCAAAAACGGACAGAAATTTAGGACTACAGGACGGGGGTGCACAAGTGACTTGGGTTCTCATTTTCTCAAATAATCAAAGTGACTGTAAGTGTCGGCCTTTTCGCCTGAGGGCCTTTTTACATTCAGTTATCTTGGGATAGCAACCCCTGAACTTGCTTCAGCTTCTGATTTGTTTACCCATATAAAGCTGTGAATAAGAGGCTGAAAAGCAGTATGAAGAGATGAAGGCTGCATTCACATGTAACGTGGAACCGCGGGTCCAATGGACCCAGGGTTATGCTCCCCAACCCTGCCCCTGCTCTCCTGTCTAAATCTGGATGTAACAGAAAGCTCCCTCTCTGCAGTCAGGGAGGAGGGGAGGAGGAGGATCTGGCTATGTGGTCTTCTTTCTTGCTTGAAGGACAGCCCACGCAGCCAATGACAGCTGACTTGAGGGAAGAGCTTCCTCCCTCAACTCCGTTTGGAGTTAATGCAGCCTGCACATCTGCATTCTCACATAATACAAGCTGCATTAAACCTAGAGCTGGAGTGGCGGAACTCACTACAAACTGAGGGTACAAATTGCAGTTTGGAGAGCAGAACGTTGGGTCGCTCACCAAATGGAACCAGAGTTCCGGGGCCAGACTTGCATTCAGACATAACAGTTTGGTAACCTCTGGCTCCTTCAACTTCTGTTCCACGGTTACATGTGAACGTGGCTGAAGTGACTCCTGTTGATTGGTGGAGTATATCGTTCTCTAGCGGGAGGGTTTGGATTGTAGTTTCCCCATCAATTCATGCAAGGCAATCAGGGTGTGTGCATGTCATAATCATTCCCCCTTCCAGCATGCTGGGGTGCTTTCTCTAGTTGTGTGTGTGATTGTCAGTGTTTCATTTGAACTGATCCTCTATATATGCTTCAAATGGCTTATATACTGTACAGAACCCCACTGACAGAAGAGCAGGGGGAGTATGCTGGCTCCATGCTGCTGCAAAGCCCATCTGCTGCTAGCGAGTGCAGAGAACCCCCATGGCTCCTGCAGATTGCATCAGAGCTGTAGCATTGATTTTCTTAACATCTCCAGTGGAAAAACTTGCACTACAGCTCTGACCCAATTCTTAGGAAAGATCTCTGCACTTTTCAGCAGCACAAAGCACCAAAGAGCCAGCACACCCCATTATTCCATTGGTGGGATGCTGTGCAGTATACAAGTCAGTATTTCTTTTAAGTAGTATTTTTGTGTGGAGAGAGGTGGTTTGCACAACTGCCCCAATACGATTAGGGAGAGGCACCCTGGTGTATTAGAAGAAAGAATAGAATGCATACTCATGATGTTCATACAATTTGATTATGTAATGTTGGGCTGGTCAGGCATGTATCATTTGAACTCGCCCAGAGAAATTCAACAATAGGAGTTAGGACTCAGAGCAGGGCTGCTCGACTTCAGCCCTCCTGCAGATGCTGGACTACAACTCCCACCATTCCTGACTATTGGCCACTGTGGTGGGAGATGCTGGGGGATGCAGTCCAAAGGCAGCTAGAGGCTGAAGTTGAGCAGTCCTGACTTAGTGTAGGACTACTGATTCTGAATTCAGATCTCCATTTAGCTCTAACATAAGGCCAATTCACGTGTTATGTTGAACAAGTATACAATTAGTGTACAATGTACACAGGTATAGATAAAAACATAAGAACAGCCCTGCTGGGTCAGGCCCAAGGCTCATCTAGTCCAGCATCCTGTTTCACACAGGGGACCACCAGATGCTACTGGGAGCCTACAGGTAGGAGTTGAGGGCATGCCCTCTCTCCTGCTGTTACTCCCCTGAAACTGGTACTCAGAGGCATCCTGCCTTTGAAGCTGCAGGTGGCCTATAGCCCTCCGACTAGTAGCCGTTGATAGACCTCTCCACTATGAAGTTATCCAAACCCCTCTTAAAGCTATCCAGGTTGTTGGCTGTCACCACATCTTGTGGCAGAGAATTCCACAAGTTGATTATGTGTTATGTGAAAAAGTACCTCCATTTGCTGGTCCTAAATTTTCTGGCAATCAGTTTCATGGGTGCTGTAGCCTTGCCTGATGAGGAAGGTGATCCAGGCCCCTGATCATCTTGGTTCCCCTCTTCTGCACCTTTTCCAGTTCTACAATGTCCTTTTGATCTGTACACAGGTACAGGCATTCACATATAATGATGAACGCAGGTACACAAGTACACTTCCTATTTGTAACAAGCATTTGAAGAACCTGTACCCAGGTCCACTTTTAAAATGAACACAGGGACAGTCATTCACCTAAACACACGTATACACACACAGCATAATGTCTGAATTGGGCTATATTCTTTCAGCCTCCTATAAGAATACAACAAATGTTAACATATCACTTTACAACAAAAGTTCCCAAAGAGGTTTACATAGATAGGCCTTACTGGTGGAGAATACTGCACACACTCAAAGATGTTTGGTGTGATGAATGCATATCCAAAGCTACCTTCCACTACTTTTAAGCCTAGTTGTGCCACATCACTAACCCCTGCTGTCCCCTCCTAATTGAGCAAAGAGGCACCTTTTAAAAGTAGTGATTCTCTTTATTTAGCAGGGGTAGAACCACTGGCCCTATCCATCCTCAACACAGCATCCCTCCAGTGGCTGTTGCAGGTGTGTCTATCTTATATTTCTTTTTTTAGATTGTGAGCCCTTTGGGGACAAGGTGCTTGCTCTATCTATCTATCTATCTATCTATCTATCTGTAAACCACTTTGGGAACTTTTGCTGAAAAGTGATATATAAGCATTTGTCATCTTATTTGTAACATCACAGAGCTATGCATCTCAGGGATTGAGAATGTGACCTGCACACAGAAGGTTCCAGATTCAGTCACTGGTACCTCCAGCCAAAATAATCACAGGAAAGACTTCTGCCTGAACCCTGAAGAGCTTCTCCTCATCACTGTAGACAAGACTAGGCTAAAGGAACCAATGATCCAGCTGCACATCAGTAAAAGACAGACACCACGTCACGTTTCTCATTCTGTGCCGCTAGTGCAGCCAATTGATATATCTGAGTGAAATGGCACCATTTAAAGAGGGGAGAGGTATGCGTTTCAAAATATGTCTGATTAGTCTCAAGAGCCTCTTATCTCCAGTTATGGAGTATAAGAAGTTGGAGTACATTGGCAGAAAGCTGGAGTATAAATGAAGTAAGCAAAATGTTCTTAAAATGCACCTTGTATTGGGTTTTTGTTGTTGTTGCTTACATTTATATAAAATCTCAGGGCAGTTTCCAATTTAAACAAACAGCAACAAAGACCTAAAAATCATATAAAACAGATTAAAATTACCATAAATAAAACTTTAAAGCATCATAAACTTTTTTTTAAAAAAATAATCCTGTTGCAGTTTTACTGAATAAATCCAAAGCAGGCCTTTGAACTTTGCCATGGATCTTGTTTTCCTGTTGACTATCGGGGTTCTCAAATATGAGTCCCCAGATGTTGTTGGACTTCAGCTCTCACAATCCCTAGCTGAATGGCCATGATGGCTAGGGATTATGGGAGCTGGAGTCCAACAACTTCCGGGGACTCAAGTTTGAGAGCCCCGCCCTGCTGAAATCTCTTCGGGCCCTTGTACTGAAATCTGCACAGTGTCCCCGCACAGTGCAGCATTTCATTTCCGCAGCTGACATACTGCACAAGGGAAAGTGGGTGGATTGAGCACTGCCCACTCACGCCCCTGTGTGCCTGCTGATGGGGCTGCACTGCAGGGGAGCAGTGCTTCTCTGGAAGTGCTTTGTGGATGCAGTTGTGTGGTGTGATGCCCCCTTTGCTGGCATTGCATCACCCAACTGCATTTAAGGAGCATGCACGGTGGTATGTTGATACCCTGCAGTGCCGCCCCATTGAGGGTGCTTATATGTGCACTGGAGCATGGGCACTGCTCAAGTCGCCCCACATCCCCTTGCGTGGCATGTCAGCCAATGTTTCAGTTTCCTTTGAAGAATTATTATTATCATTTCTTGTTTACACAGTCAGACAGGTGTTATTGACTGGTTTGTTTTCTCCAGACATCGAGTCCTTCCCAAGGACCTGGGATGGCTGAATTTTATTGTCAATTGTTATAGATATTGTCGCAGAATATAGGCTGTTCCCAGTAAAGCTGTTGTTGTTGTTGTTGTTATTATTATTGTTGTTGTTATTATTTTACATGTATATCCCGCTCTTCCTCCAAGGAGCCCAGAGTGGTGTACTACATACTTGAGTTTCTCTTTCACAACAACCCTGTGAAGTAGGTTAGGCTGAGAGAGAAGTGACTGGCCCAGAGTCACCCAGCTAGTTTCATGGCTGAATGGGGATTTGAACCTCAGGTCTCCCCGGTCCTAGTCCAGCACTCTAACCACTATGTCTGCATCAATAAGAATAAATACTTGACTTTTCACCAGCTTTCTGCTCTGTAAAGAGAAGATTGTGCTGTCGAATCGATGTCAACTCCTGGCGACCACAGAGCCATGTGGTTTTCTTTTGGTAGAATATAGGAGAGGTTTACCATTGCCTCCTCCAGCTCAGTATGAGATTATGTCTTTCAGCATCTTCCTATATCGTAGCTGCCTGATATATGAGTTTCTCATCATCTGGGAAACATACCAGGGGGGATTCGAACTGACAGCCTCTTGCTCCCTAGGCAAGTTGCTTCCCCGCTGTGCCATTAGGTGGCTTCTGCTCTGTACCTTGCAGTAATACAATTCTGCACATTGCTTTCAGTGTTCCATAGAATGGAGATGGATGAATTTAATACACACACACACACACACACACACACACACACGACATACAGAAGTTATGCATTTGAGGCAAAGAGTCCATTCACACAACTGAAAACTACTGCTATCCCCAGCTCCTTTCTCCCACATGATCACTTCTCCCCGCCTCCTACCTAGTTTTTTGCTCCCACGCAACTGAAAATCAGGGGCATGCACAGCTCTCAAACCTGGGTAGGACACTTGTCCTACCCAGTTATTGGTTGTATGAATGGCCTTAAAGACTGGAGACAGACAATGGTTTTTAAGAGAGTTGAACATGACTGGAGAGATGCATCCCTCTAGTTAGGGTTACATGTGGTTTTTGGTTTTTGGTTTTCCCCATCCCACTGGTGTCTCTGGTCAAAAAATTGTTTTCCAGATTTTTGAAACAATCTAAAACCTATTCATCACAGGTAAAAATGGGATAAGATCCCATCTGCCTTCAGCTTTCTGGTGGGGGGGGGGATGTTTGTCTCTGGCTTAGATTGTGTGCTTCTTTGCTTGGCATATGACATACATGTTTACCTCTGGGAATCACATGCTGGCCACTAGGTGGTGCTGTCCCTTCACAAACATCCCAGTCTTCCTTCCAGATAGGAGGAATTGTAAATACCAAAAGACAGCCAAAATGTCATCTCCAATGGGTTTTAAAGTGGAGTGACTTGATTTTCCCTTGGCCCAAGATGAGTATCTATGTTGGACTTTTCTGCAGGGCTGGACAAAGGGGAGCCGATGGACATGTTGCCCAGAGCGCACCATCAATACACTCAGTATTCCCAGCGTTGTTGACAGGTACAAAGAAAATGCAGAATTCTTCAGCCACAATGGAAAGAGAGAAAAACCCAGTCGGTTACTAATTTGGACGCTGATCACAGAAATGGCTAAGCCAGTCTTGAGAGTCCTTGGTGGAATGAATTGATTCTCCAGTCGTGCCCGAAAGCCAACAGATCGTTTGTGCCTGTAGCAGAAGGATAAACAGAGCATAAGTGGTCTTGTTAAATCATTATTGCCCTTAATGCCTCACAATCCAGGGGGAGAACCGCCTGCAAGTCTGTGGCTTTAAAGCAGAACCAAAAATCACAACTAATCACATCACAGTAGGCAGAAGACTGACATGTCTGCCTGTCCCTGGATATGTTACATCTCTGCCTGCTCTTAAAAGAGGAGAAGGGTGCTGGCCTCCATTGTTGGCATTCATCATTTCAATGGCATTACTGCTGTGCCTCGAAATTCAGATTTGACTGATTCTTGTAGTTTTGCCTGTTAATATTTCACATCCCAAAAGTGGATAGATGTTTCCGGGAGACTTATAACTAGGGTGCGGAGAAAATGGCCTTCCCCTCATTGTCTGCCCTCCAGCGACTGGTGGCTGACATCCAGGCTATCTTACTCATGAGTAGTCCCATTGATATTAATGGAGCCACTCATGAGCAACTTTTGCCTGCATGCTAGCCAGTATTCAGAGGCATTCAGGGGTAGGGATGTGCACAAAACCGGTTTGCCCGGTTTGGTTTGAGTCCAGATCAAACTCAGGTGTGTTTGGTTTTGTGCATCCCCAAACACTCCCCAATTTGGAACAGATTTGGGGATTTGTATTTTAAAAACAAACAAACAAAAACAAACAAACAACAAATTGTTAAAGTAATAAAATTCACCATCTTCTGCTCCAGGGGCTTCTCTGTGGCTGTGGGGGGGGGGTCGTCTCCAGAGGTTCCCCCTCCCCCCTCCCCTTGCTGGCCTCAATTTCACCTCCAGCTAGTCACAAATAGCCCAGTTGAGGCAGTTTCCAGCCTGTTCCGGGTCTCATCTCCATGGCAGCGACCATTTGGAGGCCATCGCACATGCCCAATGGGCTTCTACATGGCTGGGGAACTCTGAGGTAACTTGTGGGGTCCAGTCATTGGGAGTAAGGGAAAGCTGGCATAATCTTCCTCACCTTACTTTGCCTCACATGCCTCATAAAGTAGGGAGGCCACCTCAGAAGGGCTCCCCGGCGACTATTTGAGAAGGTTTTGTGAAGCCTGAACTGTTGGGGAACCAGGCTTCCAACGTGTCACCAAAATAAACTTCTTTTATTTTATACCTCAGAATTACTCTGAGGTAACTCTTGGGGTCCTACGCATGCTGGGGAAACTCTGAGTAAAGGGAACTCTTTGCACAGTTAGCAGGGGGCTCTCAACTTAGCTTGTCTGAGTATTTGCACATCCAGCCGACGATTCGTTTGTTTATTTTTCCTGACAGAAAATAAATCAGATGTAATGAAGTCTTGAGATATTTATTTATTTATTCATCATATGCTTGTACCGCCTGATAATACATCTCTATACGGTGTACAAAATTTAAAAACAACACAACAGCCACAGATTAAAATCCATGGAACAAAATAAAAACAATAGCATAAAAGTTACTAAAAAAAATAATTAAAATTAATTCCAATTAAAAGCCTGCGAATACAGGTGAGTCTTGAGGGTCTTCCTGAAAACAAGCAGAGAAGGAGATGCTCTTATTTCAGCAGGGAGCATATTCCAAAGTCTTGGGGCAGTCACAGAAAAAGCCCAATCCCGGGTCACCACCAGACGATCCAGCAGCAACCATAACCAGACCTCTCTGGAAGATCGTAACAGAAGGCCAGGTTCATGACAAAGAAGGTGCTCTCTTAAAAACCCTGGGCCCAAGCCATTAATAGCTTTATAGGTGATAACCAATACTTTGTATTTCGCCCGGAAACATATCGGCAGCCAGTGCAGTTCTTTTCAAATTGGTGATATGTGGTCCCTTCGTGTTGTCCCGGAAACAAATCTGGCTTCCACATTCTGTGCCAATTGTAGTTTCCAGACTATGTGGAAAAGCAGCTCTACATAGAATGCATTACAGTAGTCAAGCCAGTAGTTGAGTTATCAGCATATATACCACTGTTTTAAGGTCATTTACCTCCAGAAATGGATAATTCAATTTCCATTGAATAATGATCGGCACCAGTGAAATAACAATTAGGAGTGAGCATTTTGGAATTTTCTTGTTTCGATCTGTATCCGAATCGAAACATCCCCATTTTGTTTTGTACCCAAATTTTCTGAATCAGCCCTGTTTTGTTTTGTAGCCAGATTTTCTGAATCCGAATGGATTTGGGGTTTTAAAAAGGGTCCCAGGGCAAAAAGAGTGGGTGGTGGTGGTAGTGTCCAATGGGTGGAAGCTACCACCCAAATTTCAAAGGAATTAGGCAAAGGGCTGATTTTTTTGTGAATTTTTTTTTAAGTTTACACATCTTTATGAATTTTCCCATAGGGAATAATGGGGATTCCAGCAAATGTATCACTTCAAATCAAGGGAAAAGGGATGACCCAGAGCAGAGTGTGGTGGGTGGTAGTGTCCAATGGGAGCAGGGAAACTTCCAGAATTATTTCAAAGGAATTGGGCAAAGGGCTGATCTTTTGTGATTTGTTGAAGTTTATGTGTCTTTAAGATTTCTCCCATAGGGAATAATGGAGGTTTCAGCAGCCCCATAATTCCACTTGGGGGGCACTGGGGTTGCCCAGAGCGAGGGGTTGTGTAGTGCACATAGGGTGCCAACCACCCCCATACCCACAAGCCTGTGGGGTACTGGGTTTTGTTGTTTCTGAGGTGTTCATTGTAGATTATCTGGTAGCATATGAGATTTTCAGCGAAAAACAAGAATCCACTCTCATATGCTACCAGAGAATCTACACTCAGAACATCACAGAAACAGCAGAACCCAGCACCCCATGGGTTAGCAACCCTTCCCCTGGCCAATGTGGGGTCAGTAAAGAGTGGGAAGAAGCAAAAGAGCCAATGGGGAACAAGGAGGGAATTGTCAGCAGGTCAGCCCATGATTTAGGTCACTGATCAGAAGGCTGGAAGGGTGGGAAATTCAAAGAGACATCAAACACAGAATGGAGACTGACTCAGAGATCACCACAAAATGGAGGTCTGAAACGACAAAACGTTTTGTATCCGAAAGGGAGACGTTTTGTTTTGTATACAAAACATTTGGATCTGGAAAATGGGTGTTTTGTCTTGTCTACAGGCTGTTTTGGGTACAAAACGTTTTGTATCCGGCACGTTTCGCACATCCCTAATAACAATATCTGCATCCAAAAAGGGACTGGTGAACTACTGCAACATCCCTACTAGGGATGCGCATGAATTGATTTTTTTCGATTTGATTCGTCCCCAAATTGAATCACCCTCGATTGGTTTTTTTGGTGTGTATTTGGCCAGCTAGCACAGTTAATTTGTTTTGTCCACAAATCTCCCAAAACAGGTAGCTTTGTACCCAAATCTATTCTCACAGTGGACAGTGGATGCAGGCAGTGATTCTCTCATCAGCAGGAAGGGGGTGAACAAAAATTATCTTCTCTTTTCCTCAATCAGGAAAGCAGGAACAAAAAGCAGATAAACACTCCAGGCAGCAGACAGGCAAGGCAAGGCAAAGCTCCTCCATCTCTCTCTCTCTCTCTCTTCTCCATGAGGCAGAAAGGCAAAATAGTGGCTGGCTGCTTCCTTAAGTACATTTGAAAATCTCTCCTTTGAACTCCCCCCACCCTTGTCCCTTCTTTTACCCTCCCCCTAGCCAATGCGGGGTCAGTCACCCCTGGCAACACTAGATTTGAATAGAAATGAGCCAGTCTGGAACCTGGAGGTGGGGGAGAGATCGTCAGCCAATCACTGCACACTGTAAGTCACCAATCTGAAGCTTGGGAAGGCAGGCTTTTTTTTTTTTAAAAAAAAATTAATAATAATAATAATAATAATAATAATAATAATAATAATAATAATTCCTGATACAAAATAGAGACGGCAAGAGAGATCACCACAAAGTGGAAGTCTGAATCTACAAATTTTTCAGGTCCAAAATATGGGGAATTTGTTTTGTACCCAAATCTGGCCAGCTAGCACAGGGGTGATTTGTTTTGTCCACAAATTGCTCGAAACAGGTAAATCATTTTGTACCCAAATCAATTCTCACATCCCTAATCCTTACTTAGCACAAGAGCATATGAGGAGGGTGACTTCTGTGTACATAAGAAGCAGCTAATGAATTCTGAAACCTTGCTGTGAGGAGGACCATTTGTGGGGGGGAGAACGTCTCTGCTTTATAAGATAAATGATTTGAACGTTTTTTAAGCAGCAGGGACAACGTTGCTTTCTCAAGGAGGTATTCCATTGCATCTTAACACAGACATTCCAAAAGAAGTCTCTATTTTCCAAGTCGCTATACAATCTTGCTCCACTTTCCAGCGCTCCACTGCTGCTGAAGAAATCCCACAGCACTCTCCATATTGCTTCGACATCTGGCATATAAAGTTGTAGCAAGAAGATGTGAGAAGTTCCCCCCTGTGTGAGTCAACTCCTGGCTGAATTTGGGCTCAGGGCAGAGACTTGACTTTGATATGGCCAGATGGATCAACCTGTGGGCTCCCTTTGGAGACATCACTCTTCTAAGAGCATGGAAGTGGCCACCTCTGAGACTCTTATGGGGATTTGGGGCTACACTTTTCTTTCAAATAAGATTGTGCCACAGATGAAAATTTTGCAGGTGTGGCATTCTACAAAGGGCATGCAGAATTCAGGTGGAATGTAACGACGCACCCCTTCAGTATCGTAGTACAAGGAAAAAATCCGTTGACTGGGTTATTGCTCATTTTTATGGGTGATTAAAGGTGGATGTAAGAAAGCAGCTACATCTGTGATGGTATTAGGAAATAGACATGCAGGCCGGCAGACAGACAGGAAGAGAGATAATTTCATCTGTGCAAGAAAAATGTCTAGAAAAGGAATGAGAAATGTGAAGAAGGTACAACTTAAGGAAATGTGTGAGGGGATGGATGTCGCACAGACAATGGCCATATTGACCCAAATAGTGGAAGACATCCAGACAAATGCTGCATTTGTGCAAGGATGTTGCACTAGTTGGTTCCACTAAGTCAGGAGCTTGAATTCCACACTAGTGTTGCACATCATGTGGCACACCTCCTGCTGTGTAACCTCTTCCTCAGTCCATGACTTACATATGGCACAGTGGCCCACCAATCGAAGGACAGGAGTGCACACTAGTTCTCTCTAAACCGCATTGATGCTGCTGCTAATAAGTTCTGAAAGGCTAATTGGGCAAATAGGTACCTTTTTAACATGGTGATTCTCTTTATTGAGCAGGGGGAGAGCAACTGGCCCTATCCACCCCCAGCACAGCGTCCCTCCATTGGCGGCTGCTGTTATCTGCCTTATGTTTCTTTTTAGATTGTGAGCCCTTTGGAGACAGGGAGCCATCTTATTTATTTATTATTTCTCGATGTAAACTCCTTTGAAAACTTTTGTTGAAAAGCTGTATATAAAAGTTGTTGTTGTTGTTGTTGTTGTTGTTGTTGTTAAGAACGTAAGAACATAGGAACAGCCCTGCTAGATCAGGCCCAAGGCCCATCTAGTCCAGCATCCTGTTGGATGGCCCACTAGATGCAGATGTAGTTAGGAGACTTATTGTCTCCTAAGTACTGCATCAGTGCTGAAGCGACGACGACACCATCAGAAATGATGGGGAAATTGTCACTTCAGTGCTGATGCAATTACTAGGAGACATGGGAGCTCTGAGCTCATCAGCAGCATGGACATGGTTTGGAGAGGCACAGAATGACCACATGCACCCTGCTTTTAGATTGGCAGGTCACTGCACTGTACTGTGACCTTTGCAGGTCACTGCAAAGCTATCCATCTCCTTGCTACACTGCCATTTCAAAATGGTTCAAAACAAGACTGGGCCTAGTTCGGTTTGCTTTGCATACAGAAGGTCCCAGGTTCAATCACTGGCAGTATCTCTAGGTAGGACTGGGAGAGATTCCTGCCTGAAACCTTGTAGAGCTGCTTCCAGTCATAGACAACACTGAACTAGATGGACCAATGGAATTATTTATACTCAGTATAAGCACTAGGGATGTGCAAAACATTTCGGGCGCAGAATGATCTGTACCCAAAACAACCAATTTTGGGTGATTCGGAGCCGAACCGAATCACCCATGATGAGACCCGATAATTTTCGGAACAAAACCAATCACCCCTGTTTCGGGTCCGAATTTTTTGGGTGTTTCGGGTCTCCTTTTTGTGCCCTAGAAAAGTGCCAGCCTTGTCTTCTTCTTCCCCCTCCGTTTTCAGTTTGACGTCTCTTTGAATTTCCCGCCTTTTTGCCTCCATTGATTTCAATGCAGAAATTCCTTTCCTTTAACTTTAATTGAAAAGGTCCTGGGGCCAAAAGAGTGGGGTGGGGTGGTAGTGCCTAATGGGTGGAGGTTACCACCCCAATTGCAGAGGGATTGGGCAAAGGGCTGATTTTTGGTGAATTTCTGAAGTTTTAGTGTCTTTGGGGCAGATGGGGGCATAACGTGGGATCTGGGCCAAAAGAGTGGGGTGGAGTGGTAGTGCCTAATGGTCGGAGGCTACCAGCCCAATTGCAGAGTGATTGGGCAGAGGGCTGATTTTTGGTGAATTTCTGAAGTTTACGCATCTTTAAGGTTTCCCCCCATTAAGTATAATGGAGGGTGTATCGCTTCACGTCGGGGGGAAAGGGGTGGCCTAGAGTGGTGTGGGGTTGGTGGTAGTGCCGGGTAGGGGCAAGGAAGCTACCTGAATTTTTTCAAAGGATTTGGGCAGAGGGTTGATTTTTGGTTAATTGTTGAAGTTTACGCATCTTTAAGGTTTTTCCTCATAAGTTATAATAGAATGGAGCTTTCAGCAGCCCCATAAGTGCACTTGCAGGGTGCTGGGGTGGCCCAGAGCGAGTGGTGGTGTAGTGCACATAGGGTGCCAACCACCCCCATGGGTTTCTAACCCATGGCGTACAGGGTTCTGTTGTTTCTGAGGTTTCCTGAGTGTGGATTCTATGATAGCAAATGAGATTTTCAATGACACACCATGAATCCACTCTAATTTGCTATCATAGAATCTAAACCTTAAAGACATGAACTTCAACAATTAACCAAAAATCAGCCCTCTGCCCAAATCCTTTGAAAAAATTCAGGTAGCTTCCTTGCCCCTACCTGGCACTACCACCAACCCCACCACTCTAGGCCACCCCTTTCCCCCTGACGTGAAGCGATACACCTCCCATTCTACTTAATGGGGGGAAACCTTGAAAACGTGTAAAATTCAGAAATTCACCAAAAATCAGCCCTCTGCTCAATCACTCTGAAATTGGGGTGGTAGCCTCCACCCATTAGGCACTACCACCCCACCCCACTCTTTTGACCCAGATCCCACGTTATACCCCCTATCTGCCCCAAAGACACTAACATTTAAAAAAATCACCAAAAATCAGCCCTTTGCCCAATCCCCCTGAAATTTGGGTGATAGCCTCCACCCATTGGGCACTACCACCGCACCCCACTCTTTTGGCCCCAGGATCCGTTTTTCTTACCCGAATCGATTCAGCTTCGGGTAAATCCGAATCCGAACCGAATCGAGGGTGATTCGGGTGAGCAAAATTCGGGCACAGAACAGAACAGGGGTGTTTCAGTTCGGGTCCGAACTGAAACACCAAAAATACCGAAATGCACACCCCTAATAAACACTTGGTGAAGTCATTCACAAAATCAAAAACTGTTATCTACTCAGGTTTGGGAGCTATGAGTGCTCCCAATTTTCAGTTATGTGGAAGCAAGGTAGTAGGAAAATCTGGGTAGCTGGTGTGGATAACCTTAGTATGTCAGTGTTTATATTGCTTATTATCTGTGCTTTGAAATGTATAGACATTTCTTAACCATCCTGGGAAAAAGAGCAGGAAAGACAGATGGAAAGCCCCTTGCTTGTCACAAGATTACTCTCAATTTGCTCACCCATAAGGCAGTGGTGCTTGCAGGAAGAGGAATTTTGTATATCATTTAGATGTTAACAAAAGCTTTGGTTGCAGGCCATTAGTATAAACTCAAGTGTATCCAAAAGCAGGCCTTTAGAGGGGCAGACACTAGAGTGACAGGGTGATGTAGTGGTTAGAGTGCTGGACTAGGACCAGGGAGACCTGAGATCAAATCCCCATTCAGCCATGTTACTTGCTGGGTGACTCTGGGCCAGTCACTTCTCTCTCAGCCTAACCTACTTCACAGGGTTGTTGTGAGGAGAAACCTAAGTATGTAGTACTGGGCTCCTTGGAGGAAGAGCAGGATATAAAATGTAAAAACAAACAAACAAACAAACAAATAAAATAAACACCAGAGTTGTGCACAGAAACAGTTTTGTGCACTTCCGGGAGGTGGGGTGGTTGCTTTAAGGTGCAGGCAGGGTTTCCTACCTCACGCATGCACACACGTCTTTTCACACACACGCACTCATGCTGGCCACTTCCGGTATTACGCTGACCAGGGCAGCAAGGAGGTAGGGGTGTGCAATTCGGATTTTCAGTGTTTCAATTTGGATCTGAATCGAAACACCCCCGATTAATTTTGGATCTGAATCTGCCCTTCCGAATCACCCCCAATTCGATTCAGATCCTAATTAATCAGAATCCGAATCTGAATCGATTCGGATTAAAAAATGGGTCCTGGGGCCAAAAGAGTGGAGTGATTTGGTAGTGCCTAATGGGTGTAAGCTACCACCCAAATTGCAGAGGGATTGGCCAAAGGGCTGATTTTTGGTGAATTTTTGAAGTTTTAGTGTCTTTGGGGCAGATCGGGGGCATAGCGTGGGAACTTGGCCAAAAGAGTGGAGTGGGGTGGTAGTGCCTAATGGGTGGAGGCTACCACCCCAATTTCAGAGTGATTGGGCAAAGGGCTGATTTTTGGTGAATTGTTGAAGTTTATGTGTCTTTAAGGTTTTCCCCCATTAGGTATAATGGAGGGTGTATCGCTTCACGTTGGGGGGAAAGGGGTGGCCTAGAGCAGTGTGGGGTTGGTGGTAGTTCCAGGTAGGGGCAAGGAAGCTACCTGAATTTTTTCAAAGGATTTGGGCAGAGGGCTGATTTTTGGTGAATTGTTGAAGTTTACGCGTCTTTAAGGTTTTTCCTCATAAGGTATAATGGAGCTTTCAGCAGCCCAGAGCGAGTGGTGGTGTAGTGCACATAGGGTGCCAACCACCCCCATGGGTTTCTAACCCATGGAGTACAGGGTTCTGTTGTTTCTGAGGTGTTATGACTGTAGATTCTATGATAGCAAATGAGAGTGGATTCATGGTGTCTCATTAAAAATCTCATTTGCTATCATGCAATCCACACTCAGAACACCTCAGAAACAACAGAACCCTGTACGCCATGGGTTAGCAACCCATGGGGGTGGTTGGCACCCTATGTGCAATACACCACCACTCGCTCTGGGCCACCCCAGCACCCCCCAAGTGCAGTTATGTGACTGCTGAAACCTCCATTACACCTTATGAGGAAAAACCTTAAAGAGACGTAAATTTCAACAATTCACAAAAATCAGCCCTCTGCCCAATCCCTCTGGAATTGGGGTGGTCGACTCCACCCATTAGGAGCTACCATCCCACCCCACTCTTCTGCCCCCGATCCCATGTTATGCCCCAAATCTGCCACAAAGACCCAAAAATTTCAACAATTCACCAAAAATCAGCCCTTTGCCCAATCCCTCTGCAATTGGGATGGTAAACTATAACCATTAGGTACTACCACCCCACCCCACTCTTCTGCCCCCGATCCCACGTTATGCCCCAAATATGCCACAAAGACACTAAAACTTCAAATATTCACAAAAAATCAGCCCTCTGCCCAATCCCTCTGCAATTGGGGTGGTAGCCTCCACCCATTAGGCTCTACCACCCCACCCCACTATTTTGCCCCTGGGACCCAAAATTTGAGTAGATGTCATGTCAGACCTTTTTGCATTGAAGTCAATGGGAGGCAAAAAGGTGGGAAATTCAAATAGATGTCATTGCTCAAAATGGAGGGGGGGGAAGAAGGCATTTATCGGCCACAAAATGGAGGGCCGAAACAACAGATATTTCGGAGCCTAAATGGGGGTGATTCGTTTTGGCTCCAAAAAATTTCGGAGGACTAGAAGGGTGATTCGGTTTGGATCCGAATCACCCGAAATTGGCTGTTTCGGGTACAGATCGTTCTGAACCCGAAACGTTTCGCACATCCCTACAAGGAGGTACTCAGCCACCCTGTGTTAGCAGTTTTGGCAGCAGTGCCAGCAGGCAGAATGTGGTAGGGGAGGAAACACCCTCCACACGTCTTAAAGCATGCACCCCCCACATCTGAACCGGCTCAAACACAGCATTTCGAACCGGTTTGGCACTCCAGGAAAGGAGCGCCGAACCAGTTCCATATACATCCCTAGCAAACATCCCTCAGCTCGATTTAGAATTAGGCTGGCAAGTTTTAGTGTCATCAGAGAAAGTGTGAAATAAATTGGCTATTTAAAAGAGTTCTTTAGCAACTCGTAATTCTTTGCAGATGCAATCATATGTGTTCTTAGACTGTCATTTGAAAATGTTGGTGTACTTGCAGGGAAAGGTGGCATGTTCACAAGGTAACTTAAAACAACAACAACAAATTCAGTGGCCTGATTCAAGAATTGTTGAACTGAATGTATGTTATATTTACCTGCTGCACACACTTAAGGGTTTTTAAGAAAACAACTTTTCAAATTACCAGCAAAATGAATGTCACCCGGTAAATTATATTCCCACTGTTTTAAAAAATGTTTTGAGTTCATTTCAGCCATCAGCCATACTGACTGATGCGCTGCTCAACATTCTGAGTGTGTTTCAAGGGTGCTGTGGCACAAATGCAAAAATTGTGCAAATGCAGTTGTGTGATGGCTGGCCATTATTTCTAGTGTCCATCCATCATGCAACTCCATTTTCATGACGGTTTGCGTTTGTGCAAGGGTGCTCTTATGCAACTGTACACCTGTTCCACTAAAACAGACATGGAATGTTGTGTAGTGTGTCAACCACAGTGTCTTCAAGAATAAGGGGTTAACATAATCAATTTGGGAGCCTCCACCAGCTGGCTTTGAGTGTCGAGTCAGTCTGATGCATATAGAGCATGTAGGTGCAAAACTGGCACATAAATTCAAAATAATCTAGAATTTTGTTTCAAGGGGGAGAAAGAGTTCAAGGGTGAAAAGTGCCGCCCTCAGAATACATCCAGAAATTACAAGCAAGGAAAATTCATAATCCCATTTCCTTAATTTCTTAGGGATGGGTAGATTTCTTTTTGCCTGTTCTGTCCAAATTTCATTTATTTTCCCCTGATTTCCATTCTGCTCTCTTCTGCTATAATCCTCTGGATTTTATTTCTTATCACCAAAAAGAAAACACACACACATATATGTATGCAAATGCATAGGCTAATATGTATTTAAATACATAGGCTGATATTCCAAGCTAGGAAGCACCAGTACAGTGAGAAGAGCAGAGTCTAATTGCACCTGTGCACCAAGGGAAGGGTGGGGAGGTTCTGATGAACTCCCTTTCCCCAGGAAGCTCTCTATGCCACTTGAAAATATGTCCCTGAGGGCCACACAGCCCTCAGGGAAATATATGCAGCTGCCATAGAGAGCTTCCAGGAGATAGAGAGGTAATCAAGAATCACCCCTTCTCTTGGTGATTCTTGATTACCTCTTGGTGCAGTTAGTCTGTAAATTCTGTTATTCTGCTCCTCTCACTGCACCAGTGCTCCCTTGCTCTGAATGTCAGCCGTATTTTCAAAGTATTTTTTACAAACTTTCTAGCTAGGGGTGTGCACAGAACTGATTTGGATGGTTCAGTTTGAATACAAACCAGATTTGAACCGACCTTGGCCAGTCCAGTTCTGGGTCCAGCCAAACTGGATCCAGTCTGGATCCCACCGAACCAGTTCATGGAGGGAATATACTTGCAAAGGGGAGTCTGGCAATGATTACAGGTAAAAGGGGGCATTCCCTAAGGTGGGGTGCGGGAAGAAAAGTGTACTTACTAGTACCTTCTATGGAGGCAGTGAGGACATAGGAACATAGGAACCTGCCATATACTGAGTCAGACCATTGGTCCATCTAGCTCATTGTTTACACAGACTGGCCGTGGCTTCTCCAAGGTTGTAGGCAGAAGTCTCTCTCAGCCCTATATTGGAGATGCAAGGGAGGGAACGTGGAACCTTCTGCATGCAAGCATGCAGATGCTCTTCCCAGAGTGGTTCCATCTCCTAAGGGAAATAACTTAAGTCTCCCATTCATATGCAACGAGGGCATACCCTGCTTAGCAAAGGGGAAAAATCAAGCTTGCTACCACAAGACCATGGCGGAGGTGGCCATGGCGGCCAAGACACCAGCAGCAGGGGCTCCTTCAAATCCCCTGCCAGCCTCCTGAAGAGCAGCCCGAGCCCTCTGCAGCCCAGTTTGGGCCTCTGCGCATGAGTGGAGGTCAAAACCCAGCCACCTCCAAGCTGGTAGCTGGGTAAGACACTTATGTCTGTGCCAGGGAGGGTGAGCAATGGAGACCAGCAGCACCAGCACCAGCACTGGCTGGGTAAGAACTCACTCGCCACCCTCACCTGGCTGTCCCTTATGACTCTGAATTGGTTCACCAGAACTGGGCCCGGTTCGGTTCAGTCCACAGTCAAATTTCAAAAACTGGCCTGGTTTGAGGCGAATTGGTTTGGAATGAACCATTCATGCACACGCTATTTCTAGCTAAACAGTTTGTGCAATGATATGTTGGAAAGGATCCATTTAAATACGTATTTTTCTTCAAATGTCTAGAATGCATAGTATCCATAGAAATCAACGTCTTCTATAAAATCTGATCCACCGAGGAGCATGAGGAGGCTGGAATGATATGTTCTGTCATGAATTTCATCAAAAGAGGGACCCTGTCACTTTTTTTTTTAGTGGTATTGCTGCTTTAAACCTTTGCTGAATTTCTTCTTTTGCCTGTCTGAAATCTAAAAATCTAAAATGGATCCCCTGAAAATAACTAATTTGTCCAGGAAGAAAAGCAAGAGAAAGCACTGGGAGAAAGATCCTTGCAATTTCTACAGCTGAATTATTCAGAAACAAAACAAAACCCTCACAACTGACTGACTGCTTTGTCAGAGCAAAGAACACCACTTAGCCCTCCTCAGCAGATGGGGGAGGAAAAAAAACGTGTAGCTTTGCAGAGTAGAAAGCAAAGCCTGCATTGCTCTTTAATTAGCACTTAGCAAAAAGATACCCCACAGCAAGAGCATCTATGCCTGATGAAAGGAGGAGCCAACAGCTCCCTTGCACAGCTCCAATTAGCCCCTCAGAGTAAACAAGGGTCCATTTCCAGCTGCTGGCTTACCATATGGTGAGCAGAAGAAGACGGCAAAGCGATAATGAAACTCTGAGCGCATATCAATAAAACTGAAAATCTAGTGTTCATTTGCACAACACCTCGCAACATCTTGCAGTTAAGAGAGAAGAATTAAAAACTGGAGGCTAAACAAAAACAAAGGAACTCTGGGGAAAGGCCTACCTGTATATGTATGAGGCCCTATTGATAAAAACAAGGTGGTGGTTACTGCTACTAGCATATACCCATTTTTGGTGCACATTACCCGGGCACATGAATAGTCTGCACTCATGGAAGGCTATGAAGACAAGCATGAATATTAGTGGTTTTGTGAAGGTGGGCCTGCGGCACAGTAGGGGTGTGCAGAAAACCCACTGGCTTGGTTTGGTTAGAACTGGACCCAAACCAAACCAGTTCAGTTTTGCCCCCCATACAGCGCCCCATTTGGTTTGGGGGTGTCTGTGAATGTTTTCTGTTAAAAAAATTCTGTAGTACTTACTCTGGGGGTTCACTGAGACCATGGGGGGTGGGGGCCACAGAGATTCCCCGAAATGTCGAACTGAACCGGTTCAAGCTTGAGCCAGCTCAACATCGAACCAGTTTGCACATCCCTACTGCACAGCGGGGGGGGGGGGTGTCCAATCATCATCAGATGCAAGCTCCAGTGACCCTTTCCTGGAAAAATGAAATGGACAACAACATGATTAATTTGGAACTTGCAGGTTTTCATCATGCACTGAAGATGAAGAGTGATCTGTTTATGTTTTTTAAGTTGTTGGCATTGATAATTTATTTATTTACACAGTCAGACAGGTGTTATTGACTGGTTTGTTTTATCCAGACATCGAGTCCTTCCCAAGGACCTGGGATGGCTGAATTTTATTGTCAATGTTGTTGCTGTTGTTATAGATATCGTTGCAGAATATAGGCTGTTCCCAGTAAAGTTGCTTTTTGTAATTGGCTGATGGTGATTTCTGTGGCCCCTATGGTGTTGAGGTGCTCTTCAAGGTCTTTTGGAACTGCACCCAGGGCGCCAATTACCACTGGGATTATTTTGGTCTGATTATTTTTCTGCCACAGCCTTTCAATGTCAATTTGTAGATCTTTGTATTTTGTGATTTTTTCTATTTCTTTTTTCCCTATTCTGCTGTCCCCTGGTATTGCTATGTCGATTATTTTAACTTGTTTTTCTTTCTTCTTGACTACAGTTATATCTGGTGTATTGTGTGGCAGATGTTTGTCTGTTTGTAGTTGGAAGTCCCATAATATTTTTACATCTTCATTTTCGACAACTTTTTCAATTTTATGGTCCCACCAATGTTTGGCTACAGGTAGCTTGTATTTTTTGCAGATGTTCCAGTGTATCATCCATGCTACCTTGTCATGCCATTCTTTGTAGTCAGTCTGTGCGATCTTTTTACAATAGCTGATTAGGTGGTCCATGGTTTCATCTGCTTCTTTACAAAGGCGGCACTTGCTGTTTGTTGTTGACTTTTCTACTTTTGCTCTTATTGCATTTGTTCTTAGCGCCTGTTCTTGTGCAGCCAGTATTAAACCCTCTGTTTCTTTCTTCAGGTTGCCATTCTTAAGCCATTGCCAGGTCTTGGTGATGTCTGATTTTCCACTTATATTGTGCAAATATTGACCATGCAGTGGCTTATTTTTCCATTTTTCTGCTTGCTTCTTGACTTGTCCTTTCTTGTAGGCTGGCTTTGTTTCATTGGTGTTGTATAGTTTCGCATTCTTGACCATTTTAAGTGCATCTTCTTCACTGTCCTTTATATATTCTTCAAGGCCTCTTTTCTCCTCCTATACTGTTTGATGGACTTGCAGCATTCCTCTTCCACCTGAGCTGGGAGGGAGATATAGCCTATCTACTTCACTGCGGGGGTGCAGAGCATGATTGATGGTCATGATTTTCCTGGTCTTACGATCTAGCATCTCTAGCTCTGCCTGGGTCCAGTCTATTATTCCTACAGTGTATCTGATAACAGGAATAGCCCAGGTGTTTATGGCGTGTATGGTGTTGCCGCCATTGAGTTTGGACTTTAGGATTTTTCTAACTCTCCTGATATTTTTGATGATGATGATGATGATGATGATGATGATGATGATGATTAATTTGATTTGTATGCTGCCCTTCCAAAATGGCTCAGGGCGGTTTACAATTAAAACAAACCACTAAAACAGTAAAGAGCTAAAACAAATTAAAAAACAACATAACAATTAACAATTTAAAAACATTTTAAAACAACAATTAAACAATTTCAGTGATTAAAAAACCCCAAATCGGGTTTTGAATTTTAAAATAAACCAGAAATTAAACCCCCCAAAATTTAGGAAGCTGAGAAAGGTTGGTGAAAAGATGGGTTTTCAGGTGTTTTTTGAAAATTGCCAGAGATGGGGAGGATTGTATCTCAGCAGCGAACGCATTCCACAATCTCAGGGCAACGACCAAGGAGGCCCATCTCTGTGTAGCCACCAAATGAGTAGGTGGTAACTGGAGACGGACATCCTCATATGACCTCAATCGGCGGTGGGGCTCATAATGAAGAAGACGCTCTCTTAGATACCCGGGGCCTAAGCCATTTAGGGCTTTGTAAGTTATAACTAGCACTTTTTATTTTGTCCAGGAACCTATTGGCAGCCAATGTAACTCCAAAAGTAAAGGAGTAACGTGGTCTCTCCGAGATGAGCCAGAGACCAACCTGGGTTGGTCTTTTCAGCCGCGTTCTGAACCAACTGAAGTTTCCGGACTACGTACAAAGGCAGCCCTACACAGACCACATTACAAAAGTCAAGTCTGGAGGTTACCAGCAGATGTACCATAGTTTTGAGGTCATTGATCTTGAGAAACGGGCACAGCTGGCATATCAGCCAGAGATGACAGAAAGCTCCCCTGGCCACCGCCTCAACCTGAGAAACTAGGGAGAGGTGTGAATCCAGAAGCACTCCCAGATTGCGAACCTGTTCCTTTTGGGCAAGTGTGACCCCATCTAGAACAGGCAGATCAAAATCATCTCTAGAGTTCTGACTCCGCACAATAAGTATCTCCGTCTTATCTGGATTCAGCTTCAGTTTATTCTCCCTCATCCAGCCCATTACTGCTTCCAGGCAGGCATTTAGGTAGGATATGCCAGCTCCTGAAGAAGTTGACATGGAGAAGAAGATCTGGGTGTCATCAACATACTGGTAACACCCAGCTCCAAATCCCCTGATGATCTCTCCCAGCCTCTTTTGCCTATTTCCTCTTCTCTCTGAAGCCCACTGTGCCTCCCAAATCTTTATTTATTTGATTTATATATCGCCCTTCCAAAAATGGCTGAAGGTACATCAACTATATGACCCTGAGGGCTGTGCAACCATCAAGGACATAATTTTATTGGCCAAAGTGGGTTTCAGATCCATATTCCATATGTGCTACTGATCTTAATGTTTGTGTTGCTTTGGATATATCATCTGTGTGCTGTATGTGTCAAACCAGAACGGCCTTGATTTTGCCTCAGGAGCCAAATGAAACAAAAAAGAATAGATGACTTCACATTCTGAACGCATGCTTATAGTTTTGAAGGATTTTGCGGCAAGCAGAATATCTGGTGTGAGATTAAAGGATTACGACTGCAGCAAAGAGATGGAACATCTTTGTTCTCTAGCCAGGAAGGATGCAAAGAATCACATATATCTAGCGAGTGACCTAAATCTAGCTTGGAATATTATCTCTGCGGAGGAAGTTTTCATTGTGTACATCAAAGGGCATGATGGAAGGACCCCTTCAAGACCGGCACGTCAGTCCAGTTCGGGGACTTGGGGCAGGGGAGTTCCATTATTTGTAATACTTAGGATGAAACTGCACATTATAAGACACAGGTCTGCCACTGAAAAATAATAGCCTTGGGCCACGTTCCCTTCATCAGCTATATGTTCTAACATGGTTACAATGTACGCTTCTCTCCTCCTTCTTTGATTCCCACTGGTGGGAATCACCAGTGGGAATCACCAGAATGGCACAGAAATGTTCATCTGTGCCATTCTGACCCCATTGCCGTATGGCAGGGCTGCAAAATGTCAACCCTCCATCTGTTGTTGGACTACAACTCCCATCATCCCTGACCATTCTCCACTGAGGATGATGGGAGTTGTAGTCCAACCACTCAGAGGACAAAGCTGTACACAGCCGTGGTGTATGGCTTCAGTTCCCTGCCTCACCAATAAGCCGTCCAGAAGAGCAAGGGGCAGATCCATAGTGAGGCTGCTTAAACATCAAGGAAGCTGTCCAGTCTAGATTTCAGAATTGGAATACATAGCTAGGATCTGGACAGAATAAATGTCAAATTAGACATGAAATTAATCACATCATTTTGCCCTGTGCTGTTGTTGTTGTTGTTGCTGCTGCTGCTGCTGTTGTTGAATAACAGCTGTGGGAGCGGGGATCAGGACCAGGGTTCCCTCTAATAGGGATGTCCAGCTATCATTCACTACAACTCCCAGCATCCCTAGCTGCAATGGCCTTTGGCTGGGGATCATGGGAGTTGTAGTCAATAACACTTGGGAATCCCTGTTAGAGGGGAAACTAAACAGGACTGGGCTGCAGTGGTACAGAATCCAGAGGAGAGAGCGGTGGTATGCAAGGACAAGAGAGTGGAGTTGAATCAGGAATATTAATGGTTTTATTTATTTATCGATCTATTCATTTATCAATCATATTTTTATACCGCCTGATATGTAAATCTCTAAGGGGTTTAATGAGACAGCTATTATGTACCAAGAGGCCAGTGCAGTCTGCTTTTTCAGTGCTCTTGCTACTGGCTGTTTTTTTAGCTCCGCCTCTACCCCAGCCCTGGAATACAAGTAACTAAAGCCCTAGTCAAAAGCTGGCCTGGATCAAGGAATGGATTAACCAAGAACACCACAGGTGGCAATGAAGGAAGGCTTTTCCCTCTGCCACCCTCCTGAGCTGGACAAGGTCCCCACAGGTGTTACTTTCCCTTGGAACGAAGCCCCCCTTGGCTTATGGAGTGGAGTCACGGAACAGGATTAGACCCACGTCTGCCATTTTCAGCAGCAGCTGTGTGTTTCGCATGGCACCTACTGTAAACCACTCTTAATCACACAGATCACAAATAGGAGTCGGTTTAGCTGGTAAGAATTAAGGTGATAAAAGCTTTTCCAGTGAGCAAGTGATACTTAAAAAAAAAAAAAATTCAGGAATACATGCTTGTCTGTAGCTTGACCTAGACATTATCCAAAAGCCCCACTGTAACTGTGTACAGTGGGGCAAAGGAGGAGGAGTTGCATCCATCACCCACACACCACACTGCTCACAGTTTTGTTGGGGCTCGTTTGAAGAGGGGAAAGCCCTCCACCCACCCCGACCCCATGATGGCGGACACATCCATGATTGCAAGGGTGGATTGAGGGGCATTTTAATATCCTCTGAAGGAGGCTTGTATCTCCAGTGAAATCCATCCATTTATATAGCTGCAAACACATAGACACACTTAGGAAGTGTATAGTAAAGGTAAAGTGTGCCGTCAAGTCGATTTCGACTCCTGGTGCCCACAGAGCCCTGTGGTTTTCTTTGGTAGAATACAGGAGGGGTTGACCATTGCCTCCTCTTGCACAGTATGAGATGATGCCTTTCAGCATCTTTCTATACCGCTGTTGCCCGATATAGTAGCAGCGGGGATTCGAACCGGCAACCTTCTGCTTGTTAGTCAAGCATTTCCCCACTGCGCCACTTTATGAAATGTAACTTGCTTGAGATATATAGCTTTCGTAAACCTTCATGCCAAAGGCTTGGGGAAATCTACAGAATCAAAATCAGCAAAGCCATGAGATTTCATGTAATTCAGTTGCTTTTCTTCACTTAATCAGGTACACAGGCTAGCTCAAAAATGAAATGTTGCTTAGGCTTGGTCCTAGTTCAGACTACAAGGAGACGGGTCCTAGTCTAGCTTTCCCTGGGACATGCCAGTTTTCCCTATTCAGGGAAATGTGTGCTATTAGGAGCCTTCAGTGTGGCTTGTCTCTACTTGCAGTCTGAAGCTAGATTTTTCTACCTCAGTGCGAATTAGGCCTGAAATTTAGCAAATCTGCAATGGGCGTGAGTCCCTTTTGGGTGTAGACTTATGTCTTCCCCCCCCAACAATGGCTGATATACTGTGCAAGATACATTTATTTATTTATTTATTAGGAACATTTAGTATACCTCCCACTCCGAAGATTCTGGGCAGTGTACAAAAACATGCAAAGCAAGACAGCATTAAAATTACATTCTAAATATCAGCCTAGTAATATTGTTTGTGCCACGCAGAGTAACCTCATTGGAAATAATGGGTTTACTCTTGTGTAACACAATTGGCACAATTTTTTTAAAATAATTTGCACAACCTATGCAAATTGTGCAGATGCAGTCTTACTAGGCCGACCAACTCTTTCTTGTGCAGTATGTCAGCAACACTGTCTGCATCTCTGACTGGCAGAAATTTAACACTTTATCACCCCTCCCTCCCCCTCCACCAAGCATCTTCATAAAAGGGAAAAAAATACCTGCTGATCTTGTTGTCTGTCCTGCTACTTTCAAAGCATAGAAGCCCTGACAAGGAAAAAAAAGTCACAATAGTAGATCTGCGCCTGTGTGATAGTGCAACAAGTCTTAGGATTAGCAGTTAATTTTGTAAATGGATTTGCTATTTACAACGTGTTAATTAGCAGGCGGAATTCAATATCAATGCTCTGCAGCCAGCAGATGGTGCTGTGTGCCTCAACTTTTAGCATTTCAAACCCTCCTGCTTACATTTTACAGGGAAGGAAGTGGGTCAAGGCAGGGAGTTGAGGCGCTGAGAATGTGTCTGCGCAATCTTCATTCCTTTGCAGTTGTCAACCTTCACTTCTGGAAGCATTACTCTTGCTGTATCCAGGACCACTGCACTAGCTTTGAGCATTGTACTCTGCTTCCAGCACCCTTCTAGGGCTGTTCCTTCCCTTTTGGTGGCAGGTTTCTGAATGTTCTTTATTAAATAATGCCAGCCACCCCCCCCCCACGGAATGTACTGTGGCTTATATAAACGCCTAACTAGAAATTCAGGGGATGGTGGCTTATATAAACCCCTCACGTCCCTGAGTGGCACATATGTCCTGGTCACCTATTGCTGAGCCAGGATTGCTGAACCATGGATTTGGGATCCATAAATTTAGATCCCAATTTGGCAATTTGGGATTCATGACTTTGGTTCCTATTTTGCAACACTCCCTGAAAGATTTAACTCGGGTATCCCTACACTCACACCTCATGTAAGAGGTATTCCCCACACTTGCTTTTGCCTGTTTGCATGCTGTGTGTGTGTGTGTGTGTGTGTGTGTGTGAATTTAAGGAACAGTTCTTGAACTGGGCATGGGTCAATTTCCAGCAAGCTGGCACTTTAGATGCAGGACATTTAGACATATGGCTCTGGAGTTCTTGCCTTTAAATCTTAGCAAATGTCTTCATGACCATCGTCAGCAGTTTGTATTTCGAGGCATCAACATCAACTCAACCTGTCTTGAAAGAGCCCCTTCTTGCATTCATTCCAGGTGTTGATGAAGCTAACGAAGACCAAGAGGTTATGTTTACATTTGAAGGAGGTGGCTGCATCTGTGCAGTCCATGCAGCTGAGATTCAGCCAGCCCCTCCCTGTGTCTGCTCCTGCCTCCTGAAGGCATTTTGGGCTTGTATCTCACCTGAGGTGGAAGCCTCTTAGAGTTTTAGGGAAGATGTGGAAAAGAATATTCTATAATTTGACCCCCCCCAAAAAATATATTCTGCACCTGCAGCAGGAAAGAACTTCAAAAAGAATAAAACTGCATCAGTAAATACTCCACCATGGATATTCTCAAAGACAGTCAACATTCAAATTCATAAAATCCTATTGCTTCAGGGCACAAAGATGGCTGTATGAAAGGTTAAATCTAACTTCTTTTACATATGAATGGGAATCAATTTTGACCAGCAATTACCAGCTTAGTACCAAGAATTAGTGTCTCTCAGCAGGGGAGAAAGAGCTATGCAGTCTCTGAAAAAGACAGGCTGTTTTAAGTTATGGAAGTAAGAATACATTTTTAAATAATCAACTTGATTTTTGATCAATCTGAGCATGGGATTGACACAAGGTCACCTGGTTAGTTTTTTTATTATTATTATTATTATTATTATTATTATTATTATTATTATTATTATTAATTCAATTTCTATACCGCCCTTCCAAAAATGGCTCAGGGCGGTTTACAAAGAGAGATAACAAACAAATAAGATGGCTCCCTGTCCCCAAAGGGCTCACATTCTAAAAAGAAACATAAGACACACACCAGCAACAGTCACTGGAAGTACTGTGCTGGGGGTGGACAGGGCCAGTTACTCTCCCCCTGCTAAATAAAGAGAATCACCACAGTAAAAGGTGCCTCTTTGCCCAGTTTGCAGGGTTTTAGTGGCTGAGAAGAAGAATTGGACATGGGCTCTTTCCCCATTGTTCTGAAGATGGTGGTGTGGCCATTCTCAGATGCGCACAAAGAGATTGGAACATTACAACTCTGACATTCTATTGTTTCCCTATGCATCCCCAGCTGTAGCTGGACTCCAGCTGCCCATCACTCTATCGTCCATCGCAGCAGGGCAAGATGGGACCCACAGCTGGGAATACAAGCTTGAGAGACTCCCACCTCACTTCAAGCCTCCTGCCTTGCCTCCAGCCTTGTCTAGCCTCTCGCTAGATGGGAGGCTGGAGCTTAGGTGTCATGGCTCAGACTTCAGAATCAGAAGAATCAGAGCAGGAGGACTCCCCTGCTAGTGAGCCACAGCAACAAGAATTGGCAGAGAAACCAGACTCTGGAGCTGAAGATTCTCAACAGCTGCCAGACTTGGTTTCTGATGAGGAAGAGCCTGGGATTTCCCCTGTATTGAGATGACGTATCAAGAGGCAGGCTCAGTGGGACTCATGCAGGTGCAGGAGATCACAAGAAAGAAAGCCAAACTGCTGACTCAGGGAAGCCTGATTGGTTGCTGGTTCTGTGGAACCATATATATTCAACAGTCTCTCAAGGCTGAGTTGCTGTTTGCAACTTTGCTGGCAGCTTATAGTGTGCTCTTGCATATTATATATTTTCCGTGTTCCAGTTTGTCTTGTCTGTACTTCCCTGCATTGTTCCCTTAATTCCTTGTTCTGTGTCCTTTGCTTGTTTCATTCCTTGTTTTGTCTTTTCCATCCACTTATTACTCAGTTATTGTTAGAGGTGGGTATCTCGTTTCAGTTCAGGGGACTTTATTCATTTACTGTTTGCTTTGAGAGCCTTTTATTTTCCTTAATCCAGTTTTGTTGCTGCTTTCTGTTTACTTTCATGGGGTTGTAAATCCTGTAGGGTTAGCCAGGCTATCAGTTCATGACATTAGGGGAGGAAGGAGGAGAGACTGGAGGTGAGGCGAGGAGGCAAAGCAAGGCTAGGTGGGAGGCTCAAGGCAAGGTGACATGAAAGGCTCAAGGTGCAGATGAATTGAATTTGCAAATGAATCCACAATGTGAGAATTATTTGGAGAATGTTCTGAGAATAATCAGAAGTCCAGCAGGACATGCTTGGAATTTCCCACCTCACATATTCGCCATGAGAATCATTCGAGAATACTTTGTGGCATTTTTGTCCCAGGTCTCTTGTAAGGTTCCTGGCCTTTGGCTCTTAGCCAAGGTGAGTGGCCATGGATGGAGTAGTGGTGGTTTCATGAGTCCGTGCTTACTTATATCTCTTGCAATGAGAGTCGGAGGGCTGAAGGGACCTGCTTCAGCAATTGCTGATGAGAGGATCATTTTGTTCTCACTTTGCCTGAGTAACTGTAGGAGTTCATTTTGTCTATAGTGCTGGTTTATAAGAGCAGGGATGGAGGCAAAAATGCCTGCCTGCCGTTGGTTGTATAGCCAGTCTAAATCATCTGGTGTTAACATTTTTTAGGCTGTATCTCATTTTTGTTTTAAGAATTCTCTGGTCCAGAGGAGTTATATATCAGTTTGGAGGTTTTGTTTAGTCCATTTTATATTTGTTTGCTATTAATTTTATGTTTCTAGTTTAACATCAGCTGTGAAAGGCAGGAGGAGGCCTGGCAATTCATCAGACTTATCCCAGTAGAACTTACTTACGTCATACACACTCTGAAAAAGAGTGGTTGACACCCTGAGAAATGAAGCGCTTTTGGAAGAATGGTGCACTTGTGCAAAGTTGCTGTGCAGGAGCGAGCATTCCAGACAAGTGTTGCACGGCCACAACAGTTGCTCAACTGTTAGTGCACCTCATTTGCTTCAAAATCCAGGTTTGCATAAGAGCACTCTAGCATTACAGTGCAACAGCACCATTCTTCCAATTCCCATTTTGTAGGGCAACCATGGGGTCTTTTTTGTGTTAGTGCAACTTTGCTCATTATGCAAGGGCTTTATAAGAACATAAGAACAGCCCTGCTGGATCAGGCCCAAGGCACATCTAGTCCAGCATCCTGTTTCGCACAGTGGCCCACCAGATGCCGCTGGAAGCCACAGACAGGAGTTGAGGGCGTGCCCTCTCTCCTGCCATTACTCCCCTGCAACTGGTACTCAGAGGCATCCTGCCTTTGAGGCTGGAGGTGGCCCACAGTCCGACTAGTAGCCATTGATAGACCTCTCCTCCATGAAGTCATCCAAACACCTCTTAAAGCCATCCAGGTTGTTGGCTGTCACCACATCCTATGGCAGAGAGTTCCACAAGTGGATCACGCGTTGTGTGAAAAAGTACTTCCGTTTGTTGGTCCTAGACCTCCTGGCAATCAATTTCATGGAGTGACCCCTGGTTCTAGTGTTGTGTGAGAGGGAAAAGAATCTCTCTCTCTCTCCACTTTCTCCATGCCATGCATGATTTTATAGACCTCTATCATGTCTCCCCGCAGTCGTCTTTTTTCTAAACTAAAAAGCCCCAGGTGTTGTAGTCTTGCCTCATAAGAAAGGTGCTCTAGGCCCCTGATCATCTTGGTTGCCCTCTTCTGTATCTTTTCAGTTCTACAATGTCATTTTTAAGATGTGGTGACCAGAACTGTATGCAGTACTCGAAGTGTGGTCGCACCATAGTTTTGTATAAGGGCATTATAATATTAGCCATTTTATTTTCAATCCCCTTTCTAATGATCCCTAGCATGGAATTTGCCTTTTTCACAGCTGCTGCACATTGAATAGACATTTTCCACGAGCTGTCAACCACAACCCCAAGATCCCTTTCCTAGTCCGTCACCGACAGCTCGGATCCCATCAGCATATACTTGAAGTTGGGGTTTTTCGTCCCAATGTGCATCACTTTACACTTGCTAACATTGAACCACATTTGCCATTTTGTTGCCCACTCCCCCAGTTTGGAGAGATCCTTTTGGAACTGCTCACAATCCATTTCGGATTTCACTACCCGGAAGAGTTTGGTATCATCTGCAAATTTGGCCACATCGCTGCTTACCCCTGCTTCTAGATCATTTATGAATAAGTTTAAAAGCACCAGTCCCAGTACAGATCCCTGGGGGAACCCACTTCTGACTTCCTTCCATTGTGAAAACTCTCCATTTATACCTGCCCTCTGTTTCCTGTCTTTCAACCAGTTAGCAATCCACACATGAACTTGTCCCCTTATCCCATGACAGCTAAGTTTCCTCAGGAGTCTTTGATGAGGAACTTTGTCAAAAGCTTTTTGGAAGTCCATGTAGACCATGTCAACTGGATCAACCTGATCCACACACTCGTTGACACTCTCAGAGAAGTCCAAAAGGTTGGTGTGGCAAGATTTACCTTTGCGGAAGCCATGCTGTCTCACTCCCAGCAGGGCCTGTTCTTCTAGGTGCTTTACAATTTTATCCATCAATTTGCCCGGAATGGATGTTAGGCTAACTGGCCTGTAATTTCCCAGATCGCCCCTGGATCCCTTTTTGAAAATCGGTGTTGCACTTGCTACTCTCCAGTCCTCTGGTACAGAGCCCGATTTCAGGGATAAGTTAAATATTTTAGCAAGGAGTTCGGCAATTTCACATTTGAGTTCTTTGAGGACTCTTGGATGGATGCCATCAGGCCCTGGTGATTTGTTAGCTTTCAGTTTTTCCAGACAGTTTAGAACATCATCCCTTGTCACTTCTATCTGACTCAGCTCTCAAGCCTCCATCCCTAAAAAGCCTGGTTCAGGAACAGGTATATGCTCAGTATCCTCTGCCGTGAAGACAGATGCAAAGAACTCATTCAGCTTCTCTGCAACCTCCATATCCTCCTTAATAATCTCTTTCACTACCTCATTGTCTAATGGCCCAACCGCCTCCCTGGCAGGTTTCCTGTTTCTGATGTACTTAAAGAAGTTTTTGTTATTCCCCTTGATACTTTTGGCTAAATGTTCCTCAAATTCTCTTTTTGCCTCCCTTATTGTCTCCTTGCATTTCTTTTGCCAGTGTTTGTGTTCCTTTCTGTTCTCTTCGTTTGGACAGGCCTTCCAATTTCAGAAGGAAGTCTTCTTCTCTTTTATGGCTTCCTTGATGGAACTTTGTTCAGAAATCCACCAGCGTCTCCCAGGAAAACTGCAAAGTTCCCTTTGCAAGCAACTTCCCCCCTGGTTATATGAAACAATGTTACACTAAGTCATAGTATTGGTCTAACAAGACCACAGTCATCTAGTTTGACTAATGGAACTAGGAGACATTATACAAGGATCTTTTCTCAGTCATTTCACCAGAGATTTTTTTTAAATTAATGTAGACTGAACCTGGGGCCTTGTGCATGCAAAATATAAGCTCTCTCACTAAGCTATGGCCCCTGCCCAATATGCTGCTGGTAAGTGGGCAAGAAATATTTTGGCACCACAGTCCTGTACGAAGAGAAAAGGTCAACACACTTGATGCCCATAAGAACATAAGAACAGCCCTGCTGGATCAGGCCCAAGGTCCATCTAGTCCAGCATCCTGTTTCACAGAATGGCCCACCTGATGCCTCTGAGAAGCTCACAGGCAAGAGCTGAGGGCATGCCCTCTCTTGTACTATTACTCCCCTGCAACTGGTATTTAGAGGCACCTTGGCTCTGAGGCTGGAGGTGGTCCATAGCCACCAGACTGGTAGCCATTGATCAACCCTTCTCATAAGCATAATTGCAAAACAAATTGATTTTATATATCTATATTTATGTGTATATGCTGCTCTTCCTCCAAGGAGCCCAGAGCAGTGTACATGGCTATGTCTATCCTCTTAACAACCCTGTGAGGAAGGTTAGACTGACAGATAAGCGACTGGCTCAGAGTTACCCAGTAAGTTTTCTGGCAAACAGGGATTTAGACTTGGAACATAGAAAGATAGGAAACTGCCTTATATTGAGGCAGTATAAGTGATGGACAATTGGTTCATCTAGATCAGGGATTCTCAACATTGGGTCCCCAAATGTTAATGGACTTCAACTCCCATACTCCCCAGCCCCAGGGGCCTTTAGTTGGGGATTATGGGAGTTGTAGGCCAATAACATCTGGGGACCCAACGTTGAGAATACCTGATCTAGATCACTAGTGTCTGCACTACCTGGGAGTAGCTCTTCAAGGTTACAAGCAAGAGTCCTTCCAAGCCCTACCTGGAGTGCCAGGATTATGAGCTAATGCAGATGCTCTTCCACTGAGCTACAGCCCCATTCCCTAAGGGGAATATCTTATGGCAGTCAGTGCTCACATGTAGTCACCCATCCATATGAAATCCACAACGGATTGTGAAGAACTCCAAAAAGATTTCTCCAAACTGGGGAAGTGGCAACAAAATGGCAAATGCGGTTCAATGTAAACAAGTGTAAAGTAGTGCACATTGGGGGGAAAACCCCAACTTCACATATACGCTGATGGGCTCTGAGCTGTCGGTGACTGACCAGGAGAGAGATCTTGGGGTCATGGTGGACAGCTCATTGAAAGTGTTGTCTCAGTACAAGGCAGCTGTGAAAAAAGCTAATTCCATGCTAGGAATCATTAGGAGGGGGATCAAAAATAAAAATGCTAATATTATAATGCCCTTATACAAAACTATGGTGTGGCAACATCTGGAGTATTCAGTACAGCTTTGGTCATCCTATCTTAAGAAAGATATTGTAGAACTGGGAAAGGTGCAGAAGAGAGCAACTAAGATGATCAGGGGTCTGGAGCACCTTCCTTATGAGGTAAAACTACAAAATCTGGGGCTCTTTACCTTGGAAAGGAGGCAACTAAGGGGAGACATGATCAAGGTGTATAAAATTATGCATGGAGTGGAGAGGGTAGACAGAGAGAAATGTTTTTCCCTCTCTCACAACACTAGAATCGGGGTCACCCCATGAAACTGAAGGTCAGGAAATTTAGAACTGTCAAGAGGAAGTACTTTTCCACACAGTGCATAATTAATCTGTGGAATTCCTTGCCATGGCATGGCCACCAGCTTGGATGGCTTTAAGAGGGGCTTAGACAGATTCATGGTGGACAGGTCTGTCAATGGCCACTAGTCTGCTGGCTGTGGGCCATCTCCAGCCTCAGAGGAACGATGCCTCTCAATACCAGTTGCATGGGAGCCACAGCAGGAGAGAGGCCATTCACATTCCTCTTGCCTGTGGGCTCCTCAGAGGCATCTGGTGGGCCACTGTGTGAAACAGGATGCTGGACTAGATGGGTCTTGTGCCCGATCCAGCAGGGCTGTTCTTAGGTTCTTAATCCAAGGTGAATCTTGCTTAGCAAAGGGGGCAGTCCATGCTTGCTTCTTCAAGACTGACTGCCCACCCCCTAGTCCAACATTTTAACCATTATAGCATGCTGGCTTTCAAATCTAAGTGTCCATGCTGTCTTCTACAAAGGGCATAGCAATAACAGAACCAAGTGTTTTGTTCTGGAAGCCATTGAAGATTTAACCTTGGACGTTGCTGCCCATTGTTTCCTCAAGCACTGTAAGAGGCAGCTCTCTCTCAGCTTCGTTCAGTGCAACTAACGGAAGTCTGGGACTTTAGCCTGGGCTTGTCTTCTCCTTGACTGGGCAAAGAGTACTCAGCTGCTTTGCCAATGGAACCCTGCATCCATTATCTCCCGTAGATTGACTGTAATTTAAAATTATCTATAACAAGTCAGACAGTTACATCTGAATATCAATTCTTGCTCTACATAAGATCCATGATCAGAATAGTTAAGCACTCGTGAGAAGTTGAACTTGGCTTCTGGGGAGACTTCCCTTGACAGAGTTCATTAGATTGGGCACAATGGCTGACATTTTGACTGAATTTACAGGTGAAACTCGGAAAATTAGAATATCATGCAAAAGTCCATTAATTTCAGTAATGCAAATTAAAAGGTGAAACTGATATATGAGACAGACGCATTACATGCAAAGCGAGATAAGTCAAGCCTTAATTTGTTATAATTGTGATGATCATGGCGTACAGCTCATGAAAACCCCAAATCCACAATCTCAGAAAATTAGAATATTACATGGAACCAAGAAGACAAGGATTGTAGAATAGAACAATATCGGACCTCTGAAAAGTATAAGCATGCATATGTATTCAGTACTTGGTTTGGGCCCCTTTTGCCGCAATTACTGCCTCAATGTGGCGTGGCATGGATGCTATCAGCCTGTGGCACTGATGAGGTGTCATGGAAGACCAGGATGCTTCATTAGCGGCCTTCAGCAATTCTGCATTGTTTGGTCTCATGTCTCTCATCCTTCTCTTGGCAATGCCCCATAGATTCTCTATGGGGTCAGGTCAGGCAGCTTTGCTGGCCAATCAAGCACAGTACACTGTACACTTTTCAGAGGTCAGATCTCAGTTCGGCTTGAATTCAAATCGAATTCGAGTTGAACTGCATGCTGCCAACCTGGTCTGGTTGAACCGCCTGCCTAGTCCGGTCCATTTGACCAAAGTGGCTAATACTTATAAAGAGGAATCCAGCGAGGATTCCCCTTTACAAGTAAAGCAGTGGGAGTCCTCCTGGAAATGTTAAGGGGCAGCTGGGAGGGGACAGCGAGAGAGAGATACAAAGGCTTTTACCTGGCCAGTGTGACTGCTGGTACGGCTGCTTGCAGCCCCAAGCATGCATAATGCTTTGTTTAGGCCGCCGCCTGTGTGACCGCAGAACCATGCCGCTGCTGCGTGGGTGGCTTCCTAAAGAAAACATCACACACACTTTGGGCCATGTCAAGGGGGGAGAGCGGCAATGCTGGCAGCCACACCAGCCAGGTAAGAGCCTTTCTACCTCTCTTAGCGCCCCCCCACCCATCCATCCATTCACTGCCAAACTGGTTTGCCTGAACTAGGCTTGGTCCAGGTCAATAGCAGACTGAACCACCCCCAGTTCGGTTCACGATTGAGCAGCCAAACCAGCCCATTTCTAGATGAACTGGTTTGGCCTCAAATGGTTCATGCACACCTCTAGAAAGCTGCCACTTTTACTTCAAACTGGCTGATACGGTGCAGACCATCAGCGCCCCTAGTCCTCCCTGCCATTTCCCCCCCTCCTCTGCAGCCCCAGTACGTTCTCCTCCCCCCTTCAGCCCCAGTCCGTTCTGTGCTTGGCTTTCCTTTCCATCCCTGCCATTTCCCCCCCTCCTCTGCAGCCCCAGTACGTTCTCCTCCCCCCTTCAGCCCCAGTCCGTTCTGTGCTTGGCTTTCCTTTCCATCCCTGCCCACCAGCTTTCCCTCCCCACCCGCTGGCGATAATTTCCTTCCCTGCCGGCTGGCTGCTGCTGCTATTTTCTCCGCATCCCCATCACTGTCCCCCAGGCAGCTGCTCACAAACTCTTGAGAGAGCTGCCACACATTGGATTAGCAATGGGTATGTTTAGGAGAATGATATATAGAGCTTATAGCTTCAAGTACAAGGAACAGACAACAGCAGAGGTCTGTTGCTGTGTTCTCTCTAATATTTTTCCATCTGTGTGCAGAATGAGTTTTGTTCTGGGTGGCAGTATCAAGGCAATGTGTGCACATGTGCATTCGGAGTGGGGCCTTCTTGATTCAACTTGAGCAGTATCTAAAATTAACTGAGCGGACATCAAAAAACTTGTGAGCATGCACACATGCATATGCCTTAGAGCAGGGCTGCTCAACTTCGGCCCTCCTGCAGATGTTGGCCTACAACTCCCATAATCCCTGGCTATTGGCCACTATGGCTGGGGATTGTGGGAACTGTTGTCCAAAAACAGCTGGGGGGCCTAAGTTGAGCAGGCCTGCCTTAGAGGGAACACTGGTCTGTTGTGATCATGTCCTGATTGTGAGTTTCCCAAACGCACCAAGCAGGCCATTTCTGGTAACAAAATCTAATGCTAAATGAACTTTTGTCTCTTCTAGTAAATGTGCACATTCTTGTAAACATGTGTGATGAATATATGCTCTTTGTTCCTGTGAACTGACATGTACTTTAATAGATGAGTCAGGTGAGTTGGTCAGTCCCATCTAAGGAGACTGATGCTCATTGTGATTTTTGACAAGGCCTACTCTCCTAGAGATGGAAGATAGATATTGGAATATTTTCAGCTTTTAGGGTATTATCATGCTTTCCTTACCCTGACGATCCGACCCACAGTGGCTACATTTGCAATGATGTTTTAGAAACTTTTAGAAGCTTTAAAGACACATAAGCTACTATAAAATTGTATAGACATTGTCAGGGGAATAGACATGAAAAATGGCAGGAATGTCCCCCAAAGATTACTCCATGGAGTGAGTCTAGCAATTTGTTCATTGTTGTTCCGACCCTTTCTTTTGTGCAAAAATGACTGCAATTTTACCATAACCTTTTGAGGGTAGGACGAAGGGGTGTTAAAACAGAGAAAGCTGTGTGTGCAACAAAGCTATCACCTACTTTCAGGGGTGTGGCGACACTGGCAGTGCCGTGTATTCTAAAGGCAGCTGCCGTTGTTGCCACACCACACCACCAGCACCGTTTCTCCACACCACCCTGACCCCATACCTGCCACCTTCATGACAGCTTGCCTCTGTTTGCCTCTGTTCCACATTGCCTTGGTAGCAGCTGTGACTCTTAAGCTTTCCCTGGTTGCTGTCCCTCTAAAGACATCACAGCCCTGTGCCTGTCACCAGGCTGATGATGCTGTTTTTATAGCGCCAGTGGCCGGGAAAAGCTTAGGAGCCATCATTGCAGCTTTAGAGCTTTAAGAGCTTCCAGGGAGGTAACGAGCAGGGCAGGGCAAGTACCAGAGGACAGGGGGTGGGGGAAAGGCTACACAGGTGGGGGACCTTGGCAGTGAGTGGCTTGTGTTCCTTGAACACACCCACTCAGTTATTGCTCAGCCCCTGCCTATTTTCCATCTCTAGAAGGGTAGATGTTGCCAAAAATAACTATGAGCGTTCAGTCCCTGCGATGGCACCAGTGGTCAAAATTTGTGGTCCTGGCTAATGGACAGTGTTCTTTCTAATTTTTCCCATCTGTGTGCAGAATGCCCCATCCCACTGCCTTGTGCTGGGGTGGGTGGGTCTTTTGTCTCACCCCCTCAGCAACAGCTGCAGGGAGTGTCCTGATTGGTCAGGGCTGTAGGGGAGGCGGGGTTTGCATGCTGCTGAGGCTCTCCCTTTCCTCTTCAGTCTGGTATGTAATGGCTTCCCCTCCCTCCCATCCCAAGGGGCAGAACAGGCTCCTCCGGAATGTCCTTTAGGAGGCCGAGTTGGAATTTCTGACCCCTCCACTGATTGGCCATGTTGGTGGGTCTTGTTGCCTGCTCTGTTCTGTCTTTCCTAGTGCTCGTTAGTTCTAGGTCACAACTGGGCAGGTACAGTGTGGGCTGGGTGGAGGTATAGAAGGGGTTGAGATCAGTGAGCACTCTTGGGCATTTTAAAGGGTGGATTGGTCAATTGGTCCTCAGAGGCTGTTAGGCTTGGGGACTTCAATGACACCTGCTTCAGGGCTTCACAAACTTCAAAGGCTGTGTGGCTAGGCGGCTGGGAAGCCCTAGAAGTCCCCTGACCCCTTTGGGACTGGCAATGATGGAGATGAAGCACGATTGCACTGCTTCTAACCTTGAGCCAGGGTGTGTCGCCCATTCAAGGCACAGGAAAAGACAGAAATGTCTGAACCTGGCCTTTGATAGGCCCGCACTGTTGGGGGGGCGTGGAGTTTATTCCATACTCAGTGTGCTAATTTGATTATTCAATAAAGCTGTGGCCCTTTTACCCAATTTGAAATGTGACTGTGTCTTCCTTGTGGCTGGAGTGTGGGGACAAAGAGTTTGTTCTGGGCAGCAGTATTAAGGCCGTGTGTGCGCACATATATTCAGAGTTGGGACCGTCCTGATTCAATCTGAGTGGGATCTAAAATTAACTGAGCAGACATCAAAAAACTTGATGTAGGGCGCACTGCTTATGGACTATTTAAAGATGCACATTGCTAGCAGAGTAGAGTACGTTTTGATACAAAAGAACATAATTTAGGCACTTTTCCTGATGTGTGCGTTCTCTTTGAATATTGTTGACAAAAAGTACAGACAGACAGATTGATCCATTAGGAGAAAAAACCCCAATCAGGAACAGTATTTCTTCTGCCCAGCTTGAATCTATATAACAAATTGTCTTGTGGCACCCTAAGGACTAATAGATTTATTGGTGCAGATGCTTTGGTGGGTAGAGCTTGCTTTGTCAGATTCGTGGAGTGTTATCCTTGCTTGGCAGATATCTGCTGTCAACTGTGGATAACACTTCATGCATCTGATGAAGTCAGCTCCTGTCCACGAAAGCTTCTTCCACAATAAATCTGTTCATCTTTACGGTGCCGCTAGACTCTTTTTCCTGTTTGCTTTAACAATCGAACATGGATGATCCTCTGGAAATCATGCCTGGTGCATTATTTCAAAACCTTCTCCAGCTTTGCTGCTATAAAGGCCATCTTTATTTCCTTGTTCTGCCTCAGAAGGGTCCCATGCATTTGGATCAGTGCTAGAGAATAGTACATTCCAAAGACGGTTGGCTTTTTTATTTTCAGAGGGAGAGGAGCTAGCACACACTAATCCAATTTGACTGAAATCCTTTGTACACTTCTTTGGAAGTTAGCCTTACTGAATTCAGTGCAACTTGCTTCCAAGGAAACCTGCATAGGATTATACTGCATATCTGCAAAAAAATCCTTCATGAATCAACTTTTTAAGATCAGACTTATGTTATCTACCAGCAACATTCTGCCCCACCTCCCACAACCCCATCCCCCATATAAACCTCACATTCGTGTGTGTGTGTGTGTGTGTGTGTGTGTTTCATTTAACACTGAGTTTGTGGCAAAGTACTGTGGAAGTCAGAAGCTAGCTCACTGTGTTGAAAATTGTCTTTGGTTCTAACATAAGTATTATCACACTGTTCCTATTTAAATATTGTTGTGAGTTATAGCCCTCACTCACACACATGCACCTCTCACATTTTTATTTTTATTTTTTAAATAGCATTAAGTATGTGGAAGAGTTCTATGAAAGTCAAACACTAACTTACTGCAATGAAAATATAGCTGGTTATAACAGAAGTATCATCACACCATTCCTGTTTAAATATTGTTGTGAGTTCTGGTGTTGTATTATGGGATGTGGAGAAATAGCTCTTTGTCTGGCATGTGGTGTGCTGTCTTAATTGACAAATGGCCTCAGACACTGATGTTGAGCTGGTGGCACCAAATCACTGGGGTGTAAATCGCCAGCTTATACTTGAACCCACGAGACTCCTGCCGACACAACCAATTCAAATGAGGATAGCCCGACTTGATTTTAACTTGATTTTTTACTGAGGTAGGACAGTTATCGCAGCTCCCCTACTTCAGTCTGCTGACCATGTCTTGAAATCCCTGTGTTAAGTAGGGGTGTACACAAAACCATTTTTTGTGGTTTGAACCAGACTCTGTTTTAAATTGTTTTTAATTGTTTCTAATTGTTTTAAAGGGTCTTTAATGTATCGGGTTTTTATAAAGTTTTGAATTGTTTTATTTTTTTAGCTGCTTTATTGTATTTTTAAAAAATTAAGCCCGGTCATTGATTGATTTTAACTGTTTTGTGATATTTTTGAACCGCCCTGAGCGACTTTGTAAGGGCGGTCTAAAAATCGAACAAATAAATAAATAAATAATAACTGGGGCCTCCAGTTTGAATACTGGTTCTATTGAACTGGCTGCTGGTCTGGCTCAGATCTGAACCAGGGCCAAACTGATTCAAAGTGTTTCTACCATAGGGAATAATGGGAATTTGAACTGACTCATTATCACCTATGGTTCGCTCCTAGAGACACCAAAATGGGTTTGGTGGTACATCATGATGGGTGCTAACTACACCCAACCCACAAAGAAATTGGACTATTGGGCTATTTTTAATGAATTTTTGGATTTTTCGGGGTCAGCAGGTCAATCCTTGACTTATTGACCCTGAAAAAAATCATTTAAAAAAGACTGGTTGCCCTATTGCTTTGTTGGTTGGGTGGTAGGTAGCACCCATCATGATGTACTGCCCAACTCATTTTGGTGTCCCTAGGAGCAACCCATAGGGAATAATGGGCCAGTTCAAATTCCCATTCTTCCCTATGGCAGAACCAGAAGCACTGACTTCACATAGTAGTTAAGTTCAGACAAAACATTTTAAAACAAGGGATTCTCCCACCCACAGACCAGGCACAAAAAAGACCAAAAAAGAACCGCTGACCCAAATTCTGTGCCACTACCAGCTACACAATGCCAGGTGCCCTGCCCAGTGCCAGCTGACACTTCATTGCCACAAGTGGCTCTCCACACACACACAAATACTCCATAGTAACAACAACCTTTTGACCAAAGAAGATAAGAACAGCACTGCTGGATCAGGCCTGAGGCATATCTAGTCCAGCATCCTGTTCCTGTCAAGGTCTGGCCCAAGGCCAGCGAAGTACACGGCTCGGCTGCTTGCTGTGGGTGAATGACAATTGTTGAAACTCAGCAATGAGTGGGAGTCAGAGGCTCCAATTTATGGAGCCAGTCGAAAGCTCCCAGGTGTCAGGATTTACGGCTTGTCAGCCTTCGATAACAGGCGCTTGCTCCTCCGCACCGCCTCCAGTTGTGACCTGCGTTTGAAACACCTGCGTTGCTGTGGCGTCGGTGGAGCTCCAATGCCTAAATCATCCCCCGATTGGTCGCTGACATTTTCTGCTGGTTCAGGCTGTTGAGTCTGTTCTGAACCGTCAGCTAATTCCACTGCAGTCGGGCTCTGCCCTTCAGACATTCCAGACTCGGCTGAAATGCCGACAGCTTCCCTTTCTTCCTCGCTGTCAGAGCTAGGGGACATGACAGTTCCATACTGTGGCCCACAAGTACCCCTGACTGTGAGTGTACATCATCTAGAATGCAGAATGCACAGAGTCAGACCCCCAGACCACACTCCACAGTGGGCTGTGCCACTGCAAGAACAGACAGACCGATGTCTTGGAGCAAATCTCACACTGAAAATCAATAGCAAACAGAGATTTCGCCACAACACCAGATTGAACCTCAAGTCCAGGAAGAAAGGGCAGGCAAGCCTGTCAAAGCAATCAAGTTCTTCTGCCTTTGTCCATCCAAGATCCAGCAAAAGCAAGCAAAAGTAAGCATAATTGAATTGTGTGTGCACGTGTGTGCATGCTGAGACTGAAAAAAGTAAACCACAAGAGAAATCTTTCTTCTTTTTGAGTGTGCAGTAAGTTGGCCTCAGGTAGGGCTGGGCCCTGGCTGACAGCCTGTAGGCTGACACATACCAGGGAACCAGTCTAGACTCATTATGGGCCAATGGATGTGTGTGTGTCTGGCTGTGCTGCAGAAGCAAACAACAAAACAACTAACAACCAAGCAAAGCAACCAACACAATTCCAGTCCAATCCAGCAAGCCAAGAATACCCTAACTGTGCTGCACCACAGCCTCCAATGGGTGCTGGCCCTTAGGCAGCAGACAGTCCATCATCACAAGCCTGGTGGTAGCATGTCTGCATGTGTCAACAGCACTAATGGGAAGACTGTGACACATTCAGGTTGGCCAGGGTGAGATGATGTTACAGCAAGTGGGGGTGACTATGAGTCACTCACTCTCCACATCCAGCTTGGGATAGCTCAGCAGTGGGAGGTTGGCCTTAGGAAGACCAGCTGCTCCACCAAGTGTCATGAGCATGTGGACAGACTCTGAGGAGGAGGAGGAAGAAACAGAGGATGGAAGCAGAGGTGGGAGTGCAAGGTCCAGAACTTGCAGATGATAGCGGGGCCAGCCCACGGGAGGCTGGAGAAGAGTTAGAAACTGTTGTGGGAGCTCCTGTGGAAAAAAGGACAGTTGGTCTCAGCAGTGGAGAGGCATCACTCAAAGAGACAGCAGGAGATTAAGGACCGCATGAGCAGAATGGCTAGACTAACAAGCAAGGCTGCTGAGTCAGGGAACCATGATTAACAGCACATGGTTTCAGCCTATATTAGCTGGCTTTGCCACAGCCGCTGTGCTGGTATCAACGTTGTTCTTCACTGAGATACTTGGCTTTTTCCTGTTTGCCGTACCTGTATTTTGACCTTGGACTGTTTGAACTCTGTTTGTGGATTATGATTTGGACTCTGTTCGACTGACTGGTGATTTTATGACCTGTACTGACTCTGGTTTGAAGAAGCTGCTTACTGCCTGGCTTTGTTGTTTGACTTCTGTCCCTATCTGCTTCACTCTCCAGCAGCTGAGATTTATAGCTCCAGGTTAGTGGGACAGGTTTACGACACCAAGCCAGCATCCAAGTGTGAGTGGTGGGGGATCACCATGTCCCCAACCATGGAGAACATCTCTTACTCTGGTCAGGGGACAGAAGAGGAGCCATCCAGCAACCATTGCCAAGCCCAGGCAGATTTGGTGACATGTTGCCCCAAACTGGATGAGATCTGTCTTCGGGTCTGCCATCACCGGTTCCTGCAGGTACTGCAGAACACTCTGCTCAGCACCACTGCACGGCATGATCAGCTTCTCTTGTACCCCTGGCAAGGCACCAAGGCACCCCCATTTGAACCACAGGTTGGAACAAATGGGTGGAAGTTCTGGCTTCATTGATGCTGCCCAGGACACCACATTGCTGGACTGGGAAGCAATGCTTATGCTGCTGGATGTGGACTGTGCATGATGAGTAGATGTTCCAGCATCCTCCTCCTGGTTCTAACCCAGCTTCCTTTCCTCTGCCTGCCTTACCTCTTGAACCAGGAGGGCCCTCCACATGGGCAGTGCATCAGGAGTGACTGCATTGTCTTTTATGGTTGGGTCACATAGGCATGCCAAAACATGCTCTGCCAATTGACCAAACCTGGTGATGGGCCACTCTACAACTCCAGTCCTCAGCCGACCTGCATGGGCATGTGCCTCCTCAGTGGTCAAAGTGGTCTGGAGCTCACCCAACATCTTCTCCAGGAGAAGAGCAGCAGGCGGAGCCTGACTCAGAGCTGCTGTCTTAGCACACATGCTGCTTGTCACAAGGAAGTTGCCAAAACCAACTCAGAAATGAGGTTCCAGTCCACAGTGGACAGGCTGCACACTTCCGAGCCACAGTTCCTTGCCGGTGTGTAGATGGCCGCCTCTTGCTCCTGCAGGCACTGGAGCATAGGGGTGTGTGAGACGGCTCGAATCGAGTCAGGCTTGGGTTCAAGCCAGCTCTACTCAAAGGGTTGGGGTTGAACCAAACTGGGCCTGCTTTGGCCCAAATTCAAGCTGGCTTGGAACTTACAGGTAAAGGGGGTCAGTCTGTTTTGAACTTGGTCGAACTGGACCAGTTTGAGTTAAGCCTGGTATGAACTGAACCAGTTTTGCACACCCCTAGTGTTGAGCATCCCCGGCAGTCGGTAGCCATGTTTGTCAGATTTCTGAGGCCGGAGGGGCCAGTCAGAGGAGAGCCGCTGGTGTACTGAGGGTCACCTCTCTACTGGGAGTGCAATGCATTCTGGGCTACCTCCCTTGAGCCTTGGAGGACCCAGCTCCCTGAGACCAGACTGGAGCCTGCAACTGCTGTGCCAAAGGGAGGCTCTGCTCACCTGCCGGGCATGGGGTAGGGGCTCTTCCTTCCCACAAACCACCCCCAGATGATTGTGCGAAAGACTTTTGTGGCTGGCATATAAGAGCACGAGAGCAGTCTTTCAGAACTTCCCAAAGAATGGCATCAGTGCAGCAGGGAAGGGACAATTTGTGACAACCTCCCCTTCCCCAGGAAACCCTCTGTGCTACGGAAAATTATGTTTCTATGGGTTGCACAGCCTTGAGGGTCAGATTTTGGGTGGCAAGGAGGGCTTCCTGCGGAAGGGGAGGGCATCTAAAATTGGGAAGTTCTGTAAAGCTGCTCTCTCATTACAGCAGTGCATCCTTGTTTTGTATGTCAGCCAATGATTATCACTGAAAAGCCAAAACAACTCTGAAAGAACAAACATGTAGGGCAATATTCATTTCCAAAGGAGACACAGAGAATAGAACAGAAGAATAAGTTCTTCAGCAGAGTCATAGGAAACATAGGAAGCTGCCATATACTGAGATAGACCATTGGTCTATCTAGCTCAGTATAGTCTTCACAGTCTGGAAGCAGCTTCTCCAAGGTTGCAGGCAGGAATCTCTCTCAGCCCTATCTTGGAGATGCTGCCAGGTAGGGAAATTGGAACCTTCTGCTCTTCCCAGAGCGGCTCCATCCCCTGCGGGGAATATCTTGCAGTGCTCACAGTTCTAGTCTCCCATTCATATGCAACCAGGGTGGACCCTGCTTAGCTAAAGGGACAAGTCATGCTTGCTACCACAAAACCAGCTCTCCCGTCATTTTCCATGAATGGAGAGAGTCACTCAGAATCATCTCCCTGCAATGGCTTGAGATGCAATAAATTGTAAAAGAAACCAATTCTGGCATAGCTTCAAATTTTGCTGGCACAATAAATGTTTTAGTTCCCATTCACCTTTTTATTTACCACAACAGAAATGTTAATGTGTTTTCCTTTACCTTCCTGGCACCTGTACTGTTAAAAAGAATCAATGCAGTACTTAGGGAAATTGTTCAGCAGATATTAATTCCTCCACACAGGGCTCTGTAAATGCTTTCAATTGCAAATTGAAATCCAGTATCAAAGTGTTATGCTGTAATCACAGCTAAGTCTACTAAATTCATAAGAAGCACCAACAAAGCAGCTGCATTAGAATAATACAAGCAAGAAGACATAAACATTTTGAATGTCAAATTAAAAAGAGGTCTCCAGCTAGTATTACGCAGGCGATGTAAACTGTAAGGAAGTAAAAGAAGGTATAAAGGCAGGCTTAGATACCACACTGATATCTGTCCATGTAAGAGGAAGGCATATGTGCAGCTTCTGAGCCACTGTAAAGCACATCCATGCAGCTTCAGAAAGTGGGACTGACATTGGGAGAATTCAGTTCCAATGGTAGTAATCCCATTGGGAAGGATAAGAGTACATAAGAACAGAGGAAACTGCCTTATACTGAGTCAGAGCATTGGTCCATCTTGCTCAGTATTGTCTACACACTGACTAGCAGCGGCTTCTCCAAGGTTGCAGGCGGGAGTCTCTCTCAGCTCTGTCTTGGAGGTGCCAGGGAGGGAACTTGGAACCTTCTACATGCAAGTGTGCAGGTGCCCTTCCCAGAGCAACCCCATCCCCTAAGGGGAATATCTTATGGTGCTCATGCATATAGTCTCCCATTCAAATGCAAACCAAGGGGGGACCCGTTTATCAAAGGGTGGGTGGCCTGGCTTTTTACCAGGTCTTTAGCCAGGGTTTAAGGACATGAGCGCGCACTTAACCCCATGGCCAGGGTCATGAATATGCAGCCTGAGCATACACATCGTTGTAATACACATCGTTGTAATTGTGCACCTCGAATCACTCTGCCCCGGTTCAGTTTGGGTTCGGGGGGTTCATGAGTTGTTTGGTTTTTTAAATATATATTTTTAACATCAATACGACTCACCGGTGCCACTCCAGGGGCTTCTCCGAGGCAGCGGGGTGAGTATGTGTCTCCAGAGGTCCGACCATGCAGAGGCCCACTGGGCATGCACGGCACCTCCCAAATGACCACCACCATGAGGGTGAGACCTGGAATGAGTGATTTGATGGAGGCTGGCAGGGGGAGGGGGAACTTAATTTTTTTTTTAACTCACAAGCGCCCCCACCCCTGAACTGGCCTGGAGGTTCAGTTCGATACTGAACCGAATGTGTGTGTGTGTGTGTGTGTGTGTGTGTTTCAGTCTAATATCGAGCTATCAAACAGAACTGGTTTGCGGTGAGGAGAGGAGAGCTGGTCTTGTGGTAGCAAGCATGACTTGTCCCCTTAGCTAAGCAGGGTCCACCCTGGTTGCATATGAATGGGAGACTAGAAGCGTGAGCACTGTAATATATTCCCCTCAGGGGATGGAGCCACTCTGGGAAGAGCATCTAGGTTCCAAGTTCCCTCCCTGGCATCTCCAAGATAAGGCTGAGAGAGATTCCTGCCTGCAACCTTGGAGAAGCCATTGCCAGTCTGTGAAGACAATACTGAGCGAGCTAGACCAATGGTCTGACTCAGTATATGGCGGCTTCCTATGATGTCAAACACATTCATTTCCAAACGTGTTCACACATGCTGACAGAGCTGAGGACCTTGAGTGCCCAGCTCCCGGGGGAATCCCCCAATGCATGGTGCATTGTGGGATTCCTGGAGGCCAGGAAAATGAGTCCCAGCCTCCAGTGAGCCACACAGCATGGAGCAGCGGAGATTGTGTGGGTGTGCCGTGGTGTGCCCAAGAAGAAATAGTCGCTTGTCTGGGGGGAAGCGAGGTCCATTCCTGCGTTCTCCCCTACCCACCCTGCTCAACCTCCTCATTATATGGGCAAATATTGCTTCCCTCTCCCCCTCCACATCCAATCCATTGTGCAAAGGAGCCTTCAGAGCAGGGACAGTGAACCCACAGCCCCTAAAACACTGCTTCTATCTCTGGAGGGCTGTGGATCATGCCATCCAGTGTTTTTAGATGCCTGTGGGATATGGGTCTGACTTTTTCAGATGGGTGTTGGCTTCAGAGGCTATGGGACATAAACCATCTTTTCAGCGCTTTGGAAGATTTTTGATGATTTCATTAGTCCACTGCAGCCAAAGAAATAAAAAGTAATGTGTAGGTCCCCCCCCCCCTTCCTGAGGGGCACCTGAAATGTGCAGGAGTGATGCTGCTTCAGCATTTTTATGAATTTATCTATTATTAATTTATTCGATTTCTATACCACCCTTCCAAAAATGGCTCAAAGCAGTTTACACAGAGAAATAACAAATAAACAAGATGGCTCCCTGTCCCCAAAGGGCTCACAATCTAAAAAGGAACATGAGATAGACACCAGCAACAGTCACTGGAGGTACTGTGCTGGGGGTGGATAGGGCCAGTTAATCTCCCCCTGCTAAATAAAGAGAATCACCACGTTAAAAGGTGCCTCTTTGCCAGGTTAGCAGGGGTGAAGTATAGTTGCTGAAGTTAGCAGTATGAATGATACTGGGTGTGGGTTTTCCCCCTACCCAATATCAGAACTCTCCTGATCGCACACATACACTCATGGGCAAAAGTGTATATAAAGGAGAAGTAGGATTGAATCTTCTGGCCTCCTGCATCTTCCTTGCATTGATAGGGCCCATTTGGATGTAGTACTGAAAAACTCTCTCATCTTCATTCAGACATTCGGGAGAGCTGACTCTGTCTCTTTTCAGTCAATGAGACTACGGAGAGGCAGGCAAGCTGGCTGTGTTTGCTTCCTTCTTAACAGAAGGACAGCCCACATAGCCAATCAGGCCAAAGTTAGGGAAGAGATTCCTCCCTCAACTCTGGTTCTGTGGAGCTCAAACTGCAGTGCCAGAGTTTGGATTTAAGACTGGTGCTGCAAAAATGGAGTTCGCAGTGGCAAAACTTCCCTCTGATTGAAGGCTTAGAGTGGAGTTTGGCGCGGAAAACCATGGGTCCCTTTCTGCCACAAACTCAATTTTGCCAAAATTGGATGTGTGGGTGAGGAAAGCAGAGGTGAAGGGATCTCCAGTTTCCTGTTACGTCTGAATTCAGCCTCTCTTAGGCAGAGAGGGAGAGAGTTCACAAGGGCACATATGCTCATTTTGGGGAATACTAAAAGAGTTGGAACTGCAGGAGATTATCTATCTATCTATCTATCTATCTATCTATCTATCTATCTATCTAATTGATTTCTAAACCACCCTTCCAAAAATGGCTCAGGGCGGTTTGCACAGAGAAATAATAAATATATAAGATGGATCCCTGTTCCCAAAGGACTCACAATCTAAAAGAAGCATAAGATAGACACCAACAACAGTCACTGGAAGTACTGTGCTGGGGGTGGATAGGGCCAGTTACTCTTCCCCTGCTAAACAAAGAGAATCACCACATTAAAAGGTGCCTCTTTGCCAAGTTAGCAGGGGTATACCCGAACCTGCAAAGATTGTACATTTGCTTAACACCTTTCCTAAAGAATATGAGAAAAATGTCAATTCTCTGCAACAGTAAATATATCGAATAATACACAAACACCATAGGTCTCCAGGGGGCTCTCTTCCAGAAAAAGGCACACCCATAGGAAACTGCCATATACTGAGTCAGACCATTGGTCTATCTAGCTCAGTATTGTCTTCACAGACTGGCAGCAGCTTCTCCAAGGTTGCAGGCAGGAATCTCTCTCAGCCCTATCTTGGAGAAGCCAGGGAGGGAACTGGAAACCTTCTGCTCTTCCCAGAGCGGCTTCATCCCCTGAGGGGAATATCTTGCAGTGCTCACACATCAAGTCTCCCATTCATATGCAACCAGGGCAGACGCTGCTTAGCTATGGGGACAAGTCATGCTTGCAAGCACAAGACCAGCTTCAACCCTGGAACTTCTCACTGCTCAGGCAAATGGGGAATGTGGACCAATATCCAGTATGAATGGAAGATGAACATCAGGCTTAATTGGTGCCAGGACTCATGAACTGCTTGTCATGAGTCCATCAGTCCTGGAACATAGAAAGCAACAGTACACCTGAATACAGGGATTGCTCTTCCTGCCATTTAGGAAATGTATTTCTAAATTTCGCCAAAGAGAAATTTAAAAAAAGAGTGTCAGGGTTCCTCCCAAGGAAAATCCTCAGAAAATCTTCTCAGATGAGCTCTTCACATCCCTGTTACTTTCATGTTACTGCCCATGTGTACCACGATGGCCAAGGGTAGAGGGTAAAATCTCCAATATAGTCGTGTAGTAGTAGTAGTAGTAGTAGTAGTAGTACTAGTGGTGGTGGTGATGTTGCCTCCCTTTATAGTCCATACATACATTTGTATCAATTTGGGCTCATCCTCTAAACAAGTACAGGAGAACACCATTATTTGTGGGGGTTGCATTCCATATGGGGATGTGTGGATAACGAATCTGTGAATAACGGGTCGGTAAAGGAAATGTAAATTGTGGGGTAAGGTTCCCACGCCACCCAAAATTATCCCAGAATTGACCCCAAAAGGAAAAAACCCTGGGACAAATAGTGCCCTACCATACTCCACACTACCCATCGGGAGTCTAAGGATGCCCCCCTTTGCTGAAAATTACTGAAAATCATGTTTCCTCCATTTTGGGTGTGTGTGTGTAAAATGACCCGTAAAATGGCTTCCAATCACAAAATGGGAAATGATCTCCGAGGTAATTTCTGGCCACTCCCAACTTGCAGATATGTGGTTTTAATACTTTTAATACTGGTATTGTTTTGTTTTGTTTTTTGTGTACACTAAGGTCGGGCATCTATTACCGAACCACAGATACACGAAACGGCAGGTGCTGGACCCATGATTAGCGAGGTTTTCATCTGCCATAAGCAGACAAGGCCCAACCATTTGGAAAGATTTATTTCCCCCTTTAAACTGATCCAGTGAGCTAACACAACATCTGAAAGGGTTGCTTGATTTCCTCTGGAAATTCACCCAGGACTGGGCAAGCTGCTTCCTCCAAAACGAAAACACTTCACTCCTCAGCTAGGTGTGAGCACCTTTGGGATGGGATGTAGCAGGTGGCAATTCTGTGCAAAGAATGTCACCGAAGGGAAATGAGTTTTGGCCAAGGGCATGCCATGACAATCTTCTTGCTCTTATAGGAAAGTTAGGCTTGCTGGGTGGCTAAAGTGTTTCTTAGCACTTGAAAGGCATGAAGGAATACTTTCTTTCCCTAATGGAAACTTAAGGAAGGCATGCTAACAATTCTACTTTAGCTCTTTTTGAAAGAGGAGTGAGGCCCTCTTGGAGGACACATCTGCCAGACCCTCTGCATTGTGTGGAAGAGGAGCAAGTGCACAAACACACACGCACACACCAGCCTGCATCCAGGGTGCGATCCTGCTGCCACATAATTGCATTTACTTACTTACTTACTTACTTACACAGCATGATGGAGCATCTAACTGCCTCACAGTTCCGAAATTAAATAATACAGTTCGTTCACTGCAGGGTGGTTTGGATAAGCCGCCTCGCCACATGATTATGGATTGGCTGCATGCAGGGGGTTTTCGGGGGCGGGGGCAGGGGAGAAATTGTTCCAGATTCCACATATGGGGTGAGGAAGGAACCAAAATATGGTTCAATATTGGAAACAATCAGATTAGTCCTTTTCATTTGAGGCAAAAAACCGAATCCGTTAAAATATATCTCTAGGTACAAGAGTTATTTCAGTATTTTGGGTTATTACTTTGACATAGGGAACAGGTTACATCGACCCAATGACACAGTTTATTATATTGACACACTTAAATGCACTTGAGCCCCTGGTGGCGCAGTGGTAAAACTGCTGCCCTGTAACCAGAAGGTTACAAGTTCAATCCTGACCAGGGGCTCAAGGTTGACTCAGCCTTCCATCCTTCCGAGGTCGGTAAAATGAGTACCCAGAATGTTGGGGGCAATATGCTAAATCATTGTAAACCGCTTAGAGAGCTCCGGCTATAGAGCGGTATAGAAATGTAAGTGCTATTGCTATTGCTATTAAAAATGTAAGAACATAAGAATAGCCCTGCAGGCCCAAAGCCCATCTAGCCCAGCATCCTGTTCCACACCGTGGCCCATCAGATGCCTCTGAGGAGCCCACAGGCAAGAGGTATGTGCATGCCCTCTCTCTTGCTGTTGCTGCCCTGCAAATAGTATTTAAAGGCATCTTGCTGCCTCTGAAGCTGGAGGTGGCCTATAGCCACCAGACTAGTAGCCATTGGTAGGCCTGTCCTCCATGACTTTGTATAAGCTGCTTTTAAAGCCATCCATGCTAGTGGCCATCACCACATTCCATGGCAGAGATTTCCATCGATTATATGCTGTGTGAAAAAAAGGACATCCTTTTGTTGGTCCTAAATTTCCTAGCAATCAGTTTCATGGAATGACCCCTAGTTCTAGTGCTGTGAGAGAGGGAGAGAGCGAGTGTCTGTTCACTCGCTCGACTCCACTGACTGACAGACAGACAGACTGCACAATATTATACATGTGGTTGGACCTAATGTTGGACATAACAGTTGCACAAGAGCATGGTTGCACAAGCACGAAATTGTGCACATGGAACTGTGCAACGGTGCTAATGCCATGGTCCACCACATCTGTAATGTGCAGCATGTCAGCCAAAGAAAAGTGTAGGGGGTCTCAAATGAACATTCTGACCCCTGGTGTCTCAGAGCCTTAAAAAGCCCATGGTTGGATGGCATGCTGGTTGCTGTGCACACACATACACACACTTCAAAGCAAAATTCAAATGAGAATTCCAGGGCCCCTTCCAAGGACAAAGACCCAAGAATTTTCTCAGATGGTTTCTCCACCATTGTGGCTTGGCTCCTCCCTATGTGATGCAGGGGATGTATACACAAGCCAACTGGCACTCTGACAAATTCACGGAGAACAAGTCTATCAAGGGCCATTAACCATGACAGATAAACGGAGCCTCTATTTAAAAGAACCTTCATCTCTTTGCAGCAGATGGTGGGGACAAATAACGGAGGTGGCCATCTCCTTCACAATCATAATTCTCATATGCTGATATCATGATGCTACCTTGCTAAAGGTATATTTTGTAGTTACAAATGGATTTGACACACTTGCATCCCACCTCTTTGTACTTCTAGGCAGCTTGCAACATTCATTAAAACAAACAATGCAATTACAATCAAATAAATGAGAGAAACCATGGCAGCACTAAAAGCAGTCTTAAAGGACAACAACCATTTTGGTATTAAAAAGGCTTTTTACAGCCTTGGAAAGAAAGGAGGATGAGGAAGGAAGGAAGGAAGGAAGGAAGGAAGGAAGGAAGGAAGGGCACCATCCTGCCTGCTGACCTGGCCTTACAAGCACCCAGAGAAGCACCCAAGCTAACATTACATTGGGAACTCCATGTTTGCCACATCACATAAAGATCCATGCTGAGATTATTTGTTACTGTGCTGGTTTTGGTGAATCCGTTCCTTGATCCAGGCCAGCTTTTGAATGGTGCTTTAGTTACTGTTATTCCAGTCCTGGAGTAGAGGTGGGGCTAACAAACAGCCAGCAGCAAGAGCACTGAAGGCAGGCTGCACTTGCCTCTCTGTAAATAATATCTATCTCATTAAAACATTAATATTCCTAATTCAACTCCACTGTCTTGTCTCTGACTCTCTGTTCTGGGTTCTACAGTTACCAGAAAGAACAAAACTCTAGAGAAGTCAACAGTCTAGACTAAAGGGTTGGAAGATGGAAAGCTGCAAAGGAACAAAGGGAAGAAGAATATAGCAGAGGCAATTTGAGGTCTGGGCAGTCCCACTTCAAATTGTAGGTGAGGGCTCACATAACAGACAAAATACCTGTGCACATGAAAAATGCCATGGAGATGGAAGACCAGGTCTCACGATCCGTGAGACCCGGTTTGGGGCTGTGAGCGGGAAGAGGAGGCTAAGCAGCCAGCAGCAAGAGCGGGGAGGGAGCCCTGGGTCGCCGAATTGGCTGCCAACACAATTGCCGGCTCCGAGATGGAGCTGGCGGGAGTTGGGGAGCTCAGGGGCTGCGCGGCCCCCGGAAGCCCCAGTATGCCCTGCACGAGTGCGCAGGGCATACTGGGGAGACCCCTGAGCTGGAAGGCGGCTTTTTGCCTCCCGGTTGGGGTCTACTCGTGAGTAGCCATGGCGCGGAGCCGCACCACAGCCACTCACGAGCAGATAGACCGGATTTGCGGAGCACTCACTCCGCAAACTCGGGCTAAGGGGCGGGCTACAGGAGCGGGTTAGCCGCTCCAGAACCACCGAGCTTGGCTGCGAGCCCGGTGGTTCTGACGATCAGCAAAAATCAGCAAAAAAAGTGGAGGCTAGTCTGATTTTTGCTGATCGTCAGAATAGCCCCGGAGTCTAGCCTTGCTTTCTCCCTGACATCTAGTTTTCTATATGTGGATTTTCATACACACCCATTTTTTTGGTATGCAGTCATGTGAGCCCGAACTTGCAGCCTGAAGTTCTACTGCCTATTTAATTGTTTGTTTAACTTGAATACCCCCTTTCAGAAGACATCCCAGGGTAGTTTTAAAAAGTTAAAATGCAATACAACTCCATAAAAATCACATTTAAAACCTTAAAATCAATTCAACAATAAAAATAACCCGAGAACACAAAACTCACCACAACCCGAGGATTCAAAAGTTGTGTTCCAAGGAGAAAACCTAGGATTGCTCACATTGCAGAACCAAAGTTGCATGCATCTAGACATGATGGTTTGGCAACCTCTGGCCCCTTAAACTTTGGTTCCACATTATGTGCGAATGTGGCCTAAGAAAGCATTCCAGAGCTTGGGGGGCAGCCATAGAGAAGGCCCTGTACTGTGTTCACAACAACTTAGCATCTCTCAGTGTGAGCACACAGAGCAAAGGCCCCTTTGATAACCTTATTGGGTGGCCAGAAAGCCTTGAGAATAGGCGGGCCTTCAGTATACAGGAACCAAACCATGATGGGCTTTAAAGGTGATAATCAGCACCTTGAGTTGGATCCAGAAATAGATTTTGCAGCCAGTGCGAGAAGTTCCACAGAGAACCCCAGCAGCATCATTCTGTACCAACTGAAGTTTCCAAATATTTTTCAGGGGCACCCCCATGTAAAACACATTGTAGTAATCCAGCCATGACATGGCTAAGGCATGGGTAAACATGGCCAGATCTTCCTTCTCAAGAAAGGGGCATAGCTGGTGCACTAACCGAAGCAAAGACTCTCATTGTTATTGTTATTGTTATTTTTACATTTATATCCCGCTCTTCCTCCAAGGAGCCCAGAGCAGTGTACTACATACTTAAGTTTCTCTTTCACAACAACCCTGTGAAGTAGGTTAGACTGAGAGAGAAGTGACTGGCCCAGAATCACCCAGCTAGTATTATGGCTGAATGGGGATTTGAACTCGGGTCTCCCCGGTCCTAGTCCAGCACTCTAACCACTACACCATGCTGGCTCTTACACTCATGGCAACTGCCTCCACTTGAGCATCCCAAAGCAGTGAGAACCAGAGCTCACCAGACAGAACACGGGAATGACGGACAGAGAGAAGAACTGCTGCATGTGCCCATGAGCAACACAGTGGAGTTATGCAGAATTTCATATATTGAATTTTAAATAATCAGCCCGGTTTGGGGCTACAGGACTCCAGTTTTTCTTGCTTTTCTCTTTCATTTATGAATGTTATTTTAGAACACGTTTCAGTCACAGATTCCTGAAGCAGAATACTGCACATTTAAAAGCACAGATTTTTAAAGCAAACAAAGACAAAGACAAAGAGATACAATGAAGTTAATTGAACGGAGTGCTCAGGAGGGGAGCCAGGCTGGCGGCCCCCCCTGTGCAGCCCCCACCGCAGCCCCTTGGCCCCACCCCCCACGGCTGATGTCAGCCATGGGGGCGAGGTCTCCCTTCCAAATGGGGCCACGAGGCTCCGAGCGAGGAGTTCCATAGAGAACCCTGGAAGCGCCATTCTGTGCAGAGACTGGCCCGCCCTGCTTTGAGCAGCATGGGCCAGAACGACTCTCCCTGCCTTAAGGCTGAGAGACCCATTCTGGCCTGCCCATGCAGGGCGGGCCGATCTCTCTCCTAAACAGGTCCCCCACATCTGACATCAGACACGGGGTGGCGTGTCTGGGGCCACGCTTGCAGCCCCTGATTGAGTGCAGCCCGGGTTCTTTGAACCCATTCGCCTAATAGTGGCTCCGTCCCTGGAAGTGCTGGCATTGAACATGAGCCATGCAGATCTTCAGAGGCCCAGGCAATTAGCAAAACAACCACAGAGATGTGGGAGATGACAAGTGTGGGGAGAAAAATAGAGGAAAGCTGGGATTAATCCACACCCATTCCCTATATCTGCTCTCTTTCCTCCGGGGTCTCTGGAGCTGGCTTTGAATTCAAATAGCCCACCACCATGGATCTCTCTCTCTCTCTCTCTCTCTCTCTCTCTCCCTCTCTCTCTCTCCTTCCTTCTTTTTTTTCACATATGGGGGCCACATGTCAATTAGTACAATCAAAACAATAACACAGCAATCATCAATGAAATAATAAACAAATGCGGAACAGGAGATAAAGAAACATAGCAGTCAGCATGAAAATCCAGAGAGAGGAGACAGTTGCGGGGTGCAGAGGGGAACCCATAATGATTGATCCAGGCAAAAGCATACCAGAGTAGCACTGCTTTCACCTAGTGTCTGAGTGCCAACAGATGTCAGCTAAATGAAACTCCAGGGGTAAAGCATTCCACAGGACCTTAAAAGTCACACCCATCACCTCCAGTTGGACAGAAATGAACTGGGAGCCAATGAAGATGGTTCAATATCAATGTATAGGATCCAAAACCACAGGCTCCAGGGTTTGTTTGTTTTCTAGATGCATAGTGCATAGTTCTTTTCCTGATTGCCAATTTTGGCATTTTTGGAGCTGGTCTTGTAGTAGCAAGCACGAATTGTCCCATTTTCTAAGCAGGTTCCACCTTGGTTTACTTTTGAATGGGAGACTACATTTGTGAGTGCTGTAAGAAATTCCACTTAGGGGGTGGGGCCGCTCTGGGAAGAGCATCTTCATGCTTGCATGCAGAAGGTTCCAAGTTCCTTCCGTGGCATCTCCAAGATAGGGCTGGAAATACTCCTATCTGCAACCTTGAAGAAGCTGCTGCCAGTCTGTGTAGACAATACTGAGCTAGATGGACCAATGGTCTGACTCAGTAGAAGGCAGATTCCAGTGTTCTTATATTTGTTGCAAACTGATCACCTCTCGCCCACTTTCAATTTGCCCATGTCTTTGCTCTCAGAGGGAAAGCAACCTCTCTCAGAACAGCATTGAGAGAAATTGCACAAAAGAGTCCTGCATCATCTTCTCATGCGTCTATGTTATTTTTATTTGTGGGGAGGCAGAGGGATTCCTGACAACAGCCTGTCAGTGCTTACCAAGTAGGAAGGTGAGAATCAGAGATCACGGGGAGTGCACATATGAATCTGCCAAATCCATTGACTGAAATTCTCCACCCAACGTTTCATCAATGTCCACCCTCAAGATCTGGAAGTTGGGCAGAGAATCTCAGTAAAATGTTGGACGATGAATCTCAGTCAATGGATTTGGCAGGGAACACAGACGCAGGAGACTGAGGTGGCCAACAGAGCAGTGAGAGCAGGGAGTGCCAGTTTAGAGGGGGGAGGCAAGTGGAGGGTGCATGCGCATGGGTGAGCATGCTGCCATTGGGAAGGGGGCACCAGAAGAATCCAGTCTATGCCAGGAATGTAGAGTGTAGAGACTGGAGCAGGAAAGTAGGAAGCCGTCCTCTTTTTAAATAGAGATCTCTCATAAGATTATTGAATAAATGCCTCTGAAAAAAGCTTATAGCTGAAGCACATTGGGCACATTAATGCATATCAATAAAGAAGTGTGTCTACACTTTCCAACATTTTAAGACGCATTCTTTCTTATTGCTTTAGAATTGGATGCTTTCTGGGGTTTTTTGCTGTATGCCAGGAGTGGCCAAGCTGAGGATTTCCAACAGTCATCATCATCATCATCATCATCATCATCATCATCATCATCATCATCACCATATTATTATTATTATTATTATTATTATTATTATTATTATTATTATTATTAATGTGTCACTAGGGGCCACAGAAATCACCATCAGCCAATTACAAAAAGCAACTTTCTTACTGGGAACAGCCTATATTCTGCGACGATATCTATAACAACAGCAACAACACTGACAATAAAATTCAGCCATCCCAGGTCTTTGGGAAGGACTCGATGTCTGGATAAAAATAAACCAGTCAATAACACCTGCCTGACTGTGTAAATAAATAAATAATAAAAATAATAACAACCACTCCCATCATCCACAGTCATAACTGATTTCATTCGGGGATTATTGGAATTGTAGTGCAACAACAGCTTCAGCTTGACCACCCATGGTCTCTGCTATGGACAGATGTTTTTACTCTTCATCCTATTTGTGTCACGATAATTGTGACTTCTAAAAAAAAAATATGTCTGTCACTGTCTCCCAAAAGCCAACCACTCATTAAAACCAAGTTCTTTTTAAAAATGATTGCAGATCAAGTGCTATTTACATGGGGTTTTTTTTTATGTACAGCAGGAAACGCTGAAGCAAAACAACAGAACTGAGTCTGACAGGGCATACGCTTGGTGTCCCTGCTTAACAATCAGAGCATGTTCCCCAAGCTGACAGAGGTGGGCATTTGTGTACCTGCTCACTCATCCGTCTCAAGCAGAGGAGCCAGCGGCTGACTACTCGAGAAGGCTGCCTGACAGCCCTCACTCCCCACTGATCGGAGCTGAGCACACCTACAAGGAGATCTCTTCGCCCACCGGGTTAATTTCAAGCAGGCTGCTTTATCTCCCCACGCCTGTCTCATATGGCCATCCAGAATATTCCACAAGTGGAAGCCGCTTGGAAATGATAGCATTAGAGATGTAGATTAGCAGCACTATAGCCAAGATGCCTGGCATGTTTTTGGCAGGCTGCTAAAGGAGATCTACTTTGGTCTCTCCCATGGGGAGGGACCAGAGGTCAGTGGCCAAGCAGAAGACTTTCAAACAAAAGCTCACTGGGTGAATCACAAGCATCTCCAGTTTAAAACAGATGGTAGGTAGCTCCAAATAATTAAAAAAAGGCCATAGAGGAACTGTAGCTCAGGGGTAGAGAGTCAGCTCTGCATGCAGAAGGTTCCAGGTTCAGTCCTCGGCATCTCCAGGTGGGTTGAGAAAGACTCCTGCCTAAAACCTTGGAGAAAATGCTGCCAGTTAGTACAGGATAGGCAATACTGAGGTAGATGGACCCATGGTCGGACTCAGTGGAAAGCGACCTCATGTACTCAGTAAGTTGTTCTGGTAAGAACTAATCTACATACTTTCCTTAAACTATCATCTTGATTGATAATTACCATTCTCACAAGTTAGTCCACTTCAGCTTTAAACGTTCAGATGTCTGCCATCTTGAATTGGGGTGGGCGGCATCATCACAAACTACATCAGGGTTTCTCCTGGCACTCCTGCAGAGGTTGGCTTACAGTTCCCATAATCCCTGGCTATTGGCTACTGTGGCTGGGAATTATGTGAGTTGTAGTCCAAAAACAGCTGGGGGCCTAAGATGAGCAGGCCTGAACTACACCATTGAGGTGTCCCTATGGATCACCCACTCCAACATTACCAAATTTGGTTCAGATTGGTTAAGCAGTCCACATGTTAACTCATTTGTGCCGTTCATGCGTCTGCCATCTTGAATCAGGGTGGATGACATCATTACAAACGATACCCTTGAGGCGTTCCTATGTGTCCCTACAGCTGTAGCAAATTTGGTTCAAATCAGTTAGGTGGATCACATGTTACCCCATTTGCACTTCAAACATTAATGCATCTGCCATCTTGAATTGGGATAGATGACATCATCACAAACTATGCCACTGAGTTGCCCCTATGTGTCACTCACTATAACTGTACCAAATTTGGTTCAGTTTGGTTAGACTGCCCACAAGTTAGCCCACTTGTGCCTCAAATGGTCATGCTTCTGCCTTCTTGAATTGGGGTGGATTACATCATTACAAACGACACCCCTGAAATGTTCCTAGGTGTCACTCACTACAACTATAGCAAATTTGGTGCAAATCGGTTAGATGGTCCCCAAGTTAACCTACTTGTACTTCAAATGATCCACCATCTTGAATTGGGGAGGATGACATCATCACATATTACACCATTGAGGTGTCTCTATGTGTCCCTACAACTGTACCCAATTTGGTTCGTATTTGTCCAGTCATTGCAAAATTGATAGACAGACAGACAGACAGACACACACACACACACACACACACACTCTGCTGGATGATCTCATAAGCTTACTTTCCTCAAGGAAAGTAGGCTAAAAATTAATCTCAAAAGTATCAGGGCTGGAGATCAAACCTTCCTGAGACCCTGAGAAGCCTTGGACAGTTGTAGTAGCTAATATTGGGTGAGGTGGGCCTGTGGTCTGATCAGTATTGCTTAAGTTAAACACACGCACAAATATAGAGCTCACAACATGTTTGGAGGCTCCAGGTCAAGAAATGTTCTACCCAGGGGCATATCTAGGATAGGGCAGGCAAGGCACGTGCCCCAGGTGCCACTTGAAGGGGCGCCTTTTTTTAAATTAAAAAAATTAAAAAATGGCCACCGACAACAAAATGACCACCGCGTGTGCACAAATGGCCTCTGTGAGACCCTAGGCCTTGCCAGGCCTTGCAGAGGACATTTGAGCATGCACGGTGGCCATTTTGTTTTCAGTGGCCATTTTTTTAAAAAAGAATTGTTTTAAAAAATGGCCACCATGCATGCTCAAATGGTCCCTGTGAGGCCCTAGAGGCCAGCGGGGGAAGGGGAAACTTTGCAGACCACCCCACACACATGGCCTTTAGGAAGCCCCCCAAAGGGGCCACAGGTAAAATTTTAATATAAGTCACTGTACACATATTTAGTTTGGCACTATGTACAGAGAATCAGGGCTTGTGAATACTGAGCTGAAGCTTATGAGCTAGGATTGTATTCATTTGCTCTTACTTTGCTTCTTGTGATAAGTGAGTTAAATGTGATGTCTTAATAATATGGCTATTAATGGTGAGTTTGTCTTTGAATCAGTGTGAAACCCTTAGTATTAAGGCCCACTGGGAGTTTCTTGCTCTCCTTCTCTCATTTTAACTGTCTTTCTGAAATACTAGAATATATTCCAAGCAGTGACACACTTTACTCTGCATATCCTTTAATTATTTTCAGAGTATTTGGGAAAAGTCAAATTCTCCATTTATTTTTAAAACTTATGTAATGGTGATTCTCTACAATGCATAGTAGAGAATTAGACAGGCACTTCTGTTTATTTTTCCAAGTACACCTCCACATAGTATTGGGGTATTTCATGAGCCCCAGCATACAGAAATGTGTAGTTTCCCAGCACTTTTTGGTCTGGCTACGTCTACTGCTAAATAGTTTTTGAAATATTAAAAGATTAACGAGCTTGACTTGTACTTTTCAGCTGATATTATGGTAAAGTTATCTGAAAGATGGGTGTCAGATGTTTGGACAGGGGGTGCAATTTCAGTGCTTGCCCTTGGCGTTATTTTCCCTAGATATGCCTCTGGTTCTATCAGTTTTGGTGGACTTAAACTAGTTGCAACAAAAGCACCATAAGCTCCTCAGTGAGGTTTTGTACACAGAGAGATGGTCTTGAGGTAGCAAGCATGAATTGTCTCCTTTGCTAAGCAGGATTTATCTTGTTTTGCCTTTGGATGGGTAGTCAGATGTGAGTGCTATTTGCTGTAAGCTGTTTCTCTTAGGGCAGCCACAAATTGGGAGTTGTTGTTCAACAACAGCTGGAGAGTCAAGGTTGCCTACCCCTAGTTCAGTGAAAGAGGATTTGCTTTGCATGCAGAAAATCCCAGGTTTACTCCCTGGCAGCATCTCCAGGTAGGGGTGGGAGAGAATCCTGCCTGAAACCTTGGAGAGTCACTGCCAGTCAATGTAGATAATACTGAGCTACGTGGACCGATGCTCTGACTCGCTATAAGGCAGCTTCCTATGTATCAAGTGACCACCAAGGTTTACCCAGATTGAAATTTCGGGCTTATTTGGATGTTGCTGCTGAGGAAAATTCCCATTCTGGGTTTTTTCCTCCCCTTCAATGTAGGTTCCTGAAAGTCATGGAATGTGACTCTAGGCCAGGGATAGGCAACGTGTGTCTCTCCAGATGTTGCTCAACTACAACTCCCATCGTCCCCAGCTCTAATAAATTGTGGCAGGGTGATGGGCATGGTAGTTCAGCAACATCTGGAGAGCTACACATTGCCTAACCCTGTTCTGCACAACAAATGGTGTTTGCATAGACATGGAAAATGGACAGGTGTGTATTGTAGCTGTGCAAGCAACACACGCGAATCACACTCAGGTATCTTTGAATGGTTCTGAATTTCCCTTTAAAAAGCTCTGAGACTAGGTAATTCGGAGCTGCAAAAATCCAGGGAGAAATTAGGATGGAAAGAATTTCAGAAGCATCTGAACAATGGTGTAGGGGGAAAGGTGGTGGCCCCTGTCCTGCATGCTACCGGCGGCCCCCTCACCATCCAAGCCATGCTCCCTGCAGTCGGACATCAGATGTGCAGGGGCCGTGCTCGCATCTGCAACAGCTCCATTTCTGAGCAGCCTCAGCAAGCGCTGGGCTCCCAGCTTGGCCGAGAACACATCTTCCTGCCTTTACAAGCAGGGAGAGATGCTCCAGCAGCCGCGGCACTGGCTTTAACTTACTATTTATTTGCAAATGGAGCTACACGGCCCCGTTGCAGATGTGGCCATGCCCCCTGCACATCGGATGCAGCCCCTGAGCATGGCGACCCGGGTTCTTTGACTCCGCACCTGCATCTGAAGGCTGTGGCCCAAGGGAATGGGGAGACCAAATGGATCACGGTGGGACGTCTGGAATAAGAATTACCCTGGCAAATCTTTGGATTCAGGTCTCCAGCATTAGTGCTCCTTCCCTTTGTGCATGACAGTTCTTGTTTAGATCCCAGTAGGCACTTTCCCTTTTGGAGAAATCACAAAATCATATGCCATTGGTTGTATTAGCAGCAACAAATATTTATATACCACTTTTCAACAAAAGTTTCCAAAGCAGTTTACATAGAGATATAATTAATTAATTAATTATTAATTAATAAGTAAGTCAGTAAGCAAGCAGCACAGCGATGAGCAGCACAGTGAAAAAATGTGACTACAATTAAATGTAAAGACTAAATTAATGACAATCGGTACAGCAACCAGCCTCAGAATTGACAATGAAGACATTGAAGTGGTGGGTAGCTTCTGCCGTTTAGGATCGACCCACCCTCAACAGTAAAGGATCCAGCAGTCAAGAAATATGCCGCAGACTAGCACTTGGCAGGGTTTCAATGCAGGCCTTGGAAAGGATATTTAGATGCCGTGACGTGTCTACGCCTACAAAGATTAGAATCGTTTGGACAACGGTTTTCCCCATGACACTCTATGGATGTGAAAACTGGACTTTGAAGAAGCATGATATAAAAAGCATATATGCTTTTGAACTTTGGTGCTGGAGAAGACTTTTGAGGAGACCATGGACAGCCAGGAAAACAAATAAATGGACCATAGAACAGATCAACCCATAATTTCCACTTGAGGCACAAATAACCAGGCTCAAACTATCATACTTTGGTCAAATTATGCAAAGACCCAGCTCCCTTGAGAAGTCCATAATGCTGAGAAAAGATGAAGGAAAGAGAAAAAGAAGACGATCAGCAGCAAGGTGGATGGACTCGATTACGACTGCAATGAATGCATCACTGAGAGACCTTAAAGGCCAAGCTGAAGACACATCATCCTGGAGAGAATCTATCTATGTGGTCGCTAAGAGTCGACACCAACTTGATGCCACTTAATCAATCAAGGAAGGAAGGAAGGAAGCAAGCAAGCAAGATGTAACCCCAAAGGGCTCACAATCTAAAAATTTCCCCTTAAAAAGCTCTAAGACTAGGTAACAAGTACTTGAGAGGCTGACAAGTATCTGCAGAATCTGAAAGGTTGAGTGTAATGTTTTTGATTGTAGCACACTATGATTTGTGCCAAGGTGTAACTATTTCTTTGCTTCTGTGTATCTGTCACTCTGGAACACGGGTTCTTTCCACAACAGTTTAGAACCACAGACGTGTGGAGAAGTGCAATCATGTTTGACAAAAAAATGTGATTTTATTCCCCTCCCCTGTTTTCAGTTCCAGCATCAACAACAAATGGGAACTCGTACAGATTAGCATGCAGGCACATTACCCTAAATAACACCTTTAGCCATTTCTGTGATGATGAGGACAGCATTATTAGAGCCTGAGGAGCACCCACCCAATACACAATTGTGTTTTCCTACACAAGAAAGGTAATCGGGATGGGGAGAAAGAGAGCTTTCGGGGCATCTCTCTATTTATACAAATCTCTCATTGTGTTTTCTCCAGTAATGGCCCTATTAAATGCCCTGAGATTATTTGCACAACAAAAGCACTCCCTCGAGTTTAAGACCTTAAAGGAACACATTCCGATTTTAGAATCAAGGGCAATCTCCCTCTCCCCCTCCTGCCGTACCCCGAAAGATAATGCTGCAGAGAAAGCCTTGTTTATTTGAAAGGGTTTTTAAAAAATATAACTAAGCGGTTTTCTTTGCTCAGCACCTTAATTCTCACTAACCATAAGGCTGTCCAGATGCTTTAAACAAAAAGGCCACTAGGGGATTACTAGAGATTACAGAGATAAAGATAGACAGCCATGATGTGTAGCTATGCAGCAGAAATTACTAGGGCATATATTACCCAATAAACTCTTGGGCTGCAATCCTATACCCAAGGTGCAGACTATCTCCTCACCAAGTTGAAGTTTTGTTTCTCCTTTCCTGGCAAGAAAGTTAAATCAGGCCTGCACAATACAAGGCTTATGGGCTAATTGTGGCCCCACTGTTTCCTTCCTATTTGCGGCCGCAGGGCCAGAGAATATTGAAATGAAAATGAACAAATAGTGATGGTAGTGCTTACAGATTATGCAGGGAGCAGGGAAACTGAGAATTTGTTCTCCTTCCTACATAATAGTAGAACTCAGGCTCATCCAGAGAAATTGAGGAGCAGTAGATTCAAGACATTGTTTCATGTATATCCTGCTCTTCCTTCAAGGAGCTCAGAGCCATGTGTACATGCTTATGTTTATTTTCACAACAACCCTGTGAAGTAGGTTAAGCTGAGAGAGAGGTGAATGGCCCAGAGTCACCTGGTCAGTTTCAGGGCTGAATGAGGATTTGAACTTGGGTCTTCTCAGTCCTAGTCCCACACTTTAACCACTATACCATGCTAGCTCCCAAAGGAATCAGATAATGGATAAGTAACCTATGGAACTCACTGATACAAGATATGGCAATGCCTCTTGTTTAAATGACTATAAAGGGGAAATGGACAAATTCAGTTGTATTAACTATGGGTTTGCATTTATTTTATTGATTTATTTGTTAGATTTATATCCTGGTTCTTTTCTTACAGGCAGCGTACAACATTTTTAAAAATTAATAATCCTGGCTCACTCTTCTTAAAAAGCAAACTAACAAATTAAAAAGAGGGGGTAAGTTTGCCGGAGGGGAGGGACCAGAAGGCATTTGGTTCTTCTCAGGCCGATAGAGAAGCCTTCCTTCATGCTTCATCCTCAAGTATAGATGGCTATCATGAACTGTCCTCTTTGCTAAGCAAGGTCTGCCCTGGTTTGCATTTGAATGGGAGACTACATATGAGCAATATAAGATATTCCCTTTAGGGGATGGGGCCACTCTGGGAAGAGCATGTGAGGTTCCAAGTTCCCTCCCTGGCATCTGCAAGACAGGGCTGAGGGAAACTCCTGCCTGCAACCTTGGAGATGCCACTGCCAGTCAGTGTAGAGTGTAGGCATTACTACTACTACTACTACAGATTTTTATATACCACTCTTCAACCAAAGTTCTCAAAGCAGTGTACATAGAAATATTAATCAAACAGAAATTGGATGGCTTTCTGTTCCCAAAGGGTTCACAATCTAAAAAGAAACTTAAGGCAGATACCAGCAACAGCACTGGAGGGATGCTGTGCTCAGCTGGATAGGACCAGTTTCTCTCCCCTTGGTAAATATAAGAGAATCACCACCACAAGGGGGTCTTTTTGCTCAATTAGTGGGGGTGCTAATACTGAGCTAGATGGACCAGTGATCTGACTCAGTATAAGGCGGCCCCCTGGTCTTGTGGTAGCAAGCGTGACTTGTCCCCTTAACCAAGCAGGGTCCACCCTGGTTGCATATGAATAGGAGACTAGAAGTGTGAACACTGTAAGATATTTCCCTCAGGGGGTGGAGCTGCTCTGGGGAGAGCAGAAGAAGGTTCAAAGTTCCTTCCCTGGCAGCATCTCCAAGATAGGGCTGAGAGAGATTCCTCCCTGCAACTTTGGAGAAGCTGCTGCCAGTCAGTGTAGACAATACTGGGCTAGATAGACCAATGGTCTGACTCAGTATATGGCATCTTCCTATGTTCCTATGATACCACCCTTGCCTACTCAGATAGGAATGTCATGGCTGCATTCATTAAAAGAACTATGATTCCCACAACCCACCATGCCAGCTGGGGTCCTAAAAATGTCTCTTTGAGAACAGAAACCATGGCAAGAAGTGAATGGCCAGGTGGCTGGGTCCAGCCTCCAGGAGAGCAGAAATACAGAATATTCAAAGCCACAGTCTGATTTTATTCGAATAACGTGGGTGTCACCAAGTCTTTAGCTTGAGACCACACAGATTCTTTCTTTGTTGCCAGATCAGGTCGAGATTGTGTGGAGATTGTGTGGACTCCTCAAGCTGAGTCCTCAATAAAACCTTGATTGGGGCTGCTTCTGGCATGTGAGTGCTGCGATGAAAGCATGGAGTAAACCTCTAAACATTACAGTAGCCAGGTCCCAAAGCAGGAGCGTGATTCAAATGGAGTGAGGTTCGGACAAATGTCCCTGGGCCGTGGAGGAAGACAGGGGTCTCTAGCTGGGCAGCAGCTTGCTGTTCACGTTTCCCCTTCTGCCTCCCCAAATCAAATGTCAGATTCCTGGATCAGATGACTTATCTGATCCAGATAAGCCTGAGGTCAACAAGAATGTTCTCCAGTAAGGGAGGAGGAAGAGTGTCAGGCAGCGCCTTTCCCTCCCACTCGCCTCTGGATTGCCTGGCTACCTGCCCTGGCTTAGCCTGCCCCTCAGACTCAGCAGAGAGGGTAATGCTGTCATTGAGCACCACCCAAGATATCCCAATTAGGCTGAAGCAGGGGTGGGCTGATCCCAAACACCTATCTAACCAACCCCATGAAGAAGAGAAGGGAAGGGTGGGATCTGGCCAGGGGTATGCTCTGCAGCCCTGGCCACGAGGCTCCAGAACGTGGGAGGTATTATTGGGTAATGATTCTTTGCCAGTGCATATTAAAGACATGATGGGGGTGAAAGCAAGGTGGTGTGTGGTGGTGTGGGGCAGGGGCATCCTCACTTGTCCCAGAGCATGCTTCAGCCTTGCTACACCCCTGTCCCAACCATTTAGACAGGACTGGATAGCTTCTGCCTTTTAGGATCGGCCATCAACAGTAAAGGATCCAGCAGTCAAGAAATATGCTGCAGACTAGCACTTGGTAGGGCTGCAATGAAGGCCTTGGAAAGGATATTTAGATGCCGTGACGTGTTGATACCTACGAAGACTAGAATCGTTTGGACAATGGTTTTTCCTGTGACACTCTATGGATGTGAAAGCTGGACTTTGAAGAAGCAAGATAGGAAAAGTATTGACTCTTTTGAACTTTGGTGCTGGAGAGGACTTTTGAGGCCACCATGGACAGCCAGGAAAACAAACAAATGGATCATAGAACAAATCAATCCAGAATGTTCACTCAAGGCACAAATAACCAGGCTTAAACTATCATACTTTGGACCCATTATGCAAAGACCCAGCTCCCTTGGGAAGTCCATTATGCTGGGGAAAGTGGAAGGAAAGAGAAGAAGAGGATGACCAGCAGCAAAGTGGATGGACTCGATTACGACAGCAATGAATGCACCACTGAGGGACCTTAAAGGCCAAGTTGAAGAAGACGGATCATCCTGGTGAGAATCTATCTATGTGGTCACTAAGAGTCAACACCAACTTGATGGCACCCAATTAATCAATCGATCAATCGATCAATCAATCCATCAAGTGTAGGTTGTAACCAGCACTTTGAATGTGCATGGGGCAGAGAAGGAAGCATCACTTACTAAAAATGCAAAATAAATAGAACCCTCAACATCTTCATTGCTGGTAGCACACATTTGCCGCCTGGAGGTCCCTAGCTTTCCAAAAGAATTTTGAAAGAGTTGAAGAGTTGGTGTGATCCTCTGCTATTTTCTAGGAAGGATAGGATGAAATAGCAAAAAAAGAGACCAACCCCTACCAGCTTTGGGGTGCATTTGCAGCTTTTGGCATGTGTCCATCTGATAAATGCCTGACTTTCCTATAGTATCTCTAGATTTGGAAATGTTAAAAAGAATGAATATAACAAATATTAATATACTGCTTTTCAACAAAAGTTACCAAAGATCTTTAGGAAGGAAGGGAGGGAGGGAGGAAGGAAGGAAGGAAGGAAGGAAGGAAGATGGCTCCCTGTCCCCACAGGGCTCACAGTCTTAAAATAGAAACATAAGATAGACACTAGCAGCAGCCACTGGAGGGATGCTGTGCTGGGGCTGGATAGGGCCAGTTGCCCTCCCCCTGCTCAGTAAGGAGGATCACCACAGTAAAAAGGTGACTGCTCAGTTAGCAGGGGACAAAATAATATTCTTTTCCATTATGATTAATGGATTGGCAAATATTCTTTTTTCCAAGTCTAAATCTTGAACTGCTCATCCACCCTCCTTCAAAGCCACCTAATGTTTTTGGAGCAACTCCTGTTCTGCTTCAGCCCAGCCAGCCAGGACACTCACTGTGCTTCATTTGCCATGGCACAGCCACAAATCACAGCATTTGTTGCAGACTACCTCCAGTCTTCAAGTGTCTGTTAGCAGGGGTTAGCAGGGGTTAGAGCTCGATGGACTAATGGTCTGACTCAGTATATGGCAGCCTCTTATGTCCCTATGTCCCTATCTGGCATATCTGAATCGAAGCAATTCCATAACAAGTGTAATTTCTCTAAGTCCCAAGTCTGTGATGCAATTTTAGCTGCTGAATTGAATCCCCTGCTAACTGAGCAAAGAGGCACATTTTTAAAGTGGCAATTCTCTTTATTTAGCAGGGGGAGAGCAACTGGCTTTATCCATCCCGAGCACAGCATCCCTCCAGTGGCTGTTGCTGGTGTCTATCTTATGTTTCATTTTAAAATTGCGAGCCCTTTGGGGACAGGAAGCCTATTCCTTCCTTCCTTCCTTCCTTCCTTCCTTCCTTCCTTCCTTCCTTCCTTCCTATGTAAACCACTTTCAGAAGGGGTTCTTATTCACCCAGTTTCTCCTCCTCTGGGCTCCTTGGGGTCACCATGGCAGTCGCTCACCAGAGGCCTCCACCACTTGCCCTCTAACTGCCCCTCATCATCAGCCATGCTGGCCTTAAATCCTTGCGGGCAGCTCATGCAACCCCACCCCACCCCCTTAATTGGGCATCCACCTTGCTTTATTAAGCCCCTCTGATTCACCTTCCCCTCAGCTGCTTCCCAGCCTGTTCCTCCACCCACACTTGCCTCCACCCTTCCCTAGGAGGTGCCTTCCTGACATCATTTGGAGTCACTTTGCTACCAGTGTGCTGGTCCCGCCACTCCCCGAGATCTCCCTGAAGTAGCGGCCATGCCATAGTGCTCCTCTCGTCCCTCTGCTGGCCGAGATGCTGGACAAATATTTGTCATATTTTTGTCATTGCCATGTCATTAAGAAGCAAAGGAAAATAGGAGACTTCCTCAAACCATGTCAGACCCTCAGTCCATAGGAAGATAGGAAGCTGCCATATATTGAGTCAGACCATTGGTCTATCACTCTATCTAGCTCAGTATTGTCTTCACAGACTGGCAGCGGCTTCTCCAAGGTTGCAGGCAGGAATCTCTCTCGGCCCTATCTTGGAGATGCTTCCACGGAGGGAACTTGCAACCTAGATGCTCTTCCCAGAGCGGCCCCATCCCCTGAGGGAAATATCTTAGAGTGCTCACACTTCTAGTCTCCCATTCATATGAAAACAGAGCGGACCCTGCTTAGCTAAGGGGACAAGTCATGCTTGCTACTACCACAACACCAGCTCTCCATCCATCTCAGTATTGTCTGCACAGACTAGGGGTGGCTTCTCCAAGTTTTCAACCAGGAGTCTCTCCCAGCCCTACCTGGAGATGCTAGGAATTGAACCTGAGACCTTTTACAAGCAAAGCAGATGCCATGTCACTAAGCTACGGCCCCATCCCCAATCTCATCCTATAATACTCTTAGGAATGTAGGGTGCTGCTTTTTATTGAGTCAGACCATTGGTCCCTCACGCTCAGTATTGCCTACATTGATTAGCAGCAGCTCTCTAAGACTTCAGGCAGGAATCTTTCCCAGCTCGACCAGGAGATGCTAGGGATTGAATTGAATTGAGCCAGCGTGGTGTAGTGGTTAGAGTGCTGGACTAGTCCCGGGGAGACCCGAGTTCAAATCCCCATTCAGCCATGATACTTGCTGGGTGACTCTGGGCCAGTCACTTCTCTCTCGGCCTAGCCTACTTCACACGGTTGTTGTGAAAAGAGAATCTTAAGTATGTAGTACACCGCTCTGGGCTCCTTGGAGGAAGAGCGGGATATAAATGTAAGAAATAATAAATAATAATAAATCTGGAACTTAGGTTTGTCCTGAATGATCATAGATTCAACTTGGGTTGCCACCTGTTTTTACAGACCCTAGTCTAGTTCCTTGAGCTTCAGCCTGACTCACAAAGTGAAGCTTCTGCTGACATGGAACAAAGCTGTGGAAAAACATACGTAACTAAATTTTTGTGAGTTAAGAGGGGTACCAAAAACTGAAAAACAAGAGGTATTTTTTTTGTTTTGTTTTTAAGGTCCTCAGAAATGTAGCCCAAACTATGTGAATAGTTTTGATTCAATCCTGATCTAGACAGCACTTTTCTTTAAAGCTATTGGTAGGTCAAATCAGTACCGGAAGTGTGCCTCACAGAAATCAAATCAATAGAGGAAGTGTGCGTTACAAAATAGGAATTAGCAGCAGCAGCAGCAGTAGTGTTGAGGGTAATTACTTTTATAGCGGAGTATTTCAGGAGCTAACTCACTCCCATTACAGCAGAGGAGAACAGGGTCTCAGGGGCAACAGCTTGTAAATGAGAAGCATGGAGACTGTAAAGGTAACGTGTGCCGTTGTGTCGGTGTTGACTTCTGGCACCCACAGAGCCCTGTGGTTGTCTTTGGTAGGATACAGGAGGGGTTTACCATTGCCTCCTCCCACACAGTATAAGATGATGTCTCTGAGGATGCCTCTGAGTACTAGTTGCAGGGGAGTAATGGCAGGAGAGAGGGCATGCCCTCAACTCTTGCCTGTGGCTTCCAGCAGCATCTGGTGGGCCACTGTGCGAAACAGGATGCTGGACTAGATGGGCCTTGGGCCTGATCCAGCAGGGCTGTTCTTATGTTCTTATGATCTTATGATGCCTTTCCACATCTTCCTATATCACTGCTGCCCAATATAGGTGTTTCCCACAGTCTGGGAAACATACCAGCGGGGATTTGAACCAGCAACCTCTGGCTTGCTAGTCAAGTCATTTCCCCACTGACTTCAGGTTAAACTAATCCTGCTAACTTGGCAAAGAGGCACCTTTTAATTTGGTGGTGCTCTTTATTGAGCAGGGGGAGAGAAACTAGCCCTACCCACCCCCAGCACTGTACCTCCGGTTACTATTGCTGATGCCTAGCTTATGTTTCTTTTTAGACTGTGAGCCCTTTGGGGACATGGGTCCATCATATTTATTTGTTATTTCTCTGTGTAAACCGCCCTGAGCCATTTTTGGAAGGGCGGTATAGAAATCGAATAAATAAATTAAATAAATAAATAATTGACTTTATTCTGAAGTGTATAATGTTAGAAAAGACCTATATCTAACTGTTGGCTACATGGTGGTCAGAGAGAGACCTAAGGAAGCATGGTGCTTGGAGAGAGACCTAGAAGCATTCTGTGGAGAAAAAGAAAGGATTCACTACCAGGAAGTTCCTGAGTACATTTTATTAATATGGGTGGTTTCCCCCCCCCCATTTATTTATTTATTTATTTTACGCATTTTATATCCCAATCTTCCTCCAAGGAGTGGTGTACTACATAGTTAAGTTTCTCCTTGCAACAACCCTGTGAAGTAGGTTAGACTGAGAGAGAAGTGACTGGCCCGGAGCCACCCAGCAAGTCTCATGGCTGAATGGGGATTTGAACTTGGGTCTCCCCATTCCTAGTCCAGCACCCTAGGAAAGAGAAGGTGACCCTGACTATCTACTCCCAATGCCCCTAGTGGTCATTAGGGTTACTGGTGCAAGAGGTTGATGCCATCTGGAACTGGATCTCCAACAAGCAGTAGTACTAGGTCATATCAGTGTCCCGCATTATGCCCTCTTCTATATTCTTGAAGGGTTTCCTTGATGGCATGGAGGGCCCCCAAGAGCAAAAGGTAACTGGTAAACTATGAATGCAGGCCATGATTACCATTAACTGGTCCTGGAAGACAAATTGGGCATTTTGTCATTCCTGTGTGTCTAAAACGGAAAATGATGTCTCTCATGACCCACCAAGAGACTGCAGGAGATAGAGAGGGGGTGTGTGTGTAAAGGAAAGATGGATAGAAGAGAAGAAGAGTCCCACCAGGTTGTGTTTCACTTTGATATACACCAAGCAGCTCTTGATCACGGCCAAGATATTTATCCTTGAGGAAAATTGGCAGCATGGAGTGGATTGCTCTCAGCTCAGCACACAAAGGAAGTGACAGTGATTCTGAATTAATGGAAAGGTCCATGCTGCATGGGAAAACGTCAGGCAGACCAAGGCCTTTGAAAAGCAAAAGAGTTCCACTTGTTTGAACTTTAGTTTATCTGATGGAAATACTAGCTGTCAGCTCAATTCAGCTTCTCTTTCTTCTTTTCAGAGGCTGCTAGACAGCCCTTATTGAGATAAGCTTAAAAAAAAAAAAGGAGAGGAAAGGGCAGAGAGAGGTAGCAGAAGCAGCTGTACTGGATAACTTGATGGAACCGAAGACGCTGGGGACGACTCGGGAACAGAAGGGAAAGAAGTGGTTAAATATTTTAAATTTACTTCCCCTTGGAGGGAAAGTAGTGGTTAAATATTTCAAAACAGCAGCTTGCTGTGCTTTTAGGCATTGGCCAAGGGAGTCCCATTTTAATTCTGCTCCCCTGTCCTAATGCATAATCCAGTGCTGGGAATTCTGGAGCGGCTTTGACGATGGGCTGTTTAATATTGTACATCCAGTATGTGAGTGTCAAACTTGCGCTATTTTATAATCCCACGAGTGGATCGGAGGCGGGACCGGAGCATCCAAAGAATGCTTCTCAGTAGGCATGAGCAGGCATTGACATTTCCAATCAGATTTGATACTTGGTGACAGAGGGTCGGCATTTCATTATTATCCAAGAGGTTAAACTCAAAGAGGCTTCAGCCAAAGGGGTGGGCAGAACAGGCTGAAGGTCAGAGAAATAATGGCCGACATGATGGGCAACAGGTATAATGGCGGACATGACGGGCAACAGGAGGTACTTTGTCCTCCATGGAGCTTTGCCATGGCTGGAATACAAAGTCCTCTGGTGGTTCACCTGCCCCCTAGGTTTTATCATTGCGTGTGTGGAGTATGCATGAGCCCCGGGCTGTGCCCCCTGGGTCGGATGTCAGACAAAAACAAGGGGGCGAGACCAGTGCTGAGAACGGGGCACATCAGCCCCAGCAGAGCCTCCTTTCCTCAGTCAGCGGTACATGGAATCACTGACTGGGAGCTCCTGGAGGCCACACCCTGTTCTCAGCATTGGCTCCACACTCTTGCATCTGATGACAGATGCAGAGGCAGGGCCAATAGCCGGGACAGGGTCTGTTCATTGCAATGCTGGCCGGCTAGGCTTTTTCTTCCAATACAGCCAGCACTTCAGTGAAACACTGGCTGGAGAGGAGAGGGGCATGCCTCTCCAGAGTTTGAAGTGGCCTGGCCCCAGTTCTAAGAACCACTTCATGGGCCATTTGAGGGATACTTGTAAAGGGGTATGCTTGAGGATTCTCCATGACAAGTAAAGGGGGCATCCCTAATCCCTATGGTTAGGCCGGTCGGGGGTGCAGGAGAGAGCAAGGGGCCGCACTGTACCTTTAGCAGAGGCCACGGCCTGGCGGTGGCAGAGAGGAGACATCAGAGGTGGTGGGGGATGGCAGTTGGGGCTACTTCAAGCCCCCCACCAGCCTTCCGAATGACTGCCCAGACTGGCTGTGGCCTGATTCGGGCCTCTGTGCACATGCAGAGGCCATTTGTGTCACCACACAGATCACATGGTGATGCAGATAGCCTCTGCTCATGTGCAGAGGTGACAAAAATGGCCTCCACACAGGTGCAGAGACCTGAAACGGGCCACAGCCAGCACGGGCTCTCATTCAGGAGGTTGGCAGGGGGCTTGGAGGAGTCCCCACCACCACAGCCTCTGATGTCTCCTCTCCTCCTCTGCCTTGCTGCCAGGCTGCCGCCTCTTCTAAAGGTATGGTATGGAGGCCCTTTTTGCCTGCTCGTGACCAGATTTAACATAGGAATCAGGGGTGCCCCCATTACTTGTCAAGGGGAATCCTCAAGTATTCCCCTTTACAAGTATCCCCAAACCGACCCACAAGCCAGTTCAGCTCAGTTTGATAGCCAAACTGAACCACACCTGGTTCCGTCGAGCCCGAAGCTAGACCGGGCTGGGTCAGTTCGAATCCAGTCCACATTTGAACCAAACTGGCCAAACCAGTTCTATGCACACCCTACATTCTAGAGGGAAGAGCAAGCAAGAACCGTGAACAAAAAAGGTAAATAATGATAAATGTATAAACAACCAGCTCTCAATACACATCAAAATAATCAAACACAACTGTATAACACATATGAAAATACATGTAAAAATACAATAACAAAATACCAAGTAGAATAATGAAATACAATGGAAAAATGAAAAACCAGTGTGTGTAGGTGTCCAAACACAGTCCGAGATATCTTCAAAAATGAGAAATTGAAAAGTACATGCAGTACTCGTGATGAGTATTATTCATTATTCTACTTGGTATTTTGTTATTGTTATACAGCTGTGTTTGATTATTTTGATGTGTGTTGAGAGCTGGTTGTTTATACATTTATCATTACTTACCTTTTTTGTTCACGGGTCTTGCTTTCTCTTCCCTCTCCTGTTCCGTGGACCCCAGTTTTTACCCATACGTTTTAGGGCAGCACAGTGGAGGGAAAGGTGGAAATTTGAAAAATTCCCAGAAGGCATTCAACTTCTTCTCAGAAGCCAGCTCTTTGCTTAAGGTAAGTAGACCCGATCTTCATTTCAAATAGATCCACAGCCTGATTATGAACCTCCAAAATTCAAAATATTATGTAAGTTCAAAATGATGACTCCTCCCACCCCCAAGTTCTTTACTGGTTTGGATTTAGATCTGAGTTGGAAGAGAACTCAGTTTCTCCCTCCCTGCACTCACCAGCGAATCTTCAACCAACCAAAAGCATTTCAAGTAGCAAAGTTTCACAGGTGATGTTGTGCCTCTATGGTCCACTGAAGGAGGTTCTAGTTTTTGGACAGAAGGGCTTCTGGCCAGTTACTGATCAGTAGCCCATAGAGGGATCTTGGGGTCGTGGTGGACGGTTCGTTGAAAGTGTCGACTCAATGTGCGGCAGCTGTGAAAAAGGCCAGTTCCATGCTAGAGATCATTAGGAAGGGGACTGAAAATAAAACTGCTAATATAATAAAACCCTTATACAAAACTATGGTGCGGCCACACCTAGTACTGCGTACAGTTCTGGTCACCACATCTAAAATAGGACATTGTAGAACTGGAAAAGGTACAGAAGAGGGCAACTAAGATGATCAGGAGCCTAGAGCACCTTTCTTATGAGGCAAGGTTACAACACCTGGGGCTTTTTAGTTTAGAAAAAGGATGACTGTGAGGAGACATGATTGAGGTCTGTAAAGTCATGCACAGTGTGGAGAAAGTGGATAGAGAGAAATTCTTCTCCCTCTCCCATAACACTAGAACCAGGGGCCATCCCATGAAATTGATTGCCAGGAAATTTAGGACCAGCAAACGGAGGTTCTTTTTTTACACAATGCATAATCAACTTGTGGAATTCTCTGCCACAAGATGTGGTGATAGCTAACAACCTGGATGGCTTGAAGAGGGATTTGGATAACTTCATGGAAGAGAGGTCTATCAAAGGCAACTAGTCGGAGGGCTATAGGTCACCTCCAGCCTAAAAAGCAGGATGCCTCTGAGTACCAGTTGCAGGGGAGTAGCAGCAGGAGAGAGGGCATGCCCTCAACTCCTGCCTGTACTTTCAGTGGCATCTGGTGGGCCACTGTGTGAAACAGGATGCTGGACTAGATGGGCCTTGGGCCTGATCCAGCAGGGCTTTTCTTATGTTCTTATCCTATAAGGACTTCCCCTCTTAAGGGTGTTGTGCTTATGACTGAAGAAGATACTCCAATAAAATCTTAATTAAATTATGAAACATAGGAGAAATGCACGTGTGACATATAAACTGGAATGGCGAGGATGTCGCAAATTAAGGTTCAACACAGTGGCCTCCTTGTATCTGATAATCCAGTGGTGTTGGGATGACTTCCAAAGCTATTCCACTGTGTTTTTTCAAGATAATCTCTCTTATTCACTCTGCCACATGCTACAAGAACATTGTTACCATCTCCCTTTTGGCAAGCAGCAGAACATTGTTTACTGCGCAGCTGAGCTGTAGTGGAATGTGGGGAATGAGCTATTAATGATGGGAGATGAAAAGTTGATATTGTAAAACAAAAAATCAGGTTTGTTACATAGGATTAAAAGCTCCATGGAGAATGTCTGAATGACAGAACGTTTGAGGCACATCCAATTTCCTATGGCTGGCAGACATTTTAATGTGTACCAAAGTATTTCTCCACTAATCAGTACATTATTGGTGGAATTTATCCATCTCCTTGTAACAGCAGGCTGCAGTTCAATGCGGGCAGCACGCAATTGTTCCTGGTATTTCTGCTGCGGGGGAAGACCAATGCTTTGTCAACAATAACTTAGAGCAGATACAAATTCCAGCTTGGGGGTCTATCTATTCTGATGGTGAGGGTGGCAGTGCCTTAAGGGCTGCATTCTTCAGATATGCAATTTGAACAGAACTCTGGCATCCTATTATTTCTACCTTCGTTGTCCATGCTTATAAAGGGCAGGATCCAGACTAAGTCAGTGAGAACTAGACACCATTCAACTAATGTTGAATCATGACTATCTTAAGTCCCACTAATTTCAATGGGATTTAGTCATGACCAAGTCTGGATCCTGCCCAAGATTTACTTCAGAATCCCACTGACAATCCAAATTATGCAAGCCCGCAATGGTTTTTCTGATAGTGATGAGACCATATTCCTCTTCACATGGTAAGCCTGGTTACTAAAAGTTCTCTAGTGGTGATCGAAGATCACTAACAAGACTATAAGGTTGTTCTCATGACCATGACAGGGGTGGGGAGGGTGGGTGCCTGGAGGGCAGGGTTGAACCTACCTTCCCTTCAGATGAACAAGGAGCACCTCATCGGCACACTATTGCGTGCCCAAATGAGCTGTGCTGCTCCCAGCAGCGTAGATCACTGGAGGCTAGGGATGTGCAAACAGGTTCGAATTCAAACCTGTTTGAATTCCAACTGGTTCAGTTTGAAGGTTCAGCATGAACCAAACAAAGCATTGAATTGGCAATGCCGGTCTGATTTCAAACCAAACACAGCCTGGATCTATTTGAACCAGTTTGAACTGGTTTGAAGGTTCGAGTCTCCATAACTGGGTTGGGTAGGTATGGGGCCCATGGGGCCCAACTACCACCCAAACCACAAAGCAATCGGACACTCCTGCAATATTTAATGATTTTTTTGGGAAGGTTTTTCAATTTTTTGCATTTTCCCCATAGGGTATAAGGGGGACTCAAACCAGCCAATTATTCCTTATGCAGAGCATCTAGGGGAACAAATCTGGGGTGGATGGTAGGTACCTCAGGGTGCCTACCACCCATTGAACCCCAAAACAATTGAACACTCCTGCAATTTTTAATGATTTTTTGAAGATTTTTCAAATTTTTGCATTTTCCCCATAAAGAATAATGGGGATTTGAGGATGCCCTAACTGCCCCCCCGGGGGTGTGTGTCCTGGACACCAAGTGGGTTTGGGGGCAAGGCACCTTGTGCCACAGCTTCCCCCCCACCAGCAGCCCCAAGCTGGTGGGCTCATGTTTATATATATAAAAAAAATTTAAAAGATTTTAGCCTGTGTCAATGCAATGGATAGGAATTGCCCCCTGTGAACTCTGAAGTCACATAGAGTTTATTAGGGAACACACTGTTCTATATTTTTGAATGGGGGAGAAATTGACTGAGGTGGCTCTAGCTAATTCAATATGAGGCAGCTTCATATGTTCTTAGGAATACTTCCATTAATTAAGAATGTGTGAAATCTTTCCCTTTATGTCTACGAAGCTTGAGACTTCTTCAGCCCCATGGGTACCCCAGCTTTTAGGAACTATGGGCATAAACATCCAACTGTGACCTCAGCCTCTGACTTTAAAAGGGTTGCACATCCAAACGCGGCATTTAACAGGATGAGCATACGGATGCTCATTCCAGTGCGTCTCTCCATTCCTAAAAACGTTTAAGAATGAGAAAACAAAAGCTGGTTTATTTTCGGCAATAATGAAGCTATATTTTCGGCAATAATGAAGCTGTTCACATGCACAGCCAAGAACGGGCTAAGGCAGCCACGCCTGCTCTTGGCCGTGTGTGTGAACCACCAGGAGGTAAGGGGCTCCAAACCCACTTAGGGAGTCCACCGCTTAGCCACGGCTAAGGCTGCGAGGGCACCCTTGACTTGGGCTAAGTGCTCATGTGTTGGCACTGCATGTCACTGACACATGAACACACTCCCAGCCAGGGATCCCCACAATGCAGCGCGCAACTGTGAGATTCCTGGGGGCTGGGATGATGCGCCCTGGCCCCCAAACCTCTGCGCTGCCTGGGGAAGCTGGTGACCGGATGGAGGAATCATCTGCAGGGAAGGTCCGTTTTAGCAGTCTCGCCTCCGCCGCATAGTAGCCCTCTCACGTCACCGTGAGATTGAAATGGGCTCATTGAATACCATCAGCCAGAATGTGGGTCTGAGATAATTGTCCTCACTATAAGAACTACATTCTGTGCTCTGGCAATGGAACCTGCTAGATGACTGTGGCACTCTTACCTCTACCTTATCTCTCGCCACCACTTATACAGAAGACTTTGCCCTCTCAGCTGCCCTTGTCCGTATACTTTCCATTAAACAACTTAAATCAGGCCGTGCAGTACAGGACTTCTTCTTTTTTGCAAGCCGGATGCGTCTACAGAGTCATTTTCAGCTGTGCTTTTGCCAATATCCAGCAAGTCATAGGGACGGAAAGAAATCTAACGAGCACAGCACAAGCAAAGAAAGGCAAGAGTCGAGGACAGGAGAGAGATGAAGGACGCAGCACTAGACACCCATGACAAAGCCCCATTGTTCCTCGTAGCTGTGCAGGCATCAGCTTTGAGAGGCTGCAAGTGGAGAAGGTGATGAGGCTGGAGCATGCTCAGCAGATTCCATTATGTCGCTTTTGCTCTTCCCCGATATTGTGCTGCTACTATTAAGGAGGAAATTAAGCAGCCACCACCCGTCACTCCAGGCCCCTCTTAATGGCATCTCCTGCAATTACATTTTTGTGCGGAATGCAAAAGATCAGCTGACACAGCTTCCTAGCTGCCTCTCTGAATGCTCACTCTGCCCTTCTTCTGACAAGGCCCAGCTGTTGGTCTCAGCTACTTGAAAGGAGAGACAAGATGATATGCAAATTGACAGAGTGATATTGAACACTGAGCCCGAGTGCCTTCCATTTCTATTTCCAAATGCTCTGTATTTAAGATGCAGGTTATTTACATGGAGCAGGCGGCTTCTCCTCACCACTGCTCATCCTGGCCTGAATCTAAGGAATGATTCCACCCACCTCCCCACAATTTTTTGTTGCTGCTGCTGCTGATTTCATATCTTCATGCCCCTAAAGACCTAAAGTAATTAATGACTGACTTTCTCTCCCGGAACAAATGTAGGACTTTCAGTTTCAAACTTTGCATTCCAAGATTTACAATTGTAATCACAAAGCTCGCTCAAAACCTCCAGAGGAAGATATATCCAGTGTGAAATTGTTTTTGTTTTTTTTTTAAATGAGATTGGATAGAGTTTATAAAGGGTGCTCCTCATGGCTGAGAAATGTCAAGGGCTTTAAACCATATTATTATTTTCTTAAAAGCTGCTTTCTAAACAGCACAAATAAAAAAAAAGTCCCAATTTCAGTGACTAATGCTTAGGTCTGGCATGTGTATTTCAAAATGATACATTAAGAAAGGATATATAATCCAAATGATTTTTTATTATTTTAACTGTCATGGGAACTGGCATTGTATATGGTAAGGATTAGGGATTATACTGCAGAGCAAACGGTCTTATACTGAGGACCAATATAGATCTCCCTTAAAAACAGGGGTGGACAAACCTGACCCTCCAGCTGTTGTTGAACTACAACTCCCATCATTCTCAGCCACAATGTATTTTGGCTGGGAATGCTGGGAGTTGTAGTTCAACAACAGCTTGAGAGTCAGGTTTGTCCACCCCTGCCTTAATATGTGTCATTAACAGTTGCTTTCTTATTTAAGAAAAAACATCTATGGGAGCTAATCCAGTTTGGGACTGTGGCACACAAGGAGTGGCATTTTAACTCTTTCCCTTTGTGCTATTTTTCTGGCAAAATGCAGGCCCCTACATGCACTGACCATGAGCATGGGACGGTGCTTAATGCCTCACGAAGGCTTCACACCTCGTAGCTCCATCTGTATCTGGGGTCTCAAACTGAAACCCGACAGCTGTTGTTAAACTACAGCTCCCATCATCTCCAACCAAAATGGCCAATAGCCAGGAATGATGGGAGCTGTAGGCCAACAGTGGCAGAAGGGCTGCAGTTTGAGAGCCTTGATCTATATAGGGTGTACAGGTGGACCTCAATATCTGTGAGGATTCTGTTCCTGCATATTACCACAGGTAATGAAATGGTGGATTATGAGTCATTGAGCCTCTGGAATCATGGATGTTAGGTTCCCAGACTGCTAAAAAAAAAAATCACAAAAGCACCCCCCAAAAAAACGTGAAAACGGGCCAAATAACGTGCCCTATCATGCTCTGTAGGCCTTCAGGAATGTAAGAATGCCCCCCACAAGTCCCAAAGCCCCTGAAATTCCATGAAAAATCATGGTTTGGTTTGGTTTGGTTTTAAACAAATGAACCACAAAATGGCTCTTATCCACAAAATGGTGCTGTAAATGACCTCCAAGGTAATTGTCGTAAACCCGCAGCAGTCAATGAGCTGTCCGTAATTTACGATGTAGTAGCAGGCAAAGAGATGTCTCCGGTTTCAAACTTCCTCCAGGCAGGCATGAGGTTTTGTCCAGCATCTGTGAAGAAGCACAAGAGAACAAATCACTACCGAGTGCCAAGTCCAACAATTATTCCCCACAACCAAGGTCGTTCACCAGATCCCAAAGGTCCCAAGTCCAAGAGTCCAAGGCGTCACACAGGGAGGTATTGAGGCTGTTGATGGGTTGTCTCTAGCAGCTCGTCCAGAGTGAAGCTGCAGAATTTATAGCAGATTGCCAGCTGGAATCAATCAGCACTCCTCACAGTCGGCCACCCTCCATCAGTTGCATGCACACTGCAAGTGGCTGCTGCTTCTCAACTCCCTGACCTGGTCACGCTGCTTCTCTTGCCTGCGTGCCCTGGGAGATAACACCGGCAGTAAGCGTTCCTCCTGGGATTCATCAATATGCTCTGCTGGCTCCTCCTGCACCAAGCCTTCTTCCTGGCCCATCCTGAGTGCCTCCTCCATCTGATCACAGAGCTGGCCTTTGGGGCCCTCAGGTAAATTCACTGCCTCCTACTCCTCTTCTGAGTCCTCGAATGAAGACCTGACAATAATTTCCGGCCACCTCCATGACCTGTGGATATATGGAATTAACCCCTTTTCTACCGTTTCCCCCATGTATGCCAAGGTCAGGTGTCAGCTACCCGACTGCAGATATGCAAAACTGTAGATGCTGGATCCACGTATAGAGAGCTCCACCTGTACTTGGGGAAGATACGTTCAAGACCAGAATGACTTGTCCCAGGTAGTTAGTTGTTGTACGCTTCCCTATGTTTCTAATGTACTGCTGGTTTTGTTTTTCAGATTTTGTGGAAATTTCAGATTATGTGTGATTTTTAAATTATTCTATATTAGCCATTCTGTTTTTCTTTTATATGTTTTTTTTTAAAAAAATTAATTTTAATTTTATTTTAATTTTTTTAATTTTAACCGATTTTAAGGTTTAAAATGTGGCTTTTATGGAGTTTTTTTTTGTATTTTAACTTTTATAAGCCTTGGGATGAAAGGTGGTATAAAAATTGAACAACCAACCAACCAACCAAACAAACGAATAAATAAATATAGACAACTACATGTGCAAAAAGAGGGCCTTTAAATGGAGTAAGTAAACATATACTGTAAATAAAACTTTGGCATTTTATTCCATTGAATTCTATCACTCCTGGCCATTTTGTGCAACCAATCTGCCATGCTGGGAATACAGATGAAGAGCCAAGACCAGGCTAGGGCAGCTAAGCCTGGGCTTGGCTACCCAGGGGAATGGCTGGGAGGAACCTTGCTCCTGGCGGCACCATGGCAGCAAACCGGGCTAAGAAGCTGTGCTCTTCCTGGACTCAGAGCAATCTGCCCTGTTTCATGCTGCACAGAGCAGGGCAGATCGTGTGGGAGCATGGAGCACACTCCCATCAGGCTTTCGAGGATTATCAAGGGGAAGACAAGATTTGGGAAGCCTTCCCACCACCTACTTACTAGGTTATGTGAACGGTCCCTGAGCAGATCTATATAGAGCCTGGTGAAGTTCATCATACAGTACAGCCGAGATGCATCTCAGCCTACTGTAATTCCACCACCAACCTGCTGAAGGGTAAGGATGTGCAAGGTGGCTCCCTTCAAACTGCATTTTTAATTGAACCAACCCGGTTCAGATGGTCTGAGTATGAACCAAACCAACCCCCAGTTCTAAATGAACTGATCTGAACTGGTTTGGGTATACACTTGGAAAAGGGAATCCAACGAGGGTTCCCCTTTACAGGAGAAGAGAGACATTCTGGCCTGGAGGGGGTGGGTGGGGATGGACGACAGAAATTTGCCTTATTCCAGGCTGCAGAGGAGACAACAGAGACACTGGTGGCAGTGAGTGGTGGTGGAGGGGGCTCCTCTGAGCCCCCTTCCGGCTGCCTGAATGTCCATCTGTGCCACCTATGGGGAGATCTTTAAAAAGGGGAATCCTCACCAGATTCCTCTTTACAAGTATTCCTCTTTTACCAGTTCAGCCCAGTTTGGTGGTCAAACTGTACTAGACCCCGTTTGGCTGGACACAGGACAGGAACAGGCTGGGTTGGTTCAAATCTGGTTTGGATTTGAACCAACCCGGCAAAATCGGCAGCTTGCACATCCCTACTGAAGAGCGTTGTGGAGAGATCATCTGAGATTTTTTTTCCTCTTGGGAGGCACCCTGACATTGTGGTCATTCACACAATCAAAAAACTGTGTTCTACCCAGGTTTGGAAGCTGTATGTGCTCTCAATTTCCAGTTGTGTGGGAGCAAGTTAGAAGGAAAACCTGGGTAGAAGTGATTGTGTGGAAGCAAGGTAGGAGGAGAACCCGGATAGCTTTCCCTCTTAACTTGTTCCACACAATCACTTCTACCCAGGTTTTCCTCCTACCTTGCTCCCACACAACCAAAAATTGGGAGCAGATATTGCTCCCAAACCCAGGTGGAACACAGTTTTTGACTGTGTGAATGACTTCATTTTATTTCAGTTTCTCATGGGGAAATTCAATTTCATTTTCTCGCAAGGGAGAACTCTAAAATACTCTTCATATTCCACTTGGGTGAGGTGTTGTTTCTTGAGCTAGACACATAAGCATTTCATCTTATGCACTGCTTCACTCACCACACAATACAGAACTAGTTTTTAAGGAGGCAGTCTGAAATGCCTTGTGGTTGTGGTGGTGGTGGTCGTAGGGGGTGGTTCTATGTTTGAATGGCACAGCAACATTGGGAGAACACATGGTAAACATTTCCGCCATGCAATCAGACTTGGGAATAGACCCACGTACTCTGACTCACTCACATCATTCACAAGTAGCCCCAGTATTACATTACAGATAAGCAGTTCCTTCATAATTGGCCCTGCATGGGAACAGCTCCTAGTTTGAGCATGTGAAATTGGCCTCTACTGGCTGAGCAAAGATGCACACTTTAAATTAATGATTCTCTTATATTTAGCAGGGGGAGAGCAACTATCTCTGTCCAACCCCAGCACAGCATCCCTCCAGTGGCTGTTGCTGGTGTTTACCTTACGTCTTTAAAAAAATAAATAAATTATCAGGCAGCCATCCCTTTGGGTCAGGGAGCCATCTTTAGTTAGTATTATTTGTCCATGTAAACTGTTTTGAGAACTGTTGTTGAAAAGTGGAATATACATATTTGTAGTAGTTGCAGTAGTAATATAATGAATTGGCACAACTTTTGCAGGACCATATACCAACAATACTTTGAGCCCCATTTTGTAAGACAGAAGCTCACTTTCCCCAGAATATAACGTTTTAGTACAACCTTAGTAAAAACTTAAGAAAAAACATTTCTAAAGAGTTTCAAACTGTGTGTTGAGGAGTTCTGTAGTTCCTCAGAAGCTTAGAAGGTCAGTACTTATGGAGATGTTTCACTTAATGGCTGCCTTCAGGCGCAATGCAGAACACGGGTCCAATGGACCCGTGATTCCGCCCCCACCCCCACTCCTGTCTGCATTTGGACATTCAGGAGAGATCCCTCTCTGTAGCCTTGCTGACTGACACCTCTCACTGACTACAGAGCGGGTGGGGACTGGCTAATGGTGCTTCCTTCTTTACTGAAGGACAGCCCCAGCAGCCAATAGCAGCTGGAGCAAGGGAGGAGCTTCCTCCCTCAACTCTGATTGCAGAAGGGAGAAATTCTGGTGCCAGTGTTCAACTGTAACGCTGACACCACGGAGCCAGAAGTCCAGGCAATGGACCTTACTACAAACCTGAGGTACAAAACACAGTTTGGGGAGGGAAACCACAGGTCCATTTAAGAAATGAAACAGCAAAAATTAAACAGTGAAATTAAGAGTGGATGTCAGGATTCTTTTCAAGGAAAAACACCTCCGAATGTTCAAGGGAAGCCAGACCAGCTTCTATAATACACGTGAAATTTCTCAGGAGCTTTCTGCACACCCCTATGCCCCAGAATCCTCTGGAATGCAGAAGTATCCACAGATAAGCTGGAGTGGAAAGAGTTCTCTAAAGGTAGAGAGTTTGAAAGCCACTGTTCTATCCAGTCACTTCCAATTATTTTTAAATTGTTTTGACCGTATGTGGGGGTTTGGAATCTAACTCATTATTAAAGTTTGCCGTTTTGATTAAAATGGCAGCTCATCTCAGGAAAAGAAATCCTATCAAAGAGAGAGAAAGAGAGAGAGTGAAAGGAATCCAGGAAGATGTGTCTTTTAAAAAATCCTAGTTCCGTTGTGCAGCTGTTCCAAACCTGCAGCTTAAAAGGAAGAATAATGCATCATACACATGCCAGATGGTACAGATACTTAAGCTGGAAATGACATTGGTTCATCGCCACTGTGTGGCTTGCCAGAGACAAAAGAGCAGCCCAATAAAACTTTGTTGTCAAAAAGAACACCAGGCTATAGGATGTGGACCAGGAAGAAGATCACGTTGCCATATTGATTATATTATTGTAAGGCTTGACAGAAACTGAAAGTCTAAGAGCCATCGCAAACTGGGGGAGTGAAAGGTTCAGCAAAAGAGGCTGTCAGAGAAAAACATCTCTGGATGTTTGAGCTTCAAAGGCACAACTTGCAGTTAATGTTGTGACATGACGAACACGCCAGCTAATTGTGTGTCACACACATATAACTCTTATGTGTTGAAGCCTTCTTGGGAGAACACTTCCTTGTAACATATTCTTATTTTTTGCGAACCTGATCTTTATATCTTCTTTTCCAGGGTAAGCTGTAGGCTAGCAAGAGCTTGTCTGAGCTTCTTTTGAGAGGTGTATATTAGGGCTGGGCAGACATGTCAGCCTGACAGCTGTGTATGACTCAATATGCCCTCTGCTGGGAATTATTGGTGGGGGCTCCATCCAGATGGCAGGGAGCCGCAAAAGTTGGAACTTCCGACTGACTGCCCCACTGTTGGTGCAGAACTCAGGAAAACTGCTGACCTCTGTGCTGGGCCAGTGGCACAGAGAGGGCATGGGCAGCATGTGCTATCACAGGCAGCAGCAGCGGCATGCTCCCTACCCCGACAGTGGCCTCACCCAGTGACCATGATGGCCGAGGAACAGCGGCACCCTCCCAGCCCCCAAAGATGGCTGAGACATGCTCCTACCACCCAGTAGTGGAGCCAGACCAGCGGTGGCCCATGTCTGGCCACTGTGGCAGCCTTGCTTGCCCCACCCCCTAGTCTAACATCAGACGTGGGAGGCATGGTCCGGCTCCCAAATGGGGCCGCGTGGCCCCATTCAGGAGTTAGATCCAGGCCAGCAGTTTCACAGCACTGGCCATCTAAATCCTGAATGGGAACATGCGGCCCTGTGCAGGAGCTAGATCAGGGCCAGTGCTGGGTTCACAGCACTGCCAGAAGCAGCTCTCCCTGGCCATTTGACTCCCAAATGGGAGCGCTGACCATTTAACTCCCAAATGGGGCCAATGGCCCTGCACGAGAGCTAAACCAGCCCCCCTATCTGACATCAGACACAGGGTGCATGTTGGGGGCAGCGAGACACATCCCCTGAGGTGCGGCGGCCCAGGTTCTTTGAACCCGGTTGCCCAATGGTGGCTACGCCCCTGCTACCACCCGTGCTCCAGCCAGCTCTGACCATGAGGCAGCTGGGGATGGAGAGCTCATGCACTCCCTCATTCCCAGCTGCCTGGGGGTCAGAACCCAAATGGCTGGGAAGCAGCAGTGGACTGTAGGGGCACAGCATGCTGTGGGGTAATATGATGAATTATTCTTCACTTTAAGCATGACAACAGGCATCAGGAGTGACTGGTGAGCTGGCCAGCAGGTGAGGGAAGGCAAGCCCCTGAGGCAGGGCAAGGGACCTGTCTGCCCTATTGTGTCTCTGCCCTTGTGTCAGGTCTAACATGATCTGGCCTTCCCCCATCCTCTTGCACTCCTCTGTATTTGGGACTAAGTGGATCCAGGAGATAGTCTTCACACTGTTTCCTTCACTCCATAGGGGGAGCACTCAGTCAAGAAGCCTACTGACTGCTTGTCTTGTGGCTGATGTTTTTAAAAGATTGTGTTCTTTGAATGAGGTTTAGGTCCTGAAGAGGCATGGGGTTTAGAGGGGTGTTTTTAAAGGGATATAGCCATAGGCAGGGGGAGCCTGGCAGGAGTATTAGGTTCCCAAACAGTCTCGACCCAAAAAAGCTGATACAACTGTTGGGAGGGACCATGTTGGCTCCTCCCGACAGTCTCACTGTTGCTTCCAGATATATCAAAATCCAGCATTCCTGACAGTGCACAGGCCTAGTGGATACGTTATGAGTGTTGCTATCAGGAGTCTTTTGAATGGGCCTTACACTATACAGCAACAGCTGGATGAAAGGAGCTTCAGAAGAAGAGTTAAGTAGTCCTCCATGGCCTTGAAACTTTCTTCAGCCTTTCAAATGCTGCAACCATCACAGTTCAAATCTGAATCGGATTGGAACCCGACCAGGCATGTTAGATCCCACCCCACGAATGGGGCTCCCAGGATGGTTTGAATTTCAATGGTTAGGGCCTGGTTCAGGGGTTCTGGGTGCCATTACATTTTGTTAAAAAATGATTTGACTTACTGCCACCGAGGGCAGCCTTGGGGGATAGTCCACTCTCTCTGCAGTTTTGGAGAAAGCGGGTCTCATGGATCGTGAGACCCACCTCAATCACTTCTATCCAGGTTTTCCTCTTACCTTACCTCCACAGATCCAAAAACTGGGAGCACATACAGCTCCCAAACCTGGGTAGGACACAGTTTTCACTTTTGTGACTGTTGCTGCCGTACATCTGAATTATTAATATCTGACCATTGGTGAGAAGACGCAACATTTCTTCTGTTCTGTAGGGAAAATGAAATGTGCCGAAGGAGTGTAAGAGTGGGAAAAAGTGCTGGAGACATGCCAAGTTATATATTAGCAGTGAAGTTGCAACCGACCTTGGTAGACATTTGGCCTGGGACCTCATCAACCCAAATCAGTGAATAATAAGCCTTATAAATGTCCTGTTGCACCACCTAGGATACCAATGTGGCTAATTTATCATAACAAGTAATGTTTTTTTAATGCGGCATATCATCAAGTTTGTTCATTATAGCACAGGTAATGTTTTCTGCCCAGTTCTTCTCTTGTTTCAAGTTGTAAAACCTGACCTGATTTTTTTACTTCTCCCTCCTGGCGGTTGCTTCTGGTTCTGGGGAAAGTAGGTCAGTTATAAACATGTTTGCTCTGTCTGACACTTTTACTGATATAGAGCAGTTAAATCACACACACACACACACACACACACACACACACACACACACACACACACACACACTTCATCATCTCCATGGCGATCCACTTTCTCCTGTTAGTTTGAGCTTTCTTAAACATAGTTTCATTGTTTCCCATTAAAACACATTCAAAGAATCTTATCACTGCGCCACAGAGTGGAATGCAATAAAACTGAAGTACTGTTCAAAATCCTAAGAGCTAGGCAAGGAACAAGACAGGTCATGTAATTAAGCCTGAAAGCCAAGGGGAGATTTACTGTCTCATTATGGCTGCAATGAGGAGATGTTTGGAGCGTCCTCCGCCCAGCTTTGGTGCTCCACACAACAGCATGGAGGGGCTCTTCAATGGGACACGTGTGCAATGGGTGCTCACATTTGGAGTTGCACAGCATCATGGGTACTTGAGTTCCCATGCACCAAACCATCCTCGATCATTTTAACGAGAAACAGCTGGACAGGGGTCCACAGAAGCAGCAGGGCAGGAGTCCACAAGCCAGGCAGGATCTAGAAGCAGCGGGGGTCCAGAAGGCAGGGGTCAGTGGGGCAGGGACCACTAGAGCAGAGCAGCAGAGTCCACTCCATTCAGCAAAAGCAGAAGGAGGGCAACAAAGCCAGCACAGCCAGAGCTCTTCCTCAGGAGCCAGAACAAGAGTAAAGTTTAAAGACATTTTGAATCTCCCTACTTTTTGTTCCCCCCACTCCTGTCCCTCCCCCACCCCAGCCAATGTGGGCAGAGTTGCCCTGACAACACTCTGATTTGAATGGCAACAAGCCAACCAGGAGAGAGGAGATTGCTAGCCAATCAGAAGACAGTGGGAGACAAGTAATCTCAAAGGAAGGATTTTGGTAAACATGCCACACAAAATGGCAGCTGCCACGTTCAAGCCTTTGAAATGGTTCGAACCAGTTTGATTCGAATTAGGCTCAGTTCAAACTCAGTTTGAACTCGGACTGGCCCCCTCTTTTGGAGGACTGGTCCTATTCAAATTCGAACCGGCCTGTTTTGAGACAAACTTGGTTCTAACTGAATTGGTTCTGCACACCCCTATCAGGCATCAGATTATCAAAATGCCAGAAGGATAGCAACATGCTCCCTTTCATTTAAACAGTGTGACCGGGTCTGAAGGAGGAGGGAGGGCTAGTGGAAGACTCCAGCACAGGCCTTTTTCTGGAACATCCAAGAATTTGTCTTCCTCCTACTCTACATCATTCCGAGGAACTTATCATTCTCCATCTGTGGGATTTTTTAAAAGTTATATTCAGGGTTTTTTGGGGGTCCTGTGAAGGATTTTAAAATTCTCTTTTGAAAAAAATTAATTGTTTGTGGACTCCCTGTACCAAACCGAACCGGGGGGGGCGGGTTCGAGGGGGTACCTGACCAAACTGGCCTGGTCCAGTTTGGGTCCGATCTGGACTCAAACTGGACAGGTCCAGCTGGTTCCTTGAGCACCCCTACTCAAAGCCACAGGATGCTGGAAATTGTATCCTTCTGCAGAAGTTTCCTGCAAAACATATGAGGCGTGCCACAGGCTGTGCACCTTGTTGCAGAAGCACAAACATGCTAGCACAACATTAGAAAGAATACAAGCTCCAGATGTAGTACAACATCCTTCTGTAACAGCGTTGCACTAGTAACATCCTTGTGCAAGTGGTTGGTTCTCCTTTGTGGTCATGCAAATGGCCTCTGTGCATGCACGGAAGTCACTAAAATGGCGCCTGTGGGAGCACAGAGGACCGAACCAGGGAGAAGGAGGAGGAAAACAGGCTGATGCCGCCCCAGGCTGCTCTGGGGGAGGACAGCGGGGGTGGTGGGGAGCCTCTGCCACCCCTGCTGCCCCACTGTGGAGGCAGATGGAAGTTGTGAGTAGTAAATGACTCCCCGCACCCACTCTACTCTTAGAGAAGCCCCCCGCTCCCCCTTTACTGGTAAAGGGGAATCCTCAACAGATTCCCCTTTACCACTAGAGATTTGAATTGGTTCAAATCAGTTCAGCAGTCAAATCAGACCGGGTCTTGTTCAACAGTCAAACTTACCTGAGCCAAAACCAAGCCAGGTCGGGTTCGGCTTGAATCCAGCTTGGATTTGAGCCGAACCAGCCTAGTCACTTTTGTGCACATCCTTATTAACTTGTTAACTGCTTAACCAATTTGTACCAAATTTGATGCAGTTATAGTGAGTATCACAAAGGGACACCTCAACAACATAGTTTGTGATGACATCATCCACTCCAGTTCAAGATGGCAGACATGTGAACGTTTGAGGCACAAGAGAGCTAACTTGTGAATGGACTATCTGATTTGAACCAAATTTGCTACAGCTGCAGGGACCCATAAGTGCCTTAATGCTGTATTTTGTGATGATGCCATCCACCCCAATTCAAAATGGTGGACATGTGAATGTTTGAGGTTCAAACAGGGAATAATTTGGATCAAATTTAGTACAATTGTAGGGACACATAGGGACACCTCAAAGGCAAAGTTTGTGACGATGTCATCCACCCCAATTCAAGATGGCAGGTGTGTGATTCTTTCAGGCTGAAGTGGCTAGCTCGTGTGCATGGTAATAATCGATTAAGAACATAAGAACAGCCCTGCTGGATCAGGCCCAAGGCCTATCTAGTCCAGCATCTTGTTTCGCACAGTGGCCCACCAGATGCCACTGGAAGCCACAGGCAGGAGTTGAGGGCATGCCCTCTCTCCTGCTGTTACTCCCCTGCAACTGGTACTCAGAGGCATCCTGCCTTTGAGGCTGGAGGTGGCCTATAGCCCTCCGACTAGTAGCCGTTGATAGACCTCTCCTCCATGAAGTTATCCAAACCCCTCTTAAAGCCATCTAGGTTGTGGTCTGTCACTATAATTAAGACTATAGTGAAAGGAAAGTAGGCAGATTAGTTCTTACCAGAACAACTTGTTTCAAAACTAGGAAGCCCCAAATACTTGCTTTTCTCTATAGCTTTCCTTCTAATCCCTTTCTCTAACATGCCCATTCCTTTTATAGTGTAATGTTTTAAATAAGTAGGCTTTGTGTTTTATGTTGTGAGCAGCTTTGAGAACTTTTCAAGAATAGGGGATGCAAATTTAAACCTGTGCACAGTATATAGAACCCTCCCTGATGCCCAGTTAAGCTGGGTCCTTTCTCCTGACCTCGTGATCCATAATTTGCCTTTGCTTGCCAGATGGCACATCTTAGCAGGCATCACAGCTCTCATTCTTTTTCAGTGGAATGCCACTCCAAAGGCCTCTAATTACCTCCATTGTTGCTACGGTGCATGCATGAAGCACTGTCCCTTTTCCCATCACCTGCCCGCATCTAAATGATGCGCCAGGTTTCCAGACACTGTTTCCACAGACAGCCAGCTGTGATGCCCTGTTGCGATTCATAATATCAAAGTGTTTATGGAGATGGTTGAATTTACATGTTTATGAAGTCTACAGAACAGAATGTAATTTAATTGATGGTGTTTTCGTTTCCTTCAGCCAGTCTTACGTGACTCTCCATAGAGCATATACAGTATAGACATTTAATTGTATCGGGATGAAGAGGACACTTACAAGACATAGCCCCAATAAAAAAATGTTTGGGGTGTAGAACTACTGAAGATCACAAAAGATAAAAAATAGAGGGAGACCCACAACACAATGTTTCAGTATTGTGTGTCCATGTTGCCTAGGCCTGTCCCCGAGCATGGTGAAGGTTTTAGACCCCTTTCACCTTCAGACACAGAAGGGCCTGTAAGTGACTGTCTTGAGGGTGTATTCTTCAAGCCGAGAAATTCCCTGCTCTTTTTGCTCAAGCCCTTTTTCTGCCCCCTTCTCACCAGAGTTCCATTAGCTCCACACACCTGATTGTCTGTTAACTTCCATCCCATTGACTAACTCCCATTGATTAACATGGGGGCAGTTTGGGTTTTTTTGGCCCCTTAGGGTTTCCCCCCACCCCAGATTTTTTGAACAGTGATGTATTTACAGGTGATCCCAAGTCTGCCACTATCTCCCACTCACCTGCAGGCACTCCAGTTATCCATCCATCAGGATCATAACATTTTCAGCTCTTTCAGAAATAGGTATGAGATGAAGGGGGAAAAACAAGACTCACCGTAATGGGGTTTGCAGGGAGAGCGGGCTTAGCCTGCTCTCCCCGCAGACAATTAAAAGGGAGCCCTGGGTGGCTGGATCAGCCTCCCACAAGACCGCTGGCTCCATCACGGAGCCGGTAGGGGCTGTGGGGATTGGGGGCCGCGCGGCCCCCAGAAGTTCCAGGATGCCCCGCATGAGCACACAGGGCATTCTGGAGAGACCCTCGAGCCTGGGAGGCTGCTTACAGCCTCCCGGTTGGGGGTCTACGCATGTGTCGCCGCACCCTGCGGCAACACATGATCAAAAAGACGATGTTAATGGAGTGCTTGCTCCGTTAACCTTGGCTAAGGGGAGGGGTACTTTGGGAGGTTTGCTGCCGAGAGCTGCATGGCTTCCGTTGCAGCACACTATCGGCCCAAAGCGGGCTAGGCTCCCTTAGTCCGCTTTCGGTCAATCATGAGAATCGCCTCATACATAGCTGTTTCCTTACCAACAGCAAACTTCTATAATGTTCCCTCCTCCTGCAGAGTGTATGGTGCATGCAAGAGTTACTAGCCTTTACTCAGAGGTAATAACTAGCAGTTACTGCTTCCCAGGATGTTGTCTCAAGGTCTGAGCAAAACCTGGATGGAAGACTGCCTGGAATGGAATCCCTATATATGTTGCCTTTGATCAATGGGGGAAAGGCAGAATATAAATAAAACACATCTCTTTCCTCCATCCTCTCTCCTTTTAACTTGATTGTAGGTCCCAGGTGAGATATTTATCCCCAGTCAAAGATACCTTCTGCTTCCCTCACAGGAGTCCACTAATAATAACACTTACCTGGCAATATGAGGGAGATGAGGGAGAATAAACTGAAGCTGAATCCAGATAAGACGGAGGTACTTATTGTGCGGGGTAGGAACTCTAGAGATGATTTTGATCTGCTGCCCTGTTCTAGATGGGGTCACACGTCCCCAAAAGGAACAGATTCGCAGTCTGGGAGTACTTCTGGATCAACGTCTGTCCTTGGTTTCTCTGGTTGAGGCGGTGGCCAGGAGTGCTTTCTATCAGCTCCAGCTGATACGCCAGCTGCGCCCGTTTCTCGAGATCAATGACCTCAAAACAGTGGTACATTTGTTGGTAACCTCCAGACTGGACTTCTGTAATGTGCTCTACATGGGGCTGCCTTTGTACGTAGTCCGGAAACTTCAGTTGGTCCAGAGTGCGGCAGCCAGGCTGGTCTCTGGGTCATCTCGGAGAGACCACATTACTCCTTTGTTGAGGGAGTTACACTGGCTGCCAATAGGTTTCCGGGCAAAATACAAAGTGCTAGTTATTACTTATAAAGCCCTAAGCGGCTTAGGCCCTGGGTATTTAAGAGAGCGTCTTCTTCGCTATGAGACCCATCGGCCACTGAGGTCACTTGAGGAGGTCCGTCTCCAGTTGCCACCAACTCGTCTGATGGCTACACAGAGACAGGCCTTCTCGGCTGCTACCCCGAGATTGTGGAATGCGCTCCCTGCTGAGATACGATCCTCCCCATCTCTGGCAATTTTCAGAAAACACTTGAAAACACATCTCTTCAACCAGGCTTTCTCAGCTTTTTAAAACTTGTTTTTAAATTGTTTTGATTATTTAATTGTTGTTTTATGATGTTTTTAATTGTTAGTCATTGTTTTATGCTTTATATATATATTTTTAGTTATTAATTGATTTTAATGGTGTTTTAATGTAAACCGCCCTGAGCCTTTTGGAAGGGCGGTATAAAAGTTTTAATAATAAATAATAAAAATAAATAAATATGTCCTTATTTTCCAATGGGAACATAGACGCATGTCGGCAGGTATGATAACATAAGAATGTAAGAAGGGCCTTGCTGGATTAGGCCCAAGGCCTATCTAGTCCAGCATCTTGTTCCCCACTGTCTCTGGAAAGGACACAAGCAGGAAGTTGCTGTTGCTTGTATCTGGATGGCTATAAACTACCTTGAATTAGCCTATAGGAAAAATAGGAAGCTGCCTTCTACTGAGTCATACCCTTGGTCCATCTAGCTCAGTACTATCTATACAGACTGGAAGTGGCTTCTTCAAGGTTTCATGCAGGAGTCTCTCCCAGCCCTATCTTGGAGATGCCAGAGAGGGAACGTGGAACCTTCTGCATGCAAGTAGGCAGATGCTTTTCCCAGAGCAGCCCCATCCTGAGGGGAATATCTTACTGTCCTCACATGTAGCCTCCCAAATGCAAACCAGGGTGGACCCTGCTTAGCAAAGGGGACAATTCATGCTTGCTGCCACAAGGCCAACTCTCCTCCCCATGCAATAGAATGCATTGGGCTCCACAAACTTGAGTCCTTGGATGTTGTTGGACTTTGGTTATTAAGAGAATGGATGGGAATGGTGGGGGAGGAGGGAAGAAAACCCAGTACCCTAAAGCTTCAGCTCTTGTTTATTGCTTCAGCATATGGTTATTGTTTCCAAGAAACATGCTTGTCTTTGTGATTGCATAATCTAAGCAATTAAAAATGGCTTTGAATTTCTGGCGGGGGGGGGCGGTTTACCTGAATGCAGTGACGTTGACAAATTGCTCGCTCCCTTTGATGACTGGGGAAGGGTTAAGGCTCTTTGTTGATTTCCATTCAGCACATCAAAATAGCAACTGATGAGAAGCAAATTTCATTCCTCAATATTTAATAAGTTCAATCTGAAAATTTCAGTAAAACATCCATTCTTCAGGAGAGACATGTAAGGGAGGGGGGAAAGATCTCTTTTTCTAACTGCCTTATTTCTCCACATATCTGTGAACTCAGAGCCCATTCAGAGCTTGTGTTGTACCTGTGATCATATGTCTCCTCATATGTACATGTTTTTTGGTGGATGACTTGATTGGCATTCATTTTAAAAGTAAACCTGGGCACAGAGTGCTTCCAGTGCAGGATGCAGATGAGAAATGTCCTGCTTTACCTGCATTCAACTTAAGGTAGCTATTCAAACCTGCAGGCAAAACTGGCCAAAGGAAGCCCAGCCCAATTTTGCCTGCACATGTGTACCGCCAGGATCAGGCCTGATCCTAGTGGCGGTGCAGCTGCAAACCCGCCTCCTTAGCCACCCTCTAAAATGAGGTTAGGAGAGCAAGCACTCTGCTCACCCTGTTTCTGTGATTCTGCCAGCCGCGGCGGCTTGCAGGCTCTGGGGATCCCGGCCAGCTTTGGGGAGGGGGGCGGGGTCCCCATAATGCACCGTGCACTCACTGCTCATGAGAAAGGGCTCGATGTGTGAATAACTATACCTGCGTAAAGACTTGTACCTATGTTCACTGTACACAGATTGTGTGAATGTTGAATTTGACTGGGGTTCCACTAAACCACTGTGAATTTATTTTGTTGAAAAGTGGCTAATTATAATAATAACAACAACAAGCAGAACCCACATAGAGCATCTGTGCGACTGTACCCTGCTGCCCCAGTCTCTCCTGCAATCCCCCTGCTGCCCTCCGTCTGGGTCCCGCTGCTGCCGCTGAGGCGCCTCCTTACTGAGCTCCCTCTCTGTGGTGGTGGGACATTTTCGGCCGGGCCCTGCCACTGCGCCTCTTCTTCACCTGGCGGAGGGCCGCCATTTTCAGCTGGGCCCTGCCACCACCGCGCCTCCTCCTGTGCCCACCAGCGGCCTCCTACGGGTGGTGTGGCTTTGTCCGCCGCCCGGCTCCCTCCCTCCCATTTTCGGGCAGCCGTGCCACTGCTGCGCTGCCTCCAGAGCCTGCCTCCTCCTCCCGGCGGCCAGGGCCTGCTGCTGCTGCCCCCTCCTCCTCATCCAGCAGGGCCAGGGCCAGGGCCAGGCCATCCCAGCACTGGCACCTCCCCTTCCCTGCGGCCGTTTTGAGACCTGCCAACATTTTCTTTTCTGCCAACACTGAGCAGCAGCTCCACCCCCACCTTTTAATTGGTCATGGGCCCGCAGCTGCAGTGGGGGCGGGGCTTGACACACGACACACGCATTCTCACGCACCCACGCACATCCCCATGGCCACGCTCAGCTAAGAGAATTAAATATGTAGATCATCATCATCATCCTTTGGGATTTTCGAATACAAAATGATAGGCATTTAGCGCTCAATACACCGGATCTGACAGTCATCAAGAAGAATCGGGTTCTGATAAGTGATATTGCAATTCCAGGGGATGGGGTTAACACCATCTTGACACCTTGGGCATCGATAAAATTACAACACATCATCTACAGACGGCCACACTGTTAACTTCTTTGAGACGGGGAACCGTTTTTTCACTTTGATGCTGTGTAAACACTTCGTGAACTTTGTGTTGAAAGACAAAGAGGCTATTCTCACGGGCAGCCTAGACTGGGTTAGGGACACCCAGCCTGGGTTAGATTGCACATAATAACCACTGGGATCTATGCAGATCCTGGTGGCACCTTGGTGGCAAAACCGCCAAAGCAACTTGCCAGTTAGCTGAGGTTGCGGGCATGCTGAGACACTGTGGGCCTCTCGGACAGCGCTAGGGGGACCTCTACAATTCACTGTGCACTCATGCCGTGCATTGTGGGATTTCTGGTGGATGGGACTATGGTCTCAAGCCTGCCCCCAAGCCTTCTCATGGGATCATGAGATAGAGCTCATCAGTAGCTGATATCATGAATGATGCACTTGCCCAAATGTGTTGCACTAGCCAGAGGTGCCCGCCCTGCAAATTAAACATCATGCTCAGCTGGGCAACCACACCACCCGCGACAAACTAAAGAGGATTTGGGGATCCCCAGGCCCTGGAATTCAGCCCTGAAATCCAGGGGTAAGAGCGCCTCTGGCACTAGCTAGTTGTGCCATGTCTGGAGCTTGTGTTCCACCTTAGTGTTGCATTAGCATGTCTGCACCTGCACAACAAGGTGTACAATAGGTTTTCCAGGGGACCTTTGCACAAGAGCACAGTTTTGAGCATCTCGGTGACTTCACGCAGCTACACAGTCATCTTGCACTAGCAGCGGTGTAGTGCTGCAGGGACAAGCAGGGATGCATCCCAGTACTTTCCCCCCTCCAGGATCTCAGCAGGGTTGCAAAGCCTAGCTTTGCATTCTTACATGGAAATAATATGCTGCTCTTGCTATTCCAACCATTTATTGACATTATTCTTAAGAACATAGGAAGCTGTCTTATACAGAGTCAGGTCTTTGGTCTAGCTAGCTCTGTATTGTCTACACCAGTGATGTAGTTGCAAATTCAGAAGTGCTGGCGCTCTCCATGACAGCCCTCATGGCCATGCCCACTCCAACAGCCAGAGAAGCCGAGAAGTATTGGCCCTCCATCCCTGCAGCTCTCCATGGTTTCAGGCAGGAGGCCTTCCCAGCCCTTCCTGGAGATGCTACCTGGGATTGAACCTGGGACCATCAGCATGTAAGTCCTATGGTGGACTAGTGTCAGGGCATCCTAAAATGAATGACAGAGAATGCCCACTGAAAGGAACTGGTTCCTTCCAAATGACCATGGAATACATGGAATTTCTGAATGGCCAACCACCACTGATCCTTGACAAATTGTTGCAAGTATCTGTGAGGGGTGGGGCTATGGAGGCCATGGAATGCAAATTTGGGTGAGGCTTTGGAGGCCATGGAATGCATGGAATGCATGCAGTGCCTGCATGTCTGAATTTGTGACCAAATCACTGTGTACTAACACAATGCGGCTCATTGTGCAAGCGATTTGTCAGTCAGCAAATACATATTCTAAACTAAACTAAATGTTATGTCTAAACCCCATTACTATTAACACATTGCTGAGCCTTCTATATTTTATGCAATTAAAGCTGCAGTTCTGTATATACAGTACTGAAACAGAGTTCTGTGGAAGTCTGAGAGAGTTAGCAACTGAATTATGGGGGCAGAAGTCTTTACTGGACCAGTGTGGGAGCATCTACTGAAGCAGAGGCAAGCATGCTGGGAAAGGTTGGTGTTATTGTTTTTAAAAATATGTTTAATTCAAGCAGTTTCCTAACTGGATTGTCAGCTGAGTTGACATTTTCCTATGGGGTTACATTATATTCACTATATATTTGACCTGAAGCAAAATGAAAAATTATGGTTGGAGAAGCGAATATATCTTCTCTCCCCTTCCAGCAAGACAAAATCTACCATCACTGGTTCCTGCCTACATAAATACACAAGCAACCTGATCGTAGATATTATTACTTGGAAGGAATTCCCATGGGCTATATATTTGGTTGAGCAATATTGAATAGCCAAGAGGGCAGGCTATAACATTCACATTCGGGTTTTCATTAGTATCTTATGGTGTTTCATGAAATGAGATGAGACACAAAAGTGTAACTTCTTGGAGCCCCAATTAGAGACCCCCTGTGATGCCCCATACACATGGCCTTGGCTATGGCACAGAATGAGGTCAGGGTTCTTGCCGAATTCAGTAGACTAGAGACAAAAAACGATCAAGTCATGGAAAGTTTCATATATTGTATGATGGCCGATATAACCAGGAACATATTTTTGGGCAGTAATGAGCACTTCTGGAGGAAGATGATCAGGGGCCTAGAGCACCTTCCTTATGGGGCAAGACTATTACACCTGGGGCTATTTAGTTTAGAAAAAAAGACGACTGCAGGGAGACATGATAGAGGTCTATAAAATCATGCATGGTGTGGATAAAGTTGATAGTCATTTTTCTCCATCTTTTATAACACTAGAACTGTGGGTCATCCCATGAAACTGATTGCCAAGAGGTTTAGGACTGACAAAAGGAAGTTCTTTTTCATACAATGCATAATTAACCTCTGGAATTCTCTGCCACAAGATGTGGTGACAATCACCAACCTGGATGACTTTAAGAGGGGTTTAGATAAATTCATGGAGGACATGTCTATTACTGGCTACTAGTCTGAGAGCTATAGGCCACCTGCAGTCTCAGAGGCAGGATGCCTCTAAATACCAGTTGCAGGAGAGTAACAGCAGGAGAAAGGGCATGCCCTCAGCTCTTGCCTTTTGGGTTCCCAGGGGCATCTGGTGGGCCACTGTGCGAAACAGATTGCTGGACTAGATGGGCCTTGGGCTTGATCCAGCAGGAATGTAATTATGTTCAAAATTAATGAGCAATTCTGGAATGAAGAATATATTTTCTTTCTCTAAGCAAGACAAAAACCAACCATCATTTAAATGGAATGTGTGTGTGTGTGTGTGTAAGCTGTTGCATAAAACATAGGAAGTACAGTGGAATTTTAATAGGCTATTTAATCCATGGAGTTTGGACACATAATTGCTAACATTTTGGTTTTCATTAATAGCATTATTTGGCATTTAAGGTATTCTAAGAAACGAACATCTGGTATTAATAGCTTCTCAACATTAAAAAACACAATGAAATTAGAAGCCATTGTAGTTGGCAGATGTGTTGCCTAAACATTAAAGAAAGGAGGGAAAACCCTTTGCAAGGATACCAGCGAGATTAAACCCTAGCAAGACTGGCCCTGATTTCCTTCAAACCGCCTAATGCATTGATTTCTAACAATAGGTAGCTTTTGTGACAAGTCTTTTCATATTTAGTGGCATTCAGTAATGAATACTCATATAAACAGGCCTCCCATTTTCTCCTTTATGTTGTTTGTTTCAAATTAATCACTGAATTATTTTGACTGGTGTAGCGGATCTCGTTTTGATGGCAGATATTGCAATGCTGAATGCCTCACCGTCAGCAGACAGGAGAACAACAGAGAAGGTATTCACAGGCTTGGCCCATTGTATTAAATACTCGGAGTGTTTTAATCCAGGCTGAAGCCTTGAGGAATGAATTGTTGGAACACCAGCGATGGCAATGAATACTTGACTCCAAGTACTGGCACAATGTACTGTGCAGAGACAGAGATGGAAGGAAGAGGCCAAAAGGTGGAGTTGCCAACATGTTTTGCCTGAAGTGAAATTTCACAACTCTGGGGAGACATGATAGAAGTGTGTATAATTATGCATGGAGTAGAGAGAGTAGATGGAGAGAAATGTTCCTCCCTTTCTCCCAACACTAGAACCAGGGGCCATCCCATGAAACAGATGGCCAGGAAATTTAGGGCCAACAAAAGGAAGTACACATAATTAGTCTATGGAATTCTCTCCACCATGAGCCTGCTTGAATGCTGAGTTCATCTCCAGATCCCCTAATCTGCCTTCTGTGGTTAGGTCTGGTGGTGACCTTCCTTGTTGATGTCTCCCTCTAGGGAGATTCGCCCGGTGCCAACTCTCATGGTGCTTGGTCAAGCTCATTTTATTTGCTCAGGCTATCCAGCATTTTGAAAGTGGTGATTCTCTTTATTGAGCAGGGGGAGAGCAACTGGTCCTATCCATCCCCAGCACAGCATCCCTCCAGTTGTGTCTCTCTTATGTTTCTTCTTTAGATTGTGAGCCCTTTGGGGAGAGGGAGCAATTTTATTTGTATCTCTGTAAATCACTTTGGGAACTTTTGTTGAAAGTAAAGTGTGCCATCAAGTCAATTTCGACTCCTGGCGCCCACAGAACTCTGTGATTTTCTTTTGGTACAATACAGGAGGGGTTTACCATTGCCATCTCCCATGCAGTATGAGATGATGCCTTTCAGCATCTTCCTATATTGCTGCTGCCCAATATAGTACCAGCGGGGATTCGAACTGGCAACCTTCTGTTAGTCAAGCATTTCCCCACTGCACCAATTAAGGTGAAAAGGTGTTGAAAAGCAGTATATAAATATTTGTAGTAAAATATAGTATAGGATGTGGTGATGGCCACCAGCTTGGATGGCTAGTCTAGTGGCTATAGGCCACCTCCAGCCTCAAAGGCAAGATGCCTCTAGATACCAGTTGCAGGGGAGCAACACCAAGAGAGAGGGCATGCCCTCAACTCGTGCCTGTGGCTTCCAGCGGCATCTGGTGGGCCAGTGTGTGAAACAGGATGCTGGACTAGATAGGCCTTTGGCAAAATGTCCATGGCCCGATCTTGGCTACAATGCCCAGGTAATTGGGGGGCGGGGGAGGTAAAATAGTTTTGATAAGAAAGAGTTGGAGAGATTCCACCCACCCAAACAAACACGCAATGATCTGTACTGAAGTGTTTTTTAAAAAACAAGTGAAATTCTTAAGGTGTGCAAAAGCAACACAAGAGGATGAGGTGAGCAAAATGTAGTTCACTCCCACCCAGCATCCCATTGCTGGACCATCATTATAGGCACTAACTCAAGCTGGGTGCTTCTTTGCAGGATCAGATCCCCATGAAAAATGGATGTTTGTACATAGTCTGTATATTCAAGAACAGACCAAGAGCATGACTGAGGCAAGCCATGCAAACAGATGGTCCCAATTAGTTCAGCAGAAGTGGCCGTAATGAATAGAAGCTAAGTCTTGGGTTGGAAACCTTGACTCTTGGGTTGGAAACCTTGACCTTTCCAGAGTTCTAGTGTTATTGCTGCGACCAATGGGGCTGGTAATGGTGGAATCCCTACTGTTCACAGGAACATAGGAAGCTGCATTATACTGAGTCAGACCATAGGTCCATCTCACTCACTATTGTCTACACAGACTGGCAGTGGCTTCTCCAAGGTTGCAGGCAGGAATCTCTCTCAGCCCTATCTTGGAGATGCTGACAGGGAGGGAATTTGGAACCTCAGATGCTCTTCCCAGAGCGTCTCCATCCCCTGAGGGGAATATCTCTCAGTGCTCAAACTTCCAGCCTCCCATTCACATGCAGCCAGGGCAGATCCTGCTTAGCTAAGGGGACAAGTCATACTTCCTACCACAAGACCAGCTCTCTTCTCATTTTGAATGGGACATAGGTTCCATGCATTCGGATATGGAACAGGACATAGGTTCCATGCATTCAGCTACTACAAGACCAGCTCTTCTCTTCGCAATGGTTCTCCATGAACCCTCTCCAGTTCGTCCGAGGGGAGGCAACAACAATGGTACTGGAATTCTAATGGGGTGGGGTGCTTCCTAAGAGCAATGATGATGGTCTTCTTAGTCATGTTAAATGTGAAAGAGTGCTTGCCTGCTGCACAGGAGCAGCAGCAACAGCAGAAGTGCATATGTGATGTTCCTCTCTCCACAGATGCCATTTTAATTCACAAAATGCATCAGTGAAAGACACAGCATTGTGCTCCTTAAGGGAACTACTCCTCACTTCACCCGCCGCTGCATGAATAGCTCATGCACATCCCTAATTTCCACCTCTTTCAGAAATAGATATAAGACAGATATAAGATATTATTCCCAGCTGCTCAGACATCAAACTAACCAAATTAATTCTGGGCCTACCACATGTCCACTCCTCCATGTGGCAATAGCTGCTATGCAATAGATGTTTGCCATGACAATGATCTCTTTGGAGAAGCAATTGCTGCTGAAGTGTTCTTGAGGCAACTTTTGCCATTGTTTAGGCATCTATGTATCTATCATAGTTAAAAGACACTAGTGTGAAGGCCCAGGCTATGATTACCTAATTAACATATGCAAATGCATGTAACTTGCATAAACAGAGCTCCTGGGGGAATTTCTATTAGGAGGATGAACTGCATTGAGGGTGACAGTCTTTTTAGTGTCATTAGGGTAAATGAGGTGGTAATGGGCTGTGCAGATGATGGTAAAGTCAATAATTTATTTTGCGCTTCTCACTGGGGTGGCTTTTACAAACAGCCAGGATCCTTAATTGAAATGTAAATGCATGATAAATTAGGAAGGATGCCTTTTGAACAGTGAAATATGGTAAAATGTGGGCACAGAAGAATTTCAAGAAGGATTTGAAGATACAGAGGACACACATCTGACATTAAGGCTACGCACATGACCGGGCATAGGAAGGCAGGGTCAAAACTCACCTTCTGGGTGGGGAAGGCAGGGTCAAACACACACACACACCCCGAAGTTCAAGAGTATTCTGCTGAGAATGCAGCACCAGGGACCACGGATCTCCGGAGGCCAGGACACACTGGCTGCAAGTAGCATGACCCTGGCTCCATACCCTTAGCCTCGACTAAAAGCCAGGATAACAAGTAAGTTAGGGAGGTGGGCAGCACCAGGATCCATGTGGGTCTAGCCTGGGTTAGGCTGCTCATGAGAACAGCCTTATTGTGTATTATCTTAAACTGTGGTCAGCTGTAGACTGTCAGTAGTCCCACTTTGGTGTACTTTGAGATGATCCCCGCTGAGACTGCAGTGAAGAGCATAATGCAACACAGCTCTCCAGAGCCAACCATTTCTTAAGTGTTTCCATCACAAGCTGAAGAAGTGACTGATGTTTCAATTCCATTTTTAGAAATGTGAATGGGAAAGCAGTTTGCCTCTTCAACCCCTGTGAGTATAGTTTCAAAATGGTTACCACAACAGTTGCAAGTACATTGCCCCAGTGGCCCTTTCTTCCACCTCTGAGGACACAATCCTGCAAAACTGTTGCACACCAAGCACCCGGAGTCCCTGACCAGGACCGTCCTTAGGGCGGGGAGACTAGGGCCATCACCCCCACCCCACGCTCCCCCAGGCCCCATTCTCTCTCCCTCCATCACCACCCACCCAAGGCTCGGAGTCTCCCGCTCAGTGAGCTGAGCTGCAGGCAGAGCACCGGCAGCAGAGTCTCGGGATGGGCACACTCTCTCCCCGCCCCATCAGGACTCCACCCTCTGTATTTCAGTCACAGCTGACCACACCAGACTTTCAGGAAGGCAGAGAGTGAGCTGCGGGCACAAAGGCAGACCAACCCGGCTTGTGACGAATGGGTGGGTGTGGGAGCTGGTGGATAGCAGCAGTGCCCTCCACCCCACTGAATTGGCTGGCTCATCACTTTCAGGCAGCAACCGGGCTCCAGGAAAGTGTCAATGCTGGGGCACTCAGCCCCACACCCAGCTGCAATGCACTAGACTTCCGTTGCCTGGGGAGGCAGTGGCATGTGACCCCAGCTGTTGGAGTCCCTCTAGCCTGCCCACAACCCAATTATGAGGTGGCTTCCGGAAGAGGAGAGAGGCTGGGAAGAAGGGCCAGATTCCTGGGTTCTCTTTAGAGGGAGTGCAACCTGAGCTCCAGGGAGTCAAAAGGTGGGAGGGGGAGGAAATCTCCTCTCGGGTCTTGTAGAGCAGGGATTCTCAACGTTGGGTCCCCAGATGTTATTGGACTTCAACTCCCATAATCCCCACATTACTGGAGCTGGGGATTATGGGAGATGAAGTCCAAAAGCATCTGGAGACGCAACATTGAGAACCACTGTTGTAGAGGACAGACACTTTTTGTGGGGGTGGGGGTGAGAAGAGAAAACCATGTTTTGGGAACTGAAAATATGGATTGTTAGGTTTGGTGTGGGGGGGGAAGTTCAGTAAAATGAGAGGAAGAAGGATCATGACCCCTGATCATGACGCCCTCATCAAATGTTAAGGACGCCCCACACATGGGGATTCATCCCGAGCCCCACACACCCCTAGGAATGGCCCTGTCCCTAACCGCCCCTCTTGTTCTCACCAATGCACACGTCTTCACTGGCCTTCTCTCACATCTTCACATTTTCATTGTCATAAGAACATAAGAACATAAGAACAGCCCTGCTGGATCAGGCTCAAGGCCCATCTAGTCCAGCATCCTGTTTAGCACAGTGGCCCACCAGATGCCGCTGGAAGCCACAGGCAGGAGTTGAGGGCGTGCCCTCTCTCCTGCCATTACTCCCCTGCAACTGGTACTCAGAGGCACACCCTTGAGGCTGGAGGTGGCCCACAGCCCTCTGACTAGTAGCCATTGATAGACCTCTCCTCCATGAAGTCATCCAAACCCCTCTTAAAGCCATCCAGGTTGTTGGCTGTTACCACATCCTGTGGCAGAGAATTCCACAAGTGGATCACGCGTTGTGTGAAAAAGTACTTCCATTTGTTGGTCCTAGACCTCCTGGCAATCAATTTCATGGAGTGACCCCTGGTTCTAGTGTTGTGTGAGAGGGAAAAGAATCTCTCTTTCTCCACGCCATGCATGATTTTATAGACCTCTATCATGTCTCCCCACAGTCGTCTTTTTTCTAAACTAAAAAGCCCCAGGTGTTGTAGTCTTGCCTCGTAAGAAAGGTGCTCTAGGCCCCTGATCATCTTGGTTGCCCTCTTCTGTACCTTCTCCAGTTCAACAATGTCCTTTTTAAGATGTGGTGACCAGAATTGTACGCAGTACTCCAAGTGTGGTCGCACCATAGTTTTGTATAAGGGCATTATAATATTAGCCGTTTTATTTTCAATCCCCTTCCTTATGATCCCTAGCATGGAATTTGCCTTTTTCACAGCAGCCGCACATTGAATAGACACTTTCAACGAGCTGTCAACCACGACCCCAAGATCCCTTTCCTGGTCAGTCACCGACAGCTCGGATCCCATCAGCGTATACTTGATGTTGAGGTTTTTCATCCCAATGTGCATCACTTTACACTTGCTAACATTGAACCGCATTTGCCATTTTGTCGCCCACTCCCCCAGACTGGAGACTCTGAAGATGTATCCCCTCTGAAGATGTATCCCCTAAATGAGCCATGATCCCCACAATCCCCTGTGGCGACTGGGGATCTACAATGAGCGATCTACTGGGGATCTAATGGGGATCGAGACTGTAGAGAAATGCAAGCGACAAGTCAGTTGGCTACAGTGCTCCAGGGGTCTACCAAATGCAGTTGTCTATAATCTTCAGTGCCCCACCCCCTACCTTCCACCCCTCCTGCCCATCACCCCACCCACCTGGTTGTGTGGTAGACTTCAGACATTTTTAGTCTGTGCAGCTGGTAGACAGTTAGGATATGCTGCAGCCCCCAGAATAAGCTTGTATGGTGAGCTGGAAGATCAGCACTATGAGTGGTGTTATGAACTGTAACCCTTGCGGGAACACGGGAAGCACAAAAGATTATAGCCATTTACATTGCAAAACAGTCTGACAGGGATGATAATGAAGGCTGTACTGGATGTGCCCACCTTTCTGGACAAATGTCAAGCACAAATATAAAACCAGCAAACAACTCCAGGAGGTCAAAGACAGCCTCTTTTATGATTCTTTGCTTCTCCTTTTTTAACTGAAATTTTGTTTAAATTTGCTATAATAATAACTGGAAAAGATAGGTTTTTAGTATGAAAGAAATAACCTAAAAATGCTTTCAGTCAGCAGCCACAAGTGCATTTTTGGAAAATATATTTTAACTGTGGAAAGGATATAAACAATCAGTGAATGTTCCATTTCCTGGTAAATAACATTGATCCTTCACTTAAATGTGCTGTCCATTTTAGGTGGGCAAAGCATTGCTTTGTGTTCCACACTGCGTTTAATGTTACGCATCACTGAGCAATGCAAAATTCACTTTGTTGCTGCCATTCTGACTGTGGTTAAACTAGGATTTCATATGCACCAAGCCCCAGCTAAAAGGGGCAAGATAAATGAGAATAAATCTTCTTTTATCAGGAGCTGGAAAAAAGATGTTTCTTATTTACAAATTTTTCATTGAGCTGTTTAAGAGCTTTTGGGACCCCTCAGATGCCACCCTCCAACAGTTCATCTGCTGGAGGATTTCTCATCTGTACCACAGGGTCTCATGGCCCCAATCCAAATCAGCCCCGGAAGATCTTATTAGCAGTGGTTGAGAAGATATAGCAGTTTTTCTCTCCATGGCTAACAGCAGCTTTGGGGAGATGAGATTAATGCGGGAGCAAAGAATTAATCCCTCTCTGCCCCATGCTGAGGTCTGCTCCAACATGCTTCTCCATGGCTGCTTTTAAAAAGGGAAGATGTGTGGGGAATTCCAGCTAAGTTAATGCCACTTAGCGTTTTGTTTGGTTCTGAGAGAGCTAGGACATTCCACGTCCCTCAAAGTTCCTCTGATGTTTTGCTCCAGCAGGGACTTCAAATTCACCTCAGAATATTTGGGGCCATAGTTCAGAGCATCTGCTTTGCACCTGCTTTGAGGAGAGCTGGTCTTGTGGTAGCAAGCATGACTTGTCCCCATAGCTAAGCAGGGTCTGCCCTGGTTGCATATGAATGGGAGACTAGAAGTGTGAGCACTGTAAGATATTCCCCTCAGGGGATGGAGCCGCTCTAGGAAGAGCAGAAGGTTCCAAGTTCCCTCCCTGGCTTCTCCAAGATAGGATGGAGAGAGATTCCTGCCTGCAACCTTGGAGAAGCCGCTGCCAGTCTATGAAGACAATACTGAGCTAGATGGATCAATGGTCTGACTCAGTATATGGCAGTTTCCTATGTTCCTATCTTCCTACCCAAAGATCTCATGTTCAATCCTGGGCATCTCCAGGTAGGGTTGGGAAAGTCTTCAGCTGAAACCTCTGAGAGTTGCTGCCAGTCAGTGCACATAATACTGAGCTAGATGAATCAAAGGTCTGACTCAGTATAAGGCAGCTTCTTATCTTTCTATATACCAGCCCTAGATGTCTGTCATGTAAATATGGTAGCATCCAGGTCTTCGGTCTCCCAGAGAAGTTGGATTTCATCTAAAGGGGAAGACCATCAAACTCTCCAGTTGCCAGGCCATTTTGTACCTAATATATATTTACTTAATAATATGGCTCCAACAATTTCACAGCTTATGGTCAAAGTTATTTTAGAGAAAGGGTGAAAAAGAAGCTCAATTTAGATATGTTTCTATGTTGTTATTTTATTTCTATACCACCCCAAACTTCCATCTCTGGGTGGTCTAAAACAATTAGAACAGAAATGAAAACTTTAAAATGATTTAAAACCACAAGTCAAGTTAGAAGGTTTGGGTGAAAAAATGGGCCTTTAGAGACTTTTTAAAAGTTGTCAGAGATGGGGAGGCTCTTATTCCAGCAGGGGGCACATTCCAGAGTCTCAGGGAGGCAACAGAGAAGGTGTATCCCTGTGTTGCCACCAGACTGTGGACAGACCTCTCCAGATGATCTCAATGGGTGATAGGGCTCATGGTGAAGAAGACCTTGAGGCTATTCTCATGATGGGGGGAAACCAGGGAGCCCAGCCTGGTTTTTCCCCATTGTGAGAACCACTGGGCTTGTGGGCAAGCTCAGTGGTTCAACGGTGGCTAACCCATCAAAGTAGCCCTCCTCTAAAATGAGGTTAGTGGAGCGAGTGCTCCGCTAACCCCATTTTTTCCCAACCGTGAGATGCTGCAGTGTGGCTCTGCACAACGGTGACCCACTAGTAGACCCCCAACCAGGAGGCTGCAGCAAGCCTTCCAGCATTGGAGGGTCCCCCCAGAATGCCCCACACACTTGCATGGGTCATGCTGGGACTTCTGCAGGCCGGATGGCCCCCAATCCCCACCACCTCTACAGTAGCCAGTAATTGAACGGGCAGCCGATCTGGCCGCCCAGGGTCTGTGGAATGCTCATGTGTGGGGAGAGCGGGTCAAGCCTGCTCCCCCTGCACAAGCCCTGCAGGCTGTCCAGACTGCTTGTGAGAGGAGAGGAGAGGAGAGGAGAGGAGAGCAGGTCTTGTGGTTGGAGGAGATCTTGGGAGGAGAGCTGGTTGTGTGGTAGCAAGCATGACATGTCCCCTTAGCTAAGCAGGGTCTGCCCTGGTTGCCTATGAATGGGAGACTTGATGTGTGAGCACTATAAGACATTCCCCTTAGGGGATGGAGCTGCTCTGGTAAGAGCAGATGGCATCTTCTAGGTAGGGCTGAGAGAGATTCCTGCCTGTAAGCTTGGAGAAGCCACTGCCAGGCTGGGTAAACATTACTGAGAGAGATGGACCTATGGTCTGACTCAGTATATGGCAGCTTCCTATGTTCCTATGAGAGCCTCAGTTTCTTGAATACCCAGGGCATAAGCATTGTGTATTAGATGTACTAATACAAGTACATCTGAAATTTGTAATAGTAAAAGCTAAGATATTTCTACCTTTTAACCGCTTTCATGGGAGGATGGGCAATATATTTTAATAAAGGAATACACAAATCAGTTCTAATTTTGACAAGGGCATATCAGCATGACTGATGCTGATGGACAACCTCATGTCCCTCAACATCTGTGCTCATTCTGTTAGTCTCTTCATTGAAAAGATGCTCCTGTCAGCTATGAGTATCCTGGCTGAGATGCATATGGGTTTTGACGAGGAGGATTCCATCTTCCCACTTTACTTGAACGGGTGATGTAAAAGAAAGTAATAGAACTCTGAGACTAGAACTATGTCCTAGTTTCCAAATAAGGGTGAAACCATCTGTGTCTGCAAATGTGTCAACCCAGAATTCAGATAGGGGCATACGCTTACAACAGGGGTCTCAAATTGCAGATGTTGTTGGCCTACCACTTCCGGCATCCCCAGGCACAATGGCCAGTAGCTAGGAATGATGGGATTATGTAAGCCAACATCTGTAGGAGTGTCATAGTTTGAGACATATCACCCTCAAGGAGAGGAGAGCTGGTCTTGTGGTAGCAAGTATGACTTGTCCCCATAGCTAAACAGGGTCTACCCTGGTTGCATATGAATGGGAGACTTGATGTGTGAGCACTGCAAGATATTCCCCTTAGGGGATGAAGCCACTCTGGGAAGAACAGAAAGTTCCAAGCTTCCTCCCTGGCAGCATCTCCAAGATAGGGCTGAGAGAGATTCCTGCCTGCAACCTTGGAGAACCCGCTGCCAGTCTGTGAAGACAATACTGAGCTAGATAGTCCAATGGTCTGACTCAGTATATGGCAGTTTCCTGTGTTCCTATGACCTCTGGTTTACATGAACCTCACAACCAAAATTGTACACCTTCAAAAACAGGCACATCAGGAAGAAGGCTATGTTGCCTTTTTATCTACAGGTAGTTATGTGGAGGGTTTTTTGTTTTTTGTTTTTTTTAAAGAGAAGCATGTGAGACTTAGGGAATGTGCCGGAACTATGGTTCGAGCACCTTTTGGGAGTGGTGCGGGGGAGCTTTAAGAAAGAGGAGAGCAGGTCCTTACCTGCACTCTGCTGCCCCATGCAGCTTCCCACTGAGGTGTGCTCGGCCTAAGTACCTCTGCGTAGTGCCATGTGCCTGTTGGCACCATGCAGGGGTACTTGGGCTCAGCACCACCTCAGCAGGAAGCTGTATGGGGCAGCAGAGAGCAGGTAAGGACCTCCTCTCCTCTCTCTTAAAGCTCCCCTGAGCCGCTTCCAAAAGGTGCTCGAACCGTACTTCAAAGCACAGTTTTGGCACATCGCTAGTGAGACTCCACCCGCAAGCTGAAGGAGTATGTTCTAGACCAGGCATCCCCAAACTGCGGCCCTCCAGATGTTGCTGAACTACAACTCCCAGCATCCCTAGACACAATTTTTTGTGGCTGGGTATGCTGGAAGTTGTAGTTCAGCAACATCTGGAGGGCTGCAGTTTGGGGATGCCTGTTCTAGACACTTCAGTTTTGCTTTATGATAACTCATCATTTGCCACTTGTTATTTGACCCTCTAATCAATAACCTCAGCAACAACTAAGACTTAATATTTCAAACTTGAAATTTTATATTCAAACTTCAGGCAATGCTCTTTTTGGTCTTGAATTTTCATTTACTTACACTTGCATTTCTGATTTGGGGTCACCTTCCTTCTTGTCTTCAGTGTCTTCCTGTTGGAAATCCAGCATATGGATGCTTTGTTTTATATTTCAAAGTGTGAAAGATACAGATTATTTTCTGTTTGGGAGAGCATCCAATCGACTTGCAGCCTGAAATGGTGCCATCCAGACACCGCCTCTCATCCCTTGTGAGAAATCAGCCTCAGTCTCTTCTCACTTGACCTTTTAATGAGGCAAGGGCTTGGCCTCTCTTTTAATTGATGCATTCCATTCTGTGGTTAGGTTCTGAGGGATGCTGCAGGGTATCTTTACAACCAATAGGTTGTTCTCTACAAAGAACAAAAGCTGCAAAACATGTGTTACAAATGTCTGGGGGACACAAGCAGCCAGATGAAGAATAGCTGGCTCCGGCTAAATACTGGAAAACCAGAAGTGCTGCTGAGTGGAAGGGGAAAGCATGCTGAGGAGAGCTAGACCTGGCCTAAATGTCCCAGATGCAAATGCTGGCAACATCAGGGTAATAAGTAACTTCAGGGTCCAATTGGCTCTGGTTGCCTCTAGGTACATGCTTCCATTTGGGAGCCAAACTAGAGAAAGCAAGAATGCTACAAATCACACCACCCTACCCATGATCATATGGCACCATATCTCAGTGACAGAGCATCTGCTTTGCATGCAGAAGGTCCCCAGTTCACTCGCTGGCAGCATCTTTAGGAAGGGCTGGGAAAGACTTCAGCCCGAAACCTTGGAGAGCTACTGCCAGTCAGTGTAGGTAATACTGAGATAGAGAACCAATGTTCAGTTATGGTAGAAAGCAGCGTCTTACCTTTCTATATACCAGCCCTAGTTTTCAACCAACAGCTGCCCATCAGTGCTCATAAGAACATAGAACATAAGCACAGCCCTGCTGGATCACGCCCAAGACCTATCTAGTCTAGCATCCTGTTTCGCACAGTGGCCCACCAGATGCCTCTGGGGAGCCCACAGGCAAGAGATATGTGCAGGCCCACTCTCCTGCTGTTGCTCCCCTGCAACTGGGATTGAGATGCATTGTGCCTCTGAGGCTGGTGGTGGCTCAATGGAAAAAAACCAGGGGAGGAAGATATGATTGAGGTATTAAGAATTATGCATGATATGGAAAAATTGGAGAGATATGTCTTTTTCTCCCTTTCTCACAGTACTCAGGGTTTCTCAAAGAAATGATTCACAGTAGATTTAGCACAGAGAGAAGGAAATATTTCTTAACACAACTCATGATTAGCTTGTGGAATGTGCTGCCACAAGGTGTGGTGATGGTCACAAGCTTAAATAGCCTTAAAAGAGGATTAGATGAATGTATGGTTGATCCAACAATAGCTGTGTGGGCTTAGAGGGGCAAAGGCGAAGGGGAACTGCTGCCAACAAGTACTGGTGTGAGGAATGGGGGTTCATGGGTTGTCTGGGCACACCTCCCCCAGCCCACTCCTGACACCACCCTGCCAGCTTATTTGACAATTATTGAATAATTTTAAATACATACAATACACAATTTTATTTCTGAGAGGTGCCATGAGGGGAATTTATCTCTTACTCCAGTTAGAAATGAAGAAATAAATGACAAACAATTAGATCATCCTCCAATTTAAACACAAAATGCTGACACATTGAAGCTAAATGCAAAAAGTAGGGAATTCTGAGCAATAAAAGCTCTGGAGAGTGAGAATTAGGCCAAAGATGGAAAAAAGTTTTGCTTCTTGTACTCATAGTTTCTGGCAGCATTTACTCACAAGACATGAGAAAGAAATTCTCACGGAGACTAAGTACCTCTCTGGAAACAGCAGAGCTCAATTGACCTGTCGGAATTATCCTAACGACAGAAGTTCCCCTTTAAACACAGAGGCTGTTATAAAGGTGGGCGCATCGAACAACGGCGTGGGAAGAGGCAGTTGACAGCTTTCTTAAAGTTCATTTTCAAATGTCATGTGGAATTTATGGTGCTGTGAGAAGCCATTGGCTTCCTTGTGTTGTGAGGCTTTTTCATAAGGCCTCAGGTTCTTACCTAGCCAGACAGCAAAATGGGGCCTTTGGGGTCAGGAAGCAAGTTTATACCATTGGTCTCCCAGTCGTATGTGGAGCCTCCATGTTCAGAAACAGTGTACTGCTGAATACAAATTGCTGGGAGGGAGCCACCCGCATGCTTCACTTATGGGCTTCCCAGAGGCATCTGGTTGGGAAACCCCACATGGACATTTTGATGGCAATTTTTTTCATACTTTGTCAGTTGCGTGCTCTTTGGTTTGTTCTTAATTTGCATGACTATCTGGAAATCAGCCCAGAGTGGCACCACCATTCCTTTACATTACAATATCAGTTGGAAAACAGGTTTGCCCAATGCATGCAATCTGTCCCCATTGTGCTCCACCAGGCCTTCAAGGAGAAGGGGAAATTCAGATAGAATTCCTCTAATTTGTGATGACGTCTTTATTTTAGTTCATTTTTCTTATAATAAAGTAAAACAATAAATTTCAGCTGGGATCCCATCAGCCTGGGGTAGGAATGCTTTAAATGCTCTCTGTGTGCACCGTGGGCCTGATTTTGATTTATTTAAGTTAAAAAGAACAAAAATGCAGGGATGAGCAGCTACATTAACAGGCAGTTAAAAGAGGACTGTTTTTAACAACAACAACAAGTAAAATCCTGCCTTTTTTCTTGCACCTTTATTTAACGTGTCAGTCTTGACATTATGACACAGACCCTTATCTTCTCAAACCATTCATTGATAGAGATGGGATCTTCATTGCCTCCATACAGTGTACATTATTCTACCTGCAGTTTCCAGATATGCAACTGTCCTTAGGATGCACCTTATCTTTAGAATAAGTCAATAGACCTAGAAAGAACTACCCTGCTGACATACCACAACAACCTGATGACTTTTATTTTCCTTTGGACTGGTGTTTTGTTTTGATTTGATTTCTCCCCTCATTTTTTACCTCACAGCTAGTGGTTAAGTTTGTTATCTGTCATCTTCTACTGCTTCTGGTCTCTGCTTGGGGTTTTGTTTTTAATTTTAGCCGCTGTTTTGACAGTGTTTTGGTGGTTCCAACTCTGGGAACTTCTTGACGTCTTATTTATTTGTATTTGTATTTCATCCTAAGACCCTGGTTAACAAGATAAAACAATATTGAAATTAGGGATGAGCAATCAATCTGGGTACAAAATGATTTGTACCCAAATCTGCTCAATTGCCCAGATTTGGGTACACAACAAATCACCCCAGATTCAGACACAAAAAATTCAGAGTTTTGGACCTCCATTTTGTGGCCAAAGTGGGTTAGGTGGTAGAGCCCTATGGGTGGAAGTTACCACCCAAATTTCAAAGAAATTGGGCAATGTGGTGATATTTAAGGAATTTTTGAAGTCTTTAAGCTTTTCTCCATAGGGAATAATGGGGATTTCAGCAGCCTTATACCTCCACATGGGGGACAGCAGGGTGACTCAGAGTGGATTGTGGTGGCAGGGGCATAGCTAGGGGAGAGGGGGCCCGTGTTCATCCCTCTCTCAGGCGGCCCCCCATAGTGAGGGAGACAATGAAGAAAATAGGGAGGGATGGACCTGGAGGGCCCTCAGGAGCTGGGGCCCCGTGTTCTTTGAACCCTTTTGTTCAATTATAGCTACGCCTCTGGGTGGGTGATAATGCCCAATGGGTGCAAGGAAACTACCACCCAGATTGCAAAGAAATTTGGCAACAGGGTGTTTTAAATTTTTTTTTGAAGTTGACATGTGTTTGTGGCAGATTTGGAGCAGAAAGGGGGTTTGGGAGGCAGAAGAGTGGGTCAAGTGGTAGTGCCCCGATGGGTGCCTGCTACCATCCAGATTCCAAATAAATTGGTGAAAGGGGTAATTTATAATTTTTTTTCTGAATTTTGTGCTTCTTTAAACTTTTCCCCCCATAGGGAATAATGGGGAATTTCAGCAGCCTGACTTGGGAGACACCAGGGTGGCCCAGAGCAGGTTGTGGTGCAGTGAGCATAGGGTGCCAACCACCCCCAAAACAACAAGTCTATGGGACACTGGGTTTTGTTGTTGTCATTGTCCGAGGTGGTCTTCTGAGAGTAGATTCTCTGGTAGGAAATGAGAGAATCCAAATTATAGGTTTTGCTCATATGCAAAGAATAAATAACTGTTTATTCTTATGCAGATGTAAGCAATTAATTAACCAAATGAAAGACAGATGATTAATGAACTAAGATTTCTTTAATTATACTTGCTCTTTGTTTGAGTTTAATTATTGTTGGTTGTAATGAATTGTTAATAATTCAATAGTTGCATTTCCAAATACCATTGTTGGTACTGTAATTGATTTGTTGTGTTAGGTTTATTGATTTAAAATATTTCACAACCAGCTTTCCAGGTACAAAAATATAATTCATGACAAACATACAAAGACACAGAAAACAGGAAACAATCATAAATAACAGTATGGACACAGTAGGTAAGATCACAGACATGTCCGTTAAAAGCCTCATGGAACAGAAGGGGTTTTTATGGTCTTTCAAAATATAGCTAGGGAGATAGCCTGATGGACCTCCTTAGGGAGAGACTTCCAGAGGTGCCATCACTGCTAAGGTCCTGTTTCTCATCACTGCCAAATGGACCAGAGATAGCAGCAGGCTACACAACAGACTTGTGAGGCTGGTCTCAATGCCAAGGCATCAAGACTCCTTCAGCTAGCCCAGCACTATGAACTGGGCCCCAAAGGGAATCAGTAACCAATGTAGCTGATGCAGAAAAGGCATTAGGGGTGTGCAACAGCTTGACTTGGGTTCAGCCAAAGCGAGCCCAGTCCGGTTCAGCCATCGAACTGGGCCGAGCCAGTTCGCAGGCAAGCTCTCCAGGATACTTGTAAAGGGGAATCCTTGAGGATTCCCCTTTACAGGTAAAGGGCATCCCTAATCCTAATGGCAAATTTTTATTTATTTACTTATTGAACGTATTTCTATACCACCCAAAACCTACGTTTGCCCAATATGTGGCACCGGTGGAGGGGGTAGCTAAAGAAAGAGGCCTCTTTCAGTCTCCGTACCTTTAGAGAAGGCAGTGGAGGTGGTGGAGGTGAAAGCAGAGAAGTGCAGAGGTGGAGGGGGTGGTGTGGTGTGGGCTCCTCCAGCCCCCCCCCACTCCCAAATGACAGTCTGGGCCTGCTGTGGTTCTTCGAACCAGAGATTGGTCTGGTTCAAATATGGACCACATGAACTGGACGGGCTCAATGACAAGCCCAGCTCAAAGCAAGCCAGCTCGCACATCCCAAATAGGCATCACACTTTTGTACCACAGTGCTAGTACAAGCAACCTTGCAGCCACATTACCTACTAAATTTACCTGAATCCAAGAGTAATTTTCTTTCTCTCTCTCCCCCCCCCCCAGTTCTTTGCTGTTAGAAACTGGGGAATCATCTTAAATTCAAACTCCTCTTCCTTTTGCTTAATTGCAGGTATAACCTAATAGGTTACATTGTCAATTTCCATAGCAAAAAGGACCACTACACCACTTTAAGATTCAAGATTAAACAGCAGTCTGTCTCCTCACTGTAACTGCAGCCTGGGTGCATTGCAATATACCAACAAGGACCTTAAGACCTTCGGAGGTCCTGCTCTGAGTGTCCCTCCCAAATGAGTTGAGGCGGGTGGCTACTAGGAAAGGGCCTTCTCAGTGCTGCACCCCGTCTATGGAATAGCATTCCCAGTGAGGTTCGCCTGGCATCATCATTTTGTTCTTTTAGATGCCAGTTGAAATCCTTTCTGTTCACTCAGGCTTTTAAAATTTGATTTTAGAAATCTATTTTTTAAAAGTTTTAAAAACTTTACTGTATTTTGTATTTGTATTTGTTGTGATTTCATGTGCTTTTTGTATTTTTATTGGATGTTTTAATGTTGTGTTGTGAGCTGGCCAGAGAACAATGTGTTCTGGGCTGGCTAACAAATAAAGTACATCATTATTTATGTGTCATCATCATCATCATCATCATCATCATCATCATTATCCCTGTCAAAGTCACTGTGAGCTTGACATGAACTCACAGGATGGCCTTGGGAATGGCACCAGGCCTCAACCAACCATTTGTAAAGTAAAGGTAAAGGTGTGACATCGAGTCAGTGTCAACTCCTGGTGACCACAGAGCCCTGTGATTGGTCTTTGGCAGAATACAGGAGGGGCTTACCATTGCCTCCTCCCACGTGGTATGAGATCAGGCCTTTCAGAAACTTCCTATATCGCTGCTACCTAATATAGGTGTTCCACATAGTCTGGGAAACAGACAAGCGGGGATCCGAACCAGCAACTTCTGGCTTGCTAGTCAAGTCATTTCCCCACTGCACCGTTAGGTGGCAACCATTTGTAATATGTGTTCGTAATATGTGTTTATTAAATTTGGCCTCCCTAATAGAGTTGCTTGCTGACATCCTGACTAAGGCTGTGTGCATGCTGCAAAAAAGCACATGCAGTGCAAATATTGGCACTTCTGAAGCATGGGGGCTCCTGCGGTATTTTTGTCACTTGCACTCTCCCCAAAAGTGTTCCATGTGATTCCTCAGGGAGCTACTTCTGGGCTGGCTGAAGTGCTTCCAGTGGTGGGTTTGGCAAAACAAAAAACCACCCACTCCTGCTTAATACTGAGGCAAAGCTGGTTTCTGGTGGGAAATTCTTATACTCTTCCTGTTTAGGAAAAGAGCCAATGGCTGGCCTCACTGGGTGGGTCCAAACGAGGGTTCATGGAGGACTTCATGGAGGAGAGGTCTATCAATGGCTACTAGTCAGAGGGCTGTGGGCCACCTCCAGCCTCAAGAGCAGGGTGCCTCTGAGTACCAGTTGCAGGGGAGTATTGGCAGGAGAGAGGGCACGCCCTCAACTCCTGTCTGTGGCTTCCAGCGGCATCTGGTGGGCCACTGTGAGAAACAGGATGCTGGACTAGATGGGTCTTGGGCTTCATCCAGCATGGCTGTTCTTATGGACTCCGGAGTTTCTGCAGTGCCATGAATAGCCACAAGGGGCAACAGTACACGGAGCCTCAGCCTAGGCAGAACCTAGCAATGGCAGAACAGCTTGCTTAACAGCCAGCTTCCCTACCACAATGTGTCTCTGTGTATTCAACATCATGATGGTCACTCAAGTTGCTTAGCGCTAAGGCACATTAGATGCCTTAACACTAAGCAACATGAACCAAATGTGCACCTGAAAAAATGTCCCACAAAGCCATGCAACACAATAAGGTACAGAGGCAGATCTTCAGGTATTTCTTGACATACAAGTGGGTCGACGTGGAAAAGAGAAGGTCAGATGTTTGAAAACTAGCTATTATGGAGCATCCATATCCCACAGAACAAAATTGATGTCCAATATTTCAGGCATGGCTAATAATTCCCCTTTCCTTACCAGGAAGAAAAGTAGGAGAGATGCATTCTGCAGGTAGCATTCTCAGTTCACCTGAGCCAGTCTCAGGAATGCCGTCTCCCACCGATTGCCCTCTCCAGCATATAATGGCCAAAGGAGGATGAGAGTTGTAGTCCAACAACATCTGGGGACCCAAGGCTGGAAACTCTGGGCTGGGACCCAACAAATGTCTTGGCGTTGAAGGTGCTAGAAGATTTTTTGCTGGTTTTGCTGCAACATTTGATGAAAGCTCACTTGCTAGAATTTTATGGGAAGAGTTCTGGTCTTGTGGTAGCAAGTATGAATTGTCTCCTTTGCTAAGCAGGATTTGTCCTGGTTTGCATTGGAAGTGGAGCACAGGTGTGAGCACTGATGGATATTCCCCTCAGGGGATGGGGCCTCTCTGGGAAGATCGCCTGCCTGCTTGCATGCAGAAAATTCGAGTTTCCCTCCCTGGCAGCATCTCCAAGACAGGACTGAAAAAGACTCCTGTCTGTAACCTAGGAGAAGCTGCTGCCAGTCTGTGTAGACAATACTGAGCTAGATGGACCAAGGGTCTGACTCAGTAGAGGGCTATAGGCTGAAGCTCAACATACCCTTCCACTCAGCCTGGCAGGCTTCAGAAAATTAGCACTGAGTATACACATTGAAATTAGTAGACTGCTTATGAATAACTTATTCTGGATGTGTGCCAGTGACTGGAGTAGCCTCTCTCTCTTACTGCAATTTGAACCTACAGCTAATGTTGCCAACTTTTCTGACCAGCCTCTGCTCCTCTGCCTAAAAGAAGCTTGATGTGCAGATCTTAGCTTGTCTCAAGCTTGATGGTGGGGAGAGAATAAGGAATGGATGGGAGAATCAAGGGAAACAAAATAGAAAGAGGATCCTTTGCACTTACATTGCCTTAGACACAACTGTGGCTTGGAGTGGACCCTGAGGCATGTAGCAAAGACTGTTACATGGGAAAGGACTGTGTGTGTGTGTGTGTGTGTGTGTGTGTGTGTGTGTGTGTGAGAGAGAGAGAGAGAGAGAGAGAGAGCACAAGATATTGCACAAGACTCTTAAATGGAATCACAAGTGCACCTTTCCTGCCTACTTTATACTACTACTTCTATGGGTTGGAAAGGTAGACATTAAGAGGAATTTCCCAATTGTAAGAGCTTTGTCAACAGTCTGCCATATGCAGCGGCAGGCTCCTCGTCAGTAGAGACTTCCAAAATGAGGTTGGATGGTCATCTGTCAAGGATGATTCCTGCAATAAGCAGGGGGTTGGGTGAGAAGACTGACCGGGTGGGGCTGGTTCACCAGGTGAGCACGGAGGAAGTAGCATGCTCTACTCCTGTGATGAGCTGTTGCCCTGACAGTGTTGTCACTGTGAACAACAATCAAGAGGAATGTGTTCTGAGGTCCCAGGTAAGGAAATACACACACACACACACACACCAAGAAAAGTTGCTCTTCTTATCAAAACTTGCTTGGGCTCCCCATAGAGATTTTGCTTGAACAGGGATCTCCAAATTAGCCTTGACATGTTCCTTTAGGAAAAGCGAAGGGTGGGGAAAACAGAACTCGGAGACATGGCCTACTTTCAACATTTTGAATACCACACAAGAATTGTGTTTTTGTTCTCCCCCCACCTTTTAAGAAATAAAGAGACTATTTCTTGAAGGGAAAACAAGGCAAGGGGGAAAACATACCACCTCACACATTTTCCTGGCATCAAGCAGGCCAATCTTGAAAATATCAAAAGCTGGCATGATAATGAACTCATTTCTATTCATAGATCAACTCACAAAGCACCTTTGGATTTTTTATTTTTTTTTTAAAAAAAAATTCTCATTATTCCAGATCCTCCTCCTAATTCTCTAAACTGATGCTCTCCTACATTTTCCTCTCGTGCTCCTTTTCCCTTATCTTCTTATTTCTTCTATATGTCCCTTATTTTCAAGGAACATACTAAGGATGATTAGGTGCTCACAGCTGTCTTTAAACACAAAATTCCATCGGGTTCATGGTTTGCAAAGAATCACCACATTTCTCCTCTTTGTGGGAGATTTCCTTGGGGGATTCTGGTCCTCTGGTATCTACTTGCCACAGCTCTGAGCCTCATGTAATTGGCAGGGCTCAGTGATATTTAGGAAATGGGTTTTGCTTGGCTAGACTGAAAAACTGAGCAAAACCAAGAGTATGCAGGGTTTTTTGTCAACATTTTCAGCAATGTCAGAATACTCTGCATTATGGCAATTTTTTTTAGTGTTCCTTTCACAAATGATTAGTTAGTCATTTACACAGGTATGGATCAGCAACAAAATGTTGCAATATATCCATGGTATACATGTGTTACCTGAGCCCGTGCCTGAAGATGGTGAAAGTTTTAGGCACCTTTCCCCTTCAAAAGGGTTGTGCCTGTCTTTTCATATCCTTCTCATGAGGCCAGTCTTACATAAGAAGTTCCAAGCCATTTGGGAAGAGGCCATACTCCAGATGGAAAGAGGAGATGTCCATCCATGTCAATATCAGCTCTTCAGAAACTGGGCTAACAATGGCAGGGGAGGAACCCTAGTGTAGGACTTCACCCAGGAGGATCAAAGCCTTTCATAGGGGAGGGGAGAAGTCAGGTTCACCCCAATTATAGTTGAGAGGTGTGTATGAGAAGAGCAAGCCCATTAAAGAATATCTTGAGACAGACATTTAAGATTCAAAAGCAAGTAAGGTTCACTGGGGAAGTTGCATACTTGGATAGAAAAGGCCATGTACCTGAGCTCTCTGTCTTCATTTACAGAACAGAGAGGGAGAGAAAGAAGCCACGTGGCTAGCAGACAGAGCAGGGAGCAAGAAGGAGGTAAGAGAACCCCTGGGAGTATCAGTCTACCAATCAGAAAAAACCAGAGAGCAGAGCAAGAGGCCACAAGAGGTGGGATAAAGAGGAAGACCCTTCCTCACTATCTCTGCTCCTAATGCCCCCAATGATCACTAGGATGGAAGGTGCAAACCGACGATGCAACTGGAGCTCTGACTCCAACAAATATTATCCTAATGATGAGAGTGAAAAGTACTGAAGGAACTCCCATACCATCAGTGTAATGAAGAAGCCCAGAGCCTACTATCCTCCTGTCTACCTACCTACCTACCTACTAACCTCCTATCTACCTACCTAACTTGGGTCCTCAGTTACTTTGGGACTACAACTCCCATTATCCCCAACCACAACAGCCAATGGGTATTTTAGTCCAACAACATCTGGGGCCCCCAAGTTGAAGAACCCCTATCCCATAGGCTATCTTATCAGCTTTCTTCTGAATCATTTTCACCTGTTTCAATAGTTTTCCACAGTACTGTGCCCTCTGTCTGCCCTGGCCCATTTTCCCTACTCCTTTTCCATTAGCAGATCTATTTGTCATATTTTAAGGAAAGGTTATGGGGAGAAAAAGTACCCTGACGATGTTTCACAATTGATTAGGCTCCTAAATTGACTCCCCTGTGCTTGTTCCTAAATTTAGTTCAAGACAGCCATTCACAATAAATTATCATATTGGTGACAAGGCCTGCAATATGCAGAAGGCATTGCCAGATTTTGGCAGCAACTGAAGGTTTGATGTTCAGGAATCTTTCATAACGCTCTGTGCCAGTTTGGGGGATAATTTATAGCCATGGTAATTCCCACATCTGCAAGATAAAGGAGCAGCTGTAGCCGGCCTCTTCTAAACCATTTTCTGTTTTATGAATTTTTGCCTACAGGATCAGGATATCAGCTTTCACCAGAACAGCAGTTAGAAACATTTTTTGGTTCCTCTCCTCCAGGTACCAGATGGCTGCCCTGAAGGTGCGAGTGAAAATACTGGGCAAGATGAAACATTATACATAATACTGGGATGTTATCAAAAGTGGCCTTCCCATGTTGACTGGGACTTTCACCCGATAATGATAGGGTCATGCCATGTGCTCGGAAAATATCACGGTGATATTATAATGCTGTGTGATTTTCTGCCCTTACTGGCAGGAGTCCGGGAATTGCATGTTTTGATGATGTCACAATTTAAGGTAAGTGATCCGATCCTTTACGGCAGAGAACTAGACATGGAGGTGCGATTTTTGGTAGCTCCTTTGTGTCTCATGAAGTCAGTTGTTCCATCCCAGAAGATAATAGCTCTGATCCAGGTAAACTTAGTAACAGCTACGTCACACTGATAGAAATTAGACTTGAGTTACACCTAATTCATAGGGCTGTGCACAGACAAAATAGTGGATCTGATTCAATACCAATCCAGTAAAAATGATTATCAAATCACACAACTGATAAAACAAAGCATTTGAAGTATTGCTATCACAGTACTTCATGCATAGGACATAATGGGAAATACTCACAACTAGCTTAACCTATGCAGAGCATCTGTGTGCTAGTACTTGATTGCTCCCCTCACCCCTGTCAGAGCCCCCTCACCTCAGAGATCTCTCCATCCTCACCTGAGCTGTACTCCTTCTCCTCCTCCTCCTCCTCCATCAGGTTGCTTTCACCCCCCTCACCCCAATTGGTCACGGCTGCAGCATTGCTGGCGCCTATTGGCCAAGCTGCAGCCCCATATCCCCAGATACCTCCCAACCCTCACCCGAGCCCCGCTCCTGCTCCTCCCCACAGGAGCAGCAGCAGCAGCTGGCCAGGCCCATCCTCACTGCCACCACTGCCATCACCGCTTGTTCCCCTCAGGCTTCTGACAGGCCCAGGCCCATCCCTTGCCTGCCTGCCTCCCTCCACCAATGGCCTTAGTAACCCCTAACATCAGCAGTGGTTGACTGGGCCTTTCCTTGCAGCCAATAGGTGCTGCTATGACTGCTTGTTTCCCTCAGGCCACTGACAGGCTCAGACCCATCCCTCACCCTTCCTTCTTTCTCTCTTCCTCTCCCTTCTTTTTCTCTTTCTCACCTCCACTCGCTCTTCCGCTCTCTCTTTTTTCTCTTCTCTCTTTCTCTCTTTGTTAACAGATTTTGTTCATCTTTTTTCCTCATCTAATTCACACAATGGCAGCCTCTTTTTTCTGAACGGGCTCTTTCCTCCCACACGACCCCTCTCTTCACAGACCCCTGCTCACTATCCTTTTATATATATGGATTCCTCTCCCCTACAATCAAGAACATCTTCCGACCAGAAACAGTTGCATTCCAACTGACCTTAACAATCACAGGCCCCTCCTCCCTATTTGCATATGGACTCTCCACTGCCCAATCACCACAGTGCTTCTACTTACAAACTCTCACAAGATCTGCCACACACGGGATTAGCCATGGGTACACCTTAGAGAATTATATCTATATATGTCTATAAAACATTATTGTAAGTCAGGATGGGAGGAAACTATCAGGTGTGGTAGAACTTTCTTAAAGTTGAGGGTGGACCGTTCTTAGGGCTTAATAATATCCTCATTCTATGCATAAGTGCCAGAGTTTCTGAGAAGCAGGCAATGCCAGAAGAGGCATTGGTTTGAAACAGGAATGCCAATCATATAACTGTTCTCCACCAGTGTTTTCCATCTATGGCACATTACCAGATTCAAAACTTGCACGTTTTGTGACATCAACAATGGAGAAAAGCAGCATGAAAAGAGCCCATCTGATCATCAGATGAAATTGATACAGTTTGATACAATATACAAAATATCAAATTGGGCAGTGGTAATATTAGTGATTTTAAAATCAAAATCAGTACAATAAACATGTTGCCAATAGATATTGTATTGAATCAAATCCAATTATTGTTCTGATTCAGTGCAGATCCCTACTAATTAGCCTGAAATCAGAACTAAAATGCCCCTCCGATATGCTCAACTATATTCTCTTATATCTGAAATGCACCTCCCATTTACTCCACATTACAGTCCTAGCCGCAGGCAGCAAAGCTGGGGGAGCAATTCTGGCAATTCCTTGAGCAGGCCTGAGAAGCTATGATAAATTTCCCAGTTTAGAACATAAGAACATAAGAATATAAGAACAGCCCTGCTGGATCAGGCCCAAGGCCCACCTAGTCCAGCATCCCATTTCGCACAGTGGCCCACCAGATGCTACTGGAAGCCACAGGCAGGAGTTGAGGGCGTGCCCTCTCTCCTGCTGTTACTCCCCTGCAACTGGTACCCAGAGGCATCCTGCCTTTGAGGCTGGAGGTGGTCTATATCCCTCCGGCTAGTAGCTGTCAATAGACCTCTCCTCCATGAAGTTATCCAAACCCTTCTTAAGGCCATTCAGGTTGTTGGCTGTCACCACATCTCGTGGCAGAGAATTCCACAAGTTGATTATGCGTTGTGTGAAAAAGTACTTCCGTTTGTTGGTCCTAGATTTCCTGGCAATCAGTTTCATGGGATGACCCCTGGTTTTAGTGTTATGGGAGAGGGAGAAGAATTTATCTCTATCCACTTTCTCCACCCCATGCATGATTTTATAGACCTCTATCATGTCTCCCCGCAGTCATCTTTTTTCTAAACTAAATAGCCCCAAGTTTTGTAGCCTTGCCTCATAAGAAAGGTGCTCTAGGCCCTTGATCATCTTGGTTGCCCTCTTCTGCACCTTTTACTGACCCTTTTACTGACAGTTGCTATTCCATCCCCACCCAGAATCCTCCCCGCCCCCACCATTCCACTGTGTCATGACTGGTGCTGCCACCGCTGCCTGCAACTATGTACATTGTAGCTGGGAATGATGGGAGTTGCAGTTCAGCAGCATCTGGAGTACCATAAGTTGGAAACCCCTCCATCAAGGTTTCCCCGATCCTGGTGTGTGGTCTTTCGCAACCCCTATTTGTCTGCTTGGCTTTAGCTTTTGGCTTGCTTTCCAGTGATGGTTTCTGGTTTCTCTTCAGCACTGACTCCTGGCTTTGGCTTCAGCTCTTGACTTGCTTTCCAAATCTAGTTCCTAACTTATCAACTCAGCTTCAAACCTTGATGTTGGCTTTGACTCTTGCCCTGTTTCCTGATCCGAATTCCTGGTTAGTCTGCTCTGCCCTCTTAGTCCTAACTTCCGAATCTATATCCCTCTGTGATGACTGCCCACAACCCAGCTCTGACACAGTGATAAACTGCCCCCTTGAAACTTTATGAGACGTTCTCCATGAAATTGCCCTATGGCATCTTCAACCTCTTCACATTTCATGGAAATTGACCCTTTTAGCCCCTTTCATACTGCAAACTTTAAGTCCTTTTGAATCTTGCAATGCTCCTAAGAGAATATTTGGACTAGTACAGCCCACACACTGGTCCAAGTTTACCACTTCAGTGAGCTTCAGACCTTAATTGCAGCTAAACAGAGCCAGCATGGTGTAGTGGTTAGAGTGTTGGACTAGGACCAGGGAGACCTGAATTCAAATCCCCATTCAGCCATGATACTTGCTGGGTGACTCTGGTCAGTCACTTCTCTTTCAGCCAAACCTACTTCACAGTATTGTTGTGAAGAGAAAATTAAGTATGTCGTACACTGCTCTGGGCTCCTTGGAGGAAGAGCAGGATATAAAAATGTTAGATAGATAGATAGATAGATAGATAGATAGATAGATAGATAGATAGATAAGTTCCATTAATAGTTCGCTAACTTCTGTGGGGTTCTTGAGAGACTGTATAGATTGCACAAGATCAAAAAGATGACTACATTGAAGGAAGGGGTAACCACTATCCAAGTTCAAAGAAATACATTTGGAAGTCCAAAATCGGAGAATGTGGAAGAAAACAACATGGCTTTGTTTTCCTAGTGGTGAAAGAGAAATATAATAAAGAGACCAATAAGGGGGTGTTATTTTTTACAGAAAATCTTTTCCTGTGCAGGCAGACACAGACTGCAGGAGGTTCTAATAGACTTTCCATTTCAAAAACACCTTTGATAAAGCTTCCCCTTGAAGACTGTTGGTTGAGGAAAAACATGATGCTTATTGATGATGAAGGAGCTTTTAAAGAAGTACACTGCGGAACAGTGAATTCTAGGAAAGGGCGGAGGGAAAAAAGCTTGGCTCAGAGGTTTCTGGCACTGACATATAAACACCTATATGCAGAATCTCTTCCTTGGTGTGTGCTATCATTCTTATGGCCATTTGATTTGTTTGATCAGCTAGCACATCCTTCTGTCTGCTCTTTATGTGGTTCTGCTCTGTCCCCTTCTATTTTATCTGAATCTTTTACACCCTAGAACCTTACGGGTTGGCATTTGCCAAATCGGATACTGCCCAGCTCCTGTCAGCTATTCCCCAGGCATCCTTTTAAAAACTGCTCAGTGATGGGTTTGTTTGTTTTTTAAGCACCAGCTGTCTGGTTCCATCTTGGTTCAAGTGTAGCTCACCCCTTTTGTATAGGCTGGTCTTTCCCCAAAATGTATCCTAGAGCTTAACAAACCTAAACACCTCCTCCGAGCACCACCATCTCATCCACACTTTGAGAGCTCTCAGCTCTTCCCGTCTCACTAACTCTGCACATGGAAAAGGTAGCATTACTGAGAATGCTACCTTGGGGGTCCTGGACATCAATATACTTCTTAGTAGCCACATTTTGCTTTCAAGACCACCCAACTGCATTTCTCAACATTGTTGGTGCTGACTTGCACCACAACAGCTTACTCCTCCCCAACACTGCCTAAGAAGCTAGCTATCTAGACACTGTGTGATGTCTGCAACCTTTGCACTAGGCAGGCAAGTCACCATGCAATCTAGACGTGGGTCATAAACTAGGTGTGTGTGAAACGATTCAGGTACAAAATGTTTTGCACCTGAATCTGGCCAATTCGGATGATTTGTAGACAAAACAAATCACACCTGTCCTCAATTGCCCAGATTCAGGTACAAAGCAAACCACCCCCAATTTGGATCCAAAAAATTTGGAGATTTGGGCCTCCATTTTGTGGCCATAGTGGGTTGGCTGGTAGTGCCCAACGGGTGGAAGCTACCACCCAAATTTCAAAGAAATTGGGCAAAGGGGTGATATTTAAAGAATTTTTGAATTTGGTGCATTTGAACCTTTTCCCCATAGATAAAAATGGTGATTTCAGCAGCCTTATAGCTCAAACATTGAACCCTCTCTCATTTGCTACCAGAGAATCTACTCTCAGAACAACTCAGAAACAACAAAACCCAGTGCTCCATGGGCTTGTGGGTTTGGAGGTATTTGACCCCCTATGTGCACTACACCACCACTTGATCTGGCCCACCTTGGTGCCCCCCAAGTGGAGTTATGGGGCCGCTTAAGTCCCCATTATTCCCTATTCTTTTAAAAACACCCCTTTTCACCAATTTATTTGAAATCTGGATGGTAGCAGGCACCCATTGGGGAACTACCACATGACCCACTCTTCTGCCCCTAAAACCCCTTTTCTGCCCCAAAGACATGCCAAATTCAAAAATTCTTTAAAAATCACCCCTTTGCCCAATTCCTTTGAAATCTGGTTTGTAGCTTCTTTGCACCTATTGGGCACTACCACACACCACAACCCACTCTGGGCCACCCTGGTGCCCCTCCCAAGGAGTTATAACTGAGGCTGCTGAAATCAGCTTAAAGACACATACATTTCAAAAATGCTTTAAATATCACCCCTTTGACCAATTTCTTTGAAATTTGGGTGGTAGCTTCCACCCACTGGGCACTACCACACACACCCCCCCCACACACTCTTTTGCACCCGGGACCCCCTTTTTTGCCCCAAATTGATTCAGATTCAGAAAATTTGGTTACAAATCCAATTTGGGTGATGGGGGGTGGAATTCAGACCCAAATAAATTGGAGGGGATTCAATTAATTGGAGGTGATTCAATATGATTCAATATAAATCAAAATGAAAAAATCAATTTGTGCACACCCCTTCTCTCTATACACCTAATGATCAAATCACCCACCACTAGGAGGCCCTCGCCTACTCAAAAAGTATTCCCTGTGCGAGAGGATATGGGCTCATCCTCCACAGACGGGGTCCCTTCTAAGAGAGTGTTTCCCTCTTCCTCAGAATGATGTCCTCCATCCTCAAGACCTCCATGCTCCATGACAGCAGAGGAGCCTTCAGCCTGGAAGTGGGATGCTTCTATAACATCTATGCTTCTATAACATCCATGAAGGTCTCATCCATGTTCCTTTCTGACTCTCTGAGCTTCTCCAGATCAGCCACCTTGGTTTTGAGGGAATGAAACTATTCCCTGAGAAACAGGAGCTACTTGCACCAAGCACATAACTACAACCTCTGCCCATTGAGTATACAGTCATGTATGCATCACTGTGTAATACACTGGAAAGCACACCCTCCCTTGCTGGCTTTCTATCTTCATGACTGGCTTTGTTGACTGTCTGGAGCATTTTGAGATTATTTGAAAGTTAAGTCTTGTTGTCAGATATTCAGCAATTTATACTTTCTCTCCTGGGAGTAAAAGAGGGAGTAGTACTTAACTTCTCTTCCTCCTGGGTTCTGTGTAGTCAAGAGGGGCTCCTTTCAAGCTCTCCCACACACTTCCCCGCTCCTATGATACCTGTTTGCTCATTCCTGTTCACTGAACCCTGGTTGCTAAGTTCCCTGGCTGCTTCCTCTTTAGGGAGTAGGCTTCAAACTGAGGTAACATGGCTCAACAGTAATGTGGTCCCTCCCACCGTGTGTGACTCACCTCAGTCCTAGTTGGCTCCTCCCACTATCTCTCTCCAGGCAAAAGATAAAACTGAAAGCCACAGAGCCACCAAAACAAGCCCCGGATAATAATAATAATAATAATAATAATGATGATGATGATGATGATGATGATGATAATGATAATAATAATAATAATAATAATAATAATGCCCCCAGTGAGGCACTACATTGGCGTGGCCCCCAGTGAGGCACTACCTTGGCGTGGTTGTGGGGCTTGTGTGCTCTGAGGAAGGTGAGAGCTATGCCAGAGGTCCAACCATACTGGACAGGTCTCACCAGAGGAGCCAAATGAAGAGTGCCTCTCCCATCAACAGTATGGTGAGACGTAACTTTAATAAATCTATACCAGATCGGTCGTCGCACGGGTCAACAAGGACTACGCCAGGTGCAATAGTCCCTGGACATCTGGTGGCAAGTGGGCAACAGGACTCAGGATCTTCAGTTGAGCAACCAGGGCTGAAGACAGCAAAGTTACTGGAAGAAACGTCACTTAACCGAAAAAATATATACAAAAAATGCCAACAAGGAAATAATGATCTGCTATTACAAGTCTAGTCCAACTAGAAGAGGTTATTTAAAAAGAATGTACCAAATTTGGAAAGAGAAGCATCCAGATACAGAAATAACAGAACAAAGGCTAGCAGACCAGAGAAGATTCATAATAAGAAATAAAGTATTCACAGGAGTTGAGCTGGAAGAACTGCAAAGAGCAACACAGGCTCAAGATATGGAAGAAGAATTACCACCAACCGAAGAAGTTGCTCAGGCACAGGTGGAGGAGGTGTCAGAAATCAAGGATACCACTGTTGCTGAACTGTTTCAAATTCAAAACCAGGCAACCGCCCTTTTGCCTTCACCTCAAAAACCCAAATGCCGTTTAACAGAAAAGCAACAAGAACTAAAGCAAAAAATAACTGAGCACATGAACCAAACAACCACCAGAGTTAGACTTCCAGCTCTAAAAACAGTTGCCAAAAACCAACTTGCTCAGGCATTAAAAGATATAAATGCTGCACTTGCAGAAATAACAACCAATAATTTGCAAGAAACAAACCAACTAATGTACAGTGCAGCAACAATAACAACACAAGAGCTCGGATATAAGATCAGTGGACCTGTAAAAAAAGAAAGCAGTACATCACCAAAATGGAAGATTTGATTAGAAAATAAAATCTCCAGGCTTAGATCAGATGCTAGTAAATTGAAAGATATGAAAGACAAGAGGCTGAAGAATGAAAGCACCAAACAGTATCTGATCCAAAAATACCACCTAGATTCAAGGAAAATTAGAGAGTCCTGGAAATAATAAAGCAGCAAACAACAGCAGTGTCAAAGAAGATTAGCAGATATGAAGCCAGAATTACACAACACAGGCAGAATCTCCAATTCCAGTCAAATCAGAGACGTTTCTAACAAAGTATAGAAGGAGAAACTGAAAGAAACGTAGAAACACCAAATAAAGAAGAAACAGTGCAATTCCGGGGGAAATTATGGGACAATCCAATAGATTATAATAAAAAAGCAGGCTGGATGAAAGAGGTCAAAAAATGTAACCAACAAATGCAATATCTAATCATAACACCAGAATTAATAAGTGAAAGAGCAAGGAAAATTAAAAATTGGACTGCGCCAGGCGACGATGAACTGCATGGCTTTTGGCTTAAACACCTAACAAGCCTTCATAAACAACTATCAAAAGAGTTCAATCACATTTTGCAAGGCGGTGATGTTGAACAATGGCTAACAACTGGGAAAACTCATCGCATAATGATAGACCTAGCAAAAGGTGTAGTTCCAAGTAATTATAGACCGATCACCTGCCTGCCAACCATGTTCAAATTATTAACTGGAATAATAGCAGATGAAGTCATGCAACACTAATTAACTAACAAACAGCTTCCAGTCGAACAGAAAGGAAATTGCCCAAACACCAGAGGCACAAAAGACCAGCTGCTGATTGACAAAATGATTTTAGAAAACTGCAAGAGAAGAAAAACAAATCTAAGTGTTGCATGGATTGACTACAAGAAAGCCTTCGATTCATTGCCTCACACATGGATACTAAAATGTTTAGAAACAACTGGTGTCAGCAAAAACATTCAGATATTTATTTTTAAAAAAAGCAATGAGCATGTGGAGTACACAGTTAACAATCAATGGTGAGACACTTGGACAGGTTAGCATTAGAAGAGGCATTTTCCAAGGGGACTCACTACCCGCTCGGTTGTTTGTAACTGCCATGACCCCACTTTCACAAATACTCAACAAAACAGCCCTCGGATACCAAACATCTAAAACATCCAGTCAAATCAACCATCTGCTGTACATGGACGATCTGAAGTTGTATGGAAAGTCCCAGTCAGAAATCGAATCACTGCTAAACACTGTCCGTATATTCAGTAGCGATATAGCAATGGAGTTTGGACTAGACAAGTGTGCTGCATTAATAATGAACAGAGGAAAAATAAGAAAAACAGAAGGAATAGAACTGCCCAATGGAAGCAAGATCAAGAACCTGGAAGAGAAAGAACCTTACAAATACTTGGGCATTCTCCAGGCTGATAACATTGCACACACTGAAGTTAAAAGAAAAATTGGAAGTGAATACATCAGGAGAGTTAGAAAAATCCTCAAGTCCAAACTCAATGGCGGGAACACCATACAAGCCATAAACACCTGGGCTAATCCTGTTATCAGATACACTGCAGGAATAATACACTGGACACAGGCAGAGCGAGAGACGCTGGATCGTAAGACCAGGAAAATCATGACCATCAATCATGCTCTGCACCCCCGCAGTGATGTTGATGGGCTATACCTCCCTCGCAGCTCAAGTGGAAGAGGAATGCTGCAAGTCCATCAAACAGTAGAGGAGGAGAAAAGAGGCCTTGAAGAATATATCAAGGACAGTGAAGAAGATGCACTTAAAATGGTCAATAACACAAAACTATTCAACACCAATGAAACAAAGCAGGCCTACAAGAAAGAACAAGTCAAGTTCCGAGCAGAAAAATGGAAAAATAAGCCCCTGCATGGTCAATATTTGCACAATATAAGTGGAAAATCAGACATCACCAAGACCTGGCAATGGCTTAAGAATGGCGACTTGAAGAAAGAAACAGAGGGTTTAATACTGGCTGCGCAAGAACAGGCACTAAGAACAAATGCAATAAGAGCAAAAGTCGAAAAATCAACAACAAACAGCAAGTGCCGCCTTTGTAAAGAAGCAGATGAAACAGTGGACCACCTAATCAGCTGTTGTCAAAAGATTGCACAGACTGACTACAAACAAAGGCATGACACGGTAGCAGGGATGATCCACTGGAACATCTGCAAAAAATACAAGCTATCTGTAGCCAAAAATTGGTGGGACCATAAAATTGAAAAAGTTGAAGAAAATGAAGATGCAAAAATATTATGGGACTTCCGACTATGAACAGACAAACATCTGCCACACAATGCACCAGATATAACTGTAGTCGAGAAGAAAGAAAAACAAGTTAAAATAATCGACATAGCAATACCAGGGGATAGCAGAATAGAAGAAAAAGAAATAGAAAAAAATCACCAAATACAAAGATCTACAAATTGAACTTGAAAGGCTGTGGCAGAAGAAGACCAAAATAATCCCAGTGGTCATTGTCGCCCTGGGTGCAGTTCCAAAAGACCTTGAAGAGCACCTCAACACCATCGGGGCCACTGAAATCACCATCAGCCAATTACAAAAAGCAGCTTTACTGGGAACAGCCTATATTCTGCGACGATATCTATAACCATTGACAATAAAATTCTGGCATCCCAGGTCCTTGGGAAGGACTCGATGGCTGGATAAAACAAACCAGTCAATAACACCTGTCTGACTGTGTAAACAAGAAAGAAGAAGAAGAAGAAGAAGAAGAAGAAGAAGAAGAAGAAGAAGAAGAAGAAGAAGAAGAGAAGCAGCAGCAGCAGCAGCAGCAGCTGGGGCAAAAATCTAACACAGACACATACACTGGAACTTTCCCCCTAAAGATATACTCTCAACGTTTTCCCCCTCCTCCTGTATGATGAAAAAATGGTATTTTTGTTATTTAAAGACAAGTTTGCGTCCTTCTCAGGTCTGCTTCTCCTCTTCCCAGAGTGCAGGTCCCTGACTTATCAGAACTAGCTAGTGCAACTTCCTTACAGTAGTGCAGCATTAGTCTGGATATCGGCCCCTGACTCAAGTGCCGATCAGATGAAACTCAGTTAAAGATGGTACCATGACCAGGGCCTCTGAAGCTGATCTCAGGGCTCTGGCAAGTTCATCTGAGAGTAGGTGGTCCTTATGCATTGACTGGTATTACTGTGGTTGGAATTAAGATCTAACTAGTATGTCCTATGTGTTTCCTTCTGTACCCCTTGATGCCTGTTTGATGCATCTATCTGTGTGCAGATATATCTGTGTGTCCCCAGACTTGTCAGGGGACAAGTCATGCTTGCTACCATGAGACTAGCTCTCCTCCCTAGCATGGAGGTGCATACAGGAAGTAGGGATGTGCATGAAGCATTTCGGCCCCTCTAATTCGAGGCGCCGAAATGCTTTGAACTGCCCCAGCCAAATTGTTCCAGCGGGCAGCAAGTAAGCACTTTAAGGAGGAAGGCAGGTCTTATCTGCCTGCTGCCACCGCCCCCTGCTAGCCCCCTGTAGTGCTGTTGGTATTAAGTGCTCCTCCCAGCAGCCCATGAGTGGCAGCACGTAAGTGCCATCAGTGCATGCAAGGACACCATTTGCATGGTCAGCATGATGTAGGGGCAAAGAGGAGTGGCTGAGGAGTGACAGATGAGCAGGTAAGACCTGTCTTCTTCCTTTTAAAGCCCTCGTTCACCACCACCACCCCCAGATGTGCATGAAACACTTCCTTCACATTCCTAGCAGGAAGCAAAGGTAAGTTTCTATTGCACCTATAGCTCCTGTTGCCAACTTTAAGTCCAATTCCATGCTCCTCTGCCTACAACTCTTGAGGTGCCAATATTAGCAGGTGATCATGTTTCTCTCCTTGCCATAAAAATCTTCACCTGCAGATTTCTGCAGATGTTAGAAGATCCGGAATGAGCTAGGTTTCTTTCTGCTGGTCATTTGGCAACTTTCCCTGCCGCAGATGTTCACAGAAGGAATACTGCTCTGCACCCTTAAAATGTCAAAATGCCATTGTCTTCGGTAGCAAAGCACTCAAGTTCTGTGTTCTCCCAATTACGCTGTGCATAAATGAAAGAGATCCTCGTTTGATCAGCTTTTCTTCCAAGGCTACATGCACGGCATCCTCTATGCTAAAGTCAGCTATGATTTTTATTTCTTTATCACAGGCTTATCAAGTAGGTCATTCTAATTTTGCAGGTATAACCATTTTGTTTATATGAATATTGATGAGCAAGGGAAGGGGCTGAGGGAGAAGATCTGAAAAGAATTGCAGCGCTTTGATTGGGATGCTTCACAGGAAAATGCAGGCAGCTATTGCACCTGCAATGGAAACAGCTGTTCTCAAGTGCTGTTGATTGATCCAGAAGGGGATCTTGATTGGTCTGTAGGAGCAAAAAGAGCAAAGGGCTCTGTAGAGGGTTGCCAGCTGACCACATGAAAACCCAGCAGCCTGCTCTTGTGCCTTTAAAAACAGCTTGACACATGTGCAGGAAATTAGAAGGCTAACATTTTTGCTGGAAGGAGATAGACATTAGCATTGGCCAATATTTGCATATCAAGCTGTGGTTAAATGCACTGGAGGTGGGACTGTTCTAAAAATGGGTAGCCCTTGCTTCCGGTACAGAAGAAGATCATCTGATGCTACGCTGGTATTAAAGGCACAGTTTGGTCTGCCCACAAAAAAGCTGGCACTTCTTGTACTCTGGTAGCTAAAAACCAGCCCTTGTTTGGGGGCATATTCTTTTTAATTTTTAGCTGGTATATTGACAACTTAGAGGCTTGTTTTCCATTGAAATCTGCTGGGTGCTTTCCAGATTAGACCCTGCAATGGGGTCACGACGTATCTGCAAAGTGTGCTTCCACACTTTCTGTATTGTGACACCGCAGTCTCCACGCTGTTAGCAGGGTGCTGTTTGCATTTCAGATGCCTTGTTTAGGATTTAATTGCTGTGATTTATTGCTATAATGTTGTATGTCTGGCATGAAAAGGTTGCTGTATTTTGCAGTTATTAGCTTTCTCGAGACTGCTCCCTCTGCTGGTAGCTTTGCTATTTACATTTTCAATGTGATTTGCCTGAACCAAAGCATTTTACTGCTGTTGAGCAGGTAATCTGGAAAGCGCCCTGCTGAGAAGTAGGAGCACCAATGAGGAGAAGCCCCGCTTCCTCCTGCTTCTTACTAGCAGTGGTACCTTTCAAAGTGGTGTTTCTCTTACATTTATCAAGGTGAGTACCTGACCCTCTCCATCCCCAGCACACTGTTGCAGGTGTCTGTCTCATATCTCCTTTTAGACTGACAGCTCTTTGGAACAGGGAATCTTCTCCTTATCAGCAATAGTGTTTTATGTAAATTGCTTTGAGAACAACTTTTTCTGGTTAAAAAGAAGTATACAAATAGTAAGTTCCAGGGAAACAGAATGTAACACTTTAATGGTTGACCCAAATGAGAAGCCTCTTCTCTATAGTGGGTAGTTACTTCTCTCAAACAAACCTTAAGGCTCTGAGGCGGTTCCCATGATCAGTGGGAACTGCCAGATGGGGTTAAGCAGGGAGTGTGGGCTTAGCCTGCTCTCCCCACAGATGAGCGCCCACAGAGCCCTGGGTGGTCAGAGCAGCCACCCACACGACTGCCAGGTCTGTCATGGAGCTGATGGCGGCTGGGGGGATCAGGGGCCATGTGGCATGCCTTGCACGAGCACGCAGGGCATGCTGGCGAGACCCCTGAGCCAGGAGGCTGCTTTTAGGCCTCCTGGTCAGGGGTCTACTTGTGAGTTGACATGTTGCAGCAACACACGATCCAAAAACCCAGGTTAGTGAGGCACTCGCTCCGCTAACCTGGGCTTAGGGGAGGGTAAATTTAGCAGGTTACCCACTTTGGTGAGACCGGGCTCGGCTGTGAGCCCGGTGGTTCTCATGCGTGGACAAAATCGGGCTAGCTCCCTTAGCCTGATTTTGCGTGATCGTGAGAATTGCCTATCTATCTATCTATCTATCTATCTATCTATCTATCTATCTATCTATCTATCTTCAATTTATATACCATCCTTCCTAAAGTGGCTCAGAGCTGTTTACATTTTTAAAAACCCATAATAAAATCATAAAATCATAATTTTTTTAAAAAAATTTAAAACCAGATTAAAAGTAATCAAAATTAAAACTAAAACTAGATATCATCAATAGTCAGGCTAAACAGATGGGTCTTTAAGGCTCTCCTGAAGGCCTCCAAGGAAGATAATCCTCTTTCATCCACATAGAGCACATTCCACAACCTAGGAGAGACAACTGAGAAGGTCATCAGTAGAAAAACTGGTGGCACCTGAGGATGGACCCCTCCTAATGATCTTAATGAGTGATGGGGATCGTGCAGAGAAAGGCACTCTCCCGGGTAACTTGGACCTCAGCCATTGAGAGCTTTAAAGGTAATAACCAGCACTTTGCACATAAACATATTGGCAGCCAGTGCAACTGTTTAAGAACAGGCATAACATGGTCTGTCTGGGATACCCAAGAGACCAATCTGGCTTCTGCATTTTGGACTAACTGAACTTTCCAAACTATGCACAAAGGCAGCACTACATAGAGCGGATTGCAGTAGTCCAACCTGGAAGAAACCAGTTTGTGTGCCACTGTTTCCAGGTAATTCTCCTCACTAAACAGGTGGAGTTATTAAATCAATCACGGCTGGTAAAAAGTGTTCCTGGCCACAGCCATACCCTGAGGCACCAGGGTGAGACCTAGGTCCAAGAGCACTCCCAAGCTACAAATTGTTCTTCCTGGAGGAGTGTAACCTCATCCAGAACATGAAGTTCTATCACATCTTGCAGATTACAACCCCCAACGATGAGCACCTCGGTCTTCCTTGGATTTTGCTTCAGTTTATTACCCCTCATCAAGCCCATTACTGCCTGTAGGCAAGCATTTAAGGGGTTAATGCTATTTCCTGATCTTGATGACAAGGAGAAATAATTTAGAGTGTCATCCCCATACTGCTAACACCCAGCATCAAATCCCTTGATGACCTCACCCAATGGTTTCATGTAGATGTTAAAAAACATTGGTGACAGAATGGAGCCCTGAGGGATTCCATACAGTAGCTCCCATTTTGAAGAGCAATGGTCATCAAGCACCACCATCTGAAATCTACCAGAGACATCGAAGTGAAAACAGTGTAAAACAGTGCATCTGTAACAAATGGGGACTTGGAGAATGGTGGATTTAAGCCTATTCTTTGTCTCAGAGCAAGTCCATGTGGGGGAGAGAAAAATGCTGATTCATTCTCACCATGTTTGCTCGACAAGGCTGTCCTTCTGGTAATCACTGCCACCTCACCCAAATTATTACAGAGTCCACCCCCCTCCTCGGATGTGGGTAAGTGTCCAAGGAACTCTGCCCCTCATTTACCCAAATGGAAAAATACAAAAACTTCCCACATGCAGCATACACGTGGTGAGAAAACTTGTTAGATTGCTGAACAATTAAACTTGATGCATGTTTGCATCAGAGTAAGACTCCTTTTCCCTGAGTTAAAAATCCACTCAGAGGCAGGTGAAATTACAAAGAATAAAAAGAGAAAACTTTATTCAAAAGACTACAGACTGTGTTGGTCTGAGGCTCTAGCAGCTTCCGTTACAGGAAAAAGAAACACTCAGTACTTGCAAGAATACTTCCAAAAAGCACTCCACTTGATAGTGCACTTTAAAATCATGGTTACCCAGTTGCAAAGATAATTCCAAAAGCACCCCCAGTTGCCAGGAACCTTTGAAAGAGCCTTTATATGGTACAGCGACTTCTACAGAACCCTAGTTGGCAAAAAGGGTTTAGACTAGTGTTTCTTAGAAGGTTACGTTACAAAATAAAACACAATAGACAACTTGTAAGGGTCTGCAAAGCACTTAAAATAAAGAAATCTGATGCCAGTTACCTAACACACGGTTCCCTGGCTAAACCTTTCAGAAGCCCAGAAGCCCTGGTTTCCTTCCCCCGTGAAACTCACCCCAAACTCCAGGAGAGAATGCAAGCCTCCTGCAATCCTGTCTCCCAAGGATTTGCAGATGTCCTTCCATGAGAGAGTTCTTCAGGCTAGCTTTTGCCATGAGGCGCAAACTCCGTTGCTCCCCACTAAGCCTTCCACCCAACCTCTCTCATCTCTTGCTTGGCTCCACTGAGAGGACAAAGAACCTCTTCACTTACTGCCTCACAGCCCCTCTAGGTCCTGGTCACCATGTGCTGAGTGGCTGATTCCTAGAGGTCACTGCCTGACGGACAGGGCAGGGTTCACTTCTGGTTCACTCTTTAGGGGGAAAGGAGAATCTGTTCCAGAGGCAGGATGCCTCTGAGAACCAGTTGCAGGGGAGTAACAGCAGGAGAAAGGGCATGCCCTCAACTCCTGCCTGTAGGCTTCCATGATGCTGGACTAGATGGGCCTTGGGGCTGATCCAGCAGGGCTGTTCTTTTGTTCTTATGTGCTTATGACTGATCACAACAGATCACAACAGCATCCTATCCCCAAGTCCCTCAGGCAACCCAGAAGGATACATTGGTTGGTGGAATCAAAGCCACTGAGAGATCCAAAAGAACCAGCAGAGTCACACTCCCTCTGTCAATTCCCTGGCGAAGGTCATCTATCAGGCCGACCGAGGCCATACTACAGTACCCTCCATAAGAATATGGATCACATCATCATTCTTTTCTGTAGAAAGGAAATTTTATCCTGTAACTCCAGAGGGAGCTTCTGTAGGGGAGGAAACTCTTACCAAAAAATGTATCCTTATTATAATAGCACAGTCGTGCCAGTGTAGTTAATATGAGGAATTGTTTCAACATTTTAACTTTATAAGCCCTGAATATTCTATTGGTAATTAAATCTAAACTGTCTGTCAAATCTGCTTGAAAGTTTGCAGACATGAATTACTTAAACAGTGACACCATCCCCACCCACCCCCAACCCCCGAATTCTGGTGCTGAGATTAGTTTAAGAGCCATGGCTATACTTTTCCTCCTCCATGAATTTGTGCAATGCACTTTTAATAGGAAGATGAGGACCTTCCTAAACCAAAGGACAGTTCTCTCTAGTGTCGCATACAGTAGGAGTAGGAGTTAGCACTGTGCTGGTCATGGATCGTGCATACAAAACAGATATACTTCGAGGGGTATATGCTTTCACACAAGCCCCTGGCTAAATGGGGCTTTGAACTTGCAGAGACTGAGGCCAGGGCTTGTGGGCACAATCCAGACCTTCTCTCCACACATTCATTTGCACAAGGAATGAAAACCCGCACAGGACTTTTCTGGTGTTTATTGATCCATACCCCCTGCATGGAACAAAATGTCTATTGAGGTTTGTAGGAAGCTCCTGAATTTCAAATAGGCATAATCCTTTTTTTTTAAAAGGTAAAAACAAAGGCACTTCCTCCTTTGCTGGTTGCAAAACAAACTCTTCATGGGATTGCCATGTTAGTTTTTTCCACCCAAGAGACAGGGCCAGTGCCCAGGTCTCGTGGTTCTGGGTCTGGAACAAAGCTAGGTCCCTTTCCCCTGCACCAGCAAAGCCCATTTGTTTTGAAAAACCAGAGGATTGACTGGTGTCTTTTAGCTTCATTGGCCCCTTTGTTTAAGCTTGTTACATCCCTAGCTGCTTGATTTAGGGGAGGAGAGCTGGTCTTGCAGTAGCAAGAATGAATTGGCCTCTTTGCTAAGCAGGATTCATTCTGGCTTGCAATTGGATGGGTGACTACATGTGAGTGCTGTCTGCTATAAGATTTTCCCCTTAGGGAATGGGGCCATAAATCAATAGTAGAGCATGTGCTTGCATGCTGAAGGTCCCATGTTGTTAATAAACAACAACAATAATAAATGATGAATAATTGTTCCACAATGAGTATCAAATGTTTTACTGAGAATAGAAACCGGGTTAATCCCAACTGAAGAGCGCTTAAATTAATCTACAACCCTTCTGGTCTGGTTGCCCTCACCTTAATGGATAGCTTTCCTTCTAGATGGAAAAATGCGGTCGAGAAGAAACTTTGGTGTTATGGGCTCCCGCTTTCAGAGCTGGCTTATATAGGCCTTCTTGAGGCCAAATAATCAATTCGTCAGCGCCAGGGGCATAGCCACCATTGTGAGAACGGGTTCAAAGAACCTGGGCCACCAACGGTAGGGGCCATTGAGGCCCCCAAGGGGGCGTGGCTCAGGCTCCAGAAGAGCCCCGAGCAAACTCCCCCTTCCCATGCCCGGGCTCCTAAAAGCCCCAAGTGAACACTTCCTGGTCCTTTTCAGGCAGTGTTTGCTACATGAAGGCATCTATTCCAGTGGAGAGAAAGGGAGAACAGATGATTTCAGGCAGCAAGTGCTGCCTGAAATGACACAGAAGTGCTCGCTGGGGCTCTTCAGAGCTCAAGGCATCAAATTCAGCATACATGCAGGGAGAGAATCACCAAGTATGTCAAACACAGACATTTTGAATTTCAGAAGAGGAAACTTCTCCAAAATGAGGAGTATCGTGAAAAGAAAGCTGAGGGGGAAAATCAGGAGAGTCACTTCGCTCCAGAATGCATGGAGTTTACTCAAAACCACAGTACTAGAAGCCCAGTTAGACTGTATACCCAAAAGGAGGAAAGGTACCACTAAGTCCAGGAGGATGCCAGCGTGGCTAACGGGTACCGTCAAAGAATCCATAAAAGGGAAGAAGACTTCCTTCCGAAATTGGAAGGCCTGTCCAAACAAAGAGAACAGAAAGGAACACAAACTCTGGCAAAAGAAATGCAAGGTGACAATAAGGGAGGCAAAAAGAGAGTTTGAGGAACATTTAGCCAAAAGTATCAAGGGGAATAACAAAAACTTCTTTAAGTACATCAGAAGCAGGAAACCTGCCAGGGAGGCGGTTGGGCCATTAGACAATGAGGGAGTGAAAGGGATTATTAAGGAGGATATGGAGGCTGCAGAGAAACTGAATGAGTTCTTTGCGTCTGTCTTCACGGCAGAGGATACTGAGCATATACCTGTTCCTGAACCAGGCTTTTTAGGGATGGAAGCTAGAGAGCTGAGTCAGATAAAAGTGACAAGGGATGATGTTCTAAACTGTCTGGAAAAACTGAAAGCTAACAAATCACCAGGGCCGGATGGCATCCATCCAAGAGTCCTCAAAGAAGTCAAATGTGAAATTGCCGACCTCCTTGTCAAAATATTTAACTTATCCCTGAAATCGGGCTCTGTACCAGAGGACTGAAGAGTAGCAAATGTAACACCGATTTTCAAGAGGGGATCCAGGGGTGATCTGGGAAATTACAGGCCGGTTAGCCTAACGTCCGTTCCGGGCAAATTGATGGAAAGCATCCTCAAGGATAAAATTGTAAAGCACCTAGAAGAACAGGCCCTGCTGGGAGTGAGCCAGCATGGCTTTCGCAAAGGTAAATCTTGCCTCACCAACCTTTTGGGCTTCTTTGAGAGTGTCAATGAGTGTGTGGATCAAGGTGATCCAGTTGAGATAGTCTACCTGGACTTCCAAAAAGCTTTTGACAAAGTTCCTCATCAAAGACTCCTGAGGAAACTTAGCTGTCATGGGATAAAGGGACAAGTACATGTGTGGATTGCTAACTGGTTGAAAGACAGGAAACAGAGGCTAGGTATCAATGGAGAGTTTTCACAATGGAGGGAAGTAAGAAGTGGGGTCCCCCAGGGATCTGTACTGGGACGGGTGCTTTTTAATTTATTAATAAATGATCTAGAAGCAGGGGTAAGCAGCGATGTGGCCAAATTTGCAGATGATACCAAACTCTTCCGGGTAGTGAAATCCAAAATGGATTGTGAGCAGCTCCAAAAGGATCTCTCCAAACTGGGGGAGTGGGCAACAAAATGGCAAATGCGGTTCAATGTTAGCAAGTGTAAAGTGATGGACATTGTGACAAAAAACCCCAACTTCAAGTATATGCTGATGGGATCCGAGCTGTCGGTGACGTACCAGGAGAAGGATCTTGGGGTTGTGGTTGACAGCTCGTTGAAAGTGTCGACTCAATGTGCGGCAGCTGTGAAAAAAGGCAAATTCCATGCTAGGGATCAATAGAAAGGGGATTGAAAATAAAATGGCTAACATTATAATGCCCTTATACAAAACTATGGTGCGACCACACTTGGAGTACTGCGTACAATTCTGGTCATCACATCTTAAAAAGGACATTGTTGAACTGGAGAAGATACAGAAGAGGGCAACCAAGATTATTAGGGGCCTAAAGCACCTTTCTTATGAGGCAAGACTACAACACCTGGGGCTTTTTAGTTTAGAAAAAAGACGTCTCCGGGGAGACATGATAGAGGTCTATAAAATCATGCATGGCATGGAGAAAGTGGAGAGAGAGAGATTCTTTTCCCTCTCACACAACACTAGAACCAGGGGTCACTCCATGAAATTGATTGCCAGGAGGTCTAGGACCAACAAACGGAAGTACTTTTTCACACAACGCATGATCCGTTTGTGGAATTCTCTGCCACAGGATGTGGTGACAGCCAACAACCTGGATGGCTTTAAGAGGGGTTTGGATGACTTCATGGAGGAGAGGTCTATCAATGGCTACTAGTCAGAGGGCTGTGGTCCACCTCCAGCCTCAAAGGCAGGATGCCGTGAGTACCAGTTGCAGGGGAGTAATGGCAGGAGAGAGGGCACACCCTCAATTCCTGTCTGTGGCTTCCAGCGGCATCTGGTGGGCTACTGTGTGAAACAGGATGCTGGACTAGATGGGCCGTGGGCCTTATCCAGCAGGGCTGTTCTTATGTTCTTAAGGCCACACGCCTTTGCACGTGATGTCATGCACAAAGGGGCATGGCCTCAAGCTCCAAAGAGTCCGAGCGAGCACTTCCATGTCATTTCAGGCAGCGCTTGCTGCCTGAAAGTATCTATTCTCCCTTTCTCTCCCCCTCTGGAAGGAGAGAGAGGGAAATAGATGCTTTCAGGCAGCAAATTCTGCCTGAAAAGGATAGGGAAGCTGTAGTGCTCGCTCGTGGGTCGAGTCAGTGGAGCCTGTATTATTCTACTGTGTATTTTATAGGTAATTTTATTTTATGTTCTCTTGTTATTGTATTTTATGTTCTCTTCTTATTGGTCCAGTTTTGTTACACTATCCAGGCAGATGACTTTTATGTAAATTGTCTTCTTTCAGACTGAGATGCCGCGATTACCTATAGTGTGGCCAAATTTGCACCACTGCTTGTAACATCAAGAAACAAATGGTTAGCCCTTATGTTATGTAAGGTACATGTGTTATTCTGGTGATGGGTTGGTAGTTTAGTATGATTCAGTATGATTCATTATTATTTAGCATCAGAGTATTTTAAATTATGTTGCCCGTAACTGTTGTTTATTGTAATTGCTGGCTGGTCATGGACCGTAATAAATGAATGATAATGATAATTAATAATAAAACTTTATTTGCTAGCCACCCCATAACAAATTGTTCTCAATCCCTAATATCTCCTGTAGGGCTGGGAGAGATTCCTGCCTGAAATCTTGGAGATCCACTCCCAGTAAGTGTAGACAGTACTCATGTTCATGGACCAACGGCCTGACTCAGTATAAGACAGATAGCAGAGTACCTTTGTAGATTAAATTGCACATGTGAAAATGTCCTTTAGACCTGGGTGGTCCAAGGTGTTGAGGCACCTGAAGTAAGGTGAAAATGTTGCCTTGCCTCACACCCTTGGGCTTTGAAAGCTTTGAAAGTTGGGTGGGAGACGGGAAGGTTGCCAGCAGCTTCCCCTTCTCTCTTTGTGCTCCATGCAAGGCTTGAAAGACTCAAATTGGTCCTGAAGAGCTGCCCCAATGGCACTGGTAGGGGGCATCCTGCTGCCTAGCTGGTACTTCAGGATAATGGGATTTGTAGTCCAGCAATACCTGGGACCAAGTCTGAGAACTGCCGACTCTTAAATTTAACTTACGTGGAGTTGGGTTTTTGATTCCTCCATCTGCAGATTAAATGGTACAGATGAATCTACCTCCACCTCCTTCTGGTGTATGTGTCAATCAGGCCTGAAATGACAAAACCCTGAATTATAATAACTCAAAAGATAGGTAATGCCGACAAGAAGATCATTCTTCCTAAAGACCAGGGGATAAAAATGTACTGATAAATAGAGGCAGGAAAAAAGCCGACACCCATATCCGGCAGCGTTAGTAATATTAGTATAACCTGTAGAGATAGAAGATAAATTATTGCAAGTAAATCTCACCAGAATGTATGAGCGGGGGGGGGGGATTGATCTGAGGCTGGGACCCATTGCCCTGGCCTCCAGGAACCTCACAATGCACCACACGGCACGTGCTATGCATTGGAGGATTCCCGCATGAGACAGGCACTCTAGGCATCCATCTTGTGTCTACTGGGACTAAACGTAGCCCCAGTAAACACATGAGCCGTTCATTCAGGTTAAAGAAGTGACCGCTCCCTTAACCTCGGCTAACCGCTGGTTCTCATGTGCAGCCTAACACAGGCACAGCCTAACCCAGCCTAACCTGGAAGCTGGACTTCCCTAGCCCATGTTAGGCTGCACATGAGAACAGCCTCACAGTGTGGAAGCAAGCTAGGAGGACAAGCTACCCAGGTTTTCCTTCTACTCTGCTTCCACACAATCACTTCTACCCAGGTTTTCCTCTTGGTTCCACACAACCAAAAACTGGGAGCACACACAGCTCCTTAACCCAGATAGAACACAGTTTTTTGATTGTGTGAATGACCTCAATGTGTGGCAGCTGTGAAAAAGGCAAATTCCATGCTTGGAATCATTAGGAAGGGGATTGAAAATAAAAATGCTAATGTTATAATGCCATTATACAAATCTATGATGCGACAACACTTGGAGTACTTCGTGCATCGCAGTATCTTAAGAAGGACATTGTAGAAAAGGTACAGAAGAGGGCAATCAGAGGGGCCTGGAGCACCTTCCTTATAGGAGAAAGCTACAGCATCTGTGGCTTCTTAGTTTGGAAAAGAGGTGCTTATGGGGTGACATAATAGAGATGTATAAAATTATGCATGGAATAGAATGGACACAGATAAATTTTTCTCCCTCTCACATAATGCTAGAAGCAGGCAGGGGTCATCCCATGAAACTGATGCCCTGGAAATTTGGGACTGTCAAAAAGAAGTACTTTTACACACAGTACATAATTAACCTATAGAATTTTCTGCCACAAGATGTGATGGCCACTAGCTTGGGTGGCTTGAAAAGGGGCTTAGACAAATTCATGGAGGACAGGCCTATCAATGTGACTACTCTTGCGGCTATAGACTATAGGCCATCTCCCATGTCAGAAGCCAGATGCCTCTAAATACTACGGATGTGCAAAAATCAATCAAAAATCAATTTGTACCCGAATCTAGCTGATTGGGTGATTTGGAGACAAAACAAATCACCCCTGTGGTCCATTGACTAGATTCAGGTACAAGTCGAATTGCACCTGATTTGATTCAAATTATTTCAAGATTCAAATTCCTCCTATTAATTCCTCCAGATTCCCAGCTTTCATTAAAAAAAAAAAAAAAGCTAAGCTCTAGCCCTTGTAAAAGTAGAGTTATGGAGCCAAATTTGTGGTCACTATTTTTCAAATGTTTGGATTCTTTGGTGTATAATAACTTCTGCTCAATGAATCCCTATGAGGATTCATTACACACTTTCATTTTTTCTATTCATTTTGACTGTCTTTTCGACAGTGTCAACTGTGAACTTCCATGTGCCAACTACACTCCCCTCTCTATGAGTGGAGTACTCATTTATGGACTGCACATTTTGCTCCATAACTCCACTTCTATAAGTGCTAGAGCTTAGCTTTTTTTAAAAAAATAAATAAATAAAATAAAAGCTGGGGGTCCGTGTTAGGGTTAGGATACGGCAATTAAGAATCCCCATTGTTTCCTATGGTGGAAATGTTCAAAATCAGTAAAAAACAACAACAAAAAGTCATTAAAAGGTCATTAAAATGCCCTCAGGTCTTACCTGTGAGCTTCCCAGAGTCATGTGGTGGGCCACTGTGTGAAACAGGATGCTGGACTAGATCCATCTTGGGCCTGATCCAGAAGGGTTGTTATGTTCTTGGGATAGGCTTATATTGCTCATCTTTTTGTTAGCTGCTTAGAATGTTTATAGAAAAGTGAGGTATACGAGCTGTACAGGGGTGCTGTGGTCATGAGGTTGCAGAGGAGTCTCCATGTGCAGTTGCTAAACCACTCGGGGGAGTTGGGCATTGTTGCTGAAAAGTCTGATTTCGGGGTACCCAAAGAGCATCTCTCTATCTATATTACTGTGGAGGGCTATAAAGGCCGCTGCTATGGGACTGTAGTTCCTATGGTGAACTTTTCACCTGCTGAGGTTTGGCAAGACCCACAGCTGGTTGGTCAGCATGAGCAACCCATGGAGCAATGTGCCCCAGGGTCAGAACAGAACAGAGAAGACTGAATTTGACTTCTCCACCCCTCTCTTTCAGAGTGAAGGCAGTAGCCAACAAGCAGACCCCATTTCAAAAGGAGAATCAATTAGGGAAGGAATGCTCCCTTTCGCAAGAGATTACAGTGAAGCACTCCTTGTGAGGCACACACCTAAGCAGCAAATTTCCTAACCCATTCTGAGTTAACCAGGGGTGTAGCAAGGTTGTATTGGGCCCGGAGACAAGTTTTTAAAATGGGCCCCCGCTCACTGAAGCGCAGCTCATTGTGGACGATGCAAGGCATTTAATGGTACTAGAGAAAGACATGCTATTCTGGAAGCTCCAGCTCTTAACGTTCACATCAATTTCAGAGGATGAATACAACTGAAGGAAGCCTGGGTGGGTGCGCGGCTGGGGGAGTCATTCATGTGCCTTGCCTCGGAGGGGGGCAAGGCAGTGGACCCCAGACAATTGTCTCCCCTTGCCCTATTATAGTTATGCCCCTGGAGTTAACCACTTAGCTGGCAAAGACTCGGAGAAATCAGCACATCAACACTACTACAACTACGAATATTTATATACCGCTCTTCAACCAAAGTTCACAAAGTGGTTTACCAAGAGAAATGCATCCATAAGATGGTCCCCTGTCCACAAAGGACTCACAGTCTAAAAGAAACATAAGGCAGATACCAGCAACAGCCACTGGAGGGATGTTGTGCTGGGGCTGATGGGGCCAGTTGCTCTCCCCCTACTAATTATAAGAGAATCACCACTTTAAAAGGTGCCTATTTGCTCAGTTAGCAGAGGTAGATGGAATGTGTGCTGTATACACTTAGAAGGCATCCTGTTCTTCAGATAGGCAATCCAGCACAACTCTATTCAACACAAACAACACATCTGCAGAACTTTACCTTTGCTGGGCAAATTTATGCTCAAGGTCACTAATGTCATGCAGCAAATAACTTCTTTGTTGTGCATGGAATCTGCCACCTTCAGGGTGGGTAGAATGGCTTGGAAACGGCCTCAGGGCAGGTTTTGAGGTATACCTACCTCTTGCCAAAGCACATGGTCTCGGAATCTATTTGGATCACTATTCTACAGACTCTCATACAAGTAGGTTGTAGCCCTTCAAACCTCGTTCCTTCCCTTTGCTTTCCTGCCTGATTACTCATGAGGAGGCCTCCCTGCCAATGTGCAACAAATGCACCAACCTACCCAGGAAGGACAGGTAAACTAACCTCTGGCCCTTCTAAAGCTTCCTAACTGTTTCTTTTCCCTCTCTGCCTCCCTTTTCCAATTTCCAAGGACTTCCCCTGGCAAGCCTCAAGCCAGGCTCTGGTTTATATTTATATTATATCTATCTGCTGCTTTTCAACAAAGGTTCCCAAAGCAGTTTATATGGATAAAATATAAATAAATAAATAAAGATGGCTCCCTGTTCCCAAAGGGCTCACAGTCTACAAAGAAACATAAGATGGACACCATCAACAGCCACTTGAGGGATGCTGTGCTGGGGATGGATAGGGCCAGCTGCTCTCCCCCTGCTCAGTAAAGAGAATCACCACTTTTAAAGTTGTCTCTCTACTCAGTTATTAGCAGGGGTTTAGAACCTGAGCCAAACTGATTGACTTTCAGTTAGGACTTCAGCGAAATAATTTCCACTTAGAATACTAGCCAAAATTTATTGCATTACCAAACTAAACTTCTTACCTTCTGAATCCCCATTTTTACCCTTAATAAAGCTTTTGAACTGTATGTCTGCCTCTCCATTCTTTCCAATACACAAAAAGTTGCTCAGATTTGATACTGGAGCCAAACTGCTCCCTTTCGCCCAGCTAATACCCCATGCTAAGCCAAAAGCACATTCGGAGCATCTCGCCAGGACTCTGGTAACAGCATTGTGTGGCTGTAAGGAAAATAGTTCTCAACAGTATTGGTTCATTTTGATCTTAGATTGGTTTGAAGTTTCGTAGAACTCAGCTTTAGGAATAAAATTTTCCCTTCTTGTGAAATGTGAGTGAATGAAACACTTCTCCCATGAGAATGGGACAGTTAAGGGGCCAAGTACAATCTTGCTTCACTCCCTTTTTAGAGGATGCTACAGTCTTTTTCACATATCCCAGCAGCTGTTAGGCACAATAAAGTTTGTAGCGGGGTAGGGGGTGGAGGGTTCATGGTGGTGATCTCTGTCCAAACTTAAAGTAAAAGTGTGCCATCAAGTCAATTTCGACTCCTTGTGCCCACAGAGCCCTGTGGTTTTCTTTGGTAGAATACAGGAGGGGTTTACCATTGCCTCCTCCTGCGCAGTATGAGATAATGCCTCTCAGCATCTTCCTATATCACTGCTGCCCGATATAGTACCAGCGGAGATTCGAACTGGCAACCTTTTGCTTGTTAGTCAAGCATTTCCCATTTCCTCACTGTGCCATTAGGTGGCTGTCTGCCCCAACTTATACACATTCAATTGAATTCTTTGTCTCAGCCACCATTGACCTCCAGTTGGTGGGCCTTTTCAGTTGTGGTCCCTGGTATTGGAATTTCCTCCCATACAAGCTTTGTCATGTTCCTTTCCTCAGAGTTGTTAAGCAGCAGACTGGGGAAGAAGGGGGATTGTAGTCCATCAGCATCTGGGGACCCAAGTTTGAGAAAACCTGCCCTATGTGACAATGAGTTTTCTATTAAGAGAGGATTGGAATACTAAAATTCCAATCATGAATCCAATCAGAGTAGAGTTGGTCTTGTGGTAGCAAGCATGATTTCTCCCTAGCTAAGCAGGGTCCACCCTGGTTGCATATCAATGGAGGACTAGAAGTGTGAGCACTGTAAGATATTCCCCTTAGGGGATGGAGCCGCTCTGGGAAGAGCAGAAGGTTCCAAGTTCCCTCCCTGGCATCGCCAAGATAGGGCTGAGAGAGACTCCTGCCTGCAACCTTGGAGAAGCTGCTGCCAGTCTGTGAAGACAATACTGCGCTATATGGACTAATGGTCTGACTCAGTATATGGTAGCTTCCTATGTTCCTATGAAATATCTCCCTTGGTGGTTGTTTTCAGTATAATCATGAGAACTTTTAGGAGGGGAAAAGGAGGGGGGGGGATTCAGACAAACAGCAGGTTGCTTTTAGCACCTCACCTGGCTTTGGGCAGTTTGTGATTATGACTGAGAAAACTTGGAATTAAGAATTATGCTGCTTGAACTATGCTCCCTGAAAAATTATCTTTCATGTAAAACCCTTTGCAATGAATTATATTTTGATTCATTTTGCTTTTTAAAGAAGCTATATAAGTAAACTAGTATTTTTGTAGAGGCTTTTCTCTCGAGTCTATATCTCATATTTTAAATTGTCATTACACTGAACATGAGCCCACATAGAGGTGTATTTATTTATTTATTGTTCAATGGATATACTGCTCTTCATTAAAATCATATCAAAGTGGTCTATAACATAGTTAAAACAATATACAATTAAAATACAAACAGTAGATCTATTAATATAAATATAAAAGTAACCTCCATTTAAAATTTTAAAAAACTTCTATAAAACAATAATACCCAAAACACAGAGCAGCAGCAGTAAAGACAAACCTCATTTAAAATCCTGAGTGAAGAGCCACATCTTTACTTGTTTCCTGGAAACTGTGGTGGAAGCTGAGGAGCGTATGCCAGCTGGGAGTACATTCCAAAGCCTGGGGGCAATGACTGAGAAGGCCCTGTCATAGGAACATAGGAAGCTACCGATATTGTGTTTTGAGACTTGCGTTTTGGGTAGGGGTGTGCACAAAACCAGTTTGCCCAGTTCGGTTCGAATTTGAACTGGGTTCTAACTGCGGTGGGGTGGTTCAGTTTTGGTTTTGCTTGAACCCCCCTGGTTCGGTTCGAATTCAAACCAGGTTCGAACCAAACTGGTTTGAATTTGAACCGGTTCGAATTTGAACCGGTTTGTACATCCCTAGTTTTGGGCGGTATACACATGTGTTGAATGAATGAATGAATGAATGAATGAATAATGTAGTGAGTCAGACCATTGGCCCATCTAGTTCAGTATTGTCTACACAGACTAGCAGTGACTTCTCCAAGGCTGCAGGCAGGAATCTCTCTCAGCCCTAACTTGGAGATGCCAGGGAAGGAACTTAGAACCTAGATGCTCTTTCCAGAGCAGCTCCATCCGGGCAATATCTTACAGTGCTCACACATGGTCTCCCATTCATATGCAACCAGCCGAGCCTCTTTCACCTTGGGCACATGGAGCAGAGCCCCCTCCGATGATCTTCCCAAATGGGCAGAAATCCTTGGGAGCAGGTGGTCCTTCAGATATCCAGCGTCCAAACCATTTGGGGCTTTAAAATTCAAAACTAGCACTTTGAATTGGATCTGGAAACAAATGTCCTTGGAGTTGGAGCCTTACACACTACAGTTTCCTGATGTAGATCAAGGTAGTCTAAATATTGGGTTGTGAGAGACAATATCTGACATCTGTGGGAGAGTGGCCACTTGTGGCTTCCCTCGCCATTCGGCCTTCCAGCTGCTTCCTCTACTGCTGCCATAGATCCTGTTCCCATATCTTGGGCTGCCTCCTGATCCCAGTTCCCTACTGTTGCGTGACTCCTTTGCTGTTCCACCTCTGATTGGTTTCATCTGATGCTCCATAGAAGTAATCTTCACCTGGCAGTTACACCGTCTGTCAAGATTAATACCAATCCAAGTGCTTTAGCTTCAGATGCTGTGGAAACCAGAAAGTAGCCTGCTGAGCTCCTCCAATTTCCTTTCCCATCCGCAGCTGCTTCTCTTAGCATCTCCTCAGGTAACACTCCGGTTGGTTTGATTAATGTGTTACCTGTTTGGAATGTAATTCCCACTTCCATCCGTGCTGTGCTTCCGTCTCCAGCATGTTACCTCTTTCTCTCCCCACATTCTGAAGGCCAGAATTAGACACAACATTGTTGATATCATTGCCCCCTGCATGTTCGCTTTTCCAAGTGGAAATGGCAACTGTGGGCTCTGTGTGTGTGTGTGTGTGTGTGTGTGAGAGAGAGAGGGAGAGAGAGAGAGAGAGAACAAGAGAGAGAGAGAGAACAGGGAGGGGACCACAGAGAGGGAGAGGGATTTTTGTAACACTACTACCATGCCACTGTTCCAATGAAAATGACTGGTTGACTTCGAACATGCTGACACATTGAGGCTCTTCTCATGATTAGTGAGAAGAGCCTCTAGGGGGTTAGTGGGGAGAGCCGGCTTTGCTTGCTCTCCCCGCACTCGAGCAGCAGTCTGCTCTGAGTAGCCACAGCGGCCGCCCACACAACTTCTGGCTCCATCACAGAGCCAGCCAGGGCTGAGTGCCTCCCGGTCGGGGGCCTCCCATCACGGAGCCAGCTGGGGCTGAGTGCCTCCCGGTCGGGGGTCTACCCGTGAGTTGCCGTGGCACAGAGCTGCGCCGCAGCAACACATGAGTAAAAAAACAGGTTTGCCGAGCGCTCGCGCCACAAACCTGGTTTGAGGGCAGGGGCACTGTAACGGGTTATCCACTTAGGAACCACCGGCTCACAGCCGAGCCTGGTGGTTCACACGATGGAAGGAAATCAGGCTAGCCTCCACTAGCCTGATATTCTCCCATCATGTGAATAGCCTCATTAACTGTTGTGAGACAACTGAATTGGTTGCCTCTTTCCTCTTCAGCGCCTTCCACCCAACCTTTAAAGAACAAATGACTCGAAAGCTGTGACTAGCAACCTGGGTCCCAATGCTTCCTGCAAGGCACTTGAGTCAGCTGAAGGAAGGTGCATCGGCTCCTCATGCGGGAAACAAGGAAGTGGGAAGAAGTCCCGCCCCCACAACATCATTCACCCCTGCATCTCTAGGACCCGTGAAGGGGCCCTTTCGGTTGCTGCCCCACTTCTTTGGAACTCTCTTCCCCTTCAGATTCATCTAGCCCCTTCCTTACTGATCTTCAAATCTCTATTGAAGACTTTTGGTTTTCGTCAGGCTTTTGCCCTGTAATTTACTTATTTGTTTTTGTTAGTTACTTTAGTTTTTAATTTAGAATGTAATGTTTAATGTTGCCTTGTTTGCATGTTTTTGTGCACCGCCCAGAGTCTTCGGAGTGGGCGGTATATTCAATGTTTCAATTAATTAATAATTAATTAATTAATCCCGCCACCCCTGCTGACAGCAGGACTTGTCCGAAGAGGGAAAACTCCAGTGTGTGATGGCGGACTCTTCCATGACTATGAGACTGGATCAATCCTGCCTTGCAAAAACAGAGGTGCCTGCCATCACGGGTAGGCCCTCTTTCCCCTCTTCAGACAAGCCTCGCTGTAAGTGTGAGTGGTGGGGTGTGCTGCTGATTGATGTGGTGGAAGTGGGACGTCCTCCCCCTTCACCCCACTCTACATGGCTACAGCAGGCCGATGTTATAATGTCTGGATGAAGCTATTGCCACAGCAACCACTAAGCTTCCTGCTTCATGGGCGGCCCTTCAATGAGGCAGGATGAGGCAACCACCTCAGCCACAGGTGGAGGAAGAGGCATGGGGGGTGGAAAGCACTGGTCCCACCACCAACAAGGACACCATCCCACGTGCCTTTCTGCCACCGCTGTCCTTTGCCTCCCTGGGGTCTGCTGTTCATTTTCCAGTACTGCCCTTGCTCTGCTGGGGTGTGCCTCTTCTTTCTTCACCCCCCTCCCCACTGCAAGCTAGGAATGCCCCCACCTCAGCAGCATGGCCTGAGAAGGCTAAGCACCCACTCACAGATGGGTGTGTGTGATATTGTCCTTTGCCTCCGGCAGCAAAAGGCCTCTTTCCTGCTTTCTTGAGTCCTCGAGGCGGGTCGCACGATCGGTGAGGCTCGCCCAGAGCGGGTTTGCGGGGAGAGCGGGCTTAGCCCATGACTCCGCACGTGACTGGAGGGGAAGCCCTGGGCAGCTGGATCGGCCACCCATATGACTGCCGGCTCCATCACAGAGCCAGCAGGGGCTTGGGAGTTCTGGGGCTGTGTAGCCCCCGGAAGTTCCAGCATGCTCTGTGTGAGCGTGCAGAGCATGCTGGAGAGACCCCCAAGCCAGGAGGTTGCTTTTTAGGCTCCCAGTAGGGGGTCTCCTCGTGAGTTGCCATGGCATGGCAACACACGATCAAGAAACCCCAGTTAACGGAGCACTCGGGCTAAGGGGAGGGCTTCGCAAGTGGGTTACCCGCTTTGAGGCAACTGGGTTCGCCTGTGAGCCCGGTGGTTCTCACGTTCTGCTAAAATCGGGCTAGGCTCCCCTAACACGATTTTAGCCGATCGTGAGAATAGCCTCATCATGTATTCTAGAAGTGTGTCAATCAGTTGTGGGCCAGAGACCCAGATGCCTGCAAACCAGAATCACACCGTGATCCTGCCGGCAGTCTTTGTCTTGCATTCACAATGGTATTGTATTGAATTCTTTTGTTCCCTTTAAAGCAGCTAACAATATTTATTGCAAAAGTCCTCTCCTTTTTGTGACTGTGAATTACCAATTAAAGTTGATCCCTTGAAGTAATCTTCGCACACACACTCCTTTTTGTGACTGATTCTCATTTCAAATATAGCATTAAGAGGAAAATGAATGGTGTGGTTGATTTTCCTTTTTTTAAAAAATCTCATTATTTATTCTGCAACTGCATTCTAAATCACACAGATGAAGGAACAATTAGACAGCCTGCCTTTCAATTACAATCTGAATTTCATGTAAGCAAACATATTAAATCATGCTAATCCTGCATGGGTTTAAATGAGCAAATAAAGGGAGGATGTTGAAGAGATGGAAAGAAAACTTGGGTGGCATGTAGAGATGTGGAGGCCTGGAAAAAATATATATACGGGTGTGTGTGAATTAAAAACACCTTTCCCCCCAGTTTTTCTAGATTTTTTCCTCCCCCCACCCCCGGCCTTCCAATTTCTAGTGAGAAGTTTAACAGTAACAGATCAATGATGGTGCATTTGCTACTAGATATTCTAAGGGTGCAGATTTAGCCTAGACATTAGAAAATATGTCCTAGCTGTATGGGCTCTTTGACAGTTGAACAATCTGCCTTGGGCTGTGGTGGAAATTTCCCTGGAAATTTTCAAAGAGAGCCTGGATCTGTCAGGAACACTATAGCAGGCCCCTGAACTCAGCAGGGCGTTTAACTCCAAGGTACCTTCCAGCTCTGACATTCTATGATTCTGTGTTTCTATGATCAAGTGATCTGGAATATGAATTTACACTCATCAAGAATATTCTAAACTGGGCCGTCTCCCCCACTGAGAATTCACCTCCCATTGACTATAAATCTGAGTTGTAAAAGAATGACTTCCTCACCACCACCAATTACGTTGATGCTGCAGAGCTATTTTCCAGGGTCCCTGAGACATTGCTGATACAGTTTTTTTTAAGTGCACTAGGGAAAGGTAGAAAGAGATACCTCCCTCTCTCCAGACTCTGCCCAAGGTTTCAGTGCCTGACATCCATGTCTGGCTGTATCCCCCTGAAATCTGCACCCAAGGTTTAAAGTGAGTTCCAGAACTCAAGTTTATCTAAAGGAGGTTGAATAATGGACATTGGTTAGAATAAACCAAGACTGGTTGATTTGGGAACACAACTTATTGTGAAGTAGGATTCTCAAGATCAGGATTCAAATTAAAAGCAAGTTTATGCAAGGCATAACACTCCAAGCACCTCACACCATCTGACTTCTATATGAAATTACTCCTGAGCCGTCCTGTTGAAATTAAGAAGTCATTTAAAGTAACTCCTGAGTTAGACTATTGAGTAATTAAGTCTGGATGTCAGCCACCAACAGTATCATTGATCTCCAATAATAAAATACTACTACTACTACTACTACACTTCATTTGTTAGACACCCCATAACAAATTGTTCTCTGGGTGGCTCAAAACACAGCATTAAAATGTCAAGTAAAAACACATAACACACATGAAATCACAACAGTTTTATTTTTTAAAAAAATACAGTACAAAACACCCTACAGAGCCTTTCAGTGCCTCTGCCTGGTGTTTCTGGTTACATTATTCAGTCATTTTGTTAACAGGGGACGCTGGGGATGAGGAAGTCTGTGTTTAAGCTGAGTTCATGAGTTCATATTCGGTTCATGAGCTCATATACAGTTCATATCCAGTTCATATCCAAACTCATGTCCATGAGTTCATATTCAGGATGAAAAACCTATCGGCCATTTGGTTAATTGTGCCTGTGGCACCTCAAATGCGGATGTATCTCCAAAGCAGGTACAAGAGACGGTACAACCAGGGCATACAAGCACAACAAAACAACAGCCAATCTCCTTATACGTTTGGCAACCCTGGCTTGGAGAGTCTCAGATGGGCTTTTTTCCTGGTGCTTTTATTTTGAATACTGTCGTCTTGCTTGGCCCGTCCCTCAAAAAGCATCCTAGGGATATAACACAGAGATGGTGTTGTTTCATTGAAAGGCCTTTCTATATCCATATTTTCGAGTTTGTAATTACCTCTCACAAGCAAAGCAGAGAACTTGCATCTCGCACCAGCTGCCTTTCTATTCCTTTCAAGCTCAGTGCAACTGGAGACGGCTCTCTTTTGGTGGGTTTTTTTTTTGGCAACACTTTTATTAATATAACAGGTTGTTAAAAGCCACACTGTTTGCATGATACAAAATTAATTAGAAAAGTCTGTTTTAATTTATAAATATGCAATTACGGCTAAACAAATAAGTAGCTGGGACTTCTGCATCGTTCCCGATAGATTTGGAGTCGCATGCTTCGGGCATCTCAGTGAGAAGCTTTGGCTGACTGGCACGACTATAAAAAGAGACAATTTGTGAGTCTCTGATGGGAATTGCAAATCTATTAAAACATATTTCAGGAGTTTGTTCAAATTAAGGATTGCAAGAGCAAACTGACTTGCAGGATTGTGTGCTTCGTTTATTTATTTCAAAACCTAATTATCTCCACCAAAGCCTCCAGCACAAAGCTCTTCTTAAAAATCAACTTGAGGAGAAAGGTTCCAAATTCAAGGACTGAATCACACATAGGGTGTTTTTCACTGGATGAATCAAGTGACAGCTTGCTTGAGTGGAAGAACAAGCACTGATTTATCAGAGACTTTTGGGTGGTGGCCTCAACCGTCCGAAACTTCCTTCCATTGGAGGCCCATATGGCCTCCAGCCTCAGTATCTTCATGATCAAATCAAAACCTGGCTATTTCACAAGGCATTCAGGACAGGGAAATATTTTGTGTTGGTTTTAGTTCTATTTTGGCAAGTTAATGGTTGATGTAATTATTAGGATTATGACAGTTTGTTATTTGGGGAGCTGGCTGTTTATCGCTGCTTGCAATTACTTTTGTGTGCTCATTATTTGCTTGTTTTTGTTTGTTTATAGCAGGGATTCTCAGCGTTGGGTCCCCAGATGTTATTGGACTTCATCTCCCATAATCCCTAGCCCCAGTGGCCTTTGGTTGTGGATTATGGGAGTTGAAGTCCAAAAAATCTGAGGACCCAGCGTTGAGAATCCATGATTTATATTATGTATGTATGTATGTATAGTATAGTATTTATATAACACTCCATATAAAATCTCTGGAAGGTTTACAATTTAAACCCAACAACAATAAAAACCTAAACTCATATGAATCAAATTAAAATAATTATCAATAATACTTTAAAACATTATGCACTAAAAGCCTGTAAAAATAGGTGCCTTTTCAAAAGCCACTTAAAAACAGCCAGAGATGGGGAGGTTCTGATTTCATTTTGGAGCATGTTCAAGAGCCCTGTGGTGACCCTAGAGAAGGCCTGGTTTCGGGTCACCACCATAGAATACATGTTTATTGTATTTTTGTCTTTGTTTCTTTCATTGCAAGCCACCATATGGCAAGAAAGGTATAGTTTTAAATATACGAATACATACAGTAACAAAGGCTTACATGTCCTGCAGGGTAACATGGGCATTGCAGACCCGCCTATACCACTGCAGGGCTAACACACATGGCAATGGTGCTGTCTAAGAGGGCAGTACCAGAACTATTAAGCTCTAGTGTGATTATACATCATGCATGACTTCCGTTGTGAATCATGGAGGTGGTGTGTGATGTGCAGTCGTGCAAGGGATCAGTTGTTTCAGGGATGCCCTCTTTCTGTATTTGTTACAGTCCCAGAGGTAGCCAATAAAAATATTTTTTTATCACAGGTAGGACTTCTATATCACTTCCAGTCCAAAGTTTTTTCAAGGGGATTCTCATATTCACTATATATGGGGTACTTTGGATCATCATGCACTCCCCATCCTGACTTATGCATGGTTGTTGTGAAGGTGTCTATAGATCTTATACACAAGGTTATACAAACATAGATCTCTACAGGGAGGCTCTTCTCACGATCCATGAGAAGAGCCTCTAGGGGGTTTGCAGGGAGAGCGGGCTTAGCCCGCTCTCCCTGCACACGAGCAGCAGTCTGCTCTGGGCAGCCACAGCGGCTGCCCACATGACTGCTGGCTCCATCACGGAGCTGGCAGGGGCTGGGGAGTTTGGAGGCTGCACGGCCCCCAGAAGCTCCAGCATGCTCTGTGCAAGCTCATGAGTAGCTGCGGTGTGGTACCCACATGACTGCTGTCACGACTGGAAAAAAACTCACGATTGGGGGGGAAAATGGGTTTGCGGAGCACCTGCTCTGCAAACCCAGTTTAAGTGGAGGGGTAGTTTGGCAGGTTAATTGCCTGGAGGCCACCAGGCTCGCCTGCGAGCCCAGTGGTTCCCACGATCAGGCAAAATCGGGCTAGTCTCCCCTAGCCCGATTTCACCTGATCATGGGAATAGCCTCAGGGGTGGGAACCCATTTTTTCCACTACCCTGAAAGAGGTTCAGTTGTGGAGCAATCAGGTGATAACTAAACAAATGGTGTGTGTGTGTGCATGTGCATGTGCATATGTATCTATCTATCTATCTATCTATCTATCTATCTATCTATCTATCTATCTATCTATCTCATATTAGATGGTGCAAGAAGTCCTAACATCAAAGTTGGGTAGTAATGGGGAGAAATATTGCTCCCAGTACAAGCTGAACCCTAACTGCTTTCAAAGTTTAGACCCAGCTTGTATGGAGTTTGCCACCAGCCAGCCCAATTCATTGATCTGGGAGACATAGGAAACTACAGCTCCCATGTACCCTGGAAGAAAATGCTCCAGAGTGTCCAAACCTAAACAATAATGTCTACAAGGTCAGTTTTGTTTCCAGCACCTTCTCCACATCACCAGTACTCCCACTTTGTAAAGGTCCATTTGATTGGTAAGGGAGTCGGAGAACTAGAAGTGTGGGGAGTCTGGGATAGGGATGTGCACAAAACCAACTGGCCCAATTTGGTTTGAGTTCAAACCGAACTTGGACCGAACCGGGCCAGTTCAGTTTTGGCCCCCTTTGAACCCCCCGCCCTAGTTTGGTCCGGTCTGGAGGGGTTTCAAAGAGCAATTTTTAAAAAATTTTAAACAGCCGAACTGGCTCGATGGCCATACTTGTCAAAGGGTATCCAGCAAGGATTCCCTTTTACAAGTAAAGGGCTGCAGAAGGGGAGCGGTGAGGGAAATGTTCCCCATTTTACCTTTTAAAATAGGCAGATTGGTGGCGGGAGCTCCTTCCGGTTCCCCTCCTCTCCGACAGCTTTGTTAGGTCACCAGTCCACTTTCGGACTTTCAAGAAATTTGGAATCCGATCCGATATCACCAGAGCCCACTGAATCAGAACTTGACATGGACAAATTCAGATTGGGTTGAATCCAAATGTTTGGATCTGAGCAACTGAACGTGCACAGGCCTACCATATATTGTTACCTAACAAGTGGGCTTTTTTCCTCCTTATGAGCAATAGTCTAGGCCAGCACCAACCTTGTGCCCCCAAATGTTGGACTACAACTCCCATCATCACCAGGCTTTTGTCCTTGTGGCCAGGGATGGTGGGAATTTTAGACCAATGACATCTGAGGATGCAAATAGAAATGTGAAGACCTGGGGGGAAAAGAGAAAACATTGGAGGGTGGGGTCTCAAAGTTGTTCTTCTTCCTGAACACCTGGACAAACTGAAAATAATTGGATCATGAAATATTTTCTTTTGGAATTGTGAATAAAATATAGAAGAAAAGGTGATCAAATATATATTCATACAAGTAAAGGTGTCTTTATTCTCCCAAGCTTCTTTCTTGCTTCATATTCCTCCAAACATCCCTATCCACCCCCAGCATATTACCTCCAGTGACTGCTGCTGGTGTATATCTCATGTTACTTTTTAGTTTGTGAGCCCTTTGGGGACAGGGTTCCATCTTATTTATTTGTTATTTCTCTGTGTAAACCAACCTGAGCCATTTATGGAAGAGTGGTATAGAAATCAAATGAATGAATGAATGAACATTTGATGTTGAAAATAGAAGAAACTGCCTCACAGAGATGCTGGAATCTTTGCAGTTCAGCACATTTCAGTCCATTTGTAACAGAATTTAAACTTTTTAAAGTAAATTACTACAGTTGGACTAATTGACTGAATAAGCTCAATACAATATACCATACATGAGCAACGTTATGAACAAAGCAGTTATATGTAATAAACACTCCTGAAGAAACAATGTGCCTTTAGACCTTTAAGGGGTGCTTTAAACACATATTGCTTAAATTTCAATTTTCCCCAAAAATTCAATTCTTCGGGGTGGGTGGGGGGGATACCCATGATCTCAGCATTTCTGGAAATGTTACATCTCTAGACCCAAGGATGAGAATCTGGGTTGAGGCAGTTATCTAGGCATTTGCTATGATACAATGTGCCCAGCTAAGAAGTGGGTGACAGGGGAAGAATGTTGTTTTTGCTCCTGGACTGTAGACTTCCCCAAAAAAGCATGTGGCTGCTGCCCTCTACTGGAACCCAGTTGCTGGACTAGATGGATCCTTTTGTTTGGATGCGGGAATGTGTAAATTAGTCAGCATGCCAGAGTCTCATTCATTACCAACCTTGTTTTGAAGTAATCCTGCACCAGGGCTGCTCAGCTTTGGCCCTCCAGCTGATGTTGGCCTACAGTTCCCATAATCCCTGGTTATTGGCCACTGTGGTTGGGGATTATGGGAGCTGTTGTCCCATAATCCTGTTGTTGAAGAGTGGTATATAAATAATAGTAGTAGTAGTAGTAGTCGTAGTAGTCGTAGTAGTAGATGAAGAAAAACAGTTGGGGGGCCTAAATTGAGTAGGCCTGCTCTACAAACCAAGAATGGGAAACAACAGCAGGAGGGACACCTGTGCTGTTTTATTGCCTTTAATGCATTGGATGTCCTTTTTAAGCGTGTGCTCATTGAGTACATCCACATTTATTTCTTTATCAAACTTCTATACTGCCCAAATCTTTGTCTCTGGGTGGTTAACATAAAACAATTAAAACACATATAAAAAGTTAAAACAATTCAACCATTTAAAATCAACCATAAAATTAAAACCGACAGTTTTAAAAAGCTGGGAAAGCTTGGGTGAAAAGATGGGTTTTCAGGTGTTTTTAAAAAATTGCCAGAGATGGGGAGGATCGTATCTCAGCAGGGAGTGCATTCCACAATCTCGGGGCAGCAACCAGGAAGGCCCATTTCTGTGTAACCACCAGACGGGTTGGCGGTAACTGGAGACAGAACGCCTCAGATGACCTCAGTGGGAGGTGTGGCTCATAGTGAAGAAGACACTCTCTTAAATTTCCAGGGCCTACGCCATTTTGGAAAAGCAGTATATAAACAAAACAAAATAATGCATAAATAAAATTTGCCTGCCTGTGTTCCTGATTGGATTTTCAGAGGCATCTGGTTGGTCACTCACAGTGGGAAAGAGGAAACTAGAGGGATGTTTGGTATCACCCAGTGGGCGTCTTGGGGATGGGAGTCACTCTCTGCAGAATGGAGGAAGATCTATCCATTCTTTCTGTGACCGGGCTGGCTGATTTTTTTCTGGTTGCTCTGTTGAGCCCAGAGTAGAGAAGACCAAGGGAGGATATGATAGTCATGTTCAAATATCGGAAGGACTGTCACATAGGAATAGGATCAGGCCTGTTCTCAGTTGCTCCTGAGGGCAGAACTAGAACCAATGGACTGAAATTACAAGGATGAAGAAAGAGCCCTCTATGCATACAGTTCTGCACATGGATGTTCTATGCAGACCTTAAACTGTATGTGTGGGGGTGAGGAGCAGGGACCTTTGTGGCTTCCCTCCCCACGTTCCAGGTATTGTGTGAATGGTCTTGAGTGATTGTGTAGTGAATCGATCAAGACCAGGTCAGTTTGGGAACAGACCCCTGGATTTCCTAGATTACAATTTGGTAATGGCAAAACCATTGCCTTCCAGATTCTTTCAATTTAAGCAGCAAGATGAGATCTGGTGCAAGAACTTTGTTTTGAGGCCAGAGCTAGGTAAAAAAGTTCACAACCCCCCTCACCCCGTAATTCACTGATACTTTGGTGATTTGGAGGGTCTGACACCGCTAAGATATTTTTTGGGGACCATGAAAAATTTATTTGAAATTTCTCCTGGGGGAGGAGGGCATGCCCTCAACTCCTGCCTGTAGGCTTCCAGCGGCATCTGGTGGGCCACTATGCGAAACAGGATTCTGGACTAGATGGGCCTTGGGCCTGATCCAGCAGGGCTGTTCTTATGTTCTTTTCACTTGAGGCTTCCTTGAGGTGTGTCTTCCTTTAAATATGTTCCCCCTTTAACAGTGCCGTGCTTCTGTGAGGCAGGCTGAGATGGTCGCCTCAGACACACAGGCACAGGGCAGGGGGCAACAAGTACCAAGCCCCATGGGAGCCACTCTGCTATCCACTGCTATTGTCCTTCTTTGCCCTACTGGGGGCACACTATTCACAGATGGGTGCGGTCATGTTCTCCCCCTCAGAATGCAAAATGTCTTGGACCACCTCTAGGGCGGCAGTTGAACTATTAAGCACCAGTTTTCTCTCCTTCAATAACACTGCAAGCAGAGGATGCAGTGCTAAGTGCCAGCTTTGTTACCCAGCCAACACTCTTTTCCTTTCTAAAATGTGCCCAGGAAATGTTGCTGCATAGCCAGCAAGACCAATGCTTAAGGCTGTGACTGCTGCCTGCAGTGTCATCAAAGGGGGAGAAAGTTAACTCTGCAAATACTACCACACACCACCACTCCTAGCCTCCAGTAAGCCTCCCCCCATCTCTGAGGCCAAATTTCAGAGAAACTTTTCAGGGTGTACACACACACACACACACACACACACACACACACACACACACGTAAAATAAATAAATAAAAATAAAATAAATAAAACTGCAGAATTCCCCCCCCCAAAAAAAATGGCAGAGTGGGGAAAATAATTGACTGGGCATTTTGATCTGTACTGCTTCTGTACTCCCCAAGGACAAAATCCTCACAGAAATCTAATCTCCCTGTAGCTTCCTCTTTAGCTAGTAACATCTGTGGATACAGGAGTTATATACACTGTAGAACATCCTGGTAATGAACGCCTGGAGTTCAGGAAATCTGACTGTACATTCTCTTGGTCATGATGGATTATGATAAATTGAAGCCTAAAGCTGCACCTTTGTGGCCTATTAATACATTAATGCAGGGGAATTAATTTGCCTGCTTATTCTAGGGCAGAAAGCCTAATGGATTTGTGTGGACCCATAACAAATGGTGATCATTCCACATTTCTAGATTCTGTGCGGTACAGAGAGATGGAGTTCAGGATGAAGCAATCTGCAAACTATAGCAATATGCCTGCAGATATGTGATAACTGCTTCTATATTTTTTATTCAGTGACCACAAAAGACCTATTTTAACACAACATGGCTTCATTCTGACTGAGTAAATTAGTAAGAGAATGACAAAAAGTCATTAATCAATTGCCGATATGTCTTTATAGCTTTGGGCAGGCTCGGGATATAAATGGAGGCTCTGGAAGTTGTTATGGGAAAACTCTGTAATTGTTATAGGAACATAGGAAGCTGCCTTATACTGAGCCAGACCATTGGTCCATCTAGCTCAGTATTGTCCACACAGACTGGCAGCAGCTTCTCCAAGGTTACAGGCAGGAGTCTCTCTAAGCCCTATCTTGGAGAGGGAACTTGGAACTGTCTGCATGCAAGCATGCAGGTGCTCTTCCCAGAGTGGCTCCATCCTAATCACAAGTTTTCCAAATACTTTTATTTCCCACTGAAGCTAATTAAGGCAGAAAATGAAGCAAGTTTCTCTCTCAGTCTTATGGCAAACTTGTTGTTTCAGGTGGTTTCTAGTTACCATGGGCTAAACTTCACTAAAATTAAACCAGTCTTTTCAAGACAAACCTATGCTGGAAACAGACTAGAAATGTCCCCTTTATCCTTAAAAATTAGCCATGGGGGTCCTTCATTCTGCCCAGGAGTCAGTTTTTTTCTATTTGATTTGTACCCAAACAGAATCACCATTAATGTGTTTTGGGTCCGAATCTGCCTGCCCCTCCCACAAATCACTCTTGATTCAATTTGTACCTGAATTTTCTAAATCCAAATCTGAATCATTTCAGAGTGAAAAATGGGTTCCAGGGGCAAAAGAGTGGGGTAGGTGGTAGTGCCCAATGGGTGGAAGCTACCACCCAAATTTCAAAGAAATCGGGCAAAGGGGTAATTTTTAACAATTTCTTGAAGTTGGCATGTCTTTGTGGCAGATTTGGGGCAGAAAAGGGGTTCTGGGAGCAGAGGAGTAGGTTGGGTGGTAGTGCCCCAATGGGTGCCTGCTACCATCCAGATTTCAAAGAAATTGGTGAAAGGGGTGATTTTTAATTTTTTTTTAAAGTTGATGTGTCTTTAAGCTTTCCCCCCCATAGGGAATAATGGGGATTTTAGCAGAGCCATAACTCCACTTGGGGGGTATTAGGGTGGCCCAGACCGGGCTGTGATGTAGTAGACATAGGGTGTCAAACCCCCCCCCCCAAAAAAAAACCCACAAGCCCATGGGCACTGGGTTTTGTTGTTTTCAGTGTCTGAGGTGTTCTGAGAGTAGATTCTTGGGTTAGAAAATGAGTGGATTTTTTCTAAGTTCATTCATCATTTAGCGCCAAAGATGACGAATAATGTACATATTCATACCAAATTTTAAAAATTGTTAAAAATCACCCCTTCACCCAATTTCTTTGAAATTTGGATGTTAGCTTCCATGCTTTTGGCACTACCACTCAACCCACTGTGGCCAGAAAATGGAGGTCCGAATCCCTGAATTTGTTCACTTCCAAATCTGGGTGATTTATTTTGTACCCAAAGCTGGGCAATTGAACACAGGGGCGATTTGTTCTGTCTGCAGATCACCTGAATCAGCTAGATTCGGGTACAAATCATTTTGTATCCAAATTGATTTGCACGCCCCTAAAATTAGCCCTTTGGGGTAAAACCTGGTGAGGATTTTTTAGGTGAAATGCCACATGGGAAAGTGTTAGACCCCGCCTCACCACACACCACATTCCGGGGACAGATCAGCCCCACCCCTGCAAATTACTTTTTACGGATAAAAAAGGACCTCTTCCATTTCTGGATTAAGCCTGTCTTGGAAAGACAGGTTGAATTGAATGTGTACTTTGGCCTTAGAAAGAGATGTAACTGCAGTTTGTAATTACCTATTTGGACTACAAATGTGCTCAGGGATAATTTTCGACTAGATTATGAACTGAGCATCATTTCTCCCAGGAGTTCTTACATGGCTCAGAATGCAAAATAAGATTCATGCACAGTCAGCATTCTGGCTGACCAGGCTTTTTTGTAGATGCATGCAGAGAACATTTTTAATGCTACTCTCCTTATTCTTGAGGAGTCTATCATAGATTGTTGCAATGAACTCCATGCCCACCTATTCCAACTAAGCAACTTTTTGTTTGCTAAATATCTTCTTTCTATGTAGAAATGTTCTTTCAGTCGTTTCTTGCAAATGTTTTCTGAATTTTGGCAGTTGCAACATGTCAGCACAGCTTTGTGTTGCTGCAAAGCTGTAGTAGCTCTTCAGTTTGCAGGGCCATAAAATCAAAGCTGGTCTGTATATTACATTCACAATAACTGTGTCCCTGTGGCTGGATGTATGCATCAGAACTCACTGTACATGTTGGGGCCCTCACACACTATTTCCTTCTCCCTACAAGTGATTGCCTTTGATGTGAAGAAACACATAGGCCAAGTTCACATCACACATAATGCGGAGCCTAAGATTCTCCCTGCCTGAGATATGGAGGGAACTTCCATAAGTAAGTAGATTATAAAACAAGTAAGCCTGAGTTTGGCACTGCAGATAATCACGTTCTCTTGGTAACATGAAATAACTGGGTTAAGCCAGAGATACACCCCTGTTGGTTGGGCCTCCCTGTGAGGCCATGGATGCCATCGGTCTATATTTATTGGATGTCATCACCAGACATTCATGATGAGCATGAGTTGAGATATAGTGTACATCTGAGGAAGATCCATACCTACCTTGTCAACGCAATATCAAAACATGGATACAGAAATCAGCTTATGTCCTCACCCGAACCTGAGGTTCCTTCCTTGGCCCAGGTTCACATGATGAAAGACAAGTTGTTTACTGGCTTTGTAAACTCCACATTATGTGTGAAACCACCCATGGTCTGACCTTGTCACCAACCCTCTGTTGTGTTTGTGGGTGGGCTGTAATTATACAGTGATCATGGATAAAAAACACTTTGCACATTCTCAGAAGCACCCTTATGTGTATTAGTGCTTCATATCTTCCTCATACAAGCACTAATGCTGAAAATGTGTCTTGACCACGGCTAAATTGAAGCCTTGTTTAGGTCATATCTGAACTTTCAACTGCTCTTGCTCATTGTGTATTTGTGATGTGTTGCTGAGAAACTCAGTATCATTACATTACAAAGCAGACAGTAACACATGAGTAGGCAACCTTGGTTCTCCATCTGTTGTTGAACTACAACTCCCATAATCCCCAGCCACAATTTGTGGAAAGGGATTGTGGAAGATGTCTTTCAACATAGAGGTGCAGTTAGGTAATTTTGGACCCTGGACCTAATGAGCTTACAGGCCCACCTGCAAAATAAGCATCATCTCCATGTATATACATTTCACCACAAACCCACAGATCTGGGCCGGAGTGCATTTTGCCCCACTCCAAAACAACAACAACAACAAACAAACAAAAACCCCAAGCACCAATGGATTAATCATAGCTTCCTGACCATTCACAAATTAACTGGGACACAACACGTGTCCTTTGGTCTGCAGTTCACATACAAAACCAACTTGGACATATAGTGTATTTGTAAGGTTAGGGAATTAAAACCACAACACATATTCCTTGCCTCACAGTTCTCATGCAAACCTTTTCAATCACAAACCAACTTGAGCATAGTGGGAGCTGGGAGGCTGCTTTTCAGCCTCCCACTGGGTGTCTACTCATGAGTAGTTGCAGCACAGAGCCGTGCTGCTGCTACTCACGATCCCAAAAACTGGGTTTGCGGAGCACTCGCTCCACAAACCCGGTTTAAGGGCGGCAGGGGCGTATCTAGGGGTAGGGCAGGCAGGGCACGTGCCCCGGGCGCCACTTGAAGGGGGGCGCCATTTTTCTAAAAAAAATTTAAAAATTAAAATGGCTGCTGAAAACAAAATGGCCACCATGCATGCTCAAATGGCCTCTGTGAGGCCCTAGGCCATGCCAGGCCTCGCAGAGGCCATTTGAGCATGCGCAGTCACCATTTTGTTTTCAGTGGCCATTTTTTTTAAAAAAAAAAAATTTTAAGAAATGGCCACCGCACATGCTGAAATGGTCCCTGTGAGGCCCTAGAGGCCAGAGAGGAGAGGGGAAACCTTTGCAGACCCACCCCCACAGCCTTTAGGAAGCCCCTGAAGGGGCTACAGGTAATTTTTTAAAAATTATTTTTTTAAAAAAAATAAATTAATTTTTTTAAATATATATATATATATATAATATAAGTCACTGTACACATATTCAGTTTGGCACTATGTACAGAGAATCAGATGGGTGTCAGATGTTTGGACAGGGGGCGCAATTTCAGTGCTTGCCTTAGGCACTATTTTCCCTAGATACGCCTCTGAACGGCGGGCTACTCGAGTGGATTACCTGCTCAGGAACCACCGGGCTTGCAGCCGAGCCCAGTGGTTCCCACAGTGGGATGAAATCAGGCTAGCGGAGGCTAGCCCAATTTCGTCCCATCGTGTGAATAGCCTCAGAGTCTTGCCATCTTGGACTACATGTGTGCCCAATTTCAGAACTCTAAGCCCAGTCATTCTGGAAATGTCACGGGTTGGACAAGGATGGGGTGGGGGAGATGTTGCACTCTTTTTTTTTTTTAAGGCAAAGGGAAGATTCCTTAACTTGAGAGTGTAATTATGGTCCAAGGGGGACTTTAATTCCAGAAGGTTTTGTAATTTTCTGCTATGAAACAAGACATTTATAGGACAAATTTTAAAAAACCAAAATCATTAAATATCAATGGATTGCCCAATTGACTTCAAAACCAACAGACAGGGTCCTGCTAACCTGTCCTACATCTGAGCCCAATTTCAGAACTCTAGGCCAAGCTATTTCAGAAATATAAACGGAGTTAAAAAGGCAGGGGGGATGTTTACCCCTTTTCATGAAAACAATGGTCAGATTCCTCCACATGGGGTATTCCAAGCAAGGTGTGGGGAGCTTCAGTTCCAGAAGTTTTGTAATTTTCTAACATGAAAAAAGCCACTTATAGGACTTTTGTTTTGATTTTTTTCTATTAAAGAGATAATTGAAAATCAAAGGATCAACTGATCTGCTTGAAAATCAATGCACATTGTCCTGATACCCTGTACTACATGTGCGCCAAATTTCAGAACTCTAGGTCAAGTCATTCCATTAACATAAAATTAATCCTCTTTTCCCCTAGTGAAAAAAATGGCGCCCTCTAGGAGAGTGGGTAAATGGACCTGGGCCCCCTGGTCAATGTCTGACTGTGCCTCTGGTTCAATAACAACAGGAGAGCCAAGGTTACCTACCCCTGCACTAACACCCTCATAACACCAGTTCATATAATGCAGATTGAGAGTACCAGTGGTGCATAGGGTACCCAGGTCCCCTGTGTAGGTTGTGGCTTGCACAGTGATAATAGGGCCCTTCCCACTTCCCTTGGAGGTCATAGAGGACCAGAGCTGAACGACAGAACTGAACTGTACCATGCAGGCCACAGCTGTGTACAGAAATCTTTTGGCCTTATGAACAACAACATTCACCATATGTCTCTGGATGGGCCCAGTGAGGTCTTTTAATAAGTGCCTGATAGTTTCAAGGATGTATCTACCACTGTTTTGGCCAGAAACTGCTCTGATTCATTCTCTCCCACTCCCAATTTTCTATGTAAATTCAAAATTCAGAAGGGGGTATATTATTTTAGCGTGGAATTGCACTTTTAAAAGTCTATGTAACATCTTTCTCTCACCAGCTCCAAAGTATTTGCTGTGCTTAATCACATCCTTATTAAGGTAATAACAAGATAAAGATGTTCTTAGCTGAAGGAGTATTAGCAGAGAAGATCTTCTATAATCCCAGATCTCTATTACTTGAAAAACTGACAGGTTTAAACATTTTTAAGGCAATGTGGGGGCAGAAACCCACCATAGATGCATCAAACATCAACTGTAGCTTAATCTGATGTCTTAAATGTGCTTTTGCCTTGTTGAGTTCACCTCTGTGACAGCATCTGCTAGCCTTCCTGGGCCCTACGGTGTGCCCTTTGTCAGACTACATTTTGATTTTTAAGTATTATATGCTTTAATAAGCGGGAGTCATCCTTTCCCCACCAAAAGCAGACCCCTCAATGTCATTTTGCTCAGAGAGACCAAGGCAGACATGAAGGATGAAAGGATCCTAGGCCACTGTTGCCACAGCAACGGGCAGCTCTTGAAACAATTTGGAGTCTCCTTTACCTGTTTAATCCCCCTTTTTAGACAGACTTGAAGAGAGAGCCCAAATACTTATTGGAAGCCTAATGGACTCAACTGTTCACAGGTATCACAGCCAATTAATGTATCATACAAATTACTGGGCTGCCTCTTATGACTTTAGCACTTTGGGAACATAGGAAGCTGCCTTATATGGAGTCAAACCATTGGTCCAGCTAGATTAGTTTTGTCTGCATCAATAGGGAGTGGCTCTCAGGTCTTCAGTCAGGAGTTATTCCCAGTCTTGCCAGGGAATGCCAGGCATTTTACTTGGGACTATCTGCATGAAAAGAACAGGTTCGACTACTGAGTTATGAGCCCCATTCACATGTTATGTTGAACACTTGTATTGTGAGTGTACAGTGTATGCAGGTGCAGTTATTCACACATTACATTGAACACAGGTATAGCAATATACTTCCTATTGGTACCATGCATTGTGAGGCGTGTAACTGGGTTCACTTTTTAAATGAATGCAGGAACAGTCATCCACACACAAAAATGTATGAATGTACAGACATCTGTACAATCATACAATGTGATGTCTGAATAGGGCTATGGTCTCCCCAGAAAGGGGAGGGACATAAATCAGCTTATTGTTAATATTATTAAGTCACCCAAAGCAACTCCTACACCCCAATTTATTTGCCAACTCTCCAGTATCGGGGAGTGTGTTTCTGTGTGTGTTGTGTGTTTAAATAACGCACATTTAAGCACCATCCTGCTTCTGTGGGTAGCAGTGGCTTCAAGTGCACCTAGAAGTGCTGTTGAAGCACTTCAATATTCAGTAGCATCCAGACGCATCTGTTGGGCCACTGTGAGAAACAGGAGGCTGGGATATATAGGCTTTGGGCCCGATGCAGCAAGGCTGTTCTCATGTTCTTGAACACTGAGAATGTTCCTGGCAGCCAGTTGTTCGATACATAGGTCTTGTGGTAGCAAGCATAAATTGTCCCTTTTGATAAGCAGGGTCTGCCCTGGTTGCATATGAATGGAAGACTACATGTGAGCACTGAGCATCTAAGCTTCAAGTTCCCTCTCCTGGCAGTGTCTCCAAGATAGGGCTGAGAGAGACTCCTGCCTGCAACCTTGGAGAAGCCGCTGCCTGTCTGGGTAGAAAATACTGAGCTAGATGGACCAATGCTCTGACTTGGTATATGGCAGCTTCCTATGCTGCCTCATACTGAGTCACACCATGGGTCCTTCTAACTCTGTAGTGTCTACTTTGACTGGTAGCAACTCTCCAGGATTTCAGACAGGGATTCTTCTCAGTCCAACCTGAGGGATTCAACCCGGGACCTTACGCATGCTAAGCAGATGCTCCTCCACTGAGCTATGGCCCCAGGCCACTCTTGTTGCCAGTCACCATCTTTCTTAGTCTAGGAGACAGGAAATGACTTGAGTTATTTCCTGCCTCATTCTAGACTGAAAAAGAATAGCAACCACTGCTGAGAGAGGACACGATCCCACTTCTTCTAATGATGCAGAATTCGCTGCTGCCTATAGAATTGCCACCAAAAATAGTAAGGGAAAAGAAGATGGCAGGCTGGGGGTGGGTGGGGGGTGGGGTGCTCCTGCACAGTCACAGCTCTCTCATTTGCCGGTTTATCTCCCACTTCCCTTTCCCATATCTTCATAAACTTCTAGGTTTTTGTACCTTCCCAGAGTCAGCATATAAAAGCTTTATCAAAAGTCTTCATACCAGGAAAAGGAAGTGCTTAGAAACAACCCTCAAATAAATGATGGGATCTCTGGCTGACATTGATGAGGAATACTAGTACTATTACTACAACAACAACAACAACAACAACCATCACCACTAAAAGCTGACATCCAAAACTAGTGTTGCACCAATGCACCAGTGTTTCTGTCACAAAGCAGAGGAGGGACAATTTTGGACAATGTTTCCTTCCCTCTGCAGTCAGCTCTGCCTCCTGAAATTATGTCACTGAGGGGCCCCCAGCCCCCAGGGCCATAGTTTTAGAAGGCACAGGCAGCCTCAGAGGAAAGGGAAGATTCTTTTTTTAAAAAACCCTCTCCGTTGTCTGATAGAAAACATTGGCATGTTGGCACAGCATCAATCTGGATGGCAGCCCTTATTATTAGTAGTACAAGTATTCCTCATCAATGAATGAGGAAGATTCTTTTTTAAAAGATACTTCCTGGAGCTTGTATCAGCAGGGACAGCTTGGAAGCAAGCCCTATTCAGACATTAGGTTGTACCTGTGATCAGATGACTGTACACATACATATATATTTTTTGTAAACGAATGGGCCTACCTATGTTCATTTCCAAAGGGAACATGAGTACAGGCCCCCTGAAATACAGGCCACAGATAAGAAGTGTATTGCTGCATTCAACCTAACATATGGTGACCTATGGACTGCAAGCTGCCTAGAGACCTGAACCTGTGTGCACTGTTTGAATGCTGAAGAAGTATGTGCATAGGCCTGCCCCCATCTCCTGTTTTCCATCCCTGGCCAATTGCTCTGATAGCTTTAAAAGGGGCTTGGACAAATTCATGGAGGACAGGTACATAAATGGCTGCTACCGTGGGGCCTAGGGATGTGCATAAAACCGGTTCTCCCGGTTCGGTTCGGGTCCGAACCGGGTCCGGACCGGACCGGGGTGGTTCGGTTTTGGTTTTGCCAGACCACCCCCCCGGTCCGGTTCGGTTTCGAACTGGTTCGGATCCAAACCGAACCGGTTCGGATCACAAAAAGTGGCTGGTTTTGAAGGGGACATTGTGTTCTACCTGCCACCCAAATTTCAAGTCGATTGGACCTTCCTCTGATTTTTTACAAATTTTTTTCAAAAAATAAATTTTTGCCCATAACTCACAATGTGGAGCCCTTAGGGGCAAAAAAGCTGGGGTGGGTGGTAGCCACCCATGGGTGTCCTCCACCCCCAAAATCCCAAGGCAATTGGTGGCTCCTAGTATTATTGGTGAATTTCTGAAGAAAATTTTTTTTTCCATTGGCTAGAATGGGGGTTTGGGGCTGCCCCAGACCCACCTCTGTGGGGTGGCAGCACCCCCAAAGTGGGTCCTGGGCCATGGCAAAAATGCCCTCAGTCCCTCCCAGCAATCCCCGTAGAGATAGGAGTGATGGTTCTGTTGTTTTTCTGAGGTATTCTGAGTGTAGATTCTATGATAGCTTATGAGATTTCCAATGAGACACCATGAATCCACTCTCATTTGCTATCACAGAATCCACACTCACTCAGAACACTTCAGAAAAACAACAGAACCATCACTCCTATCTCTACGGGGATTGCTGGGAGGGACTGAGGGCATTTTTGCCATGGCCCCGGACCCACTTTGGCGGTGCTGCCACCCCACAGAGGCGGGTCTGGGGCAGCCCCGAACCCCCATTCTAGCCAATGGAAAAAAAATTTGTCTTCAGAAATTCACCAATAATACTAGGAGCAACCCAACAATTGCCACCCCATCTTTTTGGCCCCTCTCTCTGGGCGCCCTAACACGTAACACCTAGTCAGTCCATCTTAATGCCTACCTACTACCACCACTCCTATCCAAGCAAGTAAGAGGAGGACACTCAGAGAGACAACACCCACTCTCTGATCTAACAAAAAGGCCACTGCTGTGCTGCCTGCCAGCACAGCAGCAGCAGCGGAGCAGCACACTAAGCACAAGAGCAGCACACACAGAGAAGAAGCAGGAGGCGGAGCAGCAGAGCAGCAGACCTGCCGCTCTGCATGATGGGTGACGTGATGCCCAAAGAAACCACCGCCTCACTCAGTGCCTGCCACTGACTAGGCCCGACAGACAGAAGCCAGCCAACCTGCTCTGCTCTGCTCTGATGCTCCCCATGGATGATGCACACACACCCTACATCTGCATCCCAATGACCAGACCAGACCAGACCAAGTGCGCAGAGTCAGCACAGGCCAGCAGCCACCAGCCCAGCAACAACAACAGCTACTACTGCTACCACCACAACCAGTATTGCCGCTACAATAACATTCCCAGTCCAGTCACGCGCGCCACAGCCTGAGCCTAGCACACAGCCAACAGCTGCTGCCAGCCAGTGCCTGGCAAGCCCAGCCAACATGAGGAGGAGAGAGCTAACAAGTAGACGGCGCACGCACATCACCAACCCATCACGACGGCGCAACTGCAAGGGGAGAGGGCACAATTACAGGCAGGAGGAGGAGGAGGAGGCAAGGCAATCCTAGCACAGATTTGAAAGTTTAAAATCCACCAGGACATCTTCTAGAATCTAGACTTCTGTTTTTTCTACCACCAGCTGTAGTGTCTAGTTAGTCAGTGTGCTGTGCAGCTGAGCTGAGCTGAGCTGAGCTGCATGTGAGGAAGGGTGATTGTAGCTAGTTCTTTAGTTTCAGCAGACTGAGCATTGAGCATGGGCAGTGGCCTTGGGAAGCAACACAATTACACGACACTCACCTGCTGCTGCTGGTTCTAGAAGTTGCCTCTTCTCGTCTTCACCTCTTCGTGTGTGTGTGTGTGTGTGTGTGTGTGTGTGTGTGCAGTGAGTGCATGCCTTTTGCCTTGCTGGAAAGAAATGCTTCTCTGGTCCACCACCACATATCTGCTCAAGGACACAGAGGCCCAAGGCAGAGGTGGTGGCACCAGTGTGAGTGCATGTGTGCTGGTGGTGTTTGCCACCACAGGTGTTTTGTGTGTGTATGTGTGCGCTGCTAGCTAGGAGGGGGGAGGGAGGCAGGGAGGGAGGCTGGGAGGCAGGGGGGAGGAAAGGGGAGGGGGAGAGGGATGTAGAGGGGATTGAAGGGGGGAGGGTCCGGCTCAGAGTTGGTCAGCCACATATTTGTGCACACACGTGCTCACGTGTGTGCTTCGGTGGGAGAGACCAGACTCTCATCATCTGCCAGACCGGGGTTGGGGGCAGGTGAGGCGGTGGTGGGCTGGAAGGGAGGGAGGATGGAAGGTGGTGAAGAGGAAGGGGAGAGGATGAGAGGGGAAGGATGGAGGGAGGCATGGGGGGGAGGAAAAAAAACATGTAGACAGACACACACCACACTACACACAGAAAGCATCCACACACAGAGACAGTGCTAGGCATCCATTCACACAGACAGACAGACAGACAGACAGACACACAACAGGAAGAGACAGACTGAGCCTGCACCACACACACACACACAGACCCAATTCCCCCCCTGCACAGTTATCAATCAATATGTTGTGTTGGCAGCCAGTTCATTGCTATTCTGATGGTTTTGGGTTTTTTGCCATCAGCCAACATCAACAGTGACCACAATCAAGATGAACATAAGATGATAATAATTCATTCGTTTCATTTCAAAAAATCACCCAATCATTTTCTCCATGTAAACCAAGCCCCCCCACACATGATTTCTGGTGACATTGTCAATAAAATCAATTCATTTGGCATTCATCATTTTGTTCTCCCTTTGTCACCTTTTTTTCTTTCTTTTGCATAATTTTGAGGCTTGATTTTGACATGGGGTTTTTAAAGAAAAAATTATTTACATGTTTATTTACATACAGTATTTACATATCTACACTGCATTTTTGAATGTATACCCGCCGCTGCCGCTAAGTCTAGTACTCCGTGGGCTGTGCTACTTTGGGGGGGTGTGCCGTGCCCACGCCAGGTCCCCAAATGCTGACAGGTGGATAGATAAAGGGCCTGTGCTGGTCAGCATTGGGTTTCTTTTTAGGTGGGCGTGGGCATTGTAAACATCTGGCCAGTCGCAGCACTACAACTACTACTACAACTGCATCTCTGTGTGGGCACACTACACGCTGCGACTGGCTGGCACGGCTCAGCATCTGTCACGTCAGCTCAGCTAGAGGTGGAAGGGGGGAGGGTAGGGATAAGCACAGAGTTCGAGCCAGGCAGGTGACCAACCATGGGGCAACCCACGGTAATCACTCGCCCGTCTCAAACTGCAGCTTGGGGTAGCCCAACAGGGGGAGGTTCACCTTAAGGAAGACCAGCTGCTCCACCAGACCAGGGTCCAAGCGGGAGCGAGAGGGTGTCACCACGTCCCCGGCACGTGAAAACACCCGCTCGCTCTGGACACTGGTTGGGGGGCAGGAGAGGAGGCGCACAGCCACCACCGCCAGGTCCGGCCAGACTTGGCGGCGGCTCGCCCAGAACTGTGCGCAGTCCACGCCGTCTCCCTCCACAGGCTCCTCCAAGTACTGCGCAACGCATTGCTCAGCACTGGAGGGGGGCCTGGCAGGTCGAGCCTCCCGCATACCAGGCATGGCGCCATAGCAGAACCGCTGAAACCACTGGGCGGATCTCGAGTCGGTAGCAAATGGCTGCTGCGATGGCGCCGCCTGGGATGCCGCGCTGCTGGACTGGGAAGAGGGAGGGGAAGGGGAAGCTGACGCCGGCTGGCCGCCCATGCTGCTGCTGGGTGCGGGTTGGGCCGCGAGGGCTGCCCCTGCACCACTACCAACAACCTGGTCTCTGCGGGCCCTAGCGGCCTCCTCCTCCCTAACCTTCTCGACCAGGATGCCCTTCCACCTGGGCAAGTCGTCGGCACTCACGGCATTGCCCTTGAGGGCTGGGTGACAGAGACAAGCGAGGACATACTCCTCCCTGTCTCCCAGCACATCAACGAGCCGCTTGTCAACCCCAGACCTCAGCCTCCCAGCCAGAGCACAACCCTCTGGCGTGGTCAGAGAGATATGGAGTCCACCCATCAGCTTCTCGAGACCAACAGCTGTGGGCAGCGCCTGGCTCAAGGGAGTGGTGTCGCCACACAAGCCCTTCGTGGCAAGCTGGAAGGGCTCGAGTGCCGACACCGCCTCGGACATCTGCTTCCACTCTGCGTTCGAGAAGTCGCAGACATCCAAGGACTCGTCCCTCGCCAGGGCGACAAGGGCTCTCTCCTGCTCCAACAGGCGCTGGAACAGGAGGAAGGTGGAGTTCCACCGCGTCTCCACATCCGTAGGGATGAGATGGCGAGGAAGGCCAAGGTCATCCTGCTTCTGGCGAAGCAGTCTCCTGGACTTCTCGCTGCGGTGGAAGTGGGCGGCCAGCTTGCGGGACTTATCCACAAGCGTGGCCGTGGCAGCAACAGCACCTGCGATGGGGCGGGCCTTCTTCTCCTGGGACGCCCTCAGCTCCTTAAGGCCAAGGGCGTCCCTGACGGTCAGATGGAGCGTGTGTGCCATACACCGTATGTTCACACAGTCCATGACTGTCTCGACAGCGGCGGTAACGTTGGCTCCATTGTCGGTGACAATGAAGCCGCGGGAGAGGTGTGGACACCCGCCAATCCACTCCTCTATCTGGCGGTCGAGTACGGCCGCCACCTCCTCCGCGGTGTGCCTCGTGTCCATCGTCTCCACGTGCAGGACGGCCCACCTGTGCCGTAGTGCAGCGGGAGCCGCGCCGGACCCGGAAGCATCACCCGCGGAGGTCCCCTCACTCTCCGGTCCCCACCAGTGGGCAGTGAGGGCCAGGAAAGAAGCGTGCATCCCACTGACACTGGTCCAGAGGTCAGTCGTGAAATGCACGCTTGTCCCGGCCGGAGCTGCACGCAGCTCGGCCGACACGAGCTCCCTGCACCGGCGGTACAGGGAGGGGACCACGTTCCGGCTGAACGTCGTCCTTGAGGGGATGACGTATTCGGGAGCCAGGTATTGGAGAATCCGGTGGAAGCCGTTGTTCTCGACCACCTGAAACGGCTGGTCATCGGTGGAAATCATCTCCCCTATGAGGCGGGTGAGGTGATGATGGTCCATGCGAACAATACGCTGGCTGCCCGAGGACTGCGTCCACCGCTGGACGGGCAGTGTAGCCTGCCTGCTGGCTGGCACACTGCCGCTGCCCGCCCTAGTGGCAGATGCACAAGGCGCACTAGCGCTGCCAGCCTGTCCCCTGAGACCTGGGTGGTGACGCTCTAGGTGTCTCCACATAGGCGTCGTACCCAGGTGCGCAGGGTCCCTTCCACGGCTGACAAGCATCCTGCAGTGGACACAGCGGGCGTGGAATGGGGCATCTTGAGGGACCTCAAAATGCACCCATGCACCACTGCCCTTGGCCTCCTGCGCCCTGGGCGCCGTCCTAGGCCGTTTCTCGCAGGGTGGCTGCAGTCCTAGGGGGGGGGGGGGGCGGCCGCCGCTGCCTGCCCACTGCTGCCACCCAACCCGCCCCTTCCGCCCTCCACAGCGGAGGAAGGGCCCGGCTCAACTGGCATCGGAGAGGCAGGCCTCTCCTCCACCACCTCGCCAGACCGCTCCCCACCAGAGTGTCGGGCTTCACGAGGGGGGGCCCCACTGAGCGGCGAAAGGATAGGGGGAAGGGGCCCCAGAGGGAGGGAGAACCTGGCTGCATCGCTGCCAGCCGCACGGTCCTCACCGCCCTCTACCTGCTCTTCCAACTCCACAGTCTCCTCCACCTCAACAACTGGCGGTAGCTCAGCAGCACCTGGTGCCGCCGGCGAGGAGGGACCCGCCACAGCCCTAACAGTGCCTCTGCCTCTGCCGCGATTGGCGGCAGCAGGCGTGGGGAACTGAATCCTGCGCACCAAAGATGGGGCCGGAGCAAAGAATTCTCCAATGGGGAGAACTGGGGTGTCCTCAGGCTCCCCGCGTCCTCTCCCTCCCCGTGCCGCAGGCGCACCCCGCACCTGGCCTCTCCCACCTCTGCCTGCCAGCCTTGAGCGAGCCCTGCCCGCCACACGGCGCTCAGACATGCTGCTAGGTCAGAAGGAGGGAGACTTTAGGAGGAAGGCCAGACAGGGTCAAAAAAATAATTTGGAGGGGCTTAGGGGCCAAAAAAAAGGCAGCTGATTTGGAGGCGGCGGGGGGGAAGTTTGTTTTCAAAAAAGGAAGCCAATTGGGGGGAAAGGAAGACTTTTTGATATGGGGGGGGAAGCCAATCGAAGTGAGGGGGAGGGTGTCCTTTTTGAATTTGGGAGTCAACCACCAAGCCAATTGGGGAGATGGTCTGGGAGGGGTTTTTTTTAGAAAAATAGGGGGTTAAAGGGTGGAACCCCGGTGTGGGAGGGTGGCACGGGCAGTTGGGTGGAGTAGTTGTGGTGTGGGTGGCAAGTTTTTAGCTTTTTTGGGGGGGGAGAGTGGATGGGGGGAGGGCACAGCACCTACCGGGGGTGGGGGAGGGATGCAGTCAACGCTTGGGAACCTGCAGATCAAAGGAGGAAACCCTTATTTAGTGAACTGGAACACAAAGTGTGGGTTCTGGGGGGTGGTTCTCAAGTAATGCTCCTGTGGGGGGAGCATCAAACTCAATCCAGCCTATTTAGTGACTCTAAATTGCACACAACCAAAACCAGAACCCAGTCACACCAACACAGAGGTTGAACCCACCCACTCTGTGACTCTGCCTGCCCAATGCCATGGCAAGCAAGCAGCAGCAAACACTTGATGGCAGCCTCATGGATTGAACATCATGATCATCATCATACGTGTGTATTGGCCCAGCATGTAGTGGCAGCATCAGAGCCCAGCCAGGACCCCACTCAGACTGCCCCAGAGGCAAGGAAGCACTCTGGCATGGCATGGGCCCAGCATGTAGTGGCAGCATCGCATCAGAACCCTGGACCCCACTCAGACTGCCGCATGCAATGCAACGCAACACACAGCAGCAATTTCTTTACTGGGCATGGGCATGAAGACACAAGTTTTACAACAGTACATCTCCTCTCCAAGGTTCCCTCCCTCATCCCCACACCCAAATGCATTTCAGAATAGGGGTGTCCCTATTTAAAACCGCCAGCTAGGGAGAGAAAGGGGCAACAAAAGGTGCACAATCGCACACGCACTAACCCCTCTTCTTCCGGTCCTTCTCCTGCCGCTCACTGCTGGTCACGGATTCGCCGCCGCCAGCCAGCCACCCTGGGCTGAGACACAGCAGGGCGGCCGCACGAGGCACACAGGCAACCGGGGTAGTTCAACAACGATGGAGGGGCAGAAGTGAGGAGACAACACTATTTGTGTCGCTCAACTCACCCCCAAGCAGAGACAAAATCAACCAAAAACTATAAAAAGAAAAAAAAAACCGATGGCAGCCGCCAGGTGGGTAGGCTACTGTGTGCGGCTGCAGCTGTGGGAGAGGAGGTGGAAAGTGAAGGGGAGCAGAGAGAGAAAAGACTAAGAGAGAGAGAAAAGAGAGGGGGGGCAGGGACAAAGAGAAAGAGAGGAGAGAGAGAGAAAAGAAAGAGAGAGAGAGGAGAAAGAGAGATGATAGAGAGAAAGAGGAGAGAGGAGAAGCGCAGCGCAGCAGGGAGGGGGGATTCAGGTGTGGGGGGAGGACACAGCAGTAGCAGCGGTCCAAAGAGGTGGGGGGAGCAGAGAGGGTGTGTGTGGTTGGGGGCTAGTGTGTGGCAGGGGGCCTGGGGTAAGTGGAGAGTGTCGGGGGCAAGGAGGAAAAGAGGTGGGGTGGGGGGAGCAGAGAGGGTGTGTGTGGTTGGGGGCTAGTGTGTGGCAGGGGGCCTGGGGTAAGTGGAGAGAGTCGGGGGCAAGGAGGAAAAGAGGTGGGGTGGGGGGAGCAGAGAGGGTGTGTGTGGTTGGGGGCTAGTGTGTGGCAGGGGGCCTGGGGTGAGTGGAGAGAGTCAGGGGCAAGGAGGAAAAGAGGTGGGGTGGGGGGAGCAGAGAGGGTGTGTGTGGTTGGGGGCTAGTGTGTGGCAGAGGGGTGTTGGGGGGAAGGGGAGGGGGCAACAACAAACAGCAAAGGAGAAACTGGAACAACTCGGGCAGCAGCAGCGATTAGGCTGGATGGGGTGGTTGGGGGAGGAGCTGGGCCTGGGCTAGGGTAGGGTCTGGGAGGAGGGAGGGTGGGGGGGGCAGGCAGGGGGGGGAGGAGGAGGAGGAGGGTAGCAAAATATATAAAGCAATATATATCAAGAGAACACAAGCCAGAAGTTTAAAAAAAAAATTAAAAGAAAGACTATAACCAGCAGAAAAAACTTGGGGGTGGGGGTGTGGGGAGGGGGAACCAAACACAGACTCTGAGGGGGGCCACTAAGTGAACAGAGACAATGAAACCACAATTGCTGCAAATTAATAATAGCAAATGAATAAGTGGAACCAAGCAAAGAAAACTGGACTCGGTTTGGCAGCAGCAAACTTGGGAGAAGGCTGGATGGGGTGGGGTTGGGGTGGGGTGTGGTTGGACTTGGAGGGGCAAGTTTGGAGCAGGGAACCAAAACTGATTATATGGGACAACAAGAAACAACAACAGAATCCTCTGGGGGTGGGGGGGAGGGATTCAGGGAACCAACTCGCAGGGCAGCAGCAGTCAGCAGAAACAAACAAAATGGTACAATTTAAGCAAAACCAGCAAGCAATATATAACTGAAACCAATGGAATGCAATGTGAAAATCAAAAAGTTGGACAACAACAAGGCAGGACAAAGAGCAATAATTAATGGAAGAAGATTTAAAGCAATGAGGATGCAGTGGGTGGGAGTGGGGGAGGGGGAGGGTAGGCCCAAAGGATGAGAAGGGAAAGGGGGGGGAGGGGGGGAGAAAAGCAGACAGACAAGGAACAGGGAAAATTGGGGGAAATTAAGAAGAAAGTAAAGTGAAGTAACACACAGTATACAGACAAGAGACAGACAGAGAGAGGAGACACACAGAGAGTCACAAAGGGCAGGTGGACAAAGGATTAGACAGAGCACACACAGAGAGACACAGGACACAGTCAGGACTCACAGAGACACCAGAGCAGCCAGCAAAGGGCAAGCAGGTCTCAGAGATGATCCCACAACTGCAGCCAAGAGAAGTTTCCAGAGAAGAGGCTTGGGTTTATATAGGTTTGAAATTCCCTCCTTTGGGAGCCCCCACCTTTGCACTCCCCCCACGGCCAACAGGGTGCCAGCTCTCAACAGTGCAACAGCCAAGCAGCCTACCAGACCAAAGGACTCATTCTGGCCAATCAAGGATCAATAGCGCAGCCAATACAATGCCTGGAAATAGCATCACAAAATGGATGCAAGGAGGAGCAAAAGTTTCGGGAAGGAGACACAAAATGGAGGACACACTTGGAACTTTAAAGAGACACTCCAGAGACTCAATTTCATTCCCGAACCGGTTCGGGAAACCCGAGCCGGTTCGGTACCGAACCGGCTCGAATTCGGTCCGGCTCGGTCCCCGGAAGGGCCCGATTCGGTCCGGGATCGAGCCGCCGGATCCGGACCGGTTCGGACGAACCGGTCCGGATCCGAACCGAACCGCACATCCCTAGTGGGGCCTATAGGCCACCTCCAGCCTCAGAGGCAAGATGCCTGTGAATACCAGTTGCAGGGGAGCAACCAGTGGCGCTCTTTGGAGTGGACTTCTGGGTGGCAGTCCAGACCCCTGCAGGCCTGGGGAGGGGAGGCTCCAAATGTTGGCCTTTGTGAGTGACGATTTGTGTGAGTGACAGCCTTTCAGGCAGTGAGGCCTGGCTGCAGTGCTGCCTGCCCTGCCCAATACAGCCAGAAGATTTGGAAGAAGATTTGTAGCCTGATAAGCTGGTTCCTGCCACCTCCTAACTGAGCAAAGAGGCACTTCTTTAAAGTGGTGATTCTCTTTATTTAGGAGGGGGAGAGCAATTGGCCCTATCCAGCCCCAGCACAGCTTCTCTCCAGTGGCTGCTGCTGATGTCTCTCTTATGTTTCTTGTTTAGATTGTCAGCCCTTTGGGGACAGGGGGCCATTTTATTTATTTATTTATTTATTTATTTATTTATTTATTTATTTATTTATTTCTATCTATCTATCTATCTATCTATCTATCTATCTATCTATGTAAACTGCTTTAGGAACTTTTGTTGAAAGGCGGTATACAAATATTTGTTGTCTTCGTCTTTATCCGGCCCATTTCTCCCCCTTTCCCTTGCAGCCCCTGCCTTCTGAAGAGTTTCTTTATTCTGTTTCTTCCCCATGAAAAAATGTGGTATGTGCAGCATGGGTCAGTGTGAAGTTTCTTGTTCAGAATTCCTTCCAAAAACAAAAGAAAAGAAAAGAAAAGAAAAGAAAAACAACCACCCCCAAACCCACCTTTCCCTGAGTAGTGAATTCAGCTAATTTAAGTGGCAGGAATGTCTATGCAAAATGTGATATCTCTCTGCAAGTCAGTGGGAAGTTTCTTATTCAGAATCTCTCCTAAAAATAATGAAGAGGAGGAGGAGGAGGAGGAGGAGTCTCCAGTTTCCCCTGAGCATGTTCAGGTGTTAAAATAGTGCATTCATTGATTGATTGATTGATTTCTATTCCACCCTTCCAAAAATGGCTCAGTGCGGTTTACACAGGGAAATAATAAATAAATAAATAAATAAATAAATGAATGAATGAATGAATAAATAAATAAATAAATAAATAAATAAATAAGAAAGATGGCTCCCTGTCCCCAAAGGGCTCACAGTCTAAGCATTGCCGCTTATCTGGCATCAGGGAGTGAGGCAGGGGTGAAGAACCAAAAGGCCTTTAGGTCTAGGCTCCAAAGTTACCTAGCTACACCTCTGGGAGCAACAGCAAGAGAGATGGTGTGCCCTCAGCTCTTGCCTGTGGGCTTCTCAGAGGCATCTGGGGGGCCACTGTGGGAAAGCAGGATGGTGGACTAGATAGGCCTCAGGCCAGATCCAGCAGGGCTGTTCTTATGTGAATGCAGATAAGAGGGCTGGCGTGGAGCCATAATGAGCAGAGATAAACACTTATGCAGGGGCGGAGCCACCATTGGGCGATCAGGTTCAAAGAACCCGGTCCATCACCAATCAGGGGCCATGACTGCGGCCCCAAACACACACACCCCACAGGGGGCATTATTTCATTTCCAAACAGGGGCATGCAGCCCTGTTTGGAACCGAAATTGGCCCGGGCTGCATTGCCAGCATGGTCGGAGTGACTCTCCCTACCTTAAAGGCAGGGAGAGCTGCTCCTTGTCTCGCTGCCAATGCAGCGGGACCAATCAATCTCCCTCTCAAATGGGGCCGCGCAGCACCGTTTAGGAGAGGGATTGGCCCGGGCTGCATTAGCAGCATGGCCAGAACGGTGCTCCCTGCCTTTGAGGCAGAGAGATTTGCTCCAGCCCGTGATGCCCAACGCAGCACGGGCCGATCTCCCTTCCAAACGGGGCCGCACGTCTGATGTCAGTGGCTAGCCAGGCCCCTGTGTCTGATGTCAGATGAGGGGGCTGGGGCCAGGGGGCCACGGCGACTGCACAAGGGCTGCCGCCAGCCTCCCCACACTACTGTACTTGTGATAGGGCAGTTTGGGCTGCTCCATAATGGCTCAGAGGGTACCACACTGGAAGAGTTCATTTCTACACACCCCTCCATTTCCAGAGTTATTGTCCACCCCTATGTATACCTGCAGAGTGTGCTGTGACATTGAAAAGATGGATTCTGGTGGCAAGGGCCAGACAGATCTTTCTCCAATGGCTCTCTCCAATGGCTTTCTCCAACGGCTCTTGCAATGCAGGGTGGGGGAGAGAAATACTTTTCTTTATTCCCAAAGATTACCTGGCAACATTCATCACCACATTTTTCAGGCCACATCAGCAATTTAGGAAGACATCTTTTTGGATCTTCACCCACAAGATTAATTTCTTCTTTATTAGCAAGAAAAAGAATCTCCAAAGTGGATCCATTCAGGATTTCCTAAATGTGTTTCTAATTGTCTGAGTTTAATAACTGATAATATAGACCCGCCTGCAAATCTTTCTTTTACAGAAAGGATAATTGTACCTGAGTAGAGTGCAATCCGAAATTAAATGTGTAAAGAGCTTTGGGGGCTGGTCTGTACGTGACATGAAATTGCATTATTCCCGATAAATGTATTAAAATATGTGTGAGAAATCTATAACAGGATGTTCTTTCAGTCTTTCGAGGCCTCCGAGATATATAGAGGAGCAATAATCTAGAGACAGCAGTAAGTGTATATAGGAGTAGATTAATTATGGGCTAGTTCACATCAACACTGTCTGGCATACATGATAAGGTATGGGACTCCCTAAGTGTGCACCCACCCTAGCGTCACTAGAGGACATCCCAACATGCTTGCAGGATGTCCTTTAATCATGGGGAGAGAGCATTCATCTGTATATCCTGCTGCTGCTGCTACTACTACTACTACTAGTAATATAATATAACTTTTCAACAAAATGGTTTATGGTCTATAAATAATAATGAGGAGGAGGAAGAAGAGGAAGAGGAAGAGGTGGTTCCCTGGCCTCAAGGAGCTCATAAATTAAACAGAAACACAGAAATATAGACACCAGCAACAGAAAGATAGATAGATACCAGCATTCTCTGAAGTCCTACCTATTCCACACACAGGGCCAGCAAGAGAGGTGGAGCTGAGGGGTCTCAATATGTGGATGAGATGGTGGTGCCAGGATGCAGGGCTTAGATTTGTTAGGCACTAGAATACATTTTGGGACAAGCAAAGCCTGTACAAAAGGGACAAGTTCCACTTGAAGCAAGATGGAACCAGGCTGCTGGCATTTAAAATCAAAACAGTGGCAGAGCAGCTTTTAAAATGACACCTGGGGGATTGCCAAAAGGAACTGGGTGTCATCTGGTTCGGCAAAGGTAATCTCCTAAATTGTGAGTGTGCAAATGTTTCAGATAAACCCAAGGGGACAGAGTAGAACCAGGTGTGGAGCAGAGGGAAGTGCACGGTCAAAAAGCTGTTCAAATGATTGTAAGGGAGATAGCACACGTCAATGCCATGTAAGAGATTCAAAGTATAGGTGTTTATATACCAGTGCCAGAAGCCTCCAAGCCAAGATGGGTGAGCTGGAGTGCTTGGTTGCTAACAGAAAAATAGACATAGTGGCCATAATGGAAACCTGGTGGAATGGTGATAACCAGTGGGACACTGTTATTCCCTGGATATAAACTCTACAGAATGGACAGGGAGGGGAGGATTGGTCGTCGAATAGTACTATATGTCAAAGAAGGGGGTGGAATACAACCTAGAAAACCTAGGAGGACCAGAGTCCTCCACAGAAACATTATGCGTGACAATGCAAAGAGTGTATTTGTTTCTAGGGTTGTGCTATTGTCCTCCAGTTCAAAGCCCTGGGAGTGACCTGGAGTTGGAGAAACAAATCAGAGAGGCATCAAAGAGAGACAGGGCTATAATAAACATAGCCTGGGCAAATTCATATGTGGGTATTGACTGAGAGGCCAAATTTCTAGATATGCTAAATGACTGTGCCTTAGAGCAGATGGTTGCAGAACCTGCCAGAGAGAAGGTGACCTTGGACTTAATCCCATGTGTGCCTGACCTGGTGCAAAATGTTAGAGTTGTAGAACCATTGGGGATCAGTGACCATAGTGTAATCCAATTCAGCTTATATGTGAGTGGAGTATTGCCAAGGAAGTCCAACAGAGATGCGTTGGACTTCAAAAGAGAAACATCTCAAAAATGAGGGGAATGGTAAAATAAAAGCTGAAAGGGAAGGTTGGGAGGGTCAAATCACTCCAGAAAGCATGGAACGTATTCAAAACCACAATAATAGATGCTCAATTGGAATGTATGCCAAGAAGGAGAAAAGGTACCACCAAGTTCAGGAGGACACCAGCTTGACTAACAGGTAGAATCAGGGAAGCAAATAAAGGGAAGGCTTCCTTCAGAAAATGGAAGTCCTGCCCAAATGAAGAAAAAAGAAAGGGACATAATTTTCAAAAAGGGATCCAAGGGGGATCCAGGAAACTGCAGGCTGGTTAGCTTAACTTCTGTGCCGGCTATACAGTAAAAATTGACTTACACAGGTGGTCTAATATGAACTTATCTTTAATGGGCAGAATTTCAGTGGTGAAAATGAATGTCTTACCCAAAATGTTGTTTCTCTTTCAGACTATTCCTATAATTAATACTTTAACTTGTTTTAAGCAATGGCAGAAGGATGTAACTAAATTTGTTTGGCAAGGGAAAAGACCAAGAATTAATTTTAAAAATTTAACAGATGCAAAAGAAAGAGGCGGTCTTACCCTACCAGATTTAAGGTTGTATTTTGATGCTGTTTGTTTGACGTGGTTAAAAGAATGGATAACATTAAGAAACTCTAGAATACTTGATCTGGAGGGATTCAACAGAAGGTTCGGATGGCACTCCTATTTGTGGTATGACAAAAGTAAAGTTCATAAAGATTTTCTTAACCACTATATAAGAAGGAGTTTAATGAGAGTTTGGGTAAAATATAAAAAATGGTTGGGACCTAAAACTCCGCTATGGCTATCCCCGATTGAAGCTTTAGTACGTAAAGAGGTAAATATGCAATCGCAATGGGGTACTTATAGGTATTTGTTATGTTTTCAAGAAAAGGATTGTAAATTAAAAAGTTTAATTGAAGTACAAAATTGGGTTAGTAATTGGTTTCAGTACCATCAGTTAAATGAAGTTTATAAGAAAGATATTAATGTTGGATTTGAGGATCAGATGTCGAGATTTGAAAAGGAGCTGTGTGAAAATGATGAAAAATTAGTTTCTAAAATGTATAAGCTCTTGCTTATGGAGGAGACAAGAGACGAAGTGGTTAAAACGACTATGGTAAAATGGGCTCAAGATGTGGGCTATAATATAGAAATGGAAGCCTGGGAAAAATTATGGAAAACTGATTTAAAATTCACTGCATGTTATCTTTTAAAAGAAAATTATTATAAAATGATGTATAGGTGGTATTTGATGCCTAAAAAACTGGCATTAATGTATAAAAAGGTTTCAAACAAATGCTGGAAATGTGGACACTCTGAAGGAACTTTTTTTCATATGTGGTGGTCTTGTAGGAAGGCTAAGGCCTTTTGGGACATGATCTATAATGAGTTAAAGAAAATTTTTTAAATGACATTTCCTAAGAAGCCAGAATCCTTCCTGCTGGGAATAACACAAGGAGTGTTTTCTGCAACCAACTTAACATTCTTTATGTACGCTACTATGGTGGCCAGAATAATATATGCGCAGAAATGGAAGAGTAATGAACTGCCTTCAAAAGAAGATTGGCTGATAAAAATTTTGGAATATGCGGAGATGGCAAAACTCACAGTACTGATAAGAGATCAAAATTTGGAATGTTTTAAAGAAGATTGGAAACCATTTTTATTATACTTAAAGAACTATTTCCCTAATATTGATTTTACAACAGGGTTTGAAATTTAGTAATAATAGCAGGTTGGGTAGATCAAAATCGAGTTTGTAAGGTTTAAGATATATGTTTTGAATTATTATTATAGCAATTATTTTGAATTATTATTATATTTGAATTTTATTATATTTGAATTTTATTATATTTGAATTTTGAATTATTATTATAGTTGGTGATTCACGAGGAGGTGTGAGCGGGAAGTCAATATTTGTTTAATGTGATGTTAATGTTAAGATATTGTTAAAATCAATAATAATTTAAATATATATATTAAAAAACACTTTTGTGCCGGGTAAATTGATGGAAAGCATAATCAAGGACAAAACTGTTAAACATATAGAAGAATGGGCCTTGCTGAAGGAGAACCAGCATGGCTTCTGCAAAGGCAAGTCTTGTCTCACTAACATTTTGGAGTCTTGGATTCTGTCAACAGGCATGTGGATAAAGGTGATCCAATTGACATAGTATACTTGGGACTTCCAAAATGCTTTTGACAAAGTTCCTCTCTTGAGTAACAAAGGCTCTTGTGTAAATTGAGCAGTCATAGGATAAATCAATCAATCATCTTTATTATGGTCAAAGACCAGCACAGGATAAAGTACAGATGCAATATAATAAAAGTCATGCTAAATACAATGTAACTCTAGAAGCTAAGTATGATTATAATAGTAAAATACAACTCTATTAAAAAAGTAAAATGCTACCAGCTAAGCCTAAAAACCTGTAGGGAGATTAATAGAGTAAATGAATAGCTATCCATAAAAGTATGGCAACTAGAAATATAAAATGGTTAAAATAAGATATACAAGCTACATAAAAGATATATAAAAGAAGTGGAGTAAAGGGTAAATTAAAAATTATTATACAATCAAGCAAATAAAATGCTCAATAGTCAGACATCTGCTGCCAGGGATATTAACTGGCGGTCAGGACCCTGCAGATCTTGCATGCTTCCCCGCAGAACCTGGCGAATTTGTATGTGAAGGACCGATTGTCATCTGAGAGCAGCATCTTGGTGTAGACTTGACTAGAGCGGCCGGGGTATTTCAGAATCAGGGGAGGTATGAGCCTGTCCCGACTGTCTTTATACAAGGGACATGACAGGAGCACATGGTCTATGGTTTCCACCTCCCCAGAGTCACAAGGACAGAGCCTTTCCATGAATGGGATCTTCTTGTATTTGTCTTCCAGAACGGCAGAGGGAAGGGCATGACACCGGGCAAGGGTGAACACCCTTCTGTGGCTTGATATTGCCAATCGTACCAAATATGCAGAGGGGGAGATGGTAAACCTACGATTGTCCGGGGCCAGAAAGCCTTAAATCTGCCTGGTGTCCCATGTCCAGAATCCTCTGTTTGATGGCCGCTTTCACCTTGTCCCAGCCCATTGTAAGCAAAATGGACGGAGAGAAGCCCAGCTGCGCCACTTTGTTGGAGATTGCCCATTTCCATGAGGACTGAAAGTTGTCTTGCATGTTTAGCAGGGACAAGCCCCGTGGGCAAAGAGCTAGTTTGAGCCAGTGGTTGAGGACTGTCATCCAAACCTTTGCCTCAACTTTTATCATGCCAGTTTCCAGTCGTAGGGTGGCACTGAAGACACAGCAAGGCACTTGTAAGTTCATCTCAGGAATTTAGATTAAACATGTTCCAGTATGGCAAGATTGGATGGAGATCCTGGGTGGGCGCCATATAGTAATTGTGCCAACGACTTGGCTTCGTATAGTTTGAGCGCTGCAGGTACGTAATGGCCACCTCTAGTACGTAAGAACTTCACGATGGCAGAGGAGCTCCTCTGTGCTGCTAGGGCAACGTGTTCACAGTGGGCCCTTCTTGAGCCAGAGGCATGAAGGACCACCCCCAGTTACGTAAAGCAGGTGACCTGCTCAATTCTGTGCCCATCAATATTCCAATGGTGGATCTTTGGTCTTCTAGGGAAGGCCATGACCTTGGTTTTTTGATAATTTATTTCCAATTGTTCACTCTTGAAAGCTGAGATAGTGCTGCCTGCGCCCTTCTGAGACCTATAGGGGTCCTCGAGAGGATAGCATCAGTATCAGCATAAAGTAGGATGGACATAGGATAAATGTGTCTTGACTGCTTTTTAAAATGCATGTCAGAGATGGGGAGGCTCTTATGTCAGCAGGGAGCACATTCCAGAGTCTTGGGGTGGCAACAGAGAAGGCTCGTCCCTGTACAGCCACCAGATGAGCTGGTGGCAACTGCAGATGACCCATTTGGATGATCTCAATGGGTTATGGAGCTCATAGTGAAGAAGATGTAGAGCCACAACAGACATCTCCAGTTCAGCCAGTAGTCCAAGAAGGAGAGGCTGATAAGGAAAACAGAATGGGAGTACAAACCTGGTTGGGGAGATATGTCAGACCTCCCCAGAGACTTAATTTGTGATAGACACGAATACCATATAAACGTTGGAGAACATTTACTTTCAAAACATGATAATTTTAAATTAAAAGGATATGTGTTGAGTTTAAGTTGAACGTGATTTAAGATTTATAAAGATTGAAGAAGGGGAGATATGGCATAATACTGTAAAGCGCTGAAAGGGTTAAATGTTTAACAAGTTAAGAGTTAAATAAAGGAAGGACTGCCTCCCCTGGGAGGCTTCTTCTTCAGTTTGTGTTCTTCTAAAATGGCTGCTGCTCTTTCTTTGCAAACGCTACAGTATTGATCATCAAGATCCTAAAAGCATTTCTCTCAGCAAAATTCTGTGTGCATGTGGTTAGTCACTTGCTGTGTAGGTGCATGCTTAGCAGTGCTTTAATGGTCAACCTCCTTTTCTCAATTATATTCCTACTGGCTGGCATCCTAGTGATTAATGAATTACTGGTGGAACAGTGTTGTATTTCAGACAAAGGAACAACCAGGTCCTCTTCCTTCCACAGCTGTCTGCACAACCCAAAAACATGTCCTTGAGGCTCAGGGACTTATTTTCAGATGGCACAAGCAGCTGCGGAAGGAAGGGGAACTCACTTTTTCTTAGTCAGGCTCTTTTGTGTGGATTTGTTACACTGGTGTTTTGTCAGTCAGGATAACAGCCATTGATTGCTGTGAAATTATATATACTACAAACCTAGTTGTTTCTCTTAATTTAGCAGGGGGAGAGCAACTGGCCCTATCCATCCCCAGCACAACATCCCTCCAGTGGCTGTCGCTGGGGTCTATCTTATGTTTCTTTTTTTAGATTGTGAGCCCTTTGGGGACAGGGAACCATTTTATTTATTTATTCATTTGTATTTTTGTGAATTGCTTTGGGAACTTCTGCTTGAGAAGTGCTAGATACATGTTGATCGTATCCGTTGTGTTGTATTGTAGGTGCAAGTATGCATGCTGACCCTTCTGACTGAATGCATGGAATCAACAAAAGTGCATCCTCCCACGTCTGCATAACCGCTTGCTTTGTTCCCAGTGTCTGTATGTTCAGCAGGACATCTGTAACCACAGCCTACTCACAGACAGTTGTGTGCACATAGGCTTCCACTTCCAGACTTCCCACTGAAGAGATGGATATGGACGACAGGGCCAGCAGACATGGTCCGGGTCCCTAATTCACCCATTTGGCACACACATGGAAAGGGAACACCTAAAGAGCTTAAAATATTTGAGTTCTGAACATTCCTGTACATGACAGGGAGCTTGTGAAATGTGTGATCAAGTTGGTCCCATCAGTTTCATTGGAGATTCAGTGGACTTAATCACACCAAGATTGAGTTGCTTCTGCTTGCTTCTCGATCTGGCCAATTGCCGAGTATGAGTCTCTCCCTGGAAGGAGGTGGTCTGAGACTTGGGGGTCCTCTTGGACTCACGGATCCTGCTCAATCAGCAGGTGGACACCATGGCCAGAGGTGCCTTTGCCCAGCTTTGGCTGGTCTGCCAGTTGTGGCCCTATCTCAACCAGCAGGCCCTGGCAACAGTAACTCATTTATTTATTTATTTATTTATTTATTTATAGATTTGATTTGATTTGTATACCGCCCTTCCAAAATGGCTCAGGGCGGTTTACAATTAAAACACACCACTAAAACAGTAAAGAGCTAAAACAAATTAAAAAACAATATAACAATTAACAATTTAAAAACATTTTAAAACAAAAATTAAACAATTACAGTGATTAAAAACCCCAAAATTGGGTTTTTAATGGGTCATGCCCTCATTATCTCTCATTTGGATTACTGCAATGCACTCTACCTGGGGTATGCTTGTTTGTTTGTTTGTTTGTTTGTTTGTTTATTCAATTTCTATACCGCCCTTCCAAAAATGGCTCAGGGCGGTTCATACAGAGAAATAACAAATAAATAAGATAAACAAAATGGATCCCTGTCCCCCAAAGGGCTCACAATCTAAAAAGAAACACAAGACCTAAATCCTAAAAGTAAAAGTAAATCCTAAAAGCATTTCTCTCAGCAAAATTCTGTGTGCATGTGGTTAGTCACTTGCTGTGTAGGTGCATGCTTAGCAGTGCTTTAATGGTCAACCTCCTTTTCTCCACCAAGGTGTTCTTTTGACACCAGCAACAGTCACTGGAGGTACTGTGCTGGGGGTGGATAGGGCCAGTTACTCTCCCACTGCTAAATAAAAAGAATCACCACGTTAAAAGGTGCCTCTTTGCCAAGTTAGCAGGTGTTAGCAGGGGTTAACCTCTGGGGTTAGCAGGGGTTGCCTTTGAAGACAACCTGGAAGCTTCAGTTGGTCCAGAATGCGGCGGCCTGCCTGCTTATGGGCACTAGAAGATTTGATAACATTACATCTCTCCTGCGGACACTGCACTGGTTACCTGTTTGCTTCTGGGTCCCATTCACTGTGCTGGTTTTTACCTTTAAACCCCTTCAAGGCTTAGCGCCTGTTTACCTTCAGGACCGTCTCTCCTGGCCAGTCCTGTCCGGTCCTATGAGACCTTCTCAGGTTGCCCTTCTTTTGGTCCCTGGTCTTAGAAAGTTCCATGATACGAGGGCCTGTGGAAGGGCTTTTCTGTTGCTGCCCCTTCACACTGCCTGCAACTCTCTCCCTGCCCCCCAGATTTGGTCTGCCTCCTCCTTTTCAGCCTTTAAAGCCTTATTGAAGACATTTCTTTTCCGCCAGCCATTTGCCCTTTAAATTCTTTTAAAAATATATTCCCAGATGCTATTCTCGTTTTGTACACTGCCCTGAGTCTGTGGATTGGGCAGTATATTAAATCTTTTGATGAATAAATAAATAAATTCCTCCCTTAGTGTTCCATGATCTATAAGCCTCCCTTTCCCACTCCTCATTTTTGGCAACTGTCAGGTTGGTACAATGTTGGGATTGGCGTTAACAAACAACAGTTCTATTTGTGCTTAAAAGCAGAGCACAGTTAACGTGCTCAACCGGGTGCCTGCCATTGTTTTCAATCATTACACAGAATCAGCACTCCAGAAAATTAGACAGGAAAAATCTCCATAGAAAAATAACCACCAAAGACTTCTCTAAATTTACATTTTAAAAGAAAGGTTTGATTTAAAGTGACCGTACGGAAAGAAGAACATTTGAGGATAACTTTCTTTGAACCTTAGCAAATTGAAAGATATTTAAGCAAGCCAAGGGACAATTAAGAAGGGAGGGGGGAGCGTGTCAGAAAACCAACAACGTGGAATAAACCTTGATTTATGATCACAGGCAAAAAATGGACCATGAAATAAAGAAATTAAGTGGAAAAGAGGGTGCTTGATTTGAGAACTGAGTGATTGTGCAAGTGCAGGAACAATGTAAATGATGGCACACAGTGGTAAAATAAGGGACCCTTTCCCTTATATTTGAAAATAAGGCAGCTGGGGGCAGTTTCAGTGGTATGCATGCAGTTAGGTATATAATGTGTGTTAGAGACATGTCGCTTCACACCACAAAAATCTTGCTCCCTAATCTCTGCTCGCTCAAAAAGATTATAAAAACAACAATGGGTCAGTCTTGCAGGGGATGCTGAAGTATTTTGACTATAGATGAGCAGAAAGTTCGTCTTCAGAAAGAATGGGGGGTTAAGTTCATATGAGAGAATGGGGTCCTCCAAGTGCTCAGATGCCAAGCCATATAAAGGGGTGCTTTTCACAACATAGAGGGAAGGGAGATTTCAATGAGTGGTAGATTTTCAGATTTTCAATGCTGGTAGATTTCAATGAGTGTATTTAATATAACTTTTTACTGATGCATTTCATATAAATACGTTCAGTGTTGCCTAACATGTTTCAAGCTGAAATGCTTGTCTTCAGAGGCAATTCTTAAATAAATAAAGTTGATCACAATAGGTTGTGTTTGCTTCTGAGAAACAAATAGAAAAACAAACACAACCTATTGTGATCAACTTTATTTACTTAAGGATTGCCTCTGAAGAATAGCATTTCGGCTTGATACGTGTTCAGCAATACTGAATTACCTCCCTGCTGACGATGATATGAAATGCATCAGTAAAAAGATGAATTAAATACATTCATTGAAATCTACCAGAACTTTTAAGAGTCTACCCCCCATTTTCATTTCCCCCATTTTCATTTCCACTTTTCAAAACATCTCAGTTTCTTAATTCAAAAGCTAGAGCTCAGACCTTAAAAACAAAACGAGGTCATTCACACAATCAAAGAGCTCTTTCTCATGATTGGAGAGAAAAGGCTTGAGGGAGAGAGGGGAGGAAGCTTTGAAAACCTTACCTCCCAGCAGATGATGAGTTCCTCTGATCTGGGCACAGAGATCACACGCCCAAACGTCCAGCTGTCTTCTCTGGCAGAGCAGAGGGTTGCCCCAACACCCAGAACTCCCATAATGCACCGCCTGAGTATGCGGTGCATTATGGGGATTCCCCTGACACTGGCCGAGAGCCCTGGAATCTCCTGGCCCCAGCTGCAAGCAGCCAGGGCTGGCAGATGGCAAAAAAATGGGGCTAAGGGAAGGCTAGCTCCTTCTGTTTGTCTGGCTTGGTGGGTTTGCCACTGAGACATCTCCAGGATCGGGCTCAATCTCACACATGGGCAAGACTGGGCTTGGCTTCGTTAGTCTGGTTTTGCCTGCATGTGAGAAAACCCTAAAAACTACCTGGGTTTGGGAGCTGTGTGTGCTCCCAATTTCTAGTTGTGAAGAAGGAAGGTAAGAGGAAAACCTGGGTAAAAGTGACTGTGTGGAAGCAAGGTAGGAGGCAAACCTGGGCAACTTTTCCTCCTACCTTGCTTCCACACAATCCCTCCTACCCAAGTTTTCCTCTAATCTTGCTTCCACACAACCAGAAATTGGGAACACACACAGCTCCCAAACCCTGGTAGAACACAGTTTTCGATTGTGTGAATTACCTCAACAGCATGCACCATTTGGCTGTTCAGCAAGGAGGCTGAATTCATTCTTCTCTGCTCTCATATCTTCTCCAAACAGGTGATCAGAAGGGTTCCTTCTAGCTTTTTAAAGGGGTCAAAACTCAAAGCTGGATTCCGGCCTTTGAATGCTAATAGTGTGTTGTCCACACTGACACCCATACATACAGAAAATATCAAAGATGGTTATACTGTAGTATGTCTAGAGGCCAAGTTAAGTGAATGGGTCGTTATAAAAATCTTGGCTTCCTAATGGATATGTTTCTGTGCAATACTACAGGTGCTAAGTCCAGTTCCTCCCCATATCTGACTGTGAAACAGGAAATTCCGATATATAGGCAATGAAGATCCTATTTAAAAATTAAATATTTCAGAACAACCTGGCAGGTTTAAAAAAAAAAAATCTAAGGCAAAATGCATGTGACAAACCACTCCAATATAGCAATTCACTACGAAGTACAAATAAACAGACTTCAATGGGCATGTGCCAAGTGTACTTCAAGCAAAATGTCTTCATCAGTGGCTTAAATAGTACAGAATTATCTCTTTTAATGGTTTGGTGTGTTGCTTATCTGGAGGATTCTTTGGGTATTATGGTAGTAGTGGTGCAGTAGTGATGATGCACAGCTTTGGAGGCATGCAGCAGCCTCTGCTAGGGGTGCGCACAAAACTGGCTTGGCCTGTTTCGTTCAAATTCAAACCCAATTTGAACCAGGATGAGTAGATTCAGTTTTTGGTTTGCTCAGAAACCCCCCTCCCTGGATCAGTTCAAATTTGAACCCAACTCAAACTGGTTCTAAAAGGTTCTACATAGGGTATAATGGGGACTCAAACTGGCCCATTATTCCCCTTTCAGAGCACCTAGGGCAAAAACTGGGGTGGGTGGTAGGCACTCATGGGTGCCAACTACCACCCAAACCCCAATGCAATCGGATATTCCTGTGATTTTTAATGATTTTTTGGAAGACTTTTCAATAATTTTCATTTTCCCCATGGGGAATAATGGGGATTTGAGGATGCCACATCTGCCCCCTTGTGGGGTGCCTGGGCACCTCAAAGTGGGGTTGGGGGGCAAGGCACATTTGGCCACAACTCCCACCAGAAGCCTCAAGCCAGTGGGGTGTGTATGTGTGTGTATGTGTTAAAAGCAAGTGTGGCCATCCTTCAAATGATCACTAATAAAATCAGGTTCATGGTTTTCTTATGCCTGTGCTTTTTTTGTCTCAGAGAAACGCTACAGGCAAATACAGCACATGCCTTTTGACCTTCTAATCTCAGTGGGCCTGCCTCAGCTGAGAGTGATTTCTATTTGGAAACACAATATTTTTATTTATTTTTTTAAAAAAAATTAAGCCAAAACTCAACAGGAAGAAGACAAAACAAAGCAAAACAAAAAAATCCCAAAGGGGGATAATAGGGCAACATGAGGTTTTTAATTAAGTTTTGTTTCACCTTGGGATGTGGAAAATGCCTGTTTGTGCCAGCGACGTGAACAATTAACGGCAGCATACAGACCAATTTGCCTTGAAAGACAATGAAACTGGGACCTTCCCACTCAGTATGATGCTGAATGCTGAGAGAACGCTGCCAGTCGTCAGTCTTGGCTGCTGCGGATAGTGCTGTGAGCAATGTATTCATTTTGCTTCTGATTCTGCCACATTGCCACAGTGCCATAAGAAAAGTCCTCTCTATGCCTGGGGGAGGGCTCCAATTCTACACCCACCCAAAAACCATCACTGGGATGAATCAAGGATGGTTTTGCAATTGATACTACTGCTGAATTTTGAAGCTCTCACAACCCAGATAGACTGCTCCTGCTCAGATCTGTTCCACAGAAATCCTGTTGGTACTGCTGACTAGAATCACATATCTAGAGTTGAGCAGATTTGCCTTCTTCTATCCCTTTATTGTTATGTGGGCCTGCTTTGCCCCATCATCCATTCCTCTGGAATAGTTAGGTTTGACAAGGAGAAGCTGTTCCCAAGATCAGTAGAAAGCAAGCTAAAAGCCCACTTTTTACTGATTGTGGGAACCACCAGGTTTGCGGGTGAGCCCAGTGGTTCCAAGGTGGCTAGCCCGCCTAACTCCCCCTCCCCTTAAACAAGGTTAATGGCGCAAGCACTCCGGGCAAGCAGCTAACTGAGCAAAAAGGCAACTTTTGAACATGGTTATTCTCTTTATTTAGCAGGGGGAGAGAAACTGGCCCTATCCACCCCCAGCACAGAATCCCTCCAGTGACTATTGCTGGTGACTATCTTATATTTCTTTTTAGATTGTGAGCCCTTTGAGGACAGGGATCCATCTTATTTATTTGTTATTTCTCTATGTAAACTGCTTTGTAACCTTTTGTTGAAAAGCGGTATATAAATATTTCTTGTTGTTTGTTGTTTTTTTGCTCGTGTGCCGCCACCGTGCACAGCGACACATGAGTAGACCCCTGACCTGGAGGCTGAAGCCAGCCTCCTGGCCTTGGGGGTCTCTCCAGAATTCCCCGCGTGCTCCTGCGGGGCATCCTAGAACTTCCAGGGGCCGGGCAGCCCCAATCCCTGCAGTGCCCACCGGCTCCATGACGGAACCGGCAGTCGTGTGGGCAGCCGATCCAGCCACCCAAGGCTTGTTCCCGCCAGCAGAAACCCTCCTGGTGCTTTGCACATGTCGTGTGAAGCACCTCGGAGAATTATTTTCTAGAATTAATTCCACCATGAGCTGGAATTAATTAATTCCACCATAAGTGCTTTCAATTCATTTTTCCTCATTCTGTGTTACCCATACGTACATATGAATTGATTTTTTTTTAATTGGAACATTTTAACATATATTCATTCCAATTCAATTCAAATCAACCATTCAATACAAATCAATATAGCATACTTATAATACCAACCAACAGAACTATATAGATAGTATAAGACCGCTACTTAAAAGCAAAACTACTATTTTAAACATATCAAAGTAATCATAGTTTCCACACTTCATGAATAGGGTCAGAGTTGCCTTGATTACACTCTACATAAAAGATATATTTTTCCCCAAATGCGATAGAATTGTGATTCTTTTCTCTGGTTTTTCATTCTCTTTAGTTTATCTGATTGTTTTTTTCTAAAATTGCCCATGACCAAACTTTATTGTACCATCTCTCCACATTTAATTTATCTAGTAGTTTCAATTGCTGTGCCATAATTGCTTTAGCGGCCAGGATTTTAAAAGTAACTAATTCTTTATCTTCAATTTTGGTATTATTTCCTGTAAAGAGATGTAGTAAAGCCAAGTCTGGAGAATACTCTACTCTTTGGTTCATTATATTACTAATTTCAACAAAAAATTTCTTCCCCAAAAGAAGAAATTGCACGTCCACCACATATGGTAATATGTACCTTTCTGTTTACAACCCCTCCAACATTGTATGGAGTTTTGTTGAGAGAATTGAGCTAATACTGAAGATGTTAACCACCAGCAATGTAGTATTTTCCAATGAGGTTCTTGAATGGAAGCTGAGAGAGAGCCCCCTGGATTTCATATTGAAAGCCAGTGCGTCTCCTCTCTCTTTTTACCTAAACTCATTTCCCATGCATTCCTTAAACCTAATGGGGGATCTCCAATCTCTATTAGTTTTAACATTTTGTGTATCTTAGAACATATCCCTTTAGGTTGATCCAAATAACTAAGTATTACTTTCTCAAAATTAGTATGTGGTGGAGTTGCTAGTATCCATCAGTATAGATCTGATTTGAAACCAGACTAGCCAAGGTATTTGAAAACCTATTTGTTGTTCAACCTCTGCCTTCTTAAGTAACCTTTTGTTTCTATAAAAATCTCTTATTCTATAGAAATTCTTTTCGTTCAACATCTTCAAAAAGGCCAATCCATATTTATCTGCCCCAGTATCCAGCTAAGTTAGTAAAGGTGTTAGGGGAGAAGTATCTATCAATATTGTAATTTTTTCTTTCTATAAATGGATCATATTTCTAGTGAATACATTATTAATTTTCTTAACCTCCTTAAATTTGCTTAGATGAAAGATTATTTGTCTCAAGACTCCTTCTGGTTCCTGTGTCTTTTCTATTTGTATCCACTATTTTGATACATCCTCCGTTATAAATGCTACCATATGGATTAATTGGGCAGCTTGATAGTACAGTTTTAAACTTGGAAGTCCCCATCCAGCTTGTTTTTGAGGTCTATATATTATCTTTCTATTTAATCTTGGGTTTTTTGTATTAAAGCAAAACCTCTCAATTTTATTTTGCCATATCCCGAATATTTTATCAGGGATTTCCACAGGGAGAGATTGAAATAGAAAATTTAGTTTAGAAAGAACTTTCATTTTTATTACTGCTTTTCTGCCCAAAATGTTAAGATTTAATTAGGGATGTGCACAAACCATTTTTTAAATTCAATCTGTGCCCAAAACAAACCACCCCTGATTTGTTTTTTATCCAAATCTACCCCTCCAAATCACCCCAGATTCGATTTGTAATTGCTTTGATTCAATTTGGAGTCATACCGATTTGGACCACTTAACAAGGTAGGTAGTGGGTAGGTCCCCATGGGTTTCACCTACCACCCAGATTTCAAGGCAGTGAGACACTTGGTTGATATTTAATGATTTTTTTTTTTAGTTTTTACTGATTTTGAACATTTCTGCCATAAGAAACAATGGGGATTCAAAGTTGCCATATCCTAGCCCTAACACGGATCCCCGGCTTTCTTTCTTTTCTTTCTTTTTTTTAAAAAGCTAAGCTCTAGCCCTTGTAGAAGTGGAGTTATGGAGCAAAATGTGCAGTCATCTGAATCTCGAATCGATTCAAATTGGCACAATCTGCTTTGTACCCGAATCTAGCCAATGGCCCACAGGGGTGATTTGTTTTGTCACCAAATCACCCAAATCAGCTAGATTCAATTACAAGTCGATTTGTACCCAAATCAATTTGCACATCCCTAGATTTAATCTTTTTCAGTGATTTATATCCTTATTAATTTCCCCCCAAAACTGGCTTAAAGTTTCTATTAAATAATTTGTTAATGTTTTTAGTTATGTTAATGCCTAAGTACTTAATCGATTTATACATTATTGAGATCCCCAGATCACTAGAGACTTCCATTTGTATATTGGGGGATATATGAGAAAACATCAACTGGGATTTATTAAAATTTATCAATCAGATAGCCCTGATACCTCTACGAATTCATATAATTCTTTCTTTAAATATTCGATAGACTGTCTAGGTTCTGCAAGTGTTAATACCATATCATCGGCAAATAAATTCAATAGATATATGTTATTTCCTAGTTTAGATCCTTTAATTTGGTTATTAGTTCGCAGAACAATTGCTAAAGTTTCTAATGCTAAGTTAAATAGAAGAGGTGACAAGGGGCATCCCTGTTTAGTACCCCTAGACATTGGGAACCACTCAGAATCAAAGTTATTAATTCTTATTTGAGATTTAGTTAAACCATAAATCTGATCAATCATATTGTAGAAGACCGGGGCAAATTTAAATTTCTTTAGAACATATTTTAAATAGATTGGCTCTAGACAGTCCAAAGCTCTATGTCTAAAGAACATATCACTAAGGAGGTTGAGTTCACTTTAGAAGCATAGGTAATATTTAATAACTTTCTTATATAATTAAATATATTTCTCCTAGGAATAAACCCTGATTGAACTATATGAACAATTTTGTGGATAATTTATTTAAGTCGATTAGCCAATAGTTTGGTGTATAATTTATAATCAACATTAAGTAGGGAGATTGGTCTATAGGAACTGATTTTGTGTAAATCTCTACCTATTTTGGGAATTAATGTTATTTTTGAATCGTGTCACAAGTGGGGGAGACATGCTCCCTGGCGTAAAGCATTCATTAAAATTACAAACACAGGTATGATAATTTCTTTGAATTTCTTAAAAAATTCCTCTGTCAGACCATCCATTCCTGGATATTTACGATACTGTGTTGTTTTTAAAACCTCGAGCACTTCTGCCTCAGTAAATGGTGCATCCAAAATTTCTATATCCTCTGGAGTTAACAGCAGGACATTAGTCTTATCTAAATAGTTAAGAATTTTCCCTTGAGTTGGGTTCTGAGAGTTATATAATTGTTTGAAAAAATTGACAAATTGATCACTAATATCTTTAGTATTAGTGATGATTCGACCATTATCACCCTTTCATACATATGAATTGATAAAACTGTTTTAAAAAACCAATCTTGGTGTGAGAGGGTGTGTGACAACATCAGTATTCTGGTCTTATGAGAGCTGGTCTTATGGTAGCAAGCATGACTTGTTTCCTTAGCTAAGCAGGGTCTGTCCTGGTTGCATATGAATGGGAGACGATGTATGAGCATTGCAAGATATTCCCCTTAGGGGATGTAGCCACCCTGGGAAGAGCAGAAGGTTCCAAGTTCCCTCCCCTGCAGCATCTCCAAGATAGGGCTGAGAGAGATTCCTGCCTGCAACCTTGGAGAAGCTGCTGACAGTCTATGAATGAAGACATACTGAGCTAGATAGACCAATGGTCTGATTCAGTATATGGCAACTTCCTATGTTCCTATGTTATGTGGTGGGTTTTTTTTAATGTCCTCATAGGTCCTTGCACACTGCTAAAGTCTGATGCAACAAGAATCTTAATGCAGTCACACACTCCACCATCACCACCACCACAATAATGGAACACAGGGGCAGAGGAATCTACCTTCCTATGTCTTGGACTCTTGGTCCATCTCGCTCAGCATTGTCTAAACTGACTGGCAGCAGCTCTCAAAGATTTCAGGCAGGAGACTTTCCCAGCCCTACCTGGAGATGCTGCCAAGGATTGAACCTGGGAACTTTTTGCATGCAAAGTCAGTCCTGTAGCACTGAGCTATGACCTTGTAGCAAGGAAACAGGAAGCTTCCTTATACTAAGAACATAGGAACATAAGAACAGCCCTGCTGGATCAGGCCCAAGGCCCTTCTAGTCCAGCATCCTGTTTCGCACAATGGCCCACCAGATGTCACTGGAAGCCACAGACAGGAGTTGAGGGCGTGCCCTCTCTCCTGCCATTACTCCCCTGCAACTGGTACTCAGAAGCATCCTACTTTTGAGGCTGGAGGTAGCCCACAGCCCTCCAACTAGTAGCCATTGATAGACCTCTCCTCCATGAAGTCATCCAAACCCCTCTTAAAGCCATCCAGGTTGTTGGCTGTCACCACATCCTGTGGCAGAGAGTTCCACAAGTGGATCACACGTAGTGTGAAAAAGTACTTCCGTTTGTTGGTCCTAGACCTCCTGGCAATCAATTTCATGGAGTGACCCCTGGTTCTAGTGTTGTGTGAGAGGGGAAAGAATTTCTTTCTCTCCACTTTCTCCACACCATGCATGATTTTATAGACCTCTATCATGTCTCCCCGCAGTCGTCTTTTTTCTAAACTAAAAAGCCCCAGATGTTGTAGTCTTGTCTCATAAGAAAGGTGCTCTAGGCCCCTGACCATCTTGCTTGCCCTCTTCTGTACCTTCTCCAGTTCATCAATGTCCTTTTTAAGATGTGGTGACCAGAACTGTACGCAGTACTCCAAGTGTTGTCACACCATAGTTTTGTATAAGGGCATTATAATATTAGCCGTTTTATTTTCAGTCCCCCTCCTAATGATCCCTAGCATGGAATTGGCCTTTTTCACAGCTGCCGCACATTGAGTCAACACTTTCAACGAGCTGTCCACCACGACCCCAAGATCCCTCTCCTGGTCCGTCACCAACAGCTCGGATCCCATCAGCATATATTTGAAGTTGGGGTTTTTCGTCCCCATGTGCATCACTTTACACTTGCTAACATTGAACCGCATTTGCCATTTTGTCACCCACTCCCCCAGTTTGGAGAGATCCTTTTGGAGCTGCTCACAATCCATTTTGGATTTCACTACCCGGAAGAGTTTGGTATCCTCTGCAAATCTGGCCACCTTGCTGCTTACCCCTGCTTCTAGATCATTAATGAATAAATTAAAAAGCACCCGTCCCAGTACAGATCCCTGGGGGACCCCACTTCTTACTTCCCTCCATTGTGAAAACTCTCCATTTATACCCACCCTCTGTTTCCTGTCTTTCAACCAGGTAGCAATCCACACATGCACTTGTCACCATGACCACTAAGTTTCCTCAGGAGTCTTTGATGAGGAACTTTGTAAAAAGCTTTTTGGAAGTCCAGGTTAGACTATGTCAACTGGATCACCTTGATCCACACACTCATTGACACTCTCAAAGAAGTCCAAAAGGTTGGTGAGGCAAGGTTTACCTTTGCGGAAGCCATGATGGCTCACTCCCAGCAGGGCCTGTTCTTCTAGGTGCTTTACAATTTTATCCTTGAGGATGCTTTCCATCAATTTGCCTGGAACGGACGTTAGGCTAACCAGCCTGTAGTTTCCCGGATTGCCCCTGGATCCGTTTTTGAAAATCAGTGTTACATTTACTAAGTCAGACCATTGGCCTGATAATAAGATGTCATGAACATTTTGGGAAATTGTGCATGAATACAATACGATGATGATGATGATGATGATGATGATGATGATGACTAAATCACAGTGCATTGGTATTACTTCAGATTAAGGAACAGGCAATTTGGAACACCAGCATCCAAGCGGTATGTCAAGTAAGGAGACCCCTTCTCCCATAGCCCTTCCATGAGGCAAGGTGAGGCAGTTGCCTCAGGCCGCTGATTATTGTGGGGAGCAGCAATGAAGCAAGGTGCCCTCCTCCCCCAACCTGAGAGGAGGGTGTTTGCAAGGGGGGGAGGCATTTGCTGTCCTGCCTCAGACACGCAGGGGTTTTGATCTGCTGCTACCTTCTCCAGATCTTCCCCAGAAAGGTCTTAATAATAGCCTTGTCTTCCACAGGGACTCTGTCTGCCTTCTGTATACCTGGTATTACAGCTGTTGTATATGGACGCTTTGCTTCCAGCCTTCATCTCCAATTAGGCAACTGCTTTCCTCTGACCACCTGCTGGTTTCATTTCCATCTAGTTGTCTTTTGAACTGTGAATGAACTGTTTGTACAGCCACCTTTGAAAGCCAATGGGAATATAGTAGAGATCAGCAATAGTTCAGGGAGAAAATGACAGAATGCTTTAGAGAGGATGACTTGAAATGCCATGAAGATTCCAATTTCAAATGGGACTTGGTTTTATATATATATATATATATATATATATATATATATATATATATATATATATATTAGTGTCTTTTAAGGATGGGAAGTATTAAATAGCTACTTTTCCCAGGACTGGGAAGGAGGGGAACCAAATGCAAAAGATGACATCACGTTTGTACTTTTAGTCATTGATTAGAAAAGAAAATTTCAGCTTGTGCTGCTTTTCTGACAGGATCCATTGGTACTTGGGCCTGATGAGATCAACAGGCGTAGGAACCTGTGGAGGTCTCAAGCCCAGATGGGGACTTTGGGCTCAATGCCCCCTGAGGGATATTGAGAGGCTGTCACTACAAATGACAGTCATCCAAAGGGGACTTCAGTATCGGGGAGTCCAATGCCTCTTTTTGGAACCTCTATCCCAGTTCCAGACCTCACCTCATCACCCTAGAACCTCGACTGGTAGCAACACCTTGCCCATTTGGAGGTCTGAGATCTCCCATCCATCTAGCCTACTCAGGAGAAAGAAAGCCCTATGTATACTTCAGAGCTGGGCCCTGAGCAGGAAGAAGAAAGGCCATCAGGCTCATTAAAAAGTCAAAAGGTTTCTGGCTGCTCAGTTAAGAACATAAGAACAGCCCTGCTGGATTAGGCCCAAGGCCCATCTAGTCCAGCATCCTGTTTCACAGAGTGGCCCACCAGATGCTTCTGGGAAGGCATCTGGGAAATTGCTGTTGCTCCTCTGCAACAAGTATTCAGAGGCATCTGAGGCTGGAGATGGCCCATAGACACCAGACCAGTAGGCACTGATAGACCTGTCCTCCATGAATTTGTCTAAGCCCCTTTTAAAGCCACCCAGACTGGTGGATGTCACCACATCGTGTGGCAGAGAATTCCATAGATTAATGGAACCAGTTCTGGTACAACAGCTCTATGATGAAGCTCCTCACTCAGCCGTCTGACTTCACCACCAATGTTTCTGATGGTACTAGCCTTAGAACCAAGTCCCATACTCCTTTTTTGCAACAAAAATCATTGAAAACTGGAACACAAAAACTTACAGAAGCTTGACAGAAAGAAGGAGATGCAGATGCTGAATTAACAGTGTTATGTGCACCCATGATATCACTGCCAACCCTGCATTACTCTCAGAAATACTGCATGTATAGATTCACATTCCCAACCACAAATATGGCAACTTGAATAATGGGCAACTTGAGGGTGATTTGAAATATATGGGCAAAGTCTATCGTGTAATATAGGTAAAAAAAACACTTCCATATGTTATGATGGTGTGGCTAACAATTTCCAGAATCATGTAGGTGCAGCATATGCTTGGAGACAGTCAAGAACCCACAAGGCAAGGTGACTGAGGGTGCAGGACCCTGGAGAGCTCCAAGTAAGCATCTTCTCCCATTCTCAGACCCAGAAAGTCCTTGTACATTAATGCAAACCAGCCAACTGGAGTGGAAACTGGTCAACTAGCAAAACTGCATGCATATTCGTACATACAAAATGTCTATGCACAAACATCAGCATGAACCTAGGAACCGGCCTTCTTCTGAATCAGATCATTAGTCCATTTAAGTCAATAATAATATCTACACTAACTTTCAGACATTCTCCAGGGCTTCAGGAAGAAGCTTTTCTCAGCTCTTTCTAGAGATGCCAGACAGAGAAAAAACAGTCATGGGATTTTTCACTGAGAAAGAAAAGAACTCACATGCAGAAAAAATATTCAGAAATGCATGATTAGTTAAGGCACCCTATGTAGTTTCTGTGGACATCCAAGAATGTAGGGAATCAATGCAGAATGCTTCTTGCAAATAAATAGTCAAGCTTTGCAAATCTATAACCCTTTCAATGGACAGAGAAAGAGAGAGAGAGAGCAGGAGAGAGAGAGATATAGATCTGCCATGCCAAAGCTTCTTTCAGAACATCTGAAGGGAGGAAGAGGTCAGTCATTTGAGTAAATAAGGTCCTCATTGATTTTAATTGAGTCCTACTGATTTATACAGAGGCTAATTATTTTGAATTGACTTCGATTGATTTGTGTCTAATTAGATTTAAGTAAAAAGCTGTGTGATTTTCATTGAACAGATTAAATTGAGCTGGCTAATTGCATTGAAGTGAAACTCTCTAACATGAGTAGTATTCCATGAACGAACAAAAACAAAAGACATATACATTTGAAAGAGAGAGAGAATGAACACCCATTCTTAACAGCATACCTATGCCAGGACTGACTACTGGGGAAAAAAAGGTATTTATTCCAGACAAAAATGGGTATGTTTGTCAATGATTGGAGAGGTGTATAAATAAATATCATTTTGAAGAGTTCTAGTGGAGGAGCTTAGTTTAATTTTTTAAAAAATATACATTACACATATAGTTGATCATGTGTGACGAGAAAAATCAACGTGTTCCTTGAGTCCAGACAGCTAAGGTTGAATAATCCCATATAGATTTGGTACTGATATTTAGTTAAATTGAGATTCACTAACATTAACATTTTTAATAATATTCATGGTTCATCAGTAATATGGTGTTTGTTTAAGATTGTTTATGCAGGAAGGATACAAGAATAGGGAGACTGGCAGTTCATTGAGTAAAAGCACAATGCTTTGCAAGGATTTTTTCCAGATTTGATGTGAGTTTCATTTAGCATTTTTCTGGATGCTATGTGGCAGTTAGTCGATCAGTTTCTGGAAGTTTAAGCACTTCTTGAAAGAAATAAGTATATAACATACATTGAGGTCATACATACAAACAAAGCACACACAGCTCCCAAACCTGGGTAGGGCACATTTTTCAGCTCTGCGAATGACCTCCTGTGTTGGAGACTGATTATTGTATGTTCATTTTGACTTTTAAATGGTCTATTATAAAGAAACTAATTTTAAGAAGATAAATCAACCCAGTCAGTATATTGTGTTGACTGATCAACTCAAGGAGTCCAGACATATACTGCAACTTTGTAGGTATCTGAAGGTAAACTTGAGTCCACCTAACCTAGCATTGTCTACCTAGCTATATCGTATGAAAGCAATCAATTCAAGGAGTACTTTGCCTTTTATAAGAGATATCTGGGCGATGTATTTATGGTCTGGAAGGGCACTGAAAGCATGCTTGGGCTGTTTGGCATATTCATAAGTGTAAAACATAAGAGTATGAAATATGATACATTTATACATTTAAGAAAACGCCTACATTTTTCCACGATTTGAAATTAAGTCTAATAAGTGTCATCTGACCCCTGGTGTGTAGAGAAAGCCAAAAGATTCAGCTTCTTTCTGCAATATGAACATTATTACCCCTAGCATTTGAGGAGAAATCTTCCATATTCACAATCTTTGAAGTTACAAAGACACTGTGGTAGTATGTCAAATTTTAAAAATCAAGCCACAGTTCTGACATAGCAACTGTGACAAAGGATACACAAAAATACAATACGGGATCAAATGAGGCCAAAACTGTCAAGATAAGTCCACTGCTCATGCCCCAAACAAACAAAGACCATATGACAATATTAACACTGACATCTGATGGGTATGTAAACCAGCTGAAGGGCATTATAAGTGAATATTGGCATTTATCAGAGGTCAGGTGCAGTAAATAGCCCTTGGTTTGCACATAATAGCAATAGCAGCAATAGCACTTACATTTATATACCGCTCTATAGCCGGAGCTCTCTAAGCGGTTTACAATGATTTAGCATATTGCCCCCCAACATTCGGGGTACTCATTTTACCGACCTCGTAAGGATGGAAGGCTGAGTCAACCTTGAGCCCCTGGTCAGGATCAAACTTGTAACCTTCTGGTTACAGGGCAGCAGTTTTACCACTGCGCCACCAGGGGCTCTTATAAGCATAAACATAAGCACCAGCAAAACCTGAAAGACATATTAGTGCATTGCCAGTCAAGGGGCAACACTTTAACAATACTCTGTATGGGGCCAGTTTCCTTCCAGAAATGTCAGCATATGTCAAAACTGGGTAGAAATCTCAAGACCTTTACTGGGTCTACTGATAATCTGCAATACGATATAAAGGGGGCCCCACCCACAAGCAGCATGAAGGATGCCATTTATGTGGTAGAATGTCCCAGCAATTTACTATATGTTGAAATGACAACTAGGAATGTTAATATATTCATTAGTTAACTAAATGTGTGGTAGGTTAGGCTGGGAGAGAAGCAACTGACCCAGAGTCACCCTGTGAGTTTCGTGGCTGAATAGGGATCCCACCTCCTAGTCCAACACTCTAAGCATCACACAGTTGTGGGGATAAACATAACAATGTACACCACTCTGGGCTCCTTGGAGGAAGATCTGGTGTGCTGGAAAGGGTTCCTGCCATTTCATCTACCCAAGGTCTTGCTATATTTTCTTTGCCATTAGGCCTGTGCGAGCTGTTTGGCTGGCTCAGTTCGAATCAGGACCGGATTCGAACGGGCTTTACCCAATACAAGTAAAGGGGGAAACCCTAATCATAATGGTAAAGGCAACAGGTGTGGGTGGGGTAGCAAAAGAAAGTACCTTTCGAAGAGCTGGCGAAGAAGATTTGGAGAATCAGAGGAGGGTGGTCGAGCTTGGCCAAGCCCACCACTGGCCTCCCAAATGACAGCTCAGGCTGGCTGTGGCCCAGTTCAGGCCTCTAGTCGGCACATGTGCCCATTTGCATCACCATGGAACTTGCGTACTGATACCGATGGCTTCTGTGCTTACATGGTCACAAAAATAGCCCCTGCATGTGTACAGAGGCCTGAACTGCAACAGGCCCAGGTTGCAGCCGGCCCAGGCTGTAATTTGGGAGGCCAGTGTGGGGCTGGGAGCAGCCCTAGCCCCTCTGCTGTCCCCGCCACCTCTACCACTCCTCCAGCACTTTTCTGCCTCTTTTCTGCCACCTATGTTGCCTCTTTTAAAGGCATTGGAGGCTGACAGAGGCTACTTTCAGAACATAAGAACAGCCATCCGGGATCAGGCCCAAGGAAGCCCATCCAGTTCAGCATCCTGTTTCGCACAGTGGCCCACTGGAAGCCACAGGTAGGAGTTGAGGGCATGATCTCTCTCCTGCCATTACTCCCCTGCAACTGGTACTCAGAGGCATCCTGCCTTTGAGGCTGGAGGTGGCCTATAGCCCTCCAGCTAGTAGCCGTTGATAGACCTCTCCTCCATGAAGATCTCCAAACCCCTCTTGAAGCCATCCAGGTTGTTGGTGGTCACCACATCTTGTGACAGAGAATTCCACAAGTTGACTATGTGTTGTGTGAAAAAGGTTGACTATGGTTGACTAAAGGTTGACAAGTTGACTATGTGTTGTGTGAAAAAGGAAGCTGCCTTATACTGAGTGAGAGCACTGGTCCATCCAGCTCAGTATTGTCTACACTGACTGGCAGCAGCTTTTCAAGGTTGCAGGCAGGAGTCTTTCCCAGTCCTACCTGGAGTCAGGGACTGAACCGGGGACCTTCTACATGCCAAGCAGATGCTCTGCCCCTGAGCTTTCTTTCACTACCACCACCCACCCACTGCCTGTACCCTTAGGATTACAGATGCCCCCTTTACTTGTAAAGGGGAATCTTCAAGGATTCCGCTTTACAAGTATACCCGAGCTGGTCTGCAAACCAGTTCTTAGAACCGGGGGCCAGGCTGGTTCGAATTCCGACTGCCTAAACCAGGCCAGCTCGATGTTCAGCCCGGCTCAAAGCGAGCCGGTTTGCAGATCCCTACTTGCCATTGTTTAGATATATAATAGATGTAATATTATTACAGGAATCATGTAGTGTTACTACATGTATGCTTATTCTTTGATTATCAACACGCATTCTTTGGCTTGTCTCAGGCAATTTCGAAGGGAGGTACTTACCCTGTTAATTCAAACATCTTTGGGGGATTAAATGACCCTTTAAACCAGAAGCAAAGGGAACTCCACAGGGTGCCTCAATCTGCTTATCGGATAATGGCCAATTAACAACAGGGACAGGAGTTCCTCTGCTGCTTGTATTTATACTGATCAGAGGAGAGCTTTCTCTCAGATGCTGAGACACCATATGATTCCAGCTTGGTTATTTCTGCATTGTTTGCTGAATACAGGACTTGTCTTGACATCCAGTTTGTTCTTGATGTAACTTTAGCTACCCATATGTTCTGCAGCGTAGCATGAGCAAATACTTAGAGCGGTGCACCCATACTCTGGGAGCACTCCCTGCCATGGCTGACATGCTGTGTGACAGGCCACCCATCCAAGAGGGCTGCATGTTCACAGCTCCCAAAGGTGGAGGCTAGGGATGTTGAAACCAGTTCGAATTCGAACTGCTTTGGTTTGAAGGTTTGAACTCGGACCAAAGAGGGCATTCCTATGCCCATGCCAGTCTGAGTTTGAAGAAAACGGAGCCTGGTTCTATCATAGGAACATAGGAAGCTGCCATATACTGAGTCAGACTATTGGTCCATCTAGCTCAGTATTGTCTACCCAGGCAGTGGCTTCTCCAGGGTTGCAGGCAGGAATCTCTCTCAGCCCTATCTTGAAGGAGAAAAAGGTCCCTTTCCATTTATGGGAAACAAGGTGGTGTTTATACCACCAAGTACTACCACTTAGTGAGGCTAAGCCGTGGCTCCCAGAGGACCAGCAAGAGTGTCCTAAAATCACCTGCAAACAGAAAGCTAATGAGCTAGGCAAAACATTCAGGGAAACCCACTCACATTTCTTAAAAGAGTGTGTGGTAGCCAAAAGAGTGTGGCAGGGAGTAAGCAAGTTGTTAGAGTGGCCTGATTTGGAAAAACAGACTTGGGAAGAACTAACCTCGGGTTTGAGCGATAGAACCTCTTTTCGAGGTCCAAGAAAGAAACCTTCAAGGAAACGGAACAGAACAGGTGCCCTCATACTAGGGAATAGGAACGTTCCCCTTCTCGTAATCAGGTTAGTAAACCTGTATGTCATTTATGCAATGCTCCTGCATAGGAATAGGGAGGGAAGACGCGACCAAGAGGTTCACGCAGATGAAACAGTAAATCTCTTCTGGAAAAGTTTGTATGGTTATGTGCAAAAAGACAAGAGTATCTCTTCTAAACAGCAATGGGACAAATGTTGGAAATGGACGTTGGATGTAACACACACACACCCCCGATTACCTGATGTGCCTTGTAACCCCCCATCCCTGAGTTACAGTACTGCCTGCATATATTTTATAACCCTGTGTGTTTCCAAATCCTTGTGTGTAAATCTTTGTAGATATAAGATGTACAAACAACCACTTTGTATATAATTGTGCTTTGGCAACGTACTGTATGCTTTGGTAGTTTGTTGGTTCAATAAAAAAATATTGTCCTATCTTGGAGATGCTGCCAGGGAGGGAACTTGAAACTTTCTGCTCTTCCCAGAGCGGCTTCATCCCCTGAGGGGAATATCTTACAGTGCTCACTCTTCTAATGAAGTGAGACACCATGAGACACCATAAATCCACTCTCAATTGCTATTATAGAATCCACTTTCAGAACACCTCAGAATCAACAGAACCCTGTACCTCATGGGTTAGAAACCCATGGAGATGGTTGGCACCCTATGTGCACCACATTACCACTCACTCTGGGCTACCCCAGCACCCCCCAAGTGCAGTTATGGGGCTGCTGAAACCTCTATTATACCTTAGGAGGAAAAACCTTAAAGACACATAAACTTCAACAAATAACCAAAAATCAGCCCTCTGCCCAAATCCTTTGAAAAAATTCTGATAGCTTCCTTGCCCCCCTTGGGCACTACCACCAACCTCACACTGCTCTAGGCCACCCCTTTCCCCCTGACGTGAAGCAATACACCTCCATTATACCTTATGGGGGAAATCTTAAAGACACATAAACTTCAACAATTCACCAAAAATCAGCCCTTTGCCCAATCCCTCTGCAATTTGGGTGGTAGTCTCCACCTATTAGGTACTACTACCCACCCCACTCTTCCACCACGGATCTCACTTTATACCCCAAATCTTCCCCCAAGACACTAAAACTTCAACAATTCACCAAAAATCTGCACTTTGCCCAATCCCTCTGCAATTTGGGTGGTAGCCTCCATCCATTAGGCCCTACCACTGCACCCCACTCTTTTGGCCCTGGGACCTGCTTTCTTGATCCATATCAATTTGGATTCAGATTAATTCGGATCAGAATCGAATCAGGGTTGGTTCGGATGGGTCAGATTCAGACCCCAAAATGAATTGGGGGTGTTTCGATTCAGAACTGAATTGAAACACCGAAAATCCGAATTGCACACCCCTACATCAGATATTCTCCTGGAATCGCTGATGGGTGAACTCCAGACCTCACTGACCACACCAGAGGGCTGTGTGCTGGCTGGGTGGCTGAGGACCGGGGTTATCGACAGGCTAGTTGGCGTGTTGGTGACAGAGATGAGTGTGTTCTGGCTTGTCTCTGCAACCCAACCATCAAGGGCAATGCTGTTTGTGCCGATGACTTGCCCAAGTGGAGGGAGCTCCTGGTCCAGAGAGTTAGAGAAGAGGAGGATTGTAGGACCAGAGACCAGCAGGGTGGTGATGGTGCAACCACCGAGTGTGCAAGACCCACAGCCACCAGCCATGTGGGTGACCCTTCCTCTCCCGCCCATTCCTCTTTCCAGTCTAGCAGCATGGCATCCCAGGCAGTGGCGCCAATGCAGCAGGCTTTGTTGTGTGTAGTTTGGGTGTTTTGTGGTGAAGACTAGAGGTTTCATTCTTTTGTGTAAATAGAGTTTTGGAAGCTTTGGTTTGTGTAGATAGTTGGTGTGTAAATACTACAGCAGTATAGATGGATGTGTAGACACTTGTAAATAATGTACTTGTACAATGTGTATATATACTACAGCTGTATAGATGGATGTGTATATACTGGCAAATAATGTATGTCTACAATGTGTGAATGCCCATAAGTGTATTAAAGTCATTCCACAGCAGCATGTCTGTAAACCAGGGGTGGGCAAACTTGGCCCTCCAACTATTGTTGAACTACAATTCCCATCAACCCCAACCACAACCTATTGTGACCAGGGGAGATGGGAGTTGCAGTTCAAAAACAGCTGGTGGGCTAAGGTTGCCCACCCCGCTCTGAACCATCAGGGCTGCCTTTGAAGTTGTACAGCAACCTCAGTGGGTCCTTCCCTTCAAAAGAGTTGCCCACCAGGTCAGCCGTTGTCTACAGATAGTGCAAGCATTGACTATAACATGAGAATAGGATTCCTGTGGGTGTAAAATGGTGCAATGCCTTGGCCCAGGATATTTCTGAAGCCACATGATGCCACAGCTTTGCTGAAGCTAAGCAGATCTGGATCGAATCAGTGCTATGATGGGAGGCCTCCTGAGAACTGCTTGAGCTTTCTGGCTGAAAGGTGTCCTGTCCCACAGGCAAGAACAGGCAAGGCAAGGTGACTGAGGGTGCAGGATCATGGAGAGCTCCAGGAGCATCTTAACCACCCTTGCTAATTGAGAGCAAAGAGTCACCTTTTAAAGTGGCGATTCTCTTATATTTAGCGGGGGAGCAACTGGTCCTATCTAGCCCCAGCACAGCATCCCTCCAGTGGCTGTTGCTGTTATCTGTCTTATGTTTCTTTTTAGATTGTGAGCCCTTCGGGGACAAGGGGCCATTTTATTTATGTATTATTTATTTTTCTTTGTAAACCTCTTTGTGGCCTTTGATTAAAGAGTGGTGTGTGTGATCTAGCCCTCCTCCTCTACTTCATCAAGTCCCTTGTGGCCCATTGCTGGCACCAGTGTGCCTGCCGGAGGGAGTGTGAGGTGGAAACATAGGAAGCTGCCTTTTATTGAGTTGGACCATTGGTCCATCCAGCTCAGTATTGTCTACATAGGTTGGCAGCAGCTTCTCCAAGGTTGTAGGCAGGAGTCTCTCTCAGTCCTATCTTGGAGATGCCAGGGAGGGAAATTGGAATCTTCTGCATGCATGCAAGCAAGCATGTAGGTGCTCTTCCCAGGGCAGCCCTATTCCCTAAAGGGAATATCTTACAGTGCTGCTCACATATGTAGTCTCCCATTCATATGCAACCAAGGCAGACCCTGCTTAGCAAAGGGGACCATTCATGCTTGCTACCACAAGACGAGCTCTCCTCCATTTGGGGCTCAGGCTCAGTCACTCACCAGTTCTAGAGTTTCTGGCTCTGGTGTTTCCCAGCAGGCAGGTTCAGGCTCTACCCTGATGTCAGTGCTTGGGCTGGAAATGCGTCGGGGACTGGCTGTCCCAGCCTGACTGCTCTCCCTTCTTCAGGGTTGGATTCTGAGCAACTGATTAGAATGATTAGCTGAGCTGAGAATTGCAAGGCATGAACTGAGGTATCGGAGGTGTCGTTCTCCCATTGATCTTCACGACTGCTTTGTAAATCTATATACACAACAAACCTGTGATCAGTATTCTACATTTTCAAGGGGGCACTCCTCATGTTGACCTTTCTCGTATATCAGAGATTGGAATACATTAATGGGTTGCTGTCAACGGTTAACTGATCCCATAAACATGTGCGGATTAAGCAATAGCCTCTTAATTGAATTGTTCATGTTAATAGGTTCAGAGGATGGTGCACCATTGGATAATTAGATGTGAAAACATCATAAAAGTAATGGATTCAGTTCCATCCATGGGCTTGTCTGTCGTTTGGTATCATGGTTCATTTAGGGGTCACCCAGAAAGCAAAGCTACATTTTTCCAGGAAGCAGCACTGGGAAAGAACTGGTACAAAGTAAGCATCTGGCCTTGAATTTGTGTGAGGTCAAAGGTTGTTGGTATGATCAGGCATTGAACTTTTTTTATCAGGACTAGCCAGCAAGTTCCACCCAATGCATAATGTGAAGTGAATTTCAGGTGCCCTGCTCCGGCATCTAGAGAAATGTCATGAGGAGCCAAAATTATTTCTGGAAGTTGGCCTAATGTCAGGGATCAGCCAGATTGGGTACAGGCCCAAGGGCCCACACACCTCAGAGGCTGAAGGAAGAAATTACCTGCTTCTGTCACTGCTGCTCATGCCTGCCTAGTAAGCCTCCAGATTGGTTTCTGCCCTGGCAAGCTTACTGGGTGATGGTGGGAAGCAGGAAAAAAAAATCTTCTCCTTCATCACATGATCTATTTCCCAGATGCCCCAGCCTCCTGATACAATGTCAGAGGTGGAGTGTGGGAAACTGAAAATGGCCCCATGTACTGGAGGAGGAGGAAGAGGGTTGCTGCCTAGTTGGATTTCTTGACATAAGGCACAATCGGGGATAGTGGAGGCACAGCATGCCATAAGGGTCAGCCCTTATAACAGTCTTTGTTTGACCTTCTTCGTATCTTCTCCTGCTTGCCCTTGGCTTGCATGACTAAACTGTCATCTAGGTGCATGGCCACACTGTGAGGTTATTAAAAGCTACCCAGAAAAAGTTATAATTGGTTTAGAGCAGCAGGGGGAAAAAACAACAGAATTTTGATTGCATACACATTCTGCCTCTTGTAAAAACTGTATGCAGAACTGGTTTGAATTATATAATTATCAAGGATTTGCAGTCATGTAATTATACTTTACTGACAAAAGTCAATTTTAGACACCAATTTGTACTGTTTGAATTAGTTTTATCAAAATAAACAGCTCTACTTTCCCTTTTTTTTTTAAAAAAAGCCATTATCAGGCAGAAAAGATTGGTAAAGGGAAAAGTTCATTTGCCTGCCTTTGTCCTAATTTGCCCTTCTGCAAGTTAAATAACTTTATCTTCCTTTGTCATTAATTTAGCCTTCTGGTGATATCCCATAAGACATTTTCCTCAATCAGTCTTCCAGAATTTAAACTAGAAGTGTGTCTATATCTGTGAATATTCCCACCTTCCTATATACTGGCCTCAGTTATCCATGCAATGATTTGAAACTCTTTGCAGATCCATACCATCATATCATCCTGCCCACCTCACCTGACCTGCCAAAGTGGGAGGAGATTTCTCCCCTCATAGTTCCACACCAGTTTGGAAACTTGAGGAATTGGAGGTTTGAATGCTGTTGTTGTTTTTAACTTAAGGTGGCTTAAGGAGAGACATGATAGAGATTTTTTAAATTATGCGTGGTGTGGAGAGAATGTGCAGAGAGATTTTCCCCCTCTCTCACCACACTAGAACCAGAGGTCATCCCATGAAACTGATTGCCAAGAAATTTAGGATCAACAAAAGAAATTGCTTTTTCACACAGTGCATGATTAAGCTATGGAATTCTCTGCCATGGGATGTGTTGTTGCACACCAGCTTGGTGATTTTAAGTGGGGCTTAGACAAATATATGGAGGATAGGTCTATCAATGGTTACTAGTCTTGATTACTATAGGCTACCTCCAAGAAGTTCAGAGGCAGGATGTATCTGAGTTGCAGGGAACTAACAGCAGGAGAGGGGACATGCTTTGTTCTCCTGGCTTCCCAAAAGCATCTGATGGAGCATTGTGGGAAACTGGATGCTGGACTAGATTGGCCCTGGCCAGATCCAGCAAGGCTCCTCTTATGCTATCAGGTGTAAATGTTTGGTACATGACAAGATCTCCCTCAGAAGGCCTTCTACAGGTCATTTTCCACCTTTGGAACTGAGGTGAGTGGTGACCCAGGATAGGGATGCTTTGACTTCAGAGTACTAGTTCTGAATTGATCTTTCAGGGAGGTGATCTTGGGAACCAAGAGGGCCCTAATGACTGCATCCGGCGTGGTTCCTCAATCTGAGCAACTCATCTCTATGTGGAGTGGCACAGACTCATTTTCCTCACCTGACCTCTTCCCATCTTCCCAGACTACCACCACTGGGAACTGAACCATCCTCCTAGCCTGTCTATTGTACCTGGCTCTGCCCCACAAACTCTAACTTGATCTGTGCCCTACTGCTTGTCCCTGAACCCAGCCACAGTGGGAGTCCTTGAACTCAAGAGCAACTGAGAAATACTTTAAATCAGGGGTTCACAAGCTTGGTTCTGCTGATGTTATTAGGCTACAACTCCCAATATTTCCTGGTGGAATGGCCTTTGCATTTTTAACAGGCTTTTATTCATGTATTTAAGGCAGGTTCGGCACTTTCCCCCCTCAAATAAATGAATACAACATTCCTTGTTCTTTGACTTAATGAGATCGACAACCAGCTTACAAGTAGTAACCAGCTTAAAACCAGCTTACCCACCATAGTCATCTGCCACTTCATCAATAGTTGTCTGGCTTCAAGCCGTGGTTGACTTGTGTCAATGATGACTCTGTTGGAATGAGTTAAAGTAGGAATTCTCAAACTTCAATCCCCAGGTGTTGCTGGATTACCACTCCCCACCTTCCCATCCGCAAGAATGGAAGATTGTTGGGAGTTGGGAATGACGCTGGGAGTTGTAGTGCGACATCATCTGGGGCCTCAAGTTTGTCAAAACACATGCCAATTTGTATCCATGGAAGAAAGAGCGAGAATACATACACCCTCATTAAGAGGGTCCTTCCCCACCCACCCGGGTTTTGCAAAAGATTATGCTTCTGATTCTTACTAACAAAATAAAGGTTTTGTATGTATGCATATGTAATTTATTGGCCTCTGACAACTTGGTTGTGATGCAGCATCTGGTTACTCAATGAAGTCTTAGATTCTTACCCAATTTTCCATCTGGCTTGACATGAAAATATAAATCTAAACTTGATAAATACCAACCACGGTTCCTACGTTGAAGAAATTAATTTCCAAACTCTATTGTAAGTCTGTGTAGCAATCACGGGCGCTGACAAGGAGCGCGCATCATATTGGTTCATCGGGCTGCTGGCAATAAACAGCTATCACCTCTATCTCTCTTCTGCGCAGGGTTTCATTCAAGGGATATGCAAATGTGTGAGGTTGTTAAAGTAAATGATTGCAGAAATATGTAATCAGGAAAGGATGCTAGCTCTTGTGTCCTGGATAAATTCCAGTTCCAGGAATGGGATCTTCTTACCTCAATATCTTTGTTTGTTATAAGGACATGACACCATAGAACCCTATTCTGAAGAATTATCATCAAGCACATGAACTGTTCCCACATTCTCACATAACTTGTTTGTGCTCTGATATGTACACCCAGCTTCAAAATATATGCATTCCCCAGGAAGTGTAAAGGGTGTGTATGTGTAGAATTTGGCAGGGGTGGCCCTTTCATGAGGCAAGGTGAGATAGTTGCCTCAGGCGGTAGGTTATTCGGGCACCAGCAGGGTGGCAGGATGCCCCCATCAGAGCCACTCTTGAGAACTGAGCTGACTCTTGCAAGGAGGGCCTTTCCTCACACTCCTTCCAAAGCTTGCAAGAAGCAAGGAGATAAAAGGAGGCTGTTGGCAACCTTCCCGCTGCCTTCATGCCACTTTCCAAGATTGCAATTTTAAAGGATCTGGAAGCACCAGGGTCATGTGCGGGGGTGTAGGGGGATGCGTAGAGACAGAGCATTGGTGCTTCTTGGCTTCTCGGGCTGTTGGGATGGGCATGGCCATGGGGTCTGTCATGGAGAGCAGCTACAATTCTCAATTTGCGTCTACATCACTGGTCGTGCGGCAAGGCAGCCCCATGGTCAGGGGTGTAGGAAGCTCCCTGGGAGCCAGGGGACAGGGTTCCACTGGGGGCCCCCACCCCATTGCAAATTGGGATTCATGTGCCAGCACACATATGCCCTAACCATGCCCCCTGTGTCAACTGCAGATGCAGGGTGTTTAGCCTGTGGAATGGGCTGCTCAGCCCCACTCCCGATTCCCTCCAGTCAGTGCTTTCTTTCTGGCTGGGAGCTCCTTTCTCTGCCTCAGTGTGACATTGCCGCTCTCCCGACGTTCACCAGCAGTTCTTACTGGGGTAGGATATTTTCATCGGAGGTAAAAATGAGGAGAAGAGAGTCAGATTTGGGGAGGGGAGTACTCACCTAAGGTAGCAGAAGAGACACCGGTTGCGCCAAGATGCAATGTCAGTCCCTGATGCATTCCAGGAAGTAAATTAGCACTGGCTGGGAGATAAGTCGGGCCTTTAACACTGGTGGACCTGCCGCTTTCCACAGAGGCAGAAAACACTAGTTTAAACAAGGGGGAAATGCCACTGCTACCCCTCCATTGCCTTAGATAAATCTCCAGTCCCTCCAGAACTGTAAGAACATGTTTTGGGTCTTTCCACAAAAGTGAGAGGGGTTTCTAACCCTTACAAATCCCCCCACAGCTGAAATTTTGACAGGTCGAGGAGTGGTTAAAACCCTCACCCACAGCTCTCGCTCTTACTGTAGCCCAAAAGCCAGTAATATGGGACTGCAGCTCTTTGGCACCATGTGTTCCTTTCTGGGCATATGTTTGGCCACTGGCTAGCCCAGTAGGGCAGAATTAAGAGCCTTAGGGGTGAACCCCAAATGTCTCCAAAATGAAATGCAAAATAATGCCTTTTGGAGGGTTCCTCCAAGGAGAAACTGAAATTTGAAGAGGAATTTCAGGACTCCCCCCAAGAAGAAACATTGAAGAATTTCCTCAGATAGTGGAGCTCTTCTCAGATAGTGAAGCTCTGGGGTGGTCTGCAGGGAGAGTGGGTTAAACTCACCCTGCCTACAGCCGATCCCCTCTGCTTCCCTGGGTGGGCAGATTGCCCACCCAGACTAGTGGCAGCTCCCTCTGCAGCTCCAAGGGTCAGGGCACAGGGAAGTGTCACCACATGTCACCCCACCCCCGGAGCTCCAACAATGCTCCATGTGAGTGTGCAGTGCATTAGTGGGATCTCCCTCTCCTTCCCAGTGTGCCAGCCACATGAGTGGGCTGACACATGAGCAGAAAGATGAGGTTAAGGGAGCGAGAGCTCATTTTCAAGGGAGGCTACTTAGGCAGGTTTACCACCATGTAGCCATTGGGATTGGGCCCAATGCCAGCAGTTCACAGATGTATGCAAAACCAGGCAGGGCTCAGTCTCTCCCCATCCCAGACTTTCACTCAGGTATGGAGCCTAACATAGCTTTATTCACATAGAGCCCCTTTCACACTCGTGCCATTCGTTCATAGCCAGTAGGTGTGCTCTCTCCCTTCCCAGGGGTGGTCTGACCATGAGGCAATGTGAGGTGAGAATGTGAGAATAGAACAATATCGGACCTCTGAAAAGTATAAGCATGCATATGTATTCAGTACTTGGTTTGGGCCCCTTTTGCAGCAATTACTGCCTCAATGCGGCGTGGCATGGATGCTATCAGCCTGTGGCACTGATGAGGTGTTATGGAAGACCAGGATGCTTCATTAGCGGCCTTCAGCTCTTCTGCATTGTTTGGTCTCATGTCTCTCATCATTCTCTTGGCAATGCCCCATAGATTCTCTATGGGGTCAGGTCAGGCGAGTTTACTGGCCAATCAAGCACAGTACACTGTATACTTTTCAGAGGTCCAATATTGTTCTATTCTTCAATCCTTGTCTTCTTGGTTCCATGTAATATTCTTTTTTTCTGAGATTGTGGATTTGGGGTTTTCATGAGCTGTACACCATGATCATCACAATGATAACAAATTAAGGCTTGACTTATCTCGCTTTGCATGTAATGCGTCTGTCTCATATATCAGTTTCACCTTTTAATTTGCATTACTAAAATTAATGGACTTTTGCACGATGTTCTAATTTTCCGAGTTTCACCTGTATATATGCATGCCTCTGTTCGACAGATCTGGTAGCAGCTCTCTGCACATTTACAATGATGAATATTTATATGTCATTTTCCAACAAAATTTCCCAAAGTGGTTTAGATAGGTAGGTAGGAATGAATGCATAGGAATGGATAGATTAATGAAATGGTTCCATGTCCTCAAAGGGCTCACAATCTAAAAAAACAACAACATAGGATAGACATCAGCAGCAGCCATTGGAGGGATGCTGTTCTGGGGATGGATAGGGCCAGTTGCTCTCCTCCTGGTAAATAAAGAGAATTGCCACTTTTAAAAGGTGCCTCTTTGCTCAGTCTGTGCCCCAGGGTCTCCCAAACAAGTTTAGCCCTGTTTCCTCAGCCTGATCAACTCCTTGCACTGCTGTCCCCCTTCCTTGTTTTTGCCCCAGCGAGAAAATCCGACACAGTAAAATCTGCCTTTGCGGGTTCCGAGGCTTAGAGAGGTTGCCATGAAACCTATTTTCTGTGACCTCGTTTTTTTAATTACCAAAGCAATCAGCTTCTCTTTACCCCTGGTAGATATTTTACAGTTGACAAACTTAACCTCTAGACCTCCTCATTCCCACAAAATCAACTTCTCACATTAGAATATGGAATTGCAATAAATATGGGAACTAATTGGCTTGAAAGAATGCATTAGGAACATCGCGTTGGGTCATTAATCGGTGCCTGAGTTTGTAGAAATGCAAAATGTAATCGGCTGGTTCTTCTAACCACATATGAATAATAAATAGGAGAGAGAGTGCTCTGGCACAAGCTTGTTGGTGGGGGTTGGGGGGAGCTCGACCGATCAGACACTCACCAAACCAATTTTAATGAATATGTCAACAATTTAGAAGCTTCTCCCAACAATGAAGGTTTTATTGCTTCAAGATAATGTCTACGATGCTGATGCAGTGCTGATTATGTTGGAATTATGCAGCCTGAAGCCTCATTTTAAAAATTACTTTAATAAGTTTAGTGCAAAATAAACTCAGTTCTGCCACTCAGGAAGACTTTAGCTAGTATCAGCTTTTCAGTAGCTAAATCTTTACTCCTCATGTGAACACATTATTGATTTGCAAATTTACAGCTGCTTTGTATTGAGTCAGAACATTCGTCCCTCTCGCGCATTGTCTACATGGGCTGCAGAGCTCCTCATCAGGGGATGGAGCTTTAGCTCAGTGGTAGCACCTCTGCTTTGCATGCAGGAGGTCCCAGGCTCACTCCCTGGAATCTCCAGGTAGGGCTGGGGAAGACTATTGCCAGTAATCTTGGAGAGCTGCCGCCAGTCAGTGTAGAAAATAGTGAGCTAGATGGATCGATGTTCTGACTGTTTAGAAAAGGTAGCTTTCTATGCTTGTATGACAAAGAAGCTGGTGGAGATGTTTTCCATGCCTGAATCAGGATATAGTCCTATGGACATGCACTTGGGAGGAAGCTCCAGGTAATCCCATGAGACTTACTTACTTTTGAGTAAGCATGTATGGGGACAGGCTATTGTTCCTAGACAATGACGCTGGTTATTGCTTAAGATTCATGCTGGACCCATAAATAGAGGGGGATGAATAAATGTAGACCCCTGGTGGGGAAAAATCCCTGCTGCCTTTCCATCTTCTGAAAACAGTTCCTCCTCGAAACTAATGAGATCGTCAAAGTCTCTTACATACCATGAATACCATATTCAATGAATAAATAGCAGTAATAGAAGAGCTGCCTCATGACTAAAAGTGAAAAGCCAACAGATTGATAGGTTGCCTTCAGAAAGAGGTATGTTCTTATTACCTGTACTTGTATTGAGCACCACTCTGACACCTGATGATGCATAACAATTATTAATAAGCCGCATTAGCATCACTCTGCTGGCTTACTTGGAAATTCAGTCAATGGAAGTTTAAGACTTTCCGTTCCATGCTTTCTACAGAGCCATGAATAACGAGTGACACATGCTAAGTAACACAGCCTCCGACTGTCCCTAGTTCGTACTGACTGAGTTGTAGAGGAAATGTATTGTAATGCAATCATAAAAAGAGAATATTTCAGAGGCTCTTTGACAGGGCCCATTACTGGACTGCATGAAAGAAGGTGGACCACTCTGATTTGTTCTCTGTATCATGATCTAATTGTATACTCAGTGAAATTTCTGGAGAGTTCTAGCTCTTGTCACTATGGGCGGCTTCTGACAATCGCCTGTAATGACTTACCATATCGGAAGATATGAACTTGGACAGAGAATGTTGGATGAATATCGGGGAGGGAATCCTGAGAAAGGACTTGGATTGTTTCAGACATCCTGCCCACCAGGAACACATGCTTTCGCTTGCTGACATAGACTTGCTCTCTACATATGGACTTTCCAGCAATTATGTTAACAAGGCCATAGTAGTATATTGGATTGTAAGGCACTTTGGGAGCTGAAGGTGGCATATAAATTCCTAGGTTGTTAAAAAAATCTATCTACCCACCCTTCTATATGACTTCAGAGGGCATAATGTCTTGATGGCTATAGACTTCCTCCATGCTCAGAAGCAGGATGCTTCTGAATATCAGTATAAGGGGAGAAACAAAAGAAGAGAGGGCATGCCTTCATCTTGCCTGAGGGCTTCACAGAGGCATCTGGTGGGCCACTGTGGGAAACAGAATGTTCCACTAGATAAGCACTAGGAGATCCACTAGGAGAGGAGATCTGGTCTTGTGGTAGCAAGCATGACTTGTCCCCTTAGCTAAGCAGAGTCTGCCCTGGTTGCATATGAATGGGAGACCAGAAGTGTGAACACTGTAAGATATTCCCCTCAGGTGATGGAGCCGCTCTGGGAAGAGCAGAAAGTTCCAAGTTCCCTCCCTGGCAGCATCTCCAAGATAAGGCTGAGAGAGATTCCTGCCTGCAACCTTGGAGAAGCCGCTGCCAGTCTGTGTAGACAATACTGAGCTAGACAGACCAATGGGCTGACTCAGTATATGGCAGCTTCCTATGTTCCTAAGCCTTGGGCCTGATCCAGCAGGGCTGTTGTTATGTTCCTATGTTATGTTCTTAAATGCTTTCAGCCCTATTTGCATTCACTGCAAAGCTTCACCAAAACACAGGCCCCTTGCACCAACATGGGCTACAGCATCTCAGCCCTTTTCAGTGGTGCCTATAACCTTGCATTGATGTGGTCGATGTGTTTTTCTTATAGGTTATTTCCTATTTATTCTGCTAGAATTTTCTCCTTTTGGACTATCTATAAACAAGTGTGCAGTCACATTTTGTGCACTGTTAAATGGAAACTACTGCTGGTGGGTGTCCCCCTCCCCCTCCAATTATTTTGGTAAGAGGATGTTTAGCTTCTGGATTTTGATCTTTACAAATAAATGGCATATCAGCTTTTTGTCTTCACTTGGGGCTTTCTGTGTTGATGACTGGAATGTTAATGCAATAATTTACACTCACATTATCTTTATGGCTTTATATTATAATAACTTAATGGAGCAGAAAGGCATCACAGATGGACAGATGAAGACTGCCTGTGAAAATTAGAAGGGAAAGGAAGTAAAATCTCTGAGTAAAAAGAAGAGACCACGCTAGAAATGGTGCCGCTTAGAAGATTATCTGATCACTGAATTGCTCGTCAGTTCACTCTCGTGTGGCCTGAGAGCTGGGTCACCCATGGACAGTCTGTGTGTGTGTGTGTGTGTGTGTGTGTGTGTGTGTGTGTGTGTCCACCTATTTCAGTCTGGGGTAAAAAAAATGGGATAGGACTTTCATGGAAGGTGACCTATACCTCCCCCATCACCACATACACACGATAAAACCTTGACATCCCCCCTCCCCCCCTCGATGCTGTCCTTGGATGTGCCTTCTACCAGCAATACTGCTGCAAGGATGTTCAAATACCATCCTGTGGCAGCTTCACTGGCTTCTAGGCTAGATTCAAAGTCCTGGTCATGACCTATAAATAGGGATGTGAACAAATCATTTTTTAAAAATTTGATTTGTACCCAAATCGAATCACCTTCCATACATCTGTTTAACCCAGAAGCATAAGATTAATAATAAAATCTTCAATAAAAGAATAACCCCTAGTACAATAACTATAGGATGTAGGACCAAGTCGAGTACCCCTCTTACAGTTGGACTATACCCAAAATTGAGGTCTGCACCTACAGATTTTTCAAGTCCAAAATCTGGGCAATTTTTTTTCAGACCCAAATCTGGCCAGCTAGTACAGGAGCTATTTGTTTTGTCCACAAATCTCTCTGAGGGATAGCAAGATGCCTCTTTGTTTTAAGGAGACAATTATTAGACCATTTCTGCAGAAGTCTACCTTGGGTCCCTCAGAGTTGAGCAGCTACAGGCCTGTTTCCAACCTTCTGTAGCTGGGCAAGGTAATTGAGAGGGTGGTGGCCTCCCAGCTCCAAACAGTCTTGGAGGAAACTGATTATCTAGACCCATTTCAAACTGGCTTTCGGGTGGGCTAGGGTGTGGAGACTGCCTTGGTTGGCCTGGTGGATGATCTCCAACTGAGAATTGACAGAGGAAGTGTGACTCTGTTGGTCCTTTTGGACCTCTCAGTGGCTTTCGATACTATTGACCCCCTATTGAAATCAACGACCTCAAAACAGTGGTACATCTGCTGGTAGCCTCCAGACTGGATTACTGTAATGCGCTCTATGTGGGGCAGCCTTTGTGCATTGTCTGAAAACTACAGCTGGTTCAGAATGCGGCAGCCCGGTTGGTCTCTGGGTCATCTTGGAGAGACCATATTACTCCTGTATTGAAAGATCCTCAATGGCTGCCGACAAGTTTCCGGGCAAAATACAAGGTGCTGTTTATAACCTATAAAGCCCTAAACAGCTTGGGCCCTAGGTATTTAAGAGAACATCTTCTTTGTTCTGAACCCCACCGCCCATTGAGATAATCAGGAGAGGTAGGTCTGCAGTTGCCACCGGCTTGTTTGGTGGCTACTTGGGGACGGGCCTTCTCCGCTGCTGCCCCAGAGCTTTGGAATGTGCTCCCTGCTGAAATAAGAGCCTCCCCATCTCTAACAACTTTTTAAAAGTCTTTAAAGATGCACCTATTCACCCAGGCTTTTAATTAAATTTTGTTTTAACAGTTTTAACATTTCAAAAATTTTTTTTTAAAATTTAAATTGTTGTAATGTTTTAACTTTTACTATATCATTTAGATGCACTTCAAACAAAATGCATGAATGGTTGTTTGCTGGCATTGTTTCACTTCCTTTTTGCTTACATGATGATGATGATGATGATGATGATGATGATGATGATGATGATTCAGTGACATTTTCTAGGTCAGTGCTTCTTTTCCCTTCATAAAGTGATCTCAGCCAATCAGGGCTAACATTGCAAATGCGATGATGCCAAGGATCCATGATGGTGTCACTGGCTGACATGATGAGGGAAATTACTGAAGATAGTTCCATTTGATTTCAGTGGGAGTATTTTGAGTCATTTTCCTCATCATTTTTGGCACAAACCCAACTAGGACTGTAGACATCAGTCACACAGATCCCTGCATCAGTCACACAGATGATCTCAACCAGTAGAATCTGTGATTGCCCTCGATCAACATGTATGTGTTTTACCCCCTGGTGAAACAATGGCCACATTTGCATGCAATGTAAAAATGAAGGTTGCCTAACCCACAGTTATTTTTTCTAACTGTGAATCACATCACAGACATTCATCCAGCTGCAGTCTGGCAACCTCCATTTTCAGGGAAGGGGAGCCCCTCCCACTTCCTGGTCTGCTGAGTCCACATCCCAGCAAATTCCATAGAGTTCACATCGCCAGATTCTGGGCAAGGCGTCAGAACGTCTGCAGGGTGGCAGCCATTGGCCACAATCTTCAAGGGGGCGTGCTGAGCACGATTATGCCTTTTTTGAATAGTCCGCATGTGCTTAGCCAGGGAAAGGCATTTAAACCCCGTTCAGTGCAATGCCATGCAAGCCCTTCACCTGACAGTGATTTCAGCACCACAATCGTAAGAGCTCTACAACAAAACAGTCTCGCACAAGCACAATTTATCGCATGGGGAGGATGCTGAGGGGCACCGTTTTTAAGTTACTCAGGGAAGGGAAGGGAATGTGATGACTTCCTAGGAGGGGATATGTATATGAGGGAGGGCAGAGGATGCTGAGATCTGGCCCACTGTGACCAAGGATGCTCTTTCAATTGCTCACCCCAGCAAAGCAGTCCATGGAGACCAAACCCACACGCCTGCCCCCATAGCGGCTTGCTGCCAGTGGACTTGCACTCTTATGAGAGTCATGCTCCGGGTAGAAAGCTCAGCAACATAGCTCTTTACGGTGCATTCATCCTTGGGGACTACTTTGTACACATGTGCATTAAGCACAAATATTGTTGCCCCACCAGTGTGAACTTGGCAGCAGCTCCACTCCTGTCAATCACATTTTGAAGCCCAAGGAGCCACCCTCCAGGTGGGATTCCTAAGAGAGGGGCTTTAGAATGGAGCAGGGAGAGGCAATTAAATTGACTTACTGGGAGCTCAAAATAGGAAATAGGGATGGTCAGGGCTAGAGTGAGGATCTCTAGAGAGAGAGGGTCTGTTCTGGGACTGGTCGGGGTCCAGGGAGGTACTGGGTAGGACAGGATATGTGTCTATAGGTGATAGGCAATCCAACTGTGGCTACCTCCTCAGTCATCTAGTTCATCTGTTTGTCCAACATCTGCCAGTGGGTGAAATCGGCGTGTCACAAATCTTACAGCCTACCATCTATAAACCGTAGCTAAGCATGGTTATTGTTGTTATAGAAACCATTATGAGTGTGGAGCCCTATTTTGGCAGAGAGAGAAACCTTTAAGCTGTTTGTACATAAATAACCTTGGTTTTGTTTTATTTACAAGTTCATGCTGTGTCCAGTGTCTTATACTTTCTCCTCGCACAGAATTCAGCTAGGGGTTGCAGGATACAAACCCAAGCAGGAAGAGCTTGGTGGTGGCAGTAAAGGCTAGATGAAGGGAATTAGAAAAATACATATTTCTCAGTAATATTGGTCCACACAAGTATAAGGTTGTTAACCTTTCCAGTTTTGGGTACAGGCTCACCTCACTAGCAGCATCCCAGGCCAATGAGTAGGGTGCCACTCATCACAATCAGCCAGCTCAGTTTCCAGATTTTATATGATTTCTGAATGCTGATCTAGAGATCAAGAAAAAAAAATAGTTGGCCTAAGCATTTTGGTCAATTGGCAACTCTGTCTTCAAAAATTCTTTTTCCACCCCTCAGAGCTTTGACATACTGAATAATGGCAACTTGAAGAAAGAAACAGGGTTTAATATTGGCTGCACAAGAACAGGCTCTAAGAACAAATGCAATAAGAGCAAAAGTCAAAAAATCCACAACAAACAGCAAGTGCTGCCCTTGTAAAGAAGCAGATGAAACAGTGGACCACCTGATCAGCTGTTGTAAGAAGATCACACAGACTGACTACAAACAAAGGCATGACAAGGTAGCAGGGATGATACACTGGAACATCTGCAAAAAATACAAGCTACCTGTAGCCAAACATTGGTGGGACCATAAAATTGAAAAAGTGGAAGAAAATGAAGATGTAAAAATATTATGGGACTTCCGACTACAAACAGACAAACATCTGCCATACAATACACCAGATATAACTGTAGTCAAGAAGAAAGAAAAACAAGTTAAAATAATCAACACAGCAATACCAGGGGATAGCTGAATAGAAGAAAAAGAAATAGAAAAAAATCACAAAACACAAAGATCTACAAATTGAACTTAAAAGGCTGTGGCAGAAGAAGACCAAAATAATCCCAGTGGTAATTGGCACCCTGGGTGCAGTTCCAAAAGACCTTGAAGAGCACCTCAACACCATAGGGGCCACAGAAATCTAGGGGTGTGCAATTCGGATTTTCGGGTGATTCGGCTCGGACCCGAGCCGAATCACCCCCGTTCTGTTTTGTGCCCGAATCTGGGTCACCCGAATCACCCTTGATTCGGTTCGGATTCGGATTTAATCCGAATCCGAATATGAATCGATTCGGGGGGGTAAAAAGGGGCCCAGGGGCAAAATTTTGGGGTGAGGTGGTAGTGCCCAATGGGTAGAGTCTACCACCCCAATTTCAGGGGGATTGGGCAAAGTCCTGATTTTTTGTGAATTTTTAAAGTTTTAGTGACTTTGGGGCAGTTCGGGGGCATAGCATGGGATTTGGGCAAAAGGAGTGGGGTGGGGTGGTAGTGCCTAATGGGTGCAGGCTACCACCCCAATTTCAGGGGGATTGGGCAAAGGGCTGATTTTTGGTAAATTTCTGAAAATTTCATGTCTTTGGGGCAGATTGGGGCATATTGGGGCAGAAAGTGGGGGCTGGGGCAGAATAGTGGGGTGGGGTGGTAGTGCCTCATGGGTGCAGGCTACCACCCCAATTTCAGGGGGTTTGGACAAAGGGGTGATTTTTTGAGAATTTTTGAAGTTTTGGTGACTTTGGGGCAGTTTGGGGGCAGAAAGTGGATCTGCCCCAAAATAGTGGGGTGGGGTGGTAGTGCCTCATGGGTGGAGGCTACCACACCAATTTCAGGGGGATTGGGCAGAGGGCTGATTTTTTGAGAATTTTTGAAGTTTGGGTGTCTTTGGGGCAGATTGGGGGCAGAAAGTGGATCTGCCCCAAAGGAGTGGGGTGGGCTGGTAGATAGTGCCTGATGGCTGGAGGCTACCACCCATCCCCAATTTAAGAGTGATTGGGCAGAGGGGTGAATTATGGTGAATTTATTTGTATGAGGTTTGTCTTCATAAGGTGAAGTGTGCTAAATTGATTACTTCCTCATATTATTCATAGTAAAGGAAAGTGTGAAAAAGTGAAAGTGGGGTCATGAGAGTTGTTTAATTGAAAAAAATCTCATTTGCTATGATAGAATGAGAATTCACACCTCAGAAAAAACTTCTAAGGTGTGAATTCTCATTCTATCATAGCAAATGAGATTTTTTTCAATTAAACAACTCTCATGACCCCACTTTCACTTTTTCACACTTTCCTTTACTATGAATAATATGAGGAAGTAATCAATTTAGCACACTTCACCTTATGAAGACAAACCTCATACAAATAAATTCACCATAATTCACCCCTCTGCCCAATCACTCTTAAATTGGGGATGGGTGGTAGCCTCCAGCCATCAGGCACTATCTACCAGCCCACCCCACTCCTTTGGGGCAGATCCACTTTCTGCCCCCAATCTGCCCCAAAGACACCCAAACTTCAAAAATTCTCAAAAAATCAGCCCTCTGCCCAATCCCCCTGAAATTGGTGTGGTAGCCTCCACCCATGAGGCACTACCACCCCACCCCACTATTTTGGGGCAGATCCACTTTCTGCCCCCAAACTGCCCCAAAGTCACCAAAACTTCAAAAATTCTCAAAAAATCACCCCTTTGTCCAAACCCCCTGAAATTGGGGTGGTAGCCTGCACCCATGAGGCACTACCACCCCACCCCACTATTCTGCCCCAGCCCCCACTTTCTGCCCCAATATGCCCCAATCTGCCCCAAAGACATGAAATTTTCAGAAATTTACCAAAAATCAGCCCTTTGCCCAATCCCCCTGAAATTGGGGTGGTAGCCTGCACCCATTAGGCACTACCACCCCACCCCACTCCTTTTGCCCAAATCCCATGCTATGCCCCCGAACTGCCCCAAAGTCACTAAAACTTTAAAAAATCGCCAAAAATCAACCATGAACCGAATCACCCGAATTTTTTGTGCCCGAAATTCGGGTGATTCGGCTCGTGCCCGAAAAAATTCGGGGGGCATCGGGGGTGATTCGGTTCGGCCCCGAATCACCCGAAATTGTTCGTTTCAGGCACAGATCGTTCTGTGCCCAAAATTTTTTGCACATCCCTACAGAAATCACCATCAGCCAATTACAAAAAGCAACTTTACTGCGAACAGCCTATATTCTGCAACAATATCTATAATAATAACAGCAACAACATTGATAATAAAGTGCAGCCAACCCAGGTCCTTGGGAAGGACTCGATGTCTGGATAAAACAAACCAGTCAATAACACCTGTCTGACTGTGTAAACCCAGGGCAATCTATCCCTCAAGGCAGAGAGTTTTCCTACTTTTGGAGCTGACTTGAAATAAATAAAACTAACTTAACCCACACTGGTATTTGATTGTTCCTCTCACCCCCTGCCACAGCCCCCCTCACCTCAGGAATCTCTCCACCCTCAGCTGAGCCACAGTCCTGATCCTCCTCCTCCATTCCTTTACTCCATCCCCCTCACCCCTCATTGTCATGGCTGCAGTATTGTAACGCCTATTGGCCACTCTGCAGCCTCCTATCCCCAGAGACCTCCTCACCTGAGCTCCACTCCTGCTCCTCCCCATATGCGCAGCAGCTGCTGCTGCGGTTGACTGGGCCCTTCCTTGCTGCTGCCACTGCCATAGCTGCTCATTCCCCTCAAGCTGCTGTCCCTCGCCTTTCCTTCTTTCTCTCTTCCCCTCCCTTCTTTTTCTCTCTTTCTCTCCCCCCTGCCCCTTTCTGAGTTAACAGATCTTGTTCATCATTTTTCTTCATCTAATTCACACAATGGCAGCCTCCTTCTCCTGAGAGCGCTCTTTACTCCCTCACTACCCCTCCTTTCGCAGACTCCTGCCCACAATCCTTTTTTATATATGGATTCTTCTCCTCTACAATCAAGACCAGTAACAGTTGCATTCCAATTGACCTTAACCATCACAGGCTCCTCCCCTCTATCTGCATATGGAAGCCCCACTGCCCAATCACCATGGTGCTTCTGCTCGCGAACTCTTGCAAAAGCTGCCACACATGGGATTAGCCACAGGTACACCTTAGATAATTATAGATAGATAGATAGATAGATAGATAGATAGATAGATAGATAGATAGATAGATTGTGCAACCACTTTGCCATCACATGAAAAAGAAAGCTGACTGTGTTGGAGGGGGCAGTGTGCCTCCAATGAAAAAAATCAAGTATGACTTTGAATGTAAAAGGATGGAAAATACTGCTCTATGATTTTGGTAAAAGTATTTATTTTGCCCTTGTGGATTTAAGTGTCAGAATGCCAGTTCTGTTCCTTCCATGCCCTGCTCCTCTAATCCCAAAATGACAGTCTCCCTTACTTATGTAGCAAGAAAAAAGCCTTCAAAATAACATGGCTCCTTAAGAATCTAAAAATAAATAGCTTTGTTTAGTCGCTGCTAAGAGGGTGGATTGCGAAGTATACTTTATTTGCCTTGTGATGGGCTTTTGTGTTACGATTAGTGGTCATATTGGGCTTTATAGTCCACTGAAGTAGCGTTTAGTGGGTGTATTAATTATTTGTAGCTGAATGCAAAGAGGAGAACATGAGTATGTAGGGGGCTAATTTGGAAAGCAGAGTGAATAAATATTGGGCCGAGGAAAACAGCTGGGTTAGTCAGCTGCAACGCCAAGTTCATTATTAATTTATTTCCTACGCACTTAGTAACACCTGGGGATTGGAAGCCGCAAAGTATTAGAAGCTATTTCAAAACAGAGAGAAGGAGGTAGTGGGGAGGGGGGGAATAGATTTTCTTCGAGGGATTGACTCCCTCAAGAGGAAAAGTGGACAGCAGTCTGCAGTAGGAGCTGGTGTGAACACCACTGGGTAGAGGCACCTTTAAGCATGAATTAGTAGATGCTTACCTCAGCTCCGGACACACCTGCAAACTGCTCCAAGCAGCAGCATGCCACCTAGCACTCCCTGTGGTGGGAGGTGGGCTCTGCTACTCACCTGGCCGCTAGTGAGGGATCAGCCCTGTGGAAGTGAGGTGAGTGGTGGAGACAATCTGCCACCACAGGGAGCACTAGGCAGCGTGCTACTTCTTGGAGCACTTTGCGGAGGTCAGCACTTACTAATGTATCCTTAAAGGTGCCTCTCACTGCACACACACCCTCCAGTGGCGCCCGCACCAGTCCAGTTGATATGAACCACCTGCATCATGAAGCACCAATTCCTTGTCAAGCTTAAAGGCCATGGTTGGCTCCCCTCCCCACAGTTCATGAAGGCCAGGAATGTCTGGGTGTTTCTCCTTTTCTTGCTTCTACATCTTAGCACCAAAACAGATATTAGTGCAAAGCTAGATCATATTTCTACAAGAATCTTTCAGGTTGAGACTCTCAGTTCCCTAAACTGATTGGATTCCCCCCCCCTTTTAAAAAAACCTGGACCAGAGGCGCTCTTACCACTGGACTTCTGGGTTGTAGTCCAGGACCTCAACAGCCCCTGCCCCCCCAAAAATTCTCTTTAGTCATTCCCGGGTGATGTGGTCACCTAGCTGAGCATGATGATGCTTAATTTGCAAGGGGAGGGGGGCCTCCAAAGGCCTTTAGATCCAGGCTCCAAAATTACCTAGGAGCACCTATGACCTGGACATGCTAATAATTCATAAAGGGAAAGTCTTTTTTTTCTTCAAGACACCATCACGACAGCAACTATGACTACTTTACTTATTTATTTTCTGTTGGAAGCAGTTCTTCTGTATCTCCAGGAAACCCTGCCTTTGCTAATGTTGGTCAGTCTCTCCCCATCCTCCCCACCATCATTTTCATACTGAACACTCAATTCTCTAGCACCTAGCTTCACCAAAGGCCGGGACTAAGGGTTTGGGCCAGCAAGATGGCGGCCCAATGGCAGTGCCAAATGTTTGGTGCCTGATTGTGGCCACTAGGAATCAATGGCTGAAACACAGGATGGGCTATGTTACCCCACAATTTAAGGGACAGCATCTTCATAGTTATTAACACAATTTGCGTAATTTGTGCAAGTGGCACAAATGCACAATTTGTGCTAATTGTGTCACACAAGCATAAGCCCATTGGAAATAAATAGCTTACTTTCGTGGAACACATTTGCACAAATGTTGCATTTTCACAACTTATGCAAGTTGTGCAAATGCAACATTACTAGGCTGGTGTATTCTTGTACAGTATGTCAGCCACCACATACTTTTTCTTTCACAAACAATAAAACAAATATTGTAATGCCATTCTGACAGGACCCTCCCAATGATACAGTTCACCTTCCTGAACCCCATTGGTGTCCTATGCTGTCCTGACCAATATAACTCAGAAGATTTCAGCTCTGAGATGACAGTTCAACTTGTGTGTGTTTTTTAAAATCCAGCATCCCAACCTTTTCCAAAACAGCAAAGATTGGTGGACAGATAGGTCTCATTTTTTTACCCACAACAACCCTGTTAGAATGACAGCACAGTTCATGGCTGAGCAGGGATTTGTACCCAGCTCTCCATAGTCCACATGACTGCTGCTCTTTCTTCATATATAATGAGGAAAGTTGGAGGGATATTGAGTTTGCTTATCGTTACATCCAAACCAACCAACTCTGCTCCTGTCAGTAGCATGACCCGAGGTTGCGCTGATGAGTCTCCAATTTGAACCCTTGGTCTGTAGCAAGGTTCACTGCTCCAGACTGAAGGTCCAGGGCAGTGTTCCATTTAATAGGTATTCCCAGATGTTGTTGACTCCAACTCCCATAATCCCCAAGCAAAGGCTATTGCAGCTGGGAATGCTGGGTGTTGTAGTCAGCAACTTCTGGGAATCCCTGTTAGAGGGAATACTGGTCCAGGGAGCCTCTTTTTTTTTTGTCTAAATGCAGCACTGGAGGCTGCATTCAGCTGGAGTGGAGGGAGGAAGCTCCTCCCTCTCTCCTTCCCTGATTGGCTGTGTGGGCTGTCCTTCAAGCAAAAAGGAAGCCCATACAGCCAGCTCTCCCACCTTTCTGCAGTCTCACTGACTGCAGAGAGGATGTTCTCCTGAACATCTGAATGTGGATGGGAGAACTGTGTGTGTGACCGCAGGTCCATTGGACCCATGGTTCTGTGTTACATGCAAATTCAGCCTATGTGATTTCATCTTAGAGGCAGGGGCATAGCTAAACTTGAATGGGGTTGGCAGAATGTCCCCTGGCCCCTGAAAGAGAGGAGGCTCACCAGCTGAGTGGCAGCTTGCTCTTCCCTCTCTTCATCTTACATAGTGACATAGGAAGTTGCCTTATACTGTGTCAGACCATTGGTCCATCTAGCTTGCTATGGTCTACACAGACTGGCAGCAGCTTCTCCAAGGTAGCAGGCGGGAATCTCTCTCAACCCTATCTTGGAGAAGCCAGGGAGGGAACTTGAAACCTTCTGCTCTTCCCAGAGCAGCTTCATTCCCTGAGGGGAATATCTTGCAGTGCTCACACATCAAGTCTCCCATTCATAGGCAACCAGGGCAGACCCTGCTTAGCTATGGGGACAAGTCATGCTTGCTACCACAAGACCAGCTCTCCTCCCTAAATCTCCTAGAAGCCAGAAAGGGAACTTGGAACATTCTGCGTGCAAACCTGCAGGTCCTCTTCCACTAAGCAATGGCCCCATCCCTTAAGGGGAATATCTTACAGTGCTCACATGTAGATTCCCATTCAAACCAGGGCAGACCTTTCTTAGGAAAGGGGACAAGTCATGCTTGCTGCCACAAGACCAGCTCGCCTCCCTTCATAATGGCATGGCAGGCTCCATGCCACCAGCATCCCCACCCTGCCCCCACAAACACTCTTCATTTGAAGTTGAAAATCTTCAGTGACAAGAAGAGGCAGTTGCAAGTAGCAGTAATTCCACACAGCGTCTTCCTCCCACCTTCCTTTTTATTTCCTCCCTAAGAGAACTTTTAATCCCACATCTAAGTGTTTTGGAGAGGCATCTTCTGCACCCACAAAGGAAAAGACAAGCAAAGAGGCAGAAAGGGACCCAGGTCCGGGAAGCATGATTGCCACATTAGCACATGTTATGTGCTGGATTCTATGGCCTCGCCTCCCTTCCTGCCACAGCTGGGAGGGAAAAAGGAGGGCAGCTGCTTTAAAAGCCATAACCTTTAGAATTAAAATGCAGCTTCCCGGCACAAACTGAACAATAAAAAAAGCAATCATATCGCCAAGCCGGTGGACCTTATTATTTTAACATCAGCATGATGGTGCTTTAAAAGCCTTCTGGCATGCTGAGAAAGTTAAATACACATGTTCTTTTTTTTTTTCCCCCTGCTTTGGGGAAAAAAAAAACTGACCAGCATTTAAATCACTCAGGCACCTGTCGCTAGCAAGCAGTCGAGGAGGTTGCTCTTTCCGGTTTACAAATGGCATGAAATAGCTGGCTAGAACGGCACGAGATCTGGATGGGTATTTTTGTTCTGTTGTTCGTCATGTACTTAATGGAGGGGATTTGGTGAATGGGAGCCAGACAGTTCGCCACGCCCATGGCTCTGTGTCTACTGAGCAGAAAGGCTAGAGGCAGTGAGCAAAAATAGTGATCTTTGTGTCTCACTGCAAGAAGGGGGGAAATCATGTTTTGTACTTGGATAGCATTCGAAGCGTTTTACATTGGCAGTTCCCAGTCGTGGGTCCCAAGATGTTAGTGGACTACAACTGCCAACTTCCCCAGCTCAATGGCATTTGGCAGGGTATGATGGGAATTGTACTCCAACAACATTTGGGGACTCAGGGCTGAGAAGACCTGCTTTATGTTCATAAGCCTTACAACCACCCCACAAGGTAGTTCTATATTATCATCATATCAAGGGTGGGGGGACTGTCTTACTTTCTCAGAGATGAGTTTTGAACTAATGATTTTATGATATGTGTAGCTCACTCTCCAGCACTATCCTGGGCATACTTAATTAGAACTAAGCCCTGTTAAAATCAGTGGGGAGACTTGAGTTGAGCGAAACATTGGTAAGGTCAAGCTGTGAGTTAGGGCTGCCATATGGGGGGAAATGTAAGTCTCCTGTACCTTTAAGACAGGGGTTCCCAGCTAGGGTTGCCATATTCAAGCTTCCCAAATCCGGGTAGCCTAATATGCAAATTATGCAAATTATGCAGCACCTAATCTGCATTTTATTTATTTATTTATTTATTTGACAGATTTGTACACTTTCCCCTCATTCTCTGCCCTCCCATGTGATCGGATCCAGAGTACAATCTAGGCAATCCAGGCAGCACATTTGAAATCCACGTAAATCTGGGTGGAATTTAGTGGCTGGCTGGAGAAGCCAAAACCAGGGGGCTACCCTAAATTCTGGGGGACATGGCAGGGCTATTCCCAAACTGTGGTCCTCCAGATATTGCTGAACGACGACTTACATCACCCAACTACAATTTATTGTGGCTGGGATTATGGGAGTTGCCATTCAGCAACATCGGCCTTGGGGCTATCTTTTAACGAAAGGCGGTATAAAAATGCAAAAATAAATAAATAAATAAATAAATAAAATCTGGAGGGCCACAGTTTGGGAACCTCTGCTTTAAGAGATGCACAGAAAAGGTGATTTCAGCAGGCGCCATTTTTCTTCCCCTTGCATGATAAGCCATACCTACTGAAATTCCCTCTTCTGTGCATCTCTTGAAGGTGTGAGAGGAGAACTGTCCTCTCTTTCATATGGCAGCCCTTTGCACTCCAAGCTCATATCCATGTCATAATCAATCGCTTTCCCTGAGGAAGCCTGGGAATCATAGTTTCTTGGAGGTGAACTCAGTTCTGCAAACTATATTCTCATGATTTATGGGGCAGGGGGGTAAGGAATTTAAACCGGTCTAAAATCAATATACCCTTGCAATGTAGAAATAGGGCTCTTGTTCTATCCTGATTCATAATCTTGTAGCTGAAATGGCTAATCCATCTCCTCACCCCCAGTGCTCCTTTCCCTGGCAAACCTAAGTGCTTTGCTTATTGGGTAGCAGCCCACAGTCCTTTAGCCAAGAACTCTATTACCATTGCGACATGATCGCATTTGACTGGGGAGATGGGACGTGGCCTTTACCTTTCAAAGCATCAAGCTGCCAGACAAAGGTGCCAATTACTCAGGCACTTATCATCATGCCTCCCCCTTCTTCTTAATGAAATTGCAGTCAAAGGAGATCCAGGTGCAAGCGCTCAAATGCTCTCCTTTCATCAGCTGTATCTGCCTCTTTTGTGAGTTCTCTGCACAGCTGTGCTGGCTGCATCTCAATGCCTCTTCTCCATTCACAAGGTTCGGGACTGTGCCCAGTGCCCAAGAAAGGCCAGAAGGGGGGCAGTTTACAGTTTTAAATTGGATGTTTTTCTCGGAGCCAGAATACCCTCTTCCCTTCTCCCCAATTTTCTTTGCTATCTTCTTTGCGATAGTCTTTGCTATCACCTTGTATATTGGTCAGTGGTTTGTAGGAAGGGTAGCCAGAGAGTTGCAAAGAGAAGTTATGCAAAGAGAAGTTATGAAGAGCATAAGGCGAACTCAGATTCTCTAGTTTAACTTCCGAGAGGGCACTCAAGTTAACCTTTATACATGTAGTTGACCTCACATAGGTATAAAACAACGAGGCGATTCTCACGATCGCCCAAAAGCGGGCTAAGGGAGCCTAGCCCGCTTTTTGGCAATCGTGTGCTGCAGGCCTGCTCAACTTCAGCCCTCCTGCAGATGTTGGCCTACAACTCCCATAATCCCTGGTTATTGGCCACTGTGGCTGGGGATTATGGGAGCTGTAGTCCAAAAACAGCTGGGGGGCCTAAGCTGAGCAGGCCTGGTGTGCTTCAACAGCCCCCTCCCCTTAGCCAAGGTTAACGGAGTGAGCAGTCCATTAACCTCGGCATTTGCTTGTGTGTTTTGCTTGCGCAACACACAAGTAGACCCCAACCAGGAGGCTGCAAGAGACCCCCAGGCGCAAGCGCGAGGCATCCTGGAACTTCCGGGAGCTGCACAGCCCCCGATCCCCGCAGCCCCCACCAGCTCAGTGACGGAGCCGGCAGTCATGTGGGTGGCCAGTCTGTCCACCCAGAGCTGCCTGGCGACCGTCTGTGGGGAGAGCAGGCTAAGCCAACTCTTCCCTCTAACCCCCTTATGGTGAGTCTCACTTGTCATGAGATTCGCCTCAATATTTATTGGGCAGAATCATGATGAATAGCCCAGGTTGGTCAGTTTATGCTTCTTTAATGGGTTAGAAAATGGCCTTCTGATATCTGGAATTCTCCTAGAGTGTTTTGAAGGAGATATCCATTTGAGGTTGGGGAAGGTTAGACACCTCCAGGAGCTTTCGCAGACAGCAGACTTTACTGCGGGTTTACTGCGAGGCTTTACTGCAAATTTGAAGTTGCCCCCCCAAACTGGCACAAATAGTGGAGGTTTTTTTACCCTGGATATAAACCAGGCTATCCTCTAATACACAATTAAAACCTTGAATTGTGTGTGAAGTGCTCCCCAAAAGCTTACAGGGATGTTGGGTGAATGTGGCTGATATGTGAATGCACAACTCCATTCCAGAGGAGATGTCAACTAAAAGCCAGGTGTGAAAAACTTCCAGTTGGTATGGTATGCCAGGTACATGCATAAGGCAGCACCTGAAGCCATTAGACAGGCTGAAGGGAAGGGTACAGTTAGCTTCAGCATGTAGACAACCATTCAAGGGCAGAGAAGGGTCTTTAGAGAAGGGCTACTAGTCGGAGAGCTGTGGGCCACCTCCAGTCTCAAAGGCAGGATGCCTCTGAGTACCAGTTGCAGGGGAGTAATGGCAGGAGAGAGGGCATGCCCTCAACTCCTGCCTGTGGCTTCCAGCAGCATCTGGTGGGCTACTGTGTGAAACAGGATGCTGGACTAGATGGGCATTTTTGGGCCTGATCCAGCAGGGCTGTTCTTATGTACCCTCATCCTTCCTCTTCTTCAGCAGATACATCCACCGCATCAGTTTGAAGCTAATGTGGATGCATCAGCTTCAAGATGGCGACCCACAGATGGGGAAAAATACTGTGGCTTTGGTGTGGGGAGGCAGGAGGGCTCTGAATATGCCCTGGGAACCCTTCAAGTATTCCATGGGGTACTAATACCCACTGTTGGGCACCCCTGAGCTAAAGAAATATCCTTTGCATTAGCAGGGATGCAGATCCCCCAAGTATTTTATGAGTTCCCACCTCCTTTTACTCAACTCCCCCTAAACATACTTTCTCTTTCCCAAAAGTGTCTTCACTCTCCTCTGCAGAAGTAAGAGGTTTCTGCTCACGCTTTCCTTCTGTCTGCAGCCCTGTACATCAGTCTTCCAAACAGATGGACAGCCACTCCCAGTGAGCAAGTCAACACTGATGTCAGTTGTACTGGTAGAATGTAGTGCTTCTATCAAGAGCTGTACCATTCCCGGGTCTTCAGGTATCATGAAGGAAGCTCCATGGTGCGACCAACCCAGCTGGATGGATGTGATGCAGTCTTGCCAGTGCAAGTACATGGATGACCCGAAAGCACACTATTGAGAGCCGTATAAGCTGCCTCAGGGGCAGAGAAGGTAGCCAGGCACAGAGCAAGCACAGACAGCCATGACAGCAGGGAGAATTACACACCCTACCCAGACTGCTGGAAGGAGGTCTAGAGATCATTATCACGACCAGTCGTTTCTGGGTAGGGGAGACTTAAGTTGGGTACAGAAACCTTTCTGGAACCACAGGATCATCTCCCACTCAGCTCTTTCCCAAGTCAGTAGCCCAGTTTCCAAACCCATGTCAAAGGTGAGATAGGAGAGAAACAGCCCCTCTCAAGAGGAGAGCTGGTCTTGTGGCAGCAAGCATGACTTGTCCCCTTAGCTAAGCAGGGTCTGCCCTGGTTGCATATGAATGGGAGACCAGAAGTGTGAGCATTGTAAGATATTCCCCTCAGGGGATGGAGCCGCTCTGGGAAGAGCATCTAGGCTCCAAGTTCCTTCCCTGGCATCTCCAAAAGAGGGCTGAGAGAGATTCCTGCCTGCAACCTTGGAGAATCCTCTGCCAGTCTGTGAAGACAAAACTGAGCTAGATAGACCAATGGTCTGACTCAGTGAGGTTCTACACATGATCAGGGAGAGCGGGCTTAGCCCATTCTCTCTGCAGATGAGCAGGGAGCCGTTCATCACTGAGCCAGTAGGGGTGGCGGAGATCTGGAGATCGGGGGCCGCCTAGCCCCTGAAAGTCCCAGAATGCCCCACACGAGTGTGCAGGGCATCCTAGGGAGACCCCCAGGGCCTGGAGGCTTCTTGTAGCCTCCCGGTCAGGGGTCTATTTGTGCGTCGCCATGGCGTGGAACTGTGCTGCAGCGGCACACGATCAGTAAAACATGGTTAGCAGAGCGCTTGCTCCGCTAACTTTGTATGACGGGAGGGGTTCTTAGGTGGGCCAGCCACCGTTGAACCACCAGGCTTGTTGCGAGCCCAGTGGTTCTCACAATAGGGGAAACTGGGCTGGGCTCCCTTAGCCGGGTTTCTCTCCATCGTGAGAATCGCCTCGGTATATGGCAGCTTCCTGTGTTCCTATGTATATGTCAGTTTGGTCGTCTGTGCCGCCATTGCTGCTATTTGAAGTGTTCCCAGGTCTGGCGGCCTGTGGAAAGCACCGTGGAAAGTGTAGGCTGTGGAGCTCTGTGGAAAGTGCAGCCAGGGAGAGTAGCCCTGCTGCATTGGCGAGGACTGCCTCTGCCTGCCCAGTGCATTGTGGGATGCCCTGAGGATTTTCTTCTCCTAGTCCCACTTTGGGAGTCCGCTGCCACGCTGGTCATGTGGAGATGCAACCAGTGGAGCTCAGAAGAGGCTCCAATCCTGTGGTGAGAGGTACATAGGATCCTGCCTTCCCTCTAGCCTCTTCACTTTGGTTGTGTGAACTCTCTCCTTGTCCAGGCACGAGTAGCTTGGACTGGGAAGGAGAAGGTGCAGGAGAAGGAGAAGAGCCCTTCCATGGCTCAGTGGGGAGAGGAAGCAATAGCGAATTTGAGGCCTGAGAGAGCGTGTCAGACTGAGGTTTTTCCATGATGTGGAGGCGAGTTGCTCCCACGAACATTATACCAGCAAGCTGTAGCTGCTGAATATTAGAACTGAACATTAGAACTGCAAGACCTTAAAGGTGGAAATCTGTGAAATCCATCAGACATCACGAGAAGCTTACCTAATATCCCATTATTTCAAATGATTTCAAATTTCCAGTGCATAATACAAAAGCATTAGCACATTTGCCATGTGCTGTGCCTTTCAAGCTTCTAAAACCATCCGTTAGGAGGGAGGAATAATGCTAATTTGTTGATCCCCCATCCCCATCCATGCTGCACTAATGCCGTTAATTCTTCGGGGACCACATCCATGTTACACTCAGATGCCTGGGAAATAAAAACACCTAACAAACAACCTTTTGGAGAGGCTGGTATTCACACACACACACCCCGCTTCAATGTTTTATTTTGTTTTCTATTTTAATGGCAGTGATTTCAGTTAAATGGAGCTGAACATCTGCCCACAGAGATGGTATTGCTGGCGTGCTCTCGCGCTCTCGCTCTCTCTCTCCCCCTTCCTGCATTCAAGATTAAAGTGGCAGATTAAATAGGTCCAGGAAGAAAGAAAAGAAAAGAAGCACATTCTCACACAGCACTTAAGTATGGGATTCACAACTGCAATTAAACTGGATTAGGCACATTCATAGAGGACAAATCCATCAGTATATAAGGACAAGTCCTTATCCATCAGTATCATTAAATGGAACTTTCACATACATGGAGGATGGGTTCTCCAGTATTTAACTATGGTAGCTAAATGGAACCTCCAGCTGCAGGAGCAATGTATCCCTAAATACTACATGTTGTGCATAGGGGAAGGCCATCACTTTGATTTCCAGTTTATATTATTCCGGGGTGTCTGGCTGGCTGCTATTGTAAATAGGATGTGGGATCCAATGGATCTTGGACACCTCCAGCAAATCAAGTCACTAGACCAAATCAGGTTGCTGGTCTAGGAGGTCATTCACACAACCAAAAACTGGGTAGGACAAGAGTCCTACCCAGTTTTGGGAGCTGTGTGTGTTCCCAATTTTCAGTTGCATGGGAGCAAACAAATCGGTAGGAAGAGGGAGAAGTGATTTTGTGGAAACAAGGTAGGAGGAAAAGCTGGGTAAGAAAGCCCTGTCCTACCCAACATTCATACTCAGCACTTGACCAAGTTAGGAGGAAAAGCTCTCCTATCTGGTTCCTGTCTCTCTCACAATCACTTCTCCCTTCTCCTACCTAGTTGTTTGCTTCCACACAACTAAAAACTGGGAGTACACGGAGTTCCCAAACATGGGTAGGACAAGTGTGTCCAGTTTCCAGTTGTGTAAAAAGCCTCATTATGTGCCTATCCAACTTTCATACCCAGCATTTGACCATGGTAGGAGGAAAAGCTGCCCTACCCAATTCCTGTCTCCCACATGATCACATCTCCCTCCTTCTACCAAGTTGTTTGCTCCCACACAACCGAAAATTGGGAGTACACACAGCTTCCAAACCTGGGTTGTACAACTGTAGGACACAACCCAGCCTCCAAGAGTGCAGGAGAGTGAGCAACTTTGAGCATCAGCTCAGCAACATGACCTTCTTGCATGGGTGCATCTTTGTTGTACTAGCGCAGCATTAATATGGATGTAGGATGATGATGATGATGATGATGATGATGATGATGATGATGATGATACAGTAATAATAATTCTCTCTTGTTTCTGGGTGTGTTTATTTTGTGGGGAGGGTAGGAAGGGAAGATGGAATTTCCAAGCCCCTTTCTACCATCCCTGGTGCTTTTGGCTGGATGTTAGCAGGCAAACCCAACTAATTCCCATGGGCCAATCTGCATGCATGCAGTGTCATCAGTACATATGTTCCAACATTACGAGCCAGGAAGGAACTCTTGGAAAGCAGGCATGCTTTTTCCTAAATGCTCATCAGATGATCAGAGTCAATTCTGAATCAAACCAAGAGAAGCTCTCCTATCAATAATGCAGAGAAGGTTCCTTCTTCATTGCAAGTCAGAGCCCTTGTCAATGAACAGTAGATTCAGGTGAAGCCCGCACGACCCCTGGCTTCAGTTTAAGCCTTGGGAGTTCCTACTGGAGAACAAAATGTGACAGGGTTTTCCTACCGCACATGCTCAGAAACATGTTGGCCTCCATACTGCACCACACAGTGCTCACTCAGTTGTGCAATGGCACTCTTGTGCAATGACAAAATATGCTCACTCTTGTGCAATGACAAAATATGTGTACACAAGAGTATCTCATTATTTTCAACAGGATTATTCTTGGGGAAATGCATTTTGCACAATTCTTGCAACCTCACAATGTGTGCTCACAACATGCACACCTGGTTGCACGGTATGTGAACTACAGCTGCTGCTGCTGCTACTATGACAATGACAACGACAACTATTTATATACCACTCTTCAACCAAAGTTCTCAAAGTAAATAAGATGGTCCCCTGTCCCCAAAGGGCTCACAATCTAAAAAGAAAAATAAGGCAGATACCAGCAACAGCCACTGGGGGGATGCTGTGTTGGGGTTGAATAGGGCTGTTATCTGTTTATTCTCTCTCTCTCTCTCTCTCTCTCTCTCTCTCTCTCTCTCTCTCTCTCTCTCTCTCACACACACACACACACACACACACACACGCACACACACATTGTTCCCTTCTATAAAGGAGGGCCACCAGTACATGCCCAGATATACTCAGCTACCGTCACCAGAATTTTGATAAGCTGAAAACTCTGCTCTCACCTCCTTCCCTGGCTGTGCCCCCCTCCATTCCAGAGAGTCCCCAAATCCTCCTCATTCCTCTCTGCCAAGGCTGTGCCGGTAGTGAGCAATGCAGGGCTTTCGCAAAGCAATCTGTAGCCCGCTAGACAATCACCTTCAAAAAAGGTTGTTTTTAAAGGGAAGGAGAGAGGAGGTGGTGACAATGGTGGAGACGGTCCTCCTGTTTTTATTGTCCCTCTCTACAGTAGTGTGATGTTTCTCCTCCCCTCCCCTCCTTTTCAACCTTGAAAGAAAGTCTGTCTAAATGCTGTGAGTCACACACCTGTACGTGCTGTGGGTGTGCGGAGGCTGCTGCACCAGTGGAGTATGTCAATGCATATTCACTTGTTGATGAGAGGATCGCTTCGGCTGTCTCTGTGCTCCTCTTTGTCTTCACCGACGGGGAGCTGGCTGGCAGTGGGGCAGACTGTCGGAGGGAAACGGGGCTAGGCCTCTGATGCAAAAAGGAAGCACGAGAAAGAACATCGGCCTGTGTTGCTTCTTTCTTTTCCACCCCTGAAGTGTTCAAGCACACATTACTTGTTTTGTGAGCAGCCATGCATTTGGTGCAGAATTGGGGTTCTTGGGAACAGTGGCTGACAGACTAAATCACTCCTGAGTAGTACTATTAAGGAAATTTCTGTCCCTGAGGAGTATGGTTGAGTAACTTAGTCTGGATGTCAGCCCAGTGAGGAGAGCTGGTCTTGTGGTAGCAAGCATGAATTGTCCCCTTTGGTATTCAGGGTCCGCCTTCTTTTACATTTGAATAGGAGACTAGTAGGGGTGTGCACGGAACCGGCTGGCACGGTTCGGTTCAAGTCTGGACTGGACTTGAACCGGAGTGGGCCAGTTCGGTCCAGCACCCCCGCAACACCCCCCCCCCCGGTCTGGGGGGGTCGTGGGCTTTTTTTTAAAAAAATGTGGGTTTTTTGTTACTTACCCCCTTTGGAGGAGTTATTGGAGGCAGAAGCACGGTGTATGTGTGTCTGCAGAGGTTTTCCCCTCCTGCTGCCGGCCTCCCTTGCAGCCCAAACTGCTCTTCAGTTGCACCTGCAATTGGCATCTGTGTGACCCAGGCCAATTGTGCAGGCACAGCAGCCTCCAAAATGGCTGCCGCACCAGAGAGGGAAAGCCCAAACGGGCCGAAGAGCTGGCCAAATGGGCTGGTTCATGCTGCAAGGGAGGCCAGTGGGGGGAGGGGGGACCTCTGCAGACCCACCACCTCCAACAACTCCCCCAAAGGAGGTAAGTAACAAATTTGTTGTTGTTGTTATAAAACAAAAAAGTCCGTGAACCCCCTGAACAGTTGGGGGGTGTTCGGTCCAGGGTCAGACCAAATAGGAGATGGTTTGGTTCAACCCCAAACTGTCGAACCGAACACGTTCATCGTTGAACCTGTTTGCACATCCATAGAGATGAGATGTGTGAGTACTGTAAAATATTCCTTTTAGGAGGTGAGACTGCTCTGGGAAGAGCAGAAGGTTCCAAGTTTCCTCCCTGGCATCTCCAAGATAGGGCTGGGAGAGATTCCTGCCTGCAATCTTGGAGAAGCTGCCTCTGCCAGTCTGGGTAGACATTACTAAGCTAGATGGACCTAAGGTCTTACTGACCATATGGCAGCTTCCTATGTTCCTTTCATGAAAATAGAAGTGGGATTTCTGTAAGGTGCTCATGTTAGGGAGATGTTGTGTGTTGTCTCTCTGAAAGAGTCTCTAGTCCAGGGCTGCACAACTTCAGACCTTCTGCCAATGTTGGACTACGACTTCCGTCATCCCTGACTATTCACTACTGTGGCTGGCAATGATGCGAGTTGTTGTGGCCCAACAACAGATAGAGGGCAAAAGTTGTGCAGCTGTGCTCTAGACTGAAAGATGGTACCACTTATGAACGTAAAAAGATGCTTTCTACTGCATCAGACCATTGATTTATCTGCGACATATACTCTATGCTGACTGGCAGAAGCTTTCAAGGGTCTTAGGAAGGGTTCGTAGCTCTAGCTAGAACTGTCAGGATTTGAACACAAGACTGCTGCCTGCATGCAAAGCATAGGCTCTAGCCCTAAGCGGCAGCCTTTCCCCTCAATCTTTGCCACAGTTCTGATAGGTGATTGGCCGCTTTCAGTTTAGAACCAGAGGTAAGGGTTTCATGTCACCCTGTTTCCTTCCTTCCTTCCTTCCTTCTGCTCTATGGGAACTTCAAAAAATTCAAAAACACCCTTAAAATCACCTGGATTGCAAACTATGGCTGGCTTCAGGTGAAATACGAAACCTGAGGTCCCTTTACCTCTGATTTCATTATCCAAACATCCGAACACAGCGAACCGGAGTTAAAGAAAAAACGGACCCATGGTTTCCCTCCCCAAACTCTATTTATCACCTTTGGTTATCTCTCGGTTTCACCCATGTCAACTGGGATTAATCAGGGCCAGCGTTACATTTGAACACTGGCACCGTAGTTTCACCCCTCTGAAATCAGAGTTGAGGGACAAAGTTCCTCCCTTTCTCCAGTTTCTATTGGCTGTGTGGGCTGTCCTTCAGGAAAGAAGGAAACCCACAAAGCCAGCACCCCTGCCTCTCTGCAATCTTACTGACTGCAGAGAGGCCCCTCTCCCCGATGTCTGGACGCAGATGGGAGAGCGGGAGGGGAGGCACAGAACAGTGGGTTCATTGGACTCACGGTTCCATGCTTTGTCTGAAGTTCCGCTCACCCAAAGTTTTGGGTTTTTAATAATAAAAACAACTACATACAGTTTTTCAGCATGTTATGACCATTGTTCTATCTAGATCAGGCTTTTCTATGCTGTCTGGCAACAGCTTTCAAGGGCTTCAGCAGGGGTCTTGCCTTGCTCTAACTAAAGATGCCAGGTTTTGAAAGCATGTGCTCTATCTCTGAGCTGCAGCCTCTCCCCTCCATTTGTGTCACAGTCCTGACATGTGATTGACAGCTTTCAGTTTGGTACCAGAAGTTCGGGAATGTATGTCCTCCTCCCGGTTCTGGTCCTAGTCCTGGTCCTCCTCCTTCACTCTATGGGGCCTTGTGCCTGGCCTGAACTCTCCACTCTGGGCAGCCCTGGATTAACAATAAGGCAAAACAAGCACGTGCTTAGGGCATCAAGGGAAGGGGGGCACCACAGAGTTTTCCCACTAGCCATCATGCCCTTAACTCTTTCACTGAACATAAGAACAGGCCCAAGGAAGCCCATCTAGTGCAGCATCCTGTTTTACACAGTGGCCCAGTAAATGCCACTGAGAGCCACAGGCAGGAGTTGAGGGCATGCCCTCTCTCCTGCTGTTACTCCCCTGCAACTGGTACTCGGAGGTATCTTGCCTTTGAGGCTGGAGGTGGCCTACAGCCCTCCAGCTAGTAGCCAATGATAGACCTCTCCTCCATGAAGTTATCCAAACCCCTCTTCAAGCCATCCAGGTTGTTGGCTGTCACCACATCTTGTGGCAGAGAATTCTACAAGTTGATTATGCATTGTCTGAAAAAGTACTTCCATTTCTTGGTCCTAGATTTCCTGGCAATCAATTTCATGGGATGACCCCTGGTTCTAGTGTTATGTGAGAGGGAGAAGAATTCCTCTCTATCCACTTTCTCCACAGCATGCATGATTTTATAGACCTTTATCATGTCTCCTTGCAGTCTTCTTTTTTCTAAACTAAAAAGCCCCAGGTGTTATAGCCTTGCCATAAGGAAGGTGCTCTAAGCCCCTGATCATCTTGGTTGCCCTTTTCTGCACCTTTTCCAGTTCTACAATGTCCTTGTTTAGATGTGTTGACCAGAATTGTACGCAGTACTTCAGGTGTGGCTGCACCGTAGTTTTGTATAAGGGCATTATAATATTGGCAGTTTTATTTTCAGACCCCTTCCTAATGATCGCTAGCATGGAATTGGCCTTTTTCACAGCTGCTGCACATTGAGTCTACTCTTTCAACGAGCTGTCCACCATGACTCCAAGATCCCTCTCCTGGTCAGTCTCCAACAGCTCAGATCCCATCAGCGTATACTTGAAGTTGGGGTTTTTTGTCCCAATATTGAAGTGTATTTTCAATTTTGTCGCCCACTCTCACAGTTTGGAGAGATCCTTTTGGAGCTCCTCACAATCCGTTTTGGATTTCACTACCCGAAAGAGTTTGGTATCATCTGCAAATTTGGCCACCTCACTGCTTATCCCTAGTTCTAGATCATTTATGAAAAAGCACCAGTCGCAGTACAGATCCCTGGGAGACCCCACTTCTTACTTCCCTCCATTGTGAAAACGCTCCATTTATCCCTACCCTCTGTTTCCTGTCTTTCAACCAGTTTGCAATCTACATATGTCCTTGTCCCCTTATCTCATTACTGCTACATTTTCTGAGAAGTCTTTGATGAGGAACTTTGTCAAAATATTTTTGGAAGTCCAGGTATACTATGTCAGCTGGATCACCTTGATCCACATACTTGTTGGCACTCTCAAAGAACTCCAAAAGTTTTGTGAGGCAAGATTTACCTTTTCGAAAGCCATGCTGGTTCTCCCCCAGCAAGGCCTGTTCTTCTATGTGCTTTACAATTTTATCCTTGAGGATGCTTTCTATCAATTTGCCTGGAACGGACGTTAGGCTAACTAGCCTGTAATTTCCCGGATCGCCCCTGGATCCCTTTTTGAAAATCGGTGTTACATTTGCTACTCTCCAGTCCTCTGGTACAGAGCCCGATTTCAGGGATAAGTTATATATTCTAGCAAGGAGGTTGGCAGTTTTACATTTGAGTTCTTTGAGGACTCTTGGATGGATGCCATCTGGCCCTGGCAATTTGTTAGTTTTCAGTTTTTCCTGACAGTTTAGAACACCATCTCTTGTCACTTCTATCTGACGCAGTTCTTTAGCCTCCATCCCTGAATTGTCTGGTTCAGGAACAGGAATATGCTCGGTATCCTCTGCCATGAAGATGGACACAAAGAACTCATTGAGCTTCTCTGCAACCTCACTATCCTCCTCAATAATCCCATTCACTCCCTCATTGTCTAATGGTCCAACCACCTCCCCGGCAGGTTTTCTGTTTCTGAAGTATATAAAGAAGTTTTTGTTATTCCCCTTGATACTTTTAGCTAACTGTTCCTCAGACTCTCTTTTTGCCTCCCTTATTGTGACCTTGCATTTCTTTCACCACCTTTCATTTCACTGCCACACTCTACTTTAGTCGGTTTTTTGTAATTGTTTTTATCTGCCGTGTTTGACTTTACTCTGCATTGTTAAAAAACATTTTCTTTGGCTTGGTGAGCGACTAAAGTTTCAAGATGCTACTAAACTATGTATCTGAAGTAAAAAGCCATTGATTTGAGAAAGATTACTGTAAAGAGCAGTACAAAATATTGATAAAACTTCACATAAATATGGTCATATGTTATGATGTCTGACCTTGAAAATGAAATATTTTTTCTCAGTCATTCATTCTGTTGCAGCTATTTATAAAAAAATTATAGGCAGTTGAACTGTTTTGTTTTACCTTTAAAAATCTCGAAGAAACTTTTAAAAATTTAAACAAATATTAAGCTATAAATAAATAATTTGCTTGAGTCTTAATGTCTTGTCAGTTAAGCAATGGAGAGGGCCGAGTGGGGCACCATTGTTGGGCTGTGCTTAGGCCATCAGTTGTCCTTAATCCGGCCCTGACTCTGGGAAAAGGGAAATCACCCCCAGCTTTAGAAGCATCCCGGATTGCAAACTCTGTATTGCTCATCCATGCAGCAGCTCATAGGATTAGACTCTTCATATTCTGTATGTAGTAACTTCAGGAATATGGGGGCCCTCCATATGACTTTTCAGTATGCCATTATAGAATGGAATGAACACAGGTCCACAATAACATCTGATTTGATATTAAATGAGAAACTTTACAAGTCTCATTCTGGAACATTTTTTTAAATACTTATCTCTAATCTAGTTGCTCATGGGGAATAATGTAAATTGAATTTTTTGATATGATTGGAGCTGTTCAATGAATTACTTAAACCTTAAAACAAATCTTCTTTGCAATCAGACGGTTGGAGGATTACTTTAGCAAAGTCGTTAGGAAATGAGCAAAAAAGAATATAGATCTATATATTTGGCAACGTGAATTATTTATCCCAAAATGCAATCTCTAAATGTACAGTTATGTTCCCAAAGCAATACCACTTATGTAAGTGGCATATTCAGGGACAGTATTTTTATTTTTATTTCCAAATTATGCAGTCTAAATTATGCATTCATTCAAATGCCGCACTTCAAAAGACAGATTGTCACTGCAGACAATAAAGCTTCGCAAGTAACACAGAGCAAAAAAAAAGTATAGCTCTTTTTTTGTTGATTGTATATTTAAATATAGATTTTATATTCATGCACACATTTTTGCATACTTAGAAAAATTCACACAACAGAAGTACGAGAGGAAAGGTAAAGTAATTTCCCACTTGAGCTAAATGAGCTGGGTCAAATTGACCCAGGATGAAGCATAGCATGCATTTCCCAGGGAAAGGTTCCCAATCTTGGTTTCCCAGATGTTGTTGGAATATAATCCCCATCATCCTGCAGTTTGTGCATTGTAGATTGTGTGTGCATCCTGCTTCACCACTGCAACACTAGTCCATAATGCAAACTCCCAACTTAGCAGAACTAGCTAGCACAACGTCCTTGCTCTAGTGCTGTTAGTCTGGATATCAGTCTCTATCATTCCTTTGAATGAAGCTATAAAAATGTCTAGCAGCATTGCCTGAGCAATAGTGAAGCCACCTTAGCAAATCCATGGTGGAGAAGGTTGCTAACCCAGCTCTTTTCCATTGACACCAGCCTTCTTGAGTGTCAGAATAACCAAACCTGCAAGAGAATTAGCCCATAATAAGCCCGTAATATTGGATATTGCTTTTAGTAGACATTTGGGGAACTGCTTTCGTTTTAGGAATGATTTGCAATCTTATAATGTCTGACATCAATCTTGATATTTATAAGATTTGTGTTCCAATTCTGTTGCAGACTCTGTAGAAGAGGAAGAGTAGATTCGTCAGATTTATTTATTTTTTAATTCTTAGCATGACTCACAAATGCAGTCTTCTAAGACAAATGAGCAAGGACATTTCCAGCCACTAAACACACACACACACACACACACACACACACAACTTGTGGTCTTAAAGAAAATGTCTGAATGTAAACTTGAAAGATAATTCAAAATACAAGGGGGAGGAGAACAGCCTTTGTTCTGCAACATAAAGAGAAAGTTGAGAGTGACAACATGTGGAATACCACTATTTTCTGCATTCTACTTTGCGGAGTTTGTCTGTGCACCTCTGGAAAACTCACAAGAATGATGCTGTGAAATGGACAGTAAAGAAAGCTCTGGGAGATGCTTGAGGTGAAAATGTCACAATGCGGCTGGATTGCAAGCCACGGAGACATTAATGGAGCTCTGTTTGGAAGTTTACACAATGACTGTTAGCATGGCATGTTTTTCTTGACAGCTCTATTAATCTCCCACATTTGTGAGTGCTGCATTTAATTGGAAGTTACACTGAAGAGAGCAGAAAACTAGAAGCGAGACAAATAGCCAGAAAGGAAGGGCTGTGGCTGCACAAAGCAGAACAGGCAGCGGGATCCCCTGGCTAGTTACTCCGATGTATTCAGGGGGTTCCATGGGATGGATGTTTCAGCAAGTGTGCATCAGTTTGCAGCCTTAGAGCTCAATGATATGTCGTGGTGTTCTCATGAGCAGCCAAGACTGGGCTAAGGGGCTTGGCTGCTGCTCATGAGAACCACCGAGAGCTGCGTGGCTCCCAGTAGCACCTTGGCAGCAAGCCTTCCTACGGAGTCCATTGGTTGGCCAAGGTTAAAGACACAAGCACACCCTTAACGGGAGCGAACTGCTCAAGTGCAAGTGCCGGCTCCTCCCAGCCAGCACTGACACAGGTGGGGCACTGACGCTTGTGTGGAGCATTGTGGGATTTCTGGGGGATGGGATGACACGTCCTGGCCCCCAAGCCTCCATGCTGCCTGGGGCAACAGCGGCTCATCTGGGCATGCGATCCGCACACCCAGCAACTCTTCTAGATGGTCTGTGGGGAAAGTAAGCTGCTGCAGCCTTCCCTGCCCCACCCTCCACCCTCAAGCCCACTCATGGGATCAGGAGAAGGGGCCCGCTATGTTAAAGGTCTACTTTGCCCCTCTGCGTGCTGGGGAGGTTTCAGGATTACAATCAGCTGCAGGGGTGGGAGTGATCTGGACTGGGGACATGGTAAGGGTGGGTGGAGATGTAAAATGTGCATGTACCTTATTGAGTAATGGGTTAACAAACACACAGGGCTCAGTCTGTGTCCATTTTGTAGGCCTGCAGCGAGCAAAGCAGAAATGCTTACTGAGTGTGCTCAGTAACCAAAATTAATGAGATTACTTCAGTGATCTGGAGGCCAAGCTTCTAAACTACCGATATACTAAAGCAAGTGAAGTTGTGCCGTCGAGTTGGTGTCGACTCCTGGCGACCACAGAGCCCTGTGGTTGTCTTTGGTAGGATACAGGAGGGGTTTACCATTGCCTCCTCCCACGCAGTATGAGATGATGGCTTTCAGCATCTTCCTATATTGCTGCCGCCCAATAGAGGTGTTTCCCATAGTCTGGGAAACATACCAGCGGGGATTTGAACCAGCAACCTCTTGCTCCCTAGGCAAATTACTTCCCCGCTGTGCCATTAGGTGGCTTAACTGTAAGAAACTCTAATTCTTCCCCCTACACTGTAGTCTGAATCCCAATTTGGGTCCCATAGGTGCTATTTAAGACCATATGGACATAAGTACAGCCCTGCTGGATCAGACTCGAGGCCTACCACGTTCAGTGTCCTGTTTTCCCCACCGTGCCTGCCTCCTCCAGGTGGGTGCTTTAGGATTAATTTAATAATCCAGTTAATTTGTTCTGCCTACCTTTCTGGCAGTTCTGTCATGGCACAGCATTTGGCAATGACTGCGACCCTGCCTTCTGACAGTTGGACAGTGCCCTTAAGTTCACAGAAGTCACCATCTACCAAGGACATTTCATAGCTGCCAGGAATACAGGCCGTGTGCATGTGAGTAGAGTTGTCTTTTATGGCTTGTTATCACTGAGGAGCTGCCTAGCAATGCATTCTCCTGCCGAGAGTTTACAGCCGGCACACGTGTCAGAGAACCAGACCTAGTTAAATTTAGCTCTGTTTTTCCCTTCCGCGCCGATGTGCTTGCGCTTTAGTATAATTCCTTAGACACCGAGCAGTGTTAGTGAGAAATTCATTCACCCTGCTTTCATCTTCCACATTAAAATAAGATCACCTTGTTAATACTTCATTAATGGAGTGGAGTGGAGGCACCAGAGATTTTCCCCTATTAACTGGGGGTCTGAATAAGTTTTAAATGAATACTTTCAAGGCAGCAACTTTTCCTCGCAGGAGAGTTATTCAATAATATATCCAGAGCTGTGCATGATGCTTGGTTTTTTAATGTTTTCCCCCTTTCCATTTCTCTCACCATAAAAAAAAGAAATCAGCAATCAAGGAGATACTTAAAAAAAACCACACTAAACTTGCAAAAGTGGTATTCCTTGAGAAATTTTGTATTGAAGAGGATTGCTAAGGCCCAGTCTCGGCTCAGGAATGCAACAAAATAACATAATCTGTATTGTGCATGAAACAGTTCACATGTATTAATTTATTGTGTCTTTATTTTATATATTTAAACCAGGCCTGCTCAACTTAGGCCCTCCATCTGTTTTTGGACTACAACTCCCATAAGCCCCAGCCACAGGGGCCAATAGCCAGGGATTATGGGAGTTGTAGGCCAACATCTGCAGGAGGGCCAAAGTTGAGCAGGCCTGATTTAAACCATGAGAACATAAGAACACCCCTGCTGGATCAGGCCCAAGGAAGCCCATCTAGTCCAGCATCCTGTTTCACACAGTGGCCCACCAGATGCTGCTGGAAGCCTACAGGCAGGAGTTGAGGGCATGCCCTCTCTCCTGCTGTTACTTACTCCCCTGCAACTGGTACTCAGAGGCGTCCTGCCTTTGAGGCTGGAGGTGGCCTTTAGCCCTCCGACTAGTAGCCGTTGATAGACCTCTCCTCCATGAAGTTATCCAAGCCTCTCTTAAAGCCATCCAGATTGTTGGCTGTCACCACAACTTGAGGCACAGAATTCCACAAGTTGATTATGTGTTGTGAGAAAAAAATACTTCCGTTTGTTGGTCTTAAATTTCCCAGCAATCAATTCATGGGATGATCCCGGTTCTAGTGTCAGGTGACAGGGAGAAGAATTTCTCTCTATCCACTTTCTCCACTCCGTGCATGACTTTATAGACCTCTAACATGTCTCCGCACAGTCGTCTTTTTTCTAAACTAAAAAGCCCCAGGTTTTGTAGCCTTGCCTCATAAGAAAGGTGCTCTAGGCCCCTGATAATCTTGGTTGCCATTTTCTGCACCTTTTCCAGTTCTACGATGTCCTTTTTTAGATGTGGTGACCAGAATTGTACACAGTACTCCAGGTGTGGCCGCACCATAGTTTTGTATAAGGGCATTAGGATATTTGCAGTTTCATTTTCAGTTCCCTTCCTAATGATCTCTTATGATGAGAATGCATGCTTCATTGCATGCTTAGGCTGACAATGGTGCTTCATTGCAGCATAGATGATCTACGGAAAGCGCACATCACCTGGCAGCATCCATTGCATTCCAGACATGCTCTTCCAACAGCTTTTTTCCAGTTCCTCTGCACATACCAACAAGACTGCCTTTGCTACAGATGGTTCACCAAAGCTCAGGCATTGTCGGCAGAAGTGCACTAACCCCCGGACTTTGGGAACCCGGTCCGGTCCTCCAAGATCCAGGGAGGGGAGCTCCAAATGGCTGGGGGCCTCAGCAGCCACCCCACACCTGACCCACCCAACCTCCACCATTTGTTTGTTTTTTCAACTTCTTACCATAGTCAAGGTGTGGCTCCGGGGGGGGGAGGGGTTGTTGAGCAGTCCTTCTCCCTTCTACCCCCCTCCCCCAGCAGCAGAGAGACTGAGGGAAGCTTGCAACATTCTCTAAACTGCACAAGCATGCCTCACACTTTGTTAAAGATGCTGGCCCAAATGTACACAGCCAGCATCCCTCTGGTCTCTCTGCCACCAGGAGAGGGGGGGAGGAGGGAGAAAGACTGCTCTGCACACACACCCCGGAGCCACCCCTTGGCTGTGGTAAGAAGTTTTTAAAAACCCATAGAGGTTGGCAGGGTGGGGCCCTCAAAGGAGGGTTTGTGGGGGCTCACGCATGGGGGCCCCCCTCATGGCTTGGGGGTCAGGACAGTGTGGGTGTCCAAATTATCTTGATGCACCCCTGATTGTCGGCCCACTTTTTGAGTGGTCCCACTGAAATCAATTGGGCAAGTTAGTCGTGAACACCTTGTCCCATTGATTTCACAGGGATTATTCCTGAGTGATTTGGCCTGGATGTCAGGCATTGTGTCTCTGATTATTCTCTGCAATAGCAGTCTAACATGTTGTAGGCTGTGTGTGTGTGTGCGTGTGCATACACGCACATGGCATAACATCATTTGGAAGGGAATTCTGGAGAAAAGTCGAAGAATGCTCTTACTTGGCCTGTGCAGTATTGTATCCGGAATTCTGGAAATAGTCCAATATTGGCCATTTTTGAGGATATGGAGATAATTCCAGTCCAAAATAGGAAAGCCTATTCCTTATCAGACTTGTTTGGGGGATTTCTGGAACATTTTTGTAAAATTATAAGCATTTGGAGCTCCAAATGGCAGTGGAAATACAAAATGGAGTCTCGTGGGGAGCCATGTTCTGCCATCTATCTGCCTGCCTGAGCATGAATTTATTTCTTTATTTAACTGATTATTTACTTACAAATCTAAAAAATAAAGTGACCAGTTCCTGTATGTCACATCACTTCCCCTGTGAGTCTTGGATGTGACATCACATATCTTCCACAATTCTTGGATGTGAGTATGATTTTACATGATTTACTTAAATTTTAAGGAAATTTAAATTTTCTTAAATTTTAAGTAAAAAAATATTTTACTTTTACTTATTTTCTAAAAAAAAGCAATGGATAGTCAGAGTTGCTTGTAATTAAATACACAGAGTCCTGCATCCTTACCTACTTGCGTGCCATATTTCAGAGCTCTCTGTATAGCCATTTTTCCTGTGATTTTCTTTAACTTTCCCCATAGTCTTCAATGGGGATTTTCACTGAAAATTATTGGATTTCTGGAAGGAAATTCAATACTGAATCTGAGATTTTAATTCTGAAGTGTACACCCAAAACAGATATATCTGGTTCTGGATCAGATCAGATCTGTATCGATCTGGAATCTGAGATCATGCACAGGCAAGACAGGGTTCATTAAAAAACTATAAGCTAGAAGATTTATCTGGGCATAACAAATTGTTCTCTTAAAGTCTGTTAAACCTATTCCAGGACTCACTCCTGGAATAGATTTAACAGAATTTATTCAATAATATGGAGCAAATAGGATATTCCGTATTTACCTGAATCCAAAATTACTCTGAATTTCAGATAGATGACCCTCTTAAGGTTAAATCTAGGTTATACCTGCATTTACTCAAAAGGAGCAAGGCTCTGAATTTAAGATGACCTCCTGATTTCTAATATCAAAAATCCTGGAATAGTCTTGGGTTCAGGTAAATACGGTAATAGCATATCCTTAAAGTGTCTCAATTTATCAAAGCCAGGCCCTGTGTTGTTGTTGTTTTAAAATTTGTCCCTAGTATATCACTGCCCCTTTTGTTCACATAGGTGCTGATGTTCATCCATATGCAAATGTGTGTGTGTGTGTATGACTGTACGTGCATTCATTTAAAAAGTGAGCTTGGGTACAGGCCCCCTCAAATGCAGAGTACAAATAGGGTTAGAAATGTATTACTTTACATGCAGCCCTTCAATGAGGCGAGGTGAGCAGTCACTGTAGGCAGCAGATTGCTGGGTGGCAGCAAGGTGGCAAAGACCTCTGCTTTTCAAATGGCTATAATGGAACAAGGGCGGAACAGATGTCCCTGGGCCCATGAGGGAGGGGGAGCCCACCCCGGCTACCTGGGCAAAGAGTCACCTTTTCAATGTGGCGATTCTCTTTATTTTGCAGGGGAGAGTAACCAGCTATATCCACCCACAGCGCAGTTCCTCCAGTGACTGTTGCTGGTGTCTGTCTTATGTTTCTCTTTAGATTGTGAGTGCTTTGGGGACAGGGATCCATCTTATTTATTATTTATTTATGTAAAGTGCTTTGGAAAATGTGTTGAAAAGTGGTATATAAGTATTTGTTGTTGTTAGAAATAGCCTGCTCTTGCCTCTCCACCCCACCTCCTGGACTCACTGGCAAGCTTCTGGCTTTTGATCTGAGCAGGGAGAGTGTGTGAGATTATTTGCATTGGAGTGAGGGAAGGGCATGGCGGGGCTGTTTTGCTTTTCACTGTGTCCACATTGTTCTTCTGCAGTATAGACACAGAGGGAGGAGTGGAAGAGGAGGAGGGGTGGCAGCGGCGGCAGTAGAGGGCTGTGTTCCCTGTAAGAAGGATTCCCAGATGTTGTTGCCAACAACTCCTTTCATCCCCAGCCAAGGGCCATTGCAACAGGGGATGATGGGAGTTGTATTCACCCACATCTGAGGATTCCTCTTACAGGGAGCACTGCCAGGGTGACCCAGGGGCCCAGATTCACTTCATCTCCCAGGACCCTCTTCAATCTTGCTACATCCCTGGAAAGACGAGGGGCAGAGTCACAGAAGGGGGTGGCATTTGGCATCCTTACACAAGCACACAGAGCTCTTGAGCGGCCACTGTGGATGAATAACTGCACATGTGTACAGATCTCAATGTGTGTATACTGTACACAGGTTGCCCCTGCATTGAAGATAACTTGAACAGTACTAAATGTTATGTGCTTTGAACATAACACATGAATCGGTCTTGTGTCTTTGACTGAGGCCTTATCACTTGCTCGAGGTTGAACTTGGGACCTTCGGCATGCTCTGCCACTGAGTTGTAGCCCTTTCTCTTCTTGTGATGGCTCCAGCTTCCGTTCAGGGGAGTTTCATTTGGGCTAAGGAAGCGCCTAACTTTCTGCCAGGAAGTTGGTCGTCAGAAAGTCTGTCCAAAAGCTAAAAATGTCGCCGAAAGCAAATCTCTAAGACACACTTCTCTTTTTCTAAAAAGAGAAAGCTTTTCTCTCTTGTTTCAGCAAGTTGCTAGAAATAATTCTACAAAAGTTGCTGAGAATTTCCCCTTTATTAAGTGGAGATAGCTAGGTGCAAAGAGTACTCAGAAACTGTCATGATCAATATATGTATATATAACCTCGTGGGTGAGGTTTTTTCAACAAATTTCCTTTTATGTCTGTGATATATATATATATATATATTCTAAGTTATATCTAAAATGAGCTTTTAAGGGTTTCTGTAGGTCTAAGATGGTGCAGTGTCTATTTAAATAATGCCAGCACAACCTGGACTATAAACAGTGCAGGAGTCAAGCATTAGCTCCCCTTCCCAGCGTGATGGATTGGTGATTGATAGACCCATAGCTGCCAACATTATGAGGATAAAACTGGGGCACACTTGGAACAACTATATCCCCATACAATGGCTCATTCCCTAAGGCCTCTCCGAACCATTATGCATTGCTGACAGTTCCACCCTGTCAGCTGTAGGCTGTGTTCATTGACTATGTGGTAACTTGTCCTCCATTGACTTTACAAAAAAAAAAAAAAAAAGCAAAAGTGTTGGTTTGGAGGTTACAGATGTTGTAGAAAATTGTAATTGTTCTGCAATATATTATCAATATCTCAGTTGTAAGGTGATGGTGTGTGAGTTGAATTAAACCAATATATAGGCATCTGGAACATGATCAGTACCTCCAGCCAGCAGGTGCTGCTTTAAATTACCATGGTTATTTGATGGCTTAATATCCTGTTCTGGGCTAAGCTGATGGCTCCTTCAGATGCTAGTCTGAAGACTCATCACACCTATGAGAAACAAGGAGAAGGGGGAAGAAGGCCCACCATGACACTTCACTCTTCCCCTCCTCACTTGCACACGGGTCTGATGGAGCTTGTCTGGAGTGGGAAAAGTCTTCTCCATGATGGCTGGTAGGGGTGTGCATGAAACTGGCTGGACCAGTTCAGTTTGAATGTGAACCAGACCCAAAACAAACTGGGCCAGTTAGGATTTGCCCCCTATTGAACCCCACTGACTCGGTTGGGGGGGGGTTCATGAACTTTTTTAAGTTTTCTTTTCACTTACCCCCTCCCAGGGGGGCTTCTCATGGGCCACCAGGTGGGGGGGGGTGTCTGTGGAGGTTCCTCTTCTGTTTGCCCTGTTGTGCATTCTTTGGCCCTTTACAGGCCTTCCCTCTGTCATAGCCGCCATTTTGGATGCCCAGTGGGCCTCTGCGTGTCCTGGGTTATGAGGCCCTCCCCACCACTAGAAAGGGGGATCCCATGTCCTCCCCTACCCCATTCAACCCCCTAAACCACTCATCTCCCTCCCTTCCACTGGGCCAGGTCTTAGGGGAAACTTTGTACTCGCATTTTGAAAGAAACGCTAAGGTTTATTTAAGACTTCTGTCTCTTTATTTGGCACTAATACACTGACAGCCCTTTCATTACCAAGGCGGGGACAGGTGTTTGCAGTCTCTGATCATGCTGCTGGCACCAGTGCGGGTGATGACCATGAGCTAGCATCAATGGTTTAAAGGGTGACACGCCCTGCTAACCCCATACACCTTGGACCAGAGGGAGGTGCTCCTAGGTGTGCCATGCAAAGGCAGCTGTCATTGCCCATTCCTCTTTGCTACCACCAATGACCCTCAGGGTCAGGCCACAGCATCCCCATTTCTGCCAGGCACCAATACCCTTGCCCTTTGGATGTGCGGCCGGGACCACAGGCTCCTCCAGCAGGACATCTCTCCTACTCTCGCATATATTGTGCAGGATGCAGCAGGCCACGATCACCTTCAGCACAGTATCCTCCACATCCAGCAAGGTGTAGAAGGCATGCCACTGGGCGTTCAACCTCCCAAATGGCTGCTCAACTATGATCCTCATGCTGCTCTGCCTGTGATTGCAGTTCCTCTCCAGGGCATTACTTGGTGCACGATAGTGAGTGGCCATCTACTCCTGCAGGCTGTTTCCCTGGTCCCTGAATATTACCACTTTCACCCATCACCCAGTGACCTCCACAAATGCAGCATTTACCCAGGTACTGCTGCAGAGCAGTGAGGTCCAAAAAAATGGACGTGTTGACGTTTGGCTTCTGCACAGCACCCCAGCATACACATAGATGAACTTGTACGGTCATGGTGTAGTAGTGCTTCTGGCCAAAGTATTCATCATGGCATGTGGGGGGCACTAAAAGCTCAACATGTGTGTTGCCTATTCAGCTGAAGATGCAAGGGAACCCCTTCTCCTGGAACCCCAACATCACCTCCTCCAGGTTGCCCACAGGGATCACATCCTCCAGGAACTTTTCAGTTCAGAAGGTCCACCACTTCCTTGACTATCTCACAGACAATGGACATGCCAGTTGAAAACAGGTTGCTCAGGGCCAGGTAGTTCCTGTTGGGGGCTGGCTTGTAAATGCTTATGGCGAGCCACTTGTGTCAACACTGCATGGCACATCACGTGTCCTGCCAGTGGAGCTCAGGCTCCATCTTGCTTGCCAGGAAGTCGAAGGTCACCTGAGACATCCTGAAGCTGCCCCGAAAGCTCTCATCATCCCACTCATCCGCGTCCTCCATTGACCTCTAGGTGCTGTCGTACCCTGGCAGCACCCACCTCCTTTCCGCTGCCCAATTTTCATACACAGTGAGGAGATTCTCACGATCGCTCAAAGGTGGGCTAAGGGAGCCTAGCCCACTTTCAGGCGATCGTGTGCTGCAACGGGAGCCGTGCAGCTCCCGGCAGCTAACTGCCCTAAATACCCCTCCCCTAAGATGGGTTTAATGGAGTGAGCGCTCCGTTAACCTCCTCTTTTTGCTTGTGTGTCACTGTGTCATGCAGTGATACATGAGTAGACCCCCGACCGGGAATCTGCAAGCAGACTCTCAGGCTCGGGGGTCTCTCCAGGATGCCCCGTGTGCTCACACGGGGCATCCTGGAACTTCTGAGGGCCGCATGGCCCCTGATCCCCATTGCCCCCACCAGCTCTGTGATGGAGCCGGCAGTCGTGTGGGTGGCTGATCCGGCCACCCAGGGCTGCAGGCTTGATCGACTCCAAACCCCCTTATGGCTCTTCTCACTGATTGTGAGAAGAGCCTCAATATCGGAAGTGGAGGACAGGGCCATTGAATGTCTCTGGGTTGCTTCAAGAGCTTCCCTGGAACATCCTCTCAGCCCCTTGAAGCTCCTGGAGACTGCCAAGAAACTTGAAGACTCCAAATGGGCAGCTGCTGCATCATGCTCCCCTCCACTGAACACTCCAGAGCCTACTGAATGTGACTCCTTTGCTGGGCTCTGTGTATTGCTTCCTCCTCCATGGTGCTGAGAATCATCTGCATTACAGTGTGGACTGTGATACTAGGTGCTGTGCCTATCATGGCAAAGCTTTCCTCTCTTGCTGCGAGGGAGGTCTGGTGATGGTGCACACCCTCGTGGGAGTTTCAATTGTGCATGCCCCCCACTCGGGGCATCCGGGGGGTGATGAATGGCTTCCGCCCCCGGTATGGGACTGAGACTGCCTTGGTCGCTCTAGTGGATGATCTACGCCGGGAACTAGACAGGGGGAGTGCGTCCCTTTTGGTTCTGCTGGACCTCTTGGCGGCATTCGATACCATCGACCATGGTATCCTTCTGGGCCGCCTCTCGAGTATGGGAATCGGAGGCACTGTGTTGCAGTGATTCCGGTCCTTTCTTGAGGGGAGGGTCCAGAAGGTGGTGCTGGGGGACTACTGCTCGGCCCCGTGGCCGTTGGCCTGTGGGGTCCCGCAGGGTTCGGTCTTGTCCCCCATGCTGTTTAACATCTACATGAAGCCGCTGGGAGAGGTCATCCAGGGATTTGGACTGAGTTGTCAGCAATATGCAGATGACACTCAGCTCTATCTCTCCTTGTCATCTGATCCTAGGGAGGTGGTGGATGTCCTGAATCGGGGGCTGGAGGCCTTGATGGTTTGGATGTGGGCTAACAAACTGAAATTGAATCCAGATAAGATGGAGGTACTGTTGGTCAGTAGGAGAGCCAATCGGGATGAGGAGATTTTACCGGTTCTGGATGGGGTTGCACTCCCCTTGAAGGAGCAAGTACGCATCTTGGGGGTACTACTGGACCCAGCTCTGCTTTTGGAAGCTCAGGTGGAGGCGGTGGCCAGGGGTGCCTTTGCACGGCTTCGGCTGGTGCGCCAGCTGCGTCCCTTTCTCGAGAAGGCAGATCTGGCCACGGTTACCCACGCCTTAGTCACATCGCGGCTGGATTACTGTAATGTGCTCTACGTGGGGCTGCCCTTGAAGAATATCCGGAAACTGCAGCTAGTGCAAAACGCGGCAGCGAGGGTTTTATCCGGAGCTGCCCGTTGGGAACATATCACCCCCATTTTGAAAGAGCTGCACTGGCTACCAGTTCGTTTCCGGGTCCAATTCAAGGTGCTGGTTTTGACCTTTAAAGCCCTAAACGGTTTGGGCTTTGGATACCTGAGGGACCGCCTGCTCCCAAGGGTTGCTGCCCTCTTGACAAGGTCATCTGAGGGGGCCCTGCTCCAGGTGCCGACAATGAGGGAGGCCTGGCCGTCGTGCACTCGGGACAGGGCCTTCTCTGTTGCTGCCCCCAGACTCTGGAATGCTCTCCCAGTGGCCATTCGTTCCTCGGACTCCATCACGGCTTTTAGAAAGCTTGTAAAGACTTGGGTTTTTACCCAGGCTTGTACATAATCATTTTTGCTGCTGCTTCTGGGTGTTTTTATCTGTTGTATTGTTTTATGCCTGTTTTTATATGTTTTTATACCTTTAGCATGATGTTTTTATTTTGTTTTTATTGTATGTTTTTAACTTTTGTAAATCACCTTGGGGCTATCTTTTAGCAAAAGCAATAGCAATAGCAATAGCACTTACATTTATATACCGCTTTATAGCCGAAGCTCTCTAAGCGGTTTACAATGATTTAGCATATTGCCCCCAACATTCTGGGTACTCATTTTACCGACCTCGGAAGGATGGAAGGCTGAGTCAACCTTGAGCCCTGGTCAGGATCGAACTTGTAACCTTCTGGTTACAGGGAGGCAGTTTTACCACTGCACCACCAGGGGCTCTTTTAACGAAAGGCGGTATAAAAATGCAAAAATAAATTAAATAAATAAATAAATAAACAAACAATAAATGGAAGCTTCCACCCACCTAACTCACCCACCCATGGGGGGAAAGGGGCGGTGTTCCAGGGATGGAGGTGGCTTCCATTATGGTGGACTGCCTGGGGCATGGTTTCATCCAGCTGCTTCTGGGGCCACCACAACCTCCTTCCTGCTTCATGCCTACAAGGCACGTAAGCATGGCCCAATTCCGGCCCCCCTCCAGAACACTGTTCTTACTCAAACCCTCTTCCTTCTGGATGTGTGTGGGCTCCCTTTCTTCCCCATGCACCAAGTTCATGAACCCCTCCTTGGCAGGGAGGCTTCTGTAACTTTGGCAGGTGGAAGGGGAAAGCCCTCTTTCCTGCAGGACAGTAGGTTACTGCAGGGCAGTAGATATTGGGCATCGATGACTGCCTGTAGGGAGGAAGAAGGCAGGATTGTGAGCATTGTTAAGGGCAGCTTTGTATGGCCCCTGGCTCAACATCTGTGCCCTATTCTTGCAGCAGGAAAGGTTCCTCTCATGCACTAGGCCCCTCATCCAGGCATCCCTGCTGGTTCTCAAGTTAATAAGCCACCTTGTTAACAATTGTGAGGCTCATGCATGGGGAAGTGTGCTGCGTGGGTGAAGGGGGCCTCCTCCCCCATCATAGTCTTCACACCCATGCCAAGATACACTCCAAGGTAGAATAGACCAGTGGGGGGGGGCACCCCCATGCCAGTAGCTTGCTGGAATTCAACTGCCTCACACTGGCACATTTAGAGCAAAAAACAAATGAAGAGATTCTGCAGGCAGAGCACAGCAAGGGCCGCCTGTGTCCCTGGCTTTTAGCAGTATCAAAGTCTGCTTTTCTGCTTCTGGACAAGAAAGCCCTTGCTCTGGGTGCATTGGCACCCCATGCCCACCACCTTTCCATCTGCCCAAGACCCCGGCGAGGGTGGCTGCTGTTCTTGCACACCTGTGCAGCAGGTAGCACCTTGCCAGGCCACCTATGATGGGTGTGGGTGGGACAACTTCATGGGTTTAGGGACAAAATCTGAAAGGAATTTTTGTGGAGTGCCGTGCTCGATTAGAGGGGTTCCTGCTGGAGTGAAGCGCTGTGTTGTGTGCACCTGTGTGTCTGCACATATGGCCGCCAGCCTGGCTGGAGCGGCGAGACAGGTGCAGCAATGAGTTGGACTGCCTCTCCTCTGTTCATCATTCCCATCTTCTTCCACTCACAATCTGTGGTGAGTGGGTGCCCCAGCCATATTGACAGCGGCAGAAAGCCAGGTGTAGCCGAAAAGGGTAGTGTCTCTTTAAATATACTGCACTCGACACTGTTGCCGGGCAGAATGGGGAAGAGAAAGGAAGATGGTGGGGGTGGAGCACTTTGGACGAGAGGCAGACATTATGCCATGCTGTGTTGCGCATAAAGCAACCACATCCCTGGCGGGCTGGGTCATAGGAACATAGGAAGCTGCCATATACTGAGTCAGACCATTGGTCCATCTAGCTCAGTATTGTCTTCACAGACTGGCAGTAGCTTCTCCAAGGTTGCAGGCAGGAATCTCTCTCAGCCCTATCTTGGAATTGCTGCCAGGGAGGGAACTTGGAACCTTCTGCTTTTCCCAGAGCGGCTTCATCCCCTGAGGGGAATCTCTTACAGTGCTCACAATTCTAGTCTCCCATTCATATGCAACCAGGGCAGACCCTGCTTAGCTAAGGGGACAAGGCATGCTTGCTGTCACAGGGCAGAAAGGGGATTTTGGGGGCAGATGAGTGGTTCAAGTGGTGGTGCCCCAATGGGGGCCTGCTACCATCCAGATTTCAAAGAAATTTGTGAAAGGAGTGATTTTTAAAGAATTTCTGAATTTTGCAGGTCTTTAAGCTTTTTCAATGACAAACCATGAATCCACTCTCATTTGCTACCAGAGAACCTACTCTCAGAACACCTCAGAAACAACAAAACCCAGTACCCCTTGGGCTTATGGGTATGGGTATGGCTAGCATCCTATGTGCACTACACCACCACTCACTCTGGGCCACCCCGGTGCCACCCAATTGCAGTTCTGAGGCTGCTGAAATCCGCATTATTCCCTATGGGGGGAAAGCTTAAAGATGCACAAACTTCAGAAATCTTTTAATCATCACCCCTTTCACCAATTCCTTTGGAATCTGGATGTTAGCGGGCACCCATTGGGGCACTACCACCCAACCCACTCTTCTGCCCCTGAAGCGCCTTTTCTGCCCCAAATCTTTCCCGAAGACATACCAACTTCAGAAATTCTTTAAGAATCACCCCTTTGCCCAGTTCCTTTGGAATCTGGGTGGTAGGAGGCACCCATTGGGACACCACCATCCGGCCCTCTCTGGCACTCCTAGGAGACACCCACAGGCAGAAATTGTCCCATAGGTTGGCTGCAGCACACATCAACAACAGCAGAGCTTTGCAAAGTACAAGGTTTCCAAAGGTCATGCAATCCACTGTGTCACTCACCACATCCACTGTCCCACCATCTCCCCACCCCCGACAGAAATGCAATCAATCTACACACAACAGTGTGAAACAGCAATGAAATGCACTGCCCTACATGTCCCCTCCCAATGCAGGATAACAGCAGCAGCCAGAAACAAGCCAGCAAGTAAGAAGTGTGATATCACAGGTGCAGCAGACTAGGGCCAACAACAGCATCAAATGTGCTCTGCCCTCCCTCCTTTTCATCCACAAGCAACAGACACAGCTACATCTGTGGCCCCCAGCCACAAAAGCGGGTTAAGTAAGGATGCAAAACAAAATTCGGCCAGTGGGACAGTGGGGTTTGCCCCCCCCCACTTGAGTAGAAGAGTGATGATGACAGCAATGGCACGCAATTCTTTGGTGCATTTTTTTTTTAACATTTCTGCAACAGATTGGAGCCTGTGGCACCAGCAACACAACCTACTGAAAATGCAAGCAATCTGGTTTGAATAAAAATACTGCTGATGCTAGGACACAATATGACCCAATCTTCATTGCAAAGAAGTCCACACAAAGAGAGAGAACCTGTCCTGTGCCCATCCATGACATCCCCAAAATACGCTGGGGTAGGTGGGTGCATGTGTGTATGTGCTGCTGCTTCCGTCACAGTCCTTCCAAGGGTGGAAAAAAGCAAAGCAAAGTCTCAGACAACAAACATTAAAGAGAGGGAAAGCCACATTACAAAACAGAAACACATGAACAACTCATCATTACATCATCAGCATCAGCATCAGCATCATATTATCACACGGACACTCATCATTTTCATGTTGGCATCAATTCATCAGGCTGCGCACTGCCTTTATGTCCCCTTTTGCCCCCTTTCTGCACCAGACCTGTAGGCTGCTGGACAGGGAACAATAGCTGCTGGACAGGGGTGGTGGCTGAAGGCTTTCCTTGTTCAAGGCTACAGTTGGGGGTGGGTGGTAAACGAAATGTGCAGTGAGGAGGCTGGAGTGTGTGCCCACTCAGAGCCTGTAGGCTGTTGGGCAGAGATTATTAATACTGATCTTTATTATGGACACAGTGGGTGGGAGGACAGGCTTCTGTTTTTTTAAAATGTAAAAAAACACACACAAAAAAACACCCCACCCCCAAACCCTTTGAAATGAGAAAAAAGACAGAATTGTTTTTTAAAACCATGAGGCTATGCTACCCTTCTAACCACCTACTAGTACGAGCTAATGGGGATCCTTCCCACAGACAGAACCCCTATTTAAATGTCTTCTAAACTAAACAACACACAGGGGCTATTCCCATGATCAGCCGAAATCAGACTAGGGGAGCCTAGCCCAATTTCGGCTGACCGTGTGATTTCGGCTGACCGCCTAAGTACCCCTCCGCTAAAACTGGGTTTGCAGAGCGAGCACTCCACAAACCTGGTTTTTTTTTAAATCGTGAGTAGCCACGGCGCAGCTCCGCACCACGGCTACTCATGAGGAGACCCCTGGAGGGGAGGTGAAAAGCCACCTCCCGGCTCCGGGGGTCTCGTCAGCATGCCCTGCGTGCTCTTACAGGGCATGCTGGAGCTTCCGGAGGCCAATCGGCCCCCACTCCCCCTAACCCCCACTGGCTCTGTCATGGAGCCGGCAATCATGTGGGTGGCCGATCCAGTCGCCCAGGGCTCCCTCCCTGATCGTCTGCAGGGAGAGTGGGCTTAGCCTGCTCTCCCCGCTCTGCTGCACAAACCGGGTCTCACTAATTGTGAGACCCGGCTCACAACTTTTTAAATTCAAGTTCAACCCAAAACCTCCCCCACAAACAGGGGAAAAAACCCCAAGAATACACCATTCCAGAGACGTGTGTGTGTGTGTCTGTGTGTGTCTCTGTGTGTCTGTGTGTGAAATGGGTACTCACTCAGTCTAGGGCTTCACCCACGTTGTATGTCCACTGTTGTCCACTTCTGTGGTCTGGTCTCTGAGTCTACTCTGTCTTCTTCAATCTTCAGTTCTTCTCCTTCTTCAGTCTTGTGTGTGTTGGGGCAAAAGCCTTGAAAATCGGGGGGAGGGGTGGCTGGCCAGTGGCCACAGGGGCTCTGTGGCTGGTGGCTACCTGGCACAGACACAGCAGGCACAGGCAGGCAGTGATTCTCTCAGCAGCAGGAAGGGAGTGAACTCCCTTCCCTTCTTCTCAGGAACAAAAAAGCAATGCAGCAGAGAATCCATTCCAGGCTGGCACACAGCAGGGGCAGGCAGTCTGGGTGGCAAGGCAGGCTGGGCTCAGGCTGGCAAGCCAGAAGGCAATAGGCAAGGCAAAGCAAAGCAAAGCTCTCTCTCTCTCTCTGTCTCTTCTCCCACAAGACAGAAAGGCAGAATGGTGGCTGCTGCCTCTTTAAATTTCATTGAAAATCCCTCCTTGAACTCCCTGCACCCTTGCCCCTTCTTCAACCCTTCCCCTGGCCCATGTGGGGTCATCCAGCAGTGGCAAGAGCCAAAAGAGCCAATCTGGAACCAGGAGGGAATCTTCAGCAGATCAGCCCATGCTGCCATTCACTGATCTGAACTTTGGAAGGGCGGGAAATTCAAATCGACATCAAAACACAAAATGGAAACTACACAGAGATCACCACAAAACTGAGGTCCGAAACAACAAAACATTTGGCTACAAATTTCGGGCAATTTGTTTTGGAGTTGAATCTTGCCAGGCTTGCAGAGGGGCGATTTGTTTTGTGTACAAATCACCCCAAACAGTTAGATTCGGGTACAGATTGTTCTGTACCTGAAATGTTTTGCACATCTCTAGTCATAACTAAGGCTGCTGAAATCCCCATTATTCCCTATGGGGAAAAGCTTAAAGATGCGCCAACTTCAAAAATTATTTTAAAATCACCCCTTTGCCCATTTTCTTTGAAATGTGGGTGGTAGCTTCCACCCATTGAGCACTAACCCTCCCCTCACTCTTTTGCCCCCAGAACTCCTTTTTTTTTTTTTTTTTTGCCCTGAATAGATTCAGATTCAGATTCTGAAAATTCAGGTACTAATCGAATCTCAGGTGATTCGGAGGGGCAAATTCAGACCCAAAACAAATTGGGGGTGATTCAATTTGAGTACAAATTGAAACAAAAAATCAATTTGTGCATACCCCTAGCTACTTTATTGGCTGCTGGTCTACTCCTGAATACCATTCATGTGACTGGTTCTTACCTCTAAAGTCCTATATGGCTTGAGCCCAAGTATCTGAAGGGCCACGTACTCCCATAAGAACTTGCCTGAAGTTCTTGGGGATGGGGCTGTAGCTTAGTGTTGGAGCATCTGCTTTACATGCAGAAGGTCCCAGATTCACTGCCTGGGATCTCCAGGTAGGGCTGGGGAAAACCTGCCTGAAACCTTGGAGAGCTGCTGCCAGTCAGTGTAGACAATATTGAGCTAGATGTATTGAGGTTCCAACTCAGTATAAGGTGCTTTTCTATGTTAAGGTGACCTGAGGCCATTCTCGGGATACCCCCAGCTGCCACAGGTTCAGCAGGTAGTGGCCAGAGAAAGGGTTATTTCTGTGTGAGTGGTGCTCTGCTTGTGCAAGACTCTTAGTGTGATGCACTTTGCTTCTACTTTTGTGTCTTTTCAACAGCAGGCAAAGACCTTGGGGAACACCTCTATTGGGCAGCAGTGATAGAGGAAGATGCTGAAAGGCATCATCTCATACTGCGTTGGGAGATGGCAATGGTAAACCCCTCCTGTATTCTACCAAAGACGACCACAGGGCTCTGTGTGGGTGCCAGGAGTCATCACCAACTCAACAGCACAACCTTACCTTCTTACTTTTTGTTCAGTTAGCATGGGTGTTTGGGTGGGAGGAGCCGTTAGCTTCTCTTGATATACCTTTAAAGACCTTCTTATTGATCCAAGTTTTGTTTCCAATATTGTTTGGGCTGGTTTTAATGCTGCCACTGCTTGTGCTTTTCAAAACGGTTGTTAAAAGGTTTGTTTTGTTTCAATTGTCTTATATTTCTGTAAGTCACTCCGGTAACACCAAAAGGCCAGATAGCAATCTTCTGAATGAAATCAATAAATGAACAGGTGCACTTCAAGGCGTCTGGTGAGGCAAGCCACAAGTTTGATACAAGGCTGCACAGGAGGGCTACAATCTCGTGCTGAGCCCCTGTGTTCTCTGCTCTGTCTGTAGAAGGAGCTGGATTGTGCCCAAATTTGGGAGCATTCTATGTTCCTCGGTGTACCGGGTCTCATGCCGGTCACCTCCATTTCATTTCAGTGCCAAATGTGTACTTGATTATGTTAAAATATGGTGGCAATTTGTCTTTGTTGATATCTTTTGCTGGGTAGTTAAATATTATTTAGATGAAGTCACTTTCCACAAAAATGACTCTCCGCAGGGGACTGGAAGCGGCAAAGTAGAAGTGGGAACCAAATTTGGAAGCTGTGCTGCATTTCACACATTTGAATAGCTGAAAGCAGTTGGTTATGGAATTTTAATGGTTAGATTATAACCTCTATCTCCAGAAAGAAGTATAGTTATTACAGTCTGGAGTATGTAGCACTTATTTCTTTTTTCCCTTTTCTTTGCCCCCTTTGGTAATTGCATCTGGGTTTGCCTAAAACAATAATATGTCTCAGGCTGATTTCCTACGCATTATGTATAACTGGGAGGCCAAAAAGTCTAAGCTTTCAAAAGAAGCTTTCAGAATCGAAAGAAGGAAGAAAATGATGTCTGCTGGGCAGGTGAGTTTGTAATCCTTAAATAGAAATTGCCTTCTTTTCCCCTCGGCTGTGTATCAGACTATTAGTGGGCAGAAGTGGATGGCATGCTTATGAACAGCTGAAATTGGTCCCTGGATCAGTCCAATATCAGCATGTTTTGGAGCACTTTTATTTAATTATTTATGTGCTTCTCAGGCTTGGAGGCTGAAGAACTGGGCCAATTTGAGGTGATGAGAGAGGATGTTCTAAGCTGTCTTGAAAAATTAAAAATTAACAAATCGCCAGGGCCAGGTGGCATCCATCCAAGAGTCCTGAAGGAACTCAAATGTGAAATTGCTGATCTCCAAGCACAAATAGGTAACTTGTTGGAGAGCTTTTACCCTGGCCCATCTCAATGTCTTTCCATCGGCATGGCTGGAGGGCAGACAGAAAAATATACTTCATCATTTGCACAGGTACCCCTGTGATTCAAGAGAAGTGGAAGATGTGGTGCATATTTTACTTCACTGTGTTTTCTATAGCAGCTCACACAGTAAACTGATTTTACATCTTTTCACAGGTTTACCAGGAAGATCCTTACAATTTATGTAACATATATTTTTGCTGATGAGATAAGTTTCTTATCATGCTCTCGTTACTTTCTGTGTTGCTAAACTCTACACTATTTCGTATAAAATCTGACAAGTAATGGTTAAGTCTCCCTCAGTTGGTTAGGCAAAGACGTTTACTTTATTAGGTGAACTGTTCTTTACCTGTTCATTTGATACATTGACTGTACTGACTATATGCTTGCTATGAACTGTAACTGTTGTGAACTGTTTCTGTTCAAGTACCGTACTAAAATCTATCTATCTATCTATCTATCTATCTATCTATCTATCTGTGAATGATCCCTACAGTCAGGCTCTGTACCAGAGAAACCGATAATCAAAAAGGGATCCGGGGGAGAGCCAACAAACTATAGGCCAGTTAGCTTAACTTCTGTGATGGATAGCAATAGCAATAGCACTTACATTTATATACCGCTTTATAGCTGGAAGCTCTCTAAGCTGTTTACAATGATTTAGCATATTGCCCCCCAACATTCTGGGTACTCATTTTACCGACCTCGGAAGGATGGAAGGCTGAGTCAACCTTGAGCCCCTGGTCAGGATTGAACTTGTAACCTTCTGGTTACAGGGCAGCAGTTTTACCACTGTGCCACCAGGGGCTCAATCAGTTGGATAAACTGATGGAAAGCATATTTAAGTACAAAATTGTTAAATATCTATAAGAACAGGCCTTGCTGAAGGAGATTCAGCATGGTTTCTGCAAGAGGAAGTCTTGCCTAACTTTTTGGAGTTCTTTGAGAGTGTCAACAGGCATGTGGATAAAGGTTGGCATATTGGGGGAGGAAGCTGACATTGGCCATGTCGTCTGACCTACCAATGTCAGCTTTATTGTCCCAGCTTACAGTTCTTCAGCAGCATCTGTTAGTGACTTCAAGTTTTGGATACAGATGTCAGTTTCGGAACTATAGAAAGGGCTAACAGAGCCAACACTGGTGGGTTCAGATGACAAAGCAAAAGTTGGCTTCCTGCCCACCACCCTGCCCCTGTTAGTTGGGCTCATAGCTGAATTCCAGGAACTGGACCTTTCGCTTTTTACATATCATGTTAACCTGCCCTTAATTTGGCCCCACATATTTGTTTGTGGTTTTGTTTTTCAGTGAAACAGATGCTATAGGTAGTAGTTATAGGTGAGTGGGGAATCAGCAGTGTGACATGTGGAGCAGCATTCACACATAACATGGAACCGAAGGTCCAATGGAGCCACGGTTCCACCCTCCCCACTGCACTCTAACCTGTCCACATTCGGACATAACCCCCAGGAACCGAACTGCAGTCAGGGAGACTGTAGAGAGAAGGGGAAATTGGGTCCGTGGGGGGCAGGGGGACTGTCTGCCAAGCTTCCTCCATTGCATGAAGGACAGCCACAGCAGCCAATTGGAATGTAGAGAGGGAGAAGCTTCCTTCCCTCAACTCCGGTTCTGGAGAAGGCTGCCTCCAGTTCAGTGCTCGGAGGTAAAGCTGCGGAACGCAAACCTCAGGTAGGAGCAGCAACCCATGGATTCAAACTGGAATTTGGGGAAGGAAGCCTCAGGTCACTTTTTGAACAGGACATAGGTTCCATGCATTTGGACATACAAGAAATACAACCTCATTTAACTTCAGTTTCCCATTATGTTTGAATGTGATGAGGGTAAAAATTGTGTCTTCAAGAGATTATTATTCCTGGGAAACAACTTCCTTTGGCACTAATAAAAGCTTCTATTCAGGGGTAATAAGAGCTTTCAGGTTGTGTTATTTGTTGGAACTGTAGCATGGTGGGAAATGGTTGAATAACCTCATCCTACGTTCTGAGGCCCTGACCTGATCAGGTCCTACTTGGATGCTAAGATTTTTGTGGCACCAGAACTGGATGTTGCCAATGCACTGTCTGGTCTTGTTATATTGGATGGTTTTCAGACTGTGTTGTCTGAGGAGGTGGATAGGCTGCTTGCAAGGTTGAGGCCTACCACGTGCGTCCTTGACCCTTTGCCCTTCATGGTTGGTGAAGGCTTCTAGGGAGGGACTGGGTCCATGGGTGGTGGGGGTGGTGAATGTCTCTCTAGATCAGAGGGTGGTACCCCCTTGCCTGAAGGAGGCAGTCATTAGGTCCTTCCTTAAAAAGCCCTCATTGGATCCAGATGACTTAAATAACCTTCGGCCAGTTTCAAACTTCCCCTTCTTGGGCAAGGTGTTGGAGAGTGTTGTGGCGTCTCAGCTCCAGGCAGCCCTGGATGAATCTGATTACTTAGATCCTTTCCAGACTGGCTTCCAAGTTCAACCTGGATATGGGACAGAAACTGCCTTGGTCACCCTGGTAGATAACCTACTCTGGAAGACAGACAGAGGGCGTATGACTCTGTTGATCCTCCTGGATGTCTCAGAAGCTATTGATACTGTCGACCATGGTATCGTTTTGGGACATCTCTCTGGGTTGGGACTTGGGAGCACAGTTATAAGGTGGCTCCGCTCCTACCTGGAGGGTTGTACTCAGAAGGTGGTGTTGGGGGGTGCCTGCTCCAGCCCATGGACTTTGTCCTATGGGGTTCCATAGGGATCTCTTCTGTCCCCCATGCTGTTTAACATTTGTTTGTTTGGTTGGTTACTGGTCCGCTTTCAGGCTAGAGTCAATGTGCTACTCTTGAACATTCAAGCTCTACATGGCTTGGAGCTGGGGTCTGACAGGTACCCATATGAACCTGCCAGGGCCCTCTGTTCATCATTTCAGGCCCTGCTCATGGCCCCACCACTAACAGAGATGTGGTTGGCGGGGACTAGAAACAGGGCCTTTTCAGTTGTGGCCCCTCGGCTTTGGAACACCCTCCCTGAAGAGCTTTTCCATGCTCCCTCCCTCAGTGTTTTTTTAAAAACTACTAAAAACACATCATTTTACAGAGGCTTTTTAATGTTCCATCTTTGGTTATATCTGGTAGGTTCTTTGGTTTTTAGTTTTTATAATTCTCAATTTTCGCTTTTAAAAATAACTTTTAATTTTAAACTTAATACTGATTGTGGTTTTTAACTTGCCTTTTTTTGCCTTAATTTGGTTAATTTTATTACTTTTATTGCATATTGTATCTATTTTATTGTTGTGAGCTGCCCCCAGCAGGAGTGTACAAGAGGGGCAGAGTATAAAAGTTTTAAATAAATAAATAAATACTGCAGCTGCTGTTCAACAGAGGTCTTTTGAAATAATTCATTCAAGCTCTAGAAGCAGAATATAATATGACTGTTTTGTCTGACACTTTGCTTCTAAATTCCAATCTGATGGATAGGGGAGTGATAGTGGTGGTGGGGAAAATATTTGGAGAAATATCTGCCACTCCTTGCTACTCCTTGGAGACTTCCGAGTTTTAATTCCTTTTATTATTAATATTATACTTCTGAACCACCCTGATAATTGTTATTTAAGGGCATCATATTAAAAAATAGAGTAATAGAAATTCTATGATTTTCCTTCTCTCTCTCTCTCTCTCTCTCTCTCTCTCTCTCTCTCTCTCTCTCTCTTTCCTGTCTCTGATCTTTTTTTTTCTATTTCCATTGGTCTCTCTGAAACTCTCCATCATTTTCCTTTTCTGACTCTGTCTTTGGTTTTCTCCTCCTTGTTTTTTGCATCTCTTTCTCCTTTTCTCTTGCTTGCTCTTCTTTTTAAAGAAGTGCTTATACAGGGAAGAAAATGGATATGGCACCTACCAAAGGTCAGGGCTCAACCTAGTCCTGCGTACTGACCCACCAGCTTAAGATGAAGGGATCAGATGACCTTCATCCTGCTTCCCACCCCATATCTCTCTGATCTTGAGTACGTGATGAATGGAGACCATGTGCATCTCGATCTCATTCATGCATTTTCACAGAGCCTGACTGGTGTTTGAAGTCTCAAGATCAATAAGAAAAAAAATCCCCTCTCCTAGGAGGTACATGAGTGATTCATCAGATACAAGAAAATATTAAAGCGTTCCTCCAGTATAACTAACATACCCACTTCTCTTTTTTTCTAGAGGGAAAAAAATAGTAATGAATCAACTTGCTGGAGAAAGACCTCTTTATGAATGCATGGATGCACAGGCTTAACTTTGTTGATCTCCCTGGCTTTTCACAGTTGCGACAGTAATTGCTGGATAAAAGTGCAGTGGTTGGAGGCAACTCATTGCAGGAGTGGCGGAAAAGCAAAGTACATTGAATAGAAGAGGATAAATGCAATTGACTTACATTAATAAAACACTTTAGGTGGAAGATCACTCTGCTATGGAGGCGAGTCATCAAACTGAGAAGATCTTGTGGAAATGACTTCATAGCGGGGCAGAATATTAGATGAGGGAGAGATTGTTCTACAGATGAATCCTGATGGGAAATAGAGATTCAAGGGACAACTGGACTGAGGTATTCTGCACCCTCAGGTCAATGTTTTATGTTAATGCAGTAGTATTTTGAAGGAAGCAGGGAAAGTACTGATCATACAATTTCTTAATGATAAGAGCATCTTGACAGTCAGAGTTGGGTGGGTTCTCTGGAGGTGTCCAAACAAAGGCTGGGCAGCCATCTGTCTAAGATGCTCTGACTCTGGATGTCTTGCATGGAGGAGGAGGTTGGACTAGATGCCCTCCAAGAACCCTCCAGCTCTGTGATTCTACAAGGAGTACACAAGTATCTTTTCTGGGTGCTTTGGGAGTGGGTGAGAGGTCTGAGGACACTGCAGGAGGGTTTTCAAATTATTGTTCGTTACCTTAGTATAGCAATAGTACAAGAAGGAGGCCTATCTGAATTTCTCTATGGATTTTGAATTTGCTGATCCTGTTTGTGAAGTGGAATCAATACACTAGGAATCCTTCATTGTGTGTGTGTGGGGGGGGGGGATTCTGTGCAGAATGTAATGCACGAAAGTTTGCAGCCCCTTCATTTCATTTGTGTCTTTCTCCCCATCAAGATTCTGTATGTGTGTTGTGTTCTTACTGATGTGCAGATCAGTAAACAAACAAACAAAAAGGATATTGATAGAATTGCATACAGGAGCACATCAATATTGCCTTTTTTGCTGTGTCAGCTTGACATTGGTACCTGGCAATATCCGAGAACAGATGGCCTTCATGAATAATCTGGTGATTAGCAGGAGCCAGCAGGGGTTTGTCAAGATCCAGAACAAGTCATGTCAGATGAATCTTATCTCCACGTTTGATCGAGTTATTAGTTGTAGATCATGGGGATGCTGTGGACATAATGTACTTGATACCAGCAAGGCATTGAGCAAAAAACCCTGTTCACATGTTATATTGAGCACTCGTACAATCTGTACACAGCTACCGTTATTCACATGTGATGTTACAGCAATATACTTGCTATCAATATCCTACATTTCAGGGCACCTGTAACCAGGTTCATTTTTAAAATGAAGGCAGGTACAGTCATAGGAACATTGTTACACTGGAAGCTGCTTTCTACTGAGTCCGACCATTGGTCCATCTAGCTCAGTATTGTCTGCAAAGATTGGCAGCGGCTTCTCCAAGGCTATAGTCAGAAGTCTATAACCTAAAGCTTTAGAAACCAGCATCAAGATCCAATGTGATCTAGACAGGCTCAGATATTGTACCAAAATGAACACGATGAAGTTTAACAGACAAATCGAAAGTCTTGCATTTGGAAAAGAAAAATCAAATGCACAAATATAGGATGGGGGACCCGTGGTTTGGCAGCAGCACATGTGAAAAGGACCCAGGTGTCTTAGTGGACCACAAGGTGAACATGAGCCAGCAGTGTGATGCAGCTGCTTAAAAAGCTAACGTGATCTTAGGCTGCATTAACAGAGGCATAGTGTCCAGATTAAGAGAAATAATAATTCCATTTTATTCTGCACTATCCTGTAGTGTGTCCCACATTTTAAGGAATACATTGATTTCTTAAACCAATTAAAGAAGTTTACCTGGAGCAGGTTCAGAGGAGGGCAACCAAGCTGGTGAAGGGTTTGGAAACCAAATTCCAAGGAAGCAGATTTAGGCAAGACCTTAGGAAACACTTCTTGACTGTAAGAGCGATTAGATAGTGTAAGCATCTGTTTTGTGCAGTTATGGGTTGTTTCTCATTAGAGATTTTCAGATGGAAGAGAGATGATGATCTGTCAGGGATGTGGTAGCCGTTTCCTGCACCGAGCAAGAGGCTGGATGAGAAGACCTTCAAAGCCCCTTCAAACTTGAATATACTATGATTTCCATGAAATGGGTCACTGTGCATTCCTCCCACCTCTCCCCACTTGGGAAAAGCCCCGTCTGGCAGCATCTCCTAACAGAGTCCCTCACAATTTGGCTGGAAAATGGGAGGAATGCAGAACATGCTTAATCGGCCTGTCTTGATCATATGTGCAATTGTCATTGGGTTTAATTGTCTCGTACAGCACAATCCAGTGAAGGCAGGAAAAACCATTTGTTGCCAATTTTGGCTATTATGCTGTTCCTTGACATCTGAAATGTACAGCATGCATAAGTGATCTGCGATCTTATGCTCCAGGGTAGGAAATAGACGTGTGTGGGAGTCCAAATATATACAGAACACTTTGATTGATGGTGCAGTTTTCCTTCTGATCCCCTGGGTTTGCAGTTGTTCCTCCCTCTCTCCCTCTCATCTACAGAGTCACCAAATATAGATTTCAAATATACCCGTCCCCCAGAACAAGCTAAAGAACAGGTCGTGTTAGATGGAACCTGGGGTATCATTCAGGGCAGAGCCAGGAAGAACTTGCAGGTGACTGGTAACATCAACGTAGAATCTGAAAGATGATTGGCCCTTGTTCAGATGTTATGCAATCAGGGGGTGTCGCTCTTGTGAATAGCGTTACAAAGGACCATAGGAAGCTGGCTTATACTGAGTCAGACCATTGGTCCATCCAGAGGCAGATTAAGCTTTTTGCCACCCTTCTCAGGGGTGGGGTGCAGAGGTGGCTGTGGGGAGGGTGGAGGGTAAAACCCTATAGAGACTCCCCTACGTGGGAGACTATATATGTCAGCATTTTAAGATGCACTTAGGGAACGGGGGCACTATGGGAAGAGCATCTGATGAATCCGATCGTCTGATGAATTAGCAGGCCCATTCCCTTAGGGAAAAGGGCTGCTCTGGGAAGTGCATGCAGAAGGTTCCAAGTCCCCTCCCTGGCAGCATCTCCAAGGTAGGGCTGAGGGAGAAGCAACCTTGGAGAAGCCGCTGCCAGTCTGTGTAGACAATACTGAGCTAGAAGGACCTATGGTCTGATTCAGTGAGGCTATTCTCACGATGGGGGGAAACTAGGCTAAGGAAGCCCAGCCCAGTTTCCCCCATTGTGAGCCCCACCGGGCTTGTGGGTGAGCCTGGTGGTTCAATGGTGGCTAGCCCACCAAAGTAGCCCTCTATCTAGCTCAGTATTGTCTACACAGACTGGCAGCGGCTTCTCCAAGGTTGCAGGCAGGAGTCTCCCTCAGCCCTATCTTGGAGATGCTGCCAGGGAGGGGACTTGGAACCTTCTGCATGCACTTCCCAGAGCAGCCCTATTCCCTAAGGGAATGGGCCTGCTAATTCATCAGACGATCAGCTTGAACATAGACATCCAAACCAATTTGGCGCACCACAAAAGGAGCGCTGAACCGGCCCGTGCACATCCCTACTAGTGACTCCCTACACTCTAGGAGCACCGGATCCTATTGGAGGCCCATTTATTTGCCAGCACAATTCCGTGTGCTTGTTCTTACTCCTAAACATCCCAAGCACTTTGGGACTAGAGGATCTAAATGACTGTTTGTCCTCATATGGACCCACTTACTCTTTGATATCTTCATCAGATGTGTCCACTTTCATTGATGAGGTGAGTGATAACCAGGGACAGGACACTTTCTGCAGTGGCAAACCAGAATGAGAGGTAACTACTTCGGGGGAACAAAAGTATACACGGAATATCTAATGGTGTTAGTTTATTTAACTTACTAATGAATCGTGCTTGACATTTTCAGACTTATTCAGAAAAGGGCTTAGAAAACACTCTTGGCAAATACTAAGGCTATTCATATGAGCAACTATTCTAAGGCTATTCACTTACTAAGTCTATTCATATGGGCAGTCCAATCTAGGCTAGGCTGCTCACATGTAGCTCCGGGATCGGAGCCGATCCCGGCACTGCCTGCCTACCGCACCCTGCTTTTTACCCTGGCCTTTAGAGGGCACTCTTAACCCTGGCACCAGGGACATGTAGGTGCTCAGGCAGCATGCAGCCCAGAGGCAGGCACCTAGAGCACCTGACACCTGGAGGAATCCCCCAAAACACTTAACTCATTGACCGGTGCATTGTGGGATACATGGAGGCTGGGACACATTGCCCCAGCCTACAGAGATCAGTGCAATAAAAAGATTAACATATTTCAACAATTAGAATTTTAAAAATTAAAACTATTAAAACACAATTAAAACAATATCTAATTAAAAGCCAGGGTGAACAAATGCATCTTGACTGCCCTTTTAAAAGTTATAAGAGATGGGGAGGCTCTTATTTCAGCAGGAAGTGTGTTCCAAAGCCTCTGGGCAGAAACTGAGAAGGTCCGTCTCTGTGTAGCCACCAGACGAGCCGGTGGCAACTGCAGGGCCTCTAGTAAATCTGGGAAGTGCAAAACCTAGTTTCTATGGATTTCCACCTACCCATAAATTGACATCTCATGCTCAGGACACTATTCAGCAAAAACAGACATGTGGCTTTTGCAATGCAGATCTGAATCACAACTGTGCCCCAAATGCATGATGTTGTCCACTGCTGGCTTAACTGTTTATTATTTTGCACATCCAATTCACTGCTGTTTTTCTTGTGGGGCAATGATAACATTCTCAAACCTGCTGCCTGTTCAGGACATTTTCTCTGCAGCAGCAGCAGCAAAAAAAAAAAGTGGGTTTGGTATTGGAAGCAAAGAATTATGGATATTAGCAGCATTCCCACCATAAATAGCTCTTTCCTGCAGAATATTCTGTATGAAAAGCTATATCCATTTTACATAAAAGGGATTAAAGTTGGATCACTTGTGAGCAACTTTCTTCTATCCCATTTCTGAGTCAAACAAACAAACAATCAAACCCACAACCACTCTTAAAAGCTTATGGAAATGAGTTCCTTTTATGTCATTAAAAAACAAAACAAAACAGAGAAACCTGTTTATTTTGAAGGAAATAATACTGAGAAGGAATCAAATTAACAGCAATTTTCTTTCATGTCAGATCATTTCTTTGCAAGCTCCTGATGATGAATCAATTTATATCCCTGCCAATTTTAATTCCTAATTATTCCCTTTCAAAGCTTTAGTCCCATCAGCCTATTTCAGGACTTAGCTTTTCCCATTTTCATAATATCACAGAAATAATCCAAAATAAGACTAATTATGAAACAAAATGGGGTAGAAATGGAATAAGATCAATGTCAAGGCTGGACTTGCACATGAAGAAAAGTAATTCATATTGGCTGCCATCCAGACAAAATACTCAATAGCTCTAACTCCATTTCAGTAGAACTACCCAGGAGTAATTTAGTGTAGATGTCAACCACGGTATACAATTTATGTCCAGCTTCCAACCAAATACCCCAACCCAACCAGCACAGCATCCCTCCAGTGGTTGTCGCTGATGTCTGTCTTATGTTTCTTTTTAGACTCTGAGCCCTCTGGGGACCGGAAACCATATTATTTCATGTATTTATTTTTGATTCATATTCCTATATTAACCACTTTGAGGACATTTCTTTAAAGTGTCATAAATATTTGTGGTAGTAGCAGTAGTAGTAGTAATTTCATCACTAAGAGGAGATGTAAGTATGTATGGATGGATTATGAGTGCGGGGCCAGTCCTAGAATGAATAAAGGTTGTTGAGTGTGGGATGTTGGGAAGGCTGCACTGAACCTACCTCCTCGCTCCACGGGCACCTGTGTGGAGTGTGTCTCATGCTCCCACATGATCCATGATGCTCTGAACAGCGCAGATCTCTGGAGGAGAAGAAAATAATTCCTGGTCTCCCAAAATCCCAAGATGCACCACACGAGCAGCATGGTGCAGTGATGGATCCCACACCCCCCCCCCCAGCTGGGTGATCTATTTATTTATTTGTTAAATATTTAACATATTTTAATACTGCCCAAAACACAAGATCTCTGGGCGGTTTACAAAACAATAAAAGCAACCAATAAAAAGATTAACATATTTCAACAATTAAAATTTTAAACATTAAGACACAATTAAAACAATATCTAATTAAAAGCCTGGGTAAACAAAGGCATCTTGACTGCCCTTTTAAAAGTTGTAAGAGATGGGGAGGCTCTTATTTCAGCAGGAAGTGTGTTCCAAAGCCTCGAGGCAGAAATGGAGAAGGCCTGTCCCTGAATAGCCACCAGATGAGCTGGTGGCTACTGCAGACAAACCTCTCCTGATGATCTCAATGGGCGGTGGGGTACATGACGAAGAAGATGTTCTCTTAAATACCCAGGGCCCAAGCTGTTTCGGGCTTTATAGGTTATAACCAAAACCTTGTACTTTGCCCGGAAACTGATTGGCAGCCAGTGTAGATCTTTTAAGATAGGAGTGATATGGTCTCGCTGAGATGACCCAGAGACCAACCTGGCTGATGCATTCTGGACTAACTGCAGTTTGTGGACTATGTACAAAGGCAGCCCCACATAGAGCGCATTGCAGCAGTCAAGTCTGGAGTTGACTCTAGGCGCCTGGCTCTGTGTATTCTCAGGCTGCCTGCAGCCCAAACATACACATGACTTTGTACGTACCTGGCGTTGAGAGCATGCTTGTGTCCTCTAACCCTGGTTAAGGGCCAGGGTTAAAAGTTGGGCTAGCAGGAGCAGGAACCGGGCGAGATCCGCATGAGCAGCCTAATGCAGGCTGGGCTGCCGTAGCCTGGGTTGCGCTGCTTGTATGAATAATGTGATTATGTTCTGGGTAAGTACTTTTGGAACCCCCTATGGTTCCAGGTTATGAGCATGCATGCTCAGCTCGGTGTCCCCTTCATGAAGGTGGCTGTGTTGGAGATGGAGTTTCAGCGCATCGACCAATTGCTCTGACTATCCTAATGACCACTAGGAGCATTGGGAGTGGAGGCAGTGAGTGAGGGTCTCCTTATCTGTCCCTGCTTGCCTCTGCTCTATGACCCCTGCTATGACTCCCCAGGTACTTCCTGTAGTGAGTCAGTCGTCTTCCTTTCTCCCTAGAGAGAAACATTTCCTAACATTTCCTTTTAATTTCAAAGGGACTGCTTTGAGTGGTTTTTCCTCATCATGTCAGCCATTCTTGTCAAAGTTTCCAAATACCTGATAGGGCTTGTTGAGACACAGAACTGCAATCACAATGACAGACTGGTAAAGGGAAAGGATATCGAGGACAATATAGGAATTATTTTTTGGTCAACTGCCCTGGAAACTTTGTTGAAAGGCATCATCATCAATCATCATCATCATCATTATCATTATTATTTTTTTGATTTCTATACCGCCCTTCCAAAAATGGCTCAGGGTAGTTTACACAGAGAAATATCAAACAAATAAGATGGAACCCTGTCCCCAAAGGGTTCACAATCTAAAAAGAAACTTAAGATAGATACCACCAATAGTCACTGGAGGTCCTGTGCTGGGGGTGGACAGGGCCAGTTACTCTCCCCCTGCTAAATAAAGAGAATCACCACATTAAAAGGTGCCTCTTTGCCAAGTTAGCAGGGGTTAGCAGCAGTAGTTTTAGTGATAATCTTATTTTAAGATCCAGCAGATGTGCTTTCCAAATATTTGGCTGCAAATATAGTGTGTACTTCCACTCTTATTAGTAATTTTATAAGTATGAGTGTATTGGCTGGAAGGGAATGTGATTGAAAACAGGCCAGCAGTTCCTTTTAATCGTTTTCTCTTGATAAATACTAAAACTTATACTGGTCAGTGTTTGCAGCTTGAAGCAGCTTGCTTTGTGTTGCTATTCTGAACAGTCAAAATAATAAATTGAAGCTGGAGCAGTGACCAGTAAGTAACAGATCTATTAGTGCAGGCTGGAAATAACACTTTTAACACCCATGTTGGTTGAGATGATAGCTGAGGTGGTACACACCCAAACAATTTTTCACAGAACTGTCATAAAATTCCTTGGCTGTCCTTGATACTCCCTTTGAAAGAGCTGTGATTTCTGAGTGGGGAAAGCAGCAGGCACTGAAGCAATATCCTTCTTTTTAAAATGGGTGCTTAAGAGCATCAGAACATAGGAAGCTGTTTATACTGAGACAGACCGTTGGTCAAACCGCTGGTTCATCTAGCTCTGTACACCAGTGGTTCCCAACCTGGAGACCTCCAGATGTTGCTGAACTACAACTCCCATCAGCCCCAACTATAATTTATTTTGACTGGTGATGATGGGAGTTGTAGTTCATCAACATCTGGAGGCCTCCAGGTTGGGAACCACTGGTCTACACGGACTGGCAGCAACCTTCCAAGGTTTCCAGCAGGAGTCTTTCCCAATCCTACCTGGAGAGGCCAGGGAGTGAAGCTGGGGTCTTCTGCATGCTAACCAGATGCTCTACCACTGTGCAATGGCCCCATACCCTAAGGGGAATATCTTGCAGCACTGAACATGTAGTCTCCCATCCAAATTCAGACCAAGACCCTGCTTAGCAAAAGGAACAATTCAGGCTCTCTATCACAAGACTAGTTCTCTGTCCCAGAACAGCTCTTCTCCATCTGGGGTGCTTGTGTTGGTGGGGGGCTTGACTTTACCTGGAGTTGCTTATTTGAAATCCAATTTCAAGTTGCGATCTACCACCCCATTTCCTTGTCATATTATCCATAGGGTGTCGGTTTGTGGGAGATAGGGTGGGTTCCAGGAGCATCTCTCCTTTAGCGGGAGCATTTCCTTTCAAAAATCTCATTTCCAAATAAGACATCAAACACCCAGCCTCATGTCTGGCTCATTTCCCCATCATGTTACTCAGAGGCTGACTGGTTTCCGATTCCATTTAGTTATTTGCAATTAAATCCCTAGGGTGTAGAGCCAGTATGCTTTAGTATAGGGGTGTGCATGAACTGTTTGATGTTTAACTGGTTTGCCTTAAATCAGACCAATATGGTGAGTTGATCACATACCCAACCAGGGATGGTTTGGTCTGTGATTGAACAGGAACAAGCCCAGTTTGGGCAAATTGGTTGGGCAACAAATGGGTGGGTGTGGTGAGAGAAATAGAAAGGGTCCTACCCAGCTTGTGCGTCTGCTTGCACTGCCGCTCTCCCCCACTCCCAGCTCAGCCCAAGTGAGAGCAATGGCTAACAATCTGTTCTGGATTTGCAGAACCTGCAGTCCCCCATGCTTTTACTTGTAACCTCCCTGAGCCATTTTGGAAGGGCGGTATATCAATCAATCAATCAATCAATCAATCAATCAATCAATCAAATAAATAAGAATCCTCACTAGATTCCCCTTTACATGTTTTAGCTAATCAATCTCATTTGGTCAAACGGACCGGCCGGCCCGTTCAACTGGACCAGTTTGGCAGAACGTGATTCAATTCGAATTCGATGCACATTCAAACCAAACCATGCTTTGGGGTTTGTGCCACCCCTACTGTAGTCCTGGAGTATCCTAATAAGACTGGGCCAGCCTGGGTTCAAATCCCTGCTGAGGCATCCATTTCCCCTGGTGGCCTGGGGTCAGTCTCACACTCTTGGCCCAGCACATCTCAAGGGTTGTTGTGAGAACAGAGGGGGCGGGGAAGAACCAAGATTGCTGTGCTGAACTCCCTGGGTGAAGGACAGCATACAAATGCATTAAAGAAAGCAGTGGCTGCCATCCAGACTAATGCTGGCCGAGTGCCAATATGTTGCACAAGTGTCCGAACTTTGCCCTAACTAGCTCCACTAAGTTGGGAGCTTTCATTCCAGATCAGTATCACACTGGCATAACCTCTGGCGTGCCCCTTGCTGTGCAACCTCTTCGTCTATCCATATATATTGCTGGGGATGACGCAAAGCTCTCCACTACCCTTGCGCATGAGTGCAGCTCTGCTCCCAGGAGACCGAGCCCTTTCCCACGATCACATGAGAGGGCTAGCTGGTGAGTGGCGGGGAAGGCAGTGAAAGCCCACCTTCCCCATCGGCAATCTCCAAGGACTATCTGGGCATGTGGATTGTGTGGCTAGATGATCCGCCGCTACTCCAGGCAGCGTGGAGGTGTGGGGTTTGGGACGCATGGTCCCAGCCCCCAGAAATCCCACAATGCACCATGGGAATGCACAATGCATTGTGGGGATCCCCCAGCGATAGCCTGTAGCCTGTTCCTGTGCCAGCCCCGGCTGGAAGCAGCTGGTGCTCGCACACAAGCAGTTAGCCTAAGTTAAGGGCGCATTCACACCCTGAACCTTGACTAACTGGCAGGCTCCATAGGTGGGTTTGCCACCTCAGCGCCAGCAGGAGCCACTCAGTTCTCACTGATACTTACGGGCAGCCAAGCCTGGGCTTAGCTGCCCTAGCCCAGTTTTGGCTGCTTGTGAGAACAGCCTCCAAGAGTGCAGGAGACTGAGCAAGTTCTAGCATCCAATCAGCTCCATGGCCTGCTTGCATTGGTGCATCCTTGTTCATTGCATTAATATGGCATTAGTCTGGATGATAGCCAGTAAGCTGGCCAGAGGCAGATATATTCTGAAGGGGTAATCACATGGGGTACGCAGAGGTGGAATGACATTCCTGATGATTGGTGCTTTATTTCAAAACTCCTTCATATAGGCAGTCCTCATGATTTTTATCTGGGCCATTGCGGACATCCTTGGGTAGGAATCAGATAACCTTGCCCTCCAGTTACATCACAATTGTGCTTTCCTCAGAGGTTCAATTAAAGAAATACGGTTTGGTGAGAGATGTCCAGCTGATACAAACGTGAATCTGGATTCCATTTCGAAATGAGCCCTATACGGATGTCTCCCAAAGAGGAGCTGGACATGCTTACAGTGTCAAGAATGGGTCAGAAGGCCCTCCTCCACACGTCACTCACCCTCCCACTATGCTGTTCAGAGTTACAGAGATGTCCGGCATAACATCATACCCATGACGGAGGAGGGCGGTGCTTCTGTGATTAACAACTTGGATCGTCCTGGGATGCCAATCAAGGAAGCATCTGAGTGGCTCCCATCACAGCTATGGCATATCCCTCTGCAAATGAATGTCGCCATTGTGTTTTGCACAATGTGGGGGTGGGGTGAACGATGTGATTGATGCCCCACGGAGGGACTTCCAACTTGCTTTCCCCACTTATTTGGGGAGCATCCAGATAGGCTTATGGATTCTCTAGACACCTTCCAGATTGCTGTAAACATGGAAAGTAGTCAACCTGCCAGCTAGATGCCTTCCTTGTGTATTTTTAAAGCCTTTTTTGACATCGGAAGCATTTAGAAGGTTTCTGACAATATCTAGGGAAAGATTATTTGCAAGTCACTTTCCTTGCCTCTGGTCTTGCCCTTCAGAAGTGTCCGGTTTGTTCTTGATTTAGTACTGCAGGCCTGTTTATCAGATACTACCCCACAATCAGCGATAACAATATTGATGTTTGTTTGTTTCATGGTTGTATATGTGCTTTCTTCCCCTTCCCCTCAGCGATTGCCATTTCAGGTTCCATAAATCTGACAATTAGAGACACGGACTTTCTCATCAATGCCAACTCTAATGACAAATGAGGCAACATGTTTTGAGCTTCTATTATTTTAGCGCCTTCATTAAATTCGAGAGGTACAACAGGCAAAACTCTCTTCAAAGACACATGACAGTTTTCAAGAGTTCTGACTCACTTCTCCGCCCCCACCCGCGACACACAGAATTGTTGGCAGCTCACAAACATACCGTTTGTATTTTTATTATTTATGGAAATACCAGTTCATGTATTCGGCGTAACTGTATATAAGAGGGGGAGCCAGCGATTTCAGGCAGAAATTAGTCAGGTGCATCTGTAGCAAGTGATTGCGGAAGCTGAACATTTTGAACTTCTGCCTGAGGATTCATTATATTTGCTGCTGTGGTGGGGGAGCGCTGTGTGTTTTAAGGATGCATCATTAAAAAAATCATTACACGTATATGTTGAAAGTGTTTCGGAAAGTAGCACCTGTTGAATTTATGTCTGGTTGTGCTCACACACCTGCTGAATGGCAAGTTAAAAGACCATGGCAAAGTGTGAGGGCATGGAGCCTTATTTCTAAATGGGCATAATATGTGAGACTGTACAAAGTGCTTATCGTTTATTCTGATGTGGACGTTAACGTTGGTGTCTTAACTTACAATTGATAGGTACCTTAACTTCCACATGGCACAGATTCTGTCTTTGAAGGTGCTCTTCCTGGGCAATGAAAGTTGCTTACCAGGTCAAAGACAAGCAGGTTTCAGGCAGGCATCTTTCCCAGCCCTTCCTGGAGATGCCAGGGATTGAACCTGGGACCTTTTGCATGTAAAGCAGATGTTCTGCCACTGAGTGGCAGCCCCATGCTCAGAGGCAGTATGCAACTGAATACTTAGGAAAGCTCAGTGCATACCAGCTGCTGAGGAATAACAGCAGGAGAAGGCCTTCAAGCCCTCCATATGGGCTTCCCTGAAGCATCTGATCAACTGCTGTGTGAAGCAGAATGCTGGCCTAGATGAACCTTTGGCCTGATCCACTAGGGTTCTTCTTGTTTTCTTAGGGCAAGGGCCTGATTCACTCCATGGGTTGTCAATTGGCTAGCCAAGAATTAGGGCAGGAGTTCCAAGCCTTGTCCTCAGATGTTCTCTGAGATGTTCAGATGTTCTCAACCTTGGGTCCCCATTGTGGCTGGAGATGATGGGAGACATAGTCTCCCATGATCTGGGGACCAAAACATCTGGGGACCAAATGTTTCAGGGCATTAAAGATCATGTCCAGCACCTTACAGGAAGCATAGAAGCCAGGGCAACTAAGCCAAGATCAGTGTGATATGAAGTCTGAAATATACACTGGTTAATAAAAGGTCACACTGGGCAGCAGCATACTGGCTGAACTGACACTTCTCGATGGCTTCTGTAATAATAATATACTCAGGTGAGAAATAACCCTGGGCAAAGATTACCTGGCGAGATCTTCTAGTCATCTGCGAATGCAAAGCAATTACCACCTAGCATGTAAGCTTCATATTTTATTAAAAAATATAAACTTGTGATTTTTATTCAATCATTTGCTAATCTCGTTTGTAATTCCCACTCATATGCACCTTGCTGGTCCCCCCCTCCCCCGTTCTCCTTAGACTAAACACTCAGGCAGATTCAATTACAGAAGCCTCAATAATTTAAGACATACCGAAGAATGAGATAAAAATTTGATAAGCAGCAACTAAACATAGCAATATGAGATGCTGGAACTTTCCTTGAATTTCAGCTACTGCTTGCCCCGAAGCGGTTTTGTTAGATTAAAAATAATGTTTATGCATTTCTGAAAATTGAATTTTCCCTACTTCTTTGATTTTGGTTATGCTCCAATTTGCTTCTGTAATGAACTCTGTTCTGGGGAAGTATTTTCCTGGCTGGCCTTTCACCTCCAGCACTTTTAAGCTTGTAATGGAAGAACCCGCATCAGCAAAAACAATTTTGCCAGTTGGGGAAGCCTAATCATCACCCTGAAACGCAGCGTTGCTGAATCTGAGAAGTGGTCCTGGAAAGGGTCTCTGATGAGGTGGTTTGCATCTCTCTTCCACCTGCTTCTACCTCATCCTTAATTATTGGAATGTTTACCAGATGGGAAGAACAGGTGTGGAAATATGGCCACATCCCCTCCCAGCTGGCCAAAAACCATCCTAGGCGAAGGATGTCTTCGGTGACCCCTCACATTCAGTTAAAATTATATTCTGTAACATACAGGATATAATTGTAACTAAATGTGGAGGGGCACCAAAGTAACACTGGATTGCTGGTGCTGGTTGAGGCAGGGGGGCGGTGAGGAAGGAGAAATTTGGAAGATTGTCACTGCTGCCTTGCACCCCAACTCCACACAGAGGCCACTCGTACCACATGCCCTGCTCACCTGGCCATTGCTCATGTGCAGTGGCATTCTTTTGGGTTTCTTAAAGCATCATCTTATTCCTCATTGCCCCACCATGCAAAGGCAGTTTATTAATGGTGGAGGAGGTGACACCTGTCTTACCCCCCCCCACACACACACACAAGAATTGATACCCTGTGAAGAGACACCTTTTAAAAGCGGTGATTCTCTTTATTGAGCAGGGAGAAAACAACTGGCCCTAAAGTCCTTTGGAGGTGCCCCCCTCTGCAAATTAACCCTCCTCCTACACACACACACACACACACACACACACACACACACACACACACAGTACTTTTAACATGTGGTTTCTTGAGGGCACAAACAGCAACTGAACTCACAAGAATGTAAGATCAGAAAAGAGGTATCTTTATGCAAATATGCATTCACAGAAACATTTCAACATGCAACTTAACATATTCCCATCCCAAATAGTTCTTTCCCCATTCCCCGCTCTGATGTCTCTGAGGCAGAGGTCACACTCCTTTGCCCAGACACCACACCACCCAGGACAGACTAAAGAGGATTTGGGGGGTAGGGGGTGTGGAGGCCCTGGACTTCTGCCTGGAAGTCCAGGGGTAAGGGCACCTCTGAATGGCCCTATTCATCCCTGCAGTGGCTGTTGCTGGTAGAAGTCTGTTGCTCAATGAGCCATTGGCCCAAATGGGTGAGGTCCATGACACCCAGTCACAAAGAAAACAACAACAAACAAATAAAGGGGAAGCTACTGCTCTCAGGATGGCTCCAATGGCCCTTACCTCTTGTTGATCTACCCTAGGAACAACAAAGTCCTGGACTTTGGCACCATTTGTGGAGTCTTAAGTTGAGTCCACATGATTTACTCCCTTGAGTTGTGGGCTAAGTCCAGCCTCAGAGTTTTGGTCTGGTGGATAACCTGCTTCCTGCTGCCAGTTATCCTCACAGAACGGCCAAGAAGCTCCATAAGAACAGCCCTGCTGGATCAGGCCCAAGGCCCATCTAGTTCAGCATCCTGTTTCACACAGTGGCCCACCAGGTGCCGCTGGAAGCCACAGGCAGGAGTTGAGGGCATGCCCTCTCTCCTGCTGTCACTCCCCTGCAACTGGTACTCAGAGGCATCGTGCTCCTGAAGCTGGAGATGATTTTCAGACCTCCAACTAGTAGCTGATGATAGACCTCTCATCCACAAAATTATCCAAACCCCTCTGAAAGCCATCCAGGTTGTTTGCTGTCACCTTATCTTGTGGCAGAGAATTCCACAAGTTGATTATGTGTTGTATTTAGCTATCCCTGAACTGCCAGACCTCTGGCTCCCTGGGCTCCCTTCACAAGGGCTGGCCTCGCCGCTCTGACCCCTCATCATGGGCCGGCTTACCTTTATATATTCGGGCCGGCTTGCTTTTTATATGTTTTTACTCAGCAAGAATACTAAATTTCAATTGAACCTCCTCTAGTAAATTAAGTCAGGGGGTCGGCCACTGTACCCAGATAAAGCATACCTGAGAGCATGCCAGCTAGCTGTGTCTCCACTGCGTCATGCACTAAAACTCCACTCCAACGCTCTCCCTGATTACAGCACTTTTCTGAAGAGATAAATGCTGCAATTGGGGAGAGATGCTTCCTGTGATTAGATGCTGGGCCACCTTAGGGGAAGAATGTCGGCATTAATAAATCTTTTGTCTCCTCAGGGCAAGCCCTGTAATAACAGAGAGCATAGCAGGTGAGCGAAGGCAGGACTTGTGCAGGAGAGGGTGCAGCCAGCCATCAGGGTGTGCTCAGGGATGCTGTTGTAGCCATATATAGAATACCCACTCATAACATCGGAAAGGGGTTTGTCACTTAGCCGAATCTACTGCCCAGGGCTGTTGTGCAAATGAAACGGGAGGGGGAAGTCCCTTGAGCAGCTTGGTAGGAGTGTGGGATATGCAAGAGATCTGGGACTGATACAAAATTACTGAGGAGACATACAGATGCCGGAACCGTTCCATCCATTTTTCCACTGAGGAAAAACCTCAGGCACAAGTGAGTGAGTTGAAGGAAGTGGCAAGCAAGTGGTTGCAGCCTCAAACTGATGGCAAGAACTGAATGCTGGATAAAATGGTCATTGAGCAATTGGTGTATATTCTCCTGCTGGAAGCCAGTTCATGGGTTTCATGCAACAAGCCCACTACGCTTAAGGCAGCTACCAAGCTTCTTGAGAACTTTGTTGCAGTCAAGGCAACAGACCTGTGCCCAGATCCCAACTGGGATCAATTCCCCCAGGTGAGAGAGGGAGGGCCTTTGAGTCATGGGTGGGCCAAAGATGAGGCTGCGACAGCCATTCACCAAAGAGGGGCCCAGCAACCACCTTTGGGTGTTGTGGTCAGCCCAGTAATCGGGGTAAGGCTTGGTCTGCCCCTTGGTGAGGACCCCCAAGGGAATCAATGGCCCCTAAAGTCCAAAGAGAAGCAAGAAGTGAAGAAAGAATCACCAGTGAGGAGGTGCATGAGGGAGTAGGAGCCCCAGCCATCTGCCAAAGAGGGCAGCTGGGACACTGGCAGCAAGATTGCCACCTGTTGGAGTGTGATTGGCAAGATAGGGCCACATGGAGTTGCAACATCCATCAATCCAGGAGGGAACCCCTGTGGATAGCAGCCACCATGCACGGAACCCCCGTGCAGGCCATGCTGAACTCGGGAAGTTCTGTCTCGATGATCTGGGAAACACTGGTTCCCAAAATGAACCCTGACAAGGGATTGGCCAGGTGGCTTGTTTCCACCTACATAGGCACTGCCTACAGTTGGTCCACACACAGGTGTTATTGGGTGGCCTCCCCTATGATCTGCGCTTAGTGGTTATGCCAGGACTACCTTGTGACCTGCTGTTGAGGCGAGATATACCGAGGTTCTGGACCCCTCTCCACATGGCGACCCTACCAGAAGAGGGATGAGTGTTGTCAGCAGTGTGCCCTATAACAGGGATTCCCAGATGTTGTTGACTACAACCCCCAGCATCCCCAACTGCAATGGCCTTTGGCAGAGGATTATGGGAGTTGTAGTCAACAGCAGCTGGGAATCCCTGTTAGAGGGGACACTGGTTGGCAGTCGACGAGGAGGGGGAGGAACCCAGCCCTCCATACCAGCCAAGTAAGCTGTCTGAGCTGGTAGACGGTGCTCTGGCCATCAACCCTGTCGAATCCTCCCTAGCGACAGACCCGCAGTTCCTAGCTGCCCCAAATAAAGATCCTTCACTAAAAGGACTGAATGGCCCGGAAGAAGGGGGCAGTGATAAATCTCCGTCTGGCCAACTGCCTCCCCCGCATAAACAGAACGGGGTTTGGTGGAGGATTATGCAGGACACCCACCATGGGCCAGACGTGAGACAGGTGTTGGTGCCAGCAGGATATTGCTGTCAGATCTTAGAATGCACCCATTACTCTCCCTGGTCAGGGCATCAGGGACATCGGGGTACTCTGGTTCATCTGTTAAAGGGTTTTTTTTTCTCCCCTGGGAAAAGACCTTAGTTTTGAGGAAATACAGGCCTACTTCACTCATATCCTACTTGCCAAATGATCTCCAAACGGGAGGCACCTCAGTCACCTCTGCAAAGTATGCCCATCATTGAAACCTTCTTCAACAGAATTGCCATGTATTTTATAAGGCTGCTGCGTTTGATGCCTATCCCATGCCGAGAGCCAATTTAATGACAGAGCAGTTAGAAGCCGCCATATACCTATCCTCCATCGACTTGAACAAAGGGTATAAGTGACACACGCACACACTACGGTCACTACCGATGTTACACTGACTGGGGCTGCAAGAGGGTCTACATCCACTCCATGCCAGTGATTTTGACAGCAGTGCCAGCAGGGAAAACGCAGAGGGGAAGGTACCCTTCCCGCACCTTAAAACAATCTGATTCCAACCTCTGAACTGGCTCGAATGCTGGTCTTTTGAACTGGTTTGGCGGTAAGTGAATAGATCGTTGAACCAGTTCATGCGTACCCCTAGCCTCATTCTGACTTTTGTGGGTTTTTTTGGTCATTCTGTATAATGACCAGTCTTTGGGAAGTTTAATATGCTACATTTGCTATGTTTGGCTGTGTAGCAAACACATTTTCTGCCTCCTTCTTACTTCTTTCCATATTCTTCTGCATATCATGCATTTCCTCCTTCCTAACCGGCTCTCTCACTGACATTCACACTGGAAATGAGAAGGGTATTTGAATTACAATCATCTACCTGAGTGAACAAAAGGATGCTCAGAGAAACAAGGGAAAAATTCAGGCGTTTGGTTCAAGGAAATAAGTGACACAAGAAGTCACCAGACTTCTTATCTAGGAGGCTTAAGAGGTCGGCATTCGCTGTCTGCACTTACTAATCATTAGTGTCTGGAAAATAATCTGGAGTGACACAGCCTTGGGCGAGAGCAAATTGACTCCCAACAGGTAGGAGAATAATAATAATAATAAAAGAATAAGGACATACAGCTTTGGAAATGGTACTTCTCCAAGATTCCCCTTCCATGTTTTATCTTAGATTGAAAAAGAACCTGTAGAACTCAAAGTGGCAAGAGTGAGACATTTGTAACCAGTCCAGAATGTTTGGCTGTTGTACAGCCATGGCTACAAAGCTGACGGAAATCTACCTCCCACAATGTCCAAAAATATCTTGAAAGAAGCCCACTGGTGGTGTTGCACTAGGTAAAAGGGGTGTTTTGTCCTAGGAATTCAGTGATAAGTGTTGATTATTGCATAGTACCTGTTGGCAGACCATGAGGCTCTTCACACGATTTGTGGGAAGAGTCTCTAGGGGGTTTGCGAGGAGCCAGTCTGCTCTGGGCAGCTGCAACGGCCACCCACATGACTGCCGGCTCTGTCATGGAGCTGGCCGGGGCTGGAGATTTCAGGGGCCGTGAGGCCCCCGGAAGCTCCAGTATGTCCCGCGCAAGTATGCAGGGCATACTGGAGAGACCCCCGAGCCGGGATGCTGCTTTTAAGCCTCCCAACCAGGGGTCTACTCATAAGTAGCCGCGGCTACTCACGATTTGAAAAGCCGGGTTTGCGGAGCACTCACTCCGCAAACCAGGTTTAAGGGGCAGGCTACAGAAGCGGGCTAGCCACTTGTAAGCCACCAGGCTAGTTTACACGAGCAGCAAAAATTGGGCTAGGCTCTCCTAGCCTGATTTTTGCTGCTCGTGGGAATAGCACCTAAATGTGAAAGGTTTCCAAGAACCCACAGGGAAAATTAGGGATCCTTTTTGAATCAAGCTGGACTGTTGTTGTTTTCTAATGTCCCTTTTATTGTATCTTGCATCTATTTTATTGTTGTGAGCTGCCCTGAGCAGTAGTGCACTGGCGTGGCAGGGTATACATATTTTATAGAAATAATAAATTAATTAATAGGGAGGAGAAGGGAGATGTGGTTGTGTGGGAGACAGGAGCTGGGGAGGACAGCTTTCCCTCCTTCCCAGCTTTTCATACCCAGCATTTGACCAAGTTAGAAGCAAACACCGTCCTACCCAGCTCCTATCTCCCACACAGTCACTTATCCCTGAGCAGTAACTTTCTCATCCCATGCCCAGATCTCAACACCATACAGCATCTGTGATTAGGGATGTGCACGAATCAATTTTTTAAAAAAAAATTGTACCTGAATCAAATCACCCCAATTTGTTTTGGGTCTGAATCCCCCCCCCTTGAATCACCCCAGATTCGATTTTTACTTGAGTTTTCTGAATCTGAATCAATTCAGGGCAAAAAAAGAGGCTCCAGGGGCAAAAGTGTGGGGTAGCCGGTAGTACCCATTGGGTGGAAGCTACCACCCAAATTTCAAAGAAATTGGGCAAAGAGGTGATTTTAAAGAATTTTTGAAGTTGGTGCATCTTTAAGCTTTCCCCCATAGGGAATAATGGGGATTTCAGCAGCCTTATAGCTCCACTTGGAGGGCACCAGGGTGGCCCAGAGCAGGTTGTCATGGGTGGTAGTGCCCAATGGGTGCAAGGAAGCTACCACCCAAATTGTCACTGAATCCACTCTCATTTCCTACCAGAGATCTACTCTCAGAACACTTCATTCAGAACACCCAGAACACACTGAAATCCCTATTATTCCCTATGTAGAAAAAGCTTAAAAATGCGCCAACTTCAGAAATTATTTGAAAATCACTCCTTTCACCAATTTATTTGAAATCTGATTGGTAGTAGGCACCCATTACGGCACTGCCATCTGACTTATTCTTCTGTCCCCAAAAGCCCTTTTCTGCCCCAAATCTGCCTCATAGACATGGCAACGTCAAAAATCATTTTAAAAATCACCCCTTGCCCAATTCCTTTGAAATCTTGGTGGTAGTTTCCTTGCACCCTTTGGGCACTACCACCCATCACAACCCACTCTGGGCCAACCTGGTGCCCCTCCCGGAGAGTTAAAACTATGGCTGCTGGAATCCCCATTATTCCCTATGGCAAAAAGCTTACAGACATGTACACTTCAAAATTCATGGAAGGAAAAACCCCAATACCTAAAGAAGAGTACTACTCTGTTTCTTGAGTATCAATTAATCACCTGTGCTCAATGTTTCTGCTGCCAAAGACTACCACTTTGGTTTTGTCATAATTAATCCTCAGTTTCTCCTATTCACATTAATCAACCAGTCTAATCAACATTCTTCTAGGTCCAATCACAGGACAAGAAATAAGTGCCATATCATCGGCATACATTAGGATCGAGACTTTATGTCCACTGAGTGAGGGAGGAAGAATAATTTCGATTCCATAGCAAATACAATATCATTGGTATAGACAATGAATCAGAAAGGAGCCAATATGCAACCCTGTTTAACACCTCTCTTCAATAAAATAGGATCAGATAGATCCACTGTCTGGCCACTGTCACCCTAGCCTTGATATTAGAATGTAATTCAATCAGTAACCTAAGAGGTTGCCTATCAATATCTGTCCTCTAAAGCTTCTCCCACTATCTAGATAGATCAATCGAATCAAAGGCTGATGTAAGTTCAATAAACACAGCATAAAGTTGGGTTTTTTTAAATGGCCATTGGTATATTTCTGAATTAAGGCCTTCAGAGTAACACAGTGATCCATCGTGTGATGGCCTTTATGAAAACCAGCTTGCTCTGGATGAAATAGTCTTATTGATTTCTCCTAATCCTCCAACTTATTTAAAAGATGTCAAGAATATAGCTTGGAGGAAACACCCAAAAGACTAATTAGATGATAATTAGAGGGATCCTACCTGTTACTTAAAAAATAATAATAATGGAAATATGATACTTTGTTTCCAGTTATGGGGTATGAGACATGAGTTGTCAATGTCTGAAAAGAGTCTTGCCAGAAAAGGGGCCCATCAGCAAACATTCAGCTTATAGACCTCAGAGGATCTCACCATGTCCTCTCCAGGAGCTTTCCCAAGAGTTAAGGCAGTAATCAGCTGCTTACACACTACTTCTGTGACAGCTGGCCATGCTGGAAGTATATCTGTATCTGTATGTTGCACCCCCAGGCCCCAATGAAGAGAGGACATGCTTAGTTGGAGTAAATAATGGCCACTTTATTATTGTACAGTGGATAACAAACTTGCAACGAGGTCCCTAACTAATCAGAATGTGGGTACTCCTCCCATGTGGTCACCCCTCCTAGTGAGGGCCATCCCACACCAGGGCAAAGGGCCAGTTCCTGATTTGGTCAGGCTCCATGTCCTGACCTCCTCTCACCGTGAGGCTTCCCCTGCTGAGTGGGGAGTGGCCCACCGTACCCCAAACCCAAGCCACCAAAGTTCTGAGCCGGTGAATCATGCCAGCCCCTGAGTGGGGGCCATTCCCATCCCTCCGGGCTGCCCAAACCCTGAAGGGCTGTTCTTTTACCCCCCTCACCCCAACTGGCCCTCCAGCCAAACACCGATACTGAATCTACCTACCCAACCCCCGCACTCTCCTGCCAAGTGACCAGTTGTTTTACGATGCCTGCTACAACCCAACTCCTAAGCTTCAGTGAGAAGTAGGCCAAAAAAAGGTCACACCCAAAGCCAATCTGGCGTAACCGAGAAAAACCCCTACTTGGCCCCGCATGCAACCAGCTATCCCTCGCTGAGTACTGGGAGGGTGGGTGGGTGCCCGGCTGCTGAGGGATTGAGTAAGATTGTGGCTGCTGGGCAAGTACCTCCCCACCTCCTCTCCTGATTGGCTGGCCCTGGCCACATGGAGGGGGCCAAGATGGTGGCCACCATGCCTGCTTCGGCAGCCATAGGCACAACCCTGCCCCCGCCTCACCGCACGGGCATGGGGGTGGAGAGCAGCATTCTGTTATTGGCTCACTATGGGGGCAACTATACATAACAGAGAAATATTGAATCCCATCCTCTGACGAAATATGTGCATCTGGAATAGTATTATACATATGAGTGCCATTTGCACCAAATCCCGAACTTCCTCTCATTTTTTTGGATTATACTAAGGTGAAGCTCACTCAATTGATCATTATAGTAAATGAGCTTCCCAAATATTCAGTTTTCAGTTGAGTGAACAGCCTCATTATGTTCCTATAGTATCTCCTAATTTTACTGCATGTGGTTTTTTCTTTCTTTCTGACCTCAGGGTTTCTCTCCGGCCATTGCCTCCTGCTTATCTGCTCCTGACCTGACAGCCTACAACCTGACAGCCTCTGAACTACCTGATCAATTGACTGCCCACCGTTGATCTGAGAACCTGGCATTCAGGAGAATTATGACAGGATAACTGACATATTGTTATGCTCCCCCAAACCTTGCTGTGGGTAATGACATACCAATTATCGCACATTTGAATGAAATCACTAGGGATGTGGCAGAAGTTTTAAGTCCAAATTCAGTCTAGCTGTCTTGCATTTTATTGTGTTCCCCAATGAATTCCTTTGTAAGCCACCATGGGTCCACTTATGAGGAATGGTAGCATATAAATCTTTTAAATAAATCCATCCATATGGACCACAGTCACAAATCCATCCATCCATAAATCAGATAAATAAATGAATAGGCTATGGGCTGTAATCTGCCTATACATGCCATCCCTCCTTCCTGAGCCTGCATCCTAGTCCATAACAGGTTTGGTGATGGAGATCGTCTTCTCTTCCCTTCAACCAGCCAACAGAATTGGAAATGCCTTGTTTGTTCAGTGTAATAGTAACTGATATAGGAACATAGGAACATAGGAAGCTGCCTTATACTGAGTCAGACCATAGGTCCATCTAGCTCAGTATTGTCTACACAGACTGGCAGCAGCTTCTCCAAGGTTGCAGGCAGGAATCTCTCTCAGCCCTATCTTGGAGAGGCCAGGGAGGGAACTTGGAACCTTCTGCTCTTCCCAGAGTGGCTCCATCCCCTAATGGGAATATCTTATAGGGTTCACACTTCTAGTCTCCCTTTCATATGCAACTAGGGCAGCCCCTGCTTAGCTAAGGGGACAAGTCATGCTTGTACCACAAGACCAGCTCTCCTCTCCTATAAAATATAGGAAGCTGCCATATACTAAGTCAGACCATTGGTCTATCTAGCTCAGTATTGTCTTCACAGACTGGCAGTGGCTTCTCCAAGGTTGCTGGCAAGAATCTCTCTCAGCCCTATCTTGGAGAAGCCAGGGAAGGAACTTGAAACCTTCTGCTCTTCCCAGAGTGGCTTCATCCCCTGAGGGGAATATCTTGCAGTGCTCACACATCAAGTCTCCCATTCATATGCAACCAGGGCAGACCCTGCTTAGCTATGGGGACAAGTCATGCTTGCTACCACAAGACCAACTCTCCTCCATATGTTCCATGCCATGTACAGATGCCCCAGGTAAAGAGTCCCTGATTGGGAGCCAGGGGGCTCTGGATTGCACCAGAGGCTCATCCCGCCAGCATGCAGGAGGTTCTGTGGATTACCTGGAGAGGGAGGGTCAAAGATAGGGATGTGCAAAAAATTTCGGGCACAGATTGATCTGTGCCCGAAACAAGCCATTTCGGGTGATTTGGGTCCGAAACAAATCACCCCCGATGTCCCCCGATATTTTTTGGGCCCGAGCCGAATCACCCCTTATTCAGGCCTGAAAAATTTGGGTGATTCGGGCTGACATCTCTTCTAATTTCCTGCCTTTTTGCCTCCATTGATTTGAATGCAAAAAGGTCTTATGTGACGTCAGCTCAAATTTTGGGTCCCAGGGGCAAAATAGTGGGGTGGGGTTGGTAGTGCCTAATGCATGGAGGATACAACCCAAATTTCAGGGAAATTGGGCAAAGGGCTGGTTTTTTGGGAATTTTTGAAGTTTTAGTGTCTTTGGGGCAGTTTGGGGGCATAGCGTGGGATCTGGGCAAAAAGAGTGGGGTGGGGTGGTAGTGCCTAATGGGTGGAGGCTACCACCCCAATTTCAGAGTGATTGGGCAGAGGGCTGATTTTTGGGAAATTGTTGAAGTTTACGTGTCTTTAAGGTTTTCCCCCATAGAGAAGAATTGAGGCGTCAGCAAATGTATAGCTTCACGCGGGGGGCAAAGGGGTGGCCTAGAGCAGTGTGGGGTTGATGGTAGTTCCAGGTAGGGTCAAGGAAGCTACCTGAATTTTTTCAAAGGATTTGGGCAGAGGGCTGATTTTTGGGGAATTGTTAAAGTTTACGCGTCTTTAAGGTTTTTCCTCATAGGGTATGCATGGAGCTTTCAGCAGCCCCATAACTGCACTTGGGGGGCGCTGGGGTGGCCCAGAGCGAGTGGTAGTGTAGTGCACATAGGGTGCCAACCACCCCCATGGGTTTCTAACCCATGGGGTACAGGGTTCTGTTGTTTCAGAGGTATTCTGAGTGTGGATTCGATGATAGCAAATTAGAGTGGATTCATGGTGTTTCATTGAAAATCTCATTAGCTATCATAGAATCCACACTCAGAATACCTCCGAAACAACAGAAATTGGGGTGGTAGCCTCCACCCATTAGGCACTACCACCCCACCCCACTCTTTTTGCCCAGATCCCACGCTATGCCCCCGATCTGCCCCAAAGACACTAAAACTTCAAAATTTCCCCCCAAATCAGCTCTTTGCCCAATTCCCCTGAAATTTGGGTGGTAGCCTCCAACCATTGGGCACTACCACCCCACCCCACTATTTTGCCCCTGGGACCCATTTTTCATACCTGAATCGATTCAGATTCGGATTTAATCTGAATCCGAACCGAATCAGGGGTGATTCAGGTAGCCGAGATTCGGGCACAGAACAGAATGGGGGTGATTCGGTTCGGGTCCCAAACCGAATCACCAAAAACCCGAATTGCACACCCCTTGTCAAAGAGGTTCAAACTGAGGTCCAGGTGAAACACTTTCCCAGCCCACAACAACCACTCCCTCATGTTCAGTGTAGCAGTTTGAGCTGCTCAGTCCCTGACCTGAAGAAAACCCTTTGAAAGCACACTCTGAAGCTATTCTGATGATCACTGAAAACCGGGCTAGGCAAGACCGGAGGCTAGCCACAGTGGCTAGCCCGCTTGACTACACCTCCTCTTAAACGAGGTTGAGTGCTCCATTCACCTTGTTCTTCTGCTTGTGCGTCAGACATGGCTGCTTGCAGGCGGGGGAGGGCAGTGGGAGAGGGGAGGGAGGACCCACGCAGGGCCTTCCTGGGGTTCAGGGGGATGGGGCACTGCACACCTGCACTCCCCTTCCTCTGATCCCTGGAGCTCCCAACAAGCAACTGCTCATGGGCGGGGAGACCAGGCCGCTTTCCCCACACACCTTCCTGGTACTTGACACTAATCATGTGAAGTGCCTGTGTGTGTGTGTGTGTGTGTGTGTGTGTGTGCATGATGTGTGTGTCTGTGCATAACTGCGTGTGATGTTGGTGTGTGCATGCAGGCACATGGACGTGTGTTTTAATATCCTGACGGACATTGTCGTATGAATTGCATTAGGACTGGCAAAGCTGCTTGGGGATTATTAAATGGAAAAGAGAGGGGGAAAGAATTCATCTTTGGTGGCTAAATCTCTCCAGCACAGCAATTTATCCAGAAGGGAGATGCCAACAGATCCTGCCTGCTACAGGCTTTAAAACCAAAGGAAAGTGGGGGGAAATTGTCCAAGCGGCATTCATGACATTCAATGAGCTTGGATAAGCTTTTCATAAATCTCAGTGTATTTATTCCTGCCTTCTTCTGTCCTCACATCTCTGCACCTGTTATTCCCTTCCCCTCGCCACCTCACCCACCTGCCAGAAAACAGACTTAATTTACCACATGAAGATATTTTGTTAGACAAATAGCACAGGAGCTGCCAGTCTCACACTGAGAAATTCTTAATCTCTCCCTCTCCTCTCCGCCACCCAAAGTTGTTTTTTTGGGTCGGGGAGAGCAACCAGCAGTATCAAGGCATCCATTTGCAATTCATAGCCGTCTGTTTTTACTGAGGACAGAGCGAAACAGCCTCCACTCACACAAGGGATAGATGGACCATGAAATGTCCTTAACAGAGGAGGGGCCTTTGGTTCAGTGGGAGGACATGCATCTTGCACAGAAGAGGCCTCAGGCTGCTGTTTCTAGGGGAGCGACAAGTATCAGTCACCTTCAGTTCCTGAAGTGGAAATCATAACAGCTGTGGATACAATGAAAAATATTTTGAGGCTCTTCTCATGATCAGTGAGAAGAGCCATGAGAGGGTTTGTGAGGAGATCCCCACAGATGAGCAGTTAGTCTGTTCCGGGCAGCTGCAGTGGCTGCCCACACGACTGCTGGCTCCGTCACAGAGCCGGCGGGGGCTGGGGAGTTCAGGGGCCGTGTGGCCCCTGGAAGCTCCAGCATGCCCTGCGTGAGCACACAGGGCATGCTGGAGAGACCCCCAAGCCGGGAGGCTGCTTTTAAGACTCCCGGTCGTGGGTCTCCTCGTGAGTTGCTGCGGCGTGGAGCCGCACTGCGGCAATTCACAATTTTAAAAAATGGGTTTGCGGAGTGCTTGCTATGCAAACCCAGTTTAAGGGGAGGGGTACTTTGGCGGGTTAACTGCCTGGAGGACACCAGGCACGCCTGTGAGCCCAGTGGTTCTCATGGTCCACTGAAATTGGGCTGAGTTACCTAGCCTGATTTTGGTGGACCGTGTGAAGAGCCTCTTTGTATCTTGATATTTTCACAATACAAAATAACAAACTTAGCAAACAAACAGAGGTCATTCACACAATCAAAAATTGTGTTCTACCCTGGTTTGGGAGCTATGCATGCTTCCAGTTTTCGGTGTGGAAACAAGGTAGGAGGAAAACCTGGGTAGAAGTGATTGTGTGGAAGCAAGATTGGAGGAAAAGCTACCCAGGTCTTCCTCCTACCTTGCTTCCACACAATCACTTCTACCCAGGTTTTCCTCTTACCTTGCTTCCACACAACCAAAAATTGGGAGCACATACAGCTCCCAAATCTGGGAAGAACATAGTTTTTGATTTTGTGAGTGACCTTATAGTCATAATGATTGGCTATGTCAAGTGATGTGTTTTATCTTTAGATATCTAGGATATCTTTAGATATTGCTTGGATTTTTTTATTTTCAAATTTCCATATATGGTGGGAATGCCTTAATATTATTTTGAGAATGCACGTGACACACAACTGTCAGAAAGTAAGTAGGAGGAAACCGGAGGTTTCCAGCAAATGTGCACTCCCAACATGAGCTGGTATTTCCTCTCCTTTCTGTATCATCAGAAGAAACCAGTATTGGGTGGAGAATGTCAGGTTTCCTCCACCACTTGACATTTGTCCGACATCTGTAACCAATAGTTTGTTTGTTTAGCATATTAGTATACCACCTCAAACTGCTGACTCTGGGCAGTTTATAATAAAACAATACCAATTAAAAGCAAAGTTAAGATGTTAAAACACTTTTTAAAAATTGAACAGATTCTGTAAATCTAAATAAAAGCCTGGGTGAATACATGCATCTTAACAGCCCTTTTAAAAGCTGTCAGAGATGGCGAGGCACTTATTTTGACAGAGAGTGCATTCCAAAGCCCTGATGTGACAATGAAGAAGGCCCTGCCCTGAGTAGCCACCAGATGAGCTTGTAGCAGCTGCAAATGGACCTGCCCAGATGAACTCAGTAGGTGGTGGGGATCATCACAGAGAAGGCATTCTCTGAAGTTGAAGTTGGGCAAAGAATGAGCTGGTTCGCATGAACACTGACTCAAACACACAGAGAAGGATGGGGATGAGTCCAGAGTGCACCCACCCTAACACCACTGAAGGACATCCCAGTGCCCCAGTTTTATGTGGGGGCCGTTCATCTGAATGACGCCTAACCATGTGCTCCAAAGCCATGCTTAAACAGGCTTTAATGTTTAAACATGGCTTTGGAGTGCGTGTTTAGGGGCCATTTGGATGAACAGCTCACAGACACAATTGAAGGATTCCCCAACAGCACATTGGGATGTTCTTCAGTGGCATCAGGGCGGGCAAACTCTCAGAGCATTCTCACCCTCTTCACAATGTCCGTGCAAACTGGCCCAGGGTGGGGCAGTGGAGGGAACCCACCATTGGTGGCTTCAGTCAACAAGGAAACGGGCAGAAGTACCAGCTGGTGCCCAGAACATGCACTCAACCACCAGTTCCCCTCCAGAACACCAGGGCACACAACCTGGGCTATTCTAGACCTCAAATGTCCTGATTCTTATTTCACCTAGCCAGCGGCCAGGGATGACAGAGGGCTTCCTGAGATTTAAGGCGAACTCCGAGGCAGAAGGGATACAGGCGAGGGCCTCGACCCACCTCAGAAGCCCCTTGCTACACCAAGGTTAAGCTAAATGCTGATGAATTTTTAGTTTTGCAGTGACATTAGTATTTCAACAGGAGATAAATTCTTAGTTAGCACATACATCTCACAATAATTGAAAGGTTTACTCTGCGAGGCGATTCTCACGATCAGTGGAAAGCGGGCTAAGGGAGCTTAGCCCACTGTCTATGGATCGTGGGAACCACTGGGCTTGCAGGCAGGCCCAGATCCCCCAAAGCAGGTCACCCACTTACCTGCCCCTCCCCTTAGCACAGGTTAGCGGAGAGAGTAGTCAAAACCCTAACGCAGGTTTTGCGGTCATGTATTGCTGCAGTGCAGCTCCGCACCACGGCAACTCATGAGAAGGCCCCCAGCTGGGAGGCTACAAGCAGCCTCTGGGGCTTGGGGGTCTCTCCAGCACGGGACATCCTGGAACTTCTGGGGGCCACGCGGCCCCTAATCCCCTCAGCTCCCACCAGCTCCGTGATGGAGCCGGCAGCCATGTGGCAGGCTGATCTGGCCACCCAGGGCTGCAGCAGTGCTCATCGGTGGGAAGAGCGGGCTGAGCCCACTCTCCCTGCACACCTCATTTTGGCCTCTTTGTCTCAGGTACTGCTAGGGTTGCCAACCAGGGACTTTTCTAGAGGACATGCAGCTATTTGGGGGACCAAATGACTTTTTTTTGCATGTGTTGCAGTGTCCGAAATTCTGGGGAGCAGCTGGAACATTTGGTTTGCTCAGAACACTTTGCTATCATGAGCAACTTCTCTCCTCTGTCTCCTTCCCACCCTCCTTCCGCTTGACCATCCATCCAATGGGGAAGCCAGAGTGGAGGTTCTGCTTCAGTAGCAGGTCACAGAATCATGTGATGCAGGGGTGGAGATAAGCAGGCCTGGCAAGTGCAGATTGATTCCTTCTGGTGGTGGCAGTGAGCAGTTGGTTTCTGCCACCGGCTGGAAGAGAGCTGGTCTTGTGGTAGCAAGCATGACTTGTCCCCTTAGCTAAGCAGTGGTCGCCCTGGTTGCATATGGAAGGGAGACTAGAAGTGTGAGCCCTATAAGATATTCCCCTTAGGGGATGGAGCCACTCTGGGAGGAGCATCTAGGTTCCAAGTTCCTTCCCTGGCATCCCCAAGATAGGGCTGAGAGATTCCTGCCTGCAACCTTGGAGAAGCTGCTGCCAGTCTGTGTAGACAATGCTGAGCAAGATGGTACAATGGTCTGACTCAGTATATGGCAGCTTCCTATGTTCTTATCTTCCATTTAGCTAACTAACTCTACTCAATCAGCAGCTAAGAAAGCTAAATGAGTAAAAAGCACCTTTAAAGTGGTGAGTCTCTTTTACTTATCATGGGGAGAGTGATTGGCCCTATCCAACCCCAGTGTAGCATTCCTTCAGTGGCTGATGCTGGTGTTACCTTTTTAGATTGTGAGACCTTTGGGGACATGGGGGCATCTTATTATTCATTTTTCTTTGAAAATCACTGTGAAACCTTCTGTTGAAAAGCCGTATCTAAATATTGGAGACTTAGTGGAGACTTTTTGGAGACTTCATAAAAATGAAAAGCGTCCTCTCTTTCCACCTTTTTTGGTGATCGATATCGACTTTTTTCACCATCCGGACCTGGCAACCCTAGAGCCTGCATGGATTTCAACAGAAGACAAAATATTTTTTGATTGATTACCAAAATTCCATTTTGGCACACATCTCTAGATGAAAGGACACACTATACCAAACTGAATCTACAGGTGAAAACTTTCTCACCTCATAAGAACATAAGAGTAGTCCTGCTGGATCAGGCCCAAGGCTTATTTAGTCCAGCATCCTCTTCCACACAGTGGCCCACCAAATGCCTCTGAGAAGCCCACAGGCAAGAGCTGAGGGCACGTCCGCAAAGTCTAAAGGAAAGAAAGACAAAGTTTCTAAAACTATATCAAATACTATTGCCACTTTTTAATGGCAACAACTGTCTGCAATGTGTGAAGAATATGGTTAAAATGGAATATGGCCGATAATAACAATAACACTGAAAATATGTTGGCTGGCTATTGCGTAGTTGGATCTGTTAAATTTCTTGAAAATCCCTTGAAAATGCACAGGAGACATAGCATGCCATTAAAAATTTAGCACCCTCAAACGGTATTTTTATTGCTTATTAATTATACGGAAGAAGCACTACTAATTAGTTTAATGGGCAGCATTGTGTATGCAAGTAACATTAAATAGATAACTAAAGTAAATCACCCTGCAACATTGCTGTCTTTCTATGGCCAACAGAAGTGATTTGTGGTGAGGAAAGAAATATAGTTGTCCCAAGTGACAATAAAAAAGAAAAGTTCTCTCCACTGTTTTCAGTTTTTACTTATCCCCTTAATGATTCTTTCAGTGGTTTTAAATTTGTTTTCCTTTTTATCCAACATTCTTTTTTTCTCATTTTAGCTATTTTATTTCTTTTTGCATGATCCTCAGAGCAGCTTCAGAAATATTCAGATCTGTGAGATGCTGTGATAGCCTCCACAATGTGAAATGGATCAGAGCATCCCACTGGGAGATTCTCCTGCACAAGAATGCCAAGATGAACTGAAGATGCACAAGAACACTCTTATCAGTCAGTTCTTCTGCACATGCTCCCACAGCAATGAATTGAAGATGCACACGAACATGTGCAGATGTTATTCTGCACACACCTCATTGCTCCCTTGAATTTGCACAGGAGAACTTCCCTATGGATTAAACTCACATCCTCAACCACATGCTGAGATGTGGGACTGTACATTCAATCGGTCTCTCCGTGAGTTGACCACACAACACAGACAAGAGTATCTCAGGGCCTCCTCCAAATGCAGCTGAGGTGACACCATTGGCATTTTTGAAATAGCACAATCCCCCTTACAACACTACACCCAAGACACTTTGGTGGCTCCTTAAGTAGCCCTGAGCTCTTCCTTGTAATAATATATATATCTATCGTTCATATTTATATACCACCTGATATATGTATCTCTGATTAGCACTGAATCATAGAACTTTAGAGTTGGAAATGGGCTCGGAGGCTTTCTAAGCCAATCCTTTCATAGTGCAGGAGAGATTTGTATAGAGACGGTGGTCATAGCAACAGAGGAAGCTTCCATATACTGAGTCAGACTATTGGTCCATCTCACTCAGTATTGTCTATACAGACTAGCAGCAGCTTCTCCAAGGTTGCAGTCAAGAGTCTTGGAGATGCCAGGGAGGGAATCTGGAACCTGCTGCATGCAAACATGAAGGTGCTCTTCCCAGAGCGGCCCCATTCCCTAAGGGGAATATCTTAAAGTGGTCACACATTTTATTTATTTATTTCACATTTATATCCCACTCTTCCTCCAAGGAATGTTATATCCCGCTCTTCCTCCATGGGAATGTTTATCCTCATAACAACCCTGTGAGGTAGGTTAGGCTGAGATATATGTGGTTGGCCCAGAGTCACCCAGTAAGTTTCATGGCTGAATGAGGATTTGAACTTGGGTCTCCCCAGTCCTAGTCCAACACTCTAACCACTACACCACACTGGCCCACACATGTAGTGTGTGTCCCATTCAAATGCAAACCAGGATGGACACTGCTTATCAAAGGAGACAATTCATGCTTACTACCACAAGAACAGTTCTCCACCCATAGAGCAGCTCTCTTCCCATGGACTTGTCCCCTTAGCTAAGCAGGGTCCACCCTGGTTGCATATGAATGGGAGACTAGCAGTGTGAGCACTGTAAGATATTCCCCACAGGGGATGGAGCTGCTCTGGAAAGAGCAGTAGGTTCCATGTTCCCTCCCTTGCTTCGCCAAGATAGGGCTGAGAGAGACTCCTGCCTGCAACATTGGAGAAGCCGCTGCCAGTCTGTGAAGACAATATTGAGCTAGATAGACCTGTGGTCTGACTCAGTATATGGCAGCTTCCTGGAAACAGGCCCAATGCAGCTGGTATGGCAGTTAAGTATGTGTGTGTACACACATACACACAGATATGGAAAATTATTCTAATTATGCCCATTGAAATTAAGAGGACAAGTTAAGCTTTGACTAACTTTTCCTTTTAATTCCAATGGAACAACTGTGAGAGATGAGAAGGACCCTTCATGGGATGAACAGATTTTACTTCAAAACTTGCTGAAACTTTCCACACTGAACAGCACCATAAAAACAACCAGTTTCAGCCTGTCCACTTATATGGAATATGTAGCATTATTTTGTGGTGGGAGCAATGTCAAACGTGGCTACCATCTTCCAGAATCCAGCACTCTCCTTCATGTAACATAAATTGTGGTCTGAAGATTTGGACTGGGGCCTTCGTTTCCTCAATCTCCCATGCTGTTAATAGGGGCTACTTTTTAAATCAGATATAAGCTGCTGCAAAAGTCAAAGACTCAAATGGCAGACCCACCATCTCTCAGCTGCACATATTTCATGAATGATTTACTTGGAGGAGTAACAAGCATGACACAATGGTGCAAAACTAATCTGGAGACCAAATAATAATAAAAATGAGCAGGTGTGATACAGTTACATGACTCTAAACACTGGATCTCTTTCAAAGTTTTACTAATGACAACTACAAGTGTTAGACATCACAAGAAGACACAATTGAAGATCCTGAAATTGTTATCAGGGCACAGCTGAAAGCTTCCGTGAACCATTGATGATCCAAATTCCACATTTAGTACATGCTGGCTGAGTTTCTAACCAGGCTATGGGAATCCAGAGAAATAGATCCAGCTCTGCTAACATGTTGGAGAGTTTGAAACCTACAAAATCCACTCCTAGAAGCTCTTCTCACGATCCATGAGAAGAGCTTCTGTCGGGCTTGTGAGGAGAGCAGGCTTAGCCTGATGGACTCTGGATAGCCTTCCTTCCTTTAGAAAGCAGCGAAGGTTACATTATTGCCCTTGAAGGGGGAGAGTGGTGTTGAGGGAAGCACTCCTCTCCCTTTCCCCGAGACGTAATCGCCTAGGGATATTTGCTTTGGAAGTGACGGCTGTTCCGGTGTGGCTGCCAGACTCGTTAGAGATGCGTTCTGCCTACATCTTTGAGGGAAATACTAATAAAAATGAATTCCTTGGCTCAGCTATCATGCACTTGGGGAGGATACACTGAATTCATTAGAGAAGAAAAACGATTAAACTCCAGTGGCTGGAAAGAATTAAATGTTCCATAGACAATGAATTAAAATGGCAGAGAAAATTCTAGTTGCTACATTCATGGAGGCTTAGAGAAACTTCCAGAGAAGAGGGAGGTGAAGGAACTCTAGGCAGATACCTTTGCATTCCACCCAGGCATTTGTTATTTGCTGCAACTTTGAACATTGTGACAGGGCAAAGCCTCCTCAGATGTGCTCTTACCAGCTCTGGGTGGATTTTGTGCACAATTTGTAGCTGAGCAGGGTCCATCAGTCATGTGTGGCAGCTGGTTTTGCTACCTGCCTGGGACTGCAACAGAAAGTTGGCCAGGATACTGTGGCAACTGAGGTGAGGCACTAAATGGTGCCTTGCCCCACAGCCTTGGCTGGAGGGGTCAGCTCCCTTTTGAAACCAAGCTTTGCGAACTTTGAAAGTGGCACAGGAGTGGGGTGGGAAGGAGGAAGGGCACCGGCAGTCTCCTCTTCTCCTAGGGCATCTGCAAGCTTTGCAAGGAGTATGAGGAGGGTCAAGTCAGTCATAGCAGCACAGAAAGCTACCTTATACAGAGTCAGACCATTGGTCTACATAGCTCAGTATTCTCTATACAGACTGGCAGCGGAATCTCCAAGGTTGCAGGTAGGAATCTCTCCCAGCCCTATCTGGAGATGCTGCCAGGGAGGGAACTTGGGGCCTTCTGCATGCAGGCGCTCTTCTCGAACAGCCCCATCCCAAGGAGAATATCTTACAGTGCTCACACATGGAGTCTCCCATTCAAATGCAAACCCCTGGCCCTGATGGAAAACCCCTATATTTAGGAACATAGGAAGCTGCCGTATACTGAGTCAGACCATTGGTCCATCTAGCTCAGTATTGTCTACACAGGCTGGCAGCAGCTTCTCCAAGGTGCAAGGCAGGAGTCTCTCTCAGCCCTATCTTGGAGATGCCGCCAGGGAGGGAACTTGGGGCCTTCTGCATGCAGGTGCACTTCCAAGAGTGGCTCCATCCCCTAAGAATATCTTGCAGTGCTTACATAGGAAGCTGCCTCCTACTGAGTCAGACCCTTGTTCCATCTAGCTCAGTATTGTCTACAGAGACTGGCAGTGGTTCTCCATGCTTCCAGCCCTACCTGGAGATGCTGCCAAGGAATGAACCAGGGACCTTCTGCATGCAGCCATGCAAATGGTATTCCAATGAGCTCTGGCCCCATCTCCTAGAGCAGGTATTCTCAATGTTGGGTCTCCAAATGTTATTGGACTTCAACTCCCATAATCCCTAACCACAGGCCACTGGGGCTGGGGATTATGGGAGCTGAAGTCCAATAACATCTGGGGACCCAATGTTGAGAATCCCTGTCCTAGAGGATCTGCAGTCGTCTATAAAAAGAGCTGATCATATTGCAGCAGCGGGGAACATTTCACCACTGTGATGGGTGCCGCCAAATCTGTCATCTGAGGCAATCACTTCCCCTTGCCTGTTGAAGGGGCAATCCCTGCCAATGGTCCTACATGGCTGATGGGTTGTGACTGGCTTAGCAGATCACTCACAAGCTGTGTAGATCTGCTCCACAGGTATAATACTACGGAGGCAATAATCATAATAAGCAAGGGTTCAACCCTGCTATTGGCTCAAATTATTTATGGGTCACACATTGGCAAGCATCATCTCTGAATGATCAATGGGCTCACTTTTTTTTCTTTCATATTTGCATTTCGGTACTGTGCAAGGGAGAGGAGAGCTGGTCTTGTGGTAGCAAGCATGACTTGTCCCCTTAGCTAAGCATGGTCCACCCTGGTTGCATATGGGTGGGAGACTAGAAGTGTGAGCAGGGTAAGATATTCCCTTTAGGAGATAGAGCTGCTCTGGGAAGAGCAGAAGGTTCCAAGTTCCCTCTCTGGCATCTCCCAGATAGGGCTGAGAGAGATTCCTGCCTGTAACCTTGGAGAAGCTAATGCCAGTCTGTATAGACAATACTAAGCTAGATGGACCTATGGTCTGACTCGATATAAGGCAGCATGTTACCAGCATCAATGACCTTGCATAACAGGGTGGTTCAACTCACTTAGAAGGTTACACAAATGCAGTTTTATGGCAGGATGCCATTATTTCCAAAGGGTGTCCCATCACCCAATTGCAATTTTGCAACTTTTGAACTGAAAGAACTGCCTCTATTACATAATACAATCAAAGGTGTTTATGATGCAGCCATATCTGGAGTACTGCGTATAGTTCTGGTCATTGTATCTTAAGCGGGACACTGTAGAACTGGACAAGGTGCAGAATAGGGCTAAAAAGATTGTCAGAGGCCTGGAACACCTTCCTTATTATTATTATTTTTTTATTACAATTCTATTCCACCCTATCCAAATGTTGTGGGTGGTGCACAACAAGTAAAATACAACAGCAAACACCATTTAAAACAAACAAGTTAAACAATATAGAAACAAAACTAAAACAGTTAAGAGCAATTTAAAATCAATTAAAAATACTTTAAAACAATTGAAATACCTTGGAAGGCCAGGCTAAACAAGTAAGAGACAAGGTTACAACATCTGGGGCTTTTCAGTTTGGAAAAGAGGCGACTACAGGGAGACATGATAGAGGTGTATACAATTATGCATGGAAGAGAGAGAGTGGCTAGAGAGAAATTTCCCCCCCTCTCATAACACTAGAAACATGGTGTCATGTGTCATCCCATGAACCTGAAGGTCAGGAAATTTAGGACTGACAAAAGGAAATACTTGTTCACAGCACACATAATTAATCTATGAAATTCTCTGCCATGGGATGTGGTGATGGACACTAGCTTGGATAGCTTTCGAATGAGCTTAGACAATTCATGGAGGACAGGCCTACTGGGCTACTGCTCTTTTGGCTATAGGCCCCCTCCAGCTTTAGAAGCAAGATATCTCTCAATACCAGTTGCAGGGGAGCAACAGCAGGAGAAAGGCCATGCACATACCTCTTGCCTGTGGGCTCCCCAGAGACACCTTTTGGGCCACTGTGTGAACCAGGATGCTGGACTAGATAGGTCTTGTGCCTGATCCAGCAGGGCTGTGCTTATGTTCTTAATGGTGGTTTCACAAACACAGCAGTGTGGGCCATGCTCCAACCACCTGTGTGGCTTGTACAGTATGTAACACATACTGAGAGAGCCAGCGTGGTGTAGTGGTTAGAGTGCTGGACTAGGACTGGAGAGACCCGAGTTCAAATCCCCATTCAGCCATGAAACTAGCTGGGTGACTCTGGGCCAGTCACTTCTCTCTCGGCCTAACCTACTTCACAGGGTTGTTGTGAGGAGAAACTCAAGTATGTAGTACACCGCTCTGGGCTCCTTAGAGGAAGAGCGGGATATAAATGTAATAATAATAATAACAACAACACACTATTCTTCCCAAATCACAGGTATGTGATGAAAAGTCAGTCTCTCTTTCACCTCACTTCAAAAATATTTTTCCCCGAGCCTTCTCAGAATCCTCGGGGGGGGGGGACGGGGACCCTCAGGTTTTATCTCAGTCTTTCCTGAGAAAACTTATGGAAAAATCTAATACAGAGGGATTTCCCCCGTCTTCCAACAACCCAGCTGTGAGCTTCCAGATCCCTTCCCATACACCTTTACAAAGCAAACCTCTAACATTATTTCCACATCTACCTAGAACAGAAGAAAAGCCCTGCTGGATCAGTCCCAAGGCCTATCTAGTCCAGCATCCTGGTTCACACAGTGGCCCACCAGATGCCTCTGAGAAGCCTACAGGCGAGAGCTAAGGGTATGTCCTCTCTTCTGCTGTTGCTCCCCTGTAACTGGTACTTAGAGGCACTTTGCCTCTGAGGCTGGGGGTGGCATATAGCCATCAGACTAGCAGCTATTGATATAGACCTGTCTTCTAGGAATTTGTCTAAGCCCATAATAACCTGCATATGTGCTTATTTTCCTGCTTTTGCAATGGGGCATCTGTGAGATTGAAAAGGAAGGGAAGTTCCCTCTCCTTCCTCATCCTCCTGCCTCCAGTTGTAGATTTGCCTGGGAAACATAGTTTTCTCAAGGGTGGTTGCCATCTTTAATCTGATTTAGAGAATAATTTTGGTATTATTTGCCTCATATTCAAGGCCCCAGAGCTCATTTGTCCAAGCCAGGAAATATTAATTTTCACTTCTCTATAAGTATGCATTGCAATGTAGAACAGAAGAAATGTACCTTAAAGGTCAATTGAGCTATTGGCTACCTTACCCTGCAGTTAGGATTGTTATGTGTCAGGGTTCTTGTGCTTTTAACAGCCTCTTAACAAGGTGAACTTCAGCAAGGAAGGTATTTTCTGACATTCTCATGCAGCGATTTGGATAACTTCCCCAGATGAATTTCTGCACGTATTGAATTTGTTAAAAGCATAGGAGTACAGTCCGAAGAAAAAGAAACCCCTGGCACTCTGTAATGTGGAGGGAAGTCAGGATACAAGTATAACAAACCATCAAACAAACAAACCTTTAAAATAGGGCATGAGATATAAGGAATCCAGTATATTTAGTACCTGGGAATAACAGAACAGCATCTGCTTTAAAATGCTAGCAAGGTCTGAGACAATATGTTTTTGTAACAGGAGATGCCAGTGTAACTATGTTAACATCCCACATCACTTGTTCTGGGACTAATAAACTACAAGAATTCACTAAAATGAAATAAAGACTTACTCCTGAGACTTGTTCTTTCTCTGTTTCAATTACGGCTGAGCTGAAATGGGGAAACTTCTCATAAGGCAGCAACAAACAGTAAAGATATTTTTTTCTAGCAATTTTAAGGGAGTTGCATCAAAAGAGAGGTTGTGGGCTTTTTGTCCATTCGGAGGGAGGACAGTGTGATGCAGGAAGCATTGATCTGAGTGTAGATTAGCTCTATTTGCACTCAGTGATGTAATCATATAATTGTTGTGACATCATCACATCCACTATGTGATCCCTGACTGGCCGTGATCATTCAGTGAAGGAGAAAGCGGCGGGGGGGGGGGGGAGCAGCTGAACGGGGAAATCGCATCTCACAGACTGTACAAGGCCATTCAACAACTAAAGCACTGCCCATGCTGCTGTATTTATGTAAGCAACTCTGATGCTGTTGCACAACAGCCACTCTGGGGTAAAGTCACATAAATACAGTTGGGTAATGTGATGGGTGTCACATCGTGCAACTGTCTTTGCGCAGCTCTACCCCAGAGTGCAACAGCACAGTTGCACAACACCGTCAGCAATGGTTACATGGCACTCCCACTGCCTGTGCTGCCTTGCTCCGTATGTGAGCCACTATTTCCCTAATCAGCTGTTTCCCCCTTCATTGAACGATCACAGCAAATCAGGGATCACATAGTGGATGTGATGACGTCACAATCACTGTATGATGAGCAATGGTTACACAGTGCTTCAACTGCCCACACTGCCTTGAACAGTATGTGAGCCAAAGACTGCAGCCAGTCATAAAAGGCAATGAGAAATGTCGAATTACTGGAGAGGAGGGACATTTGAGTCCCTCCCTCAGAAGTAATAGTTTTGTTCTGAAAAGTGAAACAGATTATTATCTGGTGCTCCTCTTTTTCAATCTATAATTTATTTTTATACTTTAAAAAATTATTAAAAGGACAACTAGAATGTGTTGCAACCTGGTAGGCACATAAATCTTTTGCAGCCTCCCAAAATTCTGGAATATGCAAAATAAGGGAGGGGGTTTCAGCAGCTGCTACCTTTCTGACAATGGCAATTCCTTCTTCTGCACAACTAGTAAAGGTACAAGACCTCTTTCCTCCTTTGCATCTAGAAACTCGGGACGTGCATGAATTGATTTTTTAAATTTAATTTGTACCCAAATTGAATCACCCTCGATTTGTTTTGGGTCCGAATCTGGCCAGCTAGCACAGGAGTGATTTGTTCTGTCCACATACCTCGCAAAACAGGTAGATTTGGGTACAAAATCCAGGAACAAAAAGCAGAGAATCCACTCCTATCAGCAGGCAAGCAGGGCAAGGCAAAGCTCCTCTGGCTCTCACTCTCTCTCCTCCCACGATCCGAGCGATCTGAGCAGTCCACAATCTGAGCGGTTTGTTTTTGACCTGAAACTGGCCACCTAGCACAGGGACAATTTGTTGTGTCCACAAATAATCCAGAAGAGGTAGATTTGGGTCCAAATCATTTTGTACCCGAATCAATTCACACATCCTTACTAGATACCCTAGAGAAGAGATTCCAGTGCGAAGGTCGCCACATGCAACCAGGAGATCTGTCCTGTTTCTTTAAACTGGCCAGTTAGACAGGAAGCTGACCAATGGACTACCGAATTGATTGACTCACCAACAGACTCAAAGCCTTAGAGTCTGCTCCCTCCTTTCCTTCCTTCAGAATGAATCTCCTCATTGCAGCCATCTTGTAGACCCACAGGGGACTGAAGGAAACAAGAAGCCCGATTTGTGATGGTGTTTAAAAGTTTCATAATATCCAGCCTGAGAAATGAATTTCACCTATCTTGCAATATGCAAATGGATTTTGAGGTGAGCTCCCTGGCCCCCGGAATTCATCTCCTGCTCATAATTAAATGGAGGTGGCAGCGTATTAAACTCAGCTATTACAAGCTTTTGTGGCTATGTGGCCTCCTTGCATACAGCCCAAGGACAGGACTTGCCTACTCCCAGCCAACTGGGGTGGGGGAAATCCCTTGCCTTTAAAAAAAAACACTAGGGTGGGGAAAAATCCTTGCCTTTAAAAAAAACACCACCATTTACAGTCTTCCCGATCCTAGTCCTTGAACAAATCGCTGCCCCTCCTTTACTCCCACCTTGCTGGGAACCTGCACTATCCTTTACCAGGATTTGATTCCATTTGCACCAGTTTGGATCAGGCAGATATTTCAGGAGCTGCACCATGGTGAAGGTGCCTCCTGTTGAACAGCAACTCAACACTGCTGCCTGGCCCTCCATCTCCTTGTTGAAATGTAATCATAGGAACATAGGTAGCTGCCATATACTGAGGCTCTACACATGATCGGTGTGTAAAGCCTGGTGAGGGGGGGGGGGAGCGGGTCAGGCCACTCTCCCTGCACATGAGCAGCAGTTGAGCCCTGGATGGCCGGATCAACCACCACACGATAACCGACTCCATCACAGACTCTGTTGAGGCAGTGGAGATTGGGGGCCACCCGGCCCCTGGAAGTCTCAGAATGCCCTGCGTGAGTTCTTGCCTCCCGGGTCAGGGATCTCCTCATGAGTTGCCGCATCGCAGAACCATGTTGTGGTGACTCATGATCGAGAAAATGGGGTTAGCGGAGCACTTGTTCCACTAACCTCATTTAAGAGGAGGGCTACTTTGGCAGGCTAGCCACCGTTGAATCACCGGGCTCACCCACAAGCCTGATGGTTCTCACAATGGTGGGAAACTGGGCTGGGCTCCCTTAGCCCAGCTTTCCCCCATCGTGAGAATAGCCTCACTGAGTGAGACCATAGGTCCTTCTAGCTCAGTATTGTCTGCACAGAGTGGCAGCGGCTTCTCCAAGGTTGTAGGCAGGAGTCTCTTTAAGTCCTATCTTGGAGATGCCCGGGAGGGACCTTGGAACCTTCTGCATGTAAGGATGTAGATGTTCTTCCAAGTGCAGCCCCATCCCCTCAAGGGAATGTTTTACCGTGCTCACACATGTAGTCTCCCATTCAAATGCAAACCAGGATGGACCCTGCTTATCAAAGGGGACAACTCATGCTTGCTACCACAAGACCAGCTTTCCTCCCATGAATTACACAGGTGGTTACACAGATGCAGCATTACACACAGTGCATTGCACATTGCCTTGCACAGTATGTGAGCCAGGATGCAGAGAGAGCATTCTGGCAAGGTCTTTAACAGGAGGGGGGCAATGCAATTACAGGAGGACCTCGTTAACCATGAGTCCAGCACTTGAGGTGTCATGCATCCATGGTCAGGTAATTAGCACCCAACCTCGGTATACGCAGAAAAAAGCAGTGGGGAGGGTTAAACCCACATGTCCATGGGTCGAGGTGACCGGACTGCCATTTTGTGTTTGGGAGCCTTTTTAAGGTTCCTTTAATTGAAAAAAAATGTGGCAAAATCTGCATTTTTCAGCCAATGTATGGTCCCCTGGATGCCCTGGAGTACTCTGCAGCATGGTAGGGCACTTCTAGGATTGATGGGGGGGGGGTCAGAGGCAATACCCATGAATTGCCTCTGACAAGGGGTCAGAGGCAATACCCATGAATTCGGCAAATTATGGCAGTCTGGGAACCTATCCCCCCAATTCTCATAGCCCTAATGCCCTGTTATTTGTGGATTCTCTATCTGCCCCCCCCCCAGAATTGAACCCCCGTGAATAACAGGATTTTCCTGTATATTCATGTTTTCCTTGGGTTTTCAGGTGATCCCCCATTCATGTACTGGCATAGAATGTTCATACAGATGGAAGGAGGTGTCTCTGTGTGTGTGTGTGTGTGTGTGTGTGTGTGTGTGCAAAAATGTGTAACCCATCTATCTCAGTGTACATACCAATTTTTTTAAAAAATTAAAACCTGTACAAAATGCAGTTTAAAACCTGAAATAAATTACTGATTAAATAATCCTTCAGAATTCATCCTTAAGATCCTTCTAGCAAAACACCTTCACAAACAGATGGGCCTTTCGTAAGCATCTAACAGCCCTTTGAGGAAGGGATATAGTTCAGGGGCGAAGCTCTTGCTTTTTATACAGAATGCCTGGCATTCAATCCCTGGCTGCTCCAGGTAGGGGCGAGAATTGGCTGATATCCAGATTAAGTACTAGTACAGCAAACGTGCACAGCGGGAAATGACGTGACTAGCAAGCCAGAGGTTGCCGGTTCAAATCCTCACTGGTATGTTTCCTGAACTATGGGAAACACCTATATTGGGCAGCAGCAATATAGGAAGATGCTGAAAGGCATCGTCTCATACTGTGTGGGAGGAGGCAATGGTAAACCCATCCTGTATTCTATCAAAGAAAAATACAGGGCTCTGTGGTTGCCAGGAGTCAACACCGACTCGACGGCACACTTTACTTTTACAGCAAATGTGCAGCAGCTGTAATTCATCAATATCTGAGAGCCCCACAATGCCTACCCCTGATTTAGATGGACCCACTGTCTCCGTCAGTATGAGGCAGCTAGATGTGCAAAGCTAAGGAGAGAGGAACATAAGCAAATCTCTGGGGGAATTTATTCTGTAACACTGAGGCAAGTGAAGGCCCTACGCCTTGTGGCAAAGATTCTGACTGCCTGGGTTAAGGGAAACTGGACGAGTGCCAGTTTCAAGAATCTGAATAGATGTCAGGCTGTGCAATCTGCTGTCAAAACCAACAACTTGCATGGAGCCGAGAACATACCCCAGAAGCCAGTGCAGTTGCCACCGCGCTGACTCACCTGTCTACAACGTCCAAAAGCAGACCTCAACATTCTTGCACTAGCTCCATTTCAAGACCATCTTCAAGGGCAGCAGCCGCATGCAGAGTGTGCTGCAGTAGTCAGGCATTCTAAGTCTATAATCTCTTCTTCCGAATGATCAATGCAGTCAAATGTTTCTATTCATCTTGCAATTTGCCACTGTAATTCCAGGAGTTGGCAAGTTGTTTTACCCCCTGTTAGCCATTTTAGATCGCTATCAAGCAGTCCAATAGCATCCCACCGAGGCTACTTAATTCTAAGCAACGTTTCATAAAAGCTTATCTGCAGACACCAATTTGATTGCCCCCAGGGAGACAGAGCACATCCTCCAGCTTGATTTATGTAAGCAGGACACAGCCACAGTGAGCACAATATGAAAAGGCAGATTTAGTGCTTCTTTTCAGGAAAGAAACGGAGGTTTTGCTTATCCCAGTTTGTAGCCTAGGACTGATATAAAAACATGCTTATCCTGTCTGAGTATCTGATCCTGTTCAACGTCCAGATGGATTTTTGGCCCGTATAGTGAAATCTGAGGCCAGATGAAAAATCAGGGGATCTTTGACGGTGGTGTTTGCTGAACATTATGCTCAGGTTACATCACGTTGGTTCCAACCAAGTGGTACACTTTGAGGTGCTTCACACGACATGTGTGAAATGCCTGAGAGGATTCTACAGGGATAGAAGGCTTAGCTCGTTCTCCCTGAACACGAGCAGATGCTCGTAGTTGGGCGGCTGAATAGGCCACCCACATGACTGCTGGCTTCGTCATGGAGCCAGCAAGGGCTGCGGGGATTGGGGGTCACACAGCCACCGGAATTTCCAGGATGCCCCGTGTGAGCGCATGGGGAATCCTGGAGAGACCCCCAGGGCTGGGAGACTGCTTGCAGCTTCCCGGTCGGGGGTCTACCCATGTGTCGCCACGTGCCACAGAGACAATCGAGCAATGAAATGCGGTTAACGGACCGCTCGCTTCATTAACCTCATTGAAGGGGAGGTGGTTAGGTGGGCTAGCCACCTTGGGAGCACCCGGCTCGCCTCAGTGTTACCCACAGCCCACCCATCTCCCTCTCACTGTGCATGGCTGGGATTGTCAGGATGGTCAATGCAAAATGTGGTATCTGCAGCTCGGTGGGTTGGGCATATTCCTTTCCTTGAGCATATTGTGGTATGAAAATACTGGGGCTATTCCCACGATCAGGCGGATTCGGGCTAGGGAGCCTAGCCTGGTTTTGCCTGATTGTGGGAGCCACCGGGCAGTTAACTCGCCAAAGTAACCCTCCCCTTCAACCAGGGTTGCGGAGCGAGTGCTCTGCAAACCCGGGTTTTAAATTCGTGAATAGCTGCGGTGTGGCTCTGCATTGTGGCTACTCGTGAGTAGAGCCCTCAGCTGGGAGGTTTAAATGTGTATGCCCTGCACACTCGCACAGGGCATACTGGAGCTTCTTGGGGCCACGCAGCCCCCGAACTCCCCAGCCCTGGCTGGTTCCTTGACCTCCCTAGGCAGGTCTCTATGATCGTGAGATCCGCCTCACTGTGTTTTCAATTCTGGTGTATAAAATACTGCATGTGACACGGTGTGTATGTGCGTGTGTGTGTGTGTGAGTGAGTTTGTGTGTGTGTAGGGTGATGATGCTTCTCTTTTGGCAGCAGGGGAGGGGGCCCAACAGGCCTTTAGGTCCAGGCTCCAAAATTACCCAGGTGCACATCTGACAGCACTAAAACCCCAACCTGATAACATCCCACAGAATCAAACCGACTCAACACCTGTCCCTTTATTATCACAGATATTTCAAACTTCCTGCATGCTAGCATCAGCTGTTTGGAGCTTTGGGGGCCTACTTGGGTTCAGCCTGATTTGACCCCCTTTGGCCTATAGCAAAGCACTCTATGGGATGTAGCAAACTACCTGGGCTGAAGCTTTCAGTCAATTGCAGTTTCGCTTCAACCTTTCCCCCCTCACCCCTCAAACACCTTACTAGGACTGACAAGGGGAAGGAGAAATGCCTCTGGCTTCTTCCTCACTCCCTGCCAAATGGCTTGACTGTAGCAAAGGCTCTGTTCTTACGTTTTCCCGTGGAGTCCAGAAATGTTGTGGATCTTCCTAGAATGTGTAGTTGGTTTCTTTCCTGAGGCTGTGATCATTGTGCAGGAACACCTATGCAATTCCCAGGGCTTCATGGGAAAAGGCAAAATGGATGCACATTTAAAATAAAAACAAGAGTCAGGAGGATTCAGGAGAAGACCTGTTTTTCAGCTTTCCCCATCCCTGCTTGTGAGCTCCCATATCCATTCACCTTGTTTCTGTTAGAACTGAGAATTTTACAGCATCAACTCTTAGCACCCAGGGGCGTAGGGACCGTAGAGCAAGGAGGGACAGCTGTCCCCCAGATGCCAGGGTCTGGGGGATGCCAAGGTACCTTTGGTCAGGGTCCCCCCTTGCCCCCTCGCACATCCAGCTGGTGAAAGAAGTGCTCACATTCTGGGAGCATGAGGCATGCTCCTCTTCTCCTCAGCCAGTGTTTCACTAAAATACTGGCTGTGCTGGGGGAGGAGAGCCCAGCCAGACAATGTTTGAATGAAATGCTGACTGAGAAGGATGGGAGAAGGTCTGAATGGACTCTCTCCTGGGCAGTGACCAGGCAATTGACATCAGGTGCAGAAGGTGAGGCCAATGCAGAGTACAGGGCCTATCAGCCCAAGTAGAACTTCCCCAATCAGCAGTTCTTGGAATTGCTAATTGGGGCCTTTTTGAGAAGGCAAGGAAAGCTGCTCCCAGTCAGGGATTCCAAGAACCGCTGAATGGGAAAGCTCTGCCAGGGCTGATGGATCCATCCTTGGCATTGGCCCCACCCTGTTGCATCTGATGTCAGACACAGGGTGTGTGGCTTGCAGCAAGCTCCATTTTGAAGCCAAGGGGGTGAGGGAGCCACCGGAGGACTTGATCTTCCGGCTGGGGCCAAGCTCCCTAAGCCCCTGCTGGTGGAGTTAAAATACTATCCAACAGAGAATATTAGAGCAGATGGACTCACAAAACCATTGCCAAGAGATCGTTTTCTAGCATTTGTGAAATATGTTGGGAGTTGTTGATCGATGCTTGAACAATAAGAAGGGGTGTTAGAACTGAGAATTCTACAACATCTACTCTTAGCACCACAGTAACCTCTTCTGGCTACCGGAGGCGGCATCATCATCATCATCATCATCATCATCATTACTATTATTATTCGATTTCTATACCGCCCTTCCAAAAATGGCTCAGGGCAGTTTACACAGAGAAATGATGAGATATTAATAAGTTAGGGATGTGCAAGCCGGCTGTGAGACTCGTTCGGTTCGAATCCAGAATGGATTCGAACTTACCTGACCCAGTCGAGGCTCAAAGTTGGCCAAATCAATACTGGTCCAGTACAGTTCAGCCATTGAACTGGGCTGAGCCAGCCCACAGGCCGGCTTGAGGGGTATACAGTACTTGTAAAGGGGAATTCAGTGAGTACTTTACAAGTACAGGAGGATTTCCTATCCTAAGGGGGGGGGAGAGAAATGACCTTTTAATTGTAGGCACTGGGGGTGGGGGTGGCAGAGGTGGTGGCAGCAACATCAGTTGCAGCTCCTCCAAATCCCCTTCTGGCCTTCGAAATGACAGCCTGGGCCAATTGCAGCCTGGTTTGGGCCTTTGCTCATGTATGGAGGGCATTTTCATGACCCCCATGCATGCTGACAGGCTATTTGTGTCACCATGCGATTTGCGTGTTAAAGAAAATGGCCTCCATGCATATGTGATTGTGACTAAAATGGCATCTGCACATTCGGTCCCTAATCAGGCTGCAGGTGATGTTGATGGCCGCAGCCGCTTCCACGACCCCTGCCTTCCCTGGAGCCTACAATTTAAAGGTTAAAATGACCTTTTCCTCTCCCCTACCACCTTGGGATAGGCAATAGGGTATCCCCCAGCACTTATAAAGGGGAATCCTTGCCAGATTCCCTTTTACAATTATACCTCCCAAGTCAGCCCACAAGCCGATTCTTCGAACCAGGGATCGCTCCAGTTCTAACTCAGACCACCTGAACCAGGCTGGCTCAACATCGATCTGGCTCACACATCCCCCTAATAAGTCTGTCTTGGTCAGTTAGAGTCAGTCAGAATTGTTCCGTCGTTGTTGAAGGCTAGTGCCTATTTGGTTATGTTGTTCTATGTCTCTCTCAGTATGTGATGTTTTAGTTTCTTAATAAATCTTTCTTTGTTTTTTGAACTCAACCTCAGATAATCCCTTGAGCTAAACATCTTTACCACCAGAGCATACTCTGCTGTGTGAGGATCTTAATATTTCTCCTCACACCCCTCAACAGTTTCTAATTAAAAAATAATAAATCTGCACATGTTTTGGACACTTACCTGTAACAGCAGATCTATAGTCTGCTTATTCAAATTTGAAATGGCAGATCGCTGATGATCGCCAGCGTGGTGTAGTGGCTAGAGTGCTGGACTAGGACCAAGGAGACCCGAGTTCAAATCCCCATTCAGCCATGATACTAGCTGGGTGACTCTGGGCCAGTCACTTCTCTCTCAGCCTGACCTACTTCACAGGGTTGTTGTGAGGAGAAACCTAAGTCTGTAGTACACCACTCTGGGCTCCTAACATAGGAAACTGCCATATACTGAGTCAGACCATTGTACCATCTTGCTCAGTATTGTCTTCACAGACTGGCAGCGGCTTCTGCAAGGTTGCAGGCAGGAATCTCTCTCAACCCTATATTGGAGAAGCCAGGGATAGGGCTTCTGCTCTTCCCAGAGTGGCTTCATCCCCTGAGGGGAATCTCTTGCATTGTTCACACATCAAGTCTCCCATTCATATGCAACCAGGGCAGACCCTGCTTAGCTATGGGGACAAGTCATGCTTGCTACCACAAGATATAAAATGTAAATAAAATAAATAAATAAATAAATTCCTACATGGAACCAATCCCATTAAAATATAAACCCTATGCAGGAGTTACCCTCTGAATGCATAGAGAATGGGGCGCATGATGTCTTGCCGTGTTTCCAAATCAGTGGGGAAACCCTCCAAGTTTAGTTGCCCTGTGCATATAAATGTTAAATGTGGGGCATCTGCATGGGTTCTTAGGCTTTGATTCCATCTTCCAGTGAACATGAAGACATTAATGTTTGCATAAGGCTACTATCAGGGATAGCACTGCACAGAATTTTTATAATATTTGATTTTTAACATGAAAGTTGCCATTTGGGGAACACAGGAAAAGGAGCCAACCTTTGGACTAATCCTTCACTTGTGCAGGGACACTGCACTAGCGCAAGGCTGTTGCACTAGCTCATTGTACTAAGCCTGGAGCTTGCATTCCGGAATAGTGTTGCACTTGTGCAAACATGCTTGTGCTTACACAAAAAGTTGTGCAATCTGATATGTTTTGCAGAGAACTTTGTGCAAGAGTGTGCCATCGAGTCAATTTCAACTCCTGACGCGCACAAAGCCCTGTGGTTGTCTTTGGTAGAATACACGAGGGGTTTGCTATTGCCATCTCCCACACAGTATGAGATGATGCCTTTCAGCAGCACAGCAGGGAAATGCTTGACTTACAAGCAGAAGGTTGTCAGTTCGAATCCCTGCTGGTACTATGTTGGGCAGCAGCAATATAGGAAGATGCTGAAAGGCATCATCTCATACTGAACGGGAGAAGGCAATGGTAAACCCCTTCTGTATTCTACCAAAGAAAACCACAGGGCTCTGTGGGTGCCAAGAGTCGAAGTTGACTTGACGGCACACTTTACCTTTACCTTGTGCAAGTGTGCAGTCTCCATGATTTCATGCAGCTACACAAACTTCTTGTGCTTGTACCATTTTGTTCATTTCACAAGTGCAGCACTAGTCAGGATGCTGGGCAGCAGAGCGGAAAGGATGTCACACTGCCACAGAGTCAGTCAGATATGGCTATATGATGTTATTTCTAAGGGCAAAATATACCTCCACAGTGCCCTTACTCTGAATGGGGAGAAACAACAAATGCAGGCTGGATCTTGTCCATTGTTATTTTTTAATCCCTCCATAAAGAATGCCAAAAGCAAACTTGGTACAACTCTGATATTTGAATCTGATATTTGAATGTTGCTAAATTCTAAGATTTGTCTGAAATTTTGTTTCAGCTCCAATCCAACTTTGCCCTGTACAATTTGAAAAGTCACCTACACTTTAAATGGAGGCACAAAACACGAATGCTGTACAGTCTTGAGTCCTTTGCGTGAAATCCCTATTAAGATGAATGGAAGCAGCCCAGCAGCTGTGCATGTTTCCACTGTTTTTAGAAGCTGTTTCCTGCAAAGGCATCCATGCTTAAGCAACTTTTGTGCACATGAGTTCCTCCTCTGACATCCAGAACTGAGAAAGCAATTGAACTGGCAGCTTCGGCAAAGGAAGGCTTTGGAAAATGAAAATGGCCTTTCATTTGTAGTTGAGGAGCAATCATGTTACATAACTTTGTCACACTGGATTATCCTATTTAGCAGCCTTGGAAAAAAATCTTGGATGTGCCTGCATGGCCCCAGCTCAAGTGAGAAAGAAGCTTTCTGTATCTTTGTTCTGGGTACACCACTAGGTAATGAACCATAATAGAAGAGCCCTGTTGGATCAGACCAAGGAGCCATCTACTCCAACATTGTTCTTGACAAAAGGCATCCAGATACTTCTAGCAAAACCTCAGAAGGAAGGCAATAGCTCCCCTTTCCTCAGAGCACAAGTCCTCTGATCTTGGCTGTTCCATTTCGCTATTGTGAGCTCTTGTCATTGATTGATTAAGTGCTGTCAAGTTGGTGTTGACTCTTAGAGACCACATAGATAGATTCTCTCCAGGAAGATCTGTCTTCAACTTGGAAGATCTGTCTTCAACAAGTCTCTCAGTGGTACATTCATTGCTGTCATAATTTAGTCCATCCACCTTGCTGCTGGCCATCCTCTTCTTCTCTTTCCTTCAACTTTTCCCAGCATTATGGACTTCTCAAGGGAGCTGGATCTTCACATAATGTGTCAGAAATATGATAGTTTGAGCTTGGCCATTGCTAGACCTATATTCCATGAAATTGTCTAACTTTCTTTTTAAAGGTCTACTTATTTATCTTCATATTATGCAGGATTCCTAAAACCAGCATGATGGAAGCAGGATCTCAGTATCTTCTTCCACTATACAAAATAACGCAGAGGTCTTTTGCTGGTTTATCACTGATTGACAACTGTTGGATGTACCACTGAAGTTTAAGACTTTGCTTGGAATGACCAGCCTCCAGCAAATGGCTCACCACTTCCACTTTCTTGGAGAAGGTGTTGTGCTTGCTGTTGAGGCAGAAGAGAGAACCTTCCAAGGACTTTCTCTTAGGGGTGTGGTGCACCCCTCCCCCATATCTGATAAATTTTCATGTGTCTGAACAAAGCTCCTTACATTCCCCTCAAAATCTATCAGAGGTTTTGTTTGAGCAGGGACCTCCAGATCTGGCAGACAATACTGCTCTCCATACAAGCAGTATGGAGAGCCTAAGAGGGTTCTGCAGGGAGTGTGGGCCTGCTCTCCCCACAGCTCGCCCTGGGTGGCTGGATTGGCCAACCACACGATTACTGGCTCTGCCACAGAGCTGGTTGGGGTGGTGAAGATTGGGGCCTCCTGACCCCAGAAAGTCCCAGCATTCCCTGCGCAAGTGCTTGCTGTAGCCTCCTGGTCAGGGGTCTCCTTGTAAGTCGGCATGGCATGAAGCTGTGCGGCAGCGGCACATGATCAAAATGATGGGGATAGCTGAGTGCTCGCTCTGCTAACCTCGTTTGGCACGGGGGTTAAGTGGGCTTGCCGGTGGGAGCCGCACAGATCTCACCGGTTCACATGCACAGTGGGAACCAGGCTGGTCTCCCTTAGCCCGGTTTCCACTGCACATGTGAATAGCTTCCATTTCTTCTGGGCTGCCTTCAATGGAGGCAGTGCAAGTACATCTCTCCTGTGGGATGTGATGATGACTACTAGCTTAGAGAGCTTCAAAGGTGGGTATAGACAAATTCATGGAAGACACGTTTATCAATGGCTCTAGTTTGGTGGCTATAGGCCTCCTCCAGCCTCAGAGGCAAGATGTTTCTAAATACCAGTTGCTGGAAGCAACAGCAAGAGAGAGGGCATGCCCTCCCCTCTTGCCTGTGGGCTTCTCAGAGGCATCTGATGGGCTACTGTGTCAAACAGGATGCTGGATAGGATGGGCTTGGGCCTGATCTAGTAGGGCTGTTCTTATGTAGGAGGCCATTCTCAGCTCTGGCAACATTTTGTGCCCTCCTCTTCCTCAGGAAGCACTTTGTGTCACCCAAAAATATGTCCCCAAGGACTGAACAACCCTCAGGACATATTTTCAGGTGGACTTCCTGGGGAAGTGGACGGCATCATAAATTGCTGCTTTCCCAGTACACTCATGCAGTTAGTTGGGAAGTTATGTTAGGCTACTAGCTTACTGCACCAGTGCATCCTTGTCCACAGACATAAAACATCTCTGATGTTTTATGTCTGTGGGTGATAAGCAAAATATCTGAGAAGCAGCCATTTTAAAGCCCCCACCCCAGCCGATCAGAGATATTTTGAGAAACATTGGGGTGACACAAATGTGTTAAGTGTTTTTGTTAGTCTCTTAAAATTTCCGATTATGCCAGATCACTTATCCCATAATTTTATCCTTAAAGCTCCTTGTGGTGCTTTTGTTGGCATGGCTAAGTTTTCTAAAGTGAAATTACCATATTCAAAGAATCTGTCATTATAGCGCAATCCTCCCATTAAAAGACTGGTTGACTTGCAGTATAGTATGCTAGTTGGGCTGGCTCTGGAATGATATTATTAAGGACAATGATATGCCTTTAGTTGACAGGATGTTAACCTTCTCTGAGCTGCAATTTAATAGGGCTTATCCAATAATCACCGTTTCAAATGCTGGCCAAACTTTCTCCGCTGAGCCCGTCAGTCATGCTGCTTAATCACAGGGGAGTTGAGAAACTAAGATGTTCCACAGATCTTATTTGCACAGTGTTTTGCAAAAGCCGGGATTGATTCTTACAGAATTAATCATGCAAACAGATTTTCAGTGTGCCTCTGTCTCCAGGGGATGCAAGTTACAATGAACACCCTGGAGGTTGTTCTTGCGGCCTCATGGCTTCCCCACTGGTTCAAATTGATCTCAGGACTGAGAGTTTGCAACTTAAGGTGAGGAGAGAATGAGACGTTTGCCATGGATCAGCAAAATACCACCCATAAGAGTGCCATGACATCTAGATTATCTATTGAAAAAAATAAGCCCCACACCTCTCGCTTACCAAGCTAGCTGGGTGGGTGGTCCCAGGTAAGGTGTCCAGGGCTATGCTGAGGAAAGGAGAAGCAGCGACCACAGCCAGTGAGAGGAAGCAGGCAAGAACGCCAGCCTGTAACTGTGAGCGTAGCTATGGAGCAGTAGGGAGAAGGGTGGTGTTGACTGATGATGTCAATTGGCTGGCGACGGGCTTAGCATAATGTGGGGGCAGGGGAGTGGGCATGAGAGCAGGGCTGGAGGCCAGGGATGGGCAAGGCCCCAATAAGCACATACTGGTACCAAGATGTAGCACATACTGGTACCAAGTACATCTGGGCTCCTTGGAGGAAGAGCGGGATATAAATATAAAAATAATAATAATAATAATAATAATAATAATAATAATAATAATAATAATAGGGGCAGAACAGTTTTTTTGGCTGGTCGTCCTGTTGGGGGCCGAGTAGTAATTTTTGGCTCCCAACACATTGGCCTTGTTGGGAGTTTTTTCACCTACTCCATTCTGTCTTTCCTAGTCCATTGTAGATAGTTCGGTCACAGCTTGGCAGAGACAGTGCGGGCTGGGTGTTAAGTGAGTAGGGATGTAACATCGGTGAGCACCCTTGGACAGTTAAAAGGGTAGCTTGGTCAATCAGTCCCTTGTGGTTTTTGCCTCCCACGGATGCTGATTTGCCATGAAACCTGCTTCAGGACTTCACAAATCTTAGGGCTGTGTGGCCCGGGGGATGTGAAGACCTAGAAGTTGTCCAGGCCTCTTTGGGGGTTGACTATGAAGGGAAAGGAGCAGGTTTTACCTGCTTCTTTCGAGAGTCAGGATGTGCTGCCCATGCAAGGCGCAAGAAAGGACTGTGAAGTCTGAACCCCATCTTTGTTAGGTCTGCATTGTTGGGGATGGGAGGGAGTACTTACTCCTACAGTCTGCTAATTTGAGTTAATTTGATTAATAAAGTTGTGGCCCTTATGCACATTATAATGTTGTCTGTGTCTTCTTGGGGCTGGGGTTTGGGGACAATGTATGATTTTACCAAATTTGGATGGGTTTGGAGAGAGTCTGAACACAAACCTTAAAACCCCAGTTTAGACTGGACTTCTCTGACCCCCTTTGGAGACATTTAGAGCTTTCCAGAGCTCCAAACGGTGGCAAGAGGATTTCTTATTTGTTTTTGCCATCATGGCTGGAGATGGAATGCATCTTCTGCCCTCTCTCTTCCCATCTGCCTGCCCATCTATACCTCATCTTAAATTCTGCCTGCAACCTTGGAGAAGCCGCTGCCAGTCTGTGAAGACAATACTGAGCTAGATAGACCAATGGTCTGACTCAGTATATGGCAGTTTCCTATGTCCCTATGTTCCCTCACGTTTGTAGCTGCCAGCCAATTTCCGGGTTTCTCTTGTGATTATCTGAACTTCCCCCTGAACTTCCCTTTAGGTGCTCAGATGTTACCTCACTTTTCCTGCAACTCTCTGGTGTTGTGTTAGTTTTCTTCCAGGTTCACTTTGTGTATCCCTGATTATTTTTGAACATTTTTAAATGTTTTTGTCCAGCCCTTATTCTGACCCTGATCCCAACCCCAATCCCAACTCCAACCCCAAATTTTGGAAGGGTCCGAAGGACCATTAACCAACATTTCTGGGGTCAGATGAGATTGGGTCAGACCTGACCCTGACCTATGCTCCTGTGCATGGGCACAATACTTATACATACAAATATTAAGGACCCATGCAAATCACATCCTGCCATTTCAAATCCTGCAGCTGGGATATATTCTGAACTCTTAAACATTGGTCCACCCAGCTTAGTATTATCTGGAGTGCCTAGAAGTAGCTCAACTGAACTTTGGATGGGGTTTTTTGCCTGTCCCATTTGGAAATGCGAGGGATTGAACCTGGGACCTTCTACATGCAAAGAACATGCTCACCCATGGAGATACAGCCCCATCCTCAGAGCTCAAATATACTGTAAGGCAACAACAACAACAACAACAACATACAGTGGGCAGAACAGAGTCTCAGTATGTAACAGAAGCATTCAGGCAGTACTCCTTCTTATGAAAACAGGACTGTTAGAAGCCTATCCAATTCTGACTACAAAATGTTAGAGGAGCATAAGGAACACTTCCTCATACTCAGCTCAGGATCTGCGATCAGGGCAGGTGGCATGAGTAACAGCATTCCATCTGTTCATGCCTGTTTTTGTTACAAAGGCTAGAAACCTCAACTATACTTTTGTCTTGACTTGGGGAAATTACCTTGTCTTGGGGAGCAGTTTGGTTCCAGTATCAATTTGAACAAGTTTTGGAGTTTTGGGAAAATGAGGAGACAGAAATATAGTTCACAGACTTTATTAAGGGTAAGATGGGGGTAAAGAAAGCAAAAGTTTAGTTAGTCAATGTTATCAATATTGGCTGATGTTATAATGATGAGTCTTACGATAACTAATTTAGCTGAAGTTTCAATTAAGAGTAATGCAGGTTGGCTTAAGGCTTGCTGTGAAAAGTGCTTTGGAAGTGGGGAGGGAGGCAAAGAAGCAGCGAGGAGATTTAGAAGGACAAGATGTTAGTTTACCTATCCTTCCCAGGTAAGTTGGTGCGTTCATTGCACATTGGCAGGAATGTTCTCTGAAACAGGCAGGAAAGTGGAGCAAGGGGCTAAGAACTACACCTTGCATGTATGAGAGTTGATAAGATAGTGATACAAACAGATTCTGAGACCATGTGCTTTGGCTAGCAGTAGATAGACCTCCAAACCTGCCCGGAGGCAGTTTCCAAGCCATTCTGCTTACCCAGAGGGTGGCAGATTTCATGAAAGACAAATCGATTGGCCCCTGAACATAATCGCTCTCAGGGAAGCTTGCCCAACAAAGGTAGTCAGAAGTAATGTAAAAGTGTTGTACGTGGTGACGAGAAGTGTGCTTGGTTGACTATCTTAAGAACAGGCATGGGAAGATTACACATCTGTAGTTTTTAAGAGCCTCCCCACTGAGTCCTTGCCAGTCAATTTGTTAATTCTTGATGAGTTTGAGAGATGTACCACTTTATCTGTGTTACTCCCAAGAGCGTTTCACTGTTATTGCTTTTAGACAAAGAGATCCCTCCCATCAGTGAGTTGCTTTTCAAGTAGGGTTTGAATAGCCTAGCATCCCTCATTAGCAAAGCACAGGCACATTCTGGTCTTGGACTTTCTTTCTTATTTATTTATTTATTTATTTATTTATTTATTTATTTATTTATTTTTCAAATTTGTACACCACCCCAAACTTTCATCTTTGGGTGGTTAACAATAGCATAAAACAAGCTAAAAACATATACCAAAACTAAAAACAATTTAAAAATTTAAAAATAAACCAGAAATTAAAACCTAAAAAATTAGGAAGCTGAGAAAGCTTGGGTGAAAAGATGGGTTTTCAGGTGTTTTTTTAATATTGCCAGAGATGGGGAGGATTGTATCTCAGCAGGGAGCGCATTCCACAATTTCGGGGCAGCGACCGAGAAGGCCCATTTCTGCGTAGCCACCAAACAAGTAGGTGGTAACTGGAGATGGAGCTCCTCAGATGACCTCAATGGGCGGTGTAGCTCGTAATGAAGAAGACGCTCTCTTGATAGTTGAGACCTGCAGGCACACTGCCAGCATACCTGTGCTGCTTTGAGCCAAGCTCTTTTGACTAGGCAGAGTAAAGTGGGTACTAAGATCATGAGCCTATGATCCAATGTGATTGAGACATTTGGGTAGAGAGATGCTCTCTGTGCTAGAGCATCTGCTTTGCCTGCTGAAGGTCTCAGGTTCAATCTCTGGCAACTCCAGTTTGGACTAAGAAAGCCCTCCATCTGACTCAACCTACAGCAGTTTTCTTTGTATATAAGAAGCTTTAGCCCTGGAGGAGAACATACCAGGTGATTGGGAAAGGGCATTCTTGGCATGTAGAGTCCCAGGCTGAAACCTTGGCATCTTCCGATAGAGCTGGGAAAGCCCCCGATCATTATATCCACCAACACCCACTTCAGAGAATGAATGAGTGTGTGGGTGTGAGGAGGGGTCATAAAGGTGGTGGTGGTGAGACTATGTATGAGGTGTGGGTACTGACAAACCTCCGACTGAATCATTGTGCAGGGAGGTCAGCTATGGCGCAGCCCCTGCCCTTCGCCTGCTGCAGGGCTGATTCTCCAGCTAACAACAAGCATTTCATTCATCATGAGGAGTATTGGCCCCACCACCACCTCGAGCCCCTCCTCTCCAAGTGAGTGCATTATTGATTGATTGATTGATTTGATTTCTATACCGCCCTTCCAAAAATGGCTCAGGGCGGTTTACACAGAGAAATAATAAATAGACAAGATGGCTCCCTGTCCCCAAAGGGCTCACAATCTAAAAAGAAACATCAGATAGACACCAGCAACAGTCACTGGAGGGATGCTGTGCTGGGGTGGAGAGGGCCAGTTACTCTCCCCTGCTAAATAAAAAGAATCACCACCTTAAAAGGTGCCTCTGTGCCAAGTTAACAGGGGTCCCACCCCATTTCCTCCTCTCTTCATTTATTGACCCCACCACCACTTCCACAGTGGAGTCACCCACCAAAGGGGTGTCCCGAAAGGATTTGAGCCAGCAAACCATTCCCCTTCTTTCCCCCGCCTCGTAGACCGTCAATGATGGGTTCGCCCAGCAACCACTGACATAACTGGAGTGAGCTATTCCTATTGGCTGAATAGTTTTCCTCTCAGCCTATCATGGCTCTTAGTCCAGATTCCTCCTGGTGTGTCTTTCTGTCCTCCGGATTTGTGGATTGTTGCGAGTCTTGCAAGGCTGCGAGAGCACCCCAACTGTACTCGGGCTTGAGCTTGATATGGATTTCCCTCGGGGGGCCCTGTTGCTTCTGAGGGCGGCTGCTCTTCTGCTGGGTTCCTGCCTCAGTGAGCACCTCTGGGGTTAAACTCCCCCATTTGCTCACAGCGGCGCAGAATTTGAACCTGGGTGTGGAGGGGGAAGCAGGGCATTCTGTGTGATACATTTTCCTGGCCTGCAGTAAGGTGAGGGACAGGGGCAGGTTTGGGGTACACTGGATCCCAAACAGAGCTCAAGCAGCAGCGATCTTTAGGGGGCAAAAGGGGGCTCTCTCCCCTCACCCCCCTTCCCCACAGCTACTGCGGAAGCCGCAAAGCAGTGGCTTTCTTTTTTTAGGGCGGCAAAAGCCCTTTTGCCTATAGGCGGCAAAAAGGTTAATCCACCCCTGGGTAGGTGGGCCAATTATCAGACTCAGTACAAGGCAGCTTTGTATCTGCATGAATGTAAGTAGAAGACTAGCACATATTGCTGAGATTTTTTCATGTCCCTTGGCTCACTGCAGAGATTTCATTCCTGAGCCAGATCCTCCAAATGCACTCCACATTTTACTTCAGGCAAAATCAGATGAAGCTCCTACTGTCAATATGTTACTCCAGACTGAATACAAAGCAATACAAACACAAATGTATAACAGCGGAAAACAAATGGGGTGGTAGATGCTGTCAAACACAGGAGCTCCCAAAATGATGTCCAATATCATTAGTTCCACCCGAGAAAGAGAAAAATAATCATTTTGCTGTTAGTTGCTTAAACAACTGACAGAAGCATATATTTGCTGATTGAATTTATTACTACCAACAGTACTTGCTTGTGCATGAAACTCCAGAAATGCAGTGGATTAGGGCGTATTCTCCACCTCATGAACCAAGTGGTATGTGGTCCCTTTCCTCCTTTGAATACTTCACTTGTCTCTTTTTCCTTTCCTTTAAATTATTCAGATACCTCTCCCAATCATTCATAAGAACATCAGAACAGCCAGGCCTATTCTAGTCCACCATCCTGTTTCACACAGTGGCCCACCAGATGCACATCTTACTCATTTGATGTCTTTGTTTTAGACATGTATTTCCCACCCTTCAATTCAATACATGTGTGACCCTTCACTCTTTCCTTCAGAATCAAGACAGGTCCAGTGCCCATTGCCACTGGCTTGTTTTGTGGTGATGCAGAACTGGGCCTTCTCTGTAGCTGCCCTGAGACTTTGGAATGCACTCCCTGTCAAAATAGGAGCGTCTCCATCTCAGGCTGAATTCAAGAAATCTCTTACGGCACACCTGGGTTATTTTCCCCCAGGCTTCTAGCATGCGCCGTGTGTGTGTGTGTGCATCCTGTTTTACTGATTTTTAATTGTTTTAATTGTTAAAGGTGTTAAATCTGTTTAGTTTTATACAAACCACCTGGGGAAGTTTTTATATCAGATGGTTTATAAATCTTAACAACAACAACAACAACAAAAATCATAATAATTCTAAGGGGGCTGACAAAAATGAGCACAAAAATGACCCGTTTCCACCCCATTCCAATCCTTATAGTATGAACCAGTAGGCAAGCACGTAGTAAACTTCCAAACCACATTATTCACATTCCGACCAGAATGATGCACACACAGAGATTATACCAACCTTATTTAAATATCCACACACTATGCAAGAGCACTCTTGCTCAGGATGCTAAAATTCTAAAAATGCACAAATGCAGTTGTGTGGCAGAGGATCATTATTTCCAATAGACCTCCCTATCCTGCAAATGCATTTGCACAATGCTAGCTTCTTGTACAAGGGTGCTTTTGAGCAACTGCACAAATGCTCCATGGCTAGTCAGAGTGTTGCGCAATTGTCAACCCACTTTATTTATTTATTTATTTATTCATTCATTCATTCATTCATTCATTCATTCATTCAGTTTTTATACCACCCTTCCGAAGTGGCTCAGGGCGGTTTACAATTAAAACAGAAATCATTAAAAACAATTAAAACAGAGGTACAAATATAAATACCAATTTAAAACATCTCAAAAAAAATTAAACTATCAAAACAATTAAAACCCTGAAAACCAGGTTAACATTAAAACAATTAAAACTGATTAAAAACCCTGAAAGGCCAGGCCAAAAAAATAGGTTTTAAGGGCTCTCTTGAAGGTCAGTAAGGAATCAAGATTACGAATTTCGGCTGGGAGTGCATTCCACAGTCCAGGAGCAGCTACAGAGAAGGCCCGCCTCTGAGTCACCACCAAATGAACCAGTGACAACTGGAGACAGACCTCCCCAGATGACCTTAACGTGCGGTGGGGATCATGTAAAAGAAGGCGCTCTCTAAGATATCTTAGATATCTCTAAGATATCTTATCACATGACAGCATAAGAACATAAGCATAAGTTGGATCAGACCAAAGGTCCATCTAGTATAGCACCCTGTTTCCCACACTGGTCTACCAGATGCCTCTGGGAAGCCCCCAGGCAAGAGATGAAGGTATACTCCCTCTCCTGCCATTGCTTCCCTACAACTATTTACAATTATTTAGAGGCATCGTTCCTCTGAACCTCAAGCTAGCCTACAGCCATCAAGATTAGAAGCCATTGCTAGACATCCTCCAGGAAATTTGCTCAAGCTCCATTTAAAGCCATCCAAGATGGTGGCCATCACCACATCCATCCGGCAACAGATGCCATAGAATAAATTAATTGCTATGTGAATAAATTTTTCCTTTTGTCTTTCTGTCATGCCAAGCCCAGGCAGGCCTTGCCACCTTGCCGTGAGGCCTCAGAGTTTAGGAGGGGAGGGTTTGACTCTCACCCAATTCCTCCTCCTCCAGGCTTATGGAGGCATAGTGGCTGATTCTGTCTGGTGCAGAACCTTCCACTCTCCCATTTGCCCCCCATTCCAGGCAAATCACTCCTTAAATAGCCATTGGCAAGTAGAGCACCCCCCGCCCCCTGCTTTCTGCCCCCACCCTGCTTTATTAGCTCTTTCTCCCCCTGGTTAGCAACAGATGTGTCTCCTTCCGCCTATTCCTCCCCTCCCACATGGCCCCAAATGTCTCCCTGTGTTGCCACTCTGATGTCATTGGGAGATGCCTTCTCTCTTTCCTGCTCCGGTGATGGCCCGGATGAAGCTGCCTGCCCTTCAATCACCCTGAACATCTGCCCTCCAATCACCCTCCACCAGCAGCCACACCTCATTGCAGTGTCCTCTGTTCTGGCCATGCCTCGGCCAGAGCTGGGCTGGACACCTTCGTTTTATCATACATTTCCCAGTAACCATAAGAACAGCCCTGCTGGATCAGGCCCAAGGCCCATCTAGTCCAGCATCCTGTTTCACACAGTTGCCCACCAGATGCCGCTGGAAGAGGCATCCCTCCTCCTGCTGTCACTCTCCCACAACTGGTACTCAGAGGCATCCTGCCTTTGAGGCTAGAGGTGGCCTATAGCCCTCCGACTAGTATTCAATTATAGCCCTCTACTCCATGAAGTTATCCAAACCCCTCTTAAAACCATCCAGGTTGTTGGCTCCCACATCTCATGGCAGAGAATTCCACAAGTTGATTATGCATTGTCTGAAAAATTACTTCTGTTTTTTGATCCTAGATTTTCTGGAAATCAATTTCATGGGATTACCCTTGGTTCTAGTGCTATGGGAGAAGGAAAAGAATCTTTCTGCTTGTCTCCAGACCCCAGCCCAAGAAGACACAGAGACATAATTTGGGTGAAAAGGGCCACAACTTTATTAACTAAATGACAAAGCATGGCGGACTGGAACAAAGGTGATTAATCACCCCTAAAGAACAGTGCGGGCTTAATGAGGCCAGGTTGGAACTCTGTCATCCTCCCCTGCGCCCTCCTGGGCGACACACCCTGGCTCAGGAAAAGGGGCAGGTATAACCTACCCTAGTCCTTCAAAGCCAACCCCCCCATAGTGCGAGGGGGTCTGGACCCTTCTAGGTCTTCCTCGACCCCGGATCGCTCAGCCCTTGGTGAAGTCCTGAAGCCGGTTTCATGGCAATCTATTCTCCCTGGGCCGCACAAACCACAAAGGAGCGATTGACCAATCCACCTTTAAATATCTAAGGGTACTCACCGTTGTTCTATCCATCAGATTACCACCCAGCCCACACTGTTACTGCCATTGTGACCAACCTAACTCTACCTACACGCCCTGGGCACAGAACAGAGTAGGCAGAAAAAATACCCAACAGTGGCCAATGAGTTGAGAGCAAAAACTTCCTACTCGGCCCCCGAAGGCAACCAGTCTCTAGACCTGCTCTGCACCAGGGAAGGGAGGGTGAGGGATGCCTGGCCCGAACTGAGGAGGCCGGGGCGGGGATTGCCCGACAACGGGCGAAGTCCCGCCCCCATGACCCGAATGGGCCAATAGGGCTCTTCTTGGGCCTCGTGCGGAGCGTGGCTGGGACAAACTCCCTCCCCTCCGCACGAGGCCAGGGGAGGGGCATTCATTTTAAACACCAGCTCACTTACCGTGCAGTGAACCCTCTGCAAAAGCAATAGGTGAGATAACAGGTTCTGAGTCGCTGAAAACCCTTCCAACATGACTTGCGAAGGCGGGGAGGGACCATGGCTACTAAGGAGTGCAATTTCACACTCCTGATGCAACTCCCATTGGGAATGAATTTCATCAGTGTGGAAATTCTCTTTTAATTTCAGGGTTTTCAGCATTCCTCCAAGGAGAAACTGAAATTGTATCCACCTCCCTTAGATGGGGATTCTCCAAATCGCTAGTACACATGTGTGCTGACTTTGTGACGAACCTCACAGTTTCTGTGAAGCCAAGGGTAGTCGTGGTTGATAGTGGCGCAGAAGCATAGCAGTTGGTAGTGGTGGTTATGAGTTTTACTGCTGTGCACACATACCTGTTCTGCTTCTTCAGCCCACACCAGAACCCAAGCATAGGCTCAGCTCAATGTATCTAGGAATATCGGACGCTGCCTTAGATCAGATCAGACCATTTGTCCATCTAGTTCCATCTTGTCTACTTTGATTGGCAGTGCTTCTCTGAAGTTTCAGGCAGGCATCTTTCCCAGCCCTACCTAGAGTTTCCAGAGAGGGAAGCTGGGGCCTTCTGTGTGCAAAGCAGAAGCTCTGCCACTCAGCTATGGCCCCTTCCCTATAATCCCTCTGCTGGTAGCAGCCAGAGGGAGAGGTGATGTTTTTGGTTATGCTTCCACTTGAGTCCATCAAGTTCCACGCTTGACCTGCCTATGCATGGAGTGGAGAGGGTGGACTGAGATAAATTTTTCTCCCTCTCTCCACAGTACTAGAACCCCATGAAATTGAAGGTCAGGACAAGAGGAAGTGCTTTTTCAAACAGCACATAATTTATCTGTGGAATTCTTTGCCATGGGACATGGTGGTGGCCACCAGCTTGGATGGCTTTAAAAGGGGCTTAGACAGATTTATGGTGGATAGGTCTATCAAAGGCTGCTAGTCTGGTGGCTGTGGGCCACCTCTAGCCTCAGAGGCAGGATGCCTCTCAATGCCAGTTGCAGGGCAGCAACAGCAGGAGAGAGGGCATGCACATACCTCTTGCCTGTGGGTTTCTCGGAGGCATCTGGTGGGCCACTGTGTGAAACAGGATGCTGGGCTAGATGGGCCTTGTGCCTGATCTAGTAGGGCTTTTTTTTATGATCTACCCATGGCCCATTCAAGTAACATGATATTTGAAAACAATTTGGCAACACGGGTCATCCAGAAAATAAAGGACATAAATAAAGGAAAATAAAGGACAACTGGACATGGTGAGAAATGCATCATTACATTTCTGACTTTTAATTTCATTGTAAATAGCAGCCATCAGGATCCTACTATGAAGTGAGGCCATGGTATGAAAGAAAGGGGAATTTAACCCTGTCTCCTCTGCACCATTTTCCCAATGAAAATCTCCCCAGTTGCACTTTGACTCAAGAGGGAAGCTGCTATTTGGACCCATATGTTATTTAACCCATGGGAAATAGCAGCTTCTGAGAGACATTTTCATCAGGAAAATGGCACAGGGGAAGATTGACTTCTTCTCCCTGAATCACAGCCATGATCCGGATTAGAATCCCTGCTATTATGATTTTAAAACAATGGTTAAAAGATGAAATTGCAATGACATTTCTCATCACATCCAGTTTGACCCCAAGTGGCAGGATTTGAGTTGGAAGCACCCATCAAAGCATAAGAACATACAAACATAAGAACAGCCCTGCTGGATCAGGCCCAAGGCCTTAGGGGTATGCACAAAACTGGAAAACCCAACTCAGCTCCAATTGAACCGGACTCAAGCAGATCCAGGCCCAGTTGGGTTTTGAGCACACTGGAAGCAGGCCTGGTTCGGTTTGAGTTTGAACTGGTTCGGGCCCAGCTCTAGGGGGTCAGGCGGTGGTAAAATTGATTTGTTTTTTTAAAAAATGTTAACTTACTGCTGCCGGAGGCTTTGGTAGCCTTGGGGGGGGGGGTCTCCAGCAGCTTCCCTCCCCCTGCTGGCCACCTCCCAGAATGATTTGGGCCATTTCAGCCTGTTTCTGGGCCATTTCGGCCATGTGTGCCTGTGCGGCGGCTATTTTTTGGGCCACTGTGCATACGCACTGGCCATCTGTGTGACCTGGGGGAGGCCAGTGTGGGGAGGGGAAGCCTCTGGAGACACACACACACACCCAGTGGCTGCTACAGCATCCCGTGAGGCCGCCAAAGCCCTTGGTGGAGGTAAGTCACCATTTAAAAAAAAACAAAACCATTTTACTACCCCTCCCCCTCAAGCTGGGCCCAAACCGGCAAAGCCGGTTTGGCTGATAGACAAGCCTTCAAGCTGAGCCAGTCCGAGCTTGAGGTGGCTTGACCTCGGACTGTCTCACACCCCTCTGCAAGGCCTATCTAGTCCAGCATCCTGTTTCACACAGTGGCCCAGCAGATGCCTCTGGGAAACCCAGAGGCAAGAGGTGAAGGCATGCCCTCTCTCCTGCTGTTGCTCCCCTACAACTGGTATTTAGCAGCATCTTGCCTGAGTCTGGAAGTGGCCTCAGAGGTGACCTTCAGCGATGAAGCCCTGTGGAAAATACTTTCCCGTAGATGGCATCTTAGTAGGCCTCCTGTCCCTTTTGTGTCTGTGATCATAAACACATCCCATAATTATCTCCAGCTCCATGTTTTCACACTTTCCTCTTGCCCAGCTGTCACTTATTAACAATTGAAGAATTGCTTGGCATCTTTAGACATTTCCCTCCCATCAACGTCTCCTTCTGGCCTGCCAACTATACCATCTCGTCCACTCTCTTCTCCTTTTAAAAAAACAACAACAAAATCTAATAATCTCTGATAATAAATGGTTTCTCATGCCAGCTGGAGGATTTGCATTGAGTAAACAGGAGCCAAACCTTCAACACAGACAAAGAGGGTGATGGGTGTACAAGAATGGCAAGTGGCGGTTAAGCTAATATAGTTTTACGATTATGGTTAGACCAGTGCATAATAACCTGCCCGATAGTGTGTTTTGTTTGTTAAAGTTGTGCTCTTGATCGCCAGAACGATAGCCTTTCATTATGCAAATCAGCGCTGCGGGTTCATTAGCTTTCTCGCCCCTCGCTCCATTTTGTTTGTTTGTTTATATTGTAGCTAAATTAAAGAATTTCTTGGCAGGAGCAGCGTGTGTCTTCCAGCAGTCATATGCTCTTGATTAATCACACATAATTGGCAGACAGCATGTGGGGTAGAGTAATTTCATACCAATCACTACCTATTATTTAAGATTGCTTTGACACATTGCCTTGTCTGTCTCATCGGGGACTGTGGGGCAGGAGAGAACGATCATTCCGTGAGCGTCCGGAAAATCGTTAGCAGGAGCCAGAGTGGGACAGCTTCCCTACGCGGATTAGTTGAAAGAGTTTGGACTTTTCATGCAGCTAGAAGCAGGAGACTTCTTCCTCCATCAGGAAACGTGCCCATCACGTGCCCATCAGGAAAAGGATGCGCTGCTTAGGATGTCCTTTTTTGACCCTAAGGGATTGGGTTCCATAATTGCCAAGTTATAGATTTCAGATTCAATCCTTTGGGATCCTTTTACCATACTGTAGGGAAGGGATATCCCTGTCACTATGAACCAACATACCACACAAGTTGCAAGGAAGGGCATAGCGAGATTGACATGGAGTCTGGGACAAAAAGAGAAGGTGAACTCCTATCCCCACCTTTTTCTTTCATGTTGGGAGTAGGTGGTGGCTGCTCTAATACAATGCTTAGGATGAGCTAAGCCTCCTCCATCACTGAGGAGTGTTGATGTGCTGGTGAGTGCCACAAAGCCAGTGAGTCTGCATCCTTCGTGACATTGCTGGCTGTGTGAAATGTAAGCCTGATTACTTTGGGTTACTTTGAAATTCTGTTTATGCACAGCACAGCATGACTAAAAACTGCACTGAGCAAATGCAGAACCCCCTCCCAAAAGAAACGTGATTGGTCTTTTTGAAACTCCTTTCTCTTCCCATCAAATTACAGGGGTCACTTTGACTTTTCTTTTTGAATGGAAAAATGAAACAACATTTCCTTAAATAAATATAGACTCATATTTCATGGTGGATGAAATTTGATGGCAATGCAGATAGAAGCATTGCCATCAATGCTAGTTTTAAAACATTGCATCATTTGATACATTGGTATGATTGCCATCAATGCTTGTTTGAAACCTTCTGTTTCAAATTGGTTTCCGGAAACAATGTCTCACTGTGATGCATTCAATGAGTTCCTTGAAGATAGAATCTCTCACATTTGGGCTGATCTGGACTCCAATATTTCTGCCGGGCCAGTTAGGGAGGTGCCCAGCAATCCCTCTTGCAATATAAGTTTGGATTGGTTTCAGTTCATGACTCTGAAGGATGAGGACAAGCCGCTTGGAGGGGTACGGACTAACACCTGTTATTTGGATCCTTGCCCAACATGGCTGATTTCATCTTGCAGGGAGGTTGTTGGAGCTGCCAAAGCTGATATAATTAATGCATCACTGAGGGAGGGCAGGATGCCACGTTGTTTGAAGGAGGCAGTGGTTAGACCTCTTCTTAAGAAGCTCACTCTGAATCCACTGATGAATGATGTATAATTACAAGTCAGTCTCCAACCTCCCACGGTTGGGTAAGATGATTGAGAGGGTGGTGGCTGACCAGCTCCAAGTGGTCTTGGAGGAAATGGATTATCTAGACCCATTTCAAACTGGAAAATTTTGTAAAATTTAGCACATTCCTGGAATGGGCTCTGAGGAGTACAGGACTGGATACCCCAACACACGTCCTAGATGATTATTTGTTTGTTGGCTCTTGCACATCTGGGCATTGCCATTTTTTGCTGGACCAATTTGTGGAATTGACCAATGACTCAGTTAATGAATGAAATAATACATTGTCATAGTATGCCTACCACATGGCAAGAAGCTTATATTACATTGATTCACAAAGATGGACAAGATCCAACATGTCCTGAACGTAACAGACCCATTTCACTATTGAATGTGGGTTATAAACTTTTTGCGGCTATTTTGGCGGCAAAACTGTAGAGACATTTAACAGATATAATATGTTTCTTATGTTTCTCTGTTTATATCTTTGTCAAAACAATAAATATTTTTTTAAAAATTGGAGGGGTAGGAGTGTAAGGAGCCACCTAAAGGCACTGCAGGGAAATGACTTGCCTAGCAAGCATGAGGTTGCTGGTTCGAATCCCTACTGGTACCTATATTGGGCAGCAGTGATATAGGAAGATGCTGAAAGGCATCATCTCATACTGCACAGGAGATGGCAATGGTAAACCCCTCTTGTATTCTACACAGGACAACCACAGGTCTCTGTGGTTGCCAGGAGTCAACACTGACTCAACAGCACACTTTACCTTTAGGAGGGTAAAGCCAAGTGAGGCTAGCCTTTCCCAGCAGCAGGCTCTGAGCCAGGATATGTTGCTCAAAGGCTCAGGAAGGAAAAGAATCTGTCTCCAGCCTCAGTTGGGCTCACAGTGCTGGGTGAGGAGTTTCCACTTACAACATCCAATTCATTAATTTGTTAATAAAGTTATGTCCCTTTCAGTCAAAGTGAGCTTGTTTGTCTTTAATGTGCTGTGCCTGGGGGGGTGGGGGTAAAGAAATAATGGAACACAACAGAACATAGGAACATAGGAAGCTGCCATATACTGAGTCAGACCATTGGTCCATCTAGCTCAGTATTGTCTACACAGACTGGCAATGGCTTCTCCAAGGTTGCAGGCAGGAATCTCTCAGCCCTTTCTTGGAGATGCCAGTGAGGGAACCTGGAACCTTCTGCTCTTCCCAGAGCAACTGCATCCCCTAAGGGGAATATCTTACAGTTCTCACACTTCTAGTCTCCCTCTTATATGCAACCAGGGCAGACACTGCTCAGCTAAGGGGACAAGTCATGCTTGCTGTGTGTGAGCTTGGTATCTCCAACAGGAGAACAAGGTAACCTCACTAACAATGAAAAACCTCTTGCTAGGGATAGCCTCCCAAATAATGAAATGTTTCCCATGTGAGAATAGGCTCAGTGCTCTGTCCTCATGGCATTCTTTCTGACCAGATTAGTAGGAGTGCTTATAGAGTTGTTTCCACATGAGGCTTGGAAAATACCATTGTGATCAGCTTGGACTTGAAAGAAAGTTTACTTATTTTCCCCTATTGACCTTTGCCTTAACCTCACAGTGGCCTATTTTTAATCTTCCGGCTTTGAAGGAGAAGTGGGACACCATGGATCCCAACTTGCTGGCAGATCATCACTTGCAATCTTCATCAGATGAGAAACACAGCTGAGGAGAGCGTGAGAGGAAGTAGCAGTGGTGTTGTTGGCACTGCACGATGATGCCATGGGCGAAACGATTTCTGACACTGCATCACAAGTGCAATCGGATTGATTCAAAAAGCGGAAAATGTGGCGAAAAAGAGAAAAAAGAAGCCGCAGCATGGCAGAAGAGTGAAGACAGTGAGCTGAAGAGGTCAGGGAAAGGACTCATCACAAATAAGACAGAGGAAGATGCAGACTGAAATATATCAAACAAGCAGCTTGGGTTCTCAACCTTGGTCCCCAGATGTTGTTGGGCCACAGCCCCCATAATCCCCACCAGTGTTTCCTGTAAGAGGGCTTGCCAGATGTTGTTGACTACAACTCCCAGCATCCCCAGCTGAAATGGCCTTTGACTGGGGATTATGAGACTTGTCATCAACAACGTCTGGCAAACCCTCTTCCAGGGGGTCTCTTACAATCTCTTACACTGGTGATCAGTTTCTCTTACAGGGGACACTGATCTCCAGCTACAATGGCCTTCATTCTTTGTGGCTGGGGACAATGGAAGTCATAGTTCAACAACATCTGAGGACCCAAGTTTGAAAACCCCTGCATGAAGGGATCCTTTCCCTATATGAGCCCGCCCACCCCTCCATAATAAAATTCAACCTGTATATAGTATAATCAAAGAATTTCAAATTCCCACAAAGCTTTTGGCACAACTCCCTAGCCCCCATACCCAAGAGTGGAGGCAGAGGTAAACAAGGGAAGAACGGAGGTGGCAGGGGGCAATTTCCCCATCCTTCTGCAGCTTCCTCCATCGACCAAAAATATTGTATGCACTGTTTGATTGTAGCTCTCCAGGGTTTTAGCCAAGGGTCTTTAACATCCCTACCTGAAGTTGCTGGGGATTGAACCTGGGATCTTCAGCATCCTGTAAAGATGTTCACTTGCTGAGCTATGGTTCATCCTCTAAAAGCTGGAACAGAGGTAATGCTTGCAAGGTGAATGCTGCTGCTAATCATGGCACCCCCATCGTGATTTCTCCAACAATCCTTCATGCTAAAGCCTACAGAAGGGCTTATCATATGAATGGCTTATGTCATGTATGTCAACATCTCACTACATATTCCTGTTATGGAGACCTTCCATGTGATACCAACCTTCCATGAGCCCAGATATTCTAAAGCTTGCAGCCTGGGATAGGAGAAGAGCTCACTGAGTGGGTTCTCGTTTAGGCAGCAAATTGGTTTTGGTGGGGTGGGGTGGGGAGGGGAGATGCTTCACATGACTTTCATTTGCTGTATTAGACATTCTAAGATATGGGACTGGAGCCTCTTTATTTAGACCGATCTGTGGGAATATCAAGCAACATATACAGTGGTAAGTCATGGAAAGAATTCCCTTTTTGCTTACTTGTATCAGCCTCAGACTGGGAGAGAAGGGGCAGTTAGGAACATAAATTCAGTACTCCAGTAGGGAGCAGACCAAGACACACCTTTTATTTATTTATTTATTGTATTTTTATACAACCCTATACAATCTCAGGGTGGATTACAATTTGAACCAAAGAATCAAAATCTTTAAAAGTCATGTAAAAAAAAAATCACCACCAATAAAACTTTAGAATTTTAAAGCATCATGAACTGAAAGCCTGATAAAACAGGTGTGTATTCAAAAGTAGGGATGTGCCTGAATCAAACTTTGTGATTAAATTCATGTTTGAATCAAATCAGCCTGATTCAATTCAAGCTCAAATCTGCTGGCAATTTGAATCAAATTTGATTCAAATTTGAATTGATTCGGCTGAATATTTAAGGGCTAGGGGCACCAACGTGGGTCTGGTGGGAAGGCACCATAGATACTACCCACCACCCAACTCACACAGCAATTGGCCACATGGTTGATTTTTTGTAATTTTTTTAAAAAAATATTATGAGGCATGCCCACTAATTAGACCTGGTCTACCCATTGGGTTCTATGGGCAGACCATCTCACCACCAAACACAATGCTGGAGAGTTGGTCTACCTATAGAACCCAGTGAGTAGACCAGGTCACTAGACTGTGTCATTCCAGGTAGACTAGGACTCCCTTTAGGTCTAGAGACCTGGTCTACCCATTGGGTTCTATAGGCAGAGGAGCTCTCCAGCATTGGGTTTGATGGTGAGATGGTCTATCCATAGAACCCAATGGGTAGACCAGGTCCCTGGACTGGATACTCGAATCACTGAATCAATTTGAGCCCAATCCAGGGTGATTCAATTCAATCCCGAATCTGATCAATGCCCTCAAAGGTGATTCAGTTCAAGGCTGAATCACTCTAATTGGCCAGATTCAAGTCAAATCGATTCAGCCATGCATAGATTTGCACATCTCTATGCAAAAGTTGCTTAAAAGCAACCAGAGTTGGGAGTTTCTGATTCCATTGCAGAGTGTGTTCTAGAGCCTTGGGGCACCCTAGAGAACATGTAACAGAACTGGACACATGCAACAGAACTGAAAGGGGTGGCAGTCCACACACCTAATGTCTAACTTAAACTGCTTCCTTAAAATCACAATCCACTGGCTCTAGTCCTATCTTCAAGAGCAACAAGTCCATTCCTTCCGCTATATGATAGCATAGCAATATAGATATCTGAAGACCACTATCATATCTTCCCTTAGCACTTCTCCAGAACTAAACATACAAAGCTCATTCAATTGTTTCTCCTTGGTCTTGGCTTCTGGGTCCCTCACCATCTTTGTGGACCTTTCTTTAGTTCATGAATCCATTAATTTAAACATGGTGTCCAGAACTGGACACAGAATTCCAAGTGAACTTTGGCTGGAAGAGAAGAGAGTGGAACGATTGCTTCTCATGATCTGGACACTATGCCTTAATGATTCTAGCAGCTGTATCACACTGCTTGCTCCTGTTTGACTAAGACACCTAGATCCTTTTTAGATGCACTTCTGCCAAGTCAGGTCTCCCCCCATTCAATATCTGTGCATTTGATTTTTCTTACCCAAGTGTAGGAATTTGAATCTGTCTCAGTTAAATGTCATCTTGATGGTTTTGGCCCAGTGTTCCAGCTTGTCCATATAATTTTGTCAGAGCCAAATACAGATTGCACAATGGGCACCTGAACCCAGATCCTATCCCATGGAAACCTCAACAGCTTTTGGGAAAGCACCAAGCTACATGAACATTTTGGCTACATGAGCCTTTTGGCATGTCTAAGATGAGCAGGACAGATGCTAGCTTCACACCTTTATCCATTGGAATCCATGCAACTGAGACAGCTTGGCTACCCAATCCCTTTTGTTTGGCCTGCTCAAAAACATCGGTCGAGTTCTAATGCCAGGCTGTAAAGTCAGCGGCCATTTTATTGAATGGGAAAAAATATATACGATGCTGTTGCTCCTCCATGCGAAAAAAGCAGGAATAAATAAATGCAAAAGGCAGAGTGGCCCGGCGGGGGTATGTGTGTGTCCCGTCAAACAATAGCAGATTGCTCATCAACACATGGAGGGCAAAACATGGCTGTTTTATTTTGCTATTCAAGGTGGCATTGACCTGTGGAACCTCAAATGGCCTGGACCACTGTGCTGAAGTGGTGATGTTAATTCCCAGCTTCTGGAGTGATGAGAAGTTTGTAAGGACAATGCTCCTAGGTTAGATTCCCTTTGAATGAAAGAGCTTCACATTTGTTTGTTTAGTATATTTGTAGACTGCCCAAAACTTACATTTCTGGGCAGTTTACAAGAAGTGCAACATAATAAGAACAGCAGTTAAAACATTAATTGTGCCTCAGGGTCTTTGTAATATTTACTTTATTTACAAATATGCAAGTAGATAGGTGGAGGCAAAAAGCAGGTACTACTACAAGACAGGAGGTCGCTACTCTAACAACAGGTGCTCAGAAACAGGGCCTGCATGCCTAGTGGTCTTCAGCCAGCTCACAACTCTCCCTCTTTCTGTCTCTTCCAAACTCCTGCTGTTGCTTTGCACTCACACCTTATATCAGGTCCTAGGCAGTGGCCCAAGATGTTGGGGCCATTCATACTCAATTTATACTTACCAGGCAGGCAAGTGGAGGGAAGGCTTCACAAACTTTGCTTTCCCCCCCCCAGGTGATCAGCAGGGGCATAACTAGGGGTGAGAGGGCCTGTGTTTGCTCCTCTCCCTGGTGGCCCCTCAGAGTGAGGGAGATAATGAGGAAAATAGAGAGGGGTGGAGCTGGGCATCCCTCAGGAGCTTGGGCCCTGGGTTCTTTGAACCCATCCGCTCAATTATAGCTACACCATGTGATCATACTGCATTTGGTGGGAGCATGGAGCACACTCCCATGGGATCAGCACTACCCCGGGCAGTGTGGAGAACTGCAGATCTCTCTGAGGCCGGGACAATGATTCCCCTGTGAACAAGCACTCTAGGCACCCATCTGTGTGTCAGTGCAAGATGCAAGCAGCCCACGCTGAGACATGATCCTGGCAGCTGGGTTATGGGTGCGCTTGCTCCCTTAATCTGGGCTAAGAGCTGGGTTTCAGCTCTGGGTTTGGCACCTTGGTACCATGGCTGATTAAGCCTGGGCTTGGCTGCTGATGAGAACAGTCTCGCTGAGTGCTTGAGGTGGGGCACCAAATGCCAGCTCCCCCCCACACACAGGCACCATCTGCCCCCCTTTGCTCATTGCCCCCCAGCTGCCTGGCTTGGGAGCAAGGAGTCAAGATCCACTCTATTCTCCTCCTTGGCATGCTGCATCTGAAAAGGAGGGGGATGGAATGGAAGAGGAAGAGGCTGTGATATGGGCAGGAGAGAACGGTGGGCTAGAGTGTCTCCCTGATCAGATGTTTTAGTCCAACAGATTCCTTTCCTCCACACTTTCTCTTTGTCCTTGTTACCCCCCCCTTAAAAAATGACACACACACACACATATCTATCTATCTATCTATCTATCTATCTATCTATCTATCTATCTATCTATCTATCTATCTTCAAAATATTTCTATACTGCCCAGAACTTGAGTCTCTGGGTGGTTTACAATTGAGATCATTTAAAACTTTAAAACATTTAAAACCCCAAATTAAAAATATTGAAACTATTAATCTAATTAAAAGCCTGGGTGAATAAATGTGTCTTCGGAGCCTTTTTAAAAGTTGCCAGAGATGGGGAGGCTCTGATTTCAACAGGGAGTGCATTCCAAAGGAGAAGGCCCATTCCTGAGTAGCCACCAGATGAGCTGGCAGCAACTACAGACCAGGAGGTGGCAGGCAGGAGAGGCTGGTGGAGTAGAGACAGGGGCATAGCAAGGGGAGAATTGCCCACCATCAATCACTGAACATGGGTGGTCTCCCTCCCCATGTAGCGGCATCCCCCCTCATGGCAGTGCAAGACCCTCCCACCCCTACAGTGACACATATGCTAACGCATACATAAACCCCACACTCACCCTCACCACCACTCCTGCTGCCTGCCCACTTGCTAGCCAGGGCACCCAGACCCGTCCTGCTTCTATCAGGCCCTCAAGCCCCCTGGGGAATGAGGAGATGCATGTGCCATGTGTCTCCATCAGGGCACATATGCAACCTCATTCCCAGCAGACCTCCAGGCTGAAGGAAGCAGGACAGAGTCAAGAGCCAGGGTGAGCAGCTGGGGGAGGAGGCTGGCAGTGATGGTGGCGGCAAGAGCACAAGCTGATTGGCCGGCCGGAGGGCAAAGTTCCGAGGGCTGTCAGCTGCCTCACTGCCTAGGTGCCAGTGGACAGAGGCAGCATGGGCAGTGAAAAGGTGGTATATGAGCAGCCAGCGGGCATGGCAGCAATAGCAGAAGTGGCCGGCTGGTAAGGGAGAGGACAGCACGGCAGCTTCAAAAGGCTGGGCGGCTTGAGTTCCTTGAACAAGTCTGCCCAATTACAGCTCCATCCCTGAGTAGAGAGCAGGGGGGTACATGAGGTGGCAGTAGGCATGGGGTGGTAGCTGCTTGCCTCTGCTGCCATCCCACCTACTGGAAATTTGCCTCCTGAGGTTACGGCTCCAGTTTGACTCGTGATGAGGTTGGCCCTACAGCCCCCTCTCCTTTGCTTGGTGGTGGTGTCAAGCTCTGATGGCTACCGCCTTCAAAGAAAAAAAACACAAGAGAGTTTTCCTGGGATTAGACCATTTCCTCACAATTAGCTTTCATAAGACATCACTCAGCTGCCCAAGAGGTTTGGCCTTTCCATAATGCCTCATCACAATCCTTCAGTCCAACTGAGAGGGCCCTCTCAACATACCAACTATACAACATTGAGAGGTATTTTTTTTAAGTAGGCAGACCCTAAGCTAGCAGCCATCATGACATCCTGGGAAGGCAAATTCCATAATTATGTGTTGTGGCTGTTGTAGAGGAGATGAATACAGTGCATCATGGGCAGATAAGAGCCGTTAGCAATGTATAGTATTAGAGGAGTGAGGCACTGAGGCATTAGTGTGAGAATCAGAGTGTTATTCCCAAGAGTGTCCTCCGTTTCATGTGTGAAATAGGCTCTGTCTCTTCCTGTAACCCATTCTTCTTCTGAGTTGAGTAGTCGCTGGTTTTCCAGTCTATTCTTTTAGAGGCAAAATTCCCCCTCTACAAAGGTGTTTACTAAAAACTAGTTAAACTAAAGATACAGCACTAAAAATCTATTACATAGAGACAAGCAATTACATTAAGCAAATTATGAAAACCAATAACAGCAGCACAATGTCTCTGGTAATTATTTTGCAAAGAAGAGAACAGCAGAACGTTGGAAGCATCAAAATTAACAACCCAAGTGCAGAAGTAAGAGATAAAAGCACAATAACATTACCTTAGAGTGGATGATCACATCCCTGATAAACGTTAATGGAGGGCTATGCAAATACCCAATATATAATCAATCTTTTCTCAGACTGTAGTGCTACAGCCATTTGGTGGGGAGGACCCCATGTCTGAATCCTCCCCCCATGCAACAAGGAGTTTGCTTTCATAAAACTAGCATTTGAGGGAGATGCTGTTGGGCATCTTCCAACTAAGCTGATGGTTTTCTGACTAAGCTGATGTGCTGCATTTGGCTTGTTTCACAAACTTAAGTCTCCAGATGCTGGACGACAATGGCCATCATCTCCAAATGGCCAAATGGGATGATGGCCATTGTGGCTGGGGCTTATGGCCATTGTAGTCCAACAGGTTTGAGAATCTCTGGGCTAGAAGGCTGCCTTATTATTATATTATTTATTTATCATATTTTTATACTGCCTGATATATACATCTCTAGGTGATGTATAATATTTAAAACAATATAAAAAGTCACAGATTAAAATCCACAAAAGACACTAAAAACAAGAGCATAAAAGAGTTATTAAAACAAATTATTAAAATCAAATCTAATTAAAAGCCTGAGAGAACAGGTGTGTCTTGAGGGTCTTCCTGAAAACAAACATAGAAGAAGATACTCTCATTTCTGCAGGGAGCGTATCCCAAAGCCGTGGGGCAGCCACAGAGAAAACCCAGTCCCAAGTCGCCACCAGACAAGCCAGTGGCAACCATAACAGGACCCTTCCAGAAGATTGTAACAGGTGGCAGGGATTATGACAAAAGAGGTGCTCTCTCAAATAGCCTGGATCCAAGCCATTTATAGGTAACCACCAACACTTTGTATTTCTCCCAGAAATGTATTGGCAGCCAGTGCAGTTCATTTAGAATTGGTGTTATGTGGTCCCTCCGTGTTGTCCCAGAGACCAATCTGACTTCCACGTTCTGTACCAATTGTAGTTTCCGGACTATGTCTAATGGCAGCCCCATGTAGAATGCATTGCAGTAGTCAAGCCTAGAGGTTACCAGCATATGTACCACTATTTTAAGGCCATTTACCTCCAGAAATGGAGGTAACTGACGTATCAGCCGAAGCAGATAAAAAGTGCTCCTGGCCACTGCCTTCTAGAGGCCTGCTTAAGACCACAGCAACACTGAAAGCTAGATTTTCCTCATTTTTGTATTGTAATCAAGAGCAATGACTTGTGCTTGGCGGCTATGTGTGGGGGGTGGGGTGGGGGGGGTTTCCCCCGCCCTTTTTCACCTGAATTATAGCTGGCAAATGACTTGTGCAGAAGCAAATTCATCTAGCAGAAAGACGGAAATAGCATATCTGCTTTGAAAAACAGCACACATAACAAGAGCAATATGATGTGTTCATCTCTTCTGGCACTGTAAGTGAGAAGCTTAGCTTAAGAGATCATTTCCAGTCAATACAATGACATGGAAATGCTTTCTAAACTCACACAAAGGCTAGGAGGGAAGAATTTACTCACACGGACAGGGGCTGCTCTTGCTGACATTGTTACCTTGTTGCAACAACATTCCCATGATGTGAGTGGTCAATTTTCACATCTTGCTCAAAGTCCAGGTTGAAGGACCAAAGGTTGCCTTGTTTTCTGCTGCTGTGCCTGCTGCTGCGAAGCAGGCAGAAATTCAGTAGGTGAAGGTTTATTAGCACACAGTGGAATTGGTTGGTTGGTTGGTTGATTAGATTTATAAACCACCGGATGTAAAAATGTCTCCAGGAGGTTTACATAAAATAAAAATAATAAAACAGCCAACAGTTAAAACCGTCAAAAAGCAATTAAAATAGCTAAAACAATATAGAAATGACAGAAGAAAGCTTAATCTATTTAATTTTTTATTTATTCATTAAATTTATAACCCACTTTTGGCATCCTGCATCTTATTGATATTAGAAGGAACTGGGATCTGATACCAGTAATTATTGTATTGTGTTGACTAGATGCATTGGACTGAGCCGATATATCAGCTCAGTTCGATGCATCGGTGGAGGGAAAATGAAAAAGTGGGCTCCCTTGCTTCTTCCTCAGGGAAACTGACTGTCTTCTGATTAGCAGCTGCGGCAGCACTTTAAAATACTTGCGTTTTTCCTTCAGAAGCAGCCCAAAAAGCACTGGGGAAGGAAGCAATGTAATGACATCGCATCATTTCTCTGGTGATGCAACTGAGGAAAAAATGCCTCTTACCCACAGGGAGCAGCCGGCTTGCTCTCCAGTAGTTTTTCCACTGGGGGAAAGACACAACGTCATCACAGTGTTTACTTCCCCAGTGCATTGTGGGCTGCTTCTGATATTATATAGTATCAAATGGTATCTTTTTATTGAGAAAAAAAATCATCAGAATTGTTTCCAATGAAAAATTATCTGAGAAGTTTTTCTTTGGTTCTGATTATTGGACCAATGTGATGCATAGCCTTTGTTCTCATGCAGTTCCTATCCAGGCATGTAGCTGGGGCATAACTATAATTGGGCAAGGGGAGACAGTTGTCTGGGGGCCCACTGCCTTGGGGAGGCCGCTGAGGTAAGTCACATGACTGACTCCCCCAGCCGTGCACCCACCCGGGCTTCCTTCAATTGTTTTCAGCCTCCGAAATTGATGTGATTGTGAAGACCAGGAGCTACCAGGACAGGATGTCTTTCTCTAGTACCATTCAATGCCTTGCATCATGCACAGTTTACAAAACCTTTTAAAAAATAATTTAGGATGATGTATTGTGGCACATTGGAGATAGATAGATAGATAGATAGATAGATAGATAGATAGATAGATAGATAGATAGATAGATAGATAGATACACACACACACACACACACACACACACACATTTTACTGTGCTTTTTGCTACCACTATTCAGCCTCATTTAAGATTTCTGTACTTTATGAGCTGAGCTTCAGTGAGGGGCGGGGCCCATTTTAAAATCTTGTCTTTGGGCCCACTCCAACCTTGCTACGCCCCTGGCATGTAGAATACCAAAACCATCTTTGCTTCAGTGAGGTTCCTGCATTACATAGCTTAGACCATGCCCTGTGTAGACCATGCCCTGTGATCCCTGTTTCTGCTTAGAAATCAACATTTCCCAAGTAGAATTGCCACTATAGTTGTTTCCATAATTTGGAATTATGTGGTTCAGTATATTGAAACATTTAACTAATGTTCTAAATGTTTGATTGTATTATGGATTGAGTATTATTTCCACAGAAGGTCTTCTACGGCTCAGATTGTCCTATTCAGATATTACATTCTCCCTTCTATCTTGGAGAAGCCAGGGAGGGAACTTGAAACCTTCTGCTCTTCCCAGAGCGGCTTCATCCCCTGAGGGGAATATCTTGCAGTGCTCACACATCAAGTCTCCCATTCATATGCAACCAGGGCAGACCCTGCTTAGCTATGGGGACAAGTCATGCTTGCTACCACAAGACCAGCTCTCCTCTCCCGGGTAGAAGTGATTGTGTGGGAACAAGGTAGGAGAAAAAGTTACCCAAGTTTTCCTCCTTCATTGCTTCTACACAATCACTTCTATCTAGGTTTTCCTCCTACCTTGCTTCCACACAACCAAAAATTGGTGATCAGTGTGTGAATGACTGTACATGTGTACAAATCCTTATGTGTGTACATTATAAACGGATTCTGTGAACATTACGTGTGACTAAGGAAGAAGCTGGTCTTGTGATAGCAAGCATGAATGGTCTCCTTTGCTAAGCAGGGTTTGCACTGCTTGGTATTTGGATGGGTTACTACATGTGTGCATTGTCTGCTGTAAGATATTTCCCTTTGGGGAAGGGGCTGTAGCTTAGTAGCAAACCATCTGCTTTGCATGCAGAATGTCCCAGGTTCAATCCCTGGCATCTCCAAGTAGGACTGGGAAAGACTCCTGCCTGAAAGCTTGGTGAGCTGCTGCCAGTCAGTGTAGACAACATTGAGCAAGATGGACCAATGGTCTGACTCAGTATATGGCCGCATCCTTTGTTCTTAGGACTAAGTGAGATTCTGTGCATGCATGGTTAGAATTCAGCAGACAAAGTGCCCCAAGCCAGTTTTGTAGATGCATGCAGAGACAGTCTTAATCCATATTAATTCCTTACTCTCAATGACACTCTCATTTATTGCTGTGAAAGTATACCAAATTAGATGTGGGCTTAAAGGAGCACAACTGAGAGCTGTGCTGCTAAGGTTACTTGCATTTGACCATCCCAGTCTCCAGAATAACATCCCAACATCACCATCTGTGAATAAGGCAGCATTTTCTTTTTTTTTCTTTTTTTGTTGAGTGGGGAGGGGCTTTGGCTCTCCACTAGCTCATTTCTAGATGGCTGTGTGACATACCAGAATTTCCTGTTTGGATAGTAAATTTCAAATTCTAGGAATCCCAGGGTGCTAATTTGGGTCAATTTTAAACATGTGTTCTTTCACCTTTCCAACCCATTACTTAAATTGCTTCTTTAAAATTCTGCTACAGGTTTAAGGTTCATGTAAATAGAAGAATGAATGAGATTTAAGGCAGGAGTCGCTGTGAAAACCAATTTTTACAACCTTCAGTAATCTAAACCAGCAAAAGAATGGAAATCAAATATCAGGGGATAGGAGTTTAGCCAGCAAGCCAAAAATACTAAATAATTCTTTAATGAGAAAAGAAATTAAAAGGCAGGGAATGTGTAGGTGTCTGGGGGGGAAAGATTTAATAAAAGAGTAGTTGTGATTTGCAAACGAGCCTAAATACTTTAACTTAAGCTAGTTTTATCCCATTCATTTTGGTGGGAGGATATTAGCTGAAAACCATATAGCCCCATTGAGTCTGGTCCTTAATCCGGAGATATTACTTCTCCCCCTGGACTCTGAAAAGGAGGATAAAACCTTGATGTTTGGGGTTAATCCACAGACACATTGATTTGCTTCCAGTTTCTGGCCCAGTATCCAAACATCTTCTGCAAGTCCATGCATGAATAAGTCCTTAGAAACCCACAATTACTGGGCAAGATGCTATTACCACCTCACTGCGTTGTAACGGCTGCTCTGGGCCTTGCCATCTGCCCCTTGGAATATCCACTAGCTCGTCCTCTACTGAACCCATTTCTTCAAATGTGAGAAAGCTGCCTCTGGAATACCTTGAACATTACCTGCATCTGTGAAAGACCATTTAGGCCAATTAAGCTGAGTAGCCTCAGAAGAACGCTTAGCTTGATTATACCATCAGGCTGGAAGTGAGGGGATTTTTTTAAAAAAAGAAAACCAAAATTAATGAAGGAAACTAAACATTCCATATGGAAATGAAACAAGATAAACAGGATGTGGTTGCAGATACTTGGCATTTGCTGCTCTCCTGGATTCTTGATTTCAAGTCCTTCAGCACTCAGACACTGATGAGGGAAGTTATGATAATTTCAGTAATGAAGCCAAGCATGCTGGTTAGACTCGCAGCAGGAAGCTCCTTCTCCCAGCCCAAATCAAGACTTTGCATGCCATTGTGGCTTTTGTCCCCATTTCCAGGTTGTTAGTCGGCAACAGTACACGGCGTTATATTAATTATAGCTTTTATGTGAGCAGCCTAGGAGACTTATCTCTGTGAAAAGTTAGATTTGGGACACATTCAGCAAGCATATTTTGTAGGGGAAAGGATTTTTTCTAAGCATTTATAGACAGGTGGTGCATAGAGAGTAAGCTCCAGCTAAAACAATTCATCCTTTTGTTAGTTTCCCCCACAGTATTGGAAAAGACCTCCCTTTTTTCAATGATCTTTTGGCACTCCTTGAAAAAAAGGTCAGTTCCCATTGCCGGTTCTCACTCTCATTTGAGAATCGTAATTGTCCTCATTAATATCATTGAGTAATCAGATCTGATTGGCTGTGTTGCACTGGGTCACTATCCAATTCACTGAGGCTATTCGCATAATCACTGGAAAGCAGGGTAAGGGAGCTTAGCCCGCTCTCCGGGGATCGTGGGAACCACGGGGCTCACAGGCGAGCCCAGTGCTCCCAAGGTGGCTAGCCCACCTAATTCCCCCTCCCCTTAAATGAGGTTCACAGAACGAGCGCTCCGTTAACCTCATTTGGTTGCTCGTGTGTTGCCGTGGCGCACAGCAACACATGAGTAGACCCCTGACTGGGAGGCTGTAAGCAGCTTTCTGGGCTCAGGGTTCTCTCCAGGATGCTCCACGCACTCGCACATATCCTGGATCCGGCCACCCAGCTACGAGCGGCTACTAAGCCCGCTCTCTCCACAAGCCCGACAGAAGCTCTTCTCATGGATTGTGAGAAGAGCTTCACGGTGTTTGATCCTTGATTGGGTGGGACAGCCCTTGTGACTGATTAAGAAGAGAGAAACAGCACATAAAAGAATTACTTCTGACACTGTTGTCAGAAAAACGTGTCTACTTCTACCTGAACATCAAACGTGAAGACTATTTTTTTAATCTCTCAAACTTTAATTGTTTAATTTATATACCACTTTTTAATAATTTTTTTAAAAAAGGATACGGATAATAAAGAGAAGATGGTTTCCTGTCCCCAAAGTCATGTACCAGTTACCACAGGTGAGTCTGGTGGTGACTCACAAGCGGGCCTTTTCTGTAGCTGCTCCTGGCCTGTGGAATGCACACCGGCAGATATCCACAGTTTAGGCTCACTGTTGGCCTTTAAGAGAGCCCTAAAGACTTACTTGTTTGGCCTGGCCTTCCAAAGCTTATAAAGTGTTGTTGTTTTAAAATGTATTTTAATTGGTTTTAAATAGTTTTAATCATTTTTGAATTGTTTTTATATTAGTAGTAGTAGTACTTTATTACGGCCAACGGCCACTCAATAATTGTTTTTATATTGTTTTTAGCATTGTTTTAATTGTAGGGTTTATGTCTTTTTAAAAGTTGTTGTACACCGCCCAGAGCCTCTGGATGGGGTGGTTTATAAATGTAACAAACAAACAAATGTACTTCCTAGGTTAATTAGCTCAATGGATGGAGGAAACCCTCCTGGCTGAGAGTAGCATCATTAAAATTTTGGAAATAGGGCAGTATTGATTCTGTTATTTAGGACAATACAGGTGTACCTCATTATTTGTAGGGGATCCACAAATAATAGCCTACAACTGCAAGTAATGAAACTGTGAATAATGAGTAATTGCACCTAAGAGAATTAGGGGATTAGGTTCCTGAAGGGGCAGGGAGTCCAAAAAACCAATGAAAACCTCAACAATTACTTGAAAGTGCCGTACCATGCTCTGCATGTCTCCATCTGTCCAGCATTGCCCCTCAAAACCATCAGTTTGGCCAATTACCAGCAAAAATTGTGGGGGGGAAACCTCTTTTTTTCAACAGACAAGCCAGAAAATGGCTCCTTTACACAATATGGCCACCAGAAATGACCTCAGAGGAAATTTCCAGCCACCTAGCAACCACAGATATGCAGGTATTAAGTACCCTTTGTATACTCACGCATGCTGAGGTCAGGTGGCTATTTGTGGACTGTGGATATGTGAATCTGTGAATAGCAGAGTCGGGTATAGTGAGGTCCACCTGTATTAGCCCCATTCTGACCTTTTTAAAAATGCTTCTGTAACCATGTAGAGTGGTACAAATGGGTTGGAAGTCCCACCCCGATCCATCAGTCACCAAGGATCTCTGCCATCTACTCATGCTTACAGCAGGGTTTGTCTGAATAGGGAAGCGTCCTATCCATGACAGTAGGCGCTTCTATGATCAAGAGGCTGGAAACCTCACCCTAAGTGTCATCATCATCCACTTCCTCACCCTAAGTGTGAGCGTTGGTGACTGACAGGTCATGGGCAGGACTTCTAATTTATTTGTGCCATTGTACACAGTCACAGTCTCACTCCTTAAAATGTCTGAATTCATTCTGCAGGCCAGGATCCTCTCAAGGACATCTGCTCACGTATCTTCCCATGTCTTTGGAGGCTTATTATGCCAGAAACCTTTTAACTCTTCCTTTGTCAAGGGAAAGGAGTGGAGGAGACTGTGAGCACCTTTGCCCAAGCCTCTTTTCAAAGACCCTTTCCCCTGGACTTTGGTTTGTACTGTACAAATGGACCACAGGTCCTTTCTTTAACAGGTGAGAGTGAGGTATGCCAACCTTGAAGTGCCACAAGATTACAGAAACGAAGTGTTAACATACATATAAACACAGAATACTGACATAATGCAGTGATGCACCTTTATTAAAAAACACCAAGGAAATTAAAACTTTTTTAGTCTCATCAATATAAGATCAATATCAATATATCTCAATATCAATATATCTCAAAAATATAAGAAATGCTTATATTTTTCACTTATCTTCCAAAATACATGGAAATTGCAAGTTAATGTAGTCACCTTATAGAGGCAGGACTCACGATCAAGGAGACCCGCATTGGGAGGGTTATCAGGTAGAGTGGGCTTAGTCCACTCTCCCCACACACAAACAGTCAGGATGCTCCTGGCAGCCAAACTGGCCACCCACATGACTGCTGGCTCTGTTACGGAGCCAGCAGTGGCTGGGGGGATCGGGTGCCGCATGGTCCCCGGAAGTTCCAGCATGCCCTGCGTGAGCGTGCAGGGCATGCTGGAGAGACCCCTGAGCCGGGAGGCTGCTTTTGAATCTCCCGGTCGGGGGTCTACTCATGAGTTGCCGCAGAACTGTGCTCCGGCAACACACGATTAGAAAAACTGAGTTTGTGGAGCGCTCGCTCCGCAAACCCGGTTTAAGGGTAGGGCTACTTAAGCAGGTGACCCACTTAAAAACCACCAGGCGGTTTTCACGATGGGAGAAAATCAGGCTAGTTTCCACTAGCCCAATTTTCTCCCATCATGTGAATAACCTCAATGTCTTGCAAGGTAAGCAGTAAAGACTCTTACAGTTTCATATATGACTCTGGCTTTACAAATTATGCCCCATGCACCCAAACTTTGCCTTGGTCATTCAGCTTGACATTGGCCTAGAGAGGAATATGTGTCCAGGAAGAAATCCAATAAGTTCAGCTTCCCCAAGCACTTGCTTCAGATGCACCTAATTCATTTCTGCCTGGTGCATTCTGCCAGCATTCCACAAATGGGCTATTCAGTGTTTGTGGATACCATAGCTTTCCCATTATACTACCCTCCCATGTATTTATGCAGCACTATCTTATAGAATAAAATGAAGGAAAACCATTGCTTCTATTTCTTACATACCTGTACACCACGAAACCTGGACCACTTGTTTCTCCCCCCATCCCCTTAGGATGAATTCTATAACTTGTCTTGGCAGGAATCAAGAAGCAGGTTTCTTGCTGGCAGGGTTAGGGACTGCTTGCACTTATATTCTGCAGGACATGGTATATAAGGATGGGGAAGCAGGGAAATCACTGATCATTGGCAAGGTTGTTCAATCATTCAGAGCTGATCTGGTCCCACTGGTTTGGGGAGAGGTGAGGGGAGATGTACATGGATGAGGGGCAAAGAAACAAGGCACTCTGGGAAGCAGGCTTTGTAAAAATCCCCCCCTTCTTAAAATGTATATCTCCATGTATTATATGCACCATGGGCTGATGTTGTTGTTAAAGTGGGGGAGTGTTATAATGGGAATAATGGGGTACGTATGCATGTAGGATTTGTTTGTTTGTTGGTATTTTAATTTCAGACTTAACTGGAGGTAGATGTGGATACACAAAATATAGTGCCATGCAAACATGAAAATAATTGGACTCATGTCCATTTGACAAATGGTGAACAAATATTTTTAATTCTGTGTATTTTATGTTATAGTTGCTCGGAGAAAAATAAAATAAGCTATCTGGTAGCTGATAAACTTATTCTCTGACTTACAATTCACTAAAACATGTTAACTGATCATTTTTAAAAGGAGACTACTATCACTATCACTAAGAGTGCTTTCAAAATACTGTTTTCCAAGCAAACATCTCATTAAATATCCTTCTGCAAAATTAACTGAAACCTCACAAAAAGCAGTGTTCGCTTATGCAGCCTGAAGCTTAACTCTGTTTTGCTGAAGTCTTTCTATAAAATATTTAACACGGATATTAGAGGCTTATGATGTTCTTGGAATCCTGGTGAAAAATGTTAAAGCAAACCGAGAGCAAGAATGAAAAAGGATCCTTTTAGCAACTTGTCGGTCCTCATCTTTCCTTATTCGTGACACATCTTTAAAACATTATAACATATATTCGAAAGTGTAATGTCTTGGTTTTGAGGATGGTGTGATGGAATTTTTTCCCTGATAATCATGAAGGCAGGGGAAATAAGGTCTGCAAATAAAGAGAGGTGGGAAAGCACAGCTGGTGAGTTGCTCCATTCACATGATCCGTTCACATGGTACTTGGAGTGGCATGGTTGCTGGGCAGATTATTAATCTCTATAATTATAAAAATGAAATCTGGAAAAAAAAATCAAATCAAAGTTGAGTTCTAAAAATTAGGCGTAACAACACCACAGGATGTGGTGATGGCCACTAGCTTGGGTGGCTTTAAAAGGTGCTTAGACAAATTCATGGAGGACAGGCCTGTCAATGGTTGCTTGACTGAGGGCTATTGGCCACCTCCAGCCTTAGAGGCAAGATGCCTCTAAACACCAGTTGCAGGGGAGCAACAGTAGGAAAGAGGGCATGCCTTCATTTATTGTTTGTGGGCTTCCCAGAGGCATCTGGTGGGCCACTGTGTGAAACAGGATGCTGGAATAGATAGGCCTTGGGCCTGATCCAGCAGGGCTGTGCTTATGTTCCTATGTTAAATGAGTTCCCTTCCCACAAATATGATGGGTTCACATGAAACAGCAGCACTGGAGGTTCACATGAGCCCCTGCAGCCCTAGGAATGTGTGCTCCTCCCCATCTCCATATGAACCTCTACTTTCTTCCCAGGTTCTGATACTCTGAGATTGGTCCTGACGCCATACCCACCAGTCTCGATATATCTTGCACAGGCCTAATCAGCATGCTTGCATGCAGAAGGTCCCAGGTTGACTCCCGGACATCTCCAGGAAGGGCTGGGAGAGACTCCTGCCTGCAACCTTGGAGAAACTGCTGCCAGTCTGTGTAGGCAATCCTGAGCTAGATGGACCAACGTCTGACATGGCAGAAAGCAGCTTCCTATGTGCCGATGTACTCTAAATTCCACTAACATTTTCTTGGACTCTGTCACTATTGCGGATTTACATTCATTCATTTTAGTTACCTGGCCCTTGACTACTTATGATGTTTGTTGCTCTGTAGTTTATTTGAATTGTGACCGGTTCCCTGTTTACACTGCTCTTTCAGTTTGATTAACTGTAGTCCCTCTGTCCAGCAGTGGAAAGGTAGGATACAATTTTCTAATAGATGAACACACACACATACATTTCTGGTGCTCTTAATTAGTTGTCGAGGCTGTTCTGATGAACAACCAAAACTGGGCTAAAACAGCCAAGCCCGGTCTTGGCTGATCGTCAGAACTGCAAGGAGCCATGCGGCTCCCAGTGGCAAACCCACCTCTAGAACCGGCCTTTAAAATGAGGTTACAGGAGCAAGAGCTCCCTTATCCCCATTTTTGGATTGTTTGCCAGCCCTGGCGCTTGCAGCCAGGGCTTGTGAGGCTGTGGGGCTCCTGGCCAGTGTCGGGGGAATCCCCATAATGCACCACACACTCACAAAGTGCATTATGGGAGTTCAGGGCGGCCGCCGGCTGTCATGAGCCTGCCAAGCTGGATTCGCCAATCATGAATTTACGACACAGTAGCCGGTGGTAAGAGTGTCTCAGGTTTCAGCTTTACTGATAAAGAACAGGTCTGAGCAACCAGTCTGTCATGCCCTCGATCTCAGATGGCGAGGAGGAAGGGAAACTGACAGCCTCTCAGCCGATGCAGGGGTGCCTGAGGGGCAGAGCACGCCTGTCAGTTCCCAAGAGACAGCTGAGGAAGGTCCGGCTGATGTTTCAGAGCAGGCACAGCAGTCTGAGGCAGCAGAGACAGCGACGGACAGAATAGAAGATGAGCTGTGCAGGCAACCCCCACTGACTCCACAGGAAAGGTGTGTCACAAGGCGAAGAGCATAGCTGGAAACTATCAGGAGGAGTAAACGTCTCTTGCAGAGGGCTGATAAGCCTTGAATCCCTGCCAGCTGAGAGTTATCAGCTTGGACTATAAAGCACGTCAACAGCTTTCTGTTAGCCGCTGGAAGACAACATTGGTCAACTCTCGTGTCGACAGCTTTCAGCCCAAGCCTGATATAGAGAACTGTTCCGAGCCGTGTTTCGTTTCTGCAGCCCAGTTTGTATTGTGGACTATCTGCCTGGACTTCCATTCTGGGTGGCCAGATTGCTGACACAGTCACACCCAGAACACAGAAGGTCTGGGAACTGTGGTTCCGATAATCCAGACAACACGGGGGCCAAACTGAGTTTGCCTCCAGTTTGGCATTATATGTGAAGGCGGCCGAAGTTAACAGTGTTTATTTAACAGATTTTCAATTATCTTTATGCAATAATAAGGGCACCTTCAGACATACCTTTAACTGCAGGCTCAAGGCATCCACAGTTTGCCTCTGATTACCCTGGCACGCTCCCAGACAATGACGATCTGCAGTCTGGGAGACAGCAAATGGAGCAAAACTGGCTCTGCAGGCTTTCTTCAACCCTGGAAGGAAAGCTGTGCCAGCCTGTCGAATTAAAGCAGTGGGAAGAGCTTCCTCCCTTGACCGGGTTTGGCTGGTTCCCCAAACCAGATGACACATTGGAGCCTCCAGATCCTCGACTTGGTAAGTGTTTCTTACCTTACTACAAACTGAGGGTTCATCCATAGGTTGGGGCTGGAATCGGAACTGTGGTTGGGTCCCAGAACTGGGGGCCAACTAGAGGTGGCACAGGGGGCCAACCAGAGGTGCATTTGCCTCAGGTTTCCCATGATGTCCGAAGGCAGCCATACATAGAACTTCATGAGCTGCTGATCCCATCAACACACACTGAGGTACCTGATGATTACTGGCTCAGTCACAGAGCCGGTTTGGGGGCCTTCGGGCCCCCAGAAGTCCAAGAATGCCCCGTGCAAGTGCACAGGGCATTCTGGGGAGCCTCCCAATTCCAGGAGGCTTGTCGTAGCCTCCCCATCGGGGGGGGTCTACTCATTAGTCACTGCAGTGCAGAGCCATGGCATGGCGACACACAATTGCCTAACCTGCTTTTCAGGTGCTCCTGTGCTCGAAACTTAATGTTGGGCTCCATAAGTGGGCCTATTGCCAAGCCACCAGCAGAAGCCACACAGCTCCTGTTGCTTCTCACAATTGGTAGAAATTGGTCTAGCCTTTCCTAGCCCGATTTCTCCTGATTGTGGGAATAGTTTCACTAATGACCACAAGAAAGTTCCTCTTCCCAGATACTTCTCGCGGTAGAAGCCCCTCCCATAACTATTAAACTTTCATCGCCCCACAGTTCTGTTAGATACACTTTATTTATGTATTTATTCATTTATTAAAATATTTAATATACCACCCAATCCACAGACTCAGGGTGGTGTACAAAGCAAGAATAGCATCCAAAATTTTTGTTTTAAAAAAACAACCCTTAAATTAAAGGGCAAATGCCTGGCAGGAAAGAAACTTCTTTAATAAGTTTTTAAAGGCTGAAAGGAAGGAGGCAGACTGAATCTGGGGGAGGGGAGAGTTCCAGAGTGAAGGGGCAGCAACAGAAAAAGCTCTTCCACAGGCCCTAGTACTACGGACCTCTCTGAGACCAGAGACCAAAAGAAGGGCAACCTGAGAAGATCTCACAGGGCGGGACAGGACTGACCGGGGTTAAACTTTACTACCGTTTAAAACTCCCACTGCTTTGTGTCTTTCTTTATGAGGAAGTTGACCTGTTCATGTGATGGGGCCGGTCTCACCAGCAGTTGTCTTTCAGGCCAAGGGCAAGAAACACTTATGGCTACCCTTGATGCATAAAGATAATACCTGAACAGCCCCCTAATTGGCAGTCCATAGCCTGAGTGAAAGGAAATTGTAGGCATCTATTTCGGAAATGCATTTGCTTTCCACTCCATTGGCATTTTATATTATAACTCCTACAAACCTGAAGTAATAGGCAATCCAGACGCAGTCATGATGTGGCTTGTAAAATTTGATCGGCTGAACATAAGATTAATAATTTTGCTTTAACCTTCATTACATTTATTCTTTTTTTAAGCAACAAGCAGTCATCCAGGCAAGCCAGACTGGTCCCAAAGAGGACATGGGGAATTGTCACCAAGAACAATAGTTGTTCTTTTAAAAATTAATTGCAAGGTGCATCCTCAGCCAAGGATGTGGGCCAAATGCATTTGGAAAACCAGATGTGTGGGTGAACAGAATGGCAATTTTCACTCTGTTGTGAGTAATTCTTTCAGGTTAATTAATCCAGACTAAAATATACATATGCTTATATATGTGAACAATAAAAATATTTGTTTTCCTATCAGGAACAGTTACATCTATTTCTTGTAGAGGTCCTGGCTTTCTTATAATGTTGGAAAAGGATCATTCTATTAGCACATGGCGCAGTCTTATATGGAGTCCAGCCATTGGTCCATCTGTCTTAGTACTGTCTGCTCTGGCTGGCAGCAGCTGTCCACTAGATCTGAGTCTACCACAGCCCTTTTGTCCAAGATGCTTTGAACTGGAGGAAATCAGGGACTAAACCTTGGACCACCGTTATGGAAGTCATGTGCTCTACTGCTGAGGTTACAGCTGGTTTCCAATCTACCTCCATCACTTGATTTTCATCACTTGCTTACTCGGTGCTTGAAGCCTCAGAGCTGAATGTGTGCAGTGATTCATTTGAAATGCATTGTGATTGAGATTACGTGGTCTGTGTTGTCTCATTCACATGTACTAGTCATTGCTTGATATTGCACTCAAGTGAGGATCAGGCATGTGTGAACAGCCACCCCTCCACCCCAATCCATCCTAGTCACCATTCCAGACTAGTAGGTCATCCCTGGGCACCTGTTTAGCCCAATAATCTGTTGGGCTTTTTTCCATTTCACTGGCTGAGTATTGCAGTTTTAAGAATGCCTGTCATAAGTACTTCTGTCCAATGAGCTGGCACCAAATGTAGTCGTTCCGTGGGGTCAGGCCAGTTGCCAAGGAAAACCATTCTAATATTTCATCAATCTACAACCCTTCTTGGACAGAATGGCCAACATCACTGCTCTTGTGCAATGAGTGAAGGTTGTGATGGCAGAAGAAGACTGCATAGCCGTGCTATAGCAGGGGGACTTTCAGAATGGTGCAATTTCAGTTTTATGCTATTGCACAAATTCCCTGCAAAACCTGCTAGGAGTGCTGCAGGTTGCATTTCTTTTATGTGAGTGAGTGCAACAGCACAATTAGCTAGTGCAACTCTGCCAGAAACCCAGATGACAAATCTGCCCTCAAATGCCACACCGTTATAGGACCCCAGAATGTCAGTCATGCTGTCAGAGGTTCACTCATTTCATTCATTCATTCATTCATTCAATCTATATACTGCCTGACTACAAGAATTAAAAAATCTAACACATTCAGAAATTACAGCAATTTAAAAGGTATCTAAACAGCAATTGAAAATTTAAAACTCAGAAATTACTAAAAGCCTGGCTAAAAATTTAGCCAAATTACTAAAAGCTTGGCTAATTTTAGAGAACGTCTTCTTCACTATGAGCCCCACAGTCTATTGTGGTCGTCTCTGGAGGTCCGTCTCCAGTTGCCACCAGTTCGTCTGGTGGCCACACGGAGACGGGCCTTCTCGGTTGCTGCCCCAGGACTATGGAATGCGCTCCCTACTGAGATACGATCCTCCCCATCTCTGACAATTTTTAAAAAATATTTAAAAACCCATCTTTTTACTCAGGCTTTTCCAGCTTCTTAATAATGTATAGGTTTTAATTCTATGATTGATTTTTAAATTGCTAGTTTTAAATTGCTAGTTTTTAATTGGTTTTATGTGTTTTTATATGTGTTTTAACTGTTTTATTATTGTGAATCACCCAGAGACACGTGTGTGGGGCAGTATAAAAGAGTAATAAATAAATAAATAAATAAATGTGTCTTAAGGGCTCTTTGGAAGGCTGGTAAAGATGTTAAACCACTAATGTCTATAACAGGGGTACACAACTCAAACGTCCCAATGGGCCAGAAACAACCATGGCAATGTATGTGGGGGGGGGCGAAGTCAATTTTCAGTGCACTGATTATTGTAGAAAAATTAATTATAAAGATAAACATTAAAGCAATTACTAGTTAGTTGTGTGTCCTTCTCTCCCCACAGGGGCCCACCGTTTTAACCAAGGATAGTGACCAGAAAATAAGCCCGGTCCTTGCTCAGTCAGTGGGCACCTGACTGTTCCAGCCACACACAAAGGCCAAATTTTTGGGCTCCTGCTGGTGGCTACCTGGGCCATCAAAAATGACCCTGTGGGCCGGATCTGGCCCCAGGCCTTATGCTGTGTGGGGCTGGTCTGTAGGGACATTAGGGACATTCCACAGCCTAGGAGTGACTACAGAGAAGGCCTGCTCCCAAGTCACCACCAGATGAGCTGCCGGTATATGGAGACGGACCTCTCTCGATTATCTTAATGTGTGGTGGGATCATGCAGGAGGAGTTGCTCTCTCAGGTAATCTGGTTTAAGCCGGGATGCTCGTCCTTCAGCATGACGGATTCTCTTATCTGCCAAGTGAGCCCTTCTGCAATCTGTAGAGGACAGAGTGTTCAGACACTGTGCAGAAGGATAGATGGACACATAGCTGCAGGCATCAGTAATGGCAACTTATACTGTATGTAAATCAATGTGATGTGATCACAGTGGTGGGAGGGACTCAGTTCCAATATATGCTCTTGCAGGGTCTGAACTGTCAGTGACTAACCAGGAAAGGGAAGAGCCCTGTTGGATCAACCCAAAAGAACAGGTACCTGTTCTCATATATGTGTTTTAATGTGAATGACTGTCCATGTATGCATTTTTAAATCCACAGGGAGATTATTTAGACTGCTTCAAAATGCAGAGCTTTTCTTTTCTTTTCTTTAGCATATTTGTATGCCACCCAAAACTCACATCTCTGGGAGGTTTACAATAAAACAAGACAGATTAAAATCAACGTTACAACAGTGGTACATATGCTGGTAACCTCCAGGCTTGACTACTGTAATGCATTCTGTGTGGAGCTGCCTTTGTACGTAGTTTGGAAACTACAATTGGTACAGAATAAGGCAGCGAGATTGATCTCTGGGACAACACAAAGAGACCACATAACAGAGATTCTAAAAGAACTGCACTGGCTGCCAATATGTACTGGTTATTACCTATAAAGCCCTTAACGGCTTAGGTCCAGGTTAAGAGAGTGCCTTCTCTGTCGTGAACCCTGTCACCAATTAAGATCATCTGAAGAGGTCCGGTTATGGTTGCTGCCAACATGTTTGGTGTCAGCTCGGGACCAGGTCTTCTCTGTGGCTGTCCCAGGGCTTTGGAGCTCTCTCTCTGCTGAAATAAGAGCATCTCCTTCTCTGTTTGTGTTTAGGAGGACCCTGAAGACATACCTATTTTCCCAGGCCTTCAACTGATACCAAATTTTAAAATTTTAATGTGTTTTTATCTATTATGATTTTTATCTTTTTAGGAGTTTTAAATGTTTTATATTTTATATTATGTTTTAATTCTGTATACTGCCTAGAGATGTCAATATTGGGCAGTATATAGATTCAACAAACAAACAAACAATCAATCAATCAATCAAACAAACACTAAAACGGTTTCAAACAATGATAGATTATATAAGCCCAGTTAAAAAGCCTGGATGAATAAATGTGTCTTAGCCTTTTTAATGGCTGTCAGAGATGGGGAGGCTCTTCTTTCGTCAGGAGCCACATTCCAAAGCCGAGGGGCAGCAATGGGGAAGGCCTGTTCCTGAGCAGCCACCAGGCAAGCAGGTAACAACAGCAAACAAACCTCTCCAGATGATCTAAATGGGCAGTGTAGTTCATAGTGAAGAAGGCGTTCTCTTAAATATCAAGGGCCCAAGCTGTTTAGGGCTTTATAGGTTATAACCATGACCTTGTATTGATGCATTAGCCAGACTAGTGTTAAGAACATAAGAACAGCCCTGCTGGATCAGGCCCAAGGCCCATCTAGTCCAGTATCCTGCTTCACACAGTGGCCCACCAGATGCTGCTGGAAGCCTACAGGCAGGAGTTGAGGGCATGCCCTCTCTCCTGCTGTTGCTCCCCTGCAACTGGTACTTAGAGGCATCCTGCTTTGGAGGCTGGAGGTGGCCTATAGCCCTCAGACTAGCAGCCAATGATAGACCTCTCCTCCATGAAGTTATCCAAACTCCTCTTAAAGCCATCCAGGTTGTTGACTGTCACCATATCTTTTGGCAGAGCATTCCACAAGTTGATTATGCATTGTGTGAAAAAGTACCTCCATTTGTTGGTCCAGAATTTCCTGGCAATCAATTTCATGGGGTGACCCCTGGTTCTAGTGTTATGTGAGAGGGAGAAGAATTTCTGTCTATCCACTTTCTCCACACCATGCATGATTTTATAGACCTCTATCGTGTCTCCCCGCAGTTATCTTTTTTCTAAACTAAAAAGCCCAGGTGTTGTAGCCTTGCCTCATAATAAAGGTGTTCTAAGGCTCTGATCATCTTGGTTGCTCTCTTCTGTACCTTTCCCAGGTCTCCAATGTCTTTTTTTAGAAGTGATGTTGAAACAGAAAAGACCAGGGTGGAACTGAAAGTGTCTATAGCCTGGAGAAGCCATGCCCATACCTGGCCTGCCTGAAATGCCTTGCTCTAGAGGATACCTTGGTTCAAGCTTCCCCCTCTTCCCAAGGAGACCCATTGAAGGACAAGCTCCAAGAAGCTCACCGTACACTTCTCCTCCATTACTGGATCTCTGTACGGGCACATCATCTCCTCCTCTACTGGTGACTTAGGAGTTCAAGGGGTACCAGTTTCTGTGGATGGCAGAACCTCTGCAGGAGTTGCAGTTTGAGAGGGCAATGTGGCCCCAGCAGGTGTGGCTGGTTCAGTCATTGTCAGGGCCTCTGCTCGGATGGCGGGTTCAGGTGGCATTGTGATGTGAATGGCAGTGTGGTTCTGGCAATGGTGGCATCAGGGACCTGATTGCTGGAGTGGCTTCATTTAGTGGTGCAGGATCTCCTTCACCCTTGGGCTATGGGGTGGAGACTGCCTTAGTCGGCCTCTCCAATGGGGAATTGACAGAGGGAGTGTGAGTCTGTTGGTCCTTTTGGATCTCTCAGCAACCTTCAATACTATTGAACATTAGTAACTTTCTGGAACATCTGAGGGGATTGGGGGTGGAAGGCAGTGCTTCGCCGTGGTTCCACTCTTACCTCACAGGCAGATTCCAGATGGTGTCTCTTGGAGACTGTTGTTCTTCAAAATCTGAACTTTTGTATGGTGCCCCTCAGAGCTTCATATTGTCTCTGATGTTGTTTAACATCTACATGAAACCACTGGAGAGATCATCAGGAGATTTGGTGCAGGGTGTTATCAATATGCTGATGACAACCAAATCTATTTCTCCATGTCAACATCATCCAGAGCAGGCATAACCTTGCTAAATGCCTGCCTAGAAGTTGTGATGGGCTGGATAACAAATTGAGGCTGACTCCAGATAGGACGGAGGTAACTATTGGGAGAGCCAACTAATTGTGCAGCGGGGAAATGACTTGACTAGCAAGCCAGAGGTTGCCCATTCAAATCCCTGCTGGTTTGTTTCCCAGACTATGGGAAACACCTATATTGGGCAGCAGTGATATAGGAAGATGCTGAAAGGCATCATTTCATACTGTGTGGGAGGAGGCAATGGTAAACACCTCCTGTATTCTAACAAAGACAACCACAGGGCTCTGTGGCTGCCAGGAGTTGACACTGACTCGACGGTACACTTTACCTTTTCTTATTCTGTGGGGTCAGAACTGGGAAGATTATTTTGATTGCCAATTTGGATGGGGTCACGCTCCCCGCGATGGAACAGGTATGCTGCCTGTGGGTGCTTCTGTATCCAAACCTCTCCCTGGGTTCCCAGATTGAGGAGGTGGCCAGAGGTGCTTTCTATCAATTTCAGCTGACATACCAGCTGCATCCATTACTTGAGATAAACGGCCTCAGAACAGTGGTGCATATGCTAGTAACTTCTAGCCTAGACTACTGCAATGCATTCTATGTGGGTCTGTCTTTGTACATAGTCCAGAAACTGCAGTTGGTACAGAATAGGAATATAGGACCATAAGAAGCTGACATATACTGAGTCAGACTATCGGTCCATCTAGCTCAGTATTGTCTAGAGAGACTGGCAGCAGCTTCTCCAAGGTTGCAGGCAGGAATCTCTCTCAGCCCTATCTTGTAGATGCCAGGGAGGGAATTTGGAACTTAGATGCTCTTCCCAGAGCAGCTCCATCCCCAAAGGGGAATATCTTACAAGACTCACATGTAGTCTCCCATTCATATGCAACCCGGGTGGACCCTGCTTAGCTAAGAGGATAAGTCATGCCTGCTACCACAAGACCAGCAGCAACCAGGTTGGTCTATGGGACATCTAGGAGAGAACATATTACTCCTGTGCTGAAAGAAGTACACTGGCTGCCCATAAGTTTCCGGGCAAAATACAAGGTGCTGGTGATTACTTATAAAGCCCTAAACAGCTTAGGCTCAGGGTATTTAAGATAATGTCTTCTTCACCATGAGCCCCATCGCACATTAAGATAGTCTGGAGAGGTTCATCTGCCGTTGCCAGCAGCTCGTTTGGTGGCTACTCAGGAAAGGGCCTTCTCCGTGGCTGCCCCTGGACTTTGGAATGTGTTCCCTGTTGAAATAAGAGCCTCCCCATCTCTGGCAACTTTTCAAAAGGCACTGAAGACACATTTATTCACCCAGGCTTTTAATTAGATTTATAGTATTAATCCTTTTAATGTTGGTTTTAACTGATTTTAATGTTAAGGATTTTAACTGTTTAATTGATTTTAATGTTTAAATAGTTTAAATAGTAAAGTGCCCAGAGACGCAAGTTGGGGGGGGGGTATAGAAATATGTCAAACAAACAAACAAAATTTCTCCGGAATTCCATTGTTTTACCTCTGAGATGATAATCCCAGAAGTGATGCAAATTCTAAAACTTTATTGCAGTTTGAGATGAGTGCTTGCTACTTGTTAAAGTAACATGTGTCTCACTAGATGCAAAGTTAGATGACTATTTAACGGAAAGATATGTATGCACTCATTTCATTGTGTTCCCTTGCCAGGTGAGAAAGGCTCCCTACTTATTTAAATGTTAGTTGAAATAAAGAGAACAATTGACTAGTCCTTCTTAACTAGCAAGTGGATATTCTCATAGCACATTTTGTTTTCAAATTCCTCTGTCATCTTTGTTCTGTTTCTGCTCTCCTCCCTTGAAAATAAAGTGTTTTTAAAATATATATATCTGCTGGATTTTTTCACAACATGAACTGAATGATACTTTCCCAGAACTGTTATGGTCCATCAGGTCAGTAACACAGAGAATATTCCCTAAGCAGGTCCTGGCACAATAGCTTATAATGGTTCCAAAAGAGCTGTCATAGTCGATCATGTCAGTAAACAGTTTTGATTTGGCTGTTTTTCCTTGGTTTCTTCAGTTTATACAGCATGAAGAATCACTCCCAAACATGTGATTGGAAAAGCAGAATTCTTCTTCTCCTTTTTGCACTCCTGTTCCCCAACTGCTCAGAGGTTTAGGGCAACCTTAACAGGATTAGTTTCCCTTCAAGGAGTAAGCACTGGAGACATATTGTGACTTTGTAATAATCTACTTATTTGCAATTGCAAATGTACACAGTGAACTCCTTGCTGCAGAAGTTAGCACACTAAGGCCATATTAGAAGGTAACCCCATACAGGAGGTCCCTTCAGCTCCAGTTTCCATAGCCATACATCTGAATGCAGGCAACCGGAGTTAAGCAGGAAAATGGACCCACGGTTTCCCTCAGCGAACTCCAATCTGAACCTTTGTTTTGCCACCTCCAAATCCAGTTATGTGGTGCCAGCATTACATCTGGACATTGGCACTGCAGTTTCAGCCCTCTGAAACAGGAGTTGAAGAAGGAAGCTCCTCCCTCACTCTGGCTCCTATTGGAGTATCAGGTACCCCTTGCCCCCAATAGGGGAGGTTCGTTCCTGGGCAGATGGAGCCCAATAATCAGCCCAGACGAGAGGACTTAAGATCAAACCTATTGGCTTTGTGGGCTGTCCTTCATGAAAGAAAGACGCCCACACAGCCTGTTCCCCCTCATCTCTGCCATCAGTGAGACTGCAGAGAGAGAGTTCTCCATTTCATCTGAATGCCAACAGGAGAGCAGGGGGAGGGGATGTGGAACCATGGGTCCACTGGAGACTTGATGTGTGAGCACTGGAAGAGATTCCCCTTAGGGGATGGAGCCGCTCTGGGAAGAGCATCTAGGTTCCAAGTTCCCTCCCTGACAGCATCTCCAAGATAGGGCTGAAAGAAATTCCTGCCTGCAACCCTGGAGTAGACAATACTGAGTTAGATGGACCTATGGTCTGACTCAATATATGGCAGCTTCCCATGTTCCTATGACCCATGGTTCCACATAACACCCAAAAGTGGTCACAGTGTTAGTCCCAAATACCATCACTTTGTCACAAGCCTATTAGCCAACAGAGCCTATTAGGCAACCAGAGAAATAGGCTGGTAACTATGATGTGTGAGCACTGTAAGATATTCCCCTTAGGGGATGGACTTAACATACATTTGAGTTGCTTGGTACAAAGTATTGTAGCCTAGCATGCAATGCCTCGGAGAAGCCACTGGGGGTGAAGGAGGCAGGTTACCTAGGTCACCAGGAGGAGCCGCTGAGCTGCTGCTGAAGCTGCTGGTGAGTGAGATAAATTAGAAAAGGGAGGATTGGACAGAGCAACAGACATGTTCGAGGAATACGGGCCACTCATCGCCAGGGGTCACCTCCTGGGCTGCCTCTCCAGTTTTCCCCAGCCACTGGAGGCAGCAACAATGGGGCCGAAGTGGTGGTGGTGGGGAAGGAGACCTGGTGGTGTGGCTGTGGCGGCAGCAAAAATCTAAATAAATACATACATAAGGTTCAGAACCCAGGCTGCTGCTAATGCTGCTACGCCCCTTGTAGGGATATGCACAAATAGGTCGGGCGGTCTCTTTAAAGACTACTGAAGCGGTTCAACAGTCTGCCGGTTCAGCTGGTTCAAAAGTAGGTGGGATAGCTTTAAGGACCGGGGAGGGTGCTCTTACACACACACCCCCACCCGCATTCCCACCACCGGTGCTGTGGTTTAAAACGATCCCATGTATCTCCTTGCCGCCCCGGTGCGCATCGGACCGGAAGTACACCAAAGTGCCCCTGGTGCACGTCAACACATTGTGATGTGTTCATATGCACCAGGCACTTCTGGGTACCTTCCGGTCCGATGCACACCAGAGAGGCAAGGAGGTATGCAAGTTGGGAAACAGCTGCTGGATAGTGGCGGGGACAGGCGGACAGTTGGCAGGCCAGGCTGGTGGGCAGGGAGGGAGGGAAGGAGGTGGCCAGGCTGGCGAGCGGGTGAGCGGTTAGGGAAAGTGGCAGCCAGGCTGATTGGCCGGCCAGTGGGCGGTGAGGGAAAGTGCCGGCGGGCGGGTGGTGAGGGAAAGCACCACTGGGTGGTGAAAGAAGGCAGACTGGGAGGGGGAAAATGGACTGGGCTGGGCTGGGGCTGAAGGGAGGGGGGAGAACAAACTGCGGCTGAAGGGAGGAGTGGGAGAACAAACTGGGGCTGCAGCCAAAATGAAGATGAGGGAGAGACAAGGAGAACTAGGGGAACAGATGCTCTGCGCCAGATCCTCTAGTTATTATATGATTATGATGTGTATGTGTACAGATGTCAGACATCAAAATCCTCAGGCCTTGAGACGATAGTCCTCTTCAGACATTGGTTCAACCTACCTTCCCCCAGATGTCTACTCGCAGCCCCAAAAGAGTGCAAGCCACGCACTTATACGGCCAGGATTGCCAGGAGCTGCACAGATGAATCTCAACACTGCTCCTGGCAGTGACGGTAAACAGAGGCCAGGACCAGATGTCCCAGCGTCCGGAGATCCCCCAATGCACCACACAACACACACGATGCATTGGGGGAGTCTCCCAAGAGATGTGTGATCTATTTATTTATTCATTACATTTATATCCCACTCTTCTTCCAAGGAGCCCAGAGCAGTGTACTACATACTTGAGTTTCTTCTCACAACCCTGTGAAGTAGGTTAGGCTGAGAGAGAAGTGACTGGCCCACAGTCACCCAGCTAGTTTCATGGCTGAATGGGGCTGGAGGCAGCCCTAGTTAAGGGAGTACTTGTCCCCTTAGCCTCAGCTAGCAGTGGGGCTAAAAAGCCAGGCTAGGCAGGGCTGGCTACCGGGATCGGGTCCAATCACAGCAGTTCTCACGTGCAGCCTAACCCAGGCTGGGCATCCCTAGCCTGGGTTAGGCTGTATATGAGAACAGCCTCATTGTGCTGTACAAGTGTACAGATGAGTGTTGAACTTAATGTATGAGTAGGGCTTATGTTATCCAGTCAAGCAGTGGTAGTTAGCATGATCCTAGCTCACATGGGCTGGTGGGACAGAAAGAAGAGCCCCCCACCCGCCCGCCAGCAGTGCAAGGAGTTGGCAATGAACAGCATGCGCAAGTAGGGCGAGGAAGGGCAGTGGCAGTGAGGCCTGGGTGTGGGGTCCATGGTGTGTGGGGGCAACACTTGCTGCCCACTGTGCCCCTCCCCGTCCTTACCTCTAGGGTGGCCCTTTCACCCGGCCTCATGGAAGAGTGGCCCGTGTGTGTGAAAGAAATTGTGTGTGTGTGTGTGTGTGTGTGTAAAAAAATTATTTAGTTAGTTGGTTAGTTAGTTATATATTTATTTATATATTTATATACTAAGAAGTGGAGGTTCAATAGGTAGTGACTACCTAGGAATTCGAACCTGAAGTCACTTGGTGGGATTGGGCTAGGGTTCACAAGGGGTGCTGCAGTGCAGTGAGTAGCCACAAGGGGGAGTCTCAACTGAAGCATAAGCTGATCAGAATTTTCTCTCATTCTGGAGGTAATGCACTGACCAGGAGGCTCAAGAACAAAGTAGCCTACAAGGCTCCTCTCGTTTTGCAGTTCTATGATTCTGTGGCCCTATTCACATATTATGTTCAACATTTGTAATGGCATTCAAAATTCAAAATCTGTCATTTAAGAAAATGTTGCTTATCTTTTCAAAACCTTCCATTAAAAATCTTGCTTATCTTTTAAGTAGTAAAGCAAGATTTACGCTACTAAATTCAGATCAAAATCGCATAGGGCCATTGAGTGGTTATGTAAAAGTGGACTACACGTCTGGATCCAGCCCATGGATGGCTAGCTGATGAAAGCTGACCACAAACATTGTGGTCTCTGTAGGGACAGCCAGTTCAGAGTCCTTGAGCAAAGTCCTTGCTGCTATTTGTTTTCTGTTGCTCCCCCCCCACCGCAAAAAATCTCTGCCTTCCTTACATCAAACAACTTGTCCTTGTCATGTCAACCCTGTCTCTGTCATTTGCCTTAATGTCTTTGGAAGGAGTACAAGTGATTGGGGAAAAAATATTTTTATAGTGGAGGATGAGCTAAAATGAATATTGGAGGAGGATTCTATTATGCTGAGAAAGAGTAGGCAGGGGACCTTGAATATGGCTATTGAGGCTCTTTGAAAAACAAAACTTCATCCCAATCTTGGAGAGGTTAAAAAGCAGGGACAACTTAAGCATGGAGATTCAGGGCAATATGAAGAGTGAGACACACCATTACAATACTGGGTGGTGAGTTTTCAAAAGGCAAATGTCTCTCAGCTGAATTGCACACCAATCAGAACCCAAGATGCACTTATCTGGAATCCAAAGGGTATTCTGTCATCATCATCATTATTTCTTAAATGTCAGCAGAATTCCTCATGGGCAGCATTAGCGTTTCTCAGCAAGCAAGAAGAGATTGAGCACCTCCAGGCTTCTGGAAGGAGGGAACCCTCTGTCTGGGAGCATCAGGTCCACCTCGGGGCATCTCCCTGCCTGAAAAACAATAGGAGTGTGATTGTGAGATCTAGGGCTGAGTGACCACTGATTCAATTTGATCAGTGGCAGCACTTGGTGGACTGGGGAGAGGATCAATTGTGCCTCCTACATCTGAGCAAAGCTAGGCAGAGGCGTATCCATGGTGGGGCAACCAGGGCACGTGCCCTGGGTGCCAGTTGAAGGGGGTGCAAAGTGCCTGCCATGCCCCGCCCCCCCACCACAAAATTTATTCCCCACCCCGCAAATTCAATCAGCCAGAGCAGATGCCTGGGCGAGGACATTTTACCTAGAGCCTGGAAATGACTTGTTGCTGTTCATATACCTGGTTTCTAGAGGGAATATAGTTCCACATTGCCAATGCTGTAAATCTAGTGAGGTGGAAACATCAGAGAGGCCATTCCCTCTCACTTGCTGTTGCACCTGCTATTAAGAGACATCATGCTTCTGTGGCTGGAGCTGGCGTATAGGACCAGACTAGTAGCCATTGATAGACCTGTCCTCCATAAATTTGTTGATGCCCCTTTTAAAGCCATCCAAGCTACTGGCCATCACCACATCCTGTGACAGAGGACTCCATAGATTAATTATGTGCTGTGTGAAAAAGTACTTCGGCTTGTCAGTCCTAAATGTCCCGACCTTCAGTTTCATAGTATGACCCCTGGTTCTAGTGTTGTGAGAGAGGGAGAAAATTTTCATGAACTGGCCATGCAGAGGCCAATTGGGCATGCGTGACAGCCTCCAAAATGGCTACTGTGGTGGGGGTGAGGCCCAGAATGGGCTGAAGAATGCCCAAACAGGGTGATTTTACACAGACTGGATGCCTGAGGAGGGAAGGGGGAATTCCATAGACAGCCCCCGCCATGGCCTTGGAGAATCCCCCTGGAGAGGGTAAGCACAAGATAAAAGATGATTTTAAAAAATATTGCAAACCCCCTGAAATGGCCGAGGGTGGGGTTTGGTCCAGTGCCCAACCGAGCTGATTTTTGGTTAATTGTTGAAGTTTACGCGTCTTTAAGGTTTTTCCTCATAAGTTATAATAGAATGGAGCTTTCAGCAGCCCCATAAGTGCACTTGGGGGGTGCTGGGGTGGCCCAGAGCGAGTGGTGGTGTAGTGCACATAGGGTGCCAACCACCCCCATGGGTTTCTAACCCATGGTGTACAGGGTTCTGTTGTTTCTGAGGCATTCTGAATGTGGATTCTATGATAGCAAATGAGATTTTCAATGACACACCATGAATCCACTCTAATTTGCTATCATAGAATCTAAACCTTAAAGACATGAACTTCAACAATTAACCAAAAATCAGCCCTCTGCCCAAATCCTTTGAAAAAATTCAGGCAGCTTCCTTGTCCATACCCAGCACTACCACCAACCCCACACCACTCTATGCCACCCCTTTCCCCCCAACGTGAAGCGATACACCCACCATTCTACCTAATGGGGGAAAACCTTAAAAACGCGTAAACTTCAGAAATTCACCGAAAATCAGCCCTCTTCCCAATCACTCTGCAATTGGGGTGGTAGCCTCCACCCATTAGGCACTACCACCCCACCCCAACCTTCTACCCAGATCCCACTTTCTGCCCCCGATCTGCCCCAAAGACACTAAAAGTTCAAAAAATCACCAAAAATCAGCCCTTTGCCCAATTCCCCTGAAATTTGGGTGATAGCCTCCACCCATTGGGCACTACCACCCCAACCCACTCTTTTGGCCCCAGGACCCATTTTTCTTACCCGAATCAATTCATATTCAGATTTGGGTAAATCCGAATCCGAAACGAATCGGAGGTGATTCGGGTAGGCAAAATTCGGGCACAGAACAGAACAGGGGTGTTTCGGTTCAGGTCCGAACCAAAACACCGAAAATACTGAATTGCACACCCCTAGTAGCAAGCATGAATTGTCCCCTCTGGTAAGTAGGGTTTGCCCTGGTTTACATTTGAATCTGAGACTACGTGTGTGAGCACTGTATTTGGGATGGGGCTGTTCTGGAAGAGCATCTGCATGCCTGCATGCGGAAGGTTCCAAGTTCCAAGTTAGCTCCCTGGCATCTCCAAGACAGGGCTGAGACAGACTCCTGCCGGCAGCCTTGGAGAAGCTGCTGCCAGTCTGTGTAGACAATACTGAGCTAGATGGACAAATGGTCTGACTCAGTATAACACAGCTTTCTATGTCCCTATGATCAGCAGCTGCCTCCAGCATGTGGGCCAAGGTTGGAAGGTGTTGGAATGTCCTCCCAGTGTGGGAGGAGAGCTGGTCTTGTGGTAGGAGGTATGAATTGTCCACTTTGCTAATCAGGGGCTGCCCAGGTTCATGTTTGAATAGGAGACTACATGTGAGCATCTTTAAGATATCTCCCTTAGGGGATGGGGTCACTTTGGGAAGACCACCTGTATGCTTGCATGCAGAAGGTTCCAAATTCCCTCTCTGGCATCTCCAAGAGAGGGCTGAGAGAGACTCCTGGCTGTAACCTTGGAGAAGCCTCTGACAGTCTAGGTAGACAATATTGAGCTAGATGGACCAATGCTCTGACTCAGCATAAGGTGGCTTCCTCATTGTACCATGCACATTCCCACTTTCTTTCTGAAGTGGCCCAATCCCAGAGGGCCTAAAGCACATGCTTTTGGAAGATAACAATCAGTCCTGAATTACTGGATTATCAAAAACATATTCTTCTTTCCCCATCTGTCCAAAGACATCTACCTTGCCAGATGTGATTGAAACGCTCTCTGCTGTACTGCCAAGGAGTAATTGTAATATAAGAAGTCACTGGTTCCTGATTAAAAGGGTAAAAGGCTTAGCTAAGTTTGAATAATTGGCACTTATAAAGTTCCTAGCAGCGGCCCTCTAATGCAAGTGATTCACAAGCATTCTCCTTCTTAGCCCCATTAAGGCCCCCTTTGAAAATCTCTATGATGGATGACTCTACTAAATACTTTATGAGTAACGGGTTTACGGTGAGAATTTAGTGCAAAGCTTCCTTCCCATATAAATCAAACTTTCAATACAGATAGCTGCACCTTCTTATCTAAGAGTTGCATATGTCATGCTGTGTGTGTGCATGTGTGCGTGTGTGTAAGGCGGAATCAGGTCTCCTTCCTTCTTTTCACTTTGAAACAAACCCACAGAATCTTGTAGTGCAGAGCAACATCCCTTTTATATACTGAGGAATGATTTCATCACAAAAGGCTGCCGGTCTAAGCCAATTTATTATATGCTGTACAAGTGTTAAACTGCCTTAAATCAATAGTTAAGAAGACAGGGGAATACTCAGGGTGCAGTAAGTCATCATTTTAATGAAATATAGATTATTCCAAGACTATTAAAGAAGTGGTTGGGTGTCAGGGAAATGGTGCGCATTTTTCCCAGCGTTAAACAAAACCCATCTATTTTAGTGGAGCAAAATCAATACGTAGCCGTGACCTGCCGTGTAACCTGAATGTGTAAGTAGATTTATAGGCAGATTTACCCATTGCTAAATAGAAAGGTTATGCTCACAGGCCTGGGTCGCTTCACCTGATCTGGTTAAAAGAATGGTGATGGATAATTGAAGGGATGGAGAGAGAACACCCTGTGAAGATGGGTTACGTTCTTTTAAAAACATTACTTCACACATAGCAGATGGTCATACCACTTAAACTGGTTTGCACATGAGTGTGACAAGCTGGTGGATTGGGCCCTCTCTCACAGACTCACGAAGCAAAAGCAAGCAGGGTGAGTTGCTGGGGTCTTTCCCACCCAGTCATTGCCTTTCCTCCCAGTTGGCCAATGCAATGTTCACACTGTAGAGCAGGGGTTCTCAGCATTGGGTTTCCAGATGTTATTGGACTTCAACTCCCATAACCCCCTGCCCCAGTGGCCTTTGGCTGGTGATTATGGGAGTTGAAGTCCAATAACATCTGGGGACCCAACACTGAGAATCCCTGCTGTAGAGGATGTGAATCTATAAGCCATGACTCTCAACATCAATAACTGCTCTTGACCACTAGGGACATCAGGAGTAGAGACAGAGACTGTAGGACTGCCCCCGTATACTCTCTCTAGTCTTGTATCTTTTCTCTAAGTCTCTTCTGATTGGTAGACTGATACTCTTAGGACACTCCCTTCTCTGTGCTCTCTCTGTTCCTTTTTCCTTCCTTCCGATATGAGCTAGCTAGCTAGCAGAGGGTGCAGGCTTTTCTATCTTAAGTTTGTAACTTCTTGAAATAAACTGTTACTTGTTTTAGACCAAGCCCGTTCAATTTAGCCCCCACCCTGTTTTTGAACTACAACTCCCATGATCCCCAGTCACAGTGGCCAATAACCAGGGATTATGGGAATTGTAGGCCAACATCTGTAGGACGGCCGAAGTTGAGCAGCCCTGATTTAGACCTTAAACAATTGCCTCCAGATTGCTTCCCTGAGTGCTATTCTCATCAAACTGACTTCTCTGCTAAATAAGGGGTTGACTCAAATTCTCCCCTACACACACTCCTCAAGGGTGTGCAATCACATTATAGGGAAGCAGCTCTCTTTACCTCTGCCCAGCTGTTGGATGACAACTCTCATCATCTCGAGCTGAAATGTATTGCAACTGGTGAAGATGGAGTGGTAATTCGTTGACTGTGGGGCAGCTATTCCAGTGGTGGTGGGAATAGAAGAAGTAACTTTGGCAGGTCAGTGGGCTGTTTCAGGGGAAGGGAAGTCAGAAATATAATAGCTATCTTTCCCTCCAGTTGTCCTGCCAGCTCTTTGACCTCGGGGAGCACAGCCAATAACCCACATAACCTCACCTTGCTCCTTTGCAATGCCAGGTGGGTCCAGAATGAACCCAAACTCATCCATGATTTGATTGTGGATGAAGGGGCCGACCTGGTGTGGATCACCGAGACTTGGTTGGGGGAGGCTAGTGGTCTAGTCTGTTCCCAGCTTCTCCCTCCAGGGTATTCTGCTGAGGAGCTGGTGAGGGGATGTGGTGTGGCTGTGGTATAAAAGGATAACATCCCCCTTACCAGGGTCCCTGTTGAGGTATCTGACCATATTGAATGTGTATACTTAAATTTGGAGACAAGGGATAGACTGGGACTTCTGGTAGTGTACCGATTGCCCCACTGCCCAACAAAATCCCTTACTTAGCTCACGGACTTAGTCACGGAATTTGCATTGGAGTCTCCCAAACCTTTGGTGCTGGAGGACTTCAGTGTTCATTTTGGGACCAACTTATCTGGGGCAGCTCAGGAGTTCATAGCGGCCATGACAACTATGGGCCTATCCCGAGTCGTATTTGGACCGATGTGTAATGCTGGTCACATGCTTGATTTGGTCTTCTCCTCTGATAAGGGAGTTACTCTGTGAGTGGGGACCCCGGTGATTTCCCCATTGTCGTGGAAGGCCCAAAATCTGGTTAAGGTTAGGCTTACAACCACTTCCCACCTCCGCAGGGGTGATGGGCCTATTAGGATGGTCCACCCGAAGAGATTATTGGACCCAACAGGATTCCAAAAAACCTTGGAGGGATTTAATGTTGGCTCTGCCGGTGATCCTGTTGATGCCCTGGTGAGGAACTAGAGCAAAATGCTCACCAGGGCAGTAGACACGATTGCTCCTAAGTGTCCCCTCTGGCCTGCTTCAAAATTGGCTCCTTGTTATATGGAAGATCTATGGGGGCAGAAGCAGCAAGGTAGGTGACTGGAGTGCAAGTGGGAACAGACTCAAGTTGAATCCGACAGATTATGACATTTAAAGAACTATGCTCAGGCAATACATGCGGCAAAGAAATGATTCTTTTTTGCCTGTATTGCATCTGCAAGCTCACGTCCAGCAGAGCTGTTCAGGGTTGTGAGGGGGTTTGTACATGCCCCCTATTCTGTGAATCAGAATTTGGAGCCATCAGTTACCCACTCTGATGTGTTTAATGAGTTCTCTTCTCTCTCTCTCTCATATCTCATATTCAGGCTGACTTAGATGGAGACTCCACAATTACTGTGGTGTCTGAATTGGAGGTGTCCAACAACTCATCTTATGTAGTTCAACTGGATCGGTTTCAGTTTGTGACTCCTGAGAATGTGGACAAGCTGCTTGAAGCGATGAGGCCTACCACTTGCCCACTTGACCCTTGCCCAACATGGTCTGTATTATCTAGCATGGAGGCTGTTGTAGGAGGCCTGGTAGAAATCATAAATGCTTCTCTGAGGGAGGGCAGGATGCCTCCTTGTCTTAAGGAGGCAGTTATCAGACCTATTCTAAAGAAGCCTGTATTAGATCCCTCAGAGTTGATCAACTATAGGCCTGTCTCCAACCTCCTATGGCTGGGCAAGGTAACTGAGAACATGGTGGCCTCAGCTCCAGATGATCTTGGAGGAAACTGATTACCTAGACCCATTTCAAACTGGCTTTCGGGCAGGCTATAGGGTGGAGGCTGCCTTGATTGGCCTGCTGGATGATCTCCAATTGGGAATTGACAGAAGAAGTGTGACTCTGCTGGACCTTTTGGATTTCTCAGCGGCTTTCGATACTATAGACCATAGTATCATTTTGGAATGTCTGAGAGAGTTAGGTGTGGGAGGCACTGCTTTACACTGGTTCCGCTCGTACCTTTCAGATAGATTCCAGATGGTATCAATTGGAGACTGTTGCTCTTCAAAATCTGAGCTTATGTATGGCGTCCCTCAGGGCTCCATACTCTCTCCAATGCTCTTTAACATCTACATGAAACCACTGGAAGAGGGTTTCCATAAGGGGATTTGGTGCAGGGTGCTATCAGTACGCTGATGACACCCAGATCTACTTCTCCATTTCAACATCATTAGCTGATGGCATAACCTCCCTAACTGCTTGCCTGGAAGCAGTAATGGGCTGCATGAGGGAGAATAAACTGAGACTGAATCCAGATCTGATGGAGGTACTTATTGTGTGGGGTCAGAACTCCAGAAACAATTTTGATCTTGGGTCATACTTCCCCAAAAGGAACAGGTATGCAGCCTGGGAATACTTCTGGATCCACACCTCTCCCTGGTATCTCAGGTTGAGGCAGTGGCCAGGGGTGCTTTCTATCAGCTTTGGCTGATATGCCAGCTGAGTCCATTTCTTGAGATGAACGACCTCAAAACAGTGGTACATCTGCTGGTAACCTCAAGACTTGAATTCTGCAATGCACTCTATGTGGGGCTGCCTTTGTACATAGTCTTGAAACTCCAGTTGGTACAGAATGCAGCAGCAAGATTGGTCTCTGGGTCATCTCAGAGAGACCACATTAGTCCTTTGCTGATAGAGCTACACTGGCTGCCAATAGGTTTCAAAGCAAAATACAAAGTGCTGGTTATAACCTATAAAGCCCTAAATGGCTTGGGTCTTGGATATTTAAGAGAACATCTTAAATACTTGCATCTTACTCTCATGCTTGCAGGAGAGAGAAGAGGCGAGACAACATCTGTTCCTAGGTAGACCCCAGGGTGTGAGACTGGGTGCCTGCCTGTTTGCTTCTCCTGCTGCCCCCCTGTCTGTTACCTGCCGCCCAGGACTGGCTGCTGTGCTGAGGTGAGGTCTTGCAGGATTGGGGCCGAGGAGGAGGGTGACTTGGTAGTTTCCTGCATTCCATCTGCCTAGAGCTGCCTACTCAGGGCTATATAGGCTTCTGCCAGTGGCAGCGGGCCCACCACCGGTAGGGTCGCCACTGAAGGGGCGACACCAAAGGGGGTCACCCCTCTGGGGGAGCCACTTCAGGGGACAGCAAGGGTGAGGGCCAGGTCTCTTGGCCTAGGTATTTGTATATGGGGGGGCATTTAATAGTGGAGCTTCTGTTTTAATTTGTCCTGGGTGAGACAATCTAAGAATGTGTCTGGGCTTAACTGGAAATGGGGAGACAAGGGGCGTGTCCACTGACTGTGGGGCGACCATTCTGGTGGTGGTGGGGAACAGAAGAAGTAACATCGGCAGGTCAGCGGGCCGTTACAGGGGAAGGGGACTTGGAAATCTAATAGCTGTTTCGCCTTCTGGCTGTCCTGCCAGCTCTCTGACTTTGGGGAGCAGTGCCGACCATCCTTGGAACCTCACCTTGCTCCTCTGTAATGCCAGGTTGGTCCAGAACAAATCAGAAACCATCCATGATTTGATTCTGGATGAAGGTGCCGACCTGGTATGTATTACAGAGAAGTGGCTGGGGGAGGCTGGGGGCCCAGTGTGGTCCCAGCTTCTTCCTCCAGGCTACTCTGTTGAGGAGCAGGTGAGGGACCTTGGGTAGGAAGGTGGAGTGGCTGTGGTCTATAAGAATAATCTTTCCCTTACCAGGATCCCTGTTAGAGTGTTGGGCCATATCGAATGTGTGTACTTAAGTCTGGGGACCAGGGGTAGACTAGGAATTATGTTAGTGTACTGATCGCCCCGCTGCTCAACAGAGTCCCTAACCGAGCTGACGGACTTGGTCTCGGACTTGGTGTTGGAGTCCCCTAGGCTTGTGGTGCTGGGGGACTTCAATGTTCACTTTGGGACCAATTTGTCTGGGGTAGCTCAGGAGTTCATAGCGGCCATGACACCTATGGGCCTATCCCAAGTGGTCTCAGGACCTACGCACATTGCTGGCCACATGCTTGATTTGGTCTTTCACGCTGATCAGGGTGGAGTTCCGTGGGTGGGGAATCCTGTGATTTCCCCATTGTCATGGACGGACCACCATCTGGTTAAGGCTGGACTCACAATCACTTCCCACCTTCACAGGGGCGAGGGACCTATTAGGATGATCCACCCGATAAGGTTATTGGATCCAATAGGATTTCAAGAAGCCTTGGAGGGATTTAGTGTTGGCTCTGCTGGTGATCCTGTTGATGCCGTGGTGGAGAATTGGAACAGCAAACTCACTGGGGCAGTAGACATGATTGCTCCTAAGCGTCCTCTCTGACTTGCTTCAAAATTGGCCCCTTGGTGTACGGAAGAACTACGGGGGCTGAAGCGGTGAGGTTGATGACTGGAGCGCAAGTGGAGAAAGACTCGGCTTGAATCCGACAGATTGCAACATAGAACCCATTTGAAGATCTATGCTCAGGCCATGCGTGCGGCAAAGAAGCGATTCTTTCCTGCCCATATTGCATCCACAAGTTCATGTCTGGCAGAGTTGTTCAGGGTTGTGAGAGGGCTAGTGAGTGCCCCTCCTCCCTTGAATCAGTATCTGGAACCATTGATTACCCACTGTGATGTGTTTAATGAATTCTTTGTGGGGGAAATATCTCGTATTCAGGCCGACTAAAACTCCGTCTCCACAATTACCTCAGTGTCTGATGTGGTGGTGTCCAGCGACTCCTCTTGTGTGATTAGGTTGGATCAGTTCCAGTTTGTGACTCCTGAGGATGTGGACAAGCTGATTGGAATGGTGTGGCTTACCACCTGTTCTCTTGACCCTTGTCTGACATAGCTTATATTATCTGGCAGGGGGGTTGTTGTAGAAGGCCTGGTAGAGGTTATAAATGCGTCTCTGAGGGAAGGTAGGATGCCTCCTAGTCTTAAGGAGGCAATTATTAGAACGCAACTGAAGAAGCCTACCCTGGATCCCTCGGATTTGAACAACTACAGGCCTGTCTCCAACCTGTGGCTGGGCAAGGTAATTGAGAGGGTGGCGGCCTCCCAGCTCCAGACGGTCTTGGATGAAGCTGATTATCTTGACCCATTTCATACCGGCTTTCGGGCTGGCTATGGGGTGGAGACTGCCTTGGTTGGCCTGATGGATGATCTCCAATTGGGAATTGACAGAGGAAGTGTGACTCTGTTGGTCCTTCTGGACCTCTCGGCAGCTTTCGATACTATCAACCAAAGTATCCTTCTGGAGCGTCTGGGGGGTTGGGAGTTGGAGGCACTGCCTTGCAGTGGTTCCACTCCTACCTCTCGGGCAGGGTCCAGATGGTGTCCCTTGGAGAGTGCTGTTCTTCAAAATCTGAACTTTTGTATGGTATTCCCCAGGGCTCCATATTGTCTCCAATGTTGTTTAATATCTACATGAAACCCCCGGGAGAGATCATCAGGAGATTTGGTGCAGGGTGCTATCAGTATGCTGATGACACCCAAATCTATTTCTCCATGTCATCATCATCGGGAGAGAGCATAACCTCCCTAAATGACTGCCTGGAGTCGGTGATGGGCTGGATGAGGGATAACAAACTGAGACTGAATCCGGCTAAGACGGAGGTACTCATTGTGTGGGGTCGGAACTGGAGAGATGATTTTGATCTGCCTGTTCTGGATGGGGTCACACTTCCCCAGAAGGAACAGGTATGCAGTCTAGGGTTGCTTCTGGATTTGAGCCTCTCCCTGGTGTCCCAGGTTGAGGTGGTGGCCAGAAGTGCCTTCTATCAGCTTCGGCTGATATACCAGCTGCGTCTGTTTCTTGAGGTGAATGACCTCAAAACAGTGGTACATCTGCTGGTAACCTCCAGACTGGATTACTGTAATGCGCTCTATGTGGGGCTGCCCTTGTACGTAGTCCGGAAACTACAGCTGGTCCAGAATGCGGCAGCCAAACTGGTCTCTGGGTCATCTCGGAGAGACCATATAGCTCCTGTACTGAAGGAGCTACACTTCCTGCCGATATGTTTCCAGGCAAAATACAAGGTGCTGGTTATAACCTATAAAGCCCTAAACTGCTTGGGCCCTGGGCATTTAAGGGAACGCCTTCTTCGGCATGAATCCCACCGCCCACTGAGATCTGCTGGAGAGGTCTGTCTGCACCTGCCACTGGCTCGTCTGGTGGCCACTCAGGCACGGGCCTTCTTCGCTGCTGCCCCAAGACTTTGGAATGCGCTCCCTAGTGAAATAAGAACCTCCCCATCTCTGACACCTTTTTAAAAGTCTTTAAAGATGCATCTGTTCACCCAGGCTTTTAATTAATGTTCTTTTAATTGGTTTTAATAATAATAATAATAATAATAATAATAATAATAATAATAATTCGATTTCTATACTGCCCTTCCAAAAATGGCTCAGGGCGGTTTACATAGAGAAATAATAAATAAATAAGATGGATCCCTGTCCCCAAAGGGCTCACAATCTAAAAGAAACATAAGATACACACCAGCAACAGTCACTGCAGCTACTGTGCTGGGGGTGGATAGGGCCAGTTACTCTCCCCCTGCTAAATAAAGAGAATCACCACGGTAAAAGGTGCCTCTTTGCCAAGTTAGCAGGGTGCTTTTTAAAAATATTATTTTAAAATTGTTAAATTGTGTAATGTGTGTGTCCCCCCCCCCCCCGCCATTTTTGTCTCAATGAGTGTTTTATTTTGTTTTTATTCTGTTGTAAACAACCCAGAGAGGGAGGTTTGGGGTGGTATAAAAATGTTTAATATAAATAAATAAATAAATAAATCTTCTTCACTATGACCTCCACTGCCCATTGAGGTCATCTGGAGAGGTCCGTCTCCAGTTGCCGCCAGCTCAGCCAGTGGCCATTCAGGGACAGGCCTTCTTGGTTGTTGCCCCGAAATTGTAGAATGCACTCCCTACAGAAATACGATCCTCCCTATCTCTTGTAATTTTTAAAAAGCATTTGAAAACTCACCTCTTCATCCAAGCTTTTTCAGCTTTTTGATTTTTTAGATTTTAATCTGTTTTTGATTTCTAAATTGTTTAAATTGTTTTACGTTTTGTCTATGTTTTAACTTGTTTTATATTATTGTTAATCACCCAGAGATGAAAGTTTGGGGCAGTGTACAAACTAGATAGATAGATAGAACAGAACAGAACAGAACAGAACAGAACAGAACAGAACAGAACAGAACAGAACAGAACAAAACAAAACAAAACAAAACAAAACAAAACAAAACAAAACAAAACAAAACAAAACAAAACAAAACAAAACAAAACAAAACAAAACAAAACAAAACAAAACAAAACAAAAGTTATTTTACCCCAGGTTGGCCACCCCTACATTACACTCTCTGGCTGATGTCCTAATGAATGCTGCACTTGTGCAACCAAGAGAGATGCCGACGCAGAAGAAGATGTGGCTGAGCATCTGCTCAAAGTTGAGCGATCCCTTGTGGTCTCAGTCTGCTTGCGTGAGCCTTGACTGTGCACAAGAGGGATAGCAAACAGCTCTGCCTAATTCTCTGCACCATATATCGATTTAGGAAGACGTTTCAAAGCAAGAAGTGTGCCACAGTTTGCACATACTTCTGGGGCACCAGTGCAAGACTACTCTGGAATACAAGCTCCTATTTTAGAAGAACTAGCTAACACAACATCCCTTGGACTAATGCAATGTTAGTCTGGATCTCAGTCACTAAGGTCATTCACATGAACAATTTACCTGGGCTTGGGGAGAGCTGATGGGGAGGCAGGCTCCAACCTGCCTCCCTGCAGATGAAGAGAAGATTCTTCTAAACACCCCTGCTCATGTGCCCACAGGAACACCAGGACGCTGAGTAGCAGAGTGCCAGGAGAAGGGGAAAAAATTCTGTTGCATCCAGAATACAAAGCGTGGGCAGCAGAGCTGCTCAGTATTGTAGCCGCTCCACTTTTCACAACTGTTCTGCTCTGCACAATAGGGATGTGCACGAATTGGTCCAGAGGCCATTATAAAGGCCTTTGAACCAGTTCGAATGTGAGCTGGTCTGGAGGTCCAGTGATGGGGGGTTCTCCCTTTAAGGGCAGGGGGTGCACTTACCCTTCCCACCACTTTCCCACCACCAGCGCACTGTTTATGAGAAATGTTTTTAGGGTGGCAGCATTCCTCCCTGCCACCCTTGCCCCCGCCGCATGCGCAATCGCTCCTTCCAGTATTTCTGGACAACAATGGGGTCAGGGGTGGCAGGGAGGAATGCTGCTGCCCAAAAAACCTTTTGCAAAAATGGAGCGCCGGTGGGGGGAAAGCGGTGGGAAGGGTAGGTGCAACCCCCCCGCCTTTAAAGGGAGACCCCCACCAGCGCCAGACCGTGCCTCCGTGGTTCTGTGCACATTGCTACTGTGCAACCACTCCTTCCCACCAGCTCACTGACTACAATGGTGGCAACTGCGTACACAGTTGTAGGTTGAGCAGTATGAGCTAAAATGGTAGGTTCACTCTACCTAACCCTCAGTAAAGATCTGGGTACGGAAGCTGGGCTACCCATGTCTGGAGCACCTGAGACGGGAGGGAGAGAGAATGGGGCCTTGTAATCCTGACAGCTGGTGTGAGTTAAATTTCCACACATATTCACTGATTAGAACTCTAAGGAGGAAGAAGAGTAGCAATATATTACAATGGGAGACATGTACAGACCAGTGAAAAATGAATGTTTCATTTAAGAAGTCCCCAAATACTTACATTGCATCACAAACAACTCTCAAAAAGATGCATGACTATTTTTAATCTTTACAGATTCCCTAAGGAGAAAAACATGCCCTTCTTCAAAGTACAGCATCTCTAGTTAGGGATGTAATTGACCACCACTCATATCAACATTATTTGGGCGATCACAAATCCTTCCTTTAAAAACCCAACCCAACCCAAGGAGGTACCTCCAAATTTGCTTTAATTTCTATTTTAGATAAAACGTGTGTACCAAAAACAATCAGTTAGAAGTCGCACAATCTGTAACAACTGCAGTTACCCCCAATGGGATGAATGGTTGCAGTAGCACTGATTGTGCAGCTGCTCATTCATAAACTGCACCATCCGCCATAAATCCAAATGCTATGCATGCACACTGCTTCAATCTGCTCAGAAACATGGCCACAGTGGTTGCAGAGGTGGAGCTCTTCCATACCTACGAATAATGGTATCACTGCTGTTCTGATGCTGCTCCATTGGGAATAATGGAAGCAGTGTTTGAACAATGATGGTGCTATGGTGCACAAAGGTGCCTGGTCTCCCCAACCAGCGTGGGCAAGTTTTTGAGTTGATCGCAGTAGCATGCCTGCATATCACTTGGACTCAGTGGATTGCTCATTATGGGAGCCACAGAGAGGCTGTGCAGTCAGCACTACCACAGTTACTCCGATTCATTCTGTTGGAGTAACTGCAGGCACACTAATTCTGCAACCTGGGCTTGTTCTGCAATTCTGGGCTAATTCTCTGAAGCTGCCCTATGAGTCTGCGGCCATCCCGACATGGTGCACAGCAGCACCGTACCACTGTGCGTCATGCCGGCCATTGACTGTAACACCTCAGAATGTTTATGTCAGAGTACGACTCAAACTCGGAAAGTGCTCATTCATAGCTCCATCTCTTCACCGCTTCCTTGCATCAGCTTTTCGGTGACAGTCCTCTGTCACTGTCAGAAATTCCAGAACATAAGGGGAAACAAGATATTTCAATAGTGCCCCCCACCACCACAGATGGGAGTGTAATGTACTGAATAAATGTGAGAACAAATATCTTTGTCCCTAATGGCAGCGGTGAATTTGGAAATTAAGCTCAGCAGGTAAGAAGAGCCTGTTCAGTTTTCAAATGAGATCGTTTGTCCTTGTACTAAAGTGTGTTGATTGTATTATTGCTTTCTGCAGCTCCCTCCCACCCACCCTCCCCACCCTCTTCCATTTTCTCCCTATTTTTCCCTGCTGCTTTCTGTAAAATGAATCAAAAGTACTTTAGAGTAAATTGTAATAAAGCAAATGTTTTCCCACACAGAGTGGTCTAGGCAGATTTGTTTTCCAGCCTGGTAGGCTTGGGTCCAATCAATGACTCTTGCCTAATCAATGTATGGATTGTCTCCTGGTTCCAATGGTTATCTCACAGCACTGTCTTTCAGTGAAGGAATGGAGTGCAGATGTTGAACTTCAAATCCCCAGTACCAGGGGCGTCACCACAATTGGGTGTGTGAATGCCAAGCACACAAGCCGTGAGGCCCTGGAGGGCCACCTTTTCTGCCTCCCCTGCTGTTTATATTGCTCACCTCCATGGCCACACTTGCCCTAACTCCACGCCATGGGAAGCAAGCAAGCAAACAAACAATAACCCAGAGAGTACTGAGTGGGAGGGAGAACAGGCAGTGCATGAAGAGGGGAAGACGTGGGGAGCATAGGGAAGAAGGAGCTTGGGGGTAGAAGTGCCCTGTGAGTGGGCTGGGGGGGAAGTGGTGAGGGAAAGGAGAAGAGGGAATGAATCAATTGCGGGGGCGGGGGAACGGAACAGTGTGAAGGAAAGAAGGGCCCTGCAAGTGGGCCAAGGAAGAAGTGATGAATGAAGCAGAGAGGAGAAGTGGTGAGTAAACACAGTGTGGGGAGCGAAGCAGCAAAGTGGCTGGAAGGGAGAAGAACCCTATGAGCAGGTGGGGGAAGTGGCAAGTGAAGGGAAGGTGGGGTACCCTGGAGTTTGTACCCGGTCACCTTTCAACCTGATGGTGCTGCTGATGGTGGTGACTGAAATATTTGGACCCCACCAGTGGACGAATGCCACCTTACCCACCAAGACATCCCATAATGGCTTCAAATCGCTTACGTATCATGCAGTCCCCCATCATTGTAAGTGGGATGCACCAGAGCCTGGACCTAAAGGCCTTTGAAGACACCCCCTTCCCTGCAAATTAAGCGTCATAATGCTCTGCCAGGTGACCACACCACCCAGGATAGACTAAAGAGGATTTGGAGGTCCCCAGGGGATGTGGAGGCCCTGGACTTTGGCCCTGAAGTCCAGGAGTAAGAGTGCCTCTGGGAAGCACACACCCTGCAGTTTTCTACCCAAAACCACGCAGGTGCTGGTTGTGGAGGCAGGGCACTGCTGTGCCTCCTAAGCAGAGCGTCATCACTCAAATTACTCCCAATGGAAGCAGCATTGGAATAGCAGTGATGCTGTGCTTAGTTGTCATGGAGGTACCTTGCCTCTGCAACTGCCAGCTTTTGATCTCCTGATGAAGGACCACAGACAGTGGTTGCACTTCCCGAGACCATACTATCAACGATCTATCAACTCTACTATAAACTCGTGTACTGAGCATAGGGAAAGATGGTAGATCAATCTGCTCAGGGGAGTTCACCCATTTTCACTCCCGCGTGAGATTTTGCATGCATTGAGCTTTCATCACATACATTAAGTCAGAGTGAGAACTTGCACATAACTTCATGCAAAATAGTTAGTTTTCAATGGAGACAATTCTCACATTCAACAATGAGTTGAATTCATTTGCTAATAACTTCAACAATGAGTTGTTAGAAAAATCATCAAGTGATAAGACATTGAGTTAGATATATGCTGTGTAAATCAGCCCTTATATTAAGACTGCAACTTGTATAATAATATCTTCTCAAGTACAGAAGTCAAGTAGATCATTCAATGAGTTTTCCTTCTTACCTTCTTGGGGGGAAAGAACCGTGGCATTCTGAAATCTAGAGATACTGGTAACGTCTGCCAGGCTCAGTTCTGGATATATGAGCTTTGGGACTCATGATGCTTATCTAACAGGAGAATTGAGCATTAATAGCTCCCATGTTCTTTTCTGGCTTGGATTACAGTCTGAGAGCTCATTTTCTTTCTAGGCCAATCTGACATGGTAGAGGGAGATTAGAACATAAGAACAGCCCTGCTGGATCAGGCCCAAGGCCCATCTGGTCCAGCATCCTGTTTCACACAGCAGCCCACTAGATGCTGCTGGAAGCCACAGGCAGGAGTTGAGGGCATGCCCCCTCTCCTGCTGTTACTCCCCTGCAACTCATACTCAGAGGCATCCTGCCTTTGAGGCTGGAGGTGTCCTATAGCCCTCCAACTAGTAGCTGTTGATAGACCTCTCCTCCATGAAGTTATCCAAACCCCTTTTGAAGCCATCAAAACTAGTAGCCAACAGAGAATTTCAAAAGTTGATTATGTGTTGTGTGAAAAAGTACTTCCATTTGTTGGTCCTAGATTTCTTGGCAATCAATTTCATGGGATGACCCCCCCGGTTCTAGTGTTATGCGTGTGAGAGAGGAATTTCTCTCCATCCACTTTCTCCACACCATGTATGATTTTATAGACCTCTATCATGTCTCCCCGCAGTCATCTTTTTTCTAAACTAAAAAGCCCCAGTGTTATAGCCTTGTCTCATAAGGAAAGTGTTCTAGGCCCATGATCATCTTGCTTGATCAGATTCACCCCTCTCTGCTCCAATCTCCTGAAGCCATACCGCTTCTGATATGAATTTGCAAAAAACAGTCTATGCATTAATTTTAGGCTCCCAGAAAAAATTGCCTAGTATTTCACATGGTAGCTGTATTTGAAATGCACTTCGAAAGTGAGAGCTGGTGCTCCCCATGTTAGACTGAACCAAAGATTTTCTCTGGTGTGGAAAATGTTAACTCTCACCAATGAAGGCACTGCATATTCAAACAAAATATCCAGTTGTGCAAAATTAACTTGATAAAATCTCCTCATAGTTATGGTACACATCCAAAAATGACATATATGAATTGGCCCATTGATACAAGGCCCATTTACATGTTATGTTCAATACTCCTATGAGTGTACAGTGCACACAGGTACAGATCTGTACACAGGTACAGTCATTCACAGATTACACTGGAGACAGATAGAGCAGTACACTTCCTATTTGTACAATGCATCTGAGGTTCACAGGTTCACTTTTAACATGAACACAGGTACACTCATTCACACAAACATATGTACACTTGTACAGCATAATGTCTGGATGGGGCTATAGAAGTTATTGAGAGTGAATGCACACAAGGCATATACACCACTTGATTTTGATACACTTGATTACTCTATGGGTGAGTTTAGATTATTGATGGGAAGCCAGGTTCCCAGGGAATGTGCACTCCCTGAGAATTGCTCCCAGGGAATATGCGTTCCCAGGGAATATGCTCTTCTCATCTAAATCTGTCAATGGCAACATTCCTGACCATACTCCCCAAATCCACCCAATTTCCTCCACCCGTTTGTAACCAACATTTAAAGTTGGGCAGAGAATGTCAGCCAAATGTCGCATTTGGTTGGGTTAGAACAATATGCCCGCTGGGAGCACACATTCCCTGGGAACTGGATTTCCTGAGAGAGAATCCTGCCTGCAGCCTTGGAGAAACTGCTGCCAATCAGTGTAGACAATACTGAGCTAGATAGACCAATTGTCGGACTTGATAAATGGCAGCTTCCTATGTTCCTATTTTCCTATTAATGCTTAAGATCTTTTTATTAATTTCTAGTGAATTTAACTTTCTTGGAAACATGCACCCTTCCTAAGAGTTTGACGCTCTTAACACAAGAACAGATATCCCACCTCACTCTTTGAGCCCTAGTCTAACCCAGCATGTTGTTTCCAATGAGATTCAGAGGTATATTGTTGCCTTTGTACATGGAGCGTATTGATATTTAAAAATACTTCTGAACTACAGAAAGACAACACATTCAGATGTAAAGGCTCTTGTCCCTTTTTGTTATTGATATTGAGAAAATGGGAGACATAATTATAAACCTCATTATGGCTGTACATAAATGCTTATTGATATCAAAAGCCATATTATAATAATTTGACTGAAGCAAAGCAAAACTGTATATGCTAAAATGCTTTAGTGTCTTTTCTTTTTTGCGCACTGAGATATGTAATATGAATTATACATGAGACTTTATGAATGAGTTGCCTTAATTTGAACAATGCCAGCAAATAAAGAATACTCCTGTAACCAAATATGGACAATCGCTGTGACTTCTACGCATCTGCTTCTACTGGCAGAAGCTACGGGGTTAAGATTGAAATGGCTTTTTATTATTTCACTTATTTGAGCCACTGCCCACAAAACACACCAACACAGTGAGTTTTTACTTTCATTTTTCAGTTTATTTTGTACGCAGTCATCTTTCTTTATGTATCTCAGGCTCATTAATCTTGGCTTTGAGGTGAGTGTGGGAAGAAATTTGACGGGTCAACATTAATGATGGCACAATGATCAAGAAAGAAAGAAGGAAGGAAGGAAGGAAGGAAGGAAGGAAGGAAGGAAGGAAGGAAGGAAGGAAGGAAGGAAAGAAAGAAAGAAAGAAAGAAAGAAAGAAAGAAAGAAAGAAAGAAAGATTGCTAATGATGACATTGAGCTGGAAATATACAACAGCTCCTCAGAGCACTGAAAAGTTGGCACTAGGTTTATACTAATTGGAGGGAGTCATGCAGGAGCCCATCATGGTCGTCTCTGAAGTGTGTCTGCCATTTTCCACATTTGCTAGGCCTCATTCCCTTTCAGATGCTAAAGTTCAGCATCTAATGGAGCTCCTTCTTAGCATTCAGCTAATGATGGGGAAGGCCATTTTGTTGATGCCTTTCAATTTGCTTTTATCTGTCGAGGTGTTTTGAAGGATTCGTATAAACCAGGGATCCATTTAGGGAGAACTACGGGGGGGGGGGCCTCTCACCCCCATATTTTCAATCAAATGTTATTCTTCTTGAAGAACAGATTATCTCATCCACTAATATGTTTTTATCATTGGCTAACATCCAGACTGAGGAGGTTCTGGTGCTACATGAGAAGCAGCAATGCTCCCAATAGCTTCATAGTGAGAGACCATATTACTCCCGTATTGAAGGAGTTACACTGGCTGCCGATATGTTTCTGGGCAAAATACAAGGTGTTGGGCATAACCTATAAAGACCTAAACAGCTTGGGCCCTGGGCATTTAAGAGAACGTCTTCTTTGTCATCAACCCCACCGCCCATTGAGATCATCAGGAGAGGTCCGTCTGCATTTGCCACTGGCTCATCTGGTGCTGACTCAGGGACGGGCCTTTTCTGTTGCTGCCCCGAGGCTTTGGAATGCGCTCCCTAGTGAAATAAGCGTCTCCCCATCCCTGACAACTTTTAAAAAGTCTTTAAAGACACATCTGTTCACCCAGGCTTTTAACTGACATTGTTTTGATTGTTTTAAATGGGTTTTTTTTAGAATATTGTTTTTAAAAAATCAAATTGTTGTGTTTTAAATTTCTTGTTTTTGTTTTTAATGAATGTTTTACTTTTGTTTTTATCTTCTTGTAAACCGCCCAGAGATGTAAGTTTTGGGCAGTATAAAAATATGTTAAATAAATAAATAAATAAATAATAGTGGTGATCAGCAGTGGTGATGACCATGTGTGAGTGTGTGAAGGGGGATTTCAGTAACCTCTCCTTTCCCTGAAAGTGCTCTGTGTCACACAGAAATATGCCCCTTAAAGTCACTTAGCCCTCAGGGACATTTTTTTATGTGGCAAAAAGCATTTCTGTGGAAAGGGGAGGTAGTCTGACATCAAGTCTGTGTCAACACATTATGAATGTGGCGAAACAGATGGACAGGAGCCACCTAGGGGTTGATATTTATTTAGGCAACATACATCACGGTCTGGCCCAGCAAGATATCTTAATAAAATATTAATACCTAGTTTCCGGAGGGCCCTGACACTAGCCCGGTATAATGTCTTAGAAATGGCTATCCAGAAGGGGAGATACTGTAAGATTGCCTACAAGGAGCGTGTCTGCCCTTGATATCGCAAAAGCGTTTGGACTGGACAAATGTGCTATATTGGCAATAAATCGAGGAAAAATAACAACTAGTGGAGGAATTGAGATGCCAAATGAAAACAGCAGAGTCTGTCACCTGAGGAAAGTTATAAGTATTGGGCAGGCGCGTAACAATGATAGGGCAAGGGGAGACAGTTGTCTGGGGGCCCCACTGCCTGGAGGGGCACCCCAGAGGCACCTCATGTGACTCCCCATTGCCCCCTGCCCAGCCCCATAGCCTCTCAGCCACTTGCCCTCTTCGCTGTCTCTCCTGCTTGTTCTGCTGGCCGCAATCGAAGCAGCAGGCAAGCTGCCAAGAGCTCCTTTTCTCCCGCCTCTCAGCTGATCGGCGGGTGGGCGGGGCTTCCACGGAGGCCTCCGTGTAGGCCGCAGTGATGCCTGAACTCGAGTAGGGCCCAAGCAAGCCAGGAAGGAGGAGGCAGCCAGAGTGTTCTCTGCAGCAGAAGACCCCTTGCTGCCCTGCTTAACCCAGACCAGCATTTGCCAGGTAGAGTGTGAACTCCTTTTTGTGGTTACCTTTCCCGCCCCCCCCCCCCCATATATAGGGATCTGCTTGCCATAGGGCTTGGATATGGGGGGGGGAGGGACCGAGAAGTCTCTGGATATTTATTTTGAAACAGCTTGGAAAATTTGCTGACTTAAAAAAAACTATCTAAAAAGTCCTATAAGTGGCTTGTTTCATGGCAGAAAATTGCAAAAACTTCTGGAACAGTATTTTATTAATTTTATTTATTCATTCATTCATTTATAAATGCACTTATGTTCAAGCTGTTTTGCAACCCAGAAGGTCTGAGTGAGAACTGTGAAGCATGTCTTGTGCTTTTATTTTATTTTATTTTTCTTGTGTGTGAACTGCTCCCCAATAACTTGCAGGGACTTCAGGGTCAATCTGGCCAACATGTGAATGCAGCACCTCCATTCCAGAGGAGATGTGTCTTAAAGGGCTTTAAAAGCCTCCTGTGAAAAACCTCCTGCAATCAAACTTGACTGAATTTGTTCAGAATTCTGGGAAAACAAACATAGGTTCACCCTGCATGGTTGAAAGTCTCCTTTGCTAATCTGCAGCGAGGGGCCCATTTTAATAATTCATCTTTCTAGTGTGTTCTAGGCATTAAAAGTAATACAAATGTATAGTACTCAATGTATATCACTATATATTGTGATGTGTGTGTGTGTATTCAGTGAAATGTATTTGCAGGCAGCATACTTATTTTGGAATATCAGACTTAAATCCTTGGGGGCCTGGGGTGTGCGGAGGCCCTGGACTTTGGGGGGGGCATTTTAAAATCTTGTCTCTGGGCCCACTCCAACCTTGCTACGCCCCTAGTATTGGGGCATTCTCCAAAGTGACAAGATCAAGCATGCTGAAGTGAAGATCAAATTTAGTAAGGAGGTGAGTAAGAAAGACACTGAAATCTAAACTTAATGGTGGTAACAGTATCAAAGCAATCAACACATGGGCAATTCCTGTAATCCGATATACAGCAGGTATTGTTGACTGGACACAAGCAGAACTGGATGCGCTAGATCGGAAAACCAGGAAAATAATGACCATCAATCATGCCCTGCACCCAAGAAGTGATGTTGATAGGCTATACCTGCCAAGAAATGAAGGTGGATATGGAATGTTGCAAGTCGGACAGTCTGTTGAAGAACTAAAACGTGCATTGGCGAAATACATCAATGAAAGCCAAGAAGAAATGCTACAGGAAGTGAGTAAGACAGGACTGTTGAAAATAAAGGAATCAAAGGATGAATGCAAAAAACAGCAGATGAGGAATCAACGAGAATAATGGGGGAAATGACGACAACAAACAATTGCACTGTCAGATCTTTAATGACATACCATCGAAAGTCAACAATAGCACAACATGGCAGTGGTTAAAGAAGGGGACACTGAAGAAAGAAACAGAAGTTCTCATTTTTGCAGCCCAGGAACAATCACTACGAACCAGGAACTTGTTATAAAAGCAAAAATTAATAAGACCCAGAAAGACAGTACATGTCAGTTATGCAGGAAGTGGATGAGACAGTTGAGCACCTTGTATGTTGTTGCAAGAAAATCATGCAAACTGATTAGAAGGAAAGACACAATAAAGTTGCTGCGATGATCCACTGGAACTTTTGCAAGAATTACAAACTGCCAGCAAGCAAGAATTGGTGGAATCATCCGATTGAGAAGGTCACAGAAAATGAGGAGGCAAAAATCCTTTGGGATTTTAGAATACAAACTCATAGGCATTTAGCACACAAACGCTGGATCTGACAGTCATTGAGAAGAATCAGTTTCTGATCATTGATATTGCAATCCCAGGGGATAGAGGAGTCGATGAAAAACAATTGGAGAAAATAACTAAATACAAGGACCTTTAGATTGAAAGTGAGTGGCTCTGGAAAAAGAAAACAACAGTGGTGCCAATAGTTGTTGGTGCCCTTGGTGCAGTACCAAAAGAACTTGAACAGCATCTCAACACCTTGGGCATCGATAAAATTACAACACATCAGTTACAGAAGGCCACAGTACTCGGGACAGCACGAATACTATGATGCTACCTTTAATTTTTCTTTAGTTATCCTCTACCCTTGTAAAGGGCCCGATAATTAAAGTACCAAATCCATTCAATAACATCTGGTAGACTGTGTGTAAATAGCATAACAACAGCAGCAGCAGCAGCAACAACAACAACAATCAAGATGTTGATCCCTTTACCTGGAATGGTTTTTCCCCTCTCCCCATCTCCTGACTTGCACCCCATGTATCCGTCCTTTCCTGGACCACACATTTTGAGAAGTTTCCACATTTACTGTCGCTCTCCTTCCTCTCTCTTTCCACCCACCACTCCTCCCGCAAAAGACAAAGGCAGATCCAAAGTTCAGCCTCTTGCTATTTTTCTCCTCTAGTTCCATGACAGAGACAAGGCTGGAGCTGACTGAAGAAAGAGTGGGAAAGCCGCTTCCCACTACCTTTCACAGGCCCAACCCAGGTGAACACCTCCTTTCATTCTTCTCCTTCTCCCCCTCACCAACTAGCATTCTTAAGCAGCAAGCTTCAGATGCTCTTCCCACCTTTTGCTTGCTGCTGCAACATGTTCATGTGACACTACCCTGCTTCTTTCAGCAACTGGGGGATTCTGGGAGCTGTAGTCTTCATTTCCCACAAACAAGGGCTTTATGCTGGCTGGCACCATCGGGTCAGGTGTGGGGGAGGAGCAGGGCTCCCCGGCTGTGTGGGAGAGCCTCTGATTGGCTGGCGGTTGCGACTCACACACAGCAGCAGCAGCAGCCACTGCTATGGCTGAAAAAAGAGAGTCCACACTGGCAGCAGATGGCCCCGGACTGCATATGGCTGCAGGGAGAGAAACTTATCAGGGGGATGGACAACCCTGGACCCCTCCCCCGGCTACGGACCTATAATATGGAGTCATATCTCAAACACAGCCTCCCCCAAAACACATTACATTGCAGAGAATTCTAACCTAGTTTTCTCCCTGATATCTTATTTCCAACATGCCCAGAATATTTAGTATGGAGGAACATTCCAACATGGGAGTCGCCCTCTGCAGTCTGAAGTGATACATCCTAGACACTGGTTTGCACTGGAGGAACGACCAGGCCCACATTTCCATGGAAACCAGTGGTGTCTTTAATCACACTAGAGGACGATGTTGGGAGGAGGGAGATGATCAGAAAAGACCAGACCAAAATTGCTGAAGTCATTCTGTCTGTTAAATATGCCCAGTCATGCCTTGCAGTGTGAGAAGGCAGCTCCTCCGGCGATATTAGCCTAAACTCCCCTTCTGCTCTCAAACAATAGCTGTTCAGTGTAAGCTTACTTACCAGAGGAGATTTCCCCAGAGCTCAAACTGTCTGCTTCATTTAAAATGACATTAATTAAACAACCAAGGGCAAAGATTCTTTCTCTCTGTTTCTCATGCTGATGATTTTGACAATATGGGCCATGGGTCCCCGCTCTTTGGTATCCATTCATCTATTATATATTTTGCAAAGTTTGTTTGTGGGTTTGTTTATACGAAAGAACCTGATACTTTCCAATGACCTACAGATAACAAATTTTGCATACACGATCTTGCCACTGAAATTAGCTGAATGAACTACTTCTTACATCAGAATATGCTGGGGAAAGATTAAAAATTGGTACTTTACAGCAGAAAGAATTGTGAATATAATCCTCAGTTTTTAACTGTTCTTGTTTGAACAGATTCCTCACATTCAATAAACAGATCAATAGTTCAAAAATGACATCATGCCCAAGAGAAGCAGAAGATCATTCTCAAGTTCAAATTTACTATGGTTCCAATTTGCCATATATGATTAATCAATAAAATGAATATTTAGTGAGGACGTCACTAAACCATCCAATCAGTAGTAGCGATGGGCAGTGTGTACAAAGGGCAGGGACTTAATCAATGTGAGCTTATGCCTAGTCTTCATCACAGTTTTTAGAAAGCAATTAAAATCTTGGCTTTTTACCCAGGCTTTTAAATGAGTGTTTGGTTTGCTGCTTTGAATCTTATTGTTCTATTGTACATATTTTATAAACTTTTAATTAGATTTGTATTTTTATATTTTATTTTAATTCTTATTGTGTAGTTTTTATGGTTTTATATTATTGAATGTTTTGTAAACCACCTTGAGGTCATTTTAATGAAAGGCGGTAAAGAAATTTAAAAATAAATAAATAAATAAATAAAAATAAATATTTGAAGTTGAAATCATAAACAATCAAACTGATCTTTTGCTTCCCCTTCCCCAGCATATTAATAAGACATCCTATTACATACATGGAATGTCATAAACTTGCCAATAAGTGTTAACTATGCAAAATGATTTTGCCCAGTCAACTTTATTTATAGAATGCATTTTGAATAGAAAAAAGATCTCCAAGGTGGTGGACAACTTGAAAACCCAAACACACTCTGGGTGGCATGCAGTCCAATGTTGTGTATTGAAAATTAGTGTGTGTGCACAACAAGGGAGTGGAGATTTTTGCCTAGCTTTCCTTCCCATTGCAGCCTACTGTGCCTCGCTAATGGCAGTATAGCTGCCCCTCTCTGCTACTGTCTGCATATTAAATGTGCTGCTATTTATTGTTTTGTATTATTTTGCTGCTGTTTTCATTTTGAATAATATTATTTTTGTTCATTTTAGGATTTACAGACTGATTGTGGTTTTAATTTTATATTTTGATCTTGTTCACCACCTATGGTGGAAAAGTGGAATCAAACTATTTTAAATGCATAATACATATTTTGACAAAGGAAGGGATGGGAGAGGGTGTGGGGAAGTTATACTGAAAGCTAAAAAGAGATCTGCTTCAATATGGTTAAGCTGACGCCTCCAAAGCATAGCATATTTTCCTGTTTGGCTGGAGAGAAGGTAGGGGCTTCATCACTCAACAGAAAGAGAAAGTGAGTGACATGCTTACAGAGCAATGTTGGAAGAAAGCCCTTTTGCTTACCAAGGAATGCTGAGAATATCTCAGTGATGCCCCCCAGACAGCTTTGTTGATTGCACTAGTGAAGAACCTAAACTCAGCAGAGATGAAACGGGGCAGATGGATCTGTATCTGCTTGCAGAGCTCGCTAGTGTGGATTGGTTTGGAGACCAACCTGTTTGAGACAACAGTCTGTACAAGCAACTGCTCACTTCAGCATTCAGACGATTCAGCTTCACAATATAACATGAGTCCTGCTGTATTAGGTCAAGGACCGATCAAGCCCAGGGCCTGTACCCTGATCCCAGCAACAGAGAACCAGATGCTTCCAGGAAACCACAACCAGGGCATGAAGCTTACAATGTCTTGGAGTGTGTGTGTGTGTGTGTGTGTGTGTGTGTGTGTGTGTACATGTGCACACATGCACCCACACATCTCTGGCTCACAAAGTTTTGAATTTTTCAGGTACATTTGAAAGTTGTGGTTGAAATAAAGCATCTGCAAGAAGCAAAAACATTTTGATGAGTCTGACACAAGGGGGTTCTGCACATACCTAAAATGAAAAGTTACTGGCCAACTGCACTGCAGCTAAATTTGTTCAACCATTAAAAAATTCACAGATGCGGATAAGAGAACCTCAAGCTACACTGAACTGGAGATCCCAGAAGACTTGACTGTGACACTACATTACACTCAGCAAATCACCATTGCACCCAAACCCTAAATAAGACAAAACACACATTAGTGCAGTAAACTAGGGCCACTTTATTAATAAACAAAAATTAACTTGCAATGGGATTGTTAACTAACCAGAGTGTAGGTAATCCTCCCTGTGTGAAACAATCTCCTAAAGAGGACTGTTCCCCACACAAGGAAGAATCAGCTGGGTATTGAATCTGTCAGGAGCCAAATTCCTGACATCCTTGCACCAAATGGCTTTCCCACATCAAGGGGAGGGCTACTCGATCCACCAAAGCCCAAGACACAAAACTCTGAGTTGGTGAGCAAAGCAACCCCCTGAAAGGGGGGGGCATTCCCAACCCTCTGGGCCACAGAACCCTGAAGGGCTGCCCCATGGTAAACCTCCTCACCTCAGTGGCCCTCCGGCCAAACACTGATAGGTAATCCTACTTACCCACACCACAATTCTCCTGCCATAGTGACCAACCTTCACAACAGCACCACCCTGAATACAGCCCATAAGAACTCAATGAGAAGTAGGTGGGGGGAAAGCCATGCCCAGTGCCAGTATGGTGCAGCCCCCCAAATTCCTTCTTGTCCCCAATGGTGACCGGCTATCCCCACTGAGAACAGAGGTGGGTGCCACTCTGCAGAGCAAATGTGCAGGGAGGAGGAGAGTCCATCCCTTAGGAGCCAGTTTGCCTTTCCCTCCAACTGGCCAAGCACAGTCACGGGCCTGACCTAACAAGATGGCAGCCATGCGTGTCCTGCCCATTGAGGTCAGGCACAACCCCACCCACTGCCTAACTGTGCAGGGGCAGGTGTGGGGAGTGGCATTCAATCATTTGCTTCTAGTGGAATCATATCTCAGTGCCAGGGCATATGCTTTGCAAGCAGATGGTCCCAGATTCAATCCCCGACACCTCCAGGTAGGGCTGGGAAATACCTCTCTGAAACCCAGTACAGCTGTTGCCAGTCAGTGTAGAACATACTGTAATAGACAGACCAATCATCTGTCTCAATATAAGGCAGCTTCTTATACAATCTAGTTGTATGCCTTCAATGTGGGTTTCAGGAGGAAATTGCTCCATTGGTTAAAAAAAAAATGCATTGAGCACAGTTAGCTGTCTGAAAACGGTATTTCATTGTTCTTATTGAAACTCTTTTAGCTTTCTCCCACAATGTTTCCAATGTTTCGTCCATACAGGAATCTGGACATTCAGGCTCAAATCTTGGCACATGCTTGCCTTTTGTGCTCAGGTTATTCCCAAAATAACATCCATCTGTCAAAGAAGAAGAAGAAGAAGAAACCCAAAGTCAGCCCATTCAAGAACAGAGGCCAAACCTACCAGAGGTTCTACACTGTGATCATATGGTGCAGGTGGGAATGATTGTCAGAGTCCAAGGCCTTCATATATCTAATGAGATTCAAGGAATACTTCTTGACATCTTATCAAAAGGACATTTATCACCTCAGTTATAAGAGAGGTGTGAGGAGACTAGAAGGTTGTGTATTAAAGCTCGGTTTCTGTGCACTTCATTGTAATCATCTCTTGCTTTCCTCGGCCCCTCTCGTTCACATAACTCTTTCCAGCATTTCTGTCGGAATGGAATAAAAGCCAATCCATTTAATTCCCTGGTGACTATGTGTAGATAGTGATTCCTGTAGAGTTATTCATTGCGTCCTCTATGAAACCTCTAAATCCTATACAAAAGTTGATGCCACTTCTTCCTGGATTAAATTTATATACCTTTGTCACCGGTTGGTGACAAAAATTCTCAGCACACACTTCATTCACTTAGGGACTCAAGAGGACCACAAAGGTAATTATCAAGGGCTTTTAAAACAAAAAATCATCTTCTGCTGTGCTCCTACCACTGTTGTGACATGAGGCAGACTTTGTAGAGACATTTTTTATTGTATTTTTTAAAAAGGGCAAGAGAGAAATGAGGTAGAGGGCACAGGATCATAGCAGTTTTGTTTGAAGACAACTGATCTATCAACTTTAAAAGCTGACATCCCTTCAGCTGCCTCCTTCTTCTTGTATTGCTGTGCGGGCTGGTCAATGATTGACCAACCTGTGCAGCGATACCTGAAGATTCGCAGCGGGACTCTCATTAATGCTGAAGCAGGGCAAGATGAAAGAGAGCGAGAGAGAGAGAGGAGCAAATGGAGCTCAGTGAAGGAGAGGCAGCTGTTCCTCCTTTGGCACCCTGATCCCCCACCCTGGCTCATTAGGGCACATCGCTCCTGGATGATGGATAGCTCTGCATGATTCCCTGCAACTGATATGAACTGAGGAAGAGGTTTCACAGCACATCCTGTTGCACCGCTAGTCTGGAATAGAGATGTGAAGGCAGGAGGGGGCAGGAAAAAATGGGGGGAATTGTGTTTTTTCTGGTTTCCCCCCAAAAAAACTTTTTTGCAGGTTTTTTTCTTTTGGGGGGAGAAAAAAAGAGAAAAGGTGGGGGGAGAAACAACCAGAATTTTTTCTGATTTTTTCTGGGTTTGTTTCCAGGCTTTCATATCTCTAGTTTGGAACGCAAGCTCCCAGCTTAGTAGGACTAAAGGTAAAGTATGCCGTCAAGTTGATTCCGACTTCTGGCACCCCCAGAGCCCTTTGGTAGAATACAGGAGGGATTTACCATTGCCTCCTCCTGCACAGTGTGAGATGATGCCTTTCGGCATTGTCCTATATCGCTGCTGCCCAATATAGTACCAGCGGGGAATCGAACCGGCAACCTTCTGCTTGTTAGTCAAGCATTTCCCTGCTGCACTACTTATGGTGTGAAATGTTTTCACTAGTGCAGTGTTAGACCTGATGTCAGCTTTCATATTCTTAATACTGCACTCCCCCAGGAACCCCTGCAAGAGGGATTCACTCTTTCCCCCTAATGGTATTGTCATGTGGAACATGACCCCTGAAGGGGACTAATGTATAATGTTCCCACATTATAACATTACATGGTAAATGCCATCGTAAAATATTGGCATATGAGTACCTTCAATGAGACTCCTTATGAACATAGGAACATAGGAAGCTGCCTTCTACAGACTCAGACCATTGGTCAATCTTGCTCATTGTCTACACAGACTGGCAGTGGCTTCTCTAAGGTTGTACACAGGAGCCTCTTTAAGCCCTATCTTGGAGAGGGAACTTGGAACTGTCTGCATGCAAGCATGAAGGTGCTCTTCCCAGAGTGGACCCATGTCCTAAGGGGAATCTCTTACAGTGCTCACACATATATTCTCCCATTCAAATGCAAACCAGGACAGACCCTGCTTAGCAAAGGGGACAATTCATGCTTGCTACCACAAGACCACAAGGCCAGCTCTCCTTCACTTGGAGGATAGCAGGTGGCTTCCCAAGAATGGTCGCCCACTTCAGCTGATCCTCTTCAGCCCTCAAGCACTCCGGGCTCGAGTATGCAAAACCTTATACTTCAATAATCCTGTTCACCTTCAAGGTACCACAAGATTCTTCCTTGTTTTTGCTGTCCAGGAAAGAAAGGAGGGAGGGCATCAATGCAGAGTTAATAGACTAACAGAGCCACCTCTTGTTGCATCCTTGGGCCAGCTCCAGCATTGCTTCTGGAGCAAGCTCCTAGAAATGCCCTGCAGAATGCATGATAGGGTGTCGGCTATCTTGTTTTTCAAGCCTGGAACGCAGCAAGCCAAAAACAGTATGTTAAACTGGAGGCCCTGTGAAACAAAGGTGCATACTAGGCATATAACCCAATGAGAATGGGATGTTTGTGTATTGATGATATGCACCACAACCTGATATTCACACCAAAAATGAACTGTGGAATTACGAAATTCCTCAGCCCAAATGTTCATGGCTAGTACTATTAGAAACAGCTCAAAGAACATCAAATATATTATTATTTATGTATTTATTCATTTAACTGATAATAGCTGATAATATCATGATTGTGCCAGCCAAGTGGCCATTTGAGTGATGCCTAGCGGCCCCAACAGTAAACACCAAAACTCCAGCCCCAGCATCATCAGAGTGTACTTGAAGCTGAGCTTCAAGCAACCCCTCATCCCTCCAAAATGACACCCCATTGTAGCCATCCCAAAAATGCTCCAACACTTCCAAGTCTGCTTTCATCTGAGAGGTTACTCAAATTCTATGGTGAGGTCCATTTGATACCAATGGACACACTACAAATGTGGCACAAAAATACACGCCCAGGCATGATGACCCGATATGCAAAGTACAGGTGACCTAATAGCACCTGCAAATCCCTAAGTGTAAACTTCTTCGCCTCCAGCGTGTCCTGAATCTCTGATTTTAGAATGGCCCAATTCTCGAGTGGTTGCTGGCTCCATTCAGTGACCAATCCCCAAGCCAGCCAGACGAGGCATTGGTCAGTTGGTCTTATTACCTGCTGGGGGACTCCAAGCTCAGTGCTACAAAGTGCCACAAATTGGTCAAGCTAAAAACAGCAGTGGCTGGAAGTGCAGGGACCCACAAACCAAAAATCACCAAGAAAGGGCACCAGAGTGTCAAGCCCTGTTCACCTCCTCAGTGCTCATTCCAGGAAAGTGCCAATGTGGTCGCTGCTGCTGAATCCCACAGCTGCTGGGACCTGTTCCCCAAGTGGGCAACAAGGCCTCAGAAAGACCAAAAGGGGCCAAATCAGCCACTGTCTTCATGCTCCTGGCCACCAAAACAGCCTTCTCTGCTGCCAAAACTGCCACCCAAGCCACTGAATGCTACCTCACTGCTAGGGATGTGCAAAAAATTTCGGGCACAGATCGATCTGTGCCTGAAATGAGCAATTTCGGGTGATTCGGGGCCGAACCGAATCACCCCTGATGTCCCCCAATATTTTTCTGGGCCGAGCCGAATCACCCGAATTTCGGGGCTGAAAAATTTGGGTGATTAAGCTCATGGCCGATTTTGGGGGATTTTTTGAAGTTTTAGTGACTTTGGGGCAGTTCAGGGGCATAGAATGGGATCTGGGCAAAAAGAGTGGGGAGGGGTGGTAGTGCCTAATGGGTGCAGACTACCACCCCAATTTCAGGGGGATTGGGAAAAGGGGTGATTTTTGGGGAATTTTTGAATTTTTTGTGTCTTTGGGGCAGTTTGGGGGCAGAAAGTGTATCTGCCCCCAAAGGTTGGGGTGGAGTGGTAGTGCCTAATGGGTGGCAGCTAACACCCCAATTTCAGGGGGATTGGGCAGAGGGCTGATTTTTTGGGAATTTTTGAAGTTTTGGTGTCTTTGGGGCAGATTGGGGGCAGAAAGTGGATCTGCCCCAAAAGAGTGGGGTGGGGTGGGGTGGTAGATAGTGCCTAATGGGTGGAGGCTACCACCCGTCCCCAATTTCAGAGTGATTGGCCAGAGGGCTGGATTTTGTTGATTTTCTGAGGTTTTTCTTCATAAAGTGCTTTGTGGTAGATTGATTCATTCATCATATTCATAGTAAATGCAAGTGTGAAAAAGTGAAAGTGGGGTCATGAGAGTTGTCTAATTGAAAAAAATCTCATTTGCTATGATAGAATGAGAATTCACACCTCAGAAAATAAGGGAATAACATCCCTTCAGAAAACCTCTGCGGTGTGAATGTGGGGTGAGGCAAAATTCCACCCTGTCCCCACAGCATGAGGCTGGTGAGTGGTCACAATCTAACTGTTTATAACTGTTGTCCCCACTGTCCTCTCACTCCCTCTAACAGAACATTCTGATTGACCGTTCTTTAGATTCCAAACTCCCGAGCACAGCCAAAGCAAAATGTTAGCCCCATCCGTGCCAAAACATCACACCTAGTCTGTGGAGGCTGAGGACATTGCTGTGCCTTGACTGCACGAACGGCATGAATTAGATGTTGCTCAGTATGGACTCCTACTCATGCTGTTTTGACTATACAGTTTCATGAGTAAGTCCAGATGCCAACCGCAGCTTGGAGGACAAAGTAAGAAGGCAAGGAGCCTTGGGTAGCCACACACACAAGACCTACATCATCTAAAGACAATATTGGGTGCCAATACTGCAAGCATTCTTGCTAATTATCCTATCCATGTGATGCTGTTTGGATTTTTTAAAAAAATCCTCCATCAGTTTCAGGACCCCGGCAAATACCCAACCTCACTAGTCTCTGGAGCTAATCTTACCTGCAGTGATCCATAGCCATGGAGGTAGCTACAGTGAGATTCAAAAGCTGCATATGCAGAGTGGCATGACCAGCACTGGAAAAGGGGCGGACAAAAGTCGCTGGGCTGCCGAGGTCTATGGGCCACCATGGTGCCCCTTGCCTCACCCCCAGTGTACTCCTTGTTGTTGTCCCCGCTGGTGAATGAAGTGCTGGCTGAGAGCAGGCAACAACTTGGATGGCTTGAAGAAGGGTTTGGATAGAGTTTGCCAGGAAATTGAGGACCAAGAAATGGAAGTACTTTTTCACACAACACATAATCAACTTGTTGAATTCTCTGCCATGAGATGTGGTGACAGCCAACAACCTGGATGGCTTGAAGAGGAGTTTGGATAACTTTATGGAGGAGAGGTCTCTCATCAGCTACTAGTTGGAGGGCTAAAGGCCACCTCCAGCCTCCAAGGCAGGATGCCTCTGAGTACCAGTTGTAGGGGAGTAACAGCAGGAGGGAGGGCATGCCCTCAACTCCTGCCTGAAGGCTTCCAGTGGCATGTGGTGGGCCACTGTGTGAAACGGGATGCTGGACTAGCAGGGCTCTTCTTATGTTCTTATGTTCTTATCTCCTGTTCCCAGTGCTGTCTATGCTCCCTGCATCGGTAAGCATCTGACACTGATTCAGGGGGCATGGCTAGTGCAGGTGAGTGGCAGTCACTCCCTGGGCTACCATCAAGCCTGCTACACCACTGCACATGCAGAAGCTGCTGCACAGGTTAAGGATGCTTAGTCATGTTGAGCGCCTCATGGCTACACGTTTTTCACATGTTCCTCATGGTGCATAAATTGTACCTTATTCAGACTCTGACTAATGCAGTCTGGGTTGCTAATGGATCCTAGCTAGCTCTCCACTTCCACCTCCTTTTGATATCATCTCATCATCATATTCGTTTTCATTACAAAAAGAGTCAAAGTGATATCAAAGCTGTCCTTGGTGAATGAAGGGTAAAAAAAAAAGTGGCTTAGAGTTTGGGGTTCAACTGAACAATATCCACAGGAAAATTTTGTGTTCTGATCTTCCATTAGAAAATTGATCTCCAAGGCCTGTGGAATTGTAGGAATGGAATAAACGTCTTAGCATTGGCTGAGTTAATGTTGTCTGGCAATTTTAAGCCGTGCCAAGCTGAATGACAGCCATATTTTCTGCTGCTTCTCCTCATCTTCTCTTTCAAATTGCTCGGCTGATCTTTCCCAAAGCTGTTACAATAAAAAGAAAGGCTGAAGAAGAGAGAAAATGGAGTTCCATGCAACCCTGAGAATATATATTTCTCCCCTCCCCTTGTCTGAAGATGTCAATGTCCGTAGCATGACAGAACTTAATGAAAACACTGTCAGCATTTTGAGAAGTGGAGACAACTGGGCTGGCAAATGGGAGAAAAACGTAATTCACAGAAAAAGCTTTGAGGGCAAAAAAGATGAACTTTCTTGAGACCCGGGAATGGAGAAGAATAGGAGAGGGAAAGTGAACTACCAGTAACTTGGGATCTGTTCAATATGCTGAAATCTTTGGAGTTGCTCACATGAAACTGACAGAGCAATTCAGGCAGCTTTACATGAGCATATTTCAAGAGGCCAGTGAAAAGAACTGCTGGAACAAAGAGGGTAAAAAAAAAAAAAAAATTACTGGAGCAAGGCAGAATCCCTGGTGACAGAGCTAAAGGAGATAGGTGGTGTATGCTGCACAGATAGAGAGCCACTGAGAAAGAAATGGAAGAAGTGAATCAGGTCTGGTTTACAAGGAAGTACTCTATGAAGGAACCTGTTGGGAAAAACATTTCTTTTCCAAAATGAGGATAGACTGTTCCCGAGGGATCTTATCATTCCTGGTAGGAATCCCTTTGTGAAGCTTGGGGTTTTTTTGTTTTGTTTTGTTTTGGTGTGTTTTTTGTTTTGGCCAGGAAGCTTATTTTTATGCAGAAAATTCTTGATTTGTTTCTATTTAGGTGGATATAGTGTATATATAATGTTGTGTTTGAAAAATTAAAGTGTACAAAACTGAAATGATCACTTGATTTCCCTACATTTTTGTAAAAGGTTACTGGTTGCTGAATGTGTGAACCAGCTCCACTGAAAGGGACAGTGTGTGAGGATACACATAGTTTCTCTCTCTGCCCTTATATTTGTGATGTGTTACTGATACTTGAAAATTTGTGAGGGGGGGAATGGTGAATCTCAGCCTGGCACCCACTCCAATGATGAAATTATTCAGTGTGAAATTCCCAGTGCATTTCAACAAAAAGGTCTTCCTTAGGGATGCTATACACTGCACAATTGATTAGTTTCATTACAATTACCTTAATATCTTGGTTTGATATATGCATATACTACTGTTTCACAGTACCCCCAAGGAAGGGTTTGTTTGTTGTCAAAATTTGTAGCTTCCCCCATTGTTTGAATGAATCATAAGAACATAAGAACAGCCTTGCTGGATTAGGCCCACGGCCCATCTAGTCCAGCATCCTGTTTCACACAGTAGCCCACCAGATGCCGCTGGAAGCCACAGGCATGAGTTGAGGACATGCCATCTATCCTGCTGTTGCTCCCCTGCAACTGGTACTCCGAAGAATCCTGCCTTTGAGGCTGGAGGTGGCCTTTAGCCCTCTATCTAGTAGCTGATGAGAGACCTCTCCTCCATGAAGTTATCCAAACCCTTCTTCAAGCCATCCAGGTTGTTGACTGTCAACACATCTTGTGGCAGAGAATTCGACAAGTTGATTACGTGTTGTGTGAAAAAGGACTTCCATTTGTCGGTCCTAGATTTCCTAGCAATCTATTTCATGGGATGACCCCTGGATCTAGTATTATGTGAGAGGGAGAACAACTTCTCTCTAGCCACTTTATCAATACCATACATGATTTTATAGACCACTATCATGTCTCCCCACAGTCATCTTTTTTCTCAACTAAAAAGCCCCAGGTGTTGTAGCTTTGCCTCATAAGAAAGGTGCTCTAGGCCCCTGATCATCTTGGTTGCCCTCTTCTGACCTTTTCAGTTCTACAATGACATTTTTTAGATGTGATGACCAGAATTGTATTTAGTACTCCAGGTGTGGCCACACCATAGTTTTGTATAAAGGCATTATATTAGCTGTTTTATTTTCAGTCCCCTTCCTAATGATCCCTAGCATGGAATTGGCCTTTTTCACCACAGCTGTCACACATGAAGTCGACATTTTCAATGAGCTGCCCACCACAACCCCAAGATCCCTCTCCTGGTCAGTTACTGACAGCTCACATCCAATCAACGTATACTTGAAGTTGGGGTTTTTCGTCCCAATGTGCATCAATTTACATTTGCCAATACTGAACTTCATTTGCCATTTTGTCACCCCACTCCCGCAGTTTGGAGAGATCCTTTTGGAGCTCCTCACAATCCGTTTTGGATTTCACTACCCCAAAGAGTATGGTATCATCTGCAAATTTGGCCACCTTGCTGCTTACCCCTGTTTTAAATATATTAAAAAGCACCAGTCCCAGTACAGATCCCTGGGGGACCCCACTTCCTACTTCCCTCCATTGTGAAAATTCTCCATTTATCCCTACCCTCTGTTTCCTGGATTTCAACCAGTTAGCAATCCACACATGTATTTGTCCCCTTATCCCATGACCGCTAAGCTTCCTCAGGAGTCTTTGATGAGAAACTTTGTCAAAAGCTTTTGGAAGTCCAGGTATACTCTGTCAACTGGATCACCTTTATCCACACACTTGTTGACATGCTCAAAGAAGTCCAAATGTTTGGTGAGGCAAGATTTTCTTTTGCAGAAGCCATGCTAGTTCTCTCCCAGCAGAGACTGTTCTATGTGCTTTACAATTTTATCCCTAAGGATGCTTTCCATCAATTTCCCTGGAACGGATGTTAAGCTAACCGGCCTATAATGTCCCCTGGATCCCTTTTTGAAAATCGGTGTTACATTTGCTACTCTCCAGTCCTCTGGTACAGAGCCCGATTTCAGGGATAAGTTATATATTTTAGCAAGGAGGTCAGCAATTTGACATTTGAGTTCTTTGAGGACTCTTAGATGGATGCCATCCAGCCCTGGCAACAAGCTCCCACCGGCTATTCCCCAGGCGTTATTTTAAAAGCTGCTCTGTAACCTTTTTGATTTCAAGCGCCAGCAGTCTGGTTCCATCTTGGTTCAAGTGCAGCCCGTCTCTTTTGTACAGGCCTTGCTTGCCCCAAAATGTGGCCCAGTGCCTAACACATCTTAACCGCACCTCCCGGCACCAACATCTCATCCACGCATTGAAACCCCTCAGCTCTGCCTGTCTCACTGTACCTGTGCATGGAACAGGTAGCATTTCTGAGAGTGCTACCTTGGGGGTCCTGGACTTCAATACACTACCTATCAGCCTACATTTGGCTTCTAGGACCTCCCGACTACGTTTCCCCACATCGTTGGTGCCGACGTGCACCACAACAGCTGTCTCCTCCCCAGCACTGCCTAAGAGCCTATCTAGAGGCTGCGTGATGTCTGCAACCTTTGTACCAGGCAGGTAAGTCACCATGTGGTCAACATGTGGGTCACAAACCCATCTCTCTATACCTCTAATGATTGAATCACCCAATACAAGAAGGACCCCACCCCCCAGAGGAGTATCCTCCATGTGAGAGGATATGGGCTCATCATCCATGGAAGGGGTCCCTTCTAAAGGAGCATTTCCCTCTTCCTCAGACAGATTTCCTCCTTGCCAAAGGCCTTCATTCTCCCTGACAGCAGAGGAGCTACCAGCCCTGGAGTGTGATGCCTCTGCCTCTCTGAACTTCTCCAAATCCGCCACCTTGGTCTCAAGGGAACAAATGTGTTCCCTGAGAGCCAAGAGCTCCTTGCACTGAGCACACACCCATGCCTTCTGCCCATGGGACAAATAGTCATACATGTGGCACTCTGTGCAATACATTGAGAAGCACCCCTTCCCCTGCTGACTTTCTGTCTTCATACTGGTGTTGTTGGCTGTTTACAGTATTTAAGATAGTTTATTAGAAGTAGTTTATTATCTGTTTATTAGATAGTTTATTAGAGGGATAGGTCTCAGCTGTAATGGTGAGCTATTTAAGTGTCCAAACAGCCTTTCTCAAGAATATGAGGGAGGGATTTGTACTTACGTTGTCTTCTTCACCAATCATCATTTGAGGGAGATACCTGATGCTTAGTCTCTGCTCATTTTTCACTCTCTGATCATGTATGTGTGAAGCAAGGAAGTGGGGAAGGAATTTATCAATTTTTAAATATATAAAACTGATATTTCTTGCCAAGCTGGACTCTGACCTCTCTTTTGTTATAAAGATATAATAGAAGTTGCATGGTTTCACATTACAGTATGTCATTTTGTTCTATTTTACTCCAAAAGGCATAGACAGGCTTCCACACATTTTCAAAAGTTTTATTTCCCCTTGCATTTTTATTTTGTCCGATTCGCAAATAGTAGGCAAATTTCTTCTCTGCAAAAGAAAGGATCTTTCTTGCTTCCAATATCTCCATCTGTACCCTCTTTCTCAGTACACTTCTAGTTATGCAAGATCTGGATGTCAGGAAACCTGATCGGCATGGAGATGGAAATCTGGATGAAGATATGGAAGATATGGGCAGATCTCCCAGTCTACATAATGTAATTGTGCACGGTTTCTGAAGGTTCCCCATGGCACAATCTGAAATAAGGGGAGGGGGGTAATCAAGCTTTCTTGAGCTGTACCAGTGTACAGAGTTCTGGACCAAAATGAATTTCTGCCAAGAAGAATTGTGTCCAGTGTGTGAATTTATTTCCATAACTTCCCATGACTTTTCAGCTAGTCCATGTCTTTTCATGTTTTGCTGTTATTTTCTGGTGCCAGCTTGAACATCTATCCGTAGTAGAGTCAGTGCGGTGTATTGGTTAGAATTTTGGACTAGGACTGGGAGACCTGAGTTCAAATCCCCATTCAGCCATGAAATTCACTGGGTGACTCTGGGCAAGTCACCTCTCCCTCAGTTTAACCTACCTCACAGGGCTGATGTGAGGATAAACATAACCATGTAAACACTGCTCTGGACTGCTTGGAGGAAGTTGTGCACTGGTTTGAGGACAAATACAGAATTGAACCAAATCGAGCCCATTTGGTTCTTTTTTTTGCTCCTTACAAAATAAATGGCAGATTTTGAATTTGAATGAATGGAATGCCCATATGCCAGGTATTTTCAGTCTTTGGTCCCCAGATGTTGTTGTGCTTTGGTAATTGTGAATTTCCTTTGGTGAACTGGCCATGCAGAGGCCCACTGGACATGTGTGGCAGCCTCCAAAGTGGTCACCGTGATAGAGGAAAAGCCCAGAATGGGCCAAAGAGCACCCAAACCAGGTGATTTGGGGCTGTAGTGGAGGTCGGTGGGGGGAGGGGGAGCCTCTGGGGACACCCTCCCCCCCATGGCAGCGCTGAACAGGTTGGGGAGTTCGGCTCGAAAGTGAGCTGATGAACCGAACTGGTTCGGTTCAGAACTAGTTTGCATAACCCTAGTGATGTTCTGCCATTTCCCTTTTTCTTCTGAAACATTTTCCCTGAGGGTCCCTCAGTATAGGATCTCAGATTGCAGGAGAGATGTGAAGAAATCATTGGGGGAGGGGGGAGAATCTCTAATTTATTCTGAGAAAATTTTCCTTGGGATGAACCCTGAAATCTCTCTTCAGATGTCAGTTTCTCCTTGGAGGAACCTTGACATTCTCTTTCAGATTTTACTTCAGAGAAGTTTTGGTTCCAACCCTAACATTTCTTCCTGATCTTTTGATGAGCTACTGCCAGTCAGAGTAGACAGTGCCAATCTAGGTGGACCAATGGTCTGACTCGGGAGAAGAACAGCTTCATATTTGCAGGGATGGAAAGACTCAATCATTCACATGGTGGGATTCCCTGCTTCTCTGAGCTCAGCCCCACACCTCACTGCAGCCATGAAAGAGCATACATGTGAGAGGGCAGGGCAACACTCTGTTCAACTGCAGGAACTAGTGTCATTTGCAACTGAAGGATATGGAGGAACAGAGAGCAACCAGGAGGTACTGACGAGGGTTACAACCTCGGCACATGCAAGAGCATTTTGCTAAACTAGTTTATCACATCTGACCTCTTCTATCCCCAGAAGAATACACTAATAATAATCTCATAAGGCATCCATCTTGTAAAAGTTTTCTTAAGTGTGGATTGTTTCCAGTCTCAAATTTCCTCTTGGATCATTGTATGAAGAAACTGGCCAGATTATCAAAACTGGGACATCAAATGCTGACATTTGTTTGCATGGGTCAATCCAACATGGAGTGGAGAGCTGATCTTGTAGTAGTAGCAACTCGCTGGAGTTGCCAGAACCTAAGGGGTATACTCGTGGGTCAAATGAGCCGTAAGCCAGAATTTGGATTTTTTAAAAGCCAAATCTTTCCACTTAGTGAGCCATGAATTGTCCGCTTTGCTAAGCAGGATTCACCTTGGTTTGCATTTGGATGGGTGACTACCTGTGAGCGCTGCAGGATATTTGCCTTAGGGATGCTGGTCTATGACTGCAATAGATGATGATGATGATGATGATGATGATGATGATGATGATGATGATGATTGGGCCTTCCCTGAGCTATGGCTCAGTAGTGGAGAATCTGTTTGCATGCAGAAGGCCCCAAGTTCAGTCTCTGGCATCTCCGGGGAAGTCTGGGAGAGACGCCTGCCTGAAACCCTGGAAAGCCACTGCCGGTCAGTGTAAACAGTACTGAGATAGATGGACCAATGATCCGACTCAGTATAAGGCAGCATCCTACATTCCTATGCTTGATCCCAAATCATGCAGTCAATTTGCAGATTGCATATGGGGTACTGATTATGCTATTCAGGCCAACACATGTTAAATTTTATGCACATTTGTCATATGCCAGCATTATACCTACATGTATATTATGTTTGGTAGGACAGGCGTGCCCCATAGGGAGAAGATTGGGGAGGTGAGCATCCAAACTGGCCCTGTATATTTCTTTTTGTCCATATTTGGCATTCCTATCAAGGAACGGTTAATTGCTTCCCCTCAAAAGAAGGAGTATTATTCATGTCACCATGACATGGATGTAAAGTCTGTCATTACAGGATCATTACAAGCTATTACTTTATCTTGAGCCTACAAGCTAAAAGACTCGATAATTGTTATTGCTAATAAAAGTAACTGCTATGGCTCTGGATTTTCAAATATAATTACATAGCGAGGATACTTTGCTGCCATTTACTTACCCAGCCTTCATAATAAGCATATAACTGAATTAGAAATGGAAGAAGTGTGGATAGCAGAGATTAAATCCAAAATGTGTCCCCACTGTGAAGAGAGAGTACTTACTTGCTTGTGCTCGCTCACTCTGGAACATGAGCAAAAGCGGAAAGTACACAGTACATGTTGGAAATGGGAAGGAAATTACTCAAGTGGGCTTACCCAAGAAGGAGAGCTGGTCTTGTGGTCAGAGGGGAGCTTGGGAGGAGAGCTGGTCATGTGGTAGCAAGCATGACTTGTCCCCTTAGCCAAGCAGGGTCCACCCTGGTTGCTTATGAATGGGAGACTTGGTGTGTGAGCACTGGAAGATATTCCTTTCAGGGGAGGGAGCCGCTCTGGGAAGAGCAGAAGGTTTCAAGTTCCCTCTCTGGCTTCTCCAAGATAGGGCTGAGAGAGATTCCTGCCTGCAACCTTGGAGAAGCTGCTGCCAGTCTGTGAAGACAATACTGAGCTAGAGAGACCAATGACCTGACTCAGTATACATCAGCTTCCTATGTTCCTAAGGGATAGATAGATAAAACTAACGCTCTCTCTCTCTCTCTCTCTCTCTCTCTCTCTCTCTCTCCCCCCCCCCTCATATTAGACTTTATATCATCTTTCATAAACAATCAGTTAAAAGAATACAACACCAATACACTCCATAAATAACTATTTTTAAACACCAAACAATACAATTAATAAAGCAACAACATGAATAGTGATGGCAGAGAAAACCACACCTCTTAAAAATCAAAGTCCTGGATAAAATGCACGGCCTTTATGGGCCTATTAAAGGCAGCCAGGGAGGCTGAAGAGTGGATAATTGTCAACCAAGAGAACATTCTAAGGCCTGGGGGCAAACATCAAAAGGGCCCCATCCTGGGTACAGAACAATTGAGTCTCTCTCAGTGTTGGCACATGGATCAGGGCCCCGTGACAACCTTGTTGGGAAGGCAGAAACATTAAAAAGTAGGCAGTCCTTTAGATATACAAGGTCTAAACTGTTAGTTTATATCCCATCTTCCTTTCATGATGGGACTAAAGGCAGTATTTGTGGGATTCCCAGGCAACCTTCCATCCAAGCCCTGATCAGACCCTGACCTGTTGAGCACCAGCAAAGTGCTGCATCACCTGCTTCAGGGTCAGAACCCTGGACCTATTCATGGTTAGGAATGAACCCTGACTTATTCATGGTTTTATGACTCATCATAAGTCCAGAACCCTGAACTTATTCATGGTTAGGGCCTTATTCACTGAGGCCCATCCTCCACAGAGTTTTCCCATGGTCCCGCTTTTCAAGAAAGAGTGTTTATTAAATGATAATCAGACCTACCAACTTTATATCATGGGGCATATGTCGCTGCCACCAGCCCACATCTGTTTGGTAACGATTTGGGCTGACATTCAAAGCAAGCAAGCACTGGTGCAACGAGAGAGCAGCTTAACAGAGCTTCCTGAATAACTCCACTGGTGCAGCAGGGAAGTAGCAATTTTAGATGCCCTCACTTTCCCCAGGAAGGCAGTTGTGGCACCCAAAAATCTGTCCCCAAAGGCTGCATAACCCTCAGGGACATATTTTTGGGTGGCACAGAGGGCTTCCTCGCTGCACCAATACAGTTGAGAAGTTCTGTTAGGCGGCTCTCTTACTGTGCTGATGTATCCTTGCTCTGTATGCCAACCGTGGAAAAGAAATGTTTGCTATGATGTTGTTATATTCCAGGTTTCCCCTCAAATGCTCCAATTCTGCCTTTGTGATTGATTGGGGGGGGGGGGGAGGGAAAATGTTGAACATGCTGATGTCACTTGAATTGCTTTATTAGATTTTACCAAGAGATGCATAGGGGAGATGATGGTTGAGCGGACCACAGCCATGCATCTCCTGTATTGTTCAGTCTGGCCCTTAAAATGTGGCACATTTTGTAGTGCTGCAGCTATAACAAGCTGCAATTAAAAGAAATGTGGTGTGTTGCTATGGCAACAGCCCATACTCGCTAGCTGTTTGATGTTTTAATTTCATTGTCTTCCTATTGTTCTTGCAGTATTTGTGCTGACGTCATTCTCACCCAAACAATACATTACCTAAAAACATTCTGGGAGAAAACATATTTAGGGTCAGCAGTGAGAAAAAACTCAAATCACAGGATCTGAAAGATAATTTGAATCTTCTGTGAAACTAGAGTCGCCTTCCCTGCTGTAAGAAAATGGGTTTCTTTCCATTAATTGTATTTTGTTGTGCATCAAGCTCCTAAAAGTAGCTTGCAAATGAGGTGAGAAATATGCCAGTATGAACTGGACACTGTTTGTTGAATTAAGGCTGCAGAAAAATATGTTTAATGCATTTTATTTTGTCAATATATGGCTCCCATTTTTAGTCAACTTTCCAAAGTGAAGAAGGTTTATAAGAGGGATAGGCATCTTTTAGCACTCCAGCTCTTGTTGAACTACAACTCCCATCACTCCAGCTACTATTGACTATAGCTGGGAATTATGGGAGTTGTAGTTCAACAGCTGGAGTGCCAAAAGTTGCCTACCCCTGGTTTCTAAGAATACCATAGCCTGCTTCAGACAGCATGCTGTAAGAGTGTACAGATGCCTGTACACTCGTACATGTGTTTATATGCATGGCTGTACCTGTGTTCATTTTTAAAGGTAATTGGATACTGGCCCTTCAAATGCATGGTACAGATAGGAAGTGTACTTCTTTACCTATGTTCAGCATAACATATGAATGACTGTACCTGTGTGCAGATTCGTACCTGTGTGCACTGTATACTCATTGTACGAGTGCTGTACATAATGTGTAAATGGGCCTCATGTCTCTGTGTTCCCCTTAATAACTGTTGTGTTTACAGTCAGATACAAACCAAATTCACAACACATGGGAGGGGGTCCTAGAGGACCCTAAGGGGGGAATATATATATATATATATATATATATATATATATATATATATATATATATATTTGCTGATTTACCATTTTGCTTCAAGATGGTGGCCATTCAAATTATAGACAACCCATATGCTGACAATCAGACACCAATCAAAAACAAAGCAGATGGGACAGGGGCCGAGGTGGAGTTACCAGAAGTGGAAAGTAGGCTCCATTGGTTCTGCTTATTTATTTTATTTATTTACAATATTTATACCCCGCCCTTCTAGTACACTACTGCTTGGGGCAGCTCACAGCATGCATAGAATGTCTTCTAAGAAACGAAGTCGGTTTCGCCCTTGAATTGCATAGAACTGTTGATGATTGTGAAATGGGGAAGTGGAACCAGAGGCAATTTTTCATCGGGACGCATCTATCTCTCTGTTGCTCTGAGCCACGAGGAAGGATGTAGGTCTTTACTTTACTTTATTAAATTTATGATCATTGACCAAGACATAAACATAGATACAAACATATTACTGTGTAAACAATAATATTTTTTTAAAAAATTACTTACTGGTGAACAAAGATATTTGAATATTGATAGCAACATAACAAAATTTAGCTGTTTCGTAGGAAACAAATGAGTTTGTATCAGAAAGTAGAAAACTAACAAGCAAATCATCTGATGGCCCTTCCAAACTGATCAACAACAGGGCAATCAAACATTGTCTGACTCCCTGATAGAACTTACAATTGAGCAGGATATGTGCGGTGGATTCTATTTCTCCACAAGGACATGTCCTAGCATCTAAGGGCAGGTCATGATATCTCCCTGTTAGCAGGGCTGAAGGTAATGCATTAAAATGGTCTCTTGAAAAAGTCCAATGGTATTGGATGAAAGTGACTGAGTACAGATATTGTGTGGGGGGAAACCCCACCCTGGTATATAATACCCAGGTAGAACAGCAATCTTATTTTGGAGTTCAATATTTTCTGACGCACCAGTTTCTTTGCATTTACTAATCCCAGATCTAATAAGGAGACAGGATTTAGACCAATGGAAGCAAGTTTTCCAATTATATTTAAACACCAACGAGGTTGAGGGACGGCCGAGAGGAACTTAGGCATAAGACCCAAAGGCTGAAGATGGAGCTTCAACCAGAAGTTCATAATCCACAACCAAGCCCTAGCTTCAATCTTAAGTAAGCCGGCCTCCCGATGGAACACTGCGTTAGATGTGCATCTGGGCAAACCAAAAAGAGCCCTGAGAAAGCCCATCTGGACCCTCTCTAACACCATAAAATTATTGTAAGGGCCCAGCTGAGCACCATATACTGTAGAAGTTGTGGTATTACTTTGACCACAAATAATTTGGTGGCAGCAGGTATGTAATGCCCTCCCTGAACACTGCAAAAACCCAACATGGCTGAAACACTACATTTAGCCATGTCAGAAGTCATCTTGACATGGGCATTTCACATGCCATTATAGCAAAAAACCACTCCCAAGTATTTATACTGATTCAGCTGTTCTAACTAAAAAAAATTAAAAAGGAAAAAGTAGGAAGTCTTAGATTTGGGTAAATACAGTATGTGGTCCCTGGGTGTCCCAGAATGCATATGGGAGTGCTCCATAAGACCAGGCAAAACTAATGAAAGAGGAAAATGCTAATAGCATTGATAACAATGTTCCTAAAAGTCACATTTCAAAAAATCCAAGCAATTATTATTATTTTTTTAAAGGCTGGTAACAGGACAGGAGTTCACATGATTTGAGAGTCTGTCAAAATGAACTAACTATTGCCATAAGCACAGGCAGGCAGAGTAGTACCTGCTTATCGCATTCACCAAAGCAACCATGTGCCAACTCCATGGGACTCCATAGCGGACAACTCCTAACTAAATAGAACTCCATGGAGACACACCATGGATCCACAGAACAAAAAGCCAACCTACCGCTTCACAGGGCAGATACCATGCAGTTCACAGTGTCTTTGGGATCAATTTTTAATAGGACAACCATACTCTCTCTCTCTCTCTTTCTTTCTCCCTCCCTCCCTCCCTCTCTCTCTGTAATCTTGCAGTGTTTTGTTTAGCCATGTGCAAAACCTAGAGAATTTCATCACCATTTCAGCTTTCCAGGCCCTAAGCGTTGGATTTCCACATAGCACTTTTTGGAGCATGGAGAAATATATCAGGTCTTGTATAGAGGATTCTCTCAATGACTAATGTGATCTCAGCCCTGGTTGTTGTTGCTGTTGCTGCTGCACTTGTGTTCACAGTGCATAAAAGGCTAGATAGTCTTAAGCAGAATTTGACTGAAACTCTTGTGACTAAACTCTTTGCATGTACAACAGTAGTGCCACCCCTTTGAAAGACGGTGGAGATACCTGAGCTGATGAGAGAAGTCCATGTGTTTTTTGGAACCTTTCCCAGGCTGCTCAAGGCAGTTTCTCATATGCTATGAGGTCTCTGATGTGTTATAAATTTGACGTCTACCCCACCATATGCCATAGGCTCAAGGAAGATTACAACATTTCCCCAAATGTTAGTAGCTTGTCCTGAAAGTGTTCACAATAGAAGAAGAAGAAGAAGAAGAAGAAGAAGAAGAAGAAGAAGAAGAAGAAGAAGAAGCAGCAGCAGCGAGGAGGAGGGTGAACAAAGAACAACAGTGACGACAACAACAACTCAGTCCCAACAAGAGTTTTGGTCTGAGCTCTGCTCAGAGGAAGGAAAATTATTATTATTTAATTATTATTTCTGGAATGTATATACCGCCTAATATTGAAATCTCTAGGCAGTGTGCCGAATTAACATAATATAAAATATAAAACTCATATATTCATATATATAAAATATAAAACTCATAAAATATAAAACTCAAAAATATAAAATTCATAAAAAGATCAAAATATTAATAGATAAAAACACATTATAATTTTTAAAAATGGTCTCAGTTGAAGGCCTGGGAAAATAGGTATGTCTTCAGGGTCCTCCTAAAAACAAACAGAGAAGGAGATTCTCTTATTTCAACAGGGAGTGAGTTCCAATGTCCTGGGGCAGCCAAAGAGAAGGCCCGGTCCCGAGTTGCCACCAAACGAGTTGGTGGCAACCATAACCAGAAGATGTTAATTCACAGTAATTTCTGCTCCTCCAGCAGCAGCAACAACAAACCCATCTTAGAAAAGGTGCTAAATGGGCCAAGCCAGATGCCCTATTGAGGGAAGGAGGGAGCTGAGGGAGAGAGGTAGATGTTCACTTAAGCTTCTGGATATTACATTGGCACACTGAAGGTCTTGACACACAGGAGAGAAGGACCAGTGGATCCCAGAGTACTCGGAGGTCATTTGGGTTGTATTAGGCCTGCTCTTGTCTGCTCTAAGTTCTGCAGTGCTTCAAGGGGGCAGCAATAGTCCCTGTCCAGAAGCCTATAAACATGGAATATGACAGAAACGGTAATGATATGCCCACCTCTCATGTATTTTCTGGAGCACTGATTTTCAGTGGATTGGATTCTGGAACCCAATATGGAAGGCATAGCTGTAGCCTGGATTTCCACTGTGATGAAGTTTTTCCTTGTCTCTATAAAATGAATAAATGGGAACTCATCTAAAGGTGCAAAGATGTTGCAGAGAAATTACTTATGCTCTATAACTAATTGAACAGGAAGGCGACTTCAGCTGAGAATCAAAAGCTTAATATGTATTGTGTACTAAATTTAGGCTAAGAAAACAGTAAACAGACAAACAGTGCAGTCATTCACACAATCAAAAACTGTGTTCTATTTGGGTTTTGGAGCGGTGTGTGCTCCCAATTTTCGGTTGGGTGGAAGCAAGGTAGGAAGAAATTCTGGGTGGAAGTGACTGTGTGGAAGCAAGGTACCCAAGTTTTCCTCTTACCTTGCTTCCTCACAACCTAAAATTGGGAGCACACACAGCTCTCAAACCCGGGTAGACCACAGTGTTTGATTGTGTGTGAATGACCTCAGTCTCTTATGCAGAAAGAGGGAGAACCTAACAGTTTGAATTCAAGACAGCAAGTGGAGACAAACACAGTGACTCCACCTGCAAGCCACTACACAGACACATTCAAGACACAAGCATGTCCCACTCAAAGAAATGAGACAATGTCCATGGCAAAATCCCAACAAAAGATGCTTAGTCTTTCTTGTTGAGGCTTATTTCACTTAAGGCTGAGTTTAATGGTTTAGGGCAAAACTGCTCAGCTTGCATTTGGAAAATGTGGGGGCTAACTTTCAATTTTTGAAATGAATGGCAAGAGTCAGAGTGGAGGACAGAACTCACTACAACTGCTGGAGCTTCTCCTAGCATTTGTCATTATGACAGTCACCATGTTGCCCCTTAAAGACCCTCAAATTATCAAACAATGCTATTAAATAAGATACCATCATGCCATTAATATGATGGGGGCTTCTGAGGAAAAAAAATGAATTCTCATTGGCTGTCACCATTCCGCCCCCCCTCCAGGAATTTCCATCAGAACAATGCTATTTTTCACCACTCAGAATCAGTCTATGAGGGTTTTTTTGTTTTTTGTTTTGCAGGGGATGATACTGGCTAGGGATGGGCAAACCAGTTTGACGGTTCGAATTCAAACCGAACCAGCCATTAGGTTTGAGCTACTGGTTCAAATTTGAACCAAACTGGTGGGGGTTCGATTCAAACTAGTTTGAATTCTAACCAAAATGGGGAGGTTCGAACAAAACCAAAACTGAACCTCCCCCTCCCAGTTTGAACTGAACCGGGCAAACCGGTTTTGTGCACATCCCTAATACTGGCTGCTACATGGAGCCACCATTCTTTTCCAGAAGTCCCTGTCATAACAATCTGACCATATGTGACCATCATTACGCAGAATCATTCTAAAACTTTGAGGAGAAACTGGCCACAACAAGATGGTTGCTGAGGAAGGAGCTCCAGTAATAATGGTGAATTCTCCCTCCTTCTTCCTTCAAATTCCACCATTCCCTTGGAAGTCGCTGAAATACCCCCACAGCATGTGACGGAGGTCACAAAACTGGGGAAGGTGTTTTCTGCCAGTGCTAATTTCACCCAATGCCACCTAATTTTCACTGTTCTCTGTCTTAAACCATGGTGAGTCACTTGCTCACAGGTGGTTTGGCCTGGCTTCTCCCACTAGCTTCTCCAGAGGTAGCCAAGGTACTGTGGCACCTGCAGTGGAGTGCCAAATGCTGCCTTGCCCTATGACCCTGGTGGGGGCAAGGCACCTGGAAATGTAGGATCGACAAAAGGAAGGTGTTTTTCACACAATACTTAATTAATCTATTAATCTTAATTAATCTATAGAATTCTTTGGCACAGGATGTGGTGATGGCCACCAGCTTGGATGGCCTTAAAAGGCGCTTTGACAAATTTGTGGAGGATAGGTCTATCAATGGCTACTAGTCCGAGGGCTATAGGCCACCTCCAGCCTCAGAGGCAAAGTGCCTCTAAATACCATTTGCAGGGGAGCAACAGCAAGAGAGAGGGCATGCCCTCCGCTCCTGCCTGCAGACTTTCCAGAGGCATCTGGTGGACCACTGTGTGAAACAGGATGCTGGACTGGATGGGCTTTGGTCCTGATCCAGCAGGGTTGTTCTTATATTCTAACTAATCCTTGTAAGTTTTGAAAGTGGCACCAGGGAGAGATAGGTCGCCTTTTCTCTCCTTGTGTCTTTAACATGGTTTGCTTGAGGTGCATTATTCCTTGTAAAGGAAGGCTCAGATTGGCCCCTAAGAGATGTTCTGAAGGTGGCAAGAGGAAATGTCTTGCTTCCCTGCTGCTGCTCCAGTAATCTGCCTGAGATGACCACCTCACCTCGCCTCATGAAAGGGCCGCCCTGCTCTTCTCAAAGTTGCCCCTTGAGAACTTTAGTTCCTGACTGGGGGCACTATCTAAAGAGCTGGACGTGGATGACTGCATATGCCTACCCGCCGACATGTCCCTATGCTCCTATTCATCCGAATGGGAAAAGAGGGACATGTTGGCAAGCAGGCATCTGCATGCAACCAAGACTTTCAGCTCCTCCTCCCCATAAGGAAGGAAGGAAATTTTGCATTTCATAAAAGCCACTCCTGATGCTCAGGGACCCTCCCAAAGGGATTCCAGGACAAGATACAGGTTTGTAGTTGGAAACAAAAATAAAGAAAGCCCTTGTTCATATGCAGGGACACTTTAATGTACTACTCTGCTTGGATCCTGGCCATGCATCCAAAGAGCAGCAAAGCGTTGAGCAGCAACTATTTTATTAAAAAATCAGAAAAGTAAGAAAATACCAAAGAAGGTACAGGCATCGTCTGGATGTCTCAGGTATTTCCACACTGATATAGCTGGACATAGTAGACATTATGGAAATCTAACCAGCTCTGCAAAGTTGTATGCATCCTTAACTCCATGCATCACTAAACTGTGTGGATCCAGCTGTTTGTCCATGAAAGTAATTTGTTTCCACCTCTCCTCTGTGCTCTGGGTGGATTAGTTTTAAAGGCACCAGTTCAGCACCAGCCTGACAAGTGGAATATAAAATAAGTCGTCTTCCCATAGAACTCATTCACTTTGAAAAGTGTTTTGCAAACATCAAAAGTAATAAGGTCTGTGCTGCTGCAGATGCAATGTTACACATTTCTCCTGATCATAATACAATCACACCTTGCAGGTGTTAAGGCGCTTTCATCTGATTTATTGAATGAACACTGAGAAAAACATGTTGAATCATGCACACTAAGAAAGAGCTTTTCATCCTTCGCTTTGCAGGATGTGACTTTGCTAATCAAAAGTAGTTGTATAGTAGAGTGTTCGTCTCAGGATCACATAAGCATGATTCTGATTGTATGCACATAATAATCAACTTGTTAAACTTAGAGTTACTCAATAGTACTACTCAGGAGTTTATCTAGAGGACGACTTAAACTCCATAGAACTACTCAAGATTCATTTAGATGAGCCCTTTTGTAACATTTCAGTGAATTTCAGTTTGTCCCTCTCTTTCTCAAACTGGTATCTTTCTTCTCAGGCCGGTGGGTTGTATTTTTCATGTTTTTACCTTAACTATTGCTGCAGATGATTTTAACCCATCTCCTCTGCCTCCATAGTGCACTAATGTGTTCAGTGGAGTTGTGTGTCATGTTGGGTCCAGCAGAACTATCAAAACTGACCGCTCTGCAGTGGGAATTGGTGGGACTCCATATGACCTGACAGCAGGGAACCTCCTGAAGGTCAGAAACGTTGGGAGGCTCCTTGCTCTCATGGCCACCTCCGTTGGGAATCTGACTGGTCTGTTAGAACCTCACTGACTCTTCCTGCTCCCTCCCCTGTAACCTGGTGGGGGCAGGCTGTGTCACTACATCGTCACTCCAGAGGGATCTCTGGAGTGAAACACCAACTTCACATATACGCTGATGGGATCTGAGCTGTTGGTGACTGGCCAGGAGAGGGATCTTGGGGTCATGGTGGACAGCTCGTTGAAAGTGTTATCTCAGTGTGCGGCAGCTGTGAAAAAGGCTAATTCCATTCCAGGAATCATTAGGAAGGGGCTTGAAAATAAAAATGCTAATATTATAATGACCTCATCCAAATCTATGGTGTGGCCACATCTGGAGTACTGCGTACAGCTTTGGTCACCGTATCTTAAGAAGGATATGAACTGGGAAAGGTGCAGAAAGGGCAACCAAAATAATCAGGGGCCTGGGGCACCTTCCTTATGAGGCTAGGCAACAGCATCTGGGGCTCTTTACCTTGGAAAAGAGGAGAAGGCATGATCTAGGGGAGACAGGATCGAGGTGTATAAAATTATGCATGGATTGGAGAGGGTAGAGAGAGGGATATTTTTCTCCCTCTCTCAAAATACTAGAACCAGGGGTCACCCCATGAAACTGAAGGTTGGGAAATTTAGGACCTCATGAGGAAGCACATTTTCACACAGTGCATAATTAATCTATAGAATTTCTTTCCCTTGGGATGTTGTGATGGCCACCAGCTTGGATGGCTTTAAAAGGGGTTTAGACAGATTCATGCTGGGCAGGTCTATCAATGGCTACTAGTCTGATGGCTGTGGGCCATCTCCAGCTTCAGAGGCATGATGCCTCTCAATACCAGTTGCAGGGGAGCAACAGCAGGAGAGAGGGCATGCACATACCTCTTACCTGTGGGCTTTCCAGCGGCATCTAGTGGGCCACTGTGCGAAACAGGATGCTGGACTAGATGGGCCTTGTGCCTGATTCCGCAGAGCTGTTCTTATGTTCTTATGATCTCACACAAACACACCTGCCTTCTATGGCTTAGGATATTAAAGGGATTTCCCCTCTTTAACCTTTAACTCTAGGTCCTGTGAATGACATGGGTGCTTCTGGGAAACTGAAGAGTATTTTTTCCTCGAGGCTGCCTCTATGACTCTGTACTTTGTGTTCTGTATAGTTATCACAGCTAAGAGTCATTGATAGACTTTCCCACCATTCTGCTTTCCCATTCCTATAGAAATACAGTTTTGAAAGAAAATCAGTTTCAGGCATTTCTCCCTTACCTAGATTGTAAGCCCATTGGGGCAGAGATCTGCCCTTTCATTCTCGCATTTCATTCTGTGTACAGTGCTATGTACACAGATGGTGATATGCACACTCACATGATGGGCAGCATTGTTATGGCTCTGTAACACTGTGCCCTGGGGCTGCTGCAGACACAGAACCCAGCCCCAATGCTGATAACACACTGCAGAGGCACTGCTAGCACTTTCACCTGTTCTCATCAGCACTGGGGCTGTATTCCAGCTCAACTGCAGCCCCAGGGCATAGCTCGACAGAACTGTAACACTGCAGATCATGTGGGACAGAAACAGTAATAACGATGATGATCCAAACTACTTTTTCTTCCACAGCATTTGGGACGGGGCATATCCCAGGGGTATGATTTGCCCCCTTTGCTAGGCAGGGTCCACCCTGGTTTGCAGTTGGATGAGTCACTACATGTGAGTGCTGTCTGTTGTAGGAACATAGGAAGCTGCCATGTACTGAGTCAGATCATTGTTCTATCTAGCTCAGTATTGTCTTCACAGACCGGCAGCAAATTCCCCAAGGTTGCAGGCAGGAATCACTCTCAGCCCTATCTTGGAGATGTCAGGGAGGGAACTTGGAACCTAGATGCTCTTTCCAGAGTGGCTCCACTCCTTAAGGGGAATATCTTACAGTGTTCACACTTCTAGTCTCCCATTCATATGCAACCAGGGCAGACCCTGCTTAGCTAAGGGGGCAAGTCATGCTTGCTACACAAGACCAGCTCTCCTGAGCTCAATGGACTAATTCTTTCTAAGGCAGCTTCACCTGCTCTAGAAATGGTAGAGCACATGATTTGCATGCAGAAGTTCCCAGGATTAATCTCTATGGGGTGCCTGAGCCGAAGGTGAATGACAGAAGGGGTACACTTGTTTAACACACTTGGGAACCCCTGAACTAGTGCAAGCCTCCTTGCTCTTGCACAGTGAAGTGCACAGCCGATGGTGCACCTCCTGCTGAGTAACTTCTTCCACTGTTTGTATTTCAGGGATCACTTGTGGAAGTGTGCAACTCGAGAATTTTGCACAGCTATACACAATCTCCTTGCATGTGTGCAACTTTGCTTGTTGTACAAGAACAGCGTGAGTTGGAACTTGGTCAGCCCTTAACTTTGCCAACTTCCTGCCGGACGCCTGAGATTGCAATGGTACTCCAGATCCTGCTCAGAAGCCTCATGTCCGGCCAGGATCTTAGCAGGCCGTTATACTTCCAGACATGCTCAGAAGTATGATTTCATACTCAGGAGTCAGGCAGGCAGGTGTGACTCTCTGCCTGCGAACCCTTCCTAGTGCTGATCACCCCCTCCCCTTTGCAAAAGTAAGGCTGGTTGCTTGCAAGGAGGGGGAACTGGCTGCAGTGGGAGGGGCATGAAAACCCTCTGTAGCTTTATGGTTTCGTACATGTGTGTGTCTGTGTTGGTAGACCAGATCCAGAAGCATCTGCAGTGGGAGATCAGACTTGTCCAAAACACGGGAACTATCTATTTCCAGAACAATCAGACCATCCAACTTTTCTGGACTGAGGAAGGACTATTTCTCAGCAACAGAGGCACTCTTACCCCTGGACTTCGGGGCCGAAGCCCCTGGGGCCCCCCAAATCCTCTTCAGTCTTTCCCGGGTGGTGTGGTCAACTGGCTGAGCATGATGATACTTAATTTGCAAGTGAGGGGGGCCTCCAAAGGCCTTTAGGTCTAGGTTCCAAAATTACCTAGGTGCACCTCTGCTCAGCAACCTACCTTTGCAATATGACATGTTTGCCAAAATGGAAGGTAGCACTTCCCAACTCTGTGAATGACGTGAATTGCATGTCATTGTATGGGTCTATTAAGTAAGCAAAAGAGAAAATGGCTCCCTGACACCAATGGTTGTGTCCTCCATTATTTTAATAGCTTTTGTACAGGTAACAAATATTGGTAGACATTTCTTAGATGCTTAGAAAATAAAATATCCAAGAGAAGTGAACATTTTGCAAAGCATCAGACTGACAATTCATCTTAAGGGTGCATTTTAGCCTATTAAAGAGGAGCAAATGTAATTTCTATTGTCAACACTGAAGCGGGGTGGTGGTGCTGGAAGCCATTAGCATTCCATTACTTATTTGTTCAGACTATTAAAAACGATCCTTAAATGTACTATTTCTGAGATTGTCTCTTAATCCATGAGGATGTCAGAATCTTTCTCCATGGATATAAAGAGCTGCAAAATCATACAGGCAGGGCTGGAACAATCTTGGTCCAATATGATTAAAGTTGTATCACCCAGACACACACACACACTCACTCACACTCACTGACTCACTTCAGAAATAATCTGGGTTTTGCAACCATTCCTATTCAACATTCAAAAACACCTCAAAGCATTTCCCAAGCATTCGTCATAAATGGTCAGGAAAAACTGCCCACCTGCAGTTTTTCAAAAAAGCTTCCATGGGAAATTGCAGGGAAATTGCAGATTTTGGACTGCAGGGGAAGAGGATCGCTGCAGGACAGCTGAAGACCTGCAATGCATGGTAGGGCACTTTATTTCCATTATTTCTGCCCTTTTTCACTACCCCCCCCCCACTTTTTTACAGGCTATGGAAACCTTAACCCCCATTCCCGTTGATTTAATGCTCTGTTATCCACATTTCCATTATCCACAGTTGTAGTGGAGAATGGAAACCCCGTAGATAATGGGGTTCACCTGTACTGTGCACAAACAGGTAGTATCGGTGATTCCAAGGTATGGGGAAAGCAGAAACTTGTTAAATTTTAGGTTGCAAAATATAAATGTAACTTCTTTTTCTATCCAAGTGTTTGTCTGGTCTCTCCAACCCCATCCCTTTAAAAGAATCTATGGCTTCCATATGCCACACTCCCTCCAAGGGCTGAGAGTTTTGCTGGGAAAGCATTGAATCATGACTGCTGTTAACAAAAGGGGAATTTCCTTGGGGCAATGGGGCGGGGGGGAAACAACCCACAAAAGCTTTTGGCCTTAGGCACAAGTCCATCTTAGCATGCTGAAGGTTAAGGTAATGTGTACTTTCACAAGTGAAATAGCTAGAGTAAGGGAAATGACTTTATTGGATTTATCAGTAGATGATTTCACCTAGACAGCACACAATAGTGGCTCCTTGCTGAAAAGGATGAGATTACTGTTCAAATTAATGAACTGAAAAAAGAAAATCGAAAGGCTGAATATTAAATGCACTCATACGAAGCTCCTGAAGAAAGAAATTGAACCGGTGATAACTAATGAGCAAGTTTTCCCAAACCATAATATTGGTAGTGTAGCAACTGTCATTCTGTTAGCAACCGTATCACAATAACATCACAGGAACCTGCTGTGCCGGTCTGTGGCTGTAGGAAAAGTTATAATGTGTGTCTTTCTCCCTTCCCTGTAATGAGTTTAGCCAGACTGAATATAAGTGGTTAGTTGAAGATGAAAAAGGTCAGAGAAGATGAACTCATAAGGTCGTGTATGGTTTGTAAGGAGATGCAGTATGAAGTCAAGAAAATCAGGGGAGAAATGGTTCATTCTCTCTACCTCCCCTCTGCTGTTCATGACTGTGGCAGAAAAGATGCCACAGTCATTTTTTAGGAGAGGAGAGCTGGTCTTGTGGTAGCAAGCAGGAGTTGTTCCCTTAGCTAAGCAGGGTCTGCCCTGGCGCATATGAATGGGAGACTAGAAGTGTGAGCACTGTAAGATGTTCCCCTTAGGGGATGGAGCCACAATGGGAAGAGCAGAAGGTTCCAAGTTCCCTCCCTGGCTTCTCCAAGATAGGGCTGAGAGAGATTCCTGCCTGCTACCTTGGAGAAGCTGCTGCCAATCTGGGTAGACAATACTGAGCTCAATGGACCTATGGTCCGACTCAGTATATGGCAGTGTCCAATGTTCCTGTGTTCCTATGCGATGAGCTGTAGGATGAAAACATTTAGCTTTATGGATCCCCAGCAGTCTTGGAGCTCAATCACTCTCCCTATGTAAAGCATAAGAACACGGGAACATAGGGGTTGCCTTATAACAAATCAGACCATTGGTCTATCTATTGGACCATTGGTCCAGTATTGTTTATATTGACTGACAGTGCTTCTCCAAGGTTTTGAGCAGGAATCTCTCCCAGCCCTACCTGCAGATGGCAGGAATTGAACCTGGGACCTTCTGCACGCAAGAAGATGCTCTACCACTGTGTAATGGCCCCATCCCCTAAGGGGGATATCTTACAGATGTCAGATCTCTAAAGAGGAGAGCTGGTCTTGTGGTAGCAAGCATGACTTGTCCCCTTAAGCTAAGCAGGGTCTGCCCTGGTTGCATATGAATGGGAGACTAGAAGTGTGAGCACTGTAAGATATTCCCTTCAGTGGATGGAGCTGATCTGGGAAGAGCAGAAGGTTGCAAGTTCCCTCCCTGGCAGTATATGAATCTTTAATTCAACAGTGAGACCATTTCATCTGTGCAGCAAGAGCCACCACTGGTGCAGGATTTCTGTTCTCATGCCAGCAATGGCAGAGACGAGCCTTTAAGCCTAAATTATGACAACAGGGGAAATATGGAAAATTTAATTTCACCAGCTGATTAAAAATAGGCTTTTCTAATGGAGTGTAACATTTTTTTAAAAGGAGAAATATAATTGGCAGGGGGAGATTCATTCTGCAGGAACAATTAGGGTTCTGAAGAAGAAATCACAGCCATAGATCCTCGAGGAAGAAGGGAAGGGAAAGGGCAGCCGTGGGGGAAGGATGCAGAAATGATCAAATAGAAAAACAGATACTATTGAGCTGATATTAACAGAGATAGGCTTCATCAAAGGAGAGGCAATAAAGCAGGCAAAGGTGCTTTTCTTGCGGCTTTGACATATGGTGTATTTAAAGGTCAGCTGAAAGTTGCAAGAAAGGGGGAAAATCAATTCGTCACATGCTGCTCTGCATAAAAGGCATTGCTGTCAATGAATTTGGAGGGAAAATGCACCACAGACAGGACTCTGACAACATGACAATAGAAAATGCTCACCTTGGGCACTTCCAGGCTGATGAAATGACTGTCCTGCTTGCATCACCTTGCTGGTTTTTCCCCCCTGCCTAAAGATGTTATCTGGGAGCAGAACTTGATAAGAAAAGAATACCTGTGTGCCTCACATTTTACTGGGCTGCAGAATCACCTTGCTGCATCAGGAAATAGATTCTAGCATTTTGCTTCCCAAAGGGAACAGTCGGATACCTTTGGGGTACTGACAACAGGGCATGAACCCAGGGGCTCCACCACTGGGTGAGCGATTCAAACAACCTGATCTGCCACCCTTCATGGCCCCAGTCACACACCCCGTATCCGACGACAGACACGGGAGGGGGCATTATTTCTGTTCCAAACGGGGCAGCGTGACCTCATTTGGGACCAAAATCATCCTGCACTGCGTTGGCCTCATGGCCCCAGACACACACACCGTGTCTGACGTCAGATGGGGGGGGCTTTATCTCTCTCTCAAATGTGACTGCATGGCCCCGTTTGGTACCCAAATCAGCACACGCTGCATTGGCAGCGTGGCTGGAGTGACTCTCCCTGCCTTTTAATGAAAGGGAGAGCCGCTCCTAACCTTGAACACCCTTCCAAAGTGGCCCCATGTGGGAGGAAGACCACACCCTTGTCTTTGACGTCAGAAGTGGGGGCATGGCTAGCCAGCCGCCTGCGTCTGATGTCAGGTGTGTGGGGCGGGGCCAGGGGGCCATGACGGCAGCCGAACATGGCCGCCGCCAGCCTCTCTTTGCCACTGCATGAACATTCCCTCCAAAATTTACATTTGTCTTGTGAAATGCAATGCTTCTATTTGCTAAACCTCAACATGTCAAGGACATAAGTACAGCCCTGCTGGATCAGGCCTAAGGTCTATCTAGTCCAGCATCCTGTTTCACACAGTGGCCCACCAGATGCCTCTGAGAAGCCCACAGACAAGAAGTGAGGAAATGTCCTCTCTCCTGCTTTTGCTCCCTTGCAACTGGCATTGAGATGCTGGAAGTGAGGTTATACCTCTGAGGCTGGAAGTGGCCTATAGTCACCAGACTAGTAGCCATTGATAGACTTGTCTTTCATGAATTTGTCTATGCTACTTTTAAAGCCATCCAAGCTAGTGGCCATCACCACATCCCATGGCAGAGAATTCCAAGTGTCCAGGCATAGAGATGTGCGCCAATCAGATCTTGGAATTCAATTTGAGCAGAAGTCAAATTGCAAAATCCTCAAATTGATTCATCAGAACAGCTGGCTTGGCTGGCTGTTTTGATGAATCATCTTCAAATCACTAAAATTGATCTGAGTGATTCAAGCGCCATTTATTCTGGGGAGAGTTGGTCTACCAATTGAGTTCAGCAGGAAGACCAGCCCTCCACTCTGGACTTAGTGCATTCAAACCGCCAATCCCAATTGGTCTACTAGCTCTCCCAGGAAAAATGGCCTCGAAATGGCACTTGAATCACTCAAATAAATTTGAGTCAAATGGGAGCTTATACAATTCAAACTCGAATCAGGCCCTCCATTTTAGAGGTGAATCTATTTGAGTTAAAATCACTGAAACCCTGGCTTCACAAATTTGTATGACCACAAAATCTAACCTCTGGCACAGTTGCCTCTGGTTTGGCATTATCTCTCAAGGTGCCCTATATACACACCACTACCATTGTTGTGCAAGTGCAATGCTTATCCAAGCAAACCAAAATGCAAGAGGGTGAGCATTTTTGAGTTTCTGCTCAGAAGAGCTGGTCTTGTGTTAGCAAGCATGAATTGTACTCTTTGCTAAGCAGGGTCTGCCCTGGTTTGCATTTGAAGGGAAGACTACATATGAGCACTGTAAGATATTCCCTTAGGGGATGGGGCCACCCTTGGAAGAATATCTGCCTGCTTACACAAAGAAGGTTCCGAGGGTTCCAAGATGCTCCCGGGCATTTCCAGATAGGGCTGGGAGAGACTCCTGCCTGCAGCCTTTTGGAAGTCACTTCCAGTCTGTGCTGACAATATTGAACTCGATGGACCGATGGTCTGACTTGGTATAAGGGAGCTTCCTATGGTCATATGTGACCTTCTTGCCTTATACCTTTGTTCATTGCTCTAGTGCAGCATTAGTCTAGATGCCAACCAGTGTGCTTCCTCCAGTCATTTATTATAAGATAAGGATTATCTTCATTCTCCACAGACTTCCCATTACATTCTCCTCACACCTGGATCTCTGAAGGCAATTCTGAAGCCACAGTTTCCCTTGGTAACATCCAGAGTGCCATTCAGGCCTTAGTGTTCCATTTCTGGGGCAACCTGTGGAAAGTTGAGGATGGCCCATATGAAATCATTGAGGATGTTTTCCTAGCTATGCACAAACATCCTCTGGGCCTCAAACAAGTTCATGTTCTCCAGGCCTCAAGCAGGGTTGCACAACAGGTTTGCCCTCCAGCTGTTTTTGGACTACAACTCTCATCGTCCCCAGCCACAGTGGCCAGTAGTCAGGGATTATGGGAGTTGAGGTCCAACATCTGCAGGAGGACCAAAGCTGGGCAGCCAAAGAAACTGGTATTTGTTCCTTGAAAAGATAGAACAAAGTTTTTTTTTTAACAAATATACCACAGAACCATATACCACAGAACCTCCACTCTGTACAACTGAAATTTCATTAGTGGCTTTATTGAAGTGTGTTGTGCTCCCTCCAGAATTCTTGATGTATTTTTCCGAGGAATCCCCTAATTTGCTTCAAATGGTACTGTAGGTGAAATTTCAGTGGCAGCCCTTGGCATCAGTATTTTAACTGCACTAGGCTGCTGATTGATAACATTTCTCTGTTTAGCACTTGGCTGATCTGAAGCTTTAATATTTCCCTCTGCACTGTGTTATAAAAATAACAAAATGAATGCAGAATAAGGGGATGGGCTGGGAAGGAGGTGTGTTCCAGAAATTACCGTGTGTGTGTGTGTGTGTGTGTGTGTGTTTCTGCTGCGGGTGGGAGTGACTTTGCTTTCCATCTCTCAGCAGGTCAGTCCCTGGCTCCTATCAGTGGGATGCATGTGATACCCAATAATGAGAGCTGCACTGATAACTTGCGCCTAGGAAGTGAAAAACAGGTCAGGAGCGTTGACAAAGGATCATGCTAATGAGTAAAAAGGAACACAGGATGGATCCCATGAAAAATTAAGCTGCTTGGCAGGCTCAGCTGCCAGGCGGAGGGCTTTAGTCCCTTGTCATTAAAAGAAAAGAAAGATCAGAACTCAAAAGTTTCCCCTTTCTGTCATAAGCAGAGTTACGTAATTCTCCAGCAAGCCCTGGTGTGTTCCATGGCACAAGATGATAAGCCCAGGTGCTTTATGCAAGGCTGTGGAAATAAAGATTAGGGACAAAGAGACATTTCTCAGATCCTGAGATCTGAATTGAATTCACCTCTCCCTCTCTCGCAATTCACATTCAAAAGAGACAGGTGTTGACTCTCTTCATTTCTTCAGAATGTGGTAATGTCTTTGAGAGCAATTTTAATATCATCAAAGTAGACTTTACGTAACATAAAAGGAGCCGTGCTGGATTAGACCAAACATCTGACAGGTCCCCTCATCCAGCTGCCAGCAAGATGCCACTGGGAAGTCCTTAAGGAGGACACAGAGGCTCTAGTCCTCTCTCATTGTTGCTCCTCAGCAAATGGAATTCAGAGTTATATTTCCTATACACTGTGAAATATCACTCTATTTAGTATGTCAGGGAATCCCAAGTTTGGGTCCCAGTCATGTTAACAATTCGCAAAACCTCCTTTCGCAAAACTTCAGTTCAGATACCCCGTGGAGATTTTTTTGTCTGTCTGTCTGGCCAGGTTCAGACGTAACGGGGAACCAGGGGCAGAACAGCCAGAGGTCCCCAAACCTGAACGTCTGAATGAGTTAGTTTGGACCCTAACTCAACTCGAGGGTTCACTCACCAAACTCCAGTTTGATCTCTTGGTTTGTAGTGAGGTTTGCTGCTTGGGCCTTTTTACATCAAAGCACTGGGCCTCTGGTTTGTGGCTGCCTCCATAACATCTGAATTCAGTGGGATACTCAGTGCTAATTTTCTGAAGCCTGTCAGTCAGGCTTGGCAGAAGGTTATACTGAACTTCAAAATGTAGCCAGCCAATCAGGAGCAGAGGAGGAGGTTTTTCACCCTGCTCCTACCTACCTCCATTTTTTGCAGTGGCCACATTGCTGAGGATGTGTTGGCTTCAAGCCATTGGCCCACAGATGGGGAACAAATAGCACTGTTGCACCATGGGGAAACAGGAGGGCTCTGAGTATCCCCCCAGTAGGCCTCCCCATACCTCTAGGGGACATAGTACCCCCTGTTGGGAACCCCTGGATGACAACACCCATTATCCCCAGCCACAATGGCTGATGAGAGTTGTAGTCCAACAATATCTGGAGACCTAAGCTTATGAACCCCTGTGCTATGTGACACTTCACTGGCTGCAGAGAATCACTTTAGTTTTAATAACTGATATAAGGAACCAAAGTGTTCCATGTGCAGTGAAGGAAGCAGTTCTAGAAATACCAAGGACGGAACAGAAACTTGGGTCATCTTTTCTGAGGCGCTAAAACTGTATCTAGACTGTCCAACTTCAGTCTGCAGGGATAGGAGCTCACATGTTTGAATGCTTCTCCATTAAAAGGTAGACAGTGCATGTGTGTAGGAGCATTCAATTAAGTTGCTATGCAGCAGATATTTCTTATGGAGGGATATTCAATCACATGGACCCTCACCTGCACTGCAGTCTGAAATGGCATGGTCCAGATGGGTTGACCATCTAAGACTGTGTGTTAAAATAGCTCTCTTGTCGGGTGCTGCCTGCTGTTTAGTTTAAAGCTAATTAGCAGCTGTGGGGCAATCAGGATTGGGGATGTAGTGCATAGAGCAGGGGCATTTAACCCTCTCCTGTAATTCTGATGAAAATAATTTTCCAAGACTGCTGTTAGCTCCTGAAGGGGATCTTCAATTGGCACCAAACTCCCAACCTTGATTTCCCCCTCCACAGCTGACATTTAGCTTAAAAAGAAACAAATATCCAGGGCCAAACAATCGCAAAGTGTAGTTTGACTCACAGTGGAAACTAGGCCTTACAGAAGTAACCATTTCAAGCCAATTTCACAGTGTTAAACAATGCTTCTTTGCTCCACACTCTAGTAGCCTGTTTCATCATTTATAAAGTTTGAAGCAGCAAAATGTCCATGTCTTATTGCTGAATTCCCCAAATTATCTTTCTAAGGATGTCAGGCAGATAGAGATTTCTTCAACTCTGCATTGTCAGTAAATCAAGTGATATCTGTAAGCCCTAGATTGCAACTCACAAATCATGACCTCTGAGTAGCATAAAGTGGGGCTCGTGTGACCCAAATTTACAAACAAGTGTGTTATGGTAAGAACTATGATACTGTGATGTATCATACGACATCCAGAAAACCAGAATATTGTGGGGACTGCTGTGAGGAAAAAGTGGGTAAAGACTGTTGGAACAGCAGTGTTGGAAAGGCGCCTAGTTTGTTGGGTGAAAAATCTTACCATTTCAACAGGGCATGCTTTCACCAGAAATGTGGCACATCCATAAGGTGCATATTTGTCACCTCATTATCTCAAAATTAAGGGGATTGAACTCTCTAGAGCAGGGGTTTCCAAACTGTGGTACTCCAGATGTTGGTGAACTACATCTCCCATCATCCTCAGCTATAATTTATTCACCAACATCTGAAAGTACCACAGGTTGGGAACCCATGCTCTAAAGTTAAGAAGAGAGAAAATTGAGACAAGGGCATGATGGGCATTGTCATTCTGTAATGATGGTTGTTTACTGAGTCTTTAAGAAAAGAAGACCTCAGGATGAGAAGGCCATGAGCGAGCAACAGCTTTGCAGCAGAAGCTGATATGAGTGGCTGGGCCTTCATGATCACCTAGCCCTTTCCACTAAGTTGCTAACAATACATAGTTAGAACATAAGAACGTTAGAACATAAGAACTGCCCTGCTGGATCAGGCCCAAGGCAAATCTAGTCCAGCATCCTGTTTCACACGGTGGCCCACCAGATGTCGCTGGAAGCCTACAGCAGGAGTTGAGGGCATGCCTTCTCTCCTGCTGTTACTCCCCTGCAACTGGAACTCAGAGGCATCCTGCCTTTGAGGCTGGAGGTGGCCCACAGCCCTCCAACTGGTAGCCATTGATAGACCTCTCCTCCATGAAGTTATCCAAACCTCTCTTCAAGCCATCCAGGCTGTTTGCTGTCCCCACATCCTATGGCAGAGAGTTCCACAAGTGGATCACGCGTTGTGTGAAAAAGTACTTCCGTTCGTTGGTCCTAGACCTCCTGGCTATCAATTTCATGGAGTGACCCCTGGTTCTAGTGTTGTGTGAGAGGGAAAAGAATTTCTCTCTATCCACTTCCTCCACACCATGCATGATTTTATAGACCTCTATCAGGTCTCCCCGCAGTCATTTTTTTCTAAACTAAAAAGGCCCAGGTGTTGTAGTCTTGCCTCATAAGAAAGGTGCTCTGGGCCCCTGATCATCTTGATTGCCCTCTTCTGTACCTTTCCCAGTTCTACAATGTCCTTTTTAAGATGTGGTGACCAGAATTGTACGCAGTATTCCAAGTGTGGTTGCACCATAGTTTTGTATAAGGGCATTAGAATATGAGCCGTTTTATTTTCAATCCCCTTCCTAATGATCCCCAGCATGGAATTGGCCTTTTTCACAGCTGCCGCACATTGAGTTGACACTTTCAACGAGCTGACCACCACAACCCCAAGATCCCTCCCCTGGTCAGGCACCGACAGCTCGGATCCCATCAGCATATACTTGAAGTTGGGGTTTTTCGTCCCAATGTGCATCACCTTACACTTCATAACACTGAACTGCATTTGCCATTTTGTCACCCACTCACCCAGTCTGGAGAGATCCTTCTGGAGCTCCTCACAATCCATTATGGATTTCACGACCCGGAAGAGCTTGGTATCATCTGCAAATTTGGCCACCTCACTGCTTACCCCTGCTTCTAGATCATTTATGAATAATTATTCTCACATATCCAAAAATTGTAAATGAATTATAAAGACCTACAAAATTGCATCAAATTCACTGCTGCAATTTTTTAAAGAATTAAAGATAATTTGAAAAAAGTTCTGCCAAAAAATCATTTGTCAAAAAAAGAAAAAGCAAAAAAAAAAAAAAAAAAAATTAGATTGTGAGCCCTTTGGGGACAGGGATCCATTTTATTTTATTTCTTTATTATTTCTCTGTGTAAACCGCCCTGAGCCATTTTTGGAAGGGTGGTATAGAAATCAATCAATCAATCAAATAGATAGATAGATAGATAGATAGATAGATAGATAGATAGATAGATCCCCTCCTTAGAATTCCAACAGACAGAGGAAATGTCACACAGAGAAACCAAGCCGATGCTGAATTTATAGCAGGAGCAGAAGAGCCATAGCAAGTTGATTAAGGGAGAAGAGGACTAAAGAAATAGCCAGCCTCCACCTCTCCAATATTCCAATCCCTAATAAAAATTCATATTCTGCAGATAACTGCAGTATCTCAAGAGAAACCTTTTCTTGGCAGCATTTTGCCACTTGTAATGTTGGAATATAATCACCTTGTGATTGCCGCGGCACATTCTTGATTGCTTAATAATACGTTTCCTGTATTGGACAGAGTAAAGGAATAAAGAGGATAAATAAAGATTTTTCTGGGTTGATTGTTTCCCATCTAATGGGAAATGGAGCTGTAATAGAGCAAATAAAGAGGAAACCCCAGCCCCATTTTCACTTTCTTTGAGTGGCTTAGCAAAGCACAAACGTGTCTGCTGGCACAGGTGCAAATGGCACTTGAACCTTCCAAGGTAGTTGGAAATCATATGGAATCAAAAGAAGAGAAGGAACTTTGTATGAATGAGTTATATTGCATTTCCAGCTACAAGATCCACTGGGCTGCTTCACATGACCACCAAAAATAAGTAGGTGGAAACCAGAGGCTCCTAGTGAGTGCACATATTCCTGACATGATCCTGTACTTCCACTCCTTTTCTGTGTTGTCTGAATCTGCCATATTGGGTTGCCAGTGTTGGGTTTCCTCCCATCATTTGACATTCTCTACCCAGCACCAACAGTAGGAAACAAATGTTGGGTGGTGGGTAGGAATCCGCCATTATAAAATGGACCTTGGTGGGATCGGATAACATGGGAAGGAGATTGTGCAGGGAGTGCTTGTTCACTGGGAAGTGGGAACCTCCAGGTCTCTCTCACATACTCTCTGGCAGTTGTGTGAAACTGCCCATTGTGGATGCTGACACCTTGCTACCCCAAATAGAGCATCTGGTAAGTGTTCCTTTTCTGTCATTGAACTAGGGGTGTGCACAAAACAGACTGGCCCAGTTCAGTTTCGAGTTCAAACCGGACCTGGACTGGACTGGGCCAGTTTGGTTTTGCTCGCCATCGGAAACCCCCCACCATTTGTTTTGGTTTTTTGAGGGGGGGTTGTCGGACTTTTTTTCAAAAACATATTTTTTAACTTATCCCCTCCAGGGAGCTTCTCCAAAGTGATGGAAGTGTCCATGGAGGTTCCCCCTCCCCCTGCCGGCCTTCCTTTATGCAAAAACAGCCTGTTTCAGGCAGTCTTTGGCCGCTTCTGGGCCTATACCCCAGAGTAGCAGTCATTTTGGAGGCTGCCATGCATGCGCATTGGGACCCTGCATGGCCTGGGAATAGGCACAGAATGGGCCAAAGAGTGCCTGAACCAGGTGGTTTTGGCATAAAGGTAGGTCGAGGGAGGGGAACCTACACGGACCTCCCTGCCATCTCGGAGAAGCCCCACCGGGAGGGGATAAGTTAAGATTTTTTTAAAATGGCTTGACAAACCCCTGAACCACCCCAGTGTGTGTGTGTGTGTGTGTGTGTGTTCGGTCTGGGGTTGAGCCACACTGGGGGTGGTTCAGCTTGACCCGAACCTTTGAACCGAACTGGTTCGATATCAAACTGGTTCAGATTCAAACCTGTTTTCACACCCCTAAATTAAACTAGTTCCAATTGTTCTTTTTGTTATGTCATTTTGAGAAGTTTGTGGTCAGGGCTGACTGGCCTTTTGGGAAAGGTGTGGTGTTCCACAGGGGTATATTTTGTCACCAGTTTATACAAAAACACTGGAAAAACATTCAGAACATTAGACTAAGGATCATTACCACGCTAATGGCACCCTGCTCTACATTTTATTACTTTTTTTCTTTATTTCCAAAATTTATTGTTTAAAATTTGTACAGTACATGATATATTGTGGCACAAAAGCTAATGAATATATATAATACCTATTATGATAATAAAGATTCAGCCGCCTAAACCACCATCTTAACGATAACTGATGACAACTATATATACTCTCTTAAACCATCTTATAAATCAATATACCATCTCATATATCCCTATGCCTTCTCATTTAAACAAGGCATATGGTTGAATATTATCCTGCTTTTTCCCCATACCAAAACATTGCAAAAATGCCTCTCTACCTTCCTTCCAAGTTGGTACTTATTAGCTATTCATTACTTATAGGAAGTCAGGTTCACTGATGTTGGCTCTACACAGCAGGAGGGCTCACAAAACCCGCTGCAAGTAAGTAGGAAAGAACCAGGGGTTCCTGGGGAGTGTGTGCTCCCAATGTGAGGAGCAAATTTGGCTCACATAGGGACCTGGAAATATCAGGTGGAGAAGTCAATTTCCCCCACTGTCTGACATTTGTTTGAGATTCACAAGTCAACTTCAAATTTTGGTTATGGTTGTTGGGTGAATGTTGGATGGTGGTGGGACCCTGTCATTTTTCAGCTGACATTTCCAGGTTCAGACAACATGGAAATGGCCGGAAGTACCAGCTTGCATCGGAAGCATGCTCCCCATGAATTTGCAGTTTTCTTCTAGCAGCAGGTTGTGTGAACCTGCCCAGTGCGGTTAAAGGGAAGCGGGGTTAATCAGCTGAGGCTGTATCCAGACATGATCCATGTAATGCTGACTGGGAGGTTATACGTTCTGGGAGAGGGGAGAGTGGCCTGTTATCAATAGTTTATGGTCCACACTTGGATGTATATTGCCTGGACGTACTTTGGATCCAGCAGTACTGATCATCCAAGATTACCTTCTGTCAGTTAGATATAATATGCTTGGTGCATCATCGATTATATATTCTGAAGTGTTTCTTTGTGGATTTGTTTGGGTAAAATAAAGTCATACTTGGAGATTTCCTACAGATATCAAAGCTACCAGTTAAAGAAGCTGAATGCACTCGTTTTTTACAGCAGAATATGCTGGGGGAAATGGTTTTTTGGGCTTTTTAAAGAAGAAATTTTGAATATAGTTATATTTTAACTGTTGTTCTCGGTGCATTTTAGCACTCAATAATAGGATCAATAATTCAAAAATGGCATAATGCAGAATACATTTCTCAGAAAAGATCTTTCTCACATTCAAATTTACTACAATTCAAATTTACTATACTTGGTAATTATTCAATAAAATGAATAACATTTGAAGTTGAAATCCTACAAATTTAAAACTGTTATTTTACTTCCCTTTTTCAAGCATATTAATACAAAATTCTATTACATGTATATACTTCCTTGAACTTTCCCAGCAGTATAACCTATGCAAAATGACTTTGTCCAGTCAACAATGGGTCTCTCCTAGTAGTAGGGATGTGCGAATCGATTCGGGTACAAATTGATTTGTACCTGAATCTAGCTGATTTGGATGATTTGGAGACAGAACAAATCGCCCCTGTGGTTCATTGGCTAGATACAGGTCCAAATCAAATCACGCCCGATTTGATTCAGATTTCTCTGTTAATTTCCCCAGATTCCCAGCTTTCTTTCTTTTAAAAAATCTAAGCTTTAGCCCTTGTAGAAGTAGAGTTATGGAGCAAAATGTATGGTCCAGAATTCCAGAATTTCCAGTTAAGAGTTATAAGAGCCACCAATATAAGAAATGAGGTCCTCAGAGTATGTTGGCCAGATCTGAAACTGAATTAATGAGTACCAAGTCAACAATCCCATCTATATCTATATCTATATCTATATCTATATCTATATCTATATCTATATCTATATCTATATCTATATCTATATCTATATCTATTCCTCCTCAGAATTAGGAGACTCAGCAGCATATAAGTAAATAAAAAATTGTGGTTAACTCTTTATCTACACTCTTCATCATCATGAGAATGCAGATGGATAGAGAGATAGAGAGAAAGGAAGAGAAATAAGAAAAGAAAGAAAGAAGGAAGGAAGGAAGGAAGGAAGGAAGGAAAGAGAGAGAAAGAAAGAAAGAAAGAAAGAAAGAAAGAAAGAAAGAAAGAAAGAAAGAAAGAAAGAAAGTATCAATCACATTCTTGCTTACGTATATAACATCTTCTGTCAGAAGTACAAACTTTGGTGGAAGAATGTATGAACATGGAATAAGTCATTAAATGAGAGCTGAATGTTAAAAGAACAAATTTTTAAAATGCTGGTTTTTATAGGTATCCTATCGTCCGAAGATGTGAATTTGCTTCTGTTTCTCTAAAGACACTCATTTGTATGTAAATTGCAAGCACAGATACGTCTCAGCTTTCCTCTTTCATTTTTATGTAATGGTGCAGAGGAGCTATCAGCATCCAGCTATCAGTGGATATGCTCAAAAGGTCAAGGGCATTAGTAGTGAGCTGAATATACCCAGTAATTTCACAGGAACAATGTCAACAATACCCTTTCAAATACATCTGTTTGGTGCTAAGACCTCATTACAAAATGTGCTGCGTGGAGCAGAATGTGTAATAGGAATGTGAGGTAAGGAATTTGTGGCTGGGTTCTTCTGTCAGCCCTCAAATCCACTCAAGCTATTGTTGAGGCAAACGATAACTAGCAGCCAGGCATAATACATGTGCTGATATGTTTGTGGCACTGCCGCTTTCTATTGAATAACAATAATCACCACCAATCTAAACTTCTCCTCCATGCATGTACTAAGACTTTGCTGCTCTGCTGGAACGTGAAACTAAATGGATGAAGTTGTCTTAGCTAGAACCAGACCACTATTCCATCTGATTCTGTGTAGACAATACTGAGTTAGATAGAGCAGTGGTCAGACTTTGGCTAAGGAAGCTTCATCCTCCTCCACCAGTGGCATTGGGTGGGCCACTGTATGAAACAGGATGCTGGACTAGATGGGCCTTGGGCCTGATCTAGCAGGGCTGTGTTTATGTTCTCATTTCATATGCTGGAAGAGGGGCAAAATCTCAATGCATGGATGAAAGGCAGCAACTCTTCAGTGTTTTAGAAAGGGAACCTTGTCAGACCTATCTGGAAATGCCAGTGATTGAACCTGAGACCACCTGCATGCAAAGCAGATGCTCTATGACTGAGCTACACTCTCATTTCCCAAGTTGCTTTCCTAAACTGAAAGTGCGATTGGAAGCCTGATTGTAGTTTGAGTCCCATTCAAACCAATCAAAGTCAGATAACTGCACAGCGCACCTCTGGAAGAGGTTGAGTTCATGTTCATGGGGAAAAATATGATTCCTTTTAGATTTCTGATTTACATATCAAATAGCTATAGTTACATAAGAATATAAGAACAGCCCTGCGGGATCAGGCACAAGGCGCATCTAGTCCAACATCCTGTTTCATACAGTGTCCCACCAGATGCCCCTGGGGACCCCACAGGGAAGAGGTATGTGCATGCTCCCTCTCCTGCTGTTACTACCCTGCAACTGGTATTGAGAGGCATCGTGCCTCTGAGGCTGGAGGTGGCCCACAGCCACCAGACTAGTAGCCATTGATAGATCTGTCCACCATGAATCTGTCTAAGCCCCTTTTAAAGCCATCCAAGCTGGTGGCCACCACCACATCCCATGGCAAAGAATTCCATAGATTAATTATATGCTGTGTGAAAAAAGTACTTCCTCTAGCCAGTCCTAAAATTCCCAACCTTCAGTTTCATGGGGTGACCCCTGGTTCTAGTGTTGTGAGAGAGGGAGGAAAAATTCTCTCTGTCTACCTTCTCCACTCCATGCATAATTTTATACACCTCAGTCATGTCTCCCCTTAATCACCCCTTTTCCAAGGTAAAGAGCTCCAGATGTTGTAGCCGAGCCTCATAAGGAAGGTGCTCTAGGCCCCTGATCATTTTGGTTGCCCTCTTCTACATCTTTACCAGTTCTGCAATATCCTTAAGGAGGATATTGTATCCTTCCTAACTGAGTACCAGTTACAGGGGAGTAACAGCAGGAGAGAGGGCATGCCCTCAACTCCTGCCTGTGGCTCAGGGGCATAATTATAACAGGGCAAGAGGAGACAGTTGTCTGGGGGCCCACTGCCTTGGGGGCCCCTCCAGAGGCAAGTCACATGACTGACTCCCCCAGCCATGCACCCGCCCGGGCGTCCTTCAGTTGTATTCATCCCCCAAAACTGATGTGTGTGGAGCTACCAGAACAGCATGTCTTTCTCTAGTACCAATAAATGACTTGCATTGTCCACAATGCCTTATTTAAGATTTCTTTACTTCATGAGCTGAGCTTCAGTGAGGGGGGGCACTTTAAAATATTGTCTCTGGGCCCACTCCAATCTTGCTACGCCCCTGCTGTGGTTTCCAGCGGCATCTGGCTGGCCACTGTGCAAAACAGGATGCTGGCCTAGATTTGCCTCCTTGGGCCTGATCCAGCAGGGCTGTTCTTATGTTCTTATTTTCTTCTATGGTGACCAAAGCTGTACTCAGGACTCCAGGTGTGGCCACACCATAGATTTGGATAAGGTCATTATAATATTAGCATTTTAATTTCCAGTCCCCTTCCTAATGATTCCTAGCATGGAATTATCCTTTTTCACAGCTGCCGCTGTGAATGGTTATAATATAAACACAAGGCTCATAGCAAAGGTTTTGTCATAGAGGTGTCCCAGAAGATCAGTTCTTTCATAAGGCTTTGTGGGACAGATACTTGGGAATAGGTAAGTAGCATCATGTAATACAAGCAAGAATGACTTCTTCCTGAATGTCACTGAGGGAGGCACAAACACAGGATTGTCTGATTGACAACTGTTTCTTGTTCTGAGACAGTTTCGCAGAAGCTTCCAATGTTACAAACAATAGACAATTCTAAGGAAAATCCAAAGAGTTTTAACATGTCATGCATCTTATCCACATATCCTTCTAGGGATGTGGAGAAACCATCTCAAAATATCTGATATTTCTCCAGCCTGAGGATAGTGCCTGTCATGTTCAGGACCAGAGATTCAGACTTGCTGCATTAGAGCTATTAAAATGATTCCATAAAGATCTCATTTTACTCACATATAAAGGCTGTTCACATGACCATTGTAGCCTGGTGAGGAGGGTGTGGGTGGGGGGAGGCAAGCTCAATCTTACCTTTCCTCCAGACAATCTGGCTCTTAGTTGCTCCAAGCAGCAATGATCTCCAGAGGTGGGTAAAATGCATCTTGGCCTCAAGGAATCCCAAAATGCACCGTACAAGCAGCACGGTGCATTGAGAGATTCCCCCTCAGGCCAGACACTCTAGGCACACAGCTCTGTGACTGCTTGGGCTGCATGCTGCCTGAGCATTCACACAACCACTGACCTGGGTTGTCTCAAGAGATTTGCCTTGTGTCTCTATCTCAAAAAGGCTCACACTCTAAAAGGAAAACACAAAGAAGACACTAGCAAAGGAGACTGTAGAATCCAAGAGAGAGTTGTTGTATGCAAGATCAACGCAGTGGAGTGGAATCAGGAATATTAATAGTTTAATGAAGTAGAAATTATAGACAGAGAGGCAAGTGCAGACTGCTTTGCTGTGCTCTTGCTTAGGGCTGCTTGTTAGCCCCGCCTCTACTCCTGGATTAGAATGCAAGTAACTAAAGCCCCATTCAAAAGCTGGCCTGGATCAAGGAATGGATTAACCAAGGACTGAAATGCAAGTAACTAAAGCCCCATTCAAAAGCTGGCCTGGATCGAGCAATGGATTAACCACCAACACCACAGAGAGTAGGGATGTGCACAAAGGTCTTCGGCGCCGGTGGGGGTAGCGCTCTAAGGGTGGGGGAGGGTGTACTCACCCCTCCCGCCGCATTTCTCCTGCCAGCGCGCTGTCGGTTTTAAGCCCCTCGGGGCGGCCGCGTTCCTCCCTGCCGCCCCGTTTCTGCCATCGGCCAGAAGTGGCACGCACTTGCGACTTCCGGCCACTTCCGGACGATGGCAGAAACAGGGCGGCAGGGAGGAACGCTGCCACCCTGAGGGGCTTAAAACCGACAGCGCGCCGGCAGGTGAAATGCGGCGGAAGGGGTGAGTACACCCTCCCCCGCTCTTAAAGCGCTACCCCCGCCAGCACCGAAACACCGAAACGGCCCCAGATCCGAAACGTTTCGGAGGCCTTTACAATGGCCTCCGAAACGTTTCGGGCACATGCCTAACAGAGAGTAGTGCACAGCATTAGTTATGATGTCAGCTAATAAAACTAGCAAATTTTCCTCATCCTTAATTATTCTGCCTCGGGAATCACAGAGCTTTAAAAATGCTGAAAAGATGCAATGCTGGTCTGAAAAGGCACCATGCCCCTCCAAGGGATGCCATCATCATGTAGTATCACTCGAAAGGGCATTCTTAAGAAAAGCCAGCCACAAACTGAGAGAAAAGCCTGCTATCACCAGTGCACCAAGTACAAAGAAAATGAAAAGGGACAGGAATGGGGGTGGGGATAGGAATGTGGAGTCTTTCCACCCCACCTGCTCTAACTTGGATCGTACTTCAAATACCCCCCCCCCCGCCGCTTTTTTCTGGGTGTTTTCCTGGGAGAACACTGGTGCTTAATCCCAGCTACTTTGCAAAGTCCTACCCCATTCGAAACACAAATCTGTTACAAGACTGCTAAGAAAACAAAGGAGATTTACACAGCTTTCACCCTCAGAAGCAGAACAACAATGACAAATATTTATATACCGTTTTTCAACAAAAGTTTCCAAAGAAGTTTACATAGAGGAATAAATCAAATGGATCCTTGTCCCTAGAGGGCTCACAGTCTAAAAAGAAACATAAAATAGATAACATAAGGATCTCTACAAACTGGGTGAGTGGGCAACAAAGTGGCAAATGCAGTTCAATGTTGGCAAATGTAAAGTGATGCACATTGGGACGAAAAACCCCAACTACAAGTATACGCTGATGGGATCCGAGCTGTCGGTGACTGACGAAGAGAGGGATCCAGGGGAGTAACTATAATAGGGCAAGGGGAGACAGTTGTCTGGGGGCCCACTGACTTGGGGGGCCCCCCAGAGGCAAGTCACATGACTGACTCCCCCAGCCACACACCCACCCGGGCTTCCTTCAGTTGTATTCAGCCTCCGAAATTGATGTGGGTGCTAAGACTTGGAGCTACCAGAACTGCACGTCTTTCTCTAGCGCCATTAAATGACTTGCATTGTCCACAATTTACAAAACCTTAAAAAAAATAATTTAGGATGAGCTTCGGGGGGGGGGCGGGACATTACAAAATCTTGTCTCTGGGCCCACTCCAGCCTTGCTACGCCCCTGGAGGGATCTTGGGGTTGTGGTGGACAGCTCGTTGAAAGTGTCGACTCAATGTGCGGCAGTTGTGAAAAAGGCCAATTCCATGCTAGGGATCATTAGGAAGGGGATTGAAAATAAAACGGCTCATATTCTAATGCCCTTATACAAAATTATGGTGCGGCCACACCCGGAGTACTGCATACAATTCTGGTCACCACATCTTAAAAAGGACATTGTAGAACTGGGAAAGGTGCAGAAGAGGGCAACCAAGATGAACAGGTGCCTAGAGCACCTTTCTTATGTGGCAAGGCTACAACAGCTGGGGAAAAGATGACTGCAGAGAGACATGATAGAGGTCTATAAAATCATGCATGGTGTGGAGAAAGTGCAAAGAGAGAAATTCTTCTCCCTCTCACCTAACACTAGAACCAGGGGTCATCCCATGAAATTGATTGCCAGGAAATCTAGGACCAACAAATGGAAGTACTTTTTCACACAGCACATAATCAACTTGTGGAATTCTCTGCCACAAGAGGTGGTGACAGCCAACAACCTTGAAGGCTTTAAGAGAGGTTTGGATAACTTCATGGAGGAGAGGTCTATCACCAGCTACTAGTAGGAGGGCTAAACGCTACCTCCGGCCTCAAAGGGAAGGTTCCTCTGAGTACCAGTTGCAGGGGAGTAACAGCAGGAGAGAGGGCATGCCCTCAACTCCTGCCTGTGGCTTCCAGCAGCATCTGGTGGGCCACTGTGCGAAACAGGATGCTGGAGTAGATGGGCCTTGGGCCTGATCCAGCAGGGCTGTTCTTATGTTCTTATGTACCCATAAGGACACAACTTGCAGCACATTCAGAAACAGTATGTAGATTTGACATGAAAAAATGGATATCAGAAGCCTTTATCCATCTTTGCTTTGAATAGATCGACTCAAGGTTCAAGCATGGGGGGTTCTGGGATATACCATTTCAAGATAGGCTTCATGTCTGTGAGGCTGCTGCCTTGGAAGATCTTGCCCACTATCTTCTTAAATCCAACTTTATACTGGTATGAGACAACACTATCTAGACACTTTTTAACAAAGAAAATACTGGAACATATAAGAAATGTTGAATTTCTCACTGCAGGGGAAAAGCCAATATGTGACACAAGGAAAGATAGAGGGATTTGAAGTCAGTATGTGACAGGTGGGATAGGTTTTTAGGTTTAAATCTATTTTGCTGTGTTATGTTTATCATGTGTTTCGACCTTTGCTGGCCATCTAGTGTGGTCGTTTGACTATCAATAAATGTATTCTTCTCAACATTTATGTTTTACAGCCTGTCAAGGGTTTGACAGCCCCCAGGTAGACTGTCAACCCAGGAGGTTTATTGACCCATGGTAGGCCACCATACTCAGTTAGGGAGACTGCATTTCACTTGGTGGAGCAGTAGTTGTGCAGGCCTCTAGCAGTGAATTCTGGGAGGAGGCTAGACTGACATTCAAGCTATTTTTTCAATATCAAATACCACATCTTTTAACTGCTCTAACAAATGGACCTCACAATAATTTTCAATGGGTCTGATCATCATCTCCCTCTTTTATAAGGTTTGGCAATAACATGGGTGCTATCAGAGTAGATTCATAGACCATTGTAATTGTCAGTATTGTAATGTCATTTGGGTAGGTTATTAGCTTGGGTGCCCTGTAGCACTGCATTGCCTCCAAATTATTGTATGCAATTGGAAAAGAAGACACTTTTACTTCTATAGCATAAATATCAGAACAGACCTAATAAAAACAGATGAATTGCAGGGCAGTGCAAATGGGACGGCTCTAATGGATTTCTGCACTGAGCACCATGAAACTGCAACTCCTGCAATTAGCTTTACTACTTTGAAGATAGTTGCTTTTAATCGTACCAATTGGTCCTCCTTAAGCAATGTTTCCCATCTGTGTTTTTCTCCTTGAGTGCCAAGAATCATTTTGCTGACTCCTGAACTCTTTTTCAAGTTTGCGATGGTGAAAAATTGAAATGTTAATTAGGGTTAGGCTGAGATGAATGCCCCCCCCCTTCATTTTCACCACCACACAGTTCAAAGGTGGTGAAAATAGGAGGAGAGGTTTGTTAAGCAATTACTTTGGGTTCAAAGTAGGGTGTGTTAAACAGGGATGTGTGAACCAGCTAAAAATCAAGCTGGTTTGCACTCGAGCTGGCTAAGCTCGAAGGCTTGCCCTCGAGCCAAAATATGGGGAAGGCGGTCCAAGGGTGAGTCGAGCCAGGCCCCCGCTAATGAGCTGGCTTGACAGAATACATTTAAAGGGGAATCTTTTGAGTGAGTAGCACACCTTTCCTATAAGGAAAAGCTAAGTCTTTGGAACATTATAGCTTAGGGAGGAAAGATTACTTGGGTGGATCTAATACAGGCTTATACAGATGAAAATAATGCAAGGAGAGTGGAAAGAGAATATTTTGTTTACACTCTGTCTTCATAATATAAGAACTTGGGGCCTCCTAATTTATTTATTTTATTTATTTAACATATTTGTATACTGCCCCAAACCAAAGTCTCAGGGAGGTTCACAACAAGAAAACACTAAACAAAACATTAAAATCAATTAAATGCAAAAAAAACAGTTTAAAACCAATCAATAAACAATCTAAAATTTAAACAGTTAAAAAGATAAATCTTCAGACACTTTTTAAAAGCCGCTAGAGATGGGGAGACTCTTATTCCCAAGGGAAGCACTTTCCAAAGACTAATGAAGCTGATTGACAATAAATTCACACAATACATTCACACAGTTCTTCATACAGTGGACAATGAAGTTAGGGAATTCACCAGCACATTATATGGTGATGACAATCTGGCTTCTTCCTCTTCCTATTATTATTGATGTGCAGCCTACCACCTATGGAATGGCCCTCCTTGGGGTTGGCTGAGACTTCAAAGGCAGCCCTGACAATGCTCTCAAACAGCAGTTGTGGAAGGTGCATTTCTGGAGGTTTTCCCTTTCGCAGCAATGCAGTCACTGCTTCAGAAAAGCATTGAGTCTGCCTTTGAAGTCTGCAGCAGTTCCAGGGTAGACCATTACGATGGTTTGCTGGTCAATGACCGAATAAACTTATAACTAACTAACCATTACGATGGCGGAAGACTGCACATCATATCAGCCATTATTGTTGTTGTTGATTACACAGTCAGACAGGTGTTATTGACTGGTTTGTTTTATCCAGACATCGAGTCCTTTCCAAAGACCTGGGATGGCTGGATTTTATTATCAATATTGTTGCTGTTATTACTATAAATATCATTGCAGAATATAGGCTGTTCCCAGTAAAGTTGCTTTTTGTAATTGGCTGATGGTGATTTCTGTGGCCCCTATGGTGTTGAGGTGCTCTTGTTTTGGAATTGCATCTAGGGCGCCAGTTTCTACTGGGATTATTTTGATCTTCTTCTGCCACAGCCTTTCAATTTCAATTTGTAGATCTTTGTATTTTGTGATTTTTTCTATTTCTTTTTCTTCTATTCTGCTATCCCCTGGTATTGCTATGTTGATTATTTTGACCTCTTTTTCTTTCTTCTTGACTACAGTTATATCTGGTGTATTGTGTGGCAGCTGTGGTGGAGAAGAAAGAAAAACAAGTTGTTGTTGTTGTTGATAGAAACGACTAATACTACACAGAGATATATATTGTATCTCCTTTCAACAAAAGTTTCCAAAGCAGCTTACCCAGAAAATAAATTATGAATAAATCATATGGTTCCCTCTGCCCATAGGGCTCACAATCTAAATTGAAACATAAAGTAGTCATCAGCAACAATCTGGTAGACAATAAGGGAAACAATTCTCCCAGGAACTGGGGGATTGCTGTGTTGGGATTGGATCAACTCCTGATAAAAGGAGAATCACAAGTTTAAAAGGTGCCCCTATATTCAGTTATATATATATATATAGGCCCCTATATAGACCTCCTATAGTAGGGGGTCTATATACAATTTGTCTTCACAAAAATGGAAACAAGTTACAAATAGATATTGCTACTCAACTCAATAATGATCCAAAAATTTAATATCCCTTAATTAGCCAATACTCAAATTTAATGCCTTTATAAACATATACATGTAATATAGCAAACATGCATGAAACGTTCCTAGATTAAGTAGCTTTATTTTGTATTGTGATCTGGTTTCTGTGGCTTTAAAAAGGATAAGAACATAAGAACAGCCCTGCTGGATCAGGCCCAAGGCCAATCTAGTCCAGCATCCTGTTTCGCACAGTGGCCAACCAGATGCTGCTGGAAGCCACAGGCAGGAGTCAAGGGCATGCCCTCTCTCCTGCTGTTACTCCCCCGCAACTGGTACTCAGAGTCATCCTGCCTTTGAGGCTGGAGGTGGCCTGTAGCACTCTGACTAGTAGCCATTGATAAGATGATGAGATGATGTTGGATGAGACACATTCATGGAGGATTGTTTTCTCAGTGGCAATTAGCTAAACTGAGCCTCCATGTCCACACCTGGAACTAGATGTTGCATCACTTGGAATGCATACCTGGTACTAGATGTTGGGGAGAGACAGAGAGAGTTATGCCCTGGTGGAAATTTCCCAGAAGGAATCTGGCTGATGATTGTTTGAAACAGGATAGTGGAGAGGATGGACACTGAGTAGCCTCCAATGAAACTTTTCATAGCTCTACATCCCTTTGTTTTATGTGTGTGTGTTGTGGTTTTTCTAGTGTTTCAAGGTAAGAATTTTCATTTCTGAGATACAGAAATCAACACAAAGGGGGAAATAGGACCCAAAGTTTTCTTGAAATTGACACAGTTTTCAGGAAAATTCTATGACTTTCAAAACCACTTTTCCCAAAAGAGTGAAGAGAACTTCTGTGCTACAAAGAACCAATGTCTCAGGGTTTTTTTTTATTGTTTTTTTAAAAAGGCTTTTAAGAACATGCTGTGTACTTTTTATGGTTACTGCTCTTAGCAATTCCAGAAATATTTCTATAGCTTGGATGACAGGGAGAGGGAAAAATATTCCTTTTCAGTGGATTTCACCTTCAGGAGCAGGAGACAATGGAAAGTCAGAGCAGAGGCTTCTGGGTAGAGGAGCAAGTTGCTGACAAAGGCCAAAGTTTAAATAAAATATGTTCTGCAGAGTTAAATCAATACTTTATTTGTTAAGGAGAAGTAAAAGTACAAAAAAGCTTGTACGACTAGGCATAAAAAAAGTGAGAAATCAATTCTAGTTAATTCAGAATGCTTGAGGAGTCACCTGTACTGTTCTGTATGAATAATTCACGAACAGATATTTATTGCCGACATACATTGTTTGGTTTGGATGGAGCTCTGCCCCTCATTTGACCTGAATCCTGTAAAGAATGATATTCAACTAATTGAAATAACATTTTGCAAGTCAGACAATGCCTTAGGGATATTTCCAGATTAAGCTTGGAATAGAATGAGGGGAGATGAAATGTCTGATAAGTTTTATATAAATAGTGTTCCTTATAGTGCATTAACGTTGGGCATTTGGGGGACTTTTCCACTGTTGCTTCTTGGAAATAAATCTCCCTTTGTTTTGGTGCCTGTAATAATGAGCGTCAATTAGGGAGAGCAAATGTTTGTAGGAACTCATAACCCCCATTCACCCCCTCCTTTGCCTCTTTCAAGATGTTTTTTTCCCCTCTCATGCGACTGTATTTTGTAAGATCTTATTTCTGCCAGCCTGCTTGCATTCCTGACTCTCTGCACCTGCCTCTGTGCCCAGCCATCTGGTCTAGTCTACATAGATACTCTCTCTGTCTAAGTCCCCAGATTTCAGTTACCACTGACAAGAAGGAAAAAATCGAGCTTGTCCACCTTTTGGCCTCTGGGACATTTGCCAGATCGATGTGTCCATAAAACCCAGAATATTTATAGTAAAGCTAGATTGTTGACTACAATGTAGAAGCAACAGTTTCAAATATCACATATGATATTTGCAGCAGATTGAAGTGATAGAATCCGAAGGTGGTCAAGTATGCCATACCACTTCAAAATGCAGATGGGGCATGCCATTTTTTAATCTTTCTCAGCAAATAATAGGTTTTAATCTTTTTTTAATCTTCAGCCTGGAGATAGCCTATAGCAGGTCTGCTCAACTTAGGCCTCCCAGCTGTTTTTGAACTACAGCTACCATAATCCCCAGCTAGAGTGGCCAATAGCCAGGAATTATGGGAGTTGTAGGCCAACATCTGTGGGAGGGCCGAAGTTGAGCAGCCCTGACCTATAGTCATCATGACTAGTAGCCATTGATAGACCCATCCTCCATTCATTTGTCTAAGCCACTTTTATCGTCATCCAAGCTGGTGGCCATCACCACATCCCGTAGCAGAGAATTCCGTAGATTAATTATGTCATTTTCTTGCCCACTCACTAAATCTGGAGAGATCCTTTTGGAGCTCATCACAATCTGTTTTGGATTTCACTAACCTAAATAGTTGAGTGTCATCTGCAAATTTGGCTACCCTGTGACTTATCTCAACTTACCTCTTTAGGTGAAATAGGGGAGTGACTGTAGCAGGAGTGACTGGAGTGATTTTTCCAGATCACTGATCCATCTAGCTCATTATTGTCTATACTGGAGAACAAAGTAGTTCTCCAGGTTGTCAGAGAGGGGCATTCCCTATGATTAGCAATAGAAGCTAGGACTTACCACTGAGCTACAGTCATTCCCCTGACATGTGTAAGTTGCCTTACACGAAGGCAACTTCATATGTTCAGCAATGGCAAAAGAGCTCATGGTCAGCATCCTGACTCATGCTGTTCATGCAGCCACAGGAAGCATTCATGCAGTTCCCGCATTGCCGCTTCAGCAGCACTAGTGTTTGTGTAAGGGGTGTGATTTTCATCCATCTCCCCTTTCCCTGGAAGTCCACGGTACCACCTGAATGTCCCTGAGGGCTGCATAACCCTTAGGAACATATCTGAAGTTGGCACAGTGAACTTTTGGCAGAAAGAGAGATTGATGAAAATTGACACCCTTCTACCACACACACATGTAAATGCCTGTACTGCTAAAGTGGGAATGCAGCCAACTGCACAAGTGCACAGCTTTTGTTAGGATGTCAACCAATAACAGCACTTTCCCCTCAAACACCCATCTCTATGTATTATGCCTCCGGAATCACAGAGCTCAAGAGAAAACCCCTTCCCTGCTGGGCTAGTTTTCTTCTTCTAGGGTGGTTTCCCCTAGATCATTGTACTAAACTAAACCTCTCATATGAACTTTTGCCATAGCCATTGCAAACACAGCGGTGGGGAGGGGCTTCATATACAGTTTCTTTTTTTAAAAGAAGGAAGCAATGAACATGAGCCTAGTGACCTGTAGCTAAAATTGTAATTGCACCAAACAATTTTTATTGAGGCATGCATCATTATCTTCCTAGTTAAATAATTCAGCAGGCCATCTTCCCACAATAATACATGCAATTTCTCACAAAGCAGTGATTCTCGAAACTCATTGTTGTCTCCCTTTTGGGTTCAGTGGGAGGCCTGAGCTCAGAGCAAATCTCTCTTTTAGAATGTCGGTTTCCTTAATTATTTTTTTTTAAAAAAATCACATGGCAAAATGCAGCACTACGTGCCAAGGACAAGAGAACCTTTTGCAAATCCCGTCGCTGCAGCTGTTCGCTATCTGAATGACATTTTAGTTCATCTCGATCGGGCCTGAAAAACTCGCAACCTACCAAGCCGAATGCAGCTCACAGCCAAGAATTTGGAGGCGGGGTACGGGGTGGGTGGGGAGGGAAGAAGGTGGGGGATCATTGTCAGATACCCAAAGGGAGTTGGAATATGATTAAGGAGATTTCATTGTATTTAATATTAATAAAATAAACTGTAACTTTTTATAATAAAATGAAGCTAGGGCTTGTTAACAGAGGCAAGGCAAGCTTGTTGCCTCAGATGGCAGGTTATTGGGGCAGCACTCTCTGGGATACTGGCAAGCCTTGAATGGAACACCTCTCCTCACTTTTCTTGTAAAGTTTGCAGGCGGCTGCTGGCAACATTTCCTCCTCCCCACCCTCCATGATACTGCTTTCCAAGCTTGCAAAGTTTGTTTTTGAAAGGAGGCTGGCGCCTGTGGCATAATAATGTATAGCACTTAAAGAGTAAAAGGTTAAACATGTTAAGAGGTGGAGCTAAATAAAGGACGGGCTGCTTCCCCTGGGAGGCTTCTTCTTCTTCAGTTTGTGTTCTTCTAAAATGGCTGCTGGTCAGGGGTGGAGCCACCATTGGGCAGATGAGTTCAAAGAACCTGGGCCACCACCAATCAGGGGCTGCGAGGGCATCATTTCAGTCCCAAATGGGGCCATCCAGCCCCATTTGCAACCAAAATCGGCCTGCACGGCGTTGGAAGTGTGGCCGGAGTGACTCTCCCTGCCTTAAAGGCAGGGAGAGCCGCTCCTGGTCTCGCTGCCAACACAGCGGGGCTGATTGATCTCCCCCCAAACAGGGCCACACAGCCCCATTTAGGATAGCGATCGGCCTGTGCTGCATTGGCAGTATGGCAAGAACGGCTCTCCCTGCCTTTAAGGCAAGAAGTGTTGCTCCGGCCCACGCTGCCCAACGTAGTGCAGGCTGATCTCCCTTCCAAATGACCCTGTTTGGGAGGGGACTACATCTCCCACGCAGTCATGGGGGCATGGTTAGCTGGGCCCCTGCATCTGATGTCAGACACTGGGGTGGGGCCAGAGGTCTGTGGTGGCAGCTGCACACGGGCCGCTACCAGCCGTCCTATGCTGCTGCTGGTGGACTTACTTTGCTAACATGATATGGTGTCAAAATGAGACCCTTTCATTGGGTCAGCAAAGAAAGAATAATAAGAATAACCCACAACAAAGGGTGGTGGGTGGGAGGGAAGTGGGGAGACCGAAATTGTTTGCTACAAGAGACAGCCAAGTGAAAATTTAAGGACATACGTTTGGAAAGCTATGGATCCTTTAACCATGGCCCATCTTCAGAAGAAATTTGATTTTAAAAATTCAAGCAGTTGGCCATCTGGCTTAGAAGATTTGAGAGGTATAGGATGGTCTCTGGCCTAATGCAGACATCACAGGAACCCCAAGTGAATGTTCTCATTTTTGCTATGGGAGATGCTGCAGGGGATATTTTCTATGCTTTACTCCCTATAGAAGAACAAAAGGATTACAAGAAAGTGAAAGAAGCTTTTGATAATAATTTCATTTGGGAGACAAAATGTCATATATGAAAGGGCTACATTTAATAGAGGATGCCAGGAACTAGGAGGAAATGCAGAAGACTTTATTACTGCGGTGCATGCCTTAGCTGAGCAATGTAACTATGGAGCACTTGATGCGTTTCTAAGAGACAAGGTTGTTGTGGGCATAAAAGATACAAAATTGTCAGCTTAACTTCAGTTGGATCCTGATCTCACTTTGGCCACTGCCATTGCACTGGTGCACCTTCATGAAACAATAGCAGGATCTGCAGGCAACAACCCCATATAATATGGTGCCCGATAATGTGGACATTAAAAAGGCTAAGAATGAAAATGGGAATCAGATAGTTAGACCTAAGGGTCAGCTAAAACCATCACTATTAATGGAATCTGGGAAAGTAAAGCAGACCGTTAGAAACTTCAGAGAAAGCATGTGTGGGCGCTGTGGTGGAACATCGACCCATACTTAGCAACAAGGGACAGCAAAATATGTAGAATGTAGGCGCTGCCATTAAATAGGACATTTTGCAGCTGTCTGCAGAATACCCCTCCAACTGCAAATGGTTCAAGAAGACATTCTTCAAGCCAGTGATGAGGAAGCAGAGGAACCTAATATTTTAGGCTCTATATCCTCTGTTGATTAAATGTCTTCATGGTATAACAGTATCAACTTGAATGGCAAAAAAAAAAAAAAAAAAAAATCCAAATTAAAATTGATACAGGTGCTGCAGTTACTATAATTCCTACAAAGGTCTATGTCCCATCCTGAGATGGATGATTAATTTCCTCAACCAAAATGTTGTGGGGTGCAAATAACAACTTTGTACATCTCTGGACAGTTTCAAGCCATGCTAGAAAAAGAAGGGAGAGTTCTACATCATCCTGTATATGTGATGGAAAGGAAAGGAAAGGTTGTGCCGTTGAGTCAGTGTCGATTCCTGGCAACCACAGAGCCATGTAGTTTTCTTGGTAGAATACAGGAGTGGTTTACCATTGCCTTCTCCTGTGCAGTATGAGATGATGCCTTTTAGCACCTTCCTATATCTTTGCTGCCCAGTATAGGAGTTTCCCATATTCTGGGAAACACACCAGCACAGAGATTCGAACCAACAGCCTCGTGCTCTCTAGGCAGGTTGCTTCCCCTCTGAGCTATTAGGTGGCTGTATATGTGATATAGGACCTCAATACACCTCTGTTGGGATTGCCCACACTATACCACTTATGACTTGTGCAGAGGCTTGACAACATTACACAAGAAATGACACAGATTCCTGATGCACATCCCTGTGATTTTACAGGACTGGGCAGACTTTCAGGACAATATAAAGTTGAAGCCATCTGCTGTGGCCTTTGCCTTGACCGCACCCCGCTGGGTCACCATGCCTTTACAAGCTAAAGTCAAAGATGAATTAGCCAGGATGGAAAAAATGGGTTTTGTTTCTCCAGGTGTACAGGACTAGGAGCAGTGCCAAAGCCCAATGGAAAGATCCACATTTGTGTGGATCTCATAGAACTTAACAAATATGTTTGCAGAGAAAGGCACATGCTTCCGGCAGTTGACCAGACATTGGCTCAGTTATCTGGTGCAAAAGTTTTCTCAAAGCTTGATGCTACAGCAGGGTTTTGGCAAATCCCCCTGGCAGAAGAGCCATGACTACAGACTACCTTCATTACTCCCTTCAGCATTGTTTCAACCACCTTCCATTTGGTCTTTCATCTACCCCAGAGCACTTTCAAAAGCGCATCTTACAACTAGTATCTGAATTTCCAGGACTTCTTTGTCATGCAGATGAGGTCCTGGTTTATAGCACTAACAAACAGGAACATGACAAGAGGCTTCAGGCAGTATTGGGGCATTTCGAACAAGTGGGCCTCACATTGAATGAAAAATGTGAATTCGGGAAAACAAGGCTCAGGTTTCCCAGGGACTTAATTTTTGATAGACACAAATAAATGGTTGGCGAACATTTACTTACATAACAGGATAATTTTAAATTGAAAGGGTACTTTTGGGGTCTAAGTTGAGAACCGATTAAGGTTTATAAAGATGGAAGAAGGAGAGATGTGGCATAGCAGTGTATAGCACTTAAAGGGTTAGAGGTTCAACATGTTAACTTTAAGAGGTGGAGTTAATTAGAGGCAGGACTGCCTCCCCTGGGAGGCTTCTTCTTCAGTTTGTGGTGTTCTAAAATGTCTGCTGATCTTTCTTTGCAAACACGACAGCCTCCACCAGAGACATGGGGCAAGGCAGTATTTGATGCTTCACCTCAGGCACCACAGTATCTTGAGCCACCCCAGCTTATCAGTTAGCCCAGGATCTTGCACTAATTGGCCAACACTGAAAGATGGCAGAATGCTTGCATTCTCTTGGTAGGCAATTGGGCCGAACAGGAGTGCACAGACGTTTGGCTTTGGGGATCACTCTGTAGTTGTTTTTCACTAGAAGCTCACAGCCCACTGGCTGGAGCCAGAGGCACAACAGTGGCACACTCAAAACATTTAAACTGGCCACTGTTCCTTCTAACAGGAATTCCCAGATGTTGTTGACTACAGCTCTGACAAATCCCAGCCAAAGGCCACTACAGCTGGGGATGCTGGGAGTTGTAGTGAACTACATCTGGGAATCCCTATTAGAGGGAACAGTGCTGGCCAGTTGAATTGCAGAAAGACAACCAATTAATACTGCTATTTGATGGGTTCCCCCACCCCTGCTATTTTCAAGTGTTGTTGATGTTTATTCTTGGATATGACAGTTCCATTTTCACTTTATCACATCAGTAGAGAACACGAATGCATGGAGGCCATGTGCATGCCGGCTTCGTGCAGGGGCAGCAGAGGGAGAGCGCTGCTAGCATGCAATGATAGTTTGGTGGGTGCCGTGATTAAGAAAGTGACGGTAAGTGGTAGAGGAGCAGCTATGGACCTGCTCTCCTCCGTGTTAAAGGGGTTGTGTAATCTCTCCACCTTAAAGGGAAGTGCTGTGATTTGGCATCCGAATAGCATTTTGTGCGCATCCCTAAAAATCAGTCATCTGTGGATTTTTAAAATAACTTTTTAAAAACTGTACTGTGCACATCCCTAAAGATTTTCTTCAAATGGGGATTTTTTTTTTTTTTTGCTATATGAAGGCAATGGGCAGATTCCTCCACATGAGGATGGAATAATGAATGGAGTATGTGTGCTCAAGTTCCTGGAGATTTTTGTAACTTTCTACCATGAACCAATACATTTATAGAAACCACCACCCCCACCCACCCCAAAACCATTAAAAGCCAACGGATGGACCAATTTGCTTCAGATTCAATATACAGAGTCCTGTCATCATGTACTATATCTACAGAGTCTTTAAAAGCTTTGTGCTGAGCCATTCTGGAAATATGAAAATGGGAGCAAAAAGGGGGGTAGATTGCTTTTTAGATAAAGAGGAAGGGCAGATTCCTCCACATGAGGCTGGAACACTGGTCAGAGGGGGAGCTTCAATTCCTGAAGTTTTTAGAACTTTCTGCCATGAAAGAAGTTTGGAATGCCCTCCCTGTTGAAAGAAGAGTCTCCCTATCTCTGGCAACTTAAAAAAAGGCATTTCTTAATGCTTGTTTTAAATGATTTTAATGTTAGTGTTGTTAATGTTTAAATGCTTTTAATTGTTTAATTCATTTAGGTTAATTTTAACTGTTCATTGATTTTAATTGTTTTGTTGTTGTGAACGTCCCTGAGCCATTTTTGGAGGGGTGATATATAAATCAACTAACTAACTAACAATTAAATAAATAAATAATTTGTTTAATAGCACCCCCCAAGTCATTAAATAACAATGGATGGACCAATTTGCTTCAGATGACAGATTGCTGTCATCCTGCCCTATATATTTGCCCAGTTTCAGAACTCTCTGCCCAGCCATTCTCAGTTTATGAATTTTTTTTCTATTTTCTCATTGATCATTATGGGGAATATTTCCATTTTTTATCAGATTTCTGATCAAAGATTTGATAACGACCTGATTTTGGATATCTTTGAAGGGCCCTAATTCCTATTCCAATAATTATCATAGCAGATCATATTGGATCCGAGATGTTTGGGGCACACATTCCTATGTAAATGCATCTGCTCACATTCAGGCATTACAAGCAGTCTCTCTTCCTCCCTCTCCTACTGCTGTCTCCCTCTGTTGTCCAAAGCCATCACTGGAGCCAGGATACACAATCCTACTTCTTCATTCATGCATTTGGTGTAAGAACCGGTGTGTGTCTGTGTGTTATGCACATGGTTTATATTATTTAGTAATTCTGTATTCTCTGTTATCCATGTTTCTAGCATTCATTATTAAAACAAAGCAACTGTCCACAGTAGACTCAGAACTCCTTGGAGGCAGGGACTTCTTTTAATTATGAAAGCCATGTGCATGGATAACATTGTGTACAGAATTAATAAGTAATATGAACCCTGTACAGAAGTCCCGCACACACCATTCCTATACCAAATGCATGAATGGAGAGAAGCAGGGTTGTGCCTCCGGGCTCCAAGGATAGCTCTCTTGCTGGTGTACCCATGGCAGCCACAGGCTTGACATTTGCATGTAAGGGCCTATAGATAATCTCCAGGCCTCTCCTGCTCATCTGACGTTTCCTCTTCTGCTCTGTCCCCCTTTTCTTAACTAGACAATTGGAAGGAGGCACAAGAGGGCAGACCCCAAGGCAGGTGGATGAGGCTACTGGTGCCACCAAGGAGGAGGGGGGTGGGAATGGGTAGGCGCATGAGCTGGTGAGTGACTTTAGTGCACTGTCTCAGCTGTACAAATGGTCTCGGTCTGCCACAGCTGCCAGGGGTCATGACCAGAGGGCATGTCGGACCATGCTTTTAGAAGATTCAGGGAGAATCCCTTCCCGTTCCTTTTCTTAACCCAATATGCAAAGCCCTGTTACAATGAAATGGGCCTCATAAGGTGCTTATACCTCTTCCTCAAAATATGAAGCCCTATGCAGATTAATGTGCAATCTGTGTCTCCATGACCACAAGCTAAAAGTCTGGAGAAAACCTACAGTTTAATGGGAATTAATTCTGCCTTCTCTTCTCTTTTTTCAAAGGAAAGGTCCTCAGTCCTTATGGTGGTAAAGAGAAACTTAAAGTTGAACAGATAATGCCTGATGTTATCTCAGAATCTCAGAAGCCAGAAGGCAAATAGGCAGGATTGCATATAGTCAAATGATTGTCCTCTTCCCCAGGACTGGAAAAACTAGGTGGGGGGGGGGATAAATATCCAAATGCAGATTTGTCAGTTCCCCATTATTTATTTCACATAGAAAATATGAGTTACAATTTACAGCATTTTGGAATATTTTGAGTACTGAATATGCAAAGTATTTGCTTTAACTGTGCTTGCATTTGAGAATAAGGAGTGGTTGTTTAAGCAGGAATAATTGAAATGCAACCTGGCCTATAACTATGCATACCTTGGTGAGCCCTTCCTACGGGGGGGGGGGGCTGAGGAAATTGCTCTGCTACCATCGCACAAATGCCCTGGGAACAGAAGTGGTCTCAGAGATGAGCAGTGAGCCTTTTTGAGGGCCTGGGACCCAGCTGTGCTGACCCACGATGCCAGATTTCAGTAACTTGGATTGTTCTTGCAAAATAATGCACACTTGCATTCTGATGACTGCAACATAAAACAATGATGATCCGCTTGTTTGCATTGTTTTATTAGTGGAGTCCCCACAATTTCGGTGATGCATGTAAGAACGGACCCTGAATGTCTTTGGAAAACCTCCAAGATGTTGTCAACTGGGCTTGTAAGGATTAATGCCAGGGAGGGGACATTTCTATGTAATGCTGTGGATCTGTTTGATTTATTTGGCAATTTTCTGCATTTTCAAACATTTTCAGCCAGAGCTCCTGGGAGTCAGGGGCCTAACCTTATAAATAGAGCAATCTATCTAATTAAACAAAGAGTTTGGCTACTCAAAGTTATCCTGGGAACAGTTAGAAGGAAGGGAGGAAGGAGGGAATTCCTTGAAGAGCTTTCCCCAAGCTCTGAGTATAAAGTATATACATTCTTTATATGTTTTTAGCGGCTTCTTCTGAAAACTTGGTACAACGTAAAGCAGCTACCTGAAGCCAGCATGAAGAGTTTTCTTCAAAACCAAGGGTAAAGAACAGGGCAATCAATAAGTCCCTTTGCAAGGTGCCCCCACCTTGTTGTTTTATCAATATGGAAGTGAATCAGGAACAACTATCTATTCCTGACAAGCCTCCCCTACATTTAGGCCATGTGATGTGTCCGGCATTGAACTCCAGTGTGCAAGCAAAGTCAATTTTAATTAACATTCAAGTGATTCTGTTTACCCAGTGCCTGGCTACAGGTGCCTGAGTTTCTCTAGGCTGAATAAGAGGCTGTGCTCCCCGCACCAGAGATTTGCAGACTTCTGACCTACAGGGAACATTGGCTCATCTGTGGAAAAAGCCCAAGTGCCTGTCACGGAGCCCAGTACATTGCAGAAGATTCTAGGACATGTTCTAGGGTGCTTACTTGGTTCCCATAGGGTAGGGGTTCCCTACAGGGGGTTCAGTACCCCTTCGAGTCTCTGAAGGCTTCCCAGGGGGTACTCAGATCCCTCCTGCCTCCTCACACTGCACTATTTGTTCCCCATCTGAGGATCACTGGCTTGAAGCCGATGCATCCTCAGCAATGGGTCCTCTTCAGAAAGGGAGGAAAGAGGGAGGAGATCCTCCTCCTCTGCTCCTGATTGGCTTCCTACATGCGGAAGGTCACCATGACTGGGCACATGACCCTCACCTCAGCCTGACTGACAGGCTTCAGAAAATTAGCACTGAATATTCCCACTGAAATGAATAGGACAAGAAAACCTGTCCCATTGATTTAAATAAAACTGTTTGTGAATAATTTAATGTGGATGTGAGCCAGTGATTGGAGTATCCTGTCTCCTCAACTGTTACACTTAAATTTGTGTTTTTAATGTATATATGTTTATATGTGAGTGCACACATACATTAAAATGTTATAGTGTTGAGAGGGGCTACTCCAGTCACTGGTTTACATCCTGATTAAGTTACTGATAAGCTGTCTTACTGAAACTAATGGGAAAAGTTTACTTGTTCCATCAGTAGCCCATCTCGTGATGGCAACATTTAAAAGTGAGTGTGTGTGCACGCATGTGCATATACACACACACACACACACACTGGGGTACATGAGCTGAAGATTTGTGACAGAAGGGGGTATACACTTGTTTTAAAAGTTTGGGAACCCTTGCCATAAGGCATTGGGTCAACTCCAGCAGAGAAGGCATTGGGTCAACCCCTAAGAAACCCCAAATCTTGCTTGCCACTGTGCCATTATTGTTTTTTTTCTCACTGGACAATCCAGAGGATAAGCTTCTAAGGAATCCTGACATCCCTAAAATGCTGCCCTGGGAAGTAGTATAAACCCTGGGAAGTAATATAAAGGTCTGGAAACTTGATAACTGAACGTCTCCAGGTACCTGTTTCAACAGCTATTTGCAGCATGTGAAGAGGATCCATTTGGATAAACAGCCCCCCGCCCCTGCAATTAAAAGATGTGCCAGGAGTAAGTTAAGACATCCCCTGTTGATATCAAGATGGGTGCACTCTTGGCATGACCCCATCCTTAGCACGTGTGCTGTGACGATATTGGCCGTACTGGTCCATTCACTGTTTCTAAAATAAATTTCAAAACTGGCCTGTGAAGAGTTTGGTTTTACAACAAGTTTTGGTTTTTTGATATCTTTTCAGGGGTATTGCTGAAAACTGAAAGCAGTTCCAAACCATGCATGCAAAATGATTTGTAAAAAGTCTGAAAAGGAAGCAAAAGGGAATGGTGGATAGCTCATCTATGCTAGTCTCAAAAAGGACAGGTTTGGGACCCCACATTCAGATTTCAGAACCATCCCTACCCAATCCTAATCCCCAAATTATGATATCTGGCATGTTTACACTGATGAGGATATCTTCAGGGTTTTTTGGTGGTATTTCAGCCTTCATTTTTTGCAACAAACCACCAGTACATTCAAATAATTTTTCACCTGTCCTGTGCATTCCCACAAGTGAAACACCATACACAAATAGAGCTGGAGCGCTCTTACCTCTGGGCTTCCGGGCCAAAGTCCAAGGCCTTCACAGCCCCTGCCCGCCAAATCCTCTTTAGTCTCTCCTGGGTGGTGTGATCACCAGGCAGAGCATGATGATGCCTAATTTGCAGGGGAGAAGGGGCCTCCAAAGGCCATTAGGTCCAGGCTCCACAATTACCTAGGTGCACCTCTGGAAGAGAGTAGTCTACATTGCCTCAAACACCAAAGCCTATGATACAGAATGACTGCACATGATGAAATACCTATGCTCAAAACTGCGCAGAGCTTTTACTGAAAGTCAGGGATCTCGATTGCTCAATAATAAGTGTCAGACAACTGAGATTGTACTGCATGATTGCACTGAATGCATAGATTAGTCCTGAGTCTCTGGGACCAACATATTGCTATGTTTCTATCTTGAACTATGCATCTTTGCATGAAATGACAGAACTACGGGGATTTGATGACAGGCTTTGGCACTGCTTGACACTTTAAGTACCCAGAGAAATTAAAAGGAGATATAGTGTGCTGTTTGCCTCCTGCTGCACACTTGTGAGTGTACAGATGCCTGCAGTCCAGTGTGTAGGAGGTACTGCCTGGTCCCCGGCATGTGTCAACAATCTAGGTTGGTAGGTAGTGTGTTGCTTTGTGTTGCGTTCTTCCCAGGATGCCAGCAATCTTATTTCCCAAGCAAACAACAATAAAACCCAGGCTCTCAAGACTTTCCCACCCACCCTCAAACTTCGCTCTGGGGTCTTCCCAGGAAGCCTTTATTCCTGGCTATTTTAGCATCATGACTAGCTGTCAGTGTGGAGCACCTGTGATTATGACAGCCAGAAGAAAGCAGCTGGGAATTGAGCAGCCATTACTCAAGAAAGAAGAAGGGCGGGAGAAGCAAGCGCGGCCCGGCCTGCATTTCAGATGCTCCAGGAGGAAACAGAGCAAAAGAGGGTTTGCTTTTCAAATGGCTTCTTAGAGAGTCTGCCAAGCCTTCGGATGCACAGTTAACAAGCTGGGCTGCTAATAAATTAACCAAGCCACTCTACTCTCTGCCAGGTATTCCAGCTCACTGATGCCTGCCAACTCTGTTGCCAGGTTCTTTAGAACATCTCGTCACCCCCATTACAGCCCAACCAGGCTTTGATTCCAATGAAATGAACAGTTAGTTACTCATTTAGTGAGCACTGGAAACCACCTCCTGCGTTGTGGTCACTGGCCATATGGCATTCTTCCTTTTCAATGAAGTGCACTTTTTCTTACAGTCGCCTCTAGCATGAGCTGGATGAGTGGAGCTCTTTGACTGCTGGAAGAGCAACTGGAACACATCACACACACAAAAGCCTTGCGCACACTACCTATGCTTTGTGTCAGCAGAATATGTATACAGGGGCACACCCAGATGCTTTCGAGGGTCAGGGCTACATTGGAAGGTGACAGATGTCTGTACACTTGTACGTGTGTTTGTGTGAATGACTGTACCTGTGTTCATTTTAAAAGTCAACGTGGATGCAGGTCCTTCAAAAACATGGTACTGTTAGGAAGTATACTTCTGTACCTGCATTCCATCTAACATGTGGATAACTGTTCCTGTGTACGGATTAGTAACTGTGTACACTAATAAGCTTGGTATGAGCGTTGAAAATAACAAGTGAATGGGCCTTGTACTAGGGATGTACAAACTGGCTCACCAGCAAGCCGGTTTGCTATTGAGCTGGCCCAGTCCGCAGGCTTGCTCTTGAGCTGGACCAGGCTCGGTTTGGCTTGAGATCAAGCCAAACTCCACAGGCCGGTCCAGGCCAGTTTTCTTTTTAATGGTGGACTTACCTCCTTTGAGGCCTTGGGGGTGCTGCTGGTGGCCACGTGGGTGGGGGGAACACCGCCAGCCTCCTCCTGGTCTCCTCCATCTGCCAGCCTCTTTCTCGTCTCCCCCAGGCCATTCCGGCCCTCTCTGAGCGCACGGTGGCCATTTTGGAGGCCACAGCACATACACACAGGCCATTTGAATGTGCTGACCCAGCCACACAAATAGCCTGTACGCATGCGTGGTGGCCTCCAAAATGGCCACTATGAGCTTGGAGAGAGCCTGAACAGCCTGAAAATGGGTAGAAATGGCCCAGGGGAGACCAAGGGGGAGGATGGCAGAGGGAGAAGAAACCGCCAGAGACCACCCCGCAGCCGCCAGCAGCTCCCCCGAGGCCTCTAAGGCGATAAGTCCACCATTTTTTAAAAAAAGCAGTCCGTGGCACCCTCGAACTGGGACCGAACCAGCTCAAATTTGAGTGGAGATGGGCCCCTCATTCGGGGTGGCCAAACTGAACATGCCTGGTTCGGTTTGAGCCCAGTTCACACTTGAACTGAACCAGGAAAACTGGTTTTGTGCTCATCCCTGCCTTTTACCAGCATTCATTTTAAAAGTGAAGTACAGGCCCCTCCAATGCGTGGTACAGAGAGGAAATAGACTGCTGTACCCGTGATCAACAGAACGCGTGGATAACTGTTCCTGTGTACAGATATGTACCTGTGTTCACTGTACACTTGTTTTGCAAGTGTTCACCATAATGTCTGAAGAGGGCTCTAGAGGTTCCTTAATCTCAAATTGGTAAAATTACTCCTGATGTTTCAGTTATGTGAAATATTAAATCTGGACCCAGAACTAGATGAGATCTTGAAGAAGGACCTACCTCTGGGACCTAGCACATCTGGGGACCAGGGGTAGGCAGAAAACCTGTAAAAGACCCAAAGCTTGCCACTGATGAGTCTGAAGACTCATAGGACTAGAGGTACCCCAACTGGTTGTACAATCCATTCCCCCTCCATTCCTGACCTTCCATAACAACCGCTCTGTAATAACCCTGGGACCCTTGGGGCTGAGATGAGCTGAAGCTGAGCCCAGAAAGCACACTACAAATTTGGCACCACAGGGCTTCCCATCTCTGAGCCCTACTTGGGAGGTAAAAGCATAGGTTAATGTGTGCTCTAGGTCAAGACCTTGCTGATGTTCCAAGGGGAAAGCAAGGGCAAAACTATAAAGATTTATTAGACAACAGAGCAAGGGCAGGCCAAGATATTTTTCTGCCCAAGACTAAGGATCCTCATCTGTAGGTGGGTGGTCGGCATGCTTAGGCCATGTTGCCCAGGCCACGGTGGTGATATACGAGCACTCTTAGACTATGCCACTAAGCCAGATGGTGGCAAGAGGGGCACACCAAGCCCACATCAGGGAGGGGGATGGAATAAGAGGCATGCCACAACTGGGCAAGGAGGGAGAAATGGACAGCATGCCCCTGTGGGCTTGGGCAGGGCATAAGACGTGGACAGAAGGGAGGACCATGGGGTAGTGTCCGTGGGAGGGGCTGGTGCTTGATGCCCCCTGAGCTCCTCATCATACCCTCACCTGAGGCTACCATCTCACCCTGCCCCATGGAACAGCTGGCCCCGCAAAAGAGTATCAGAATACTTTCAGTATCACTGCCTTTAATTAGAGTCCATAAAGGTCTATAAGGAGTGAAGATCGTTTGCACGACCAGTCCTACCCAGGTTTGGACAGCTCTACCTGGGTAGGGCTGGTCTTCTCATCTGGAGCATCAAGATTGGTCTCAATCCCAGCCATCTGCATTGGGGTAGCCTGGGGTTTGTGTCTGGGCTAATAGTGGGGTAGAAGGGCATGGATGATCTTGTGGTATGTGACATTTATGTTGTTTGATAATAAAATATCTCCTTGTTTTCCCCCAGAACTCCCTCTCAATAATGTACTGTTAAATTTAACAACAACAACAATTTATATACAGCTTTTCAACAAAAGTTTCCAAAGCGGTTCACATAGAGAAATAATAAATAAATGAAATAAATAAAATAAAAACACAAAAATGTTCCGGTGTCAACTCTTCATTCCAACTCTGCTACTGAAATGCCTTCATTGTACCAAAGTTACATCCTGCATCTATTAAACAGAAAAGAAAATACGCTCAATGGAGGCGGGTACTTTAAAAGCTCTATTTATTATTGTTTATGTATTTGCTACATTTTTATACCGCCTTTCTGCCTTGACAAAGGCACCCAAAGTGGTTTGCAATCTTAAAAGCAGCAAATTACAGAACGTTAATAAAAGGTCGTCTCCGGCTGTTGGTCTTTTCAGGAGCTGAGGACACGAGCTCCCTGGCCTGGATGCCTCCTTTCTTGCCTTCCTCTCAGGGCGCGCTGGTCTTTCCATGCTCCTGGAAAGGTGAGGGAGGGACTGCAGTCCATTCAACAAGAAGCAAGGTACCAGCTAGTAAAGAGAAGTTCTGATTCTTCCCCCAAACCTGGGAATGAGCTCTGAGTTGGAAGTAACTGAGGTCCAAACCGAGGTCGACTACTCAGCTCACCCTCCACCCCTGGCAGCCACCCCACGGCCACGCGGCGGCTTTGATTTTAAAAAAGGCACATAGGTTAGCCATGGTGGGCAGGCATGGGGTGGATTTTGGAGGGGGGGCAGGGAATTTGGAGGGGCCCCCGGACCTTAGAGGCCATGGACCAGGGCCCTAAGGTCCGGGGGTTAGAGCGCCTCTGGGTGATGGGGCCATAGCCCAGACATAAAGCTTCTGCTTTACATGCCAAAGTTCTCAGGTTCAATCCCTGACAGCATCTCCAGTTAGGGCTGGGAGAGACTCCTGCCTGAAACCTTGAAGAGCTCAGCTGCTGCCAGTCAGTGTAAACAATCCTGAGCTAGTTGGACCAATGCTCTGACTCAGTATAAAGCAGTTTCCTTGGTTTAAGTGTCTGCTGTGAATTATCACGCTTACAAAATACCTAAATATTTATAGGGGCAAGATGGACCTCTCTAGAGAGGGAATTCTATGATTTTGGTGCCACAGATGAAAAGACCCTGTCCCACATGAAAAATCTCTGCACCTCAGATGTTGAGGACAGATGGAATATGGCCTCCACAGGGATTCTTAATGTGTGGGTAGGTTCAAATGAAACATACACTATAATTTTTTGCAGGATCTGTACCACTGATCTGCAAACAATTTCAGGCAGGATCTTCTACCTGATTGTGAAATCTCAGTACTAATTCTAATCCAATTTAGATTCAGAACCCTTAGAAATGAATGAGTTGTGGCATTTCAAACAAGCATAAACACTAATAAAAAGGTTCTAGAAATTCTGAAACTCCAGCCAAGTAGCGGCAATAATACAGCATGTTCCCTCGTTATTTTTTCCCCCTCATTGCTGAAGCCAATTTAATTTTCACTTTGCCTTTAATGCCAATGAAAATGTAATTTGGATTTTCTCTTTATTATTTTATTTTAAACCTCATCTAGTCTTCTGCTCTCCGCTAATGGCATGACGATGGAAACAATTTAAAACATTTAGAGGCAAATGCTAAGGTTAACCTTTCAGTTGAGTCTCCAGAAAAAATAATTATTCGGCCATTACCAATAGCAAAATGTTAATATAACTGCCAGGAATTGTTAAAAGAACAACGCATGAGTTGTCTTTAAAAAGAAAGAAAAGTAACAGCAACTGAAATATATTGACCTAATTTTCTAAAGATTGATGGAGGTGGATTGAAGGAGACCTCTGGGTGTAAATTATGTATTTCCCAAATCACCACGGAAGAAGAGAATGTGGAGTGGATACCGATGTCTCTGTGCAGAATTAACACACTCCAGCCACTATCCAATAACCTTTCTGTGAACTGGAAGAAGTTAACCATGCCGTATGTCAGCTAGGGATATCTACATTTCCAATATAGCAAATAGTTTCAGAGGATGAAATGAACGGGATGTTGTTCTCTAATATACCTTGAGGAAATTACTCAAGGACTTGAATTCGGACATAATAGGGAACCGGAGGTCCCTTCACCTCTGGTTTCCTTAGCTGCATGTCCAAATCTGGGAAACTGGAGTTGCAGGTGAAAAGGGATCTGCAGTTTCCCTCCCTGAGATTAGGCACCTTCAACTCCAGTTTTGTGGTGTCAAACCCTGGCACTGCAGTTTCAGCACCATAGAACTGGAATTGAGAGAGGAAACTCCTCCTTCACACCAGCCCAATAGGATGTGTGGGTTGTCCGTCTGTCGAGAAGGAAGCCCGCACAGCCAGCTCCCCCACCTCTTTGCAGAATCATTGACTGCAGAGAGGCAGCTCTCCTGAACATCCGAATGCAGACAGGAGAGCAGGGGGAGGGGGCATAGAACCACAGGTCCATTAGGGATGTTTGAACAAGCTCAAGCTGGTTCGTGCTCAAACCAGCCTGGTTCACAACTGGGCCTCGTTTAACTTGAGGTAGAGCTGAAACCCTGGGCCAATTTGGAGAGGTCTCAGATGGGTTCAGGAGTGTCAGACATGTTTAATCTTTTTTTTTAAAAAAACCCCACACTTACCACCACCAAGGACTTCTGTGATGGCAGGGGTGGGGGGTGGGGTGGCTGCTGCAGCCATGGGGGGTCCTCCAAAATGGTCAAAACACACTCACAGAGGGCCAAAACAGAGGGGTGTGCACAGGGGCTCACAGATGGCCAAAAATGGGCCAAAATGGCCTGTGGGAGACCAAAGAGGAGGAAAGCGGAGGATGGGGAGCTGCTGGAGACCCCCCCCCCAAAGCAGCAACAGCATTCCCTGAGGCCACTGAAGCCTAAAATAAACTGGATGGCGGCAGCTAACTGTGAATCTTTTACAGTCAAGGATTCACCCCAGTGAACTCCTCCTCTCCTCTTCTGGCTCTGGTAGGAGTCTTGACAACCAGTTTTCTGGGAATGTATGTATAGTAAAAGAACAAAGGACAACCTGGAAGGAAATCCTAGAAGAGCTATTATACCTAAAGAAAGTTCTATAAAAGAACAGAAGTGCAATAAAAGACACACTGTTTGGGTAAAGAGATTAAGAAGCAGGGACTTTCTCCCAATGTAAAGAATTTTATTTCCTCCAGTTCTCATTTGTGGCTGCTATGAAGAACTTTAAAAATATTAAAAGGGGTCGAATCAGTGCAGAGATGTCAGTGTCAAGTAGTGCTGCTGGGCTGAAACCCTTCCACCATTTTTGTCAATATTTTCATGAGCAGTGAAAATTGAGGGGAAGGGACTCATGGGGGAAACCCACTAAAAATGACATTTTTTTAGGATGGAGTAGAAAACTTACTTTCGGTGGCAGAGATGGTGTTTTTCTTTCAGTGAAAAATGGTGAAAAAGCTGCCCATTTTGTGGGCGGTGGCAACAGCGCAAATGCACCTCCTGTCTTCTCAGTGGTCAGCTGTTGCTAACCACCATTTTCCTTCTGGAAATGCACCAAGGAATGGGAGTATATCAGGATGTAGTGTCATTCCTGCTGCATTCCTGGGGGGGGGGATATGGCAGCCATTGTAAATACCACAGCAATCCCATCAATGGACCAAGGGCGATAGGTTGTGACACAGCATTTCCTGGTGCATTCCTGGGAGGAAACTCATGGCCAGCAGGAACCAGATGCCAGGGAGACAAACCATGCTTCCAGTGCCACCCACAGAGGTGACTGCTTTTTCAGCTCACAGAAAAATAAGTGTCACAAGTGTCAGCACAGGTAAGCTGTCCATTCCATCCCTCAACATTATTGAAACTTTCTCTGAGTGCTGAAACACTCATGAAAATGGCTTGTTTTGAACTTCCTGGACTTCCCCAAATCATAGAAATTTCAGTGAAAGTGCTAGGGTCAAAAATGTTTGACCCAGCACTAGTTAGTGGTGTGCACGGAACCATCTGGCCCGGTTCAGTCCATCCCCCATCAACCGCCCCCCCGGTCCATGGCCTCGCAGAGGGTATTTGCGCATGTGCGGTGGCTGCCAAAATGGTGGCTGCTTGCTTTTACCGAGGCCCGAAAGGGACAAAAAGGCTACATTTACCAGGCCACGGTGGTGATGTGGAAGGCCCGTGGGGGGAGAGGGAACCGGCGCGGGGACACACACACACACATGGCTACAGCAAGCCGGACCTGCCAGACTGGACCCAGAAGTCCTGGAAATAATAAAGCAGCAAATAACAGCAGTGTCAAAGAAGATTAGCAGATACAAAGCCAGAATTACACAACACAGGCAGAATCTCCCATTCCAGTCGAATCAGAGATGTTTATACCAAAGCATAGAAGGAGAAACTGAAAGAAACCTAGAAACACCAAATAAAGAAGAAACCGTGCAATTCTGGGGGAAATTATGGGACAATCCAATAGATTATAATAAAAAAGCAGGCTGGATGAAAGAGGTCAAAAAATGTAACCAACAAATGCAAGATCTAATAATAACACCAGAATTAATAAGTGAAAGAGCAAAGAAAATTAAAAATTGGACTGCTCCAGGCGACGATGAACTGCATGGCTTTTGGCTTAAACACCTAACAAGCCTTCATAAACAACTATCAAAACAGTTCAATCACATTTTGCAAGGAGGTGATATTGAACAATGGCTAACAACTGGGAAAACTCATCTCATCATGAAAGACCCAGCAAAAGGTGCAGTTCCAAGTAATTATAGACCGATAACCTGCCTGCCAACCATGTTCAAATTATTAACTGGAATAATAGCAGATGAAGTGATGCAACACTTATTAACTAACAAACAGCTTCCAGTTGAACAGAAAGGAAATTGCCCGAACACCAGAGGTACAAAAGACCAGCTGCTGATTGACAAAATGATTTTAGAAAGTTGCAAGAGAAGAAAAACAAATCTAAGTGTTGCATGGATTGACTACAAGAAAGCCTTCGATTCATTGCCTCACACATGGATACTAAAATGTTTAGAAACAACTGGTGTCAGCAAATATATTCAGATATTTATTAAAAAAGCAATGAGCATGTGGAGTACACAGTTAACAATCAATGGCGAGACACTTGGACAGGTTAGCATTAGAAGAGGCAATTTCCAAGGGGACTCACTATCCCCTCTGTTGTTTGTAATCACCATGACCCACTTTCACAAATACTAAACAAAACAGGCCTCAGACACCAAACATCTAAAACATCAAGTAAGATCAACCATCTGCTGTACATGGACGATCTGAAGTTGTATGGAAAGTCCCAGTCAGAAATCGAGTCACTGCTAAGCACTGTCCGTATATTCAGTAGCGATATAGCAATGGAGTTTGGACTAGACAAGTGTGCTGCATTAATAATGAACAGAGGAAAAATAAGAAAAACAGAAGGAATAGAACTGCCCAATGGAAGCAAGATCAAGAACCTGGAAGAGAAAGAACATTACAAATACTTGGGCATTCTCCAGGCTGATAATATCGCACACACTGAAGTTAAAAGAAAAATTGGAAGTGAATACATCAGGAGAGTTAGAAAAATCCTCAAGTCCAAACTCAATGGCGGGAACACCATACAAGCCATAAACACCTAGGCTATACCTGTTATCAGATACACTGCAGGAATAATAGACTGGACCCAGGCAGAGCTAGAGACGCTAGATCGTAAGACCAGGAAAATCATGACCATCGATCATGCTCTGCACCCCCGCAGTGATGTAGATAGGCTATACCTCCCTCGCAGCTCAGGTGGAAGAGGAATGCTGCAAGTCCATCAAACAGTAGAGGAGGAGAAAAAAGGCCTTGAAGAATATATAAGGGACAGTGAAGAAGATGCACTTCAAATGGTCAATAACACGAAACTATTCAACACCAATGAAACAAAGCAGGCCTACAAGAAAGAACAAGTCAAGAACCGAGCAGAAAAATGGAGAAATAAGCCCCTGCATGATCAATATTTGCACAATATAAGTGGAAAATCAGACATCACCAAGACCTGGCAATGGCTTAAGAATGGCAACTTGAAGAAAGAAACAAAGGGTTTAATACTGGCTGCACAAGAACAGGCACTAAGAACAAATGCAATAAGAGCAAAAGTCGAAAAGTCAACAACAAACAGCAAGTGCCGCCTTTGTAAAGAAGCAGATGAAACAGTGGACCACCTAATCAGCTGTTGTCAAAAGAACGCACAGACTGCCTACAAACAAAGACATGACAAGGTAGCAGGGATGATACACTGGAACATCTGCAAAAAATACAAGCTACCTGTAGCCAAACATTGGTGGGACCATAAAATTGAAAAAGTTGAAGAAAATGAAGATGTAAAAATATTATGGGACTTCCGACTACAAACAGACAAACATCTGCCACACAATACACCAGATATAACTGTAGTGGAGAAGAAAGAAAAACAAGTCAAAATAATCGACATAGCAATACCAGGGGATAGCAGAACAGAAGAAAAAGAAATATAAAAAATCACCAAATACAAAGATCTACAAATTGAAATTGAAAGGCTGTGGCAGAAAAAGACCAAAATAATCCCAGTGGTCATTGGCGCCCTGGGTGCAGTTCCAAAAGACCTTGAAGAGCACCTCAACACCATAGGGGCCACAGAAATCACCATCAGCCAATTACAAAAAGCAGCTTTACTGGGAACAGCCTATATTCTGCGACGATATCTATAACAATTGACAATAAAATTCTGGCATCCCAGGTCCTTGGGAAGGACTCGATGTCTGGATAAAACAAACCAGTCAATAACACCTGTCTGACTGTGTAAACAATAATAATAAAAAATTAATAATAAATTAATACACAATGGTAGGAAGGAATAATTAAATTATTGCTGTAGGAGGAAGATGAAGTAGAAATGGGCAGCAGGGGGTGGGTAAATTCAATTTTGTTCATATTCAGTGTTCCATGTTTCAGTGACTCACTTCTCTAATTAATAAGGACTTAGAGCTCTGTCTGAAACCCTGGAAAGCTACAGCTAATCTGAACAGGCAATACTGAGCTAGATGGACCAATGCCCTGACTCAGTATAAGGCTGATTCATATGATGTTGCTAGCTAAAATTGCCAGCTGGCATTAAGATATCAGAGGAATATCAGTGAAAGAGAAGCAATAGTTGTATTTTGGATAATACTGCTTGTTACTGGAATAGCTGTTGTAATTTGGATAATAGGTTGTTTTGTTTTGTTTTTCTTATGCTTGCTAAGAAATAATGTAACATTGTCACTCCTAGGTGGAATTTGAGTTTAGATAATGTGCATGTGCTTATTCTCCCTGCCAATTTTAGATTTTGGAGGTTTTGGAAGGGGTGTGTGTGTTCTTTTATGTGTTCTATGAATTATAGCAGTACCTAATAATTCCATCTGTTGTTTCATATAAAACAGTTTTACATCTAGTTGAGTAGCAGTTGAGAGCATTCCATCTTCAGAAAGTCTGGTAGACGTCTTAGATTTTCAGTTGGTTCCTGTATCATATTTAAGGCCAGCTCTAAGAATGGCCTGCTGAAGAAAATTAATGACACACTGAAGTCACAATCTCAAAACAAATATTACATTTACAGTAGAATAATCTGCTGTCATTGTTCAATAATCTGCTGTGCTGTATCATTGAGGCCATGCGATAGATGTGTGTGTGTTTGTGTGCTGTGAGAGAGAGACAGACAGACAGATTACATGGTTGGATGCTTCCCCCAAATTTTTTTTTTACTTGGAATGTGCATGAATTGATTGTTTAGATTCAATTTGTACTCAAATCAAATAACCCCCAATTTGTTTTGGGTCTGAACCTGGCCAGCTAGCACAGGGGCAATCTGTTTTGCCCACAAATGGCCCAAAACAGGTAGATTTGGGTCCAAAAATTTGGCATACAAAATGAGCATTCAAGCTACAATCATGTTGCATGACATATGAGACATTTCATCTGTTATTTATTTGATTTCTATACTGCCCTGCCAAAAATGGCTCTGGGTGGTTTACATCAAAATAAAAACAATTAAAATCAATTAATTAAAATCAAAACTAAATCAATTAAACCATTAAAATCATTTAAACATTAAAATCATCAAGATTTAAATAACTGAGAAACTACATTAAATAATCATTTAAAACCAACATTAACAAATTAAAACCATAAATCTAATTAAAAGCCTGGGTGAATAAATGTGTCTTCAGTGCCTTTTTAAAAGTTGCCATTGATGGGGAGGCTTTTATTTCAACAAGGAGTGCACTCCAAAGTCCAGGGGCAGCAATGGAGAAGGCCTGTTCCCATGTAGCTGCCAAATGAGTTGGTGGCAACCACAGACGAACCTGTCCAGATGATCTTAACAGGTGGTGGGGCTCATTTTGAGTACATGTGGATTAAAACAACAACATAATAACTTTATTAGCTAATCAGGGTCTGTCCTGGTTGCAGATGAATGGGAGACTAGAAGTGTGAGCACTGTAAGATATTCCCCTCAAGGAATGGTGCCACTCTGGGAAGCGCATCTAGGTTCCAAGTTCCCTCCCTGGCTTCTCCAAGATAGAGATGAGAGAGATTCCTGTCTGCAACCTTGGAGAAACCACTGCCAGTCTCTGTGAAGACAATACTGAGCTAGGTGGACCAATGGCCTGACTCAGTATATGGCAGCTTCCTATGTTCCTATGATGGCTCACAATATAAAACTATATAACATACAACGAAAAGCATATACAACATCCAAAACAAAATGCGGCAATAGAATACAAAAATATTTTTACAAACTTATTTTAAAGCTTGGCTTTTCCAAAAAGGGTTTCACCTGGAATCTAAAAGAGGATCTCAACTGTGCCAGGTGAGTCTCACCGAGGAGGCTCTTCCATAAAGAGGGTGCCTCCACTGAAAGGCCTCTCCATGCCTCTCACCATTTGGTGGGAGAATTCAGAGTAGGGCCTTTGAAGATCTTAAAGTTTGATTAGGGATGTATGGAGCATGATGCTCTTTCAGGGAACGTGGTTCCATGCCATTTAGGGCTTCAAAGGTTGAACCACCAGTTTGAACTGGTCCCAGAAATAGACTAGGATCAATTGCAGCTAATGAAGCACTGGCATGATGTGATTAAAATGCTCACTCCCAGTTAATGATCTTGCAGTCCTGTCTGGGACCAACTGCAGTTTCCAAACCATTCATTTATTTATTTATTATTTGTTTGATTTGTATACCGCCCTTCCAAAATGGCTCAGGGCAGTTTACAATTAAAACACACCACTAAAACAGTAAAGCGCTAAAACAAATGAAAAACAATACAACAATTAACCATTTAAAAACATTTTAAAACAACAATTAGACAATTACAGTGATTAAAAAACCCCGAAATCGGGTTTTGAATTTCAAAGGGAATCCCAAATACAACTCATTGCAGTAATCTAAACAGGAGATTAACAAAACATGGATGACTATAGCCAAGCTATCTCCATCCAGGGAAGGTTACAGCAGCAGTATCAGTCAAAGCTGATAAAAGGCACTTCAAGCAGCAAAGGCGACTTGAGGCACAAGTGACCAGACTATGGACCTGGTCCTTGAAATCACTCGTGTAAAGGGACATGCTGGCATGGAGTCCAGGGGGTCCAGACATCATCCGCAGAGGACATCCTGAAAAATGCTCTCTCTGCATTGTTCAAACTCACCTCAAATCCAATGGACTTGTGTTGGCAGCTCACTAAGAGCCTCATAAATCTTACATAGGAAGCTGCCATATACTGAGTCAGACCACTGATCTATCTAGTTCAGTGTTGTCTTTACAGACTGGCAGCAGTTTATCCAAGGTTGCAGGCAGGAATCTCTCTCAGCCCTATCTTGGAGATGCTGCCAGGGAGGGAATTTGAACCTAGATGCTCTTCCCAGAGCAGCTCCATCCCATCCCCTGAGGGGAATATCTTACAGTGCTCATACTCCTAGTCTCCCATTCATATGCAACCAGGGCAGACCCTGCTCAGCTAAGGGGACAAGTCATGCTTGCTACCACAAGACCAGCTCTCCTTCTAGTGTTGCTTTCTGCCTAGAACTGCAAAATCAGGTGAGTTGTCCAACAGCTGGTCCTGGGTGAAAATCCTTGACCTGGTGGGTCACAAGCTGTGTTCCTTGTAATATGGATTCTGAGATGTTGTTGACTACAACTCCCATAATCCTCAGCGGAAGGCCATTGCAACTGGGGTGATGGGAGTTGTAGTCAACAACATTTGGTGTCCCTGTTACAAGGAACACTGGACACAAGATTTGCAGTCCTGCCATAAGATCATGCTGCCCATCTCCTTGCAATATACCATATTTACCCAAATAGAACTTGATTCTGAATGTAAGATTATGCCTTAAAAGACAGAGGTTAAATACAGGTTATGCCTGTATTTACTCAAAAGAAAGGGGACTGATTTCAAGATGATCCGGCGATATTTAGGAGGAAAGAACTGGGGGGGGGGGACCTCATCTTGAATCAGGTAAATATGGTAGCAGTCTACAATGATATCAGGCATAGCACTTCCAATATGTATGACAGAACACTCAGGACTAGAATCTTGGGAAAAGTGTTTGGAGCAATTGGTAGGTATTATTGAATAACTGGAAATGCTTCCAGTAAACTCAATACAAAGAAAATGTGAATGACTTGATGATCTCATGAGGATCTGCATCTACTCACTCACTTAATCCCCAGGGTGTTTTTTCACACAGCAGGCTTGAACATGAGTTTATTGCGAGGCTTGACTGTGAGTTTGAAGTTGCCCCCCAAAACCAATGCAAAAAGTGTATTTTTTAATGCAGGATCTAAATTGGGCTACACTCTAACGCACAATGAAAACCCTGAATCGTGTGTGAAGTGAACGCCGAAAGCTTGCAGGGACTTCAGGAGAAATCTGGCTGATATGTGAATGCACACTCTTCATTCTGGAGGAGATGCGAGCTAAAAGCCCTGTGTGAAAAATGCCCTGGACTGCTCAGGTTCCGCTTCCATGGGTCACTCTTCATGATATAATGACCCAGTGAAACCTGCTTCCTTTTTTCTTACTTACTGTATACTTTCTACAGACTTCCAGGAGCTTAGGAAACTGAAATGGAAACAGCATAGGTGTTCATAAGGAACCTGAAACTGTAAAGAGAAGGCATTAATTCTTCCGGGAGCCAAAAAGAAGATAAAAGTTCCACATCCAGATTCCAATTATGTTCCTGCCTGGAGGTACTCAATAGGGGTTGAACATAACAATCCTAAATTCCCTCCATATCATGAAATGTCAAAAAATAAAAATAAAAAAAATCCTGTCCTGCTCCAGCAAGCAACACACAGGCACCAACATTTGGATTTAAAGTGGTTTAACCCCTCAGGGCACTTGTTAAGCTCTAAATGTGTCACCTTGAGGATTAACTATGTTTCTGAAGGAGCTCATTTTGAGATTTTTTTATTTTTTGGATTGGGGATAAAGAAGCGGATAGTAATGCAGGGTCCCTATGATGAAAGAGCAGACCTCAGGACATCTCTCATCAGATGAATTATCTTCCTAGGATGGTGCCCAACAGAAGTACTGAGATAAAAACTGTTAACTATCCAGAATGCAGCATGATCACCACTGTATAATGCGGTTTTGCAAATGAGCATGCAACAGTACCTAGCCTACAAAAATCTCTATTAACTTCCTTAACACACTTACACACAGAGAGATTTAAAAAAAAAAAACCCACCCAACTATATTTAAAATAATTTGCCTGTTCCAGATCTAACAAAAACAAAAAGCTATTTTGGGATTAAAGGTAAAGTGTGCCTTCGAGTCGGTGTTGACTCCTGGTGACCACAGAGCCCTGTGGTTGTCTTGGGTAGAATACAGGAGGGGTTTACCATTGCCTCCTCCCATGCAGTATGAGATTATGCCTTTCAGCATCTTCCTATATTGCTACTGCCTGATATAGGTGTTTCCCATAGTCTGGGAAACATATTAGTGGGGATTCAAACCGGCAACCTCTGGCTTGCTTGTCAAGTCATTTCCCCGCTGTGTCATTACAACAGCATTAAAAAAGGAAACCCATTTTAGAATGAGGAGCCATAGCCAGGGCTGTCCTTAGGGCAGGGCAGGGCAGACACTCTCTAAAGACATCCCTGGCCATAGCACAGTAATGGAACACAGATTGTGCATGCTTAAAATCCCAGGTTCATTGTCTGGTCTCTCCCGTCTTTCAGAACTGCTTCCAGTCAGAAAAGATACCACTGGGCGAGATCAAGGGTTCCCAGCCTTGGATCCCCCAGATGTTGTTCGACTCCAACATCCCCAGCGACAAAATCTGGAGATTCATGTCTTGGAGCCCCTGGGCTAGATGGATCAATGGCTGGATGGACGCAATGGGTAGCTGACTTCACACGAATGGTGAAGGAAGGAAGCAGGAAGGAAGCAGGAAAGAGCCAGAGGTTCCCTGGGAGCATGCATCCAGACTTCCTGACGTGCCTGGCTATTGACTTATTCCCAAAACTCTGCCCATAATTCCTCCCAAATTGAGATCTAGGTGTCAAGTTTGGCTGAGATTCTCAGTGGAATTGCGGGTGGTGGAAGTCGAGAACGGGGTGTTTTGCGAGGTTCAGACGAAACACTCAGTGGAAATGTGTACTCTTTGGGGAAAACCTCTGCCTCCCTCCTATGTATTTCTCCTTCCGTTTCCCTGATTTTGTAAAACTGCCCAATCTAAGTCAAAAGCCTATACATACAATCAAATACATGCATTAAGAAACCATGGCCACATTTGCACAGGTGGTTTTCAGCACTGTTCTCCTGCACAGATTCAGAATAATCCTACAGTGATTAAACTGTTTTGAAATGGAAATAAATAGCCCAACCATAGGAGATGTGGATTACAATGCAAAATACATATCAAGATATAATAAGCACACCCATACATTTAGCCAAATGTCTTTCCCAAAAGACTGATGGGCTAAAGGGAGTGATATTCTCAAGCCTGATATAATAACACCATCTTGAAATGTGTGAGTACTGCTTGTAATGATCAGGGATTGACAAATTTTCTCAGTCCTTCTTATGTATGTATGTATGTATGCATGCATGTATTTGGCATATATGTATACTGCCCACTACCGAAGTCTCTAGGTGGCTTACAACATTAAATCATTCTGACCTACTGATATATTGGGCTCGGCTCCCTTTGAATTCTGGCAGAAATTGAAGATGTAAAAAAGCCAACACCAAACGGCCACCCCCACCTCCTCTGTTTCAGTAACGTCGTCCTAACATCGTCCTCTGATAACTGAACAAAAGAGACACCTTTCAGAAGTGGTAATTCTCTTTGTACAGCAGGGGGAGAGCAACTGGCCCTATCCATCCCAAGCACCCCTCCAGTGGCTATTGCTGGTGTCTATCTTATGTTTCTTTTTTGGATTGTGAGCCCTTTGGGGACAGGGAGCCATTTTATTTATGTATTTATATCTATGTGCCACTTTGATAACGTTTGCTGAAAAGCAGTATATAATTATTTGTCATATCCGTATTCATATTTGTTGTATGTCAACAACAGGATGTCCACAGTACTAATAAACAAACAAACAAGCATACCATGTGAGCTCTCATGGGAAGATTTTTTAAAGACAAATCATGGGATAGAAAGAAAGCAATAAGAAATTAAAAAAAATAAAGCACCATTCCTGCATAAAAATATAAATCAAAATGTTGCAAAATTGCACAATTGTCTAATACTTGGAAAAACTTGCATTTTAAAAAGCAAAAACAAAAATACAGTTTGAGTATCCTTAATCTGGACATCCAAAATCCAGAATGCTCCAAAATCCAGAAACCACCATGGTGTGTACCTGCAGAATCGACAAAACATTATTTTCACAAGAAATCTGAATTTCATCTCCTGCTAAAATGCCATGGTTGAGACTAACATGACCAGCAACATTATTGCGTTGAAAATTTTCTCGCAATTAGTTTTCATTACATTTACAGCTACCTGCAATTATTGTAAATTCAATGCATATTTGTTTTTATACTTTAAATAAAACCTAAAAAATAAAATACAGTGTTCAGTGACCTTTCATGTTTAGACTTTGGATCCCATGCCCAAGACATTTCTTCACAGTATGCAAATATTCCAAAATCCTGAAAAGTCCAAAATCCGGAACACTTATGGTCCCAAGCAGTTCGGATAAGGGAGACTCAACCTGTAGTACAATATTTTAGTATCATTTTTTTTTCCTTACAGAGCAGTCCTTTCAGGACCATACCAAACGGGGCCAAGAGCTCAGTGATAAAGCATCTTCTTGCATGCAGAAGGTCCCAGGTTCAATCCCTGGCAGCATCTCTCATTAGGGCTGGGAAAGACCTTTGCTGAACCTTGGAGAGCCACTGCCAGCCAGTGTAGGCAATTCTGAGCCAGATGCACCAAGGATCTGACTCCGCAGTTTCCTCTGTTCTTATGCATGTAAATCCTGGTGGCTGCCAGCCAGAAGCTTCATGTCCCCAGTGCATCCCCATTCCTGAAGCACGGGTGCTCACTTCGGGGGGTGGGGGGGAGGCAATTATTTCCCAATCTCCCCTTCCCCCAGAAGCACTCTGATCAATGTGCAGTGATGCCTCTGAGGGTCGTGTAGCCCCAAAGGACATAATTCCATGTTTCTCAAAGCACTTCCAGAGGAACAGAAGACGGATGAAAATTCCCTTTGTGTACCAATATCCGCACTTCAGAAGCCGGGATGCTCTCTCTGTGGTCATGCACCCTCTGGCTGCAAACGTAACTTTAGTAAAGATGTCAGTCACTGTGTCAGTGGGGCTTTCTTACAGATAAGTGTGCACGGGATGGCAGCAGTCTCTGGTAAGTACTGGTAAATGGGGCTGAGGTGGCAGACAGTGTCTCTGTAACTGGGATTCCCAGATGTTGTTGACTACAACTCCCAGCATCCTCAGCTTCAATGACCTTTGGCTGGGGATTAGGGCAACTGTAATCAGCCAAATCTGGGATTTCTCCTTGCAGGGAACAATAGTGAGGGACGAGCAGGCCCAAACAAGTTTCAAAGGACCAAACGGTTTGACCCAACTGTTTTGCTTCATCCCCACTTAGACCTGCCCCCAGGTGGCCGTATGAATTGGCCTGAAGGGGATCAAGCTAGGTCAAACATGAATTCACTCCTGACTCCTCATAGGGACACAGGAAGCTGCCTTATACTGAGTCAGACCCTAGGTCCATCTAGCTCAGTATTGACTACACTGGCAGCGTGGTGTAGTGGTTAGAGGGCTGGACTAGGACTGGGGAGACCCAAGTTCAAATCCCCATTCAGCCATGAAACTAGCTGGGTGACTCTGGGCCAGTCACCTCTCTCTCAGCCTAACCTACTTCACAGGGTTGTCGTGAAAGAGAAACTCAAGTATGTAGTGTACCACTCTAGGCTCCTTGGAGGAAGAGCAGGATATAAATGTAAAAAAATAATAAGAGCATAAGCACAGCCCTGCTTGATCAGGCCCAAGGCCCATCTAGTCCAGCATCCTGTTTCGTACAGTGGCCCACCAGATGCCACTGGATGCCACAGGCAGGAGTTGAGGGCCTGCCTTCTCTCCTGCTGTTACTCCCCTGCAACTGGTACTCAGAGGCATCCTGCCTTGGAGGCTGGAGGTGGCCGATAGCCCTCCAACTAGTAGCCGATGATAGACCTCTACTCTAAGAAGTTATCCAAACCCCTCTTAAAGCCATCCAGGTTGTTGGCTATCACCACATCTTGTGGCAGAGAATTCCACAAGTGGATTATGCGTTGTGTGAAAAAGTACTTCTGTTTGTTGGTCCTAAATTTCCTGGTAATCCATTTCATGGGATGACCCCTGGTTCTAGTGTTTTGTGTGAGAGAGAAGAATTTCTCTCAAAGCTTCCAGACAAGAGTCTTTCCCAGACCTACCTGGAGATGCCAGGACCTTCTGCACACAAAGCTGATGCTCTACCACAGAGCTATAGCACCATCCACCACAGCTCCTGAAGGCATAACACTAGCCAGGTCGGCCTTCTGCAGAAAGTTCACTGTTAGCTCCGCTTTAGCTCTTTGTTTCTCCTGTAAGTCACTTCAAACAATTTCTGAGCCACCAGATATCCGCCGATGCATTTAATAGAATGGATAGCATAATTCACTGAAATATTCTCTTCTGTTATAATTAATGCATTGGCAAATATTATTTTCCTGGTCTAATTATGCATACAAGAGGAAGGAAGGAAGGAAGGAAGGAAGGAAGGAAGGAAGGAAGGAAGGAAGGAAGGAAGGAAATTTCCTTATAGACAAATTTATGGAGGACAGGTCTATCAGTGGCTACTAGACTGGTGGCTATAGGCCACCTCCATCCTCAGAGGCAGGATACCTCTAAATACCAGTTGTTGGAGGGTAACAGCAGAAGAGAGGACATGCCCTCAACTCTTGCCTGTGGGCTTCCCAGAGGCATCTGGTGGGCCACTGTGTGAAACAGGATGCTGGACTAGATTGGCCTGATCCAGCAGGGCTGTTCTTATGTTCTTAACCGGATCAGCTTTATACACCTCCAACCTCTGAGGCATGATGCCTCTAAATACCAGTTGTCAGGGAGCAATAGCAGGAGATAGGGCATGCCTTCATCATCTCCTCCTTCTGGGCTTCCCAGAGGCATCTGGCGGGCCACTGTGTGAAACACGATGCTGGATGAGATGGGCCTTGGGCCTGATTCAGCAAGGCTGTTCTTATGTTCAGAAGGAAGGAAGGTTAGGCACTGCCTGACACAGTGGTTCCCAACCTAGGTTCCTCCAGATGTTGCTGAACTACAACTCCCATCATTCCCAGCTACAATTTATTGTGGCTAGGGGGGTGATGGGAGTTGTAGTTCGTCAATATCTGGAGGAACCCAGGTTGGGAACAGTGTTCCCTCTAACAGGGATTCCCAGACATTGTTGACTACAACTCCCAGAATCCCCAGCCAAAGGCCGCTGAAGCAGGGAATGCTGGGAGTTTTAGCAAACAACATCTGTTAGAGGGAACAGTGGTTGGGAACCACTGGCCTGACGTAGGAAATGATGTACTGTTGGATTCATCTACCCCAGTATTGTCTTCTTGATCTGGCAATGCCTGTGGTCCAAGCTCTCAGGCAGAAGGTCTTTCCCAGACTGAACCAGACACACTCTGCCCTGAGCCATAGCCCCTTCCATCTGCCACACTGGAAGGCGGCTACATGGATTTCATGTCATGACTGATGTATTGAGATTCTAGTAACAACAGCTACCCTGTTAAAGACATACTTAATAATTCCATGCATTTCCCAATCATTACTGCAGCAGCAGTTCATTTATTGTGTGTCTTCAGGGGCCTTCTTGTTGACTGTTTACTTGTTCTGCACAATCCATGCAATCCACCACAATAGCAAAGCATATATTTGTTCCAAATTAAACATTGATAAATGTTTTCAAGTCCTGGAGGAAAACAAAGCTATTTCGAGCTCATAGTAAGATGCCCTTTAAATGTTCTTCCTGCGGCATGGGAGCTCCTTGTGTATGAGCAGACCCACCCACCTACCCCCAGCAACTCTTCTATTCCTGGTCAGATCCCACAGGGCAGGAGGGGCTGCTAGTCACTGACCCATCCGTGTGGGTAGAGCTGCTTCCAGGAGAAAACCTGCACTAGAGAGGTGTGCAAGTTCAGAAAAACAAAGGGCAGCATCAGCAAAGTTCAACTAATGCAAGCTGATTGGGTAGAAAATGATGATTGATGATGATGATGATGATGATGATGACGACAACAATAACAACTTTATGTGTTAACCTTCATATTACAAATTGTTCTCTGGGTGGCTCACAACACAACATTAAAAAAATTCCAATAAAAACACAATACGACAATTGAATCACAACAATAGGAAGGGACCGGATCCATTTCCAGTTCAATTTTGTTGTGGAATGAATAGAAACCAATACAAATGGACCTGATCCATTTCCATTTCCACTTGTCTTAAAAAATGAACACATGTGCATTATCCATCCCATTGCCCTGCCTAAGAGGTTAATTGGACTAAAATCGTAGATACAATTACAAAGATACACCTTTCACAGTAGTGAATCTCTTTACATTAAGCAGGGTGAAAGCAATTGGCCCTATTTAATCCAGCACAGCATCCATTCTGTGGCTGTTGCTGGTATCCACCTTGTGTTTCTTTTCCGACTGTGAGCCCTTTGGGGACAGCAAACCATCTTTCCCTTGTGCTTCTATGTAAACCACTTTGAGAACTTTTTTTGAAAAACGGCATTAACCACCACCACCACCACCACAACAGCAATAATAATAATAATAATAATAATAATAATAATAATAATAATAATAATAATAATAATAAAAAGCAAAAATTGATAAGACTCAGAAAGTCAGTAAGTGTTGGTTATGCAAGGAAGCAGATGAGACAGTTGAGCACCTTGTATGTTGTTGTAAGAAAATTGTGCAGACTGATTATAAGGAAAGACACAATAAAGTTACTGGGATGATCCATTGGAACTTTTGCAATCATCTGATTGAGAAGGTCACAGTAAATGAGGAGGCAAAAATCCTTTGGGTATTTCGAATACAAACTGATAGGCATTTAGCGCACAGTATGCCTGATCTGACAGTCATCAAGAAGAATCAGGTCCTGATAATTGATATTGCAATCCCAGGGGATAGACGAGTCGGTGAAAAAAAAATTGGAGAAAATAACTAAATACAAGGACCTTCAGATTGAAACTGAGCGGCTCCGGGGGGGGGGGGAACAATAGTGGTGCCAATAGTTGTTGGTGCCCTTGGTGCAGTACCAAAAGAACTTGAACAGCATCTCAATACCTTGGGCATCGATAAAATTACAACACATCAACTACAGAAGGCCACACTACTTGGGACAGCATGAATACTACGGCACTATCTTTAATTTTTCTTTGGTTATCCTAAACCCTTGGAAAGGGCCCAATAATTAAAGTACCAAATCCAGTCAATAACATCTGGTAGACTGTGTGTAAATAGCATCGTCGTCGTAGTGGTGGTAGTAGTAGTAAGCCCCACTGACCATACTGGGATGCATTTCTGAGTAAACATGCAGCAGCTTTCACTGTTAGACATGTTCCCCAGCAGTATGGGACCTGCAGAAGGATAAGTAGCTCTCGGTGATTAAAAGGCACCTGGATTTCCTCCTGCTTCTTTTAAACTAATTTGTAAAGGCAGGAAAGATTGCAGTTCCTTGATCATGGTTCACATGCACTTCCACAGAATGTAAAATCACTCTTTGCTAAGGGTGGAAGATGAAGTTACTTGAGAAAAAAAGATGTGACAGGGAAGCAATTTATTCACTCATACAAATTGCTTAATTTAAAGAGGGCTTGCTGGTGTCAGGCCCCAGAATCTATTTCACAACATAACAGCAAACCCTGGAACCTTGACTCTCTCAGATCATGCACTGACTTCATAAGCATGCATATATTGCCTTTCACAAACAATTTAGTGGAAGAATAGAGGGAACTCTAAGCATGTGCTGAACATGCTTTTGTTACCAATGAGTAGGACTGTGCCAAATATTATCCAGTTTTAGTATGGGAAATGAAAATAGCTATCTTTGTGGAAGAGAAATTACTCCTCATAAAACACTTTAAGGCTGTTCTCACGAGCTGCCTAATGCAAGATAGGGCAGCCTAGTCTGGGTTAGGCTGCTCATGTGCAGTTGCCTGCCCGCCTAAACCTACTTTGTACCCTGGCCGTTAGCCAAGGTTAAGGGCATGAGCACACCCTTAACCCTGGCACTGGGGTCATAGGAACTAAGAACAGAGGAAGCTGCCATATACTGAGTCAGACTATTGGTCTATCTAGCTCAATATTACCTTCACAGACTGGCAGTGGCTTCTCCAAGGTTGCAGGCAGGAATCTCTCTCAGCCCTGTCTTGGGAATGCTGCCAGAGAGGGAGCTTGGAACCTAGATGCTCTTCCCAGAGTGCCTTGCCCCATCCCCTAATGGGAATATCTTATAATGCTCACACATCAAGTCTCCCATTCATATGCAACCATGGTGGACCCTGCTTAGCTAAGGGGAGAAGTCATGCTTGCTACCACACAACCAGCTCTCTTTTCAAGCTCTCCTCCTACCACAAGACCAGCTCTCCTCCTTGGGCATGCAGCCCAAGGACGCACAGGTACCCCCAGGGGTGCCTACCACCCACAAAACCCCAAGGCAATCGAACACTCCTCTGATTATTGGTGAATTTTAAAATTATTTTTGAATTCCTCATAGGGAATAATGAGGATTGCAGCAAATGTATAGCTTCACATCGGGGGAAAGGGGTGTCCTAGAGTGGAGTGTGGTGGGTGGTAGTTCCCAAGGGGGGCAAGGAAGCTATCAGAATTATTTGAAAGGAATTGGGCAAAGGGCTGATTTTTAAGTGATTTTTGAAGTGTATGTGTCTTTAAGGTTAGCAGATGAGAGTGGATTCATGGTTTGTCATTGAGAATCTAATATGCTTCCAAAAAATCTACACTCAGAACACCTCAGAAACAACAAAACCCAGTACCCCATGGATTAGCAACCCATGGGGGTGGTTGGCACCATCTGTGCACTAGACCACAACTCACTCTGGGCCACCCCAGCACCCCACAAGTGGCTTTAAGGTTCTTCTCCATAGGGAAGAATGGAGGTTTCAGCAGCCCCATAACTGCACTTGTGTGGCCCAGAGCGAGGGTTCCAACAACCCTCATGGATTGCTCATTTACTAACCTTAAAGGCACGTAAACTTCAAAAATCACTTAAAAATCAGCCCTTTGCCCAATTCCTTAAAAATAATTCTGATAGCTTACTGACCCCCCCTTGGGCACGACCACCCACCACACTCTGCTCTAGGCCACCCTTTCGCCCCCAATGTGAAACTATACATTTTCTGACACTTCCATGCTTCTTGATGGAGAAAAACCTTAAAGGCGCATCAACTTCAAAAATCACTTAAAAATCAGCCCTTTGCCCAATTCCTTTCAAATAATTCTGATAGCTTGACACCCCTTCCCCCCCGACATGAAGCTATACATTCACTGCAATCCTCATAATTTCCTATGAGGAATTCAAAACCACTTTTAAAATTCACCAATAATTGGAGGAGTGTCTGATTGCCTTGGGGGTTTGGGGGTGGTAGGCACCCCTGGGTGCCTACCACCCACCCCACTTTTGTGCCCCTAGGTCTTCCACAATAGGGGATAATGGGCTGGTTCAGATCCCTTTATACCCTATGAGAAAAAATATAAATATTTTTTTAAAAAATTCATTTAAAAATCGTATGACTGTCTGATTGCTTTAGGGTTTGGGTGGTAGGTACCCATGGGTGCCAGCTACCACCCCACCTACTTTTGGAGGTTCAAACCAGTTCAAAACAGTTCAAAAAAGTTCAAAATGGTTCAAATTTGAACCGAACTGGGGGGTTCGAGCAAAACCAAAACCGAACCACCCCCTCCTGGTTCGAAGCCAGTTTGGATTTGAACCGAACCGGGCAAACCGGTTTTGTGCACATCCCTACTGTCTAGGCATGCGGCAGCATGTCGAAGACCTGGGAATGGATTGTCTGGGGGAGGATAGGTGGAATCCTGCCTTCCCCTACCTTGCCGCCCTCCCTGCCTTAGCAGAAATCTTGAGCATAGCCTTCTGAATTTTGTGAATATTAATATATATTTTTTAAAAAAATTTGTTCAGTGCTGTTATTCCCTCTCCCCCATGCGTCATGTTTTGGAACCCTGTGCTGGTGGTGGTTGGGTTGGGTTGGGGGTGCAGAGAAGAAGCTTCAAGTGTGGGTCATTCTCACTCATCTTGCTCTGCCCAGCTGCCTCACTCTCTCTCGCCTTGCCATGGCATGAATCCCAGGTATGCAGGCTGGTATTTGCTGGTTCAATGGGAATGACAACCCCATTGAAATCCCCAGCCTGGTGAATACCAGCTAGAGATGTGTGAAACAAATCTGGTACAAAATGATTTGTACCCAAATCTGGCTGATTCCAGTGATTTGTAGACAAAACAAATCACCCCTGTTCTCAATTGCCCAGATTCAGGTACAAAACAAATCACCCCAGATTCGGACCCAACAAATTCAGAGATTCAGACCTCCATTTTGTGGCCAAAGTGTGCTGGGTGGTAGTGCCCAAAGGGTGGAAGCTACCACCCAAATTTCAAAGAAATTGGGGAAAGGGGGTGATTTTTAAAGGATTTTTGCAGTTGGCACGTCTTTAAGCTTTTTCCCATAGGGAACAATGGGGATTTCAGGAGGCTTATAGCTCAAACAAAATCGGGCGAAGGGGTGTTTTAATTTTTTTTGTCTTTGTGGCAGATTAGGGACAGATAAGGGGTTTCGGGAGAAGAAGAGTGGGTCAGATGTTAGTGCCCCCATGGGGGCCTTCTACCAGCCAGATTTCAAATAAATCGTTGAAAGGGGTGGTTTTTCCCCTGAAGTTTGCACGTCTTCTTCCCCATAGGGAATAATGGGGGATTTCAGTAACCCCATAACTCCACTTGGGGGGCACCAGGGTGGCCCAGAGCAGGTGGTGGTGTAGTGCACATAGGGTTCCAACCATCCCCCAAACAACATACCCACGGGACTCTGGGTTTTGTTGTAGATTCTCTGGTAGGAAATGAGAGAATCCACCTTTTTGCCCTGAATCTATTCAGATTCTGAGAATTCAGGAATAAAATCGAATCGGGGTGATTTGGGGGGGGGTGCAGATTTGTACCCAAAACAAATCAGGGGTGATTTGGTTCAGGTACACATTGAATCAAAAAAGTTGATTCATGCACATCCCTAATACCAGCCCATGTGCCAAGGGTTAACACTGAAGCACGGTGAGGGGAGAGAGAGAGCAAGATAGCTGGGTGAAGCAAGAAGAGTAAGAAGGAGAATCAGCTTTGGCTCATTCTCTGCCTCCTGCCAGCCCCACCCACACCAGATGCCACTGGCAATACCAATAGCACCATTCGGTTTTATTTACAGATTCAACGATAATAATTTTTCTCAAACTTTCTGCCCATACAAAGTGCTGGTTATTACCTAAAGCCCTTTGGGTTCAGGGTACTTAAGACAGTACCTCCTTTGTCATGAATGCTGATGCCTGTTAAGGGTTCCAAAGTAATTACTATTCTCTTTAAGAAATTGAACTACTATGAATATGTGCCACTTTTCAACAAAGGTTCTCAAACCTATATAGACAAATAAGTAATAAATAAATAAAGATGGTTCCCTGTCCCCACAAGGAGCCAACTTTAACTAAGAATCAAGAGTCTGATATTTATCACTAACTAAATATAAGCTAAGAAAACAATAAACAGACTCTCTTAGGCAGAGAGAGGGAGAACTTTTCAGTTTGAAATCAAGGCAACAAGTGAGAAGCAAACAAAACTGTGACTCCGCCACCAAGCATACATACAAAGATACACCACAGATACATTCAGCTAGAGAGTTATGCCCTGTATAAAGATCTCTGTAGCAAATCCCAACATTAAGATCACCTGTGGAGGTCCGGTTGCAGTTGCCACCAGCTCATTTATGAATACGACAAATATTTATATACCATTTTTCAACAAAAGTTCCCAAAGCAATTTACATAGATATGAATAAATAAATAAAATGACTCCCTGTCTCCAAAAGGCTCACAGTCTTTAAAAAGAAAGAAAGAAAAGATAGACACGAGCAACAGCCACTGGAGGGATGCTATGCTAGGGATGGATAGTGTCAGTAGTTTGGTTGCTACTCAGGACTGGGTCTTCTCGGTGGCTGCCCCCGGAGCTCTGGAATATGTTCCCTGTCAAAATAAGAGCTTCTCCATCTCTGGTTGCTTTTAAAAAGACCCCCTAGATGCATCTGTTCTCTCTGGCTTTTAATTAAAATTAATTTTAAACTGTTTAACTCTTTTAGGCCTACTTTCTTTAAGCAAAATAAGCTTATGAGATCACCCAGCATTCTGTGTGTGTGCCTGTCCATGTGTCCATTTGTGTGTCCCCCGCTATCAACTTCACAATACCTGGACCAATATGAACTAAATTTGGTACAATTATAGGGTCGCCTCAATGGCGTAGTTTGTGATGAGGTCATTCACCCCAATTCAAAATGGTGGACACATAAATGTTTGAGGCGCAAGAGGGCTAACTTGTGACCCACCTGATTTAAACCAAATTTGCTACAGCTGTAGGGACACATAGGGATGCCTCAATGGCATAGTGTGTGATGATGTCATCCACCCCAATCCAATATGGCGGACACATAAATGTTTGAGGCGCAAGAGGGCTAACTTGTGACCCACCTGATTTAAACCAAATTTGCTACAGCTGTAGGGACACATAGGGATGCCTCAATGGCATAGTGTGTGATGATGTCATCCACCCCAATTCAAGATGGCAGACACATAAACAATTGAGGCGCCAGTGGTCTAACTTGTGGATCGTCTAATCCATTTGAACCAAATTTAGTCCAGTTGTAAAGTCCAGGATAGTGAAGGGAAAGTAGGCAGATTTGTTCTTGTCAGAACTACTTGTTCTGTGAAATTGATTACATTGTTTTTTAATTCCGTTAATATATATTTGTTATAGTTTAAATCATGTACACTGCTTAGGAATACACATATCAGGCAGTAAATAAATGTGACACATAAATAAATAAATATCCAGGACACTTAACTGCAACAGCAAACACATAGTTTTCACATCAGAAGCGGAAAGTCGTGGATACCCACAGCATCCCTGATAAGGAGCTTTGGTTCTCCTAAAGCTTTTCTGTCACTCCCATCTCTTGCCCCTTACCAAAACAAAGTCTCAGCAGATGTAATTGCATCTCTGCTCACATTTCTTCCCTGCTACCCCAGCCTCTTCCATCCTCCCGTCAGCCTTCAGCAGTTGCTTCTCCTTTTACACCGGTACACTCCATCCCTTGGCCACCCCTGCCTCATTATCCCTGTTGTTCTAGCTTTGGCTGCCAGAGTGTTTGCTCACATATAACAGATGCTTTCTATTCAAAGCCTTATCTTCCCTTGACTGTTGCTGCCTCTCTCTTTTTTGTTTCCTTGTTTACATTTTCATATTGTTTCTTTTAAAGAGCATGAACCTTTCATATGCCTGGCACAACTCGAACTTTAATTAAAAACTGCAGTTATGGCTACCAAACCTATCAACTGATAAATAGGGTGAAGATAACCTTTCCCACTAACCTACATGCAAACCAACCGCTTATGATTGGGAAATTTCACTGCCTGATTTCTGCCTGTTATGCAGTCGTTAAAGGCACATAATTTTTTTTTTATCCTTGAAAAAGAATGGTACCCCTAACTTGCAGGCTCTAGGGAGACATTTCATAGAAGGTGCAGAAGCAAAGGGACATATTTAGGCAGGCAAAACAGCTTACAGGGAAACAGAGGAGTGCAGTCGGATCCAGAACTCAAAGCACTGGCTCCTCTAGATCAAGAGCATAGCAAGGATGCTGGTGGCCTTGGGACAAACTGCCGAGGCTGCCACTGACTCTATGCAGGCCACGCCCCATCGCCCGCATCAGTACGCTGATGCAGGGAACCTAACCAGCACAAATGCATGGTGGCTCTTTGTCTTCAGCTGTCAAGGAAAGCACTTCATTGGCTGAAGAGGGCAAGAGGCCACCGTGCTTCATTCTAAGCATTGGCCACACCCCTGCATTGACAGCCCGCATGGTGTAGTGGCTAGAGTGCTGGACTAGGACCGGGGAGACCCGAGTTCAAATCCCCATTCAGCCATAAAACTAGCTGGGTGACTCTGGGACAGTCACTTCTCTCTCAGCCTCACCTACTTCACAGGGTTGTTGTGAAAGAGAAACGCAAGTATGTAGTACACCGCTCTGGGCTCCTTGGAGGAAGAGAGGGAGATAAAATGTAATTAATAAATAAATGCTGATGCAGAGGAAGGGCGTGACCTACATGGGGTAGCGTGCCCAGCCTCGGTGGTGGTGGGGTGATGCAGTGGGAGATAAAGGGGCACCTAGGAAGCCATTCACATAGACACAGGCACACACACTGCACCCATTCACACATGCAGACACACAGACACAAACATCCACACACACACATGTACCCTCATCCGTCCCAGTATGCTCCTCAGACAGGCTTCTGGCCCTGGCAAGCTGGTGTTTCCTGCCAGCTGAACTGCCCCCAGGGCTCAGATGGCCTCTGCACATGGGCACTCCGCACATGCATGGAGGCCATCTGAGCCCTGGGAGTGGAGGCCAGGGCACATAGCAGGGAACAATGGCTTGCCAGGGGTGGGGTGAGGGGTGCAGACAGGAGTGGTGGTCAGAAGCGGTGGCAGTGGGAAGTGACTGGTGGGAAAGCCAGCCAATGTCCGCACATGGGGTGCCATCTGAGTGCCTAGAGTGGCAAGGATACAGAGGGCACAGCTACACCGGACCAGCACTGGAGTGCGGCCGTGTGGCCCTGAAGAAATTGAGTGGCATCAGGCCAGAGAAGCAGAGTTGAGGCAGAGCAGTGAGTCAGGAACACAGGAATGAAGGAAGTTGCCATATACTGAGTCAGACCATTGGTCTATCTAGCTTAGTATTGTCTTCACAGACTGGCAGCGGCTTCTCCAAGGTTGCAGGTAGGAATCTCTCTCAGCCACCATTTTTATTGTGTGCAACACTGTGGGCACTGCTAGCACTAAAAATGCATGTTTCTGCCTCTTAAAAACCAACTTTGAGGATCAATTATAAAATAGCAATCAGTTGGGTCCCAGGGGGATATACTAAGGGCTCTTTTCTGGCATGCAGTTTAAAGGCCCAAACTATGCAAATAGACGGCAAAATCTTTTAAATAACGCTTTCTCAGTTTGGGGGGGGGGAAATGCCACCAATCTTTTAAACTCCTGTTCAAAAGAGGGGGGGGGAATTAAACTGCTCATTCTAAGCCATTTTCCTACAGACCTTTGCCCGATTTGCAGGAGAAGTATCTCTTTTCATCTAGTGAATGTGTGCTGATGGCCAGGCAGATCAGACAAATGGTTTTGATTTTATAAGCAAAAGAATGTTCAGGGCTTATAATGGTGGAACGTTGAAAACACTCTCCAGCTCAACTATACTGGCACAATTGTGCCAGTATAATAAAGGCCTTGTGCTGCAGCCATGTGCTGTGCCTTTGGGTCTGAGCTTCAACTTTCAGCATACCTCCAAAAATGTCCCTATTTTCCCATTCAGTTGAATGGGAAAATCAGGACATGTTGGAAAGTATGCTTTCAGACTCATTGTTGGCTCTGCTCCTGGGATCTTGGGGATAATTGCGGGAGTCTGGAAATGAAAGGTCTGAGCCATCAGGATTCTTCAGATCAGTTAACTCTTCCTCCCAGGCAGAGGGTGTGCTAGGGAGAGTATCCCAGAGTCCAAACCCATCCAAAACAGTTCCTTCTAGTGCCCACAGTTACTGGGCCCTCAATGGGGAATCCATCCTAGGATGCAAGGATCCTAATGCCTCCGCGCTCCCGTCTGAATTTGGACATTCAGGAGAGCTGTCTCTCTGAAGTCAGCGAGACTGGAGAGAGGCGGTGGAGCTGGCTGTGTGGGCTTCCTTCTTGACTGAAGGACAGCCCAACCTGTCAATCATGCCAGAGATTAGGGAGAAGCCTCCTCCCTCAACTCCTGTTCCAGGGCCAGCAGCCTGCAGTTCCAAATTCAGACATACCGCAAGCTGTCTGGAACCGTGGGTTGTGGCAAGAAAACTTACTAGAACCCGAGGGTTCAGATTGGAGTTCCAATCCTGAAATCTCGGTTTTGTCGCCAAGCCCAACTACAGTTCCCCACATTCGGACATAATATACGCAGAATCGCAGGCCTATTCAACTGCGGTTCTGTGTTACGTGTGAATGCGGCCAGACACTTAATGGGGCACCTTGGCCTGCTTTCCGTCTGTGGTTTTCAACCATTCTGCTTCCAGGAAATCTAATCCAAATCCACATTTCTACCAAAAGACCTCTAAATGTTGCAGAAATTGATGGGGAATGTTCTAAAGTGCACACTCCGTTCACAAAGGCCACTAATGAGTCCAGGAGGACTTCCACAGAGAACACAGGGTATATACTTAGAATTCCCTTGCAGTGGCACATTGCAAGAGAAGATCAGTTGTGGTGGGCATTACATGAAAATTTACCCTCCATTTCTGAATCTCTGACTAGGAAATCCCAGAAAGGCTTCTGAGGAATCTCAGGGTTCCCTGAACACAGTTTGAAAGAATGAATGGCCCCAATCCAAGGGGCCTTGGATTGCAATTAATATAGTCAGTGATTGCTGATTAGGATTTGTACCCATATCTAAAGAAGTATCCAGCCAGTTCCATGGATCCTGTTCAAGCATTGAAATGCATAAATAAATGAATATCCGGATCTGCATCAGCAGGTCCATTGGCTGTGTGCATGGAGGCATGTTCTCCATAGCTGAATTGGGGTGCACTGTTGTAACTGGTAAAACAATCTCAAGCTGGTTCCATTTTCTCATATTACAATATCATGTCTTTGGATCTGAGGATCTTGAAAAGAGAGAGGAAAGAGAGGAGAGAAGGGAAAATTGAGTGATCATTTGCTAAGCCCAAAGATATTCTGAGGCATGCATGCTCAAAATATATGGAGTGAAATCATTTCCATTTCTCTTCTTCTTTGGCTTTCTTTTCACGCAAAGATGCCTATTTTAATATATAAAACTGGCAGAGAACCAGGCAATGATCGTAGTAAATGCTAACGCAGAAACCTCATCATTTGGATGTGAAAGAAAATTAAAAGAAGGAAACAGATCTTTAGTGCTTTTTGCCATTGAGTCAGAGTGCTTGCACTTTAATTACAGAAAACATAATCTGTTAAAGTGAAGGAACAGGAACAATCCTTCCTTCCTTCCTTCCTTCTTCACAGTCTGGTTCTGAAATAAGAGCATCCCTATACAATACCTTGATGGAATCAAAACACACACACGCATTGCACAGAGAAACAGGGAAGACACCACCCGATCACATAAAGCACTGGCAATAGCTATAGAGATGGAATAAATTCTATTTTTCACTGTGTCTTCAACAGCTGTCTTTCTCCAATCTAGCATGGGATTCCGGAGACAGCAAGAAAATTAGATGCTGAAGTGTTTATATCTCAGTGTTGTGATTATCTCCCTATTTAAGTAAGTTCCCCTCACCATATCTCCAAAAACATCAAAAGATCACATTTTAATAATTAGCCTTTTCAGCAGATGGTTTATCCTGGGAGTTGCTTTTTGTTACATCCAGAATGTTTCCAGTATCTAGGAGTTCCACAGCTGAAGAGGAGCCACAATATTGTCTTTCTGTGAGTGGATCTGGATGGCCATGTTATCCACACAGTGACTGTGTTTATTGCATGAGAACTGGAAGCTTTCATTACATGATGTCTTCATGTGAGATAATTCCTTCATTTCATAAGACCAGTTAATTCAAAGGAAGTCTGAAAAAATGGCAGTTGCTGAAAGTACAGGTAGCATATAACTTTAGTAGTTCATAAAACGGTATTGAGGAAGAGCTTGCACAGATCGGGGGTGGGGGAGCTGAGAGGACCAGATCCGGTGAACATGTTGTCTCCCTGAAAGCACTACTTCCATGCATAGCCTTAGTGATAACAGGTCACCTGAATTTCTTTTGTGTACTGTTGCATAAGAACCCATCCAGCTGAAATTTGTTAGCAGGGCTCTCATATAGCCAAAAGGCAGGATATAAATATTTTAATAAATGAAATGCCACCCGAAAGTGAATTCAGAGAGGAATATAGGGTTGTACGAATAGATCACTGGGCAGCAGAACTGCAAGAAGACCAAACAGAAACCCTATTGCTTCTGCCTGACCTCCTCAAATAGAACAGCTTAAGACTATGTAATCCATGAGACAGTGTGACTGTGAGTCATGTATGCCTGTGCATAAATATATATGGGGTCTGCCGTGGCAGTAAACAGTTGCAAAGCCTTCTACAAAGTCTTAATTTTTCGATTGTGAGCCCTTGGCAACAGGACCTCTCTTCTCACTCCCTGTAAAGTGCCATGCACAGCACACAGATTGTGCTACATAAATACTAATAAAGAAGCACTATTGTGCAAACAGAACCAAACCGAAGTCATGATGCTACTCCAGCAATGGGGATTTGAACACTTGAAGCTGCTTTTTATGGTGTGGGAGGAGAGCTGCTCTTGTGGTAGCGAGCATGCATTGTCCTGTTGGCTAAACAGGGTCTGCCTTGGTTTGTACTTGGATGGGTGACTACATTTGATTTCCCTTAGGAGCTGTTGCTCAGTCGTAGAGCATCTGCTTGCATTCAGAAGATCGCAGGTTCCCAGGTAGACCCCAGGTAGGGCTGAGTAAGTGTAGTAAATCTGTTAGTTCGGCTAACCGAACAGGATTTACAACCCCTTCAGCTCTCCCCCTGTGAGTTAAACAGAAAGTAGCAGCAAAGCTGCATGAAGGAAAACAAAAGACTTACAAAGAAAAATAGTAGTAAATGAATAAAGTCCCCTGAACTAAACTAGGTACTTCCCTCTACGATAAATGAGTAATAACTGAAAAGAAAACTACAGAGCAAGGAATGAATAGAACAAAGGACACCAGAGCAAGGAATTAACAGAACAAGAAACAACAGAGCAGGAAAGAACAGAGCAAGGGCAAACTGGAACTCGAAAGGTTGAGGAATTCTAAATAGGAACATGGTCTGCGGTAAGTGAAAGTAGCTAACAGCAATCTGTGCAACTAACAAACTGCTTAATATAGGGCTCAAGACATCCGGCAGCCAATCAGGCTTTCCTGAGTCAGCACTTCTACTTCCTCTCCTGTGATATCCTGCTCCTGCGTGTCTCCCACTGAGCCTTTCTCTTGAGACGACTTCTCAAGATAGGCTAACTCACTGCCTCCTCCTGATCAGCCTCCTCGGCTCTCATGTCTGGCAGCTGTCCCGATTCCTCAGCTCCAGAGTCTGTTCTCCCTGCCAAATCCTGTTGCTGTGCCTCTGAGCCTGCACTCCCAACCGAGTCCTCCTGTTCCTCCTCTGACTCTTCTGAAGGGCTTTTCAGGAGAAGGACTCCTGCCTGAGACCTGGGAGAGCCACTGCCAGTCAGTGTAGATGATTCTGAGCTAGACAGACCAATGGCCCTTTAAAGCTCCACATGCCACTAACAGAGATCTGGTTGGCAGGGATTAGAGACAGGGCCTTTTTGGTTGTGGCCCCTCGGCTTTGGAACCCCCTCCCTGAAGAGCTTCGCCATGCTCCTTCCCTCAGTGATTTTAAAGGGAAAAAAAAACCCCACTGTTTTTAAAGAGGCTTTTTAGTGCTCCATCTTTGGTTATATCTGGTAGGTTCTTTAATTTTTAGTGTTTATAATTCTTAGTTTTTAGCTTTTAAGATAATTTAATTTAATACTAATTGTGATTTTTAACCTGACTTTTTAACTTGTTTACTGAGTTTGGTTAATTTTATTACTTATATTGTATATTGTATCTATTTTATTGTTGTGAACCGCCCCAAGCAGTAGTGTACTAGAGGGGCGGGGTATAAATATTTTAAATAATAAATAAAATAAATAGATGGTCTGATGCAGTAGACAGCAGCTTCTATGTCCCTATGCGTGAGAGCATTTATCCATCTAGCTCAATATCGTCTACTCTGAGGTCTCTTTTGTCTCTCCAGGTCTTCATGAAACAATCTTTCTCAGCATTACTTGAAGACACCAGAAACTGAACATGGGACTTTCTGCCTGCAAAGCAGATGCTCTGCCATTAAGCTACCATTTCCCCCACTTCAACATCTAATTCTGCAAGGCATTCACAATGTAATTCCTCATGGGAGCTTCACATATTCATACAAAGATGCTGCATATCACAGGATCCTTTTGGTCCATCTTAGAGACCAAGATGGGAATACAGAAAAGGAAGCATCCACTAGGGGTGTGCAAACAGGTTCGAAACCAAACCGGTTCAATGTCAAACCAGTACGGTTTGAAGGTTTGGGGTCGAACCGAACCCCCCCTCCCCAGTTTGGCTTGACCCCGAAACACACACCCCCCCTCTGTTTGGGGGTTTGACAAGCAATTTTTTTCTTTTTAAAAAAATTATTATTATTATTATTATTACAAGTTCGATCCTGACCAGGGGCTCAAGGTTGACTCAGCCTTCCATCCTTCCGAGGTCGGTAAAATGAGTACCCAGAATGTTGGGGGCAATATGCTAAATCATTGTAAACCGCTTAGAGAGCTCCGGCTATAAAGCTGTATATAAATGTAAGTGCTATTGCTATTATTATTATTATTAAACTTACCCCCTCCGGGGGCTTCTCCAGCGTGGCGGGGGGTGGTTTTTGCAGAGGTTCCCCCTCCTCCCATTGTCCTCCTGGGTAGTTAAAACTTGCCCAGTTCAGGCATCTTCAGCCTTTTCTGGGCCTATTCCCTGGCGTGGTGGCCATTTTGGAGGTCGCCACACCTGCACAGTAGGACCCGGTTCGAACTCAAACTGAACCAGGCTCCAAGCCATTTGAGGCCACACCAGTGACCTTTTTTATATTAGTGTAAAGAACGAACTCGTGATTGCAAAAAACCCAGAGTGCAAATACCGTATCATTGTAGAGCAGAACAGAAAACTCAGATTATGACAGATTCTACAATTAATACACATGATAGGAAGCATACAGTGGTTTTGACAGCAAAACACAGAGATGTGCATTGTGTTTTATGCTTGCACACTCTGCCTTTCCAAGAAGGGTCTCATCCACTTTCTTTCTACCTGATCTCAGGCTTGTCATCTTGAGTTTGGAGGTGCTTGCAGGTAACTGCAGCCGAAGAAGTAGATGACCTCAGGTTAATGAAATTGCATATGCTGTCTGTGAGTAACCTGGGTTGGCCGAGACCCAACCCGAAGTCAACAGAGTGACAGTGCTACCAAATTACCATTATTACAAGATGGAAAAACAATTACATACTGCAAGGTTCTGATAAATCACAAGGCACCAGATATCTATATGTTCCGCTTCCATTTGACCTCTTTCTTGTTCCCTGCCAAGTCAAAGATGCGTTGAGAAGCTAGCCGGAAGGAGAAAAGATATGGCAGCTATTATTTCTGTAAAGAGCAACGGATAGACTAATAACTACTTCATCTTGATAACACTTAAGGCCTGCTGATCCCTGACCCAGAAGCCGCAGCTCAAGAATCCATTTTAATTTCAGGGCTGAAGGAAAGGCTGCTGAGTGGGTCATTTGGGGTTTGTTTATTATGGGTATTGGGGAAAACAGCTGATATATTTTACAGCATAGAATCAGGACCACTTCACCATCATACTGATAATATCAGTGCATCCTCCATCTTGATCGTAATCTTGTCTGCTCAAAAGTAAGCCCTGTTGATGTAGGTTGGATTACATTTAAGACTATATATGCTTACGGATGTAGCCTCACTGGCACATATTTGCATGTTTGAATCGTACCCACATAGGCTTGGTTTTCACATGAACAAAACAGATAAAACTTATGGGCGAGAGGTTCAGAACAGGCAAAAGAAGGTGCCATTTTACTCAATGCAGACTTTACTTAATGGCATTCTGTACCACAATATGTAAAAGCTATTCTCACAACGGGCATGTGGTCGGGCGGGGTGGAAGGCAGGGTGGAACCTACCTTCCCCCCAGATGTTCTCTGTGGTCCTCTGTGCATGCCCACACAATCTACACTGCAGTGCACAGAGCAACATGGATCTCTGGAACTCATTGCCCCAGCCTCCAGGAATCCCACAATGCATTGTGCAACGAACGTGGTGCATTGGGGGATTCAGAATGAAAATGTAGAAACTGATACTGCTATGCTAATAGTACAATTACAACAGTATATATGTTATATCATAGTACAACATCTTTCAATCTTACACGACATGTTTCAGCACATAACGAAATGATCGTAGTGATCAAGCAGTGTGCAATGATAAGTCTGTCTGCTTTTGTGTGTCTCCTAAGGGATCATCGTAAATGTCCAAAGGTAATAGTTTGTCAAATTTACTGAATACATGATGATGAATTCCACATGATATAATGGCTATGGAATGGAAGAATCACCAAAATGGCTGCAAATGCTGATGGCCGAAATGTTGGTGACGGCAAAACAGGTAGCGCTGATTCTCTTTAGCAGTTGCTAAAAGGCACTGAAGAAGAGAGCTTACTAGAAACAACAGGTCCTTACGACTGCAAGATAATAATAGGAGAATAAGTAACAAACATTGAACGTTTAAAGCTGATTAAGAAGACCACAGACTAAAGACCTGCATTAGTCTGACTGTAACTGAAGAAGATACGCAAAACAGAGAATCAACACTACCTGTTTTGCAGTCACCAGCATTCCAGTCATCCACAATTGCAGCCAATTTGGTGATTTTTTAGCTCTATAGCCATCATATGGAATTCATCATCGTGTATTCAGTAAAAGTGACAATCTATTACTTTTGGACATTTACGATTATCTCTTAGGAGATAGACAAAAGCAGATCTAGACTTATCTTTGCATACTGCTTGATCGCCACGATTCATTTTGTTATGTGTTGAAACATGTCTTATAAGACTGAAAGATGATGTACTATGATATTAGTATGATACTATGATGATGTACTATGATGATGTACTATGAACAGTAGTTCAGAAATTTCAGTTAGTTCAAAATGCAGCAGCCAGACTGGTCTCTGGGGTACCCAGAGAGACCATATTATGGCTGTTTTAAAACAGTTGCAGTGACTGCCAATATGTTTACGGGCAAAATACAAAGTGCACTGCTGGTTATTACTTTTAAAGCCCTGAACAGCTTGGGTGCAGGCTACCTTAGAGAGCGCTTTCTTCTGCATGATCTCCATCACACGTTGAGGTTATCAGGAGAGGTCCGTCTCCAGTTACCACCGGTACGTCTGGTGGCGACTCAGAAGTGGGCATTCTCTGAAGCTGCTCCTGGCCTATGGAATGCACTCCCGGCAGATATCCGAGATTTAGGCTTGCTGTTGGCATTTAAGAGAGCCCTGAAAACATATTTGTTTGGCCTGGCCTTCCAAGGTTTTGAAATTGTTTGGGGGTATTTTAATTGGTTTTAAATGATTTTGAATTGCTTTTTAATTTTTTTAAAAAAATATTATTTTAAGCAATGTGTTTTAGATGGGGTTTGTTTTATGTCTTTTTAAACTTGTTGTGTACCACAGTCTATAAATGCAATCAATAAGTAAGCAAGTAAATAACATCACAGCTTTTAGAAAGCATGTTAAATCCTGGCTTTTTACCCAGGCTTTTATATGATTGTCTCTGCTGCTGCTCTTTGTATTTTGTACTGTTTTTATGCTTGTGTTTTAAATTTTTAATCAGATTTGTTTTATTTTTTTAGCTTAATATTTTAATTGTGTCTTTTTTACAATCTTGTTTTTAAATTTTGCTGTAAACCGCCTTGAGATTGTTTTAATGAAAGGTGGTATATAAATTTAACAACAAAAAATTAAATTAAATTAATTAAATTAAATTAAATTAAATATATGCTGTTGCAATTGTACTGTTAACACAGCAGTATCAGTTTTTACATTTTTGTTCTTCATCTTATGATACTGCCTTCCTTTCTGGTTGGTTCTGTATAGCATTGAGGGATTCACCAAGGATTCCGATGCTCTAGGTGCCTGACTCTGTATGTATGGGCTGCCTGCAGCCCAAGCATTCACACAACCCAGGTTGTGGGTACAAAACCTGGGCTTGTAGGGAAGGCACCACTAGGATTGGGCTCAGTCCCAGCACTGCACTTGAGCAGCCCTCTGAGTACCAGTTGCAGGGGAGTAATGGCAGGTGAGAGGGCATGCCCTCAACTCCTGACTGTAGGCTCCCAATGGCATCTGGTGGGCCACTGTGCGAAACAGGATGCTGGACTAGATGGGCCTTGGGCCTGAACCAGCAGGGCTGTTCTTATGTTCTTATGTAGGGGTTCCCTAACCTGGGTAGGTCTGCTCCTGTGCATAGCCTCATAGTGGTGATGGAGTTAAATAAGTTACACACCTGCATGGAGGGTAGACGATTCGTTATGAAAGCTACATATTCGTTATGATGACGATTCGTTATGAAAGCTACATAGAACCATCATGTTTTGAAGTAGTACATTTCCAGTGCTAAAGACAAAGAATGAGGGAAAGCTGATACCTTGAGTTGGCTCATGAGTTGGCTTCTTTGAGAAACATAGCCCCTTAGGAAGTTGCCTTATTTGGAGTCAGACCGTGGGTCCTTGAAGCTCAGTATTGTCTACTCTGATTTGGCAGCAGAGCTCTAGGGTTTCAGGAAGCCCTACCTGGAGATGCTGCCAGCTACTGAAACTGGGACCTTCTGCATGCAAAGCAGACGCTCTCCCTTTCAGCTTCGGCCTCAGTGCCATCTAGCTGGCCACTGTTGGATACTGGACTAGATGCACCTTTGGTATAATCCATCATATATTCGGATGCATTTTAAACATTGAGATTGATTGCATGATCTGCTAGAAGTCAGCACACCATCCCTTTTCCCAGAAAAGGCAGATTTTTATGTTATGGCCACTAGCAGAACTGCTTCTACTTGGTGGTGGCAACCATAATGGGTGGGAGATACTTTACTCTAGATTTTCATTTCCTGTTGTATCGTTGATGTGTCCTCTGAGGAAGCACCCCCTTTCTCCAAACTTTTGAACTTCACTTAGAAGAAATCCCAGTAGAAACAAAATGCCCACACACTGGTGCTGTACATTCTGGGTCGAAGACGGTGCTATTGTAGAGGCTTCACAATACTGTGGATACTGGAATTGTAGGTCGGTGTTAGAGCATCTTCTTTGCTTTCCGGAGGTCCCAGATTTGATCCCTGGAATCTCCAGGTAAGGCAGCGAAATACTCTTGTCTGAAACCCTGAAGAGCTTCTGCCAGTCAGTGTCAACAGTTTCAACAGTACTGATTTAGATGGACAAGTGGTCCGGCTTGGTATAAGGCAGCTTCCTATGTTCCTGACACTTTCCATCCCATGCACTCAATAACACACACAAAGGCTTTCTATTAACGGCTTTGTTTGCTGTCTCTTTCACAAACCCTTTACCCTAGAGAGGCTATTCTGATGATCTTTAGAAACTGGACTAAGGGAAACTAGCCTGGTTTCTAGTGATCATTAGAACCACCGGGCTTAACCGGGAACCCAGTGGTTCCATGGTGGCTAGCCCGCCTAGGAACCCCTTCCCTTAAATGAGGTTAATGGAGTTCTTGCTCCGTTAAACGTGTTTTCGCGGTTGTTAGATGCTGCGGCGTGGCTTCGTGCCATGATGACTCTCAAGGAGACCCATGCTGGGAAGCTCCAACAAGAGGGTCTCTCCAGGATGCCCCGAGCACTCACGTGGGGCATCCTGGGACTTCTGGGGGCTGGCTGGCCCCCGACCCCCACTGCCCCTGCCGGCTCCATGACAGAGCCAGCAATCATGTGGGTGGATGATACGGCTGCCCAGGGACGGCTCTTTGCCCATGTGTGGGGAGAGCAGGCTAAGCCTGCTCTCCCCGCACAAACCCTAACAGCACTTCACACTAATTGTGTGAAACACCTCAGAGTGAAATTAAGAGAAACATATACCCATTTTTTTTTCTGAGATGCTTCTGTGATCCATGCAAAACCTGTAACTGAAAAGTACTGTATTGAAGGTTGTGAGACAGCTGTTAATCTGCCTTTAAACAGGGTGGGCTATAATTCAATAGAAATGTTATGAAGAGTCCAAAATCCAGTTCAGCAAAGTTTGCCTATATGCAGTTGAATTCAGTGGGACTGAAGGGTGTACACAAGTATCGTGCCAATCAACTGCTCCAAGGAAAAGAAAGAATCATTTTTGATGGCAAAAATGGGGAACATTTGTGGGAGGAGACAGAGGAAAGGAGAGCTTGATCAGATAGAAGTGGCATGGCTCTTCCTAGGATACCACTGAGAATTCCTAAATGTTGTGTTTTTACCTGTCTCCTTGAATTGGCTTCTCAAATTTTTTGTCTGTCTTTATGTTAACAGCTGCAGAGGTGAAGCCCAGAAGGTGTCCATGGAGATATAAGTTTAGTAAGAACAAGAAAGCAGAGGTTCTCAGCTCTGGGGAAGCTACAGACAACAAACATGTTTTGTTCTGTTTATTGTGCTTTTAACCAACCTTCTACAGGATGAAAGGAAATGGAAGCAACCCATCTGGGGCCAGAGGCTCGTGTTTTTAATAAGGCATTGGGGCCATTCACATGACCGGGTACTTGGGGAGGGCAGGTGGGTGGAGGGGGGGAAGGCTGGTCCAACTCACACACACACCCCCAGATGATCACTGAAATGTTGCTGGGAGCACAGACCGCACTCCCAGACAATCTGTGCTGCTTGGCGCAATGCAGATCGCCAGAGGCCAGGGCAATGCGTCCGTGTGACATGCACAGTGCATTGGGGGATTCTCCCAGGAGACAGGCACTCTGCGCACCTATCTCTGTGTCCACTGGGGCTGAATGCAGCCCCAGCAAACACACAATCCTGGAGCCCAGGTTAAGGGCTTAGTTGAGACTTTAACCCTGGTTAAAGGCCGGGTGAGAAAGCTGGACTAGGCGGCACTGCCCTACCGGGATCAGGCTGGCTCCTGGCAGTTCTCATGTGCAGCCTCATGAGAGGCCCCCAGTCTCAGCTTTCCTAACCTGGCTGTTCACAGGAGAACAGCCTCATTGTGTACTGTGCCTTAACTTAAATGTCCAAGTGTCCTCTGGCCCAATGGTTCTTAAACTGTCTTCCTAGAAACTGCTGGATCCCCTAGGCATTTATCCAGGATTCTTCAATGGGAAAATCAGTAGCAGCAAAGAAGATGTTTTTTTAGTGTCCTTACCAATTTTTCTAGTGATCGTTAGACCCTGCGGGCTCGCTACCTAGGAACCCCTCCCCTTAAAGGAAGTTAACAGAGCACTCACTCAGTCAACCGCATGTTTGCGGTCGTGAGATGCTGCGACGACTCTCAAGGAGACCCCCGCCAGGAGGCTCCAACAAGCAGAGTGCAGCTGCAGGGATGTGCAGGGTACTTTCTCAGTTCACATGGGCCTAATTCACATGTGCACATCCACCACTAGATGATGACTTGCATGTGTGAGTGGCCCGCTGCTACATATGAACTGACCAGAACTTTTATATCATATCACTTCTCTAAAAACTTAATATTTCTCTCGAGTCCATTCACTGCCAGTCGTAGGGGCTGGATCCACACATGCATGTTCATCACATGTCAACAGCAGCAACTTTTCATACATTTCTGCTACAATCAGAAACGTAATGCCACAGACAGAACTTACATATTGGAACACAGGGACATAGGAAGCCACCATATACTGAGTCAGACCATCAGTCCATCTAGCTCAGCATTGTCTACACAGACCGGCTGCAACTTCTTCATGGTAGCAGGCAAGCATCTCTCTCAGCCCTATCTTGGAGAAGCCAAGGAGGGGAATTGGAACTTAGATGGCCTTCCCAGAGTGGCTCCATCCCCTAAGGGGAATTTCTTATAGGGTTCACACTTCTAGTCACCCATTCACATGCAACCAGGGCAGACTCTGCTTAGCTAACGGGACAAGTCATGCTTGCTACCACAAGACCAGCTCTTCTCTCTTCCCCGCCACACTCCTCCACATCACATATTGCCACGTTCAGCGCATTTAAATATAGCCACTTCACACATTCAGCTGCCAGTCACTGAATGTAGAGTAATGGTGTATTGAACAACCAAGTAATTGTGTGAATGTGTTAACTAGGCCATTGGGTCAAACATAGCCTGGCTATTGCTCTGCACAAATACAAAGACTTGTGGCTAAAGTCGCCCAGGTATATTATTATTCTTTTGATTAAACATGACTGCTTTCCCCTTTTTGTTCTGCATCTAGCAAGCATTTTGTCTCTTTTATTATTGTTTATATCACTCCCTGCTTATTGTTTCCCTAAACCAGTCTCTCTTCTTCTTGGTCACTGATGAATGATTTCTGTCTAGTTTCACAATTCTCTTATTTAGTTTTACCGATATCGATATGGCACAGATTGGCCTGGTTCACACAATCATTCAAATCTAGGTGTAATGTGGGTTACTGATATTAGTGTACTGCCGTAAACCAGTGGGGGCTGGTGAGGACAGTGGGGGCAGGCAGTGGGCGGCGAGAGGCACCTTTAAAAATAAATTAGCAGGTGATTACCTGCATTATCACAGCACCTGCAAACTGCCTCTAGCAGCTGCTCTCCGCCCGGTATCCCATGCAGGGCGGTTGCACTCCGCCTGGATTCCTGCATGGGGTGCCGGGGCAGCCCTGGCCTCTGCACATGTGCAGAGGCCATTTTTGTTGTCAGCATGGCACTGCTGACCATGCAGGGCCATGCTGCCACCTCGTGTGGGATGCTGGGCAATGCAGCTCCACCTTTCATGGGATGCCGGGCGGAATGCCGCTGCTTGAGACAGTTTGCAGGTGCTGCAGTAATGCTGGTAAGCACCTGACAATTTATTTTTAAAGTTGCCTCTCCCTCCACCAACTGCTACCGTCACCAGCCACTACTGATGTGAACCCCTGCCAAAGCACAAATCTCAGTTAAATCTTGGTCCAGAAATCGTCTTGACATGGGCTCACAAAATCATGCTAATGTTGGTAACCCACATTAAACCTAGACTTGAAAGACTGTGTGAACCAAGCTGAAAAAGTACTGTCCACACGTTATGTTGAATACATGGAGAGAAGGGAGCAGGAGCATGTTCACTATTCTGCCTCCTTCTCTCTACACAGATGCAGCACAGCTTCTGGAGGCACCTGCGTGTGTACAGGCTACATGCATGGGCTCTTTGTGTGTGAGTCAGCAACCTAGTGTTTCTTTTAGGTACTCTATCACAGACAAGGCCTAGAGACAGGTACTTTGTAGGGGTGTGCATGGAACCATCTGGTCCAGTTCAGTTCGAGTCCAAACCGGATGCAAACCAGACTAGGACAGTTCGGTCTGGCACCCCCTTGAATGACCCCCGGTTCAGTTCAGTCTCGGGTGGGGGGAGGGTTCACAAACTTTTCAAAAAATGTTTTTTAACTGACTCCCTTGGGGATGTCCTCTGAAGGGGGGGGGCTGTGGAGGTTCCCCCTCCCCCCACTGGCCTCCCTTCTGTTCAAAACCAGCTCATTCTTCAGCCATATTGGAGGCCGCTGCAGCTGTGCAATGGGCCTCTGCATGGCCTGGAATGACCGAGTGGGGGGAAGGGGGATCTCCACTGACGCCACCCCGCAGATGCCTCGTAGAACACCCCTGGATAGTGTGTGTGTGTGTGTGTGTGTATATATATATATATATATAAAACACAAACTCGCAAACCCCTCTATGGGCCATGGGTTTGGGTTTGGTCCCGGGTTGGACTGAACAGGGGGTCGTTTGGTTTGACCCTGAACCGTCGAACTGAACCAGTTCAGCGTTGAAGTTTGTGTGTGCATGGGCTCATTGACACAGACCAGATAGGGTTATGCTGAACACCCATAGGTGACAGGAGTGAGGACAGTGGACACAACCGCCCTCACACATTTATAGTAATGTGCAAAAGCTCCTGCAGACTGCACTCTATAGTGTGTCCCAGAATCCTCTACAGTGGGGAGGGAGTCTACAACAGTTGCCACCCCAAGCTGGAATTGTACCAGAGGGGCAGGATATGAATACTTTAAATCAGGAAATGTGCTGGGGTACTTGGGAGCCCTCTTGAGGGGGCCATAGCTCACTGGTAGGGCATCCACAAAAGTCCAACAGAAGGAAGTTCTTTTTCACACAGCACATAATTAATCTATGGAATTCTCTGCCACGGGATGTGGTGATGGCCACTAGTTTGGGTGGCTTTAAAAGGGGCTCGGACAGATTCATGGAGGACAGGCCTATCAGTGGCTACTAGTCTGGTGGCTATAGGCCACCTCCAGCCTAAGTGGAAAGATGCCTCTAAATACCAGTTGCAAGGGAGCAGCAGCAAGAGAGAAGGCAAGGTAGCTCCCGGTGCTGTCCCTGCACCATACAGAGTTAAATGGGTTAAACAGCTTCCCCCCAGCCCACCACCTTTTCTATCAGTGAGCTGAGTGGGGCGGGGGGGGGGGCAGAGGAGCAGCCGTGCAGAGCTGCTCCAATGAGATCAGCTGCCATGGCCGTCCCCAGGGCACCCTGGGATGCAGGAGGGGAAAGTCATCTTGCTACCATCGTCTCCCTCTGCTAGACCACTGGTAGAGGGGAGGATGGCCACTGCTTGTCCACTGGAGAAGGCAGGCAAACTCCCCCCTTCAGAGCAGAGGTGAGATCATGTCAAAGGCCTCCTTTACTGGGAAGTCAGACCCACTGACTTTCCAAGTACCTCCTTCAATGAATCCTTTTTCCTTGGTAAGAAATACAGCTTTGGGCATGCATTTTTCTTCACATCATCCAGGAATTCTGACAATGATTCTATAGCTTGTAATTTTTGCTATCAATCCAATTTAATTAGCATCCCTGTTCAAAAACAAGTCTGCAAAATAAGCTTGGAAATTAAATCACTTATCATAGCTGAAGAACTTGATATGCTTCTTGATTATTTGATTTTCCTTTGTGAAAAGGATTTTCCTTGGTATTCACCTTGGGGAAGGTTGAAACTTGTGCCTGCTGGGAGAAAAGGGAAGAGATCAGGGCAGGGGTAACATGTTCTTGCAATGATCACGTGGGAGCCACCTTACCAAACAGAGACAACTCCCCCGCTGGCTACCTGTGTGTACTTGTGTACCTCTGTAGTTGGCAGGCAGTGCAAACACTCCGGATTGGCCTGGCCAAGTCTATGCATCTCTCTCTCTCTGTATGTGTGCGTGTGTATATACGCATACACACACACTAGTAAAAAGGCTTGCAGTTTGCAAACATATGAACATCTTGAGTTCATTCACATAATCAAAAACTGTGTTCTACCCAGGTTTGGTTGCTATGTGTGCTCCCAATTTTCAGTTGTGTGGAAGAAAGGATAGGAGAAAAACCTGGGTAGCTTTTCCTCCTGCCTTGCTTTCACACAATCACTTCTACCCAGGTTTTCCTCTTACCTTGCTTCCACATAACCAGAAACTGGGAGCACACACAGGGAGTGTGTGTGGAAGCAAGGTAAGATGAAAACCTGGGTAGAAGTGATTGTGTGAAAGCAAGGCAGGAGGAAAAGCTACCCAGGTTTTTCTCCTATCCTTGCTTCTACACAACTGAAAATTGGGAGCACACATAGCAACCAAACCTGGGTAGAACACAGTTTTTGATTGTGTGAATGACCTCCTTGGCTCTCTGTAGCTCTAGTCTTTTTTCTCTGTCTATGAGCTATCATTCCCCATGCTTTCCAATGGGAGAGTTTCCCCAAATTTTCCATGACAGTAATGCATTTTTCTGGGCATTTGAATGTTTGTGTTAGTGTGACAAGTTCTGAAACCAACCTGCAAAAACGTTGCGTTACTACTTTTCATGGTTTGGTCTGGGAGTTTCATGGCAGGCAGTCGGTGAGTGAGTCAGTGAGGGCTTGTAGTCTGGAAGCATATGAATGTCTTATCTCTCTTTGACTCTAGTCTTTTTCTGTCTCTATGAGGTCTCATTCCCCATGTTTGCCAATGGGAGAGGGGTTCAACCCCCACATTTTCTAGGACATGAATAATTTTTCCCCCAGGGGTTTGGATTATTCTGGAAGTCTGGGTGAGGTCTGGAACTTACCTCAGAAAAAAGAAAGGCTCTTCTCACAATCAATGATAAGAGCCTGGGGAGGGTTTGTGGGGAGAGCGGGCTAAGCTCGCTCTCCCTGCAGACGAGCAGTCTGCTCTGGGCGGCTGAACCAGCCACCCATATGACTGCTGGCTCCATTATGGAGCCGGCGGGGGCTGGGGGGATTCGGGGCTGAGCGGCCCCCAGAAGCTCCAGCATGCCCTGCAAAAGCACTCAGGGCATGCTGGAGAGACCCCCAAGCCGGGAGGCTGCTTTTAAGCCTGCCGGTCAGGGGTCTACTCGTGAGTTGCTTTGCTGCGGAGCTGCGCCACGGCAATTCACGATCATAGAGCCCGGGTTAGCGGAGTGCTCTGGGCATAGGGGAGGGTTACTTAAGCGGGTTAACCGCTTGGAGGCCATCGGGCTCCCCTAGCCTGATTTCGCCTGATCGTGGGAATAGCCTCAGTGTCTTTCTATCTTTTATGGTATGGACTGGGAGTTCCATGTCAATAAATGTGTGACTCAGTGAGGGCTTGCAGTTTTCAAGGATTTTAACACATAAGAACATAAGAACAGCCCTGCTGGATCAGGCCCAAGGCCCATCTAGTCCAGCATCCTGTTTTGCACAGTGGCCCACGAGATGCCGCTGGAAGCCACAGGCAGGAGTTGAGGGCGTGCCCTCTCTCCTGCCATTACTCCCCTGCAACTGGTACTCAGAGGCATCCTGCCTTTGAGGCTGGAGGTGACCCACAACCCACCGACTAGTAGCCATTGATAGACCTCTCCTCCATAAAGTCATCCAAACCCCTCTTAAAGCCATCCAGGTTGTTGGCTGTCAGCACATCCTGTGGCAGAGAGTTCCACAAGTGGATCATGCGTTGTGTGAAAAAGTACTTCCGTTTGTTGGTCCTAGACCTCCTGGCAATCAATTTCATGGAGTGACCCCTGGTTCTAGTGTTGTGTGAGAGGGAAAATAATTTCTCTCTCTCCACTTTCTCCACACCATGCATGATTTTATAGACCTCTATCATGTCTCTCCTTTGTCGTCTTTTTTCTAAACTAAAAAGCCCCAGGTGTTGTAGTCTTGCCTCATAAGAAAGGTGCTCTAGGCCTCTTGGTTGCCCTCTTCTGTAATCTTGGTTGCCCTCTTGGTTGCCCTCTTCTGTACCTTCTCCAGTTCAACAATGTCCTTTTTAAGATGTGGTGACCAGAATTGTACGCAGTACTCCAAGTGTGGTCGCACCATAGTTTTGTATAAGGGCATTAAAATGTTAGCCGTTTTATTTTCAATCCCTTTTCTAATGATCCCTAGCATGGAATTTGCCTTTTTCACAGCTGCCGCACATTGAGTCGACACTTTCAATGAGCTGTCCATCACAACCCCAAGATCCCTCTCCTGGTCCATCACCGACAGCTCAGATCCCATCAGCATATACTTGAAGTTGGGGTTTTTCATCCCAATGTGCATCACTTTACACTTGCTAACATTGAACCGCATTTGCCATTTTGTTGCCCACTCCCCCAGTTTGGAGATATCTTTTCGGAGCTGCTCACAATCCGTTTTGGATTTCACTACCCGGAAGAGTTTGGTATCATCTGCAAATTTGGCCACATCGCTGTTTACCCCTGCTTCTAGATCATTTATGAATAAATTAAAAAGCACTGGTCCCAGTACAGTTCCCTGGGGGACCCCACTTATCACCTTGAGGCTGAACACCTTGAGGCTGTTCACATGAGCAGCCTTACCCAGGCTTGTACTGTTGGGGTTTGTGATTATTTAGCAAAGTGCCAAGGAACCTACCACTCCAGTTACAGAGTGTGGAGTTCAGTTGTTGCAGCTATTTAAATAACACGCATGGAGATCCCTGTAGAGTCTGTCACTTAACTAGTTTATTGATGAAATACATTTGGGATAGGAAAGAGGAAAGCAGGGATGGGTAAGGAGAACCTCACTAGCTACCTCTACTCCCAAAGCCCCTAGTGGTCATTAGGATAATTGGTGCAAAATGTTGATGCACTGGAATTCCATCTCCAACACTCCTTCTCATCGCCTGCCGCACCAGCTCACAACTCTCATCTTCTCATGAAGTATCTGGAATCTGTCTCTGGGCAGTGGCTTAGTCAATCCATCTGCCACCATCTCTTCTGTTGGGCAGTACTCCAACTGGACCATCCCTTTTTCTTGCATGTCTTGAATGTAATGATACTTGATAGGAATGTGCTTAGTTTGAGACTTCATCTTCTTCATCTGGGAGATCTGGATACAACTTTGGTTATCCTCAAACATTGTTGTGGGCTTTGGTTCCTCAATCCCAAAGTCCGATAGTAGCTGGTGTATCCACACCGCTTCCTTGCATGCTTCAGCTGAGGGAATATATTCTGCTTCTGTGGATGAGAGCACAACAAGTGACTGCATACTCTTTTACCCTTTTTACCCGTACCTTTTACCCAGGTACAGGGTCATGTGAATGCTTGGGCTGCACACAAAGAGCTGGGCAACCAGAGCACCCAACTCGAGGCAAGGTTCCACAATGCATCATGCTTTTGCATGGTGTATTGTGGGATATCTGGATATTTTCCTGACCACCAGAATGCTGCGTGAGTTGCAAAAGCACAGGTCATGTGGACGCACAAGCCACATGGCCCAGGACTACAGCAGACCATCTGAGGTGAAGTTAGTTGCTATCCTGCCTTCCCCCCTCCTGCCCTCTCCCAGCGCTCGAAACAACCACCTTATCTTGATGCAACTCAAGTCTTTTGCTGTCTCTATGCGGTACCATTCCCCATGCTTTCCAAGTTTCTCTGGATTTTCTGGGGAAATCATGAATTTTTCTGGAGTCTGAGGGTTTTTTGGTTTGCAAAAACCTATTTGCAAAAACAAAAGACAGCATGTTTCTATCTTTTGTGGTTTGGTCTGAGAGTTTCATGTCAGTGAGGCACTGAGTCAGTCAGTCAGTCAGAAGCAGCTATATATCCAGATCCAGTCCAGTTCCAGATCCAGATCCATCTACACACACACTTTTCTCTCTACCTACTACGATGACAACAAATATTTATATACCGCTCTTCAACCAAAGTTCTCAAAGTGGTTTACATAGAAAATAATAATAATATAAGTAAGATGGCTCCCTGTCCCCAAAGGGCTCACAATCTAAAAAGAAACAGAAGGCAGGTACCAGCAACCACCACTGGAGGGATGCTGTGCTAGGGTTGGACAGGGCCAGTTGCTCTCCCCCTGCTACATAGAAGAGAATCACCACTTTAAAAGGTGCCTCTTTGCTCAGTTAGCAGGGGTTACCTACCTACCTACCTACCTACCTACCTACCTACCTACCTACCAATAGCAGTCATTATTAACATGTTTAAAATCTTCAGTAGACAAGGATAATCACTTTTTATTTGTCTCTGAGGCTCAGGGTTGCCTCCTGCTCCTGCCCTTGCCTCCTGCTCCTTCAACCAACCACAGGGTCTCTGAGAGCTGGAGAGCGTTCTGTGGGTCGGAATGCAGGTACAGCTTCTCACAACCCCAGCCCGCTCCTAACATGGTCTGCATATGCACCGCACAGATCTACTTCTCAGTGGCAATTACCTCCTTTGCCGATCCCTCAACTTCAACAACAAAAAATCGCTTCAGAAGGTCTCCCCCCGATACCCCGCACTTGATGCCGTGTTTCTTGACAGTGTGTTTCTCTTACACCCAATTAGAATTTCTCTCGGGAAGGCCTGTCTATATTTACTCGATAATAAATGTAGTTTAACCCGAGCACACTTACGGTGTGACCTCCCTGTTAAGTGATTTACTAAACAAAACAATAGAGGCTTCTTGGGTGGTTAAGAATTATTCAGTCCAGGGATACAGCTTGGCACACAGATAAATATTCAGTCAGGTCAGAGTCTGTTTACATCACGGCTCAGCCTTAAAACCCAACAGAGACGGGAATGACCAAAAATCAATCTCTTCTAAAGGTTGTAAAAACCAGAAGCCTAGTAATTGTACACACCATTATTCAAGAAGTATTCCAAAGTATGTTTCTGCATGAATCTCCCATAAATCTGCATAAGATTAGGTGTCATCATTTGCCTCGTGAGAGTCAGTGAAAGACATATTTTATGAAATGACAATGCTTTTGCCTAAAATTACAGAAATATAGGGACTTCTCCAAAAGAAGTGGAACTCTACAAGGTAGGAATTCATGAGAGGAGGGGTTACATGCATCTTCATTTTCTTAATTTATTCAATCCATTCCAAAAGTAAGGACAAAGAAGGACATACTCATCTTATAGCTTCTGCCTACAAGAACACCCACTGAGAACAAATGGGAAGGCCCAGATATGTGATCCATCAGTTCAGGACAAGAATTTGTTGACTGCTCATAGTGGGGCCATTTCTGTGGTGGCACCAGATCCTTGGAACTCCCTCCTCACAGAATTCCCTCCCTATATGTGTGGGGATGATCAGAATGGCAACAATAGTGACACAATTCTTTCTAAAAACTAGGTTTCAGCAGATGTGGAGTTCATGGCAGCCACCATTGTTTCCCTACAAAGCCACATTCAAAATGGCCTGCTTCATGCAATGATTTGGATCCTTAAGTTTAACGAGAGTCACCAACTTTCATTTGATTGGTTGAATCCCCTCCAAGGTGGCTCACAGAATCATGCTAATGTCGGTAACTCACATTAAACCTTGATTCAAACAGCTGTGTGAACCAGGCCACTAGAACCAATGGTGTTCCAGGCCACAATCTGGAACAGTCTGGGAGGAAAATCCTCATTATTTCCTGGCATAATTCTGAAGTTGGGGCTTTGTGGGACAAAAAAATATATAGGAGGTCACCAGGAGCAGCCATGGATAACTCCTCCACTGACACTGCTGCCTGCAGCTACAGCACAGAGGCTTCTTTTGATAGATAGATAGATAGATAGATAGATAGATAGATAGATAGATAGATAGATAGATAGATAGATAGATAATTGAGATGGCTACTGCCACCACATGCCTGGGAAATCAAACATTTTTCAAAGACTTTCAAGTCCTTTCTCCAAATAGCTGTATGGTATTGGGAGGCCTAATTTTATCCCCACTTTAATTTTGGCCAAAAAAAAAAGTTTAATTTGAGGACATAAGAAGATCCCTGCTGGATCAGACCCAAGGCCCATCTAGTCTAGGTATCCTTTTTCACACAGTGGCCAACCAGATGCCTCTGGGGAGCCCACAGGCAAGAGGCGAGGGCATGCTCTCTCTCGTGCTGTTCCTCCCTTGCAACAGTTCGGTCCAGTACCCCCATGAACCCCCCCACCCCAGTTTGGTTCAGTCTAGGAGGGGTTTGTGTTTGGTTCAGTCTAGGAGGGGTTTGCGGTGTGTGTGTGTGTGTGTGTGTGTAACCTATGGAATTCTCTGGCACAAGGTGTGCTGACAGCCAACAGCCTGCATGATTTTAAGAAGTGTTTAGATCAGGCCTGCTCAACTTAGCGCCCCCAGCTGGTTTTGGACTACAACTCCCATCTTCCCCTGCTACAATTTATTGTGGCTCAGGATGATGGGAGTTGTTGTTCTGTAATATCTGGAGTGCCACAAGTTGGGAAACCCTGAGCTAGTGCAACATGTTTGATGTTAGCCATTGTCATGAATCAGCTTATGATGCTGCTCGGGGATTAGTTTTTGTTCAAATTTGTAAGATTCCAGCTCATCTGTGACACAAGTGTGCCTGTGTGGCTTCTTCCATGGTGCGAAGAATTGGCTTGGCCTCCTGAGCTTGCAGAAAGAGACATGCAATCCTCTTTCTGGATCTGCCACCCTTAATGATCATCTTTCAAAGCCTTAGCTGGTAATAGATCCAATTTCTTCCACACTAAATGGCCAAGCAAGGAAGCTGTGGTGTCTTTCAAGGAAATAATGCTCCCAGTTTCAATGTTGTCCTGAAAGCAGAACATAATACAAATGTTGGATCCATCACCATTACTTCTATTGTTACTTATACTATGGAGTAATTTGTTGTATTTTCTCACTGGCCTGAGGGGGGGAAACACAGACCAACTCCACATTTTCTCCAGAGGTTTGTGCCTTACAAAGGAATCATGGAAAGGCCAGGTTTTTCCTTAAGATCGGCTTTAATACAATTCCTCATTATAGCAAGCAGATTGATTGATTGATTGATTGATTGATTGTAACATTTATATACTTCCTCTCATTAAAACAATCCCAAGGTGGTTTACAGCAGAATTTTTTTAAAAGATTGTAAAAAAGACAATTAAAATAGGATTTGCATTCTTCACTTTACTCAGAGTTAAGCTCATAGCATTTCTCTTCTTAGCTAAGCTTCCTTTCAGGTGGATCAGGACACGGAGAGTGTCCTGCTATTAAAGCTGAGCGGAAATATTTTCAGCAAAGGTTGCAGACAACTTGAGTAACTCATACCAAGGCAGGAAGCTGTCTTTCATTTAAAAAGGTTTTAATTATAGTCAAGCTCTCTTGTCCTGCAAAGAGGGATGGATGGACATCCTGGATAGAACTGGTAAATAATTCAGTTAAATTATGATGCGTACATTTGTCTGCTTTACACACTCATCAAAATTAGGGTAGGAGGCAGGATTCCTGGGTTTTCATGGAGGTCATTTTCATGACCAGCTCTACCCGGCTAGGGCTGTGCTAGCCCAGTTAGAGCTGATTGTGAGAAGTCCTGGGATCAGTCCCAATCCCAGGGCTACTCAACTGGGTAGCCTGGGTTTTGTACTCAGGCTAAGAGTGAGTTAGAAGGATGCTTCTGCACCCTCCTACCACACTCCATGGTCATGTGGATGACTGGGCTGCCAGCAGCCATTTTGACCATAGAGGCAGGAAGAAGGAGTAATCCATCATCTAGAGTTTCCACAATGCACCGCATGGTGTGTGCAGTGAATTGTGGGATTCCTGGAGGTCGGGCTTTGCTTCCCCGGCCTCCAGATCACCACACCACTAGTTGCAGTTGCAATTGTGTGGGCAAGCAAGCAGCACGGCAGAAGGGAAAGGAGGTCATGTGAGGGAAGGTAGGTGTGAGCCTGCCTTCCCCTCACCCTCTCCAGCCCCACACACAATAGTTGTGTGAACCACCTCATGATTGTGTTAATTCACATAAATTCCCTCTGAAGCAGGTTGCTCAAAGCAGGGTAACCCAGCTTTCTTATTCTGCTCTTAACCAAGATAGGAGAGCTCTCCTACTTTAATTCACTGGTCATGTGAACCCAGTCGCCTCTTCTACACAGGCACCAGGACCCAGCAGGCATGGGAGCAACAGAAACCTACCGTACATTTGGCTAATCCTCATATGAGGAACATAGTATGCTAATTCACACAACCATTACAATCAGGGTAGGAGCTGGGCTACCCTGATTTGTATTATTTGAACACGCACAAATCCTTCCAGCCCAGGTTACTCAAAACAGGGTAACCTAGGTTTTTCTAAGTAAAAGTAAATTTGTGCCATCGAGTTGGTGTCGACTCCTGGTGACCACAGAGCCATGTGGTTTTCTTTGATAGAACACAGGCAGGGTGTACCACTGCTATCTCCCGTGCAGTATAAGATGATACCTTTTAGCATCTTCCTATATTGCTGCTGCCTGATACAGGTGTTTCCCATAGTCTGGGAAATGAGCCCAATGTGTTGCTCAGCCACAATTTGATGAACACATGTCATTTTCACCTGACCGTGTCTGGATATGTATGTACTGAGCAAAGATGGATCAGATCTATCGCATGTCTCTCCACCCTACCCTCCTGTGACAAATGGCAGATATGACATTATGGTTTTCTTCATCCTAGTATGCAGGCAGCCTAACAAATGGCTCAGGAACCAAGGCTTGAAGCCAACAACACATATTGCAAAGAATGAACCATAGTCCCAGCCTTGGTGATCTGCCAGAGTTGACATATTGGCTGACAGCATAATACATTTAGCCCTAATCTAATATATAACCCTGTTGCAATTAAAACCCAGCACATTTTACACAAGGTCACATTTAGTTTTATTGACTACTGTGATGGGGGAGAAAAGATTTATGAAGATGGCGCAAAATGTTTCAAGTGCCGAAGCAAATGGACATAAAATATTTGCCTCTCGACAAACTGGCGGGGTAATTGTCCTTTTCTGTAGTGATGATCCTAGGGAGATATGTCTCTCTCTCTCTGTCACGCACACTTTTTTTTTTCAGTTGAGGAAGGTATAGATCAGCCAGGAAATTCATGGAGTCATTATCACCCTGCTAAAGAGTCTTGTAATGTGGGCCTTCATGTCAAGCTGTGGCAACCTGGTAGCATAAATTTTCCAGATATCTGTTATCTTCTGTGTTCCTTTGACTCTTTGTCAAAGAGAGTCTAAATTTAGAGATAGGAGGATTCCCCTTATTCTTTTATTGTTCTTCTGATTTCCTCTGCTTTGCATTTTATTGTTTCTCTCATGGCTCTACGCTGCATTTTAATCCCTCTGAATTCTGATTGGTCCATGTGCTGAACCCATGTGCCAAGCTGTCCACCATCACACAATAAGAGCATGAGCACACATGTGCTTCTCCCATGATGTGTCATCCCACTGCCACATGATCATGTGGAGAAAGTGCAATGTTTGAGCCAAACTTCCTTGACCAATTTAAATATTACTTTAAAGTAGTATTTAAATTGTGCAGGCAGTTTGGATGTTCTGCTCCACATATGATCATGCAGAACAATGCACCAGGAGGAGTTGAGACATGTGCACTCACATCCCACATTCTGTAGTGGACATGGTCAGTAGGGATGTGCAAATCTATTCATATTAGAATCAATTTGACTTGTATCTGGGTGTTTCAAGTGATTCATATTGAAATTGAATCACCTCTCAAAAGGGCAATTAGATTCAAAATCGAATTGAATATTTGAAATTCAATTTGAATTTGATCTGAGAGCTGTATGGCACATTTTTTAAACAATTCAGGTCCCCTGATTAGTTTTTAAAAGACACCAAGACAGGATCAAAAAAATTCAAATCTGATTTGAATCCAAATCAGATTTTTAAACCAGATTCAAATTTGATTCAGATTTGAAATAAATTTTCAGAATTCAACTTGAATTTGAAATAAATTTAAAAATTTGTTTTGTGTACATCTGTAATGGTCAGCAAATGGTATCACTCAAACTGACCGCATGAGAATTCCTAACTCAAATTCTGGAACTGGAGCATGTACAGTCAATGGAAGTTTTCACATACCTCAATTTATTTGTGTCTTTTCCCTTGCACCAGCATGATTGATGGGCATGTGCCCAATGAGAAAATGTTGATGTGATCATATACAGACAATGGGGTATAAATAATAATACACCATTCTCTTCAGGACAATCAATGTTGCATTTGGGTTCCTGTTGGAATGCAGTTGTGAACAACTGCTTCTTCAGATGTTATTCTTTTTAGTATCCAGCAGTTTTGAGAAGTCCATAACGCTTGAGAAGTCCATAATGCTGGTAAAATTTGAAGGAAAGAGAAGCAGAGGACGATCAGCAGCAAGGTGGATGGATTCGATTACAACAGCAATGAAAACACCACTGAGAGACCTTAAAGGCCAAGTTGAAGACAGATCATCCTGGAGAGAATCTACCTATGTGGTCGCTAAAAGTTGACACCGACCTGACAGCACTTAATCAATCAATCAACCACCCACAGTGCCTAAAGGTCCATGTTGGTGCCACATCTAAATTGTTCCATTGCTGGAACAATTTCCATTGTCAGCTTCACTTCCAGATGCTTCTAAGAGCTTCTTAGTTCAGGCCAATGATCTCTGTCTTCACATATGATGATAATTGAGAAGCACTGTTTATCAGCTTCAGCTGATACATCAGTTATACCCATTTCTTGAGGTAAATGACCTTAAAACAGTGGTACATCTGCTGATAACCTCCAGACTTGACTACTGTAATGCACTCTATGTGGGACTGCCTTTGTACATAATACTGACACTACAACTGGTATAGAATATCTCTGGGACACAACCTGAAGGGACTATATAACACCAATTTTGAAAGAACTACATGGCTGCTGATATCTTTCTGAGTGAAATAAAAAGTGCTGGTTATTACCTATAAAGCCCTCAACAACTTAGGTCCAGGCTTCTTTGTCCTGTACCCTGCTGAGAAGACATGAGAATACGTAAAATACATAAAAGACATGAGAAGACAGAGAAGACAGAGATACATAAAAGCCTAAGAAATGAAACTGGATAACAGCCAGACGATACGGCGATAAGGAGCATTTAAAAAATAGGAGGAGTGTAAATCTTTCTATTGAATCAGTATAGAGTGAGCAATAGTAGATCCCACCCTGAGTCACCGAGGGTCAGATCGAGGCTGATATGACTCATTGCCTACCATCTGCCGATGAAAGCTGATCATAGCTGCACAGTACCTGGCAACTAGGGATGTGCAAAAAATTTCGGGCACAGAACGATCTGTGCCCGAAACGAACAATTTCGGGTGATTCGGGGCCGAACCGAATCACCCCCGATGTCCGCCGATATTTTTCTGGCACGAGCCGAATCACCCGAATTTCGGGCATGAAAAATTCGGGTGATTCGGTTCACGGTTGATTTTTGGTGAATTTTTAAAGTTTTAGTGACTTTGGGGCAGTTCGGGGGCATAGCATGGGATCTGGGTGAAAGGAGTGGGGTGGGGTGGTAGTGCCTAATGGGTGCAGGCTACCACCCCAATTTCAGGGGGATTGGGCCAAGGGCTGATTTTTGGTAAATTTCTGAAAATTTCATGTCTTTGGGGCAGATTGGGGCATATTGGGGCAGAAAGTGGGGCCTGGGGCAGAATAGTGGGGTGGGGTGGTAGTGCCTCATGGGTTCAGGCTACTACCCCAATTTCAGGGGGTTTGGACAAAGGGCTGATTTTTTGAGAATTTTTGAAGTTTTAGTGACTTTGGGGCAGTTTGGGGGCAGAAAGTGGATCTGCCCCAAAATAGTGGGGTGGGGTGGTAGTGCCTCATGGGTGGAGGCTACCACCCCCATTTCAGGGGGATTGGGCAGAGGGCTGATTTTTTGAGAATTTTTGAAGTTTGGGTGTCTTTGGGGCAGATTGGGGGCAGAAAGTGGATCTGCCCCAAAGGAGTGGGGTGGGCTGGTAGATAGTGCCTAATGGGTGGAGGCTACCACCCATCCCCAATTTAAGAGTGATTGGGCAGAGGGGGGAATTCTGGTGAATTTATTTTTATGAGGTTTGTCTTCATAAGGTGAAGTGTGCTAAATTGATTACTTCCTCATATTCATAGTAAGTGTGAAAAAGTGAAAGTGGGGTCATGAGAGTTGTTTAATTGAAAAATATCTCATTTGCTATGATAGAATGAGAATTCACACCTCAGAAGTTTTTTCTGAGGTGTGAATTCTCATTCTATCATAGCAAATGAGATTTTTTTCAATTAAACAACTCTCATGACCCCACTTTCACTTTTTCACACTTTCCTTTACTATGAATAATATGAGGAAGTAATCAATTTAGCACACTTTAGCCTCCACCCATTAGGCACTATCTACCAGCCCACCCCACTCCTTTGGGGCAGATCCACTTTCTGCCCCCAATCTGCCCCAAAGACACCCAAACTTCAAAAATTCTCAAAAAATCAGCCCTCTGCCCAATCCCCCTGAAATGGGGGTGGTAGCCTCCACCCATGAGGCACTACCACCCCACCCCCACTATTTTGGGGCAGATCCACTTTCTGCCCCCAAACTGCCCCAAAGTCACTAAAACTTCAAAAATTCTCAAAAAATCAGCCCTTTGTCCAAACCCCCTGAAATTGGGGTGGTAGCCTGAACCCATAAGGCACTACCACCCCACCCCATATTCTGCCCCAGGCCCCACTTTCTGCCCCAATATGCCCCAATCTGCCCCAAAGACATGAAATTTTCAGAAATTTACCAAAAATCAGCCCTTGGCCCAATCCCCCTGAAATTGGGGTGGTAGCCTGCACCCATTAGGCACTACCACCCCACCCCACTCCTTTCACCCAGATCCCATGCTATGCCCCCGAACTGCCCCAAAGTCACTAAAACTTTAAAAATTCACCAAAAATCAGGATTTTGCCCAATCCCCCCGAAATTGGGGTGGTAGACTCTACCCATTGGGACCTACCACCCCACCCCAAAATTTTGCCCCTCGGCCCCTTTTTACCCCCCGAATCGATTCGTATTCGGATTCGGATTAAATCCAAATCCAAACCGAATCAAGGGTGATTCGGGTGACCCAGATTCGGGCACAAAACAGAACAGGGGTGATTCGGTTCGGGTCCGAGCCGAATCACCCAAAATCCCGAATTGCACACCCCTACTGGCAACACTATATGTGATGGCAGGCTTAGAGCTAAATAAGGGCAGCGTGAATGTCTCTATAGAACAAACAGTAGAGGGGAACATGTTTGGTAGTTTCGATCTGCCCTGAGCCTCAAGAGCATAGTTGCTTTGAAAATTGAGTCCCTTCTATAACGGCATTCTAGCACTGCTGAAGGGAGGCCATGACAGCAAGCCAGAGTGAACGCCCTTCTGTGCTTTGGAAGCTCCAGTTGGGTGAGGTATGCCGCTGGAGAGGCAGAATATCTAAGCCCATCCCTGATATGAAAGTTCAGGACCCTGCTGAGATCGGTTTGGCGCTCAATGTCTATAATGCACTGCTTGATGGTGGCTTTTACCTGGTTGTAACCCATACTAAGCAAGGTCAAGGGGGAAAGACCCATGGTAGCTATTTTTGTCTTGATTGTCTGAATCCAGCTAGATTGGTAATCATTGCGTAGGGTTAGGGGGCAAGACCAACTGGGGAAAAGGATAGTCTGAGCCAGTCGCAGAAGATGGCCATCCACACCCTAGCCTACAGCTTGATCAGGCCTGTCTCCAGGTGCAGAGTGGCACTGGAGTCACATCTTGGTACCTGGAGCATTACCCACAGGAATTTAGATTGTACAAGTTCCAGAGTTGCAAAGTTGGGGAAGGGGCCCAGTTGGGCACCATAGAGGAGCTGAGCTAGTGGCTTGGCTGCAAACAGTTCAAAAACCATGGGGACAAAATGGCCTACTCCCATCCACAGGAATTTGAGAATGGCAGAGGAACTTCTCTGAGCATTTAGAGCCATATGTTCCCCATGAACTTTCCTAGAGATACCAGAATGAAAAACTACCCCCAAGTATTTGAAACATGAAACTTGCTCAATCTTATGCCCCTCAATCTGCCAAGAATGGATCTTGGGCCTCCTGGTGAAGGCCATGATTTTAGTTTTGTGATAGTGATCATTTATTTCGAGTCAGTCCTCCCTGCAGTACAGCATCAGGGTCCTCAGTGCTCTTCTAAGGCCAATGGGGATGCCTTAGAAGAGTTGGATGCCTCCTCCATTCACTGGCGCCTGCTATATCTTCTTCGCATCCTGCACGTAGAAACATCACTTAAGGTGAGATGTAGCCCCCAAGGCTACCTCACAAGAGCTGTTACAACTCAGAAGGGCATCAAGTAAGGATGCATTTTGGCCCCACTCCTATTCAACACAGCCTCAACATCTAAGGGTCCAACAGCCTCTCTGGCAGGTTTTCTACTTCTGATATATTTAAAGAATTTTTTGTTATCCCTCTTGACCCCTCTTGACACTTCTAGCTATATGCTCCTCAAACTCTCTCTTTGCATCCCTTATTGTCTCCTTGTATTTCTTTTGCCAGAGTTTATGTTCCTTCCTGTTCTCTTCATTTGGGCAGGAAATCAATTTTCTGAAGGAAGTCTTCTTCCTTTTTATAGCTTCTCTGACTCTACTTGTTAGCCACACTGTCGTCCTCCTGATTGTATGCGCTGCAGGTGGTCAGAGGCAAGTAGCTCACTTAGCACTTGATCCAGCTGTGGGGACCATTTAGCATGGCAATATTCTCCTCCCACCAAGGATGGTGGGGGGGTTATAATGATTCTCTGTGTGGAATGGTGAATGAAGGGCTTTAAAAGCAGCAAAATCGGGAGATGAGCACTGTCAAAGTGGTGGTGGTGGTGGTGGTGGTAACCTCTCCACCAGAAGGAGCAGGTTCCCTGAGATGATAGTTGATCAGGCTCAATCTGAAGCCAGCCAGATAGGTGAACTCGGCAGGATGGTCATTTTCAAGTGAGCCATTCAAAATGAAGAGGTCAAGTCGGGTGGTCATTAGTCTCAGGCAGAGACCTGCATAATTTGACCTCTGGTCCTTTGAAAGGTGGATAGGAGGGAGCCTGTATGCCTAAGGGTTGGGTGGACAGGCCCTATGTTGAGTGTATAAGGCATGGTCATCAAGACCCAGCCTAGCATTGAAATCACCACCCATCACCACATATGCATTAGGAATGGACAGGAGGAGGTCTGCTTCATAATTTTCAAATTCAGCCCACATTGATCTGACCTGTAGCTTCTCATTGTGGAAGGAGATAAATGTTAATTATCAACAGTTCATGGCAGCTGAATTCAATCAAAACTGCCCTAGCATATTGCTTGAGCGGTGGAAGCAGTTTTGAGGATGCGCATAGAGAGGTAGCAACAAGCATACCCAGGTCACTTTTGCATCTGCTACGGTCTGCCCCGGGTACGGCTCCAAATGTATTTGAGTGAAATCCATTGAGTAATAACTCCCCAGTGGTCTTGGATTCCTGAATCAGAATAATATTGTGGTAGGTGAGATAGTCTCTCAAGGAGGGAACTGTGACAGAGGAATCCCACCTGGTGACATTCCATGATAAGAGGGTGACTTTAAACTGGTCTGCTGGGTGTCATTGTGTACAGCTGTGAAGTAGTGGTTGAGTGAGGGGATCCTATGATGTTGATGGATCCACACAGGATTGATGGGGCAAGCATAAGTCCTGAAGGGAGATAGCAGGTGGAACACCTTTATCTCTCCAATCTGGGGAGCTGCTCACAGTTGCCCTCTGAGATGGGTTGGATGCATTTTTTTAATAGCCGGCTTGCGTGAAGCAGCCTCCTTGTCTGAGGGGGATCGGGCCTCTGTGCCCAAAGCCATAAATCTATTCTTGGTTCTCACAGTGTATGCATCTCCCACTGCCACCTCTGAGGGAGAGAGGAAGGTATCGATCTTGATTTGTTTCTTCTTCCCAATGCTTCTTCCACTATCGTTGGTCAGACTCTTGTTGGCAGGGATCATGAGATCTTTTTCTCCTCCTGGGGGAAGGCAAGCCCCTGGAAGGCATGCCGAGGAGGTGTGTGTGTGTGTGGTGGGGAAGCCCAGGTTGAGACAGGAGCTCATGAGTTAAGCTGTTAAATGGTCATCATCTTGGCTCCACCCCACCCAGGGCTAGGGAGGGTTGGGGTTCGGAGGCAGAATCCTACCTATCTTCCCCCCACATGACCATCATTTTTGCTGAGCATTACTGCTTATGTGCCCACACGATTGGTGTTGTGATGAGAGGTGTGTTGATCCAGAAACAGGGGGGAGGGAGCCCAGCTGCCAGGAATCCCACAATGCACTGCATAAACAACAAAGTGCATTGGGGCAATTCCTCCTGCTGGGTCACTCCTTCCCCCCAGCTCTGTGATCCATTATATTTATTTATTTATTTTACATATTTTTATACCACTCAAAACTTACGTCTCTGGGTGGTTTACAAGAAGATAAAAACAACATTAAAACATTAGTTAAAAACAAAAACAACAAATTTAAAACACAACAATTTAATATTTTTAAAACAATATTCTAAAACAACATTAAAAACAATCAAAACAGTATCAGTTAAAAGCCAGGGTGAACAGATGCATCTTTAAATACTTTTTTAAAATTGTCAGAGAAGGGGAGGCTCTTATTTCACCAGGGAGTGCATTCCAAAGCCTTGGGGCAGCAACGGAGAAGGCCCATCCCTGAGTATCCACCAGATGAGCCGGTGGCAAATGCAGACGGGCCTCTCCTGATGATCTCAATGGGCGGTGGGGTTCATAACAAAGAAGATGTTCTCTTAAATACCCAAAGCCAAAGCTGTTTAGGGCTTTATATGTTATAACTAACACCTTGTATTTTGCCCAGAAATATATCGGCAGCCAGTGTAACTCCTTCAATACAGGAGTAATATGTTCTCTCTGAGATGACCCAGAGACCAGCCTTGCTGCCGCATTCTGAACCAACAGTAGTTTCCAGACTACATACAAGGGCAGCCCCACATAGAACGCATTACAGTAATCCAGTTGGGAGGTTACCAGCAGATGTACCACAGTTTTGAGGTCATCTATCTCAAGAAATGGACACAGCTGGCAAATCAGCCAAAGCTGATAGAAGGCACCTCTGGCCGCTGCCTCAACCTGGGACACTAGGGAGAGACTTGGATTCAGAAATAATCCCAGACTGTGTACCTGTTCATTCTGAGTGTGACCCCATCCAGATCAAAATCGTCTCCCGAGTTTCGACCCTGCACAATGAGTACCTCCATCTTATCTGGATTCAGTCTCAGTTTGTTATCCCTCATCCAGCCCATTACCGCCTCCAGGCAGGCATTTAGGGAGGTTATGCCCTCTCCTGATGATGCTGACATGGAGAAATAGATTTGGGTGTCATCAGCATACTGATAACACCCAGCACCAAATCTCCGGATGATCTCTCCTAGCGGTTTCATGTAGATGTTAAACAACATCAGAGACAATACGGAGCCCTGAGGGATACCATACAAAAGTTCAGATTTTGAAGAACAACAGTCTCCAAGGGACACTGTCTGGAACCTGCCTGAGAGGTAGGAGCGGAACCACTGCAAAGCAGTGCCTCTCACCCCCAACCCCCTCAGACGCTCCAGAAGGATACTATGGTCGATAGTATCTAAAGCTTCCGAGGGGTCCAAAAGGACCAACAGAGTCACACTTCCTCTGTCAATTCCCAGTTGGAGATCATCCATCAGGCCAACCAAGGCAGTCTCCACTCCATAGCCAGCCCTGACGTCTTTTGAAATGGATCTAGATAATCAGTTTCCTCCAAGACTGTCTGGAGCTGGGAGGCCACCACCCTCTCAATTACTTTGCCCAGCCACAGAAGGTTGGAGACAGGCCTGTAGTTACTCAGCTCTGAGGGATCCAAGGTAGGCTTCCTCAGGAGCAGTCTAATAATTGCCTCCTTAAGACTAGGAGGCATTCTGCCTTCCCTCAGAGACACATTTATAATCTCTACCAGGCCTTCTACAACAAACGCCTGCCAGATAGTATAAGCCATGTTGGGCAAGAGTCAAGAGGACAGGTGGTGGACCGCACCATTCCAATCAGCTTGTCCATATCCTCAGGAGTCACAAACTGGAACTGATCCAACCTAACCACATAAGAGTACTCGCCGGACACCTCCACATCAGACACTGAAGTAATCGTGGAGATGGAATCTAAGGTGGCCCAAATACGAGATTTTTGTCCACAAAGAATTCATTAAACACATCACAGCGGGTAATCAATGGTTACAGATTCTGATTCAAGGGAAGAGGGGCACATACTAGCCCTCTCACAACCCTGAACAACTCCACTGGATGTGAACTTGCATATGTAATACGGGCAGAAAAAAATTGCTTCTTTGCCGCACGTATTGCCTGAGCATAGATCTTCAAATGGGTTCTATGTTGCAATCTGTCGGATTCAAGCTGAGTCTTTCTCCACCTGCACTCCAGTCGTCTACCTTGCCACTTCAGCCCCCTTAGTTCTTCTGTATACCAAGGGACCAATTTTGAAGCAGGTCAGAGAGGATGCTTAGGAATGATCATGTCTACTGCTCCGGTGAGTTTGCTGTTCCAATTCTCCACCAGGGCATCAACAGGATCCAGGATTAGAGCCAACACTACATCCCTCCAAGGCTTCTTGAAATTCTATTGGATCCAATTACCTTCTCGGGCGGACCATCCTAATAGGTCCCTCGCCCCTTCAAAGGTGGGGTGTGACTGTGAGTCCAATTTTAACCAGATGGTGATCAGTCCATGACAATGGAGAAATCACAGGAGTCCTCACCCATGGAACACCACCCTGATCAGAGTGAAATTCCAAATCAAGTGCGTGACCAGCAATGTGTGTCAATCCCAAGACCACTTGAGATAGGCCTATAGTCGTCATGGCCTCTATGAACTCCTGAGCCACCCTGGACAAATTGGTCCCAGAATGAACATTGAAGTCCCCCAGCACCAAAAGCCTAGGGGACTCCAACACCAAACCCAAGACCAAAGCCATCAGCTCAGTTAGGGACTCTGTTGAGCAGCAGGGTGATCGGTATACCAACAGAAGCCCCAGTCTATCCCTGGTCCCCAGACTTAAGTACACACATTCTATATGGTCTGGCACTCTAACAGAGATCCTGGTAAGGGAGATATTATTCTTATAGACCTCAGCCATTCCACCTCCCCACCCCCGGTCCCTCACCTGCTCCTCAACAGAGTACCCTGGAGGAAGAAGCTGGGACCACACTGGGCCCCCAGTCTCCCCCAACCAGATCTCTGCAATACATACCAGGTCGGCACCTTCATCCAGAATCAAATCATAGATGGTTTCTTATTTGTTCTAGACTGACCTGGTATTACAGAGGAGCAAGGTGAGGTTCCAAGTGTGGTCGGCACTGCTCCTCAAGGTCAAAGAGCTGGCAGGACAGCCGGAAGGGGAAACAGCTATTAGATTTCCAAGTCCCCTTCCTCTGTAATGGCCCGCTGACCTACCAACGTTACTTCTTCTGTTCCCCACCACCAACGGAATTGCCGCCCCACCAGAGGCATAACTGGGGAAAACGGCACCCAGGGCAAGCTCTGCCTCTGAAATTGCGCCCCCCGCCCCCCAACATCCTTACCCTATCCTTGCCAGCTCGCGCCGCCGCTACCTGCGCCCTGGCCGGCAGCCCAACGGAGTCGTCGTGTGCCCCCTGGGATGGCTTGTGGGGAGTGAGCACCAAGGTCATCAGCCCCCTATCCTTTAGCGACCGTGCGGCGATGGTGGATCGCCGAGTACAGAGCGACGCTGAGGCCTGCCGTCTGGCCCGGCACCGCTAAAGGATAGGGGGGCTGACGACCTTGGTGCTCACTCCCCACAAGCCATCCCAGGGGGCACACAACGACTCCGTCGGGCCGCCGGTCAGGGCACAGGTAGCGGCAGCACGAGCTGGCAAGGGCGTGTGGCTGCCGCCCTGAAATGTTTTTTTTTGTGGGGAAGGGGGGATCGGGGGGGGTCATGGCACTTTTTGGCACCCCCCCACATGACCCACCAAGTGGCGCCCAGGGCTCGTGCCCTGCCTGCCCCACTATAGTAACGCGTATGCACCCCACAGTCAGTGGACACGCTCCTTGTCTCCCCATCTCCGGGTAAGCCCAGACACGTTCTAAAAGATCATCACCCAAGACTAATTAAAACAGAAGCCCCATTATTAAATGCCCACCACATATAAATGCCTGGGCCAAGAGACCTGGCCCTTGCCCTCGCTGTCCCCCAAAGTTGCCCCTTCACCACAGGAAGTGTCCCTTATAGGGCCAAAGATGACCTCCCTGGTCAGGTGGAAAGCAGGGACTGCTGAGTCACTCCTGGGCCCCTATCCTGCAAAGCAGTCACTGCCAGAGGCCACAATCTCACAGGTCAGGCAAGTGGCTGGCAGATGGTGTCACCAGTCCAGACTTGAGCCAAACTGGGCACTCTGGTTTTGTGCACACCTCAAGCGATCCCAGCAGTTCTCACGACCAGCCCAACCCCGGCTAGTTCTGCCCAATGGTAAGTGAACCAATGCTCCGTTCTCAGTTGCTAGGATGCCAGGGACATCTCTATGGGACCACAGCTGGCCAACTAGGGTGGGAGCGCTCTGGCCTATTGTCGTGGAAGAACCTGCTGCCCTATATTCATGAGAATAACCTCAGTGCCTTTCTTTCTCAGTTAGCTTACGTTTATAATTTGTATATTTGTTAATTATTGTCTTCATGTTAACCAGGTTTTGGTGATGTATTTTTAAAGTGTCAAGTCTTATATGAATTGTATGTAGACTAGTTATTTTTAGTGTGATATGTATTGATGTGATCTGTTTTGGCTAACCCATTGAAAAGCTGTGTCTAGATTGTGCTTGGAATTGTTCATATATTGTGAAATGCTGCTACGATGACAAACTGTTTACTGTTTTGTATTGCTATAGCAATATTGTTGCTGATGATAGCTGACATCCAGACAAAGCACTTAAGGAAGGACATTGTGCAAGCGCAAAGCTGTTGTATTAACTACTTGTACTAAGCCAGTGCGCTGAAGTGGTTCAGATCCCTGTACAGCCCATCAAACTCCCTGGGTGTCTCTGGGCCAGTCACTTATCTCTCATCTAACCTACCTCACAGGGTTGTTGGGAGGATAAACATAACCATGTACACACAGTTTCTTGGAGGAAGAGTGGCATATAAATGTAAAAATAAATGAAATTAAATCAATACATCTGGAGCTTGCTTTCCATGTTGCATTACTGCAAGCATGATTCCGCTGTGCAACCTGTGGCATGCCTCTTCTTTTTTACAAACCTGTGGCATGCCTCCTCTTTTTTTTAATTTGTGCAACGGCACAATAGCGCAAGAGGAACCAGGGGTTTTAGTGCAACGATGTAGTGTGTTTTTTTGTTTTTTTTTTGCACTAGTGCAACCTTGCTCATTTCACATTATTAGTCCAGATGACAGCCAAGGATCTTTCGCCATTCATTTTGTTGTCTGTCACTTTGAGTGCAAAGTATACAGAAAAGCAGATAAACCATAAAATGACTGCACTGCATTTATCTCACTTTTAAAATGTGTGCTTGGTATTTTCATCCAACCCTTCCTCCAAGGACATTTAGGAAGCGCCATCTGTTAGGTTGGTTAGGTTAAGAGAACAGAAAAAGTGATCAGCCCAACATCACCCAGTGAAGTTCCCGAGGTCTTAGTCCCATGTCTCACCAGCCATAATCCTAATCTCTCATTATTAGACCATGCTGGCTTGTAACATTTATTGTTATTATTAGTTTTCTCTTTTTAAATGGATTGCATCACAACATTTTAATAGGGAGATTTTAATTCCCACTTATGATTGCAAATGTGATTTAGGGAAATGTATTTGAGGTTTCTTTCTTCCTGCACATTTACTTCGCCTCTTTTGAGAGAACCCCACGTGCCGAGTGTTGCTCATGCTGGACAACAAAGAATGACCGGCTGTGCAAAGAGCAGCCATGTGAATTGGCTTTGATTCACAAAGCTTTTACCATAAAAGCAGAATGCCTTTAAAAGGGAGACCTGGCCATGAAAATGCATCACCATTGTTTCACACAGAGGGAAATGAGTTAAATGGAGACCATAGGCTCCATGTTATTATAGCAGTCTGGAACTCCCCGCTGGTCTATTTCTTTTCCGATTTGAATGCGAAGAGGTTTGTGAATAGGCCACTTTCTGAGGCTGCTCAAACATTTGGAAACAACTATAACCACCTTGTACTGATGCAGACCATTGGTCTATCTGGCAGAAAACTATCCTCTCTATCAGACAGAGGCTTAGTTTCTGGTGCCTCAGGAAGAGATCTCCCCCAGTTTTTCTCCCAGATTTTTAGGATGGCACCCCCAAAATCTGGGGGAAGCCAAGTTAGCCCCCCATGAAGCACCTACTGGCCCCTTCCTTGGGGATTACCTTGGCCCCCTCACCACTTATTTGGGGGGTGCTGTCCTTTAAATTGAGGCCTGGTACCAGTTCGGAGAGACTTTCTTTCCATGCCAGCTTCCGATAAGGATTATTGGTAAAGTAATGAATGGGTTAATGCCCATCCGATACCAATATTGATAGTGTCAAAGAGGCTGTATCTGCCTTCCTGTTTTGTGGGTTTTTTGGAGGGGGTGGGGTGGGTTGTTGTTTTTTTGCATATAGCTATTGGATTAGCATTGATCCAATATCTCTGGTGGTGCACATGCCTAGTCTTCACCACTAAGCTGCTGTTCATCCCTGCTTTGGGGGCCTTGCAATGAAACTGCTCTCCTTATTCGATGTCATGGCAGAAGATCTCTGGGACTCACAAGCATGAATATTCCTAGATCAATGCGGGAAAGACATACCTACCAACTTTCCGCCCATGGAAATAGTGGAGTTTATGTGAATTTGTACGGGTTGTAGCCAAGAAACCTGGGAAATGTGATTCTCTCCTCTCCACATTCCTAACATTAAAAACAAGTTGTTCTAGTAAGAACTAATCTGCCTACTTTTCTTTCATTATCCATACAGCTGGACTAAATGTGGTCCAAATTGTTTAGACAGTTCACAAGTCAGACCACTTGCACCTAAAGTGTTCATGTGTTCATCATGTTGAATCAGGGTGGATGACATCATCACAAACTATGCATCTGAGGTGTCCCTAAGTGTCCCCACAATTGTACCAAATTTGGTCCAAATCACTTCCCACCTGCACCTCTAAAATTTACCTGTCCACCACCTTGAATCAGAGTAGATGATATCATTACAAACTATGCCTTTGAGATTAAAAAACAAAAAACAAATACAAAACAAAAAATCCAACCTGTAAGAAGTTTAGCTCAATCCTAGTTTTGATAAAAATAGTGACATTTCTCAAAGGGGAGAGGCATAACCCTAGAGTCCTCTGAGACCTGCAGAAACTGCTGCACTAAACTATATGACTGTACCTTCTGTTCTGAGGAACTCTAAAGTGGGTCTCAAATGAGACCAAGCTAGTTTGGCAAGAAGGAGGCATTCTCTTTGAAATACAAAGTTGGAGACATTTCCCATCATCCCAGTTCACGATTCCAACAAAAGACAATTGCTTGCAAGGAAGTCTCCTGCACACCATGCAGAGTACGTGCCTTTTCTTTGTGTTAATGTGGCAGGAAGCAAGGGATAAATTCTTCAAAGCTTTTGCTTACCCAGGAAAGGCACACCCCTGGGAGAAGGCTCATTGATTTAGATGAGATTTATGCTTTTGTTGGGCAGGATGCAAGCACAGAAGTGTTGGCGAGACAAGGCCCAGCCGACCCCTGTGATCTCCATCTCCTTTGAAGGTAAACTCGGTGTGAAAATAAATTGCCCAACCTGCAATCCTCCCCTACTGGGTGCTGGCCAATGTTTATGGATCATTTAGAAAGCACTCGTGAGCACCTAGCTAGCAAAACCCAAATGGATGTGATTTGTGTAATGAGGTATCGTAGATCATAATGTGGTTCACGCACAATGAATTGCAGGCTTTCCTGATAGGTATCTATTAAACAAAGCAGGGTGCAGCTATTACTTTAGAAGGCAATGGAGAAGCAGAGCCTTTGGGTGATGGATGGCATTTCAGAGGTTGTGACAGGGTAACTTCCGGATTCATTAGGTGCTGCTGCTGGGTAAGAAATGTCGCAGTTCGACTGGGAGTGATGGCCGGTGGGCCTGCACAAAGCAGGCCCACTTTGCTTTCAACCTCGAGCCAGCTCAAGCTTGAAACAGCTTGGTCTGAGGGCTCAACCTCATTTGGGCCCTGTTTGGGGATGCCATGGATGTTAAATGTTGTCATCTTTTTCTTTTTTAAGGCGGACTTATTGCCGCTGAGGGCTTCAGCAGCCTCAGCAGGTGCTTCTGTAGCCACAGTTCACCCAGCCATGCAAATGGCCCACACACATGCACAGCCGCCTAAAAAATGGCCACCACACACACATAGAGGGCCAAAATGGCCTCGCAATGGGCCGAACCACCCTGTAGGAGACCAGGGGGAGGCCGGCAAGGGGGTAAACCACCAGAGACTCCCACACAGCTTCAGCAGCACCCCCTGAGGCCACTAAAGCCCTCAGCAGCCATAGGTCCACATTTTTAAAAACAAAGTTTTAAAAACATGGCACCCCTGAACCAGGCCCAAACCAGTTCAAATTTGAACCGAGCTGTGTCAAAACCGAACATGCTTGGTCCAGTTCGAGTCTGTTTTGGACGTGAACAAAACCCAGGAAACTGGTTTTGTGCACATCCCTACACTCTATTCGCATTGGCCCCCTTCAGCTCTGCTTGGATGGCATAAATTTTATTTATTTATTATTATTCATTATTAAAAATTTTATACCACCCTTCCAAAAGGCTCAGGGTGGTTTACATTAAAACACCATTAAAATCAAGTAATAATTAAAACAGAAATTATAAAACTGCATAAAATAATTAACAATTAAAACATCATAAAACACCAATTAAATAGTCAAAACAATTTAAAAACAAGTTTTAAAAAGCTGAGAAAGCTCGGTTGAATAAATAAATAAATAATTTTTAAAATGCAATTTTCAAAAATCTTTAATCCTACTGGGAGCAAAAGAGCTACTAAGAACTGGAATGGCATAGTACGAGATGATCACCCTGGATAACATGATATCTCAGTGTATCATGGCACAATGTTCACACACTGTCAGGCTACAAGAGCTCATGCCTTGCTCTGGGAGATCCATCAAGACCTCACCATCTTCTTCTTCACTAGAAGCCCCATCGTCCATGGAGATCATCCAGGGAGGTCTGTCTGCAATTGACACCAGCTCATCTGGTGGCTTCTCTGTTGCACTCTGACTTTCGAATGTGCTCTCTGCTGAAAAAAAGAACCTCTCAATCTCTGCCATTTTTAGTCTTTAAAGACACATTTATTCACTCAAGCTTTTTAATTTGAATTGTGGTTTTAAATTGTTTTAATGTTTTAATTTGTTTTATGTTGTGGTAAACCAGCCACAACATATTTGGTGTACAAGTATAATAAGTACATAAACAAACATATAAATAAAAGAAAATTCCTTGATACCCTTCAATGGACATGAAGAAAACCTGTCTGTTTGTGCAAGTTTATCTAGTTGCTGGTTCAATTGAATTGTCATGCTGAGAAACTGGGACCTTCTGTATGCAAGCATGAAGATGCTCTTCCACTTAGCTATGGCCCCATCCTCTAAGGGGAGTATCTTACAGAAGACAGAGCATATATGGAGTCACCCATACAAATAGGAATCAGGGGAGAGGTTGATTAGCAAAGGGGACTATTTATGCTCACTACCACAAAAGCAGCTCTACTCTCTAATAAAATAAAATAAAATAAAATAATAATACAGGAAACAATTTCACTTCTTTTTATTTTATTTGCAGACAGGTAGCTACATCTGAGTTTAATATAAACACTTCATTTCTTACAGGGCTGTGGGAGAAAGGGTGCCAAAGATTTTCTTAAGCTCATTGTGAGCCAGATTTCTTTCTAATTTAAGAGTCTTTTCTGGGGATGAGCTGCCATTTCAGTGTCTATTTAACTAAATACGGTAGAGGCTTTAAACTCCTTAGAAGGGAGGATATTGCTGTGAAGGCTCTCTCTGTCCACAAATAATAGTTTGCAGAAGCGTCACCACTCTCTGCCACACTGATAAAACCAGGCTATCATTAATGTATCAGAAAAGCAGCTTGTGGAGTCCTGAGTTTGGTCTATGAGAGCAAATTCCTCACCAAATCAATACTTGAAACAAGGAATCTGCATAGGGAAGTCTATCTCTTCATGGATATGTTGGGAATTCTCTCTGGTAGGAGAAACCCTTTTTCATTATAGCACAGTGCACAGAGGCACAACACAGCAGAATTTGGTTAGACATGCGTGTAAGCTGAGAGTAAAGTAACTTTGAGCCAGTTCATAGTTTCAAATCAATATAAATGGCATTTATTAGAGAACTCCATTCTAGATAGGAAAGTGAGGAGTTAGGATCTCTAATCTAGCTAGCTAGCTGGATGCAGATGGATTCTGCATCTCTGCACACATGGTGCAGGGGAGAGGAGCTTGCATGTTGCAAGGTAGAAGGAACAGGAAGAGAAGAGGGAGAGAGGAAGTGCAAAGCAGGAAGGAAGGAAGTGTCCCTAAGAGTAGCAATCTACATTCCAAAGGGATAGTGTCAGAGCAGTGGAGAAGGGATGACCAATGTCTTGACCCTCTAGCCCTCTGACTCACTAGTCTGTCCTCCACTGTCTTTGAGACAAGAGACAGCGCATAGTCCTTCACTTCCAACAGGATATAAAGTATCTATTTACTTGTTGCCAGAATACAAACGGGCAAAATACAACAGAATCTGGCCAATTTTGTATGGGACCCATTCCAATGATACCTTCCTGGTTCATGTGATTAAAAGGGGAAAATGCTGAATACTTTCATGCCATGAATTTTGAAGCTTGGAACTGAATGGGCCGGGCTTTGGAGGCCTTCCCCAAATGGCCTGATCTGTCATTTGGGAGGCAGGTGGGCTCAGGGAGGGAGCTCTTGCTGCTGCCTCTGTCTTCCCCGCCTTGGTCTCCTCTTGAGTGGCCATCCCTGCTACTCAGTGGCAGATGGTTACTTTAAAAAAAACATAGTTGTGCATGTGCAGTGTGCACAGATCAGCAGCGCGGTGAGTGTGGGGCAGCGGCAGGGCTCTGGGGAACCTCCCTTCAGAACATTTGAAGTCCCCCCCCTCCCAAGACAGGAGGCCATGGACCTAATCTCCAAGGTCTATGGTTAAATCCACGTCCGGCCATGACATCTTTCACAACTTCCCGACATACTTTTGGTTTGTGCCTTTATCACATGAAGGGGGCTGTTTGTCTGAAAGACTGCTCTAAATGGACTCCAAATACTCATTTGAAATAGTAGGGTGTAGTAGGGGTCCCCAACCTTGAGTTTCCCGACATTGTTCTACTTCAGCTCCCATCATCCCCAGCCACAATGGCCTGCTGAAGCGCATTTGTCAAGCACGCAAGACAAGACCTTCTTGGTGATTGCCCCCAAGCTGTGGAACTCAGTCTCAGATCAGATTTGCATGGACCCCTCACTCTCAAGTTTCTGGAGGAGACTGAAGACTGTCCTTTTTAAAATCCAAGCCTTTGTCCAGAGAGTAGCCTTCTGTTTTCTTTTAGGTGTCTATAGTTTTACCTGACTTATTTTGAGTATGATTTAAATTGAAATGTTGGTATTCTGGTTTTTAATTTGACGTTCATCACCCTGGGGTCTCAGGACAAAGGATATTTGAAGGAAAATATCATATGAACATATAATGCTGCCTTTATTAAGCCAGGCCTCTGGTCTATCTGACCCAAGTATTGTATTTTCTCTATAACTGGGAATGGTACCCAAGAGGGGAACCAAGATGATCAGGGGCCTGGAACAGCTTACGTATGAGGCAAGGCTACAGCATCTGGGGCTTTTTAGTTTGGGAAAGAGGCAGTTATGGGGAGGCATGGTAGAGGTTTATAATGTTATACATGGAGTAGAGAGAGTGGACAGAGAGAGATTCTTCTCCTTCTCTCACAACACCAGAACAAGGGGTCATCCCATGGCACTGATGGCCAGGAAATTTAGGAGCGACAAAAGGAACCACTTTTTCACACAGTGCATAATTCATCTATGGAATTCTTTGCCACAAGATGTGGTGATGGTCACCAGCTTGGATGGCTTTAAAAGGGGTTTAGACAAATTCAAGGAGGACAGGTCTATCAATGGCTACTAGTCTGGTGTCTATAGGCCACCTCCAGCCTCACAGGGAAGATGCGTCTCAAGACCAGTTGCAGGGGAGAGAGGGCATGCCCTCAGTTCTTGCCTGTGGGCTTCTCAGGGGTATCTGGTGGGTCACTGTGGGAAAGAGGGTGCTGGACCAGATAGGTTTCCTTGGGCCTGATCCTGCAGGGCTGTTCTTATGTTCATACATACTTTGAATGTCAGCAACTCTCCAAGCCACAGGCTTTCCCACCATTTCCTACAAGATCCTCTTCTTTGAAAATGCTGGGTTGGAGAGTGGAACTTGAGTATTCTGCGTGCGCCCCAGAGCTATGGCCCCTTCCCTTAGTGTGGCAACCCTACTGTAGAGGCATCTCCCATTAGTATTATGTATATATGTATGTATGTATTTAGAATTTGTGAGCCTCCCCATATACAAATTGCGGCAGTCTACAGATTAAGACATAATCAATAGTTAAAACACTAGATCATTTAAAACAATTTAAAATAACAATCAATACAACTTGAAAACATCGTGAACCAAAAGCCTGAGTTTTCCCCGGCTTTCTACTTCCTCCTCTCAGTACTCACCACTCACTTGCCATCCCTTTATTTAGGCTCTGATTGGCATCCTTCCTGTTCCTATCCCTGGCTTACTCCTGGCTTGCACCTCAAGATCTCATCTGGTTAACAAGTGCCTGAGTGCATATACTGGTCTTGTCATGTTTGAATGGCAAGCCGCTGTTTGCTTAGGGTCCTGATCCTGCCATGACACAAGTCACTAGCTCAGCGGCTTGCCATAGTATCTGGTCTTCCCTGCTGTGATTTACAAAGAAAATAACAGTTTTTGTGGACTGTGAGTCAGGGAGGCACAGCATGCAAAATTACAAGTTTGGAAGTTCTTGAAGGCTCGAGAGCTCTCTGCTGTTACAGACCATTTAAGAGAGACTCTGCACTGATAGCTGCCCACTACTGTTCAAGATGGCTATCAAAAGATGGTGCCAGTGGTTACCACCTATTTGGTGTCTGTGAAGGACCTGTTTCGGCAAGGCATTCAGTTCACCCAGTCTCCTCCTCAAAAGGGAAAAGGGGAAAAAAATATCTAGGGATATTTTAAAAGGAATATTGAAAATATACTTCTTCTTCTTTTGCCATTCTATAGGCCAGTCCAAGGGCTGCCCTTTTGGGGCAAGGCGCCATAGAAGCTCTTCTCATGATCCATGAGAAGAGCTTCTGTCGGGTCTGCGGGGAGACTGGGCTTAGCCCAAACTCCCTGCAGATGATCAAAGAGCAGCCCTGGGGCAGCCAGGTCAAATGCATGGGGCATCCTGGAGAGACCCCCAAGCCCAGGAGGCTGGCTGCACCGCGGTGACACACAAGCAAATAAATGACGGAGCATTTGCTCCCTTAAGCTCATTCAAGGGGAGGGGGAATTAGACGGGCTTGCCACCTTGGGAGCACCAGGCTCGTCTGCGAGCCCGGTGGTTCCCACAATCCCTGGAAAGTGGGCTGAGCTTCCTTAGCCTGCTTCCCAGTGATCATGGGAATAGCCTCATATTGTTTCTGTGTTGTAAAAGGAGATAGATAGAAATCAACTTGTAATGCCCTTGGTGTGAGAGAAAGTCGACCGTAATTGATTGCTCAGGTGAGACTGGGGCCCAGGAGGTAAATTTGGGCACCAGCCATGAAGGTTTTTACTTCATGAAAATTCACCAATGGAAGCTGTGTAATTTTCCAGTTACACCCTTTTTTGTGATTATTTCAGCATTGTTTTCTTTATTATCTTTTGGGCTCTGCTTTCTTTTTTAGCAACTTTGGTCTTTTATAAGATGTGTGACCTTAGAGTGTGTGTGTGTGTGTGTGTGTGTGTGTGTGTGTGTGTGTGTGAGAGAGAGAGAGAGAGAGAGAGAGAGAGAGAGATCTAGTGTAGCATTTCATGTACTGATTTTCTCTTATTCTTGTTGCTATAATTTAAAAACTTGCTGTAATTATTGTAATTAGGAATGCTTTTGATATTATTGACAATGGAAATGTTACTTAGCATTATCTTGAAAGTATATGTTATGTATTGATTGATGAGATGGATTATTACTTAATTTGTTTGATATGTTAATTTAAATTGTTCTAGTTACGTTTTTCAGTGTATCTGATTTTCATAAGAACAACCCTGCTGGATCAAGTCTGTACTTTCATAAGAACAGCCCTGCTCCATCTAGTCCAGCATACTGTTTCATACAGTGGCCCACCAGATGCAGGTGAAAGCCTACAGGAAGGAGTTGAGAGCATGCCCTCTCTCATGCTGTTATCCCCCTGCAACTGGTACTCAGAGGCATCCTGCCTTTGAGACTGGAGGTGGCCTATAGCCCTCCGACTAGCAGCTGATGACAGACATCTCCTCCATGAAGTTATCCAAACCCCTCTTCAAGCCATCCAGGTTGTTGGCTGTCACCACATCTTGTGACAGAGAATTCCACAAGTTGATTATGCACTGTGTGAAAAAGAACCTCTGTTTGTTGGTCCTAGATTTCCTGGCAATCAATTTCATCGGATGACCCTGGTTCTAGTGTGATGTGTGAGAGAGAAGAATTTCTTTCTATCCACTTTCTCCACACCATGCATGATTGTATAGACATCTATCATGTCTCCCCACAGTCATCTTTTTTCTAAACTAAATAGCCGCAGGTGTTGTAGCCTAGTCTCATAAGAAAGGTGCTCTAGGCCCCTGATCATCGGGCTTGCCCTCTTATGCACCTTTTCCAGTTCAACAATGTCCTTCTTTAGATGTGGTGACCAGAACTGTACACAGTACTCCAGGTGTGGCAGCACCATAGTTTTGTATAAGGGCTTACATTGAACCACATTTGCCATTTTGTTACTCATTCCCCCAGTCTGGAGAGATCCTTTTGGAGCTCCTCACAATCCATTTTGGATTTTGCAACCCGAAAGGAGTTTGGTATCATCTGCAAATCTGGCCACCTTGCTGCTTATCCCTACTTCTAGATCATTTATGAAAGAATTAAAAAGCACTGGTCTTAGTACAGATCCCTGGGGGACCCCACTTCTTACTTACTTCCATTGTGAAACTCTCCATTTATATCTACCCTCTGTTTCCTGTCTTTCAACAGTTTGCAATCCACACATGTACTTGTCCCCTTATCCCATGACTGCTAAGTTTTCTCAGGAGTTGGAAGTCCTGGACTTTTTGGAAGTCCAGGTATACTATGTCAACTGCATCACCTTGATCCACACACTTGTTGACACTCTCAAAGAACTCCAAAAAGTCTGTGAGGCAAGTTTTACCTTTGCAGAAGCCATGCTGGTTCTCTCCCAGCAGGGCCTGTTGTTCTATGTGCTTTACAATTTTATCCTTGAGGATGCTTTCCATCAATTTGCCTGGAACAGACGTTAGGCTAACCAGCCTGTAATTCCCCAGATTGCCCCGGATCCCTTTTTTTTGAAAACTGGTGTTACATTTGCTACTTTCCAGTCCTCTGTTACAGAGCCTGATTACAGGGATAAGTTATATATTTTAGCAAGGAGTCGGCCATTTCACACTTGAGTTCTTTGAGGACTCTAGGATGGTTGCCATCTGGCCCTGGTGATTTGATAGTTTTCAATTTTTCCAGATAGTTTAGAACATCACCTCTTCTATCTGACTCAGTTCTTTAGCCTCCTTCCCCAAAAAACCTGGTTCAGGAACAGGTATATGCTCAGTATCCTCTGCCATGAAGACAGACGCAAAGAACTCATTCAACTTTTCTGCAACCTCCATATCCTCCTTAATAATCCCTTTCACTCCCTCATTGTCTAATGGTCCAACCGCCTCCCTGACAGGTTTCCTGCTTCGGATGTATTTAAAGAAATTTTTGTTATTCCCCTTGATGCTTTTAACTAAATGTTCCCCAAACTCTCTTTTTGCCTCCCTTATTGTTACCTTGCATTTCTTTTGCCAGCGTTTGTGCTCCTTTCTGTTCTCTTCATTTGGACAGGCCTTCCAATTTCAGAAGAAAGTCTCCTTCCCTTCTATGGCTTCCTTGATGGTACCCTTTAGCCATGCTGGCATCCTCCTGGACTTAGTGGTACCTTTCCTCCTTTTGGGTATACAATCTAACTGGGCTTCTAGTATTGTGGCTTTGAGTAAACTCCATGTATCCTGGAGCGAAGTGACTCTCTTGATTTTCCTTTTCGGCTTTCTTTTCACCATACTCCTCATTTTGGAGAAGTTTCCTCTTCTGAAATTCAAAATGTCTGTGTTAGACTTCCTTGGTGATTCTCTCCCCTCATGTATGCTGAATTTGATTCCATTATGGTCACTGTTCCCTATAGTGTCGATGACACTGAGATCACACACCAGGTCCTGGGTGCCACTCAGAATTAAGTCCAAGGCCGCCTTCTCTCTGGTTGGTTCCAAGACCAAATGTTCTAGGGCACCGTCATTTAGCCTATCTAGAAATTTGACCTCTTTGTCATGACCTGACTGAATTTACCCAGTCTGTGTGTGGGTAGTTGAAGTCACCAGTTATCACAGCCCTGCCTCTCCTTGACACCTCCCTGATTTCCTCCTGCATCTCCCAGTCACTCACTGTCAGCGATTTGATCCAGAGGGCGATAGGACATCCCAATAGCACATTCCCTTCCAGGCCTTCTATTGTCACCCACAGGGTTTCTGTGGAGGACTCCAGTCCACCTAGGGTTTCTAGCTTGTTAGATTCTATCCCTTCTTTAACATGCAGTGCTACTCCACCTTCAAGGCACCCCTCCCTGTCCTTTCTATAGAGTTTATATCCAGGGATAACAGTGTCCCATTGGTTCTCACTGTTCCACCATGTTTCTGTTATGCCCACTATATCTATTTCTGCGTTAGCAACCAAGCACTCCAGCTCACCCATCTTGGCTCGGAGGCTTCTGGCATTGGCATCTAAGCACCTATACACTGAAACTCTCACCTGGTGTATGCAATCTTTCTTTTGACTCTTTGACCAGCTGGCACAGTCTCCTGCCTGCTCTTTATGCATTTCTGCTCTGTATCCTTCTGTTTTATCTGAAACCTTTGCACCCTCGCACTTTAAAGGATGGCATTTGCCAAACCAGATACTGCCCAGCTCCTGTCGTCTATTCCCCAGGCGTCATTTTAAAAGCTGCTATGCAACCTTTTTGGTTTTAAGCACCAGCAGTCTGGTTCCATCTTGGTTCAAGTGCAGCACGTCCCTTTTGTACAGGCCTTGCTTGCCCCAAAATGTATCCCAGTGCCTAACAAATCTAAACGCCTCCTCCTGGCACCAACATCTCATCCACACATTGAAATCCCTCAACTCTGCCTGTCTCACTGTACCTGCGTGTGGAACAGGTAGCATTTCTGAGAATGCTACCTTGGGGGTCCTGGACTTCAATACACTTCCTATCAACCTAAATTTGGCTTCCAGGGTCTCCTACATTTCCCCACATTGTTGGTGCCGACGTGCACCAAGACAGCTGTCTCCTCTTCAGCACTGCCTAACAGCCTATCTAGACACTGCATGATGTCCGCAACCTTCGCACCAGGCAGGCAAGTCCCCGTGCGGTCAACACATGGGTCACAAACCCTTCTCTCTATACCTCTTATGATTGAATCACCCACTACAAAGAGCCCTCCCCCCTGAGGAGTATCACCTGTGTGAGGGGATATGGGCTCATCTTCCATGGAAGGGTCCCTTCTAAAGGAACATTTCCCTCTTCCTCAGACCGATGTCCTCCTTGCCCAAGACCTTCATTCTCCCTGACAGCAGAGGAGCTATCAGCCTTAGAGTGGGATGTCTCTACCACATCTGTGAAGATCTCATCTGCATGCCTCTCTGTCTGTCTGAGCTTCTCCAGATTTGCCTCCTTGGTCTCGAGGGAATGAACTTGTTCCCTGAGAGCCAGGAGCAAATTGCACCAAGCACACACCCATGACTTCTGCCCATGGAGCAAACAGTCCTACATGTGGCACTCTGTGCAATCACGGGGAAGTGCCCCCTCCCCTGTTGATTTTCTATCTTCATACTGGTTTTGTTGTCTACAGTATTTAGAGATAGTTTATTAGAAGGATAGGTCTCAGCTGTAATGGCCAGCTATTTAACTGTCCAAACAGCCTTCCTCCAGAATATGAGGGAGAGATCAGTAATTATATGAGGAAGGGATTTGTACTTACCTTACCTTCTCCACAGGGCTCCTTGTGATCACAGGGGCTTGTTCCAGGCTCCCCCTCACACTTCCCGCTAAACTCCCACAAAACTCCAACGTCCTGTTTGCTATGTTCTTGGGTCTTCACCTCTTATGTAGAGAGTAGGTTTTGAACTGAGACACAAGGTGTGGGTCAAAGGAATGTGGGGCCTCCCATAGCCTTAGCTGACTCCAGCCCCTCCAGCAAGGACAAACAAAAACACTGGAGTTTGCTAGCCCTGGCAAATAACACACACACAGAGACTAGGCGTTATCCCTTAAAGAGAAAGAAGCCCCTCAAAATCTCAGCTCGTCCTGTTATTTGTTTGAAGGGAGGAAAGGCTAGATGTTGTTCTGTTTAGAAAAGCTTGATCACCTCCTGAAGCTGCTTCTGCTCTTCCCAGAGTAGGCTTCAAACTGAATTGTCATGACATGAATTGCCATAGCATGTGATTTTGTTTTGTGTTATAGGCACTGGCTGACATGTAGACTAAAAGCTGTGCTTGCACATACAAGTGGTGCAAGTTAGTTCTGCTAAGTTTCTTGCCTGACTCATGTTGCACGAGCATAATACTGGTGCCCTAGTGCAAAGATGTAGCACAAGGAAAGATTGTCTGTTCCAGACTAGTCTTTGTGCTAGTAGAAGATGTTGAAAGGTTGTGCAACCGTAGCACAACTTTGTCTGTGTCCTGGAGATGATCTTCCTTTAGCAGCTGTGCAACATCACAGAGCATGGTAAGGGCCATTTTCATCACAACTGTAGCGAGGGGGTAGTTTGTGTGGAGCTGGGAAGAGGCAGGTTAGGGCTGCATTCTTGGATGAGGCACTTCCGCCTCTCATGGGGCAGTGCGAGAGGCTGAGACAATACGTACCTGGTCCATTCAAGGCCTGGAATTATTTTATTTATTACTAGCCGACCCGCACAGAGCATCTGTGCGCTCTTGGGGGTCAGTTGTTCTCCCCTCCATCCTGTCCCACACTCTCTTGCCCCCTCCCTCTGACCCCACTTTGCCCCCTCCCCCTCCATCCGGCCCCACTCTCTTTGCCCCCCTCCCTCTGGCCCCACTCTCTTGGCCCCCCTCCCCCTCCCTCCGGACCCCTTACCACTCTCTTCTTACCACCGCAGCGGCCTCTGATGCCTCCTGCCTCTGGTGGCCTGGCCCAGCCGGGGCGCCGCCTCTTCCATATCTTGGATGGCCAGGCCATCCCGCCACCTCCACATCCCGCTTGGTTGGGCTGCCGCCTCTCATGCCTGGGACGGCCTGGCCAGGCCAGGCCGTCCCGCCGCCGCCTCTGCCTCCTGCCAGGTCGGGCCGCCACCACCGCTGCCACCTCTTCCATACCCACCGCTGCCGCCTCCCAGCAGCCAGCCCAGGCCACCTCCTCTGGCCATTTTGCGGCCCACTCACACCGCCGCCATTTTTTCTTCCCCCTCCCAACTCTCGCTGGGCGGGCCCAGGAACTCTCACAATGTGTCGCGAGAGTTCCACCGCCAAATTCCTCAGGACACGCACCGGCTAAGAGAATTAATTATATAGGTTATATTTTACATATTTTTATACCTTTAACCCCGGAGGAGAGGGTCCCTCCTCCTACTCCTGCTTCACCCACTGTCTCCAGCAGTGTTTCCTCTATCTGGGATTCCCAGATGTTGTTTACTACAACTCCCAGAATCCCCAGCTGCATTGGCTTTTGCTCGGGGATTATGGGAGTTGTAGTCCACAACATCTGGGAATCACTGTTAGAGGGAACACTGATTTCCAAGTGGGGAGACAGCCTGAGGCAGACACTACCTGGGCACTTGCCCTCTGATCCATTTAATCTCTCCACTGGACACCTCATCAACTGGAACTTGCCTACCCTCCGCATTGAGAATAGGTTGTCAGATTGTTACCATCCGGCTACCTAAGCAAATCTTTGCTATTGTTTCTGTTAATAGTTGAACTCAGTTATGGCTAGGTACTATTCCTGCACCTATTTCCCATAAATGTGAGTGTGGCTCCTTGCTCTCAACACAACTATGCACAACTCTGCATACTTAAGTATGAGCAACTTCTCTCATTCTGCTAGTGCAATACTAGGCTAGATATCAGTCTTGATCTTTGTTGTGCAATGGTTGTGCAAGTGCAATGAAAGTGCAATAGGAGGTGAAACTTTAAGCATCTGCACAGCTATCAGGGGTGTGCACAAAACCCGCTTGGCCTGTTTGATTTGAATTTGAACCCAACTCATATCAGGTTGGGTAGGTTCGGTTTTGCTTTTGCTCGAACAGGAATTTCTCCCCAATTCAAAAATATAGAACTCTGTGTGACCTAATGAACTCTGTGTGACCTCAGTGTTCCCAGGGGGAGGGGAGAAATTCCTAGGAGCCCCACTGGCTTGGGGCTGCTGGAGGGAGTTGTGGCACAAGGTGCCTTGCCTCCAAACCCTCTTTGCTGCCCAGGAACCCCCCAGGGAGTCAGCTGGGGCATCCTCAAATACCCATTACTCCCTATGGGGAAAATGCAAAAGTGTGAAAAAAATTCAAAAAAAAAACCATTAAAAATTGTAGGAGTGTCCGATTGCTTTGGGGTTTGGTAGGTGGTAGGCACCCTGGGGTGCCTACTACCCACCCCTGTTTTGTTCCCATGGGTGCTCTGTGTCCAAATCTCATTAGGACACAGGATAAATGCTTGGTTAGTAAAGTTATATATCAACCAATGCAATTTTTACATATCTCCAAATATGTATTCACCTTTCCATCTCATCTGTCTCTTTCCATTTCATATTGCTCAGGATATTTTTTTAATCTGCGTAGATCAAGAGGAGAGCTGGTCTTGTGGTAGCAAGCATGAATTGTCCCCTTTTCTAAGCAGGGTCTGCCCTGGTTTGCATTTGGATGGGTGATTACATGTGAGCACTGTAAGATATTGTCCTTAGGAGATAGGGCCATAGCTTAATGGAAGAACAGAAGGTCCTCGGTTCAGTCCTTGGCAGCTTCTCCAGGTAGGGCTGAGAGAGACTCGTGCTTGGAACATTGGAGAAGTCACTGTCAGTCAGTGTAGACAATATTGAGCTAGATGGGCCAATGGTCTGACTAAGTATAAGGCAGCTCCCTACTTTCCTAGATCCTGAAAATGGTATCATTGTTTTAGAATGAGGCTCAAAGCACATTTTTTAGCATCACAGATATGCATTCAAAACATGTGAATGCACGACATTATCTTGAAATCTGAGGCTATTTTGAACAAGAGACCTTAAAGGCCAAGTTGAAGACAGATCATCCTGGAGAGAATCTATCTATGTGGTCACTAAGAGTTGATGGCACATAATCAGTCAATCAATCAAGTAGATCCCAGACTTCTGGGATAAACTTTGGAGGGGGTTTGGGGTTTGTTTGCTTTTTAAAAAATTAGAACTCTGTAGTCCACCAGCTAGAGCTTGATGCAAAATTTCTGCAAATTTGCAGAGAACTCCCAGGAAATTTTACTTGTCTTATAGAAACCTGTTTAGTATCCCTTGAACATTCTCAGATGTTTCACATTGGGAGGAAACCTGAATGTGCTTTGAATTTCTCTTTTTTTGGAAATGTTGGCATCATCCCTAATGCAAAGTAGGAGCTAAGGGTTTGAGCAAATTACCTGCCATCATCAAGAAGCCATCAGCAGGAGCCCCTGGAGCCTGCATCAGGGAGCCTTGGCTCTACACAGGGCTGCCCCATGGAGCTTGTTTTGGGGCAATAAGGAATCATAGATGCAAATCTGCTTATAAGTTACTACACTTGAGTGTTTCAAATACTTGAAAACTGAGCAGAAATTGATACTCTACTTATAGGTGAAACACACTGAGGCTGAGAGGCAAGTAATTAACACAAGGCCAGCTTTAACTGATTCCCCCACCCCGCTTTTTTACTGGCAATTTAAAGCAACAGCAGATTATGATTGCTTTTAAGGAAAAAGGCCCATTTTATAGATGAGGAACACTGAAGCTCAGAGTTATATGCTTTGCTCATAGATTGGACAAGGATAAGAGATCCTCTCAAGCTCAGAGATCCTCCTGTATGAGCCCAGGGGCCCATACCATGTTACCTGTCTGCACAACGATCGGACAGGTAAGGTGGTACCATTGCTAAGGGGAGGCAGCACATTACCTGTGTGAGAGCCCTGCAACCCTCAGCAATATATTTTGGGCAGGCATAGTTGGCTTCAGAGGGAAGGGGAGGTCTATGGAAGTTGCTTAGCATTAGCTGCACTGGCACTTTGTTAATCTGGATGTCAGCCGTTATTTTCTCCTCCTGCCCTTACTCTGGCATCTTCTAGGTAGAAAACATTGAGGAAACAGCGTGGGGCACCAAAGTGGAGCGTAACCACTGTTGATAAGTGCTGTGAAATCTCACAGGCTGTTCGTACCTATGTTTCATGGGGTCATCCCATGAAACTGATTGCCAGGAAATCTAGGACCAAGAAACGGAAGTACTTTTTCACACAATGCACAATCAACTTGTAGAATTCTCTGCCACAAGATGTGGTGACAGCCAACAACCTGGATGGCTTTAAGAGGGGTTTGGATAACTTCATGGAGGAGAGGTCTATCAACAGCTACTAGTTGGAGGGCTGTGGGCCACCTCCAGCCTCAAAGGCAGGATGCCTCTGAGTACCAGTTGTGGGGGAGTAACAGCAGGAGAAAGGGCATGCCCTCAACTCATGCCTGTAGGCTCCCAGCGGCATCTGGTGGACCACTGTGCGAAACAGGATGCTGGACTAGATAGGCCTTGGGCCTGATCCAGTAGGGCTGTTTTTATGTTCTTATACCTGCAAATCACCACTATGCCAGCCCACCCCTAGCATTGACATCCAAGCAGTGGTGATGGCCACTAGCTTGGATGGCTTTAAAAGAGGCTTAGACAAATTCACGGAGGACAGGTCTATCAATGGCTACTAATCTGGTGCCTATAGGCCACCTCCAGCCTCAAAGGCAAGATGCCCCTGAATACCAATCGCAGGGGAGCAACAGAAGGAGAGGAGGCATGCCCATCTCTTGCCTGTGTGCTTCTCAGATGCATCTGGTGGCCCACTGTGCAAAACAGGATGCAGGTCTAGATAAAGGCCTTGGGCCTGATCCAGCAGGGCTGTACTTATTTTCTCATTGCAACCTATGAACAGAGAAGCAAAGAGAGACAGAAGCATTGCAGCACAACATTGATATGCTGTGTCTCTGGCTTCATGCCCTTCCCATTATATGTACTGCTGTTTATCTTACTGACCACACCACACCTCCATTTTTTGCATCCCAATGTTGCTGGGGGCGGGAATTCAAATTTAACTCAAGATCATATTATATGGAGCATGCCGTTGATAATGGAAGTTTCAGAATATCAGTGGAGTACATCTGGCTATAATCAGTCTTGAGAACTACCCAAGAAAAGATGTCAAAGCAATGGAAGAAGTGTGCTAAGGGGAAATGTGCAGCACTGGGAAAGAAATTACTTCATGCCCAAGGGTTATTTGTCCACCTTGCAATAAAAGTGCTGGGGACAGGGAAATGCCAATGTGGAGGAAGAAGGGAGTGTGGAAAGCTAACCAGAGATAAGAAAGAGCACAAGGAGAAAAGACAATGCTAGAAATGTTGTCCAGGATGAAGGGAACCGCGGTGTGACATTAAGCAGAGGACATATAAAGAAGTGATAAGGAAAACTACGGAGGAGGAAAGGGAAATGAAAATGAAATTGGAAAAAGAAAAAGAAAAAGAAAAGAACACCATAGCCCTTTTTTTCCTTTATAGTCACTAAACACCATGATCTTCTTAGAAAATATTGTCTTGTTGGATTAGGCCAGGCCTTCTTTCCAAGCTAGTTTTCTCTTCCTGTCCAAGACCATGTGGCAGGAAAGACTGGGTGGGAAGAGAAGGCAGTAGTACCAAGCCAGCTCAACTCTGCAGGGGAGATGACCCTGCACCCCCTTTCAGATATGGGCTGCATTCACATGTAACACAGAACCAGAGTTTAAGGGGGCAGAGGTCATCTTACCATGATGTCTGAATGTGTGGCCAGTTGGAGTATTGTGTTTTTATTGCTCTAAGCCACGTGAGGCCATGACAGGGATCAGGGCGGCAAAAGGGGCCAAGAAACTGCTCATATTTATTCATTTATGTATTTATTTTAATACATAATGCCATTTAATACAATTTAATACAATGCCAGGAGGGCATTGGAACATCCATGGAGGATGTCCCTGTGGGCACACTTGGTGCATCACCTTCCTAATTGCATGGCCATGGATCATGACAGTTTTGTTCCAGGGAATCCCCCTCCCCCCCGGGAGGGAGGAATGCCAAAAGAAGATCCTCGTCAAAATAAATAAATAATTTTTTTTTTAAAAGGACCTCCCCACTCCAAATTTTATGAATGCAATGTGTTTTAACCCTCTTCTTTTGCTCCTAATCCTCCCCAAAATCCAGACAGGAAAACTGAGCCCAGAATTATCACGATTTATATAACATCTCCAGAAATATTTTAAAAGGAAAATTTGAAGTGAGTGGGAAGGGGTTCTTCTCAGACGGGACAACTGAGAAATTTCAAAGGAAACCAAGAATTTTTTATTAGATCTGCATAATTTCTAAGGGAAGGGGGCTGCATACCCCTAGTTAATTGCCAGATGACTGACACTCCCCTTCATCAAAAACCGAGCCATTAAAAAGAGGGCAGAGAACAGAGAAAACAAAAATTGAAGCATGATGGAAAAAAATTACAATTTTGCTTTGCACGCTTCAAAAGCGGAGCAGTGCTTCCAAGAGGAAAGTATTCTCTCACTTGATCAAGCATTCCTCAAATGAACCTTGAAAGGGTATATATTTTCTTTCATTTTCCAGGTGATGCACACCAGACAGAAGGCATGGAATAATGAAGAAGCTTTAATGAATTTGCCAGCCACAGACAGTGGAGCCAACCTCGTTTGATTAAGACAGCAAAAAGTGTTGATCCTAATTAGAACCGACAAAGAAATTTTCCCCAATTCTGGATCCTGTTTTCAGATGTGTGCTCCTGGCAGGCTCATGATAGCTCAGTTTACGGAAGGTGGTGATTATCAGGGCCCTCTCGGTCACATGGCACTAGTACAAATTCAAACTCAGACTTCCTGCTTGGAATGGAAAGGTCTGCCAGAAACAGAGAGGTCATGGGCTTCAGATGATGGCAGGGTAATTGCCTCCCAGAGAGAGGCTAAAGTATGCTGGCAGACCTTTCCAGGATTCTGTCAGGTCTGCCTTATCTGGATGATCCCGGCTAGACTTTGGAGGACTTTATTGGGTTACAAAACAGCTGTTCTCTTCCCATTCTGCCTACAGAGCAAGCATCAGTGTCAAATAGGGCCATGTCATTTGACCTTCATGTTGAACAGCACAGTTTTGGTGGAGTGGAAATATCCCCTCCCAAGAACCCCATGTTGATTGAACAAATATTCCATTTTTTTAAATTAAAAAAAAATCCTATTCATTCTCTTTGTTTTTGTCTTTTGCCTAGATGCTGCACCATTCCTTCACTCTCGCAATCTTTCTCCATCCTAAATTAACCACACTGTGTATCCCATCCAATCAGGGATCCTACCAGGAACAGGTTAATGTCAGAATGTTGTGCTGTTCAATCAAATGTGCTACAAGATGACATCACATGAAGAACATTGAGATCAAGGGAGAGCAATGTAAATAAATTTGCAAGTATGTGAGCGAAACTGATGAAAAAGCAGGATTTCCCCCCCTGCTGACAATGTTCAATAGCAGCTTTGGATGATTTCATCTCAGCCGTAGTGCAGAAGTGTTAACATCTTCCCTGATAGCCCAACTAAGCTACTTCCTGGAAGAAGCTGAAGACACATTTTCCTTATCCAATTATAAGTCAATGGAAACTCAGGATGATAGCATGTTTGCCACACTCTTGACCCTCAGATAACCACTGCTCCACTTCTGGAGAGAAAAGGCTACTCTCTCCATCAGTCCCATCACACTGTCTCATCTTGCCTTCCTCTTTTGGAACCATCCCATTGGTTTGGGGTACCCACACTGTTCTCTGTACCAGGGCTGGTTTAAACATACTGCAACTGCCTGGGACCTCATGCTGGGCTGGGGTCTGTGCAGAAAAACAGCAACAGGAGAGAGAAAGGGAGAAGGAGAGGGAGGGAGAGAGAGAGTCTCAGAAGCAGCACTCTCATGAGATGGGATTTCAGACAGCTGGCCCTACACCAATAGTGAGAGAGGAGGAGAGGCAGGAGACACGGAGAAGCAAAGGATGACCCAAGCCATGGAGAGCTGGAAGGACCTGCACTTTCTACGTGCAAAGTAGGGGCTCTATCCCATAGGTTTTCCCTAGAAATAGGAAGCTGCCTTGAACTGAGTCAGGACTTCGGTCCACCCAAGTCAGTATTGTCTACCCTGACTGGCAGATGCTCTTGAACCTCTTTCCCAGCTTTGCTCCCCAAGAAACTTGCAGCTAGAACTTGAACCTAGGACCTTCTGAATACAAAGTGTATGTGCTGCACACTGAACATACTGAGCATAATGATACACAGTAACATTAAGGAGGAGGAACTGGCTAGGCAGGTTTCCTTCTTGCATGAAGGACATTCCACACAGCTATTCAAGGCTGCTGAGAAGGAGGTGCTTTCCCCCTTAAGTCCAGTTTAAGGGACACAACACAGACTCCATTGAACCTCAGGTTGGGACAACAGAACTCAATACAACACAACGGTTCACTCTGAACCAGAGTGAAAACCTTGGGTTGCTCGCATCGCAGAACTGGATTTGCATGCATTTGGACTTAACAGTTTGGAAAACTCCGGCCCCTCAAACTCTGGATGTGCGTATGAATGTGGCCTTAGAGAGAGACCAAGACTAAGACCAGGACCTTACTGCTGCCATTGCCGCTGCTGTCCCTAGCTAGCAGTAGTGATAGTGATAGATGAGCCTCCAGATGAGACAATATGAACTTAGGTCCAGATCCGGAATGGTCTGGGCTAAGGGATGGAGCCATAGCTCAGAGGTAGAACATCTGTTTTAATGCTGAAGGTCCCAGGTTCAACCCCTGACATCTCCTGGTTGGGATGGAAAAGACTCCTGCTTGAAATATTGGAGAGTCAGTGTAAATAATACTGACTAGGTGGATCAATGGTCTGACTCAGTAGAAGGCAGCTTCCTATGTTTCTGTGTTCAAGGGTGTCCCTTTCATGAGGCAAGGTGGAGAGCTCAGCTCAGACAGCAGATGATTGGGGTACCAGCAAGGTGCAAAGATGCCTTTCTGCCCCTTCTTTTAAAAGGTCCATCGGAAGGAGGGAAGGTGCTTGCCCCACCCCCTACATCTGATGTCAGACACAAGAGTGTGGTCTGGCTCCCGAATGTGGCTGCGTGCCCCCATTCGGGAGTTATATACAGGCCAGCGCTGCATTCGCAGTGCGGCCAATAGCAGCTCTCCCTGCCTTTAAGGCAAGGAAGAGCCAAATGTAGTGCTGGCCATTTAACTCCCGAACAGGGCCCCGTGGCCCCGCTCGGCTGCTAAACCAGCACCCTCGCATCTGACATCAGATGCGGGGGGCGTGTCGGGGCCGCAAGATGCAGCCACTGAGTAGCAGCGGCCCGGGTTCCTTGAACCCGGTCACCCAACGGTGGCTACGCCCCTGCTGTGAGCCAACAAAGTCCGGTATTGCCCCATACTGAGCCATTTTTGGGAAGGCAGTAAAGAAATTGAATAAATAAATAATAAATAAATAAATTTTTGGTGTGAGGCATTTGCTGTGGGTGGTCAGATTCCAAACTCTCACCAATTGCCCTAAACCAGGCCTGCTCACCTTGATCCTTCTGCAGATGTTGTCCTACAACTCCCATAATCCCTGGCTATTGGCCACTATGATAGGGGATTATGGGAGCTGTAGTCCAAAATCAACTGGTGGGGTGGGGGCAAAGTTAAGGAGGCCTGTCCTCAACTAACCTCCCTTGCATGGTTGCTATGAGGGTCAATTAACTAAGTAGGAATGGCCAAGTGCTTTGTGCAGTGGAGAGTAACACAGAAATGGTGAGTAATAAAATTCAACAGGGTGCTCTGAATTTACACTGTTCATTTTATATCTGGCCAGCTATGATTCCAGAGGGGCCTTCTCATCACACCTTCCTACAGAAACAGTGACAGGCAAAGTTTGCCAGCTGATACATTCCAAAGGATAACAGTAGTGAAATGTTTTGAAGAGTTCAGTCACCATCTTATAAAAAGAAACCCAGAATGAAATGAGATAAATAATGTCAAATATTTTGCCAACCTCAAATATTTCACATCTAGCAAAAATGACACCTAGAGCTAATGTTTTGAAATATTCCAGAGTACATTTTTTTTGTGTCTGCAGGCTGCTTTGGAAGCTGCTGTGCAGAGAACAAAGAAACCAAGAGAGGTTTTTTTTTTTTTAATCATTTCCAACTGTTCAATTGCCACCAATATTTCCCTCCCATTTACTGCTACTGACAAAGGTGCTTTTGTGTTTTGGTTCACTTTTGAAATGATTTTGCAGAGGTGGGTAACTCAGTATTTTGCCAAATTTCTTCCTAGAATGAGAGAGAGTCAAAACCTTGATAAGCTCCAATTTCCTGTCAGAAATATTAGCAAATAGACTAGTAAGTGGACTCTGAGATATATATCTCAAAGATATGTATCTCAAAATACATATCTTTGAGATACATATCTCAAACTTGAGGAAGCCAGGTTGGTCTCTGGTTCATCTCGGAGAGACCATATTACTCCTGTACTGAAAGATCTACACTGGCTGCTGATAAGTTTCCAGGTGAAATACAAGGTGCTGGTTATAACATATAAAGCCCTAAACGGCTTGGGTCCTGGGTATTTAAGAGAATGTCTTCTTTGTCATGAATCCCACCGCCCATTGAGATCATCAGGAGAGTAGCCACAGGCTCGTCAGGTGGCTACTCGGGGACAGGCCATCTTCGCTGCTGCCCCAAAGCTTTGGAATGCACTCCCTGATGAAATAAGAGTCTCCCCATCTCTGACAACTTTTTAAAAGGGAGTCAAGACACATTTGTTTACCCAGGCTTTTAATTGGGTACTTTTTAAATAGTTGTATGATTTTTAAAGAATTTTAAGTTGTTATAAGGTTTTAACCTTTTTACTTGTTGTTTTTATTGTTTTGTTGTAAAGCAGCCAGAGACTTGCGTTTTGGGCTGTATACAAATATGTTTAATATTCACCCAGGCTTCACCCAGGCTTCTAATTAAATATAATTTTAATAGTTTTAAGATTGTTTTAAAATGTTGTTTTTAAAATTTAAGTTGTAATGTTTTAACTTTTACTGTATCATTTATTTTGTTTTAACTAATGTTTTAATTATTTCTGTTTGTTTTTGTTGGCCTACCTTACCTTGGGCAGGGCGGCTCAAGGACTCTGTCAGTGTGAAATGCCACTCTATTTCTGTGCACCTGCCTCCCCCCCACTTTTTTAAAAAGGGAAAGAAAGAAAGAAAGAAAGAAAGAAAGAAAGAAAGAAAGAAAGAAAGAAAGAAAGAAAGAAGGGGGAAGAAGGCCACTTTGCTATCTCACTGATGCCCCAATAATCTGCCTGCCTGAGACAACCACAGCACTTTGACCCATGGAAAGTTCAGCAGGGGTGGCCAGCAGTGTTGTGAGAGGGATCCCCAGATGCTTTTGACTACAACTCCTATAATCCCCAACTGCAATGGCCAAAGGCCAATGGGAGTTGAAGCCAACAATATGTGTTGACTACAACCTCTAATGGCCAGTTGGAGGATTGTATTCTGGTTGTTTTAAGTCACTTGAGGACATGGCAAGGATCAGGGAGGAGAAAGGGACCCTCTAACTGCTCCTTGAAGATGCTCCTGCCAAACATTCACCAATCCTCCCACCCCACAACAAAGCCTCATGCCCCACCCCATTCCTGAAGGTCATCCAACCCTCAGGAGAGGCTTTTTGGTTGATGCAGGGGGCTGATGTGGTGAGGAGAGGGTAGAGAAGTTCCCTTGCATGAGCTACCTTCCACTTGATCAAAGTTTGGAACACAGGAAACTGCCTTATACTGGCTGCATTTGCACGTAACTTTCATCCCCCCCCCACCCCCCACGCTCTCCATATTCGGACAAAATGGAGAGTAGGGGTGTGCACGGAACCAGCTGGTCTGTTTTGGTTCAAGTCTGAAGTGGACCTGAACCAGAGCCGGCCAGTTCAGTCTGGCACCTCCTCGAAACTCCCCCACACACACACACCATTTGGTTCGGTCCGGGGGGGGGGGCGCGAGCTTTAATTTTTTTTTCAAACATACCCCTTCAGGGGGAGTTATCTGAGGTGTGTGTGGGGGGGTCTGTGGAGGTTCCCCATCCCCCCGCCAGCTGCCCTTAATCAAAACATTATTTGGCCACTTTACAGCCTTCCCCCTCCAGCACGATGGCCATTTTGGAGGCTGCTGCACCTGTGCAATGGGCCTCTGTGTGGCCTGGCATGACCCAGTTTGGATTTTTTTAAAAAAGAGCCCATGAACCCCCCCTCAAAAAAAAAAATCCTGGCATGGGGGGAGGGGTTAAGTTCGAGATAAGACCGAACATATTTTGGTTCAACCCCGAACAGTCAAACTGAACCATTCGACATCGAACATGTTCATTGTCGAACCTGTTTGCACATCCCTAATGGAGAGTCCTCTCTGCAGGCAGCAAGACTGCCAAGAGGAGGGGGAACTGGTGCAGTCTTCCTTCTTGCTTGCAATATAGTCTGCACAGCTAAGCATGCAGGGCTAGAGGGAGAGATTTCTTCCCTCAACTCCACTGCTGCATTCGGACACAATGGAGGTGCCATGGACCTTCGGTTTTCAGCAGCAAAACTCACGAAAAACCAAGGGTCACAGAAGAGATGGGACCAGAGTTTCACATGTTCGGACATACCAGAAAGGAAACATCAGACCCTTGCAACTCTGGTTCCCCGTTATATGCAAATGTGACCACTGATTTAGACCATTGGTCCATCTCGCTCAGTATTGTCTACCCATACTGGCAGCTGCTTCTCCAAGGTTGCAGGAAGGAGTCTCAGCCCTATCTAGGATATGCCAGGGAGGGGACTTGGAATCTTCTGCATGAAGATGCTCTTCCCAGAGCAGCCCCATATCTTACAGTGTTCACATGTAGTCTCCCATTCAAATGCAAACCAGGGTGGACCCTGCTCAGCAAAGGGGACAATTCATGTTTGTTACCACAAGACCAGCTCTCCTGCTTGGATACAACTCATAATGTTTAATTCACTTTTGACAATGGGAGGAAACAATGGCAAGAAACTTGGAGACCATGTACCATCATTGATTATGCTGGCCTCTATTTTCCAGCCTGCTCCTCAAAAGCAATGGAAGTACTCCAATTCTACTTGTCTTTCAAATTACAGTCTAATTAACATATAGATCAGGCAGCTAATGTTTCTCCTAGAATGCATAATCCACTTGCTCTGAAAATTCAGGCTCTCCTCTGTACCTCCTCTGTCTCTTGGAAATTGTTAATCTTATCATTCTGCCTTTTGTTTGCAATCACTTTACACACACACACACACACACACACACACACACACACACACACACACACTCATTCATTCAGCAGCCAGGGCACAAAATCTGAGCAATCATTTGGGCACTATTAATGTTCCAGTACTGCCTCTATTTGCTTAGTGGCATATATTATGCATAAGGAATCTCAGTCCAAGGATTTATCTAAATTGAATGTGCTACAGCAGATGACAGTAAGGGGATTTCATTCAAAATTAGCTTAGGTCTTTTTAGGCGGAGTGAATTATCCCCAAGTCCCATGAAATCATCTACAATAGTTTCCAGTTGTACTTAGCACTAGCAATAACCACTGATAACATTTGTCCAGTGATGTCTTGAAGGCAAGCAAGATCCCTGCATCTCACAAGAGGAATTCTGTTTTCTGTTCCATTTTCCTATCCTTGAATGACTGCAGGTATCTGTGGGAAAGGTACTGGCCATTTCAGATACTGGCCAGTTCTGTTTGCTCTGCCATTTTTCTGATATTTTTCCTTTATTGTTCTCTCTCTCTCTCTCTCTCTCTCTCTCTCTCTCTCTCTCTCTCTTTATAGCTAGCTAGCATATTTCTATACCGCCTGATACAGGTAGTGTACAAAGTTAAAAACATAGCGTAAAACAATATTAAAACAGTTAAAATTCACAAAACAAGTAAAATAAATCTCAGAAGATAAAAACATATTAAAATATAAGATTTCAATTAAAAGCCTGGGAAAACAGGTGCATCTTGAGAGTCTTCCTAAAAGCAAACAGAGAAGGAGAGATGCTCTTCTTTCAACAGGGACATGATATGTCTGCTCCAAGAGTATTCAAGGTGGTGAATAGATGAAGCTGTTCCGAAGTTGGGAGTATTTCCTTTCCATACAACAGCTGGGTATGGGGTATGGATGGGGTGTTGGGAATAGGTTATTAGCACTAGAAAGGAGGGGTTTAACATGAAATTTTATTTTATTTTTATCTGTATTGGTTCCTGGATGCTTCAAGGTACAGTTTAGGCCTAAGAGTGGTGCAAGAGTTGGATAAAATCATACTGGGCTCAGGGTCCCCTTCATAAATATCTCTTTTCATCATAATATTATCAATGTTGCCCAGTTATTATTCCTTTATTGTTCTTTATTTCTCTCTCTCTCTCTTTCTCTCTCTCTCTCTCTCTCTTTATAGCTAGCTAGCATATTTCTATACCGCCTGATACAGGTAGTGTACAAAGTTAAAAACAACATAGCGTAAAACAATATAAAAACAGTTAAAATTCACAAAACAAGTAAAGTGCTTCATTTTGCCATTGCTTTGGGATTCAAAGAGTCAGAAACATGGCACCAAATCAAAAGCCTCCTGGTAATCAATATATGTTACTCAGAAATCATGTTTTCTCATAATATAATTAACAAATGTTTTCTTCTCAGTTTGGGAGCCAGCATAGTGTAATATAGTTAGACTGTAAGATTAGGACTGTGGGGACCTGAGTTTAAACCCCTTCTCAGCCATGAAACTGACTGGGTAATTTTGAGCCAATCACTTCTCTCTCAGCCCGACCTACCTCACAGAGTTGTTGTGAGGATAAACATAGCCATGTATTTATTTATTTATTTGTCAAATTTGTACACTACCTCAAACTTTCATCTCTGGGCGGTTAACAATAATATAATGCTTTTTAACATCTACATGAAACCGCTGGGAGAGATCATCAGGGGATTTGGAGCTGGGTGTTACCAGTATGTTGATGCCACCCAGATCTACTTCTTCATGTCAACTTCTTCAGGAGATGGCATATCCTCCCTAAATGCCTGCCTGGAAGCAGTAATGTCTGACAGCAATATATGAATCTATGAATATATGGACTGATTATACCATTTATTTAGTATTTATTTATTTTTCCACTGCATTTGTGTGTTCTATCAACACATTATTCTGACTGAGATTTCTGGAAGCAGTAATGGGCTGGATGAGGGAGAATAAACTGAAGCTGAATCCAGATAAGACAGAGGTACTTATTGTGCGGGGTCAGAACTCTAGAGATTATTTTGATCTACCTGTTCTAGATGGGGTCACACTTCCCCAAAAGGAACAGGTTTGCAGCCTGAGAGTACTTCTGGATTCACACCTCTCCCTGGTTTCTCAGGTGGAGGCAGTGGCCAGGGGTGCTTTCTATCAGCTCCGGCTGATATGCCAGCTGCTCCTGTTTCTTGAGATCAATGAACTCAAAACAGTGGTACATCTGTTGGTAACCTTCAGACTTGACTTCTATAATGCGCTCTATGTGGGGCTGCCTTTGTATGTAGTCCGGAAAATTCAGTTGGTTCAGAATGCGGCAGCCAGGTTGGTCTCTGGGTCATCTCGGAGAGACCATGTTACTCCTTTACTGAAGGAGCTACACTGGTTGCCAATAGGCTTCCAGACAAAATACAAAGTGCTACTATAACTTATAAAGCCCTACATGGATTAGGCCCTGAGTATCTAAGAAAGTATCTTCTTCACTATGAGCCCCACTGCCCACTGAGCTCATCTGAGGAGGTCCGTCTCCAGTTACCGCAAACTCGTTTGGAGCGCTCTCTGATGAGATATGATCTTCCCCATCTCTGGCAATTTTTTTTAAAAAATCCCTGAAACCCATCTTTTTGTCCAAGCTTTCTCAGCTTCCTAAAAAAAAAATTGGGTTTTAATCTCTGATTTATTTTTAAATTGTTAAATTGTTTTAAGTTTTTTGTATATGTTTTTAACTGGTTGTTTGCTGTTGTAAACTGCCCAAAGATGAAAGTTTGGGGAGGTGTACAAATTTGATAAATAAAATAAATAAATAAAACAAGCCAAAAGCAGACACAAAAAGTTAAAACAATTTAAACTATCTAAAAGTCAAAAACAGATTAAAACTTAAAAATTTTAAAAGCTGGGAAAACTTGGGAGAAGAGGCGGGCTTTCAAGTGCTTTTTAAAAAATGCCAGAGATGGGGAGGATCGTATTGCTGTAGGGAGCGCATTCCACAGTCTCGGGGCAACAACTGAGAAGGCCCATCCCCATGTGGCCACTAGCTGAGCCGGCAGCAACTGGAGACGGACCTCTCCAAACAACCTCAGTGGGCGGTGGGGCTCATAATGAAGAAGACGTTCTCTTAAATACCCAGGGCCTAAGCCATTTAGGGCTTTATAGGTTATAACCAGCACTTCGTATTTTGCCCAGAAACCTATTGGCAGCCAGTGTAGTTCTATCAGCAAAGGAGTGATGTGGTCTCACTCCTTTATACTGTTCTGGCTTCCTTGGAGGTCCTGAAGGATCATTTCTACTCTACATCCGGTCTCCACCTAAAGTGCACTTGGTAGGTATGTGGAGGAAGGTCTTCCTGGCTAGGGCACCCAGTCTTATGACTCTCTCCTTTGGCAGCAACACCTGGCCCCTTCCCTGCTGGCCTTTCAGCATTTAATGATGACCACCCCATGCAAGTAGGCTTTTAGTTAGGCTTAACTTTTTGGGGGGTCTTTGAACAATCGTTTATCTTCTTACTGTGCTGATTTATGCTTTATTGCTGCTTTCCCTATTTTTCGATATGTTGTTTTACTGTATTTTAATATACCATATTGGGGAGGGTTTGCCAGAAAGTGACAAATTTTAAAAACCAATCACTAAATGACTAAACATACCCTTTCGTCCGTGCCATCTCCCCAATCAAAATCGCAACTGGTCCCCCAAACTCAGTGGCAGCTGGTAAAAGTGGGGCTGGGGTTGGGTGGGAAGCAAGTCAGAAGGGCAGCTAGTTTGCTCTCATCTTGCTCCATCCAAGCTGCCTCTCTCCCTCTCAGCTTGCTCCACTGCAGCCTTAACCCCATGTGGGCTGGTATTTGCCAGGTTAGGGATTGCAAAATATATTAAAAGGAAGGAGGGAAGTTATTCCTCCTGAGCACTGCCTTGCATTATCAAATAATTCGGCTTTATGAACAGATCCATAAATCATTCTGAGAGAATACTACCTTCAAGAGGTAATTATGGCATGAGTGTACAACTTATAAAGTCCTAAACTGAGATGGAATCCAAATAAGACGGAGGTACTTATTGTGCGGGGTTGAAACTTGAGAGACGATTTTGATCTGCCTGTTCTGGATGGGGTCACACTTCACCAGAAGGAACAGGTATGCCATCTGGGGATGCTTCTGGATCCCAATCTCTCCCTGATGTCTCAGGTTGAAAGCCAGAGGTGCTTTCTATTAGTTTCGGCTGATAACACCAGCTGTGTCCGTTTCTTGAGATAAATGACCTCAGAACAGTGGTACATATGCTGGTAACCACCAGACTTGACTAATGGCATAGACTAATATGTAGGGATGTGCACGAATGGTCTTCGGCACCGGTGGGGGTAGTACTTTAAGAGCGGGGGAGGGTGTACTCACTCCCCCGCCGCGTTTCCCCCACCGGCGCTCTGTAAATTAGGGATGTGCACAAAACCGGTTCGCCCAGTTCGGTTTGGATCCGAACCGGGTCCAAACCAGGAGGGGGTGGTTTGGTTTTGGTTTTGTTCGAACCACCCCCTGGTTCAGTTTGGATCCAAACCGGTTTGGACCAGTTCGGACTGGTTTGGATCAGTTGGGACACCCAAAAATTGGTAGGATGGTAGCTGGCACCCAGGGGTACCTGTCACCAAAACCCCAAAGCAATCGGACACTCGTACAATTTTTTATGAATTTTTGAAAATTATTTATATTTTTTCTCATAGGATATAATGGGACTCGAACCAGGCCATTATTCCTTATTGTGGAGCACCCATGGTTGCCAACAACCATGCAAACCCTGAAGCAATCAGACACCCCTATGATTTTTATGAATATTTGAAATATTTTTAATTATTTTTCTCATAGAGTATAATGGGACCCGAACCAGTCCATATCCCCTATTGTGGAGCACCTAGGGGCACAAAAGCAGGGTGGGTGGTAGACAGACAGGGGTGCCTACCACCCAAAAAATCCCAAGGCAATTGGACACTCCTCTGATTATTGGTGAATTGTTAAAGTATTTTTGAATTCCTCATAGAGAATAATTAGGATTGCAGCAAATGTATAGCTTCACGTCAGGGGGAAAGGGGTGTCGTAGAGTGCAGTGTGGTGGGTGGTAGTTCCTAGGGTGGGCAAGGAAGCTACCTGAATTATTTGAAAGGAATTGGGCAAAGGGGTGATTTTTAAGTGATTTTTGAATTTTACGTGTCTTTAAGGTTTTTCTCCATAAAGAAGCATGGAGGTGTCAGCAACCTATTTCTTGCAAATCTCGCCTTGGAACCTGTCCCCATCTCTTCTTCAGGTATCTTAATAATGGACAGTAGCTAGTAAAATTTTGGGAGTTTGTATGAAATTGAGGAAGAAGAAAATAGCCAAGGCCTATTTATGTATTTTAAAGCAAAGGCCACATCTTGTTGGGGGCAATATGTTGCCATCTCTGTTTAGCAGCAATTGACTTCATGGAATATTTTCTCCATCCTGGAGATAATTTGTGTTGTAATCTGTGTTGTAAATTAACTTCTACTATTAGGGGAAAACTCCATGATGTGTGGGGATGGGCTTCAGCACATGCCTTAAAGTCTCAGGTTCAATCGCTGGCATTTCTGGGAAGGAGCGGGGAGCAAGGGACGGAGTGGGAAGAGGGGAAGGGCCAGTGTGACTTTGCCACTTGACAGGCTGACAAGCTTGGATACTGCGGCGTCCATGTGGTGGGCATGGAGCGGGCATGATCCCAGGTGGATCTGTGCCTCTGTCTAGGGTTGTGGTTTCAAAAACGGCACGAAACCTCGCGCATGGTAGCATCCAGGTTTGGGCATAATGCTTTAGTGGTCAAACCTCTGTTTTTGGCAGCAAAACTTACTGCAAAGTAAAGGTTCAGACAGGAGTTTTCTGAGGCAAACTGGAGATCACTTGCAGGCTCGAAACTGTGGTTGGAACAGGCGTGGCTCGGGAACACGCCTCCAGGGGGGCAGCGGGCGGCTTCTTTAAGGTAAACGGAGCAAGTGCTCCGTGCCGCCCAGCAGCCCCCGCTGCGGGGAATTGCCTCTGCCTCTCACCTGGCTCCCGTGGAGGCGAGCCCCCACCAGTGGCCAGGTGAGTGGTGGAGGCGATTCTCCACCATGGGGGCTGCTGGGCAGCATGGAGCACCCGCTCCGTTTACCTTAAAGAAGCTGCCCGCTGCCCCCCCCACCCGGAGGAGAGTTCACGATCCGCGCCTGGGTTGGAACATAGGAAGCTGCCATATGCTGAGTCAGACCCTTGATCCATCTTGCTCAGTATTGTCTTCACAGACTGGCAACAGCTTCTCCAAGATTGCAGGCAGGAGTATCTCTCAGCCCTATCTTCGAGAAGCCAGGGAGGGAACTGGCAACATCGAGGCTCTTCCCAGAGTGGTTCCATCCCTTAAAGTGCTCACACTTCTAGTCTCCCATTCAAATGCAACAAAGGCAGACCCTGATAAGCTAAGAGGACGAGTTACATGAATTTGGACATAATGGACATCCCAACCTCTGCCCTAATTGGACATAATGTAATAATTGGACAGAATTGGACAGAATGGAATTCCAGCCTCTGCCTTTTTGAACAATTTATTGATATTGTAACACTGAAGAATGGATAACTTTAAGACTCTTCCTCAAAGGAAGCCAGAGCAGTGTAAATGGTTACGTTTATCCTCACAACAACTCTGTGAGGTAAGTTGGGCTGAGAGAGAAGTGATTGGCCCCAAATCACCCAGTCAGTTTCATGGACCCCCAGTCCTAGTCTTACACTCTAACTGCTACACCATGCTGGCTCCCAATTGAAAGCCAATTGAGAAGAAAACATTAACAACTGAGAAAACATGACCTCAGTAGCATTATTGACTACCAGGAGGCTTTTGATTTGGTGCCATGTTTCTGACACTTTGAATCCCAAAGCAATAGCAAAATGAAGCACTCATATAAAACTGGACAACATTGATAATGTTCTGGTGAAAAGAGATATTTCTGAAGAGGACTCCCTGAGCCCAGTATGATTTTGTCCAACTCTTGCACCCCTCTCAGACCTTCTAAATGGCTGTTGTAGTAGGAACAAGGTCCAAAAAAAGGAGAAAATGGATGAAAATTATGCACCTTTTAACATATATATAGTATAACATCCTTTGTTCATTCTCCAATGAGACTTCACAGCCTCATAACAACTACAAAAATGTCCAGTGACACTATACAAAGGCTCATAATTTTGCCTTGAAAAAGGTGCAGGTCTCTACATAATTAAAATTAAAATGGAAGCTCTTCTGAATATCTGGTAAACACTAATATGTATGTGAACAATGCTTGGTAGTAAATCTGTACAGAAGTACCTGGGGATCAGTCAGAAAAACCAGAGAGCCTGCTCAAGCTTAAAATCTTCTTACCAGCATGTCTATAGACAGAGATTCCTTAAAATATGGAAAACCGAGCTTACCGCTGAGAATAAAATAAATGTAATTAACACTTGGGCAAAACCAGCTCTGACTTATTCCATGGGTTTAATTAAGTGGTCTGATACTAATCTGAAAGAGCTTGACCAACTGTCACTCATGACAAAGACTACTCTACTCTTCAAGCCATGGTCAAGGTCTATCAAAACTTCACCTCTTGAAGCCTAGTGGAAGATAATTCTAGCCAGCTACAGTATCAATGCAAGAAAGAACTGAAACATGTTCTTGAAAGCTCGAAACAAGCTTGCCTGGAAAATACCCAGAAAGCCTTAACAGAGGAAATGTGGGGGTAGCCTCATAAGTGAAACGATGGAAAGCAGGTAGACGTAAAACAGAAGTGGAAGATGCTGGCCCCAGGTGCACATAATGGACCTGTGATTCTTCTCTCTCTCTCTCTCTCTCTCTCTCTCTCTCTCTCTCTCTCTCTCTCACGCACACACAACACTCTCCTGTCTGCATTCAGATGAAACCAAGTGCGGACCCTCTGTAGTCAGGGAGACTTTGGGTATCACAGAGAGTACTCTCTCTGCAGAGAGGAAGGGGAACTGGCTGTGCAGGCTTCCTTCTTGCTTGAAGTGTTGGAAATTCTCTGTGGTGAGAGAATCCCTTTCTCAATATAGCAGAGTGCACAGAGGCACAACACAGCGGAATTTAGTTAGGCATGCGTGTATGCTGAGAGTAAAGTAACTTGGAGCCAATTCATAGTTTCAAATCAATATAAAAGGCATTTATTAAGGAACTCCATTCTAGATAGGAAAGTGAGGAGTTAGGATCTCTAATCTATCTATCTAGCTGGATGCAGATGGATTCTGCATCCTCTCTGCACATATGGTGCAGGGAGAGAGGCTTGCCATGTTGCAAGGTAGAAAGCCAGGTAGGAAGAGAAGAGAGAGGAAGGAGGAAGGTGAATCCCTAAGAGTAGCAATCTACATTTCAAATGGATAGCATCAGAGCAGTGGAGAAGTGATGACCAATGTCTTGACTCTCTAGCCCTCTGACTTACTAGTCTGTCCTCCACTGTCTGAGGCAAAGAGACAGTGCAAAGCCTTTTAACTTCCAACATGAAGGACATCCTGCACAGCTAATCACTGCTGGAGTTTGGGATTAGCTTGTTTGGGATTAACTCTGGTTAGAGTGAATGCAGCCTCCAGTTCTGCATTTGCTCATAATGCTCCAAGAGTCCAACCCAGTTATGAGCAGCGGAACTCACTACAAGCAAGGGTTAAAACTGGAGTTTGTGGAGCACAACCTTGGTTCTCTTTATAAATGGGACTGCAAATTGGACACATTCTGACATAACGGTTTGACAACCTCTGGCCCATGCAATTCCAGTTCCACATTACGTGCAAATGTGGCTGCCCTGTCATTGCTGTTCTAGATGGTGTAAATGTTACCAATTACTATCAACATATATAACAAAGAGGTCACAGATATAGACATGTAGAAAAGGCAAAGAAAAAGAAGAAATGATAGGATGTATAAGAGCTGTCTGCTTCATATGATCCCATTCAGAATATCTTGCAAGAAACAAACCAGTTGCAAAAATCATTCACCAGCAACTATTGAATCAGCTCAGAACTGCCTCCTTCTTATAATTACAGGCTTGACATTTCTTGAGAATAATGATTATAGCATGCACTGGGAGAAATCTTTTTATAACAGATAAAATAATAATTAGACCAACTCTAATGAGAGAAGAGAATGACAACAGCTACCTCTCTAAAAAAAAAATCTGTCAGGGATGTTGTAGCCCATGGTTTCTTAAGCTTGGGCCCCCAGATGTTGTTGGACTACAACTCCCAGAACCCCAGACATGGCCTTTGTGGCTGAGAATGATGGGAGTTGTAGTCCAAGCACATCTGGGGGCCCAAGCTTAAGAAACCCTGATATAAATAAATACACAAATGCCAAAATCTAGCTTTGCCCATAAAGAAGATTAAGGACTCAAGAGAATCCATATAGTTACATTCTGAATATTAACTGTGGGATATGTTCTAAGTAATCTGATGCAAAACTTTAAAAAAAAAACCCACCAACTTGTATCATCATCCCTATACAATTTAAAGCAGAAAGCTGCCATTCTTCAGATTTGCCAGATTATAGAACTAATATTCTCCTTTGAAAACTAAATTCACTTGGCATATTGGACATCTACCTGAGTAATCCACCTGATCTGATCACCCACCTGATGTTATATCTGATATCGCCAGGGCCCATCGATTCCGAATCCAACTCTGTCAAATTTGGATCGGGTGGAATCTGAATCCGAATGTTCTGAATGCACACAGGCCTAGACTTTACATCAGTTTTACAAGGAGCTGTCCTTGAAGATGACCTGGAAGTCTCAGCTAGTGGAGAATTGCAACATACTCCTCCAATTCTGCAGCAACTGAATGGGACACAGCTTTCTAGTTAGCTTCTATTTATGATGCTGATTTAAACTTTTGCAACTCTTCCTGGCCCAGGATCTACTGTCAGGCATTAACATTAAGGTCCCATTGATCTGCTCACATTGACTGCGCCAAAAACTTTGTATACAGCTGCATACAGCTGACAGACCACTGTACTGCCACACCCTTGCCAAAGTATAGGGCTCTCAGGCTTGGCCCCATCTGGGTTGGCCCCATCTGAGCAGGCTATCAATTGCAATACAGCAGGATATAAAACCATCATGATTGTCTCAGCATCAAGATCTTCTTGGTCTTGGTGTCTTCTATTCCTTGCTGTCTCATCAGCTTTGATCTCTGGCTTCAGCTCTGACGCTTGCATCTTTGCTACAGAAGGACTGTAAGGAGCTGATAAAAACCAAAATATTTCTGGCACACCCATTCTCTCACTCCTATGCAAATAATATCACCCACCCTTTCAATTATATCTATGCCCCAACTTCACCCATGACAAGATGATGTCTGTGGCAGGAATTTCTGTGTTGTCCCACCATAGTTAAAGGAAAAGGTAAGGTATGCTGTCAAGTCAGTTTCGACTCCTGGTGAACACAGAGCCCTGTGGTTGTCTTTGGTAGAATACAGGAGAGGTTTACCATTGCCATCTCCCACACAGCTGAGATGATGCCTTTCTGCATCTGCCTATATTGCTGCTGCCCGATAGAGGTGTTTCCCATAGTTTGGGAAACACATCAGCGGGGATTCAAACTGGCATCCTCTGACATTTCCCCGCTGAGCCTTTAGGTGACTCCAACCATAGTTACGTAGTTTCAAAACCACCATTAAATACCAGAGGTAATTCTGGAGTGAGATCTATTCCAGCTGACAGCTGATTGGTGTGGCTGAAAGGAAGAGGGTCTTTGATAAACATCCAAGAGGCTCAGAGAATCCATTTTATGTTCAACATGAGATGTCATTAATATTCAGTTTGAAATCTCTGTCACTACAACATTAGGGGCCTGGACTGAGCCATCAAAAGCGAGCAAATCCCAATTTATCTCTATTTTTTCTAGCTTGTCCTTAATTCACCTTGCTGTAATCCACACTTGGGTGTTTCAGTTAATAGAAAAGGATACCTCCTCACCAGGGAAACCAAGCACTAGCTTAGCACAGTGAAGTGATTCAAGGTTGCATTTTTAAGCCATGATTTTTTTTAAAAAAAAACTTTCTTAGATTAAAACAAGACCTTTAAATGCTATGGGTTTCTTTTCTTAAATGTCATGTCATTTATGAGCAGATCAAGGGATCTTATTTTATTAGCAGTCATCTGACCTGTTTTCTCCATTTCTTGTAGGAGAAACTCAGCAGTAGAAAAGGACAACCAAGGAAACCTATACCTATAGCCCTATTCAGGCATTATGTTGTTCAGGTGTCTGTACACCAGTAGCAGCTGATGCAGGTGCTGCCGGGGGTGGTGGTGGGAGGCAACTTTAAGTCTAAATGAGTAGGTGCTTACCTCCCATATGGCTCACCTGAGAGCTCTTCAAAGCAGTGGCGTGCCGACCAGCATCTGCTGCGGTGGAGTGATCCACCACTCAGCTGGCCTCTGCACATGTGCGGAGGCCATTCCTCCACTGCAGTGGGTGCTGGGAGACATGTCATTGCTGGTAAAAGCTTTCAGGTGCAGTGGTATGGGAGGCTACCCCTAAAAGTAGGGGTAAGCAGTGAGGTGGTCAAATTTACAGATGATGCCAAACTATTTGCATAGTGAAATCCAAAACGGATTGTGAGGAGCTCCAAAAAGATCTCTCCAAACTAGGAGAGTGGGCGACAAAATGGCAAATGTGGTTCAGTGTTGGTAAGTGTAAAGTTATGCACATCGGGACGAAAAACCCCAACTTCAAGTATACGCTAATCGGATCTGAGCTGTTGACTGACCAGGGGAGGGATCTTGGGGTCATGGTAGACAGCTTGTTGAAAGTGTTGACTCAATGTGCGGCAGCTGTGAAAAAGGCCAATTCCACGCTAGGGATCATTAGGAAAGGGATTGAAAATAAAACTGCTAATATTATAATGCCCTTATACAAAACTATGGTGTGGCCACACCCGGAGAACTGTGTACAATTCTGGTCACCACATCTAAAGCAGGACATTGTAGAACTGGAAAAGGTGCAGAAGAGAGCAACCAAGATGAACAGGGGCCTAGAGCACCTTTCTTATGAGGCAAGTCTACATCACCTGGGGCTATTTAGTTTAGAAAAAAAGACGACTGTGGGAAGACATGATAGAAGTCTATAAAATCATGCATGGTGTGGAGAAAGTGGATAGAGAGAAATTCTTCTCCCTCTCGCATAACACTAGAACCAGGGGTAATCCCATGAAATTGACTGCCGGTAAATTTATGACCAGCAAACGGAAGTATTTTTTCACACAACACATAATCAACTTGTGGAATTCTCTGCCACAATATGTGGTGACAACCAATATCTTGATGGCTTTAAGAGAGGTTTGGATAACTTCATGGAAGAGAGATCTATCAACGGCTACTAGTCGGAGGGCTATAGGCACCTCCAGCCTCAAAGGCCGGATGCCTCTGAGTACCAGTTGAAGGGGAGTAACAGCAGGAGAGAGGGCATGCCCTCAACTCCTGCCTGTAGGCTTTCAGCTGCATCTGGTGGGCCACTGTGTGAAACAGGATACTGGACTAGATGGGCCTTGGGCCTGATCCAATAGGGCTGTTCTTATGGGGCATGCGACTGTAAGCTGTTTGGAATTCCCTGGAGGAACAAGGCAGGAGAAGGCAAAACATACAGTTTTATCATGATATTTATTCTAGATTTGAGCCAAAATGTCAAAAGCCAAATGTGAGAGTGTGAAAGGGGCTGCCATACCCATCTTTCCCCAGAAGGCCTCCTGTGCTTCTAGAGGCATCTGGTGGGCCACTGTGTGAAACAGGATGCTGGACCTGATAGACCTTGGGCTTGATCCAGCAAGGCTGTTCATATGTGCTAATGGCATTTATTCATTTGCTGTTATTCAGGCCACAAGCCTCACCAGCTATTTTGTGAAAATGGTATTGTGAAACCGGTGGAGCCATTCCAAAGGAAAAGCTGGTTTCTTTCTTTCTTTGTCTGTTTATTTATTTAACATATTTATATACTGCTCACATCTCTGGGCGGTTTGCAATGAACAACACAAATTAAAACAAGATTAAAACATTAAATCAATTAAATTTAAAAAAAACACTGTTACATTTTTTAAGTCTAATTAAAAGATGAGCAAATGTGTCTTAACAGCCTTTCTAAAAGTTGTCAGAAAAGGGATGGCTCTTATTTCAGCAGGGAGTGAATAAGTCTCGGGGCAGCAATGGAGAAGGTCCGTCCCTGAGTAGCCACCAGACGAGCTGCTGGCAACTGCAGACTGACCTCCCCAGATGATCTCAATATGTGGTGGAGCTCATAATAAAGAAGGCATTCTTAAATACCCTTCACTTGCTTCATAACCTCCCCAAAACATTCAGGCCACAAATTCAGCTCAGCCTTCATTTATACTTGCCAACATGGCAGGCAGCCCTCTGTTAATATCATGCACCCCTCGGGGTTGCTACACAACCTGAAAGCCAGCCCCGGGTAGTCCATCAGGGCTCCTGCAGAACAACGCACAGGGCTACTTCCTTTGGAAACAGTAGAGTGATGCTGGGTGACTTCCCAGAAGTGGTTTTAATTTAATTTTGAACAGCTACAGCCAACTATTAATGTTAGGGGGAAAATGAAAGAGGCAGTGAAATTCATCGGTCTATAAAAGGGTTTAAAATGTGCTGTAGTGTCATCACCACTTCCCCTCACCCCCTGTTTTTGGGTTGGATATTTAATTTCAGTTGCTATATTTAAGCTCAAGAGTTTCCAGCAGTGTGAGACAGAGCACTGAGAATGATGTTTTAACATTTAAACGTATTTGCTCAATTTTGTTAAGAGCTTTGTTTTGAATTGTTTTACTTGCACATTAAAGCGGTCTTAATATCTTGTCTGGTTGTAATTTTATGCTGCAGCAGCCCCATTGCACTATACTGTCAGGGTTGTCTTTCAGGTCTTGCAGTAGTCTTGACAAGTCTCTAACTTTGATGCCCCCCCCCCAATAAATATATGAAGCTGCCTTATACTGAATGAAAGGAGACTATTGTTCCATCTAGCTCAGTATTGTCTGCTCTGGTTGCAGCAGCTCTGCAGAGTCTCCGACAGAGGCCTTTCCCATCAACTTCTACTTAATCTTTTAACTAGAGCAACAATTCAGAGTGAGGGCAATGATGATCGAGGCAGCATTGCCCTGACTTGCAAATGGCTTTCAAAGCTGATTGTCTGCATAATGGAAAAATCCTGACATACCAACGCATTCACAATGTGATTTCTGATTGGCTATGAACACCCTCCTGACTACTCCCCCCCAAAAAAAAAGACACCTCAACACAGACAGCATGCTCACATGGGAAACATTGGAACAAGACTAGTTCTGATTCCATTCAGGCCCCAAAAGAGATGAGGGCTGATTGATCAACCCTCACTGAAAGGGTCCCCAAGAACAGTATTTTACTTTCCCCCATACATGGAATGGAAACGATATACTAATATAAGAAAAAGGATGTAAGCATGTTGGATGGTGATTCCATGAGCAGGAGACTCCTGTGCCTGAGCCTCTTGCTCACGGAATCACCCTGCTTGCAGCCTTCACTACATCAGATAGGCTGAAAGCATTAGGCGCCCACCCGGCAGGGGAGAGTGATTGACATTCCGGCGGGAATTCTGCCTCCCTTTTGGAGGCTGTACTCAAGTAGACCTCCTGTTTTATAGCAACTGAAGATTGTACAAGTGTGGAATATAGCATGTACAGGTGAAACTCGGAAAATTAGAATATTGTGCAAAAGTCCATTAATTTCAGTAATGCAAATTAAAAGGTGAAACTGATATATGAGACAGACGCATTACATGCAAAGTGAGATAAGTCAAGCCTTAATTTGTTATAATTGTGATGATCATGGCGTACAGCTCATGAAAACCCCAAATCCACAATCCCAGAAAATTAGAATATTACATGGAACCAAGAAGACAAGGATTGTAGAATAGAACAATATCGGACCTCCGAAAAGTATACAGTGTACTGTGCTTGATTGGCCAGCAAACTCACCTGACCTGACCCCATAGAGAATCTATGGGGCATTGCCGAGAGAAGGATGAGAGACATGAGACCAAACAATGCAGAAGAGCTGAAGGCCACTAATGAAGCATCCTGGTCTTCCATAATACCTCATCAGTGCCACAGGCTGATAGCATCCATGCCACGCCGCATTGAGGCAGTAATTGCTGCAAAAGGGGCCCAAACCAAATACTGAATACATATGCATGCTTATACTTTTCAGAGGTCCAATATTGTTCTATTCTTCAATCCTTGTCTTCTTGGTTCCATGTAATATTCTAATTTTCTGGGATTGTGGATTTTGGGGTTTTCATGAGCTGTACGCCATGATCATCACAATTATAACAAATTAAAGCTTGACTTATCTCGCTTTGTATGTAATGCGTCTGTCTCATATATCAGTTTCACCTTTTAATTTGCATTACTGAAATTAATGGACTTTTGCACAATATTCTAATTTTCCGAGTTTCACCTGTAAATAGGGCTTTTCCCATGCTGCAATGCGATGGTATGTTGACGATTGATTCTACACGGAAAGATGAGTTTGTTAAGCCAGGTGCTTTTAAAACAAAATGGTATGACAGAAAGTACTCTGTGATCTGCATGACCTGACTTGTGTTGACTAAACATTTAGAAGCGAGTCCAGCAATGCTCTCCCCTCGGGGTAGGTTAGTAGAAGGCTAGACTACATCACTCCCATAAAAGAGCCTGTACAAATCAATGGGAAGTGACTCAGAACTGCCCTGGGTACCTGTCACTGTGTTCCGGCAAAGGAGCTCCTAATTATGGATGTCAGCTCATCTCTTCGATGTATTGTCTGTGGTCCATGAAAAAGGAAGCAGGGAGAGAGAGAGACCTGGATTTATAGACCAGAGACTAGTCTGGTCTATAGCTGCTTTATGAATTCATAATATGATGGCAGAGCCTGGAAGCAGTGCTGAAACCAAGGGATTATTGGCATCTCCATCCTCAACCCCACTTGCTAAGGTCGATTTGCACAAGTCCATTTGTGTGTTGTTGTTTTTTTGCATGAGGATAAGGTTGGGCATCACCTGGAGGTGATGATTTTAATTTCAATTTAATCACTTTGACAGCTTCATAGATGGAAGCTATCACAGCATTGTGCAAGGCGGTTGAGGAGGTGCAGCTGCTGCTGTTGTCTTTTCAGGCTCTCTGTTCTTCAGCATTTCAGCCTTATAAAAGTTACAATGCCTGAAGCTTGACATTTTTTTTTAATTGGCAGTTGTGAAATGAATAATGTTGTTTAAAAATTGTCAAAAGAACTGTGTGTGTGTTCAAGGATGCTTATTTGCCACTATTAATTAAAAATATTCTTAAACACATTCACTTTAAAAAAATACTTACACAAAGCCTTTAAGCTCTACAGGTTCTCAATAATAATGTCAAGTGTTGATGTCGTTTTTTTTAACATTGCCTATTGCCTTGATATTGGTGTTAGAGAAGAAAGACTGTCTGTTGACATATTTTTAAAGCGAAAGGGAGAAAAATAATAACAGCTGAAACCAATTTTCAGAAACGTTCAAAATCTGCTGAATTTTCCCATTCTGGAATAGAAAATGTTAAGTTCAGATCTGAAATTGGGCATTCTGGCTATGATGTGCATTAACTCCAACATTCAGTTGGAATATACTTTTAGGGTTTGTAATGTCTTTTGACATCACAAACATCAGAAATAAAATTTTAAATTGATTGTCAAATAATTTTCATTGCAGATTGTTTGTCAAATGCTACCAGATCAAAAACACCATGACATGTCAGCGATCATATAGCATCAAATAATACATATCCTTGCATGTTACCATCAAATATTATATGTCAATGGTCTTCAAATTGGATTCCAGAGAAGCCAGGATTATTTTGAAACTTGCAGTGGATTCCTCAAAGGGAAGCAAGGTAGGGCCATAACTCTGTTAAAGAGTAGAGGGTTTGCATACACAGGGTTCTTACTCCAATTTCTGGCATCTCCACATAGGGCTGGGAAACACCCCCATCTGGAACCTTTGACAGCTACTAGTCATTATAGACAAAACTGAGCGAGTTTGTCCTTAATTTATGTTGAAAGCTGCAAAAACTTCATTCTGTAAGCCACACACATTCTGGTGAAATGAACCAAAGCTGTGCTCTGAGTACTTAGGAACATAGCAAGCTGCCATATACCGAGTCAGATCCTTGGTCCATCTAGCTCAGTATTGTCTGCACAGATTGGCAGCGGCTTCTCCAAGGTTGCAGGCAGGAATCTCTCTTGGAGATAGGAATCTCTATCTTGAAGATGCCAGGGAGGTTATTTGGAAACTTCTGCTCTTCCCAGAGAGGCTCCATCCCCTGAGGGGAATATCTTACAATGCTCACAAATGTAGTCTCCCGTTCAAATGCAAACCAGGACATACCCTGCTTAGCAAAAGAGACAATTCATGCTTGCTACCACAAGACCAGCTCTCCTCCCATAAATTGAAGGTGATGGGGGGGGGGATTAGAACTTGCAGTAAAGCCTCTCAGTTAACCCACAGTAAAGCCTGCTGTCTGGAAATGCTCCTGGTGCCTTGCAAATATCAACTTTAGGCAAAGGTCTGTCCTCCATTGAGGGCTGAGTGAGTTCCAGCTGCTCTCTCCCACTCTCTTGCTTCAGAGCTCAAGAGAAGGAACTTGGCCTGAAGGTGACTATGGAAGGATAATGTCAAAGGATGTCAGCCTCTGGGTTACGTGGAGGGGGAATTGCCATAACCTTAATGGCCAGCACTTCTGCCTGGACTCTCCAAAGCTGCTGCTCACAGAAGCGCTATCACAGTTACCGCGTATTTCCCTTCACACAAACAATGCCATAATTGTGCATGCCAAGCAGGAAGGGGTGACTGACAGCTCTGGGGTGGGACTTCCTCCCTGCTTTCCGAGCTGTAACCATGAGTGATGCTGTGCTTGATAACATGTGAATTAGGCTAATGAGGAAAGTCAAGTGAGTCGTCCAGGCTCTCTAGAACATTCAAAACTACACAATTCTCCTTCTCCTGCCAAAGATGCTTCCTGCAGACTCCACTGCTACTCCCCACAGAGTCTTCACCAATGAATATAAAATTCTTCTGCAATAATGCTGTTGAATTCCCAGTCAGAATTCCCAGTCTTACCCCTAGGCGTCCGGGCCAAAGACCAGGGCTTCCACACACAACCTGGGGGGCACCCTATCCTTCTTTGTCTGTCCTGGGTGGTGCTCTGCTTTAGAGACCAAGGGGCAGTCGGGAAAGAAATATGTGGGATGGGAATGTGTTCAGTTGCGTGTCGAAATGTTTCTGCTAATGCATATTTGCATAAATATACCTGTTTTATATTCTTACATTCTTGTGAGTTCAGTTGCTGCTTGTGTCCTCAAGAACCCATGTGTTAAAAACACTGTGTTTGTCTTGTATGTGTGTAGGGGGAATTATGCTTAACTTGCAGCGATTGGGGAGTGGGCTCCAAAGGCCTTTAGGTCCAGGCTCCAAAATTACCTAGGTGCACACAGGATGTGCACACAACCAAGGACAATACACAGGTGTGTGTTGTAGTGATGCATGCTCTGTTTCCAAATTATACTCCCATAGCATCGTACAATTCTGAATTTAAAAAGTCCTGTTGGGTTTGCTTCTGTCAAAAGAGTTCTCTGCATTCAGCAGTACTCAAGAAGTTGGGTGAAAAGGCAATATTCCCAAAGTTGCCACTAGTTTCCCTGAAGCAAAAAAAAAAAAAAAAAAAGTGATCCCAATTTAGAAGTCCCTGCTTGGGCAAAAGATGTGAGATACTCTATTTGGAAGGAAGCAAAAGGTGTTTTGATAAGACTAAGTAATGCTTATTATTCCTCAGCATGGTGTCTGTCACATATTGTGGACTGAGATGATGACAATAGAGTAAGATGGTTTTAAAAAATGATCTCACACTTCAGTTCAATTCAGCTCAACCTGTTGAAGCATGTAGAACAAAAGAAGATTCCTGAAACAGAAACACCATTGAGGCAGAGAATGCAGCCCAATGAGTAGCGAATGAATAAGGCATACCATGAAATCTGGAAGCTACTGTGCCAAGTTCACATTAAGAAATATTTTGTAGAAGGGGGGAAAACCAGGCAGAGGCTAAATTTACAGCTTGAGGATATTTCTTCTGGAAAAATATTATTTTGGGAAGCTCATCAACAATCATCTAGCAAAAATATCCATGAATTAAATGCAGTGTTAAACAGACTTAAAATAATTTTCCAGGCTAAATTAACACAAGGTGATACTTGTTATGAAATGTCTGCAGCAAAATGAGGGGTTGAGGGGCTGTGAAATGAACCCCACCCCAAGAAAATGTTGCACACAACTGTGTAGTTAATTTGCTGTTTCTGTGGCTGTTTGCCAGCTTTACTACTACTAGTTGGAGGGCTGTGAGCCACCTCCAGCCTCAAAGGCAGGATGCCTCTGAGTACCAGTTGCAGGGGAGTAACAGCAGGAGAGAGGGCATGCCCTCAACTCCTGCCTGTGGCTTCCAGAGGCATCTGGTGGGCCACTGTGCGAAACCGGATGCTGGAATGGATGGGCCTTGGGCCTGATCCAGCAGGGCTGTTCTTATGTTCTTATGTTCTTAAGGAAGGCACCACTCAGTTGTCTGGGCAACTGGATGATTCTTTGTGTTTGGCTGTCCTCCTGTTGCCTTGACAATTCATGGATGTGCTCCCTTTTTCTTGCTTCTAGTCCACATCTTTGGAAAGTTCCTGCAAACCACAAAGCTTCAACAACAGCTTCACAGCCCGCAAACTGGCTGACATCTCGATTAACACAGCATGAGTGCAAGGTTGTTGTAGTAGCTATATCCATGAAGTCAGCAGCTCACATTCCAGACGCGAGATTCGCTGGTGCTACAAGGTAAGCTTATGACACCTGTGGCGTGCCTCTTTCTGTGAAACCTCTTCCTTATTCAGTAGGCGGGTTCTCACAAGTTCAGGAACTGTGCACACTCACATTTTGTGATTGTGTGCTTGTAAAATGGAAGGTAGGTGGGAGGGGAATTGATCAGTGTTTGCTTCACAGGACCAAAAGCACTGAGGGCAGGGAGGGCTGTGGGGAAGGCTGGAGCCTACTGCTTCCCACCACACGATGGGTGCCACTCCGCAGTGCCATGCACCCACATGACTGGCATATGACCACTTCAAGAGCAGCAAGGGTGAGCGGGGTGAGCAGGCTGGGTCCTCTTGCGTCCCACTGTGTGAGGATCATAGTGCATTGGGAGATTTCCCCGCTGTCATGAACCCATGAACCCCGAGTATGACATGGAGGAGTCTCATGATGAAGGGGTGTGTGAGCTGACTGGAATCGAGCTGGGCTTGTGTTCGAGCCAGCTCAGCTCAAAGGCTCGCACTGGAGCTAGCCCAGCCACCTAAAATGTGAAGCCGATCTGAGCTTGATTCACATTTGGGAGGCAGTCGGAGGGGGCTGTTGGAGGAGCTCCCTCCACCGTCCCTGATGCCTTATTTTTAAATACTACCTTTTATCTCAAACCCCCTGCATTTACCTAAGGAAAAGCCCTTTCCTTGTAAAAGGGAATCCATGCCAGATTCCCCCTTATAAGTATACCCCTCAAGCCAGCTCATGAGCCGGCTCAGCCGGGCTTGAGACCTGGACCGGAAATGGGCCTGGCTTGATCAAGCCCAAGCCCAAGCTACCCAGGGTGGCTCAAATCCAGTCCGGATTAGTGCTGAACCAGGAGAATCAGTTCCGTGTACATCCCTATAGGGCTCAGCCTCTTTAAGACATCCCAGGCTCGGCTGGGGCTGAAGTGTTGACTCTGTATTTAAAGCCTCTGTTTGCCTACAGCATTTGCTGAAGCAACATTGTCGTGAATGTGTGCTACCTTGGTTCTGCTCCTTGCTTTTCCTGGCTTCTGACCCTTTGCTTGTTTTTGGACTTCAACCCTGCCTGCTCCTAATGGACTGATCTTTGACTTCTGACCCTTTGCCTGGTTTGACTTTGATTTGCCTGCCCTACCAAAGCAAACAGGAGGTCTCTGGCTCCTGACCTCCTGCGTGTTGGACTTCGCCTGGCCTGCTCCCACAGTGTGCTTCCTGCCACACCTGACCTGTCCAGGTACAGCACCTACTGCTGGATGCTTCTTCTGTCTGGCTCTATGGATGCTTGGGCACTGGCATCCTGAGTGCCCACATGACCTGGTGATGAGGAAGGAGGGTGGATGCATGCCCTTTCCCCTCACTTTCAGCCTGGGTTTTAAACCCAGGCTACCTGGTACATCTCACAACCAGCTCTACCTGGACAGAGTTGCTCTTGCCCAGGTAGAGCTAGTAGTGACAATGACCTCGTTGCCTGCTTCTCCCCAGCAATCCTTTTAGAGGTTACAACCCAGTGTCTTTGCTTCATGGCACTCAATGGGAGTCAATGAAAACAAAGCCAACCTCATCTGCATAGCCCTGTTCTGGCTTCTTTTTCTTGGTCACACTTGAGTGCAACAGAATGTTAGGAATGGGCTTTTATGAGTATGGATATTATTAGGAAATGCATCATTTTGTATCTCAGAAATGTGCTTCCACACTTCCTGCATTGTGACACCGCAGTCCTTACGCAGACAGCAGGGTGCCGTTCCTATTTCTTTCCAATGCCTTGTTTCAAATTTAATCACTGTGATATATATATATCCAGTGTAAGGAAGTTGCTGTTTTTTTCGGGTTGTTAGTTTCCGCAAGACTGCTCCCCCTGCTGTTTACTTTTCGAATGTGACTTGCCTGAACGGAGGCATTTTGCTGCTGTTGAGCAGCTAGTCTGGAAAGTGCCCTGTCATATGCCTAATAAAGGAATAGTCAATCGGAAGCCATAACAATAAAAACAATGGGAATATCCTTTCAGAACCTCAGGTCTCTGTAAAACTAAAGTGTGTCGTCAAGTCAGCTTTGACTCCTGGCACCCACAGAGCCCTGTGGTTGTCTTTGGTAGAATGCAGGAGGGGTTTAGCATTGCCTCCTCCTGCACAGTATGAGATGATGCCTTTCTGCATCTTCCTATATTGCTGCTGCCTGATATAGGTGCTTCCCATAGTCTGGGAAACATAACAGCGGGGATTCAAACTGGCAAACTTCTGCTTGATAGTCAAGCATTTCCCTGCTGAATACACTGATTACAACATATAGCAGAGACTCAAAACATTAGGAATTTGGAGGACAAATACCATTTTGCAAAGCCATGAACCTCCCTATCAGCTGCACCCACTGACCCTTTCATTTTCTAGGAATTCTATGGGTTTGTTCCCAAAGAACACTAGAATTGAAGAGAGATGCTCCAAAGTTCTGTTTCTGAAAGTAATTCGACTTATTGCTTTGCCAAGTACATCTTCTGGGTGATTGTGACATGGTTAACTTTACCATCAATCTTTTTGTAACCTCCCTTTAAACATTGGGGTTGTTATAGGAATTAAATGCTGCTTCCCATAACGACGGCCATCATAGAAACCCTATATATGGAATCCCATAAATACTTTACAGCTGCCCAGCAAATGATTCATGTCGCATTAAATTACATTTCTGTTCCCCCTGCACAGCCTCCTCCCATTTCCCTGACACTTCAATTCATTAAGCAGGCCTATATGAAGACGCGTGCCTTGGAAATATCATGTTCAATAACATGGGAGTCAGTTGCCTGCAAATCGCCATAATCCACCTTCCTTAGAAAAATGTTGTTTCACTCCAGCTCTTTTCCTAATGACAGATGGAAGCGTCCTTATGAAAACCCATTTCTGATTATTTGTGCATCATTAATGAGACCTCTCTTTTGACTTTCCCTACTCCCCCAACTCTGCAGTGAATTCAGACAGGCTTAAAAGGAACAAATGTTGATTAAGATGATATTAGACAATTAATTATGCTTCCTAATAACCCTTCACCTTATCAAGCATCCTCTGTTGTTGTTTTAAATTGGAAAGAAGAAAAAACCCAGATAATTACATATTCCCAAGTTCCAATCAACTTGTGGGCAGAGATGAGATGGTGTGGAAAAAAATGAAGCAAGACCTAAAAGGGTGGAGGAGGAGAACAGAAAGGATATGTGTGAGAGGTGATAATCATTTTAGCAGGAGATAAAGGAGCATGTTCTTTTTCAACAGCTCTTTCAGGCTCAGTTTTTTAAATCATTATTACAGCTAGTCTATGCAAGAGAGAGAAAAAGGCATGACGACTCCTGATATTAGACCTATTCACACATTACATTCAATAAGTGTGTACAATTGGAACAATATAATGCCCCCCGCATCTGACATCAAATGCTGGGGCATGTCGGGACTGCGAGGTGTGGCCCCTGATTGGCAGCAGCCTGGGTTCTTTGAACCCATTCGCCCAATGGTGGCTCTGTCTCTGCTCTTGCCCATTACTGACATTAGGACCATAGGAAGCTTCCATATACTAAGTCAGACCATTGGTCTATCTAGCTCAGTATTGTCTACACAGACTGGCAGCAGCTTCTCCAAGGCTGCAGGTAGGAATCTCTCTCAGCCCTATCTTGGAGAAGCCAAGGAGGGAACTTGAAACCTTCTGCTCTTCCCCAAGTGGCTCCCTCCCCTAAAGGGCACATCTTATATTGTTCAGTTGTGGTCTCATACATTATGCTGTATGAGTGTACAGATGTCTATATGCTTGCACACATGTTTGTGTAGATGACTGTACCTGCATTCATTTTAAAGGTGTGCCTGTATACAGGCCTTCAAATGCATGGTACAGATAGAAAGTGTACTTCTGTGCCTGCATTCAACATAACATGTGAATGGCTGTACCTGTGTACAGATCTGTACCTCTGTACACTGTGCACTCATTGTATGACTGTCAGACATAACATGTGAATGGGCCTTCTTTTTTCCTAAAACTGTAGAGACTGCACTCTACTGAAGGCTGGATAAGAGTCTCCACCCATGCCACCAGTGGGACCCTGCAGTGTCCATCTCGATAGGTTTACCAGAGTTCTCTAACAGAGAATCCCAGATGTTCTTGACTACAGCTCCCATAATTCCAAGCCAGAGGCCACTGCAGCTGGGGATGCTGGGATCTATAGTCAACAGAAACACCTCTGAATCCCTTTACAGGGAACATTGAGCCCCAGCTTGGCCTCCTCATACTTTGCAAGCTGCACACCACAAAGACCTGGCTGGCACACAAAGAGATTACAGTCTCCACCCACCTCCAACACCTCTTCTTCCAGGATTGTCTCTTAGCCTAGCTCACATGGATATCCCCATTTCTAGCCAATGGTGATGGTGAATGCTCAGTGGAGCCAATGGTTATGGTGACTGCTCAATGCAGCCAAGCCACCCAGCTATCTCCATGGTGGGCAGGTGACAGTGAGCTGTTGTGCTCTGCAGTGAGTGATGTGCTACAGGAGGACATGTTTTATGTTCTTTCTCCTTTTTCTTCTGCACAGGACTCAATGATTCCACCTGGAGATCTTGCCCCTGCTGACCTGAGAGTCATGTTTACATAATTATGTAGGAAGCTCTCTTAAACCAAGTCAGACCATTGGTCCATCTAGCTCATTATTGTATTGTCTACACAGACTGGGAGCGGCTTCTCCAAAGTTGCAGGCAGGACTCAGCTTTATCTATAGATGCCAAGGAGGGAACTCGGAACCATGCAAATGCTCTTCCCAGAGCAGTTCCATCCCCTAAGGGGAATATCTTACAGTGCTCACGTGTAGTTTCCCATTCAAATGCAAACCAGGATGGACCCTACTTAGCAAAGGGGGCAATTCATGCTTGCTACCACAAGACCAACTCTCCTCCCAGAGACCAGCTCTCCTCCAGCTCTCCATGGTTTCCCCCATGGTCAGGGCCAACTGTTCCCAAATCCCGATCATGAGTCAATATTCCAGGTGCCGAAGCTGAATGGACACTTGAGATAGAGCTCAGAATGCAGCAACTAAAAGGTTCTGCTCTGCTGACCAAACAAGTGTGGGGAGGCTTCCCAGCTTAGTCAATCCAGAGGCTTAATAATATTGCCGGCTAGTCCTGCTGGTCACAGGGGAGGTTGATGCATGCAGGTCATGTTAGAGCAGGGGGCACCAACTGCAGCCCTCCAGCTGTCCTTGAACTACAAGTCCCATCAACCCCAGTCACAATGGTCAGCAGCCAGAAATGGTGGGAACTGTAGGCCAACATCTGCAGGAAGACCACAGTTTGAAGCCCTTGTGTCAGACCTGAGAAAGTTTCTCTTGGTGGTTTATTTTCCCCTCCTGGACATGCTGATTAAATTCCACAGGTCAGGGGCATAGGGACCATAGAGGAAGATTGTCCCCTGCCACCAGGGTCTGGGCCCCCCACCAAGGCATCCCCTTGCCCTTGGCCAGGGTGCCTTCTTGCCCCCTTTCACACCCAGCCGGTGAATAGGTCACTTGCCAGTTGGGAGCGAGAGACACACCCCTCTCCTACCCCAGCAGTATTTCACTGAAATGCTGGCTGTGTGGGGGTGGAGGAGCCCAGCATGGCCACTACCTCAACCAGAAACACTAGGGAGAAGTTTGGATCCAGAAGCACTCCCAGACAGCATACCTGTTCCTTCTGGGGAAGTATGACTAATCCAGAACCGGCAGATCTGAATGGTCTCCTGAGTTCCGACCTCACACAATAAGGACCTCCATTTCATTTGGATTCAGTCTCAGTTTGAGATTGAAGTCCCTTACCACCATAAGCCTGGGAGACTCCAACGCCAAGCATGAGACCAAGGCCATCAGCTCAGTTAGGGGCTCTGTGGAGCAGCAGGATGATCGGGACACCAACAGAAGTCCCAGTCTTTCCCCGGTCCCCAAACTTAAATATACACATTCAATGTGGTCAGACACTTCGACAGGGAGATGTAAAGGAAATGTTATTCTTATAGACCACAGCCACTCCACCTCCCTGGCCACATCCTCTTACTTGCTCCTCAATAGAGTATCCTGGAGGGAGAAGCTGGGACCAGACTGGGCCACCAGCCTCCTCCAGCCAAATCTCTGTGATACATACTAGGTCGGCCCCTTCAGCCGTAATCAGATCATGGATGGTTTCTGATTTGTTCTGGACTGACCTGACATTACAGAGGAGCAAGGTGAGGTTCCAAGGGTGGTTGGAGGCACTGCTCCCCAAGGTCAAAGAGCTGGCAGGACAGCTGGAAGGGGAAACAGCTATTTGATTTCTGATTCCCCTTCCCCTGTAATGGCCTGCTGACCTGACAACATTACTTCTTCTATTCCCCAGCACTACTGTCAATGGACACCCTCTCATCTCCCCATCTCCAGACAAGCCTATACACATGGATAACTAACTTCACCCAAGACTCAGCAGTAGAAGCGTTCTCAACAGCAGCTTCAGCTTCTTATACAAATATAAAATAACATACTCTGTCCCAGCCCTCAATCCCACACTGAAGGCCCAGCACCAAAAGCCGGCCTAGGGTTGCCAACTGTCCCGCATTACGCGGGACGTCCCTCATTTCAGGGATGAAATGTTGATCCCTATAAGGACAACATCTGTCCCACATTTTGTTGGCAGGGCAAGTAGTGGCTGTGTAAATACTTGCAGTGGGGGTGTGTGCATTTTATTCCTTTTGCTATGTAAGTTATTTTGAGAAGTTTTTGGTTGAAAAGTGATATAACTTGAAAATGTTCTAAATAATAACAATGCTGGCATTATTCAATAGCATATGAACATAAGAACAGCCCTGCTGGATCAGGCCCAAGGCCCATCTAGTCCAGCATCCTGTTTCACACAGGGGACCACCAGATGCCTCTGGAAGTCACAGGCAGGAGTTGAGGGCATGCCTTCTCTCCTGCTGTTACTCCCCTGCAACTGGTACTCAAGAGGCATCTTGCCTTTGAGGCTGGCGGTGGCCTATAGCCCTCCAACTAGTAGCCACTGATAGAACTCTCTTCCACAAAGTTATCAAAACCCCTCTTCAAGCCATCCAGGTTGCAGTTTGTCACCACATCTCGTGGCAGAGAATTCCACAAGCTGAATTGGCGTTGTGTGAATATAATTCAATAACATATATGTCATTGAGACTCCGGATCTTGATTACCACTGCATACACCTCCCACCGCCTAAACCTGTGTCCCCCATTTTGGCAATGTTGGCAACCCTAGGCTGGCCCCCTTTTGCGGCCAGCTTTGGCATCCACCTGCCACTGGCTGTGCTGCCAGCCGCACCTCTGGAGCACCCCTCCTTCCTGATAAGCTCCAGAAAGACAGTCTCTCCTCTCACAAAAGACCTTGAGACAGGGCTGATGTAATTAATGCCCACAGTTGTAGATTATCAAGTAGCGAAGGCCACAACGCTAACAAGGGAAGCCACAACGTTAACAAAGGCAGCAGAGCAAGATCTCAGCAGAGCTGATCTTCTGGCTGTCCAGGCTGGGCAAGAGGAGTGGGAGGCTGCAATAAGTCTCCCAGTCCAGGCCCGGACGATAAGCTGGCAAAGTCTGTGCCTCTTACCTTACCCTCTTCAGTCTTCTCAGATGCCTCTGAGAAGCCCAGAGGCAAGAGGTGAGGGCATACCCTATCTCCTGATGTTGCTCCCCTGCAACTGGTACTTAGAGGCTTCTTTCCTCTGAGTCTGGAGGTGGCCCATAAACACCAAACTAGAAGCCATTGATAGACCTGTCCTCCAATCTGTCCTCCAATCTGTCCAAGCTCCTTTTAAAGCCATCCAAGCTAGTGGCCATCACCACATCCTGTGGCAGAGAGTTCCACAGATTAATTATGCACTGTGTGGGGAAAGTACTTCCTTTTGTCAGTCCCAAATTTCCTGGCCATCAGTTTCATAGGATGACCCTTGGTTCTAGTGTAGTGTGAGAGGCAGTAAAATTTCTCTATGTCCACTCTCTCTACTCCATGCATAATTTTATGCACCTCTATCATGTCTCCCCATAGTCACCTCTTTTCCAGACTAAAAAGCACCAGAAGCTTCAGCCTTGCCTCATAAGGAAGGTGCTCCAGGCCCTGATCATCTTGGTCGCCCACTTCTGCACCTTTTCTAGTTCTACAATGTCCTTAAGATACAATGTCCAGAATTGTACAGAGTGCTCCAAATGTGGCCCCACTGTAGATTTGTATAAGGGCATTATAATATTAGCATTTTTATTTTCACCCCCCCTTCCCAATGATCCCTAGCATGAAATTGGCCTTTTTCACAGTTGTCGTGCACTGAGTCGACACTTTCAATGAGCTGTCTACAATGACTCCCAAATCTCTTTCTTGGTCAGTCACCACAACTCAGACAACTCAACTCTCACTACTCCAATAAAAACTGAAGTCAACAGAATCCGGGAAGCAAGGGTGAGGTACTCTGCTTTCTATGCTCTCTCTCTGTCCCCCATTCATTAATATCATCTTTGATCACATCATTAAGTACACAGGCCCATCAGTTGGATGAGTGCTGTGTTTGTGACCTAGTATGGCGGATATTAATGAGCACCCTATACCGTGTGACTTACTTTGCCTGAACTTTTCATAACCTTTGCTGTTTGGAGAGCCTCAGCCTCCATCTGAGTTAAGTCCTCACTGCAGAACCTGTTTAATTTCTTTTACACGACCGACCTTTCTCACACATCGCTGGCTTGTATGAGGAGAGCAGAACAGGAGGTTCAGATTTCCCCGTCTGATGCCATTTTAATTGCAGAGAAGGGCATTTTGCTGGTGTATCAGAAAGAAAGCCCAATTACTCAACTCATTAAGCATTTGAATATGATCCTGGTGGGGTTATACATGGGGAATGAATAGATTTTCTTTTTCTTCATTTTCTTTTCATCAGAATGAATGTATGCTTGAATGCTCACTAAAACAGCAAGTTGTAATTATGTCGCTTTTAAATATATATCTTCTATATTATTTTAAACATTGCAAGACCAAAACTTTAGCTGGTGCAGACTGGAGATGGAGCAGCACCTGAAAAATCATACTGCCCAACATCCTGTACCAAGAAGAATGTTGTATGGCTATAATTAGAGGTGTGCACAGAACCGGCTGGTCCATTTCGGTTTGAGTCCAAACCAGACCCAAACCGGATGGGGCCAGTTCAGTATGGCACCCCCTCAAACCCTGCCTGCTGGTTTGGTCTGGGGGAGTTCACGAGCTTTTTTTTTTTTAAAAAAAAATTTGACACCCCCCCAAAAAAACCTTTCCCCCTCTGGTCAAGCCAGACCACACAGAGGCCCATTGGGCAGGCATAGCAGCCTCCAAAATGGCCACTGTGCCAGGGGAAAGGCACCAAAATGGGCCAAAGAAATGGGCCGATTTTGCAACTAAGTGAGGCTGGTGGGGGAAGAGGGAACCCTCGCGGACCTCCGGCTGCCCCAGATAACTCCCCCGGAGGGGGTAAGTTTTAAAAATAAATCTTTATTTTATTTTATTTTTGCATATACTTTTGATTCAATTTTCACAACACCAAAAGACAAACACAAATTATACAAACACTCACAAACACACACAAGAAGGACTTCCATCTCATCCTTGGAACAAGTGTTGTTAACAATAACCGGATCTTGCCTATAGGTTAAACATTCTCTCCCCAGTAGTTCATATAACGATATCTTTAATTGTTATCAACACGTCTGCATTGGCCCAAATCATCTATTCTCATATGCATTCTATGTCTATCTAAAAAGAAAGTATACTCCCTCGCATCTAAGTTTTGATTCTCCATATGTCATGTAAACCAAAGTGCTCAACCATATTGAAGAAAAACTCTTGGTGATTTCCCATCATTTCCCCTCAAATCTGTTGTATCTCTATCAGCCTGCGTTGAGACAATTCCATTAAAGTCTCCCATTAATATAATCTGTTGCCTACCTATCTCTGTTAGTTGTTTTTCCAATTTTCTATAGAATTCTGCTTTTGCCTCATTGGGGGCATATATGCCCACTACTATGTACTTTGGATCTCCAACCTTTATTTCTACCACCAATACTCTTCCATAATCATCTTTATATAACAATTTTGACTCTCAAAGGTCTTTTGTATAAGAGACTACGCCCCTTTTTTTCTTAATATCTAGGGTTTCAAATTGCTAACCTAGTGCTTTATTTTGAAAATACTTTCCATCTCTCCTTCTTATATGCACTTCCTGTAAGCAAATCAGATCCAGTTTTCTTTTTCTCAAATCGTGAAATAAATCTTTAAACTTAAAAACAAAACAAAGATGTGAACCCCCTGAACTGGCCGGGGAGATTCAGTCTGGAGTCAGCATAATGGTAGGTCTCAAGTCAAAGGTCTTCCAGCAGCCAGGCTGGAGATTTGCTTCTTGATCCACTGCTACTTTCGTGAAAACCGTGGATCTCCTGAGCTCAAGAGATTTTACCTGCCAGTATGTAAAAGAGATACGTGCCATATGTCAACCTACATACTAAATGAATTTTCCCATACAGCTATAAAAGGTCAAGCAAAAATGTCTGCTTGCAAAATGTAGCACAGTAACTGAAACGTGACTTTTCTATTTGCCTCTAGTTTTAGCAGTTAAAGTAGTGCAGGTATCTGTCCCTCCATCCCTGACAGGAAGCTGGAGTACAGAGCTCAGTCTAAGAGCCAGGGCTAAAGGTGGAGCTTGGAGCCAGAGGGCTCATCAAGAAGCCACCTGCAGAGAACCCATAGAGGGAGACCTGATCTTGTGGTAGCAAGCAAGAATTGTCCCCTTTGCTAAGCAGGGTCTGCCCTGGTTTGCAACTGGGTGGGTGACTACATGTGAGGTCTGTCTCCTATATGATATCCCCCTTAGGGGATGGGGCCGTAGCTCAATGGTAGACCATCTACTTTGCATGCAAGAAGGTCCTGGGTTCCATCCCTGGCACCATCACCAGGTAGCGCTGGGAAAGACTCCTGCTTGAAACCTTGGAGAGCCACTGCCAGTCAGTGTAGGTAGACAGTACTGAGTTAGATGGACCAATGGTCTGACTTAGTATGTATAAGCCAGCTTCCTATGTTCCTATTGGGATGGGGCTATAGTGGCCATTGGCCCCACGCGTGTGATTGCTTCCCTTCAAATAACACTGGAAGGGCAGCAACCCCTCTAGAATGACAGTGACATATGAATTCAACTCACAGTAGTGCATGAATAAAGTATGTGTACAAAGAAGCCTCTTCTTCTTGCCATATTTCCGCCTTGCTTTCTTCTCCTTGTTCCTAGCCCTACTCTTCTCTACCTTGTCTTGTGTGCTTGAACTCTTTTCCTGAAACTAACCTCAGCTTGGTTTCTTTTTTTCTACAGGACAATTCTAAGGGTAATGGAATCATGCACTTACCACTTTTTCAATGACTGCTGCAATAAGCAAATTTCCAAGTTGATACTATGGGGCTATTCTCATGACCAACAAAAATGGGGCTAGCAGAGGCTAGCCCAATTTTTGTTGGTCGTCAGAACCACCAGGCTTGCAGCCGAGCCCGGTGGTTCTGGAGCAGCTAACCCACTCGAGAACCCCTGGCAAAAAGCAGGTTTGCGGAGCGAGTGCTCCTGCAAACCTGCTTTTTGTGATGGTGAGTAGACCCCCGGCCGGGAAGCTTAAAAGCAGCCTCCCTGCTTGGGGGTCTCCCCAGTATGCCCTGCACGCTCGCACAGGGCTTACTGGGGCTTGCGGGGGCCACGCAGCACCCGCTCCCCCCACCCCTTGCCGGCTCCATCTCGGAGCCGGCCATCATGTGGGTGGCTGATCCGGCCGCCCAGGGCTCCCTGCCCGCTCAGCGCCCTAAACCGGGTCTCACTGATCGTGAGACCCAGTCCTATATATTACCCATTGACAAGAAAACGACTCCTACTATAAGGCCATAGTTTTACAAAACCCTTAAATATTATGAAGAGTTTCTGAAATGTGCAAAATACATCTGTAATGGAATCAGAAACCATGCCCCAAAATGGTGATTCTCTTACCAATGTGTTTTGCATGTTTCAAACACTATCTATAATATTTAAGGGTTTTGTAAAAACATGGCCTTAAAGTAGGAGATCTTCTCTTGCCAGTGGCTACATAGAACATCAACCTGAAAATCTGCTTGTGGCTATAGTCATTGAAAAAAGTGGCAACATGGCTGATTCCATTACCCTTGGAATTGCCCTACAGTCCCATCTTATCTTAATTCTTGTGAAGATCCACCAGGCTGTAAAGGCTGCCCTGTTGCCTGCTCCTCAGAGGCCCTAATCCTGCAGGACCTGGCAAAGTGTAACAATGCATACCTGGCAGATGCCTTCCCAACATGCTTTGGGAAACTTCCAAGGGAGGAAATTTCACATCCTCTATTTCTCAGTGGCTGAATTTACAGCTTAATGGCTCTTGAGAGGGGAATAAACTCATGCAGAGCAAGCCCAAACAGATATATGGGTACAGATATCAGCACAATACACCTAAGGAAAAACCTAGCTCATTTCAATTTCCAACCACTATGGCCTATGCCAGTCCAGTGGCGGGCATGCACTACCATGGATCTGCCTTTTGGCAAAGTTGGCAAACCAAAGAGAAGAACAAGGGAGGAAGTATTGCCAAGGCCACAGAGACAATGAATTTCAAAATAAAGACTAGAAGCCCAAAGTTGATGCAATGAATGACAAGAAGCTTATGTAAACACTTAAGGAAAGGAGAGCTTGTTTACTGAGAATGGCCGCAATTCTTTTCCTTACGAAATGAGCCAACTATAAATGCCAGTGCTTTCAAGAATTTGTTTTCTTTGTTGGTTTAAAGGATAATGAGAAGAGAAAAGACAAGGTCCATGGGATGACATTTCTGCGGTGCCACCTCAGTGTGGTGCTTCAGATAATAACTCACTTTTTTCCTCATAGCTAAACTACAAGGCAGGAATTAAGAACTCGGAGATCCAGCAGAATGATTTAAGTCAACTAATTATAAAAAATATCTCAAGCAGAAGAGAGTAACTTGGTCAATTGCCAAGAAAACTCATTCCCATTTATGCTGTTATTTTCTCTCTGGCCATCTAAATGAACACATGTAGTGCATTAAGGAGATCAAACACATTCAAGCGTTTGGCTAGATTCATCTTCCAGCTAATGGATTTCCTGCTACTTTTTCTCCCACTGCCAAAATTAAGGACTATAACCAGTGATCTTCACTATTTTTTAAGTAGAGACAGTGGCGGCACTAGAAGAAGAAAAAAGTTAAGCGGGGGGCACATAAGGGGCAAAGAGTTCTTATAGCCCAGCAATAATACTTGGTCCTACATATTAGATTTCTGAAACAGAATGGGGGAATGTGAGGGGGGCGAACTATCTGCCCCTCTTGCCCCCCCCCCAGGTCCACCCTTAAATGTGGGACACTTTGGCAAAACACTTTAGGTGCAAAAGAAATTGCCCACTGTATTGACCTCTGTAAGTGCTTCACTTTCCCCATGGGGGGGGGGGGACTTCAAGAGAGCCATCTTAGAAGGTGCACATGGATTACCGTGAAATGTAATCCTTCCCAGTGCTTTCCTCTAAAGCTCTCTGAGTCGAGTGCTGGGCAGAACTACACTTCCCTATGCTCCATGAAGACCTTCCCAGCTGGGGTTTAAGAGGGCTCTGTCTCCCTGTCTCAGTAATGCTGAGCAAAGTGCAGCACCACACAGCAGGTATGGTTGCCTCTGCAAGGTGCCAGGGTAGCTGTGCAGAATATTTGGCTTCAGCAGGACAAAAGCTAGGGAAGGTCTGAAAGGGCCTGTGAAGGAAGAGGTGAGATGAACGCATTACGGTTTATCTCTCCTGTCTGTCAGAATATCTGTGAGTAACTAAAATGTAAACAAGCAGACTTCCAGTGCCTTGAGCTAGCCATTCACATGCTCATTAGCAAAGGAGATGACCTGTTGCTTTCTTAACACTCTTTCCTGATGAGGTGCTATCTTGACTTGATATGCTGTGTCAACATAGGGAGGATACTTAGCTTATTCTTTAAAGAATACCCAGCTTGGGCCGTCTTCGCTGCTGCCCCAGAGTTTTGGAACGCGGTCCCTGCTGAAATAAGAGCCTCCCCATCTCTGACAACTTTTTAAAAGGCAGTCAAGACACATTTCTTCACCCAGGCTTTTAATCAGGTACTGTTTTAATAGTTGGATGATTTTTAGAGAATTTTAAGTTGTTATAATGTTTTAACTTTTTTGCTTGTTGTTTTTATTGTTTTGTTGTAAAGCAGCCAGAGCCTTGCATTTTGGGCTGTATACAAATATGTTTAATAAATAAATAAGGAACAAAGAAGAGCTCTTGATTAAATCACGTTGATTCCAGCTTCCCACCTGCAAGTAATCAGGGGGTGGACAGCCCAGGGTGGTCCCCCTGCGGTCCTGTGCTTTGAACTTGACCCAAGAGTTCCTTCTCCCAGGCTATACGCCTAAATGACATGCCCTTTGAGTTAGCTATAGATGAAACAAAGTTGAGATTCCATGGTCCCATGAGATCCAGAGTGCAAACAGTGGTAGCCACAGGTGTAGTTCCAAATATAGAGGGGTGCTCCTCAGGGGAGCCCCCAAACAGGCTCTCTTGGTAACACCTTGCAATGAACAACACTGGCCTACAGTATTTCTCCTGCTGCTGCTGCTACTACTACTACTACTACTACTACTACTACTACAAATATTTATATTTATACCACTTTTCAACAAAACTTCTCAAAGTGATTTACATAGATACATAGATACCTACATTGGTCCCCTGTTCCCAAAGGGTCTCAAAGTTTAAAAGAGAAACATAACATATATACCAGCAACGGCCACTGGAGGGATGCTGTGCTGGGGTTGGATAGGACCAGTTGCTCTCCCCCTGCTAAATATAAGGGAATCACTACTCCAAAAGTGCCTCTTTGCTCAGTTAGCAATGATAAACATTGGTAAGTCAATCAGGTCTTATACTGGGGTTGGCCATTGCCTTAAATGAGAAAGCACATGCCACTTCTACCTCTTGGTCCAGAAAAGCCTTTTAATTTTTACATAAAAGATAAAATATGTGTGAATATATGCTTTTGTTTTTTTATTTTATTTCTTAAGGAATCCCTTTTTAAATGGACAATAAAACTGCAAGAAAACTGCATATTCTTGTATACATGTAATGTCGCTTATCGACCATGTAGAAAAATTCAGAACAATGACAGTAAGACTGGGGAGAGGTCCCAGGAGCCAGTTTTTCCTAGTGTGTTGTTCTGTCTACTTTGTTTTCAAATTCTGCATTCATCTATGAAGATGTGCTGCCTTCTACTGGATCCAATCATTGGTCCTTCTAGATCGATACTGGCTACAAGATTGGTACATAGGAAGCTGCCATATACTCATTCAGACCACAGGTCCATCTAGCTCAGTATTGTCTACATAGACTGGCAGCAGCTCCTCCAAGGTTGCAGGCAGGAATCTCTCTCAGCCCTATCTTGGAGATGCTGTCAAGGAGGGAACTTGAAACCTTCTGCTCTTCCCAGAGTGGCTCCACCCCCCTCCATGCCCCTATCTTACAGTGCTCACAGTTCTAGTCTCCCATTCATATGCAACCAGGGTGGACCCTGATTAGCTAAGAGGACAAGTCATGCTTGCTACCACAAGACCAGCTCTTCTCCCTAGAAATATTGGTAGACAATATTGGTAACAGTTCTCCAGGGTTTTGAACAGGGGTCTTCCCTAACCCTACCTCAAGATCTAAGAGACCGGGCCTGGGGCCCTTCTGTGTGCAAATCACGTGTTCTGCCCCCAAGCCTCAGCCCTCCCCATCCTGTGGAGTGTTAAAATTCCATCTATATCCAGTACTGTGTATAAACCTTTTCTTTCTCTGTGCAATTATTTTCCAGGATTAGGCCCTCAAAAGGATAGCAACTCACAGGATTGAGTCAACCTGGTAGCAGCAGAGTCACACAGAGTATTTTCATAGAAGAAGGACATTTCCTACATAAATATCACACTGCAAAACCAATTATTTTTCAACAGCATAAGCCAGCTATTAAGGTTGTTTTTAATTAAAACCAGCTCAAGTGCATTTGTGCACAAATGGACAGTACAGGGCTTTATAAGTAATGATTCAGAACATTCAAAATAAGTTGCCAGAGTGGAAATTGGATTTATTCCTTTCTCCTCCCCTTGGGATAGAAATTGCAGTTTGTAGTTAAAACTTATATTACCTGCATGCCTAAATGGCTATTAATTTGTTTCATTTTATTTCCAGAAATACTTTACTTCGGTACCGGATGCTTATACTGGCTATCTTCTCAGAATTCTGCAGAGCTCTGAAAGTTCTTCATGGCTGAATTTTAGTAGGAAGCTCACTGAATACTGAGGATTGCAAAATATGTAACTCTACTGTTGATCAATGAATCAGTTAAAAAGCAGACAATTCATCAACACAAATCCATTGATCAGTTGGCAGACCCAGAGTTCAGATACCCACAAGTACAGTACATGTTAAGAGGATGCCATCTATTTTGTGCTTTGGTACACACCCTCTGTGATGTGGCTGCTCCTGGTGCATTACTGTTGCTAAACATGGGTGTGTGTGTGCAGACTATCAAAGTGGCTACTGTACATACAAATAAGCACAACTGTGTGGAAAGCTCCAACAGATTTGTTTACAGAGAGCATCAGCTTTGACAAAAGAAACATATACAGTATGATAAGGAAGTAGGTGGACAGTCTGAAAAGAAAAGAGAAGAACAAAAGTTGGAAATGACTTTCTCCAATAGCTTTGGTAGTGGCAGAGCCCACCTCTCTCAGATTTCAAGAGACAAGCCCAGGATACAGACCTGGCATCAGAGGCTGTCATGGTTGGGCACTGCACTCACTGACCACAGATCTGGAACCCCCAATTCAGAAATGAGGCATACAATACAGAAGCTCCCAAAAAGTAGATGAGACAGGTTGGAAAGATCCTATGTTTGAGGCCCTGAAAGACTCCACACTGTTGGGGCACCCACAACAGGAGAACCAGAGCCAGCATCTCCACCACAACCTATGGACATACAGTAGCCCTCCCTTCATCTTCTGCCTCAGAGGAGTCCCTTGGGGACTCACCGGCCAAAGTAGAGGGACCCCAGCACTGTCAAAGCCAGCACTTAGAAAATCAGACAAGGTCCCTTTAAACAATACACCTATTTAAAAAAATTCATTCAGCTCCAAGCATTTGCTGAAGCAACGTACATCTCATTCTGATGTTCTCAGTACTCATAGTCTCCTGCTTGAAGCTATCCAAGGTGCTGACCCCTCTTTCGTTGGGTCTGTGTACCTCCCAGATCTCTTCCTTGGTGGAGGCCCCACCATGGAGCAGGATAGGGACCTGCTCCACATGGAGCAGGATAGGGACCAGCCAAAGCCTACAGACTGGCAGAGGGCCTGCTTTCAGCCTGAGATAGCATGTTGGTCTCCTATAGTGCACAGCAATTGAATGGTATATGAGAGAAGCCATATGCAGCTTCAGTGCATACAGTACAGTACAGTACAGTGTATTGTGTTGTATTCATGGTTGGGGGAAAACAAAAGTCTGCTGACTAGTTGCATTCCTGAGTCTAAGTACTCCTAGTCATACACTCTGTGGTTCTGCTCATGCAACACTTGTCTGCATGGGCAAGCAATGAGCACAAGGAGAGTTTATCCCTCAATGTAGAATCTTGGGTGACTCAGGTTCTACACTGGGGTGGACTCTCTCCACATTCAGCAGTAGATTCTGTGGAACAAGAGGACCATTGGCACAGGAGCATAGCTAACTATGTCCCTCCTCCTCCCCTGCTAACTTGGCAAAGAGGCTCCTTTTAACGTGGTGATTCTTTTTTATTTAGCAGGGGGAAAGTAACTGGCCCTATCCACCTCCAGCACAGGACCTCCAGTGACTGTTGCTGGTGTCTAACTTATGTTGTTGTTGTTTTAGATTGTGAGCCCTTTGGGGATGGGGGTCCATTTTATTTGTTTATTATTTCACTGTGTAAACCGCCCTGAGCCATTTTTGGAAGGGCAGTATAGAAATCAAATGAATAACAACAACAAACACCTAGGCTGCTCCCATTTCCCCCACCATGGGTATTCCGCAAGGAATAATGCCTATATTGGGCTAGGGTCTCACTACCACTATTACAGGCATCCTACCAATCCAGAAGGGGGAAATTAGTGGTCCCTGGATCAGCATGCGGGCCCTGGAGGCAGTTTCCAATTGAGAGCAGTGCTGGAGAGGACAGAGCAAGACACCTTGCTCCCAGGAAATTGGAGACTGTTCTAAGGCAGTGGCAGGCAACCTTAGCTCTCCAGCTGTGGCTGAACTTCAACTCCCATCATTTCTAGCCACAATTATTGTGACTAGGGAGGATTGGGGTTGGTTGGAGTTCAGCAACAGCTGGGGAGCCAAGGATGCCTCTCCCTGTTCTAAGGGCTCCACCATCACCGGCCTTCTCAGGAAGCATGAGGAAGAGCAAGGGAAGCCACAGCCCGTGTTATGGAGGGCAGTGGAAATAGCTGCAGTCGGGAGCTTGTGAGGGGCTCTTTTCTAGAACCCATATAAATTTTGAGCTAGCCCTGCCCAAACATAAGCTGGATGAAGCTCTTGTCATTGGTCCTGATCTTACATCTCAACCTGCTTTCTCTCAGCAGTTTCCCTCCTCCATGACCCCACCCCACTTCTCAGCAAAGATCCCACAGGATTTAACAGTTTCTCCGTAAAACAGCATTCTTCACATCATCAGCACCAGTAGTACACTCAGCCTGTAGCCTGGGCATCCTTCTTTAGGGAGGAGAGCTGGTCTCATGGTAGCAAGCATGAATTGGCCCCTTTGCTAAACATGGTCAACCCTGGTTTGCATTTGAATGGGAGACTACATGTGTGAGCACTGTAAGTCATTCCCCTTAGGGGATGGGGCTGCTCTGCAAAGAGCATCTACATGCTTGCATGCAGAAGGTTCCAAGTTCCCTCCCTGGCATCTCCAGATAGGGCTGAGAGAGACTTCTGTCTTCAATTTTGGAGAAGTCGCTGCCGTTCTGTGTAGAGAATACTGAGCTAGATGGACCAAGGGACTGACTCAGTAGAAAGCAGCTTCCTATGTTCCTATGTATACGTCCACCTTCACCTTCTTGGGTCACTTTCACCTTCTTGCTTTAGTGCAGCCATTCATCTAATTGGGCCATAAGCCACTAATTAGCTCCAATTGTCCAGTCTATCATTGTTACTTATTATATTTCTGTAGTGACTGTATTGCAAAACACCTTGCTCTTGCCCCAGGCACGTCCAGTTGTTGAAAGCAGACCAGACAGAATCTGGTAGCTACAGAGCAAGCCTGGAAAATGAAGTTATGACTATGTGAAGCTGCCTTATATTGAGTCAGCATTTTGAAAAAGTGAAATTCCAAACAATGTTCAAGATTCCTCCCAAGGAGAAACATCTGAGAATTTTCAAGGGACACCACACAAGTGTCAATCAAACGAGTACTATTTCTCAGAAGGTTTCTGCACATCCTTAACTCCAACATTTTGCAAATCAAAATGACATCCTATAACACCCTATCCTCATTACAAAGTTCATTTCACCTGTCCCCACTATAACTTGTTGAAGGGGCTGTTTCGTTTGCTATATGTAAGCAGCAGTCTGTCCTGCAAAAAGCAAGACATTGGCCTTTTGATTGAATATTTCCTAGAAACACAAAGGGCTGGTTCAGATGAAAGCTAGCCACAAAATATGACCGGGACAGGGACACATCAACAGTGGACATATGCTAATGTCACAGAAGGATGTCCCAACATGTTTTTTAAACAGGAGTTGGGAATGCATGCAGATAGGCAATTCAGATGAACACCCCTGCTCATAAAATTAAGGGATGCCCCAACAGTGCACCAGGCTGTCCTCTGGCCAGTGTTCATCCAAAATGGCTTCAAGCTGTCCTACCAACTTTTATCAAAAGTTCAAAATAAGCCTCTCCATTGTACAAAATGGCACATTGCACACAACATTGGGGTGGATAGACATAAGACCTTTGGGAGCACCATGTCTTTTGCCAGAACCTTGGGAGCTATCAGCATGAAACAGCTGTTGAAGGAGATGGACCCAAGTCACAAAATGGCAGCTTGTACAAAAATGCACATCTACAGAATAAAGTATTTTGCATTCCAAGATGATTTCGCTGCAGGACAGGAGGGGAGCAAGATAGTCAGCTTTGGGGGAAAGGGAGATAAATCAAGGAAAAGCAGCCCTGAGCATCTGCAGAGAGAGAGATTTAAAATGCCATAGCCAGGTCTCTGTTCAGCCAGCCAATCTGATTTGCAGTATTGGCAGGAAGGGAAGGAGAAGCAAGGCCAACTCTTGGAAAACACCTTCAGATAAGCCCGACAGGTACCAATAGATCCCAAGCTTCCTAATGACTTCCACTACAAAGCACCTTAATTTTCATGTGTGTGCATTTACAGGTGAAACTCGAAAAATTAGAATATCGTGCAAAAGTCTATTAATTTCAGTAATGCAAATTAAAAGGTGAAACTGATATATGAGACAGACGCATTACATGCAAAGCGAGATAAGTCAAGCCTTAATTTGTTATAATTGTGATGATCATGGCGTACAGCTCATGAAAACCCCAAATCCACAATCTCAGAAAATTAGAATATTACATGGAACCAAGAAGACAAGGATTGTAGAATAGAACAATATCGGACCTCTGAAAAGTATAAGCATGCATATGTATTCAGTACTTGGTTTGGGCCCCTTTTGCAGCAATTACTGCCTCAATGCGGCGTGGCATGGATGCTATCAGCCTGTGGCACTGCTGAGGTGTTATGGAAGACCAGGATGCTTCATTAGCGGCCTTCAGCTCTTCTGCATTGTTTGGTCTCATGTCTCTCATCCTTCTCTTGGCAATGCCCCATAGATTCTCTATGGGGTCAGGTCAGGCGAGTTTGCTGGCCAATCAAGCACAGTACACTGTATACTTCTCAGAGGTCAGATATTGTTCTATTCTTCAATCCTTGTCTTCTTGGTTCCATGTAATATTCTAATTTTCTGGGATTGTGGATTTGGGGTTTTCATGAGCTGTACGCCATGATCATCACAATTATAACAAATTAAGGCTTGACTTATCTCACTTTGCATGTAATGCGTCTGTCTCATATATCAGTTTCACCTTTTAATTTGCATTACTGAAATTAATGGACTTTTGCATGATATTCTAATTTTCCGAGTTTCACCTGTACTTGTATGTATATGCTAGAGACAAGATGCATCCGACTCCCTCCCACTCAGAGATTTCACTGCTATAATTAACTAAAACCTAAAGTGCGGCAATTTAGAAATTTGCAGTAAGAACTTTTATAAAGCATCTACCAAAGGTAGAAAGCACAGATAAAATAGGACCACTGGTTTACCAGGAGCAGGGCCATCTAACAGGGAGTGTCCCTGGTAAATAGAGACAGTTGGAACATTTGCAAGCAAGAGCCCATCTTTCAAGAGTATCTCTTGGAAATCCAATACACTCTTTGTGGGCATGCCATTATTAATCTGAATTTGATATGCTCTCTAGAAAATGGAGATTGACAGCAGAATCCCCAGGCCACTTAGGAAAACCACAGAGACTCTTCATCAAAATAAGATGCTAGCGACATCCCCCCCACCCCACCCCTGAAATCTAATTTATAAATGCAGATTCTTTGTCACCTTCCATAAAAAGCCAAACTACATGGGGAAAGACTTCAGAAATTGAAAATCCCATAAAGGCAAAATGTGGACAGCTGGCTTTTGCGTACAATTATTGTTGTATGAATTAAACTATGATCTAAGTGCCACCTCTAATGTTTTGTGAGAAAATATAAATTAAGAGGATCAATTTTCCACCAGAAACAGTCAGCTCTGAACAGTATCGTCTCAGCACACTAATAAAATAAACCACAAATCATCTTTTCTCTTGGGTTTACACTCTTGCTTTAATTTACCCTAGCATCAGACAATATGGCAAAATCCATTAGCAAAAGCATAATTTACTTTGTCTGTGTGAGAAAAAAAAGAAACAGATCTTCTCTTTTAAGGTGGTTTTGGGGAGATACAATCTCTCTGAGCAAATTCATTATGGGGTATACATATTTGCTTACTAAATTATTTAACACTTGAATGGCAAGCCAGAGGTTGCCAGTTCAAATCCCCGCTGGTATGTTTCCCAGACTATAGAAAACACCTATAATGGGCAGCAGTGATATAGGAAGATGCTGAAAGGCATCATCTCATACTGCATGGGAAGAGGCAATGGTCAACCCCTCCTCTATTCTACCAAAGACAACCACAGGGCTCTGTGGGTGCCAGGAGTCGACACTGACTCAACAGCGCACTTTACTTTAGGATCCAATACTCCTGTTCACATAACATCCAATCTTTTACAGATGAAAACAAGGACACTCTTGTCTATTCTAACACTAATCTCATGCCATTGTGTGTGAACTCCCTCACACATGGTTATATATTGTTGAAGGCTGTTCTCCACATGCATGCTGGATTGATTTGCTGTGCAACAGACAGTCCTTCAATGATTTAGAAACAAGGAAGTACTTTGCAAAAGATATATAAGAAAAAATATAACCATAACCATTCTATAATGTCTTAGCAACAGTTATAGGCCTCACAGTATGAAACAGCAAGTTATTTTCTACTTATTTTCTACTTCTAATATTCATGTGCATGCATTTAGATGCATGTGAATGAGAGATGACATGCAACATATACACAGCCCTTAGAGATCATTAATTTCTGGAGATCTGGAGAAAGTAATCTGATTTTGAAATCTGAAAAATGACAGCCCCAGCAACTCACAAGGCCCATTCACATGTTATGTTCAACACTCGTACAACGAGTGTACAGTGTTCACATGTACTGATCTGTACACAGCTACAGTCATTCACATGTTATGCTGAATGTGGGCACAGAAGTACACTTCTTATCAGTACCCTGCATTCTAAAGACCTGCATCCAGGTTAACTTTTAAAATGTATAGTCATTCACACAAACATGTGTACTGTGTACATAATGTCTGAAGCGGGCTACACTAACAACATGTTTAAAAATCATCCCTGAATCTCCCCCAAAAGGCAAAAGCGGAATAGAAATGAACCAGGGATCAGTACCCCAAAATGTTGGTTCCTGTTGAACAGTAACAAATGGAGCATATGTGCTAAGAAGGAATGCAAATTACAAGGCTCATATGTGGAATGTGTGGATGTAAAAACCATGCAGGGGGGATGGGATCAAATGAGGAGAATTATTCTAGAGTCAGAGGCTCAGCAGTGGTGGTGTTAGCATGGTTTGAAGCAGCATCAAGTACAATCATGGAGATCACCAAACATATTTTAAAGAACTGGGCTCCCATATGTGACCCAATGTCTATATTTACAAAGATTAGAATCATTCAGACAATGTTTCTTCCCATAACAAACTATGGGTGCAAAAGCTGGATTTTGAAAAGCAAGACAAAAAAAGCATTGATGCTTTTGAAATTTGGTGCTGGAGAAGACCTATGAGGATACTATGGACAGCAAGGAAAACAAACAAACGGATCATAGAAGAAATCAATCCAGAATTTTCACTCGAGGCACAAATGACCAGGCTCAAACTATCATTCTTTGCACACATTGAGCAAAAACCAAGCTCCCTTGAGAAGTCCATAATGCTGGGGAAAGTTGAAAAAGAGAAGAAGAGGATGGCCAGCAGCAAGGTAGATGAACTCGATTACAACAGCAATGAGTGCACCACTGACAGACCTTAAAGGCCAAGTTGAAGACAGATCTTCCTGGAGAGAATCTATCTATGTGGTCGCTAAGATAGAATCATTCAGAATCATCATTAGAACCATCAAAGATTAGAATCATTCAGACAATGGTTTTCCCCATGACACACTATGGGTCCAAAAGCTGGATTTTGAAGAAGCAAGACAGAAAAAGCATTGATGCTTTTGAACTTTGGTGCTGGAGAAGACCTATGAGGATACTATGGACAGCAAGGAAAACAAACAAATGGATCATAGAAGAAATCAATCCAGAATTTTCACTCGAGGCACAAATGACCAGGCTCAAACTATCATTCTTTGCACACATTGAGCGAAAACCAAGCTCCCTTGAGAAGTCCATAATGCTGGGGAAAGTTGAAAAGGAGAAGAAGAGGATGGCCAGCAGCAAGGTAGATGAACTCGATTACAACAGCAATGAGTGCACCACTGACAGACCTTAAAGGCCAAGTTGAAGACAGATCATCCTGGAGAGAATCTATCTATGTGGTCGCTAAGAGTCGACACCAACTTGACGGCACTTAATCAATCATGTTACCCAATAATATAACCCTCGTATGTGACCCAGTCCAGATCTCTGTGAGCATTCTGGTGGACCCATAGAGCTCTCTTCCATGCCAACTGTCCCATTCATGCCAACACTGGCAGCAGATACTCTTCTGCAAAGAAATATGGACAAATATTTCCACCAGAGTGAGTGGAGCAGCTTCCATGAAAAACCAACAGAAGCATGCACAAAATAGTGCTTATATTACAGACTGGGGCATATATGATGGCATCTTTTGTGGGGTGAGAGCTGTTTGCACAGTTTGGTTTCTTTGTACTGCACAGTAGGGCTGTCCTCATGATACTCATTAGGGTTAGAGAAGCCTCCAATCCTAGGTTGGGAGCCTTGTGTGTTCCCAACTGGCCATTGTGAGAATTCTGTAAGCAAGGTAGGAGGAGGAGATAATATGGAGACTGGGGGGGGGGTGCTCTCGCTCTGGAGCTGGGTACAGGATTTGGGCTCACCACTGCCACCAGCAACCATTTCCCCCTCCTCCAACCTCATCTGTAGAATTTTCACAATAGCCACCTGGGAGCATGCATGGCTTAGTAGTTCTCCTACGCAAATGCCAATTGTAAGAACAGCCCTAGGTGCACTAAATAGGGAGCTTGCATTCCAGACTAGTGTTGCAGTGATACAAGAAGGTGTTGTGTGCCTCCTGCTAGGAAACCTCCCCGCAATCCACATATGTTGCAGGGAGTGATGCCAAGCTATCGGCTATCCTTGCTGCAGAAGCACAATGCTTGAGCAAGCAGACCAAGAGCGGAAGAGAAGGAGCCACTTTGAGCACCTGCTCAGCTACATGGCCTTTTTGTGTTTGTGCATGTTTGTACACATTGCACAAATATCATCTTAACCTGGATATCAGCCTGTGTTTTTTCTTTATACCCCAACACAACAAAATATTGAACATACCTTCAGAAGTCTTCTAGAGATTCTGTGATATGGTTGTGCATGAACCGAGCTTCGTGTACAGATTCAGAGCTGAACCGGTTCAGGGCCACCAAGGGAGGAGCAGCAAGCAGGATTTTTTAAAAGGAGGAGAGCAGGTCCTTACCTGCTCTCTGCCACCACATACTGCTTTCTGATGTGACGACACTCCCCCCAATAACCCATGAGCTGTGCTGGGACACAGATGGTGTCCGCACATGTGCAGGCACCATTTGTGTGGTCAGCATGGGGCCCGCAAATGCATGGATTCCCAATCTTCCCTCCAAGAAGCAGATTTTTGGAGGGAGCTCCCTAGCAGCAGGAAGCTTCATGTGGCGAGCTGGCAAGAACATATACTCCTCCTTTTGAAAGTTCCTACTCACCGCTCCACCCTTACGCTGTTGCCGAACTGGTCTGGCCCTTGTCCATACCAGTTTGGCTCCAATCCTGTGCACAAACCTTAGTTCCTGCGTATCCCTATCCCATTGTACTTCTATGAATATGGCGCCCTGTGCCTCTTTGAAAGGAATGACAGAGCCAATAGATGGCCCCTCAACATACAGTATAAACCACCAAATGGCCGCTAAAGTCTATTGATTTATCAGTGTTGTAAAAGGCCTTTCATGACCTACGAATCCATAAAGAAAAACACCCTAGCCTGAAATTCGATTAGTAACAAATCAGGAGAAGCTTAGACCTGTGTATCCAAAGCTCATCACCTTGTTCACAGAAGCAGCTCCCGTGAAAGTCCCTAATATCACTTGTCCAGATTCATTGGAAACAGCATGTATTCACGCGGTCGTGAAGAGAGCGGCGTTTTATCCCCTTGTCGTGGAGTGCAATATCGATGCTATCCTTAAAATCCTTTCCTCTTGCCATTTGATAGCACTGCATCTGAAGTTTTTGTGGGTAAGTAGTCAGCAGTGGACTTCAATGACAGGCATGCAGATCTTCTTGGCTCTGGTTCTGTGCAGGGGAATCGTGGTTTGTTTGTTTGCCATATTTGTATACTGCCCCAAATGCAAGTCTCTGGGTTCTTTACAACAAAACAATAAAAACAACAGGTAAAAAAGTTAAAACATTACAACAATGTAAAATTCAAAACAACGTGAAAACTATTAGAAATCACCAAACTATTAAAACAGTATCTAATTAAAAGCCTGGGTGAACAAATGTGTCTTGACTGCCTTTTAAAATGTTGTCAGAGATGGGGAGGCTCTTATTTCATGAGAAAGTGTGTTCCAAAGCTTCAGGGCAGCAATGGAGAAGGCCCATCCCCGAGTAGCCACCATACAAGCTGTTGACAACTGCAGACACACCTCTCCTGATTATCTCAATTGGTGGTGTGGGTTTGGGAGCTGTGGTTGCTCCCAAGACATGATTGTGTGGAAGCATGCTAGGAGGAAAAGCTACCAAGGTCTTCCTCCTACCTTGTTTCCACGCAATCATAGCTACCCAGGTTTTCCTCTTACCTTGTAGAACACATTTTTTGATTGTGTGAATGACCTCATTATGTTGTGCTAAAATCACCCAGATGCTTGAATTTATGCTAAAATAATCCAGGAGCCTGCATGCTGCTGCCTTGTATGAGTCACCAGAATGACTCAAACTGAGCCGGTTCAACCGGTTCGAACTGGACTGGTTCAAACTGGAAATCTGTTTGAGTTTGAACTGTACAGAACCCAGTTCAAAAAGGTTCAAAATGTTCAAACATTGCTTTGGCTGCCATTTTGTATGACGTGTTCACAGTTTTCTCCCTTGCTAATTGGTTTTCTGCCAGTGCCTTCTGATTGGCTAGGAAACTCCTTTCTCCTGGTTGGCTTGTTATTATTCAAATCTGAGTGTTGTCAGGGCAACTCTGCCCCCTTTGGCTGAGTGGGAGGGACGAGGGAGCGGGGAGCTAAAAGGATGGAATTTCAAGGTGTATTTAAGGGGAAGTTTTAAACTTTTTAACTTTAATTTTTTAATTTAAGCTTCCCCTTCTCTGACAACTTTTTAAAAATAAATTAAGACACATTTGTTCACCCAGGCTTTTAATTAGATTTACCATTTTAATATTTCAACTTGTTTTAAGTTTTAAATTGTTCCTAATGTTGTTTTGACTGTGTTTTTGTGAACTGCCCAGAGACGTAAGTTTTGGGCAGTCTAGAAATGTGTTAAATAATAAATCAAATTAAATTAAACTAACTCCTCTTTTGAAAAAGTGGTAGCATAGTGGCTGCCAATGAGGCAACAAAGACAGCCCTCCCAATGCAGTGAAAGAGGCAAAGAAGGAACAGGAAGCACCAGAGCATTCTTGCCCTCCTGTAAGTGCTGCTTTTCCACGGAAAATGTTGGCATATACAATAGGAACACAGGAAGCTGCCATATACCGAGTCAGACCATTGGTCTATCTAGCTCAATATTGAGCCGGGTCTCATGATCGGTGAGACCCGCTTTGGTGAGCTGAGCAGGGAGAGTGGGTTAAGCCCACTCTCCCCACACGATCAAGGAGGGAGCCCTGGGCGGCCGCATCAGCCACCCACACGATTGCTGGCTCCATGACGGAGCCGACAGGGGCTGGGGGGAACGGGGGCCAAGCTCCAGCATGCCCTGCGCAAGCATGCAGGGCATGCTGGTGAGACCTCCAGAGCTAAGAGGTGGCTTTTCGCCTCCCCTCTGGGGGTCTCCTCATGAGTAGCTACAGCGCAGAGCTGCACCGCAGCTACTCACAATAAAAAAACCTGGGTTTGCGGAGCACTCGCTCTGCAAACCCAGTTTTAGGGGAGGGGTATTTAGGCGGGTTAACTGCCTGGGAGCCACCGGGCTTGCTTGTGAGCCCAGTGGCTCCCACAATCAGCCAAAATTGGGCTAGGCTCCCCTAGCCCGATTTTGGCTGATCATGGGAATAGCCGCATTGTCTACACAGACTGGCAGTGGCTTCTCCAAGGTTGCAGGCAGAACTCTCTCTCAGCCCTATCTTGGAGATGCTGCCAAGGAGGGTACTTGGCACCTTCTGCTCTTCCCAGAGCAGCTCCATCCCCTAAGGGGAATATCTTACAGTTCTCACACATGTAGTCTCCCATGCAAATGTCGTCTCCCATGCTTAGCAAAGGGGACAAGTCATGCTTGCTACCACAAGACCAGCTCTCCTCCACAGCAACTCTTCTAAAATAATCTGAGCAGGTTTCTCACAGTGGTGGGGGAGGGAGGGGAACATTCCTTCACAGCCCAAGGTGAAAGGAAAGCCATAGATATATCTGTGGCTCACTGTGAGATTCCGAATATGATGTTTTGTGGCTCCCACACTCTGTGTGACCTTAGACTGATTGACAAGCAGCCGATGTACCTTTGTGCTTCCCTCAGGCAGAGCAACAGCTGTCTCTGAAACAATCTGTGGGAAGGGGCCAGAAATATGACCGCTACTAGCCTGGTATACTACTAGATTTTCAGCCACCACAGTGTTCAGGAACAAGAGGTAAGCCATCTGACATATCTCCTGGCACAGTGTTTGAACATTTATCAACTCGGAAAATGGTCACACAGAGAGAAAGCAGGTCTCCGGCACATCTGTCACATGTCCTGGCCTTTTGCCAAGGCTTCCTTTCTCTGTGTGTGTTTACATCGCCCTTATATATCGAATGGCTTGTGCGGTTGGGGTGCGGGGGGTGGAGGTTTTCTTGTGACTAACAGGGAAGAGGACTATTACCGTGTTTCCCCGAAAATAAGACAGTGTCTTATATTAATTTTAGGCCCCAAAAATGCACTATGGCTTATTTTCGGGTAGGTCTTATTTTGCACACACCTCCCCCACCACGGCAGGCAAGCACAGAACAACTTACTCCGAGGTAGTGCCCCAAGTTTCAACCCCGTCTCCTGCCGTTCTCGATCCCTGCGGCCAGCGCGCAGCCACGAACCCCCGCCTCCCGCCTAGATCTTATTTTCGGGTAGGTCTTATTTTCGGGGGAGGGCTTACTTTCGGGGAAACACGGTATATTCCTCACCCAGCCAGTTGTATGTTTCTGATATCACGCCTAGGATTGTTCTCTTGGCCAACGTCACTTTTTGAATCCTTGTGGTCGTGTGTTAAAAGCCAAATCAAGTTGCTTGTAACAGGCTGCTAGGAGGTGTTATGCAACTGGAAAAGGTGCAGAACACGGCACCCAAAATGATCAGGGGCTAGAGCAGCTTGCTTATGAGGAAAGGCTATGACAGTAGGACCTTTTTAGTTCCAAAAATGGTGACTATGGGAACCTATGAGAGAGCTTCATAAAATTATGCCCACTAAAATTAGGGGTCATCCCATGAGAATGACTGGTAATCCTTCCCACAGCACATCATTGGTCTATGCGGTTTGTTATCCCCAGTGATGCCCACCAGCCTGGATGGTTTTAAAGGTTTTTTTAAAAAAGGGATGGTTTTAAAGAAAAGACAAATTTTCAATGAGGACACATTTGTCAATGGCTACTAGTCTTAACAGCTATATACTCCTTCTAGGTTCAGGTGCAGGATCCCTCTGAATACCAACTTTAGGGGGACAACAGCAAGAGAGCGGGGTATGCCTTCATCTCCAGCTTGTGGGCTCCCAGCGGCATCTGGTTGGACTAGACAGGCCTTGGGCCTAATCCAGAATGGCTCTCTTATGTTCACCTTAAGACTGAGGAGGATATCAAAGCTGGCTTTCTCCACAACTATCATGCACCCATTGATAACACGAAGAGCTACCAAGTTAGACATGTCAGACTTTGCTGTTGATAAGTAGGTAGGTAGGTAATAGAGATGTGCAAGTTGGTTCATTTTGAACCGTGGTTTGAATCAAACCGGCCTGGTCCGGCTGGTGGGGGTTTGAACCAGATTGGGGCTGTCAGTCAAACCTTGAACCAGACTGGCTCCAGTTCTAACCGGACCAGATCAGACTGGTTCAAGGGTCTACTGGTAAAGGGGAATCCGGTCAAGGGGCAGGGAGGCTAGTAGTAGTACTCACTAAAAGGATCAGAAGCGGCTCCTCCCCCCCCCCCAGTTCAGGCCTCCACGCACATGCCAGCCCAGGCTACTCTGGGGGAGGAGAGCAAGGGGGAGAGGCGCCCCTGCCCCCCTTGGCTGCCACCAGTACCGATCCTTTTTATGATTACTACTGACCCGTCTCACCCTGACTAGGCCTAGGAAAGACCCCTGCCCTGTCCCTTTACTGGATCCCTACTGGATTCCCCTTTACCAGTAGACCTCTGAACTGGTCCACAAACCGGTTCGGACCAGACCAGTCCAGAAGTCAAACTGGACTGCTTCTGGTTCGATTGGAACCGCAACTGGGCTGGGCTAAGTCCAGCAAATCTGGTTTCGTGCACACCCTAGGCAGGCAGGCAGGCAGGCAGGCAGGCAGATAGATAGATAGATAGATAGATAGATAGATAGATAGATAGATAGATAGATAGATAATTTTTTCATACTCCAGGAAGTCAGATGTGCTTAAAGACAGAGGGTGCTTAAAAACAGCAAGAGATGCTAGCACTTCACTTATAAAAGCATAAGCATCATCCTGCTGGATCAGACCCAGGTTCAATATTCTTTTTCCAAAAGCAGCTAAGCAGACATCTCTGGAAGCTCATAAACTGCCAGAGTATGAAGGGGATAGAGTACGTATGTCTACTCTGGCATGTGGGAGACCGAAGATTATCCTTTTCTTTACCAATTTGTGATTTTCACATATGCCTCCCAGCTTTTCTGGTACTTGCAAATTCAAGCAGCCATTTGGACCATCCATTTGTAGCATAGTAGGCAATACAGCTGACAAAGCAAGCCATGCATTTTTAGTTCAACAAGCGATGTGTCAGATTCATTGGGTGATTCATTTTTCCCCTTCAGAGAGCAAATCCCTTGCAATAAATGATTTATCCATCTCATTATGAGCTGCAATATATCCCCAATCTGGGATATTTATTTCAAGGTGCAACGTATGCATTTTGCCTCTATTGTGGGTTTCAATGGTTAATGAATGGAAGACTTTTCTTCATGGTACACCTGTATCTTTTGTAAAACTCTCACTGGTTTCCTTCTCTCCCCTATCTCTTTTGTGAACTCCCCTGCTAACTTGGCAAAGAGGCACCTTTTTAACATGGTGATTCTCTTTATTTAGCAGGGGGGAAATAACTGGCCCTATCCACACCCAGGACAATACCTCCAGTGAATGTTGCTGGTGTCTATCTTATATTTCTTTTTAGATTATGAGCCCTTTGGGGACAGGGAGCCATCTTATTTATTTATTATTTCTCTTTGTAAACTGTTTTGGAAACTTTTGTTGAAAAGCAGTATATAAATAATTGTTGTTGTTGTTTGTTTGTTTTTCACTTAAAAATTTATTGACGGGAAAGCCAAGCTTGAGACCACTGGCTGTCTTCCAGACCAATGAAATGCTTGCACAAATGTGTGGCACTATTGCAATGCTTTTAAGCTAGCTAATTATGCTAAAGCTGGAGTTTGCATTTCACACTAGTTTTGAACTAGTGCAACATGGTTGCACAAGCACAATAAGGTGCGCAGGCCTCATATATTTTGCAAGTGCAATCGTACAATTCTGAAAATTGCCATGCATCAGTGCAGCTATGTGATCTGTTCACAATAGCATAACTTTGTTCATTGCACAAGTGTTCAATTAGTCTGGATGCCAGCCATTCACTTGACCTGTCATAAAGATGAGAGGTTTTCCTCCATTCCATTCTTTTTATTGCTCCGCAGGTTTATTAGGATCTCCATTCCACTCCTCTGGAATTTCAGCTGAACTTGGAGCATTCCTAAAATTAATTTCAGGATCGGTGCATGCACTTTATAGATTTCAATCCCTCGAGTTCATTTGCAAAAGCCAGTCTGGATGTGATGACATATATGCATGTATCAATATTCTTTTGGTGTAGGGTTTTAATGAAGCACATCACACTGCTGCCCAATGGTACAGCTGTCAGCTGAGACCCAAACTCATGGGCTTTCCTTGTACAACCCCTCCACCCTTCCTCATCACTGCAGGATGGGAGGCATTGCTACCCCTGCCGCCTGACACTGATATCAGCATCAGAAGGGGGTAGGATTTAAATGCCAGGACAGGATTTAAATGTTCGGTTTGGCAGCAATGAAGGAAGAAGCTCTAAAACTGCAGTTTAAAATCCATCCCCTTGGTGATGGGGGCAGGCAGCAGGTCAGTCTGGAGCGGCAGACAGGTGAGGTGAAACCCAGGTGCTCGGAGATGCCCATGCTCACAACTCCATCGCAAAGGCATTGCCTGAAGCCAGCGCTTCATGGACAAGCTGTAGCTGGTCCTGCCCATGAGTGAAACCCTACACAAAAAGAATCTTGATGCAGGAGCAAGACCAATCACATCACCGTGTTTTTGTGGAGTTGTATTAATGCATATATGGACATGAGTATCAGTAAAACACCACACAAATAGTATCAGGAGGCAATCATAAAAACAGCCCAATCAAGATTAAGAACATAAGAACAAATTTCAAAAAAAAAAAATTATCTCTGTCTACCCTTTCCACTTCATGCATCATAAATTCGATCATGTCGCCTCTTTTCCAAGGTAAAGAGCCCCAGATGCTGTAGCCTAGCCTCATAAGGAAGGTGCCCCAGGCCCCTGATCATTTTGGTTGCCCTCTTCTGCATCTTTTCCAGTTCTACAATATCCTTCTTCATATATGGTGACCAAAGCTGTGCACAGTACTCCAGATGCTGCCACGCCATAGATTGGTATAAGGGCATTATAATATTAGCATTTTTATTTTCAACCCCCCTCCTAATGATTCCTAGCATGGAATTAGCTTTTTTCACAGCTGTCACGCACTGAGATGACATTTTCAATGAGCTGTCCACCACAATTCCAAGATCTCTCTCCTGGTCACTTACTGACAGCTCAGATCTCATCAGCATATATGTGAAGTTGGTGTTTTTTGCCCCCATGTGCATCACTTTACACTTGCCAACATTGAACCGCATTTGCCATTTTGTCGCCCACTCCCCCAGTTTGGAGATATCTCTTTGGAGTTCCTCACAATCCATTGTGGATTTCACTACCCTAAGTAGTTTAGTGTCATCTGCAAATTTGGCCACTTTGCTGGTAACCCCAACTTCTAGATCATTTATGAACAAGTTAAAGAGCACTGGTCCCAGTAATGATCCCTGGGGGGACCCCACTTCCTCCCTCCCTCCATTGTGAAAACTGTCCATTTATTCCTACTCTCTGTTTCCTGTCCTTCAACCAGTTACCAGTCCACACATGAACCTGTCCCCTTACTTTCCCTTTCAGAAGCCATGCTGGTTCTCCTTCAACAAGGCCTGTTCTTCTATATGCTTAACAATTTTGTCCTTAAGTATGCTTTCCATCAATTTACCCGGCACCCATGTTAAGCTGACCAACCTGTAATATCCTGGTCCCCGCCGTCCCGATCCCTTCTTGAAAATTGGAGTCACATTGGCTACTTTCCAGTTCTCTGGTACAGACCCTGATTGTAATATATTTAAATATATATTTTTGCTAAGAGATCAGCAATTTCACATTTGAGTTCCTTCAGAACTCTTGGGTGGATGCCATCTTGCCCTGGTGATTTGTTAATTTTAACACTACAGTCTTTAACACTACAGTCTAACACTACAGTTAACACTACAGTCTTCACTTGTCATCTCAAATTCACCCAGTTCCTCAGCTGCTAAATCTGAATAACTCAATTCTGGAGAGGGTATATGGTCAGTATCCTCTGCCGTGAAGACAGATGCAAAGAACTCATTCAGCTTCTCTGCAATCTCCTTATCCTCCTTAATAATCCCTTTCAAACCCTCATCATCTAAGGGTCCAACTGCCTTCATGGCAGGTTTTCTACTTCTGATATATTTAAAGAATTTTTTGTTATTCCCTTTGATACATCTAGCTATATACTCCTCAAACTCTCTTTGCATCCCTTATTGTGTCATTGCATTTATTTTGCCAGAGTTTATGTTCCTTCCTGTTCTCTTCATTTGGGCAGGACATCCATTTTCTCAAGGAAGTCTTCTTCCCTTTTATAGCTTCCCTGACTCTACGTGTTAACCACGCTGACATCCTCCTGAACTTGGTGGTACCTTTCCTCCTTCTTGGTATATATTCCAACTGTGCTTCTAGTACTGTGGTTTTAAATAAGTGTCATGCTTTCTGGAGTGATTTGACCCTCCTGACTTCCCCTTTCAACTTCCTTCTTACCTTCCTTCTAACAAATTGCTTGTTAGCAGTATTTTATTGATGTACTGATGAGGCACATTGGAAATGTTGAGGAGAGAAAGACACTCATGAATGAAAGGAACTGCAAATGCTAAGTACTTTGTACAAATTCAGAAGTTAAAAAAAGAGTAGAACAGATAACTCCTAAAACATCATTTCTGCTTTGGAAAAACAACACTACACGTGAGAATGTCCCTACCCTGATGTCACTAAAGGATGTGCCGAAGTGATCTTGGCATGTACTTTAATCACGTTTGAGGGGTGTTCACTGGAACAACAGGATACAAAATCCTGTTGAAACTTCTAAGTTTAAACCTATTACATGTGCTGGAGTCAGCAGACAAACTATCATCCATAGCCACCTACCATGTAGCTGCAAGAGAAACAGAGAAATGGTAGCAGGTTCAAAATTTGTGGATCCTAGCCACAGGGAACATGTGAAGATCTCATGCAGCTGTATGCCAGCAAAAATTAAAGATAGGATATTAGGAGGAGTTGAATATCATCTGAGAGTAGTGCTCTCAATTCTTTTTATGTATTTTAAAAAATCTTTAATGAAACATTTGTAAGTAATGTCACAGACTCCATGGATATCACACTCTTGATGCTGAACAGTTTGATTGCACAACTGCAGAATATTTAGATAAATTTAAACCAAAAGGAAGAGGAGAATGGCTGCTTGAGGAAACAATGGAGTCATTTTTGCAAAACGATGCATTTGATGTTGGGAGGGGAATGAATGTCCTACCATTACTTATTTAGAGATAAAAAAATAATAAAAAATATATGTTATCAAATGGTTTCCCATGGGGGCTCTTTTAAACTGAAGCCAATACTTTTGCATTCCTTTATTATTTTTTTCTGAACAAAATTCTAAAAAAGAATACTTAATGGAAATATTTAAATATGTGATCCTGTACTCTGTGTTTATACCAGCAGCTCGCCACTTTTGAACATGGCTAGCTTGCATCTTAAAAGCTATGGGATATGCATTTAAATATAAACGTGCTCGAGGAGGCAAGCTGTCACTTCTCAGAAATGGTCAGGGGCACTTGTGGTGGGAAAGAAATGTTGAACTTTTTTTTTTATCATCACTTGTCCTGAGATAAAATCATATGATTACATTAATCAGATGGTTCCTCCCAGAGAGAGTTTTTCCTTTTACATGGAGAAGCCTTTCTATCTCTCCCCATGCAATCTTTCTCAGCGTCAAAAATCCTGAGGTTGGAGAAAATAACATATTATTTGTCTTTTCATTTCCACTTGGTCTCCCAATACTCCAAAGGACGTAATGAAAAGTGCATCACTTAGAGGGTGTCAGATTTTTTGTCCTTTCTTCACCTTTTGTACAATTTGCAATGAGTTTGTGGGATGAGAGAATCATGTCATCTTGTTCAGCATGGTAAGAGAGGGAAGAAGGGTTATTACAATATCATACAAACAGTTTGTTGAGAGAGAGAGAGAGAGAGAGAGAGAGAGAGAGAGAGAGAGAGAGAGAGAGAGCTCACTGGTGTTGTATAGTGGTTGAATCCTGACTCATTGATCGACTCATGAGATGACCCAAATTTAACATGGGGATGATAATTCTTCATTTAATTATCCAACACAAACATAATTAAGAAACATAATTAAGAACAGCCCTGTGGATCAGGGCTAGTCCAGTATTCTGTTTCTCACAGTGGCCCACTAGATGCCTCTGAGAAGCCCACAGGCAAGAGGTGAGGGCATACCCTATCTCCTCCTCCTGTTGCTCCCCTGCAACTGGTATTCAGAGGCATCTAGCCTCTGAGGCTGGAAGTGGCCTATAGCCACCAGACCAGTAGCCATTGATAGATCTGTCCTCCATGAATTTATCTAACCCCACTTAAAACCATCCAAGCTAGTGGCCATTAACTAGGGATGTGCATGAATAATTTTTTTCAATTTGATTTTTACCCGAATCGAATCACCCCCAATTTGTTTTGGGTCCAAATCTGGCCAGCTAGCACAGGGTTGATTTGTTTTATCCACAAATCTCCTGAAACAGGTAGATTCGGGTACAAATCATTTTGTACCCAAATCAATTCACACAGACAGCAGGCATAGGCAGTGATTCTCTCAGCAGCAGGAAGGGGGTGGAAAAAAATTATTTTCTCTTTTCCTCAGTCAGGAAAGCAGGAACAAAAAGGAGAGAATCTACAGCAGGCAGGCAAAGCAAAGCTCCTCTCTCTCTCTCTCTCCTCCCACGAGGTAGAAAGGCAGAATTATGGTTGTCTGCCTCCTTAAGTACATTTGAAAATCCCTCTTTCAAACTCCCCAAACCCTTGTCCCTCCTTTGACCCTTCCCCTAGCCAATGTGGGGTCAGTCACCTCGGCAACACAATATTTGAATGGAAAAGAGCCAATCTAGAACAGCGGGGGGTGGGATCGCCAGCCAATTGGTGCACACTGTAAGTCATCAATCTGAAGCTGGAGGAAACGTGATTTAAAAATAAAAATCCTTACATAAAATGGAGAAAGCAAGAGAGATTGCCACAAAATGGAGGTCTGATTCTACAACTTTTTCAGGTCCGAAATCTGGGTGATTTGTTTTGTACCCAAATTTGGCCAGCTAGCACAGGGGCAATTTGTTTTGTCCACAAATCACCCCAAACAGGTAGATTCGGGTACAAATTAATTTCTACCCAAATCGATTTGCACATCCCTATCACTACTACATCCCACAGCAGAGAATTCCAGAGATTATTTATGTGCTGTGTGAAAAAGTACAGCCTTTTGTCAGTCCTAAATTTCCTGGACTAATTAGTAGAGCAGCAGGCCATGACTAAAACAAAATAAGACTGACTTAACCCTTACAATGCAGGTTTGCAAGCTACCAACCAGCATAGTAATGAGATATAATGGAATATCCATGGAAAAACCTGGTATAGATTTTGTTTGTTTGTTTGATTGATTGATTTCTATACCACCCATCCAAAAATGGCTCAGGGTGGTTTACACAGAGAAATAATAAATAAATAAGATGGATCCCTGTCCCCAAAGGGCTCACAGTCTAAAAGATATGAACACAACAATACCTTGCTGACTGTATAAAAACTGGTATAGCTGCACTAACAGAATTATAATAAAGCTGTACGGTCAAGATCCTCATTGAGGCCCCTAGAGGCCAGGGATGTGCACAAAATGGATTTTGCATTTTGTTTCGAGCTCAAAACAAAACACAGATGGCCAAAATGCTTCATCGAAACAGGGGTCAACCTCGGCTGCTTTGATAGAACAAATTAGAAATGTTTCAAGTGTTTTAGCCATAGGTAACAATGGGGAAATCTGAAACACCCTAGGATTCTATGAGGATTTGCGGGAAAAGTTAAGATTTTGCTAAAAATTGCCCGCTTGTCCATTTCTTTTGTGGGTTGTGTGGTAGGCAGCACCCATCATACCCTACCACACAACCCACTTTGGTGTCCCTATAAACTACCCATGGGAAACAATGGGGTGTTTTGTAGGGATGTGCCCAAACTACAGTTAGAATCACGGTTTTAGAACATTTTTGGAAACTTTTTTGGGAATTTTAAGAAATGGGAGAGCAGGTACTTACCCTTGGGTTGAATGAAGTTTTTTCACCCCAATCCAAGGTTCCCAGAAGCCAATGGTGTATCCAAATCTGGAATTACAGGCTGCTGCCCTTGCGACCAGAATTGAAGAAGGAAAGCTCCTCCCTCAACTCTGGCCCAATTGGCTGTGTGGGCTGTCCTGTTTTCAAGAAGGAAGCCCACACAGCCGGATCCCCCACCTCACTGCTGTCTAGCTGACTGTAGAGAGGCTGCTCTAACATCTTAATCTGGATGGGAGAGCAGGGGGAGGGGTGCAGAACCATGGGTCTAATGGACCCATGGTTCCATGTTACATGCGAATTCAGTGTGTGTGCGTGCGTGCGTATGTGTGTGTGTGTGTAAAACCACCTGCATTTAATACCTTCAAAAGCTATAACACAATGAAAGTATGCTATCCATACTCAAGTCAAATATTTGACTTACCCTGACGAGGAGCTGCCTACCAGCCGCTGTCTTCAGAAAGCCTGACAACTAACACCTGTGTCAGCCGGCAGCCCTTTGTGGCAGAGGGGGCTGCTGGGTAGCTCTAGAGTCTTATAAAGACTGCTGAAGACATGCCGGCTGCATAGAGGAGGTGAAGAAGGCTTGAGGGTTTGGCTTTCTTTTCCTCCCTCCCTCTCTTCCTCTCTCCCTCCCCCCCTTCACCACCCGGACTTTACATCTGGCCCCTCTGGGTTTGTGTTTCTATCTATCTTACCCTGACAAGGAGCTGCCTACCAGCCGCTGTCTTCAGAAAGCCTGACAACTAACACCTGTGTCAGCCGGCAGCCCTTTGTGGCAGAGGGGGCTGCTGGGTAGCTCTAGAGTCTTATAAAGACTGCTGAAGACATGCCGGCAGCGTGGCCGGCGGCGTGGCCGGCGGCCTGCCTGTAGGCGGCCGCCGAAGCCGGCCGCCAAAGGGGGCCGGCCTTTGGGGCCGGGCCTTCGGGGGTGGGACTGAGGGCTGGGGGGTGGGGGTTGTTTGTGGGTGGATTTCTCTTTCTTTTGGGGGGGGGTATGAATGCTGCTTTTATTATTGTCCTGAGTTGTGCCAGGCCTAGTTGACGGGATGTGTTTGGGTTCTCCTGAGGGGGCGGATGCGGGGGCTGCGCCTGACAGCCTGGGGGCGGCTATTGCTGTAGTGGTGGGGAATAGAAGAATTGGCGCTGGCAGAACAGCTGGCCGTTACAGGGGAAGAGAAATTGGTAATTTAGTGACTATCTCTACTTCCAACTGTTCTGACAACTCTCAGGCCTTGGGGAACAGCACCAATTACCCACAGAACCTGACCTTGCTCCTTTGTAATGCCAGGTCAGTTCAAAATAAGACCGAAATTGTTCATGATCTAATCATGGATGAGGGAGCTGATCTGGTGTGTATAACTGAGACCTGGTTGGGGGAAGCGAGTGGCCCAGTGTGGGCTCAGCTTCTCCCTCCAGGTTACTCTGTTGTGGAGCAGGTTAGAGGAAGTGGGCGGGGGGGTGGAGTGGCTGTGGTCCATAAAAATACTATCTCCCTTACCAGGGCCCCTGTGAGACAGTTGACCTATATTGAGTGTGTATTTTTGAGGCTGGGAACTAGGGATAGATTGGGGATTCTGTTGGTGTACCGTTCACCCCGCTGCCCAACTGACTCCCTAACTGAGCTGTCGGAGCTGGTCGCGGAGTTGGTGATGGAGTCTCCCAGGCTTTTGGTGCTGGGGGACTTCAATATCCACTTTGGGGCTGGCTTGTCTGGTGCTGCTCAGGAGTTCATAGCGGCCATGACAACTATGGGCCTATCCCAATTAATCTTTGAACCAACTCATGTTGCCGGCCACACACTGGATTTGGTCTTCTGTTCGGATCAGGGGGGTGTTCCGTGGGTGGGGAATCCGTTGGTTACCCCATTGTCATGGACGGATCACCACCTGGTTAAGGTTGGTATCGCGGACGCAACCCACCCCTGCAGGGGTGACGGACCTATTAGGATGGTCCGTCCAAAAAGGCTGCTGGACCCAGCAGGTTTCCAAAAGGCCTTGGAGGGTTTCGATGTTGGTGCGGCCGGTGATTCTATCGAGGCCATGGTGGGAACATGGAACAGAGAACTCACCAGGGCAGTAGATATTATTGCTCCTAAGCGTCCCTCCAGGCCTGCTTCTAAGATGGCCCCCTGGTATACAGAAGAGTTGCGGGGGATGAAGCGGCTTGGTAGGCGACTGGAACGCAGGTGGAGGAGAACTCGGCTCGAATCTGACAGGATGCAGCATAGAACCCATTTGAAGACCTATGCAATGGCGGTGCGTGTGGCAAAAAAACAATTTTGGTCGGCGCGAATTGCGTCTGCGGGCTCACGTACGGCAGAATTATCCCGGGTGGTGAGGAGTATAATTTCTGCTCCTTCTGCCTCAAATCAGTTCCCGGAGACACTCTGCTGTGACGCCTTTAGTGGGTTCTTTGCAAATAAAATATCCTGTATTCGGGCCGACTTGGACTCCACTATTTCTGCAGGGTCCGGGGGGGAGGTATCTAGCAATCCCTCTTGCAGTGTTAGGATGGATCAGTTTCAATCTGTGACTCTTGATGACGTGGACAGACTGCTTGGAGCGGTGCGGCCTACCACTTGTTCTCTGGATCCTTGCCCGACCTGGCTGCTTCGATCTAGCGGAGAGATTGTTGGAGATGGCCTGGTTAATATCATAAATGCATCTCTGGGGGAGGGGAGGGTGCCTTCTTGTTTGAAGGAGGCAATAGTTAGACCTCTTCTTAAGAAGCCTACCCTGGATCCCTCAGTGATGGATAGTTATAGGCCAATCTCCAATCTCCCCTGGCTGGGCAAGGTAATCGAGAGGGTGGTGGCTAACCAGCTCCAGGCGGTTTTGGAGGAATCTGATTATCTGGACCCATTTCAAACTGGCTTTAGAACGGGCTATGGGGTTGAGTCAGCCTTGGTCGGCCTGATGGATGACCTTTACCGGGGAATCGACAGAGGGAGTGTGACTCTGTTGGTCCTCCTGGATCTTTCGGCGGCGTTCGATACCATCGACCATGGTATCCTTCTGGGTCGCCTGGAGGGGTTGGGAATAGGGGGCACCGCTTTGCGGTGGTTCCGTTCCTATCTCTCGGGCAGATCCCAGATGGTGGAGCTTGGTGACAGTCGCTCCTCAAAGCAGGAGCTGTTATATGGAGTCCCTCAGGGCTCCATTCTGTCACCAATGCTTTTTAATATCTACATGAAACCGCTGGGTGAAGTCATCAGGGGATTTGGTGCTGGGTGTTATCAGTATGCTGATGACACCCAAATCTACTTCTCCTTTTCATCTTCAGGAAATGGCACTCAGTCTTTAAATGCCTGCCTACAGGCAGTAATGGGCTGGATGAGGGAGAACAAATTGAAGCTGAATCCAAGCAAGACGGAGGTGCTCATTGTGGGGGCTCAGAATCTGAGGAGTGAGTTAGATCTCCCTGTGCTGGATGGGGTTACACTCCCCCGAAGGGAGCAGGTGCGCAGCTTGGGAGTACTCCTGGACCCAGGCCTCACCCTGGTCTCTCAGGTGGAGGCCGTGGCCAGGGGTGCTTTCTATCAGCTTCGGCTGATTCGACAGCTGCGTCCATTCCTTGAGGAGGATGACCTCAAAACAGTGGTGCACCAGCTGGTAACCTCCCGGCTTGACTATTGCAATGCGCTCTACGTGGGGCTGCCTTTGTACGTTGTTCGGAAACTTCAGTTAGTTCAGAATGCGGCAGCCAGATTGGTCTCTGGGGTAACCCGGAGAGACCATATTACACCTATTTTGAAACAATTACACTGGCTGCCGATATGTTTCCGGGCAAGGTACAAAGTGCTGGTGATTACCTTTAAGGCTCTGAACGGCTTAGGTCCAAGTTACCTTGGAGAGCGCCTTCTTCTGCACGATTCCCACCGCACATTAAGGTCATCTGGGGAGGTTCGTCTCCAGTTGCCACCGGCTCGTCTGGTGGCGACTCGGAGGCGGGCCTTCTCTGTGGCTGCTCCGGAGCTGTGGAATGCGCTCCCTGCGGAAATCCGTAATTCGAGTTCTCTGTTGGCCTTCAGGAGGGCCCTTAAAACATATTTGTTTGGCCTGGCCTTTCAGGGCTTTTAAAATGTATATATGTGTGTATGTGTATATGTGTATATATATATATATATGTATATGTGTGTGTGTATATATATATATATATATATGTATATATATGTGTATGTGTGTTTGTGTGTATGTATGTATATGTATGTATATATATATATTTTAATCTTTTAATTTTTTAATTTTTAACTTGATTTAGTGTTTTTAATGACTTAATAACCCCCCCCCGCCTTGTGCAGATGGGAGGGAGTTTGTCACAGCCTGTCCTGCGCGAAGCCCAGGAAGGGTTCCGTTTGACCTCTTTGGTCAAGGGCCGGGCTTCGGCCAGGATTGACCGATCCCGGCCCCATCCTCCTTTTTCCATTCTCTCTTCAGTTGGGGTCGGGCAACCACAGGAGAAGCGGCTTTCCCCTCCCTCCCTCCCCGGTGCAGAGCGGGTCTAGCGACTGGCCGCCTGACGGGGCCGAGTAGGAATTTTTTGCTCCCAACGCATTGGCCACTGTTGGGGGTTTTTTCGCCTACTCCGTTCTGTGTCCTGGGTGCGTATTTAGAGTTAGGTCAACCACAATGGCAGGAACAGTGCGGGCGGGGTGGCAATTTGAGGGTTAGAACATCGGTGAGCACCCTTGGATATGTAAAAGGGGTGTTTGGTTAATCGCTCCTTTGTAGCCTGTGCGGCACGGGGAGAATGATTGCCATGAACCCTGCTTCAGGACTTCTCTAACCTTTGGGCTGTGCGGTCCGGGGTGGACGAATGCCTAGAAGTATCCAGACCCTCTCTTACAGAAGGGGGGGTTGGCTTTGAAGGAATTGGGTGGGATGTACCTGCCCATTCCCGAGCCAGGGTGTCTCCCCCCCAGTAGGGTGCTGGGTAGGATTTCAGAGTTCTGACCTGCTTCTATTGGCCCGCACTGTTCTTTAAGGGTGATTAATCACCTGGTGTTCCAGTCTGCCATGCTGTGTGTAATAGTTAACAAAGTTGTGGCCCTTTTCCTCTATACTGAGTCTATGTTTTCTTGAGCTGGGGTCTGGGGATAATGTTTTATTTTTGTTTAAAATGTTTTAAATTGTTAGCTGTTTTATTGTTTTAATTTGTTTTAGCTTTTTACTGTTTTATAAGTTGTTTTAATTGTGAACCGCCCTGAGCCATTTCGGAAGGGCGGTATATAAATCAAATAAAATAAATAAATAAATAAATAAATATACAGTAATAAGCATTTTGCAGTAGTCTAATGAGCACTAGTCAATTAGTCACTTGAATAAAGCTGCTCCTTTCCAGTGTCTAGAAGTAAGCTGATTATATTTAATAGACCATGTCAATTACAGCATCTCCAAGACTTTAGTGAAGAATTGCTATGAAGTATCGCAGCCTGGAGATGGGTGAGCTTGTTGTTGCTCCCCTCAGACAGATTTCTAAGCTTGGCTGCAAAGCTCAGAAAGTAAGCCCATCTCCTCTGCTAGCCCTTCCCAATCCTCCAGAGATCCTCCTCCCTGCAAAGAAGTCTCCTAGCTAAACAATAAAATCTCTATTGTTTTGCCAGAGGAACATCTGTAGAGCTTACTCTGGGAAAGCAGGGAGCAGGGGCAAAAGCCTGTGCTTATGGGAGACCTTTGGGGGAAAGGGTCCCCATGGGGAGTAGACCTTTGCTGCCCCCCTCCAGTTTTGCAGTACTGTACCCTTTCATCGACACCCCACTGTCAGCAGCTACTTCCTTGGAGGAAGTAAGGCCCTCGACTGCTTCCTCTGTTTCAGTCTACCAAAAGGCCTTTAGTAGACTCTTCTCCCTAGTAAACTATTAGGGTACCTTCACCCCCCTTATTGTAGGCCAGTATTATATTCATCTTGTAGATGTGGTGGGGGAGGGGGCTGAAGCAGAGAAATAGTTACTTCTTGGAGGCCACTAACTGAGCACATGGCTGAGGCATCATCTGCATCAGTTTTCACCTCATATTGTTAGCAGCTATCTGACACCAGCTTCTAACAAGCGAGGAGAAGGAGACGAGAAGAGAATAGTTGCACTATATAATTATAATTGTCATATTCCATTAAGGGGAAAGTCCTGGATTGCCAAATGCATAAAAGACAACTACATATTTATGGATGTACTAGGTTTACAACATAAGGTTTCTTGAAGTAAAAAACAAAAGTTCATCTCTAGATGATCCTGGGGAGAAGGACTGGCTATATGATCCTGAGGTCTCATACAACCCTATTATTTTATGATTAAACTGAAGCTTTCATATCAAACCCTGTAGCCCATGTACGTGATCAAAGCCCATTGGGAACACTTCAAGGTCCCCCCCGGGAGTCTTCAGTGGCCTTTGGCACAGGCACAACAGCCTGAAACAAATGACTTTAAGCCTATAATCATGGTCGTCCTCACGTCTCCTTTGTTACTTCCCTACTTTTGTTGGCTTATTGTAATGAGATATGAGAAGACTAATTTGCTCTATGCCTAAATCAAACACACTGTCCTGGCAGAATAAAATAGGTTCACAACCAACAAATTTACACTGGGCTATGGTTTACCTGGGAAACATTTACATGACATTAATACATTAGCATAATGTGACTTTCACAGTGCATACAGCCTTGGCTGCCATGTTCTCCACTAGGACTATGGCTACTACCAGAGGAAAAACAGAAATGGAAATGAATATTGTGCAATACTGGAGTTATTATTATCTAAATGTACATACCATCCGTCACCCCAAAGGGTCTGAGGGCAGTGCACAGAAAAAGAAATCCAGGCCACTCATAATTCCTGATACTGCTATTTGCTGTCAGTAAATTAGGTTTTCACTGGTCCTTTTTCCATCTCCAAGAACATCCTGAAGCATAGGAACATAAGAAGCTGCCCTGCAATGAGTCAGACCCTTGGTCCATCTAACTCAGTATTGTCTACACTGACTGGCAGCAGCTCTCTGATGTTTTCAGTAGGTATGTTTTCAGTAGGAAAGGCAATCTTTCCTAGTCCTACCAGGAGATGTGGGGGATCGAACCTGGGACCTTCTGCATGCAAAGCAGAAACTCTACCACTGAGCTATGTCCACGTTCTTGATGCTTCCTTCTTACATTGTGGTAGTAGCTCCACCAGGTGTGCCAGTAGAAAGGGTTTCCTGGTTCACCTGTAGTAGCAGTTCTACTGGTATGTAAATACCCTACCTGCCACAGCTCTATCCAGCAGGAGCAGGACATGTTCCAGCAGGGGATGGGTGGGCTATAATATCTTAAGTATATATGTTCACCACATCAGCCTAGGACTTTCCTAATATCTGCTTTTTCAGAGGTTTCAAACCTTGGGTCCCCAGATGTTTCTGGCCTGTAGTCTGCATCTTCCACATCCACAAGGGCCTTTAAGACTATGGGAGTTGTCGTCCAGCAACATCTGTTGACCCAGGGTTGGGGACCACAGTGCTATTTGATGGAGCCAACTCCTTGATTTTGTTGAAATCTGCAAGATAAGAGAATAAGAAACACAAGACCCACAGGAGAAATGCCCAAGGTCAAACTTGTACAACAAAGCTCATTGATGTAACATATTGTCACAAATAATTAAAGTGGTGTCACAAAAGCAGTTGGTTTCCCCAACTCCCCCCACATCTTGAAGCTCCACCTCCAACCTAAAGAAAAACCACATTCTCAACCTCTCACCATCAGAAACAGAAGATAATTCTAGAAACCTTGTCACCTTACATGCAGTCTGAGTGGAGAAGCAAGTGGAGCAATAATCAGGATGCAAATGTACAGGATGTACAGGAGCAAGAGTACATTAACACAGAGCAGAAGTCATCATCTCACAATCAGTTTCTCCATTATCTGGGATCGCTCTAAGAGAGAGCATACAGTTTCTGCATCTGCATGTAATGCGGAACTGTGGGTTCCGCTCCCCACTCTTATTTGGACGTAACGGAGAGCAGGGAGCCTGGGTTCAGCAAGACTGTGGGGGGGCGGACTGGCTGTGTGGGCTTCCTTCTTTCATGAAGGACAGCCTGCACAGCCAATGACAGCCAGAGAGAGAGGAGCTTCCTCACTCAACTCTGGTTTGAGTGAACACTGCCTGCACTTCCAAATCCACATGTAATACAGGCTGCATTAAACCTCATGTTGGAGTGGTAAAACTCACTACAACCCGAGGGTAGAAATTGGAGTTTGGAGAGCAGAACCTTGGGTTGCTCTCCTCGTGGAACTGGAGTTCCGAGGGGTTGTCCTGCATTTGGATGTAATGGTCCAACAACCTCTGGCCACTTCAACTCCGGTTCCTTGTTACGTGTGAATGAGGCCAGAGTCAGAGAGTAACAGAGAAACAGGTTTGGGGTGGGACAGAAAGATTTTAAAATAAATAAATAAACAAACAAACAACTCTTACTGAGCAGCTCAAGTCTGCTGATTGCCTAAGCCCTGCCCCCTGCCACTGTACACTGGGAGGGTGTACAAAGACACAGCACTCTATTTTGAAGTGTTGCATCCAAATGTCACTGAATGGCCTGTTTAGATAAATATCCTCTCTTCTCATTACTTTCTCTCCCTTCCCTTCCAGCCAATATCTCATTGGCTGGCTGAGTGGGGGCAATCATGTACCATTTTGAATCTCTCTCTTTCTTGAGTGATCAGATTGCCTTTATTCCCATCAATTTATCACCAGTTTCTTCACCCACACAGCAGCTTCTCGTGCTCCCCTCCCATTCTACAGAAAAAACTCTCTAGTATTCTAAAAGAATTGAGGCATAATTACATTGTCAATGTAAATTTTTGTGATAGCTGCCTTTCTGTGTCTGCCTCTGCCTCCCAAGGCTCTGGTTAAAAAGAAAAGTAATGCTTAGAAAACTTAAGCCTATAGATTAACATCCTAAAGTCATGCACACGACCAACATACCAGGTGGGATGGAGGGTTGGGCGGGAGGCAGACTCCTGCCTACCTCCCCGCACATGATCATGTTTTGCTTAGAGGCTCTGCTGCTTGCTCGACAGATGACCTGTGCCACAGCAAGTGGCAGAGCAGGGAACCAGAGGAGGAAGTCCTCTGGCATCCCTCAATGCACCGCACCCGGTGCGTTGAGGGATCCTCACTAAATTGGGCAGTCTTGCCACATACACACACACACACACCACCCGAACCTAGGGTTAAGGGCATGCTTGTGCCTTTAAATCCCGGTTAAAGCCTGGGGTAAATTTGTGGGCTTGGGGCAGAGGCAGTGCCGGGATTGGGATTGATCCCGGTGGTGCACATAGGCTGGGTTGTGTTGGGTTGACCAAGCCTGGGCTTGGCTGCCCGTGTGACTAGCCTCCCTATCTTCTCAAGTGGAGGCTTAGAAGGAAATGAGAAACCTCGGGTCCTTATTTCATGGATCGGAAGATATGAGTGCCTCACATGAAGATTATGAGTCTCTGTCCTCAGGGGTTGGACTAAGCATCCAATTGTCCTCCTCAAGATAGGCTGTGATGGTTCCTTTCTGAAACTGGGCTTCAGGCAAGCTTGGGAAACACAGGATCTAGAAGAACTGGAAAGCAGTTCTGTCTGTGGTGTTTGGCATACACACAGGACATACACAGGGAGCTGCCTTTGCCATTGGTCCATTTCGCTCATGATTGGCTACACTGACTGGCAACAGCTCTACAAGGTTTCAGGCAGGAGTCTTTCGCTGCCCAACCTGAAGATGCCAGGGATTGGACCTTCATACCTTCTGTATGCAAAGCAGACACTCCTCCACTGGGCTATGGTACCCATTCCTTCCTGTGATGGCTCATTTCCACATGCAAGCCATCACTTCATGCTGCAGGCATCGGGCAGTGAGAATGCATGAGTGCCATCATCCCATCATCCCACCACAGCTAAAGCAGCCAAACCTTTTCACAGCTGTAGTATCAGTCAAGTGTAGTACGGTATTAGTCAAGTGAAGGCTAGATAGTGGTTGTGATAATGAAAGGATTTGGGTGTGCTGGATTGGAAATCCAAGCTGAAGATATGCATTGTACTAAAGGATGTTTAAGATAAGTGTAACAGCTGGAGACTTATCTCCATAAACTGAGAACCCATTACGTTAAACTACATCAATTGTTTAATGAAGCCAGCCTCAATTACTTTGTTAAGTGACTCAACAATCACACAAGCTGGATCCTCCGCTCATTAAGGAGACAGTTAACCTGCTAACTGGGCAAAGAAGAAACTTTGAAAATGGTGAATAAAGCAGGAGGAGAGCAACTGTCCCTATCCAACCCCAGCACAGCATCACTTTCAGTGTGTCTGTTGCTGGTGTCTACCTTGTGTTGTTGTTGCTTAGATTGTGAGCCCTTTGGGGACAGGGAGCCATCTTTGTATTCTTACTTTTTTTCTGTATAAACTGCTTTGAGAACATTTTTTTTGTTAAAAAGGCTTATTATTATTATTATTATTACAAAAGGCAACTTTACTGGGAACAGACTATATTTTGCAATGAATCTATAATAATAACAACAATATTGATAATAAAATTCAGCCATCCCAGGTCCTTGGGAAGGACTTGATGTCTGGATAAAACAAACCAGTCAATAACACCTGTTTGACTGTGTAAACAAGAAATAACAACAACATAAAAACATAAGAACAGCTCTACTGGATCAGGCCCAAGGAAGCCCATCTAGTCCAGCATCCTGTATCACACATTGGCCGACCAGATGCCACTGGAAGCCTTCAGCAGGAGCTGAGGGCATGCCCTCTCTCCTGCCATTACTCCCCTGCAATAACAACAACAACAGTAATAGGGGCTCACATAAAGCACAGCACCCTGCCAATCCAAGATGAGGGACACACGCTCCTGTCATGCCTTTCCAGACTTTGTGGATGCTGCTAATGAGCCATTACTCATTAATGGCTGCTTAGAATTGCTTCTTTGTCATCACTGTAGCATTAGTTTCCATTAGGAATAATGGGAGGCTTGTCATTGCAGCAATGACGCAATTCTTAGTAGTGGTGAAGCCAGTGTTCACTGGGTTTGGAATGGCATGGAATAAGCATGTGTACCCTGCTTTTGGATTGGCAGGGCACTGCGCTGTATGTAAGCCAATAACAACAGCAATGACAGCCAAGGAAGAAGTGAATAAAGCCATGTGAATAAAGCCATCCAAACACACACAATTACAGTTATCCTTAATACTTCAGACTTCAGATGGGAGATAATATTTCTCATTATTTCCTACCGGTGAAAAAACATCTTCTTTCAAGTGGAAAACTAGCTCATTTGACTTCCTAAAGCTGGACATACCCAAGCGGTGGAAAGAGGCAGTAATGGCCATTATGGCCAGTGCCAAATGTGCATTTCCCTGGACACAGTTGTCATGAAAATGGGTTGGACCTGTGTTTCGAGTCCAGATGTGCAGTGTAAACAATGGAGTCACAAAACGTAGCCTAGGAAGTCAGGAGGGAAAACATGACATCCTTAATGTAAGGAACCAGACTAGGTTTCCACTATTCCCTAAAAAAGCCCTGATTGGCCAAATTCGCATGTAATGTGGAACCATGGGCCCAATGGACCCAAGGTTCCACAGCCTCCTCCCCCGCTATATCATCTGCATTCAAACATTCAGGAGGGTGTCCTCTCTGCAGTCAGTGAGACTGCAGAGAGATGGGGGAGCTGGCTTTGTGGGCTTCCTTCTTGCTTCAAGAGCAGCCTGCACAGCCAATCAGGGAGGGAGGGAGGGAGGAGCTTCCTCCCCCAACTCCAGTCTGGCCAAGTGCAGCCTCCAGTTATTCGTTTGGATGAAAAAGAGGTTCTAGGGATTTGCGAATCAATTCAAATTTGAATAAATTTGATTTGAATCTAGGCAATTTGAGTGTTCCGAATTTAAATTGAATCACCCCTAAGAAGGGCAATTTGATTCAAAGCTAATCAACCTGATTCCAAATCAAATTGATTATAATAGATTTGAGAACTATTTTTGTGTCCTTTTTGAGCCATTCATACACACTGATTGATTTAAAAAGGTACCAAAACAGGTTTGAATCAATTTGAATTTGAATTGAATCAATTTGAATTGAATCAAACCAGCCCTATTTCGAACCAATTCAATTTGAATTGGAATTGAATCAGGCAGATTTGATTTGAATCAGAATCAAATAGCAAAATTTGATTTTTGCAACTCCCTGAGAGGCTCCCTGGACCCTCGGTTTGGAGCAATGAACCTCACTACAAACCAAGGGTTCAAGTTGGAGTATTTTCAGCATGACGTTGAGTCATGGGTTTGGAATAATGGTAAGGAAAGCAGGAGTCCCTCCAACTCTGAGCCCCCGTTACATGCAAATTTGGCCTCTGAAAGTCCTCTCTTTTTCAGCCAGTCTGAGACTTAGAAACCGATCTCCCATTATCTGCCCCCCACACACACTTCTTTGCTGGTTTTTTCTGACCTTGCTTTCTGTCTCTGCCAAGCAAGATTGTTATGTTGGTTTTGCCCTGCATCGCCCCGCAGCCTGGGAACTGAAGGTGTCAGGCTTATGTGTCCATATTTGTGACAACTATTGGCTAATAGAATGGGTGTTAGATCTTGTCAATCATCAGCACTTTTTGGATAATCTGATCTGTGATCTGGTTCTCAGAGATTTCATTTTTAAAAGCTTTCATTTTTGCTTCCTATAAGAAGCACCCCCTCCTAAAAAAACAACCCTCTTGGGGGCACTATACCTTCACCCATACTTAACATGTACACATTCACTCTTACTTACATGCATACATAGACCTTCCTTCTGCCCTTTTGGGGTGCAAGATTTTGGGGCCAGTCTTAAGATGGACAATCTTTCTGCCTGTTTCAGCAAAGATGTGGTCACTTAACTTCATCACCTGTCCACCAGACTGATACGTTCAGGAGTCATTGGTTCCTCCCTCCACTCCTGAGGAGTGAGTATGATTTTTCCCACCCTTTGTTTTTGGGTGTGCATTGAGGTAGGTGTGTGTGTGTTTGTGCACACTGCTAGAAAAGCCAGATTCAAGACCTCTCTTTTAGATTGGCCTGGTGGAGGAGCACTTAATTCACTTTAGAATTAAAGAGAATGCTCTAGTAAGTGGTTTACGGGTAAGATAAATACTGGTTAGACTCTTAACGTTTTCTCCCTGGTTCACCTAGCACTGTTAACTAGCTACCAAGAGCTCCTGGTCTATTTGCATTTACTGTTTTTAAAATCTCACTAAGCAGCTAGTATCATTCTGTGACCTTTATTTACATGATCTTGCCATGCATAAAATTAAAAGCAGGAAGGCAAAACGGTGCTTTCCCCACTTTGAAACAATGTTGTTTCTCTCTGACTTTTATGTACCTGAACACGCTGGTTTTCTGTGTCCAGTTAGTCTGGGTTCCTGCTCTGGAAGCATGAATGGGACTGATTCACTTTGTGTGCCTAAATCTCATTGGATTGGACAGAGCTTGTTCTCGCCTGGTGGAGCATGATGATGCTTAATTTGCAGGGGAGGAAAGCCTCCAAAGGCCTTTAGGTCCAGGCTCCAAAATTACCTTGGTGCACCTCTGCAAGGCTCAAACAAAGGAAACAAACCATGGAAGGTACGGGAGAAGTTCTCCCGTACCTTCCATGGTTTGTTTCCTTTGTTTGAACATTGCAGAGGTGCACCAAGGTAATTTTGGAGCCTGGACCTAAAGGCCTTTGGAGGCTCTCCTCCCCTGCAAATTAAGCATCATCATGCGCCACCAGGCGACCACACCACCCAGGACAGACTAAAGAGGATTTGAGGGCCCCTAGAGGCCATTGAAGCCCTGGAATTCGGCCCCGAAGTCCAGGGGTAAGAGCGCCTCTGGAGCCTTGTGTTAAGGTCTGTGTTTTATGCCTGTGGTTCTACACCAATCCACATTTGTCTCCTTCTTGGAGATCTTGTTCCTGCATTCCCTGCTCTGTCTTTGGAGTTTTTATCTGTGTCTGTCATGTTGGTACTCTCAGTTGCAGTTAGATAGCATTGTATTTGTAAACTCCTTCCTCCCCTGCCTTCACTTTTACCCTTCCTTAGGCTTAGGGAAGAGAGAACTTCCCTAAGGAAGTTCTATTTAAGGAATATTGGTGAATTAACATTTATTATAAGCATGTGGTTTCCTACATCATTTGAATAATCACACTCCAGGTAGGGTTGCACACCCTGGGTAGGCTTGCTTACATTCTTTCTCCCTTCACTAAAGCAGCTGTCTTCCTCCGGAGTGAGTTCAGCTTTCTGAGATAGGTTTGACTTAGCCTCACCTCTGGAAGCCCAGACTGAACTGGCCTGTCTTAGGAACCTGAACTCTCTCTCTCTCAGACTGGGTTTAGTCTGTGTGTTCAGTTACCTTTCTTGTGAGTTTTAAATGCCCTGTTTTGGTTCTAAAGCTCTCTTCAACATCAGTTAGGGTATTTCAATTGGTTAACCCCTTCCTACCCTGGTTTCCCATTCCACCTTCTTCAAGTTTAAAGTATTATACCAAAATGTGGTATATAAGTATTCATAGTAGTAGTATTTACAAGTATTTTAAATGAATTAAGTTAAGAAATAATGATGATGATGATGATGATGATGATGATGATGATGTAGAAAAGTCAACAACAAACAGCAAGTGCCGCCTTTGTAAAGAAGCAGATGAAACCGTGGACCACCTAATCAGTTGTTGTAAAAAGATCACACAGACTGACTACAAACAAAGGCATGACAAGGTAGCAGGGATGATACACTGGAACATCTGCAAAAAATACAAGCTACCTGTAGCCAAACATTGGTGGGACCATAAAATTGAAAAAGTTGAAGAAAATGAAGATGTAAAAATATGATGGGACTTCCGACTCCAAACAGACAAACATCTGCCACACAATACACCAGATATAACTGTAGTCAAAAAGAAAGAAAAACAAGTCAAAATAATCGACATGGCAATACCAGGGGATAGCAGAATAGAAGAAAAAGAAATAGAAAAAACAACCAAATACAAAGATCTACAAATTAAAATTGAAAGGCTGTGGCAGAAAAAGACCAAAATAATCCCAGTGGTCATTGGCGCCCTGGGTACAGTTCCAAAAGCCCTTGAAGAGCACCTCAACACCATAGGGGCCACAGAAATCACCATCAGCCAATTACAAAAAGCAACTTTACTGGGAACAGCCTATATTCTGCGACAATATCTATAATAACCAACAGTATTGATGATAAAATTCAGCCATCCCAGGTCCTTGGGAAGGACTCGATGTCTGGATAAAACAAATCAGTCATTAACACCTGTCTGACTGTGTTAATAATAATAATAATAATAATAATAATAATAATAATAATAATAATATCAAGTGTTATATGTGTTCCTCACCCGACTTTTATCTGTTACACCCTGTTTATAGAATAGCCTCCCCAGAGAGGTTCACCTGGTTTCATCACTGTGTTCTTTTAGATGCCAGGTAAATACCTTTTTGTTCACTCAGGCTTTTTAAATTTTGAGTTTCAAATTTGACTTTTAACTTATTTTAAAAGACTTTTTAAATTGTGTTGTATTGTATTTTGTATTTCCATGCCCCGCCCCCCGGTCTGTTATGATTTAATGTGGCAAGTGTTTTTATTTCATTTTTAATGGGGCGGCCAGCAAAAAAAGTTTGTTTGTTTGTTTGTTTGTTTGTTTGTTTATTATCATTATTGTTATTTTGTAATCATACATGCACACAAACACGCACGCACACATGCACACACATAGTTGCTGTGGGGTGTCAGTTTTGAATGGTCCCTCATATAAAAAGCTGCCTGCAAATAGAAAATGAACATACATAGAAAAAAAATATAACCAAACCATTTTGCTTGTGTGCTAGTTCAGTACTTACAATGGACATTATTTAACACAGAGGGCCATTAAAAATGTGACCCTTTAGAGTCTAAAGTGGTACAAACCATGCTACCATTCTGCTTTGTGTATAGAACACGCCTGACATCTGTAGGGGAATCCCAAGGCCGTTCAACATTGACCCCTGTCCTTTATCCCATCCCAATCATTCAGGCTTTTAAGAACAGAAATACAAACCATTTTTATATACTGTATGGGGAAATGATTAGGAGCTGTTAATAAATTGTGATTTAACCTTATGAGATTTATTCTATCCCACTTTCTCTCTGGCATGGTTTTATGATCCTGAGTGTCTACTGATGGATTTTTTTGTCAGTGTATTTTATAGGTTGCATAGAATGTTTTACAGCTGTAAAAGCCTCCCCTGCTAACTGGACAAAGAGGCACCTTTTACCGTGGTGATTCTCTTTATTTAGCAGGGGGAGAGTAACTGGCCCTATCCACCCCCAGCACAGTACCTCCAGGGACTGTTGGTGGTGTCTATCTTAAGTTTCTTTTTAGATTGTGAGCCCTTTGGGGACAGGGAGCCATCTTATTTATTTATTATTTCTCTGTGTTAACCGTCCTGAGCCATATTTGGAATGGCGGTATAGAAATTGAATTTATTATTATTATTAACAACAATTTTGATGAAGGGTATAAGTTCAGTAATAACAACTCACCAGGGGTGTAGCTATAATTGAGTGGATGGGTTCAAAGAATCCGTGCCCCCCAGCTCCCAATGGCCCCCCAGCTCCAGCCCTCCCTATTTTCTTCATTATCTTCCTCACTCGGAGGGGCTACCATGGAGAGGGGTGAACACGGGCCACCTCTCCCCTCGCTACGCCCCTACAACTCACAAAAGGGTTACCAACAAGGAAACTTCTTTCTTAAAACATTAGCAAAGGATATACCATAGGATCCCCTTGTTGCAGATAAATTACTTATCCTTTATAAGTAATTGAACAGGAAGCCAACTTTAACTGAGAAACAAGAGTTTGATATTTATTACATACCAAACATAAACTAAGAGGAGGAAAATAGGCCAACTATCTCTTATGCAGAGAGAGGGAGAACTTCTCAGTTTGAATTCAAGTCAGCAAGTGAGGAGGAGACAAACACAGAGACTCCACTCAGTGTTCTCTGTAATTGTTTTCATCTGTGGGTGGCATGAGTTTTGCTCTGGGCAGTAGCATCAAGGCAATGTGTGCGCACATACATTCAGAGTGGGGCCGATCCTGATTCAACCTGAGCGGGATCTAAAATCAACTGAGTGGACATCAAAAATCTTGTGAGTGCCCACATGTGTGCACGCCTTAGAAGGAACACGGACTCCAACCCACATGCTCTGCCACACAAGCAGCAAAGATTGGACTTAGCTGCCTTAGCCTGATCTTTGTTGCTCGTGTGAGCCATTGGGAGCTGTGCGGCTCCTGGTAGTGGCAAGGTGGCAAACCTGCCTCTGAAGCCCGCCTCTAAAGTGAGGTTAAGGGAGTGAGTGCTCTCTTAGCCCCATTTTTTGACTGTCTGCCAGCCCCATATGGGATCCCCATAATGCATGTATCCACCCCCAGCACAGTACCTCCAGTGACTGTTGCTGGTGTCTATCTTATGTTTCCTTTTTAGATTGTGAGCCCTTTGGGGACAGGGAGCCATCTTATTTGTTTTCTATTTCTCTGTGTAAACTGCCCGGAGCCATTTTTGGAAGGGCGGTATATAAATTGAATGAATGAATGAATAAAGTGTATTATGAGATTTTGGGGGGATGATACATCTTGGCCCCGACCCTCCGCCACTGTCGGAGAGAGCTGGAGTCCATGAGGGCATGAGATCTGTGCACCCAGCATGGGCGGGGCAATTGTCTGCGGGAGAGATAAGGTTTTACAGCCTTCCTCCCCGTGTGCCCCAATCCCTTTCTCACGGATCATGAGAAACAGCTCTTTTTATTCAGTGCACTGCAGCAACATACTTCCTATCTGTACCATGCATTTGATGAGGCCTGTACTCGCAGACAATGGGAAGAGAGCTGGTCTTGAGGTAGCAAGCATGACTTGTCCCTTGAAGCTAAGCAGGATCCGCCCTGGTTGCATATGAATGGGAGACTTGATATTTGAGCGCTGTAAGATATTCCCCTCAGGGGATGGAGCCGCTCTGGGAGGAGCATCTAGGCTCCAAGTTCCTTCCCTGGGAGCATCTCCAAGATAGGGCTTAGAGATATTCCTGCCTGCAACCTTGGAGAAGCCACTGCCAGTATGAGCAGACAATCCTGAGCGAGATGGATTTATGGTCTGACTCAGTATATGGCAGCTTCCTGTGTTCCTATGTTCCTACCCAGGTTCACTTTTAAAATGAATAATCGTATTCACAGAAACAGGTATGTGTGTACAGAATAGGAGATAACAACATAATTTCTGAATAGGGCTTAAATGTCATCCTGGTTCACTGGGCCCTTTTTTCTCTCTGCGTAAAACATGCAAATAACAACATTGATCTTTGCATCTCCTGTTAGGTCTCATATGCATCGTGCAGCTCCTTTAAAGATAACAAGCAAGGTTATTCTTGAACACTATGCATTTTAATTTAAAAACAAACATTTTGATGGTATGGATCAAACGCTGCAGTTTTAAGAAAATCAAAGCGCGTGGTGGAGACATTTGAATAAAGGAAATGGATGCAAGCAAAATTATCCCGCACCTTTTTGATTAGCGGGTCTAGGAATAAAAACAGTGATTCAGACAAGATAACTAATGAAAAGCAATTGGGTTACAGATAATGCTGATCTTTGGAAACTTTCATCCTGGTTCATTTCCTGTAATGGAACACATGCAAAAAGTGCAACAGGCAAAATGAATTGCCAAATTTTCCTCCTGAGTGGGTTTTCATCAGAAATCAAAATTAATAGCATCCCTCCAGTTTGGTGTTACTCAAAAACAAAACAAAACAAAACAAAAGCAATTGAGATTAGGGCTGTGCACAGACCAGTTTGGAGGCCCATTTTACGGGCCTCCTAACTGGTTCGATAGACTGTCTCTTCTGCTGGTTTGAAGGTGGAGGGTATAGCTTTAAGGACAGGGTAGGGTGCATTTACGCCCCACCCTACTGAGCTTCTTCCTCCGGTGATCTGCATAAAAATAGTCTGGCGGGGTGGCAGCGTGCTTCCTTGCCACCCTGTTATCTCCCGACTAAATGTGGCCAGAAGTGCCTGTCATGAGTGTGCACATCATGGGTGGGCGGGAGCACATCACGCACATGCATGCACACGTCACACACACACAATATGTGCCAGGCACTTCCAGCCTCTTCTGGTCAGGGAATCAACAGGGCGGCCAAGAGGTATGCTGTTGTCCCACAGGACTATTTTTACACAGAGCACCAGAGGGGGCAGCATGGTGGGGATGGGTAAATGCACCCTCCCCCATCCTTAAAGCTATCCCCATCACCATCGGCTCAAAGGGTGCTGGTTCCATGCACACTGCTAATTGAGACTGATGGCAGAAAGCTTAAACTTTCTAAGATGTGCCTTAGTCCTTCTCCCCAGTTATATGAACACATGGAGCTGTCTTAGTACCATAAGAACATAAGAGCATAAGAACAGCCCTGGTGGATCAGGCCCAAGGCCCATCTAGTCCAGCATCCTGTTTCACACAGTGGCCCACCAGACACCTCTGGGGAGCCCACAGGCCAGAGGTATGTGAAGGCCCTCTCTCCTGCTGTTGCTCCCCCGCAACTGAGAGGCATTGTACCTCTGAGGCGGGAGGTGGTCCTCAGCCACCAGACTAGTAGCCATTGGTAGACATAGATAGCCAGTGATAGACTATAAAAGGCAGGGGGAGCCACTCCCGGCCTTGCTGCAAATGTGGCACTGGCTGGAATATGCTTGGAAATGGGGGGCATGGCTCCGTTTGCAAGTGCGCCACGTCCCAGGCATCTGATGTCAGATGCAGGGGGCATGGCTGCGGGCCCTATGCTGGTGAGCTGAACCGGGGCAGCCAGCAGCTTCCCTATGCTCCTGTCTCCAAGGGTTAAGGCAGGGGACTTTCCCACTCTTTCCTTGATATGCCTTTTGATATTTGGATGTGTGCTTCTGGTGTGTGCCATTTTCTTATCCCTAGTTATGCTGGGATATAGTTCTGTGCCCAGTGAGGATTCAGATGATTATGAATGGGCATGATTAGGAGTCCCTAAAACAAAACCCAGTTCATACCTATCCATCCTCTTCCTGGTTCTTTGCCTGCTCATTTTCAGAATGGGCGGAACTGTAACGAATGGGCTATATTCATTCCAAGAATGGATACCTATCCCCAATCCATCTGCAGTGTGGGCACGTAGAGCACATTCAGAGCACCAGTGCTAAAGGCTAACACATTTCTGAGTTTTTTCATTTAGAAAGTAAATGACTAATGCCCTGTTCTTACAGCAATCTATGACTCTCTCAAGTCCTGCACTTGTACACTTAGATGCACACTGTCCAGGCATTCAACTGAACATGTGTAGGGTGCCATTCTAGATATGTTCATTCACCCTGGACACTCCGTAAGGACAGGACTTAAGGGGGAATGTGGCAGAGGCTTCTAAACTCATGAATGTTGTGGTGAAAATGGGTGGAAAAAAGAAGTTCTTCCTCTACAACTGGTGGTTTCCCAGTGAAATCAATTGACAATAGATTCAGGACAATGGTACTTTTTCATAGCGTGTCATTAATGTATGGAATTTGCTACCATAGTGGCACTGGTCACTGGCTTAAATAAAAGGCGATGAAGCAAATTCATAAGAATGTAAGAACAGCCCTGCTGGATCAGGCCCAAGGCCATCTAGTCCAGCATCCTGTTTCACACAGTGGCCCACCAGATGCCACTAGAAGCCTACAGGCAGGAGCTGAAAGGGGCATGCCCTCTCTCCTGCTGTTACTCCCCTGCAACTGGTACTCAGAGGCATCCTGCCTTTGAGGCTGGAGGTGGCCTTTAGCCCTCCAACTAGTAGCCGATGATAGCCCTCTCCTCCATGAAGTTATCTAAATCCCTCTTAAAGCCATCCAGGTTGTTGGCTATCACCACATCTTGTGGCAGAGAATTCCACAAGTTGATTATGCATTGTGTGAAAAATGCATTTTGGTCCTAGATTTTGGTCCTAGGTTTGCTGGTCCTAGATTTCCTGGCAATCAATTTTATGGGATGACCCCTGGTTCTAGTGTTATGTAAGAGGGAGAAGAATTTCTCTCTATCAACTTTCACCACTTCATGCATGATTTTATAGACCTCTATCATGTCTCCCTGCAGTCATCTTTTTTCTCAACTAAAAAGCCCCAGGTGTTATAGTCTAGTCTAGTCTATCGACAGCCATGACACAACTGGGACATCCATGTTTTAATGGAACATACCACTAGCTGCCAGGAGACAAGCAAAGGAGGAGGGTTGTTGGCGTCATACTCTATTGCTTCTCAGAGAGATAGGCTGGAAATTGCTGGAAAGAGGTTGCTGGATTGGACGGATCCTTTGCCAGATCCAGCAGGGTTCTTGTCTGCTCAGAATTCTATAATTGCATTAATGGAATTAAAATACTCCTTAACAGGAATCCAGTTTAATAACCCAATAGCCCACTTAACAACCTTAAGCACAAGGATTGCATCCATGTATTAGCATCCAATGCAGATTAGGATTTGTGTCCTCATATCACTGTAGAGCCCAGAGAGCATTCAAACACAATAAACCTCTTTCTCAATCTGGATTGCTCCCCCCACACCCTGCATGATCCAGATTACAAATACGACAAATATTTATACATCGCTTTTCAACAAAAGTCCCCAAAGCAACTTACATAGATATGCGTAAATAAATAAAATGGCTCCCTGTCCCCAAAGGGCTCACCATCTAAAAAAGAATCATGAGATAGGCACCAGCAACAGCCACTGGAGGGATGCTGTGCTGGGCATGGGTATGGCCAGTTGCTCTCCCCCTGCTAAATGAAGACAATCACCACTTTTAAAAGGTGCCTCTTTGTTCAGTTAGCTGGGCACAGATTACCTTTAAAGTCCAATGGCCTGAGTCCTACATACATTAGGGAATGGTTTCTCTTGCTATGGACCGAGTCCTACATAGGGAATGACTTCTCCTGTCCAACCCTTGAGATCTGGGACCTCTACTTTGCACCATGTAACTTCTTACTTAGGTGAGATTAACAGGGACCTAGAGCAGAGCTTTTCCTGTGATAGTACCCATCTGTTTAAAGTCCCCCCCCCAAAAAAAATCTAGATACCACTTTCCTTCCATCAGTAAATCAAAGCTGGGCTTTTCTCCAAGTTTCCCCAACATTTGTCTGATGTTTATTTCACTTACTATTTTATTATTATTACTATTTTATTTTATTTTATTTCACTTACTATTTTACTATTTTACTGTCTTCACTTACTATTTTAAATCATGAGATTGTTGTTGATGTTTTGTTATTGTGAGCTGTCCGGAGTATAATTTTGTTATGTAGAAGAGAAATCAACACGTTCCACCACTAGTGTCACCATCTAAACTCTTTGGGCCTCTCTCAAAATTCCCAAGATGTGTTATCTGAGGAGGCATCTCAAAATCTGACCCAAATTTCACTTTAGGCAAATATTCAGTGTCAGCTCTACTGCAGATCTACCTCTTGTTACTTTTTAAAAAAAACTTCTCCTTATTCTCTTTTGCTCCAAACAAAATCATCACAGCCTGTTAAATTTATTTTTGCATGAACTCTCCCTGCTCCAAATGCCCAGGGTAACTCTTTGGAATGTCTGTATCTTTCTATATGAACAAAACAGAAGGGGTGGGGGGAAATAACCCCCAAGAACCAATGCTTTTCAATAAAATTTGAGTTGAAATTACTTTTGCACCTGAAATTAGAGCACAATTCCTCTGGCTTTTACTTGGTGGTAGTGAACCGAGGCCCCAGACCCACTGTACACTTATCTGTGCCATGCAACATTTCTAGTTTTGAAACTCTTCTCCCAAAATAAGCTCTTGGCTTGCTGCTGCTGCTGCTGCTGCTGGATTTAGTTGATCATGTACATGATCTATTATAATAGAACTGAGGAAGCAAGTGAGGGGAAGCAATTAGCACAGGAAGCACACTTAGTTGCTCATTTGAAGACTGTGGAACTTAAATATGAAACAAAAGTCCTGCTGGATAAGATCAAAAGTCCAACTTGACCATCATCTTCTTTCCAATCTTGATGCTTCCAGGAAACCCACAAGGAAATAGAGAAAGTAAAATTTTTATATATCTACATAGGTTGCTGCCTCATACCAAATCAGACCATTGATCCATCTAGCTTAGTATCATCTGCACTGTCTGGCAGCACTCTCTAACGTATCAGGCAGGAGATTTCCCCAGCTCTACCTGGAAATGCTGCCAGGGATAGAACCTGGGTCCTTCTGTGTAGGGATGGGAACGTATCAAAAACTGTGATTCGATTCGAGCTCGAATCAAAATAAGCTGTTTTGCTTCAAACACGAATTGAATCAGCCCTAAGCAGTTTGGACAATTTGGACATGATTTGATTCAATTTGGACATGATTTGATTCAATTACAAATCAATTTGCATATCCCTACTTATGTGTATATAGCACGGATTTTACCACTGAGCTATGACACCATCCCTAAATGTATAGCCCCTCTTCCACCCCTGGCAGGGCTTGTCTGAGAGTTGAACCCAGGCTCTCACTTTATGTGAGAATCTTACAACTAGACCAACAAACTACAAACTCCTTCCCCAATCATTTGCTCCCAGAAGTTGATATTCAGAGGAATATTGTTCTTTTGAACTATGTGACAGAAGGGAGCAGGAGTCATTCTTTCCTCTTTGCTGATCTTGTACCTTCGATACCAATGGCTGAACCGGAGGAGAAAAACTGAGTAGGGGGTGGATGGCATAGAAGGGGCAAAATGGCCCACAAGTAAGGTTTCTGAAACAGAAATGGGGAGTAGGTGGGAGAAAACTATATGTCTGAGTGGGTGTATAACATTCTTGCCTCCCATTGGAGCCACCCATATTTCTTTACACTCGACACAACTAGGAAAAACAGTCACAGAAAGACATGTAACATGTGGTAGAGCTCTTAGGTCTAGTGTTATTCATACTGCTAACCGAGCAAAGAGGCACCTTTTTCAAGTGGTGATTCTCTTAGATTTAGCATGGGGAGAGAAACTGGCCCTGTCCAACCCCAGCACAACACCCCACCAATGGCTATTGCCAGTATCTACATTATATTTTTGCTTTTAAGACTATGAGCTCTTTGGGGACAGGGAACCATGTTATTTCTGCTTATTTTTCTGTGTAAACCACTTTAAAAACATTGTTTGAAAAATGGTATATAAATATGTGCAGCAGTAGTAGTAGTAAAAACATAAGAATATAAGAACAGCCCTATTGGATCAGGCCCAAGGCCCACCTAGTCCAGCATCCTGTTTCACAATGGCCCACCAGATGCCGCTGGAAACTCACAGGCAGAAGCTGAGGGCATGCCCTCTCTCCTGCTGTTATTCCCCTGCAACTGGTACTCAGAGGCATCCTGCCTTTGAGGCTGGAGGTGGCCTATAGCCCTCTGACTAGTAGCTGTTGATGGACCTCTCGGCCATAAAGTTATCCAAACCTCTCTTAAAGCCATCCAGGTTGTTGGCTGTCACCATATCTTGTGGCAGAGAATTCCATAAGTTGATTAATTGTGTGAAAAGTTACCTCCGATTGCTGGTCCTCAGTTTCCTGGCAATCAGTTTCGTGGGATGAACCCTGGTTCTAGTGTTATGTGAGAGGGAGAAGAATTTCTCTCTATCCACTTGCTCCACACCATGCATGATTTTATAGACCTCTGTCATGTCTTCCTGCAGTCGTCTTTTTTCTAAACTAAAAAGCCCCAGGAGTTGTAGCCCCTGGTCATCTTTGTTGCCCTCTTCTGCACCTTTTCTAGTTCTACAATGTCCTTTTTTAGATGTGGTGACCAGAATTGTACTCAGTACTCCAGGTTTGGCCGCACCATAGTTCTGTATAAGGGCATATGAGCAGATTTATTTTCAGTCCCCTTCCTAATGATTCCTAGCATGGAAGTGGCCTTTTTCACAGCTGCTGCACATTGAGTCAACACTTTCAATAAGCTGTCCACCATGTCTCCAAGATCCCTTTCCTGGTCAGTCACTGACAGCTCAGATCCTATCAACATATACTTGAAGTTGAAGTTTTTCATCCCAATGTACCACTAGTAGTAGTGGTACTTGTATGTCCCTCTAACGTTTCTGTTAGTGACACCATTGTCAAGATATTGCTGGGAATCATTTTACTGAGAAACAACAAATAATCTATCTCCAAGCAGTCCTTGATTAGGAGAGTGTGTGGCAATTCATTTGCATATTTACTCTGTATGGGATGGTGTGTGTGGATGGATTCAAGATGAAAGGAACCCACTGTTGAATGCTTCCTTCCTCTGCCTCTTTTAGGAGGCACTTGTCAGGAAAGGGACTTGATGAATCATGAAAATGAATGTAACACAAAGGGGGGAAATGCACATTTCCTACAAATAATTGTCATGCAGATTATCCACTCATTTCATAAATAGTGCCCTAATTGTCAACTCGGAATGTAGCAGCAGTAGGCACAAGGGGAATATGCTTAAACCAAAATGTAAACAAAGATATAAAAGATAGATCAAAACCCTTTATCAGTTACACAAGATCTAATAACTGGAGGGATTGGGTTCATTATAGAAAGAAGAGGAAATAACAAAGGAATAATGTGAACAGCAGGGGGAAAATACCAAATCTCTTTGAGTAACACAAGGTGCTAAACAGATGAAATGATTTCACACTATGGATAGTAAACAATGATGAGATAAAAGGAGGACTCTCTGAAGGTTTATCAGAAGGAATTAGATACAAAGGAGAGAGGAACAAAGCTGGAATATTAAATAATTACTCATCATCTGTCAAAAGAAAGGGAAAAGGATGGAGGAGGGAGAGACCGTGCAGGTGTCCACAGATGGGTCCTTAAGGAATCTTAAGCATTCAAAGACAAGAAATACTGGCTATGAGTCTTTTGGCATTGACAGATCGAATAGCTCTTTTAAAAAGGCTGAAGCACCAATTGATTGAAACTCACAACACGGTCATTGGTCTAGGATCCAAGGGAAAAAATGTGACTGTGAAATGAATAGTTAAAGAAGAAATGTCACCATTTTCATGAATGCATGTAAAATAGTTGCAAAATGGTATGAACATATTGATGTCCTGCAGGCTGCATTGAGCAGGGTGGGGACATCTAACCAGCGGTGGCACCAGAAAATGAGTTGCGGGTGATGGGGAACAGAAGGGGCAAAGTGCATTTAGGGTGCATGAGCTGTATCCCACATATTGGAAACTGAAATGGTGGGCCGGCAGGGGAAGCCACTTTTCGGGGGTGCTTGCCCTTGATCCACCCTCTGGAGTTGCCTTTGCATTCAACTTTTAAAGGGTTGGAAGATGAGAAAAGGGTTTAGCTGGTGGCCTCATTTTGGCACTTTGACCAATCAGGTAGGCACAGCAGCACCCGTTGAAGGTGGGCGTGCCTCTGCCAACCTGCCATTTGGGAATATGATACAAGTTTGTATTAGCTCAGATTAAGCAGAATTGGCTTCTACTTTGGAGGCCCTGTTAGCTTAGCTTAATCAGAGGCAATCTAATATGATTTGGGCTAATACAGGCCATTGAGGACCCCATGATTAAATACTGGGCTGAGTAATATCAGTGGGCTGATAATATACAACAATATATTCATGATCTCCCAGCAACTCCATTCATGCCTGAAGAATCTTTGAATAATGTAGCCAACAGGGTGCATCAGAGCTACCTTGTACTCAATCTTGAAAACTGACAAAATAATAAGTAAGAAGAGGGAAAGGATATTTAGTTATTATTTATTGATTTGATGTATATACCACCCTTCCTAAAGTGGCTCAGGGCAGTTTACATTAAGCTCAGAAGCACATAATATTAACACAATTAAAAGAAAAACAAAAGCATTCAAATCAGATTAAAATTAAAAATAAAACTAGATATAATTAAAAGTTTTAATAAATAAATAAATAAATAAATAAATAAATAAATAAATAAATAAATAGCTAGCCAGGATAAAAAGGTGGTTCTTGAAGGCTCTCCCGAAGGCCTCCAAGGAAGATAATCCTCTTATATCCATGAGATAAGATATCATGAAATCCATGATAGGCAGCCCACCACGTAAAAGGAGACCTAAACTCCCTAGCTGATTGGCTCAGCCGGGAAGATCTCCTACCAGGAGAATGGGCACTAAACCAGCTGGTCTTCGAGCAGGTAGCATGCAGGTGGGAACAGCCCATACTAGACTTATTTGCGACACCTTTTAACGCGAAACTGCCAAGATTCGTGACCAGATCCCGGTGTCTGATGGCAGAGGAAACAAATGCATTGTCAAAGCGATGGCCAAGTGGCGTTCTGTACGCGTTCCCACCAATTCCATTAATGCCTTGAGTGTTGAGGTGCAAAAGGGAGCAGCGGGCGGAAGTCATTCTAGTGGCCCCATATTGGCCAAGACATCCATGGTTTGTGGAACTGGTTCATCTCAGCGTGGCCAAATCGTGGCATCTGCCGGTCACACCAGATCTGTTGATGCAAGGTCCAGTTCTCCAACACAGCTAACCATGTATATTTAGTATAGGAGAGAAAGAGAGACTAAATAGAATCTTCCAGGAGCTACGCAGGACTGAAATCCAGCCCTGGATTAATCCTAGAATTTAACTGGAATTCTCTCTTCTGTGTCTCCAGGCTCGCTGATGAAGAGTGTTCCTCTTGATTATGCATAGAATACTTTCCCTTCACCTTTGAGTAACCAATGGCATCTCAGATTAGTGGGAAAGAGTTCTGGATTAGAGCACACGGCTCATTTTTCAAAGTGAGCCCTCAAATGCATAGCAGTCGACTCCAGTCATATCAATTGCTTGTGGCTCCTGCGAGCTGATTTTTGGGAGCCACCTTTGGGAAGAGAATGTATGGCCTGACCATGTTGGTTAACAGCTACTGATGTGCTCATTTTCCATGAGTTTATCTAGTCGTCTTTGAACCCTGTGACATGAAAAACTCCTGAATGTAAATGGCTTTCGCATGGTGGGAAACAAACAAACAGACAGACAGACACAAACAAATAAATGGAATATTAGATTTTGTCCAGAATAATGAGCAAGAGAAAAATGGGAACAAGATGGAGAAAATGTCCCTTAAACCTACAGTCAAATATATGGCTCCAGTGGAGAAAATAAACACAGTACAAGCATTGAGTGCTACAGGAGTATAATATAAATCTTAAAGGGAGGTATTACTGCTATGTAAGGCTCTAGTTATAGCTCACCCAAGCCATTTTCAGACAGCATTTGTCACAATACCTCAGCAAGAACATAATTGCCCTTGAGCTGGTAAAGAGCAGAACAGCAAGACTAATATCCTTCGAGATGTGTCATAGAGGAAGGTTAAAGAAGTGCTCCTTAATGTACCCAACAAGAGAGACTTTGCAATCTATCCTCGAAGTCACTCTGTCTCTTGGCTAGGGTGAAGCATCTGAAAAGGAAGCATTGTGAAACAACAATAGGTGGCATCTTTTAAAGGTTTCTTTGCATTTTTTATTTTATGTTTTGAAAAACAGTGGAAATATTTTTTTTACACAAAGACTCCATTTGAACGACAAAGCATCAAAATGCCGCAAATACGTAAGCAGTGGTGACTCATACAATAGTTTCCTAGTAGACAACTAACTTCCAAAATCCTAGACCAAAATCATCTTTGATGCATATGGCTCTGAATGAACATATGAAGCCGCCTTATTGGTGATTTAGCTCAGTATTCGGGCAGTGTAGGAGAGTGGTGCGCACTCCCAAATCAGTGGTTGTGTGTTTGCAAAGATCAAGGAAAGAAGCAGGGAAGTGACCATGTGGGGATCTGGATAGGATGAGCACAACTTTCTGTCTACAGCATTTGATTGAGGGAAGACTAAAAGTAACCCTACCCATCTCCGGGCTCCCACAAAAACCACTCTCTCCTCCCAAAGATCAACTTGAGCTTTGCAAAGAGATGGCCACCAATGGGGAGCACACAAAGTTCTCCTAACCTGTCTAAGCACTCATCTGATCTGGTTTTGTTCATGAGAACCACCCTGTGGTTAACACTGTAACTGTGGTTCTCAAGGTTTCAAACAGGGGTCTTTCCCAACACCATCTGGAGATGCCAGGGATTGAATCCGAGACTTCCTGCAACCAAAGCTACCCCATCTACCTCAATCTGCCACCCAACCATTAATCTTTATTGTGTGCATGTATGCATTTGTATGGTGCTTTTCACCCTCACAGCTTCAGCACAGCTAACAACAGAATTAAAAGATATATAAATGTCATAGCGTTCAATAAGAATAAAAAAGCAAAATGGGACAGAATAATAACCAATAGCATTAAAACTGCAGTCAAGTGAGAGTGCCCCATCTCAGTCCATCTCAAAGGCACAACAAAAATTGGTCTTAAGAAGCTACCCAAAGGCCAGGAGACTTGGGGTATATGAGTTTCCCAGGAAAGGGAATTCCAGAGTCTGGGGGATGTTGATAAGAATGCCCTGTCCTGCATGCTTACTAGTCAAGCCTCAACAGGCATTGATACACAGAGCAGGACTTCCACCAGAGCTCATTAAAAAGTAGAAGAAGAAAAGACCTGCTGGATCAGGCTCAAGGAGTGTATCTAGACCAAAATCTTGATTCCCACAGTGGCCCGCCTCTGGGAAGCCCACAGTCAAGAGATTAGGGCATGCCCTCTCTCCTCCTGTTGCTCCCCTGAAACTGGTATTTGGAGGCATCTTGCCTCTGAGGCTGGAGGTGGCTTATAGTCACCAGACCAGTAGCAGCCCATGAACATGCCACGGGGGGGGGGGGGGGCAGTAGGAGGCACCTTTAAGAGGAAATGAATTTGATGTTTACTTCCGCTCCCGCCACACCTGAACACTGTGCACTGTGCACCTGCAGAAGGGAATTGCCTCCGCTGCTTACCTGGCTTCCATGGAGCCAAGCCCCCAACAGTGGGCAGGTGAGTGGTGGAGGCAATTCCCCACCGCAGAGGGTGCTGGGCAGTGTTCAGGTGTGGCCGGAGCGGAGGTAAGCACCGAATTCATTTACTCTTAAAGGTGCCTCCTGTTGCCCCCACCACCACCAGCTGCCCCTGCACCATGGGCTGCCCCTGCACCAGACTATTAGCCATAGATAGACCTGTCCTCCATGAATTTGCCTAAGCCCGTCTGAAAGCATCTAGGCTGCTGGCATCCTGTGGCAGAGAATCCCACAAGTTATGTGTTGTGTGAAAAAGTACTTCCTTTTGTCTGTCCTAAATATCTTGGCAATCAGGTTCATCAGATGACCCCTGGCTCTAGTGTTATGAGAGGGGAAGAAAAACCTCTTTCTATCCAATCTCTGCACACCATGCACGATTGTATAGACCTCTATCATGACTCCCCTCAGTCGTCTTACTTCTAAACTAAAAAGCCCCAGGTGCTATAGACTTGCCTCGTAAGGAAGGTGCTTCAGGTCCCTGATCATTTTGGTTGCCTTCTTCTGCACCTTCTCCAGTTCTACAGTATCCTTTCTGAGGTGTGGTGACGGGAACTGCACTTAGTACTTCACATGTGGCGCGCTATAGTGTTGTATAAGGGCATTATATTATTAGAAGTTTTATTTCCAATCCCCTTCCTAATGATCCCTAGCATGAATTGGCCTTTTCCATAGCTATTGCACATTGAGTCGACACTTTCAATGAGCTGTCCACCACGACCCCAAGATCCCTCTCCTGGTCAGTCACCAACAGCTCAGTTCCCATCTGCAAATATGTGAAGTTAGGGTTTTTCATCCCAATGTGCATCACTTTACACTTGCCAACACTGAACCGCATTTGCCATTTTTTTGCCCAGTTTGGAGAGATTCTTTTGGAGCTCCTCACAATCCGTTTTGGATTTCACTATGCAAAAGAGTTTGGTATCATCTGCAGATTTGACCACCTCGCTGCTTACCTCAGATAATTTATGAATAAATTAAAAAGCACCGGTCCCAGTACAGATCCCTGGGGGACTCCACTTCTTACTTCCCTCCATTGTGAAAATTCTCCATTTATACCTACCCTCTGTTTCCTGTCCTTTAACCAGTTAGCAATCCACACATGTACTTGTCCCCTTATCCCATGACCACAAGGTTTTCTCTGGAGTCTTTGATGAGAAACATTGTCAAAAGCTTTTTGGAAGTCCAGGTATACTATGTCAACTGGATCACCTTTATCCACATACTTGTTGGCACTCTCAAAAACCTCCAAATGCTTCATGAGGCAGAAGCCATGCTGGTTCTCCTCCAAGAGGGCCTGTTCTTCTATGTGCTTTACAATTTTATCCTTGAGAAGGCTTTCCATCAATTTGCCTGGAACAGATTTTAAGCTCAGACCCGTAGGGAGGCCAGCGGTGTCCCGTGTTCACCTGTCGCCATGCCACACCCACCCTACCCCCTGCATCTATTCAGGGGGTGGAGTTTTGCTCAGAAATGGGGCGTGCCCCCTGTTTCCAAGCAAATTCCTGGCCAGTGCTGTGTTCCAAGCGCGGCCGGGAATGGCTTTAAAAGGCAGGGAGATGCATTCCCAACCAGGCTAGGAAGCTGGCCCTCAGCTAAGTGGCTCAAAATGTGCACTTCCCTACAAGGCGCCCCTCTCTGTCCTTTCTATAGAGGGATCTAGGGAGAACAGTGTCCCACCAGTTCTCACGGTTCCACCATGTTTCTGTTATGGCCACCATATCTATTTCTGTGTTAGCAACCAAGCACTCCAGATCGCCCATCTTGGCTCGGAGGTTTCTGGCATTGGCATATAAGCACCTATATGCTGAATCTCTTACCTGGTGTATGCTATCTTTATTTTAGCTCTTTGATTTCTTTGACCAGCTAGCACAGCCCCCTTCTGCTCTTTATGTAGTTCTGCTCTGTCCCCTTCTGTTTTATCTGAATCTTTTACACCCTCACACCTTAAGGGATGTAATTTGCCAAACCGGATACTGCCCAGCTCCTTTCAGCTATTTCCCAAGCATCATTTTAAAAGCTGCTCTGCAACCTTTTTGATTTTAAGCACCAGCAGTCTGGTTCCATCTTGGTTCAAGTGCAGCCCGTCCTTATTGTACAGGCCTTTCTTGCCCCAAAATGTATCCCAGTGCCTAACAAATCTAAACCCTTCCTCCAAGCACCAACATCTCATCCATGCATTGAGACCCCTCAACTCTGCCTGTCTCATTGTCCCTGTGCATGGAACAGGTAGCATTTCTGAGAATGCTACCTTGGGGTTTCTGGACTTCAATATCAGCCTAAATTTGGCTTCCAGGACCTCCTGACCACATTTCCTCACATCATTGGTGCTGACGTGCACCACGACAGCTGTCTCCTCCCCAGTGCCACCTAACAGCCTATCTAGATGCTAAGTGATGTCCACAACCTTTGCACCAGGCAGGCAAGTCACAATGCGGTCAACACGCGGGTCACAAACTCATCTCTCTATACCAGTAATGACTGAATCGGCTGCTACAAGGAGCCCCCCCCCCCAAAAGGAGTATCCCCTGTGTGAGAGGATATAGGCTCATCATCCATGGAAGGGGTCCCTTCTGGGGGAGCATCTCCCTCTTCCTCAGACTGATATCCTCCTTCCCTGTCAGGGAGACCTTCATTTCCCCTGACAGCAGAGGAGCTATCTGCCTTGGAGTGGAATGCCTCAACCACATCCCTAAAGGTCTAATCTTCAAGCCTCTCTGCCTCTCTGAGCTTCTCCAGATTTGCCTCCTTGGTCTCGAGGGAACACACCTATTCCCTGAGAACCAGGAGCTCATTGCAGATGTGGTTCAATGTTAGGCAAGTGTAAAGTGATGCATATTGGGTCAAAAAAACCCAACTTAACATATACGCTGATGGGATCTGAGCTGGCGGTGACTGACCAGGAGAGGGATCTTGGGGTCGTGGTGGACAGCTCGTTGAAAGTGTCGACTCAATGTGCAGCAGCTGTGAAAAAGGCCAATTCCATGCTAGGGAACATTAGGAATGGGGTTGAAAATAAAACGGCTAATATTATACTGCCCTTACACAAAACTATGGTGCGGCCACACTTGGAGTACTGCATACAATTCTGGTCACCACATCTAAAAAAGGACATTGTAGAACTGGAAAAAGTGCAGAAGAGGGCAACCAAGATAATCAGGAGCCTAGAGCACTTTTCTTATGAGGCAAGATTACAACACCTGGGGCTTTTTAGTTTAGAAAAAAAGACAACTGCGGGGAGACGTGATAGAGGTTTATAAAATCATGCATGGTGTGGAGAAAGTGGAGAGAGAGAAATTCAACTTGTGGAATTCTCTGCCACAAGATGTGGTGATAGCCAACAACCTGGATGGCTTTAAGAGGGGCTTGGATAACTTCATGGATGAGAGGTCTATCAACGGCTACTAGTCAGAGAGCTATAGGCCACCTCCAGCCTCAAAGGCAGGACCAGTACTGAGTACCAGTTGCAGGGGAGTAACAGCAGAAGAGAGGACATGCCTCTGGGCTTCCCAGAGGCATCTGGTGGGCCACGTTGTGAAACAGGATGCTGGACTAGATGAGCCTTGGGCCTGATCCAGCAGGGCTTTTCTTACGTTCTGCCTCAGTATCACCTTGTATAAACCAAGAGTGTGTCCCACAGCACATCTGATATTTTCCTTTGGCTGCGCATTGCTGAGAAACGTTAGTGGTGCTGGGCAAACTACCTGTCATGGATCTTTTCACTGAGAAATCTCAGGTCTGCTTACAAGCATCACCAGAGTTTCCTGGAGCACAGTTTGAAAAATACTCCTCTGTTGAATTATTTCTCTGCATTTGGTCTATTTGGGAGGAACTGCATCTTTTACTTATGTTGCTTTCAATGTTCCCAACGCTGCCTGATGCACAGCAGAAAAACAAATGCTAAAAACTGCCACTGTTCCAAAAACATGGGGTTGTGGGTTACAAGTGGGTACCCAAGACACTACTCTGAGATCTTTCTAAACTGCTTGCAGCCAGGCACCTAGGAGAGCTGCGCTTACAGTAGGGGTCTTCCTGAAACTGACATCTCCCCCACCAAAAAGAATCAATCAATTCACATGTGGCACCATGCCAGAAATGTATCTTTAACAGCAGCAGTCAGCCAATCAATTCTCTTCCATCTTGTGTGTTGTCTTGAGGATGCGCTTATTAAACTATTCTGGGAGATCTAGGGGCTATTGATCCAAGATGGACATATAAACAAAAACCCCAGAATGCGGCTAGATTTGACTATCCCCCAGTGTCTTCTGCTTCTTCTCGCCAAGTGAAGCTAAAAGCAAAGTCTACTGCACTTGACTATCCATGCTAGATTTGCCTAGCTCACCTTTGAAAGCACTGCGAGGAATTTAAGCCATGAAAAGCAGATCTATAACCTTAGTGATATTCATTTGGAAATCCAACACATTTGGGCACGCAATGGATAAAAACACCAACAATATATAGGAACCCCTTTTCCAGTTCCGTGTTAGATTTTAAAAGTAAATCTCTCTAGGGGGGAAAACAATGTTTGCACCGTACAAAAAAAGAAAAATCAATGGACCACAATTTGCTCAAGAGGACAAACTTTAATTCAGACCTGTCCACTATGTATGTGGTAGTGTAAGAAGTTCACTCTCCAGACCTCCTCTGCTGGAATGAAGATCACCAAACTAGGCCTGCTCACTCCCTTCTCTAATCATCACCATCATAAGAAGAACACAGGAAGCTGCCTTATACTGAGTCAGACCATTGGTCCTTCTAGATCAGCATTGTCTACACTGACTGGCAGTGGTTCTCCAAGGTTTTTCAGAAGGAGTTTTCCTCAGCCCTACCTGGAGATATCAGGGATTGAACCCGGGACTGTGTTTATGCAAGGCCCATGCTCTGCCACTGAGTTATGCCCCCATCCCTGTAAAAGAAAGCTGAACTGCTGCTGGGAAACTGCTTAACAGTTCCTCTGTGGGGTAGACTGGCCCTATCCAGTCCTAGCACAACACCCCTCTAATGGCAGTTGATGGTGTCTACTTTGTGTTCCTTCTTAGATTGTGATCCCTTTGGAGACAGAGGACCATCTTTATCTATTTATTATTATTTTTCTTTGTAAACCACTTTGAGAAATTTTGTTGGGAAACTGTATATAAATATCGATAGTCGTAGTAGCCAACTGTGCTTTCAGAGAAATAGAAAACTCCCTTCCTTAGTGGGGTTGCTTCAGCATCCTGTTAACAGTAGACTGTCAGATGCCAATAGAAAGTGTGCAAGAGTATGAAATCAGCACACACACACCCTGATCATTGTGTTGCACATAATTACTTATCCTCTGGAAGTAACTGAACAAGAAAAGTTAAAGCCGACTTTAACTGGGAAACAAGAAACATATTTAATCCCATCTCGAACTCCGACATGCTGTATCTAAACATTCAATGAGTTACCCATAGGCTTGCCCGTCATGAACCTTCTAAGTCAATGACAATCACTGCATTTGATGGCAGTGAAATCTGAATGTAAATTGTGCATTGTGGAGTGCTTCTTTTTGTCTGTCCTGAATGTACCAGCAACCCAAGTCATTGCGTGCTCCCTTATTCGGGAATTATGGGAGAGGAAGAAAAACACCTGCACAACATCAGAATGAAAACACAAGACACAGAAAAATGGGTTCAGCTATGGACCACAGCTTTATCAATTGTCTGATCTGCAACATTCTTATCTAGTTAAAGCCATCCTTCCCTAACTCAGTGTGGATATATTTGCTACCTAGGTAAAAAGAAGGAAATGCCATCTCATGCTGCTGGCTTTGGATGGGCAGCCCCATCCTTTGTCTAAGCACCAAATCAGGGATATAACCAGTCTTTGCTCTTTGTAATCCACACATCATCATCTTCAGCCTCTGTGCTGGTGCGCTTTGGAACCAATGAGGTCATCAGGGCCCAAATGTGGTTCCAGGACCTATCAAGCCAAGAAGTCATAGGAGGCTGATTGATGGAGAGACATTGTTCTCCCTCTCGAATAACACTAGAACCAGGGGTCATCCCATGAAACTGATTGCCAAGAAATTTAGGACAGACATAATTAACCTATGGGATTCTCTGCCATAAGATGTGGTGACCACCAACAACCTGGATGGCTTTAAGAGGAGTATGGATGTCTTCATAGAGGAGAGGTCTATCAACATCTACTAGTCTGAGGGATACAGGCCACCTTCAGCCGCAGAAGCAGGATGCCTCTGAATACTGGTTGCAGAGGAGTCACATCAGGAGAGAGGGCATGCACTCATCTCTTGGCTGTGGGCTTCCCAGTGGCATCTGATTGGCCACTGTGTGGAAACAGAACATTGGACTAGATGGGCCTTGGGCCTGATCCAGCAGAGCTGTTCTTATGTTCTTATGGCTAATCCTCCCTTCACAACTACAGTGCCTCAGCCTGCTCACCAATGTCTTTCCCATGTTGAATCTCTTAATAGATGGGGGCTAACAAAATTTATCTCTCCCCTCTTCCATAAAGAAAGGCCCTCTGCCTATTATTTATTTTTTAAAAGTCTAACCTGCCTCCTTTCAAAGGAACTTGAGGCAGCTCACAACAATAACAAATGGCACAATAAAATATAATGCACACACAAAGGCAATGAAAAATAGCATTAAGACCATTCAGTTTGAAACAGCAGAAAGCAAAGCTGTTCAGCAAAACAGGTCTTCAGCAAAAGCTGAAGAGCAAGCAGGCCACTGGAGTTATAGAAAGTTCAGGAAGGAGTGATGAAAGGAAGCATCCTCCGCTGCCACTTAAAGGCAGGTAAGGGGAGCAGCATCCAACATTTGGGTGAGGGAGGGAATTTCAGAGGGTAGGGGTCACAGAAAAAAACCCACCTACACATCACTGCCAATCAAGCTTCAGATGACAGTGGAACAAGCAAGAGAGCTTCTCTAAAGGAATGCATGAGTAGGGCAGATTCAAGAGGGAGTAGGTGGTCTTCCAGCTACCTTCTTCCTATGCTGTTTAGAGCTTAGTCATGAGGCAAATTTCCTCATGATGGAAGGCAGAAGAAAGAAGGACAGAGAGAACAAAGGAGAGGCTATTGTCATGATTGGGGGAAACCAGGCTAAAGAAGTGCGGACTGGTTTTTCCCCACCATGAGAACCACCAGACTCGCAGGCAAGCCTGGTGATTCCTTGGTGGCTAGCCCACCTACCATAACCTCCCCTTAAACAAGGTTAATGGAGCAAGCACCCTGTTAACTTAGTTTTGTTGATTGTGTGCCACCACAGTGTGCCTCCGCATCATGGCAACACGCAATTAGACTTCCAAACGGGAGGCTACAACCAGCCTCCTGGCCTCAGGGGTCTCCCTAGAATGCCCCGCGCACTTGTGCGGGGCATCCTAGGACTTCCGGGGCCCAGGTGGCCCCCGATCCTTGCTGCCTCTCCCAGCTCCATGATGGAGCCTGTAGTTGTGTGAGCAGCTGATCCACCAACCCACAGAGGAGGCAGTGATTGTCTGCGGGGAGGTAAGTGCTTTTGGGCTTCATCCCCGCAGAAGAGGGTAGCCTCCTGCAGCAATCATGAGGATCGCTTCGGTGTATCCTAAAAATATCAGTCTACCAATAAGAGTCTCAGAGCAGAGATACAAGAAACAGGTGAGAACAAGGGGGCAGTCCTCTGCTCTCTGCCTGAACTGCTAATGCTCCTAATGGTCAATAGGTATCATGAGTGCTGAGAATTGATGCTGGAGTCACAGCTCCAAAATTCACGTCATGTCCTTTTATAATATAGCATTTGTAGCCATGTGAAGTGATGCAGTGGGCAGTTTGTGATTGTTGATGTAAAGCTATCAACAAGCCCCTTTCATGAGAGGCCTTTGGTAAATGGTGGCTTAATCGGAAACAGTGGAAAAAAACATACATTCCTCTCGAAAGAATCCTGTGCCCCTGCCAACAATGGTAGGAGCAACTTCAAGACAGAGAAACAGCCAAGTCCCTTTGATAAGAATTATTTAGGCTAACTGGCTGCCTGACACCTCAAAGCCTCCCACGTCAGCTAATGCCTTCCCTGAAGCCGAGCTGGGCCTGCTTGATAAGGGCACTTGAAATGCGGCAAGCTGTGATCTTATTAAAAAGGGTCAAAAGAGCCATCTTTAGTAACATGTTCAATGCTTGGATTATGGCTGCCAAAGAGAGAAGTAAATGCCACTTACAACTATGTTTTCCACTTCATCCCAAGGTGTGGATAACTGTTCTGATACCTCCCCCTTTCCAGACTTCAGAATGTTCTATTGAAATTGTATTTGTAAAGGTGAGAGGTGCTGTAATGTATAAGAGAGGAGAAGAGTATATTTCTGTGTGACACAGAAAAACAGGCGGAAAGGAGGGAGTTTACTAATTGCTTGGTTGACCTGACCTCCTCGTATTGGATTTCATTGGTTTGGATTGAACTGACCCAGTAAATCATCTGGGAAGTCTTGATACTCTATTTTCAGATACTAATATTTCAGCACCTCCCTTCCTCCAGTTCTCCCACTTGCTGCTGCTGGAGCACTACCACCAACTGAGTAAGTACAAATCCCTTTCCTTAGGGGAAGAGCCACAGAGCAGTTTTAAGACTGTGAGCCCTTTGGGGACAGGGAACCATCTTATTCATTCATTCATTCATTTTTGTAAACTAGGGGTGTGCACAAAACCAGTATGCCTGATTCGGCTCAGTTTGTGAACACCCCTGAACAAGCTCCAGTTCGGCTCCAGTTCGGGGGTTCTACCTTTAAAAAACCCTTCTTAACTGAAACTTACTGCCTCCTGGGGTGCTGCCGCGGCCACAAAGCTATCTCCAGAGGTTCCCCCTCTGCCTGCCGGCCTTCACAGTGTCATTACAGCCTGGTTCAGGCAGTTTTCAGCCCATTCTGGGCCTCTGTGTAGTTGTGGCGGACATTTTGGAGGCTGCTATGCATGCACAATGGGCCAAATTACCCCGAATTGGGTTGTAACGACACTGGGGAGACTGGCGGGGGGAGGGGAGGGGGAACCTCCAGAGACACACACACCCCGCATCTGCGACAGCGCACCCGGAGGCAGTAAGTTTCAGTTTTAAAAAATTAAGGAACCCCTGAACTGTCCAGGAGTGAACAGGGGCAGGTATAGTTCAAGGCCGGCTCGATGTCTAACTCTTGAACTGGACATGGTCAACATCGAGCCATTTTGAATTCGAACCTGTTTGCACACCTGTATTGTAAACCATTTTGAGAACTATGTTGATAAGTGGCATATAAATATTCATCATCGTCAGTAGTATCTGGAATCATGGAAACCTGCTTCTGGTCCATGTAGAAAATACCGGACAAGATGGGAGGAGCACTGTTCTTGTGGTAGCAAGCATGAATTGTCCCCTTTCCTAAGCAGGCCTGCCTTGGTTTATATTTGAATGGGAGAATACATGTGAGCACTGTAAGATATTTCTCTTAAGGGATGGTGCTGCACTAGGAAGAACATCTGCATGTATGGACGCAGAAGGTTCCAAATTCTAAGGATGTGCAAGGAACCAGATTGCCCGGTTTGACTCGAATCCAGACCAGACCTGGACAGCTTGAGCTCTGGCTTGATTGAGACGGGTCCCCTTCCGGTCCAGTCATTGAGCCAGCTTGAGGGGCTCAATGGACACACCTATAAAATTATTTACAAGTCGTTGGGGAGGCGGGGGTGGTGGAATGAGCTCCTACTGCTGCCTCCATCATCCCCGCTGGTGCAGCTTCCCATACTAAGAGGCCCCAATTGGGGTGCAGCATAGCCTCCGGGTCACTTGGGAGGCTGGGAATTGTGGTGGAAGGAGCCCCGCCCACTGCCTCCACCTTCCCCATGGCCACCACCACTGTCCCAGCCACTGAGGCTTGTTTTAAAGGTTTAAATAGTTAAGAGGGCAAGGCTGCCTTTTGCCTTGCTTCCCCTTCACCACGTTTAGCCCTTTGGGGAATCCTTGCCAGATTCACCTTCACAGCGAGCCGACCTGTGAGACAGGGGCTTGTCCCGACTCGTCCTCAGACAAGCAAGCCTCATTTCAGTTTGAGGGTGAGCCTTTGAGCCAAGCCAGCTCACACATCCCTACCAAATTCCTTCCCTGGCAGCATCTCCAAGATTGGGCTGAGATAATCTCCTGTCTGTAACCTTGGAGAAGCCGCTGCCAGTAGAAGACAGCTTCCTATGTTCCTGTAATACTCAGCTTGATGGACCCATGGTCTGATTAAGTATAACCCCTGCTGACTTGGCAAAGAGGCACCTTTTAACATGGTGATTCTCTTTATTTAGCAGGGGGAGAGTAACTGGCCCTATCCACCCCCAGCACAGTACCAACAGTGACTGTTGCTGGTGTCTTATCTTGTGTTTCTTTTTAGATTGTGAGCCCTTTGGGGACAGGGAGTTATTAATTTATTATTTATTTATTATTTCTTTGTGTACACCGCCCTGAGCCATTTTTGGAAGGGCGGTATAATATATCAAATCAAATCAAAATAAATAAATAAATAAATAAATAAGTATAAGAAAACTTCATAAACCTGATTCAGACATTACAAACATAGGAACATAGGAAGCTGCCTTCTACCGAGTCAGATCATTGGCCCATCTAGCTCAGTATTGTCTACATAGACTGTCACTGGCTTCTACAAGGTTACAGACAGGATTCTCTCTCACACCTATCTTGGAGATGCCAGGGAGGGAACTTGGAACCTTCTACATTCAAGTATTCAGATGCTTTCCCCAGAGCAGCCCCATCCCCTGAAGGGAATAACTTAGTGCTCAACTATGTCTCCCATTCAAATGCAAACCAGGGTGGACCCTGCTTAGCATAGGGGACAATTCATGCTTGTTACCACAAGACCACCTCATATATTATGCTTTATGAGTGTACAGATGTACACTCATACATATGTTTGTGTGAATGACTGTACCTGTGTTCATTTTAAATGTGGACCTGGATACAGGCCCTTCAAATGAATGGTAAGGATAGGAAGTGTACTTCTGTACCTGCATTCAACATAACATGTGAATGACTGCACATGTGTAAACATCTGTACCTGCATATACTGTACATTTGTTGTACAAGTGTCAAAATTAATATCTGAATGGGCCTATAGCTGGGAAGGGGAAACTGGATTTGGAGGACCTGTAGCTCAGGAAGGTTAGGAGCAGAACTTTTCTTCAACTTGGATTAAAATCTGGAGAAGTATACAGGGGCCATAATGCTCATCTCGTACTTCAGGTGAGCATTATGAGCTCCCAACTTGAATTTCAGAGCCCAGAAATATGACATTCCTCAAGCTAACCTACTATAGATGTGATCAGAGTCTTGGTAGAAGACCACTAGGAATCTCATAGAATCTGCTTTGAGCTTTCTAAGAAAGAAGTTTTTTTTAAAAAATAAAATAAAATACCATACATGAAATAAACGGAACTGAATGCAATGAAATGTGGATTTACACAATCAGTATGTATGACTCTATTCCTATGGTACTTTACTTGGACTAGAGTGCAGCTTTCCTTTAAGGTGAACATGTGGGTCCTCTCCTTCATCCCATGTTCCCTGTTGATTGGTGTCTTTTAAACAATTATGTTACGGTGCTTGCAATCTTTGCAATTTGTTACTAGTTGTCTCTTGAGTGCCATTTGCATGGCTAGCAGCAGTACCGCAGCATGTAATGAAAAATAAAAAGCCTGTTTACCAACCAAGAAAGTCATATGCACACACTGGGGAGAAAATATAACATTTCCCTGTGGTCTCTGCCACAACTGCTCACACTGCTGAAGAGACAAGCCATATTTTTAACATGAAAAGCAGTTGCAGCATACATATTAAATAGTGCGTACAGTATGCAAGGAGCTCTCCTCAACCTCTTTGTTGGGTTGGCTTGCAGCCAAGTTGGCCAGCCCTCTAAAGCAAGAACACAATTCTTAAAGCCAATGTGCTGATGAGCAAAGCCTGGGTCGGTGACTCAATGGCTGTGTTCAGACATAACACCTAACCATATATAAACATGCCAGAGGTTTGGGTTTCTGATTATCCAAAAGCGTGAAGCTGTAGTTTTGTCACTCAACTTCAGCTCCATTTTTGCTCCAAAACCTAAAATTGAACCCTTGCTTTCATTCATTCATTCATTCATTCATTCATTCAATTTCTATACCGCCCTTCCAAAAATGTTTTGTAGTGAGTTTCACTGCTGAAACCTGAGGTTAAGAGGCACCACTGTGTCATCCGAATTCTGCCACCTGCCATAACCTGGGTTTCATGCACAAGCTCCTCCAACCACCATAGAGAGGCTGGCTCAGAGCAACCCATACCCTTAAGGAGCAGGGAGGGTGCCCATTCCCCCCACCAGCGCTGTCTCCAAAAACATTGGCATGGGGTTGCTGTGTGCCTCCTTGTAGCCCCAGGCAGCATTGTATCAGACGTGGTCGGTGTGCGTGTGCTCCTTAAAGGTAGCCCCCTCACCTCTGAATGAGTCCAAATACTGGACCTCCAAACCTGTTTGGTGGTCCATAAAAGGACCACTGAACTGGTCCGTACACATCCCTAGCTTGCAGACCCAGGTAAAGCAGTGAGAAGGACCCAACAGACTCCCATCCTCATGCAAGCTTGCCAGCCGGGGTGGTTAGCCTTCTCATGAGAGGGCCAGTCCACCAGATAAAACAGAAGCGCTAATGTGTTTCAGCTCTCCATTTGACTACAGTCTCTGGAAATAAACCTTCCAACTATAGGGACCCCACAGCTGTGGGGCTCCCAGCATGACTGGTTAACAATAGAACTCATACTCCACATTTTCTCCCTTCCAGACAACTCTTCCAGACCTAAAAGTGGTCCAGGCTGCTTTGGGTGCTGGAGAGGTTCTGGGTTGGGTGGACAGACGAGGAGAGACCAGGAATTAATCCTATATCCCAGGCTAATGAGAACTGGCTGGGCCCGATGCTGTGGCAAACCAGCCACTGTGGGGCATTCTGAGATGGAGCACCCAGGGTCCTGGCCAGCAAGGTGACCACGAGTAAGAAAATCAAGCATGGAGATGTGTTCAAGGGAGACCAGACTCTTTTAAGGGATGCTTATATTCTTGAAGGGATGTTTTCGAGGACCCTTCCCAAGGCTTTGGTGGAACTGTCAACTGGGCAGGGCAGTAAAAGTCCTCCAACTGCTTTCTTGTCTCTGTGGCCGGGCACTTTCAAGAAAGAGTGATTCACACAGAAGCAGGATCCATCTTCATTGCACAAGAGGAGTCTTTTATGTGATTTAATCCTGCTCTGGATGGACGGTTCTTCTTATGAGGTTTGGCCGAGACCAAGCATGCTTGCACCCAGGGGAAGGGGCTGCCCCCCCTTCCCCTAGCAACTTGCACAAAAATAGAGCAATACTACCAGAAACCAAGGGGGCATATACTAAATAATCTTGCCCTCTTCCTAGCAGTTTCGCTTTATCCACCCATACATAGCAATAGCACTTACATTTATATACCACTCTATAGCTGGAAGCTCTCTAAGCGGTTTACAATGATTTCAGCATATTGCCCCCAACATTCTGGGTACTCATTTTACCGACCTCGGAAGGATGGAAGGTTGAGTCAACCTTGAGCCCCTGGTCAGGATCGAACTTGTAACCTTCTGGTTACAGGGCGGCAGTTTTACCACTACGCCACCAGGGGCTCTCATGTATAGGATAGGGATGGTGTTCTAGGCAGAGGGGAAAATAGAGGTTCCTGGAGAAACGTGTGTGTGTTTGTGTGTGCATTTCATGGCATATGTGCTGGGGAGTGGACTGGTGTGGTTGTCTCACAAGTGGCCATTGCTGGTAAAAAAAACTCATTCTGCGAACATAGGAGAAAACGTAGAGGGATTGTTTGTGCAGTCTATCTTTGACTAGTGCAAATGGGAAGAGAGAGGCCCAATCCTCTCTTCACAGGGAAGCGAAGGGTGGGCACAAGACTCTTCCTCTCCAACTGTGGAAGACAGTGGTGCGAGCGGTGCGAGGAGAGGGTTAAAATGTCTTTCCCTGCCGAGGGCGGGCAGACACTGCCGAAAAGTCACGATCACACTGAACACGCCCCCTCTAACACCATGGCTAATGGTTACAGCTTCACAAGCATGCTGATGCTTTGCCTAAAATCTGGTGACTCGAGCAGAATGAAACTTTCTGGGTTGCAGCCAGCACAAACTAGGAAGTGGGAGAGGTTCCTCTGCCTAGAAGCCAGAGGCTGCCAAACCGCCATTTGTCAATTGTCTGCGATTCTCGGCTTCACAGATTAACTGCAGCTTTGTCTGCCGAAGTGTTACGTTATGTCTGACCGGGGCCAATACCTCTTCTGCATCCTGCATGTGTTTTCAGAGGAAATACTTTAACATCACAAGATGTGATCTGAAAATTCTGCTGGAAGCAGTTTCAGTGAAACTGGAAGGGGCTGAAGGATTTTGTGGTGGAACAGACCAAGCAAGGTAGTTTTAATTAAATTAAAACAAGAGAAATGCTTGCAAAGTTTCAAGTGGGCCTGCTTACCATTTTTTGGCAGTGGTGGTGGTGGTGACAGCTGTGGTAGCAAGTCTTTCCTTTCCTTTCCTTTCCTTTCCTTTCCTTTCCTTTCCTTTCCTTTCCTTTCCTTTCCTTCCTGGTTTATGTAGTAGCCTTCCAAGTTGTGATTGTAGCACTAGCCCTGTAGTGGCATTCTGAGGGAGATTCTGGGGGATAAAATGACAACTGCCAGTAAGTGAGGACATTTCTCCATGTTTCTCAAGCCCACCTATGAAATTGGCAGAATTGGCCCCCCACAAGGACCTCATGGTACAGAACTTGAAGGAGAATGTGGGATCATCACTACAAATATTATAGGTGGCTTCCTGAAAAACAGTACTTTAACATATTACGGATATGAATACGACAAATATGTATATACCACTTGTAAACAAAAGTTAATATTGACAAATATGAGGCTGGAATTGCATTAGGAAACTAGAGGGGAGATTATTTATCTATTTAAATTATTTCTCTCCTGCTGCTGCAGTGCGATACTGCTCAGGGAGGCTCATAGATGACATGCTGGGATGCTCTGAACTGGGGCTTAGAGGTTGTGCTGGACTGGATGGGGGAAAGCAAGCTGAAACTTAATCCAGATAAGACGGAAGTGCTCTGGGTTGGTAGAACTGATCATCCAAGAAATGAGGTAAATCTGGTCTTGGACGGGGTCACACTCCCTCTGAAAGACAAAGTCCGCAGGTTGGGGTTGCTTCTGGACCTGGCATTGTCCTTGGAGGCGCAGGTGGTGGTGGTGTGCAGGAGCACCTTTTACCATCTATGGCTGGAACGCCAGCTGCAACCCTACTTGGAGATGTCAGACCTGACCTCAGTCACTCATGCACTGGTAACATCCAGATTGGACTACTGCAATGCGCTCTACGTGGGATTGCCCTTGAAGACTGTTCGGAAGCTTCAGCTGGTCCAGAATGCTGCTGTAAGGATGCTAGTGGGTGCAAGCTGTTTCATGAGTATCACACCCATCCTGCGGCAGCTTCATTGGTTACTAGTCCTCTTCCAGGCTAGATTCAAGGTGCTGCTATTGACCTTTAAAGCTCTACATGGCTTGGGGCTGGGGTACCTGTCAGACCACATTCACCCATATCAATCTGCCAGGGCCCTCCATTCATCCTCTCAGTCCCTGCTCATGGCCCCGCCACTAACAGAGATCTGGTTGGCGGGGACTAGAGACAGGGCCTTTTCAGTTGTGGCCCCTCGGCTTTGGAACGTCCTCCCTTAAGAACTTTGCCATGCTCAGTGCTTTTAAAAAACAACTAAAAATGCATCTTTTTAAGGAGCCTTTTGAATGCTCCATCTTTGGTTATATCTAGTAGGTTCTTTACTTTTTATAATTCTTAGTTTTTAGCTTCTAAAATGACTTTTAATTTGAACTTAATACTGAGTGTGGTTTTTAACCTGATGTTTTAACTTGTTTACTCAATTTGGTTAATTTTATTACTTTTATTGTATATTGTATCTATTTTATTGTTGGGAGCTGCCCTGAGCAGTAGTGTACTGGAGGGGCAGGGTATAAATATTTTAAATAAAATAAAAAATAAATGCTGTGTGTGTGGAGATGGGTCTTTCCCATTAGCAGTTTGACCAATGAGGGCCTTTCCTATAGGCTTCAGAAGCTGGTCACTTTAAGCTCTGATGAACTATTCCAAAGACATTACCAAATGACTCTGGACATTTCCACAGAAGGCCAGCTAATACTTTCCAAGAGGTTAATGTAATATTTCTCAGACTTCTTGCTCACTCTGTAAGTCTCATCATGAAACCAACATTTATTTTAAATTTTTATATCAGTTCACTCATGTATTATTGCAAATTGGATCTCTAGGACTGTTATCTTGTACACCTCATTTAACTGCAATTAAACTTTTTGTGCCTTTATGTTCAATAATATATTAATGGACAGTTTAATAGATGCTCTGTCGTTACAATCTGCAATGCAAATTTCTCATACAATTCATGATAATAATAATAGTAGTAAAATGTTGAACAAGAAATTGCCACCTTTGGCTTCAAATTGCTCCAACAAAAGTAGGGTATTTTTCATAGTTAACAGTTGCTCTTCTTTATATCATAACCTGAGGGTGGTCTTGATGATAAATATTGCTAACAGTGTGTGGAAACTTTGCAATGACCCCTATTTGCATATTGGAAACAATTCCCTTTCTCTTTTCAATTATAAGTCAGTGTCAGTGTTTAAAGAAAGAAAATTGCAAGAGTTGAAAGATGTCTTGTCTCAGAAGATCTCAAATGGCTAAAGTTCAAAAGGAAAGGTAATTGCATCCCATAAAAAAGTAATAGATGCAAGTCAGCAACATTTAACATTTATACCTGACTTTATTTATTTATACCCTACTTTTTAGACATGTTTGGTTCCCTTCGAACTGGCAAAATCCAAAACACATTTATCTGAGCGACATGGAGTTGTGTATGGCAGTTCTCTCTCTGTGTGTGTTCAGGTGTTATGAAAGTGGAGACATGGTATAGCAGAGTTAGGCAACCTTTGGTTCTCCAGTTGTTGAGTCCTTTCTCATGACTGGTAATAAAGGGCTCAACGGAGAGCGGAGAGGATGGATGCTTGCACTTACCCTCTTGTCTTCCTGGGTGGGCAGATTTCCCGTCCACACAACTGCTCACAGCCTCCAACTGTGTGGTGGGTCGGTGGCTGAGAGACTTTGTCCCAGCCCCTAGAACTCCCATAAAGCACTGCACAAGTACACTCTCCCAGTCAAGGCTGGCAGACGATTAAGAAAATGGGGCTAAGAGAGTGGCCTCTTTGCAGGATTTGTCACCGTGCTGCCACCGGGAGCCCCACAGCTTCTGGCAGTTCTTACAATCAGCAAAGACTGGGCTTGGCTTTCCTAGCCTGGTTTAGGCTGATCATAAGAACAGCCTCATTGTCTACAAGTCCCATCAACCCCAGTCACCGTTTATTTGGGCTGGGAAGGATGGAAGTGGTAGTTCAACAACAGCTGGAGAGCCGAGATTGCCCACTCCTACTGTATACAGCCACAGCATCCCTGAGAACACACAGCTGAGTGTGTGATGTGATGCATGCTAAAATCCCACCCTCTCATGAGAGCTGGCCTGAGAAGCAGGACAACTGGTTGGTTGTCCAGGGTGCCTACAGAACACAACTTGGCAACACTGTTAAGCTCTGAGGGGTGGGGCACCAAAAGCACTCCTTGCCCAAAGTGCTCTTTTTCCTCGGGCCAGGCCTGCCTTCCCCGCTCCATGATGACAGAGTTTGTCTTGAGCCTGGGTTAGGCTGCATGTGTGAACAGCCTCCCCGGCTATATAATAGAAAAAAGAGGGAGGAAATGCCAAAGACAAAAACAAAAGGAGAGGACATCCTAAAAACTAAAAGAAACAACCCTTAATTGAGAGAGAAGGGAGAAAATTGTGAAAACAACTAAATATACCATACTTCTTGCATGTCATCCCTGAAGGGAAAGGACCGGGAAACCAGGGAGGCAGCAAAAGAAGAAGGTCCACCCATCCTGGGGGGAATCAACATTCTGGGGGACTGGGCCATCATGGAAGTGAGGCAGGAAATCCCAACCACAACAAAGCAAACAGCGACTGGAAGTGAAGACCAAAGAAAGGCATTAGAAAAGGGAGAAGAATGGATGAAGGCAGGAAACAGGCAGCAGGAAAAGGACTAGAAGCAGGGAAAGAAGCATCTAATGGGGGCCAAGGATGAGGTGACTGGTCTGGGGCACCTGGAGAGGTTTTATTGATTGATTGATTGATTTGATTTGATTTGATTTCTATTCCTTCTCTTCCAAAATGGCTCAGGGCAGTTTACAGCATGATAAAAACAATTAAAACAAATTAGACACATGAATAGGAATACAACGGTTATTTTAGATACCGCTTTTCAAGAAGAGTTCCCAAAGTGGTTGACATAGATATAAGTAAGTAAGTAAGCAAAATATCTCCCTGTCCCCAAAGGCCTCACCATCTAAAAAAGCAACATAAGGCAGACACCAGCAACAGCCATGGGATGCTTAGGGATCTGGGAGTGGATAGGGCCAACTGCTCTCCCCCTGCTAAAGAAAGAGAATCACCACTTTTTAAAATTGCCTCTTCACAAGAGATGAAGAGCCAATGCCATGAGGGGCGAAAGAGAGGTGCTATAAACCTCTTCTCTTCTAACTCGGAGGCCCTTGGGAAGGGAGTCAATGGGTCTCAGATGCGGAGAGTGCAACAATATCAAACAGAAAACTTCTTACAAGACCCTCCCAACCCTAGAGAGGAGAGCTGGTCTTGTGGCAGCAAGCATGACTTGTCCCCATAGCTAAGCAGGGTCTGCCCTGGTTGCATATGAATGGGAGACTTGATGTGTGAGCACTGGAAGATATTCCCCTCAGGGGATGGAGCTGCTCTGGGAAGAGAAGAAGGTTTTCAAGTTCCCTCCCTGGCTTCTCCAAGATAGGGCTGAGAGAGATTCTTGCCTGCAACCTTGGAGAAGCCGCTGCCAGTCTGTGAAGACAATACTGAGCTAGATAGACCAATGGTCTGATTCAGTATATGGCAGTTTCCTATGTTCCTATGTACATTTCACTTTCCTGCTGTCCATCAATGCCCTGTTTTCTCCCTTTATTACCAAAATAACACATCAGATTTCAGATCTGACATGCCATTTTTGTCCACTTGTAACTACATATTAATCAACAACACTCTGTGTGCCTACATTTAAGAAAATGATGGCTTGATATGGTGAATGGGTTGAGCAGTACAATTAATGGCATTGTGTCATGCTGGGGGCGGGATAATCTCCCAGAATAGCTTCAGTCAGAGTTGGCAAACCTAATGTGGCTTAAGCCACACAAGCCCAAGGCCCCCTTGGGTACATGGAATAAGTTGCTCTTTGATTCAGTATTGTGGCTTGGATCCAATTTAGAAAATGTGCAACAGCAAGAAAAGAATTAGTCCCTAAAGAGAGAGAGAACAAAAAACCTGACATTTATGATTTGTTGAGGAATATACTTTTCACAATTCAACTGATATGTTTGGTAGCTGAATCAGGATGGAAAAGAGAAGGGAGATTTTTCTCCCCCTCTGATTAATGAGTGTGATGTATACTTGCAGAGTCCCTTTGATGTATATAGAAATCCTGACCTTGTGCATGGAGCTCTGTTTCACTGTGCTGGTAGGCATAGGGCCACCAAGTCTGCAGTTGGGGGAAATTGTTGCTTTATAGAATGAAAATAGTCTTGAAATTATTATGTGGTCTACAGATGCTGCCAATTGAGATGGGGATGAGGGGGCTAAGTCCTGAGGTGATTCAAGGAGCTGGACCACTTCAGAGTGCAGGTATGGTGGAATCACATTTATAAATACTCTTCTAATTAAACACACAGAGACATACAGACACACACAGACAGACTAGGGGTGTGCCAAAACAGTCCGCTATTGAACCAGTTCACCACAAACCGGGCTGGTTCAAGTGGTTCAACTGTGGACTGGACCGGCCCTTGCAAAAGAGGTAGTCCACGACTGAACCTGACCAAACCTGATTCACCTGCAGAGTGGTTCGCTGGTTCGAGCAGATGTAAAGGGGAATCCGGTGAGGATTCTGCTTTGCTTCTGAAGTAAAAAGGGGGGGTTAAGGGGGGTGGCAAGTGAGAGGCGCCTTTAAAAGTCAAATAGAAGGCACTTATCAGCAGGCCTGTCCACCACCACCCATCCTTGCAGTGGCAGCAGCAATATCTGGTCTCTGAGCATGCGTGGAGACCATTTGCAGCATGGTCAGCAACACACTGGTCATGCAAACTGACTCTGTCCATGCGCAGAGGCCAGATATTGCCGCTGCCATCACTGCAAGAAGGAAGGGGTGGCTGCAGATCTGCTGGTAAGCATCTTCTATTTGACTTTTAAAGGCACTTCTCACTCTCTGCTTCCCTGCCATTCTTAAAAAAAAAAACACCTTTTTTTTTACTTCAGAAGTGAAAGGGAGTCCTCACTGGACGGCTCTTTAGAGCTGCTTGAACCAGTGAACTGGTTCGAGCTGGTTCAGTTGGACGGACCAGACCAGCCAGTCAGTCTGACCAAACAGGTTCGTGGACTGCAGTCCTGTCTGAATTGGATTCAAACTGAGCCCGAAGTGTGAAAATTGGTTTGCACACCACTAACACAGACACAACATAGAAGAATAGTGCAGCAAAAAGCAGTCTGTGCTCGAAAATTGAGCTCCCATTTTTAACCTGGTGAAACACTCTGTAAGGGCATCCCTTCCCTGAAGCTGTAGACAACTCTCCAGCCTCAGGATTCTTCCACCTTATTCTGTTGTATACTAGGAAGGCTGAGAGAGTGTTCAGCTTGAGCAACAGAAGCCCATTCAAACACAGAGCTGACCGTGGGCGGACCTTTCATGAGGCAAGGTGAAGCAGTCACTTCAGGCTGCAGATTACTGGGGTGCCAGCAGGGCAACAAGATGTGCCTTGCTGCTGGCATCCGAGCCATTCTGATATGACCTTTGCAAACTTTACAAGGTATGTCTCACCTCACATTCCTTGCAAAACTCTCAAGAAGCACAAGGATGATGACAATAACAAATAAGAATATTTATATACTGCTTTTCAACAAAAATGTGCAAAGTGCTTTCCATAGAGAAATACATGAAGATGGCTCCCTGTCCCCAAAGGACTCACGATGTCAAAATAACTATAAGGTAGACACCAGCAACAGCCACTGGGGGGGTGTTTCTTCTCAAGGAGAGAAAGGGAGGCTGTTGGCAATTTTCCCTCCTGCCAACCACTTGCAAGGATCAGTTCTGAATGGGGGCTGGCCTCCACTGGGGGCAAGGCAGCATTTGGTGCCTCACCTCAGGTGCTGCAATTCCTTGGGCTACCCCTGGAGCCAGGTGATTTCAGATATGTCAGAGCTGACGCGTGGCACAGCAAAGAGTTTCCAAGCATGGTTACGTCTCATCTGCACCATTCCCTGGTCTGGGTCTCACGATCAGTGAGACCCGGTTTTGTCTGGTGAGCAGGAAGAGCGGGCTAAGCCCGCTCTCTCCGCTCACGAGCGGGCAGGGAGCCCTGGGAGGCCGGATCGGCTGCCCACACAATGGCCGGCTCTGAGATGGAGCTGGTGGGGGGTGGGGGGAGTGGGGGCCATGTGGCCCCCGCAAGCCCCAGTATGCCCTGCACGAGTGCGCAGGGCATACTGGGGAGATCCCCGAGCCGGGGGAGGCTGCTTTTAAGCCTCCCAGCTGGGGGTCTACTCATGAGTAGGCACGGCGCGAAGGCGCGGCTACTCACGATCGGAAAAGCAGGTTTGCAGGATAGCTTGCTCCGCAAACCTGCTTTTTGCCAGGGGTTCTCGAGCGGGATAGCCGCTCCAGAACCACCGGGCTCGGCTACGAGCCCAGTGGTTCTGTCGACCAACAAAAATCGGGCTAGCCTCTGCTAGCCTGATTTTTGTTGGTCGTGAGAATAGCCCCCCTGACTGTGCTGCAGCCTATGTGGGTCCTAGGGGGCTGTTCCAGGAATGTACACATGACACCATTCCAGCTTTCATTGATAGTCCCTGCCCTTTCGAAAGAGACTGAAGGACCCTTAGGTCAGTTTCCATTTCTTATCCAGATGCCCCCAAATCTAAAGGGACTTTGAACTCCACTGTGGTATGCAGCAGACACATCACTGTGTGTCAGGAAATTAAGCCACAGTTCCATTTTTATGAGAAAAGACAACTATGTAGAACATGCCATGGTTAATTTTTCCTAGTCTCAAGCAGCTTACCTGGGAACCTTCAGGCAAAGGCTGCCCTGATTTTGTCATGCTAAAATATCCGTGCTCCTATTCAATTGAATTTGGAGAACTCATCACTTCAGTGCCCCCTGTATGAGCAAAAGAAACTGAGCTGATGGCATGTTGACACAGCACAAAATCTTATCTCCTATGCTTTTTAACATTTATATGAAGTTGCTGGGAGGGGTCATTAGGAGGTTTGGAGTGAGGTGCCACCAGTATGCTGATGACGCCCAGCTTTATCTCTCTATTCCATCTCGATCAGGAGATTGAGGTGCTTGACCGTTGTCTGGAGGTGGTAATGAGCTGGATGTGGGCCAATAAATTGAAACTGAATCCAGATAAGTCAGAGGTGCTGTGTGTCAGGGGCTCTTGAGTCCATGAAGTGGGGAGATATCCTGTTCTTGAGGGGGTGGTAGTACCCTAGAAGGAACAGGCACATAGCTGGGGAGTACTCCTGAATTCGTCGCTGTCACTGGAGGCCCAAGTGGCAGCAGTGGCCAGGAGTGCCTATTTTCAACTTAGACTTATCTGCTAGCTACAGCCCTATCTGGACAGAGATAGCCTGGCCACCGTGATCCATGCTCTGGTAACCTCCAGACTGGACTATTGTAAGGCGCTCAATGAGGTGCTGCCTATGAAGATGGATCAGAGGCTGCAACTAGTGCAGAATGTAGCAGCAAGACTGCTGATGGGCACTTCTAGCTGGATGCACATCACGCCGGTCTTAAAGAAACTGCACTGGTTGCCAGTTTGCCACTGAACCGGATTCAATTTGCCACCGAGCCCTCCCCTCTGAGGTGTGCCAAGCTCCGATGTTGTGCACATTCAGGAGAATGGTGAAGACGCACCTCTTTACCCTGTCCTTTGACTAGTGATGTAGTGGTTCTTCTCCTCTCAGACACTGTATTTTTTACTGTAGTTTTGATTTTTATGATGCTGAATTTGAATTATGTTTTATATTGGTTTTATTGTAACCCGCTCTGATACCTTTGGGTATAGGGTGGGCTAGAAATTTTAATTAATTAATTGGTAGGCTGGAAGAGCTTGCCATGTCAGTGTGCATTTTTTCTGCCCTCATTATTGGCTGTCATACCACCACTACTAATTTTTTAAAATTTCCAAACTTACCCCTTCTGGGGGAGGTAGCTTCTTCTAAAAAGAAATACAAGACAGACAACAGCAACAGCCACCGGAGGGAGGTTTTCTCTTCCTGTCCCAGACCATGTGGTGGGAAAGAGTGCAGTGGGGAGAGAGGGCAGTACCAGATCAGCTGAAATCTGCAGGGGAGATGATCCTGCGCACATGGAAGCTGTGCACATGAGCAGCTCTACCTTGGTTACAGCAGCTCTACCTGGGTAGGGCTGTTCGTGTGCAGCGCCAGGATCGAGGTCGATCCCGGCACTGCTTCCCCCAGTAGCCCAAGTTCTTTACAAGGGTTTTTACTTGGGTTAATGGAGACGAGTGCATCCTTTACCCCAGGTACAGGGTAGTGGGTGTGCTCAGGTTGAGCAGACACAAAGTCAATAGTGTGGGGGGAGAGTGTGGGCACAGACAGTGTGGATAGTGCAGATATTTTGGGCATGCGGCGGCATGGCAAATATGAGCTCCTTGCTCATCTGGAGCGAAGGTAGGTACATGCCTGCCCTCTCCCCTTCCCACCCTCCCCTGCCCAACCAACAGTGAGAATTATGGTCTCACTCAGCCCGGTTCCTGGCCAGAAAGGAAGCTAAGAAGTTGGCCTGGCTCTTGGGAGGCTGGAGGATTTCATTACCTACCTGGCTACGCTGGCTTCTGTTGCTTGGAGAGGAGTCAGTCTTCTTTAAACAATTGAGGTCTTTTAAAATAATTAACTCAAGCTGTAGGAACATAATGTACTATGGCTGTATTTTCTGATACTTTGCTGTAAAGTTCCAGTCAGGTGGATGGATGGGTGGGGGATGTTTTTGGGGAAACATCTGCTACCCCTTGGTAGATGTTTGAAAAGATGTTTCCCTTTTTGTTAGACTGTTTTGCCAATTGCCTTTTAGATTTCTTCTTAGACTTGAATGACCTGTTTTTTTTTTTATTTTAAACCCCTTTGGGAACCGTTATGCCTGAAAGACCATCCATAATGTTTATAACTAAAGAAAGAGACTTAAATTTGGGTATAAATAAATAAATTTTCAGGGAGTGAGTTCTATTGAGGCTGAAGGCCCTTGCTTCCTAGGAAACATATACAGTTTCAGGCTTCATGATTGCAGAAGTCCTGAATAGCAGAGTAATTTATGCAAAAGTTAAATTCTTCTTGATAAACCTGTTCCTTTCTGCAGTCTGGTACTTTATGCACTCATCAATGCACCAAAGAGTTTTCTTTGTCTTGTTTTTCTCAGCAACATGATCAAGGAGAGTTAGAAGAGGAGTGAAAAATAAATAAATAACCCATACTTTGTAGAGCTCTGCATCTTATTCACTAGTTTGAATGGATTTGTGCCTAATTCATTCAGACTGACAGTCAGGGGAACCCCCCAACAAAGAAAATGATTAAAGTTCTGGGGATGGAAGAGACGTCAAGTGTAATAATACATTCCCAACATCTTTTCTGTAGTTTCTCGTGCAGCTTCTTTGAGCAAATCATTGATTTCTGCTAATTGACTAATTGATTTCAGGCAATTAATCAGTGATAGTAACATATAACCAGTGAATTAGCTAACTACCCAATATTAGCTTACAGGCATTCCCTAGCGTGCTATTAAGGCTTTGTTGTGCATCTCTAAACAAATTTGCCAAAAATTTTGTATAATCTCCGCTGAGGTTTTTCAGCTGAAAAAAATGTAGTAAGAGAAAAGGGGAGGAGAAAAGATCAGGCAATTATTGTGAAAACAGTTTGCCTTGTATTGATTGCGTAATATGTGAAGAGTTTCTGTCTTCCAACTCCTTGACCTAATTACCACTTATTTATCTATCTCCTCCTCTTCTACCTAAAAGCTAGTGGGGCTATTCACACGGTCTGCAAAAATCGAACTAAGGTAGCCTAGCCCGATTTTTGCAGCCCGTGAGAACCACCAGGCTCAGCTGCAAGCCGAGTGGTTCCTAAGTGGGTCACCTGCTGCTTCTGTAGCCCGGTGCTTAAACCGGGTTTGTGGAGTGAGTGCTCCACAAAGCCAGTTCTAGCAATCATAAGTTGCCGTGGCGTGGCTCTGCACTGTGGCTACTCATGAGTAGACCCCCAGAGGGGAGGCGAAAAGCCACCTCTTGGCTCTGGGGGTATCTCCAGCTGAACGGCCCCCACTCCCCCCAGCGCCTGCTGGCTCCATAACGGAGCTGGCAGTCGTGTGGGTGGCCGCTTCGGCCACCCAGAGCAGACTGCTGCTCGTGTACAGGAAGAGCGGGCTAAGCCACACTCCCTGGTCACCCTCCCCAAGCAGGTCTCTGTGATTGTGAGATCCGCCTCAGAGTTTCTTAAAACAGGCTAGTCACATGCCATGTGTGTGGCATTTGTGTCCTAGTCTGATGTCTCACATTGTAGTATGATCAAAAGGCTTTGGGTTGTGCCCTCTGCCTTCTCCATCAAAGATCCTTCAGGGAATGGATCACTCTCTACTGGATCCCTCTGATAAAAATGTCCAAACAAACAAACAAACAAACAAACTGCAAAGGATTACTGAATAGAATACAAGCAAACGTCATTATTTGTGGCACCACTATTCACAGCTCCACATATCTGAGGTCGGAGAATATACACCCGGCCACAATATTTGCAGATATGAAAGGGTTAAAAACTATGTCTCCGTGGTTCCTAGGTGGCCAGATGTAATTTCCGTCTCCCATTTTGCTTAAAGGAGCTGTTTTGTGGCTCTTCCGGTCTTAAAAAGAGCATTTTTCTCATGATTTTTTGGGGAGAAAATTGTACAAATTGGCAATTTTGAGGGCATTGCTGGACAGTTTGAGACCTGTGGTGCATGGTACAGCATTTTATTTTAATTATTTCTGGCATTTTTAGCCTTTTCGCTGATTTTTTTCTGCTCTCTGGGATCCTAACCCCCCACCCCACCCCAATTTCCATTCACTCAATGACTCGTTATCCACAGCTTCGTTAGCTGCAGAAACTGGCGGGAACGGAACCCCCATGGATAACGAGCTCCACCTGTACAACAAGGTCTGAGGGAGTATTGAAGATGTGCAGTCCTGCTTCCCAAAAGACATGTTGCTTGTCTTTTCATGTACATGAGGAATTGTCTCACATACTTCCTAGGAGGCTTTGCTTCAGAAGAAAACTCCAGATTAACCCCAAGTTCCTTTTAAGGCAAAATCTAGAAATAATTGAGAGATGGATGAGAACTTTTTCTAGTCTTATCAGAGCTCTCCTGGCTTCCCCTGAAATTCAAGATGCCAGCCTCAGTGGCAAGATGCCTCTAAATACCAGTTGCAGGGGAGTATTAGTAGGAGAGAGGACATGCCCTCTGCTCTAGCCTGTGGGCTTCCCAGAGGCATCTGGTAGGTCACCGTGTGAAGCAGGAGTCTGGATTAGAAGGGCCTTGGGCCTGATCCAGCAGGGCTTTTCTTATGTTCTTCAGATATGTACTTGAGAAGGACCCCCTCTCCATTTTGCTTTGAATTTCAGGTTAGTGGAATTTTGTTGCCCGCTCCATATGCTACACTACTGCCTCCAGTTCTCAAAAAAAGCAATAATCAGTGCACAGTCATATTTTGAGCTGCACATGTATGCATCTCCCAGGTTCATTCTCCAGCATCGTGATTTAAAAATAGCTAAAGTGTCTGGGATCAGAAAGACCTTTGCTTGAGATCTTGGAGAATCAATATCATCCAGAATAGTCAATCATGGCCTGTATGGACCAGTGGTCTAAGCCAGCTTCAGCTGTTCATATTCTGTTAGAACCAGAAACAGTTAATGTTGGCTTGTAACAGAAGAGGGTTTGGTTAATATACTGTTTTGTCTGTACACACACTAAAGTTTTGCTGCATTCTCTCAGGGCAACTATAATTGTGGCACTGAAAATAATTGGTACATTACTCACAGTGGCCCTTTGGGATTGGCTTCTCTTAATGCTGCTCTGTACCATGCATGCTTTTAATAGCAAACACACACATGCTGTATATTTTTAAATGGAAGCAGAAATAGAAAGCTACTAAGAGAGAAGTTAGTGCATTAAGTGGAACAGGCTTGGTAAGAATAAACACTGAAAGCCTGAAAATAGGTCCTAGCAGAAAGATTATGCCCTCAATTAAGGCAGTATATAAACAGAACCTATCTGCTGGAAGCATATATCTTTCATGGTTTGTGTTGTTATTTTTTTAAAAATACAATTATTTTTAAAATTAGTTTATAAAAAGTTAACAGACACCTTAGGAAACAGCACCATAACAAAAATTTCATAGAAGGGATAGGGGAAATTTGGGTTTCTGGTTTGAATTCAAAATTTATAACAGTGTGTTCCAAGTTAAATCTCAATTTAGATCTAAAATCTGTAGATCTATTGTCCTTTTCCATGAATCGGGAGTCTACATGTATAATATTTGGAAGAAATACGAAAGCTAGGAGCAAAAGTTCTGGCAGTTTACCCAGCTTGGTGAGTTGATATGCAGTTTTACTTCTTAAGTAAAGGTAAACCTGTAGTTGTCAAAAAGGCAACAACTTATGTGCCAGAAGCTGGAAAAGTTTGGGTCTCTGGAGCCACTTTTCCAGATAAATCAAATCAAACCAGGTAAGATGCTGTTAATAAATCTTTCCCCATAAACTACCTAGCATTTGACATTCCTTTAGGATTAGAAATGCCTTTATATGTAGGCAGAAACAGTTTAATGTTATACATGTAGATGTTAATTGATGGGTTATTCAAAAAATATTCATCCAAGATTGGATTAGCATTTACATGTAATCTGTTCTGATCCAATAGATTCTAAATGTCAAGGTCACCTTAAGTGGCACAGCGGGAAAATGCTTGACTAACTAACAAGCAGAAGGATGCTGGTTCGAATCCCTGCTGGTACTATATCGAGCAGCTGCGATATAGGAAGATGCTGAAAGACATAATCTCATACTGCACGGGAGGAGGCAATGGTCAACCCCTCCTGTATTCTACCAAAGAAAACCACAGGGCTCTGTGGGCGCCAGGAGTCGAAACTGACTTGACGGCACATTTTACCTTTACTTTACATTACCAATAATTTATCTTTTAAATCTTGGGTGTGTAACTTTCCTGAAATCCTTTGTGCATCACAGAGACTTGCTTCAGCCCCGTTTTTAATAAAATAGGAATAGTTTGTTGAGGAATAGTATACAAGTGCCATCTTACTGAGTTCTGAATGCCACTAAGAAAAAAGACCCAAGAGCTTAGGTACACAAGTCCGATTCCTAGCATACCTAGACCATAAAACCAATAACACGCAGCTCCCTGAATACCAAACAGAAAAGACTGTTGAACATGCTTGGACACTTGTACAAGCCATGGCCTTCTTCAGGTACTAGACCTGGCTCATGACTCTGGATCTGAGTTATAGAAATAGGTGCCTTGTACTCAAACTTTTAGTCCGTCTAGCTCAGTATTGTCTACTCTGACTGGCTGCAGCTCTCCAAGGTTTCAGACAGAGATATTTCCTAGGCATGTGCAAACAGGTTCGATGTCGAACATATTCAATGTCAAACCAGTTCGGTCCGACTGTTCAGGGTCAAGCCAAACCACTCACTGTTCGGTCCGACCCCTGACTGAAACCCCTCCCCCTGCCCCCGGCCTTTTTGGGGAGGTTTGCAGTTGTTGCTGTTTTTTAATTCCAAATTTACCCACTGTGGAGGAGTTATAAGTCAGGGGGGGGGGGTCCGTGGATATTTCCCTTCCCCCCACAGACCTGCCTTAGTTGCAAAATCAGTTTGGAGGCCTTTCCCTGTGGTGCGGTGGCCATTTTGGAGGCCTCTGTGCTTGCACAATGGGCCTCTGTGTGGCCTGGGTAATGCCAGGGGGGAGGCCAGTGTGGGGAGGGGGAACCTCCATGGACCCTCCCCCACTTCCTCAGCTAACTCCCCCAGAAGGGTTAAGTTTGGACATTAAAAATAAAATAAAATAAAATTTCAATAAAGCTTGCAAACCCTCCTGGAACGGATCCAACCGGGGTCAGGGTTCGAGGGGGTGCTGGACCAAACTGGCCTGGTCCAGTTCAGGTACAGTTCAGACTCAAACTGAACTGGAACATCCATTTCCATGCACACCCCTAGTATTTCCCAGCCCTAACTGCAGATGCTGAGGACTGGACTTTGGACCTTATGCATACAAAGCAGATGCCCTATCACTGAACTACAGCCCCACTGGCAAAGTTCCTAATTTCCTTTGGTGTTTCCTTGACAGGCTGAAACCCAACATTGGTTGGACAGGTGGACTTGGCTAGAAGTGGGAGGAAGGCCCATTTTATGTAATGAGGACCACCGGCGAAAAACTTACCTGTGCATGCTTCTTCAGGGCCCCGGCGTGTTCTAATTCACTTCCTATAGGAGGTGACAGTAATATGACAAGTGACCTTTTCTGTCAGGGCAGCTAATCACTGCAATACTTATCATGCCAATGCCACACTGGGCAGAGCTAGGGCTGCCATGTTTATTAGAGAGAATTCATTGACCATCAAAAGGGGGACAGCACATTTCAAAACCCTACTTTTATGACCAGGATTGAACACAGTACTTGACTACGGAGCTTGATGGCTGCTTCACACATTTCCCCCTATAGTGTCCCCCCCCCACACACTTTCCCCCCCCCCAAAGGAGAAGGTCAGGAGCATTTCACCTCAGTAAGAGGGTGCTGCATCAGGCAGCAAACATTCTAGAAAGAAGTGGGAACCCAACAATGTCACTAGAGAAAAATGGGCTTTCTCTGTACAGCTAAACCCAGAGGCTCACTACCACCTTCGCTAACTCGAGAGATGATCCAGAAATGAGGAACAGGCCTGGGTTTCTGAGCTTTATAGAGAGAGCCTGACTAGCCAGTCAGTAGCACTGATGTCAGAGAAAGGGTAAAAATATGGGGCTTTAAAACACTGGAAGCATTTAGCTACAATATCTGGAGAGAAGCACCAGATACAATTTGTGAAAGCAATCTTCCCACTCAAATCTCTGGGCATTCCCCCCCCCACCCGACATCCTGGACAGAATGTCCAGTTCCTGGACTGTCCAGGCCAATCCTGAAGATGTGTAAACCTTGCTCTAAGCACATGGTCAGTGCATTTAAACATGAGAAGGGAACATGTAGAGCAGGTATTGTGGCAGCAAGTACGGCCTATGCCTTTTCCTAAGCAGGGTCCACCCTGGTTTGCATTTGAGTGGGAGACTACATGTGTGTGCACTGTAAGATATTCTCCCTGAGGGGATGGGGCTGCTCTGGGAAGAGCACCTGCATGCTTGCATACAGAAGGTTCAGAGTTCCCACCTTGGCATCTCCATATAGGGCTAAGAGAGACTCCTGCCTTTAACCTTGGAGAAGGCGCTGCCAGTCTGTATAGACAATACTGAGCTAGATGGACCAATGATCTGACTCGGTATATGACAGCTTCCTATGTTCCTAACATGGAACACTTAACACAGATAAGCACTGTCCTGTGGCCATTTAAGAGCCACATATAAATTTGGCTCTACAGGAGGAGTGAAATTATAGATGTCCATCAAATCTGGCTCTTCACTCAGCAGAAAAGAATTAATCACTAGTAATAATGCACTTTGAGAAGGTCAGGGGCACAAAGAGAAGAAAAGCAAAAGAGGTTGTGTTGAAAATAAGTTCTCACCCTTTTGACCCTCTTGTCAAAAACTGGCAGGCCGCTCTTTAGGAAAATAAAAAGAAGTCATAATCCTGGTTTGTGTTATAGGCAGGGGAGGATAACTTCATCTCACTGTGCCGCAGGGAGTTCAAAAGGAATTATGAAAGTGAACTAGTGAGGGTCATAGCCCTCTGAAAACACATCAGCATAGCGCAAATAAGGAGCTAATGCTTTACAGATTGAACAGTGAGCTGTCATCCTATCAATGTCATTTTTCTGTGCTTATCCAGATAGTGCCATTTATAGGGAAGGCAGAAAGTGAGAGGTGAAAAGTGCAGCCCAGGAATACCCAAGCAAGGCCCTGGATAGATCGCCAAGGCCTCCTTGCACTTTCTCTCTTCCATCAATGGCTGTTTCTCTATTAGAAGCAGCCGGCCATGGTGAGCTACAATACAATTTTAAGAGCCAGCTCCTATTACAAGCAAAAAACACTCCCATGCATCAATTTGACAGGAAAACAAGTGTTTAGCCATGATCGAGTTAGCAGGGAAATAGAAACTCCATATTGCATGACCCTCCCAGCTCAAGATAACTTTAGAACCAGAAGGTTCTTCATTCAGAATTCCTCAGGGATTAGTAGGTAGGATATTTCTGTCTACCTTCTCATGGGATTGGGAGACAGAGCACCATTTTACTCTTGCCATCAGAAACATCAACAACATGGCACATACATCACAGAATATTTTTTTTGAAAGAGAGAGCCCTTTCTAATGATCAAGTGAGAGGGCTTAAGGGCGGGTGGTGGGGAAGGCAGCAGAAGCTCCCCTTCCCCACAGATGATCCCTGGAGAGTTGCTGGGCACACAAATCATGTGCCTAGATGGTGCACAGCTGCTGCTGGCAGCACAGACATGTGTGGGGTGTGACATAGGAACATCTATCTAGCTCAGTATTGTCTTCACAGACTGGCAGTGGCTTCTCCAAGGTTGCAGGCAGGAATCTCTCTCAGCCCGATCTTGGAGATGCTGCCAAGGAGGGAACTTGGAACCTTCTGCTCTTCCCAGAGCAGCTCCATCCCCTGAGGGGAATATCTTGCAGTGCTCACACATCAAGTCTCCCATTCATATGCAACCAGGGTGGTCCCTGCTTAGCTAAGGGGACAAGTCATGCTTGCTGCCACAAGACCCACTCTCCTCTCCCCCTAACAGCATTATGTTGGGGGATATCTCCATACTGCCATAAAGGCATGGCTTTCTAGTCCAAATATGTAGGAAATATTCAGAGACCAATGAAATTAATGTTAATGCTGTATTTAAGAAGAGAAAAAGATATAAATACATTCTTAAGGAAAAATAAACATTCCATATGTTTGATGGAGTAAACAGAAATTATATGCAATTATCAACAACCTTGAAATAGCAAATATTTATCTGTCAAAGAAGCTGATCTTATTATAAATAATTGGGAGATATAATTGTATTCATTGTATGCAGTCTGTGATTATAACATGAGCAATGTGCATTCTGCATGTCCATCCATCTATCTAAGCTGTACATGTGGGGATTCACATGTAAATTCTCCTAATCCAAAATCCACTTGCAAATCTCTATTACAAAATGTTTTGCCAACATTCTCAGGTATGGATGTTTTTGGAGTCAAGGATCCAGACCTATTTCTGGCCTGTAGACCTTTCTGGACTGTGGACTGTGGACCCTTTTTTTCTATATTAAGCAGTAACTGTTCCTTCCCCACCTCCACATGGCAAACTCTAGACTTATGCAAATTGGATCTGTAACATCAGACCATGTCTGAGCCTGAACTTAAGAACCCGAGTTTGGATTGGATCAGACTTCTCTGACCCCCTTTGGAAAAATCTGGAACTTTCCAGGGATCCAAATGGCAGTGAGAGGGTGTTTTTTGGTGGGTTTTTTTTAAGCAATTGCAGCTCGGGCATCTTCTTCCCTCTATCTGCCTGCCTGCCTGCCTCCCCACAGATGATCAACTACGGAACCCTGGGCAGCCAGATCGGCCACCCACACGAGAACTGGCTCCGTCACAGAGTTGGTAGGGGCTGCAGAGATCTAGGGCTGCCTGATTGTGCAAGTGCGCAGGTCATCCTGGGAACACCCCTGAGACCCAGAGGGTTGTTTGGGGTCTCCTATTGGGTTGCCATGGCATGGAGTTGCGCCATGGCGATTCACAATCATCAAAATGGGGTTAGCAGAGTGCTCGCTCTGCTAACTTCATTTAAGGGGAGGGCGACTTTGGCAGACTTGCCACCAGAAAACCTCCGAGCTTGTCCACGAACCTGATGGTTCTCATGATGGGGGGAAACTGGGCTGGGTTCCTGTAGCCCGGTTTTCCCACATCATGAGAATAGCCTCAGGGTTTTTAAACCTGAGTTTAAACAGTACTTGTTTAAACTTGTTTAACAGTACATTTTTTAAAAGTAGTTGTTTAAACAAGTACTTGCAGCATCTGAATGGCCCCAAAACATACTGCAATCCAGGGATACAACAACTGATGTCCCAACAGGCACATCCACCTCTTCATCTTCCTCCTCCTTCTCCTCCTCCTTCCTCCTCCTCTTCTGCTCCTCCTCCTCTTCTGCTACTATTTACAGTACATGCTGTTTTTCAAAACATGTTCAAAGCAGTTTACTTAGGAAAATAAAATAATAAATAAGCAAATGAGTAATTTACTCATTTACTCTCATGGTTGAAAAGAGAAATATAAGCTAGATATCAGCAACAACCACTGAAGGGATGCTGTGCTGGAATTGGACAGGACCAGTTACTCTCCCCCTGCTAAATTCACAGTAAGAGAATCACTACTTGAAAAGGTACCTCTTTGTTTCGTTAGTAGGGGTCTCAGTTAACTTTCTTCATGCACCCCCTCCTTCTTCTTCTTCACATGTGCTGCTCCATATTTTTTGAACTGCTTCTGACACAAGCCCTAATCAGACACTGGGGCTATTCTTACGGTCACAAAAATTGGGCTAGGAAAATCAAGCGCTCCGCAAACCCGGGCTATCTGCTTGCGCGTAGCCGCAGTGCGGCTCTGCGGTGTGGCTACTCATGAGTAGACCCCCAGCTGGGAGGCTTAAAAGCAGCCTCCTGGCTCGGGGGTCTCCCCGGTGTGCCCTGCACGCTCACACAGGGCATACTGGGGCTTCTGGGGGCCACGCGGCCCCCGAGCACCCCAGCCCCCACTGGCTCCATCTCGGAGCCGGGCATCGTGTGGGTGGCCGATCCGGCCACCCAGGCCTCTCTTCCCGCTCACCACTAGGAACCGGGTCTCACTGATCATGAGACCCAGTCCACTATGTTGTTCAGATGTCTATACATGTGTACATTTTTTGGTGTGTAGGTGGCTGCCCATTCATTAATTTTAAAGGTGAGCCTGAGTACAGGATCCCACAAATGCCTGGTATAGATAGGAAGTGTATTGCTGTATTTACATTCAACGTTTGAACCCTCTTCAAATGTTCAGCAAAATGGTGCACTACACACTTACACGTGCTGAAAAAGTCTCACCCTGGCCCATCACTCACCATCTCCTTTGTGCTTCTCATGGATACACTGGCATTTGTCTGAAGAATATGAATACAACAGATATATATATACCGCTTTTCAACAAAAGTCCCAAAAGCGGTTTACATAGATATCAGTCAATAAATAAAATGGCTACCTGTCCTCAAAGGGCTCACAATCTAAAAAAAAAAAACAAGGACACCAGCAACAGCCACTGGAGGGATGCTTTGCTGGGGCTGGATAGGGCCAGTTGCTCTCCCCCTGCTAAATAAAGAGAATCACCACTTTAGAAAGGTGCCTCTTTTGTTCAGTTAGCAGGGGAACAAGAGGCAAATACTGTATCTGTGATGGCAGGCACTTGCATGATGGGAGTCTGGGGTGCCCGAACCTCCTGATCACAAAGTGCACACCATTATGGATACAGCATTCACCTCTTCAGATGATCACCGGCATATCCATGAGCAGCATGGAGGAGGCAGTGAGTGATGTTGCCAGGCTGGTTCTATTTGCCATTTTCTGTGTTTCAGTCTGTACCCCCAGACTAGAAGCATAGCCATTTCCTAGCCTATTTGGAAGTGAAGTTTCAGCCTGTTGCATTCCTGAAGTTACAGGTTGTTTTGACTAGGTGTTTGTTCCTGGTGCCCCCAAGTCATTAATGGGACTGCAGTGGGACTGGGATATGCCACTCTGATTGCAGCTGAGTACATGCAGAGAGTCAGGGTGGACCAGACCAGCACACAGAAGAGACAAAAGGTAATGGAATGCTGGCTTCCTTCACCCCTCAACAAGCCTCCATAGCAGGCATCCCCAAACTGCGGCCCTCCAGATGTTGCTGAACAACAACTCCCAGCATCCCTAGACACAATTTTTTGTGGCTGGGTATGCTGGAAGTTGTAGTTCAGCAACATCTGGAGGGCCGCAGTTTGGGGATGGCTGCTCCACAGATAACACAAGTCAAGAATATTTTCCCCCTTTCCACTTAACAGTTTTGGTGAGTAACACCAGAGAGAGATCTCCCCATATTCAGACTTCGGCTTCTGACAAAGCTTGCCAGTGAGCCCAGTGGTTTACACGACCAGTAAGAAGCGGGCTAGGCTCTCCTAGCCCGATTTTTTCTGGTCGTGGGAATAGCCCCATTTTCTCTTGTCTACTTTAAGGAAGGCTGAGGTTGATAGAGAGTGTCTAAGATCATCTGGTGAGTTCATAGCCGAGGTCAGATTTGAACCAGGTACCTTCTGGCAGCTGCCCAGAAACAAAGCAAAACCAGATTTATGATTCTTCTCTCATAAATGACTGAGGTGGCAGTGAAGATCTGCCCACCATCCCACTCCTACCTCTACATAATTAGGCTTATGTGCTTTCTTTTTCCTGTGCGGTTACATCCTTTCTAGAGACTGAGAGGTAGGAAATATGCATAAATATGGAACACTCTTTTCTAAGATCTTTCACTGTTAAAATGTTGCCCTCAGAGGCTTGCTTGTGGTGAAATATGAAAAACATCTTTACTACTCGTAACGTTTCTGTCCACTGAAATTTCTGTGCTTTCTGTTTTACTGGTATAAAACTATTTTATATACTGCACATTGCTCTGCTACTCATCCTTTCATGGTCTAACTAACAGCTACAGGTGTGTCCATTTTGTCAGATGCAGTAGACATCTCTGTAACAAACATATTGGGGTGTGTGCAGAGCAGTTTGATTAGGGAGAACAACTAGACTTGGACAAGAATATTCAACATTTTGAATTCCCCCCCGGATATTCTTCAAGCCCTGCAGGGGAGAATTGTTAAGAGAATACAGGTGGACCTCAGCACATGCAGTCCCAGCAATCAAGTTTTTGCAAATCCATGTTTGGACAATTGAGACCCGACCTCGGCATATGTGGTTAAGGAAAAGATTAAGAACCATGTATCCACAGTTCCTAGGTGGCAAGAAATGACCTCCGAGGTCATTTCTGGCCCCCATTTTGAAGAAAGGGGCCATTTTGAAGAAATGAGCCATTTTGTGGCTCATTTGTGGTTTTTAAAAGCATTTATTTCCCCATGATCTTTCACTGAAAAATCAGCATAATTCAGCATTTTGGGGGCATTGCTGGACAGCTGGGGACCCACAGAGCACTGTACGGCACCTTCTTTTCCTGCTTTCTTCCATTTAAAACATTTTTTCAAGCATATTTTGCCCTGCAGGAACCTAACACCCCCCACCCCCACTTGACATAAACTCAGTGCCCCATTATTTATTTATTTTATTTATTTTTGCATTTATATACCGCCTTTCGTTAAAAAGATAACCCCAAGGCGGTTTACAAAAGTTAAAAACATACAATAAAAAGACAATAAAAACATCATGTTAAAAGTATAAAAACATATAAAAACAGGCATAAAAACAATACAACAAATACAACAAATAAAAACACAGAGAAGCCGCAGTAGAAAACGATCATGTAAAAGCCTGGGTAAAAAGCCAAGCCTTTAAAAGCTTTCTAAAAGCTTTCATTATACATAGTTTTGTTACCCATGGAAATCGGCGGGAATGGAACCCCTGAGGATAACAGGGTAATAAGAACATAAGAACCTAAAAACAGCCCTGCTGGATCAGGCCCAAGGCCCATCTCGTCCAGCATCCCATTTCGCTCAGTGGCCCACCAGATGCCGCTGGAAGCCACAGCCAGGAGTTGAGGGCATGCTCTCTCTCCTCCTGTCACTCCCCTGCAACTGGTACTCAGAGGTATCCCGCCTTTGAGGCTGGAGGTGGCCTACAGCCCTCCAACTAGTAGCCATTGATAGACCTCTCCTCCATGTAGTTATCCAAACCCCTCTTAAAGCTATCCAGGTTGTTGGCTGTCACCAAATTGGTTCTTGTGGCAGAGAATTCCACAAATTGATTATGCGTTGAGTGAAAAAGTACTTCTGTTTGTTGGTCCTAGATTTCCTGGCAATCAATTTCATGGGATGACCCCTGGTTCTAGTGTTATGGGAGAGGGAGGAGAATTTCTCTCTATCCACTTTCTCCACACCATGCTGGGTCCACTTATATTTCTGTCATTAAGTCATTCTCACCCATCGGATTTTTGACCTTCAGGAAAATTTCAAATTCCTATCCCTTCAGGGCACAAAGCTCTTTCTGTGCTGCAGGGGCATAACTATATAGGGCAAGGGGAGACAGTTGTCTGGGAGCCCACTGCCTTGGGGGGCCCCCCAGAGGCAAGTCACATGACTCACTCCCCCAGCCGCGCACCTGCCTGGGCTTCCTTCAGTTGTATTCATCCTCCAAAATTGATGTGAGTGTTAAGACCTGGAGCTGCCCGAACAGCATGTCTTTCTCTAGTACCATTCAATGACTTGCATCGTCCACAATTTACAAAACCTTAAAAAAAAAAATTAGGATGATGTTCTATTGTGGCATTATATTATACTGTATTGTATTATAATTTTACTATGCCCCACTATTCAGCCTCATTTAAGATTTATTTACTTTATGAGCTGAGCTGCGGGGGGGGGGCATTTTAAAATCTTATCTCTGGGCCCACCCCAACCTTGCTACACCCCTGCTGTTCTGTACCCATACAAACCACATTTGCAAATCTAAAAGGTTATCCATTGCCTGTCAGCTCAATTTGCAAATCAACAGAAAGTTGATTAGCAGTGATTAGCCCCTATTCTCTTGCCCTCAGCAGCAACAGAAGAAAAGGTGTGACCCTTCTTCGTTGTGACAGCCCCTCAGATATTTGAGGACTGCTGTCTTTTCCAGATGTCATGACCAATCTTGGCTCATCCTAATTTATGAAGGAAGTATGCACTCATGCAGGAAAAGGGGGAAGTGCACACTTCTAGGGCTGAGGGAGGTTGTGTGAACCTCAGGTTCCATGTTAAGTGTGAACCTGCCCACTGATTGACAAGGCTGACTCAGCCTTCCATCCTTCCGAGGTCGGTAAAATGAGTACCCAGAATGTTGGGGGCAATATGCTAAATCATTGTAAACCGCTTAGAGAGCTCCGGCTATAAAGCGGTATATAAATGTAAGTGCTATTGCTATTGATTTATTTAAGGGACTTTTCTGTATCAGGTGGATGTTTTAGTAGAGCTGCAGCAGCTTCATCCAGGCCCTTGAGACATCCAGTTCAAGAACCAAAATGGAGATCTCTCTGGGAGTTATCCCAATGTGGCTGCATTCCTACATAAGGGAGAACTGGAGTTGCAGTGGCCAGAGGTTCCCTTCTGTGACATCCAAATGCATGCAACTCCAGTCCCATTCCTTCGACAGCCTGAGGTTTCACTCTGGAGACTCCAGTTTGAACACTAGGTTTGTAGTGAGTTTCACTGCTTAAAACTGGGGTTCAGCAGGGCCTCCATTGTGTCTGAATGCAGCACAGGAGGCTGCATTCCTCCAAACCAGGTTTGAGGGAGGAAGCTCCTCCCTCTCTCCTTGGGTGATTGGCTGTGAGGGCTGTCCTTCAACAAGACAGAAGCCTGCACATCCAGTTTCCCCTGCAAGCTCTGCATTTCATCCGAATGCAGACAGGAGAGTGGGAGTGGGGTGTGGGTCTGTAGTTGTACATTGGCTTCAGATTCATCCAATATATTTCCTCAGCTGGAGTTTCTCTTCTGAATCTCTTCCACCTGGCTGTTCTTTTCACCAGTTAGGGGTGGAGTTGCCAGCCATTTTCCCCCACCACCATTAATCATGCTTTTAAGCTTTACAGTCTTCCTTTGATGCAAAATGTTGTGTGTGTGTTTTTAAAAATAAGACATGATTAATAGCTCAAGTATATGGATAAGAAGGATAAATGCTGATATATATTGTTCATTTCATTATCTGTCAGGGACAGAACTAATGGGCTGAGGTTACATTCAAATTGATGGCTACATGAGACAATGCAGGCTTTAATGGAAGCAAGTTCCCATCTAATGAGCAAGCAGGAAGAAATCATTTACATTCACTAAAGGAGGACTCAGAAGGGAACTGCAGGTGTCTAGATAGGATGACATTCCTGGTAAGGTTTGGGAATGGGAGTTTTAGAGTATGCCAAGAAATGCACGACATTTTGAAAGGGCATTAAAAATCAGCTACAGCATTCATGCATGCCTGGAGCAAAGAAGGTGGTTTGCAGATGCATATACATATGATCCCATATTCATGAAGCTTGAGGTGCATCCACATGGAAACACCAAGGGAGGTTCAGATGCACCAAATAAGTGTACATGATTCCTGAAAACCACATTCCGTAGGGAAAGAAATAAGGAGGCAGACATCAATAGTTGGGAGTATACAGGCCATAACTGCATTGAAAGAACATGGGTTGAACTTAAGGCTGAACAGAAAATTGCCATCTGATAACTTTTGGCTCAAAATTTATCTGGGGCTGAAAGATCACCACAAGCTCAAACACTTTTCACTGCTGCTGCCAGTTTCAGAGAGGCAGTGCTCATGGGACATTTTGATTTCTCATGAGTCCCCTCAGGACAATGTCATCTCTTTAGACCATAGCCATCTGGAAATGTTCTGCTACGGTTATGCTCCCGATTTTCACCACCTGTGATTGGAGAGGGTGAAAATGGAAAGGTTATTTCTGCTCATCCCAACAAATGCAAGCTAGTAAAGCCATTATGGAGTGTGTAGCTTATAGAAAGCTTAACGAAAGGAACCAAAAGTTCTTTATGGAACTTTTCCAGCTGAAAATGGGAAGGCTTTGATGGGCAAAGGGGAAAGAACACAACTTATCCCCTCCACCACACAGACACACACCATTTTGCCTTTTTCGCTGCCACAGCCACCTGTTCATGTAGTCACAATAACATAAGAACAGCTCTACTGGATCAGGCCCAAGGCCTAGGTAGTCCAGCATCCTGCTTCCCACAGTGGTGCACCAGATGCCTCTGAGAAGTCCACAGGCTAGGGATGTACACAAAACCAGTTTTTCTAGCTTGGTTTTGGCCCTGGTTGAACTGGACCTGGTCCAGTTCAACTGCTAAACTGGTTTGAAATGGTTTGGAGCTCTACTGGTAAAGGGGAATCCAGTGAGGATTCCCCTTTACCAGTAAAGGGGCAGGGAGGCTTAGCAATTGGCCTCTGTGCATGTGCGGTGGTCATTAAAATGGTCCCCATGTGTGCATAGAGGCCCAAATCGGACTGGAGAAGGCCTGAACTGGGCCGTTGCCAGCCCAGCCTACTCTAGGGGAGGCCAGTGGAGGCGGGATGCTTCAGGGACTTGTAAGTACTAACTCACTCACTCCCACCTCCTCTAGGGTTAGGGAAGCCCCCCCCCCGCCTCTTTACTGGTAAAGGATATCCTCACCGGATTCCCCTTTATCAGTAGAGCTCTGAGCCAGCTCAGTTCAAACCAGGCTCAGTTCACTTTGACCCTGAACCTCTTGAGTCGAGCCGGTTGAACATCGAGCCCCTATCAGACTGAGCTGACTCGCACACTGCTACCACAGGCAAGAGATGAAGGCATGCCGCCTCTCTCCCACTGCTCCTCCCTGGCAACTCGTATTCAGAGACCTATAGCCATCAAGACTAGAAGCTTTTTTTGATTGATATTGTCCTCCATGAATTTGTCTAGTCTAAGCCCCATTTGAAACCATCTAATCCAGTGGCTATCACCACATCCTGTGACAACACATTCTCAGTGTTGTTGTTTTTTTTAAAAAAAAACACATCTTAAAATGCACCTTTTTAAGGAGGCTTGTTAATGCTCCATTTTTATTTTTATTTTGTTATATTTGGTAGGTTCTTTAGCTTTTTATAATTTTCACTTTTTAGCTTTAAAAATAACCTTTCATTTCAATTGGATAGAATCGATGGAGCTGGTAGTCATGTGGGTGGCTGATCCAGCCATCCAGGGCTTGGCGGTAGATCGTCTGTGGGGAGAGTGGGCTTGATCCACTCTCCCCTCCAAACCCCTCCCAGCTCTACACACCGATTGTGTGTAGAGCCTCACAGGAAAGCACTGGAAACATCCTAGAAAATAGTAGCCTAAATGTGACTGTACAGTTGTATCAAGATGCTACAAGCACAAAAAATATATCACCAAAAGAGACTTTAATGCAGTCATACGATCACATGGAGACTTTTTTTGCAGTGCTTTATTAATGTGAATAATTATAATTATTCACATTAATAAAGCAATTAAAGTAATTGTTTTTTAATTGTAAACCGCCCTGAGCCATTTTGGAAGGGCAGTATATCAATCAATCAATCAATCAAATAAATAAATAAATAAATGTGCACATGATATGTGTCAGTAATACAGATGAAGGCAAAGACACCAGTGATAGAATGGAGAACTGCAACTAACTGTGCCTGCTTCAGGTCTGGAAATGTTCTCCTAGTTCAACTAAACTTCAGGGTTAGTGGAATACCAGGCAGAGTGAACCTCTGTAATAATAAAGAGATTTCCCCGGTTTTAGGGGAATCCATTCATCCCTGTAAAAAGAACATTTTCTCTGCTGCAAATAAACTGATTCAATGTAGAAATATTTTGACTTCTGTCATCTTGTTTTATTACTATTCTGGTGGCGATGGTACATGGTGGTGATTTTAATTTGTTTTTCTGTTCATTGTGGCTGTAGCTTCACTGATAAAGTTGATGATGGAGATGATGAGATTTCACTTCAAATCTGAAGTGAATCCAGGCTGTCTTTCCTTGGCAAAACATCTGAGGAGCTTCAAGGGAAGCCCAGAGTGTTGCAATAAGCCACTGCAAATTTTATGGCTTACTTCATAGGAGTTTCAGAAAGAGCCTACTGGTATTAGCTGGACTGTTCCCAGATGGCAGTTTTACTTTCCTTCATCATGGGAATAGCAGGTGTGTTTTCACATATCATCCAGATTTACGTCAAAGTCCCTGCAACCTATTGGGGAGCACTCAATTCATGATTTGGGTTTTTCATTTTGCATTGGACCATTGCCCAATTAGATTCAGAGCACCTTTCTTATGAGGCAAGACTACAACACCTGGGGCTTTTTAGTTTAGAAAAAAGATGACTGCGGGGAGACATGATTGAGGTCTATAAAATCATGCATGGTGTGGAGAAAGTGGAGAGAGAGAGATTCTTTTCCCTCTCACACAACACTAGAACCAGGGGTCACTCCATGAAATTGATTGCCAGGAGGTCTAGGACCAACAAATGGAAGTACTTTTTCACACAACGTGTGATCCACTTGTGGAACTCTCTGCCACAGGATGTGGTGACAGCCAACAACCTGGATGGCTTTAAGAGGGGTTTGGATGACTTCATGGAGGAGAGGTCTATCAATGGCTACTACAATGGCTGTGGGCCACCTCCAGCATCAAGGGCAGGGTGCCTCTGAGTACCAGTTGCAGGGGAATAATAGCAGGAGAGAGCGCACGCCCTCAACTCCTGTCTGTGGCTTCCAGAGGCATCTGGTGGGCCACTGTGTGAAACAGGATGCTGGACTAGATGGGCCTTTGGCCTGATCCAGCAGGGCTGTTCTTATGTTCTTATGTCTGGGGTTAAAAATAATGCCACTTTTTGCAATGTTTTTTGGGGCAAATTCAAAATATCTGATTTGCCCCATAACTCGCAGTCCTTCACCCCTCTTAATCCTATGGTGTATGGGAAAGGCCTGGGGATATTCTTGGCTTCCATCCTGCACTGACTCCTGAGTGTGATGAAGCAAAGGAGACATCAAGGTAATTTTAAGAACTGTAGAAGATATAGGAAGTATAATTTCAAAAATACCACAACAGCATGTGATCCAGACTAAGATCTAAAATTTCTTCATCCATCTGTCACTAATTAAAACAAATGTCAAAGAACATATGGCCATGGGAACATCGGGAGTTTAAAAGACTTTTTTAAAAATTACATTAAGTGTGCACCTAAATTGTATGCTTTTCTTTCAGAGGCTACCTGACAACTCAAGGAAAGAGAAGGGGAAATCAAGTTGGGAATGATTTCCATACAGACCTTTAGTGACCAAACAGACCTATAGTGACATGGCAACTTATTTTGCTTCCCTGTTATTAAAGTGCAAGCAATATGTCTATCATTATGATGAGGGGTGGGCAAATGGAGGGGCTCAGAGAAAGGTTCATTGGTTGCAGAGAGCCATGGGGCCAGTGTTTTGTGTGGTAACTGAAGCACTGGACTACCATCTCTTTCTTTTGAACCCAAGGTAGGGCCTCTTAATTAGATTCGTTTTTACTTCTGAGAGTAAATGCCAGAGTCATTGAGGGATCCACACTTAGTGGGTCCTGCAGGTTTCCATGATAACTAGAGGACCTCTGTCCCCTGACTGGCCTCAGGATGGGGGGAAAGGTTGTAGGAGGGGGAAGGTTTAGCCACCTTCATTCCACAACTCCTCTAGTTGATTGCCAATAGCTCCTTCCTGAATGCTTATGCCAAGAGTCTACGGGCCACCTTAGGGCTTGTTTGCCCTCCGTCTCTCCCCCTCACTACATCATCAGCCTCTTCTTTAAATACCTCTTGGCAGTTACTGCAGATCTTGTGAGAGAGCAAGCCTCCAGCACACATGAGTTCCTCCTCCTGTGACAGTAGCCAGTGCTAGCACCTGAGCAATCCTGTCTCCTCTTTTCCACCCTGGGGCCACCTTGCAGCCCTAACACAGACCCAACCACTGTAATGGCCAATCCAACTGTCTCTTCTTAACCACGCCTCCCAGGCAAGCACCATGTGGGCAAAAACCAGCTGCAGATTGTCATCCCCCCACACACTCAAATTAGCAAATGGCTCAGAAATCTCACTGATACAAATTTATGGTTTATTTTAAAGCACAGTGGTTAAACTATGCTAATAGGATACTTACAATGTAGAACTGCTTAAACAAAGAAGAAAATGTGGCAAACATACCAACAATACATGAACAGTGGAAAGATGAACCCCTCAACACATCATGAAGCCATGCTATATACTGGCCAAATAATACTATGGCTCTAACGCTATGCATTCAGCAACTAAGCTGCTGACTTAGTTACAAGCTCCACATTTGGGCTTTAGGTTTCATAGCTACCTTGATCTAGTGAGGTTCAGGGGTTAGGAATCTCCCAGCCTGATGAGGGGAGGTGCCATAGCTCAGTGGTAGAGTCGCTGCCTTGCATGCTGGAGGTCCCAGATTCAGTCTTTGACATCTCCAGGTAGTGTTGCCACTGGATGTCAGTGCAGAAAATAGTGAGCTAGATGGACCAGCAACTTCCCACTTGAAACCTTATTTCCCAGAAGAAGAACAAAAGGAAATTAGAGAGGAAGCATGGAGATTGTGTTGATAAAGAAACAGAGAGAAGGAAAGCTACAGGAAAAATGAAGCGGAAATGAAAGGAATATGGAGAGAGGTTGAGGACAGCTGTAATGAAGGATGCTTCAGAAGTCTGTCTATGTGCCCTCTCCCTGGGAATTGTATACTTTTTTCTTGGGCCAGAGGGATGCCCCCCACTCCACTTACTTTGAAGATGGAGACAGAGGTGGAGACAGGAATTTCCCACAATTTGGTTTACCCCTTTCCCACCAATTTCATTTCCAGGGGACAATGTGCATTGAGTCTTCATTTATCAACCCTTTCCCCCCAAGCAAATTCCAGTGACTCAGTCAAGTATTTTAATCTCAAGTTATGGCACCAGTTATTCATACTGGCCTTGTCCTTGGACATTGTGATGGCTCTGTCACCAATGTCTTATCAATCATAGTTGCAAACATCAGATCTCAGCAGATTGAAATTGTCGTTCTATGCAGAGGTCATGCAGAATGCAACCAGGCATGTTCCATTGAGCAGAGACTCTATCTTTCTTCAACATGGCTGAATTGAGATCTAGAAAATACACAGCCCTTCCAGGATTAACAGGGGGTATGGGGGTAGGTGCAGGTGTGGTCAACTAGGGGATTATCAGGAATTATCCATTTTCAGTGGTTTCCATTAAGTTCTATGGAACACATGAAAAAGACAGCAACTGACAATTCCATAATTGGAAAGGGAGAAGACTTGTTTATGCAATCAATCACATTCTGACAGACAGTGGTCAGGTATAGACCTGACCTATTTCAAGAGACAATAAAGTGCTTCTGCACTGCAGCTTGCTATCCAAAAGCAGTGGTTTATTTTTCCCATAGGAGTGAATGGCAGCCATTCATGCATATGGGAAAAATATTTTTTCCCCCAAAAAAATGTGTATTCAGAGATACTTCAGGGATGGGAAACTCGATGTCACCACTGTCCCTGATAAACCTGATTACTTGAAGGATTGGGTTTCTCATTGTCTTACCAATTGTCCCAAGTTCTCTGGGATAATTACTTGGTGTCAAAGAACACAGAACTTCATGGAAGCCATGGAGAACAGAGTTGGATCAATCTTCACTCTTCCCAACATAGTCCAGCCTTGGGTTCCATGGCCTGATACAGCGAGAGTAGGGCAGCAGAATGTCGCAAAAGCCCTCCAGGAATATAAAAAGTGGATTGTGTTGTCCTCCCATATGGAATAATCTTTGCAACCTTTTATCCTTACCTTCCATCCCATCCAATTCTTAAGTTATAGTCAGCATAAATAATTCAGTCTTTCACACTATGTATGTCCATCATCTAATCATAGGTGTGAAAATCTAGGTGCCAAGTCATCATTGGCAAAATAATGGCAATTGACCACATAGACCCCTTGGGCCTAATGACCAGATTGCTGAAGCGCCACAAGCAAGCTTCTTGCATGCTGCTGCTGTGACTTAGTCACCTCCTTTTCATTGTCCTCACATCTTTCTTAATGCGAGCCAGGGCTTCTCCTGGCATTCTACTGTGATGACAAGACTTAGCTCTGGTAAATATGAGGCAGTGGTAAAATTGTAAGTGTCTCTACAGCTCATGCAGCAACAGTGTGGCCATAGCTTCATGGTAGAGCAGATGCTTTCTACGAAGAAAATCCAAGTTTCAATTCCTGTCATTTCCAATACAAAGAGTGGGAGAAGATCAGAATGTGCCAAGACAAACATGACCCCTCGTTTCATTGGTACAATCATGGCTACGTTTCTTCCTTCAAGATTAGACCCCTGCTAATTGCTCAAAAAGGCACTTTTTAAAAGTGATGATTCTCTTTATTTAATAGGGGGAGAGCAACTAGCCCTATCTAACCCCAGCACAGCATCCCTCCAGTGGCTGTTGCTGGTGTCTTTCTTATGTTTCTTTTTTAGACTGTGAGCCCTTTGGGGACAGGCAGCCATTTAATTAATTAATTTATGTATGTAAACCGCTTTAGGATTGTTGAAAAGTGGTATATAAATATTTGTCGTATTCGTATTTGTATGGGACCTTGCAAAACTGGTTGGCTTATAAGTTTTGCACCAAGAAACAGCAACACCAGACTAGTCCATAATGAAGCAGCAAATGAAGTATCTCCTTTTTAAAAAGAAGGACCAGGAGGAATACTTTCTCGAGCAATCTAAAATCATTCTCTTATATAGTAGTCTCATATTTTCTATCAATATTGTGATTTTCCATATCATTTTTTTATTTCCACATCAGTATTCATCAAGGTTTGGCAGAAATCTCAGAAGACAGAACAGCCATTTCGCCAATTTGGCCTTTTCTGTTAAGAGCATCAAAGTATATTTTTATTTCTGTTATGAGAGGTACAGTATAAAGTGTTAAGCCTCGGTCATTATCTTCAGGTATATAATTTGGCAATAGGAGTTCCCAGAACAAAGTTAAGTGGCAACTTTGAAACAATTTCCCCAGAGGACTCCCAGTTGTCACGGTTACAATTGATTGCATTTGGGACTTCTAGTGTGCTGAAAGATAAGCTGGAACATTTAGATAGATTGGAGTCTAATGCCACTTGGCAGAGAGAGTGGGGGAAAGTACCTTTGATTTCACAGAAAAGGGGAAATGATAGAGGAAGACCCAACAAGGAAAATGAAGTTGACTGCTTCTCCCATACTGCTTGACCCTCCTCTTTAAAAACGTAAGGAAACATTTGTTGATTACATGTTGATCCTTCTGTGGGGTTCACGGCAATTAGCTGTCCTCACGTTCTCTTCAAAGTAAAGCCTGTGCGGTAGGCTAGACTGATAGTGACTACCATAAAGCCATCCAATGAGCCTCTTGGCTAAGTGTGGAGTTGTCCCCATCATCATTTGCATCAGATATTTTGAGGCTATTCCCACAATCAGGTGAAATGGGGCTAGGGGAGCCTAGCCCGATTTCGCCTGACCATGAGAACTACCGGGCTCTCAGACGAAACTGGTGGCCTCCAGGCGGTTAACCCGCCAAACTACCCCTCTCCTTAAACTGGGTTTGTGAAGCGAGAGCTGTGCCACAGGAACTCATGAGGAGACCCCCGACCAGGAGGCTAAAAAGCAGCCTCCCGGCTCAGGGGTCTCTCCAGTATGCCCTGCGTGCTCTCACAGGGCATGCTGGAGCTTCCGGGGGCCGCGGGGCCCTCGATCGGCCCAGCCCCCACTGGCTCCGTAAAGGAGCCGGCAATCGTGTGGGCAGCCGGTTCAGCTGCCCAGAGCAGACTGCTCGGTCGTCTGGGGGGAGAGCGGGCCTCTTAACCTCTAACCCTCCCCAGGCTGTTCTCACTAATCGCGAGAAGAGCCTCCATGTCTACTCAGCTATCATTTTTATTGTATTGTATTCTATAATATACAATACAATATTTTATTTTATTGTATTTTTCATTATATTTCATTTCATTTCATTTGTATACTGCTCATCCCAAACTGATTAAGGCGGTTTACAGCAAAAATTCAAACCATTTTAAATTTGGCATAAAACACAAAATAAAAGCAGCTAAAATGTTAACACAAAACTCTCTCTTTTTAAAAAGCCCATTTCAAGTCAGGCTCAGCTCAAAGGGGTCTGGACCCAACTTGAAATCTGGCTAGACATTTCAGGCAGGGAGAGTTCGTATTAAGACTTCCACTCACTCATAGTCTCACATCATCCCGACCCCAATTTTTATTGAGTGAGCACATAGGAGTAAATCAGAATAAATAAATTAAATAAATAAATGAAATAGGAGGGTGGGGTGCTATGCCAGGAGGGTATATTAACCTGGATAGCTCTGGAAACTATCCTCCTATCTGTAGAACAATAGACAGACCATTCAGAAAACATCTGTGTGGTGTATTAAGTAGAAGAGTAAAGGCTTTCCCCAAACTGAATCCAGAAAAAAATGACGCTCCCCAACATAGTATAGTGGTTAAAGTGTTACACTAGGACCAGAAGGACCTGAGTTCAAATCCCTGTTCAGCCATGAAACTCACTAGGTGACTGGGCCAGTCATCTCTCAGCCTAACCTACCTCACAGGGTTGCTGTGATGATAAACCTAAACCATGTACATTGCTCTAGGCTCCTTGGAGGAAGAGCAAGGTTGAAAAGGTAAATATTTCAAAAATGTCAAAAGTTGGGAGGGAAACTGTCTTAGAAAAATAACTATTTCTCAGGATAACCTAATTCACAAGGTTGTGATGGATAAAATGGTATAACCTCATAGGCACCATCTGGTGGTCCTTCAAGGAAGGGTGAAATGAACGTGTAATCAATAAATCAGTACCACCTGTCAATTATTTATTTTCTATTTGAGAAATAGAAGGAATTGAACATTGTTTCAAACATATTATGGAGAATGCTATAGGAATGTTACTTGGGTAGATGTTACAGGAAAAGTTTCTCTGTGAAATTATATTTGTTTTTCCTTTTGTTTCTTTCAGATTCACCTGGCTTTCAAAGAAATGAGGCCTGAGGCAGAAAGGTAGATGCCTGCATATTTTCCCCATTTTCCTGACAAAGATGCTTTGTTCAGGGATTGTGGTGCAGAAGAAAGATTTACTAATAATGAACCCTTAAGATGCAGGAGGGAAAGAGTGAAATATATCCCTGATAAACAGAAGAAAGTGAAACTAGTATTAAGTAAGATGTATGAGGAGATTGCACAGAACCGTTTTTGATGGTTTGAACCAAACTTGAATGAAATTGCTGGTCCGCAAGCTGGTTTGGTTGAATGTGCACAAAAGGGCACAAAACTGGTTTGACACAACCAGGACTTTGTGCACTTCCCTACTAAGTGCTGTGAGAAGTTCAGATCATCAACTTTGTAACCAAACAGGATTTCTGCCCTACTAATCAGATACAAACAAATCTCACATAACATCTTTAAATAAATAATAGGGTTCAACCCTATGTGCTCAAAATCGGTTCGACCCAGTTTGAGGGACTCTGCTTGTAAAGGGCCATCCAGTGATGATTCCCCTTTGCAAGCATGGGGAATGTGCAGAGGGGAATGTGTAGGGAGATCTTGCTTCAAAAACCTACTGCCTCAATAGACAATGGCAGCAGTTTTAAACAGACCACTTTTCTTCTTAACCAAGAGTGTAGTTGACTGAGGAAGCATGCAGTGGGGCTATTGTGGATGCTCATGGGAGGAACTATCGTTCAGGGAAACTTGAAGTTGTCCACCATTACTGACCTTCTCAGCTTTCAAGGAAGTTTAGCATCTCTAGAGGCACAGTTTAAAAACCACTAAAATAAGGAATGGCTTCTATGGCAGATGCTCCGCTGAGTCCCTCAGAAGGTTAAGGATGAATTCAGACATGGAACAGAAGATTGTTTTCAGGCCTACTCAAACAAGTCAGCTTTTGCCCTCATTGTCAGGGAAGGTTGGGCAAAGCCTGAGCGGAGTGCAGTCTTGCAAGAGCAAGCATGAATTGTCCCCTTTGCAAAGTAGGATTTGGCTTGGTTTGCATTTGGATGGGTGACTACATGTGAGCAATGTCTGCTGTAAGATATTCCCCTTAGGGGTTGAGGCTGTGGCTCAGTAGTAGAACATCAGCTTGCATGCAGAAGGTTCCAGGTTCAATCCTTGACAGCATCTCCAGGTAGGCCTGGTGTAGACAGTACTGAGCTAGATGGACCAAGGAAGCTTCCTATGCCTCCGCTAGCCCGATTTTTGCTGATCGTCAGAACCACCGGGCTTGCAGCTGAGCCCGGTGGTTCTGGAGCAGCTAACCCGCTCCTGTAGGCCTCCCCTTCGCCCAGGCTTGCGGAGCAAGCACTCCGCAAACCCAGGCTATCTGCTTGTGAGGAGCCGTGGTGTGGCTCCACGCCGCGGCTACTAGCGGGTAGATCCCCGACCGGGAGGCAAAAAGCCACCTCCTGGCTCGGGGGTCTCCCCAGTATACTCTGTGTGCTCATGCAGTGCATACTGGGGCTTGCGGGGACCGCATGGCCCCCGAGCTCCCCAGCCCCCGCTGGCTCCATCTCGGAGCCAGCAATCATGTGGGCAGCTGATCCCGCCGCCCAGGGCTCCCTTCCCGCTCACTTCCCCAAACCGGGTCTCACGGATCGTGAGACCCGGTCCAGATTTCCCCCACCCAGTGCATTACTGGGGGGAAATGGCTGCTCTCTTTAACTATAGGGGATGGCAATTTCTTACCGAGTAATGTACTGGGAATAGCATGCAACATAATTTTGTTGATTTTCCCTGGCCATCTGCCATGAAGAAAAGCAACATGTTTAAACAGCACTGCTGCTGCTGCTTATTGAAGAAAGGCTGCCCATCATGTTGCTACATTTATTTATTTATTTGTTCATTTGTTTGATTTCTATACTGCCCTTCCAAAAATGGCTCAGGGTCGTTTACACAGAGAAATAATGAACAAATAAGATGGCTCCCTGTCCCCAAAGGGCTCACAATCTAAAAAGAAACACGAGATAGACACCAGCAACAGTCACTGGAGGTCCTGTGCTGGGGGTGGAGAGGGCCAGTTACTCTCCCCCTGCTTAATAAAGAGAATCACCACATTAAAAGGAAAATGAAAGCACCTCCCCATGCCTACAATCCAATCCAGTACAATCTGATCATGGATGCATCAGAAACTCTTGTATTGTATCCAATTGAACCAGACACTATTAGGCCATTTTTTTCATCTGTCCTAATGCAATGAAAAAATGTCCAATCGGACATGCATTCGACTTGGTTCTGATTATTGATTCAGTGCACTGCTATAAGACTAAGTATATGTCACGCTCCAGCCTGCTGGTGTTCCTTGTCCCTTTTGCCAGGGTTTTTTAAACCTAGACAGGCCTCAGAGTCCAGTTGGTAGATGGCTCTACCCTTCAGACCAGAGCCAACCACCACATACTGTCTTATGCTGCCCACCAGCACCAAGAAAAGTCATAGGGTTGCCTTGCGTCTGAGCCCTCGTTCTGCTCTGGCCCATCATCATCGGCTAGTAGCTTGTTATAAAGCCCAATTTACAATTGGGGCAAATCTTGTGAGATCTTGGCTGGGGCCTAGATCTCAGCCCAAAGTCTTGCAAGACCCCTCAGAGATCTCAAGAGACACTCAGGTGGTCCCACAAAACCTTGTCAGGAGCCCCAACAATCTCTCCTACCCCACAATCATGCCAGCACATGAGGCCATGGGTGGGAGCTCCCCAATCACTGCCCGAGGCTGGGGCAAGCAGCTGCATTGGGAAACTCCCCTCGCCAAGGGTGGCTGTCCACTCCTCCCTGCCCTCCACCTCAGGTCTGGGGTTTCCCTCACAGTATACTTTTCTAAACCTTGAGGTGGGTTTCCATAAGACCAAGACCAAGAAAATGAGATATTCCTGAAACCTGAAGGAAGGTGTGTGTAATTCAGCAGGGCCATACTTAGGGCGGGGAAAACCAGAGTGATGGCTCCTAGCCCTGTGCTCCCACAGGCCCCTTCTCTCTCTCTCTTTCCTGTCTCTTCCAACAGTACTTGAATGGCAAGGGCAAGTTAAAGCCGGGGTGAAGGGATAAGAGGGAGGGAGAAGAGAATTGTTGGCCTCCAGGTGCTGTGTGTGTGAACCAATCCCAAATCCACACAGGTTCCAGACTGGTTGTGCAGTTGTAGGGAAAATCCACAAAGAATTGCAGCGGAAGAATAATTGGGGAATGGAGGAGAAAATTCATTAGCAAGCTCCTGGCATTCAAAGAGAAGAGGAGGATTATACTTGCCAGTTCCGTTGGGAGAGTATGGAGTCGGGGGGGGAGTGCACCTCCTTCCCTTCTGCCCTCCCCCCTGCAGTAGCCATGCGCAAAGAATACTGCAATGTTCAGGAGCACGGGGCTGCAGGTATCTTATAGGGGTGGCCAGGAGGGAGGAATGGGGTGGGTGTTGGTGGGGAACAGGAATGTGCTTACATACCACTGGGCTTGCCACACCCCCAGCCCTGCAACCCTGCTAGGCAGGACCCTGGATCTCAGAGAGCAAATGAGCAAGAAATCACATTTGTTCCTTGATAATGATAATTGGGGAAGGCATTAATTGGGAAAGGCCATTCGTTCAGATCTCCATCCTTAGGTATTTAATATATGGGTCTTCATTTTTTCAGTCCACTATGGCAGATTTTAGCATAGACATTAGTGGAGGAAACATGCATTTTTCTATCCCTCTCCTCATTTATTTTGCCTCAGGCTGTACTTGGAAATTGGCCTGCTATGGGTCACTAATGAAGGGACAGCACAAATTCCCTTGTGCAGATTATGGGATGGCAGTGGCTTGGTACATACAGTTCCTCTTCTGCAAAAGCCCATTCTACCTGAAAACAACACTGGCGTCCTGCTGTCTACAAATTTCATATCCACAATAAACCAAACCAGAGATTTGATGTTACCTGTCATTGAGGGCATTCCTCTAAGGAATTAATTCATGAGGAATAAAAATGACTCATCCATGCACAGTGCAGGCAAACATTCATAGGATCACTTTTCCTGTCAGTGGTATGCTAAATTCCATCCAACACAATGCAATGACTTGATATTTTTCATGCTTACAGTTAGACGGCTGATCTGCAAGCTAAATTGGGCCGCACCTTCTCCAGCATGGGGGGAAGGAGGGCTGACATCAGTCAAGGTTGAGAGTAAACTGAAAATAGCTGTAAAAGGAGAAAATGAAGTTCTGCCAATAGGCAACCTCAGTCTTAAACACATAAGCCCTGTTTTGAGATCCATCTTATGTAAAATAAAAATAAAAATGAATGCATGGAGGGCCGTGTGGTCACATCAGACGCCCCCTATGCATTCAAGGTGCCAAATGTCCTCCAAAGTTTAACGCAAACGTAAAACTCCAAATCCTGTGACAACTCTAAGGGCCAGTTCACACAATCAAAGGAATGTCCACTTACCAGTAGATCGCAGGTCACTGAGGCACATGTGTGTGTTGTGGGGGCTACACAAAACCTCCCAATCCCAGATTCACACTGCAACTGGCCACCACGTTGAAGGTCTATCACATGGAACGTCTATCAATGGTTACTAGTCGGAGGACTGTGGGCCACCTCCAGCCTCCAAGGCAGGATGACTCTGAGAACCAGTTGCAGGGGAGTAACAGCAGGAGAGAGGGCACGCCCTCAACTCCTGCCTGTGGCTTCCAGCGGCATCTGGTGGGCCACTGTGCAAAACAGGATGCAGGACTAGATGGGCCTTGGGCCTGATCCAGCAGGGCTGTTCTTATGTTTACTTAACAGGGATTGTTAATCTGAGATCAGAACTCCATCGGTGGATCCTGGTTAAATGGCAGTCAGTCACAGAATCTGGGATCAGGAGGATTTTTGCAGCCCACATAATATGATCTGAGGGAGTGTGCACAGCTCAGTGATCTGGGATTTGACAGTAAGCTTTGATTGTGTGAGCTGTTCCTAAGCAAATTCTGTGGAAAAATAATCACCTAATGGTGCAGTGGGGAAGTAATCTGCCTAGAGAGCAGGAGGCTGTTGGTTTGAATCCCCGCTGGTGTGTTTCCCAGAATATGGGAAACTATATTGGACAGCAGCGATATAGGAAGGGGCTGACAGGCATCATCTCATACTGCATGGTGGGAGGCATTACCTCTCCTGTATGCTACCAATAAAACCACATGGCTCTGTGGTCGCCAGGAGTCAATACTGACTCGACGGCACAACCTTTCCTTTCCTTTTCAATTACCTTAACCCAGTAGCTTTTGGTGTGAAAACATGAGCTGGACTGCAATCAGGCTATTCACCACTGTAGATGTGGAGAGTACCCAAATACTGAAGAGACAGGGCAGACTGGATGAGATGTATATCAAAAGGCCTTCAAATTTTAGGTTATTTTTCTAGAAACACTGGAAATTCCGGAATGTTGGGAGGACAACTTTAATTACCACACATAATTCAATTAATTCAATTGCTCACTCAAGTAGTGAAAGTCAAGGAGCACAGTGGGGAAAAACGGGACTATGGCTAAATGTAAAGAAGACTAAACTCATGACAACAGGTACAGCAAGCAGCCTCAGAATTGCTAAAGAAGACATTGAAGTGGTAGATAGCTTCTGCCTTTTAGGATCGAACATCAACAGTAAAGGATTCAGCAGTCAAGAAATACTCCACAGACTAGCACTTGGTAGGGCTGCAATGAAGGCCTTGGAAAGGATATTTAGAAGTTGTGACGTGTCTACACCTACAAAGATTAGAATAGTTTGGACAATGGTTTTTCCCATGACACTCTATGGATGTGGAAGCTGGAAATCAAAGAAGTAGGACAGAAAAAGTATTGACGCTTTTGAACTTTGGTGCTGGAAAAGACTTTTAAGGATACCATGGACAGCCAGGAAAACAAACAAATGGATCATAGAACAAATCAATCCAGAATGTTCACTCAAGGCACAAATGACCAGGCTCAAACTAACATACTTTGGACACAGTATGTGAAAACCCAGCTACCTTGAGAATTCCATAATGCTGGGGAAAGTTGAAGGAAAAAGAAGAGGAACAGCAGCAAGGTGGATGGACTAGAGAATCGACCTATGTGGCCACTAAGAGATGACACTGACTTCAATCAATTCAGTACCACACACAAGGTAAGAATCATGAAGCAGCTTATTGGTGCTAAATCAATTATAATATAGTGATTCCACAGAGCAAAATCTCATAGGAACATCGGAACATAGAAAACTGCCTTATTCCGAGTCAGACCATTGGTCGCTCTAGCTCAGTACCGTCTACACAGACTGGCAGTAGCTTTTCCAAGGTGGCAAGCAGGAGTCTTTCTCAGCCCTATCTTGGAGATGCCAGGGAGGAAACTTGGAACCTTCTGCATGCAAGCAGGTAGTCACTCTTCCAAGAGAGGCCCATCACTTAAAGGGCATATCTTACAGTGCTCACCCATATCTCCCATTCAGATGCAAACCAGGGTGGACCCTGTATAGCAAAAGGGACAACTCATGCTTGCTACCACAAGACCACCTCCCTACCTACTCAAAGCCACCAAACCTCTGTTTGCTTCCTTCAGAATTCTGCATATTTCACCTAAGCATGAACTTCTATATTTGATTTAAATTTTTACCTTAGGTGAAGATTATTGGTCACTCTGCCTTCACACGGTAGCTAATAGAAATGCTTGCAGTGTATTTTCAGGGGGCCCTGGATCAATCAAGCCTAGTTAGGAAGAATGAACCTCAAAAGACCCACTTTCCAAACCACCAAGGAGCCAGATACCAGGTTCCTCTTGAAACACAAGAAGAGCCCAGCTGAGTCAGACCAAAGGACTATCAAGTCTATGATTTGCCACAGGGGCCTGCCAGATACCTCTGGGAAAGTCACAAGCAAAAGATGCCATAAAGGAGAGACTGACTAACCCTAAGGGGTAAAATCCTGAACAAATCAGGTGTTAAATATGTCTTGTGTGAAGGACTACTTCCTTTTCTCTGTCAATCTCTTGCCACTGAGTTTGACTGGATGACACTTGGTTCCACTGTTATGAGAGAGGGAGAGCACAATTTTAAATATCTTTTAAAAGTCACTTTTTTCCTGCCTAAACTAAAACATCTCAAATATCCTCTTCTTTCTTCATAGGGAAGGTGCTCTTGATAATCCCTGATTATTTTAAAAGTCATTTTCTGCAATGCTGCCCCCTCTGTGGAAAAGGCCATACTTTTCTCTAGGGATGTGCAAATTGATTTGGATACAAATCGATTTGTACCCGAATCTAGGTGATTCGGGTGATTTGGAGACAAAACGAATCACCCCTGTGGTCCATTGGCTAGATTTGGGGAAAATTGAATTGCGACTGATTCAATTCGAATCGATTTGGCTTTTGGATCTGTCCCATTAATTCCTCCAGATTCCCAGCTTTCTTAAAAAAAAAAAAAAAGCTAAGCTCTAGCCCTTATAGAAGTGGAGTTATGGAGCAAAATATGTGGTCACTATTTTTCAAGTGTTTGGATTCTTTGGTGTATAATAACTTTCACTCAATGAATCCTTATGAGGATTCATACACACCTTCATTTCTTCTATTCATTTTGACTGTCTTTTCGACAGCGCCAACTGTCAACTTCTATGTGCCAACTACATCCCACTCCCACCCACACGGCAGTGGGGTACTACTCAGTTTAAGTTTAAGTGCCTAATGGGTAGAGGCTACCACTCAAATTGCAGACGAATTGGGCAAAGGGCTGATTTTTGGTGAATTGTTGAATTTTACGCATCTTTAAGGTTTTTCCCCATAAGGTATAATGGAGGTGTATTGCTTCACGTCGGCGGGAAAGGGGTGAACTAGAGTGGTGTGGGGTTGATGGTAGTGTCCAAGGGGGGCAAGGAAGCTACCAGAACTTTTTCAAAGGATTTGGGCAGAGGGCTGATTTTTGGTTATTTGTTGAAGTTTATGCATCTTTTAAGGTTTTTCTCCATAGGGAATCATGTAGGTTTCAGCAGCCCCATAACTGCTCTTGGGCGGCGCTGGGGTGGCCCAGAGTGAGTGGTGGTGCAGTGAACAGTGAACCCTAACCCATGGGGTTCAAGGTTCTGTTGTTTCTGAGGTGTTCTGAGTGTAGATTCTCTGGTAGCAAATGAGATTTTCAATACAAACCATGAATCCACTCTCATTTGCTACCATAGAATCTACACTCAGAACACCTCAGAAATAACAGAACCCTGCACCCCATGGGTTAGCAACCCATGGGAGCGGCTGGCACCCTATGTGCACTACACCACCACTTGTTCTGGGCCACCCTAGCGGCCCCCAAATGCACTTATGGAGCTGATAAAACCTCCATTATACCTTATGGGGGGGAAACCTTAAAGATGCGTAAAATTCAACAATTCACCAAAAATCATCCCTTTGCCCAATCCCTCTGTAATTTGGGTGGTAGCCTCTGCTCATTAGGCATTTAACTTAAACGGAGTAGTACCCCACTGCTTTGGGGGTGGGAGTGGAGTATAGTTGGCACATGGCAGTTGACAGTTGGCGCTGTTGAAAAGACAGTCGAAATGAATAGAAGAAACTTCTATAAGGGTTAGAGCTTAGCTTTTTAAAAAAAAGAAGAAGAAAAAAGCTGGGAATCTGGGAGAATTAATAGGATAGATCCAAAACCCGTATCGATTCAAATTGAATCAGCCACAATTCGGATCTGAATTGAATCTGGGGTAATTCGGATGGGTTAGATTCATATCCAAATCGAATCGGGGCTGTTTCAATTTGGATACAAACTGAATACAAATTGAATACAAATTTTGGATACAAATTGAAACACAGAAGATCTGAATTGCACACCCCTACTCTTCTCCCAAAATAGAATGCATCCTTTCCACCATCCATATTTCCTCCAGTGCTTTTGTCATAGCTGTACCTCTTTTGTTGGCCCATAATTGAAAACATTCATTCCTTGAGAGTCTTTTAAAATGTGTGCATCAAACATCTCCTGGTGCTAGAGGGAATACATCAGACCTTTTCCTAGCAGTCTGTGTATATCTGTGAATGCATATGTGTGAGAGAAATGGAATGGAAGAGGATCAAGCCCCCATGTATTTTAAAACTAGCTGTCAGCTTCCTGGATGGTTTACTGTACACAAGGGAAGCTAGCAATGCTGTTGCATGCACTTAGCTGTCACTCAAGCAAGCTGGAGGAAGACATTGAGAGTGGATTTAGATTATTGCAATCATAGGATGCAGCCATTTTCCTGGGCTGATACTGCCATGACACACATTATCTTTCCAGCTGCCATTATGTCTTAAGATGGGGCGGGTGGCAGGCGGGGGGGAACATCCAGCAGTCTCATGTATATCTCTCATCTGTAAATGGACATTTCAATCCTCTCTTGTTCCACATGGTTAAAAGCAGTCAAATTTATTTGCAGACCAATCCTATGAGTCCCAGCACTGGCAAATGATGACACACTTCCATGAAAGATAAAGATAATACACCCCCAAACTTTCATCATTTGAATTTGACTTAATAAGAAATGGTGGCACCAGAGGCCTGAACACAATCATATTCACCCCAATAGTAGACAGCTCTGCATTTAAGATGACCCCCTTTAAAATACAGGTTAAATACAGGTTATATAGGGGGAAGAGAAGAAGAGGACAACCAGCAGCAAGGTGGGTGGACTCTATTGTGACGACAATGAATGCACCGCTGAGAGACCTTGAAGGCCAAATTGAAGACAGATCATCCTGGAGAGAATCTATCTACCGGTATGTGGTTACTAAGAGTCGACACTGACTTGATGGCACTTAATCAATCAATCAATCAATCAATCAATCAATACCTGTATTTATCTGAACAACCCCCCACCCCCAATTCTGCTATGCTGCCTCATCATGGCGGGTGGTGGGGCAGACACTGAAGTGGTGGATAGCTTCTCCATTTTAGGATCGACTGTCAACAGTAAAGGATCCAGCAGTAGAGAAATATACTCCAGCCTAGCACTTGGTAGGGTAGCAATGAAGGCCTTGGAAAGCATATTTAGATGCTGTGGCATGTCTATACCTATAAAGATTAGAATTGTTCGGACAATAGTTTTTCCCATGACACTCTATGGATGTGAAAGCTGGACTTTGAAGAAGCAAGATAGAAAAAGTATTGACGCTTTTGAACTTTGGTGCTGGAGAAGACTTTTGAGGATACCATGGATAGCCAGGAAAACAAACAAACGGATCATAGAACAAATCAATCCAGAATTTTTGCTTGAGGTACAAATGACGAGGCTCAAACTTTCATACTTCGGACTCATTATGTGAAGAACCAGCTCCCTTGACAAGTGCATAATGATGGAAAAAGTTGAAGGAAAGAGAAGAAGAGGACGACCAGCAGCAAAGTGGATGGACTCGATTACCACAGCAATGAATGCACCACTGAGAGACCTTAAAGGCCAAGTTGAAGACAGATCATCCTGGAGAGAATCTATCTATGTGGTCGCTAAGAGTTAACACTGACTTGATGGCACTTAATCAATCAATCAATCAATCAATTTACTTGAAAGAAGATTCTGAATTTAAGATGGCCCCTCTCCCGATTTCTAACATCAAAGGACTTGGTGGGGGGGGACACCCTAATATTGGATATGTATTAAAGTTGATTGTTCTCTGGGTATGATAATACAGTTTGGTACTTTTTTTTGTTTCCCATTCACATGCTCATCTTCCTTTGCAGATTCTACATGATCTATTCTTAGCAGAGCAGGACAGAGGCCTGGTTCTTATAGTACAGGAGTGATGTATCAGGGTAACCTTGTCCCCAATAAGAAGGTTCGTTCCTGGGCAGATGGAGCCCAATAATCATCAGCCCAGATGAGATAACAAGATCAAAGGTTTATTTACTCTCAAGTAGTAATGGTATTTTTTGGCTCATGCTCAAAACAAGACAAAGGACCATACAGAGAGCATACATTTTATACTCTTAAAATTGTTCTCCAGAACAACATGTTGTTCAGCCACATAGCAAATACGTCATCATGACTTGCTAAGATTAGGGAATAAACCACAAACATGCACGCAGGCAGACAGACAGCCTTATCTTAAAATTGTTCTACATTCTAAATCCATGGTCACTCTAACCTGTGGGGGATGGAAAACTACCAGAGAGAATACACAGTAGTAAGCATCCTTCTAGCAGAGCAGATCCTTGAGTTTAGTTAAACATAATGGCGTTGCTTATGTCAAGCTGTGAACTTCTATGCATTTCTGATTTACTATACATCAGGAGTGATGTATTTGCATCCTGACTCCATCCCACACAGCAGGCCCTTTCTCACGATCAGGGACCTGGGTGGGAGGGCTTGTGGGGAGGAAGGCTACAGAAGCTTACCTCCCCTGCAGATGACAGGGGTCCCAGTTTCTGGGTGTGTGAATCATGTGCCTAGATTATTGGCTGCTGCCCCAGGGAGCAGGGAGTTGTGTCTCAGCACCAGCTAAAAGGAGCCAGCAATGACACACAATCATTTAGACAGGGAGCACTGGGCCCCTTAACCTAGTTTAACAGCTGGGTTTCATAGCTGGGCCTGCTGCTGAGGCGTCACTGGTAGCCACGCGGCTCCTGGAGGTTCTCATGGGCAGCTAAGCCCAGGCTTGACTGCCTTAGCCCTGTTTTGGCTGCTCAAGAAAACAGCCTCCACTTTGGTAATGTAAAAGTGTAGAAATCCATCAGAAGAGATGGGATCACGCAAATGCAGGACCACCTCCCCCTGCCACCATATACATGAGGAGCCCAACTCTGATGCTGTCATGATCCTTCAAGTTGGAATAGAGGCATGGCAGGCGGGTGGGGGCTGATGCAGGAATCATGCTGCATGACTCATGGCAGAGAATAATTGGAATCCCCAGTGTTCCTTCTGCTTGGCACAAAAGAGCAGCAGCATGCTGGGCATCAGAGAGTTCAGGCAGTGAGGAGAGAGCCAGCAAAAAAGGTAAGGCAGTGGCAGTGTAGGAAGGTGCAGATGTGTTGAGTCAGAAGAAAGGGCATGTGGCTCTCCAGCCTGGATTACAATCTGAGCTGGAGAAGAACTTTTAGGTCTTAAGTATTCTACCGATCAGACCAAGAGCCGTCTAATCAGGCATAGGATTCATAAGAACAGCCTTACTGGATCAGGCACGAGGCCTATCTAGCCCAGCATCCTGTTTCACACAGTGGCCCACCAGATGCCTCTGGGGAGCCCGCAGGCAAGAGGTATATGCATGCCCTCTCTCCTGTTGTTGCTCCCCTGCAACTGGTATTGAGATGCATCTTGCCTCTAGGGCTGGAGATGGCTCATAGCCATCAGACTAGTAGCCATTGATAGACCTGCCCTCCTTGAAGCTGTCTAAGCTCCTTTTAAAGCAATCCAAGCTGGTGTCCATCACCACATCCTGTCGCCAGGAATTCCATAAATTAATTATGCCCTGTCTGAAAAAGTACTTCCACTTGTCGGTCCTAAATTTCCCAGCGTTCAGTTTCATGGGGTGATCCCTGGTTCTAGTGTTGTGAGAGAGGGAGAAAAAGTTCTCTCTAGTCACCCTCTCCACTCCTTCCATAATTTTATACACTTCCATCATGTCTCCCCTTAGTGGCCTCTTTTCCAAGGTAAAGAGCCCCAGATGCTGTCACCTAGCCTCATAAGGAAGGTGCTCCAGGGCCCTGGTCATTTTGGTTACCCTCTTCTGCACTTTTCCCAGTTCTACAATATGCTTCTTAAGATACGATGACCAAAGCTGTATGCAATACTCCAGATGTGGCTGCACCATAGATTTGTATAAGGGCATTATAATATTTGCATTTTTAGTTTCAATCCCCCTCCTAATGATTCCTTGCATGGAATTAGCTCTTTTCACAGCTGCCGCACACTGAGATGTCACTTTCAATGAGCTGTCCACCATGACCCCAAGATCTCTCTCCTGCTCAGATCCCATCAGCCTATGGTCATAATTCTTGATTTTCATTGGGGGTTCATCTTCATACATCGTTCAGATTTGACTTTCAAACTGTGCTTAGAGCGTAGAAGTCAAATATGGAGGGCTGATAAAGATTACCTCCCAATGCGAAACAAGCATTATAACCTCATGCTTCTTCTCCAGCTCAGATTTTAATTCAAACTAGAGAGGCGAGCTGGTCTTTTGGTGGCAAGCATGAATTGTCCCCTTTGCTAAGCAGGGTGCACCTTGGTGTGCATTTGGATGCAATGCATTGTAGATATTCTCCTAAGGGGATGGGGGAATCCCTCAATGGAAGAGCATCTGCTTTCTGTACAGAAAGTCCCATTCACTCCATGGCTTCTCCAAGTAGGTCTGGAAAGATCCCTGCCTTCAACCTTGGAGACCTGCTGGCAGTCAGTGTGGACAACAATAAGCTAGCCAGGTTTCCCCCACCTGCTGCCCTCCAAATGTTGCTGAACTACAACTCCCAGCATACCCAGCCACAATAAATTGTGGCTTGGGATGCTGGGAGTTGTAGTTCAGCAACATCTGGAGGGCCGCAGGTTGGAGAAGCCTGAGCTAGATAAATCAGTACTCTTACTCAATATAAGGTAGCTCCCTATATTCCCATATTCTTAGGAACATAAGCCCTTCCTCCAACCTATGCATCAACACACACACACACACACACACACACACACACACACACACACACACACACACCTTCCTACAATTCTACAGTCTTCCAGGCACAAGGAATGCTGGGAATTCATATTATTCTCTGCTCTGAGCTGTGTGCTTGCAGCTCCCTCTGCCATGCCACTATCCCGGCTTGATCATGATAGCATCAGAGGATAGATTCTGCTTGAAAGTGGTGGACTCAGCAGGAGGTGGTCCTGAATTACTGTGGTGTTGTAAATATCATTAAACACAACTTTGTAGCAGGGTGAAGACCAGCCCATAGCAGGTCCTGAACCATCATCTTAGGAGACCTCAAGCGGGGTGGGGGGACATGTGTGCACCACTTTCTAGCTCTGGTCAAAGGAAGGAAGAGCAGAGAGATGAGCCAGGTCAGCAGGCATTTAGCAGCACTAGATGAAAGCATTTCATCCAACACCCCCTGATCTCAACGTGGTTTCCAAATCAGACTTGCTTGCTGGATTGAATTCCCAGGAACTCCTACTGAGGGCTAAGGACATCCTGTTGCTCTTTGGGTTTCCCAACTCCCACCTGCTGTGTCTTGCTTTACTTTTGTTTTGGATGGTCTCTGTGGACTGGAGATAAGTCTGACAGGCAGTCGTTGCATGGAAGGGCCCTAGAGGTGCATTGGCATTGCTGTGCCCATGCACAACCAAGAATTGGGATGATTAATTATGCTACAAAGATTGGATCCAACCTTAATGAAAGTTGCTTGTCTCAGGTTATGTTCACAAAGAATCGGTAGTCTGCCTCTTTTTTTCCAGGCAAAGACACACAGTTTATTGAAAGCTACATCTCTGTCCAGGTCTACTGGACCTACTGTATGCTGTAATATTTTTAAAAATTATTATTTCTATCCTTAGTTCTTCCTCCCTTAAAATTTAGAGAAAATACACTTTGATATGCATATAGAAATCTGTGGGAGGATTCCCACCCCCAGCTGTTACTTTCCATCTAATTCTCTTGCTTCACCAGTTCTAAGCAAACTGTATCCATATCCTTACCCATGATTAAGACAGACCTCAGCAGGAGTTTCCTGTGTGGTGTGGTCTGCCTTATTGATCTCTCCAATAAAGGGAAAGTTCACATTGCTACATTTCTTCCCTCATTCTTTCTCTCCTGCTTTCTCTTGCTCTTTTTAAAATATCAGTGCAAAACATTGTATTAACTCCCTAGGTTATGGGGGTTAATCACAGCCTTCTACCAACTCTGTCTTGAGGAACATAAGGCGTTTCTCAGAAACATACAAAATGGACTTGATCCAAAATAATTTCATCCTTCATGTGGGATGTGAAAAAGACTGTAAGTGTGCCGTCAAGTTGATTTTGACTCCTGGCGCCCACAGAGCCCTGGGGTTTTCTTTGATAGAATACAGGAGGGGTTTACCATTGCCTCCTCCAGTATGAAAGGATGTCTTTCAGCATCTTCCTATATCTCTGCTTCCCGATATAGCTGTACACCAGTGGAGATTCGAACCGGCAACCTTCTGTTTGTTAGTCAAGCATTTCCCCATTGCGCCACTTAAGGTGAAAAGGACTGTAGCCCTTTATAAACATCCATCCTGTGTAAACATATATTCATGGGGACAAGGAGGAGGGATAGAAGCCGCAGGTGCTACCCCTGGGGGTTTGTTGGAACATCCGTAAAAACCTCCTATAGCAGGGGTGGGGAACCTTGGCACTCCAGCTGTTGTTGAACTACAACTCCCATCATCCCCAGCCACAATAATAACTCTAATCATCATTCTGGGACAAGGTCCCTTGGATTGCCGCCTCTCTTCTAGTGTACTTTGCCTCTTCTGGCTACTTTGTCTCTCAGGATTTCTCCGGGGTGCCATCTGAGGGTGCTGTACCTAGGTAGAAATGTTTGGACACAGGGCATTTCTGCCATGGTGCTGAGATTTGCGCTGGATCTTCAGGTCCCTTTTTATTCCACAGTCCTTCTCCCTATAGGTCCAGTGTAAGCGATTTATCATCATTTTACTAATGAGCTCTGGGAGAACTCTGCAACATGCCACCATTTCAAGAAGAACAGCCTGAAATTGCAGGTATATGTTAAATTAAGCCCCCCCCCCGCAAATGTGCACAGACATATTTATCTAGGCCCCCTAGAGAATGTTTGCCATTGTTACAGTACTGTAAGCTGCCAGATGTGGTTTAACCAACTGTATGAACAGCAGACATGACTAGAAACGTGGAATTCCATCTCCCAGGGATTGAAAGACTTTTTTTAAAAATTGGTTTGTACTCCAACTCTAAATGCAAAATAACTTCGGAAGGAAAAGCAAACAATAAAATGAAGCATTTTCTCATGTTTGGGCTATTGATAATCAATGATGCTGGGTGACAGTGGATGAATTTTTAAAATGTGATTGCAATAAAAAAATATATCAATAGACTTAAAGGAATTCCTGGTTTGTAGACATGCTCTTACAGATATGCAAGAAGATCAGGGGCTGCACTGAATCTTATACATTAAAATTATTTAATAGTGAATTAGGGTGATAAAATGCACATCGGTTTGGGAGCAAAATCAGGCACCCTATAAGTAAGGTAGCGATTTTGAGCATCTGGAACCTGTTTAGTTTCCTGAACCTTGTGGAATCTTGAGGCACCAAGAGGAGAAAATAAGGCTGTTCTCACAACCAGATATTCCTTGGTAGGAGAGGGTGAACCCAGGAATCTTTGCTCGTCGGGCAACACCAGGAGTCCTCTTGATCCAGCAGGCCTGAGCCTAGATAGCGTGGATCTGCTACCCAGATTAAAAGTGAGGTAAGAGGGAAACAGAGCCCATCTGACCTGTGTTCTGGTTGTCTGTGCCACTGCCACTTCAACGTGACTTGTCCCCTTAGCTAAGCCGGGGCTGCCCTGGTTGCATTTTTATTTATTTTTATTATTTATTTATTTATTTATTTATTTTTAATAAATAGGAGACTATTAATATTAATTCCATTCGGCGACTACATGTGAGCACTGAAAGATATTCCCCTTAGGGGATGGAGCCACTCTGGGAAGAGCATCTAGGTTCCAAGTTTCTTCCCTGGCATCTCCAAGATAGGGCTGAGAGAGATTCCTGCCTGAACCTTGGAGAAGCCGCTACCAGTCTGTGTAGACAATACTGAGCTAGATGGACCAATGGTCTGACTCAGTAAAAGGCAGCTTTCTATGTTCCTATGTAAAGTGCTCCTGGGCAGGCAGCAGTCATGTTTACCATCAAGTTGTGATGATGGTGGGGCTGGGGAGAGGAGCAATGTTGCTGTACTCAGGTCTGTCTCTCTGCTGCTCATGCAGTGCATTGTGGGATTCTGAATGACCCAGCTTGGGTTTCCCCCCTCCTGAGCTCAGCTATGCCATTCATGTGGGTTTTGTGTGAGCAGCAAAGTCATGCTCTGGTCATCTGGGAGCAGGAAGCTAGGATCATGCCTTCCCTCCAGCTCCTCCCTGTTTGGTCATATGAACAAGCCCTATGTTAGTGTAACCCATGTAACTGAGAAGCTCCTCTCATTGTCTGGAGATGAAGAACTCCTAGTGGAAATCCAAGACCTCAGGATGCTTGAGGTACAGCACTAAAAGTGTACCCTTCCTGCCCCCTCCTCAGCTGTCCCCTCACCCTTTTCCTCCAGCTCCTGATGGCATGCCACTGATAGTGGAAAAGATGGCGAGGAAGTGGAAGTGTGGAGAGGAGAAGAAAGTGCTCGGGGAAGTAATCTAGCATCTTCCCACCTGCCTCCTCTCTACACTTTCTCTTCTACCCCTCCCATCTCATTTTTATATGCAGAAAGGAGGAGGAGGAGGAGGAGGAGGAGGAGGAGGAGGAGGAGGAGGAGGAGGAGGAGGAGGAAAACAACTTTGCCAAGCAGTAGTTCTGCCACCACGCAGTGAAGACCTGCTCTGATAGAGATGGATAGCAAGGATGCCCTTAAGATGGCTGTCAAGACCTAAGAGGTTCCAAGGCTCTGGATCAGGGGTGAGGCTCAAAGTGTCATAGCACCCATGGCACTGCAACATCTCTTTACTTTAAGGTTCCTCGAGGGTGGTGGTAGGGGCAGTCTCCGTCACTGTTGCCACTGCTGCCATGGCTGTGGCTTGCCACCACATGCTTCTGCTTGCCACCTCTGTTGCCCTGATGGCGACAGTGAGACTAAACAGCTCGGCATGCAAAAATAAGCCAGGAAGTGATGTGTGCATACTTGCTGCCACTTCCCTGCTCACTTTTCACACACTGGTGGTGCACTGTTTATCTCCTCTGCCACCCAACTTGTGGCAGCAATGGAAAAGCGTGACAAAGCAAGAGCCAAGGCAAGAGGTGTGTGTGGTGGACCAGGACACTCTACAAAACATTGGGGACCTGTTCTCCTAGGCCCCCTAATGACACCAGCCATCTGGGCTATGCTAAAGAACAGAATACCTGCCCACCAGACAATGCTGGAATGCTGCCTTCTACTTTGTCTCATTGAATTTCAGTAGGAGATGAAATTCAGAACTGAGCCATCCCTTCTCCGGAGCATAGGAAGCTGACTTACATAGAGTCAGACCATTGGTCAATCTGACTCAGGGGCATAGCAACTATTGAACAAGGAAGAACAATTGTCCCCAGGCCTCAAGGACCTGGGCCCCCCCGCAAGGATTCCCCTCACCCACTTGCCCTCTCCCACACCCAGCAGGCATGCAAAGTGCTCACCGGCTGAGAGTGTGAGCCATGCCCCTCTCTTCTCCAGCCAGACACTGGCTAGGGAGGGAGACATTGGCCCCTCCTCTGCATCTGATGTCAGACTCAAGGGGGATGGGGCCAGTGCCAAGAACGGGACTGTCACAACCCCATCAGTGTTTTGTTTCCCCATCAGCGTTTGGTGGAATCACTGAAAGGGAGCGATTCAAGGGAAAGGAGCTCTTTTTCAGTGATTCCACCAACCACTGAGAGGGGAAATGAAACTCTGCTGGGGCTGTGACAGCCCTGTTCTCAGCACTGGACCCGCCCCTTCCATCTGACATCAGGTGTAGGGGGCGTGGCTTGGGTGTGTGTGCACACTTATGTGAAAGAACACAAAGGAGGGTGGGAGTCACAAGGTCTCTGCCAAGCTCCTCCTACACCCCTGATATGACTCATGATTGTATACCCTCACCTTCAGTAGCTCTCCAGCATTTCAGATGGGACCCTACCTGGAGATTTCAGTATTTCAGTTCAGCCCTACCTGGCGATACCAGGGATTGAACTTGACATTGTCAGCACATAAAGCACGTGCTCTTCCACTGAGTTGCAGTTAGGCATGTACACAGAACTGGCTAGCCCAGTTCGGTTCAAGTGTGAACTGCACTCGAACCTGACCAGGCCAGTTTGGTTCGGCCCCCATCAACCACCCACCCCCCATCCGCTTCGGTCCGGGAGAGGTTCATGATTTTTAAAATAAAATAATAATAATAATAATAATAATAATAATAATAATAATAAGAAGAAGAAGAAGAAGAAGAAGAAGAAGAAGAAGAAGAAGAAGTACCTCCTAGCCTCTTTGGGGGGCTTCATAAAGGCCATGGGGGGGGGTCCATGAATGTCCCCCCTCCCCCCACCGACCTCGTTTATCACCACCACTGCCCTCGTTTATCACCACCAATCCGGAGGCTCACTGGCTGTGGCTGGACTCTGTCGCCCATCATGCTATCATCCATTGCAGTAGGACATGGGATTTGGATCCAACATTAGCAGGCAGTCCAAAGTTGGGCAGCCATGCTCCAGGTCAGGGGTAGGGTGGCCATCATGAGGCTTTCCAGCTGTGGTTGGGCTGCAGCAAGGCATGATGGGAGACAGAATACAACTGCAGGTGGACCAAGGTTGGCAGACATGCTCCAGTTCATCGGTGGATCTTGAGGATCACCAGCTCCGGCTGGACTCCAGTGTCCATTGCAGCAGGGCATGATGGGAGACAGGATACAACACCTGCAGGTGGGCCAGAGTTGGGCAGCCATGTTCCAGTTTGGGGGTGGAGTGGACATCCTGAGGCTCACTGTCTGTGGCTGGACTCCAATCTCCATCACCCTATTTTCCATTGCAGAAATCAATCATTAGAGAAAACAGAAGATATATCCCTAGAGATTTTGTACTCAAAGGCAAACCAGAGGCCCTGACTGAAAGTCAAGTTCATGAGGGCCAGTTAACACTGAGCAGCAGTTCTGATGAGGAGGAAGAAGAGGAGCATGAAGAAGATAGAAACATGCCTGGTGTATAATAGTGCATTGTACCTTTAACAATAAATGATGTATTGATAGTATTGCAGCTGCTGGCACACAGATATAGTATGAGGCTTTTGTTAGGGTCCACAGATTGGAAGTGAGGCATAGGCAGGCAATTTACATATCCTGATCCGACAGAGCCAAGGCATGCAGGATTAAATGTACTAAAAGGAGAAAAGCAAAGACCTAACAGTATAAGATGCTGCTGTTCATCTTGATTGCTGTTTCACTGCATAGGTCCACTGCAAAGAGAAATAAGATATTTTTTTTAAAAAAAGAGATGAGTATTTCATTAATTAAAGTAATGTACAGGAGAACCCTGTTATCTGCAGGGTTCCATTCTGTGGGGGTAGGGTGGATACTGAAACCATGCATGACAGGCAATTGGGGCTGGGGCACTGGGAATTGGGAGGTTAGATTCCTGGGGAAGTAAGAAAAAGGGACAAAAATGACTGAAAGTGGGGGGAAATGGGAAAGGGAAGTGACCTTCCATGATCCATCTGTCCCCAACTGTCCAGCAATGCCTGCCAAATCCAAAATAGTGCCCCCCCCCCCAAATGCATTTTCTCTCCAATGCTTTTTAACATCTACATGAAACCGCTGGGAGAGATCATCAGGGGATTTGGAGCGGGATGTTATCAGTATGCTGATGACACCCACATCTATTTCTCCATGTCAACTTCTTCAGGAGCTGGTATATCCTCCCTAAATGCCTGCCTGGAAGCAGTAATGGGCTGGATGAGGGAGAATAAACGGAAGCTGAATCCAGATAAGATGGAGTTACTTATTGTGTGGGGTCAGAACTCTAGAGACGATTTTGATCTGCCTGTTCTAGACGGAGTCACACTTCCCCAAAAGGAACAGGTCAGCAGTCTGGGAATACTTCTGGATTCATACCTCTCCCTGGTTTCTCAGGTTGAGGCAGTGGCCAGGGGTGCTTTCTATCAGCTCCGACTGATACACCAGCTGCGCCCATTTCTCGAGATCAGTGACCTCAAAACTGTGTTACATCTGTTGGTAACCTCCAGACTTGACTTCTGTAATGTGCTCTACATGGGGCTGCCTTTGTACGTTGTCTGGAAACTTCATTTGGTTCAGAATGCAGCAGCCACATTGGTCTCTGGGTCATCTCAGAGACTGAGATCATCTGGAGAGGTATGTCTGCATTTGCCACCAGCTCGTCTGGTGGCCACTCAGGGATGGGCCTTCTCCGCTGCTGCCCCAAGGCTTTGGAATGTGCTCCCTAGTGAAATAAGATCCTCCCCATCTCTGGCAGCTCTTAAAAAGTCTTTAAAGATGCTTCTGTTCACCCAGGCTTTTAATTAATATTGTTTTAATGGTTTTAATGCTGTTTTAAAATATTGTTTTAAAATTTTTAAATTGTTGTAATGTTTAAAACTTTTTGTTTTTATTTTAACTAATGTTTTACTTTCTGTTTTTATTTTGTTGTAATCCGCCCAGAGATGTAAGTTTTGGACCATATAAAAATATGTTAAATAAATAAATAAATAAATAAAATCTCGGAGAGACCACATTACTCCTTTACTGATGGAGCTACACGGGCTGCCAATAGATTTCTGGACAAAATATAAAGTGCTAGTTATAACTTATAAAGTCCTAAACAGCTCAGGCCCTGGTTATCTAAGAGAGCGTCTTCTTCACTATGAGCCCCACCGCCCATTGAGGCCATCTGAGGAGGTCTGTCTCCAGTTGCCGCCAACGCGTTTGGTGGCTACACAGAGATGGGCCTTCTCAGTTGCTGCCCCGAGATTGTGGAATGTGCTCCTTGCAGAGATACGATCCTCCCCATCTCTGGCAATTAAAAAAAAACACACTTGAAAACTCCTCTTTTCGCACAAGCTTTATCATCTTTGTAAAATTGTCTGTTTTAATTTTATGGTCTGTTGAACTGATTTTAATGTTTTAAAATGTGGTTTTTATGGAGTTTTATTGTTTTTTACCTTTTGTAAACCGCCTTGGGATGCCATATGAAAGGCGGTATAAAAATTGAACAATAAACAAACAAACAAACAAACAAATAAATAAATAACCCATCCGCGGTTATGCGAAATTGCAGGTGCCAGGTCTGTGATTAACAAGGTTTGCCTGTAATAAATGAGATATAACAATTTGCTGTTTATTTGTGAGGAAGCACCAGCACAACACTTAAGAAAAAGAAAGAAATTATTTCATTTTAAATTAAATAAGATATAACACTTTGTGTTTTTATGAAGAAGTAATCACAGGATTGATGCACTGCAGACCAGAAAACATTTGGAATGCAGAATTCACCTTAATCTATCTTGGAAGATTGGCTATATTGTAAACAATAACAAGTCAAAGGCAGAACATGAGTCCTGTTTTCTTAGTGGTGGGGGATAGGGATGTGCACGGAACTGGCCATCCCAGTTCAGTTTGAATCCAAACTGGATTTGAACTGCACCCAGGTACATAGGAACATAGGAAGTTGCCATATACTGAGTCAGACCATTTACTATCTAGCTCAGTATTGTCTACACAGACTGGCAGCAGCTTCTCCAAGGTTGCAGGCAAGAATCTCTCTCAGCCCTATCTTGGAGATGCTGCCAGGGAGGGAGCTTGGAACCTAGATGCTCTTCCCAGAGCGGCTCCATCCCCTAAGAGGAATACAGGCTGAGTATCCCTAATCCGGACATCTGTAATCTGGAATGCTCCAAAATCTGGAAACCACCACAGCGTGCACCCACAGCACCGACTTGTTGCGACTGAGCTCCTCGTAACAAAAAACAAAATGCCTCAGCTCACTCGCTTTGGTGCTAGAGACGAAGGTGAGCAGGGGAGAACAAGCGCGGCTGTTGCTACCACTGGTGTAAATCGAGGATGGGAAGGGAAAGGAGTGGAATGGAATGAGGGAGTGTGGGATCATAGGGGAAAGCCCCTCTCCTCTGCACCCGGCTCAGTTTGGCACCTGCTCTGTTAGCATCTGTTTTGGCATTCTGTTGGTGCCTGCTCTGTTTTGTAAAGGTACAGTACAGTGTATTGACGGAAATGTCAAAAAGGCCTGTGGATACCCCTATGGGTAACAGTGATAAGAAAAAAGAGGAAGCATTTATGTTTATCTATAGCGCAGAAAGTAAAGCTGTTGTTTAGACTTGGATCCCATGCCCAAGATATCTCATTACAGTGAGCAAATATTCCAAAATCCAGAACACTTCTGGTCCCAACCTGTATCTCACACTTCTACTCTACCATCCATATGCAACCAGGGCAGACACTGCTTAGTTAAGGGGACAAGTCATGCTTGCTACCACAAGACCAGCTCTCCTCTCCAAAAATGTATTGCTGGATTGGTGGTTTGGTCCAGCCTTGATGGTCATACTGATAATGGAGAATCCGGCAAGGATTCCTCTTTACAAGTAAAGGGTTGTGGGTGGGGAAAGGGAAAGTTCCCCTTTAATCTTTAAGAACACGTGATGGGATCGGGGCAGCAGCCAACACGGGGAGGGTGGTGAGTGCTTCAGTGGTGGGGAAGGGAGAACCCCCCCCTTTACCACCTAAAGCTGCCATGTGGTGTGCAGCGGCTACAGGATGGGTCGGCAAGAGCTCCTTCGAGCTCCCCTCCTGCCTCCCCAATGGAGCGTGGGCCGTTCTGCAGCAGGTTTGGGGGCTTTTTGTGCATGTGCAGAAAAGCCCAAACCAGGCTGCAGACCAGCCCGTGCCCCATTTGGTAGGCAGGAGGGGAGCTGGAAGGAGCTCTCACTGCCTCCATCCTGCAGCCACTGGGGCCACTGCCTCATCCCACCATGCAGCAGCTTTAGGAGGCAAAAGGGGAACTTTCCCTGCAACTGCCCAGCACAGCCCTCTCCACCCTCCCCACAGAAGCCACTGCCATCCCATCTTGCCACGCAGCGGCATGTTCTTAAAGATTCAAGAGGGAATTTACCGTCCACTGAGGTCACTTGAGGAGGTCCGTCTCCAGTTACCGCCAGCTCGTCTGGTGGCCGCACGGAGACGGGCCTTCTCGATTGCTGCCCCGAGATTGTGGAATGCGCTCCCTGCTGAGATGCGATCCTCCCCATCCCTGACTATCTTTAAAAAATATCCGAAGACCCACCTCTTCACCCAAGCTTTTTCAGCTTTTTAAATGTGTAGTTTTTATTTTATACTGTTTTAGGGCTTTTAGCTGTTTTGTTGGTTTTACTGTGTTTTAATAGTTTGATTTTAATTGTTAATTTGTTTTAATTGTTTTTATCATGTTGTGAACCACCCTGAGCCATTTTTTGGAAGGGCAGTATATAAATTTAATAAACAAACAAACAAACAAACAAACAAATTTCCCCCTTGCCCCACCACCCACCACAGCCCTTTACTTGCAAAGGATAATCTTTGCTGGATTCCCCTTTACATAGTCCTTGAGACTGCTCGTGAGTGGGGGGCTTGGCTTGGCTCGCTGCCAGACTGAGCCAAACCCCACCCCAGTTCGAGGGACGAGCCTTCGAGCCCAGCTGGCACGAGTGCGATTCGGCTCAGGGGCACTTCCCTAGTGGGAGAAGAGAAGAAATAAGAATTCTACCAAGCCAATTCACACACCAGGTACATTATATGGTGTCTCTGGTGGGTTTCTTTTCTTTTCTTTAATGGTGGTATAAGCCACCATGAATTCTCCTCACTGCACACTCAGCACAAGCAAAAATGAAACAGTCTGATTTTCTTAAAGCAAGTTACTCTCTGAAAAATGGAAATGCCACCTCGAGCAATAGTGTACTGGAGGTGTGGGGTATAAATATTTTAAATAAGTAAATAAAAATAAAAGGGTGGCAGCTTCCACAGGACAATTGCAGGACAGAAAAGGCAGAGCTCTTGAAATGCATTGTTCTCTCAATTTGCCTTAATGGCACACAGTTGCAAGCAAAAGAAGGGGGCCCCTTTTCAGTGGGTCACAGCTCCATTCACCCAGCTGAGCCATATGGTGCAAAGCAAAACTCACAAATAATCCCAATTTCACAGTATGAAAGAACTTTTTTAAAAAATCCTTCCAAAAAACTGGAAGGATGACTAACTGACTCCTTCCATATCAAGAGGCAGAAATATCAGAGGTCAGGATGGCCACCCCTGACCTGAAGCATGTTTGCCCAGCTTTGGCCCTCCTGCAAGTGCTGGACTCTGAGTCCCATCATACCCTGCTGTGATTGACAATAGGGTGATGGGCATTAGAGTCCAAGGTCACCCACAGGGAAACAGAATTTTAGAATTGTAAGGTTCCAATCTCTTTGTATAAATCTGAGCATGGAGACACCACCATCTTCAGAGCAGTAGGAAAAGAGCCATGTTCAATTCTTCTCGGCCACTAAGCTAACCAGGTGACCTTGTGCCAATCCCATGCTCAGACTGATCAAAAATAATTTTTTGAAAATTATTCTTCCTTCCATACCTTAAAATAAATTGCCTTTTTCAGAGAAGGCATGACTCTGCCTCCTCTGCTGAGAGACACTCATTCCTTGTGCTAAGCTGGTAACTGCTGGTAATAATCAGCATCCCGTCACATGTAAAAGAAGACAGATTTAACCATTTACAGAACCATCATTATGTCCTGAAGCAATAGGATTTTATGAATTTCTATGCTGGCTGTCTTTGAGAATATCTGTGGCTGAGAATTTACTGATGTAGTTTTATTCTTTTAGCAATTCTTTCCTGGTGCAGGTGCAGAAAAATTTTTTTAATGGGGGGATCAAATTGTAGAATTTTCTTTTCCAAGTCTAAACCAAAATAAAGCAACTACTTCTTAGGACTTGTCATAACAACATGATACAGCTTTTGTAACCCCTTAAAGCTGGAAGTAATAGGAGGCACTTGTTCTTAACAATGCAGCGACCCCTCAGTCAAAAGAGGATCAATTTGTCCTTTAATTAGGCACAATAGGTTTAATTCAGGTCTCAGTTACACCTGTGCATTTCTGGAGGAACTTCACCAGGCTCTGCAGGTAATTCACAATCTATATGGATTTAGTGGCACATTGAATTTTGACAAAGGTGCAGTTAATACAAGAAACTAGGAAGTTCATCTTCAAAGAGGAGAAAAACACCTTTATCAGAAAATTTTGAGGCATAGCAACAATGCCCAAAGCAGTCACTGAGAAGGTAGGGATATTGCCATTTAAGAGAAGCAGTTTGATGTGCTGTAGCCACTGCACGTCCTTGGCCAGGGAGCTTGGGATGGGAAGGCTTACCGGGTGATGATGGGCAACCATAGCAGAGTTTATTTATTTATTTATGTATTTAACACATTTTTGTACTGCCCCATATGTAAGTCTTCTGGGCAGTTCACAATCTACGATCCACAATCTGGGTGGTTCATAATTTAGCCTGGGCTAAATTTATCACCCCTGGACTAAATATTCCCCTCCTTCGGGGGCCAAGCCAAGTGGCCCTTCTGATTGGCAGTGGTCCCTCAGGTCCTCGTCTGGCCTGACTGACCCTTGACATTAAGCTCAAATCTCCAGTTCTTAACTTGTGCCTGATGGCTGTCTGTGACTCTGCACTGGTGCTCAGGAAGGAGTCTTTTCCAAACCTCATACCTGGAAAGCGGGTTGGAATGGGTACACAAGAGGGCAACCTTGGTAACTGAGTCGGGAAATCAAGTCCTTTGAGGAACGGTTGAGGGAGGTGGGTATGTTGAGCCCAGAGAATAGAAGATGAAGGGGGCAGAAGAGAGCTGTAATGAGATATCTGAAGGACAGTTGCACAGGAGGAGGAACAGATTAGTCCTTTGTTGCTCTGGAGGATATTGAAAGGAAAGGAACACATCTAGGCTAGATCAGTGGTTCCCAAGCTGTGGCCTTCCAGATGTTGCTGAACTAAAACTCCCATTATCTTTGGCCACAATTCATTGTGCCTGAGGATGATGGGAGCTTTAGTTCAGCAAATCTGGAGGGCCGCAGGTTGGGAACCCATGAGTTAAATGTTAGGAAGAACTTTCAAACTGGATGAGGAGAGGTCTATCAACGGCTACTAGTCGGAGGGCTATAGGCCACACCTCCAGCCTCAGAGGCAGGATGCCTCTGAGTACCAGTTGCAGGGGAGTCACAGCAGGAGAGAGAGCATGCCCTCAACTCCTGCCTGTAGGCTTCCAGCGGCATCTGGTGGGCCACTGTGTGAAACAGGATGCTGGACTAGATGGGCCATGGGCAGTTTTGACAGTGGAACTGTGAATGCTTTGTGCAGTGCTGGTCTCTCCTGCCTAAGAAGTTTCCAGCCAGAGTACAGGCTCAGATGGCCCACTGCAAATAACTAGGAGAGAAATGGCAGTCTCCGGTCAGCACACTTCCACGATTTTTTGCATTGTGAGAACCTACTTATGGCAGGTAGAGAATGGCGGGGAGGGCCCTCCACCTCCTGACATTCTCCACCCAACTTCAAATGTTTATTCCAAGGGTTGCGAGGAGGAAGGGAACCCGACATTCTGCCCCCAAGCAGTGTTCCCTCTAACAGGGATTCCCAGATGTTGTTGACTACCACTCCTAGAATCCCCAAGCTAAAGCCATTTCAGCTGGGGATTCGGGGAGTTGTAGTCAACAACATCTGGACATCCCTGTTAGAGGGAGCACTGCCCCCAACATGGGTGGGTTCACATAACACAGAAAGTGACAGGAGTACTGAAGAGTGGCAGGAGACTCACTGGGAACCACCACTTCCCTCCTGCTTACTTGCCGCAGGTCATTTCAACCCAACCAGAGGCTGGATGGGCAGCTGTCAAGGATACTACAGGACATCCTTGCACTGAGCAGGGGATTCTCCAAGGTCCCTCCCAACGCTGACATTCTGTGATTCTGTTTTATGAGGGACTGTACTTGGGAGCTTAGAAACACAAACTGTACTACTAAATATGGAACTTCCTGCTGCTGCAAATCTCTGATTTTTGACTCACAAAGTGAAAAATCATGGATTAAGAACATAAGAACAGCCCTGCTGGATCAGGCCCATGGCTCATCTAGTCCAGCGTCCTGTTTCACACAGTGGCCCACCAGATGTCACTGGAAGCCTACGGGCAGGAGTTGAGGGCATGCCCTGCAACTGGTATTCAGAGGCATCCTGCCTCTGAGGCTGGAGGTGGCCTATAGTCCTCCGGCTAGTAGCTGTTGATAGACCACCATTCCTCCAAACTGGCAGCCCTCTGCAGCTGCTTGCCATTTAACACAAACCTTAGGAGACTGCATGCATCTCCTGCATAAAGTCCAGTTTGGTCAAGAGATGCATCTGAATTGCCTGATGTGAAAGTGGTACTTTCACAAGAGCACTTTGCAGAGTGCTCTTCTGCCACGACCCTCCACCCCATCCCAGGCAACTGGAAAGTAGCTTTCCTCCTTTGTTATTCCAGCCAAGGACCTGGTGGCCCATCTGATGTAGGTGGATCAAGACCAGAGGATTACTGCAGAAGAGGCAATCTCACATGAATGGTAAGGATTCTCTAGCTGCTTCTGAACAAAGAGGAGAAAGTGTGCTTTCTTTTGACAATAATCTAGAGTGATTCATTGTCAGATAAGTGTCCCAAAGCAACAGGTTTGCCAACTGTATCCCCACATGCTCCAGAAGAGTTATTGCACACAAAAGGAACGTGCCTCAAATGAGGACCAAATTCTCTTGCAAAATTGGGCAAATGGAACCCAAAAATGCTGTTTCCTTGCTTGAACCTCTTTAGCATGTTGCAGGCTTAGTTCAACTACAAGATCAAACGACAAGATGAAACTGCAGATATATTTTCCCCTGCCCAAAGTAATATCACAAACAAGGACAAATCTCTCAAGAACTGTCGTTTCAGTGGTACTTTAAAATAATTCATTTCTGTAGCATTTGCATTTCAATGGCAACTGTCTCCTGAAAGACCTCAAGACAAAGCATTTATTTCATGACACTTAGGAAAAAAATGCTTTTCATATAATAACAGGACAGCTGGGGGTTACTGGTAACGTAATCCCCTTTAAGTTTGGGGTTTGAAATTGTGTATGAAGCAGTGCTTGAAAGCTACCCCTTTTTGTCGGTTTGATTTTCCAAGCTGATGAGGGGGAAAAATGTTTCGTGTTGCTTCCCTTCTTTTGAAACAAATTGGGGGGAGGGGGGAGGGAGAGCCCTCTTGGGGACAGATTCTGAGCTGGAATCAAAGAAAGCTTCCCCATCACGATCGGCTGGTTATAGAAGTGAAATTCTAGTATAGTCACTTTGAACACTTACTGGAGCAACAACCCTTATTAATTTCATTGCTAAGTGGAATAGCAATGTTCTCTCCATGCCCCAAGAGGGTCAGGGGAGACTTTGCTGATGTCGGCAACTGAAGAACAAATGCTTGCTGGGAGCTTCCAAGAAGATCTCATGCCAGTGGGAAGTGGGCCTCTCCCTCTACTATTCCGCTATGTGCTCTTGGGCCAGTTGGCTAACTGAGCAGAGAGACACCTTTTAAAGTGGCGATTCTTTTATATTTAGCAGGGGGAGAGCTCCCTCCCACCATCCCATGGAGCACTGCAGGTTTGGCTGGGCGTGAGATTTTTTGTTCCTTAGCCCTTGGAGGTGTAGTGACATGGTAGGGAGAGACCTCCTTCTGCAAGAGCATTGTGTCACGATGGAGGGAAAGTTGAGTATCTGTGTCAGGATCTCAGCCCTGAAATGTAGTGTGCATGTGCCGGCCCCTGTGAAGAAGGCAAGGGACAGCCATCCCACTTGAGAGCTAGTGGCTTGAATAAAGCATTCTCTCTTTATTCAAGAGGAGAGGTCTATCAACGGCTGCTAGTCGGAGGGCTGTGGGCCACCTCCAGCCTCAAAGGCAGGATGCCTCTGAGTACCAGCTGCAGGGGAGTAACAGCAGGAGAGAGGGCATGTCCTCAACTCCTGCCTTCAGGCTTCCAGCAGCATCTGGTGGGCCACTGTGCAAAACAGAATGCTGTACTAGATGTGCCTTGGGCCTGATCCAGCAGGGCTGTTCTTATGTTCTCTCCCTCTCATCTCTGCTTGAACCCCTTGTTTCAGTTAGTGATATAATTAGCTGCATCGCCTTATCAGTGTCCTCTGTGAGAACATTGCTCGTTATACTGCCTCACTATGCCTTTGTGTTGGCCATGCTTTGCTCATGTGTTTCTATTCACCAGCAAGTGAAGCTTATTTGTAATCAACTATAAAAGGCTGCCCCTTTAGAGGGCTAATTGGATCTCACCGATGGACTAGCGTGAAAGTGCCTTGGACGAATGCCAAGGAGAGCCACATTTCCTACTGCAACGGGATGTAAGCCATTGACCCCTTTATCTTTCTCTGCTTAAAATGACATCTATTCCCCCTCCATTGGGTGCATGTCTCTTCATCTCAGACTCAAGAAAAGAACTATGCCTGCCTGGCACAACATGGAAGAGGTCTTGGAGCAAAATTCTGCAATATTAAGAGGTTGATCACATGACCAGGCAGGTGGGGGGAAGGTTTTGTTTCTCCCTCCGATGACTTTCAGAATGTTGGTGGGAGCATCATCCGTGCTCCCACATGATCCATGTGGGATCATGTGGGAGCACGGACATGATCCATGTCCGGAGAGCCTGGATGATGCATCCCAGCCCGGGTTAAGAGAGTGTTTGCTTCCTTAACCTTGGCTAACAGCCAGGCTCCAAAGCCAGGCTAAGTCTGCTGCCCTGCTGGGATCAGGCTTGATCCTGGCGGTTCTCATGCACAGCCTAACACAGGCTGGGCTTCCCTAGCCTGGGTTAGGCTGCGTGTGAGAACAACCTCTAAGAGTAACGTCTGTGTTGGAGTCTGAAAGAAGAAGAGAAGTATAAGCTTTCTATGATCTGCCTGGAAATTTCTTTAAAATGAGGGTTGTAAAAAGAAAACGAATGCCTCAATAAAACTGCCAATATAATATCACATGGTCCACAATTTCAACCTTTTCAGTCTGGCAGGGGCTGAGATCCACATCCCCCCGAAACAGGATCCCCAGTAGTGTATGTTTTGAGGAATATATGCCTTTTACCCTATATCATTCTCTAATCAAAATGACATCTGTTCACCTTCCACCTGCGTGTGCTTGTGTTTCCACCTTGGACCCATGCAAAGAACTATGCCCCTGGCACAACAGGGGCTTTATAGACTGCACTGCTTTCATTGGGGCATGTAGGGGAATTAGCCATTGCACATTGTTAGACACAACAGGACTAATATCTATCTATCTATCTATCTATCTATCTATCTATCTATCTATCTAACCACATATCAACGTTGCGTAGCAGTTTACACAGCAAACGTTAAAACCAGAATGAAAACCAAATTAAAACAGATAAAATGTTAAAAACAATTTAAAACAGCAGAACCATAAAAACTAATTGAATCATAGCTGGTGAAATAAATGTGTCTTGGACGCATAGAGTTGGCATGGAGAGAACCTTTTTGTAGGAAGAAGGGAATTGGCTGTGAAAGGTTTCCTCTGGATCCCTGGCGGGCAGGGCTAAAAGCAATGGGATGAAATTGTAAGGAAGCAGATTTAGGCTAGATATGAGGAAGAATTTCCTCACTGCAAGAGGTGTTTGACAGTGGAACAGATTGCCTCGTGCAGCAGTGGACATGCCTTCACTGGAGCTTTTCAGACAGACGCAGTCACCTGTCAGGGAAGCTATTGCAGTTTCCTGCACTGAGCAGGGTTTGAACTGCTACCACTACTACTATCGCTACAAATATTTATATACCGCTTTTCAAAAAACATTCTCAAAGCAGTTTACATAGGAAAATGATAATATGTAAAGATGGTTCCCTGACCCAAAAGGGTGCACAATCTTAAAGCAACGTAAGGTCGACAACAGCAATAGCCAATGGAGGGCTGTTGTGCTGGGCCTGAATAGGGCCAGTTGCTCTCCCTCTGCACAATACAAGAGAACCATCACTTTAAAAAGTGCCCTTTTGCTCAGTTAGCAGGGGTTTAGGGTGGACTCCAAGGTCCCTTAACATAGTAAGGTTTAGGATGGACTCCAAAGTCTCTTAACATAATATGCTACTATGATCTGCCCCTCAAAATCACGGGGATCGGGGCTGGAGACTCTTGGGAAGGAACAATTCACATGCTCAGGGCCATAGGACTCAGGTGGTGGTGGTGAAAGGGTTCAGAATCCCTCAAGACATCTTAGTGTGTGTGTGGTGAAGAAGTGTCTGGGTTGGGGATATGCTCATCACAGGCATGAAACCAGATGAACTGTACCCTAGGAACAAAGGGCTGCTTTAGACTGACTTAGTATTGTTGACTCTGAATAGCAGTGGCTCTCCAGGGGCTGCATTTGCATGTAACATGAAACCAGAGTTGAAGGGGTGTCTGGTTGAAATTTGTCTACATCTGAATGCATGCAACCACACTTCAGACCAAAAATCTACCTACAGTTTCCCTCTCCAGTCTCCAGTTTGTACCTTCAGATTGTAGTGAGTTTCACTGCCTTTCATTCCGGTTTTGCCATGCCAGCATTACGTCTGAAGATGGGCACCGCAGTCCCACTCTCTGGCAACCGGAGTGGAGGAAGGAAGTGCCTCCCTTGCTCCAGTTGCTGCTGAGGCCACCCTTCAGTCAAGAAGGAAGCCCAGGGTGCCAGTTTCCCCTCCTCTCTGTAATTCTTGTTATCCCAGTTCACCTCCTGTCTGTTACATGTGAATGTGGACAGGAGAGCAGGAGAGGTTGGACCCGTGTTTCCACATTACGTGTGAATGTGGCTAGGGTTCCAGGCAGAACTCTTTGTTGGAGATGCTGAGTGTTGAACCTGGAACCTTCTTCATGCAAAACTGATGCTCTGCCACTGAGCTGTGGTGCATACAAGATGGCTGTGGTAATGGGGCATACCTTCATTACTGCAGAACCATAATACTCACATCATCACTGAGTAGATTAACTAGTTTAGATAATTGCTGCTCATCCTTCAACTTGTTTAGTAAAGTTGTGTTTTTTATCCGAAATGAAATCGGTTGTCTTACCTCTCTATTGCTGTTCCCAGGAGCAAAAGCACAAGAAATGTCCTAAAATAAGTTTGGCCTTCCCATACAAGAGACACTCACATGGATGTATGAATGCTGCAAATATCAATGAAAGTGAAAATCATCTACTTGCTGTCACAAACAAGTGTCGAAGAAGCAACAGATTTGGGAACAATATGTTCAGATCCGATAAAGAAAGAGCACAACACAGTGGTTCCTTGCAGAATTAAGCAATTGTGCATACAATGCACAGCAATGATTCAGTTCAGCACTGATGCACAATTAAGCCAGGCCTATGCCTTTAAAGGGCAGATTTGCACCTTTAAACTCAGTGATTCAGGTGCAAATTCCAAAGTGTAGGTGCTCTCCATGGCATCCCCCATGGCCATGCCCACCCCAACAGCCAGAGAAGCTGAGAAGTACCATCACTCCAACCCTGTGGGTCCCCCCCTTCACTAGACCCCTGCTTAAGCCCATCCTGTGCTCTTCAAGAAGGGATTTGCATAATGTGTCCATACTTTGAAAAAGGAAACAAAGCACAGTAAAAACCAATTGACTATGTATGGAATGCCCAGTAAGGATAGGAAGCAAGGATTCAGAAAAATCTTCACTTTTGAAAAGCATAGAACTGCTTTTGCAAATAAGCATCCCAAATACAAAATGCCAGTGATCAGGAAGATGAAAAAATCAGTAAAAAGGAAAATGAAATTTTGGCACAACCCTGCACAAAAGTGCACAGACACTGGACATCTATGTGATCACTACATCTGTCTTCCTCACCTTGGCTGCCATGCTGCAATGCCACAGGCATGTTGTGACACTGTAGTCCTGCAGTCACACAATACATACTTACACAAGAGTAATCCCATTGGATTAATGGGATTGCACTAGTGCAAATGCATTTTGTGCAATTTTGCAGTTGCGCAGCTGAAGGAAGGCAACATTGCACCATGCATATAGCATTGCACAGTATGTCAGGATCTGCTAGTTCTCAGCACTGGAATAAGATAAAACTTTCTCATCAAGATTCCCCCTCCATTGCAGATTGGGACTGGGTAGGTGGTGCTGAGCGAACTTCTGATCTGCCCCACCCCAAGACAATGCATTACCCAGGGGACCTGGAAAATTGGGGCCAAATATGTCCCAACTGGGAAATGTTCTCACTCCCTTGTTCTCATCCCCTGGATGTTGGAACCCTTGTGATTACCATCTGGGTTCTTACACATGCAAGCCGATGCTCTACCACTGAACTAGGGCCCAAAGCAGACAGTGCTCATGTATAGTCACCCATCCAAATACAAACAAAGGTGGACCCTGCTTAGCCTGGGTTCCTGCTCACTACTGCAAGACCAGCTCTCTTCCCCACACAGAAGGTCCACAGTTTTGCATTGCATGAGGTGACCCAGCCTTTGTGAGCATTCCGACTCAAATGTGAATGTTGTGAATGCAGACATGTCAACTTTGATTCCAGTAACTCCATCACTCTGGCACTAAACCAACCAGTTTTGCCCTACTTTAGGTGAGGAACACGTCTCTGGAGATTGTTGGAAAGAGCACTGCGTATCATCTCATATGCATATGGTTACTGACAATTTACTACTAATTATGGGATGAATCAAAACCAATTAATTATTCAAGCAGCTTTATGGAGAGTTAATCAACCACTGCCTTTTGGCACAACACTCTCTTTAGCTGTGGCCTTGTGTCGTTGTCGTAACTCATCCATGCGCCTGAAAATTAAGCATTATATGCAGAAGCTGCAATAATATTTAAGAAAACAAATCAAGCCTATGGAAACATAATAAATAAAATAACTTACAAGTGTTTTGAATAAAATACTTCTGAGCCTCAAGAATCTTAAAGCATAAATGTCCCACACAAGTTTGCCAGGTTCTTCTTCCTAAGAACTATGTGCATGCACAACTCTGTTTTTCTATCTATCTATCTATCTATCTATCTATCTATCTATCTATCTATCCATCCATCTATTTACTTATTACATTTCTATACCACCCTATCCATCCAAAGGTTCTGGGCTGTGTACAAAAGCCAAAACCAACCAACCAACCAACATTTAAAACCATCAGCCTAAAACAATATAAAAACAAATTTTAAAACCAGTTAAAAACACTTAAAAAACGATTCAGTTGATGAAGACGTTGGTGCCTTTGTGACATTAGCAGTTAATACTCAAATCCCTACTCTCATCTCATACCTATGTGCATAATTAGCAATCTACACACCACACACAAAGGAAAGGGGAGTGAAGGGTGGGATTCCATGCTTATGAGATACAGGAACATTAAACGCTGTCATATGGCAAGTCAGAGCATTGGTCCAACAAGCTCAGTATTGTCTGCACTGGCTGGCATTGGCTCTCCAAGGCTTCAGGCAGGAATCTTTCCCAGTCCTACCTGGAGATGCCAGGGAGTGAACCTTGGGACCTTCCGCATGAAAACAGACCTGGAAGCAAAATGAATGTGGGCGTAGGGCAGGGGGCAACATAGAGCATAGCTGCTCTATCAACATTCTCACCAATGTGGTGGTGGTCACCTTATTTATTCATTTAGGCATTTATTCCCCACCTTTCTCAGATAAACAAAAAAGAGCTTATAGAGAAATAGATTTATTGCAACAGATACAAATTAACTGCACCCAATGCTGCTTGTTGGTTAACACAGGCTGGTTCTTCCATTCTGATGCTGCATTTACGTTGCAGCAGGATGCGGTGGGACGTTTTCTGGCAGGGGCTGTGGAAGAGGGTTCCTCACAGATGCTCCCTCCCTGGCCATGGGAAGGGGCCAGATTAGTCTTCCCATGACTTGGATGTTCTTTCTGGGAGGCAAGGGAAGAACTTACCAATGGGCCTTGGTGGATGGTCGAAGTCAGAGTCTTCTGCATTTCAAGTCTGCCTTTCAAGTCCCCTGCTAACTTGGCAAAGAGGTATCTTTTAACGTGGTGATTCTCTTTATTTAGCAGGGGGAGAGTAACTGGCCCTATCCACCCCCAGCGCAGCATCCCTCCAGTGGCTGTTGCTGTCATCTGGCTTATGTTTCTTTTTAGATTGTGTGCCCTTTCAAAAATACATCTTTTTAATGCATTATTATTTTTCCATGTAAGGCACTTTGTGAACTTTGGTTGAAGAATGCTATCTAAATATTAGTAGTAGTAGTATTAATTGGATTAAATATAAAATCTGGGATGAGACAAATTTTATGCAATTTTGTATTATACATACAAAATTTGGGATGAAACCCTTTTGAGAAAAGTCAGTTTATGAAAACTCTTGCAGTGCAGTAGTAGAATGCATATTTTGTATTCACAAAGTCCATTGCAACCTCTGGCATTTCCAGTTCAAGTGCATCATGTGGCAGGACTGTGAAAGCCTGGAGAGCTCCTAGCAGTTAAAGCAGATAATACTGAGAGAGTGGGCGCAAAGGTCTGGCACAGTATAAGAAAGCTTCATGTCTTCTTTCAGCTTGCCTTGCAATTCTGCAGGTATTTCCCCCGCAAGCAAGAACCTCTGTTTCCACCCTGAATGCCAATGCAAGCCAAATTTGCTAGCAATTCCACATAGCATTGTAATATTCCTTACTGCCAGTAATTCACTACTGAGCTTCAGTGAGATTTGGAGTCCAGCAACAAAACCTATAATTTATGCCATATCCGGAAAGCAAATGGACTCTTCCGACTCAAGACATACGTCAGTTTAAGGCTGCAGATTGACCTTAGTCCTGGTGCTTTCCTACAAGCAGTGCTAAAATATTTATTCCTACAGTGGTGATATGAAAAAGCATCAATATTTCACCTGACAAGAAAACAGTAGTGTGACCTTAGTACACTGAGTGGCATAACAAGGCCAGTGGGGCCAGATCAGCAAGCACAATGGGACAGACGCAGAAGAGAGGAAATGAGAACATAGATGGGAAGACCGAAGTCATGATCTTGATGAACTCATTCATGCAGCACCATTGGGGCTTAGCTCCGTATGATAGTGACAGGTGTATGATATTTTTAAAAATCATGTCAGGAGCCCCATTCATTTTCTGGGCTACTGTTTCATTTGGTTCAGGCCTTTGACTCAAGGCCATCAGGCATAAAATGTACAGTTCCATAAGAAGGGGGGAAGTGAACATAAGAACAGCCCTGCTGGATCAGGCACAAGGCCCATCTAGTCCAGCATCCTGTTTCACACAGTGGCCCACCAGATGCCGCTGGAAGCCTACAGGCAGGAGTTGAGGGCATGCTCTCTCTCCTGCTGTTACTCCCCTGCAACTGGTACTCAGAGGCATCCTGCCTTTGAGGCTGGAGGTGGCCTATAGCCCTCCGACTAGTAGCTGTTGAAAGACATCTCCTCCATGAAGTTATCCAAACCCCTCTTCAAGCCATCCAGGTTGTTGGCTGTCACCACATCTCGTGGCAGAGAATTCCATAAGTTGATGCGTTTCTAAAAGAAATGCATTTCTAAAAGAACATTTGTGCACTTCAAACATTCAAGACATGAAAACTTTTATTACCCTATTTACCTGAATCCCAAATTAGTCCTCCCCCCTCCGCCAAGTTCTTTGATGTTAGAAATCAGGGGTGCTTCTTAAATTCAGAGTCCTTTCCTTTTCAGGTAAATATGGAATAATCTCTATTTAAGCAAAATGGCACAGAAGACAGTATAACCAGTATGTAACCTCTATTTTTAGTTGGGGGGGTATTGTTTTAAATCCAGAGTAGTCTTCTGTTCAGGTAAATCTGGTATGTAACATGATATAAAAAGTGACTGATAATGAGAAAAGTCAAATGAGTAATCCAGGTTTCTCTAGAACCCAGACAGACTCTGAACAGGCATCCCCATTTCTCCTTCCCCACCAAAGATGCTTCCTGCAAACTCCACACTGCTACTCCCCACAGAATATCCACCAATACATTCTCCTGCAATAGTGCTGTCAAATTTCCATTTCTGAGGATTTCCTCCCACTTCCAAAAGTCATGGAATGTGCTTCTAGCCAACAACGTATGTGTACAGAGACAAGGAAAAGGTGCAGGTATGTGTGGTGAAAGCACACACTACAAATCTATATCACATACCATTGCACAGTTCTGAATTTTCCTTGAAAAACTTCCTGCTATGCCCATTTGTTTTGGACTTGTTTGTGAAATCCCCATTCATTTCCCCCAAGAAGTCCAACTCTGCCTCCATTGCAGATGGTGCAGGATGGAATTTTCTGAGTATCAATTACCTACCTCCAGCTTTAAGATACCTTACAACAATTAGGGGTGTGTGTGGAATTGTTTACTGCAGTTCAGTTTGAATTTGGGCCAACTGGGCTTGGTTTGGCTTGATCATGGACTGAACTGCCTCTGGTTTGGTCCACAACTGAACTGTCCCCGTTCGATGGTTCACCTAGAATCAGTTCATTCACACCCCTAACTACCATCTTGGTTATATTGTTATAGGAAATCTTACCTGGGGATTATCTCAAGGACATGCAACATCATTAATAAAGGTAGAGGCATAGACTTGACGTGGGTGGAGATGCCACCCCTCCTCACAGAACCCAAGGAAAGACAAGTACAGGTTTGTCCTAGAAGGAACATTTACATCTGTGATGGTTTGCCAGTGTTTAAAATGATCAGAAATCAGATGACAGGAGACTCTAGCTATATCAGACCTAGCAAATGGATCATGCAAGCACCCTGGCCCTTACTGACACAAACCTGAGAGAAGTATTTTGAATAGCAATACAGTCTATCTAACATTACTGATGGGGAGCATTACAGTGTTCCTGGATATTCTGCCTTGGATTTGTAGGGGAGGATTTGAGGCAACCCTTGATTTAGCAGAGAAACTCCGTTTGAGAACAGAGTTCAGGGAGATCTGGAAACAGTGGGTTAAGGTCTAAAACAAGTAGAGCCCTTTCTCACAATCAGGAGAAAGGGCTCCAAGGGGCAGGGGGAGGAAGCCATGACATGCTTCCCTTCCCCACACACCATCTCCTTTTTCATTGCTAGAAGGTGTATCACGTGCTGCATGGTGGGCTGGGGGGCAGGGAAGTGTCTTCCCAGCCTCCAGAACTCCTACAATGCACTATGCAAGAGAGAGGTGCATTATAGGGATCCTTCCAGCATTGGCCGGGAGCCTACTTGCATGTAGGTACTGTGTGGAGCCACGCGACCCATGATCAATTAGCCCTTGCACCCCCAAAAATACACTAAGCAGCGGGTTTTTTCCACAATTTTTAAGGCTCCATTTGACTAACTCAGCCAGCACTGCCCTCATTCACCCTCAGTGACATCATAATATAGCTGATATGATTGGTTACATAGCATGTTAAGAAGATAAAAAAGCCCTGCTGGATCAGGCCCAAGGACTATCTAATCCAGCATCCTGTTTCACACAGTTTCCACCAGATGCCTCTGGGAGCCCACAGGCAAGAGCTGAGGGCATACCCTCTCTCCTGCCATTGCTCCCCAGCTACTATTATTTAGAGGCATCTTGCCTCTGAGCTGGGGGTGGACCATAGCCTTCAGACTAGTAGCCATTGATAGACCAGTCTTCCATTAATTTATCTAAACACCTCTTAAAGCCATCCAGGCTGTTGGCTGTGGCAGACAATTCCACAAGCTGATTATGCATTGTGTGAAAAAGTACTTCCTTTTGTTGGTCCTAAATTTCTTGGAAATCATTTTCATGGGATAACTCCTGGTTCTAGTGTTATGAGAGGTGGAGAAAATTTCCTCTCTATCAAACCTCTCCACACCATGCATTATTTTACAGACCTCTATCATGTCTCCTCTCAGTCGTATTTTTTCTAAACTAAAAAGTCCCAGGTATTGTAGTCTTGCCTCATAAGGAAAGTGCTCGAGGCCCCTGATCATCTTGGTTGCCCTCTTCTGCCCCTTTTCCAGCTCTACAATGTCCTTCTTAAGATATGGTGACCAAAACTGCACATAGTACTCCAAATGTGGCTGCACCATAGTTTTGTATAAGGGCATTATAATATTAGCACTTTTATTTTCAAACCCCTTCCTAATGATCCCTAGCATGGAACTGGCCTTTTTCACAGCTGCCGCACACTGAGTCGACACTTTCAACAAGCTGTCCACAATGACTCCAGATCCCTCTCCTGGTCAGTCACCAACAACTCAGACCCACATCACATTATACTTGTTAACACTTAACTGCATTTGCCATCTTATTGCCTACTCACCTAGTTTGGAGAGATCCTTTTGGAGCTCCTTGTAATCTCTTTTGAATTTCACTACCCAAAAGAGTTTGGTGTCAACTGCAAATATGGCCACCTTGCTGATTATCTCAACTTCTTGATCATGTATGAACAAGTCCCTGGGTGACCCCACTTCTTACATCCCTCCAGTTAGAGAACTGTCCAGTGATTGCTGCCCTCTGTTTCCTGTCCTTCAACAAGTTACCAATCCATACATGAACCTGTCTGCTTATTCCATGACTGCTAAGTCATTTTGCTATCATCCTATACACTATGTGATCCCTGACTTGCTGGGATCATTAATCCAGGAAGGCAAATAAAGCAATAGCCATTGGAAAAGTGGGACTGAAGTAACAGCAGATGGGGGAATTGATGCTGTTGAAATAAGCTGAAAATGCTGAATGCTTGTACAGTAAGTATTTTTCGGGTGGGGAGAGAAGTCTACCCCTCCAAAATCACTAGTTTCTACAAGAAAAATTAAAAGTGGATAATTTCTGATGACGCTTTAGTCAGAAACAAGCCTCTCATATTTCCCTTTGCCGTGTTCAGACCAAAGAGTGAACAGGTTTTTTAAAAAGGGTCAATGGGTGATGCCAGGGACAAATTTGGTCCATTAATTTTTACCAAGCAGATTGGTGTTTGAACAGTTCCCATTACTTTTGTGCTGCAAGGCAGAATTATGCTTTGCTCTGTCTTATTATAAGGTGGAGATACTGGATGATAAAGCTCCAAGCAGGACTCAATATATTTAATACTCTCCGGGATTTGACAGAGCTTTTTATTCCTGCTGGAGAGAACCTTCTCTCTTCCTCTGAGCCCCTAATATTTATCCTTTGAGCCAGAACATTTAATTCAAATGATAAATTGACCGGTTTAATGTTATTGAATGTAACAAGGATAAGATATAAAGTTCCTAATCAATCAACAGGAAATATTTTATGAGCTACCGGACTAAAAAAAAAAAAAAAGTAGTCTGTGCTTCTTTTTCCTCATTTGCTCAATTCCCTGTACCAATTTTGTCCTTCACAGAATCGTCGAAAAAGTTTAGGCTGCAATGCATACTTTTCTATGCTTTACATACTTTCTCCAAAATGATTTTATGGCATATAGTAAATACACATGGCACCACTTCTCTCCATATTATATCGTTTGCTTTTTGACTTCATTGCTGAGAGGAAGTGTCGAGCAATGGATTCATATTAAGCTTAGTACCTGGAAACAATCAAGCATATCATGCTGTCATTATGGGATGAGCAATAAATATCAGCACACTTTATGTTTTAAGTGTCGAAATCAATCTCTCGGGCTAATATTTTTCTAAGGCGTAGAGAGATATTTGGGTGTCATAAAGTGGATCACCTCAATTGAAATTGCTCTCCATTGGATGAGCAGGCAATCAGAAGTGATATGCAAATGTGACCTTCAAACAAGTTGAAGCAAGAGACAGGGAGAAAAGATAGCATCTGTTGAAAATATCCTGCAAATGCTGGTGTTTTTTTAAAATAAAAATAAAAATAAAGGACTTACTTTTATGCTTTCAACATTCAAAAGTTTAATCAGCAAAATAACCTTTGGACTGTCCATACCAACACTGACATTCTGCATTAGGGGTTAATATGGACACTCCGTTTCTCAGTTTCTGTTACATCTAAATTTTGCCCATTTCTATTGGGTTTCTGTTCCACTCTTTTCTGATAACCCCCACCCCAGCTTTTTATTCATCCCTGAAATAATCCACATTTAAATATGTGTTTTTAAAAGTATCTTCATATATATTTCTTCTAATGATGGAAAGTAGGCATGTATATACTTATTTTCCCCAGAGATGTTCAAACTACTTATAGCCCATAGAAACAGTTGCATTAAAAAAAAAAAAAATCTGATCTGCTGGAGAATAGGAGGGATCCAGAACTATGCATCTGGTCAAAATTTTGGAGAGAGGAATTTGGTAACATCTCTACATAGGATTTAGTGGTGACATCCCCACAGAGCATTTACTGTACTCCAATTGTGTTAGCTTTTGACAACAGTCTTAGCCCTGTTCTTACAATCTGCTGTATCTAGCATGAGCAAATGTGTGTAGAGGAGAGAGCAGAGGGAGTACATCTAGGAGGTGGCAGATGCCATCTCTCGATCTGTGTCTATGACACTCTCTGTGTCCCAGACTTTGGTTTGGGGTGGAATATAAATGTATTAAATAAATACATATTAATTTCAATGTCTGCATCGAGTCAATGCGTGTACAGCTCTATGTTAATAAGCCACTTTTCACATGAGCGGAAACCCTGGAACAACACAGTCCCAGTTGCAGAGACAGAGGTCGATGTGCATATGGTTGCATACATGTACACACTATACAGGCATTCAGCTTTATTAAAGTGGCACAGGAGTGCCCATTTAGTTAAGGCGAGCAACAACAAAAATCCCCACTATAAGTTTTCAAATTCTATTGCTTCTAAATAAGACAGCTCTTGAGCTAATAACTTGAAACTTTGTCATCTGTGATCTACTTGCTGAGGACTAAAAATGTGCCTAATTTCAAGGAGTTCCAATAAAAATTGCCACAGCTCAAACAGATCTCACAATAACAGGGCTATTGCCAGAGGGCATGCTGGAACATATGAACTTAAATGTAGCTGGATCAGGGCATAAAAGGTTAGCTTTGAGTATGAACAGGAAAGGGTTGAAAATAGCAGGGCTATGCATCAAATCGGAACATAATTAGTCCTGGTGTGGTGCAAGCCATATTGGAGTATTTTTCACCAAAAATGATTCCAATGAAAAATGTCCCTGATATGAGCAACAGATCTGATGCGATGGCACATCTTATCCACATGGCATCAAACCTGTCAGAGGATCAGTGGAGATGTGGATTACTTTTAAAGAATTTCATTGAAGAAGGCAGCTGCCCAGGCGGCAGAAATCCATAGCATCCACATTCACAGTGCAGTGATATTTGTACATACATATTTACTCCCCTCTCACCCCCTCCAAACTTAGGAAAGCCCCCCTGCCGTGTACTGGTAAAAGGGAATCCTCACCAGATTCCCCTTTACCAGTATAGCTTCAAGCCGGTCGAGCCAGCAAAGTTTGTACTCAAACTGGGTGTGGGCCCAAACCAAGCTCGAATCCGGTTCATATTTGAGCCAAACCAGGAAATGTGCACACCCCTAAAGGACATCATTTATACTACATTTTTCTTGCAGGATTCTAAACCACTTCTGCTAATATCTAGAGTGTCCTCCATATCCATATACCAGCCAGTTGTGCCTGGTAAGTGTCATTCCAGGGAGGTTGTGAGGGTGGGAAAATATCACTTTAACTGGCAGCAACCCTACCCACTGACAGTACTCAGAATTCTGGGCAGGATGACAGTTGACCAGGCACTCTGTGGTGAGGCTATCCCTCCCGGCTACTCAACTAGCCTCCACACATGTTCAGAGGCCATTTGTGGGGTTAGCACAGCATGAACCTCTCCATTGGCCTGTCTGGAACCAGAAGGATTGGCCCCCTCACCCCTAGATTTGTCTTCTTCAGTGGCCATTTCACCTGGCCGTGATCTAAATGGTAGAAAAATATGTATGCATTTATTAATTAGAATTATTCTTGTTTTCAAAAGCTTCCCAATGTTTCTCATAAAATAGCAAAATGAAACTCCATCAAAGAAACATGATCTGTATCAAAACAGCCACAGGAAGAAAAGAAAAAAAAACCCATGAGCCAAAACCCATGTGGGAAAAAAAAGTAAGTTTTGCAGCCCTTATACAAAGAGCATTTCTGGCAGGAGATTCCACAGCTCTGGAACAGCTGCCGTGAAAGCATTGCTCTGAGCTGATCTTGTTTGCACCTGCCACAAAAATGGCACCGGCAATTGGGCTGTGTGAAGCATCAGATGAATATTCAGATCTGAATCAAAGTGGGCTGCTTCCGACATATTTACTTCATTTTGGATCTGAAGTGGCAGCCATCCAAAGCCAGTTGATGCAAAGCAAAGCTGGCTGAAGTTTCCACCCTCCCTCGGGTCCACTTTGGCCTGCCTCAGATCTTTGAAGGCCTGCATGCTGGAAAAAAGGGGAAGAGAAAGCACCTGGGTCAGACGGTCTTCTGTAAGAGTTGCCCTTCCTCTAGGGTTGGGCATGCGTCGGAAATTGAAATTGGTTTTGCAGTAGAATCAAAACCTGCTGTTTTGAGTCAAACACGAATCTAATCTGCTTGAAACCTGAGTGGAAACATGGGTGTTCTTGCTAAAAGAACACCAGGCTATCTCTTTAAATGGCCTCCCTGTACCCACGCAGAGGCCTTTTAAAGGTTTAGCCCTGTGTCAATCACTGTGGGTGACTGGTCAGGCCGGGCATGGGGTGGGATGGTGGGTCCAGTTGCCACCTCCCCACTGCTGCCAGCTCTGCTGTCCTAACTGCTCCTGCCAGGACCAGTTCAAAGGTGCCTCCATGCCTTTTCTTTGTCAAAGCGGGATGGTGGGTTGTGTTACCACCTCCCTCCCCCACTGCAGGCTCTGCACATTTTGGGGTGCCCCAGTGCCTCTTTATTTTTGTTTTAAAGACTGAAGTGATGCTCTCCTCCCCTGCCCACCATATACAGTAGAACTCGAATCGATTTGGCTAGATTTGATTCTACTTCGCAAAACTTGAATCAACCGGATTTGAGTAAATTCGATTAGAGTCCAAATCGATTTGCACAACCCTACCTTTCTCAACCTCCATTTCCAGGGTACAACCAGTTGTGTAGCTGGCTTGGAGGTGGCCCAGGGACAGGATGCTGCTGGCTGCCCCCCATACTGGCCATACCTGCCAATGCAGGGGCATGTCCAGGACTGAAAGGCTGCGTGTGCAGTCCTTCAATCCTTCCCAGCTGGCTGGTGCTTTGCTTGCTGATTGAGTGTTCATTCAAGCTGGAAGGGATCAATGGGCCACATCCATCTCTCCCAGCTTCAGCGCTTTGTTCACCAGTTGGGTGCTTTCTCGCTGACTGGGAAGGGAAGAGGGGTTGTGCATTACATTCCCAGTCCTTGAATGCTTTGTTCACCAGCTGGGTGCATGAAGGCAGAGAGGGGGGTGCCATGGGGGAGTGGCAAGGGCTGCCATGCTGTCCCTCCCCCAGACCCCAGCAGCCCAGGGACAGCTGTCCCTCTCATCCAATGGTTGCTACACCCCTGAGTGCAACCCTTCAAATGGAGCCCAGGAACCAAGGAAGAGAGCTTTTCCCAACTCTTCAGCTCCCAGGCTGCTTCTGAATGGCTGCACCCTACAAAGAGGAGGAAGCACAACCTCCCATGGGGGACTCTCTGGCCCCAAAGGGCTCCCTTGATGCCTTAACTCCCCTTCCTCACCTTCTCCAGGGTGTTGCACTTCAAAAGCACTGGCTGAAACTTTGGATCCTAACTGAAGGAAGCAACACTCTTAATCAGGGTTGAAACGAAGGAGAACATGTCATGGTGGACCACTGTGTGAAACAGGATGCTGGACTAGATGGGCCTTGGGCCTGATCCAGCAGGGCTGTTCTTGTTTTCTTATGTGCAGCCAAAGCACACACACAGACAAATCAAATCGAGGAATGCTGAAATTGGCTCTGAATGTCCCTTTTCCACATGTCTAGTGCCAGTCCAAACTCTGAGCAGCCTGTGGCTTGAGTGAAGACACTTAGACTGCCCATACTGAGTGAAGACACTCAGACTGCCCATACCTGCTGAATCATGCAGTATTTGCTCTGGTTGCAGACATCAGCACTGACCACAAGCACAAATGGGCAGGTCTACAAACTAAGTCCTGAAGCTCAGAGGACCTGCTGAGAGAGAAAGTTAGGTTTACCTTCCAAGGGCTTGTTGACAGACAAGGGTGAATTACAAAAAAATATCCCCAGTTTTGGCCAAAATCTTGACAGCATGCTTTCTACCTCACAGCTATTTCTGGAGAAGTCAGAAAATCCCCTTCTGTCCTGATGTAACATGGCCCAGAGCAAATGAATTCAGTGCGATTAACATTTGTAGAGTGATTTGCAAAGGAAGCAATAACAACATGTCATTTATTGTCAAGCGTTACAGGAAAATGCAGGAATTTGTAGCATCCATATTCACAGTGCACGTCGCAGCTTCTGATGGAACCAAAAATGAACAATGGGAGAATCAGTTGCTACAGAGCTTGAATAAATCTCCATTGTTGAGGCAGCATTCTTGAAACATACTGAAGATCAAGAGGGTTCTGAGTGACATGTCTCAGTCTCACTGTATAAAAAGAATCGATGTCGGAAACGGGGCAAGTGAAGCATGTAAAGTAATTGTGAGGCCCTGGAGAAACAGCAGAAGAGCCACAATTAAATGAACCATTGGAAAGGAAGGTTCTGGGAAAGTTCACTTTTACACAGGTGGGTTTGACTTTCAGAGTCAAACATATAGGGTCATACCTTAATTATGGAGCACATGCTATGCTTTACATGCATGAGAAGTTCTCAAGATCACTCTCTAGCATCTTCATCTAAAAGAAATCTCCAGATTCTCCAGTGGTAAAGATGAGAAAAACCTACTGCTTGCTTATAGGGATGTGCATGAATTGGATTTTGTGTTTCGTTTCGAGCTTAAAACGAAACGCAGAATGGTCGAAACATTTCATTGAAACTGTGGCTGAGCCAGCTCTTTCAATGGAACACAGACTTGAAATGTTTCAAGTGTTTCAGATGTTCTGGCCATAGGGAACAATGGGGAATTCAAAATGCCCACTTGTTTCCCAAATCCTATGATTAAAGGTTAAAATTTTGTTTAAAATTGCCCGCTTGCCCATTCCCTCCATAATTGTTCCCCCTACCAATGGGGGCACAGTTGCCCATGACAACACTTGATTGGTATGATAACAAGCCAATCCAGACACAAGGAATCACAAGCCAATCAGAAGCCAGTGCCAGAAAACCAGCCAGCAAGGGGAAAACAGGCCTCCAAAATAGCACTCAAAACACTCAAAACATTCTGATCGAAATAGGGTTGTCTGTTTTGAGCTTGAAACAGGTCCTTTATTTTAAGGGTGTTCTGTTTTGAGCTCAAATACACTCAAAGCAGCCTGTACTGAGCTTGAAACATTTGGCACACCCCTAACTGCTTAAGTCAACTGTACTGAACCAGATGGATCAATGGGTTGACTCCATATAAGGCAGCTTCATATAAGTAGTGATGCTGCCAGCCTTTTCTTCCAAGTAAAGCTCTGAAGCTGAATCTGCAATATTCATAATGCTCTCATCCAATGTGAGAAAATCAATATGATATAAGCAATTTGTCCCCAGCTTAGATTTTAATCTGAAAAGGAGTCAAAGGAGGAATTTAAACCCTGCCTGCCTCCTGTGGTGTTTTTGGTTAACCCTTTCCTTGATGCACGCCAGCTTTTGAATGGGGTTTTAGTTACTTGTGGCACAGTGGGGAAGCAACCTGCCTAGAGAGCAGGAGGCTGTTGGTTCGAATCCCCGCTGGTGTGTTTCCCAGAATATGGGAAACTCCTAAATCGGTCAGCAGTGATATAGGAAGCTGCTGAAAGGCATCATCTCAGACTGAGTGGGAGAAGGCAATACTAAACCACTCCTGTATCCTACCAAGAAAACCACATGGCTCTGTGGTCACCAGGAGTCGACACCAACTCGACGGCACAACCTTTCCTTTCCTTAGTTACCTTAGTTTCCTTAGCTATCCAGGAACAGAGGCGGGGCTAACAAAGCCAGCAGCAAGAGCACTGAAGGCAGACTGCACTTGCTTCTCTGAAAATAATATCTGTCTCATTAAACCGTTAATATTCCTGATCCCACTCCAGTGCCTTGTCCTTGCATACCACAACTCTTTCCCTTGGATTCAACACCTCCCATTCACTTCTCGCTTCCCAGCCCCTCCTTCTAGGGTTGGCAAAGAGTAGCAGGGATCCACACTAGTCTGCACCAACCTGATCCACGGCTCTGAGCCCCTGAAGGTTTTGGAGGAAGGGCCCTATTCCCTGACTTCCAACCTATGTGTAGGCCTGCAATATGGAGACTTAGAGATTTCATACCTGCTGCATTCACACTGATCTGTACTTATTAGTAAAGCAGTGGCCTTTTCTCCAATATATTTGTCTCATTGCTATATTGCCTCATGTTTTCTGGTGTGGGGGCAACTGTAACCTTTCCAGCATGACAGATCTACAGAAGCAGCATATGAAAGGCAACGGTCAGTCACCAGCACACCTTGCACCTGTGGATAATGGAGGGGAGGAGGAAGAGAAACATATTTTTATTCTTTGGCTACCACATTTGCCACAAGGAAAGTGAGAGAGAAAGTGTCTGGGGGAGGAGGGAGGCAGGCAGGTGGAGGAGAGGTGTTGGGAATTTCTGGGGCATTGTTGGGAGGGATCAAACCCTGTTGTGCCCCCCAAGACATAATTCAAACTGACTTGGAATGGGAAGCAAAACCAAATATTTTCTGAGTTGGGGAGAACAGTTTGTTCTTTCTTATCTGAATTCTGACTCTGGCTGTGAAGGAATAACTCGTCCTTCTTTTCTGTTGCAATGCCTAGTCTGTGGAGATCCATCTGTCCCCTTCCTTGGTCAAGTTTCATCATCAGCTGAACACCTGGCATAGCTTGAGCCTGACTCGGGCTTTAGTTTATTACATCTGGCTCTGGCCAGTTTTGATTTGGGTTTCTTCTGCTGTTCTCTGTCTGATCGATTTCGCTATGAGTTTTGTTGCTTTTTAATTATGTTTTACATTTCAAATTAATGTTAAATTAAGCAATTAATTTCACTGAATTTTAAATTAAGCCATTAATTTTAAAAATGAAGTAAATTAATTTTAAATTAAGTAATTGTTAATTCAAGCAGCTTTGGCATTTCTATGGATATGGAAAGCAGCATAGATAGATATATAGTTAGATAGATAGGAACGCAGGAACAGGGGCGGATTAAGCTTTTTGCTGCCTAAAGGCAAAATGGCTTTTGCCGCCCTTTTAGCTTAAACAGAAACGGTTTACCTCTTTTTTAAATAAGGTAAAAGAGGGGGGCTTTCTCCTAACCCACTCCACCCTTGCTGCAGCAGCTGCTGCCCACAGAGAGGGGCGGCAAAATTTGTAAAGGTAAAGTGTGCCGTCGAGTCGGTGTCAGCTCCTGGCAACCACAGAGCCCTGTGGTTTTCTTTGCTAGAATACAGGAGGGGTTTCCCATTGCCACCTCCTGCGCAGTGTGAGATGATGCCTTTCAGCATTTTCCTATATTGCTGCTGCCCAATATGGGGGTTTCCCATAGTGTGGGAAACATAACAGCAGGGATTTGAACTGGCAGCCTCATGCTTGCTAGGCAAGTCATTTCCCGTTGTACCATTAGGTGGCTTGGCAAAAATTGAGAAGGGGCAAAACTTTTGAGGAGGGGCTTCTCAAAGTTTGCCGCCATAGGCGAATGCCTACTCTGCCTCTCCATTAATCAACCACTGCATAGGAAGCTGTCATATACTGAGTCAGACCATTGGTCCATCTCGCTCAGTATTGTCTACCCAGACTGGCAGCGGCTTCTCCAAGGTTGCAGACAGGAGTCTCTCTCTATCTTGGAGATGTCAGTGAGGGAACTTGAAACCTTCTGCTCTTCCCAGAGTGGCTGCATCCCCTAAGCGGAATATCTTACAGTGCTCATAGATCTAGTCTCCCATTCAAATGCAACCAGGGCAGACCCTGCTTAGCTAAGGGGACAAGTCATGTTTGCTACCACAAGACCAGCTCTCCTCATAGATAGATAGATAGATAGATAGATAGATAGATAGATAGATAGATAGATAGATAGATAGATTCTTAATGTTGAGAGGTAGGGTAGATTCAGATTACCAGCCAGTGACTTGAATGGCATTCAAAGGGGAGGACAAGCTATTATTAGCCATGATAACTGAATAGACCCTTCAGAGTACCAGTTGTTGGTCCTGGACACTCTCATGCCATGCATGGAGGCTTACCATGAGAACCTGCTGATCCTGCTGGGAAGCAACCAGTTGCAGGGGAGCAACAGTAGGAGAGAGGGCATGCCTTCAACTCCTGCCTGTAGGCTTCCAGTGGCATCTGGCTGGCCACTGTGTGGAACAGGATGCTGGACTAGATGGGCCTTGGGCCTGATCCAGCAGGGCTGTTCTTATGAACCCTGTGCCTGATTAGATGGCCATTGGTCTGATTGGGAGAATTCTTATATCGAATGGCTTAGACCAGGGATTCTCAACTTCGGGTCCCCAGATGTTGTTGTTGTTGTTGTTGTTGTTGTTATTTCGATTTATATACCGCCCATCCAAAAATGGCTCAGGGCGGTTTACAAAGAAAAATAACAAACAAATAAGATGGCTCCCTGTCCCCAAAGGGCTCACATTCTAAAAAGAAACATAAGACACACACCAGCAACAGTCACTGGAAGTACTGTGCTGGGAGCGGACAGGGCCAGTTACTCTCCCCCTGCTAAATAAAGAGAATCACTATAGTAAAAGGTGCCTCTTTGACCAGTTAGCAGGGGTGGACAGCAACTCCCATAATCCCCAGCTCCAGTGGCCTTTGGTTGGGGATGATGGGAGTTGAACTCCAATAACATCTGGGGGACCCAACATTGAGAATCCCTGGCTTAGACTACCAGTTCTCAAGCTTTTTGACATTTGGAAGTGACATGAAGAGAGCTGACAACTCATCAGCTCATGAAAAAACTAAGGCAACAGCCTGTAGAACCTGTGCTCTGTCAAGTTCCCACCACAGGGCTGGGCAACCTGGGCTCTCCAGCTGTTTTTGAGCCACAACTCCCATCATCCCCAGCCACAATTTATTGAGGTTGGGGATGGGGTGGCCTACCCCTGCTCTCACAGTTTCCTGCACAGAGCATGGAGCTGTATAAGAAGACCTCCAAGCTCTGAAATTCTATGGCTGACATCCTAATGCTGTGCTTGCACAATGAACAAAATTCTAGGGAACAAAGAAGAATGTGTAGTGGCACTAAATCAAGGAGATTTTCAGAATGGCCTCATCCTGCAGTTTTGTGCTGGGGGATGGTTTTTTGTCCATCCCCTTCAGCAGGCAGCCTCAGGGAGCGCTCTGATTGGTTGGGCTGCACAAGTGGGGGCGGGCTTTCATGATGTTCACGAGGTTCCTCGCCCTCCTCCTCAGTCCATTTCTTTTGGGCTTTCCATCTCTCCCATCCCTAGGGGCAGAACAGGCTTTGTTGGTCATCCTTTTGGAGGCCGAATAGGAATTCTTGGCCCCTCAACTGATTGGCCGTGTTAGGGGGTCTTTTTGGCTACTCCATTCTGTTTCTCCTAATGTTAGCTAATTAGGTCACAACTGGGCAGGCACAGTGCAGGCTGGGTGGAGATGTAGAAGGGTTTTAGATCAGTGAGCACCCTTTTGCAGTTGGAAGGGGTGGATTGGTCAGCCAGTCCTTAGAGGCTTCACGGCCCGGGGGGACTTCGACTTGCCATGACGACTGCTTCAGGGCTTCACAAACCTTAAAGGTTGGATGGCTTGGGGGTGGGGGGTGGGGGTTGAAGCCCTGACCCCTTTAGGGTTGACAATGATGGGGACGAAGCAGGTTTGCACTGCCTCTGTCCTGGAGTCAGGGTGTGTTGCCCGTTTTAGGAACGGGGAAGGACTTTGATGTCTGAATCCGGCCTTTGATAGGCCCTTCACTGTTGTGGGGTGGAGTTTATTCCACAATCACTTTGCTAATTTTGATCATTAATAAAGTTGTGGCCCCTTTTACCCAAAATTGAACTGTATTTGTGTCTTCCTTGCGGTTGTGGTGTGTAGGCAATGAATGCACTCTTGTGCAGTAATATCCTACAACATGTATGGGGTGTGCCATAGGTTGCACATCTTATTGTGCAATCACAAACATATTTGCACTAGTGCAAATCTAAGCACATAAGAACAGCCCTGCTGCATCAGACCCAAGGCCCATCTAGTCCAGCCTCCTGTTTCACACAGTGGCCCTCCAGATGCCTCTGGGAAGCCCATAGGCAAGATGCCTCTCAATGCCAGTTGCAGGGGAGCAACTGCAGGCTTGCCTGTGGGCCAGGATACGGGACTAGATAGACCTTGGGCCTGATCCAGCTGGGCTCTTCCTATGTTCTTGTGCAGGTCTGAACTAGAATGAGCAGATCCAAAGGGCAGATGAGGCTCCTGTATCTTTCATACCTGTACAGAACAGCAAAGTTTTGCTGGTGCAAGCTAAGCCTGCCCAAGTGCCCTTTTCCTCTTTGCAGCAAACATGTGCTGGCTCCAGGAAGAGGGAGCAGTGCGAGTGCTTGCCAGAAATAAAAGCTGTGTGATGTCAATAACGTCCAACCAGCAGCATTCTAGTCCTCAAGGTGACACAGGTGACAGCTTGCCAGCAGTTCCATTTCCACTTGAGCCATTAAGCTGTTTTCAGACTCTTCCTCTCCATTGGCAGGATGTCTGATATTGCCTCTCCTCAAAGCCACTGTTTACTGTCCTTCAGCTGAACAAATAACAGCAGGTATGCAGAAGATATCCTGGCAGACCTTCCCAACTCCTGCTCTTGTCTTAGCAAGGGTTTGTGTGTGGCATGGCAAAAGGCTTGCTCCTGGGTTCTCATAAAAGCCCTCTCAGGGGAGCATGAGTGCACTGACATGTCATTCTGTCAGATGCAACCAGTCTTCAAACAGAGTGGAAAGGGGACCCAGGACATAGTACACTTTCCCTGCTCTCTGAATTGTGTTGCACAGTCATGTTTCCACTGACTGTCTCCCAGCAAAGATCATCTGCCCGTGCAATGAAGACAGAATAGATCAGGGTATCTTACTTACTTACTTGCTTGCTTATCTATCTATCTATCTATCTATCTATCTATCTATCTATCTATCTATCTATCATATTTCTATGCTGCCCAAAACTTGCGTCTCTGGGCAGTTTACAATTAAAAACATATAAACATTAACATTAAAGTAATTTAAAACCCAACATTAAAAGTATTAAAACTATAAATCTAATTAAAAGCCTGGGTGAACAAATCTGTCTTCAGTGCCTTTTTAAAGGTTGCCAGAGATGGGGAGGCTCTTATTTTAACAGAGAGCACTTTCCAAAGCCCAGGGGCAGCAATGGAGAAGGACCGTTGCTGCACCTGTGCATCTACCTCTCTGTACCTACGGACACCCCCCACAAGATCCTCAAGAATCACCCCATTTACATAACATATCCTCATAAGGCTGAAAGAGCTGCAGAAGGCTTACGAGACTTCCATGGGATCCCAGGACTGGAGCAGGAAAGCACTGGCAGAAAAGCAGCAAATTATTAAGAGCTAGCATTCCATGGGCATTCATTCATTCATTCGTTCACTCATTCATTCATTCATTCACATCCTGCTCTTCCTCCAAGGAGACCAGAGTGGTGTGTGTGGTTTTGTTGATCAACAGAACAACCCAGTGAAGCAAATTAGGCTGAGCAATAAGTGACCAGCCCAGTCACCCAGCGAGTTTCCTGGAAGAATGGGGACATGAATCCGCGTCTCTCTGAACTGAGTCCAGCATTCTAACCACTACACCATTCTGCAAAAGACTAGAAACAGTAGATTCTGTTACATTCTGGTCTCTCTTGTAATCAGTGAAGGTATAATTGTAATTTTTTAAAATATATATATAAAGGATGTACCAAATTTGATTATAAATGATGCTTGGGGGAGCTACCTTTAATTATATATTAAATTATTCACTAACCTCACCCCTGGACCTCCCACATGGAACCCAGATTAAGGACCTTTGGTTTAGATCCCAAAATTAAGTGGATTTATCAGAACCATTACACTGCTCCCCAAAATAACCAAGTGATCTCTTGTTGATCTCATATGTTATTTTGTGTTTATTTTAACTTAATACCTTCCTGAAACATTGTAATATCAGAATAAGTATCAGCATGCATATTTAGGTGACAATTCTACCATTCAAGTTCAAATACCAACTCACTTTGAACACACTTTTAAGGGACGGAGGGGGAAGACCTTTCACTGTAACACAACAAGGTTGTTCATGAGATCAAAATCTGGGCAGGACAAGTCCAGCTTTGGAACATAAGAACCTAAAAACAGGCCTTCTGGATCAGGCACAAGGCCTATCTAGCCCAGCATCCTGTTTCACACAGTGGCCCACCAGATACCTCTGAGAAGCCCACAGGCAAGAGTTAAGGGCATGCCCTCTCCCCGGCTGATACTCCCCTGCAACTGGTATTCAGAGCCATCCTGCCTCTAAGGCTGCAGGTGGCCTATAGCCCTCCAACTAGTAGCCCGTTGATATAACTCTCCTCCATGAAGTGAGCCAAACCCCTCTTGTTGTTGGCTATTGCCACATCTTGTGGCAGAGAATTCCACAAGCTGATTATGTGTTGTGTGAAAAAATACTTCCGTTTGTTGGTCCTAAATTTCCTTTCAATCAATTTCATGGGATGACCCCTGGTTCTAGTGTTATGCGAGAGGGGGAAAAATTTCTCCCTATCCACGTTCTCCCCACCATGCATGATTTTATAGACCTCTATCATGTCTCCCCACAGTCATCTTTTTTCTAAACTAAATAGCCCCAGGTGTTATAGCCTTGCCTCTTAAGAAAGGTGCTCTAGGCCCCTGATCATCTTGGTTGCCCTCTTCTGCACTTTTTCCAGTTCTACAATGTCCTTCTTTAGATGTGGTGACCAGAATTGTACACAGTACTCCAGGTGTAGCCGCACCATAGTTTTGTATAAGGGCATTACAATATGAGCAGTTTTATTTTTAATCCCCTTCCTAATGATCCCTAACATGGAATTTGCCTTTTTCACAGCTGCTGCACATTGAGTCTACACTTTCAACGTGCTGTCCACCATGTCCCCAAGATCCCTCTCCTGGTCAGTCACCGACAGCTCGGATCCCATCAACGCATACTTGAAGTTGTGGTTTTTCGTCCCAATGTGCATCACTTTACATTTGCCAACACTGAACCACATTTGCCATTTTGTCGCTCACTCACCCAATTTGAAGCTATGCATGCTCCTGATTTTTGATTGTGTGTGAGCAACCAACTAGGAAGGAGAAGGGGGAGTGACTGTCTGTGAGAGAGGAGCTTGGCAGGACACTTACCCAGCATTTTAACAAGGTCGAAGAAAAAGCCATCCTACCCAGCTTCTCTCCCCTGCTCCTGCCTATTTGTTTGCTCACACATGATCACAATTTGGGAGTGCACACAGCTTCCAAAGCTGAGTAGGATGCTTGTCCTTCCATGTTTTTGATCGTGTGAACTGCCTTAACATCTTCTCTGACAATTGAGATGGCAGACTCAAAGTTAATTGCATGCTCGGGACATATTTTAACATTTCAAATTCAAACATCAGGTATGTCTTCCTGGATGTGGTTTCAAGCAGACTAGATAAAGTTTAAAACAGACTAGAATGCCCGTGCCTTTCCAACTTGTTTGAGCATTGAGATCATAATGAAAGCTGGATTCTAAAGTGTGGCCTATGATTTTCTAATGATAACTGATATCTTCTGGGTGATTTTTTTCTTTCTTGACACCCTTGGTTGGCTCTGTTCTTGGAACACTTTGTAGTGTCATCTGCGCTGCCCTTTCAGTATCTCCATACATGGTGTTAGCACACGTTGTCACCTCAGATACCGCAGCTAAAAAGCCAAGTCGAAGTGAGCAGGAGGGGAGACGGAGCAGTGTCTACCGAAAAGGTCAACAAACACTGTCAATTTCTGTTTTGGCCTGAAGCTTTACTAAAAACACAGCATGTAAGACAAGACTCTACATCATGTCAGTGGAATGAACTACAGGGGCACTGCATTAAAGCATGCTTGGGAGTAGCTCTGGAGACTAAAGGAGCGAGGAAAATGGGCTGGCCTTTAAACAGAGGCCCACAGAGAGAGCCAGGCAGACAATTAGTATGACGGCGGTGTTATGTTTCACACACACACAATTGTGTCAGGATTGGTGTGGGTAAAGTTGTGTATTTTCATGTCCTACCTGATCCAAAGTCATACACAAGGCTGCCTGGTATGGCTGCCTGCTGCACTGCAGTTTTATTTCCTAGGCTCCAGGCAAACCTCATCATGGGTGACTCGAGAACAATTATTTTAGTGGAGCAAAGGGGTGGCAAAGGATGTTATTAGGAGAATGACGATTTTGCCATATGTTAAGTACTGATAGAGTTACGGCAATGTTGTGAGTTTATTTACCTTATTAATGAAGCTTGCTTGTCATTTTCAAATGTATTCAGAAAATGGGCAGATTCCACTTAGAAAATACTAAAGTCGTCCTCACAACCATCGCTGCCTAGCGGGGCATGTGCGGAGGGGAAGGCCAGATCGATCTTAACTTTTCCCCACCTCCAGACGACCAGTAGCATTGTGTGCAATGTGCGGCTTGCGTGCCCGCAATGTCTGCACCGCTCTGGGCACCATGGATTTATGGAGGCCAGTAAAATGCAGCCTGGTCTCCAGATGTCCCTAAATGCACTGCACAAGAAGCGTGGTGCATTGAGGGATTGCCCCTCAAGCTAGGTGCTCTAGGTTCCTGGCTCTGGGTCTGCCTGCAGCCCGGGCAGACACATGACCTGGGACCAGTGTTCCCTCTAACAAAGATTGCCAGATGCTGTTGACTACAACTCCCATGATCCCCAAACAACAGCCAATGCAGCTGGGAATTCTGGGAGTTGTAGTCAACATCTGGGAATCTCTGATAGAGGGTACACTGTCTGGGACTTGGGTAAAAGGGCGGACTCACACGCGTTTACCCAGGGAAATCCCAAGGAAAATTCCTGGGCTACCCAGCGAGGTAGCTTCACACGAGCAGCCCTACCTATTTGATTGATTGATTGATTGATTGATTGAACTTTTTTTTCTACCACCTGAAACTTGCATTTCTGGGTGGTTTACAACAACAACAACAAACAGAAAAGTTAAAACATTAGTTAACACAAATAAATGACAACAACAAAACTTAAAGCACTGGTTAAAATAAATGACAGCAAAAAGTTAAAACATTACAACAATGTAAAATTTCAAAACAACATTTTAAAACAATGTTAAAACTGTTCAAACAATATTTCATGAAAAGCTTGGGTGAACAGATGTGCCTGTAAAGATTTTTTTTTTAAATGTCAGAGATGGGGAGGCTCTACCTAGTTAGGGCTGCACATGTGAACTGCCTCACTATCCTTTTGGATTCTGTCTCATGTGAACAGGCTCACTGTCAATCCTTCTTGCCTGCTTTCCAGGTTAGTTTCCCCTTCCTGTCCAAGGCCATGTGGCAGGGAAGAGTGCAATGGAGAGAGGTCAGCACCAGGCCAGCGGAATTCTGCAGGGGAGATGACCCTGCACACACACACACACACACACACACACACACACACACACACACACATGCCCTTGCATACATGGAGGTGAGTGTCACAATCAGTGAGACCCGCCTCGAGAGGGTTAGCGGGGAGAGCGGGCTTAGCCTGCCCGCTCCGCACATGAGCAGGGTGCAGCCTTGGCCGTCCGGATCGGCCACCCACACGGAGCCAGCGGGGGCTGCGAGGATCGGGGGCCACGCGGCCCCCAGAAGTTCCAGAATGTTCCATGAGTCTGCTGGGCATGCTGGAGAGACCTCCGAGCCCGGGAGGCTGCTTTTAGCCTCCCGGCAGGGGTCTCCTCTTGTGTTGCCGCTATGCGGAGCTGCAGTGTAGTAACACATGATCATAGAGTCCAGGTTAGTGGAGCACTCACTCCGCTAACCTGGGCTTAGGGGAGGGCTCCGTAAGCGGGTTACCCGCTTGAGAGCAACCGGGCTCGCCTGTGAGCCTGGTGGTTCTCATGGTCTCTAGAAAGCAGGCTAGGCTCCCATAGCCCACATTTTGGTGATCGTGAGAATTTCCTCATGGTCTCACCCAGCCCAGTTCCTGGCCAGGAGGGTAGGCAATGGTTGCTCCCTGGCTCCTGAGAGGCTGGAGGGATCTAACTGAGGAAAGACGCACCTTTTAAAGTGGTGGTTTTCTTATATAGAGCAGGGAGAGAGCAACTGTCCCCATCCAACCCCAGCACAGCATCCCTTCAGTGGTTGTTGCTGTTGTCTGCTTGGCGTTGAACCTATGTTTGGTTTTTGATTGTGAGCCCTTTTGGGACATGGGGCCATCTTATTTATCTATTATTTATTTTTCTTTAAGAACTTTTGATGAAAGGTGGTCTGTAGTAGTAGTGGTGGTGGTCTCCTATCGACCTGGCTTTACTGACTTCTACTGCTTATCCTGGGATAGAGGAGTGAGTGATAGAGGCTTCTTTAAACAACAGAGGCCTTTTTAAAAAATGAATTCCAGCAGCAGGACAATAATATATGATGACTGTATTGTCTGACACTTTGCTGTCAAATTTCAAGGGGATGGGGGAGCAAAAGGGGAGGCAGAAAATATTTTGTAGGGCTACCCACTACCCCTTACTCCCCTTTATTGTAATCCCTGAGCCCCATCCTGTGGAATTATCTATTGCCTCTCTGTGCAGCAGGAAGCAGAAACAGCTTCCTTGCTGAGCAAGCTTTGCCACAGAATCATGGTCTGCTTGTGCTGTTATGCTGGACCTTCTGCCAGGGGCGTATCTAGGGGTAGGGCAGGCAGGGCACGTGCCCTGGGCGCCACTTGAAGGGGGGCGCCATTTTGTAAAATTATTATTTTTTTAAAAGGCTGCCAAAAACAAAATGGCCACCGTGCATGCTCAAATGGCCTCTGTGAGGCCCTAGGTCATGCCAGGCCTTGCAGAGGCCATTTGAGCATGCGCGGTGGCCATTTTGTTTTCAGCAGCCATTCTTTTAAAACAAAATTTATTTAAAAAAAATGGCCACCACACATGCTCATATGGTCCCTGTGAGGCTCTAGAGGCCAGTGGGGAGAGGGGGAAACTTTGCAGACCTCCACCCATGGCCTTTAGGAAGCCCCCCAAAGGGGCTACAGGTAAAAAAAAAATTAAAAAAAATTAATATAATATAAGTCACTGTACACATATTCAGTTTGGCACTATGTACAGAGAATCAGGGGTTGTGAATACTGAGCTGAAGCTTATGAGCTAGGATTGTATTCATTTGCTCTTACTTTGCTTCTTGTGATAAGTGAGTTAAATGTGATGTCGTAATAATATGGCTATTAATGGTGAGTTTGTCTTTGAATCAGTGTTAAATCCTTAGTATTAAGGCCCACTGGGAGTTTCTTGCTCTCTTTCTCTCATTTTAACTGTCTTTCTGAAATACTAGAATATATTCCAAGCAATGACACAATTTACTCTGCATATCCTTTAATTATTTCCAGAGTATCTGGGAAAAGTCAAATTCTCCATTTATTTTTAAAACTTATGTAATAGTGATGCTACAGTGCAAGTAGAGAATTAGACAGGCATTTATGTTTAGTTTTCCAAGTACACCTCCACATAGTATTTGGGTATTTCATGAGCCCCAGCATACTGAAATTTTTAGTTTTCCAGCATTTTTTGGTCTGGCTAAGTCCACTGCTAAAATAGTTTTTGAAATATTAAAAGATTAACGAGCCTGACTTGTATTTTTGAGCTGATATTATGGTAAAGTTATCTGAAAGATGGGTGTCAGATGCTTGGACAGGGGACACAATTTCAGTGTTTGCCCTAGGCGCTATTTTCCCTAGATACGCCTCTGCCTGCTGCTGCTTCTGGTGGTCTGTTTGGTGTGATCCTTGGCTTGTTTCTGACTCCTGGCTCCTGTTCTGACCCCCGTCTCTCAGCTACTACTTGGTTTGACCCTTGGTGCATTCCTGGATCTTGGCTCCTGTCCAGACCCTCTGACTCCTGACCATCTACCTTGCTTGGCTCCTGGCATGTCCCTGGCTCTCCCAGTCAGGGCTTCAGACTTGTGACTTCTGCCCATGGCTCAGTTCCTAACAATCATAGCGTAGAACAAGCTGTCTTGAGCCTGGTTCTCACTAGAGAGCAGTCTCCTCAAGAATAATTTGAAAGTACACTGAGCCACTTGTCATGATGCAGCATTCATGCTGAGGTGCTGCTTCTGTGAAATGATGCCTCCATGCACATAAGAAGCTGCCTTCTACCGAGTCAGACATTTAGTCAGGCCAGTTGAGTACTCTCTACACGGACTGGCAGCAGCTCTCCAGGATTTCAAAATGGGAGTCATTTCCCTAATGCTCTTAATAAAATATAATGTTATATTCGAAATATGATTAAAATGCTAACTTGGCAAAGAGGCACCTTTTAATGTGGTGTTTATCTTATGTTTCTTTCTAGATTGTGAGCCCTTTGGGGACAGGGATCCATCTTATTTGTTTATTATTTATCTGTGTAAACCACCCTGAGCCATTTTTGGAAGGGCAGTATAGAAATCGAATTAATATAATCCTCTATAATAAAAGCCTTGGGTGTCCGCCTGTGTCTCTGCGCCTGTGTCTTTCTTGGCCGTTCTGGGCATGCGCGAGAAAGATACGGCCGCAGAGACACGGCGGCCATGTTGGGTCCCGGTCCAGGAGGAGGAGAAGCAGGGACGGGGAGGGCAGAGGCGGCCGTGGAGAGAGGAGATGCGGCAGTGGCGGGTCTGGCCCGCCTGCCGAAAAGAGCAGGGAAGGGAAAGACGGCGGGGGCAGGCGGCCCGGCCGCAGGGAGAGGAGAGGCGGCGGCGGGTCTGGGGGAGGAGGCGGGCGGGGGGAGGAGGAGAAGCGGGGACCGGGCAGGGCAGATGCGGCAGCAGTGGGACCGGCCCTGCCGCTGAAACGGCCGCAGGCACCAGGCGCCCATGTTGGGGCCGGGAGGAGGAGAAGCGGGAAGGAGAAGCAACCCCAATTTCAAGAACCAGCTTCGGGGAAGTGAGTCTCTTTGCCGCTCCCTTCCCCGACCTTCCACGCGCACTTTAACCGTCTCTCTATTATTCCGGGGTGGGACTCTCACCTGCTCTCCCCACCACCAGCCCCATAGATGGAGGGGATCGTGTTGGAGCAGAGGCTCTCCATCCCCATCCCCCAACAGAGCCTTCAAATCAGGGCTTCCTGGCCCGTGTCGAGAAGAGGAGGAGGGCACCGAAGCCTGCCCAGCAGGGTCCTTGGTCTGCGGTCGCGCGACCCGTAAAAACAAGGGCGGGGGTGTGTGTGGCGAGCCTGAGTGAAAAATCCACCCAGGCCCCAAATGGGACCTCCACCTCCCTCCCAACACCACCCAGGGAGCAGGCCCCCCCCCACTGAAAGTTCTTTGCGGGAGGGCGGAGAAGGCTACTAGCGCCCGTTATTTTAATGGGCTGAAAATTACTAATATAATATAATATAATATAATATAATATAATATAATATAATATAATATAATATAATATAATATAAATAGCCCAGCCACTCTCTACCTGAGTAGCAATATATATCAATTTTCAACTAAGTTAACAGGTGGTTCCATAGACCATCCTGACTGCAGAGTTAACACACATGAACACACAAACACACACTTAACAACATAAACATCTCCAGTATATCCTTATTTCTTTATTTCCACTTGGTTATAAAATTAACCCACAAGACCAAGTTTTAATTATTCAAAAAAGCGCATCTCTATATGTTTTATATTGCTTGTGACTAACATTATTGTACACTAGAGATTCACTATATTAGAAAAGCATGAAAATTACTTCTATCAATTAAAAATATTATCATACTTAAAGTCTTGATAAATTATTGAGAAAGGTTTGTTACTACTCTGGGAAAAATATAAACTGGAGGAAAAAACATGGAATTGCCACCTACTGCTTTTCATTGGCAATGATTACAGCTGACATTTTCTCTAGGGTAAGCCACTTCTTTATTCATACTGACTTTTCTTTCCTCTGACTTGTGGTCCTAAACTTTGGGTCCCCAGATATGGTTGGACTACAGGTCCCATCATCCCCAGCTTTGGAGCATTGTGGCTGAGGATGATGGAGATGGCAGTCCAACAGCATCAGGGGACCCAAGTTTGAGAAGCCTTGCTCTACTCTGATTATAAAGGATACCAGCTGATGTTCAATGGCTACATAACATGGAGGGCCCTGTTAGAGATTTCACATCTTCTGGGTGTGACCTCCGGTGTCTTCCTGGCTGCTGACTATTGGTTTAGCCATCTCCTTCTTGCCCCCTTGGCTACCAGATTGCCCCATGCTGCCTGGATCTCCCAATCCTGGTCCCAGATTTTCACCCCCTAGTGTCCACTGCTCATGGCTTAGCCCTGACGAACAGTTCCCATGCTTCCCAGTTCTGAAAGCTGCCAACATCACCCATTGGTACTCTCACAGCTTTGAGACCACAGCTTTAGACTGTCACAGCTTTGGGATCACTACATATCTGTATGAAGGGTAGTAGGAGATTCATGCGGACACCCCCTTACATAAGAACATAAGCATTAGAACAGCCCTGCTGGATCAGGCCCAAGGAGGCCCATCTAGTCCAGCAGCCTGTTTCACACAGTGGCCCACCAGATGCCTCTGAGACGCCTACAGGCAAAAGGTGAGGGCAGGTCCTCTCTCCTGCTGATACTCCCCTGCAACTGGTATTCAGAGCCATCCTGCCTCTGAGGCTGGAGGTGGCCTATAGCCCTCCAACTAGTAGCTGTTGATAGACCTCCCTCCATGAAGTTATCCAAACCCCTCTTAAAGCCATCCATGTTGTTGGGGGTTTGGATATAACAAAAAGGTGATATGCTATAACAAAGGGTGAGATCACTTCAGCAACTGCCAGCCATACAATCAATGAAGGCTACCCTCCTCTGATGAGATGGGATATGCTCAGCCTGGTGCTATACGCAATGATCTCCAGCTTAGGGCTCCTATTTTTCAGCAGCGGCAAATGGGTCAACGAATTAAATAGCTTTGATCGGATGCCAGTTGATCAGAAGCCAAAGTATCAAACTCCACCCCCTCCAACAACAACAAAAAATCCCCTCAGACTGAACCTGAATCTCTTTTTGAACAGCAAGGACAGCTAAGCTCCATTTCATGCATTTTAAAGCTTTTGGATGAAGCTCACAGCAGCCTGCGATGTGACTTTGGTGGGCATTCTTGCGTAATGAATGAGCTATCTCTGGTACTCATGTTAAAAATACTCACCTATGTTCCTACAGCTGTACCTTGCAGCTAATGTACTCACACTTCTCTGGTTCACATGGTATTTTTAACCTCAGTAGGCTGCCTGTAGATTTTCTAATTCTTTTTGGTCCTGGTACACTTGGCCTTCAAGTTAGGCAAGACAGATGCTGAGGTAACCTTCTGATCTTGTTCATTTATCAAGTGAAATCTCTCAGTGTGACTATGTTCAGGGCGATTTCAGGGAGTTCTTGCTTCATCTCCTCTTTTCGGTTCGTATCTCTGGTTTGAAAGAATCGGTGCAAGTCCGATTCGGCACTCCGATACCCTCTATACGTATAGAAGCGATTCCTCAACATTCTGCCCTATTCTCCTCCCAGTTTGCCATGTTGCAGCATGGCTAAGAAAGAGCCTAGCCAGACTAATGCAGGTTAGGGGTGTGTGAGATTTCCCCCCCCCCCATTTTGCAACTTCAGTTCCATTATTAAAAATGTAATTCATTTAGTGAAGGATTTATTAAAACTGCTATTTGTTGCATAACGAATACTGGACATTTTCATTACTCGGTTTCATCACCCTGTAGCTCAGGGAAAGAGCATCTATTTTGCATGCAGGAGGTCCTAGGTTCAACTTCCAGTGAGGGCTGGGAAAGAACAGAAGCACTCTTACCCTTGGATCTTGGGGCCCCGGCCTGTGGCCTTCAAGTTCTGGGGGGGGGGCTCCTGCCGCCGCTGCAAGACCTCCCTCGCCACTGCAAGGCCGAACTGCTGATCTTTCAAAGTATTCTATCCTCTCTGTGTGCAACCAGGGTTGGGGGGTGAGCCGAGCAGGCCTCCTCTTGGCGGTGGCAGCAGCAGGCAGAGCAGGGCCGGCTGCTGAGTCTGCCTGCCCGGCCCTGTAGTGCTTGGGGACTGCAAGGCACTCCAGCGCGCCTGCGCAGTTTGAAAGAATTCCAACCCTGCCTGCTGCTTGGGAAACGCAACTGTGGGATCCGAATGTGATTCGTGGCGAAGAGCTGGCGTCACCCGAGCCTCTCTCTGAGGCCATGAGCTGGAGTCTGGGCAGAGACAGGATCCCACCTCCAGCCCACAAGTTCACATCTGATCCTGAAAACCCATTCCGGCCATTTAACCCCTTCCTTGCCGCTCAGCCAGACTGGCTGCTTTCTGTGAGCTGGCTCAGTGAACGGACTTCCATGGCCACTTCCTCTCTTCCCTGTCCCCCGGGCCAGGAATCCCTCCCTGCTGCCCCTTGCCCTGGCTTCCCCTAAGCTTCCCTCCTGTGAGAGAACTGCCCTCCCAGTCCCTGGCTCATTGCCACTGGACTGGGTTCTGCTCTTCTTTCCTCATTTCACCTTGAAGCACTGGCCACCACTGTGGCATTGCCCACACAGGGAGGAGATGAGAGCTGGGGGCAACAAAGTGAGCAAATGATTTGTATGTTGTTAATGCAGTTTGGAAGCTGCCGGGGGTGTGGCTCATGGCAGGGGCAGTCTGGGAACCCAAAATGCCGAGGTGCACCACTGGGAAAGATTCCTGCCTGAAACCTTGGAGAGCTGCAGCCAGTCAGTGTAGACCAGGGGTCTCCAGATGTTATTGGACTTCAACTCTCATAACCCCCAACCAAAGGCCACTGGGGCAGGGGATTATGGGGGCTGAAGTCCAATAGCATCTGGGGACCCAACAGTTGAGAATCCTTGGTGTAGACAATACTGAGCTAGATGGACCAACAATCTGACTCGGTATAAGACAGCTTCCTATGTTCCTAATGAGTAGCTTACCTATTAGCACAGCAGAGCAGTATGTTTCTTTTTAATCTATACAGTATGTATCAAGCTGCTTGAGTCTCACTTACTCACTCACTGACATGAAACTCCCAGATAAAACATGCCGTTTTCACCGGTAGGTTCCAGACCTCACCCAGACTATCAGAAACATTGAAAAACCTGGGAAAAGTGATCTGAGTGTTGAAGTAAGTTTGGTTCTGGATCAGGTCACACTCCTCCAGAAATACCAAGTCCGCAGATTGCGGGTGCTTCTGGACCCAACAGTGTCCTTGGTGGACAGGTGGCAGAGGTGTGCAGGAATGCCTTTTACCAGCTTTGGCTACTATGCCAGCTGTGACCCCACTTGGAGATGCACTGGTAGCATCCAGACTGGATTACTTGACATGTGGCTGTCCTTGAAGATGGTTTGGAAGCAACAGCTGGTCCAGGATGCTCAGGGGTGCCAGTCACTTCTCGAGGATCACACCCATCCTGTAACAGCCTCACTGCCTGCTTGTTTGCTTCTAGGCTGCTCTGGGAAGAGCACCTGCATGTGTGAATGCAAAAGGTTCCAAGTTCCCTCCCTGGCAGCATCTCCAGGAGAGGGCTGAGAGAGAATCCTGCCTGCAGTCTTGGAGAAGCCACTGCCAGTCTGGTTCGTTAGACAATACTGATTGAGATGGACCAATAGTCTGATAAGAGGAGAGCTGGTCTTGTAGTAGCAAGCATGACTTGTCCCCTTAGCTAAGCAGGGTCCACCCTAGTTGCATATGAATGGGAGACTAGAAGTGTGAGCACTGCAAGATATTCCCGTCAGGGGATGGAGTCGCTCTGGGAAGAGCAGAAGGTTCCAAGTTCCCTCCTTGGCAGCATCTCCAAGATAGGGCTGAGAGAGAATCCTGCCTGCAACCTTGGAGAAGCCGCTGCCAGTCTGTGAAGACAATACTGGCTAGATAGACCAATGGCCTGACTCAGTATATGGCAGCTTCCTATGTTCCTATGGTGTCAGGCAGCTTCCTATGTTCCTATATAAAAAGTGAAGGGGGTGTGCTTAATCATGTTGTGGTGCAGGAGGAATGCTTGCATGATGCAAGTGTGTGTGTGTGTGTGTGTGTGTGTGTGTGTGTGTGTGAGAGAGAGAGAGAGAGAGAGAGAGAGAGAGAGGAATCATTAGAAGGTGAAAAGGAGTGGCAAAAGCTCTTTGGGATGGGAGGCTCTAACAGTACTGAGAACTGCTTGCACTAACTTTCTTCGCCTGGTGTCACTATGCACCTAAGCTACTGTCAGTTGCTCAATGGCCAGAGGAAAAATACAAAAGAGATTAAGGGCTGCCTTGTAGTGAGTCAGAAGTCCCCTTAAGTGGTGCAGCGGGGAAATGCTTGACTAACAAGCAGAAGGTTGCCGGTTCGAATCCCCGCTGCTACTATATCAGGCAGCAGCAATATAGGAAGATGCTGAAAGGCATCATCTCATACTGTGTGGGAGGAGGCAATGGTGAACCCCTCCTGTATTCTACCAAAGACAACCACAGGGCTCTGTGGGCACCAGGAGTCGAAATCAACCTGACAGCACACTTCACCTTTACCTTTAACTATGAGCTTACCTTTACCTTGTAGTGAGTCAGACCATTGTTCTGCTTAGCAGTGCTTTCCCTGGGTCATAGTCATGAGTCTTTCCCTACCACGTGACCTAAAGTCATATAATTAGAAATCCTGGGACCTTCTACATAGAAGCCATGCTCTATCTTCCTATTTTATGGTGACCCTTCACCAAGGACACCATGTGCTGAGCCTGAAGATCTTTGGACAGCGGCCAAAGTCCCCACATTCTGGGTTCCTTTCAAGCATACATTTCCTAAAGAAATGAGAGCAGGTTTGCCTTCTGTGGTCTTTTAGCACCACCCCCAAGTTCCCGAAACGAGATTTGCTTCCAATTCATTCTGTAATTAAATGTCAGCAGCCGTGGCTCATGTCCCTTCCTCTGCAATGGCAGTTTATCACAGTGTTCTCACTGGCTGATACAAATTAGAAGTGAAGAGGAACTCAAAAACACTCTAAGACTTGGTGGAAAAAAAATTAAGGAGCAGGAAACCCACAATTATGGTTATTATCGAGGACCGTATGTCACCCAGTGGCATTGATCTGCTCTGACGCAATCCAGGCCGGGCAACAGCCCTCATTATGTTTCCACAAATAAATATAATGTGGATACAAAGGGGTTATATAAGTGTGCTTCTTTCTGTGGGTTTGGATTTCATAATTCACTTTAACTTCTGTGCTTACTAGCTCTCTTAAGGTTTCAGAGTGAATTAGCTTGTGTCTGGCCCATGGCAATTATAGAAGAGACTTCGACTCCAGTACCATTGCCAGGCTTCAGAGCCAGACAGGGAAGACAAAGGAACAGCCTAAAAAGGCAGCAAAGTCCTCCGAAAGAGAGAGACCTGGCAGGCAGGTAGAGTGCTGATCACTAGGGAGAGCTGTCCAGCAGTACTGGTAAGGTTAATGCAATGCAACACCAAATGCATAATAGCAGGGGAGCTGTCTAGGAGGTTGGTTGAGCTAGGAGCAACAACACTGCAGGGCTGTTGCACCAGCAGCTTCCAAGCAACAACCAAGGAGTTTTTAGTCGGCTTAGTTAAAAACTGGAGAGCTGGTCTTGTGGTAGCAAGCATGACTTGTCCCCTTAGCTAGGCAGGGTCTGCCCTGGTTGCATATGAATGGGAGACTAGAAGTGTGAGCACTGGAAGATATTCCTCTCAGGTGATGGAGCTGCTCTCGGAAGAGCATCTAGGTTCCAAGTTCCCTCCCTGGCTTCTCCAAGATAGAGATGAGAGAGATTCCTGTCTGCAACCTTGGAGAAGCTGCTGTCAGTCTCTGTGAAGACAATACTGGACCAATGGTCTGACTGAGTATATGGCAGCTTCCTATGTTCCTATGTACCCTACTCTTCCTGGTGCTCTAGTGGTGCCAGATCCTGACCATAATCACCATACTTACCCAAATAGAATATGACTCTAAATTTAAGATGACCTCCTTATGAAATTGAGGTTAACTAGAGGTTATACCTGTATTTACCTGAAAGGAACAGGATTCTGAATTAAGACGACTTCCCTGATTTCTAACATAAAGATCTTGGAAGAAACATAGTCTGGATTCAGGTAAATACAGTATGATAAGGATTCTTCTTTCTCAGTAGATCTCTGAGATGGGATGCCTTGGTCTGTTTTGCACTGCACCCTCTGTTTTCAGCTTCAGTTTGGGCTCCTTACTGTCTCTGCTCTTGCAATCCTGGGTTGTGAGTCCAGTTAGGGTACAACATGTCCATTGATTTAACTTAAGGTACCCTGACCTCTCCTGGTCCTGGTATGTGCTTGGGATCTGCTGTGGAGTCCTCTGGAGGAGGTATCATCTGATTCCGGCTCTGGTCATAATCAGATCACAATCCTCAGGGGCCTATATACATGTGCTATTCACATCCAGCAAGATCTTTCTGAGCCCTGGTCAATCCATTTGCCAGGAGCTGGAGCGGAAACAACATGGTGGATGAGTAACATAACAGGTCACTCATGCAAATAATCTCCCAAAGAAGTAGGAGTTTCCATGAAACTAGCTGAAGAATTAGAAGCCTATTCATACTGTCTCTGAACCTGGAGTGTCATACAGCTAATAACCATTGATGGGTCTATCTACCAGAAATGTCCCTGTTCCTCCTTAAACCTTGTAAGCTGTTGGCCATCATACAATATTACACCACTGAATTACATTCAGAATGCTGCTGAATACCAGATGCAGGGAAGCAGAAGCAGCAGGAGGCGGGGGGCATATCTTCATCTCCTGGTTGCGGGCTTCCCAGAGGTTTCTGGTGGGGAACAGGATGCTGGACTAGACAGGCTTTGAAACTGATCCAGGAGGACTTTTTATCTACCTATCTACCTAGCTATCTAATATATTTTTATACTGCCCACTACCAAAGTCTGTAGGCAGTTTGCAACAATAAAACAAACCATGAAATGCTAAAACAATTAAAGTTCAATACGAAAAAGTTCAAATGAAAATAGCTGACCATAAAAACTACTAGATAGCTAAACAGCTTGGTTGAAGAGATGTGTCTTTAGTTGTTTCCTAAAAGTCAACAGGGATAGAGAAGCTCAAATCTCAGCAGGAAGTGTGTTTCTCAGTCCTGGGGCAATTACAGAGAAGGCTTGCCTTTGAGTCATCACCAGACAAGCTGGTGGCACCCTCAGAAAAACCTCCCCTGGAGGTTTTACAGACAGGGCTTTGCCCCCGAATCTACTCCTGATTGGAGTGTGCCACTACGCATATTCTCCAGATTTAACCCAACCTCCCTGCAGGCTATCAGGGACCACGACCGACAGGGCTTTGTTTTTCCCCAATGAGAGGCTGTGAATTCTGGCTGAGACTGAGGTACGTCTGACTTAAAATAATCCTCTATTTCCAGCAGCTTTTGAAAAAAACTTTGATGTTTCTGCTAAGCTCCGACGCTTGTCTTTGATGTGCGTGGGGGAGCAACCGAGGGCTATGTGAATGCTCCACCTAACCCCCCAGATTAAACCGTCTCGAATCTGCTGTGAAGTAGATTCACTCCTCAGATACCCCACAGCATAAAGCCCTGTCTGTAAAAGCTCCTGAAGCTCTTAATAGGCGGCGTGGTTCATACCAAAGAAGGCATTCTCTTAAATACCGTGGGTCTAAGCCACTAAGGGCTTTATAGGTAATCACCAGCACTTTGTATTTTGCCCAGAAACCTATTGGTAGACAGTGTAGATCTTTAAAAACCAGAGTAATATGGTCTCTTTGGGACGTCCTGGAGACCAATCGGGCAGCAGCATTCTGCACCAATTGCAGTTTCCAGACTATGTACAAAGGCATCCCCATGTAGAGTGCATAGCAGTAGTCAAGCCTGGAGGTTACCAGCATGTGCACCTCTGTCTTAAGGTCGCTCATTTCCTGGAAGTGAGTGTTTCAAACTGAATAATAAGTATAATAATAAGTATAATAATAAGTAATAATAAGTTTGAAACACTTATGTTTCAAACTTATGAATTTACTCCAGAAATGACTTGCTTCTGTTATTTGCCCTGTACTGCCTTATTTATTGTAATCCATTTTGAATTGCTTTTATAAAAAAGTGCACCCCCCACCCCCAATTAAAAGAAAATAAATGTGTGCTTGGCTGAAACAGGGTTTCCTTTTCATGAAACTCCCCGCACACGCACATGTATGAAAAGGAGTTCTCTTCTGGCATTTACCTTATTGGGAGAGAACATTAATCTCACCTGTTGTACAGAGCACAAACATCTCCCTCTGCTTCAGGAGTTCCTGGCACTCTGCAGAATGCCTCCCTGCAGCTCCTTTAGGATGGGTGATTTCTAGTGGTATAAGGAATGGTGGTCCATGCTCTGTCTTCTTAAGAAGGAGAGAGGATCAGATGATGTAAATCAGGGATTCTCAATGTTGGGTCTCCAGATGTTATTGGCCTTCCACTCCCATCATCCCCAGCCAAAGGCCACTGGGGCTGAGGATTATGGGAGTTGAAGTCCAATAACATCTGGGGACCCAATGTTGAGAATCCCTGTTGTAAATGATTAATAAGATAGGCGGGTTTGGGAAAGACTCCCACCTGAGACCCTGAAAGCCCACCTCTGCCAAACTAAGCAGCACTGGACTCGATGGGCCAATGATCTGGCCCAGTAGAAGACAGCCTCTTCTTATCTTCTGATGTGATTTCCACAGAACATATAACCTCAGGGCTGAGAAGGGATGGCTCCAGCATGAATCAAAGAAAGAACCAGTGGAGCCACAAAATATGATTGCTAATTTATGGCTGGCAGTAAAGCTCATATCCATCACTGGACTCCTCTCCGTGCTTGCCTCCCTCTGCTTCTGTCTTCTGGCATGATGGATGAGAGTTCAAGTGGTGAAACACACTGTCAGACTAAAACCATTCGTCAAAGGATGCTGGCTCTAGTCTGTGTGCCGATCCCAGGCCTGAGTCATGTCTTTCCTTCTGACAAAGATGTCGCAGCTATTTGTCACTGTCTTGTTTATCTGCCAGATCGGGATGTCACTTTCCTACCGGGGTCAGTGTGCAGGGGATGGAGGCCGACCTCCAGGAAGAGTATCGAATTACTCCCAGCATCAAGGCAATTGAAGACGCCTTCCTTGGTCACAGGGAGCTCCTGGCATTGCCAGGTCCGACTTAGCCTTGCAACGTGTAAAGATTCTACTGTGACATTTCATTTATATGTGATTTCAAGATTCTTTGAAGTTTGCCTTCACAAAAGCCCGGAGACAACTAAGCAAAGCCTTTGCTATAGATCTGAACAGGAGTGCTGGTGGCCCACATGGCCCAAAGTGTTCTCTGAGGGCCACATTACATGGAGTCAAATGTTTATTTCCCTTGATAGCCTGGCCTCCCCCCCACCCGCCCCCACTGAAAAGCTGCCTGAGGAAAGGGCTGCATACCCCTTCCTGCCATTTCCTCACCCAAAAGCTTCCTCCTCAACCTGCTTTTCTTCCTCATACTCCAACCTGCATCATAAGAACATAAGAACAGCCCTGCTGGATCAGGCCCAAGGCCCATCTAGTCCTGCATCCTGTTTTGCACAGTGGCCCACCAGATGCCTCTGGAAGCCTAAAGGCAGGAATTGAGGTCATGCCCTCTCTCCTGCTATTACTCCCCTGCAACTGGTACTCAGAGGCATCCTGCCTCGGAGGCTGGAGGTGGCCTATAGCCCTCTGACTAGTAGCCATTGATAGAGACCTCTTCTCCATGAAGTTATCCAAACCCCTCTTAAAGCCATCCAGGTTGTTGGCTGTCACCACATCTTGTGGCAGAGAATTCCACAAGTTGATTATGCATTGTGTGAAAAAACACATTATTATGGATTCAGAGGAAGGATGGGGCCTAAGCTCAGTGGTAGAGCATCTGCATGCAGAAGGTCCCATGTTCAATTCCTGGCAGTATCTACAGGTAAGGCTGGAAAAAACTCCTGCCTGAAACCTCGAAGAGCTGCTGCCAGTCAATGTGGACAATACTGAACTACATAAGAACAGTCCTGCTGGATCAGGCCTAAGGCCCATCTAGTCCAGAATCCTGTTTTGCACAGTGGCCCACCAGATGCTGCTGGAAGCCTGAAGGCAGGAGTTGAGGACATGCCCTCTCTCCTGCTGTTGCTCCGCTGCAGCTGGTACTCAGAGGCATCCTGCCTCTGAGGCTGGAGGTGGCCTTTAGCCCTCCAACTAGTAGCTGATGATAGACCTCTCCTCCATGAAGTTATCCAAACCCCTCTTCAAGCCATCCCGGTTGTAGGCTGTCACCACTTCTCCTGTCATTTCTCCTGTCAGTGAGAAAACAACTGAGGGGGGAGGGGAGTTTGAGTAGCAATAGCAAAAGCAATAGCAATAGCACTTACATTTATATACCGCTCTATAGCCGGAGCTCTCTAAGCGGTTTACAATGATTTGATGAGTTACAATGAGTTATTTGCCTACTCATTACAATGAGTAGGCAAATAACATGAGCCTTTTCTGCTTTTCAATTCCCGATGGCAGCCTGCAAGGCTGTTTTTCAGGTTAACAAGCAATTAGAAATATTTAACTGCATGTTATGTGAGTTTGGTCCTGAGTGAGGTATGCAGAACGTGGGCCATGAAAGGCTTTGAAGCCCATTATTAGCATCTTCTTTTCTATTAGTTTCCTTTATACAGTGGCTGACATCTAGACTAATGTCACACTCCATGAGGGTCAATGAGAGAATGTACTGGGCTCTGCGCAGAGAGTGGGCTTAGCCCGCTCTTCCTGCAGATGAGCAATCGCTCGTTGCTGGGTGGCCAGATCAGCTGCCCACACGACTACCGGCTCCGTCATGGAGCTAGTAGGGGCTGCAGGGATCGGGGGCCACCTGGCCCCTGGAAGTCCCAGGATGCCCCGTGTAAGTGCATGTGGCATCCTGGGGAGACTCCCAAGTCTGGGAGGCTACTTTGGCGGGCTAGCCACCAGAAAACCACTGGGCTCTCCCACAAGCCCAATGGTTCTCACAATGGGGGAAAACAGGGCTGGGCTCCTCTAGCCCAGTTTTCCCCCATCGTGAGAGCAGCCTCAATGGGTTAGCATCTTCTGTTGAGTAAGGGGGGGTTCATTTCTGACCATCTCTCTTTCTCTGTGCATTCTTGATGGAACTGCCTTGAGGATGATTGGTCAACACCCCCAGTTTGGGCAAATGTGGGGAATTTAGCTGAAAAGGGGAGACAGTTCCAAGCAGTTTTAATTTGTGCAAGCATTTGAACTCAAGAAAATCAGCTTGAGAGAGAAGTTTTAATGAACAGAAGGAGTGTATTGTAAGAAAAGCAAATAAAAGCAAAAAGGCTAGTTTACTAGGCAGTCCTAGAATGAAACTACTACAAATATGTTTAAAAACAGACTGTTCTAAGGCACGTTTAGCTTAAAGTTCCATATTTTGTGTAAATTCCCTGGCGGGCTAGAGAGAGTTACTTTAAGATAGGGGGGCAAGGTTTTAGAAATTAGAGAGAGGGATAGATTCAGTCCTGAAGGTGCTGGGCAAGAGGCTATATCACCTGTCCTCACAAAGATCCAACTTGGGCAGCTGGAGACTAGCCAGGGAGGAAAAGTGGGGAGCAGGAGAGTTGAAGGAATTATTGGGGTTCCTCACAAGGAAAGCTCTAGCATGAGGCCAGCGGGACAGATCGTCAGGGGGACCAATCTAAAAGCCAATGAACTGAGCCTTGGCATGAGGGTAGAGAATTGGCCAGGCAGGTAGTGTTTTCAGCTCAGGTGGCCCCAGTAGAGGCCAGGGGAAAACCAAGGTGGTCTACTGGAGTTCCTGTTGCTATGGAGTCCACAGTGTATAATACGCAAGAATGCAAACTGAGTCATGGGGTTACAGGCTTAGATAAATTCATGGAAGACAAAGTCTATCAATGGCTACTAGACTTAGGCCACCTCCAGCCTCAGAGGCAAGATGCCTCTAAATACCTTAAGCCTGATTCAGCAGGGCTGTTCTTATGCTCTCAAGCCATACCCCAGGGGGCTGCTGGACCCTGAGGGACCTACTGTAATTTTGGATGTTGTTACTAGCTGAGCTTATTCTGCCAATCACAGAAGCCTCCCTGGTTGCAACTGCTTCTCCAGGCTTGGAGATTGCACTTGTGCTATGCTCAGGAACTGCACCACAATGTAAACTCCCAGCTTATGTTATACATGGGGATAAGTTGCTTAGGTGGCAGTGAACTGGTTGCCCCTAGATTTGGGCTGCAAGTAACACAAATTGCAAAGGGGATTAACTTCACACTCGCTCTCCTTATGTGGGGGCCCGGCTAAGCAGACTCCAGAACTAGCTATTGCAAGTTATCTGGCATCTGAGGTCATTTTGGACTTAGGATGAACTCTACAACTCTCCTCATCCTCTTGCAAGAGAGAGAACACCTGTTGCAAATGAAGCAATTCGGTCAGGAAGGGAAAGCAGATAAACACAACTGCAGCAGCAGCCTCCATCATAAAAGGGGTGAGTCAGTGACATAACTCTGAAAAGGTGCACATCGAAACTTTTGATAGAACTATTGGGAAGCCCTTCCCAGCATATGATACTCTGCGACACACCTGCACACTCCAATTATCCTCACAATCAGCCTTGAATACAATAGGTGATCCACATACCTTCCCATCCAGGCAAGACGATCAGACACAATGCATTAAAAAAAAAAAAGCCTGTCTGGACTGCCCTATTCAGCAGGGCATGACAACAGCGAAGTGCCCCCAAGGCACATTTTGTGATATAAGTATCCCTAACCCCATGACTCAGTGTGCTTCTACACTGGGGACTCCATTGCAACAAGAACTCCAGCAGACCACCTTGGTTTCCACCTGCCCCCCATGGGGGGAATAAACAAATTTTCAGTGGCTTAGGCCCAGTTTATCTTAGGATGCCTTTTTTTGCAAGATCATCAGGGGTTCCGACCACCTGTTCATCAGGTGGCAACTTGGGATCAGGCCTTCTCAGTACTGTAGTCACTCCTAGGTTGTGGAACATGCTCCCTGTGGGTAAGAGGCTTATTATGCCCAGAGGCCTTCAAGAGAGCCATAAAGACATAATTTTTCAGCTTGACTTTTTAATAATATTTAAGTGGTTTTAATCGTTTTTAAAATTAGATTTATGTTAACTTTAAATGTTTTAATTTATGTGTTATGTTAATATTTGTAAATGGTTTTGGTTTTGTTTTGAACTGCCCTGAGTCATTTTTGGATGGGTGGTATAGAAATGAAGAGAATGAATGAATGAATGCATATACATGTAATATTTAAAATATAAAACTTGTACCCACTTGTGGAACTCGTGATCCACTTGTGGAACTCTCTGCCACAGGATATGGTGACAGCCAACAACCTGGATAGCTTTAAGAGGGGTTTGGATGACTTCATGGAGGAGAGGTCTATCAATGGCTACTAGTCGGAGGGTTGTGGGCCACCTCCAGCCTCAAGGGCAGGGTGCCTCTGAGTACCAGTTGCAGGGGAGTAATGGCAGGAGAGAGGGCATGCCCTCAACTCCTGCTGTAAGCTTCCAGTGACATCTGGTGGGCTATTGTGTGAAACAGGATGCTGAGCTAGATGGGCCTTGGGCCTGATCCAGCAGGGCTGTTCTTATGTAAAACCTCTGCTAACTGGGCAAAGAGGCACCTTTTAACGTGGTGATTCTCTTTATTTAGCAGGGGGAGAGTAACTGGCCCCCTCCACCCCCAGCACAGTACCTCCCGTGACTGTTGCTGGTGTCTATCTTATATTTCTTTTTTAGATTATAAGCCCTTGGGAGACAGGGATCCATCTTATTTTTTAATTATTTTCCTGTGTAAACCACCCTGAGCCATTTTTTGGAAGGGAGGTATAGAAATTGAATAAATAAATTGATGATGATGATGATGATGATGATGATGATGATATAGTGGGAAGAGGAGGAGGAGGAGAGGAGGAGGTGCAGTATTTATACTTAGAAGCATAAATAACTCTCTGTGTGCTGATCTCAGTCCCAAGAATGACTCAATACTGTATTATTGACATTATGTGTGTATCCAATACCACTGGTGCGCATAACAGCTAAATGTCAAATCCAGGAACTGGGTTTTAAGGAGACAGTTAGACAACGGGAGAGAGATGGCACCATCATTGTGAAAGAAAGATGAGATATACATTTATTTATTTTTAAAAACATAAATAGATAGATATGTCAGGCATAAAGGGTAGCAAGAGAGACTTGGCAGAACTCTTAAAGAGACCAGACTGAGGACTGGAGAGTTGAAGAATCAAAGGTCACTGGGAGGAGAGAAAAAACAGGCAAGGAAGATGGAAATTGGGAAGCTGGCCTCCTATCTCTTATCCTCCCTTCCATTCCTATCAGCCTCATTGCCTGTAGTGCAGCTGCCTTATCTCTCTTTCAGAGGAAAGCGATATCAGAAAGGACCATCCTGATCTTCTTTGTGATGCTTACCATTTTGGCAGATTCTACGATCAAAGAATGTGTTGGCCATCAGGAACATATGCAAGCTGACACAGCCTCCCTGAGCTTCAAATTAATCCCTCCTTTTTAATCTTCATGTTAGCCAAGTACGGAATTGCAAATGTAGCCATAAACAGTTGGACTTTGTCCCACTATTGGGCTTATGCAAACGTTAATGTGGGATTTTTGGGTTTTTAATTGAAAGATTGGAGGATTTAGCAAAGGATTTGTGTAGTTCTCTTGTTCTTGGAAGCCTTTTGTTGCATTTCAAGCATGAATTACACAGAAATGGAAAGAGGTTCGTTTGTTTGTTTTGTAAATGGGGAAAGTATTACTACAAAAAGCTACATTTGGGTCCAGAGAAGCAGATTAATATGCTAATACACAAATAATAGATAAACTAAATATTTCAGGTCCATCTGATGTTTATTGCCATTTTCTATCATCACAAAAGATTAGTTTCATGTGTAAATCTATTGTAGCTGCATTTGAGATGTGGAGGGTTGTTGTTTTTTATAGCGCCTGCTCAGGATGTATTAGTTTCCATTAGATGACTACAAAGTAAGATCCCAGGAAAGCTTCTGTATCCATGGATTTTAAGCAGATTTGGCAGGTTTGCTGTGAAGAAAGGGAGCCTTACGTGGTCATTGCCTGTTTCTAGAAATGTGTTAGACTTTTCCCTTTAGTTATGCAGTTATTTTTTCCTCCAATGATGTGCTCTGTGTTTGAGACACTTATCTTAAAAAAGGAGATGTGATTTTTCAGAAAGCTATTCTGAAACTTTAGGAACATAGGAAACTGCCATATACTGAGTCAGACCATTCGTCTATCTAGCTCAGTATTGTCTTCACAGACTGGCAGCGGCTTCTCCAAGGTTTCAGGCAGGAATCTCTCTCAGCCCTATCTTGGAGAAGCCAGGGAGGGAACTTGAAATCTTCTGCTCTTCCCAGAGCAGCTTCAACCCCTGAGGGGAATATCTTGCAATGCTCACACATCAAGTCTCCCTTTCATATGCAGCCAGGGCAGACACTGCTTAGCTATGGGGACAAGTCATGCTTGCTACCACAAGACCAGCTCTCCTCTCCTAATGCACTTTGCTGTGAATCACATGCCTATTTGTATTTACAATTATATATAACATTTTCCAGTCCAAAGTGCAGGCAGCAGTCCAATTCTGAAGCAATATTGTGCATTGCATCAACATTGTTTAATAACTGAGTTCAAGAAAATTCTTTTCTCCATTATTCAAGTTGCTGTTGTTATTTGAAGCCTGATTAATTTGTTTATTGATTAAGTTATACTCATTTTTTGGTTTGTAATAAAATAATTGTTTATTACAAAAAATGTAATAAAACAATAAAATTTGTGGAAAATATGCCCCTCCCTCAATATTGTCCAAAATTTCTCAGGGGGAGAATGCGGGTGGGATTCTGAGGAATTTCTACTGAACTTTTGGATATTCTCCACAATTCTCATTAAGGTCTTTTTTGTCAACACAGCACCTGATTTTCCAGAAGTGACATCCCCTGCACCATGCATGATCCTCATTTAGAAGAAGAAAATAGATAGATAGATAGATAGATGGATGGATGGATGGATGGATGGATAGATAGATAGATAGATAGATAGATAGATAGATAGATAGATAGATAGATATTTTAAAAGAGTGGTCAACCACCACTGAGGGGGACAGAGGCTTGGAGAAGCCGCTGCCAGTCTGTGAAGACAATACTGAGCTAGATAGACCAATGGTCTGACTCAGGAGATGGCAGCTTCCTATGTTCCTATGTTCCTAGGCTTCAAGGGAGACACCAGCAAATTTAGAAAGGAGCAGCAGGGATGATCTGAGTAGTGGCCAGCCACCATTCCCCCCGCCTCCACACCCACACAGGCTCGTGACATTAATGCAGCCATCTTCCTCACATTACAGGAAGTGTAACAATGCTACTTCTTGAGAATGGCCATCACTAATTTCTACAAACTTCCCTTCAAGGATTCATTACTGATGAGTTTCTTCAAATGGGTGTGGGGCAGTGTGGTGTAATAGTTCGAATGTGACTAAGCCGGGAGAACATAAGAACATAAATAAAGCCCTGCTGGATCATGCCCAAGGCCTATCTAGCCTATCTAGCCCAGCATCCTGTTTCACACAGTGGCCCACCAGTTTTTCCAGACAGTTTAGAACATCATCCCTTGTCACTTCTTTCTGACTCAGCTCTCTAGCCTCCATCCCTAAAAAGCCTGGTTCAGGAACAGGTATATGCTCAGTATCCTCTGCCGTGAAGACAGATGCAAAGAACTCATTCAGTTTCTCTGCAAGCTCCATATCCTCCTTAATAATCTCTTTCACTCCCTCATTGTCTAATGGCCCAACCGCCTCCCTGGCAGGTTTCCTGCTTCTGATGTACTTAAAGAAGTTCTTGTTATTCCCCTTGATACTTTTGGCTAAATGTTCCTCATACTTTCTTTTTGCCTCCCTTATTGTCACCTTGCATTTCTTTTGCCAGAGTTTGTGCTCCTTTCTGTACTCTTCATTTGGACAATTTCAGAAGAAAGTCTTCTTCCCTTTTATGGCTTCCTTGACGGTACCCGTTAGCCATGCTGGCATTCTCCTGGACTTAGTGGTAGCTTTCCTCCTTTTGGGTATACAATCTAACTGGGCTTCTAGTATTGTGGTTTTGAGTAAACTCCATGCACTCTGGAGCGAAGAGACTCTCCTGATTTCCCCCCTCAGCTTTCTTTTCACCATACTGCTCATTTTGGAGAAGTTTCCTCTTCTGAAATTCAAAATGTCTGTGTTAGACATCCCTGGTGATTCTCTCCCCACATGTATGCTGAAATTGATGGCACTGTGGTCACTGTTCGCTAAAGGGTCAATGACACTGACATCACGCACCAGGTCCTGGGTGTCACTCAGAATTAGATCCAAGGTCGCCCTCTCTCTGGTCGGTTCCATTACCAACTGTTCTAGGGCACAGTCATTTAGCGTATCTAGAAATTTGACCTCTTTGTCCTGACTTGAATGTGAATTTACCCAGTCTATGTGTGGGTAGTTGAAATCACCCATAATTACAGCCCTGCCTCTCCTTGATGCCTCCCTGATTTCCTCCTGCAACTCCCAGTCACTGTCGGCATTTTGATCCGGAGGGCGATAGCACGTCCCCAGTAGCACGTTTCCTTTCCGGCCTTGTATAGTCACCCACAGGGTTTCTGTGGAGGACTCCAGTCCACCTAGGTTTTCTAGCTTGTTAGATTCTATCCCTTCTTTAAAATACAGTGCTACCCCTCTTCCAAGGCACCCCTCCCTGTCCTTTCTATAGAGTTTATACCCAGGGATAACAGTGTCCCACCAGTTCTCACTGTTCCACCATGTTTCTGTTATGCCCACTATGTCTATTTCTGAGTTAGCAACTAAGCACTCCAGCTCACCCATCTTGGCTCGAAAGCTTCTGGCATTGGCATACAAGCACCTATACACTGAATCTCTCCCCTGATGTATGCTATTCTTTTGACTCTTTGACCTGCTGGCACAGGCTCCCATCTGCTCTTTATGCGGTTCTGCTCTGTCCCCTTCTGTTTTATTTGAATTCTTTTCAGCCTCACACTTTAAAGGATGGCTTTTGCCAAACGGGATACTGCCCAGCTCCCATCAGCTGTTCCCCAGGTGTCATTTTAAAAGCTGCTCTGCAACCTTTTTGATTTTAAGTGCCAGCAGTCTGGTTCCATCTTGGTTCAAGTGCAGCCCGTCCCTTTTGTACAGGCCTTGCTTGCCCCAAAATGTGTCCCAGTGCCTAACAAATCTAAAGCCCTCCTCCCGGCACCAGTGTCTCATCCACACATTGAAACCCCTCAGCTCTGCCTGTCTCACTGTACTTGCGCGTGGAACAGGTAGCATTTCTGAGAATTCTACCTTGGGGGTCCTGGACTTCAAAATGCTACCTATCAGCCTAAATTTGGCTTCCAGGACCTCCCGACTGCATTTCCCCACATCGTTGGTGCCGACGTGCACCACGACAGCTGTCTCCTCCCCAGCACTGCCTAGGAGCCTGTCTAGATGCTGCGTAATGTCCACAACCTTCACACCAGGCAGGCAAGTCGCCGTGTGGTCAACACGTGGGTACAAATCCATCTCTCTGTCCCCCTAATGATCGAATCACCAACTACAAGAAGGACCCCACCCCCCAGAGGAGTATCCCATGTGCAAGAGGATATGGGCTCATCATCCACGGAAGGGGTCCCTTCTAAAGGAGCATTTCCCTCTTCCTCAGACCGATGTCCTCCTTGCCCAAGACCTTCATTCTCTCTGACAGCAGAGGAGCTACCAGCCCTGGAGTGGGATGCCTCTATCATATCCCTGAAGGTCTCGTCCACATGCCTCTCTGCCTCTCTGAGGTTCTCCAGATCTGCCACCTTGGTCTCGAGGGAACGGATTTGTTCCCTGAGAGCCAGGAGCTCCTTGCACCGAGCACACACCCATGACTTCTGAATCCATGGGGCAAATGGATTCAGCCACAAAACTAATTAGGTGACTTTACGCCAGGGCTGCCCAATTTTGGCCATCTTGCAGATGTTGCACCACAACTCCCATTATCCCTGACTAGTTGCCACTGTGACTGGAGATGATGGGAGTTGTAATCCAAAAACAGCTGGTGGGCCAGAGTTGTACCTCCCTGCCTAGGCTATTCACTGTCTTAAAGTCTAGCATACTCCACCAGCTGAGGGAAGACTAATGTACAGTGTCCTGAGTACCATGGTGGAATAAACACATAATGAATCAATGCCATCGAGTTGTTTCAGCCTTGTAGGCCTTCCATTATAACTACACAGTCGGGAAAAGCCACCATTAATACCAGCCGTTCCATGGCTTTTCGTGCTCTTCCAGTCGTGGTGAATATCAACAATCCACCTGCATATTTCTATGGCCTGTATCTACTGAACACACAATGGCATCAATATTTGATTACTTCCCAGCGTATTCCAAAATGAGTGATGGAAGAACGCCTCCAAGGTCAAGAAAAGGCAGTCCGGGCAGTGAATGGAAGCTGTGCAACAGTGACACTGTAATGTAACAGAACTAATAATGTATAAAACCTGACTACTCATTTTATAAGGAAAATTCTTCTCAGTAATTAAATCAGCAGAGCAGAGAAAGTCAATTAGGAAGAGCTGTGGCCCGTACACTAAGGATGCTGGCCAGCTAGGATCTGCTGATTCCCCTTTGAATGTGTCCCTTTATAATACGGAAGCACAATCTTCTGCAACAACCATCTGAACAGTCAGCTTGGATCTGCAAAAATAAGGCTTCTTATTCTTATTCTTATTCTTATTCAAGACAGTGAAAAGCTGGCATGGTGGACACTGTGTGTGTGCTTCAGAGCACGGGCAATTTTTGTCACTCTGCCCTTCCCTCTGCAGTTGGCTTTGACTCCCAAAAATATGTACTCCAGGGCTGTGTGACCTTCAGGGAGGGAAGTTGATGATTTCCTCCACCCAGCACAGGCACAGCATTGCTACACATAGGCCGTTGTGTTATATAACAATGATGAAGATGATGATGATGATGATGATGATGATGATGATGATAATGTCACGAGATGTTACACAATTAAGGCAGTTTTACATACTGAAGGAAGTGAAATATTGCCCAACACCTTGAACAATAGTAAACACTTTGAAGCAAGAATAAGTAAAGGAAGCAATCCAGCACGTCACAGTGAGTAAGACCAAGCAGCAGATAAGATGGCTTTGCATAAATTTGCTGGTCAACACAAGAAATTGGGTGTATTTATGCCAAGTTGAAAAGTAGCATCCCAGGGCTGGCTCCAAATTTTTAAACTTTCCCACAAACTCCCATAGGATCCTATGGGGGTTTCTGGGGGAAAGTTTCTTTCTTCTCAAAATCCAGATGGCATCCATCCAAAAGTCCTCAAAGTACTCAAATGTGAAATTGCCGACCACCTTGCTAAAATTTATAACTTACCCCTGCAATCAGGCTCTGTACCAGGAGACTGGAAAGTAGCAAATGTAACACCGATTTTAAAAATTGATCCAGGGCGATCCGGGAAATTACAGGCCGGTTAGCTTAACGTCCGTTCCAGGCAAATTGATGGAAAGCATTCTTAGAGATAAAATTGTAAAGCACATAGAAGAACAGGCCCTGCTGGGGGAGGACCAACATGGCTTCAGCAAAGGTAAATCTTGCCTCACCAACCTTTTGGAGTTCTTTAAGAGTGTCAAAACGTGTGTGGATCAAGGTAATCCAGTTGACATAGTAAACCTGGACTTCTAAAAGCTTTCGACAAAGTTCCTCATCAAAGACTCCTGAGAAAATTTAGTAGTCATGCGATAAGGGGACAAGTCATGTGTGGATTGCTAACTGGCTGAAGGACTGGAAACAGGGTAGGTATAAATGGAGAGTTTCCACAATGGAGAGAAGTAAGAAGTGGGGTTCCCCAGGGATCTGTACTGGGACCGGTGCTTTTTAATTTATTCATAAATGATCTAGAAGTAGGGGTAAGCAGTGAGGTGGCCAGATTTGCAGATGATACCAAACTCTTCCGGGTAGTGAAATCCAAAATGGATTGTGAGGAGCTGCAAAAAGATTTCTCCAAACTGGGTGAGTGGGCAACAAAATGGCAAAAGCAGTTCAATGTTGGCAAGTGTAAAGTTATGCACATTGGGACGAAAACCCCCAACTTCAAGTATACATAGATGGGATCTGATCTGTTGGTGACTAACCAGGAGAGGGATCTTGAGGTCATGCTAGGGATCATTAGGAAGGGGATTGAAAATAAAACTGCTAATATTATAATGCCCTTATACAAAACTATGGTGCAGCAACACCTGGAGTACTGAGAATACGTCTGGTCATCATATCTAAAGAAGGACATTGTAGAACTGGAAAGGTGCAGAAGAGGGCAACCAAGATGATCAGGGGCCTAAAGCACCTTTCTCTATGAGGCAAGGTTAGTTTAGAAAAAAGACGACTGCAGGGAGATACGATAGTGGTCTATAAAATCATGCATGGTGTGGAAAAAGTGGATAGAGATAAATTTCTCTCCCTCTCAAATAACACTAGAACCAGGGGTCATCCCATGAAATTGGTTGCCAGGAAATTTAGGACCGACAAATGGAAGTATTTTTTTCACACAACGCATAATCAACTTGTGGAATTCTCTGCCACAAGATGTGGTGACAGCCAACAACCTGGATGCCTTTAAGAGGGGTTTGGATAACTTCATGGAGGAGAGGTCTATCATTGGCTACTAGTTGGAGGGCTATAGGACACCTCCAGCCTCAAAGGCAGGATGCCTGAGTACCAGTTGTAGGGGAGTAACAGCAGGAGGGAGGGCATGCCCTCAACTCCTGGCTGTAGGCTTCTAACGGCATCTGGTGGGCCCTGTGTGAAACAGGATGCTGGACTAGATGGGCCTTGGGCCTGATCCAGCGGGGCTGTTCTTATGTTTGAAAAGTGTTAGAAATCACCTGCTTTCCCATTTCTTTTGTGGTTTTGATGGTAAATAGCACCCATCATGCCCTACCACGCAACCCACATTGGTGACCCATGGGGAACAATGGGGTGCTACCCATGGGGAACAATGGGAGCTACCTATGGGGAACAATGTGGTGTTTCGAGTTTCCCTATTGTTCCCTTTGGCTGGAAAAAGCTGCATTCACAGAGTGCACATAAGTTTTGCATTGCATTGCTTCTTTCTTTCTTTCTGTCTGTCTATCTATCTAATTTGTAGATTGCCCCAAACTTCTGTCTCTGGGAAGTTTACAACAACATAAAACAAATTAAAAATGAAAACCATTAAAGAATTTAAAACCACGGTCAAGTTAAAAAGCTTGGGTGAAAAAACTGATCCTTTAGGGACCTTAAAAAGTTGTCAGAGATGGGGAGACTCTTATTTCAGCAGGGAGTGCATTCGAGAGTCTAAGGGCAGCAACAGTGAAGATCCATCCCTGTGTAGCCACCAGACGAGCTAGTGGCAACTGCAGACTTATCTCTCCAGATGATCTTAACTGGCCGTGCGGCTCATGGCGAAGAAGACATTCTCTTAAATACCCAGGGCTTAAGCTGTTAGGATCAGGGGATGGAGCCGCTCTGGGAAGAGCAGAAGGTTCCAGGTTCCCTCCCTGGCATCTCCAAGATAGGGCTAAGGGAGATTTCTGCCTGCAACCTTGGAGAAGCCGCTGCCAGTCTGTGAAGACAATACTGAGCTAGATAGACCAACAGTTTGACTCAGTATATGGCAGCTTCCTGTGTTCCTGTGTTCCTGTTTAGGGCATAGGTTACTAGCTTAACCAGCACAGAGCAGCTGTGCACTAGTACTTGATTGCTCCCCTGCCACAGTCCCACTCACCTCAGAGATCTCTCCACCCTCACCTGAGTTGCACTCCTGCTTTTCCTCTTCCATCCCTTTACTCCACCCCCCTCACCTCTCTTGGTGACCAAGCTGCAGCCCCTTATCCCCAAAGACCTCCCCACCCTCACCTGAGCCCCACTCCTGCTCCTCCTCACAGGGCAAGCAGCAGCAGCAATTGACTGGGCCCTTCCTTGCTGCTGCCACCACCACCATGGTCGTTTATTCTCCTCAGGCTGCTGACAGGCCTGAGCCTGTCCCTTGCCTGCCTGCCTCCCTCCGTCAATGGCCTCGGTAGCCCTAAACATCAGCAGTGGTTGACTGGGCCCTTTCTTGCTGCCGCCGCTGCCTTCACCTCTTGTTCCCCTCAGGCTGCGGACAGGCTCAGACCTGTCCCTTGCCTTTCCTTCTTTCTCTCTTCCCCTCCCTTCTTTTTCTCTCTTTCTGTCTCCTCCACTTGCTCTTTCCCTCTGTCTTTCTCCCCCTGCCTCTTCTCTCTCTCTCTCTCTCCCTCTCCCTCCCTCCCTCCCTTCCTGAGTTAACAGACCTTGTTCATCTTGTTTCCTCATGTAATACACACAATGGCAGCCTCCTTCTCCTGAAGGGGCTCTTTCCTCCCTCATGACCCCTCTCTTTGCAGATCCCATTCCCACTATCCTTTTAGATAGATAGATAGATAGATAGATAGATAGATAGATAGATAGTAACCAGCACCTTGTATTTTGCCTGGAAACTTATTGCAGGAAGAGCCCCTGGTGGTGCAGTGGTAAAAACTGCTGTCCTGTAACCAGAAGGTTGCAAGTTCGATCCTGACCAAGAGGCTCAAGGTTGACTCAGCCTTCCATCCTTCTGAGGTCGGTAAAATGAGTACCCAGAATGTTGGGGGGCAATATGCTAAATCATTGTAAACCGCTTAGAGAGCTTCCAGCTATAGAGCGGTATATAAATGTAAGTGCTATTGCTATTGCTATTGCTATTATTGATAGCCAATGCATTTGCAACCCTGTCTTTAAAAACACTGTAAAAGCACATAGTAACAGGGAAACTGTCCCTCCCAACACAGAACACACATTTCAGAGTCCAAAAATGGCCAAAAAAAAAAGAAGAAGAAGAACCACTGATTCAGAATGCACTGCCAGCCACAGTGCCTGCACTGCAGCAACATCATTGACACAAGTTGCTCTCTTAAACACAATGATGACTCCTTACTTCCTAGCATTGAAGCAGCTGCCACAGCAGCACCCTTAGCAGCAGCAAGCATAGCCATAAGCTCAATCACAGCAACTGCAGTCACATTTTGACTGAGTACACTTTGAAATGCAGATTTCAGAGCAGACCAAAGCACTGAGTGAAGCACAAGTTAGTCTCATGGCCAGACATGGAGCTCATCGTAGCAGTCACCAAGAAATATTATACACACACAGAGCTGCTGCTGTCCATTTCTTGTCACAACACTATCTCACAAACAAAACAAACCACAGCTCAAGGAGGGAAGGAAGGCACCCAGCTTCTGCCTTTGTCAATCTGAGATCTCAAAAAACCAGATAGTTATACTAGCAATAGCACAGCATTTTATACTCAGTGTTGAGAAAAGAAAACCACAAAATCAAACCTACCTTCCTCCTCTCCTGATGTAGTCTCTTCAATAGAGGCACACTATAAAGGCTTTCTCTGCCTCCCAAGCCCTTTGAATACATTTTGAAACTCCCTCCTTTTAGGATCCCTCTCCGCGCCTCCCAGCCAGCTAATGGGGGTACAGTTGCCCATGACAAAACTTGATTTGTATGATAACAAGCCAACCTAGATGCAAGGAGATCACAAGCCAACTGGAAGCCAGTGCCTGAAAACCAATCAGCAAAGGAAAGGAAAAACAGGTCTCCAAAATGGTGCTTGAATCATCAAAACATTTTGATCAAAATGGGTTTTTTTTGTTCTGAGCTTGAAACAGGCCCTTTATTTAGAGTATTTTTTGTTTTGAGCTCGAAACACTCGCATCGGCTTATTTCAAGTCAAAACGTTTTGACATCAAAACGTTCTGCACATCCCTAGTTAATATGTAAAAATCTACTGAAACGTCAGCTTGTATTCACTTCAACACCAAGGATGGGTGTGTTAGCTGACCTTCCTTCATCTCCTGGAAATATTACCTGCAGTGAAGACAGATAAGTAAACAATCCAATATGGTAGTGTAAATTCACCCCTGTCATAAAGGATTTAGAGCACATTCTTTCTCATAATACAGCAAGCATTTCATGGTTCATCTGTGCAAGAAGCATATTTCTCAGGGGAGATGTTTTCCACTGTAAAACAAGAACAGTATTGACCATCGCACAGAAATTTGTAATAAGATCTGCTGTGTGCTAACAGTCTGGGATTCTGTTGCTTCAATGTGACTCTGATTCAATGAATATTAAGAATGTAGATGCAGCTTAAAGCAGAAGCTAAACAGGCCCTAGAAAGGATGATTTAGGCCTTAGGTGCAGGATTTTACATAAGATCAAGCATATAACAAATCCCAGGAGGAGTCTGGGACATGGACATTGATTGCACCTATGATAAAGTTGTGAAAATTTCATGAGAGTAGCAACTAGAACAGTAGTCAGAGCCAAGAGTAAGCCTGGGGTCTCCTGGGTCACATGATGATAACCTCTGGCCCACATTATTGGACAGATTACAGTGGTAACAACCATATTCATGTGGTTGTTTTGCAATATGTACCCTGTTCTGGTGTTTAAAAGGAGCCTCATAAAGGAAGGAGCAGTATCAGGGGCATAGCAAGGTTGGAGTTTGCACTGAGACACAAAAGAAAAAATCCCTGCCCCACACCTGCTTAGTAGCATAGGAAGCTCTTTCTACCAAGTCAGATCATTAGTCCATCTACTACTACTACTACAAATATTTATATGCCACTCTTCAACAAAATTCTCAAAACCGTTTACATAGAAAAACAAATAATACATAAATAAGATGCCCCCTGTTCCTAAAGCCACCTAATGGCACAGTGGGGAAACGACTTGACTAGCAAGCCAGAGGTTACAGATTCGAATCCCCACTGGAATATTTCCCAGACTATGGGAAACATCTATATCGGGCGGCAGCGATATAGGAAGATGCTGAAAGGCATCATCTCATACTGCGCAGGAGATGGCAATGGTCAACCCCTCCTGTATTCTACCAAAGACAACCACAGGGCTCTGTGGGCTCCAGGAGTCGACACTGACTCAAAGGCACACTTTACCTTTACCTGCCTGCAAAGGGCTCACAATCTAAAAAGAAACATAAGGTAGACACCAGCAACAGCCACTGGAAGGATGCTGTTCTGGGGTTGGATAGGGCCAGTTGCTCTCCCCCTGCTAAATATAAGAGAATCACCACTTTAAAGGGTGCATCTTTGCTCAGTTAGCAGGGGTCAGTACTGACTACTCAATCTAGCTCAGAATTGTCTGCTCCAACTGGTGCAGAGGCCATTTGCATCACCATGCAATTTTCTGCAGCAGCATGAAAATAGGATCCTCCCTGCTAAAGAAGGACTTTAACCCTAAAGAAGGACTTTAGTGTTAGGGATTAGGGATGCCCCCTTTGTTTGTAAAGGGGAATCCTCAAGGATTCCCCTTTACAAGTATTCCTGAGCTGGCCCATGAACCAGTTTGGCCTGGTTTGATGACTAAAGCAGACTGGACACGGTTCGTTCTAATCTGGTCTGGATTCAAACTGAACCAGCCAAACCGTTTCCATGCACATCCGTATCCCTCGTCTCCAAATATCACAGGCTTGACAGCAACACAACTGACAATTATGTGGAGTATAGAAACAAAGGATTCTATTGTAGCCTTCAGTTTTGCTACAAGAGGGGATACCCAGAAGATGAATGTGTTGTGGCTTCTTCCGGACACCCTTGTGCATACATCCATGAATCACCCTGTGGAATTCACCAGGGCTTGCAGCCTCAGGCCCATGCTGTAATAATGCTTATGACCGCAGTACTAATCATGGTGGCCAGGGGGTGCCAAAATTTCAACATGTGTGCCATTAATGCACACCAGAAGGCCTGGAAAACACTTCTCTGGAATCCTGTCATCACCTCCTGCCCACCCAAAAAACATCCTCCAGGAACAGCTCATTCAGCAGGAGAGAACTTCATGGAAAATCTCACATGCCATGGAGGTGCCAACCACAAACAGGTTGCTAAGTGTCAGATAGTTCGTGTTGGAGGCCAGCTTGTACAGCATGATGGCCAGCCACTTCCACACTGGCACTGCACAGCAGATGGTGGTGTTCTGGTGGTGGAGAATTGGCTCCATTTCACTTGTAAGGAACTCAAAGGTCTGTCTGGACATTCTGAGGCTGTCCATGAACGACTGTTCATGCCACTGTGAAACATCTTCCATGGATTGCCAGGTGCTGTCGTGTGTTGGCAGTGCCCACTTCCTGTCCATGGACATGTCCTCCTGTGGAAGGTGCACCAAGGATGATATTGCTCCTCCAATTCTTAGCACACTTGCAATGGCAGCTCTTGAGTGTGCAAGCAATCCATTCCATCGGTGGCAGCACTGAATCTTGCAGCTTCCTCATAGGTAGCAGTGCAGCCATAGGCCATGCCAGGCCTCGCAGAGGGCATTTGCGCATGCACGGAGGCAGCCAAAATGGCAGCCGCTCACTTTTACAGAGGCCCCAAAGGGCCAAAAAGACAACCTTTACCTGGTCGCAGTAATGATGAGGGAGGCCGGCGGGTGGAGAGGGAACCCACATGGACACCACCACCACTCGCGGCTACAGCAAGCTCCCCGTAGGGGCTACAGGTAGTTCCTTTTTACATTTAATTTTTTTAAAAAAAAGTTTGTGGACCTGCTGGACCGGACCCGGCGGTCTGGTTCTGGTCCAGATAGAACCGGGGGAGGGGTTTGATCATGAACCCCTGGACCAAACCATCGGACAGTGGACCACTGGACTGGTTCTGCACATCCCTATCCAGATGCAAAAACCTGTGGCCAGAGTGGATAGGAGCTATATTTCTACTACTACTGCTGGGCCAATGGTGCCCAGGACTGCCCAAGGGCAATTTGCACATCATTGCCCCTGGCATTAAATGTAAGAATGAATGAAAGTGTAGCTTGTTAGGGATGTGCACAAATCCAGTTTTTCCAGCTTGGTTCAGATCCAGACCAGATTCGAACTGGGCCGGTCCAGTTTGCTTTTGCCCCACTCCAGACTGGGACCCAGTTAATTTTGAAATTGAACCAGTTTGGGCCTGGTTTGGAGCCCTACTGGCAAAGGGGAATCCAGTGAGGATTCCCTTTTTCTGGTAAAGGGCCAGTGGGAGTGGGTGGGGGCTTCTAAAATAGTTTTTTAAAAAACACCACAATTAAAAACAGCTCAAAATACTCACTATAGCTGCTGCCCGGAGTGGGGGCAGCTGTGGCGACTGCGGGGGATTTGCAGCAGCCCCCCTTACCCCCGCCGGTCTCTGCCCCCGGTGTCTAGGGCTGGCTCCGGCCCAGTTCCGACCTCATTTGGGTCTTTGTGCATGCATGGACACCATTTTTAACCTCCATGCATGAGCACTGGCCATTTGCATGAGCCAGGTCGCAACCTGTGTCATGCAAATACCCAGTGTGTATGCGCTGAGGTAAAAAAAATTGCCTCCACCATTGTACTCTGTAAAGATTACAGTTTGGTCATAGCTGTCCTTAAGAGCTATTCTCCCTGCAACTTGCTCAGCTTAGGAGGACAGGCACATTCACCAGTTATGTCTTTTTGCTGGAGATGACACTCTTCTGAGGTGTTGTCTGAACCACCAGCTCCATCATGGAGCAAAGGTGTAGGTGGGAAACCCAGAAAAGTTATTTTGGTACCTGTCCTGGAGAACACATCAGTCAGGGAATGCAACAACAGTTCCTCTGACTGCTAAATGTCCTGTGCTTGCTCCAGAAAACTGCTTGTGCAGATTGGGACACCCTACATATGCTCCCGCTCAAGCAGGGAACCTTGGCTTTCCTCTGCCATGTATTGGGTACAGTGTTCCCTCTAACAGGGATTCCCAGATGTTGTTGACTACAACTCCCATAATCCACAACCAAAAGCCATTGCAACTGGGGATTCTGAGAGTTGTAATCAACAACATCTGGGAATCCCACTTAGAGGGAACACTGATTGGGTAGTTGTTAGGAGTTCAATGACATCAATTTGTGACTTGTTGCCTTCCTCCTCAGAGCCCATGGACTACAGTGCAGACTCAAGTGTCTGTCCCTGGGCATCCACTACCTGTACAAGCACAGGTGTACTGAGCTCTCTGCCTTCCTGGGAAGCTTCAGTGGTGGCAGATTTACAGGTGTGCTCCATGGGAAGGGAAGGCCTGAATAACTGGCTTACCACTCCCGAGCAATTTGCAACATTTGTGGCCTGAGCCAGTAACGTTGAAATGGTGCATGCTGTACCATGGCTGTGGTTGCCATGGAACTACCTGGATGGGAAGAGGAGATGGTGGCCGTCATAGCTCCCTGTACAAGGATCCTGCTGTTCTCTAGGGTCATGTGAGCCAGCTCAGAATTGAGCCAGTTCACACTTGAGCTGGCTTGGCTTGAAGGCTTGTGCTCGAACCAAATGGGGGTGGTGGTGCCAGTCCAAGGGTGAATTGAGCCAAGCCCCCACCTCATGAGCCAGCTTTAATATAAAGGGGAATCTGGCAAGGATTCCCCAAAGGGTTAAATGCCGTGAAGGGGAGGTATCGACGTGAAGTACCATGTAGTGAGAAATCTGCAAAAGGATGGACTAGTCAAGCTGATCTACTGCCCAGCAAATGAAATGCTTGCAGATATACTCACTAAGCCACAACCAAGACCCTGCTTTGAAAAATTGAGAGAGAAAATGAATCTTGTGAACTGAGTTACGAGACATCAAGAGGGGGTGTTGGAAGTGAAGGACTCTGTGCTGTCTCATGTCTCAATGACAGAGGGGGACAAACTAGTGAGTCAGAGGGCTAGAGGGGTCAAAACATTGGTCTTTCATGCCCTCAATCTCAGATAGCGAGGAGGAAGGGGAAGCTGACAGCCTTTCAGCCAATGCAGGGGTGCCTGAGGGGCAGAGCCCGGTTGTCAGTTCCCAAGAGATGGCTGAGGAAGGTCCGGCTGATGTTTCAAAGCAGTCACAGCAGTCTGAGGCAGCAGAGACAGCGACGGACAGATTAGAAGATGAGCTGTGCAGGCAACCCCCACTGACTCCACAGCAAAGGCGTGTCACAAGGCAAAGAGCACAGCTGGAAACTATCAGGAGGAGTAAACGCCTCTTGCAGAGGGCTGATAAGCCTTGAATCCCTGCCAGCTGAGAGTTATCAGTGTGGACTATAAAGCACATCAACAGCTTTCTGTTAGCTGCTGGAAGACAACATTTGTCAACCCTCGTGTTGATAGCTTTCAGCCCAAGCCTGATATAGAGAACTATTCTGAGTCGTGTTTTGTTTCTGCAGCCCAGTTTGTATTGTGGACTATCTGCCTGGACTTCCTTTCCGGGTGGCCAGATTGCTGACATGGTCATCCCTTCTCTACTGCTCTGACACTATCCCTTTGAGATGTAGATTGCTACTTTCAGGGACTTCCTTCCTGCCTGCCTCTTCCTCTTTCCCTTTCTTCCTCCTTGCAACACCCAAACTCCTCTCTCTCTATACCATGTGTGCAGAGATGCATCGCTCTGCATCCAGCTAGCTAACTAGATTAGAGATCTTATCTCTCCACTTTCCAATCTAGAATGGAGTTCACTAATAAAAACTCCTTATATTGATTTGAAACTATGAACTGGCTCCAAGTTATTTTACTCTCAGCATACATGCATGCCTGGGCAGACTCCGCTGTGTTGTGCCTCAGTGCACTCTGCTGTAATAGAAGGGTATCTCTTACCAGAGAGAATTCCCAACAAAGGGAAAGGTAGCCTTACCCTTTTAACTTTTTTTTACCTTCAAAATCAAGCTGCGGTCAGTGGTGGCAGCTGTGGGGATGGAAGAGGCAGCAGTGGGGGTGGGGAGCTCCTTCCACACACACCCCGGCCTGCCTCCCAAATGACCCAGCAGCCATGTTACAGCCCATTTGGGGCCTCTTGGAACAGGCAGTTCCACGCCCACTGTCCTCCCAAACAACAGGCCAGCCAAGTTGAAGCCCATTCCAGCCTCTATGCCATCTGCCTAGCAATCCAGATGAAGGTGGTCTCATTCCTGAGCTGCAGCGGCAATTGTGACCAGACATAGACAGAGGCTCGGAGGTCCACGAACATCCCTGTCTCTGCCTCCATCCACAATCTGGCACAGATTTTCCTGCTTCCATCCTCAGTCTGGCTGCTTTCGGTGGCTGTGCTATTGTCAGTCGTGGATGGCGAAGCCACCGTGGCATGCTGAGACTGCATGGCTAATGGTGATTTCCCAAGCAGACGGTTAGAGGAGCAGGGCATGGGACACTACCCTGGTCTCTTCACGTGAGGGAAGAGGAGGAGGTATGGGCTCATCTGCCTCGGGCACACAAAAGCCAGCAGTGTGCAGGAAGGGTGTGGTAATCAACCACGTGCACGCAGAGCTAGTGTTATGAGCACCCCAGTCCTCATGGCCACTTAAAATGATATAACTTTCATTTAAACATGTGAGCTTGAATACAGGCATTGTTTTTGCCAGCAGCTGTAAAGAAGGAAATTGCACCAAGGGCACTGAATAGTGAATGTGCTGAAAGAGTCATGAATGGCCTTGCTGATTGTATCTACAGCCGTGAAAGCTAGATTAGTAGAATCCTGAACCTCACATTAATTATATTTATGTATTAGAGCCATAGCTTAGGGAAGAATGAATACAAATCTGTAACACTGGTATTTCTAATACGTGCTGTTCCATCAATCCTCCAAAGGCCTGGCATATATGCCTTATGTGGGGAAACAACCATGTTCTGAGCCTCTCCCCTTACCTTCCTTCCTCTTCCCTTCTCCCTTGCTGGATAGACTTGCTTTGCAGATAGGTTAGGGATCTGTCTGTGATTACCAGGATCCAACATTCATCACCGTTTTTAGAAAGCAAGTAAAATCTTGGCTTTTTATCCAGGCTTTAAAATGAGTGTTTTGTTTGCGGCTGCTCTGTATCTTATGGTTATATTCTACATGTGTTTTTTTTTAAAACTGTATTAGATTTGTATTTTTATATTTCATTTTAATTATTATTGTGTAGTTTTTATAGTTTTAGATTGCTTTCAATGTTTTGTAACCCCCCTTGAGATTATTTTAATGAAAGGCGGTATAAAAATTTAACAATAAATAAAATAATAATAATTCTTGAAACCTATTTCCTCAACTGAACTAAGAAAAGACCTCTCTGATCTGATTACTTGTGTCTCCTCACACACCCACTGGCCAAGCCCTCCATGATTTTGATAGCCCAAGAGTGCACTGGCACATCACATGGATCCCTTGGACCCATCCAAGGGATAATGTTCAATAGTACATTAATACTTGGTTGCACTGGAACATTGGTACACTGATATGTTGGTGAAGTCTCTCAAACCAAAATGTCCGACACTGTAACACAAGCAACGTGGAAATCAGGTGGAACATAGGCGTGGATGGAAACCTCCCACAGGAAAATAAAGCTGCATGCAAGCCCTTACTCTTATGATGGAAGGATTCAGGAACGAATAGAGATCTGTGTGGTCAAGAATGTGGTCAATTATTTGTGTTACTAGGCGGCAGTGATGATGATGAATATTTATGTACCGCTTTTCAACAAAAAGTTCCCAAAAATGGGAAATAGATAGATAGATAGATAGATAGATAGATAGATAGATAGGCTGCCTTTCCCCCAAAGGGCTCACAATCTCACAAAAGGCTTGATGGGGGGGGGGGCTCAATCTGTATTACAGTCATAAACCATCACAAAGTATAAGGTGATTTACAGGTATGGTAAGAGGCAAGAGAGGAAGAACAGCAACCCTGAGTACAGCTATGGCATTGAAGAAATTTAAAGGCTGTGAGAGCTTTAAAACATGTTATAAAGGCAGACTACAATAACAAATATTAGGCTATGTAGCTATAAAACTGTAGTAGTATAAAATTTATTTAAACTATTATATTAATAAAACAATAAATCAGTGAGTGCAACCTGCAGTAGTGTAGTTATGAAATTGTAGAAATATAAAGGTTGTATGTAATCTACCAAAGAAAAACACATGGCTCTGTGGTTGCCAGGAGTCGACACCGACTCGACAGCACAACTTTACCTTCAGGAGTGCAGCAGGGAAGTAACTTGCCTAGGGAACAAGATGTTGCTGGTTCCAATCCCCACTGGTTCGTTTCCCAGACTATGGGAAATACCTCTATCGGGCAGCAGCAATATAGGAAGATGCTGAAAAGCATCATCTCATACTGCATGGGAGATGGCAATGGTAAACCCCTCCTGTACTCTACCAAAGAAAACCACAGGGCTCTGAGGTTGCCAGAAGTCAACACTGACTTGACGGTACAATTTTACTTGATGAGCTTTAAAAACATGTTATAAAAGCAGAAGAGGCATAAAAACATAATAGAACTGCAACAGCAGATATTAGGCTATAAAGCTATAAAATTATAGAAATATAAAAATGATAAAAGCGATTAGATTAATAAAACAATAAATGCATAGTCACAAAGCTGTTAGGCTGGTGGAGCACACACCTTTTATGAGGCTGTGGTTGCAAGTGACAAGCATGTTAGGTCTATAGTGTGATGATGCTAGTAGGACCCGCCATCTGCCAGCATCCGAAGGATTTTGAATGCTGCAGCACAGAATTCAAAGTCCTGGTTCTTACCTTCAAAGCCTTGTGGGGCTTGGCGCCTATTTACCTACAGAATCGCCTCTCCCATCCAGTTACATCTTATCCTGTTAGATCATTTCAGATGGCCATTTTGTCAGTCACTGATTTTCGAGAGGTTCAGAGTTCTAGGACCCGTGAAAGGGCTTTTTCGGTTCCTGCCCCACTTCTTTGGAATTCTCTTCCCCTTCAGATTCATTTAGCCCCACCTTTACCAGTCTTTAAATCCTTACTGCAGACTTTTCTTTTCCACCAGGCATTTGCCCTGTAGTTTACTTTCTTTCCTTTCCATTATCTATTTTAGTTTGCAATTTTTAATGTAATTTTTGATTGTGATTTTTAATGTTACCTTATTTACATGTCATTGTACACCGCCCGGAGTCTTTGGAGTGGGCAGTATATTAAATGCTTCTAACAAACAAACAAACAAACAAACAAACCTGGCAGCGCTATATGTGATTGCAGGCTTAGTGTCCGAGAGCAGCAAAGAGACATAAAATCGGTTCATATGTGCTGGGTACATGCATAGCAATGATAGAATGAGGATGGAACGAATGTCTCTGTAGTAGGAGCAATGAAGAATTACATGGTCCATTGTTTCAATCTGCCTGGTGTCGCAGGGACATTGTCACTCAGAGAATGGGATCTCTTTGTAGTGGCCTCTGAGCATGGTCAAGGGGAGGGCTTGGCATCGCACCATGGTGAAGGCCCTCCTGCATTTTGGGACTTCCAGTTGTGTGAGGTAAGCTGCAGTGGTGGGGGAGTATCTGAGTCCTTCACTGATGAGAAAGTTTGGGGCCCTACTTAGATCAGATTGGCACTCCATGTCCGTTATGCACTGTTTGATGAGAGCTTTGGCCTGATCGTAGCCCATGTGAAGTAAGAATGGGGGGAAAGGCCCAGGGATGGTATTTTTCTCTTGATTGTCCATTTCCATTTGGATTGAAAGTCATTGTATAGAGTTAGGGGGGAAAGGCCTATGGGGCAGAAGGATAGTCTGAGCCAGTAGTTAAGTATGGCCATCCACACTCTGGCCTCCACTTTGATCATGTCTGTCTCCAGATGCAAAGTTGCATTGCCTACTCATCTTGGAACTTGAAGAGCCACATGCAAGAATGTGGATTGCACAAGCTCCAGTGGGGATGGGCTTGATGTGTTTGTGCACAAAGTATTGCAGTAATGAATTGCTGGGCACCTCTCCTGCTGTCTCCATCTTGTCCTCCCATCCGTTTTTCCCCTGAGGATCACATGAGGTCAAAAACACACAGAGGAAAGTAGACTTTCTTCCTGTGGTTCTGTCCCTTTAAATGCATGAACTCTAGGGACACGGCATCCTGTTGCCAAGCACTGGCAGGAGGAGTAAGGAGATGGCGGAGGGCGGAGCATCAGCTCTGAGACGAGGTGAGCAAGAAACACAGCTTCCCTAGAACAGATGCATTTCTGGGCTGCTCTGGACCGACCTCTCTATGGTTGTGGGAGGAGCTTGCACACAAAACCCAGGTTATAGCAGCAGCAGAATTCAGATGACACTATGGTTCCTTCGAACCTCAGGTTTCAGTAGCAAAACTCACTACAAACCGAAGGCTCAAATTCAGGTTTAGAAGTGAAAACGGAGATGGGTGATGAAACCACGACTTCATGCATTGGGATGGTCTCAAACTCCAACCTCTAATCCTCTGCATGCAAGCATGCAGGAACTCTTCCCAGAGTGGCTTAGGGCCCATCCCCTAAGGAGAATCTCTTACAGTGCTCACATATGTAGTCTTCCATTCAAATGCAAATCAGGGTGGACCCTGCTTAGTGAAGGGGACAATTCATACTTGCTGCCACAAGACCAGGCCTTTTATGAGAGGGATGGCCCGAATTTGTACCAGGCCCAGATAAACGATGCTTGGGCACTGTTAGCATCTGCCTGGGGTCTGAAGTATGTTTAGCCATATTTTAGAAAATCCAAGAAACTGCATCCTGGTTTCATTTCTGTTCACCTTTTGCGGGGGGTGTACGTAGATCTCAGCAACAGACTTCACTTGGGATCCACTTTTTTATTACTATTATTATTTTTCCACCCCACTGTTCTGCAGGATTGGAAATGCTTTTAGACAACAGCGGTGGGAAACACAAAGAGCTTGCATTGTGTGCTGCTGGGAATACAGAGTTTTAAATGATTATTTACTCAGCGGGATGGACAAACTTTAAATTTTATCATGATTATGACCTTCTGCTGCACTGGGGTGTTTCAGGCAAAGGGAAAAGTTAACATTACTTTAAATATTGCCCCAATATTCAAGGCTGACAAATGATTCTAACCCCCCCACACACACACACACCCACAACAACATTAGCTCTACAAGAAATGTGAAGATAATATTGGAAATCATCTCTCTACTGAGGCCTAACTCTAATAATGCCAAGGTGACATGGCAGTCTCCTCAAAATGCTGTTTTTATGATCCCACATCACCTTTTTTGTAAATAACTTGTTTCATGTAACTTCTATGATATGCTTACTGGGCAAAGAGGCACCTTATAGCTCTCATAGATAGGAGGGAGATAGTAATGGTCCCTATTCAGTGCAGCATGGGGACCCTCCTAGTTGTGGTGGTGGTGGTGGTGGTGTCTCCCTTGGCTTGTGAGGCCCTTTGGGAGAGGAAACCGTTTTCTTTCTTTTGCTCTTTATACCATTTGAGAGCTAACCTATTCTGTCCCTAGAAGATCATCCATGGGAACTCATGTAAATATCATCATCCATGGGATTCCTCCATCACCCATGGGACCTCAGGTCAACACCAAGTCAGAAGTAGACTCCCACACCAAAGGTGAAGTGTTTACCCAGATTAGAAGCCAATTTGGGCATCTGCTTTGAATCAAGGCCAGCCTGAGCTTCAAGAAGGGGTGGGACCCCCAACTCCTATCAAACTCCTTCATCTGCAGCCAGCCTTTGGTGGCCCAGCAGCTTCTTTGCTTGTGGAAAGAAAGAAGCAACTGGACGAGAGGAGAGATGGTCTTGTGGTAACAAGCATGACTTCTCCTCTTAGCTAAGCAGGGTCCACCCTGGTTGCATTTGAATGGGAGACTGCATGTGAGCATTGTAAGATAGTCCCCTTAGGTGATGGAGCCGCTCTGGGAAGAGCAGAAGGTTCCAAGTTCCCTCCCTGGCTTCTCCAAGGTTTGAGAGATTCCTGCCTGCAACCTTGGAGAAGCAGCTGCCAGTCTGTGAAGACAATACTGAGCTAGATGGACCAATGGTCTGATTCAGTATATGGCAACTTCCTATGTTCCTATGAGAAGATTTTTGCAAAGATTATCTTTATGCAGCCAAGGTTCCCCAAGTGGCTCTTGCCTAGGATGCTGGGGAGAGGTGGCCACTGCCATGGCAACTGGGCCAGTGCTCCCACACATTGGGGTGAGCATCCAAATGGGCTTCCTGTTTGAAGTGATGCTGTGCCAAGGTAAAATGTCTGGACTGGGTGCACATTCAGATAGGCACCCAAATGTGTACAGCCAGCATGGACATCCACAGGACTTTTTCCAGGGGAAAACAAAAGCTGCAATCCTATACCCACTTCCCTGTGAGTAAGCCCCATTGAATTCAATGTAGATTTTTAAACCCAGGGTGGGGTCAGTACCCCCTTGCCCCCTGCCTTCCGGATCCCTGTGGCAGCACGCTTCAGCACTGCAAGACATCCAATGGCTTCCACACTTTGGTGCTCATCCCAGTGTAAGGAAGCATATGCCTAGTCGTTGTCTCTGGTTAGGGGATGTATTTGTTCTTCCCTAACACTTGATCCCCTGCAAACATGGGGTATTACCCCCAAGGGGAGGATTGCTTGCACAAGGCGAAAAAGCTTACAAAATGCACTGCTCAGTACTAAAGCTGACATTTCACAAAGCGTTGACTCTCTTTTGTTGCTTAACCTTTGTCAAGGAAACCTTTCACAACACAAGCACCATTCTCTGCTTTGGCCCCTACTTGGATAAAGGTCAGTCATAAACTCCGCTTATATCTAGGCCTAACATTTAGAGATCCAAATAGGGAAAGACAGGAGAGCAGTTCACAAGGGCCTGTGTCACCAAAGAGCATGCATGCTTCTCCATGCCAGTGCTGTTTTTAAATGAATGCTGTAAGTAACTCAAAGTACAATTTGTTTCCATGTGCTTATTTTGTATTATCCATGTGCCACACTTCCTAGATGCCACGGTCATAGTTGCAAGGCTATATAACTCAGTGCGCTACACAATTCAGTGGAGCCAAATGTTATCTCTGCCCACGAGTGCTTCAGTCATGGTTGTATTCAGAGGCATTGACAGTATTGGGCCACCTTGACATGTGCTGCAGATCAATTATTTAGTGCCCCAGATGCCCTCCGCACTGCCTGACATACCAAACATTACATGATTATTAAAGCAATATTAAAATGCCACCTCCACCTGAGATACCACCTGGTATCTCATGGAGGCCATGGCTAGGAGTGCTTTCTATCAGCCCATTCCTTGAAGAGGATGACCTCAAAACAGTGGTGCATCTGTTGGGAATCTCCCAGCTTAACTATTGCAATGGGCTCTACGTGGGGCTGCCTTTGTATGTAGTTCAGAAACTTCAGTTAGTTTGAAATGTGGCAGCCAGATTGCTCTCTGGGGCAACCTGGAGAGACCATATTATGCCTGTCTTGAAACAGTTACACTGGCTGCCAATATGTTTCTGGGCAAAATACAAAGTGCTGGTTATTACCTTTTAAGCTCTGAATGGCTTAGGTCCGAGTTATCTTAGAGAGCGCCTTCTTCTACATGATCCCCATCACACGTTAAGGTCATCTGAGGAGGTCCGTCTCCACTTACCACCAGTTTGTCTGGTGGCAACTCAGAGGCAGGCCTTCTCTGTAGCTGCTCCTGGGCTGTGGAATGCACTCCCCACAGAAATCTGTAATTTGAGTTCATGTCTTTCAGGAGAGCCCTTAAAACCTATCTGTTTCGCCTGGCCTTCCAGGGTTTTTAAACTATTGTGAACTGTTTTAAATTGTTTTAAATGGTTGCCCTGGTTTTCCAGGGTTTTTAGCTATTTGAATGTTTAAGGATGTGGGCAAGCTGATTGGAATGGTGTGGCCTACCACCTGTTCTCTTGACCCTTGTCCGACATGGCTTATATTATCTGGCAGTGGGGTTGTTGTAGAAGGCCTGGTAGAGATTATAAATGTGTCTCTGAGGGAAGGTAGGATGCCTTCTTGTCTTAAGGAGGCAATTATTAGATCACTTCTGAAGAAGCCTACCCTGGATCCCTCGAACTTGAACAACTACAGGCCTGTCTCCAACCTTCCGTGGCTGGGCAAGGTAATCGAGAGGGTGGTGGCCTCTCAGCTCCAGACAGTCTTGGATGCAACTGAGTATCTTGACCCATTTCAAACTGGCTTTCGGGCTGGCTATGGGGTGGAGACTGCCTTGGTCAGCCTGATGGATGATCTCCAATTGGCAATTGACAGAGGAAGTGTGACTCTGTTGGTCCTTCTGGACCTCTCGGCAGCTTTCGATACTATCAACCATAGTATCCTTCTGGAGCGTCTGAGGGGGTTGGAGGCACTGCTTTGCAGTGGTTCCACTCCCACCTCTTGGGCAGGTTCTAGATGGTGTCCCTTGGAGACTGCTATTCTGCAAAATCTGAACTTTTGTATGGTGTTCCCCAGGGCTCCATATTGTCTCCAATGTTGTTTAATATCTACATAAAACTGCTGGGAGAGATCATCAGGAGATTTGGTGCAGGGTGCTATCAGTATGCTGATGACACCCAAATCTATTTCTCCATGTCAGCATCATCAGGAGAGGGCATAGCCTCCCTAAATGCCTGCCTGGAGTCGGTGATGGGCTGGATGATGGATAACAAACGGAGACTGAATCAGGCTAAGACGGAGATACTCAATGTGCGGGGTCGGAACTCGAGAGATGATTTTGATCTGCCTCTTCTGGATGGGGTCACACTTCCCCAGAAAGAACAGGTATGCAATCTAGGGGTGCTTCTGGATCTAAGCCTCTCCCTGGTGTTGTCCCAGGTTGAGTCGGTGGCCAGAAGTGCCTTCTATCAGCTTTGGCTGATACGCCAGCTGTGTCCGTTTCTTGAGGTGAATGACCTCAAAACAGTGGTACATCTGCTAGTAACCTCCAGACTGGATTACTGTAATGCGCTCTATGTGGGGCTGACCTATAGTCCGGAAACTATAGCTGGTCCAGAATGCGGCAGCCAGGCTGGTCTCTGGGTCAACTCGGAGAGACAATATAACTCCTGTATTGAAGGAGCTACACTGGCTGCCGATATGTTTCCAGGCAAAATACAAGGTGCTGGTTATAACCTATAAAGCCCTAAACAGTTTGGGCCCTGAGTATCTACCAGGCCTTCTTCAGCATGAACCCCATCATCCACTGAGATCTGCTGGAGAGGTCCGTCTGCAGCTGCCACCGGCTCGTCTGGTGGCCACTCAGGGATGGGCTTTCTCCGCTGCTGCCCCGAGGCTTTGGAATGTGCTCCCTAGTGAAATAAGAGCCTCCCCATCTCTAACAGCTTTTAAAATGTCTTTGAAAGCACATCTCTTCACCCAGGCTTTTAATTAATGTTGTTTTAATGGTTTTAATGCTGTTTTAAAATATTATTTAAAAAATTTTAAATTGATGTAATGTGTGTTTTTCCCCATTTTTGTCTTAATGAATGTTTTACTTTGTTTTTATTCTGTTGTAAACCACCCAGAGACATAAGTTTTGAGCGGTATAAAAATGTTTAAATAAATAAATAAATAAAATTGGTTTTATTCTGTTTTTATAGTTTCGATTTTAATTAACTGGTTTTAATTGTTTTTATCCTATTGTAAACTGCCCTGAGCCATTTTGGAAGGGCATTATATAAATCAAACAAACAAACAAACAAACAAATAAATAAATATGTCTCATTTTAAATATTAAAATATGTATAATTCAGAAAGACAAAAACTAATCAATTTAATACTTTATTAAAAAATAAATGCAAATATTAAAAGCTTATGGGATGGGGAGTATGGCGTGGTGCTAGTGGAGGGGACAGGATGGAAGGCAGGCGGAGGGGCAGGGAAAGTGCTTTGCAAAGCAGACACAGGAGGCACACCGAAAGATGGCAAGGATGGAGAAGTGGAAACCGGAAGCAGCATCACCAGTGGAGGCAGCAAGGAGAGGAAGTGGTTGCCAGGTAGGAAGCAGCCATGGGGAGTACCTGCTCACCCACCTGTTCAGGTGAAGCAACGTGCAGCAGGGTAGGCAGTGAAGCAGCAGAGAGGAAGTGGTCATCGGACAGGCGGCAGGCATGAGGTAAACAGCCCTGTGGACCAGGGGGAAAAGTGCCCGCAGGCTGGATCTGGCCAACGGGCCATATGCTGTGCAGGCTTGTCCTATAGTAAAGGAGAAGACAAGGGGAGGGGGCTGTAGCTCAGTGGTAGATCATGGGCCTTGCATGTAGAAGGCTCTAGGTTCAATCCTTCCTATCTCCAGACAGGGCTGGGAAAGAGTCTTCTCTGAAATACTGATGCACTGCTGCCAATTAGTCTATGCAAGGGTGAGCTAGATGGACCAGTGGTCCAGCCCAGCATATATCAGCTTTATGCAAAGCTGGTGTTGATTCGGAAGAAATAAACGTTTGCCATCACCTCTTTCAAGGTAGTAGGTTTCTTTCCTCCCTTTTAACCCAAGTATGGTTAAGATAAAAATACAAAATAACACCTTAGATAAAACGATGAATAAATCTAGGTTAAAATAACCATTTTTATAGAGGCTCCCTCCCCCCGCAATCTAGCTAAACAAAAAAAAAACCAGGCAAATCCAGCTGTAATATCAACCAATCTGAAAAACCCACCTAGAAGTGGTTTACAGTAGTTTGAGCTTTCTACTTGCCAACTTGAGCATAAAGTTCATTAAAATCAGGTAACAACAACAATAACAACAATGGCTGGTGTTGGTTTTCCCGTGTTAAATTCTTCCCAGGGAAGACAGTGGTATCGTGGTCTTCCGCATCAACACAACCGTAGCCTTAGAGGATGTTTCTAGAGGCAATCATGCTTGCAGCTCTCCATCAACTGTCCATTCTACATTGGTGTAATTGTTCTCAAAACTAGCCTGAGACCATCCAATGAAAACTGCAGCAAACCCGAGGAATAATAGCCTTCTGTTGTTATAGACAAGGAGAAAGTGCCTTGCCCCTTAAGCCCTGAACAATTCACTCCTTACTTGAAAAGGAATCCTTAATTGCTAATGGCTGGGTTGTTCGCAGTTGGTTTCCTGACTTGAGAAGTGACTAATGGATGCTATTCCATGGGGTCTCCGAAAATCCCTCTCTTTTTTTTTTAAAGCCAACCTGAAATAAATTTAATATCACTTTACAACTGTTTGTCTCTGTGTGGCCATTAGAGCTTTATTCGGTTATCTCTAGTGTCACAATGGGATGCTCCTCCTTGAGAGCCGTAAACAAAGTGAGACAGATGTCATGGTACGCGTGCCTAAGAGGAAGGCGGTCTCCATAGCAACAATAACCATGCCAAAGCTCACTCAGAAGAGAGCATCTTTGCCAGTTGACATGCATGTCTACTTAGCAATTCAGATCATGCCCAGCACCAAAGCTGAGCTGGAGGACCTGACTGGAATTTATTGCAATGGGAAGAAGCAGAGCAGATGTTGAAGTTTCTGCATTATGCAGAAAAGTCCCCTTTGTCCAGCTTGACAACCACTTCAGGTGCATTAATTGAGCTGGAATCATCTCTGGGTAAGGACTCCAAGCCGAACATAGATCATTTCTCAAACTTATCTTGAGACACTTGCTGCTTAATGGCAGCAAAGACCCAACACTGGAGAGGAAAAATGTCTAAGAAGCTCAAGATGCATGTTTGGTTATTAAAGATGAGATCTTAAAGCCTGCAAACACATATGGGATGGCTTTTATTTTACTGGCCTGGGGATTTCAACAAATCTATTTCTGTTAGAATTAAATGGAAAACACATGCCTCAATTCCCCATTGGACTCTCGAAGCATCAACGAAGGAAGACATATTCAGAAATGCACCTTAAAGAATGGAAAACAAAACAAAACACCACGATTCCAGGTAGCTAATCACTCTCTCATCTTGAACACATGCAGAGTAGATGGATTGGCCTGTGGCTGCTTTGTGTGGAAAATATCAATCAGTATTCCCCTCCACCAAAGAAAGCAAAGTTCAGGGCCAAGAGAAGCTGAATTCCTCCACTTGGCAAGTTTTTCTTTTGTCTGCCTACACTGCTTTGCTTGCTACACTTGGAGAATATTAAGCCAGCCCCCTAATTACTGGATATCCTTTCTGGCTTTGGAGACTTCACCTGATAATGCGCACATGCTTTAAACTAGTAATGGGGCCTGGGCGGCCCAAGGTACTTTGGTGCCTTAGGTGAGGCATCAAATGCTGCCATGAGCCAAAGCCCTGGTGAGGACCAACCAGACCCCTTTTAAAACAAGCCCTTGCAAGCTTTGAATGTGTGTGGGGAAGCAGGGAGGAAGGAAGGTTGCCAGCAGATGTCAGACACCAGATTTTGGGTATCTGTCTGATCTCTTCTGACTCCAGACCTGCCCAGTACAATCCGACCGAAAGAGAACAGGAATGAGAGACAAGGATTTTCAGCTGTGGATCAGCTGTGGAGGATCTTCTCCAGAAGGACTCACAGACTGGGGCGGGGGGCAGGGCTTTACTATGGGAGGAAGTGGTGTAAACTAGGTTGAGTTAGGACAAACTTCTATAAAATGAGTATAAGCATGGAGTAAATCTGAGCCAATCACATTGCAGGTTTTTATTATGGTGGAGGATGATTTGTTGCAGTGTTTCAAACCTTGGCTTGTCCACACAGCAGGCTTCTCTCCACACATCCCACCCATTTCTGACCGATGTGGTTGTAGAAGAGGTGGGGGGACTCCACCTCCTGTTTCCGATTAGAGCATTCACTTCTGCTCAGGTAGGCAAGGAGTGAGTATGTGCACATGCATGGGATCTGGTTTGGGGTTGTTGTTTTTAAATTAATTTTTAATTTTTAAAATATTTTTCCCTGATGCTGTTGCACAAGTACATCTGCATGGGAGCAGAGCCATCTATGGGGGAAAGAGAAAAAGTTCAGTGCAAGATAATGGCTGGACAGAGGGCTCTGAGATTTGGCACACAGGTAGGTAGTGGATGATGGCAGGAATCTCTGTATTAAATTGCAAGTAAATTGGGCAATTCATTAATTTTTAAAGTTTTTTTTTTAAGAATTCAGTTATTCTTGGATATTTTATTATGTTTTGCTGTATTTCTCTGATATTAGTGTGAATGTTGGCTTAATCTTTTTTTAAAAAATCATGTATGCAAGATCACCTTGTCAGAGAGAGAGAGAGAGAGAGAGAGAGAGAGAGAGGAAATCAGAGTGGGGTAGTGGTTGGGCAAAGAGCGCTGAAATTTGGGAGACAGTTAAAAACTCTGTGTTTCCCGATGTTTTGTTATTTTTTGCCATTTTTCTCCATTAGTACCATTTCCGTTTAGTCTTTAAAAATGGTTTAAAATCCATGGATTAATCAATTTACTAGGGATGTGCACAAATCGATTTTTAAAATTGGATTTGTACCCAAATTGAATCACCCCTGATTTGTTTTGGGTCCGAATCTGCCCTCTCTGAGAGCCCAGAGTAGGTTGTGGAGGGTGGGTTGTGGAGTGGGCTGTGGAAGGAAGCTACCACCCAAATTTCAAGGAAAATGGCCAAAGTGGTGCTTTTTAACAAATTGCTGAGGTTTGAGCCACTTTAAGCCTTTTCCCATAGAGAGTGATGGGGATTTCAGCAGCCTCATAACTCCATGCGGGGGGCACACACATGGGGGGATACCAAGGTGGCCCAGAGCTGGTTGTGGTGTAGTGCACATGGGATTCCAACCACCCCCAAAACCACAAGCTCATGGAGTACTGTTTTTTGTTGTTATTTTAAATTTTTGAGATATTCTGAGAGTGGATTCTTTGGTGCAAAATGATAGTGGATTCTCTGGTCATACATCATTTGGCACCAAAGATGACAATTGAACAAAGATGTTCATTCATCATCTTGTTGCAAAAGAATGAATGACCAGAGAATCCACTATCTGAACACCTCAAAAATTGAAAATAACAAAACAAGCCCCCTTGGCCTTTGGTTTGGGGGGTGGTTGGCATCGCATGTGCACTACACTACAACCCGTTCTGGTCCACCCTGGTACCCACCACATGGGTGCCCCCCATCTGTTGTTATAGGATGGCTGAAATCCCCATTACTCCCTATGGGAAAGAGTTTAAAGATGCACAAACCTCAGAAATTTGTTAAATATCACCCCTTTGGCCAATTTCCTTGAAATTAACTTCCACCCATTGGGCACTACCACTCAACCCACTATGGCCAAAATATGGAGATCAGAATTTCCTAATCTTTTGAGGTCCGTATCTGGGTGATTTTTGTCCACGAATCCAGGCAATTGAGCACAGGAGCAATTTGTTCTGTCTACAAATCACCCAAATCAGCTATTTTGGGGTACAAATTATTTTGCACCCAAATTGATTTGCACATCCCTACAATTTACTTGAAATTAAATACAGAGTCCTGTCATGCATCACTACCTTTATGCCAGATTTCGAGCTCTCTACCCAGCCATTACCACACTTTGAATTTATTTCTCTTTCTTCCATAGACTTAGACTTTAAAAAGGTGCCCTTGCATGATTCTTCATTGGCATGGTTTCCCCCCAGTGCTTTTGCACTGGAGCACCATTTCACCAGATCACCAGCATGCCTTGATAACAACCCTGTAGTGTTAAATGAAGTCTCCTTTCTGTCACTCGCCAGCAGCAATTTGATTTTTAAAACTGATTTCTAAAAAGTTGTATAATTGTTAGGGTTGTGCATTTTGTTATTTTTCCTGTTTTGTTTTTGGTCTGAATCCGAAACACCCCCATTTTGTTCTTTGTTCGAAATCAGCCAATCCAAAACACCCCAATTTTGTTCTTTGTTCAAAATTGCAAAATTCGAATCCGAAACGTTTTGGATTTAAAAAAATGGCCACAGGTAAAAAATAGTGGGTGGGGGTGGTAGTTCCCAATGGGTGGAAACTACCACCCAAATTTCAGAGGAATTGGGCAAAGGGCTGATTTTTGGAGAATTTTTGAAGTATAGGATTTTTCCCATAGTGAAGAATGGAGGTTTCAGCAAACGTATAGCTTCATGTTGGGGGGAAAGGGGTGGCCCAGAGCAGAGTAGGGTGGGTGGTAGTGCCCAGTGGGAGCAAGGAAGCTGCCAGAATTATTTCAAAGGAATTGGGCAGAGGGCTGATTTTTAAAGATGAAATGGAGTTTGCGCATTTGTAAAGTTCTTCCCCATAGGGAATGATGGACCTCCATAATTCCTCCCCCATAACTGCACTTGGAGGGCACCAGGGTGGCCCAGAGTGAGTGGTGGTGTGGTGTAGAGCATATAGGGTGCCAGCCACCCCCATGGGTTGCTAACCCATGGGGTACTGGGTTCTGTTGTTTCTGAGATGTTTTGAGTGTAGATTCAGATTCTCTGGTAGCATATGAGAGTGGATTCATGGTTTGTCATTGAAAATCTCATATGCTACCAGAGAATCTACACTCAGAACACCTCAGAAACAACAGAACCCAGTGGTTGGCACCCTGTGTGCACTACACCACCACTCGCTCCAAGCCACCCCAGTGCCCCCAGGTGGAGTTATGGGTCTGCTGAAACCTCCATTATTCCCTGGGGGGGACCTTAAAGTAGCGTAAACTTCAACAATTCCTAAGAAATCAGCCCTTTGCCCTATTCCTTTGGAATCTGAGTTGTGGCAGGCACCCCTTGGGGCACTACCACCTGAACCACTCTTCTGCCCCCAAAGCCCCCTTTCTGCCCCGAATCCACCCCAAATAACATCAACATCACACATCAACAACAGCAGAGCTTTGCAAAGAACCAGGCAGATTTCCAAAGGTCATGCATATCAACATCCCCCCATCTGAAATGCAATTGATCTACACACAACAGTGTGAAACAACAACAATGAAATGCACACAGCCCCACTGGCCAATAGGGTAAACGCATACTGCCCCACTAGCCAATGAGGGTAAAATTTACCCTTACATTTGCTTAAAAGGAATAAGGAGGCAATTGCCAGCAGATCAGCCCATGTTTTCGCTGGCCAATCTGCGGGCTGGAAGGGCTGAAAATTCAAACAGATGTCAAAACTCAAAATGGAGACTGAAGGAGAAAGACTTTTTGTGATTGCAAAATGGAGTTCCAAAACAGCTGAAACAAGAAAACATTTTGTATCCGAAACAGGGACGTTTTGTTTTGGCTACAAAATTTTCTGTTTTGAGCATTGGGTGTTTTGTTTTGGCTACAAAACAGCTGAAATGGCCTGTTTTGTGCACAAAATGTTTTGTATCCAAAACGAAACGCACATACCTAATAATTGTTTTGGCTTGTATTTTGAATCCCCCTCCCATTTTGGTCTACTGTGATTTAATGTGTTATCTGTTTTTATTTGATGTTTTAATGCTGTGTTGTAAGCTGCCCAGAGAACAATTAGTCATGGAGTGGCTAACAAATAAAGTTCATCATCATCATCATCACCATCATCATCATTTATTTATTATTTTATTTTATTTTTAAAAGAGAGCCAATCCAAGACTACTTTCTGGAATTGACTGGGAGTGGATTTGACTGGAATTTGACACTTCTCAAGGATTTTCTCCCTTTTTTCCTTCCCCTGCGGGCAAACTTGTTCAAGAGCACTGAGATTATGCTGGCCTTGGGCCGAAATAAACCAATACATACAAGAGCACTGAGATAAATATTTTTAAAAATTAAAGGCAAATGCCAGCCATAAAGTAATTTATTATCATTATTTAAGGGAGAACACCCTCCCTATCTGTAAAAGTAAAGGTTTGGGTTAGGAAGTCTCCTCTGCTTAGTAAAATACTAATTAGTAAATTAAATTAGTACAATATTGGGAGCAGCTCATCATCCCACTTTTAATGCCCCACTGGCAGAGAGCTCTGAGAATAAATTTTAAAATGTAAACAAAAAGACCAAACTGTGAAACAAATGAATGGAAGTTGACTTCAGGGCACAGGACACAAGCTTGCCCAGAGTGATGTCAGCAGACATTCGCAAAAGCTACGCCTCCCTCGTGGCAGCGCAGATATGATGGAGTATCCCACAACAATGTATTTAGATGTTCAGTTTTTTAAGGATGCATTTATTATGCCTCGAGGGCAAATAGTTGAAAGAAAAATATGATTATGCTGCTGGCTGTATAAACAGCACATTGCTGTTGCTGTACTGAAGTCGGTATAAATTCCTCCTTCATATGAACACTCCCTGACCCTAAGTGCCATCTGGAAAAGCTCCAGACTCCCTCTCTTGGCCTCCCTCTCTTCTTCATAAAGACTTTTAACATGTTTTCGTTTAATTATTTTTACATTTATATCCTGCTCTTCTTCCAAGGAAGGGGCAAAGCTATGATTCAGCAGACAGGTTCAAAGGACCCGAGCTGTCCTGGGGGCCACCTGGCTCGCCTCTTGCTTCTCTTGAGAAGTCTATAATGCTGAAAGTTGAAGGAAAGAGAAGAAGAGGTCACTAAGAGTCGACCTCGACTTGACAACACATAATCAATTATGTGACCCAATAAGGATACCATGGACAGCTGGGAGAACAAACAAATGGATCATCAAACAAATCAATCCAAAATTTTCACTGAAGGCGCAAATGACCAGGCTCAAACTATCATACTTTGGACACATTATGCAAAGGCTCAGCTCCCTTGCGAAGTCCATAATGCTGGGGAAAGTTGAAGGCAAGAGAAGAAGTGGACAACCAGCAGCAAGGTGTTTGGACTTGATTATGCCGGCAATGAATGCACCACTGAGAGACCTTAAAGGCCAAGTTGAAGACAGATCATCTTGGAGAGAATCTATCTATGTGGTCACTAAGAGTCAACACTGACGTGATGGCGCTTAATCAGTCATCAATCAATCAATGTGGATATGCTGTTTCATGTGGTGATTTGTACTGGAATCTTGTATTTATGTTAAATATGATTTCAACATTTCCGTCATCAAAGGGACAGCAAATATTTTATATTGAGTAGAACTCCAGCCTGAAATGGTAATGGTGAATTAAATGGATATTGAATTTAACAAAGGAAAACAAAGAGCAAACATATTAAAAGATATGTGAAATCTGAACTATTTTTAAGATATTGAGATATTAATGGACAATTATATTCTGCACAAACACGATAGTTTTGTGGTTGGTGGGTTATCTGAAAAAAATTTGTTATGTTAAAATTTTAGGTCTTTATTATGCCTTTATGAAAGACTTAGTCATTGAAACATCTGATGACAAATGTAAAGCTATAGATGACTTGAGCTAGTTAATCAGATAACAGGTAGGATTGAACAATGGCAACCTTGGGCTTTTAAATTTGGCTGAACTGGAAATGATATCAATGTTGTTGTGTTAACCCAAAACAATATCATGTGGGGGACTATTGATGAGGACCCTATTGACTATGCTGGACTGTGGAAGTGCATACTGAAAAGGGGCAATGAAACCAAAACCTGAACCAAATAAGGAGAAACCTAACGTTTCAAAGTGTGCCATGAAAGACTCATGCTAGCAAAGCCAAACTCAGGCTAGCCACTGGAATTGGGCCTCTGAGGAAGGATACCATTCAACCAGAAAGAGTGCTTGAAGATAAGGCAGCTAATGAATTTTGGGGTTGCAGGTCTTGGAACATGTATAAGGAGTGGGCTGAAAGACCCATTTTATCTGCATCTTGACAAGATGGTATATGGCATCCAGTACCTTATATGGAGTGATGAAAAAGGAGGACCAAGAGGCTGAAAGGAGGCAGTGAACTGGAAAATAAAGCACCAGCAAGTCCTGTCAAAATTTGGGATATTGGATGATTGGTGGGGTCCAGGCAGTCATGATCAAAACAGAATATTAAATTTTAATATCTATGGAAAGGGGGAACCCAGAGAGCCAATGGGAACTTTTGGCACAACAGGTGTAAACCAATCAGGGCCAAAGACAAAGGGGAGCAGGGGTGTAGATATTATTGAGCAGTCGGGTTCAAAGAACCCGAGCACCCCCAGCTCCTGAGGGCCCCCCAGATCCACCCCTCCCAATTGTTTTCATTATCTCCCTCAATCCACTGGGGAGATGGGCGAACACAGGCCCCCTCTTCCCTAGTTCTGCCCCCGAAGGGGAGAAGTTTGGGTTTGGGTGTCTAAGATGTAGAGTCAGTTGGAAAGCAGTAGATTTTTCACCCGGTGTTTCCTTATGTTTTACTTTTCCTTCTTGCACATTTCTCCCTTGTAGATCTCCTCTTGGACTTTATTGTCCAAGATGCCTTTACTTTTGGAAATGATTTCCTTTTTCATTTCTTTTTTTTGCAAAAATCATTAAATCTCAAGTATTCTATCCTCATCTAAGTATGTATGTATTATCTATCCATCCACCCATTCATTCATTCATTCATTCATTCATTCGATTTTTATACTGCCCTTCCAAAAATGGCTCAGGGTGGTTTAGAGAAATAACAAATAAATAAGGTGGATCCCTGTTCCCGAAAGGCTCACAATCTATGTAGTTTATATTCTGATATACTCACCCATCCACTGAGTAGCCAGTTCTTTCTTAAGTTTGTTCTTATTCTTTTTGTAGAAGCCTGAAAACACCTCAAGCTTCCAAAAGGGTGAGTATGATTTCTTTTAGGGATATAGGTTAAAGGCTTAGATTCATACAGTATAGAGAGGGCTAGTGGACATTGGGGTTGATTTTATTATTCACAACATCATTCTTAATAGTAGCTTCAAATGCCACACATTTCTTAGAATGTTATAGTTCCCTTATGATTATATTCTGATGTATCTTTAGCTATACATTTACAATTCTATATGCCTCAAGCTTTAAAAGGTGTGGTTATTGGGTTTTGGGTTTGATCATAGGAAAAGCCTACTGAGGCAATAAAAGAACTGATTTTTCTATTGTGATTTATTATTTTGTGAGTTACCCCCACACAGCTGTGCACTGGAGGGGTAGGATATAAATATTTTCAATCAATCATAATCAATCATAATAATAATGATTTTTTAAATCAAATCACCCCTTTACACAGGCTGCTACATGGGTTTAAACAGGGTATTACAGCCTGTGCAGAGGGGTGATTTGGATGATCAGTAAAGGATGTGCTGAGAAAGTGTCAGCACATCCTTGCATGATATTGAAGCAGATGCATTCATGTGGAGGCTCCAGTCTTATCACGTGTGAGAGAGGGGGCGGGCTGAGGTTCATCTGAATCGTCCAGAACTCTTGCATACATTGATGAGATTCTGCAGCTGTGTTTGGGGATGCTGAGAACTACATTCCTAATGGACGTCTGAGAATTAACCAGTGTGATATGGATTAATTCTGGAATCGCCTCATGTTGGTCTTCATAATGTTGAAGTCATTAGAAGTATTTCTTTAATAGCAAATGAATGCTGAGATCATCAGGGTCCTGAATTTCATAGCCAAATGCTGTGTAGAGATGAGCCCGAAGTGTTCCGGTGCTTCTTTGGAGAAGAACCTGCCTATCTCCTCTTAAGAGAACCCCACACTGTCCTTGGATGTGCACTGAAGCAATTCGGTGTACATCCCTAATGCTATGAGTTTTCTGTGGCTGCTCTGGAGAATCTAAATAGTCTATATATATATATATATATATATATATATATATATATATATATATATATATATATAAGTTATCATTAATTCAGAGGAGTGATTGCTGATTAAATCAGAAATTGATCCTCTGATTCCACAGACTGGTTCTATGCACTGAGCCTTAGCATCAACTTATGACCAACTTTCCTAGAGTCAAGGGCTGGAGGTCAGGACCAAAAGTGAAACTGGAAAAAAAGTACTTCCTGGGTCACCTTCAGTTCTAATTAATTAACTGAAAACTAAGAAGTTAAAAGCTAAGAGCAAGGAGGTCTTTTCGTTGAGCAAAGAAAATAAATCCTTTTTAATCGAATTTCTAAAAGCCACAAAAGTACATCTAAGAAATGAGCTTTTTAAAAAGCTTGGTTTGTTATCAGCCTTTCTACACGTTAATAAATGTGAGTCATATGCATTTTCTGCAGCCAAAGGCACAATCATATATTACAATATATTATTATGTGCCATTAAGGGCTGCTATGGTGTAGGAACAACCTTCAAGAATAGAAATCTATTGGAGGTAAGTCCAAGTAAGTATTTACACAGCTCAGGGCTTAACAGGAACAAGGTTTTGCTGGAACATATGTGATTGGTCAGATATTAAGCTCTGGGTTAGTAGCTGTTCAGTATAGATTACTGCCTTCTGTTGAGGCAGACCATTGACTGGCAGAAACTCTCCAAGTCAGGCACCTAATACTCAGACCTAAAATCGGTTTGAAGTGAAGATGACAGAGATTGAACCCCAGGGCCTCACATTTTACTGCAACAGTGAGGCCAGTAGCTCTGGTGCAGCTCCACACCACGGCTACTCACGAGAAGACCCCCGACCGGGAGGCTCAAAAGCAGCCTCCCGGCTCAGGGGTCTCTCCAGCATGCCCTGCATGCTCATGCAGGGCATGCTGAAGCTTCCGGAGTCCGCATGGCCACCGATCCTCCCAGCCCCCACCAGCTCCATAATGAAGCTGGCAGTCACGTGGGTGGCAAATCTGGCCGCCCAGGGCTGCCTCCCTGCTTGTGTGCAGGGAGAGCGGGCTGAGCCCACTCTCCCCGCTAACCCCCTAGAGGCTCTTCTCATGGATCATGAGAAGAGCCTCCTTGTCTTTCAGAGGGAGTGTGATCCTGTGCAAAACCAAATTTACCTCATTGCTTGGATGATCTACCAACCCAGAGCACTTCCATCTTTCTGGATCAAGTTTCAGCTTGTTTGCCCCCATCCAGTCCAGAACAGCCTCCAAACCCCCCTTATAAACCACCCCTTTCACCAAATTATTTGAAATCTGGGTGGTAGTAGGCACCCATTTGTAGACCCATTTCATGGAGAGGGGAGGTCATCGAAACTGGCCCAAAGTCAGACAGTGAAGTTCTGTAGTTATCAGGTGGAATAGTCACAACAGTAGTGAATTCTGGGAACTAAATGGCAGTTTAAATGAGGTGAATTAATGAAATTAAACAGTAAAGTGTGCAGTCAATTCCATTTTGACTCCTGGTGCCCACAGAGTCCTGTGCTTGTTTTTAGCAGAATACAGGAGGGATTAGAATACAGTAGAATACAGAATTTGGTAGAATACAGAATACAGGATACCATTGCTATCTCCCACGCAGTATGAGAAGATGCCTTTCAGCATCTTCCAATATAGCTGCTGCCCAATATAGGTGTTTCCCATAGTCTGGGAAACATACCAGCAGAGATTTGAACCGGCGACCTTCTGTTTGTTAGTCAAGCACTTCCCCCCTGCGCAATCAATGAAGGGATTTCTTAATGTCTCTCAATCAGATTCAGCAAGGTGGAATGACCATTGAAGAAGACAGCTTTGGGAAGTGAATGAGAACATTGGTGGTATACCGTCTACCCAACTGAGGCATCCAGAGGCCACTATAGGGTGTGGCTGAGTGCAGTGAAGGAGGGTGATGTGTCAGTTTGCCACATCAATCTCTCAAAGAATGTTAATGCCTTCCCTACTAAATTCTCGTCCTCCTGCTTTTCACCATCCCCAGGTATCTATTGACCTGAATCAGTATCTCCTCTCATCCTCCTTTTATCTTGGCTAAACAGGCCCAGCTCTTCCGGCATGTGCTTCCATAATCTTGCTTTCAACATCTTGCCTTATCTCTCCTTTGAGAGCAGCCAATTAAAGATAGAGTAGTTTTTTGAAGGGACAGTTGGTGGAGATGGGCTCCTATTTTAACGTTCTTTTTCTCTGCTTCTTGAGCCTTTCAAGTGAAGTCCATAGAAACAAGGTTGTTTTTTTGTTTCCAGTGGTGGTGGTGGGTGGGGGGGGGGATAACCCAATATTCCATTCACTAGGATCTTAAATAGATTTAGAATTAACAACAGTCCATGAGTTATAAACTCTATGGTGAGACGGAAAGTTATTCTCCTAAAAAATATGAACATCTAGAACTATTTTGATCGTATCTGTTAAGCAAAGCAAAAACATTGAGGCCTCCTCTTTGGGAACTATGAATTAGTACATTTGAGTCCATGAATAAAAGCTGGTACTCTCCCTGAAGAGTTCCATCATGCTCCCTCCCTCAGTGTCTTAGTTTTACAGCTTAAAAGACATATTTTTAAAGAGGCTTTTTAATGCTCCATCTTTGGTTATATCTGGAAGGTTCTTTAGTTTTTATAATTCTCAATATTTAGTGTTTCAAATCACCCTTGAATTTGAACCTGGAACCATCGGTCACTCACTGCAACATCTTCAATGACATTTTTGAGGATAAAATATCTTGTATTTGGGCCGAACTGGATTCCATAGTTACTGCACAGTCTATTGTGGAGGTGTCCAACAACTCCTCTTATAGAAGTAGACAGATCACTTTCAGTTTGTGATTCCTGAGGATGTGGACAAACTGCTTCAGACTATGTGTCCAACAACCTGTTTTCTTGACCTTTGTACAACGTGGCTGCTCTCATCTGGTAATTGTATTATCAGAGAGGGTCTGGTAAATATTATAAATGCTTCTCTGAGGGAGGGCAGGATGCCTCCTTGTCTTAAGGTGGTTATTATTATAACTTATTTAAAAACCTGCATTGGATCCCTTGGAGTTAGCTAATTACAGATCCACTTCTAATCTTCCATGGTTGGGCAAATGGTGAGTGGGTGATGGCTTTTCAGCTCCAGGCAGTTTTGGATGATATAGATTATCTAGACCCATTTCAAATTGGCTTTCAAGTGGGCCAAGAGCTTTGTTTTGTTTTGTTTTGTTTTTTGTTTTGTAAACTGCCCAGAGTCTCAAGTTTGGGGCAGTATAAAAACATGTTAAATAAATAAATAAATAAATAAATGGTACTTTCTTTATTTCCCTCCTGCCCCAACTCTTTTTCTTTAGGTCCCCCGGTCCACCCTTCCCCTGTACTGGTAAAGAGGGATTCTTACTGCATTCCCCTTTACCAGTAAGACCTCAGTCCTCCCAAATGGGGCTCAAATTTGAGCTGAACAAGGCCCGGTTCAGTGTGCTCAAAACCAGATGGGATCCAGTTCAGTTTGAGTCTGGTTCTACTTGAACAAAACCAGGTGTTCCAGTTTTGTGCACATCACTAGTTCTGTTCCTCCCTCTATGGTAGATGCCAGATGATGTCACTTGGAGTCTGCTGCTCTGCAAAGCAAGAACTAAAGTATGTTGCTCCACAAGGCTCCATACTGTCTCCAATGCTCTTTAACATATACATGAAACTGCTGGGAGTGACCATCAGGAGGTTTGGTGCAGGGTGTTATCAGTATGCTGATGACACCCAAATGTATTTCTCCATATCGACCTCATCAGGAAATGACATAACTTCCCTAAATGCCTGCCTGGAGGTAGTAATGAGCTGGATGAGGTAATTCAAACTAAAGTCAAATCTGAATAAGATGGAGGTACAGACTGTGGGGGTTTGGGGTCCTAGAGATGGTTTAGATCTGCCTATTCTGAATGGGGTTACACCCCGCATAAAATATCAGGTACATAGCTTGGGAAAGCTCCTGGATAGCAAACTCTCTGGTTTCTCAGGTGAGGCAGTGGCCAGGAGTGCTTTTTATCAGCTTCGGCTGATATGTCAGCTATATCAATTTCTGGAAGTAAATGACTTTAAAACAGTAGTGCACATGTTGGTAACCTCTAGGCTTGACTACTGTAATGCACTCTCCATTGAGCTGCCTTTGTTCGTAGTCAGGAAACGACAATTGGTACAGAACGTTGCAGCCAGACTAGTCTCTGGTACAACCCGAAGGGACCATACAACACCAATTTTAAAAGAACTGCACTGGCTGCCAATATGTTTTCGAGTGAAATACAAAGTGCCAGTTATAATGCCCTCAACAGCTTGGGACCAGGGTATTTAAGAGAGTGCCTTCTTTGTCATGAACCCTGTTGCCTATTAAGATCATCTAGTTATGGTTTCTGCCATCTCATTTGGTGGCAACCCGGGACCAGGCCTTCTCTGTGACTGCCTCGGGGCCTTGGAATGAGCTCCCTGGTAAAATAAGAGAGCATCCCCTTCTCTGGTTGTTTTCAGGAAGAACCTCAAAAAAAAAAAAAAAAAACACCTCAGTTTTTAGAAGGAAAACCTGTTTTATCAGGCTTTTAATCGAAATTAATTTTAAACTATTTAATTCGTTTTTTATTTTATGCAATTGCTTTTATTTATGTTCTGAAATTTTAACTGTTTGTACTGTTTTATCTGTGTTGTATTTTAACTCTGTACACTGTCTAGTAGGGACATGCAAACCAGCTTGACCTCGAAATGAACCGGGCCCAGTTTGGCTTGAGGTTGTGCCGAACCCCCCAGGCCATGACTCGAGTCACACAAATAGCTGCCACATGCACCAACAGGGCTGAAACAGCCCTGAAATGGGCCAGGTAGGGCTGGGGGAGACTCCTGCCTGCAACCTTGGAGAGCCGCTGCCAGTCAGTGTAGACATTCCTGAGCTAGATGGACCAAGGGCATGACTCGGTAGAAGACAGCCCATGGGGAGATAGGGAGAGGCCAGCAGGGGAGGGGAAGCCTCTGGAGAGACACCCCCCCCGGCAGCTGCAGAAGCACTCCCACAAGGCTGCAGAAGCCCTCAGCAGTGGTAAGTCAACCTTTTAAAAACCAAATTTATTGCCACCCGGTAGCCCAAACTGGGCCCAAACCAGTTCGAATTTGAAGAACGGTGTGTGTGTGTGTGTGTGTGTGTGTGTGTGTGTGTGTGTGTGTGTGACAAAATTGAAACAAAATTGAACATGTACAGTCTGATTCTAATCCAGTTCAGATTCGAACCAAACCGGGAAAATTGGTTTTGTGCACATCCCTAGAGCCTAGAGATGCACATATTAGGTGGTATTAAAATATGATAGATAGATAGATAGATAGATAGATAGATAGATAGATAGATAATGCCTTCACAGGAATCTCCATGCCTTTGTTTGTGCTTTTAAAAAAATCTTTGTGGGATGGCTGTGATGATGTGCTGTCAGCAGTAGAGATAGTTAGGGCACATGATCTCTCCTTAGGCTCTTACCTGTTGGCATGTACTGTATACATGCAGTTCTTACCCCTCATCACCACTTGCATGGCTTGTTACAATTGTGTACGGTTCTTCTGCCAGCAGCTCTTAGTGGTGTGCACAGCATTGCGCCCTCAGTGGCAGTGGCGATATTGGTTGGTGGCTAAGTACAGATTTCATGTCAGGCTCCGAAGCTCCTGTTGGTGGCCGTAAATGGCTCAGTGATTGCATGAGTTCCAAACCCTGATGCTAATGTTTACTGACTTGTGATTAATGTCAGCATATTATCACAAGGCCTTCGTCTCCAGATCTCCAGCTTCAGGGAAGGAACTTGCTTCGAAGCCACAGAGAAGTTACCTAGTGACTAGAAATACTTATCTCCACATTGACAGCAGTGTCCACTGACATTTGAGAAGAAGCAGTTGTTAATTCAGGTCACTTCTCTCCTAGCTGGTTAGCTTCTTGGGTGTATTCCCAAGAATTGTTGCAGGACTCTGGGCATTGTGTACATGGTTGAATGCTGTTCAATTTGCTTAATGTCTCCTGGGTATTTTCACCTGTTTCTGTAGCCAAGCCAACCTGAAAAGTAGCACTGGGTATTTCAAATAAGGATGCCTCTAACACAGGGCAGCACAACTTCGGTCCTCCAGATGTTGCTGGAGTACAACTCCCATCATCCCTGGCTATTTGCCATTGTGGCTTGCAATGATGTAGCCTAATAACAGCTGCAAGGCCAAAACTGTGCAGCCCTGCTCTACCTGGAACTGATTCAAATCACACCCACCCTACCCTCCTCTTCAGCATCTCCTCTGCAAATTTTAATGTTGAATATTCTCGGAAAATGTTAATATTTGGTGAACATTCATTGCATATCTGATATCCATATTTGGCACCTGCTATAAAACATCAAAATCAATATTTGGTATTTGACAACATTTTCTGTTTGACATGTATTAATATTCAGCTGTACTGACAGAATTGAATCGACAACAGGGTGCTAAGCAGATTAATATTATCCAGCTGTGAAGATTCCATATTTCCATATTGTCTGCCTGCTAAACTTGAAACCACCAAAAGATTCCAACAAGACTACAGCAGTCTAGTGTTGTGCAGCCCAAATCCCTCCTAGTTTTCTTGCCCCATTCACAGGGGTGGAATTATTTCAAGGAATTGCAAGGACAGGGGTGAAAAGCCCGAAGAACACAGTGGCACTGCTTCTCCTGGAGGCTTCTGGAGGCCATCATGGCCACCATTTCTCCTCAGAAGTCCCCTCACCACAGAATGAGAGAGTTGGAGGACGTTGAGCGTTCCATCTCACCTGCTCACTGCATGAGATCCAGAGCTTGCACATCTCCAACAGATGGCTGGCCAGCTTCTGCTTGAAGCCCTCAAGTAAGAGGTCTAACCCCATCACCCTTCTAGGTAGTTGGTTCCATTTTTGAACTGTTCTGACCATTAAGGATTTTTCCTAATATTCAACTGCAATTTATCTTCCTGTTAACTTCAGCCCTCTAGTTCTACCCTCCGGGACAGAGAGAAGGACATGTAGCATGTAACACAAAACCAGAGGTCCCTTCACCTCTGGTTTCGCTAACCAGATGTCTGAATGCGGGCAAGCACAGGTACAGAAAAAAATGAACCCATGGTTTCCCTTCCCAAACTCAATTCTGTGCCTTTGGTTTTCTTTAAGTTTTGTGACCGCCACCTCTGGTTTGGTGGTGCCAGCATTACATTTGATTGCTGGCACCACTGTTATCCTTCTCCCATGTGGGAGTTGAGGGAGGAAGCTCCTCCCTCGCTTCAGTTGCTATTGGCTGTGCAGGCTGTCCTTCAGGAAAGAAGGAAGCCCACACAGCCAGCTCCACCACCTCTCTGTAGTCTTGCTAACTCTGCAGTCTTGCTGACTGCAGAGAGGATGCTCTCTAGTACAGGTTGCGTATCCCTTATCCGGACATCCGGAATCCAGAATGCTCCAAAATCCGGACACCATGCCGTAACAAAAACAAAAAACAAAATGCCTCGGCTCACTCGCTCACAGATTCCCAACTTTGCTGCTTTTAAACATGCAATCAAAACTTACTTATTTCAGAAGGCTGTTAGTGACAGGGGTTTTGTCTGTAATTCTCTCTAGTTGTGGCTCTGTTTTTATTGTGAAGCTTTTTAATGTTTTTGATGTTCTCGCTTTGGTGCTAGAGGGAAAAGGGAAAGCCCCCCCCCCACTCCCTGCTCAGTTTGGCGCCTGCTCTGTTGGCGTCTGTTTTGACACTCTGTTAAAGTTGGCAAAGGTACAGTACAGGGTAATGTCGAAAATGTCAAAAAGGCCTGTAGTTATCGTAAATTCAATGCTTATTTGGTTTTTTGGTTTTTTTAAACTTTAAATAAAACCTTAAGAAATAAAATAAAGTAACCTTTCGTGTTTAAACCTGGACCCCATGCCCAAGATATCTCATTATGCAAATCTTCCAAAATCTGGAAAGGAAGGAAGGAAGGAAGAGCTGGGGCTCATTCTAGGGGCCTTCAGCCTTGTCTGTCCTCCGCCACCCATTTCAAGCCCAAAGTCATTTTCTAAGAGCATTCAGCTCAGCTTTATAGTAGTTGGATTTTACATTGTGAATTTAAACCATCATATTTGAAAGTGAAATGGCAAGACTGGACACTCTGGTTAATTCTGAATCTTTGAGCCTATTCATTTCAGCTCCACTTTCAATCAATCTGTTGACATAAGTGATAGCAATGATCTTAGGTGAGAAGAATAGTGTAAGTCTTCCCAATCACAATGCCAGAAAAATACTGTACATTTTGACATTCTGATTGTGAAGACTTTTTCCCATCCACAGGCTGCTTCATTTAACTGTACCATCCTACTCCTACAGAAAGAGCACATGGGGCATAGCAACTGGGTCGAACTATGGGCCATGGCCTAATTATGTTATACTTCTGATCTGAAACGTAATGGCTGGTTAAAACAAACTGTCCTAGTCAGTGTGGATACCTAACTACCAAGGCAAGAGCAACCTGCTTGCCTTTTGTGGACAACCAGGGCTGGCCTAAGGGGTAAGTGAGCTGGGCAGTTACCTAAGGCTGCTACCTGAACGGGGTCCCAAGCTGAGCTTGGTGGCTTGCTGTTTGCTGAGAGAACCATGCAATGGCACTCTTACCCCAGGACTTTGGAGGCAAAGTCCAGGGCCTCCACACCCCCTGGGGACCTCCAAATCCTCTTTAGCCTGTCTTCGGTGGTGTGGGTGCCATGACACGACACCGGCCCATGCTGTGCTGGTGGCTGAGTGTGATTGACCTGCACTGGGTGTTTAGAGACAGAGGGGAGAGTGGAGAAAGAAAGATGTGGGATGGGAACATGTTAAGTTGTGTGTTGAGATGTTTCTGCTTATGCATATTTGCATAAATATACCTGTTTTATATTCTTACATTCTTGTGAGTTCAGTTTCTGTTTGTGCCCTCAAGAACCCATGTGTTAAAAAGTGTGTGTGTGCACGTGCGTGCGTGCATGTTTGTAGGGAGATGATGCTTAACTTGCAGCAGGGAGTGGGGCTCCAAAGGCCTTTAGGTCCAGGCTCCACAATTACCTAGGTACACCTCTGGAGCCATTGGATGGATACTGACGATGCTCCTTGCCCAGGTGCTATTTGTCCGTATTGCCCTTGTGGCCAACCCAAACTACAGCTTCATTCTGATTCATAAAATGAATGTGACTGATAGGGCTACAAGAGATTGTGTTTCCTGAGCCTGAATTCCTTCGTGGTAAATTGATTGCACCGTTTTTTAAATTGTTTTTCATAGGCAAACAGAAATTCAAAATGGATTGCTAAGCAAGAGGGGTGGAAATTGCATCATCCTTGTGGGTGCCTTCCGAGATCTTCTAACCACCATAACACAAAATACACCAGTGCCTCCAAAGAATAAAACCAATAGATATATGAAAATTAAAATGCTTTTTAAAAAAAAAGATAGCAGGCCCGAGCTGAAGATACCTGAGGAGAGGATGAGACAGGAACAAGCCCTCAGGTTCTGGCCAGCTCAAAACACACTCCTTCTTCCCTTCATTGCGTCCAAACACACCTTTCTGGCCGGCCCAATCAATCCTTTCAATGATGCCAGTCTAAGTTCTTTAGTACCATGCTCCATAACATCAAAATGTAGACAAATCAGCTGTTAGGCCTTTGCATGAGTGTGAAAGTTGGGATCAAGTCCAACCTGAACTCATGTTGGCTCATGGTCATCAGGACACTTCTCAAATTCAGGGCCAGGATCCGAGTTGGGATCAGGGTTCGGATTGTGTTCCAGATCGAGTCTGAGGTCAGAAAAAATGTTTTTAAAGTTTTTAAAGTCACCATGGATACTCACTGTGAACCCCGAAGAAAACTAACACACACCAGAGAGTCCCAGGGGAAGTGATATAACATCGAGAGTCTCAGGGGAAGTTACCTCACACCAGAGAATTGCAAGAAAACCACAGAAATCAGTTGGCGACTGCTGATGTAAAGAAATCAGTTGGCAATAAAACTTGATTTTTCTTTAAAAAATGATGGGATATGCACAGGTAGGTGGATGGGCAGACAAAGGGCAGAAGATGCCCACCTCCAGCTGGAATTGCTTTAAAAAACAAAACAAAACACCCTGCCATTTTGAGCTCTGGAAAGCTCTGAATTTTTCCGAAGAGGATTGGAGAAGTCTGATCTGAATTTAAGTAACTCTTTCAATCTGATCTGTTTAAGTTCCGGTCCTGTGTGAGCTGCCTTGTGCTTTTTTTTTTTTTAAAAAAAGCCAAAAGCAGGATGTAAATAATTAACATTTACAAACAGACAGACAAACTCAACATAGCAAAAGAGAGCAGGAGTGGGGGAAAGTCTCCAAATAGGGCAGCTTAAGAATCAGACCTGCAAACACTCCACTCTACTACTTATATACCACTTTTCAACAAAGGTTTGCAAAGTGGTTTACATTTTTTAAAAAGATAATAAATAAGATGGCCCCCTGTTCCCAAAGGGGCTCACAATCTAAAAAGAAACACAAGGTAGACACCAACAGCCACTGGAGGGATGCTGTGCTGGGGATGGATAGGGGCAGTTGCTCTCCCCCTGCTGAACAGAAGAGAAACACCACTTTGAAAGGTGCTTCTTTGCCCAGTTAGCAGGGGTCAAGTTCCTTGCAAGAGGTGTGGCTGCCTCAACCATCTGCTGGCACACATCTCCTGACTGGCTGGACTAGACAAAGCTTCTTAAACCAGCCAATCTTGTCCTCATGTTCCTTATCTCTAGAAGGAACTGTAACTCTGAGAAGGGGCCATAGCTAACTTGGAGGAATATCCCAGGAAATATCCTAGATTCTGACCCCAGCACAGGAACATAGCAACACAGGAAGCTATCTTCTCTGAGTCAGGCCATACAGGTGAAACTCGGAAAATTAGAATATCGTGCAAAAGCCCATTAATTTCAGTAATGCAAATTAAAAGGTGAAACATATATGAGACAGATGCATTACATGCAAAGCGAGATAAGTCAAGCCTTAATTTGTTATAATTGTGATGATCATGGCTTACAGCTCATGAAAACCCCAAATCCACAATCCCAGAAAATTAGAATATTACATGGAACCAAGAAGACAAGGATTGAAGAATAGAACAATATCGGACCTCTGAAAAGTATAAGCATGCATATGTATTCAGTACTTGGTTTGGGCCCCTTTTGCAGCAATTACTGCCTCAATGCGGCGTGGCATGGATGCTATCAGCCTGTGGCACTGATGTGGTATTATGGAAGACCAGGATGCTTCATTAGCGGCCTTCAGCAATTCTGCATTGTTTGGTCTCATGTCTCTCATCCTTCTCTTGGCAATGTCCCATAGATTCTCTATGGGGTCAGGTCAGGCGAGTTTGCTGGCCAGTCAAGCACAGTACACTGTATACTTTTCAGAGGTCCGATATTGTTCTATTCTTCAATCCTTGTCTTCTTGGTTCCATGTAATATTCTAATTTTCTGAGATTGTGGATTTGGGGTTTTCATGAGCTGTACGCCATGATCATCACAATTATAACAAATTAAGGCTTGACTTATCTCGCTTTGCATGTAATGCGTCTGTCTCATATATCAGTTTCACCTTTTAATTTGCATCACTGACATTAATGGACTTTTGCACAATATTCTAATTTTCCGAGTTTCACCTGTAGGTCCATCTAGCGCAGTATTAGCTGCACAGACTGGCAGCAGCTTCTCCAAGGTTGCAAGGAGGAGTCTCGCTCCACCCTGTCTTGGACATGCCAGGGAGCAGGGACGGAGCCCCCACTGAGCAAACAGGTTCAAAGAACCTGGGCCACTGCCAATCAGGGGCCGTGCTTGGCGCCCCAGCAACACCCCCTGCATCATACATCAGATGTAGGGGGCATGGCTTTGCTTCCAAATGGGGCCGTGCAGCCCCGTTTGGAAGTGAAGTTGGCCAGTGCTGTGTTCGCATCATGGCAGGGAGAGCCGTTCCTGAGCATGCTGCAAACACAGCGCTGGCCAATCTAACTCCCAAACAGGACTGCATGGCCCTGTTTGGGAATTAGATCGGCCAGCACTGTGTTCACTTCCAAATGGGTCTGTGCTGATTTTGCTCCGCCCCCCACATCTGATGTCAGATGAGGGGGGCATGGCTAAATGCACCCTGCATCTGACATGAAAAACAAGGGGCGGGGCTAGGGGGCCATGGCAGTGCCAGAACCCAGACCACCACTGGCCTCCTTCCGCGCCTCCCAGGGAGGGAACTTCTAACCTGTTCTTCCCAGAGTCGGCCTTCCCATAAGGGAAATATCTTGCTGTTCTCACACACGTAGTCTCCCTTTCAAATGCAAACGGGGGCAGACTGTGCTAAGCAAAATTCATGCTACCTCAAGATCAGCTCTCATCCCTTAAAGCATGTCCAGATGGGGCTTGGAAAACCACATCAAAGAGCCTAGAGTGCTGCTGCCAGTCAGTGTGGAAGGCACTGAATTAGATAGATCAGTGGTCTGACTCAATAGAAGGCAGCTTCATAAGGGAAAATTCCCCCCTCCTGCATAAATGAAGTAGGCAGGGGATTACTGACCCCTAACATTTTGTGGACCTTACAATCAGGCCTTCTTGCAGGTCCAGAGAAGCCCAGGCCTTTTAGCCTTTTATGTATGTATGTATGTATGTATGTATGTATGTATTGCATTTTTATACTGCCCCTCTCAAATTGGCCCTGGTCATTTTACAAACAAAACAAAAACAGTCAAAATCAGTCAACAACAAAAACAAAAATCCTAAAATACCATAAAACAGTCAGTTAAAAAAAATTAAAACCCTAAAAATCCCCAGTATATTAAAAACCCCTTACAACAAAAAATCCTGGAAGGCCAAGCCAAACAGATAAGTCTTAAGGGCTCTCCTGAAGGTCAATGAAGAGTTCAGATTACGGATTTCGGCAAGCAGCGCATTCCACAGCCCAGGAGCAGCTACAGAGAAGGCTCGCCTCTGAGTCACCACCAGACATACCGGTGTAACTGGAGACAGACCTCCTCACATGACCTTAATGTGCGGTGGGGATCATGGAGAAGAAGGGGCTCTCTGAGGTAACCCAGACCTAAGCTGTTCAGGGCTTTAAAGGTAATAATCAGCACTTTGTATTTTGCCCAGAAACATATCGGCAGCCAGTGAAGCTGTTTCAGAAAAGGCATAATATGCAGAGGCGTATCTAGGGAAAATAGCGCCTAGGGCAGGCACTGAAAATGCGCCTCCTGTCCAAACATCTGATGCCCATCTTTCAGATAACTTTACCATAATATCAGCTGAAAAATACAAGTCAAGCTCGTTAACCTTTTAATATTTCATAAACTATATAGCAATGGATATAGCCAGACCAAAAAATGCTGGAAAACTACACATATCAGTATGCTGGGGCTCATGAAATACCCAAATACTATGTGGAGGTGTACTTGGAAAACTAAACACAGGTGCCTGTCTAATTCTCTACTATGCATTGTAGCATCACTATTACATAAGTTTTAAAAATAAATGGAGAATTTGACATTTCCTAGATACTCTGTAAATAATTAAAGGATATGCAGAGTAAACTGTGTCACTGCTTGGAATATATTCTAGTATTTCAGAAAGACAGTTAAAATGAGAGAAAGAGAGCAAGAAACTCCCAGTGGGCCTTAATACTAAGGATTTCACACTGATCCAAAGACAAACTCACCATTAGTAGTCATATTATTAAGACATCACATTTAACTCACCTATCACAAGAAGCAAAGTAAGAGGAAATGAATACAATCCTAGCTCATAAGCTTCAGTTCAGTATTCAAAAGCCCTGATTCTCTGTACATAGTGCCAATCTGAATATGTGTACAATGACTTATATTAATGTTTTTCAAAAAAATTACCTGTAGCCCCTTTGGGGGGCTTCCTAAAGGCTGTGGGGAGTCTTTAAAGGCTTCCCCTCTCCCTGCTGGCCTCTAGGGCCTCGCAGAGACCATTTAAGCATGTGCAGTCATCATTTGTGTGTGTGTGTGTAAAAAATGTCCTCTGAAAACAAAATGGCCACCGCGCATGCTCAAATGGCCTCTGCGAGGCCTGGCCTGGCCTAAGGCCTCACAGACGCCCTTTGAGCATGCATCGTGGCTATTTTGTTTTCAGCGGCCATTTAAAAAAAGTTAATTTAAAAAAATGGCTCCCCCCTTCAAGTGGCACCCGGGGCACGTGCCCTGCCTGCCCTGCCATAGATACGTGCCTGATAATATGGTCTCTCCAAGTTGCCCCGGAGTCCAATCTGGCTGTCGCATTTTGAATGAAATGACGTTCTGAACTATGTACAAAGGCAGCCCCATGTAGAGCACATTTCAGGGTCGATGTTTGTTTGTTCAATTTGGTTTATTTTATTACTTTTATTGTGTTTTGTATCTCTTTTATTGTTGTGAGCTGCCCTGAGCAGTAGTGAACTGGAGGGGCAGGGAATACATACATACATACATACATACATATATACATACATACATACAATTAAAATAAATTTGCTCTCAAGTAAATGTGAAGAATCCAATCCAATCTTTATTATGGTCGTAGACCAGAGTGATGTGCAGAAGATTGCCACCTGAAACCACAATTCTACACATCTTTCCTTGGGATAAGTCCCATTGAAACCGGTGGGACTTACTTTTGAGTAAACAGGCAAATAGGCTTGGGCTGTGAGTCTCGTGGGGTGCTTTACAGGATTGACATATATCTGTACTTCCGTGGACAGAACAATTCCCTCCCAGCTTAGGGAAGTTACCTGGGGGGAGAGCAGCCATTCAGAACTCCCAATGGCAAGGGAGGACAACTTCCAGTTATCCTGGAAGGCGATGAGGGCCATTATGACTGGCGGACAAAGCAGCCGAAAAAGAGCAGAGGAATCTTAATGGATCTGAGAGCCAAACTCACAGAGATTAGAAAAAAAGTGTGTTCTTTGCATTGTCAGAAATTGCTCCCTGTCTGGGTGTGTGGGTGTGTGTGTGTGTGTGTGTGAGAGAGAGAGAGAGAGAGAGAGAGAGAGAGCGCTCGCTCATGGCTCAATAAGCTGCAGCTGAAATCATGCACTCACAAAAGGTTATACATTCCCTCTCCTCCATCCCCAATGAAATCAAAACACCACTACATACAAATCCCTCCCCCCATTTTCCCTCGCTAGTGAACAGCTTAATCTCCATTAGAGCAGAGCAGTAGACAGGCAAGCAAGCTGGAGCTGTGCTTAGCAAATACTTCTGTCCATTTCACATGGACAAAGTGAGACGGAAACATGCAGACAGGTGTTGTGCAATTGGCTTTGGGATTTATTCATACATCCAACCGTGAGTTGTCCAGTTCTCAGGAACACCAACAGATACCCCCCAAAGCACTCATCTGAACCTTTGCAATTTCTCCCTGTTGGAAGTGAAGGACTCTGTGCTGCCTCATGCCTCAATGACAGAGGGGGACAGACTAGTGAGTCAGAGGGCTAGAGGGGTCAAGACATTGGCCATTCCTCCTCTCTATAGCTCTGGCACTTTCCCTTTGATATGTAGATTGCTACTCTCTGGGACTTCCTTCCTGCCTCCCTTCCTCCCTTCCTCTCTTCACTCTAACACACACGCTTGCCTATCCCTGCACCATGTGTGCGCAGAGATACAGACAGCATCTGTCTGCATCCAGCTAGCTAGCTAGATTAGAGATACTATCTCTCCACTTTCCTATCTAGAATGGAGTTCTCCAATAAAGACTCCTCATATTGATTTGAAACTATGAACTGGCTCCAAGTTTCTTTTACTCTCAGCATACATGCATGCCTGGGCAGACTCTGCTGTGTTTTGCCTCTGTGCACTCTGCTGTAATAGAAGGGTATCTCTTACCAGAGAGAATTCCCAACACTCCCTAATGTCAATCAATTAAGAAGTGTGTTTTCTGTTCCCGCCCCCCCCCCCCCCCAACATGTAGCGGCTGACCATCTTGTGCTAAAGAAAAGGAACACTAAACTTAAATGCACTTTTATTTATTTATTTCTGGCATTGATCTACCACTTTTCTGCTGAAGCACTCCGAGATGGTTTATAGTTTAAAAGAATGGCTGGAGAAAGTCCTAATAAAAAGGAAAAATTGAAGCTGGAGGGAAGAGGAAAATAAGGATATTTTCAGATACCAAAATTTTCATACAGTTGCTTAATAGAGTTGCATAGCGACCAAGAGGAATGATCATGGCAGGAGGCAACTCTAGGAGGGGCTGAGTAAAAAGACCTTTTCTAGATCGGGGTTCCCAACCTTGTCTCAACCTTAATTTCCACGTTTTTGGCGGAAGAATGTTCAGGGTAAAATGTACAAAATGTGCCAGTTCTGAGATATTTGCTTTGGAAACCAAGGTATCAGAATAGCAGCTGATATACACATTCAGCACACCAATTCATGGGCGCTTTCCAGCTATGCATGCTACCACAGTGTCACAGCATTTCCCTAAAGGGTGCATCTGCACTGCAAGCAAGATACCATTCACATTTCTGATTCCTTCTTTTGGATGTTGTTGCTGCGTTGTAGCCCTATAATGTTGCATGTGCATTGCAGAAAAATCACTGTATTTCCCCGTTGTAGCTTACAACAGATTTCAACTGCGGTTTGAATTCGGCACACAAATCATTGCCGTTTACACCACTTTTTGCTTTGTAAGTCTCACTATCTGGAAACCACCCAGGAAAGGTATGCACACAAGTACTACAAAATCTCCCTGGAGAACTGAGATATCACAATGAAAACTGATCTGTACAGTTTATGAACTGTAGCCTCACATACAGGTAAAGTGTGCCGTCAAGTCAGTGTTGACTCCTGGTGACCACAGAACTTGAATTTGACCACAGAACTGTGGTATTCTACCACAGAATTTGGTAGAATACAGGAGGGGTATTATTGATTGATTGATTGATTGATTGATTGATTTGATTTCTATACCACCCTTCCAAAAATGGCTCAGGGCGGTTTACACAGAGAAATAATAAATACACAAGATGGCTCCCTGTCCCCAAAGGGCTCACAATCTAAAAAGAAACATAAGATAGACACCAGCAACAGTCACTGGAGGTACTGTGCTGGGGGTGGATAGGGCCAGCTGCACCATTGCCATCTCCCATGCAATATGAGAGGATGCATTTCAGCATCTTCCTATATTGCTGCTGCCCCATATAGGTATTTCCCATAGTCTGGGAAACATACCAGTGGGGATTCGAACCGGCAACCTCTGGCTTGCTAGTCAAATCATTTCCCCACTGCACCATTTGGTGGCTTGTGTGCACATGTAAATATGGTACCAAAATTGTGCCAATATGGCAGCTGCAAAATTGGTTGTATATTATATCTTTTAATATACTAAAGGTAGAATGTGCCATCAAGTCCCTTTCGACTCCTGGCACCCACAGAGCCCTGTGGTTTTCTTTGGTAGAATAGAGGAGGGATTTACCTTTGCCTCCTCCCGCACAGTATGAGATGATGCCTTTCAGCATCTTCCTATATCGCTGCTGCCCAGTATAGTACCAGCAGGGATTTGAACCGGCAACCTTCTGCTTGTTAGTCAAGCTTTTCACTGCTGTTCCACTTAAGGTGACTGCTCTAATATACTATATAAAGGTAAAGTGTGCCATCAAATCAATTACGACTCCTGGCACCCACAGAACCCTGTGGTTTTCTTTGGAAGAATACAGGAGGGGTTTACCATTGCCTCCTCCTGTGCAGTGTGAGATGATGCCTTTCAGTATCTTCCTATATCGCTGCTGCCCGATATAGTACCAGTGGGGATTCAAACCGGCAACCTTCCGCTTGTTAGTCAAGCATATATACGGTATATTAAATCTTTGAATGAATGAATGAATGAATGAATAATCTGGCTTACTTGCACCCATCAAGAGGTATGCTGCAGCATTCTGCATTATTTGTTTGTTTTGTTTGTTTATTTATTTGATATCTGTACTGCCCTTCCAAAAGTGGCTCATGGCGGTTTACATTAATATAATAACAACTAAAAGCAATTAAAAGTTAAAATCAGAAACTATAAGAACAACAAAAAACCATTAACAATTAAAACATTTAAAACAGTTTTAAAATTAGATTAAAATTTGAACATTAGCTAAAGCAGACTGTTTTCATGGAGAAACATAGGAAGCTGTCTTCTGCCAAGTGAGACCATTGGTTTATCTAGCTCATTATTATCTACATGGACTGTCAGTGGTTCTCCAAGGTTTCAGGCAGAAGCAGGAAATGCTCGCATGTAGTCACCCATCCACATGCAAACCAGTGAGACCCTGCTTAGCAAAAGGGGTAATCCATGCTCACTACCACAAAACCAGCTCTCCTCCCTACATAGAGCTCATAATTGATTGCCAGGAAATTTAGGACCAACAAACGGAAGTACTTTTTCACATAATGCATAATCCACTTGTGGAATTCTATGCCACAAGATGTGGTGTCAGCCAACAACCTGGATGGCTTTAAGAGGGGTTCATGGAGGAGAGGTCTATCAACGGCTACTAGTCGGAGGGCTATAGGCCAGCTCTAGCCTTAAGGGCAGTATGCCTCGAGTACCAGTTGCAGGGGAGTAATGGCAGGAGAGAGGGCATACCCTCAACTCCTGCCTGTGGCTTCCAGCAGCACCTGGTGGGCCACTGTGCAAAACAGGATGCTGAACTAGATGGGCCTTGGGCCTGATCCAACAGGGCTGTTCTTATGTTCTTATGTAATTCAAGCTCTACATAGTTCAAGCTCTGCCATCTCTATTTTCTTCTGACATGTGAGTCTTGAATGTCTGAACAGGCACTATGGAGGCACATCTTCCATCTGACATCTGCAGAGGCAAATTCCCCCTTCTGTTTAGTGCCAGCAGGACACACAGTATCTGCATACCATCCCCTTTCCTAATGCTGCAGTGACCACCTTGGCATTTGCTCTAAATGGTGTTCTCTAAGTAACGGGAAGCTGAGCCTTCAGCAATGGGTGGCCGTCATGGAAGATGGATATTATGACTCTGAAAGATTGTATATAAGAGGGGGTGATGATGATGATGATGATTTTATTATTTATTTGATTTCTATACCGCCCTTCCAAAAATGGCTCAGGGAAGTTTACACAGAGAAATAACAAACAAATAAGATGGATCCCTGTCCCCAAAGGGCTCACAATCTAAAAAGAAACGTAAGATAGACACCAGCAACAGTCACTGGAGGTACTGTGCTGGGGGTGGATAGGGCCAGTGACTCTCCCACTGCTAAATAAAGAGAATCACCACGTTAAAAGGTGCCTCTTTGCCAAGTTGTCAGGGGTTTATAAATGATTATGTACTGCCAACCTGCATGACCTATTTATTAGCTGTTCGGTGCAAGCAGTCCCTGCCACTGGAACACAATGTGTGCTGTTTAGAAAAGATTTAGTTACATCTCCTCCGGATGCTACCTCTTGCAAAGGAAGAAAATGAATTATAACAGAAACTGATAAAGTGCAGCTAGGAATGTCCGTTGGGTCTGAGAAAGCCGAGATAAATAAAGCGTCTGAGCATTCCTGGTTATTGTTCCCATAATGATTGTTGTGCCCTTGGTGATCTTTGTTACCCAAGATGCCAGCAATAAGATTTACCACCTTATTAAACAGACTAGATCGACAGATGATCAAGGGAAGCTAATAGCGACACAGAGCCGAGGAGTAAATTGTTGCCTCGACTGAGTGCAAACCCAGCCTATTGAATGTTACGGGATGATGAATGGGAAGCGATTGCGTCTGAAGGTGAATGCTGAGATGCCAATTTGTGGGCAAAACAGGCTTTGTGCTACTCCTCCAAACGGCAAAAGATTTGTATCAGAAGCCATTGTGAGCATCCTCAACGGTACACCATTATTTTCAAGCCAAAAAGGAACAGGCAAAGAAATTTTAATATAACTAAATACCTTGAAACAGGCAGCGGGGGCAGAGAGAGACAAATGCATCCAACAACCAAGTGAACAGCAGATGAACTGCTTTCTCTTTCTTTTGGAATTTCGGTGGATGAGGGTTAATACTTGTTAAAGCTCAGGCATGTTCAGGGTTATGTTCAACACTCATACAATCTGTGTACAGTTTACACAGGAACCCTATTCAGGCATTAAGTTTTATGATTATGTTGTATGTATACAGACACCCTTACACCTGCACATTTTTGTGTGTGAATGACCGAACCAGTGTTCATTTAAAAAGTGAACCTGGGTACATGTCCCAGAAATGCATCTAGGAAGTGGACTGCTGTACCCATGTTCAATATAACTTGGGAATAACTATACAGCTAGGAAGTGGACTGCTGTACCCATGTTCAATATAACTTGGGAATAACTATACCTGAGTACAGATCTACACTTACTACAGTAGATCTATATGAGATCTACTCATTTGAGTGATGAGCAAAAGGAGTGGATAAGTCTAGGTAAAGATCTGTACACAGGTACAATTATTCACAGGTTACATTGAGCACAATTATTCACAGGTTACATTGAGTATAACAAGACACACCCTATCTGTATCCCACATTTCAGGGGCCCCTACTCAAGTTCATTTAAAAAATGAACCCAGGTACAGTCATTCACACAAAAACATGCATGAGTGTACAGAGCTGAAGAGAGGTACAACGTAATATCTGAATGGGGTTATTCAGCATTCCCCTATCTCGGTAAGCAGAAGGGTGAACAAATGTTCTCTCAGCGCAAATCTAGCTTCTGATGGGAGCAGAGTGATACCAGAGCTGACTGGTAAAAGAGAAGAGTGCATTGGGTCATACAGACAAACAAAAATCAAACTTTGAAGACATGAGCTAGCACGGAAGAGGACGGTAGGGAAAGTGGAGTAAGGTATTGCATCTGCGGTGTAGCTATAATTGAGCAGATGGGTTCAAAGTACCTGGGACCCCCCAGCTCCTGAGGGTCCCCCACAGCTCCACCCTTTCCTGTTTTCCTCATTATCTCCCTCACTCCAAGGGGCCACTAGGGAGAGGGGTACACACGGCCCCCCTCTCCCCTAGCTCTGCCCCTGCATTACCCCCACAGCCACAGGCACAGCAGAAGAAAAAACACATTGCAGGTTCTTTTTGGGAGAAAGGGCCACAACTTGATTAAAGAACTTGAATAAGGAACTTGTTTAAAAAATTGGTTGGTGGCAAGAAGAAACTAGGGATGTGCATGGAACCAGGTGGGGGTGGTGGCTCGAAGGGGTGAGGGTAGGGCTTTAAGGGGAGGAAGGTACACTTATCCCTCCACCCACTTTCCCCCCACCAGCGCTGGAGTTAGATAAAATTCCTCAGGGCAGTAGAGTACCTCCCTGCTGCCCCTTCTGCTACTTTGGCCGGAAGTGGCAGGAAGTACCAGGCATGTGGGCGCACAACGGCTGTGCACAAATGCACACCACATGCACACTTGTGCATGTCAGATGGGCATGCCCACATGCGCCCGGTATTTTCGGCCACTTCTGGCCGAAGAAGCAGAAGGGGCGACAGGGAGGTACACTGCCACCCTGAGGAATTTTACCTAACTCCAGCACCGGTGGAGGGGAAGAGGGGGGAGGAGTTGGTGCACCCTCCCCCACCCTTAAAGTGAGACTACCCCCGCCTTCGAACCTTGAACCCACCCAGTGTTTGAACCTGTTCAGAGGCCCGTAAAAGGGCCTCCAAACAGGTGCATGCACATCCCTAGAAGAAACAACTCCACTCCTAACGAAGGCTAGAGTCAGACTCTTGTCCTTCTCGAGCCTTTGGGCAACATATCCAGGCTCAGAGCCTGAAAACAGGGCATGCTGTTTCCGACTCCTCTTCACTGACCCACCGGATCTGGGCCTTTGGTGGACTTCACCGCACAGCCTTTGAAATGATGAAGCCCAGGAAGCAGGTGTGGGTGCCAACCACATCCTTGGGCCGTGAAGCCTCTAAGGACAGTTTTAACCACTCACCTGAGTTAAATAAATTCCCAGCTTTTTAAAACTGTCTGTGTTTGGGTTTTGTTTTTTTTTTAATTTTATGGCTGTTTTTAAATTGTTGCATTGTTTTAACTTCTATATGTGTTTTAATTGTTTTTATGTTAACCACCCAGAGACGAAAGTTTGGGCAGTATAGACGTTAAATAAATAAATAAATAGCCCAAGGATGTTGACCATTGGAGAAACTCCACCCTAATGCACTGCCTCTGCCCGTTGTGACCTAAGTAAACTAACATGGGATGCAGAAAGGAGTAGGCGAAAAACAATCCACACAAGGCCAATCAGGTGAGAAGGCCTCCCACAGGATGACTGGTCAGAGCCCGTTCTGCATCCAGGGTGGAAGGGAGGGAGAGCCAGTCAGGCAAAGACTGAGGCCCACAAAGGGAGAGCAAATTGAACAAGACATGGGGAGGAGGCGATTGATTTAGGCATTGATTTAGGCCTATATCAATTGCCCATACTTCATTCAGTTTGGGATAGGCAAAATTCTGCCACCCCCACCCCACCCCAGCACGAAGCTGGTGGGTGGCCACAAAGTGTTGGTCATGGCCACCAGCAGAATTGCAACCCAATGTTGCTGACATTTTGCATAATATATAAAGAATCTTGTTTAATTTGTTGTTTGCTTGTTTTTCCCTAGCATCCCATGTCAAATAGGTCAGACTGAGATTACAGGGAAGTGAAAGGAAGTTGATAATATTTAAGCAATTAAACGCATCACCCGCGGCATTTGGAACATCTTTTGCTGTTCTAAGTGCAAGAACAGAACAGGCTATTTTTTTCTAGTCAGTTGGCAACCTTGCTGTTGAGGATTTTTCCTTTTTAAAAAATTCCCACCCGCAACATCTTTTGCAAGGGCAACTGAGCACAGTTTCGATTGCACCCCTCCTCCCACTCATAAGGGAAGCGCTGAAGAATATGTTTGGATACTTTGTAAAATGTGCCTTAGCACCTCTCAGCAATCCTGGTAGAAAACCGCGCTGGTAGAGCTCTGATGCTCAGATGTTCAGTGTGATTATTTTTAATGCTATCACTTCTCTTTTTCTCAAGAGGCCTTTTTCAAATGTCATATCTATCCCAAGTCTTTAGCATACTCATTTTGATGTTTAAAGCAAGCTATAAACACAGAAGTCTCTAGTGAGACCACTGAATGTGTAAATTTCACAGAAGAGCAATGCACATGAAAGAGCGTTCTTCCCACACTTCCCACTCTCCCTACCACTCAATCCCTGGAACTTTGCACAGCTAGGTTAATTTAAGTCTTGGGACTATTTTTAAATAAACAAAACCAAAACCAAAACTGAAATCCTTGCTCATTTTGAGTATCCAAGCACATAAAAATATGATATTTTCCTGGGGCTATTTACATCGAGCCTCTCACAACAGCAGCCACTGCCAAAACATTTGGGCCCCACTGAGGACTGTGGTCACTCCCTCTCCCCCCACCCCGACACCAAACAAACACTTGTTGCTGCTTACAGCTGTTGTGGAGAAGAAGAAACAGCAGCCGGGAGTTGTTCCAACACCTGCAGCTCACTCGAGAAGTCCCACCTCTTACAACCATCATACAATGCCAGGCACTTCCAGAGGGCCATTTTCTTAAGGGCTATTTACAGTTTTAAGATCTATCTATCTATCTATCTATCTATCTATCTATCTATCTATCTATCTATCTATCTATCTCTTTATTTTTAAATTAATATACTGCTTTTCATTAAAATAATCTCAAGGCCATCAGCCAGAAACCTGATTATTTTGTTTTTCTTTAATTGTATGTAAACTGCTTTGAGAAGCGTTGGCCTACACAACAGGAAAGAAAGAAAGAAAGAAAGAAAGAAAGACATTTACAGTCCTAAAATCAATGCAGATCTTTATTTCTTTCAGTTTAACAAGTTAGTTGATAAATTAGTTACAAGGCAAACGATAAATCCATTTCTTCCCATGTAGCCCTGCCTCCACTTCTATTGTCTGTGGCAAAGCATAGATTTATTAATTGTATTATTTATTATTTATTATATTTTATCCTACTCTTCTTCCAAGGAACTCAAAGAGAACTGCTCGCTGCTTCCTCTTTCTGACAGCAATCCTGTCCAATGGCCAGCTAATACTTCCCAGGCCCACAGTCAATCGAAAGTGTACAAACCTAAAATATAGAAATCTTCCAAGACACTGAATTTATTTACTGTATATGCTCGTTGTGATTTTGATTCCAGTGGAGATAGTAACCCTATTCCCATGTAATGTTCAACACTTGTACAATCTGCATACAGTGTACACAGGTACAGTTATTCATGCAATGTTAGAAGCAGGTACAGCTGTAAACTTTGCATCTGTATCGTGCATTTCAGGGGGCCTATACTCAGGTTCATTTTTAAAATATGCATAGGTACAGTCATTCACCCCAAAGCATATAGGTGTATACAGACATCTGTATGCAGGTAAAGCATAATATCTTAGTGTGGCACATCCAGGTTTCTTTGTTCTTCTTAAACCCTTATTCAGATTGTTATTGTTGCTGCAGTTCTATTCCATTCAGTTTCAACAGAAAGGTTCAGATAATGGTTCAAGTTCTGTTTCATTTCAGAAAATAACAAAAGTTCATTTGGGTTTGTTTTCTTCTTCTTCCCAGGTTCAGTTTGACTCCCTGGCTGTGTTGAACTGGCAAGGAATTTTATTTCTGTCTCCCATTTAGATTCTGCAAGGAACTCAACGAGGCTATTCACACGATGGGAGGCTAGCCTGGTTTCCTCTCACCATGAGAACCACCAGGCTTGGCTGTGAGCCCGAATGCTTGTGACTGCACAATGAATGTTTGTGACTGCACAAGAGCAGACTGCTGCTCATGTGCGGGGAGGGTGGGCTAAGCCCGATCTCCCCACTAACCCCCAGAAGCTCTTCTTACTCATTTTGAGAAGAGCCCCGACATGTTGCACATTGTCCTTAACATCCTCACAACAACCCTATGAGGTAGGTTTGGAAGGGAGCGTGTGACTGCTTCAAGGTCACCCAGTTAAGTTCACGCATGAGCCATCTTGAGGGCAAGCCTTTCAGATCTATCTCCATGACAGGCTCTCCTTGACTGTCCAACATTTGGAAGTGAGGAATCCTTTTAACTTGGCACTGTCCTTGGAAATGGCTGGTGAGGAAAGGGAGGATAGAGACTATCTTTCGTGGCTGTCATAATTGCCCTCTTTTATCTGAATAGGTTTCTGGGATCGTTTGAAGAGGGACCAAGAATGTTGGAAATTCTCTGTGGTAAGAGAATCCCTTTCTCATTATAGCAGAGTGCACAGAGGCACAACACAGCGGAATTTGCTTAGGCATGCGTGTATGCTGAGCAGGGGCGTATCTAGGGGTAGGGCAGGCAGGGCACGTGCCCTGGGCGCCACTTGAAGGGGGTACCATTTTGTAAAATTATTTTTTTTTAAAAAAATGGCTTCCAAAAACAAAATGGCCACCGTGCATGCTCAAATGGCCTCTGTGAGGCCCTAGGTCATGCCAGGCCTTGTAGAGGCCATTTGAGCATGCGCGGTGGCCATTTTGTTTTCAGGGGCCATTTTAAAAAAAAAGATTTTTAAAAATGGCCACTGCACATGCTCAAGTGGTCCCTGCAAGGCCCTAGAGGCCAGTGGGGGGAGGAGGAACCTTTGCAAACCCCCCAGCCTTTAGGAAGCCCCCCGAAGGGGCTACAGGTAAAAAAATAATAATATATAATATAAGTCACTGTACACATATTCAGATTGGCATTATATACAGAGAATCAGGGCTTGTGAATACTGAGCTGATGCTTATGAGCTAGGATTGTATTCATTTGCTCTTACTTTGCTTCTTGTGATAAGTGAGTTAAATGTGATGTCTTGCTAATATGGCTATTAATGGTGAGTTTGTCTTTGAATCAGTGTGAAATCCTTAATATTAAGGCCCACTGGGAGTTTCTTGCTCTCTTTCTCTCATTTTAACTGTCTTTCTGAAAGACTAGAATATATTGAAGAGCCCCTGGTGGCGCAGTGGTAAAACTGCTGCCCTGTAACCAGAAGGTTACAAGTTCGATCCTGACCAGGGGCTCAAGGTTGACTCAGCCTTCCATCCTTCCGAGGTCAGTAAAATGAGTACCCAGAATGTTGGGGGCAATATGCTAATCATTGTAAACCGCTTAGAGAGCTTCGGCTATAGAGCGGTATATAAATGTAAGTGCTATTGCTATTGCTATTGCTATATTCCAAGCAGTGACACAGTTTACTCTGCATATCCTTTAATTATTTACAGAGTATCTGGGAAAAGTCAAATTCTCCATTTATTTTTAAAACTTATGGAATGGTGATGCTATAATGCATAGTAGAGAATTAGACAGGCACTTGTGTTTAGTTTTCCAAGTACACCTCCACATAGTATTTGGGTATTTCATGAGCCCCAGCATACTGAAATTTGTAGTTTTCCAGCATTTTTTGGTCTGGCTAAGTCCACTGCTAAAATAGTTTTTGAAATATTAAAAGATTAACGAGCCTGACTTGTATTTTTCAGCTGATATTATGGTAAAGTTATCTCAAAGATGGGTGTCAGATGCTTGGACAGGGGGCACAATTTCAGTGTTTGCCCTAGGCGCTATTTTCCCTAGATACGCCTCTGATGCTGAGAGTAAAGTAACTTGGAGCCAATTCATAGTTTCAAATCAATATATAAGGCATTTATTAAGGAACTCCATTCTAGATAGGAAAGTGAGGAGTTAGGATCTCTAATCTATCTATCTAGCTGGATGCAGATGGATTCTGCATCTTCTCTGCACACATGGTGCAGGGAGAGGAGCTTGCCATGTTGCAAGGTAGAAGGGCAGGTAGGGAAGAGAGAGAGGAAGGAAGGTAATCCCTACGAGTACCAATCTACATTTCAAAGGGGTAGTGTCAGAGCAGTGGAGAAGGGATGACCAATGTCTTGACCCTCTAGCCCTCTGACTCACTAGTCTGTCCTCCACTGTTTGAGACAAGAGACAGCGCAAAGTCCTTAACTTCCAACAAAGAATACCTGGCTATGGCTGTTATCTAAGAAGGAAGCATAATTGAGCAGGATGTTAGATTCCTAGGGTTGCTTGGTAAGGGCTTGTTTTGAAGTCAGCAGCGCCTTTTTCTGGGGGTAGGCAGGCTCGTTGGGTCTAATTACTGCCAGTAAGATTACTGAAGGTGTATGCTGCGGTGTGACTAAAAAAGAGTAGCCCACGCATGCAGAACGAGAATGCTAGCAATCCTGAGATCAATGTCCCTCTTTCTGTCACCATTGCCTTGGGACAACTTTGTACTCTGCAGCACATCTGCCAAGCCTGCAAAGCCTTCGGCATCGTAACGTCACAGGGAAACTGTTGACATGTGTCTGTGGTAAACGGTTGGTTCCAAAGGCTTCAAGGTGTTTCGTGTGAGAGGCTTGGCTTTTCTTAAATTAAAAGAAGTCCCCATTCGCCAAAAATGAAACCAGAAGTGACAGTGATGATGTCGTACCGCTGGGATGAAGTTTAAGTCCCTGCACTCTCTAACCGAGTCACTGTCCTGTAAAACAACCAAGTCTCGGGGTCTGACTTGAAGTTTCAGTGTATTAGTGTTCTTTTCAACATCTCTCTGTCATGTTTTAAGTGTTTTATTGGATGTTTTTAATGCTTTCTTGTGAGCCCCTCAGAGAAAAATTTGGTATGGGACAATTAATAAATAAAGTTGTTGTTGTTGTCTTCTTCTTCTTCTTCTTCTTCTTCTTCTTCTTCTTCTTCTTCTTCTTCTTCTTCTTCTTCTTCTTGGAAATCTCAGGATGTGGAGTCAGAAGTAAGGGTGGATGCTACTCCCCCCCCCCAAGAGCAAATTCCCTGCCTTCTGCCTTGATTCTCAAGTTCAGCTACTCTCCCTTTCCAGCATGTTCTTTCAGTCGTAATATCTTTCCCTGAGGGTTGTGCAGCCCTCAAGAACCTACTTCCAGGTTGCACTGAGCACTTTCAGGGGAAGGAGGGAGTGACAAAAATCCCCCCCCCATGTGAACACATGTTTGCTTTAGAAACGTTTCAGAATGCTAGTGTTGCGCATGTGTGTTCTTTACCTGCACAGGCACAGTCAGGATGACAGCCCATGTTATTGTAAGGTTTACCACAAGATGATACACTTAAAGTGGATTGATTGATTGACAGTGTCATCTTAATTACTAGGATTACCAGGGAGCTCTTGTCCTCAGCTCCTGAAAGGACCAATAACCTGAGACGTTTTATTAATTTTCGGTAATTTGCTTCTTTTAATATTGTAAACTGCTCTCGGTGCCTTTGTCAAGGCAAAAAGGTGGTTTAAAATGTAGTAAACAAACAGACAGACAGACTCTTAGCGACAGTATGGATAGATTCTCTCCAGGATGATCTGTCTTCAACTTGGCCTGTATTGTCTCTCAGCGATGCATTCATTGCTGTCGTAATCGAGTCCAGCCACCTTGATGTTGGTCATCCTCTTTTTCTCTTCCCTTCAATTTTTCCCAGGATTATTGAGTTCTCAAGCAGGGCTTTCGCATAATGTGTCCAAAGTATGATAGTTTGAGCCTGGTCATTTGTGCCTCGAGTGAGAATTCTGGATCAAACTGTTTTATGATCCATTTATTTGTTTTCCTGGCTGTCCATGGTATCCTCAAAAGTCTTCGCCAGCACCAGAGTTCAAAAGCTTCAATACTTTTTCTATCCTGCTTCTTCAAAGTCCAGCTTTCGCATCTATAGAGTGTCATGGGGAAAACCATTGTCTGAACTATTCTAATCTTTGTAGGTGTAGACACATCACGGCATCTAAATATCCTTTACAAGGCCTTCATTGCAAGCCTACCAAGTGCTAGTCTGTGGCGTATTTGTTGACTGCTGGATCCTTTACTGTTGATGGTCGATCCTAAAAGGCAGAAGCTATCCACAACTTCAATGTCTTCATTAGCAATTCTGAGGCTGGTTCCTGTACCCATTGTCATTAGTTTAGTCTTCTTTACATTTAGTCGGAGTTCCATTTTTTCACAGTTCTCCTTGAGTTTCGTTACTAGAGCTTGCAGATCATTCACATTCTCAGCTATCAAAGTGGCGTCATAAGCGTAGCGCAGGTTATTGGTGTTTCTTCTTCCAACTTTAAAACCACGTTCATCTTCTTCCAATCTAGCTTCCCTCAGTATATGTTCAGCATATAGAATAAATAAGGAGGAAATATACATCCTTGTCTTACTCCCTTGCTGGTCTGGAACCAGTCTGTTCCACCATGTTACATCTGGACTCTGGCTACATGTCCTGTGTATAGGTTTCTCATGAGAACAATGAGATGTTCTGGGACACCCATTTTCCAAAGGATATTCCACAACTTGGCATGGTTGACGCAATCAAAGGCTTTTCTGTAATCAATAAAGCACATATGGACTTCTTTTTTGTATTCTTTGACTTTCTCAATTATTCAGTATGCATTGGTGATGACGTCTCTTGTTCCTTGGCCTTTTCTGAAACCAGCTTAAATATCCAGCGTTTCCCTTTCCACGTAGGGCTCTAATCTGCATTGGCTGATCCTGAGCATTATTTTGCTAGCATATGTAATTAAGGATATTGTGTGATGGTTTGCGCAATCTGTTAAATCTCCTTTCTTTGGTATGGGTATGTAGACTCGCCTCTTCCAATCTGTTGGCCACTGTGTCTTCTCCAAATTTGCTGGCATAGTTTGGTTAGAGCCTTGACTGATTCTTCTTCTGTTGCTTGCCATATATCTGCAGCTATTCAATCAATTCCTGTAGCCTTCTGACTTGGTAATGACCGGAGTGCTGATCTAACTTCATCTTCCCATACTGGAGGTTCTCGCAAGTAGGGAATATCTTTTAGAGTATCTTGGATGTTGAAGTCCCTGATGTGCACATTTTTCAGTATACTCCTTCCATCTCTGTTTGATCTTCTGTGAATCAATCTGTCCTTTGGCATCCCATAACTTACCAATTTGAGGTTGGAACCTTCTTCTGAGTTCAGAGATCTTTTGGAAAATCTTCCTTGTTTTTCCATGTCCAAAGGGGCCCAAACCAAGTACTGAATACATATGCATACTTATACTTTGCAGAGGTCCGATATTGTTCTATTCTACAATCCTTGTCTTCTTGGTTCCATGTAATATTCTAATTTTCTGGGATTGTGGATTTGGGGTTTTCATGAGCTGTACGCCATGATCATCACAATTATAACAAATTAAGGCTTGACTTATCTCGCTTTGCATGTAATGCGTCTGTCTCATATATCAGTTTCACCTTTTAATTTGCATTACTGAAATTAATGGACTTTTGCACGATATTCTAATTTTCCGAGTTTCACCTGTATTTCCATCCTCAAGGTCTTTACAGATGTCAGTGTAATACTGCTCCTTGTCTCTTCTTACAGCTTTATGAAATTCCCTATTAAGTTCCTTCATGAGGTCTTTATTTTTCTTGACTTTTGCTTCTCTCTTCTTGGCAATTTCTACCATCTGTTCTGACATCCATTTTGTTTTCTTCCGTTTCTTCGTCTTTGGCAGTCTCTTTTCACATTTGTCCTTAACAACATCTTTGATTTCATTTCACAGTTCCTCTGGTCCCCCATCAATCAGGTTAAGAACTTCAAAGCAGTTCCTGGGTTTTCCTTGAAAATGGTGGGTACATTCTCAAGATCATATCGTGGAAACTGGATAGCTCTGTTCTTCCACTTTAGTTGGACTTGGAACTTACATATGAGCAGATCATGATCTGTTCCACAATCGGCCCTGGGCTGTTATAACTGATCTCTTCCACCTCCTTGCACAAATAATGTAATCAATTTGATTTCTGTGTACTCCATCTGGTGATGTCCCTGTGTATAGGCATTGCTTTGTTTGAAGAATGTGTTAGCAATGAAGAGATTGTTGGATTGGCAGAAACTAATAAGTCATTCTCCTGCATCATTTCTGTTTCCTAGGCCATACAGTCTGACTGTGTTTTCCTCCTTACTGTTTCCAACTCTGGCATTCCAGTCTCCAACCACCAGCAGCACATCTGGAAGCTGTCAGGTTCTGGATGCGCCAAAACAGGCTCAGACTTAATCCTTCCAAGACTGAGTTGCTTTTGCTTACTCTTTGATATGGCCAATTGCCAAGTTTGAGTTTCTCCCTAGATGGGGTTGTGCTGCCCCTGAAGGAGGTGGTCTGCGACTTGGGGGTACTCTTGGACTCATGGCTCCTGCTCAAGCAGCAGGTGGAGGCTGTGGCCAGAGGTGCCTTTGCCCAGTTGTCCAGCAGTTGAGGCTGTATCTCGACCAGCAGGTCTGGCAATGGTAACTCATGCCCTCGTCATCTCTGATCTGGATTACTGTAATGCGCTCTACCAGGGGTTGCCTTTGAAGACGACCCGGAAGCTTCATTTGGTCAAGAATGTGGCAGCCCGCCTGCTTATGGGTGCTAGGAGATATGATAGTGTGACACCTCTCTTGCGGTCACTGAATTGGTTACCTATTTGCTTCCAGGTCCAATTCAAAGTGCTGGTTCTCACCTTTAAAACCCTTCAGGGCTTAGCACCTTCTTACCTTCAGGACTGCCTCTCCCAGCCAGTTCTGTCCCATCTTGTGAGATCTTCTCAGGTTGCCCTTCTTTCAGTCCATGGTCTCAGAGAGGTCCATAGTACTAGGGCCCATGGAAGCCACCTCTGTTGCCACCTCTTTACTTTGGAATTCTCTTCCCCCCCAGATTCAGTCTGCCTCTTCCCTTTCAGCCTTTAAGATCTTATTGAAGATATTTCTTTTCCACCAGGTGTTTGCCCTTTAAATCACTCTCTCTCTCTCTCTCTCTCTCTTAAATTTTAAATCTCGGCTGCTATTCTTGCCTGTACACTGCCCTGAATCTGTGGCTTGGACGGTATATGAAATCTCTTAATAAATAATAAATAAATAAAATCTGCTCGCATGCTTTGTCAATTACAGACTGAACTTGAGCTTAAAACTCATCAACTTCCTCTTCTTCTGCATCAGTCATTGGGGCATAGACTTGAAAAACTGCCATGTTAAAGGGTTGTCCATGAAAGCTAATTGATATTAGTCAGTCACTGACCACATTGTACTCAAGTACTGGCATTGCTATATCCTTCCTGACTATGAAAGCAACACCATTCCTTCTTTGTTTTTTGTGTCCTGAGTAGAAAATGGTATGATTTTCTGACTGAAAGTTTCCATTTCCAGTCCATTTTAATTCTCTGATGCCCAAAATGTCAATCTGTAGTCAGTTGATTTCATCTTTCACTGTGTCAAGCTTTCCCATGTTTATGCTTCTTATATTCCATGTTCCCATTGTAATTCTGTCTTTCTCGCATGGCAGCATCAGCCACTAGACATCCAAAGGGCTTTAGCCTAACTGCATCATAAAAACCATCGAAACTCTGAGAGATCCTCAACTCTTCCTCAGTAGCATGTTGAGTACCATCTGTCCTGAGGGGCCCATCATCCGGCACTACATCAACAATCATAAAATCATTTTTTTATCTTGTCTATCCATGTTGGTAAAAGACAGAAGTGGTTTACCATTGCCTTCTCCCACGCAGTATGAAATGATGCCTTTGTCATTGTCACTAAAATGACTGTCTTTCCTATATTGCTGCTGCCCAACATAGGTGCCTGCTTGCTTTCGCTGGGCAGCTGGGATGACCTTTTGCACCTTGGGTGACCCTACTGGTAATATACCTCCCGGCGTACACTCATCCCTTTGAGGAATGCCCTCCTGCCATGATGAGGCAGCATAGCAGGACTGGTAGGTAGAGTGTTTTGAGCATCCAGAAATGAGTGTTTGGAGCATACACAAATGTGAAGTATTATTCTGAAGAAGTACACAGTGTTTAAGCAAAGCAATATTAAGACCTATATAGTTATGCTTCTCTTTTAATCCTGTTAAATATTCTCTCTCCTTTTCTTGCCCTTCCCCACCCACCCTGAAATGTTTCTCCATCCCTAAATAATTCCAGCAAAACACCTTTTTCTGTGTTTGGCCCATTCCCAATCATTTCCTGGTACAATAAGAAAAGGGAAGATAAAAGCTATAGGCATTCAAACTGCATGTCAAAACGATCACAGTGTTCGAGATCACTGGAATTCTCCAAAGCTTCCCTCGCAGAAAGCAGTCACCATCAATTTAATTAAATCTTTATCCTGTTTATGCTTATTTGGAAATATTTCTTCCACTGCCTGTCATCAGATCATTTATCTGGAAGCCTTATTTTGGACTGATTGTCATTATATCAGGGGTGGAAAAAAGATGTGTGATTTGTCTGTCATGGAAGCATAAGACTAAAGCAATGTCAGGAGGAAATAAAAATCAATAATATTTTATCATTTGCAAACCAGAATGAATTTCTCCCTTCCCTTTGCAACTATCACAGAACTCTTAAATAACAATCAGTAGCTAAAAAGGAAAGGATGCCAATTTGAAAAGTGCTTGCTCTCTCAAACATGCTGTGTATGGGTTTTTTTATTTGTTTTTACACATAACGATTTACTTATAAAGATTTTATATACCTCCCAGAACCCAGGTCCCTGGGTGGTTCACAATAAGGGAAATAAGGCATACCAAATTAAAACAGAATTAAAACATTAAAGCAATTTACAGTTTAACACAATGTTAAAACTGTTAAAAACAGTTTTAATAATCAATCTAATTAATAATCACTCTAATTAAAGGCCTGGGTGAACAAATGTGTCTTAACTGCCTTTTAAAAAGTTGTCAGAGATGGGGAGGCTCTTATTTCAACAGGGAACATATTCCAAGGCCTCGGGGCAGCAACATTTAAGGTCCGTTCCTGTGTAGGCATGTGCAAACAGGTTTGACAGTTCGGAGCTGAACTGAACCACCCCCTGTTCGGTCCAACCCCGGACCAAACCCCCCTCCCCAGCCGTTTGGGGGTTTCTGAGTCATTTTTTAAAAAATTGTACTTACCTCCTCTGGGGGGCTTCTCTGAGGCCACAGGTGTTCATGGAGGTTCCCCCTCCACCTGCCAGCCTTCTTTCTGGCAAAAATTGCCCAGTTTGGGCACTCTTTGGCCCTTTCTGTGCCTTTCCCCTGCCATGTTGGCCATTTCGGAGGCTGCCTCACATACGCAATGTGCCCTTGTGTGGCAAGGTCATGATCCAGGCCAAAAAGAGGCCTTTTGCACATGCACAGCATCCTCCAAAATGGCCACCACAAGGGGGGAAGGCTCGGAGAGGGCCAAAGAATGCCACAAGGAAGACCGGTGGGGGGAGGGGAAACCTCCGTGAGACACACACACACACACTCGGAGAAGCCACCCCCAGAGGGGGTAAGTACTAAAAAAATGTTTTTTAAAAAAAAAAAACCTGGGGGGTGGGGGTTGACGGGAGGCAAAACCAAACTGTCACTCTCCTGTTTGGGTCCAGTTTGGATTCCAACCCAACCAGGCCAGCCGGTTTTGAGCACACCCCTAACCAGACAAGCTGGTGGCAACTGTAGACTGACCTCTACAGATGATCTCAAAGGGTGGTGGAGGCCATGGCAAAGAAGACGTTCTCTTAAATACTCAGGGCTTAAGCTGTTTAGGGCTTTATAGGTTATAACCAGCACCTTGTATTTTGCCCTGAAGCAGCCAGTGTAGCTCCTTCAATACAGGAGTAATATGGTCTTTCCGAGATGACCCAGAGACCATCCTGGCTGCTGCATTCTGTAGCAACTGCAGTTCCTGGACTACGTACAAAGGCAGCCCCACATAGAGCACATTGCAATATTCAAATCTGCATATGTACCACTTTTGACTGAAGTAGCAGCTCCATCCAAATGATGTGCACTGACAATAAAGGAAAATTGTCTCCCATTTTAAAATACGGACCCAGCTTTTCAGCTCTCTGAGAAAGGGAAACAAATCTGGGCAATCCATGCATAATTCCCAGGCACTCTGAAGTTGGGCAGTCCAAGAAATGGACTGAAGAGCTCTTGTTGCACATCTCTCCACCAGATGAGCGTGGTGGGTGGGCATTAGGGTTGTCACATGTCCAGGATTGGCCTGTACAGCCCAGGAACTGGATGTCCTGTCCAGGATGTAGAATTGGCCTGGACCACCCTGGATCCGGAGATCCTACCCAGGATGCAGGAAAAGCCATGACATCTGCATGGATTTGAGTGGGAAGAGCACTTTGACCATTTTTACCCAGTTTTCTGGTGCTTCTCTCCAGGCATTGCAGCTTCTTGGTGTCAGTGTTTAAAAGCCCCATATTCTGATCTTATCTCTGGCTATGCTAGTTCTCTCTTTATGGCTCAGCAAATTCCCCTATCTGTGTCATCTCTAGAGTTAACAAGGGTGGTAGTGGGCCTCTGGGTCTAGCTGTGAAGTATATGGACAGAGAGAGACCTCTTTTCTCTAATATTTGTATTGCTGGGTTCACCCATCATTGCCTGATACAGCACCTGCAGTCTTGTGAGGGCCCCTCCTAGACAAAAACAAACCATCTCCTGGGTGGAGGAGCAGGAAGAAAGGCAAGAAGCCACATGCCTGTTGGAAGTGAAGGTCTTTGCCCTGTCTCTTGTCTCAGTGACACAGGAGGACAGACTAGTGAGTCAAAGAGCTAGAGGGTCAAGACATTATTATTATTATTATTTCACATCCCTTCTCTACTGCTCTGACACTATCCCTTTGGAATGCAGATTGCTACTCTCAGGGGACTTCCTTCCTTCTAGCCACTTCCTTCCTCTCTCTCTGCTCTTCCTGTTCCTTCTCCCTTGCAACATGCAAGCTCCTCTCCCTGCACCATGTGTGCAGAGAAGATGCAGAATCCATCTGCATCCAGCTAGATAGATTAGAGATCCTAACTCCTCACTTTCCTATCTAGAATGGAGTTCACCAATAAAGACTCCTTGTATTGATTTGAAACTATGAATTGGCTCCAAGTTACTTTACTCTCAGCATACACGCATGCCTAAGCAAATTCCACTGTGTTGTGCCTCTGTGCACTCTGCTATAATGAGAAAGGGATCCTCTTACCAGAGAGAATTCCCAACAAGGCCTATAACATGAAACTGCCCTTTATTGTCGCAACATGAAAGATGGAACTCTGCAGAAGTTCCACCTCTGGCTGCTACTGGGGATTGAACCAAGGACCTTCTGCATGCAGAAAGATGCTCTAACTCTGAGCTACAACCCCACCCCAGCAGGCAAAAAAGAGAGAACTATCCAAAGAAAACTAAACTGAGCATGCACCGCTCTAAGTGTGGCCTTCTTTATATTCCTGGGGCCATACATACCACGGTTAAATCTGCAGGGAAGCTGATGGTGGCCATCGCTTCTTTGTGGTGAGGTCTATGGACACACACTAGCTTATTATATTATTGGATGGTTTTCTAGCTAGAATGAAGCATACTGCTTTGCATGCATTCCTAATTAGCATCTCCTGTTGGATTAATTTCTCATCTCCTCCTCTGGGCCTTTTGTAATGAGATCGTGAGTTACACTTGAAAGCAGTTTGTATTGAAGGCAGCTCTTTATTGTTGAACCTCTTTGGTGGCTTACAAAGGCTTTTTTATTGAACATCTGGAGCTTCCCTTTCTGCAGCAGCCACAATTGAGAGAAGGATGCAAATGCTTCTCAGCTCATCGTGCTTTCCTTTCCTTCCCATCCACGCACATTAATGATGGCTGGATTGGGTTGGTAATGATACCCTTGTGCTCCATTTATTGCCCCTCAGTGCTTTACTAAGACAGAGATAAGACAATGATGTAAATAAAATATAACCCATTGGTTTGAGATCTGCTGCAGAGTAATGGCTGGAAAGCTAAACAAAGAACTTCTATATACCCAGCTCAGTTTTTTACTTCATCACACATTTACCATTAGAGGTGCTCTTACACCTGGACTTCAGGTCCAAAGTCCAAGGCTTCGGGGCTGAAGTCCAGAGCTTCCACAACACCTGCCCCCACCCCCACAAAATCCTCTTTAGTCTGTCCTGGGTGGTGTGGTTGCCTGACAGAGCATGATGATGCTTAATTTGCAGGGAAGGGAGGCCTCCAAAGGCCTTTAGGTCCAGGCTCCCAAATTACCTTGGTGCACCTCTGCTTACCATTGTGCTTTATCTCAGTCTGAGAACCTACCACTTTGGCACTGGTCTGCACCTTCGCATTGTGAACCAATCCTACAGGGTTACAAGGCTGCCCTTGAAGAATATCTGGAAACTACAGGTGAAACTCGGAAAATTAGAATATTGTGCAAAAGTCCATTAATTTCAGTAATGCAAATTAAAAGGTGAAACTGATATATGAGACAGACGCATTACATGCAAAGCGAGATAAGTCAAGCCTTAATTTGTTATAATTGTGATGATCATGGCATACAGCTCATGAAAACCCCAAATCCACAATCTCAGAAAATTAGAATATTACATGGAACCAAGAAGACAAGGATTGAAGAATAGAACAATATCGGACCTCTGAAAAGTATACAGTGTACTGTGCTTGACTGGCCAGCAAACTCGCCTGACCTGACCCCATAGAGAATCTATGGGACATTGCCAAGAGAAGGATGAGAGACATGAGACCAAACAATGCAGAATTGCTGAAGGCCGCTAATGAAGCATCCTGGTCTTCCATAATACCACATCAGTGCCACAGGCTGATAGCATCCATGCCACGCCGCATTGAGGCAGTAATTGCTGCAAAAGGGGCCCAAACCAAGTACTGAATACATATGCATGCTTATACTTTTCAGAGGTCCGATATTGTTCTATTCTTCAATCCTTGTCTTCTTGGTTCCATGTAATATTCTAATTTTCTGAGATTGTGGATTTGGGGTTTTCATGAGCTGTACGACATGATCATCACAATTATAACAAATTAAGGCTTGACTTATCTCGCTTTGCATGTAATGCGTCTGTCTCATATATCAGTTTCACCTTTTAATTTGCACTACTGAAATTAATGGACTTTTGCACGATATTCTAATTTTCCTAGTTTCACCTGTACAGCTAGTGCAAAACGCGGCAGCTAGGGTTTTATCTGGAGCTGCCCGGTGGGAGCACATCACACCCATTTTGAAAGAGCTGCACTGGCTACCAGTTTGTTTCCAGGTCATTCAAGGAGCTGGTTTTGACCTTTAAAGCCCTTAACAGTTTGGGCCCGGGATACCTGAAGGACCGCCTGCTCCCAAGGGTTGCTGCCCGCTTGACGAGGTTATCTGAGGGGGCTCTGCTCCTGGTGCCGACAATGAGGGATGCTCGTTTGTCATGCACATGGGACAGGGCCTTCTCTGTTGCTGCCCCCAGACTCTGGAATGCTCTCCTGGTGGCTATTCGCTCCTCGGTCTCCATCACAGCTTTTAGAAAGCTTGTTAAATCGTGGCTTTTTACCCTGGCTTTTATATGATTGTCTCTGCTGTTGCTCTTTGTACTTTGTATTGCTTTTATGCTTGTGTTTTAAATTTTTAACCAGATTTGTTTTATATTCTTAGCTTAATATTTTAATTGTGTCTTTTTTTACAATCTTGTTTTTAAATTTTGCTGTAAACCGCCTTGGGATTGTTTTAATGAGAGGTAGTATATAAATTTAACAATCAATCAATCAGTCAATCAATGTATCAATGTATTCCTAAGTTTAAAAAACGGAAGGTATACACAAAACCCTCCATTTCTGCAGCTATTTCCACCTTTCTGCACCTTTCTGATATACACAGATATCCATGCAATAGCTGAAAAATCTAAAAGCATATTGGTGGAGAAACCAATATAGCTGCCCTATGCCGAGTCAGAACATGGATCCATCTAGCTCAGTATTGTCTACACTGACCAGCAGTGGCTCTCCAAGCTTGGAAGCAGGAGTCCCTTCTAGCCTTACCTAGAGGTTTCAGAGAGTGAAGCTAGGACCTTCTGCATGTAATCATGCAAATGCCCTTCCAATCTGAGCGATGGCCCTTTAAGAGGAATATCTTACAGTAGTCACACATCCAAATGCAAACCAGGAAAGACCTGCATAGCAAAGGGGACAATTCATGCTCACTACCACAAGACCAGCTCTTCTCCACAGTCTTAATCACATGGGAGAGGACCATGGGGCATGCACGTCCACCCTACCCCACCCCGATTTGGTGTACTATTCTACTTTTTCCAAACTGCACTGCAGGGAGGTAATACTTGGATGTAGTAGTTCATCCACAATTTGGTATGCTGGGCTGGGAGGCATATTTCTCAGCCTACCCTACCTCACAGGGTTGTTGTGGGGATGGACATGACCATGTACACTGCTCTGGGCTCCTTGGTAGAACAGCAGGATAGCAGTGTGAAAATAAATAAATAAATGCTCCCACCCCCCATGTGATTAGGATGAGCTTGTAGGAGTATCATCCAAGCTAGTCCTGTGGTTGGTTCATTGGTCCCTGAGATTGGCAGCCAGTATGAAGCCTGGACTGGGTAAGCATGCGTGGTATAAACACCGACCTTCTCCCCTTGACTAGGCACTGGACACAAAATAGCTTTTGCTTCAGCTACTGACTTACATATACACACTTACATATGCAGTGAAATATAACATTTGTGCAGTTGCGCAAGAGCAAGATTGTGCAAATGGAGTTGCGTGACAGTCCAGCCATTATATATCATGGCTGCACTGTTGCGCAATACCGTGGGTGCAATTGTTGGGCTTGCAAAATAGTGCTCTTGCACACCCGTGGAAATGTTTCATTCCACCAAGTGTGTAACATAGCACAGAATGCCAACCACTGACTTCAGGGACCAGTATTTGAATCTGGATTCAACTGTCCTCGGTTTGGCTCTGATGCCTATAGTAAAGTAAAGTGTGCCGTCATGTCAATGTCGACTGTTGGTGACCACAGAGCCATGTGGTTTTAATTTGGTAGAATACAGGAGGGGTTTACCATTGCCTCTTCCCTCACAGTATGAGCTGATGCCTTTTAGCATGTTCCTATATCGCTGCTGCCCAATACAGGTGTTTCCCATCGTCTGGGAAACATACCAGCGGGGATTTGAACCGGCAACCTCTGGCTTGCTAATCAAGTCATTTCCCCACTGCACCATTAGGTGGCTGCTCTGATGCCTATATGGTATCCGAATGGGAATTCTCTCTGCACGACAGATGACGTTCTCTTCAAAATGGGGAAAATGGCACAACATCCTAAAACTTTCCCTCCACTTCTTATTTTGAGTGAAATAAAAAAATTACCTTTCTGGCTACACTAAAGGTCTCTAAAGATTCCTACATTCTGAAGCTGTATGGGGGGGGGGATCAAAGGGAAACTTAATTATTGCTTTTAAATATCTTAAACCACCATTTTGATTCAAAAGCACTTTCTGGAGGGGAAAAAAGAAAAAAGAAATGGGGTTTCAGCCATATCCTGTATAGCAGAAGTGTTTCTGGGATCTATGAAGATCTCCTTAGGGTACTCTATAATGGTTTATTATCCATTATCTCTAACACAAAGATAATGAAAGTGGTTCTATTGTACTAAATCTGAAACCCATAGGAATACTGGGGTTTGGCAGCCAAGATATATCTCACTTAGTTTCCACTGTGTAAACCCATCACAAATCGTATAGCAGACAGTCTGTTGGTTAAATAAGTCTACAAAGAGAGATGATGGAGTTCTTCATTTATCTTCATTGAAACAGCTCTGGCTGCTGTGGAGTTGATAAAATGGATGTAATCCTATTCACCATCTTTCCTCGATCCTCTCCTCCCTCCCTTGCCAATTCTTTCCAGTTTGATTAGATCTTCTGTGATTAGATTTCTGTGTGGAGTCTGTCGCGAAATTAACAGGGATGCTCGCTGGTGAAAGCAAGTAAGAGGGAAAGGAAATATTAAATGATATTAAGTCGAACATAGACTTGGACAGAAAGCCCTAGTCCCTAGCAGGGATGAAAGCTTTAGCAGTCTAATTGGTAGATTAGTCAGCTAAAGCTTCCATTGATTAATTAGCAGAGGTCAGTTGCAGTTGTTGAGGGGGAATTTTAATCAATGGGTCGAGGAACTAAAGCCTCAGTGGTTTGGGTATATTTTAGTTGATGCTTAGGAACATAGGAACATAGGAATCTGCAATATAATGAGTCAGACCATAAGTCTATCTAGCTCAGTATTGTCTTCACAGACTGGCAGCAGCTTCTCCAAGGTTGCAGGCAGGAATCTCTCTCAGCCCTATCTTGGAGATGCTGCCAGGGAGGGAACTTGGAACCTTCTGCTCTTCCCAGAGCAGCTCCATCACCTGAGGGAAATCTCTTCCAGGGCTCACACATCAAGTCTCCCATTCATATGCAACCAGGGCAGACCCTGCTTAGCTATGGGGACAAGTCATGCTTGCTGCCACAAGACCAGCTTAATCAGATGAGGATGAGGATGGTGATGAGATGGTGGTTATAGTGACAACAAAATGTTCTCACAGTGGTTTAAAGACAATGAGAATAATTAATAAAGATAGCAAAATAATAATAATAATAATAATAACAACAACAACAACAACAACTAACAAACAGCTTCCAGTTGAACAGAAAGGAAATTGCCCCAACACCAGAGGCACAAAAGACCAGCTGCTGATTGACAAAATGATTTTAGAAAACTGCAAGAGAAGAAAAACCAATCTAAGTGTTGCATGGATTGACTACAAGAAAGCCTTCGATTCATTGCCTCACACATGGATACTAAAATGTTTAGAAACAACTGGTGTCAGCAAAAACATTCAGATATTTATTTAAAAAGCAATGAGCAGGTGGAGTACACAGTTAACAATCAATGGCGAGGCACTTGGACAGGTTAGCATTAGAAGAGGTATTTTCCAAGGGGACTCACTATCCCCTCTATTGTTTGTAATCGCCATGACCCCACTTTCACAAATACTAAACAAAACAGGCCTCAGATACCAAACATCTAAAACATCAAGTCAAATCAACCATCTGCTGTACATGGACGATCTGAAGTTGTATGGAAAGTCCCAGTCAGAAATCGAATCACTGCTAAACACTATCCGTATATTCAGTAGCGATATAGCAATGGAGTTTGGATTAGACAAGTGTGCTGCATTAATAATGAAAAGAGGAAAAATAACAAAAACAGAAGGAATAGAACTGCCCAATGGAAGCAACATCAAGAACCTGGAAGAGAAAGAACATTACAAATACTTGGGTATTCTCCAGGCTGATAACACCGCACACACTGAAGTTAAAAGAAAAATGGGAAGTGAATACATCAGGAGAGTTAGAAAAATCCTCAAGTCCCAACTCAATGGCGGGAACACCATACACACCATAAACACCTGGGCTATACCTGTTATCAGATACACTGCAGGAATAATAGACTGGACCCAGGCAGAGCTAGAGACGCTAGATCGTAAGACCAGGAAAATCATGACCATCAATCATGCTCTGCACCCCCGCAGTGATGTCGATAGGCTATACCTCCCTCGCAGCTCAGGTGGAAGAGGAATGCTGCAAGTCCATCAAACAGTAGAGGAGGAGAAAAGAGACCTTGAAGAATATATCAAGGACAGTGAAGAAGATGCACTTAAAATGGTCAAGAACAAGAAACTATTCTACACCAATGAAACAAAGCAGGTCTACAAGAAAGAACAAGTCAAGAACCGAGCAGAAAAATGGAAAAATAAGCCCCTGCATGGTCAATATTTGCACAATATAAGTGGAAAATCAGACATCACCAAGACCTGGCAATGGCTTAAGAATGGCAACTTGAAGAAAGAAACAGAGGGTTTAATACTGGCTGCACAAGAACAGGCACTAAGAACAAATGCAATAAGAGCAAAAGACAAAAAATCCACCACAAACAGCAAGTGCCGCCTTTGTAAAGAAGCAGATGAAACAGTGGAGCACCTGATCAGCTGTTGTAAGAAGATCGCACAGACTGACTACAAACAAAGGCATGACAAGGTAGCAGGGATGAGACACTGGAACATCTGCAAAAAATACAAGCTACCTGTAGCCAAGAATTGGTGGGACCATAAAATTGAAAAAGTGGTAGAAAATGAAGATGTAAAAATATTATGGGTCTTCCGACTACAAACAGACAAACATCTGCCACACAATACACCAGATATAACTGTAGTTGAGAAGAAAGAAAAACAAGTCAAAATAATTGACATAGCAATACCAGGGGATAGCAGAATAGAAGAAAAAAAAATAGAAAAAAATCACCAAATACAAAGATCTACCAACTGAAATGGAAAGGCTGTGGCAGAAAAAGACCAAAATAATCCCAGTGGTCATTGGTGCCCTGGGTGCAGTTCCAAAAGACCTTGAAGAGCACCTCAACACCATAGGGGCCACAAAAATCACCATCAGCCAATTACAAAAAGCAGCTTTACTGGGAACAGCCTATATTCTGCGATGATATCTATAACAACAGCAACAACATTGACAATAAAATTCAGCCATCCCAGGTCCTTGGGAAGGACTCGATGTCTGGATAAAACAAACCAGTCAATAACACCTGTCTGACTGTGTAAACAAGAAATAATAATAATTATAATTCAATTTCTATACCACCCTTCCAAAAATGGCTCAGGGTGGTTCACACAGAGAAATAACAATAAATAAGATAAACAAAATGGATCCCTGTCCCCAAAGGGCTCACAGTCTAAAAAGAAACATAAGATAACCAGCAACAGTCACTGGAGGTCCTGTGCTGGAGGTGGATAGGGCCAGTTACTCTCCCCCTGCTAAATAAAGAGAATCACCACATTAGAAGGTGCCTCTTTGCCAAGGTAGCAGGGGTTCCAGCCACTGCAGGAATTCTGTGCTAGAGAGGAATAGGGCAGTTGCTCTTCCCCTGCTGAATGTAAGAGAACCACCACCTTCACCCTCAAAATACATCATGAAATGAACACTGCCATGGGACATTTATAAGAACAGAAGAACAGCCCTGCTGGATCAGGCCCAAGGCCCATCTAGTCCAGCATCCTGTTTCACACAGTGGCCCACCAGATGCCTCTGAGAGGCCCACAGGCAAGAGGTGAGGGCATGCCCTCTCTCTTGCTGTCTCTCCCCTGCAACCGGTATTTAGAGACTGGGACTATGTAAGTATCCAGGGGTGGAGCCACTATTGACTGAGTAGCGAATGTCCAGGGACCACGAATGCCCAGGGGCCACCTGCAGCCTCCCCCAGCCCCTGCACTGGGCACTCAATCCCAGCTTGCAACTGCTGCTGTACAAGGACGTCACCAAAACAGCATGTGTGCTGTCGTGATCTCAGTGAGAAGAGGTGGACCCTTTGAAGCAGGCCTGTTTTGACTATCATTGGGGCAGTTCTGCCTCACTGAGCTGGCTTGGTGCCATTGGAGAATGGCTGGCCCAAGCTAGGGCTGAGTGCTTAGTCTCGGGGGCAGAGGAGACAGCATGTGGCCCCCGGACACCCACAGCCCCCAGACGTTTTCCTCCCCGCTCAATGGTGGCTCTGTTCTACTGATCGTCCTTCTTTCGGCATTCCAGATGCGTTGTGCCTTGTACCAAAGAAGCCACAAAAGCTCATATTAAGATACCATGGGGCAGAGGGGGACATGTGATACCCCAGTTTTCTGCTTCCCCCAGGACAAAGGTGAGGCAGGAGTAAGTTGGCATGACATCTTGGACACAGAAAAGTCACCATCCGGGTACTTTGCAACAACGTTTCAAAAGCAGGGCAGTGAGATGGGCCCATCGAGATGATGCCAAGGTCACCAGAAGAGCTGTGAATGAACTCTGGATGCACCCAGAGCTATGTTTGCCAACTCTGAGCAAACATCCTGTAAGCCTTGCAAGCAAGTACTATTTATGGCAATCGTGCAGGGATACCTTTTCATCCAAAGAAGAGAACCTCATACACGCCTGGCACTTTCTCCTCCACAGGGACCAAACCATTTTGAGTAACTACATGATATTTAGAGAGACGTTGTACTGGGACAACAGTGACAATGACCTACAACGACAACCTTACAGAATTAACAATATTTGAGTTATTGCACAAAATGTTCAGTTGCGGATGAAATTTGCCCCATGACCAGTACTGAGGATTACAAGGTACATCTTTGGCTAATTAGTAGGAGTGACTCTTACTTCCTTTCCCCGCTTCTTCCTCTTTTGTCTCCCATGCGTCATTTTTCAGATTGTAAACCCCTTGGGGCAGAGACCTGTCTTCTCATTCCTTGCAAAGCACGCTGGCCTCCATGACGTGCAGTGTTACACCTCCATAACACTCTTCCCCAGGGCTGCCGCGGAAGCAGTGGGTCACAAGCGGCACTGCCACAGTTCTCCGCACTGGCCACAATGAGGGAAATGGCCCTACTACGCCTTACACAACTGCTAGTCCTGGACAGTGTTGGGGCTGCTTATGAGACTGCAGCAGCTCCGGAGTGGAGTGTTCTGGAGATGCATTTCAATAGAAAAGCATTTGGACTGCTTAAGCAGTTTGCAAACGTATGTAATCTCAGTGTAAGCTACCTAATGGCACAGTGGGGAAATGCTTGACTAACAAGCAGAAGGTTGCCGGTTCAAATCCTTGCTGCTACCATATCGGGCAGCAGTGATATAGGAAGATGCCTTGGGATTTTTTTTAATGAAAAGCAGTTATAAATGTAACAATAAATTAGAAAACAATAAATAAAATAAATACTGCACAGGAGGCGGCAATGGTCAACCCCTCCTGTATTATACCAAAAGAAAAGCCCAGGGCTTTGTGGGTGCCAGGACTCAAAATCGATTTGACAGCGCACTTTACCTTTACCTTTAAGTAGTTTGCAAATGTATTTAATGACAATGGGGCTATTCTCACGATCAGGCAAAATCGGGCTAGGGGAGCCTAGCCCGATTTTGCCTCATCATGTAAACCACCGAGCTTGCAGGCGAGCCCGGTGGTTTACGAGCGGCTAGCTCCACTTTAGTAGCCCTCCCTCTAGCCCGGGTTTGCGGAGTGAGCGCTCGGCAAACCCGGGCTGCCTGACTGTGAGTAGCCATTGCGCGGCTCCGTGCCATGGCTACTCGTGAGTAGACCCCCGGAGGGGAGGCAAAAAGCCACCTCCTGGCTCCGGGGGTCTCCCCAGTATGCCCTGCCCGCTCACACAGGGCATACTGGAGCTTCCGGGGGCCGTGCAGCCCCTGCCGGCTCCGTCACGGAGCCAGCAATCATGTGGGCGGCCGTTCCGGCTGCCCAGGGCTCCCGCCGCGATTGTCTGCGGGGAGAGCAGGCTTAGCCTGGGTTAAGGCGGAGGCTGGGCGGAGGGAGAAGTGTCTGGCCCAGAGTCACCCAGTGGGTTTCATGGCTGAGCAGGGATTTGAACTCAGGTCTCCCTGGTCCTAGTCCAACCACTACACCATACTGACTCTTGACATATATGTGTGCATGTAGAAAAAGAGGTGGGGCAGGCGGGGTGGGGGATGTTAGTACAAAGTGAGGCCAAAAGACCCAGCAATGCAAGAGATCGGTGTGGCCTACCAAGCAGACTCAAACGCAGACAAGGTTCAGACAGAACCACTTTGGCATACCTTGCTGAGGGAGAGGCTGGATCTCAGTGACAGCGCACATACTGTGTCTATAGTGTTGGGAATTCTCTCTGGTTGGAGAAACCCTTTCTCATTATAGCAGAGTGCACAGAGGCACAACACAGCGGAATTTGCTTAGGCATGCGTGTATGCTGAGAGTAACGTAACTTGGAGCCAATTCATAGTTTCAAATCAATATAAGGAGTCTTTATTGGTGAACTCCATTCTAGATAGGAAAGTGAAGAGATAGGATCTCTAATCTATCTATCTAGCTGGATGCAGATGGATTCTGCATCTCTGCACATATGGTGCAGGGAGAGAGGAGCTTGCATGTTGCAAGGGAGAAGGAAGGGAAGGGAAGGGGGAAGGGAAGGGAAAGGAAGTGGCATGCAGGCAGGCAGGCAGGAAGTCCCTGAGATTTGCAGTCTACATATCAAAGGGAAGTGTCAGAGCAGTAGAGAAGGGATGACCAATGTCTTGACCGTCTCGCCCTCTGACTCACTAGTCTGTCCTCCTATGTCACTGAGACAAGAGACAGCTCATAGCCCTTCACTTCCAATGTATAGAAGGTCCTAGATCCAGTCCCTGGTATCTTCAGGTAAGGACGGGAAGGATCCCAGCCTGCGACTCAAAAGAGCTGCTTGCCATCACTAAGTAAAGTAAAATAACGCAACAGTGAGCTGGATGGACTAAGGATTTGACTCAACAGAATATGCATGTGAAGTGTAAGTGGAGCCATGAGGGGACATTTGAACTGGATGGGGCTTAGTCACTTTTGACCACAAAAAAGCATCTGCCTGCTTTCAAAGCTGGCCTCTGGTGCTCCCCAAATTCTGCTGACTAGGCCACACATTTAATTATTTAGATTCTTTTAAACTGTCTCTATAGATTTGGTAGGTACGCTGCTCAGGATTCCTGAACATGCTCTCCCTTTTGCTCTCAGGCAGTGCGGGTCCTGTGTTCTTTCATTTCCATTTCAAAATAGCCTCTTCCTGAGCTGTTCCCAGCCGGGAGCCCTGAGGGTCCCTCCATCCCCATCAAAGTAAATTTATTTAAACTTTGAACATTAGGGAAACTCTGTGGCAAACTCATAAACAAGGACAGAGGTGTCAGCTGGACTCATCCTGATGTGCTTAATGAGATTTACTCAGCCTGCTGACCAAAGAAGCAAAAAGCTACCTCGTGAATTCACTTAAATGATAGTTGAATGCTACTGAGGGTATTTTCCCCCCTTTCAAAACATGTTACAAAAACAATGTACTTCCCGATGAAAAGCACTGCGTGCTCTTTATTAAATGATTTCACGCTCTCCACCTCCCAAAGTGATAGGAAGTCTCAGAGGAGTGGCTTTTATGGGATCAGTTCCCTTCTGAAGAATTGTCCAGTAGTGAAGAGCTGCAAGTTAATAAAGCCATTTGGCAAACACCAGGGAAGACTCCATAGCAGAAAGTAGACTATGTGCAGTCAAATCTGAATGCTCTTAACACTGATGTGCTAGTGTTGTTTTTTTTTAAATTAAAGAGAAACTGAACTGCCTCCCCTTAAACTGTGGATTGGGGGGGAAGCTGGACTCCTCACCACAGAAGCACCCCTTGCCACTCCAAGAAGGACCGCATCCTTCTTGAGAATGGCCACACCTGCCAGCACCGTCTCTCCTACCTCCCATGTGTGCCACTGTGCTAGTTATGAAAAGGTAGTGGGAGAGGAAATGTGGAAAGAGGAATAGAGTACTGGAGATGCTTGATATAGGCCAGATTCAGACGAAACACAAAAACAGAGGTCCATTCACCTCCAGTTTCGCTAGACAAACTTCTGGACCCGGCGAATTGTAGTTAAAAGAAAAAAATCACCTGCAGTTCCCCTCCCCTAACTCCATTTGTCACCTTCAGTTTGTACTGAGTTACGCCACCAGTTACTGCATTTCAGCCGTGCCTTTGTTACATCCAATCCGGGAGCACAATTTGCTTTTGGCTCAAACTGGAGTTGAGGGAGGAAGCTCCTCCTTCACTCTAGAACCTATTGGCTGTGCAGGCTGTACTTCAGGAAAGAAGGGAGCCCACACACAGCAAGCTCCTCTGCCTTTTGGCAGTCTCAGGGACTGCAGGTCAGCAAGACTGCAGAAGGTATGAACGCGGGGGGGAGAGTGGGGGGAGGGGGTGCGGAACCACAGGTCCACTGGATCTGCATTTCTGTATTTCATCTAGGGTTGTGCATTTTGGTTTTTTTCTGTTTTTGGCCTGAATCCAAAACAACCCCATTTTGTTCTTTGTTTGGAATCAGCCAGTCTGAAACACCTCAATTTTGTTCTTTGTTCTAAATTGCAAAATCTGAATCTGAAATGTTTTGGATTTTAAAAAATGGCCCCGGGGCAAAACTAGTGGATGGGGGTGGTAGTTCCCAATGGGTGAAAGCTACCACCCAAATTTCAGAGGAATTGGACAAAGGGCTGATTTTTGGTGAATTTTTTAAGTTTAAGATTTTTCCCATAGGGAACAATGGAGGTTTCAGCAAAAGTATAGCTTCACATCGGGAGGAAAGCGGGTGGCCCAGAGCAGAGTGGGGTGGGTGGTAGTGCCCAGTGGGGGCAAGGAAGCTGCCAGACTTATTTGAAAGGAATTGGGCACAGGGCTGATTTTTAAAGATTTAATAGGGATGTGCAAAAAATTTCGGGCACAGAACGATCTGTGCCCAAAATGAACAATTTTGGGTGATTCGGGGCCAAACCGAATCACCCCTGATGTCCCCCGATATTTTTCAGGCACGAGCCGAATCACCCGAATTTCAGACCCAAAAAATTCGGGTGATTCGGTTCATGGCTGATTTTTGGCGATTTTTTGAAGTTTTAGTGACTTTGGGGCAGTTCGGGGGCATAGCATGGGATCTGGGCAAAAGGAATGGGGTGGGGTGGTAGTGCATAATGGGTGCAGGCTACCACCCCAATTTCAGGGGGATTGGGCAAAGGGCTGATTTTTGGTAAATTTCTGAAATTTTCATGTCTTTGGGGCAGATTGGGGCATATTGGGGCAAAAAGTGGGGCCTGGGGCAGAATAGTGGGGTGGGGTGGTAGTGCCTCATGGGTGCAGGCTACCACCCCAATTTCAGGGGGTTTGGACAAAGGGGTGATTTTTTGAGAATTTTTGAAGTTTTAGTGACTTTGGGGCAGTTTGGGGGCAGAAAGTGGATCTGCCCCAAAATAGTGGGGTGGGGTGGTAGTGACTCATGGGTGGAGGCTACCACACCAATTTCAGGGGGATTGGGCAGAGGGCTGATTTTTTGAGAATTTTTGAAGTTTGGGTGTCTTTGGGGCAGATTGGGGGCAGAAAGTGGATCTGCCCCAAAGGAGTGGGGTGGGCTGGTAGATAGTGTCTAATGGGTGGAGGCTACCACCCATGCCCAATTTAAGAGTGATTGGGCAGGGGGTGAATTTTGGTGAATTTATTTTTATGAGGTTTGTCTTCATAAGGTGAAGTGTGCTAAATTGATTACTTCCTCATATTATTCATAGTAAAGGAAAGTGTGAAAAAGTGAAAGTGGGGTCATGAGAGTTGTTTAATTGAAAAATATCTCATTTGCTATGATAGAATGAGAATTCACACCTCAGAAAAAACTTCTGAGGTGTGAATTCTCATTCTATCATAGCAAATGAGATTTTTTTCAATTAAACAACTCTCATGACCCCACTTTCACTTTTTCACACTTTCCTTTACTATGAATAATATGAGGAAGTAATCAATTTAGCACACTTCACCTTATGAAGACAAACCTCATAAAAATAAATTCACCAAAATTCCCACCTCTGCCCAATCACTCTTAAATTGGGCATGGGTGGTAGCCTCCAGCCATTAGGCACTATCTACCAGCCCAGCCCACTCCTTTGGGGCAGATCCACTTTCTGCCCCCAATCTGCCCCAAAGACACCCAAACTTCAAAAATTCTCAAAAAATCAGCCCTCTGCCCAATCCCCCTGAAATTGGTGTGGTAGCCTCCACCCATGAGTCACTACCACCCCACCCCACTATTTTGGGGCAGATCCACTTTCTGCCCCCAAACTGCCCCAAAGTCACCAAAACTCCAAAAATTCTCAAAAAATCACCCCTTTGTCCAAACCCCCTGAAATTGGGGTGGTAGCCTGAACCCATGAGGCACTACCACCCCACCCCACTATTATGCCCCAGGCCCACTTTCTGCCCCAATATGCCCCAATCTGCCCCAAAGACATGAAAATTTCAGAAATTTACCAAAAATCAGCCCTTTACCCAATCCCCCTGAAATTGGGGTGGTAGCCTGCACCCATTATGCACTACCACCCCACCCCACTCCTTTTGCCCAAATCCCATGCTATGCCCCCAAACTGCCCCAAAGTCACTAAAACTTTAAAAATTCACCAAAAATCAGTATTTTGCCCAATCCCCCTGAAATTGGGGTGGTAGACTCTACCCATTGGGCACTACCACCCCACCCCAAAATTTTGCCCCTGGGCCCCTTTTTACCCCCCCGAATCGATTCGGATTCGGATTCGGATTAAATCCAAATCCGAACCGAATCAAGAGTGATTCGGGTGACCCAGATTCGGGCACAAAACAGAACAGGGGTGATTCGGCTCGGGTCCGAGCCGAATCACCCGAAAACCCGAATTGCACACCCCTAAGATTTAATGGAGTTTACGCGTCTAAGATTCTTCCCCACAGGGAATGATGGAGATTTCAGCAGCCCCATAACTGCACTTGAGGGGCACTGGGGTGGCCCAGAGCGAGTAGTGGTATAGAGCACATAGGTTGCCAACCACCCCAATGGGTTGTTAACCCATGGGGTACTGGGTTATGTTGTTTCTGAGATGTTTTGAGTGTAGATTCTCTGATAGCATATGAGAGTGGATTCATGGCTTGTCGTTGAAAATCTCATATGCTACCAGAGAATCTACAGGCTGGGCTCGGGCTCAAGCTGGCAACAAGGCAGGCATCTTTCAAAGGGGTGAAAAAAATTCCTCTGGAACAAAAAAGCAATGCAGCAGATAAACCCATTCCCAGGCTGGCATGCAGTAGCCATAGCAGGCTGGCCCACTGGGCTAACGCTGGCAACAAGGCAGGCAGGCATCAGCAATGGCATGGCATCATCATGGCAACTTGAGGCATGCCATGCAATGCAAACTAGTTCTCTCTCTCTCTCTCTCTCTCTCTCTCTCTCTCTCTCTCTCTCTTCAATGAGGCAGAAAGGCAGAATGGTGAATGAGTAACAAACTTGTTGAATGAATTGAAAACCCTTCCTATCGTAATCACCCTAATCACTATCCTAGTCACCCATCCTAATGGAACCAGGGCAGACTCTGCTTATAAAAGGAGTCAATCTATGCACGCTACCACAAGACCAGATCTTCTCCTCAGCTCTCAAATGAAGAGCTCTTGGGCATCTACTCAAGATCTTCCCTAGAGGCCCTGCTCTCTGCTCCCCCATTGTATCTGGAATGATGGGGCCAGGGCCAGGGGAGAACCTTTCCTAAAATTGTGCCCAAACTCTGGAAATCCACCTTGGGTGAAGTTTGTTCTTTCAACCCATTGATGGCCTTTCAGCCACAGGGGCATTTGGAACCCCCTTAGTAATGGGAGGAGAACTGGTCTTGTGGTAGCAAATATGACTTGTCTCCTTTGCTAAGCAGAGTCTACCCTGATTGCATATGAATGGGAGACTTGATGTGTGAGCACTGGAAGAGATTCCCCTCAGGAGATGGAGCCACTCTGGGAAGAGCAGAAGGTTCCAAGTTCCCTCCCTGGCAGCATCTCCAAGATAGGGCTGAGAGAGATTCCTGCCTGCAACCTTGGAGAAGCTGCTGCCAGTCTGTGTAGACAATACTGAGCTAGATGGACCAAGGGTCTAACTCAGTATATGGCAGCTTCCTATGTTCTTGTGGAAGAGATTTGCTTTCCTTGGCTGTTGTCTTGAGATTTTCCGCTCTCTGCTGGCTTTAGCTGTGCTTTGCTGCTTAGCTGATGGTTTCAGTTGCCAGTTTATAATTATTCTGTCTTATTTGTAAATTGTTAGCCGCCTGCAAGGGCCATTGGCTTGAAAGGTAGGAGGTAACTATTCCAACCAATATATCAGACAACTGAAAGTTGGTAATCCTAGAAACCTGGTTGTGGTTGCTTTGACTTTTCAAGCTCGCCACATCCCACACCTTCAGAACAAGCACTCTGGATTCTGTGCCACTTAAGGAGGTCAACAGCCATGATAATCTTTGTGAGGATTTCCAGAAGATGACAACAGACTGGTCCTTTCAGAAGCTGTTGGAAAACGTGTCAGAGCCTCCATTGGCAGTGTGCGAGAGAAAAATGCTTCCTTTTGTGTGCAGGCAAGCTGACATCCATTAGCAGATGGAGCCAGACAAGGTTGTTTATTCTCTTCTCCTCTAGAAAAGATGAAACAAGGCCATGTTGGTCTTTGTTCTCTATCTTTAAGAGGCTTAGTCAGAATTTGAATTAAACTGTAGCTCTGCACAGTGGTTGACAATGAGCTTTGCTGCTTTCCTTCTGATGGGAAGGGGGGAAATGCTTTTTTCCCTTTTAATTAAAAATTGCAACAAAATAGAATGCTTAACTGTATTTCATCGCCCTGCTTCCCACTTCGCTGGTAAATAAAAGAACAATTCGTTACCAGATAAAAGAACTGGGTCTTATGCTGTGATGCCACCCCAATGTCCGATCACCTGACTTGAAAAGCAATGAACCCAAGGGAAGTGTTGATCTGCAGAATACTTTTGTCTGCTGAGTGGGTGATTACTGTTACTGGGCAGTGGATGGATGGATGGATGGAACACCTCTCTTGCTGTGCTTGTGGTTAGGTAGACCTTACGTATTAAATGTAGTAAGGAGATAAGGTGGAGAAGTCAAGTTGTCCTTGGAAGAGAGTTAAATGTAAATATATCTATTCCTGAGATGGAAAGTCATGATTCTCACGGATGCATAACCAGAGCACCTGCGTGAGAGAGAGGGGGGTACTGAACGAATCAGGGTGACTCACAGATAATAAAACTAAAGGGGCAAAAATCACTGACATGCAATGGAGCAGAATGTTTGTTGAGTTAGAGAATAGTTAACAGACAACCAGGTGGTGAAGCAAATGGAACTCAGAGGCAAGGATGGGGAGGAGGGCTTGAACAAAAAGAGCTGGGGATTTCCAAGCCTTAAGAAGACTCCTTCAAGACAGTCATTCGGCTTGGGAAAGGCACCTTGCAGTATATCAAGCACAAGCTCAAGTAATTCATATAGCATATCAGGGTTATACTGCAACATTTTGTTGCAGGCCCATACTTGCTGTTATCTGGGACGATCCCATCCTGCTCTAAGGAAACTCAAATTCTATACTCAAAACAATTATGCACAACAATAACTCTTAGGCTCCTTTGCTTATTTGGGATAAATCTAACATGTGAGACAAGATCTCCACCCAGAAATCCACTTTACTCCTCTGTTCTCTACTGTCTTTTTTTCCTTCCTGGTGCCACCACAGTTCAAAGTGGGTACAGAGTACCTCAAGCATCCCCCTCCAGATTGGGCTTGTTGGACTAGGACTGGGAAGACCCGAGTTCGAATCCCGATTCAACCATGAAACTCATTGGGTGGCTCTGGGCCAGTCATGTATCTCTCAGCCTACCCTACCCTACAGGGTTGTTGTGAGGATGAAAATAACCATATACACCACTGTGAGCTCCTCGAAGAGCAGGAGGATAATAATAATAATAATAATTATTATTATTATTATTATTATTATTATTATTATTATTCAATTTCAGGGCAGTTTATACAGAGAAATAATAAATAAATAAGATGGATCCCTGTCCCCAAAGGGCTCACAATCTAAAAGGAACACAAGATAGACACCAGCAACAGTCACTGAAAGTACTGCGCTGGGGGTGGATAGGGCCAGTTCCTCTCCCCCTGCTAAATAAAGAGAATCACCACGGTAAAAGGTGCCCCTTTGCCAAGTTAGCAGGGGTCAACCTCCTTGCAAGAAGTGTGGCTACCTCAACCATCTGCTGACACAATAAACAAACAAACAAATAAAATATAATATCCCCTCTCCAAGGGAAAAGAGGCTAACTTTGGGAAAGAGAATAGTAGACAAAGTCTGAAGGTTCTTGGCAGGCTGGAGATCCAGTGGCAAATTATGTGCAGAGCATCGCCCTGCTAACCAGGCTAAGAGGCAACTTAGAAAGTGGTGGTTGCCCTTTGTTTATCAGGAGAAAATCAACTGTTTTTGGGGGGGGTCACGTTTTAGATTGTGAGCCTCTAGGAACATAGGAAGCTGCCATTGACTGAGTCAGACACTTAGTCCATCTAGCTCAGTATTGCCTACACAGACTGGCAGCAGCTTCTCCAATGTTACAGACAGGAGTCTCTCTCAGGCCTATCTTGGAGATGCCAGGGAGGAACATGGAACCTTCTGCATGCAAGCAGAAGTGGCCCCATCCCCTAAGGGGAATATTTTCCAGTGCTCACAAGCAGTCTCCCATTCAAATACAAACCAGGGCAGACCTTGCTTAGCAAAGGGGAGCATTCATGCTTGCTACCACAAGACCAGCTCTCCTCCAGTCTCTTGGGCAGTGGCTTCTCCAAGGCTGCAGTCAGGAGTCTCTCCCAGCCCTATTTGGAGATGCCAGGGAGGGAACTTGGACGCTTTGGAATCTGAACCATTTTCTCATTTTTGGTTTGCTATGTGAAAATTTTTGAGGTTTCCCTCTTTTGCTCGAATTCAGTCTACTGTATAACTTATTCTAAATCATCAAAGGAGGATACATCCAATGGGGCTGTGCAGGCCCTCTGGTCCGCTGAGGGGCAGCCCCACAGGATGCCAGGCAGCAAGAGGAGAGAAAAAATTAAATGCCAGCCTGGTAGTGCGGCTCAGTGTAGTGGGAAGGAAGCAACAAAAGAAAGCCCTGTCTACTTGAGCTTTGATCAAAATAAACATTGAGGTGGTTCTCACGTCCAGGCAAAACTGGGCTAATGAAGCCAAGCTTGGTCTTGTCCACATGTAATAACTGCTGGGATCGATCCCGATCCCGGCAGCGCCTTGGCAGCAAACCCGCCAAGCCAGCCACCCTCTTAAATGGGGTTAAGAGTACCCTCTGAGCCCCCTGGAAGACTGCAGAGCTCCCAGATGGCTTCGGTGTTATTCCCATAATGCACTGCACACTGGCACGAAGCATCCCAGCTCCTGACCCTCTGCGTTCTCGGTGGCTGCTGGCAATCGTGTGGAGGGGTGATCCGCCCACCCAGGGAGAAAAAAGGGGTCATCTGAGGGGAAGTAATAGCAAGTAGCTGTCTTCCTCACTTTCCCTCAAGCCCTTTCTCACCAGTTGTGATTTGACTGGATTCGAACCCCTGTGAGTGGAGAGCAACGTGAGCGAGGGAAGAAGCAGTGAGAGGTGGTGAGCGAAAGGGCGATAGGAACATAGGAAGCTGCCATATACTGAGTCAGACCATTGGCCTCTCTAGTTCAGTGTTGTCTTCAGTGTGGCTTCTCCAAGGTTGCAGGCAGGAATCTCTCTCAGCCCTATTTTGGAGAAGCCAGGGAGGGAACTTGAAGCCTTCTGCTCTTCCCAGAGCGGCTCCATCCCCTGAGGGGAATATCTGACAGTGCTCACACTTCTAGAATCCCATTCATATGCAACCAGGACAGACCCTGCTTAGTTAAGCAGACAAGTCATGCTTGCTACCACAAGACCAGCTTTCCTCTCTGGCGAGGGGTGCTCCAGCTTTTGCACCCAGGCTGCCTTCAACCTGGCTACCTCACTGTTAGCAACCCTTCTTCCTCTATGATCCCCATGCACTTTCAAAGCTCGCAGAGGTCAATTCTGAAAGGGGCCTGGCCCCCACTATGGTCAGGGTAAGGCAGCATTCTGCACCTCACCTCAGGCACTCCGGTACTGTGGACAACTCCTGACGCTTGAGTTTTTGCATGTACTCCAATAGCAGATTTCCTAAACCTTGAGGCCTTTGCAAGGTGACCATGGCCAAGCTCAGCCTCCCTATACCACGATGCAGCCCTCTCTTAGGAAGCTTACTAAAGTGAGAAAGCTCACAAAAAAGCCTTCTTGAACTTTCAAATGGAAGAAAGCCTTCTATTTCATGCTGCTCCACTCCAATTCTGACCATTGTTTTCTCACTACATTTTGCCAAATAACTCCCCCCCAAACAATCATCTCAGCGATTCCTCCAAGAAATGATGGCTTGAAAAACAGCAATGATGCACAGAGTCATTAGCATGTAAGTACCCCATAATCATGTTAGAGTCATGCCGTACTTGACAGGTACTCTCATTAGCTGTTGTGATGTTTACCCCAAGTACCCCATAAAGCGTGTAAATGTTCACTGAAAAAGTTGGGCTGTGCTTTGCTGTTGGTGTATTTTTATTTCCTTTACTATTTCTCATAAAACGAATAATGAAATGAGCATTAAAAACATTTTGCTTCCATCTATTTTTTAAGCCATCCAAAAAAACAGCCAAGGAATAATTTCCAGCAGAGTTTGTGGGAGAGTCGATGCCTGCATTTTTACATTTATAGGACATTTTTAAGTTAAGCTTGAGAATCAGGAAATAAACATGTCAGAATTAATCACAAAAGCCATATTGAATCTGGGGAAGAAGAAAAAACATAACTGTCTTTGGTTCAAAAATCCTTGGGAAGTGTGCAAAATAAACGTTGACATTTTTAGTTTGCAAGTTGCTTCCTTATTGTTCTCCTGCGCTGACACAAATGCATTTTTTCAGTTGGGGGAAATGACATGGGTGTGTTCCTTGGATGGACAGCCAATCTGATGTAAACAAATTCACTTTTCATAACACTCACAGCATGCCTGACATTCTTTAAATTGAATCCTTGCAATGTTACCGCTATGCGATATTGCTTTACATATAGTTGGTTTTACTGACTGTTATTATAGTGTGAATTACTTTTCATGTGCTGTGTATTATCAACATTACTGTCATGGGCCACTGGGTTTTTTCTCCTGAAGAAAATATTTCCAGATGATGCCTCAAGGCAGTGGTAGGAAACAAGCAGCTCAAGGCCAGCGCTGGCCAAGAACAGCCACTTATTGGCTTCATGACTGGTGGTAACATCTAGCGGTGAGGCCACATACTGTAGAAGACTGGGGCCCAAGGATCTTGAAAGGCTCTACTGAGCCAAGCTCAAAGCCCTGAAAACTAACCAATCCACCCCACTTGTTCCTCGAGCAGCATATCGATAACTAATGGGGAGTTTGAACTACAGACCACAGAAAAGTCAGAAGTGTGTGGTCTCAATGGGGACAAGCCAAGGTTTGACACCAGTAATCATTCCACTCCATTCTAGCCACTTGGAATGCTGCGTTCTACAGGCACCATTTTGTATGGACATTGATAAACTGGAAAGGGTTCAGAGGAGGGCAACAAAATGGAGGAGGGTAGGAATAGAGCAACCAAGTTGCCTTATCAAGTCAGTTTCTCAATGTCCTGACAATAGGGTGCCATCTACTGAGCCAGACCTTTGGCCCATTGAGCTCAGTAGTATTGTTTACTCTCCAGGACTTCAGGAAGGACTTTTTTCTCAGTCCTACCTGGAGATGCTGCCAGGAATTGGACCTGGGACTGCAGAGGCTCTACCACTGAGTTATGGCCCCATCTGCCAAATGCTTGGACTGCACTTTCACAAGGTTTTCCTGCTATTACTATTGCCACAGAAGCTGGCGATTTCCCCTAGCATTTTAACTACTGTGTCAAGTTAAGAACATAAGGAGCATCCTAGCCAGAGTTAAACAATTTTGAGTCCCATTCATTCAAAAACAGGAGAGTTGGGCAATGAAATGAATTGATCTGTAAACCAAGTCTTTCAAGGAACACTTGAATGAATGGGGCATGCGTAGCCAGGAGAAGACAAGACTAAGTTGGCCGTTGTATCAATCTAGTATATGATGGCCATCTTCAAATACCAGGGAAATGGTCACACAGAAGAAGAAGTGGACTTGCTCTCTGTTGCTCTTTCTCTCCAGAGGGCAGAACTAGAACCAATGGGTTGAAATTACAAGAAAGCAGATTTAGTCTAGGGATGTGCAAATCAGATTGGTTCAAACCTTGGTTCAGCTCGAACTGGGTGGGGGTGGGGGGTTGAGTGGACTGGATTTGAACCAGACCACTTCAGTCTGGTTCTATGGTCTACTGGTAAAGAAGAATCCATTGAGGATTCCCCTTTACTAGTAAAGAGGCAGGGGTCTTCCCTAGGGCTAGAGTGGGTGGGATGGGAGTCAGGAAGGATTGGCAGTGGTGGCATCCATGGCAGGGCAGTAGCTCCCCCACACTCCCTTTGGCCTCCTCCAGATTAGCCCAGGCTGGAGAAGGCCTAAACCAGGCCGCCGGTTGAATCACCCCAGCAAAGCAGTACATGAAGACCAAACCACACTCATGCCCCAGTGGCGGCTTGCCACCAAGGGACTAGCAGTCTCATGAGAGGGCCAGTCTACTGGGGAGGACATGAGGCTCGACAACCTTCAGTCTTCCATCAGACCGAATGCTCATGAGTTGAGCTAACCCCTGCAAAAGGTGCCCTCCTTGTATGAGGCTCCCATTCTTTCCGGTTAATGATATAAAGTTTGTACAGTGACCCCCTCCTCTCCAGGGAAGCCTTTCATGCACCCAAAGAAGAATTTGACACTCCATGTGTTCAGGCATAGCTGGGTGGGCAGACCAGGGACAGATCTTTACTCTCATTCAAATTTCCCAGGTTTGGACCAGCATTATACCATATGCAGATCTGACGCTATGGCAAATCGTGCTCTGGGCAAAAATGAAGATGGGCATGTTCAAGTGGGTGAATGGCCTGCCAGAAGGCATGGTAGCCCTTCTTCACAGTAGTCACCACGACAGGGAGAGCTGTTTCTGGGGTACCCATCCCTGTGGGTTGCAACCTGGCTGGTTCTTCTTATGATCTGTGAAGGGGTATTCCCATGGCCTTCAACTCTCGTGAGTGAGCGGACTGCTCAGGAACAGCATCCATCGTCATTTCAGAGGAGGACTCTCTCTGTCACTATTGGCAATGCTGATCCTGTTGCCAGGCCCTTCTCATGAGTAAGCTTATGAACCACATACATTCCTACAAGGGGAAGGGGCTGGGCCCCCATTCCCCAACATAATTGTTTTAAAAAAAATAGACCGAAGCCATTCAAGAATTCCTGGTTGGGGGTGCCTTTTAAACCTGACCCTGGATATTTCCGCACTGCAATATGTTGCCGTCCCAGTGCTCTAATGAGGTTGCCCTGCCTATGTTGCCACCTTGAGTGCCTGTGCTTGTGAACATACATCTGTCTCTTTGCTTTTGGAGAGCAAAGCACATAGTGCCCATCTTGCCATCCTTTCCCCTTTCTTTCCTGATTGCCATGAGTTGGGAGCAAGGGACAGGGAAGAGGGCATGCCCCTGTGTTACTCTGCCATTTAACAGGCTTTGAAGTTTGGGATGGGATGTGGTGGTGGGTGGGGCTAGTGCTTGGAGAGGCAGCCAGTGAGAAGCACCCAGGCTTAGAGCAGGTACGATATTGGTTGGGTCTGCATTGATGCTTACAGTTCCAAAAACTGGATGAAACCATGGTTATGCACTGTCCCCTTTCAGATGTAACGCTACTGCCAAAAAACCTCAGGTTATGGTGGCAAAACTCACTACAAACTGAAGGTTCAAACTGGAGTTCGGCAAGGCAAACCTCAGGTCACTTTTGCTGTGAAACTGCGGTTGCACATTCAGACATGCATGATTTTAAACATCTGCCCCATTTAACTGTGGTTTCATGTTATGTGCGAATGCGGCCATAATATAATTCTATTTTCCTTGCCAAATAGGAAGATGACTTACCTGGGAGCCCACTAAAACCAGGAGCCAGTGCTGATTGACCCACAAGGTCATCTTGATAATATCATATTTCCCCACATGTATTTTGACCATGCATAAGAGCTTCATTGGAAGCCCTTCCGTATTTCTGCCTTTTGAATTTAGGCATGTGGCAAACACTGAGAGGTTCTTTTCAACTGTGGTGCACTCTCCTCAGGAAGGTTTTCCTGTCACCTACTCTCAAGTAGACCTTCTTATTTTTCTAGGCCTTTTAAAACATGTTACTCTGGCCTATATTTTTGGACTATGCTGGACTACAGAAGCTCATACTCAAAAGGGAACAATGAACTGGAAACTGGACTAAATAGAAAATCTAACATTATTTGCTGTGTACTATGAAAAGACTCTAGCAGAGAAGCCAAACTCAGGCTAACTTTGCTTGAAGAAAGGGGACTCCAGCAAGCGAGGCAGGCACAGCCTGGCACCATATAACCAAAGAGTGTCTGTGGAGATAAGGCAGCAGATAAATCATTGGGGGTTATAGATCTTCAAATGTAGGTCTTCAAAAAGTGGGAATTTGAATTTTTAATGGAATCCAGGTTGCCATGAACACCGCATATTAGATTTCTAATTACTATGGAGATAAGGAGCCTAAAGAACCAATGAGAAGTTGGAGTGCAACAGGTGGAAACCAACCAAGAGTCTGAAAAGACAGACAAAGAAGTGTGACTTTGGGGCTATAAAAAGTCATGTTAATAGAAAGATAGCAGACTCTCTCTCTCTCTTGCTTCCTATACACATCTTGCACTTTCCCTTCTTGTACCTTCTCTCCCTTTTGTTATTCAAGATGCCTTCTCTCCCCAAGCCAATTTTCCTCTCTCTTCCTTTTCCTTCTTCATAACAGTAGCCTTAAGTAGTCTATTGCCTTCTACTATCTGTCTCTCAAAACCTATTTTTCTTTCTTTCCCTTTTTCTACCTCATTACATTAGCCTCAAATATTCTATCCTCTTTTAAGCGTACCAACTCTATCCAGACAGCTTGTTATACTCATAGAGACTTATCTGTTAGCTAAATAGGTTTAAGTTTTCATTTTCTTTTTGGAGAAATTCAAAAATACTTCAAGCTGCCAGAAGGGTAAATATAACTTTACTTTTTTGGGGGGGGGGGTAGGTTAAAGGGTTCTAGATCAATTTAGTGGGTAAGGTTTATTATTAACTCACAACATCACTCTTGGAGAGGAGAGCTGGTCTTGTGGTAGCAAGCATGACCTCTCCCCTTAGCTAAGCAGGGTCTGCCCTGATTGCATATGAATGGGAGACTTGACGTGTGAGCACTGCAAGGAATTCCCTTTAGAGGATGGAGCCACTCTGGGAAAGTTCCAAGTTCCCTCCCTGGCAGCATCTCCAAGATAGGGCTGAGAGAGATTCCTGCCTGCAACTTTGGAGTGCTGCCAGGCTGTGAAGACAATACTGAGCTAGATAGACCAATGGTCTGACTCGGTATATGGCAGCTTCCTATGTTCCTATGTTATGTTCCTATTATGCTAGCTTTGATGCCACATATTTGGCATATTTTGCTTACGCTTGTATTTTGATGTATCTTAGAACATAAGAACAAAAGAACAGATCTTGTAACACGTATTTACATTTCAGGTGTCTCTTGCTACATTTTATTTACTTATTTATTTACCAGAAAAAAGGAAGTCCTTTTTCATACCAGTTTTGATTGTTGTGATTACCTTATTGCAATCTTTTCGTTAAGGTGTTGTTGTTTTTTAAATGTCTGTAATTGCCACTTTGGGAGTTGTGTTTTGTTGTTGTTGTTTTAACTGAAAAGTGTGATATAAATATTAACTAAACAAACACATACATAAATAGCAGAGCCATTTTTGGCCCACAGCCAGCCTCATCGTGCATGGGCTCTACCACCCACATGCTTTCCAAAGTCTCCCTCTCCTTCCAGGAATTGTGGCTTTCAGTATTTGGCATTTTAAAAAATGCCTAAAAGTGAGTTGGTCAGAGGAGCAAAGAATCTGACCGCTCCACTTCATGCTCTGCCTTTGTTCAGTAATTTAAATGATTGTCCGACATCCAAACAATTTCTCTCCTTGTGCAAATGTGTTGCACGAGGGGAACAATGTTGCAATAGCCAGATGTGCTATGCTAGGAGCTTGCATTGCATTGCAGACCAGTGCTGTGCGAGCTCAGTCAGTGTTGTGTTGCGCAACAAGTGAGGTGCCTCCCTGTGGAATTTCTTTCTCGTATTTTACAGGAAACTTTTGCACCAGAGAGCAACCTTGAACATCCCCTACAACATTGCACAGCTATGCAACGGCCTTGCGCTGGCGTGATTTTGTTCATTGTGCAAGTGCAGCTTCAGTCTGGATGTGGGCCATTACCAACCACTGCCCTAAACCCATATGATCTGATTCAAAGAAACAAACACATGATATGCACCTTAGGATGCATATACCTGTGAAACTGCCTGTTCCTCCAAGTACAGTTGAAATCTCAGTCATGTTCTGGCTTTGGATATGAAGAGAGGCAAGTGGAATAGGAGCCACATTCTTATGTAACGCAGAACTGCAGGTCCAATGGACCCATGGTTCCACTCACCCCCACCTCATTCTCCTTTCAGCAATTGCACATAACAGACAAGAGGCTCTCTGCAGTCAGGGAGACTACATAGAGGAGGGGCAACTGGTTGCTTGTGTTGCCTTCTTGACTGAAGGACAGCCCCAGGAGCCAATCACAGACACAGCAAGGGAGGCGTTTCCTCCCTCAAGCTGCACCACAGAGAGGAGAGTTGGTCTTGTGGTAGCAAGCATGACTTGTCCCCTTTGCTAAGCATGGGAGACTACATGTGTGAGAACTGTAAGATATTCCCCTTAGGGGATGGAGCTGCTCTGGGAAGAGCAGAAGGTGCCAACTACCCTCTTTGGCAGCATCTCCAAGATGGAGCTGAGATAGAGTCCTGCCTGCAACCTTGGAAAAGCTGCTGCCAGTCTGTGCAGACAACACTGAGCTAGTTAGATGAATTTTCTGACTCAGTGAGGCTAACGCATGTGAAAACCCAGCCTAGTTTTGCACACGTGTGTGAACTACCGGGATCAGACCTGATCCCGCCAGCTACATGGTGTCAAACCCGTGTGGCTGCTTGCAGCTGTGGATGGCCCACTCAGGGAGGGGAGGGGGGAGTACCATAATGCACCACACACTCATGCAGTGCATTATCGGAGCTTGGGGCTTGGAGCTTGGAGACACATGGCAACACCCTGACCCCTGGAGCTGCAGATCCGCTCGCCCAGGGAAGGAGATGAGACCATCTGCAGGGAGGATGAGTGTAACCTCCTCTCCCCGCAGACTGCTCTGGAGCTTTTCTCACTCATCATGAGAAGTGCTCCAGTATATGGCAGCTTCCTATGTTCCTATGTAACTTGTACATGCGCAGTATCTCTCCATGCTGTCAGGGAATCTTCCTTTTCCAGGGTTCCTGGTCATGTATACACAGTATGTTGCCAGTGTCCTGGCTGTGAGGGTCTGAGACTGGAGGGAGTTGGCTGTTCATCCAAGCAGGCTCAGCACAGGTGCTTGGCCCAAAGGAGCCAAGTTCCAAGATACCAGTTTGGGATCAGGAAAGCTGGAGAGTGAGTGCAGTCCAAGCCAGGCAGAGGACAGGATCCAAGGCAGCAACAGGTAATTAGGGGATGTGTCATCAAGAAGGAGGTGTGTAGTCAAGCCACATAACTCACAATCCAAGGCAGCAATCAGGGAAAGGGAGGAGGAGCTCAGGCAGGAATCTTAACACAGAGTCAAGAAAATAGAATCATGGAGTTGGAAGCAGTGTTCCTCTAACAGGGATTCCCAGATGTTGTTGACTACAGCTCCCATAATTCTCAGCCAAAGGCCATTGCAGCAGGGGATGCTGGGAGTTCTAGTGAACAACATCTGGGAATCCCTCTTAGAGGGAACAGTGGTTGGACGGGACCTTAGAGATCTTCTAGTTCAACTCCCAGCTTGATGCCGGAGGTTGCTGAGACTGATGAGTGAGCTTGAAGGCTAGGACTTTAGAGGTGCCTGGTGCCCAAGAATTAGATCCAGGGTCAGCAGACCATGCTCAAGCAGGTTGCTGACTCTGCAATGTATATGGCACCTTTTGGAACCAGAGTGGTGGTGGTGTAGGAGGGAAGAAGTTGGTGCTGGTTGCTGTGCATGAGATTCATACAGCTTAATTCTAAATGCATGCAGTTTACATATGGGTGGGCTGTGTCCCAACCTTAGGAACAATATGTGGATGGATGCAGGGTGAGTGGTGGAGGCGGCTGTCAGCAACGGGACAAGTCCAGGAGCCCTGGGAAGCCAGAGTGTTGGTGGGGGGCACCTCTCAGATGTTGGATGGCTCGGGATCTTTGGACCCATCCACCCAATTACAGCTCCACCCCTGGCAGGTGTGAGCCTGTTCCATTCCGTCATGCACTGATTCCATGCATGATGGTGGAGAAAAGGCTTGAGGATCCGAGATAATTGTGAAAACGAGAGAAAGATCTCATGCTGCTGGAAGGTGGTAGGTATGAATGGGCCACAGTTGCTAACTTAGGGGTTCCCAAGCATAGGCTTCCAGATGATGCTGGACTACAATTCTCATCACCCCCAGCCAGGGGATGATGGGAGATGTAGTCCAACATCATCTGCAGGGGGCGGGGACCCAAGGTTGGGAACTACTGTGTTAACTGACAGAAAATGGTGTAATATCACTTGACATTAAGCCTCCTTCCTAGCACCATCTCCAATAGGGAGAAACACAGTTTGGCAAGTTCTCAAACCTAACCATTCATCATATTTCCAATGGCCAGTGCAAAAAAAATGGAGAGCTAAAAAGGCTTGGAAGGCATGATTGATCATTTGCATGCTTAGCTTGCTGGAGCTCTTTGGCCAGTTTGATTCTCTTTTGCATTATACATTTCTGAGCTCTTAAAATATTTGCATATTTCATTTCGCCCGGCCTTCCTGATAAGTTATTTCCAAAATGTTCCAGTCGTTTTCAATTTGTCATTAAGGCTGTGTCCAGGCCGAAGGTACTTTCTCCCCACCTTCACCCCCCATACTTCCTTGGGTATCTTAAAGAGGTGATCAGCATATTTTTAAATAAATAATTTTTTTAACAGCCAAAGCTGTCAAGCTTGGTAAAATACCTCCCTAATGAAATTTCATAAACCTCTCACAGAACTGCATAATTATGCGCCTCTCGAGTTCTGTAGTACTTCGTTAATGGATACAAGGTGGAGAAATGACCTTTCTTGTCCAAATTATGCTGGGATCACATTCTAATAAATTAAACTATAAGAAGTCAAGTGAACTCTCCCTGAGCTCTATTTACCCAGAAATGTCTCATATGCACGAGCTTTAGGAAACCGGAGGATGAAGAACAGCATATGTGTCCCCCTGTTCAGTAACGGATCCGCAGGAAGATGAAGGCAGTGTCTACAGGTGCCGATTTTCACATGGCTTATAACAGAATGTATTGCCCAGGCAGGTTCTAGGAAGTGTTAGGGACAACAACTGGATCTATGAACAGGCTTGCAGGGGCGTCTGTTGGGGGGAGGTAGCTACCTTTAACAACCTTGGGTGTATCCCCCAGATTATAAATATCCGATTGGTTCACACGATTGGTATGAAGTGGCATTAGGGTTAGTGCAGGGAGAGTGGGTTACCCTGTTCTCCCTGCACACGGGCAGGAACCCATCCCTGGGTGGACGGATCAGCCACCCACACGGTTGCCGGCTCCGTCACGGAGCCGGCAGGGGAGGCGGGGATCGGGGGGCAGCTGGCCCCCAGAAGTTCCAGGTTGCCCCGCACGAGTGTGTGGGGCATTCTGGAGAGACCCCAGGGCCGGGAGGCTTGTTATAGCCTCCCAGCAGTCGCTCCACTAACCTTGTTTAAGGGGAGGGGGAATTTGGGTAGTTTGCTGCCGGGAACTGCATAGCTCCCATGGCAGCAGACGACCAGGAGAAATTGGGCTAGGCTCCCTTAGCCTGATCTCTCCCGGTCACGCGAATAGCTTCACTGAGACATTTTGCTAGGTTTATAACAAAACAAAGCGAAACAACGCTTTCCCCCCTTCCTTTGAAATACCTCTGATGTCCCCCTGGAGATAGCACCTCTGAATTTATTTCCCGTGGCAGATACACTGCACAATGTTACGTGCATGATGCGTCGTAATGTTTGCAGTGCTGTGCAAGAGCACTCTTGCGCAAGGGCAAAATTGTGCAAACTGAGTTGCGCACGGATGTGGCCATTGGAAATAATGGCCATACAGTTGTACGACTGCGCAATTTTTGCACTTGCACGAGAGCACATTTGTGCAACTGCACAAACATTGTGTTGCAACGTGCATCTAAGTTCGTGTAGTATGTCAGCCAGTTTCATTTTAGGTGATATTTGATAGTGGTGCTGTCTACTTAGTTTCTTTAAAGAAGACCCCCTTTCTTTGATAATTCATTTTCTATATGGAGTGAGATTATAATATATGGAAAATACACACATGCACATATATACCTCACCTTTCCATGGGAAGAAGCTCAAGGCAACTAAGAAACATAAAATTTAAAAAAAACAAGCAAGCAATAATGACAAAATAGCAAAAATGAGGGACAAAATCAATCACATAAAATAAGACACAAATAATTATATTAATAATATTTAATAATACTAATACTAATACTAAATGAATGAATAAATAAATAAATCACAATGTCAGGCCACATTGAGTATCCCAAAGGCTATCCTAAAAAGCCAGGTCTTAGCTTGTTAGTGGCCTTGATGTTAGGACCCTAATGTTTGAATTGGCCCTTAATGACATGTCTAGGAATTAACATTCAAGGTTTTTTTGTATGTTTTTTAAAAGGCTAAGTGTAAACCATGAACAGCTCATTAACTTGAGATGAATGTATAAGAAATGTTAAAAGGGCAATGGGGATTTTAAGAGAGAAATTAAAAAATAAAAATGTTAGGAACTGTAATACAAAGATGCTGGTGTGTGTGTGAGTGTGTGTGTGTGAGAGAGAGAGAGGGAGGGAGGGAGGGAGGGGGAGGGAGAGATCCTTAACACTCTTCCATATATACTTTTAAGTAGAGAGGAAACAAACAAATAAACGAATGAATGAATAAAAGAGTCAGAGAAGGAGACAAATGTACACAAAAAGACTAAACGCTGTAGGCAGTGGTTTAATAAATGGCTTAGCTGAACATGAGCATCTTTGTTCATTTGAAAATATTCATGTTTGCCTCTGGTTCTTTTTCTTCTCATTTGTTTCTCTGCTGCCTGCCTATGGACAGCTCCCCTTACTCTGAAATATACTCCAGGGATGTTTATAGTCCTGGTAGAAAGTCTTCTGATTTGAGTGAGTGCTCCATAACCACCAGGACAAAGGTGTCTTTGGAATGTGTCGCATTGCATCGAGGTGCAGCACCTTAAAGTGGGAGGTGCAGCACCCCAGGCAAGTGAGTACAAGTCTCCAGGGTTGAGCCTTGGGAAGATAATCCCCTGCCTGGGCAGGCCATAGAGACCATGTGGAGTTTCCAACCAGGCCGGCACAGTCACAAGTCCTTGCTGCGAAGTCCTGGTCTGACCTCAAAGGATTTCTATACATTCCTGGTCAGGCTTGCCAGCTGACTGCCCAGGTAGGTGGAGTTGCATCAGAGAGCGTGGAAAACTAGGAGACCCTCGGACCTGCAGGCCTGAATGACTCATCCGGGGTCAGCTCTATCTAGATCAAAGAGTTAATCATCCAGGGTCAGCCCTAGATCCAGATGAGGAGCTTCTTTGGCACCCCTTCCACCTCATCTGCTCTTGAATACCCCCCCTTTTGTTACATTGTTATCCCCTTTCATGACTTCATTGCACAATCTTGAACGCAGATTACACTACGCTTGATCTTAACCAAAAAGCTGAGAAATGCATATTTTATCTCCACCACATACGATGGCGATAAGACACACTTTGCATGTGTGGATCTGTAGACCTGTATCTATCCAAGTCATCCACAAATAAAAAGAAATTTGTTTCCTCTGATATCATAGGCAGAGGGGACAGAAGTGGGACTGCCCTTCCCACCACACAAGCAGCAGAAGTCTTGCTGGTGTAGGTAGTTGTCACCCTTCTCTCCTTCCGGCACACCATTGATCTTCTGAAGATAGAGCCGGGGTGGGGGGTGCTTCTTGTGGTAGCAAGCATGAATTTGCTAAGTAGGGTCTTCCTTGGCTTGCATTTGGATGGGTGACTGCATGTGAACACTGTAAGACATTCCCCTTAGGGGATGGGGCCGCTCTGGGAAGAACATCTGCATCTTTACATGCAGAAGGTTCTGAGTTCCCTCCCTGGCATCTCCAAGACAGGGCTGAGAGAGATTCCTGCCTGCCACCTTGAAGAAGCCACTGCCAGTCTGTGTAGACAGTGCTGAGCTGGATGGATCAAGGGTCTTGACTCAGTATATGGCATTTGGATGGATGACTACATGTGAGCACTGTAAGATATTCCCCTTAGGGGAGGGTGCTGTAGCTCAGTGAAAGAGCATCTGCATGCTTGCATGCTGAAAGTCACAGATTCACTCCCTCACAGCATCTCCAGGTAGGGCTGGGAGAGACTCCTCCCTGAAACCTTGGAGTGCTGCTGCCAGTCAATGTAGACCAAGGCTACTCAACTTAGACCTTCCAGCTGTCTTTTGACTACAGCTCCCAGAATCCTCAGCCACAATGGCCAATATTCAGAGATGATATGATGGGAGTTGTAGGCTAATGTCTGCAGGAAGGCTGAAGTTGAGTACTGTAGTCCTGATGTAGATAGTACTGATCTAGATGGACCAATGGATGGACTCCGGATAAGGCAGCTTCCTATGTTCCTATGAGTCCCACGGGTGGTGAAGGCCACAGCACAATGGACCATTGTGGGGCACTGCCCCTGCCTGCCTCCTACTCACTAAGGTGTATAGAGCCAAAAGCGCTACTGTGGGGAGAGACAATCAGGGAAGCCTCCTCAGGTGGGCAGACTGCCCGCCCAGATGAGCGATGACTTCACTTCGGTGCTCCCACACCTGGCCGCAGCTTGCCTGGTAGCTCCGGAGGTCAAGTGAAGGGAAGGGCCACCACGCAGTGCCCCAGTAATGCACCTTCAGAACCCCAGAGGGGCTTGCCACTGGGAGCCATGCTGCTCCCATTGCTGAAAATGAGCAGCAGAAACCGGGCTGGGCTCCCTTAGCCCAGTTTCTGCGGCTCGTGCGAATCGCCTCACTGACTGTTATCTGGCTAGCTCAAATGGCAACCCTACAAGTTCTCCCCATGGTTTGCAGATCTTCCATCAGCATGCTTGCTGGGCCCACAGGCTCCATGCTTCTCCTAGTAATGATAACTCCTACAGATCATTGCCTTGACTGTGCATCCCTGAAAATTAAGACAGTGTAGGGATAAACTGGGAATAAGCTCTGCACCCTATCAAGAGTGAATGGAAACAAGCCAAGGATATGATTGGCAGCCTCCCATATCCCTATTGATACATTATATTTCACACACATACAGTCTGTGTACACTATACAGATGTACACATCCATAGCACATACAGGTAGTCACATTCTGTTCAATGAATGTGCACTTCTACCTGTACCTTGTGCAGTGATTGTATTTTAAAGTAGTTTTTACTAATTGTAGGGCTCCATGGGGGAAGAGGTGTGTTCCTGGCTTTTCTCAAACCCAGAATTACAGTACAGAACAGACAAGGTCAGCCTCAGAGTAGGCCAGGGAAGGAGATTACTTCACCACCTCAGCTCTCCTCCTAGCTTACTGCAGCCATCTGGTTTCCTCTCCAGGGGAACTTCTGACTCCCATGCTCAAGAGCAGCCTTCCTTATTGGCTACCTTGGCTTTAAATGCCCTAGTAAAGAGTTGACAGGGCTTCAAGCCTACTCCAAGCACTGCCCCCTCCCCAGTCTCGCTTCCTGTTTCTTGCCATGTCCCTGGCTGCCCCACTGGAGCTGCTCCCTGTTGCTCTCCCTGCCTCACCTGCTCAACCCCACCGGGACCCAACCAGCCTGGAATGCTCCCTTTGAGGGAAGAAAGAGCCCCAAAGGAGGGATGCCACACTCTCTGATGGACTTCACAGGGCCACACAGGCAACCAGGTGTCATAAATCTGTGGGCTCGGCTAACCCGACAGGATTTACAACCCCTTCAGCTCTACTTCTGTGAGTTAAACAGAAAGTCTGGAAATAAGAGTAGCAGTGAAGCTGCACGAATGAAATAAAAAAAGACTCACAAAGAAAAATAGTAGCAAACAAAATAAAGACACCTTGAACTAAACTAGGTACCCCCCTCTATGATAACTGAGTAATAACTGGGGGGAAACAGAGCAAGGAATGAACAGAACAAGGCAGGCTGGAACACAAATGGTTGAAGAATGCTAAGTATGAACACAGTCTGCGGTAAGCAAAAGTTGCTAACAGCAATCTGTGCAAGTCACACCTTTTAAATATATGGCTCAAGAGAACCGGCAGCCAATCAGAATTCCCTGAGTCAGCACTTCTACTTCCTCTCCTGTGATATTCTGCACCTGCGTGTCTCCCACTGAGCCTTCCTCTTGAGACATCTTCTCAAGACAGGTGAAATCCCTGCCTCCTCCTCAGTCCTCATGTCTGGCAACTGTTCCGATTCCTCAGCTCCAGAGTCTGGTCTCCCTGCCAAATCCTGTTGCTGTGCCTCTGAACCCTCACTGCCAACCGATTCCTCCCGTTCCTCCTCTGACTCTTCTGAGTCAGAGGTCTGAGCCATGACACCAGATAAGGTGGCATGCTGACACTAATATGTAAAGTAGGGATGTGCACAAAACCTATTTTGCATTTTGTTTTGATCTAGCAACAAAGCACAGACATCCAAAATATTATGTTGAAACAGCAGCTGACTTGGTTGAACAAACCTCAAAAGAGCCAGTGTGGTGAAGTGTTTAGAGTCCTGGACTAGGACTGGGGAGACCTGAGTTCAAATCCCCATTCAGCCATGATACTTGCTGGGCCAGTCACTTCTCTCTCAGCCTAACCTACTTCACAAGGTATTTGTGACCAAAGTGGATTGTGTAGTAGGACATGATGTGTGCTACCTACCACCCAACCTACAAAAGAAATGGGCAAGCAGGTGATTTTAAACAATTTTTTAACCTTTCCTACAAAACCCCATAGAATTGCAAGCCAATCGGAAGCCAGAGTCAGAAAACCAATCAGCAAGGGGGAAATGGGTCTCCAAAATGGTGCTCAAAACATTGAAACATTTCAAATCTAAATGGGATTGTTTTGTTTTGAGCTCGAAACAGGCCCTTTACTTAAAGGATGTTTTATTTCAAGCTTGAGACACTCGAAAGAGCCTGTTTTGAGTCGAAACATTTCAATGTTGAAACATTTTGCACAGCCCTAATCTAAACTCTGAGTATTACTAATGTGTAAAGTTTATTATTATTATTACATCATTTATATCCTGCTCATTCTCCAAGGAGCCCAGAGCGGTGTACATGGATATGTTTCTCCTCACAACAACCCTGTGAGGTCGGTTAAATTGAGAGATTCGTGACCGGCCCAGAGTCACTTAGCGAGTTCCATTTATTTGATGTAATTGATGTATCAATTGTTGTAACACTCACTCAGTATGAAAGGAAGCAATTGTGTACGTGGGCAAATTGTCTCCTGGCTCAGGTAAAGGTATGTGTCCTGCACAGTGGCATAAGAAGCCCTGTAGAAGTGGCCTGTGTTCAAAATTGCACAAGAGCCCTCCAACACCAAACCCCCTGCCGCTCCCCCAAGGCCCCCGCTCATCTCCATTATAATGTGGGGGGCAGCGCTAGTCCCTCTGTGCTGCCCTTCTGCCTTGTTGCACTAGTGCAAAGATGCAGCAATAGCTAGTTGTGCTAAGTCAGGAGCTTGCATTCCAGACGAGTATTGCACTAACACACTGCTGTTGCACTAGCACAAGGACATGATGCAAGAAATTGCACAAAGAAAGGAATGCCTGTTCCAGACTAGTCCTTGCACTACTGGAAGATATTGACAAGTTGCACAGCCCACAACAGGCTGCACAGCACATTAGTAAAGTATGTACGAATGCGCGCACAATATAGCTGACCCTTTGCCGAATTCCAGATTGTTCTTCTCATCCGTTGCTAGCACACTGGTGCGTGGCATATCAATGCTCCTTTGCTTTCAGCCTTACTAGCATTAATTTAATTATTGCCTTAATCTGCTTAAGCCCTTCCAGTGTAAGAACATTCGGCACTCTAAGCCAAAGCAAATGCCTGAGAGAACGCTTTTTGTCACTGACAGAGAGGGGTAGGAAAGGCACCTGGATGAGATTCCCACTGGGCGTATAGCTCCATAAATTACTTGATGAAAAAGGTTGTCTTCAACAATTAGAAGCCTTTTCATTTTAAACATGGATCCAATCCACTTGTAAAGGAGGGGTGGTCTAGCTCTGTAGATTCTCTGCTTAATGACCCCACTAGAAAGAAAGAACTATGGATAAAGTATAGGAACATAGAAACTGCCTTATTCCGAGTCCGACCATTTGTTCATCTAGCTCAGTACTGTCCACATGGACTGAAAACCAGCAACAGGTGCTCACAATCTAAAGAGAAACATAAGGCAGAAACCAGCAACAGCCACTGGAGGGATGTTGTGCTGGGGTTGGATAGGGCCAGTTGCTCTCTCCCTGCTAACTTTAAAAGGTGTCTCTTTGCTCAGTAAGCAGGCGATCCTCTCCCAGAGCTGTAGCCACAGAGGACCAACTAAGTCTGAATCTGAACGGAAAGCCATGCTCTCCAAACACTGACCAGGGACAGTTTCCAGCTCCTGGTCATCCAAATTAACAGGAGAGGAGAGCTGGTCTTGTGGTAGCAAGAATGACTTGTCCCCTTAGCTAAGCAGGGTCCACCCTGGTTGCATATGAATGGGAGACTAGAAGTGTGAGCACTGGAAGATATTCCCCTTAGGGGATGGAGCCACTCTGGGAAGAGCAGAAGGTTCCAAGTTCCCTCCCTGGCAGCAGCTCCAAGATAGGGCTGAGAGAGACTCCTGCCTGCAACCTTGGAGAAGCCACTGCCAGTCTGTGTAGACAATACTGAGCTAGACAGGCCAATGGTCTGACTCAGTATATGGCAGCTTCCTATGTTCCTCTATTTACCCCACTCTTCCTGGTGCTCTAGTAGGAAAGGAAGCCATGTTGCACCCTTTCATTGGTGCATTGTTGTGGGGGGGAGACAGGGTGGGTGGAGAATCACCATGTCCTATACTTACAGGGTGTGGCCATTTCCTCCCAGTAATGTAACAGTAAAAGAACACACAGTCATGTTGCTTCCTTTCCATGTACATTCTACAGCAATACAAGGAAGGAGAACATGCGTGGTGATTTGAAACAAGGCAGTCAGTTGCTTCGTAGCAGTTGGAACTTCATTAAAAGATAAGCTCCCCCAGCTCCCGATAATATTCGATACAGTACTGCTATGATTTGGTATTGTATCAAACTGTTTACCAAAATCGGAGCCATTTTTCATCGGAATTGTATCGGGTGAAAAATGCCCCGATAGGGTTTGCATTGCCTTGGAGGCTGATTATCGGGCTGATGTGATGCACAGCTCTACACCACAGGGCCAATGCTGATGAGTGCAACTGAACTTGTAGCTCCCTGGCTCTGAGAGCAACTTCATCTGCATCTTTCATGCCATTCAAAATTGCACAATTGGATAATTGTAGGGATTTTTGTTTGGCCACCGACCCCAGTTATCATAGTGGGCGGAGCTCCCTGCACATGCTCATTTTGAGCTAGCTGCAATACGTACTTCACTTTGGTGTGTGGCCCGTGTCATTTGGCATACTGTGTGATTACAAGTCTGCCCACTACCGAAAGCAAAGATTACATTAAAAGCCAGGCCCGCTCTATAAATAGAACAGTTGATTCCATCCTTGGTGCTTTCCCACAGGGCTGCTGCTAAACAGGATGCAGCTGAAACCGTGCAACGCCGAGGCTGCTTTGAACACAGCGGGATGCAAATATCAGAAGTTCAAGCAGTGGCTAAGAGATGCTTTATTCAATGTGATTGAAGTGACGGGGAAATGCCAGACTTAATGGGGACATGGTCTGAAGCATTTGGGGCTGGATGCCGGGAAACGAGGCAGGCAGGAATACCTCCACATGAAGGCTGGACCATACAAGGAAATTGCCAAGAAGCCTAAACCCAGTGCTGTTTGCTTAAGAAAACATCTGCAAGGATCTGCAAAAACTGTCGCACCAATACACTTTTATCGATAGGAACCTAGCAAGCGGCTTGAGACTGAGTCAGGCCATCAATCCATCCAGCACAGGATGGCCTACACGGACTGGCAGCAGCTTTCCAAGGTTATAGGCAGGAGTCTCTCCCAGCCCTGCTTGGAGGTACCAGGAAGTGAGTGAGCCTGGGATCTTCTGCAGCTGCTCTTCCACTGGGCTATGCCCTATCCCTTAAGGAAGGAGTTCTCAAACTTGGGTCCCCAGATGTTGATGGGCAACAACTCCTATCATCTCCAGCCACAATGACCTTTGCCCCTTCCTAACCTAAGAGGAATATCTTTCAGAGCTCACACATAGTTTCCCATCCAAATACAAACCAAGGCAGGCCCTGCTTAGCAAAGAGGACAATTCATGCACGCTACCACAAGAACAGCTCTGTATTTTTTTTTTTAAAAAATTAACAAATATTTTGTGTACTCCCTTAGGGTGGTTGACATCCAGACTAATGCTGCACTAAGCACAACCTACAGAGTTGTGCACCACAAGACAGTTGGTGTGAAGTTGTGGAGCCCTATGAGGTTGCACAGTCACGCATTGAGGCTGTAGGGAGCCCGCCTCTTAAACCAAGTTAAGGGAGGGAGTGCTCCCTTAACCCCATTGACCTGATCGTGTGCCAGTGTGGCGCTGAAGCACTGAGAGGTGCCCACCCTTCGCTTGGGGGACCCCCACCCACAGTGCACTGTTGTCATGTCTGTACTCATCAGTGTCGGACAAGAGGACATATTGGGTCCGACAGGCCATTCAGACTGACATGATTGCACAGCCCTAGAAACTGCCTTATACTGAGTCAGACTATTGGTGCATCTAGTCTATTACTGTCTACTCTGCTAACTGCGGAGCAAAGAGACACCTTTTCAAGAGGTGATTCTCTTATATTTAGCAGGGGGAGAGCAACTGGCCCTATCCAACGCCAGCACAGCATCCCTGCAGTGGCTGTTGCTGGGATCTACCTGATGTTTCTTTTTAGATTATGAGCCCTTTGGGGACAGGAGACCATCTTATTTGTGTATTGTTTATTTTTCTGTGTAAACCGCTTTGAGAACTTTGGTTGAAGTGTGGTATATAAAAATATCCATAGTGGTGGTAGTAGTAGTAGTAGTAGTAGTAGTAGTAGTACACTGGAGGTACTGTGCTGGGGGTGGATAGGGCCAGTTACTCTCCCCCTGCTCAATAAAGAGAATCACCACGTTAAAAGGTGCCTCTTTGCTCAGTTAGCAGGGGTTATGGATATAGAGCACCAATCTGACATAGGCAAGGCCCCTAACTTCTCTGTAAGTGAAGGACTAGGATATGTCAGCTCCACCTGGCCATACCGAATGCAATTGGAAGTCCCAAAGCATAGGAGGGCCGTTACACTGGTGTACTGCCATGTGCTTCCCTCAGCCGTGTGTGAAGGTCACTATAGGAAGATCCCAGTCTCTGAGCACAAGTGCCCTGTGGCTCAGGGTAGGTAGAGACAGTCAGCAGGACATGTTCTTCTGCAGTGCCTGTTCTACAGGGACATCCATGCCTCATCTTACCACTATTACATGGCTATCCTGGGCGAACGGACCAGTTTTTCACCTCTTTGCTGCTCTCTGATAGCATCCCTGCAGCCACCTACAGTGTTGCCAGGTTCTGTGCAGCAGCAATTAGTATCCAGCAGACGATGATCTTGCATGCCCAGAACCCACATCCATGAACTAGAGAACATGGCTACTGCCTTAGTGTGGCAACCCAACAACCTATAGACCTGCAACTTCCTGGCTGCTATTTTACAGGCTTATATTTTTGTGTATATTATACGATATCCTCTTAATGGATATTAGCTCTTAGTATTTTAAATGACTGTCATGATTGTATATGTTTTAAATCTTTTTAAACCTTACTTTATAAGCATGCAACATGATTTAGGGCATTGCTACATGGTTTATTCCTATGCTTCTTATTGCAGCTGTAGTTAAATCAAAATGTAGCTTAGAGTCTACTATGTCTATTAGAGCCATAGCTAGTTTTTTAGTGCAGTCACATGCCTATTTTTTATATTTTAAAACCATTTTATGTTAGTAATGTATTTTAGTGTTTTTATTTTTCTTATTGTATATTTTAGATCATCTTATGATAGTCTTGGAGTGTAAAATCTATTGCTACTTGGGTCTTAAAATGTACTTTTATGTTGGTCTGTGACCATAATAAAAATGGATGGATGGATGGATGGCCTGATTGTTTTTGTAACTTGAGATGCCAGGGAGTGCCTTGGGACCTTTTGCTTGCAAAGCATGTGCTCTTCTATTGAATGATAACCCCTCCCTGACAGTGGCTCATTGCACATCACACATGACTAGCAAAATGCCACTCACAATTGGCTTAAATGCACATGTTCCTGCTGCAAAAGCACAGATATCTAAGTATATATTCTTAATATCTAATTCCACAGAGATTTATGAGTGGGTTAAAGTCATATCTACAATGTGAAACTAAGAAGCCATAGCCATTAGGTTCAGCCCCGGTCAAATCTGTATACAAAGTACACATGTATATGCTGTTCAATGTTATGTCCAGTGCCCATACAATAGTGCACTTCCTATTGGTATCCGTATTTGAGGGGACCTGTAGCCAGTGTCGCTTGTAAAATGAAAGCACCTGTCACCAGCCTGGTGTACATCTGTCCAGATACTTGTACACACATGTACAAAATGCCAAAATAGGGCTGAAGAGACTATATGGAAATTGGTAGTCCAATTTTCAAAAATTACAATTGGCTTGTAAAAGACTCACTTACCTCCAGGGCCCACCCTTGGAGGGTGTGGGGCTGGGGGAGAGTGGCACTCATCCACACTCTCCCTTCACCACCACTCTTCTCCCCCCACCAGCCCCACTGAGTGTCCAAATAGCCAGGGCTAAGGAGTTCAATCTCCTCGCTCCTCATTCCAGTGACAAGAGAGTCAACCAAAATTCTCAGCACTGCACAAGCTGGCTACAAAATGAGAGGTGCATAAAAGCATAAGAACAGCCCTGCTGGATCAGGCCCAAGGATGCCCATCTAGTCCAGCATCCTGTTTCACACAGTGGCCCACCAGATGCCGCTGGAAGCCCACAGGCAGGAGTTGAGGGCATGCCCTCTCTTCTGCTGTTACTCCCCGGCAACTGGGACTCAGAGGCATCCTGCCCTTGAGGCTGGAGGTGGCCTATAGCCCTCAGACTAGTAGCTGTTGATGGACCTCTCCTCCATGAAGTTATCCAAACCCTTCTTAAGGGCTTGTGCATGTGCAGAGTGCATGGGCACTCTGATGCCTAAACAGAGCGTGCACACAGCTCTCATTCAGTATCCAGCTTGTGGGACGTGGGGAAGTTTGCCTCTCTCTTCCAGTGTGGAGAGAGGCAAGTAGCTCTGTGTGACCAGGATACAAAATAAGAGGCTTGTGTGCACACCTTGAGGCATGGTGCATGCATGCCTCTCATTTAGTATCCGGCTCATGCTGCACTGAGAAGTGTACCGCTTTCCTGCGAGGAGAGAGGCGGACTGCCCAGCGCAGCCCAAGCTAGATACTAAATGAGAGGCACACATGTGCCCTGATGCCTAATCGGAGTACATACTCCCACCCCTCTCATCGAGTATCTAGTGCATGTGGCCATGGGAAGTCCGGTCACCTCTCTCTTTGCTACAAGGAGGAGGGAGGTGATGGAACTTTTTAGCACTATGCATGTTGGATCCTCCTATGGAAGAGAGGTCTATCATCAGCTACTAGCTGAAGGGCTAAAGACCACCTCCAGCCTCTAAGGCAGGATGCCTCTGAGTACCAGTTGCAGGGGAGTAACAGCAGGAGAGAGGGCATGCCCTCAACTCCTGCCTGTGGGCTTCCAGCGGCATCTGGTGGGCCACTGTGTGAAACAGGATGCTCGACTAGATGGGCCTTGGGCCTGATCCAGCAGGGCTGTTCTTATGTTCTTATGTACTGAAGGGGCGGTTTGAGGAGTGGTCGCTGATGGGGATTGAGGGGGTGGTTGGGTCCCGCTGCAGGGGTTAGGGAGTGTGGGGCTGGGGGCAATTGCCCCCTTGCCTCACCCCAGAGGACAGGCCTGCTTACTTCTTACTTAAAGTTAAATTGCTACATAGTGGTTATTTGTGAACCTGGCCTAAGAAAAGGAAATGAGCCATAGCTGTTTTCACTTTTCCCTCTGAGAATGAAAGCAGCAGATTGGAATGGGTGTGTGTGTGGGGGGGACATTCCGGACAAAAAACAAGAGCTTCCCTTTGAAGTTTGGGGAGGCAATGTCCTGTTGATTTACCCTACCAGAGGTGATGGAGAAGCCCTCTGAGGAAATCACAGTGCAAGCACAGCGTGGAGAAGGCCCAATGTCGAAAGGAAAGGACATCTCCCTGGCATTTCAGGGACTAAACAAAACAAAGCACTGCCAAGGCTGATCAACTTGCCCTTCTGAGACAAGCAAAGTGTTTGAGACAAAGCTGGAGGAAGAGCACGCTGCATCTTGAACATACCCTGAGCAGGTTGGCTCCGTTCCCAAAGCCAGTGCTGCTGAGCAGACCTTCCATGTCATATAAACAATGCAGAAGAGCAGAGTCTAGGGCGTTGGTCCTCATTGAGGTACTCGACCTGTGACTGGGTGGTACCACTTCAGACTATAGGGGCTCACACAACTGAATGTTCTTCCATACAACAAAATACCTACTACACAGAAAATTTATTTTTATTCTTCTTCTTTTTATTTTATACTATCCCATCTGGGCAGTTTACGATAAATAAAAGCAACAAAAACATTAACAATCAATTAAAATAACAAATAAACAATCAAAGAATTAAAACCATCTAAAACAGTTTACAAACACTGGAAGGCCAGATTTTAAAAACATGAATTTGAAGGGCTCTCTTGAAGGCCGGTCATGTTGTTGAGTCTTGGATTTCTGGGAGGAACACGTTCCACAATGTAAGAGTGGATGCAGAGAAAGCCCCAACCTAAGTCACCAACAGACAAAATAAGAGGCAGTTGGCCCTCTTATTTTATTGATTCACAATTATATCCTACTCTTCCTCCACGGAGCCCAGAGCAGTATGGATATGTTGATACTCACAAAAACCCTGTCATGTCAGGCTGAAGGAAAAGTGTCTGGCCCAGAGTTCGTGAGTTGCATAACTGAACAGAAATTTGAACTTGGGTCTCCCCAGTCATAGTCCAATGCTCTAGCTCTCCAGATGACCTTAATGTGCAATGGGGAGCATGCAGGAGGAGGCACTCTCTGAGGCAACCCAGACCTAAACTCTTCAGGATTAGATGTACGACTTCTGCATTAACTTTCTCCCTGACATTTTTCTGTGTGGAGGGATTTGGGGGTAGGGTGGAGTATGGAGGAGCACTCGATTGCGTGAGCCCACCTGCAGTCTGAAGAGGTACAGCCTAGACACAGGTGTTCTACTCCAGGGAGAGCTAGGCCTAAAACCACCAACAAATTGTTCCAGAGAGCTACAGGAGCTGCCTCATCAGCAGCTTTCAGAGTTTGCTTTAGGCAGAAAACTTAATTTACCAGAGAGGGGGGTGCAGAATCTCCCAACTGTTCCCAGGAAATTTTACTCAATACATCCAATTTACTAGATACATCCAAATGTTTTGAGTTCCCCCCGTAATTTCTTCAGTTATATTCACTTCAGCTGTTACTGTAAGAGAAATTTGGTGGCAAATCTAGCTGCAGCATTGCTGAACCTCAGTAGGTACTGAGACTCAGTAGCCAAGACAGGGCTAAGGCAGCCAAGCAGGCACGGAGGGAGGCCGGCGGCGGTGGCCCGGGCTCAGCCCGCCGCTGTGGCCACCCAGCCCAGCCCCCTGCATCAGTGTTTGACATCAGTTAACCAAGCCCCCTGCATCTGACATCAGGCGGAGGCATGGTTTAGCTCCCAAACAGGACTGTGTGTCCCCGTTTGGGAGCTAAATCGGCCAACGCTGCATTTGCAGCACGGCCAGAGCGGCTTCCCCTGCCTTTTAAAGACAGGGAGTGCTGCTCCTGGCCATGCTGCAAACACAGTGCTGATGCACAGGCGTGCGGCTCCTGAGGGGCAGTGGCCTGCGTTCTTTGAACCCATTTGCTCAATGGTAGCTCTGCTCCTGCAACCAAGCCTGGGCTTGACTGCCCTTGAGAACCACCGGGAGCTGCGTGGCACCTCGGCGGCTGACCTGGCTATGAAGAGCGGCTGTTAAATGAGTGAGGACTCCCTTAGCCCTGTTTAACTGACTGTGTGTCAGTGCTGGATGCTTTCAGACAGTGCTGAGACACTGAGGGGAACCCTCCCATTATCGGGAGGATACCCACAATGCACTGCGCACTCACATGGTCCATTGTGGGATTTCTGGGGGCCGGGACGATGCATCCCTGCCCCCACAACTCCACACTACTTGGGGCAGCAGCGAATTGTCCGGACTCTAATAAAGATTACTTGCACTGTATGGATCTAACAAGTGCCAAAATGGGAGACCATAGGAATATAATGAATACAGGGCCAGTTCTGACAACATAGTCTCTGGAGGACAGAATTATGAAGTGGAGGTGCCAAGATTGCACCAGTCATCATGGACTCTGCATGATGTCTTGGCATGTCCCTTTTTCACATGGGGCAGGGCTGTTTGTCCAAATGGACCCTATACACGCATTGCAAATACTTGTTTAAATTCAAAGAAGTCAACGGGTGGATGAGTGGGCAATTGCTTCCTTTGGGGACTTGGTGGATGGAGGTCATTGATGTGTGGGTGGAAGGGAGTGAGCCAAAGATGCCATCAAGAAGTCGGTGGGTGGTGTGTTACGAGACTGGGTTTCTCAAGGAGGGTGTACAAGTCTTGACTAGGATGGAGAAGACTGGGAAATGCAGGAGCTGCAGTATCTTAAGCTGAGAAGGAGAGGTATCATTGTAATATGTCACTAAGCTTTCATAATGCTTATTGCAAGGTTATGTCCCACTGGTGGATTATCCAGCATTATCCAACACTGATGGTGGGGCATGATTAAAGGCATAATGAGTGACTGGACAGACATAATCCCCTTTAAGATAGCTTTGTTTATTGTACAGAGGATGCCAGCAGAAGAATCCTGGCAGAGTTCAAGAGACAGCTTGTCAGAATCATTAAAACGGCAAACCTCATTATTAGCTTCAGTGTTTCAGTGGCCAGCAAACATGGAGGAGACACCATTCACGTTCATGAGAAGGTTTGTTCCCAGAATGACTGCACAATGACTTTTGATTTCCATTAACACTCTTCAAGATGTAATAACCTTTTCTGGTCTTTTTCTCAAAGCTACAAGCCAACAGGGAACTTCAGGTTTTGATAAATTTAACTTCTTGTTGGAGAAAGGTTGGGGAGAGAAAGACAGAATAGTAAATTAACTAAACGTGTCTATGATCCCAAAGTATCCACCCACAGAAGAGGCAGCCCAGTGACTCTGAATGCTTTGCTGTTCAGGTGTTGCCTTCTGATTTAGAAGAGGAGAGCCCACAAGCTTACTGGTGAAGTGCAATTGACGGGGATTGAGATATCATCACCTTTTCCCTTTCTACCCACAGACTCCTTGTCTGAGATCTTCAGACCCATAGGGGTTCCCTGCAACTTCCTTTCTTTGCTGCTTCCCCCACCTCCCCAACCATTAACATGCCCTCATATAGGGTGCTACAAGATGCACATGCCCACCAGTATCTCCCAAGGTATCACAAGACTGCCAGGCTGAGATCTTGCTTGGGAATCCAGTTAACATTTCTAGTCTCATAGTGAAGGCCCACATATATACTGCTTGTTCTTTCTGGTCCAACTGGCCAGAGTAGAATTATTTGGTGGCAGGTAGTTGTGGAAGCATTTTCTGAGATACAAAGTATTCAGGAAATACATACTCTGTATGCTTAGCACATTTTCAGATAAGATCCATTTTTTTCCTGTAACCACATCCAGATGATTACAAGTAATTTTAGCTGTAGTCATAACAACATCCGAATACAAGGAAAATGCAAAGAAGAAAAGGAGATAAAAACCACATTACCAACCCATAACTTGTCTTGACCTTTTGGCATTGGGTTAGTAACTCTCAGATGCAAATTACGAGGTACACCAGTGTTTTGGTGTAGAACACCATTGGCACAAGAAACTGAAAATTCCTGACAATAAATAAATTAAACAATTAAAGGCTACTGGGATATCAAAGCAGCCACCTACCCCCAGAGGAGGCTGATTGCTGTGTCTCTGTGTGAGTAAATGTTTTGGCATCCCCTTTTTCCAATCAGCCCTCACTGGGAGTTGATGTGTAAATCTGTTCATCACTGCATCTGGTGTGATTAGACCATTCAGTCACTTCTGATGCAGACACGGCAGATTGATCTCCTATCAAAAAGCTGTTTGTTGCATCCCTGGATAAGTCCCTGCTCTGGGCTTGCTTGCTTCCAATTGGGAAGCATGTCTCACAAATACTCTGGCAGAAGGTATTAGTGGTGGTGTGCATTCATTTTCAAAATGAATGGAACCTGTTCCAGAAACTAATAGGCTTGGGGGTGAATCGGATAACTCACCCCAATCTTACTTTTAGTGGTGGGCATTATTATTATTATTATTATTATTATTATTATTATTATTATTATTATTAATTCAATTTCTATACCGCCCTTCCAAAAATGGCTCAGGGCGGTTTACAAAGAGAAATAAAACAAATAAGATGGCTCCCTGTCCCCAAAGGGCTCACATTCTAAAAAGAAACATAGGACACACACCAGAAACAGTCATTGGAAGTACTGTGCTGGGGGTGGATAGGGCCAGTTACTCTAGGCATATTCCTCCTATTCAGGCCTGGAACTGTGCTCATGAAAAATGAACTATTCCCCACCAACTCAGAAAATAGGGATGTATTTTAACCCAGTTCTGAGTCTGTTCCAGTCCTTATGATGTCAGTGATGCCACTGGGTGGTATCAAAAGTGATGCAAAGGGATCCTGTTCACCCCTGGCACAATTCTCCTCCCCCCACCTGCCCACCTGCCTCGCTATAAGTCCCTCTCCATGATTTCTTTCTTGTGGCTCCCGTGAGAGCAGAAGGAGCGTCGAGGGTCATCTCTTCTACTCCTTGACGCCTGGCAAGCTCGGATGACTGCATGCCAGATGGAAGGAGCAGTAGGAGTTGTAGCTTTTTTTCATTGTTACAGATGTGTTACTGACATGGGTCAGCAAAGCCAGGAAAAAAATGACAATTCCCAGCACTCCTTGTGTCTGGCATGCAGCCATTGCAGGGGGCAAGGGATTAGGGAGGTGAGAGAGAGGACAGAGGTGCCACCAGAGCAAAAACTATGAGGAAGAGCTGGGAGGGGGCTTGAGGGCAGAGAGGACTGTGGGAGGGAGGGAGAGAGGGAGGGAGGGAGAGAGATCTTGATGTTCCTCCGCAGTTTGGATTAAAATCCAAGCTACAGGAGAACTTTTGAGTCATCATACTTATCTTTTGTTAATTAAAAACACTTCAGATTCCACCTCTGAGTTGTGCTCAAATAAAATCCAGCAGCATCCTCTAACCACTTTCTTTGTCATTGTTTATGTAAGGGTGCGTTAAAAAGAACGATGTGGGTTTTAAAAGACCACCCTCGAGATAAAAATAGCAAAATTGGCAAAAGCTGCTGGACAGATATTGCAAACAGGGAGGAACTGCCATTGGGCGACTGTGTGCAGTGAAAATGGGCCACCCAATGGGACCGGGGCTGCAGAAGTTGCTGGGCAGTGACATTAGTCCATGTTGACAAGAGAGGGAGGGGGGGTGGGTGGTCGGCCTCAGAGGCTAGTGATGGTGGTGACAATAGCAACCGAGGGAGTGGGAACGGCCAAAAAACTGAGCTGTGAGCCGCGGCTCACATCACTACGCTCCTGATTCCAAAGAGGTCACATGATGGATAATCAGCCAGTTCTCAGTATTAAATGGAAACTCCGACTTCAAATTGATCAGCTCATGGTTCATCTATAAGGACTGGAAACAGCCACTTCTGCCTGGTACTAGATCATTCGTTCGTGATTCACTCACTCACACATTTATATACTGTCTTTACAATCCAGAAAAATGAACCAGCCAAGGCTGCTTATGGTAAAATAAACCACATTACTTTGACGAGCATAAAAGCAGCAGATAAAACGCAATTCAAAGGATCAGAAAAGTTGAGAAATTTTAAGAGAGGTAGAAGGCCTGCTGGAACAAACAGATCTTAACAGAATGAAGAAATGCCACTAAGGAGGGGGCTAATGGATGTCCCGGGACATGGAGTTCCAGAGACAGGGCATACGTTGCAAAAGAAACGACCCCCTCTCACATCCCTGCTAACTGTGGCTTGGGCAGAGTGGTCCATATCCTGACTAATGCTGCTTTTGCAAAAAGCAAAGTTGTTCTAGTGCAATAAGAGTTACCCCTGCTAACTCAGCAAAGAGACGCCTTTTCAAGTGGCGATTCTCTTCTGTTTAGCAGAGGGAGAGCAACTGTCCCTATCTGACCCCAGAACAGCATCCCTCCAGTGGCTGTTGCTGGTGTCTATCTTATGTTTCTTTTTAGATTGTGAGCCCTCTGGGGACAGGGGGAGCATCTTATTTATGTATTATTTATGTTTTGATGTAAACCACTTTGAGAACTTTGGTAGAAGGCAATATATAAATATCCATAGTAGTAGTAGTCATCGTCGTAAAATCATGTAGCTGAGATAAATCACAGGGATTTGCAGAACCATGCTCTAGTGCAATGGTGCAAATGCTCCCTGCAAAACATATGAGGTGTGTCACAGGTGGCATACCTTGGGGCGGAAGTGCAAACGTGATTGCACTAGTGCAACACAAGTCTGGAACGCAACCGCCAGAGTTAATGCGACTAGCTAGCGCAACCCACTTGCATTAGCACAATATCCTTGTGCAAGCAGAGCATTTGTGGGATGTCAGCCAGTGAACAGAACAGCAAATAATGCAGGAGGTCCTCATCCATGCTGGATGATATACAAAACATTGCTTAGAGGGAGCCTTAGCAAAGTGACCCTGTAAAACAACTGTATATTGGCACTTACCAACAAAAAAAAAAGGCCTTGTTTTCTAGGAAAAGGAGATTGTGAAGAAAATTTTGCTTTGATTAGAAGCGGGGAGAGGAGAGGAGTGGGGGAGAGAGAGCAAGAGAGCTGAAAACTATGGAAGTTTTTGTCCTCTCTGAAACAGGTTGCAAGCTTGAAAAACAGCAGATTTCTGTTTTCTTTCTGCATCCTGAATCAGCCCTATATTCTTCCCCAGATGGCCTTCCCCTCCGCTCAATAATGCTTAGCCTAATAGAGAGGAAAATATGGAATATATTTAAGAGAGGGAGGAGGGATAGGCAGACGTCTTGGACCCAAGTGTGAGAGTGTACAGAAACACGATCGTAAGCGGAACGTGGTGAGTGCATGTCAAACTCTCCATCTGCTCAGGATTGAAATGAGGACATTGCAGATCTCATCTGCAGGCGGATGTTGGTATTTAATGTGATTTCCAACAAATCATTCGTTGCATTCAGAGCAACACCTGACACCCATTAACATGTTCCGGCTTACAAAATCCTTGGAAATATGGGGAGCCGTTTTGCACTAGATCAGGGATTCTAAAATTTTAATTTTGCTAGTGCATAATTACCTCACTGGGATGGAATGGGGACCCGCCACATCTGAAGTTGAAAGGGAGAGTACTGCTGCAAAGCAAAAGAAATAACAAAGGGAGGCATTTATTCACACAGCATACAGGTATAACTCACTTTTGTTACGTCAGTACTGCTAAATGTGTCAATGTCCCTATGTGACAATGTCCCAATGGCCCTATCCACCCCCAGCACAGTACCTCCAGTGACAGTTGCTGGTGTCTGTCTTATATTCACACATGATTAGGCACATTCATGTATTCATGCAGTACTGGTTGATCTATCCTGATAGTGAAGAGGATTTCCTGTTCCGTTTCTGTATTGTTCCTCTGGGTTGCTCCATTCCAAATTCCACTGCTCCTGAATTTCCATTTTACCCAGATAATTGCAAACATAACTTCTGAAATCTGAGCGTGCACAGAGTGCCACAGCTTTCAGTACTTTTCAGTCCCTCCTCTCATGCTACCGTTTTGCAGATGTGCATTGATATAACAATGGGGGGAAAGCATTCTTGGTTTGATTATATTTATTTATTGTTTAGTTTATATACCAGTTTTCATTCAAATTATCTCAAAGCAGTTGGTATAACTCCATTAGAATTCTTTATGTAGCATTTTATCAAGGATCCCATGCATGTCTGCACATCGGCAAGCACCACAAAAAAGGGTAATAATACATCCAGATCTGCACTGTTGACGGTGTTTTATCAGTGCACATACATATGCATTGGTCACACTGCCTAAAAACGTGTCCCGATGCTGCCAAGATGTGATCCATATCAAAACTGCTTTTTTTTGCAGCATTTTATCAATACATGCATGAAAGGGACAAGGGGCTGTTCATGTTTTTTATGGTCCCATCCTGCGCTCCAACTTTTTCTCCTGACAACATGGATACTTCTGGCTCCCAAAGGTGCCCTGAGGGCAGGGGGTCTCAAACTCCGGTTCCCAGATATTGTTGGACTTTAACACCCATCACCCTCAGACACATTTGAGTCCCCAGAAGATGTTGTTTAACTACAGTTCCCATCATCTCCAGTCTTTGGCCATTGTGGCTAGTGATGATGAGGATTGTAGTTCAACAGCATCCAAGGACTCAAGTTTGGGATTCCTTGCCTTAAGGAATGTCACACTTGAGAGCCCTGAGAGATGGAACACCCCCTACCTGCCCAGACATTCGCGATTCTCTGCTTTCTGCCACCACAGATATGGAACACTGAAGTGTTAATTATCTCTTTTTTTACAACTTGAAATCCTCTTTTGAGGAGAAATATGGTTTATTAGGTTTGGCAGGGAGGGGAGTTCAGTAAAATTGGGGGCTCCTCAGAAGCTTCATCCCTGTGGTTCTCATCTTGAGTAAAATTGAAAGCATGCTTTAAAAAAACCCACGATAACTTGATTACAACTTGGTAAGGATTCCAGAGCCAGACAAAATTTCCTCAGGAGCTAGACCTCACCTGCAGTCTGCCCATAGGCTATTTCTGCATTTGAGTACTGAGTGTCCTTATTTTTCTGATTTCATACCACAGCTGTTTGAGCTTTTGACTATCTTATCAGTGTGGTGGTTTATTGAGTTGGAGACTAGCATCCCAGTGGCCAAGATTACCTCAGTCACGCATAAGTTGTTATTTCTGCAACATTTGCAGCTGGTGACAAAGTTCAAGGAGAGCCAATATCATGCCCCACTTGTTCCAAGCCACTAATCTTCAAAAATAACAGGAGAGATCACCTTCTCCCCCTCCAGTACAGAAACACTGCCAATGGACATGGAAGTTTGGCAGGAATCTGAATGGATTCACATGGCTGAGTCCTATCCCAAATGATTCCATTAAACTGTGAAAGAAGATAAATATAGTTGACATAAAAATGTTAGAGCATGCTGCCAAAGGTGCCAGAAAGTCAGGTATTTTTCCCCAGAGAAGCATTATTGCTATCAAAGATGTTCCTTTCAAGTTGTCACCTCCACAGCAAGGTGAGCACCCTGTCAGCTAGGTTATGCTCCCAGAGAAGTTTCCTGAGATTCTCTGCATTACTATGTGTGGGAGTTCAAGATAGTTCAAAGGCAGCGGTATGGTGTCAGAATCCTTTTCTTTAAAAAAAAAAAAAATAACCAACTTTTTAAAACTGCCATCATGACCCCCCCCCTCTTTTTTTCCCTTTTTGGAAGGATGTGGCAGGTGCTCCTTATCTATTTTATAGACCCAAAAAGAGCTGAGTGGGCCAAGGTTTTGTAGGACCTAGGCAATTATGAGTGAACTGAAACTCAGGATTTATAACCAGGGCCTACCTGAGGTCACTAAAGTGGCCTCAGGAAGGATATTCCACTTATGTTCAGTGACAGGTAAATAAAAAAGGGTTTATGCACTTCTAGCCCAGGCCTGCTCCACAATTACTGCATTAGGAAATAAATGGGGCCTCATTCAGTCCCAACAAGAAGGAGATTTCTCAGCTCCAAAGCTTACCACTCACTTGCTCCCTTACACACACACAATCCTTCATTCTCACCCCCACCCCCGCCACAATGCCACCCTTTTTGCTTTTCTTTGTCCCAGAATTGGTTTCTTCTTCCCCTGTTAGGAGCAATATCCTCTTTTTCTCTCTGCTGGATGCCTTTTTTAATGGGCTCATCAGCCATGTTCCAAGCAGAAAAGAGCCAGTTGTGATGGCAGTTGATGTTAAATGTTCACTAAGCATTTTACATGGGGTGGGGGGAATAATATGGTTCCCTTTCCACAAAGGGCTCACAATTCAAAATGAAAAACAAGGTAGACACCCGCAACAGCCAATGGAAGGAATACTATGCTGGGCTGAGTAGCTAAATATAAGAGAGGCACCACTTAGCAAAGGTTCAATAGCTTTCCTCCTACAATCTTGATTTCCAGGGAGCTAAATCTGTGGCTCAGATGCAGCCAACTTTCTTGTTATGCCCAGTCCCAGGTAAGCAGCAGGGATAGTCTTTGACTCTTTGCAAGATGCTTGGAATGAGACACCCAGGGACATGTTGTGGGCCCCTCTTCCTCATGCAAGCGACATGCCCTTTCTCAGGCAAGATCAAGTTGCCCATTTGCTTCTGTGACACTTAATTTATCCCTTCTTTGCATCTCGCAAATTCAGACAGAGCAGCGGAGAGGCTGGAGCAGAGATCCCATTGGGTCTGCAGGCCTGTTCAATTAGATCTTTAATGAACCATGTTCCTTTAACAAGTATGGCCCAAGGGCTGCCATTGGCAATAGTCAACACTAAGAGAACAATAAAAGAAAATCCACATGCTGTGACAAATGCACTCCTTTCATACAGCATCTACTATGTCACTGTTCTCCACTGTAAGATCTGGGGGTCAGTGGCAGCCACCATCAAGCCTAAGTGTGGCTCCCTGCCTAATTGTCCATTGGTCTGTATGTGAAGTTTTGGCCAAAGCTGACTCTGTGAAGTCCCCTTGGTGCCAGGCAGACCATACCCACTTTGTAGTGCTGCACTTTGCCCAGCACTGGGGCCTCCTTTAAGAGAAACACACCTCTTGAGCCCCTGAACCATCTTAGAAGGTGTGCATGAAGCCCTGGGAAATGTAGCCCTTCCCAGTGGTTTCCTCCTAAAGTTCTTAAGAAAGGGCTTCTCCTCCACTTTAAGGCACATTGTGCTGTCCATTTGCTCCCACTAGACTAGGCTGAATGCAAATTATACAAAGTCCCAGAATGCACCAAGGCTCGATCTATCTTAAAAGGTCTTCCCAGTACTGTGTGGAGGTCAGCCTGGTGGGAAACCGCTCTCACATTTGTTGACACAGACCCCAACTGAAAAATTGTGAAGATCACTGTACTATTATACCATAGTTTCCTGCTGAAAGAGTGGATGATCCTGGTCTCCCTTTGGTATGAGGAGATGGGTTAGGCAACTGACACAATCACACCTAGGCATCCTCTAATCTCTTTGTGTGTCCACACTGGCAGTCAATGCATGCCTTATGCCTGTGTGCTCACATGAAGAGATTAGGAGAGCAGAAGAAAGAACCGGCCTGGTGGGTGAGTGTCACTTTAAGTTGTTCTCCTTCAGTAGTGTGACCCCCTCCTTGCTTCTCTGCAATGAGTCTGCGTGCCTGCCAGGCAGACGGCAGCCAGCCTGGGTTCTTACTGCCCCTTGCCCCGCTGCAAGTAGTTAAGTTTCTTGTGTTGTTGGTTGCACCAGGTTTCTGCCTGGCTGGGCTGTTGTTGTTACTGGCTAGTCTCTGTGCGCTGTTATTTTGGCTGCTGGGTGGTCTTGACTTTCCCAGTTGTACAGGCACAGGTGTGTTTCTGTGGTGGCTTTTGAGTTCAAGTAGATTGTCTTCTTAGTTGTCTCAGTGTGTTTTGGTAGGGTGCCTGCTGCTAGGGGGCACAAAAGGGGGGTGGCAGGACACCCCCCTTGGGTACACCATCATTGCTAGGAGGGGGGTGGTAGGCACCCAGGGGAATTCCATAGGTTTGTTTATGTTTTGTGGAAAAATACTTCCTTTTCTTGGTCCTAAATTTCTTGGCAAGCAGTTTCATGGGATGACCCCTGGTTCTAGTGTTACGCAAGAGGGAGAAAAAATTCTCTCTGTCAACATTCTCAACACCATGCATGATTTTATAGACCTCTATCATGTCTCTCTTCAGATGTCTTTTTTTCTAAACTAAAAAGCCCCCCTCCCAAAAGAACAGCAACCCATTTTTAAAATTGAAGCAAACAGACAGGAGGAGGGAGAAATTTTGAAGGGCTGGTTTTGAGGTGACCTTGGACTTAAGCTGAACAGTGTACAAGACTTGGTACGAGATGTCCGATGGCCGGGTTTTATTTTATTTTATTGAATTAGGTTCCAGGTGATACCCTACCCACAGGTTCAACCACCCTCCAGTTCACCCTGAAAATCTACTGGACTTTTTGAACATTCCTGTCACATGCTGGAAAAGCAAGTGACCGAACTATGTCTCTTGCCCTTCCCTATGAGTTCCCCCACAACACAACTTCCCAAAGCAAAAAGCAAGTCTTAGTTTGGGGAAAGGGCAAAAGATGCCTGACTTCAGCACAGGAGGCAGACTTTAAGACCTTTCCTTAGCTGCAAATAACATACAGCATGTCATTTCTTTGGGGCTCTGCCCATAATGCGTCGCCAAGAAGAGCTTCCCTGGGGCTTCCCTGGTGTTGAAGTACCATCTTTACTACTTTCTTCCCCTTTCCCTAGGAATCCTGCTTTTGGCTTGGGAGAAAATGGAATAGGGATTCACAGGAAAAGCAGGCTAGCCTAGCAGCAAGGATGTGGAGTAGCCATCTGAGAAAATTCTCCTTGGGAGGAATCTTGAAATTTGCTTTTGAATGTTACTTTGGAGAAATTTTGCTTACAGCTCTAGATGGTGGTGGAGGCAAGGAGCAAACTCCATTTTTTCGTGAGGCCAAGGTTGGATTAGGCAAGACTCAACTCAAAATGGAGCCAGACTTCTTAAGTGGAGGGAGTTCACATTTCAGACCCCCTGCTTCAAGGTCAAAAGGCCATTGTGGCTGGGGATGATGGGGTTTGCAGTCCAACAACATCTGGGGACCCAAGTTTGAGAACCCCTGACTTAGCACTTGGAAAGGATGTCAGGGAAGGCTCCGGTCTAAGGCCCTCTGTGCATCTACAGTGCTTCCCAGAAGAAATCAGGAGGACTTAGTCAACTACAACTAATTCACGAAGAAGGAATAATTATTACCTTTTATCTGTGGAGGCTAGTTTATAGATCTGTGCAATGCCAAAAATGCTGGATTCTGACCCAACCAACAATGGCAGGAGGGTTCATGGCAGCCCCTCTCAACTGTCATGTCATGTCCGAGATCCAGTAGTTCTGTGGGACTCCCTCACTCTTGCCACCACTCTCTGTTTGCCCATCCCAGTTACCAAATCTCACCCATCCTAGAATGGAGTGGGAGCAGCAGGCAAATGCCATCCATCCCAGAATGGAGTGGGGTCAGAGGGCAAATGCCCCCTTAATCTTTACTCTGGAGGAAGCATACACACAGAAGGAACTGCCTTCCTTGGCTTGGAATCTTAAGGCTTCTTTTATTTTCCTTAATGTTCCTTCTAGGTCCCATGAGTGGTGCAGTTGCTTATGAGATTGGTAGGTTTTTTTCTGAGGCAGCAACAATGGCCACCTGGTCACAGGTAAAGGAAAATGAGGAGGGGGCGGCAATGGGGGGAAGATGGATTTTTGCCATGAAAGCTGGAAGCCTCCCAATAGTTCTGACTGTCAGAGACACCCTGCAGTCATGACAGAGCTCCATCTGACAATTGCCAACACAGGGCAAGTCAGGTCCAATAGGTCCATTGGATCTGACATGATGCACAGGCCTTCTGGTTTATTTTGTTAAATAACAACTCGATGGATTTGATTTGGATTTTGGCTTAGTATGCTAATTTGTGTGAATTTTATGTTGGGTTCACAAAAACATGGAATCCAACCATTCAGCATATTCTTTCAGGGGACTTGCTCCCCAAATTCAAAGAGAGAATTTGGAAAACATAATGTCTCCAAATGTTTGGAATGTTCACTCGAGAAACTACCACTCAACATGAGTTAAGATAGGAAAGATCACACTCTAGGGAAGTGTTGAAACAAGTTACTGTAACACCCTTCAGATTAGAATCCTTATGTAACTTGGGTTTGTTTTTTGTTTTTTTGCAAATGTCTCTAGGTTGTTTCTTATAACGTCTGTCCTGGTGGGTGGCTTCCTTTGGGACAGTTTGTTCTTCTTCGCCCCCTGCCAAGTAAGAGCTCTGCCAGCCCAACTGGGAGATTACTTCACTGTGGCATCACTCCAGAAACAGAAGATTCTGCATGTATTTGCACTGCATACTTAATTATCATATCAGTATTTTTGCATACCATCATATTTAATGACTGGAATTCAATTAGATAATAATATCCCCTTTGGCTTGGTATGTTGATTAAGTTGTGGGGCTGCACTGAATGTTCATCTGTTTCAGATTTGGGGAGGATAGTGCTTTCAGAGGTCCAAACAAGTGCTTGCATCCAGGGATGTGAGACCCAGCTTGGAATTCAGGTGACTGAGCTCGAAGGCTTGCCCTTGAGCTGAAACAGTGTGTATGTGGTGGGGGCCATTCCAAGGACAAGTCAAGCCAAGCCCCCGCCTCATGAGCTGGCTTGATGGCATACTTGTAAAGGGGGATCTGGCAACGATTTCCCTTTACAAGTAAAGGGCTATATGCGTCGCATATAGCCCTTTATTTGTAAAGGGAAATGTGAGGTGGTGGTGGTGGGGGCAGTGAAAAGGTCTCTTTCTGTTTCTTACCTTTGAAAAATCAAGCCGCTGTGCACCTGGATGGCAGCAGGATGCACAGCAGGTTGGGTGGGGGAGAAAGGGAAAAGGTATTTTATCATTGAAAAATAAGGCTGCTGCATGGTGGGATGGTGGTGGCCTCAGCGGCCGCGGGGATAATAGAGGAGGCAGTGATGGAGCTCCTTCCACCACCCTGCTGGCTGCCCAAATAACAGACCGGGACAGTTGCAAGCCATTCGGGGCCTCTGCGCACACTGCTGCTGCTGCTGTTACTACTACTACTACTATGAAGAATATATATATATGGCTCTTCAACAACATTCTCAAAGCGGTTTACATAGCAAAATAAATAATACATAAATAAGATGGTCCTCAACTTTTATAATGGAACAATGTACTGCAATTTAAAGATTAACACAGCAAGGTTAACATGGCACACATTTCTTTTTTAAAAATGCTTATATTTCACTTGGAATCAAGGCAGAATATGTGCAGAATATGTGGAGTTCTCAGGTAGGCATTGACCAGACTTGGACCTGCTTAGCTTCAGCAAGATGACTGTATTAAATTTACTCTTACCATGCCCTGGTACAGACAGAGATAGGCAAGCACAAGTATCAGTGAATTTGGGTGCAAACAGTGACTGATATTTAGACTTTGTTTCTTATGGAAATGCCAAGTAATGAATGAAGCCAAAGGCTTCACAGGAGATGGGCTTGGGAAAAGGATTTGAAAGATGAAAAGCAAGAGGGATTAGGAGGAGGAGGAGGAGGAGGTGGAGAAGGAGGAGGAGGAAATGATGGCCAGGAACATTCCAAAAGGACTAAGAATGGGCAAGCTCTCCCTGAAAAAGCTCATTTCATAATTGGTAGGAATGCCAGAGATATTTTCCCAAGCCCAGGAACAAATTTCAGGGGTTATTAGAGCCAAGCTCCAAGTAGAGGAGAGCTTTACAAGCCCCTAAATTCTTCTCTGTCTTGGATTAAAAACTGAGCACAGAAGAATTGTTGTTGGCTTTCCTTTCTTCTTCTTTAATGTAATGGAGCTCCATGGTCCTGAGCTAAAGCTAAGTGGGGTGGGGGTGGGGGAATCAGGGACCCATGAGAGGTGGACCTCTTTCCCCATCCTTTGGGTTTTGCTCTTGTAGTGTCTGGATTCAGCCCAAATTAGATATAACCAACAACCAAGTTCCATTAATTTATGTGGGAGTGAATTAAGGATTTTTGAAATGATGTTTCCTGAAAAACTGACAGGAAGCAAAGGCCAACTCCCCATGGGAGATCTTCTTATCCAGAAGCCTTTTAGCTAAGCAGCAGAGCCATTTCTCTCTTGCTTGGCCAACAGGCTGCTTTTTCAAGCCCCAGATTGGCTTGAATGAGGAAATTAATAATTTCAGATTTGCAGGTGGGGATGGAAATAACTCAGTTCATTTCATGGTCTATCCAATGAAATTCTGGGGAAGTTTGCTCAGCTCTAACACTTACTGTGGTTTTTCTGAGCTAGTTCAAAGAACTCCTATAAAAACTTGCAAGGACGTTCCAAGGAAGCTCCAAGAGCTGCCCGTTCAAAATGCTAGTACATCAGCAGGAGTCACCAACCAGCACTTCCTGCATCATCCATTGCTATTGCATCTGCTAAGCTAAATACAAGCTGGGCCCAAACATCAGTCAAGTTGTGGGATCTATTCATAATAGACTCAGGAAAGGGACGTTTGTCAGTATAAAAGCCAAATAACCTAGAGTTTATTTATAATGTACCAGTTCCCAACCTAGGCCCACAAAGGACACACATAGATTTGTTACTTGGCGGGCGGGGGGGGTCCACTGTGATTGGTGGAAATACTATTATGGAGAACCCATTCAGCTCTTCTAGGATTGGAAGCTAACTTTCTTCAAAATGAAAATCAAAAGAGAATTTCAGTGTTCCTCCAAGGAAAAATATCAGATAATGTCCTCAGACTTTTCTCCATATCTGTTAGTACTGGAATCAGAGGAAGAGGGGATCAATTCAACAGGAACTCAAGGAGGCATTGGCCCCTTTCTTCCCAATGTAAGCCATACCTTGGTAAACAAAATAACATGGTCACACTTTCCCCTCATTCCATGTGTTGCCAGAAAGGCCATCAGCAGCTTGTCCTCCTGCTTTGGGAGAGGAGGTATGTTAATACCAAATATTCACCCACTCTCTTTCACACTCTGTCTTATGAACATAAGGCTTGACACACTCATAGAAACAACCCTGAGTTATTTTGTTCTACTCTCTATTTTAAAGTAACACGAAAGTTTCAGTGACTGATGAGGACAGAGAGAGAGAGAGAGAGAGACAGAGGATAGCATATTCTCCTTCTGCATATGCTTCAGATTTTTTAAACTGTAAATTTGCTCTCGGGAGGAGAAAGGAATTCCTGATGCAGGGTGTGCAGCAGTCTACCAAAGCTGCTTGACAAGTAGATGGCCTATAGAAGCCTATAGAAGGGCTTTGAAGTTGGAGAGGACTCACCGTAGGAGTGATACAGAAGATCAGTGACAACCCTAATTCCCCACATGGAGCCAATGGTGATGTTTCCCAGGTAACAGGGGAAGCACATTCCCCCATAAGAAAGGCAAAACTTGTAGGATTTCAGAACAGAGAAAAGAGCATGTTTGAAGTGCAGCTCTGTATCAGAAGCCAGAGAAAGCGTGACTGGCAAGAGATCCTTTAAGGGTTCAGAGCAGACAGAGCATAAAGCCTGTATAGGAGGCAGAGAAGGAAATGGGTGGTGATGGTGCAAATCCTTTCTTGTAGCTCTAAAGTTGGCTGAACTCACTAACAGCCCAACCATACAAAACCTTTGGATCCAGTTCCAACACTAAGGCTCTAACCTTGGACCATTCAAGAAACAATATTGATAAGTTTTGGCTCAACGCGATGGTAAAGGTCTTTGGGTGAGAGAATTATTGTGGCTGACAGGCAAACGAGAAATGCACCAGTGCAGTGAGAAAGCAGCCTAACAGAACTTCCCAAGTAATTGCAGTGGTGCAGCAGGGAAGCAGCCATTTTTGACACCACCCGTTTCCCCAGGAAGCCTTCTGTGCCACCAGAAAATACATCGCCAAAGACTGTGCAGCCCTCAGAGACATGTTTTCAGAAAGCACAGAGGGCTTCTTGGGAAGGGGAGGGCATCAAAATTTTCCGCTTCCCTGTTGCATTGGTGTAGTTTTTTGAAAAGTTCTGTAAGATTGCTCTTTCGCTGAACTGGTGCATCTTTGCTCATTATGTCAGCCAGTATATGGATTTCACTACATAATAAACACTTTCAGGATCAATGACACTACAGTCCTTACAATATATTTATAACTTCAAAATGGACAAATGTTTGGAGGAGATCTGAAAGCTGATTGGAGAAGTTTTGTTGGTGTTGAGAATGTGTGTGTGTGTGTGTATAGTGGCCAACATTATGCACAGCATATGGTCATCATAAGTTAACCCCCGCTAACTTGGCAGAGAGGCACCTTTTAACATGGTGATAATCTTTACTGAGCAGGGGGATAGTAACTGGCCCTATCCACCCCCCAGCACAGTATCTCCAGTGACTGTTGCTTGTGTCTGTCTTATATTTCTTTTTAGATTGTGAGCCCTTTGGGGACAGAGTTCCATCTTATCTTATTTATTTATTTATTTATTTATTATTTCTCTGTGTAAACCGCTCTGAGCCATTTTGGAAGGGTGGTATAGAAATCAAATGAAGAAGAAGAAGAAGAAGAAGAAGAAGAAGAAGAAGAAGAAGAAGAAGAAGAAGAAGAAGAAGAAGAAGAAGAAGACTCTGTCCTGGTGCTGCTGTGGACTTATATGCTGGCCTGATGCTGTTCCAAACAAGCAATTCCAAAAGCAGGGGTGTGCTGAACCAGCCCATAGTTCAACTGCTTTGCCAGGAACCAGGCCAATTTGATTGGTTCAATCGCGGACTGGACCAGCCCTCGCGAAAGGAGTCCTCTCTGTGATCAGAACAGACAGAACCCAGTTCACCCATGGACTGACTCACCGGTCTGAGCCAATGTAAAAGGGAATCTGGTGAGTATTCCGCTTTGCTTCTGAAGTAAGAAAAGATTTTGTAAAGGACTGTGGGGGAGTGGCAAGTGAGAAGCGACTTTAAAAGACAAATAGAAGGCGTTTACAGGCAGGACTGAGGTGCTTCCCTATCCTTGCAACGGCAGCAAGATCTGGCCTACATGCATCCGCAGAGCTCATTTGAATGGTCAGTGTGTTGCTGACCACACTGCAAATGGCCCCTGCACATTCATGAAAGCCAGATACTGCTGCTGTTGCTACAAGGATAGGGGGAGTCACTCTCCACTCCCCCACAACTCTTTACAAAACCATTTTTTTACTTCAGAAGGAAGGGGGAATCCTCACTGGATTCCCTTATACAGCTGCTTGAACTGGTGAACTGATTTGAGCATGTTTGATCAGACAGATTGGACCGGCCAGTTGGTAGACCGAACTGTTTCGCAGACTACAATCTGGTCTGAATTCAATTTGAATTTGGAGCAAATCTTTAAAATTGATTCCACGCACACCCCTTTCCGCAAGTTGCACTACCATTCACCACAAGGGGGAAAACTGCAGTAGTGTTGCTTCCACAACCCCCCCTTCTGAACAACTTTGGGGCTGCTTTCAAGTCTACAGCAGCCTTGGGGAAGAGTGGCAAAGTGACGGTATGATGTACGTCATGTTAGCCAATATTTTCTACAATTGGGTAAATATGAAAGCAGTTAGGGTATTGTCACTTAGAAATACACTACATATTTTGTCAGGATGTTTTTAAAGGTTTTGTGGAGGCAATTGAGTTGTTATAAAACTCTTCAGGGCAACAATTCCAGTGGCTGACCTTTTACTTACTTACTACTTACTTACTTAGCATATTTATATACCTCCCCAAACTCACATCTCTGGGCAGTTTACAATAAAACAACACAAATTTTAAAAAGATTTAGAACATTTAAAAAAAAATTAAATTTTAAAACAATGTTAAATTCTATAAGTCTAATTAAAAGCCTGGATGAACAAATGTGTCTTAACAGCCTTTTAAAAGGTTGTCCGAGATGGGGAGGCTCTTATTTCACCAGGAAGTGCATTTCGAAGCTCAGGGCAGCAATGGAGAAGGCTTGTCCTTGAGCAGACACTAGGTGATGGACTTCCCCAGATGATCTGAATAGGCAGAGGGGCTCATAACGGAGAGGATGTTCTCTTAAATACCTTGAATCTAAGCTGGACATTCAGACTAAATTACTTCAGAGTAGTCCTGCTGAAATAAAAGAGACATTTAGAGTGACTCCTGAGTAGTGCTATTGAGAACATAGTCTGGATGTCAGCTGCCATATTTTTATGGGTTAAAATAATCACTCCTATTAACAGACCAGTTTTACAGAGTGATGAAATTCATATTGTATGCACAATGTTGGGAATGCCTTTCAGTTAATTAACGTGAATTGTTTAGAGCAATTGTCCTGATTTGTAATAAATTGGAATGAAATGTTTCATGACACTATGTATTTTTTCTTTGTTGTGAAATTAAGATAAGATGTCATGTAAGAAGAGGAAAGGGAGCTTTGCTTGATCAAACACCTGAGCAAAGATCATCTACAGTGAAATCTCTGAGTGCAGGAGGAAACAAAACAGAATAGCTAATGAAAGCTCTCTATAAATAAAGTAACTGCATGAAAAGCAAAAGTGAGAATGAGCTAATGTAACAGGTCAGGATTTTTCTGTGATATTGCCGTGGGTGGTTTTCTACATTGAGAAGACAACAGTTCAGAGTGGACCTGAAAGGTTAAGAGACTGTGAGAGCAGGGGTGTGCATTTGGCATAGGATTAGTAGGGGAAAGTAACAAACTGGACTCCTGTAGTTCAGTTTGGCATTTGTGATGAGCAGAACACAGTAGGAACAAACGGTTCCTTAAAAAACAGAACTCTATTTGGTCCATTTTCCTTTGGGCAGCATCTATGGCTTCCTCGTCTTCATCTTCATCTCATTGGTTTCCCATTGCTTCGTGTTGCTTACCGTGGCCAGCAGCAGCGGGGAGGGATGGTGGAAGAGGAAGAAATCCAGTGATGTCTCAGACATCATTGCAGTTCCTTCCTGTTCTGCTCCTATAAATCAGCTCGATATACCCCTGAGAAGTTCTGGCTGTGGTCCTGTTGCCTTGTGAGCTGCCCAGGCTCTAAAGCAACCTTGTCCTTGTCCAGGAGAGACCAGGGCAGCACGTGAAGCAGGAGTGGCTGAGCAAGGCCCGGCATCTTCAAGAATTTGCCACCTGAATGTGAAGGTTTCCCTATTCGCCATCACAATTTTGCGCTCAGTAAACATTAAGGCTCTACACACGATCAGTGTGCAGAGCTGAAAGGGGTTCTGACAATCACACACCCCTCTTCAGATAATCACACACCTCTCCCCGGACAGGCGGATTGCCCGCCTAGACGAGTGGTGGCTTGGCTCTGGTGGTCCCGCGCCCGGCCAAGGCTGACCCAGCAGCTCCAGGGGTCGGGTGAAGGGAAGTGCCGCCGCATGGCACCCCACCCCCCGAAGCCCCAACAGGGTCCCCTATGCCCCTTCCATGTGCTTTGAATGTGGTTTGTATTGGATTATAAACACAAACATTATTAGAGAGGAACACATGGACAGACACACAGACACACATGGTGATTTCATATCTTCTTCCCTTCAGAAAGCAGGTTAAAATCAGTTCTTAATGAGTTACAGAACAATAGGGAAGGAGGAATACATTTTAGAAATGCATGGTGCAATTCTAGTTCATGCAAAAGGACATGGTGAGGCAGCTTGGACTACGGCTAATTTGTTTGGGATCAGGCTGTTCAGTTACTTATTAAATGGATATGCTCCAAATTAACTGGAAGCTTTGTTTTAATGATCCCAGATCGATTAAATGAATCGTATAAATATTAAGAGTTCTAGTTTCTAACAGATCTGATTCATATTACATTTTCAATCATTCATGTCTTCCACAGTGTCAATTTATTATAATGTAGTCACACTAATCTTCTATGTAATTAATTTTCTAGTCCCTTTACCAGATAAAATTAGATTTTAATAATATCTTTGTACTATTATATATTTTGCATGAGAAGAGTATTTAAAGTACCTTATTGTAGATATAGGATTTATTCCTCTAAGTCCATAGATTATTCTGATAGGAACAAAAGAGTGGCATGAGCATTAGCAGAAATAGAAGATGAAGAAGAAGCAGAGGTGTAAAAGAAGGAGAGAAACAGAAGAGCCAGTGTGGTGTGTGTTTTTAATCAGTTGTGGTGGGGACACAGATGCCAATAGGATGCCCAAGATAATATAGGGTGGCATGTCATCCACACAAGACGATAGGATGTTGAAGGAGGATGGACATCCCCACCATGTGATAAATAGACATCCGTGAAAATGATCCCAATGGGCATGCTCTCTTAGCATCTCCTTCCAAATCATATGGGCAGGGACAGTATTGCCCACACAAGCCCACAGAGTTTTGTACATAAGGGTACACATTTTAAAAAAGCACCCCATCTACAGTCTCTTCTGTCGTCTAAGGAACAGATCATATATTCACTTTGAAAACTATCATATTTGGACTTTTGTCTATCATAGCAGGTAGCCACTCATTTCACCACTGAAAGAAGCCCCTTGATGTTAGACTGGGGCATAGTACGGCTGGAGTGGGCCCTGGGACAAAAGTGTAAGAAAGCAGCATGGGCACGCTCGTGGAGGGTGGGATTTTTTGCCACTCTTCCCTTCTCTCTGAAGTTTCTGCCCTGCTAACTGGGCAAAGAGGCACCTTTTAACATGGTGATTCTCTTTTATTTAGCAGGGGGAGAGTAACTGGCCCTATCTACCCCCAGCACAGTACTTCCAGTGACTGTTGCTGGTGTCTATCTGATGTTTCTTTTTAGATTGTGAGCCTTTTGGGGACAGGGAGCCATCTTATTTATTTATTGTTTCTCTGTGTAAACCATCCTGAGCCATTTTTGGAAGGGCGGTATAGAAATTGAATGAATGAATGGATGGATGAATGAATATGACCTTCATGTCTTTGCTGCAGAAGCAGTACAAGGACATGGTGAAAAACAAACATTCTTAGCACGCCCCTTCTCTCACGCCTATGCAAATAATATCACACATTCCCCATCCACAAAGACCCTTTCACACATACACTTGCACTGGCTCAGAAATATTTTAACATATATACCTACTAGTAACACAGTGAGGCTCTCCATAAGAGCAGTGTGGAGAGCCTTACTGGGCTCTGTGGGGAGAGCGGGCTTAGCCTGCTCTCCTCACAGACGAGAAGGGAGCTGTCCCTCGATGGCCGGATCAGCCACCCGCATGACTATCAGCTCCGTCACAGAGCTGGTAGGGATGGCGGGGATCAGGGGCCGCCCAGCCCCCTGAAGTCCCAGGATACCCCATGTAAGTGCATGGGGCATTCTGAGGAGACCCCCGAGGCCAGGAGGCTGCCTGTAGCCTCCCGGTCCGGGGGGGGTCTACTCGTGTCTCTCTGTGGCACAGAGCCGTGCCAAGGGGGCACACAATCAGTAAAATGGGGTTCACGGAGTGCTTGCTCCGCTAACCTTGTTTAAGCTCCCGGCGGTCCCCACGCCCACTGAGAAACAGGCTGAGCTCCCTTAGCCCTCTTTCCTGTGGTCGTGAGAACAGCCTCAGTACTTCCTGGAGGGAGTTCTTCTTTTTTGAAGCCAAGAAGAGTCCTCCAGTCAGGAGCCAACAGCATGCCAGTGACTGAGGAGGTGAGAGGCGGGGAGTGAAGAGTGAACTGTCATCCAGCCTGTGGGGCCACCTCCCACACTAGTTCCCCTCCTGGTTCAATCATAGCTATGCCCTTGATGTAAGTGTTGCCATCAACATCTCATCTATGAAATGTGAAGCAAATTTAGGGTCCTGCCTCAGGGAATGAAACATTGCCAGGAAATCTAGGACCAACAAACGGAAGTACTTTTTCACTCAACACATAATCAACTTTTGGAATTCTCTGCCACGAGATGTGGTGACAGCCAGCAACCTGGATGGTTTGAAGAGGGGTTTGGATAACTTCAGGGAGGAGAGGTCTATCAACGGCTACTAGTTGGAGGGTTATAGGCCACCTCCAGCCTCAAAGGCAGGATGCCTCTGAGTACCAGTTGGAGGGGAGTAACAGCAGGAGAGAGGGCACGCCCTCAACTCCTACCTGTGGCTTCCAGTGGCATCTGGTGGGCCACTGTTCAAAACAGGATGCTGGACAAGATGGGCCTTGGGCCTAATCCAGCAGGGCTGTTCTTATGAATTTGAGGGGATGTTAGAAGCTAGGAAAAATTCTCAGTAGGATTCCACACATTCTTTTTTATGTCTGAGGTCCAGAGAAACCTGGAGCTTGGGCTATGTTGATCCTTTTATTTTGAAACATCATGTTGATGTTTGAAATGGTGCTGGCAGAAGCCAAAACCATCCTTATGTTCCATGTGAGTAGGTAGCAAAAGCCCAATTATTTGGCTCTCATGATATTTTTGTATTTGAAATGTTTTGATTTCCTCAAAACCCTACTGGGATCAGTGCAACAGAGATAAGTGTGTGCATTCTTAGAATGTGTGGCTGGTTTCAAGGCAGCCTTTAGATATGGCTGCTCCCAATTTGGCCAGCCTTAAAAGGCTGTGCTCTTGTTCAAACCAGGGAGTGGATCAAGACAGGCAGCAGAAGTTTGTAGGACCAAAAGAAAAGGAAGGGGGCTTGGAGCCATCTGCTTCCTTCCAAGTTTTTCTGAACTGGTACTTAGCCAGAATAAAGAAACTAGCAGAAGCAAGAACTTCATGCTTATTCTCCACTGTGGCTAGCTTTCTAAGAAGTTCTAAGCTCAAGGCTCCCTATTATTCATGGCACTATACAAACAATTGCTTCAAGCAGTCAACACTGATAACCATCTGGGATTCAGGCAGCATGTAACAGATGGGATATGCAGTACTGACAAATACAAGGTGCAGATGGGGATAGCAGTCTCTTTGAAGAGCAATCCATGGTGGTGTGCGCACATACATTGCAGCCCAATAGTAATGGGTAAGTCTGACCCCCTCCCCGCCAGCTGTGCGGCAGCTGTGAAAAAGGCAAGTTCCATGCTAGGGATCATTAGGAAGGGGATTGAAAATAAAAATGCTAATATTATGATACCCTTATACAAATCTATGGTTTGGCCACATTTAGAGTACTGTGTTCAGTTCTCGTCACTGTATCTTAAGAAGGACATTGTAGAACTGGAAAAGGTGCAGAAGAGGGCCACCAAGATGATCAGGGGCCAGGAGCTATGGGTCCTTTGACCCCCACACCCCTCAAATTACTTATCAGGACCAACAGAGGTGAGGAGAAAGGGCTTGAGTCTTTTTCTTCATTCCTGGCCATGAGGGAACAGCAGCCACATTTAGGAGGACCCTTTGCTGGTCTTGGGAAGTATTTTGAGGAGTGGGTATGGGGTAAGGTAACCTCCTATGAATAGCAGTCCTCAGAATACACTGGGAAATGATGACTTTGAAAAACACTCAGTGCTTAAAGCTAATTACAGAGTTATTTAAGAAAAAAATAGAGGGAAGAAAATGACTACTACTACCTCTGATATCTACCTCAATTAAGCCTTCTTCTTACAAATTGCAAAGAAACCTTTTGGGTCTACTAAACATCTGTATGCCCTTTCAGACCTTGCCCCCAAACAGCTGAAAATATTGGCAAATAGTGAGGTGTGTGTGAGATTTCTTAGCCTGACATAGTTCTGAGCCTGAGGCCTGGTGAGTCCCATCCTGAAAGAAGCCATGTCCATCCTCTCTCCTTCTTGCTCTGGTTCTGGTGATGGAAACATGCTGCTTTTTATGATTCAAAATAATATCCCCAAGCTGTGCCCTGTTTGATCTTCTGGCTACACAAATGCCATTGAAAGAAAAAAGAAATCTCTCTGTGTTGTGCATTAACTCAACATGCAAATCTCTTGGGCAGCCTTAAAAGCTATTACCTAAGTTCTCCTCAGCCCTTCCACATACCATCACAAAGCCTTTTGTCCAGGAGTCAAGAGAAGAAAAAAACCACTGCACTGTTAGGACAGAGAATATGTGTATGTGCAAGAGACACAAAGAATGCCCGGCTTCCCTTTTCCTTGTATCAAAGCCATGTCTTCACAATAAGAGGCCCTCAGGATTAGGAAGAAAGGCAAAGTGACCCAAGGGTCTTTTAATTATATTTGCAAAGCCTGAGGCATGCATAACCATCACCAGCCTTAAGAGACTAATTCATAATATTAAAGCCTGTATCTTTAAATGAAAGCACAGGTTTGGCAAACAGAAAAGGCTCCAGGCCTTGTTATTTTTTGCACACACCAAGAAGGAAGGAGGGCTGTCTTGGTGTTTTTGCTTTTAAAAAAAACACAAATCCAGATTCAGATAGTGAAAGCATTCCAGTGTCTACCAGAATGTTTTGAGGATTTCCAGAGAGAGCGAGCGAGATTATTTATTTATTAAATTTCTATACTGCCCAAACTTTAGTCTCTGGGCAGTTTACATAAAAACAATTAAAACACATACAAAGTTAAAACAATGTAACAATTTTAAAACAGCCATAAAATTAAAAACAGACATTTTTTAAAAGCTAGGAAAGCTTGGGTGAAAAAACGGGTTTTCAGGTGTGCTTTTTTTAAATTGCCAGAGATGGGGAGGATTGTATCTCAGCAGGGAGTGCATTCCACAATCTTGGGGCAGCGACTGAGGAGGCCCGTCTCTGTGTAGCCACCAAATGAGTTGGTCGTAGCTGGAGATGGACCTCCTCTGATGACCTCATTGAGCTAGATAATGGGGTCTCACTGACTGCCTCTTGTACCATTCGGATATTTCCACAGCCATAGTGGAAATGCCATAACCCCTGCTAACTTGGCAAAGAGCCACCTTTTAATGTGATTCTCTTTATTTAGCAGGGGAAGAATAACTGGCCCTATCCACCCCCAGCACAGTACCTCCAGTGACTGTTGCTGGTGTCTATCTTATGTTTCTTTTTAGACTGTGAGCCTTTTGGGGACAGGGAGCCATCTTATTTATTTATTATTTCTCTGTGTAAACCATCCTGAGCCATTTTTGGAAGGGCAGTATAGAAATCGAATTATTATTATTATTAACAACAACAACAACAATAATAATAATGTCCTGAAGTTTGGTTCATGCACAGTCCAAGACAGATTGCCTGGAAATGTTTGAAAAGAGGTGCTTTCTATACTTCTCTTCCCAAATTGAGGGCATTTTGGATCCCCTTATTTGAGAAAAGGAGATGTACAAATGTGCTATTATAGATTTTTATGATTAACTAAGATGACTTGGACCACATGTGTACCAGATCTCTGGAGTTCCATGACCTTTAAAGGTGACCTCTGCTCCAGGCAGTCTTGGAGGAAACAGACTATCTAGACCCATTTCAACTGGCTTTTGGGCAGGCTATGGGGTTGAAACTGCCTTGGTCAGTCTGATGGATGATCTCCAGGTGAGTATTGGTGGAGGGAGTGTAACACTGTTAATCCTTTTGGATCTCTCAGCGGTTTTTGATACCATCGACCGTGGTATCTTTCTGGGTCACCTGAGGGAGTTGAGAATGGGTGGCACTGTTTTACAATGGTTCCATTCCTACTAGTAAAAGAATATTCTATAAGAAGAATTCCCAAATATTCTTCCTTAAAGCCAGAGAGAATTGCTAAGAGAATGAATCACTTAAAGAGAAAAAACCCCTCTACCAAATATCTAAAAGAAGCTAAAATTCCAATTCTTCTTGCTTTAGGGCACAAGATGGCTCTCTGGTCAGCTTAATTTACACAGGAATAAAGGCAATTATACCCAGTGATTAACAACTTTCAGTTTAAAAGTGTGGGAGAAAGATCTGCTAGCAGGTTTTCCTAAGTATTGCCTTTCCAGTTGCAGCATTGCAGAGATTTAAAATGGTTTGCTTGAAACTTCAGGAAGAGTTTATTAAATGTGTATTATGTAACTTCATAAGGTGCAGCTGAATTTGAAACAAGAGCACTTCAGTCTCTAAGCAGATTGAAGAATCTGTTTTATCAATTTAATTTTTGATTTTCAGCATGTACAGACTCCAGGGTTTAAACAGCATCCCATCCATTTAGTGAGTGGTTAGCATGAACTCGATTAGCCCATGAGAACACATGCACTCACACAGAAAGACAAAAAAGTAAACCCAACATTGTGAAATGTAAAACGAATACCACCGAACATGTTGGCTGCATTTGCACGTAACGAAGAACCGCCGTTGAATAGGCCTGCGGTTCTGCAGATGTTACATCCGAATGAGGGGGACCACAGTCGGACACAGCGACTAAACTGTGGGTTGTAGTAAGTTTTCTCACTGCGACCCAAGGTACCAGGCAGCCTTTGGTACATCTGAATTTGGAACCTCAGGCTGCTGGCCCAGGAACCAGAGTTGAGGGAGGAATCAGAACAGCTCGCCCATGGCCACAGAAGCTGGCTGGATTAGAAAGAGCAAGCTGCACCAGAGGGGATTGAAGCGACCAATGCCCAGGAGCCTGATCCTGCTTCTTAGAGGGAGAAGTCAAATTGGGAGAGCTTGTCTTAACCAACCTACCATGGTACTGGACCAATTGGGTTTGAGAATTTGATGAGAACTGGAAGAGGGGAGGAAGCGGAGAAATGCCCACCTCCCCAGCAACCCCCAAACCTGCTTTGCTTTCACTGCTGCTAAATCATCTGATGCTAGAAAAATGGAATTGGTTCCTCATATCACCCAGCCAAGTAAGCTTTCATTATCTCCCATCTTAATGATAGACAATTGGTGCCACTTTTAAATTTCCTTTATTTGGGTTGTCAGTGCAACTGAAGGCAACTCAAAACTGAATTTGACCCAGAGATCACGAAGGGCATAGACCTATCCATTTGCAGGTTCTGTCCTGAAACATGCACATTAGTATAATGGTTAGAGTGCCTCTGTATATGTACAGAGCAGTATTGCTTCGAGCACAAACACCACAGATGTTGACTCTAGGGAGCAGGGGGTGAAGTATAGATCAAATGATACATTTCCCATGGACTAGCATCTTTGTTTTTTAATGAGACATCTTCGTTGGCCTAATTCAAGGTTCAAGGCACAGCCCCCTCCCAACATTTTGAAGCTGTGTTGCCTGCAAAATGAAGGAAGAAGTGGAAAGGCTAAAGAACAGAGTAAGCTTTGCAGCAGAAGAGCATTCCAGCCCTCCTCAGCTGGAGACCGAACACATCTCCTCCACACGGCACACATGCTGTTACCTGGGGACAGGTGATGTAGCAGCTTGCCTGTTGAGCACAAAGGTGAGAGAGAGGGGGAATAAGATCAGTGAGCAGGAAGATGCATAGGCGACTGCAGGAGCTGAGCCACCTAGCCAGCCAAAGCAGATCAAGGGTCCTGGCTGAACCACCACCATCACCACCTGGGAATTGTGTATTGTGTGTCTGTCTCTCCAGTAACCCAACAGGCACAAAGGCAGAAAGCTGGGGAAAGGGCAGGGTCTGGGCTGATGACTGCCTCACTGCCTGAGATATGAGGGACACAGAGAGAAGAGCAGGATGAGGATTGGGATACAGCAGTAAGACAGATAGTCGCAGCAGAAGCAGGAGCAGGTGTTGCAGACAAGGTCAATCAACTTCGGAGGGATTTGACAAAAATCTGTTGGACAGTAGCTGAGGTCCAGAGGCCTTGTCTCGTTGACTCAAAGTATCATAGTAATGGGGTGGTGGTGTTTTCTGTCCATCTTGACCTCCCATCGCCCCCATAAGGGTGCTACAAAACCTGCTGAATAACTGCCTTTGGTGGTCTGGCTGTGCCTCAAAAGTGGTGGGGAGAGGGTTAACTTTCACCCATGTCCTCCTCCACTTGTCAATGGGAAAGGTGGTCTTGCTGCTCCCTGGGAGCCTCTCAGACCTGACAGCCTCTGTCCCAGTAGACCTCCTCAACCTTGGCTGCCTGGACCTTAAATAAAGCCCTGCAGTCTGGGCAGGCATGTTTCCTTCCTCCTGGCTCCTCCCTCGTCAGCAGGCTGTCATCCTGGCCACCTGATCCCTGGCCTTTGGGAGGCCCTACCCCTTAAACCCCACCCTTGTTGCAGATGTCATCACTGGGGGACATGGTAAGGGGGTGGGGACTCCTCTCTCTTCGTAGCCACCAGGAAACCACCTTCTGGGCTGCTCCAGCCCAACCCCAGGAGGCCACCTCCCACTATCCCTTATTTTCCCCACAGCCAAGGGAAGAGCCCCTCCTTTATCTCCACGTGGTTGGATAAGTGGCTTGCTCCATTGCATAGTGGTGGTGGTGGGGAGCCTGATATTGACAAAATTCCGGTGGGAATTGGCAACATCCATGGCATCAGATTGCTGTTTGCCTCAGACAGTAAAATGGGTCAGTGTTCTTAAGGCCATTATGTTTCTTATGGTTTAAAAGGTGTGGTCATTGAGTTTGAGGCTTGATCCTATGAAAAGCCTACTGAGGCATTAAAAGAATTGATTTTCCAATGTGGAGCCCCAGATCTGCGCAATGTTGCAGAACTCCACCCTCTGCCCCCGCTGCCCCCCTTTGCAGGCATTGGTCTACAACTACCATCCACGACAACCACTGGGAACAAGCATCAAGGATGATGGGAGTTGAAGTCCAGCAGCAGATGGAGTGCCTCCCATTATCTCCCACTGCAATAGCCTTTGGAACCCAAGCAGCCCAGAGAGGCGTAGATGGTTATTATTTTTATCCTCATGACTCCCCTGTAGGAACATAGGAAGCTGCCATATACTGAGTCAGGCCATTGGTGTATCGAGCTCAGTATTGTCTACCCACACTGGCAGCGGCTTCTCCAAGGTTCTCTCTCAGGAATCTCTCTCAGCCCTTTCTTGGAGAAGCCAGGGAGGGAACTTGAAACCTTCTGCTCTTTCCAGAGTGGCTCCATCCCCTGAGGGGAATATCTTACAGTGCTCACACTTCTGGTCTCCCATTCATATGCAACCAGGGCAGACCCTGCTTAGCTATGGGGACAAGTCATGCTTGCTACCACAAGACCAGCTCTCCTCTCCTGTAAGTTAGGTTGGGCCTCGTGGTAGAATGGGGATTTTGAACTTCTTCCTATTCCAGCTGTCTTGTGGTAGACACAACTCAAACACCACATAAAATGTGGTATGTTACATTTCACAATGGTTGGTTTAATTTTACTTTTCCATATTCAGAGATTAATAGAAAGTCAAATTATTTTTTTAAAAAATCTAATGGAATCAGGCACATCTCAATCAGATCAGGAGTTTATTTTGCTGTAAATTCAAGTAGAGAACTTGAAGTCACAGTGATAATGGGCAATCACTGCCACACAATCAACCTGATCTGCATAATTTACAAGTTAACAGCCAGCCCTTCATGTGCAAAAGAGGCTGCAGGGAGAAGAATTTGGAGAATATTTTAAGGCTCAGCAGAATCTTTGGCCTCATATTCTCTCACCCACCCACCCTGCTCCAGAATGTGTGGAGAATATTTGGCATCACATTCTCTGCAAGTCTAGTTCCTACCTCTCTGGCAGATTCCAGACGATACTGCTTGGAGATTGTTGCTCTGCAAAGCAGGAGTTAATGTATGGAGTTCCACATGTCTCTGAACTGTCTCCAATGCTTTTTAACATCTACATGAAACTGCTGGGAGAGATCATTAGGATATCTGGTGCAGGATGTTATAAATATGCTGATGATACCCTTTCTGTTTCTCCATATCAGCTTCATCAGGTAATGTCATAACTTCCCTAAATGCCTGCCTGGAGATGGTAATGGGCTGGATGAGGGATAACAAACTGAATTTGAATCCAAATAAGACAGATGTAATGACTTAGGGTCAGAACCCAAGAGATGGTTTAGATCTGCCTGTTCTGAAAGATCAGATACAGAGTTTAGGAGTGCATCTGGATCCAAAACTCTCTCTGGTTTCTCAGGTTGAGACAATGGACAGGAGCACCTTTTATCAGCTTTGGCTGATACATCAGCTACACCCATTTCTGGAGGTAAATGACCTTAAAATAGTAGTGCATGTGCTGTTAACCAAGCCGGGATAGCCCTAAGCGACAATATAACACTGATCTTAAAATAAAAGCACTAGCTGCCAATATGTTTCTGAAAGAAATACAAAGTGCTGGTTATTGCCTATTAAACCCTGAATGGCTTTGGTCCAGGATATTTAAGAGAGAGCCTTCTTTGTCACAAACCCTGTCGCCTATTAAGACAATCTGGGGAAGTCTAGTTAGAGCTACCACCGGCTCACAGTGGTAAATAATTAAAACAATTAAATTTCATTTAAACATGTTAAATAAAATAAAATATAACTAGACTCAGAATTTAACATTGTTTTACATTTTAAATTGTTTTAATGTTTTAATTTTGTTTAAATTGGTGTTGCTTCACTGTAAACTGCCTAGAGATGTGAGTTTTGGGTGGTATATAAATACGTTAAATAAATACAATTAAATAAATAAAACCTCAGCCAAAAGCTTGGTTTAACAGATATGTTTTTAAGGTCTTCCTTTAAGCCACCAGAAATATTAAACCTCTTCTTCCAGGAGGTGATGTGTTCCAAAGCTCAGAAAGCCTGATCCCGAGTCAGCACCAGATCAGTCAGAATCTGCAGGCAGAACTCTCCAGAAAATGATGAATATGAGGAATCTTTATATACCACGTTTCAACAAAAGTTCCCAAAGCAGTTTATGCTGAGATGATAGATAGATAGATAGATAGATAGATAGATAGATAGATAGATAGATAGATAGATAGATAGATAGATGCTCCCTGTCCCCAAATGGGTTAACAATCTAAAAAAGAAACATAAGATAGACCCACAGGAACAGTCACTGGTGGGATGCTGTGCTTGGGATGGATAAGGCCAGTTGCTCTTTCCCTGCTCAATGAAGATAATCACCACTTTTAAAAGGTGCCTCTTTGCTTAGTTAACCTTGATAGGAGACAGGGCTCATGCCAAAGAAGGTGTTATCTTTAGTATGCCAGGCCTAAACCATTAATATTTATTTATTTATTTATTTATTTATTTATTTATTTGATTTCTATACCGCCCTTCCAAAATGGCTCAGGGCGGTTCACAACACAACTTATAAAGCTCATAAAGCTCATAAACAGCTTTATAAGTTATTACTAGCACTTTGTATTTCACCTGGAGTTGTAGTCCGGCAACAGCTAAAGGCCCTCAGTTTAAGAACCCTGAAATAAATTGAGTGAATTCCAACATTCAATCATGACAAAAGCATCAGAATGTGGAGCATGTTTTGGGCATCATCCCCTCATTATTACTATGAGTAACAGAACAGAAGTTGCAAATCAGTTTTACCATTCACGCAAACCTGGTGTAAGATTTATTGTGGCTTATTATTATGTTCTGAAACAGCTTAATTACTTTTTCCCCACCTTCTCAGGGTGGCAAACACAAATCAAAACTTTACAGCTCTTGTGGGGCATTTTTATTGGTCTGTATTGTGCGACGTGAAACCTTATTTGTCCCCACAAATGAGGCAAACAAGAAACAGACTGGAGTTCCATTAGAACTCATGCATTTTGCAGAGGAATAATAAATCAGCTTCAAAAAAGATGCTTGCTAAAACAGGGGGCAAGGAAAAATGTGTTAGTTAATGAGAACACACAACAAACCGGAAGGTATAATTACAAAAAAGTGGTGCATATGCTTTTATGAGGTTCACAGTCCAACCTACAATTCCATTAAGCCAAAGTACCATGATTTAAACTGATTTACAGCTCACCTCCTTGGAAATGTCTGATGTAACTAACCATGAGGGGAAATTCATGGATCCACTTCACAAATACTTTGGCATAATCAAATATTTGATCTGGTTTCTTCCAAACCTCTGGAATATACCAATCAATCTATTGGACTGATCAGTCCCCACTCTAGTGGGGAAAGGGCCATAGCTCAGTGGTAGAGCATCTGCTTTGCATGCAGAAGGTACCAGGTGTGGTCCTTGGCATCCCCAAGTAGAGCTGGGATGGACAACCTGCCTGAAACCTTGGAGAGCCACGGCCAGTCATTGTAGATAATACTGAGCCACATCAATCAATCATCTGACTCAGTATAAGGCAAGCACCCTGTGTATGGGCATTTTCTTGAATGTAAATAGCAGTTATGGGGGAGGTAATCAGGATCAGGACCACAGAGTGCAGGGAGGATGTACTGGAATCTTTCTCCTCTACACTACAGCCACAATGCAAATTTCCCCAATGGTGCTCTTGTCCTCAGGATGGACACTCCCATTTTGACTAGTGGGAGCTTTTTTTCTGGGGCTAAAAACAGATTCTATAGAAAGCGTTTTGTTGGGATCGTGGCAAAAGAAATAATAGTTTAAAAACCTCCCTGTGCATTATGATCCTGTCCACGCACATACCCCGCCCTGAAGTTGCTATTTAAAAACATAAACACGTAAGACCATGCTCTGCATTTAATGTAATATGTAGCTTTGCAAAGAACTCCCCGGGGAAATTTCCCTTCTCTTTGAGAAACTCGCATGGTTTTCCTTGAAAATTTTCGGATGTTTCCCTTTGGGAGAAATTTGGAATTCTGATGAAATTTGTTTCTATTCTCACTTTGTGTGTAATTTTGATCCCAACAGTAGCAGTTTGGCCCTACGACCCACAATGTTTTTTTTAGTTTTTGCTCTAACGGTTGAACATGGTGTTTTAGCTGCTTCCCTCATAAATATAAAGCAATCTTATGTAACTAACTAACCAAATGTTAACTAACATTTTATTCCAGAAACAACTCTATTTTCTCCTTCTCCTCCTCCTCCCTGTTCCTTTCTGACTCCACCCCCACACTCTCTACTGGATCCCCACTAGGACAAACTTCTAATCAACAAAACATAAAGGACTGCTAGATAGAATACAACGCATGGCTATCCCTCTGGAAGATGTTTATCTGAATTTGGGTTGAAACTGAACTTTCTTCAAAGCAAAAATCAAAAGAGAATGTCAGAGTACCTTCAAGGAGAAACAGAAACCCAAAGAGGAATTTTAAGTTTGGCACCAAGAGGAAACATGGGAGAATTTCCTGAGACAGTTCTGGTTCTGGACAGTTCTAGTTCTGGACACAATGGAGTTTTCTTGTTTCATTCCAGATTCCTAATACACAGTATTAGCCTGATCCAGACATTATGCTGTACAACTGTACAGATGTACAGCATGTACAATTGTACATGTTTGTACTTATGTACAAACACTTGTGCATTTGTTTGTGTGAATGACTGTACCTTTGTTCAGATCTGTACCTGTGTACACTGTACCCTTATTGAACATAATGTGTGAATGGGCCACAGCCGGACTTTTGCAGATTCTAATGGCTTCAGCACAACTGAAATCTGTTCCATGCAAGTGCAGAAATGCACTTTTCACCCTGTGAAATGCAATGAGAGCTTTTCAAGGCAGCTTGTACATATGCATGCTACACTCTATAACACTACTGAAGCATGGATTATGGCAGAGCCTAGCAGATTCCATGTCTAGTTCTGTGTGGTTCTTCCATAGATGGTCTACTTCTGGGTTCCATATAACAATGGAATTTGAGGTATCTCCGGCAGTAACAGAGCAGTGCACAAGTGCTGGACACTCATGAGTTACTGCCACACAATTGTACAGTCATTTTTTCTGGGCCATCTTATATGGATAAAATACACATCCCTTTACTATCCCAGTTACCTTTAAAGTCCTAAACAGCTTAGGAGTGGGTTACAAACCAGGGGGAAAAAATAATGCACTGAAGCTGGAATTACATCCTGCGTGCTCTCAGTTGTGGGACACTTGACAACAGTAAAATGTTAAAAACTTAGATAGATCCTCACCAAACACAGTTTAGTTGTTGCAAACCAGGGATTGAAACTTTCATCTGTAGCAATACAACTAAGAAGAGTCGTTGCACAGCCTGTGCGACATGGAAGAATTTGAGACAAGACACTCCAATGCAATGTGTCAGATATGAAGAAATGTGAGAAATTTCCTTCTACAATTGTCAGAAATTTCTCTTAAATGTGAGGATAGAGAGTAGAAAGAAGAGGTGTCATGTTACATAGTCCTCTTCTGAGAGATCAGAGCTGACAGGGATGAAGAAGAGTCACCATCTTTGTTGTGACCTCTGGGTGTGAGGTCAAATATCCAGCCAGTAAAGACGCTTTCTGACAAAAATGTATTGCTGTCTAGATATTGCCCCACAAGCCTAAAGGGCTGAAGCATCATGAACTTTGAGATAAGAAAGCAGATTTTGGAATTAAAGTCCAAATTTCCAGAGTTGAAGGCTTTGCATTGAAACGGACCAATACTCAGTTCTGAGGCAATGCAAGACATACTGGATAAATTTTCACTGGAAATGAACCCAATGCAAATTTTCTCCAATAAAGCTATAGAATTTGATACAGCACTGCATTATTTTGGGGTGATGGAAAGGGTCTGAAGACCTGAAGAACAGGCTTCCTTCAAGCTTTTAAGGAGAAACTGGCTGCTTTTTGAGCACACAGCAAAAGTATTTTAAAGTGTAGAATCCAAGGGAAAGATTTGTGGTATGCAAGGACAAGGCAATGGAGTGGAATCAGAAATATTAATACTTTAGTGAAACACATATTCAGAACAGAGAGGCAAGTGCGGTCTGCTTTTTCAGTGCTCTTGCTGCTGTCTGTCTGTTAGCTCCGCCTCTACTCCAGGCCTGAAATACAAGTAACTAAAGCCCCATTCAAAAGCTTGCCTGGATCAAGGAATGGGTTAACCAAGAACAACACATAAAGTACCTCTTTCCCTTCTCTTGTCATGACGTTACATCCTTTCCCCAGCACATTATTGGGGATGGGGATGGAATGGCCACTTCCTGTAATTATACAGAGTACAGCCATTTTCTTCCCAGTAATGCACTGGGAGAAAGGATATAACGCTGTGACATTGCTTCCTTTACCATTGGATTGTGGGGTGAGACAAGGGATGGGAAGATACACCACCACCACCACCTGATGCATTGAGCCAGCATAATATATCAGCTTGATGCGATCCCTCTCACTCACAGCATTGGAAGGGCAATACACTGCTTATCGGGATCCGGTTGCTAACCACCCATATGTTTCACCCATGCACAGCCCTGCAGCATGCTGCAGAATACAAATTGCTGGGAACAACAGTAAAGGACAGCTTTTTCAAACTTTGGTCTCCAGATGTTGGATTTCCACAACAACATCATTCCCATCCAGAGTGGCTACAAAGGAGCCCACTGGGAGGATAGCAAGACACCTGTGGAAGACCTCAGCATGGGTGCCTTCTCAGTGCATCCACCATTCCATTGTGTGGGCTAGAAAAGGAGGCAGCCCCATGACTGCCTTACACCAAGTCAGACCATTGGTCCATCTAGCTCAGTATTGTGTTCACAGACTGGCAGCAGCATCTCCAAGGTTAGAAGTAAGCGTCTCTCTCTCAGCTGTGTTTTGGAGATACCAGGGAGGGAACTTGGAATCTTCTGCATGCAGGTGCTCTTCCCAGAGTGGCCCCACACATGTAGTTTCCCATTCAAATGCAAACCAGGGCAGACTTTGCTTAGCAAAGGGGACAATGCATGCTTATCACCACAAGACCAGCTCTCCTCCCTTACCAGCTCAGGTTCAGAAGCACTCTCAGCTTCAGTTCTATGGGTTCCACAACAATTACCTCAGACTAGCATGGCTGGGCACAGAGCGATCTGTGCCTCCAGCCTGCTGAACCACCCACTGCTACCTCTTCCCCCGCCGGCCCGCTCACCCCCTTTTTCTTTCTCCCCTCCCCACTGCTTTCTGGCTGGCCAGGTGGGTGGGCAGGCCGGCTTCTTCTCCTGCCCGCCGACCAGTTTCTGGATGGCCAGCTGGCCGGCTTCTCATCTGCCTGTGTGCCTGACTGCTGCTTTCTGGCTGGCCAGGTGCCAGCTTCTTCTCCCTTCTGCCACCCCCTTTCTGAGGGGTGGGCGGGCCAGCTTCTTTTCCCGCCCACCTGCCGCCTGCCAGTTTCTGGTCAGCCACCCGGCTGGCTTCTCACCCACCTGCCTGCCAATTTCTGGCCAGCCAGGCACCGGCTTCTTCACCCACCCACCACTTATTGGCAGGTGGGCGGCCTTCTCCCCCCCCCACCAGTTTCTGGCAGGTCAGCCAGCCGGCTTCTCACCCACCCACCCTCCCTCTGCTTTCTGGCCAGCCAGGCGCTGGCTTCTTCTCCGCCCACCCCCCGCCCACCCACTACTGCCTCCACCACTTTCTGGCTGGCCAGCCGGCTTCTCACCCACCCACTCACTGGTTGGGTGGGCACCGGCTCCTTCTTTCTCCCACCGGCTTCTTCTCCCGCCCACCGCTGCTGCTGCTGCTTTCTGGCCAGCCGGATGGCTACCGCCACCACCACCATTTCCCCCCCCTCCCATCCTGCGGCGATCCGGCAGCTCTCTGAACTCTCACGAGAGCTGCCACACATGGGATTAGCCACAGCTGTGTCTTAGAGAATTATACATAAGGATGTTCAGTTTTCACATTTAACTCCAATTCCTACTGAGCTCTACCTCAAAAGTAGCCTTGAGGTAGTAATTCACTGCTAAGTGTGAACACTTGTTGGCATTCCTTATTAAAAAGCTAATGCAACCAACAGCTCTGATCAGATTTTTTTTTTTTTTTGGCACCTTCTTATGTCATATGGTACAAATAACCATAAAATCAAAAGACACCTCCTTCCAATTTCTATAGTAATTGCTTTCTATAGCCCTTGCCAGATTTTCCCCCACTTTCCATAATAACATCATGTATAATCACTACATAATCTTCAGGCATAAATAACACTCCAATTAGTTTGTGATCTGTAATTATAATGTACTTACCAACTAGTTGTACGCTTATGTGAACTCTGTAAAATAAAATAGCTCATTAATAAAAATGTTGGGAGAGAATTATATACTTTTTATATGCCAAATTCAGTCTCTGTGCTATGAGGATAAAAAGGTATAATGAAGTCATTGAGATTAAGCCTAGTTTATACTTCCATTGTTTCCTGAAAAAGATGTCCAGCTAATATAAAATGGAGACACCTCACATTTTTGTGGGGTGTGTCTCTGTGTGTAGGACGGCGGGAGCAGCAACAAAGTGAATCGAGGCTCATATCCAGACTGCTGCTGTGCTCACGCAATGAACAAAGATGCACACACACAAAGGTTTATCTATCTATCTATCTATCTATCTATCTATCTATCTATCTATCTATCTATCTATCTATCTATCTGATTTCTATACTGCCCCTCCAAAAATAGCTCAGGGCAGTTTACACAGAGAAATAATAAATAAATAAGATGGATCCCTGTCCCCAAAGGGCTCACAATCTGAAATACCTTAACAGATGCTCAAAGTTGCACTTGCAGATGTTCACCCTGTTGCATTAGTACAAGGCTCGTCTGGCGCATGAACTCCTCACAGTGCATCTGGCAAGTGCAGCATTAGTCGAGATGTCTATCAGTGGCTGCCATGCTGTGCATTCCAGGGCCAACATTTCTGACCCATTTGTGCCACTGAGCATGGGAGGTGGTGCTGCAGAGGCAGGCGGTTGTGCAATGACCTAGGCAGCATATGGGCATTTGCATTGTACTACTCCTGTGGTTTGCAATGGAAGAAGCACTGCGGAAGTGCCAATGCGCTGTTTTAGGTTGTGCAGCTGGCCACCTCTGCAACACCATTAGGGTTGTCGGTCATGTGCATAGCAGCCCTGATGGGTCAGAAACTCACCCAGTGTCTTTAGAATGCATGCCTATTACATCAGTTCATTTGAACATTTATTAAGTCGTCCCCCCACACTCCACTGCATACATTATGTTTAGGAGGGATTATGTCTATCAATGGCTACTAGTCTGGTGGCTATAGGCCACCTCCAGCCTCAAAGGCAGGATGCCTCTGAGTATCCATTGCAGGGGAGTGACAGCAGGGGAGAGGGCATGCCCTCAACTCCTGCCTGTGGCTTCCAGTGGCATCTGGTGGGCCACTGTGTGAAACAGGATGCTGGACTGGATGGGGCTTGGGCCTGATCCAGCAGGGCTGTTCTTATATTCTTATGACCCTGCTCCAAACACCTCCTTTGACTCATTAGACTGAAGGGGATGCCACCCAAGACCTTGTGAGATCATTTTCTTTAAGATGCTCATCTAACCAATTGTCCTAGCACTTTTCAAAAATTTGTGAAACCATGTTTACTTCATGGGCTTTAGAAAAATGAGGCTTTTAAAGTTGAGCAGGCTTGTGAAATGATTTGCTGTCCCATGATTTCCACCTTGGTCATACTTTCAGCTGGTGTCAAGTGTTTAAAATTGTTTTAGGATTGTGATTTTGAAAGTGACTGTTGGCAGTGTTTCATTCATCTTTTTATACTATGACATCAGCTGCCCTGAGATGGGATGTAAATTCTAAGGATGAACCCATGCTTGGTTCCCCAGATGTTGCCAAACTATGACTCCCACCATCACTACTCTCAAAGACCAGAGGTCATTGACCACTAGCTATCCAACTCGGCCAAGTTGGGAGCTTAGATTAGTGTTGTGCTGGTGCAGAAGTGTGTCCTTGCATAACTCGTGGCACACCTACTACAAAACCTCTACTTCAGTCCATACATGTTGCAGAGAATGATATAAAATTACCCACTACTCTCATCACACAAGAGTTCCGCAAAGGAAACAAGAGCGCCAGAGATTGAGCAACTTTGAGCATCCACTCCACTGTGCAACCTTCTTGAATGGGTGCATCTTTGCTCGTTGCACTAGTGCAGAGTTAGTCTGGATGCCAGCCAGTAGGTGAGTGAATGCATATTGTTTCCAGTGCATAGGTCGGGAAATACACACACAGGTACACTGAAGTCCTAGGCAATGTACAGTCATAGTATCACCTACTGCAGCTGATGAGTATGTTCTGAACTGCTGAGAACATTTTGTAGGATAGTTCTGCTTCTGCAGGTACTTTTAGCCAAAAGAACCATTGTCATCCGGGCATTTAAATCCATGGAGGAGAGGGCTATTGCAGATTAAATGAATACATTAGAATGCATGTGGCAAAGAGCCTTCAATAATGTGTTTATTATTTATTTTTTAAAAAAATTATCTGGACTTTCCACTCAAAAGCATGTTTCAGGGAGGTAATCTGCAATAGTTGGGATGATACAGTAACCCTTGGCATGAGAAGAGAGATGTTAATAATATGTTCATCTGTCATGTTGGAGGAGATGACCATATCCAGAGAGTTATTCATCTATACTTAAGGACTGGCACCGGAAACAGGTAAATATCTGGAATTCATTGATTTAAAAAATGAATGCTTTAAGAATTACATGGGAACTAAAAGAAAGCTTCAGAAGCAGATGCTTCTGCTTCCATTTCCAGGAAATGTGCTTCAAATGGCCTACTACACTTCTATTTCAAGTTGAAAGCCCCATATTCATTTTGCCTCACAGGCTAACCCAAAAGTTAGTGCCAACTCCCTTGCCAAGGCAGTATCTTGCCAGTTTCCCCAGTTTTTGCAGAGTGCCAGCCGGCATCAAGTGGGGAAAGGAAATGTGAGCCATGAATCATTGCATTATAGAGGAGGACATGCTCTTCAGAAGCAGACTGCCATGGGAAACCATCAATAAAAAGTGAGCAATTCAAAAAACACTTTGAAATGGTGCATACACATGGTGTTGTGGAATGGATGCAATTATATTCACAGTTATGACACCTATTTTTAGCATAAAGGCAAACTGTTAAAGTGGAAAATGGAAAATAGTACAAAGAGTGAGAAGTAGGTGGACGAAACACACAATGAAAACCGTGAGAAAGAGAGTTTGCCACAACCATATTAATGTGTTTATTACATTCTTTAGCCCAATCTTCCTCCAAAGAGCAATTTACAAAAAGTTCCCAAGTGGTCTCCCATAGTGTGGGGTGTGCTTACAAGACCATGGCAGCTTAACTTCAGTAGCAGGACTTGATCTTGTGCATTCAGATTATGCAAATACCAATCAAAGGTTGACTGCATTTGCAAATGGTGGGCATCATTGGTGCGGGACCAGTTTGACCTCTGCCTCCCCATTTATTTCTGGTTTTTCTGTGCTGGGGTGGGGGGCAAGGCCCCCAAAGCAGCATATGATTATCAGTAAAAACCAATTAAAAACAGCCTAAAATGAACACAATAACAACAAACATTTTAGTCAAGATTAAGCCATTATTCAAGGGTTATAGTTAAACCATATTAAAGCTCATGTACTGTAAATAAGGCTGTCTTAAGCCATCTAGACAGCCACCTAATGGCGCTGCGGGAAATGACTTGATTAGCAAGACAGAGGTTGCTGGTTCGAATCCCTGCTGGAATGTTTCCCAGATTATGGAAACACCTATATCGGGCAGCAGCAATATAGGAAGATGCTGAAAGGCATCCTTTCATACTGCACAGGAGGAGGCAATGGTAAACCCCTCTTGCATTCTACCAAAGACAACCACAGGGCTCTGTGGTCACCAGGAGCTGTCACCAACTCGATGGCTCACTTTAACTTTAAACCACCTAGAATGACAGTTGGTAAGAAACTAAGAAACATACCTGGTGGGGGAAGTTCCAAAGTCTTAGCACTATGAGCAGAAGACCCTGTTCCAAGTACCTACTTAAGACAGTGGTGTGAGGGATGTCGAACAGGGTGTTCCCAGCTGATTTCCAATGGTGATCAGTGCCTAGTTATTTCACATGGAGAGGACAGCTAGTCTTGTGGGAGCAAGCAGGAATTGTCCTATTAGCTAAGCAGGGTCTGCCTTGGTTTGCATTTAGATGGGTGACTACATGTGAGCGCTGCAAAATATTCCTGTTAGGGGATGGGGCTGTAGCTTAGTAGACTTTCATCTGCATGCTTGCATGTAGAAGGCCCCAGATGCACACCCTGGCATCTCCAGGTAGGTCTGGGAGAGAGTGCTGCCTGAAACTTTGGAGAGCTGCTTCCAGTCGTGTAGAAAATTCTGAGCTAGATGAACCAATGGTCTACTCAGTATAAGGCAGCTTCCTATGTTACAGATGTCTTTACTGAATATGCCGGCTCAAAATCATTGCCAGGTTCAATTTTGGTCAGGTTGTCAGAAAGAAGTCTATCCCTCGGAGACATATGCAATGGGCTGCCATGACTCCTACCAGATCCAGAAGAGGGGGAAGGGGAGTTCACTGGGATTGAATCCTTGTCTTGAAGGGATTCACAGTAGGCTGCTACTATCCACTTTATTTTGATATGGGAAAACCCACTCTTCACATAAGGTTCCAGGGTGTGTGTGTGTGTTTGTGTGTGTGTGTGTATGTGTGTAGTGGCAAAACCCTCCCCAAAAGGGCTGAGAAGCCCTAGACTTTCAAAGGCATGTGACTAAGACAAACCCAAAATGAGGAGTAGCAGACTTCACCACCAAGAATTTATTATTAAATTAAAAGAAAAAACAACAGTATGCAATAACAATAATTGTCTCTTCATAAAGTCGAATGTAAGCGAGAGGGTTTTCATTAAACCAGATTAGGAACATTGGGACATAGGAAGCTGCCATATACGGCTTAGGTCCGAGTTATCTAAGAGAGTGCCTTCTTTTACATGATCCTCACCGCACATTAAGGTCATCCGAGGAGGTCCGTCTCCAGATGCCACCAGTCCATTTGGTGGCGACGCAGAGGCGGGCCTTCTCTGTAGCTGCTCCTGGGCTGTGGAATGCACTCCCGGCAGAAATTTGTAATTTGAGATCATTGCTGCCCTTCAAGACAGCCCTTAAAACGTACTTATTTGGCGTACTTATTATATACCTTCCAGAGTTTTAAATGATTAATTGTTTTAAACTGTTTTAAATTGTTCCCCTGATTTTCAGGGCTTTTAGCTGTTTTATTGGTTTTATTGTGTTTTAATAGTTTGATTTTAATTGTTAATTTGTTTTTAATTGTTTCTATTATGTTGTGAACCGCCCTGAGCCGTATCGGAAGGGCGGTATATAAATCTAATAAATAGATAGATAGATAGATAGATAGATAGATAGATAGATAGATAGATATACTGGGTCAGACCATTGGTCTATCTAGCTCAGTATTGTCTTCACAGGCTGGCAGCGGCTTCTCCAAGGTTGCAGGCAGGAGTCTCTCTCAGCCCTATCTTGGAGATGCCAGGGAGGGAGCTTGGAACCTTCTGCTCTTCCCAGAGCAGCTCCATCCCCTGAGGGGAATATCTCGCAGTGCTCACACTTCTAGTCTCCCATCCATATGCAACTAGGGTGGACCCTGCTTAGCTAAGGGGTCAAGTCATGCTTGCTACCACAAGACCAGCTCTTCTCCAGATTCCAAGTAATACAGCAGGGTTGTAGCTATAATTGAGCAGATGGTTTCAAAAGAACCTGCCCCCCATAGCTCCACCCCTCCCTGTTTTCTTCATTATCTCCCTCACTCCAAGCAGCAAACACTACCTTCTCCCCTAGCTACGCCCCTGCAATCCAGTAAAGAAAAATATGTTCCCTCGTGCATCTAACTGAACTGGTCCTAACATTATTCACAGGGCAGGCTGTGGCCTCACCACTTCCCCAGCAGCTCTCAGCCAGTTGTTTCCTCAGAGCACTCCTGGGACAGCACTAACCAACTGAGCAGAGCTTTCTCTTCTTCAGTAGGTGGCTCTGTGGGTAATTCCTGCCCAGTCCTCTGGAATGGTTTTGAATTTCCTGGACTTTTTACCTTATTAGGAAAGGCCTACTCTCCCAGCAGTTGCTCTAAGTAAGGCCCAGTCCTCCTCTTGAGCTGTACAATCACTACATGGGCAATGTCATATCTACTGAACAACATCTTCTACAAACTGTAGGGCACAAAACACAGAGTTATTACAAAGATTTTCACACATATTTCCTCTAGATAGGCGATGAGCATGGTCTGAAAGAGTGAGGCAGCCTTCCTCACAGGACAACATGTGAAGTAATGAAAATATGGATTTCAAGACATGAAAAAAGCAATAAACACACATCAGCGTACTGTTGAGCAAGCTGTCAAATTCACATAGGAGTTTTCTGGAGAGAGGTTCACCAGCTAACTGATCATCATCTTGATCCTTGCTTCCAACTTCGAACCATCACTGTGTTGATCGTGAAAACTTCAGCACTGGACAAATGCATGAAAATTAGTTTAATCTTCTTAATCTCGGTGAGTTCTGCAACTATAACTACCACATGCTAGGTTCCTAGAACCTGATTATAGGAAGGATCCAGTATGTCACAGATTCTATGCATGCCAAGTTTTCAGCAAGCTAGACGTGAATGTATAACAGGAAACTTTGACAGCTGAAGTCTGGTTGTAAAGTTGGAGCCGTTATTCAAGTTAATGGGTTCTTAAAAAAAATAAAAAAGGGAACATCAAGTCCCAGAAGAGTAACTAAAATTAGAAAATAAGATGGAGGGGGTTACTGAGCATATTTTAAATAGATTCCACTTCACCTCAGATGGTTGGTGCTTCCAAAGACATATAATAGAGCAATTATGAAGCGCAGAAAGGAATGATCATTTTTGCATGAGTGTTTTAGAACAATGATAGGCCATTTAATTGAAACACTAATTATCTTTCCTAAGTGTTTTATGAGGTAGACCGTCACCAATGCTGTGTTGGCAGCAGAACCAAGGCATTATTGCCATTCAGGCTTTCGGGTTAAATTCTATTGTCAAGAGGGTGAGTCTATTCACTGCTGAATAAAGAGTAATATTGAATATAGGTTAAGATTTTAGAATTCAATTTGTGCTCTGCTCCGAATAGTTGGATTAAATGAAGGCGGGGACATCTCTCTTCTGGGCCTCTTTACTCTGCTTAATCCACTAGTCCAATGCAATTTATCTGACCCAGGAGTCTTATACTCATGACATATCCAGAGTTAGTGAATGTGTGAAGAGCGGGGATATATGTGCAGTCAGCCGAATGCCGGCATGCAGTTTATATGTGTACCAATGCATGTGCATAGGGCTTTATTCTTTCAGCCTTTTGAGTCAGGGGCTTAGCCCACATTGAGCAGGAGTGGGAGACAAATGTCCCCTGGATGCTGGTGTCCAGGGGCCATTTGGGGGCTCCCTCCCGCTAGAGCAGGGATTCTCAACGTGTGGGTCCCCAGATGTAATTGGACTTCAACTCCCATAATTCCCAGCCAAAGGCCACTGGGGCTGGGGATTATGGGAGTTGAAGTCCAATAACATCTGGGGACCCACACATTGAGAAACCCTGCACTAGAGACTCCCTACTCCTCCAGGCACTCAGATGGCAAATGAAGCACTCCCTGTCTGGAAGAGGCCAATGAGCAGCACATCTGTGCCCCAAAGCCAGCATGCTCTCTGATGCCAGCACATTGACATGCTTCTGACACCAGCACAAGGGGTGTGACCAGCACTGGAATATGGGTGCATCACCTGTTGGCCACCAGCAGGCACTTTATTTGCTGGCTGGGTGCTTCCTTTCCTTCATTTATGAAAGATTTCAAAGTGAATGTTGAGGGGTGATGCAGATGAATGGCCTCCTCGGCTGAGGATGAGTCAGGAAATCCTCCAGCAATCTCAAGGTGGGCATGTTCTCAGCGTGTCCCCATTGTTGGAAATTCTCTGTGGTGAGAGAATCCCTTTTTCAATATAGCAGAGTGCACAGAGGCACAAACACAGCGGATTTAGTTATGCATGCATGTGTGCTAAGAGTAAAGTAACTTGGAGCCAATTGCTAGTTTCAAATCAATATAAAAAGGTATTTATTAAGGAACTCCATTCTAGATAGGAAAGTGAGGATTTAGGATCTCTAATCTATCTATCTAAATGGATGCAGATGGATTCACCATCTTCTCTGCACATATGGTGCAGGGCAAGAGACTTGCCATGTTGCAAGGTCAACAGCCAGGTAGGAAGAGAGAGAAGGAGGAAGGAAGTTGAATCCCCTAAGATTAGCAATCTACATTTCAAAGGGATAGCATCAGAGCAGCAGGAAGTGATGACCAAATGTCTTTGACCTTCTAGCCCTCTGACTTACTAGTCTGTCCTCCACTGTCTGAGGCAAAGAGACAGCGCAAAGTCCTTTCCTTCCAACACCCCCTCTCGTTGTCTCGTGACTCAGTTCACAATATTCATTTTCTCTCTCAGCTTTTCCAAGCAGGGTCTTGGTAGTGGCTTAGTGAGTAAGTCTGCGAGCATTTCATTTGTCGGGCAGTAGAGCAACTTGATTAGTCCATCTTTCTGCAGACTTCTCACTACATGGTACTTCACATCAATATGTCTGGTACTCCTCTTTACATCTTCTTGTTTGGAGAGTTGAATGCAGCTTTGGTTGTCTTCATACACTGGTATGGGCTGTGGTACATCTGTACCTAGGTCCTTCAGTAGTTGACACAGCCATTGTATCTCGTGACAGCCCTGTGCAGCTGATACATATTCCGCTTCAGTGGTTGATGGTGCTACTATGTCTTGTTTTCTGCTTGACCAGCTTATCGCTCCATCTCCATAGAAAATTATGTGACCACTGGTGGATTTCCTGTCTGTTATATCTCCACCCCAGTCTGCATCTACGTATGCTTCTAGTTTTGGTTCACTATTAGCTGGCAGCTTGAGCTTAAAGTGTGCAGTACCCTTTAGGTACCTAACAAGTCTTTTCATTGCATTCCAGTCCTTGACTGTTGGTGATGCAGTCTTTCTACAAAGTAAACCAACTGCTGTACTAATATCTGGCCTAGTGAGTGTACTAATGTATAAAAGCTTACCCAATGCTTCACGATATCTATGGTTGTCAGATAGTGGCTCAGTTTGATCTTCTTGCTTTATGTAGTTCACTTCCATTGGAGTTGGTGTAGGATTTGCATTTTCCAGTCTGAGCAAGTTTATCAAGTCTTTAATTTTCTGTTCTTGGTTGATCAGGAAACTTCCATCTTTCTCTCTTTGTACTTGAATGCCCAAGTAGTGTGCAATGTTGCCAAGTTGCTTGACTTCCACTTCTTTGTTCAGATGATCCATTATTTCCTTGCTGTCATCTGGATTTTCATAGGCAAAAATCAAATCATCAACATACGCCAAAATGTAAGTCCATTTCCCATCTCTGCATCTCGTGTACAGGCAGGGATCAGCTTCACTTCTTTTGAAGTTTGCTTGAAGCAGCATATCATTCAGTTTTATATTCCATGCTCTGGCAGCTTGTTTTAAACCATAAATGCTCTTTTGCAGTTTGCATACATAGTCCTCTTTGCCTTCCTGTAAGAAACCTGGTGGTTGTTGCATGTAAATGTCCTCTTCCAGTTCACCATGCAAGAATGCAGTTTTCACGTCTAGGTGCTCAACATGCATTCCTTTGCTAGCAGCAATACTTAACAGAGTCCTTACTGTGGTATGTTTAACCACTGGTGCAAAGGTTTCATCATAATCTTCTCCATATTTTTGTGAATATCCTTTTGCTACTAATCTGGCTTTGTAGCGCTGAATCTCACCATCAGCATCATGTCTGAGTTTGAAAACCCATTTGCAGCCAATAACTTTTCTTCCTTGTGGTAACTTAGTAAGAGTCCAGGTTTTGTTTTTCTGTAGAGCCTCAAGCTCTTCAATTGCAGCCTGTTTCCACTTCTGGGCTTCTGGTTGTGGTAGCTGGGATATTTCCTCCCATGATGAAGGTTCTGGTTGTTCCGCTGTTCTTGCGAGGTAGGACAGCCTCGGAGCTGGAACACCTCTGTTTGAGCGCGTTGATCGCCTCACCTCACCCTCTGTGGTCCCTTCTATCACCTCAGGTGCGTCTGGTGGATCGCTGGGGGTCTCTGTGTCAAGTGTGGTTGGATCTGGATCTGCTGTCTCCTCCTCCTCCTCAGTTCCTCTGAGATCAGGAAGCATAATCCAGTCATCAGGGTGCTTGGTCTGGTTGCTTGCTTCAGTGTAGGCCCCCTCTGAAGGTGTAGCTCTTTCATCCTCTTCAAAACACACTGCTCTGCTTATGGTTATCCTGTTGGTGTCAGGATCCAGAATTCTGTAGGCTTTGGATTGTGCTGCGTAGCCTACAAAAATCCCTTTTGTGGCCCTAGGCCCTAACTTAGTCCTTTTTTCCTTTGGGATGTATGAGTAAGCCGTGCTTCCAAAGACACGCAGGTGCGTCAGGGACGGCTTATGACCATGCCAAAGTTCATAAGGTGTTGTTTCAATAGGTTTTGTGTTCATTCTGTTGTGTATGTATGTAGCAGTCATGATGCCTTCTCCCCAGAATTTCTGTGGGAGGTGTGCGTCAGCAAGCATGCATCTTACCATGTCCAGTAGAGTTCTGTTCATTCTTTCTGCGATTCCATTTTGGGGCGGGCAGTAAGGCACCGTAGTTTGATGCACAATTCCATGTTCTCTCAAGAACTGCTGTGTAGCATTGGACATGTATTCTCCTCCATTATCTGTGCGCAGGATCTTTGGCTTCCAGCCAAATTTGTTGCTTGCCATCGCCACATATTGTTTTAATTTCTCCAGCATCTCTGATTTTTCCTTCAGTAAATAAACACACGTGTATCTTGAGAAATCATCTGTTATAGTTAGAAAATATTTATGATTACCTATGGTTGCTGGTAGTGGTCCAGATATGTCACTGTGGATCAGATCCAAGGGTCCTTTCGTCTTCCTTTCACTCTGCTTTGGGAATGGCTTGTTTACTGCTTTGAACTCGAGACAAGAAACACAGTTAGTTACAGTGTCACATGGTACAAAATCAATGCCATTAGCTAATCCCTGTTCCTTCATGTTTTGAATTGATTCAAAACTTCTGTGTCCTAGTCTTCTGTGCCATAATTGTAAGCAGTTTCCATGCTGACACAACTTGGCTAGGTTCATTACATTAGGCTGGTATGCCTCAGGTCTGGACTGGGCTGGTCTTTCTCTGTCTGTAAATTGCTCTTCCACATGATAAAGACCTTGAAATTCCGAGCCCACAAGGCAAACTTTTCCATTCTGGGTAACAACACATTGTCCATTTTTAATATACAATTCACAGCCTTGTTGCTCTAGCTTGGATATTGAAATCAAGGAGCTTGAGAATTCAGGGATATACAAAACATCTCTCAGAAAAAATGGTTTAACAGATCCATCCAGCAATTTGCAATATAAAATTCCTTCGCCCTTTTTCTTTGCTTTAATTGTAGTATTATTGCCCAAATAAACAGTCTCTTCAGGAATATCAAACAGTTCAGTATAGAAACTTAGATTTTTAGAAATATGGACAGATGACCCAGAATCTAAAATCAGCTTTTCATTATTTTTCATTAAATTAACACTATAGTTCTTGTTGAAATGTCTGTCTGTATACTTGGAATCTCTATTTTCATTCTCCTTTGTTTGACTGATATTCCCAGACCTCCTGGTCTGATTCTTGGGACAATGCGCCACCCGGTGGCCAAATTCGTTACACAGGAAACACCTGAAGGCTTTGTTTCCAGCTGACCTCATTTCAGCACTGGCGGTCATGTGACCTCTCTCTCTGGGCTGAGTTTCTCTGGTGTAATCTGCTCTCTTTGTATGCAAATGTGAGGTGCCCATGCGGTTCCCTCTTGCAGCATTTCCTCCAGCATTCCCTCCCCATCTCGGGTTACGTCTGGAATGATCAATTGTTGCTTTAAGAGCAAAGTTGCTAGCCAGTTCACTTTCATAGCGTGAGTTTAAAAGGTTTCTTCGGTTAGCCTCCGAAGACAATGTTTCTACAGCCTTTTCAAAGTTTAGATTGGTGTGGGTTTCCAATTGCCCAATTATAGTGCTATAGGAAGCAGGCAAGCTCAAGAACAGAGTCTCCAGCTTTTGACTCTCTGTAAATTCCTCTCCTGCTTGTCTAAATTGAAAAAAGAAATCTTCCAAAGTCCCAATAAAAGTAGAGAAACAGTCCCCATCTTTATATTGGAGATCTTGCAATTTTCGGCGTAAATTAAACGTGTATGCCCATCCTTTCCTCATATGCATAGAATCTAGCTTGTTTAGCATCTCCTTTGAGGTTCCAAGATCACAAATAGCATAAAGGAAAGTTTTACTCACGGAAGCTGCAATCATCGCTTGTGATTTTCGGTCCTTAATTAGCCAGAGTTCCTTCTCCTTTTTTTCAGCATCCGAGGTTCCATCTGGCGGCGGGTCTTCCTCAGTAACTTGGTGGAGTCCCTCTGCTTTCAGTGCAATCCTCAGTCGAGTCTTCCATTCCAAGTAATTATCCGCTTCCAGGATGGTAAGCCTGAGTTTTCCCTCCAGGTATGCAGCCATGCTCACCGGCTCCAAAAGGCAGTTGCTGTAGATTAGCAATTCAAAGTGTCCACGCTAGATCTCAATGGATCTCCTGGAACAAACCTAACTATCTAGTTGCAGCACACGCAGCTCAAAATACTGCTCCCATAACTGGCTGGAGCCCATAACCTGTTGGAAATTCTCTGTGGTGAGAGAATCCCTTTTTCAATATAGCAGAGTGCACAGAGGCACAAACACAGCGGATTTAGTTATGCATGCATGTGTGCTAAGAGTAAAGTAACTTGGAGCCAATTGCTAGTTTCAAATCAATATAAAAAGGTATTTATTAAGGAACTCCATTCTAGATAGGAAAGTGAGGATTTAGGATCTCTAATCTATCTATCTAAATGGATGCAGATGGATTCACCATCTTCTCTGCACATATGGTGCAGGGCAAGAGACTTGCCATGTTGCAAGGTCAACAGCCAGGTAGGAAGAGAGAGAAGGAGGAAGGAAGTTGAATCCCCTAAGATTAGCAATCTACATTTCAAAGGGATAGCATCAGAGCAGCAGGAAGTGATGACCAAATGTCTTTGACCTTCTAGCCCTCTGACTTACTAGTCTGTCCTCCACTGTCTGAGGCAAAGAGACAGCACAAAGTCCTTTCCTTCCAACACCCATCCTGATTACATGTTGTGGCCAGTGTTTGGCTGAACTGTCCCAGTGCCGTAAAAACGACTTTGGGGATCTGATAGTGAAAAAGCAGTATATAAATCTAACACAATGGGGCAATTCTCACAATAAAAAAAAATTGGGCTAGCAGAGGCTAGCCTGATTTTTGTTGACCGTAAGAACCACCGGGCTCGCAGCCGAGCCCCGTGGTTCTTGAGCGGGTAACCTGCTCAAGAACCCCTGCTAAAAAGCAGGTTTGTGGAGCAAGTGCTCCAGCAAACCTGCTTTTTAGGATCGTGAGTAGCCACGCCGTGCCTTCATGCTGCACCTACTCATGAGTAGACCCCCCGGCTGGGAGGTGAAAAGCCGCCTCCCGGCTCCGGGGGTCTTCCCAGTATGCCCTGAATGCTCACGCAGGGCATACTGGGGCTTGCGGGGGCCATGAGGCCCCCACTCCCCCACCCCCCGCCGGCTCCGTCATGGAGCTGGCCATTGCTCCCTGCCCGTTTATGAGCGGGGAGAGCAGGCTTAGCCCGCTCTTCCCGCTCACTGCCCCAAACTGGGTCTCACTGGTTGTGAGACCCGGTCCATAAATAAATTCCCAAGAAAAACCTCTCTGTAACATGTGGCAACCTCTCCTCTCCTTACTCCACACTATAACTGAACCTCAACCTGGAAAAAATTCCAAGATCTAAAGATATGATAAAATGATATCAAGGATGTTCTCAAAGGTATTGGCCTATTTGTCAAAATATCTTTGGGGCCCTCTTGTCTTTGAGAGCACTACTTGATTTGGGTTATGCTACTTCATTTGTCTTTACGTTCTCTACTCTAGTCTATCCAGTCAGTTAAACTTTGCCTTTTAAAACTCTGCCCACCTGTGTTGTTTAGCATGTGCCTGGGAGAGTGGGGAATTGGGGGTAGTCTGGGGGCAGCTCTTTCTTGGGTGGCAGGGCAGAGAGAGATGTGGTGGGAGTTGAGCAGCAGGCCATTACAGGGAGAAATGGTCTACGCAACTGAGGCATATTCCTTTTTCTGGCTCTTCTCTACATCCCACAGCTCTGGGGAGTTCTGGAAACACTCCTTCAAGGGTTATGGTTCTGCTGCTAAATGCCAGGTCAGTAAATGCAAAAACAAAAAACAAAAACCCACCAAAAATCCCTTCTCCCATCAATGATTTAATTGTGGATGAGCATGCTGGACTGTAGGGATGTGCACAAAACTGGTTTGCCCAGTTCAGTTCAAATTCGAACCAGGTTTGAACCAGGAGGGGATGGTTCGGTTTTGGTTTTGCTTGAACCTCCCCCTGGTTCGGTTCGAATTCAAACTGGTTCTAACTGGTTCAAACACCCAAAAATTGGTAGGATGGTAGCTGGCACCCAGGGGTACCTGCCACCCAAACCCCAAAGCAATCGGACACTCGTACAATTTTTTATGAATTTTTGAAAATTATTTCTATTTTTTCTCATAGGATATAATGGGACTCCAACCAGCCCATTATTACTTATTGTGGAGCACCCATGGGTGCCCACAACCATGCAAACCCCGAAGCAATTGGACACCCCTATGATTTTTTATGAATATTTGAAATATTTTTAATTATTTTTCTCATAGGGTATAATAGGACCCGAACCAGCCCATATCCCCTATTGTGGAGCACCTAGGGGCACAAAAGTGGGGTAGGTGGTAGACAACCACGGTTGCCTACTATCCATAAAGTTCCAAGGCAATCGGACACTCCTCTGATTATTGGTGAATTTTAAAATTATTTTGCAATTCCTCATAGAGAATAATGAGGATTGCAGCAAATGTATAGCTTCACGTCGGGGAGAAAGGGGTGTCCTAGAGTGGAGTGTGGTGGGTGGTAGTGCCCAATGGGGGGCCAGGAAGCTATCAGAATTATTTGAAAGGAATTGGGCAAAGGGCTGATTTTTAAGTGATTTTTGAAGTTTACGTGACTTTAAGGTTTTTCTCCATAAAGAAGCATGGAGGTGTCAGCAAATGTATAGCTTCACGTCGGGGGAAAGGGGTGTCCAAGAGCAGAGTGTGGTGGGTGGTAGTGCCCAATGGGGGGCCAGGAAGCTATCAGAATTATTTGAAAGGAATTGGGCAAAGGGCTGATTTTTAAGTGATTTTTGAAGTTTATGTGTCTTTAAGGTTATCAATGAGAGTGGATTCATGGTTTGTCATTGAAAATCTTATACAGTATGCTACCAAAGAATCTACACTCAGAACACTTCAGAAACAACAAAACCCAGTACCCCATGGGTTTGCAACCCATGCAGGTGGTTGGCACCCTCGCTCTGGGCCACCCCAGCACCCCCCAAGTGCAGTTATGGGGCTGCTGAAACCTGCATTCTTCCCTATGGAGAAAAACCTTAAAGCCACTTGTGGGGTGCTGGGGTGGCCCAGAGTGAGTGGTGGTCTAGTGCAAAGAGGGTGCCAACCACCCCCATGGGTTGCTAACCCATGGAGTACTGGGTTTTGTTGTTTCTGAAGTGTTCTGAGTGTAGCATATAAGATTTTCTTTGGTAGCATATAAGATTTTCAATGACAAACCATGAATCCACTCTCATCTGCTAACCTTAAAGACACATAAGCTTCAAAAATCAATCAGCTACCATCCTACCAATTTTTGGATGTTCAAACCGGTTTGAACCGGTTCGAATCGAACCACTCCCTAGTTCAGTTTGAATTCGAACCTGCAGCTCGAACCTGATGGCTGGTTCGGTTCAAATTCGAACCTTCGGACCACCCTGCTTCGAATTCGAACCGGTTTGCTCATCCCTACTAGGCTGTTATGTGTGACTGAGACCGGGTTGGACAAGCTTGGTAGAGTGGGTCTCTCCCAGCTATGCCCTCCAAGTTTCATGGTCCTACAGCACCACTGTCTTGAGAGTCAAGGTGGAAGAGTTGCAGTAATATATCGTGAGTCCATTCTACTCTCAAGATGCCAGGTTAGGCAATATCAGAATTGCGAGTGTTTGTCCCCAACACTGGGCCTATGAGATAGGATAGGGATTCTGCTGCACCTCAGTTTCTCTGTCTGAGCTGGCAGGGGTGGTCTCAGAGGTGGTGTTGGGTTCCTTTAGGTTTATTGACTTGGGGAACTTCAATGTCCACTCCAAGACTCCCTTAGTAGGAGTGGGACATCATGGCCACCATGACAACCATGGGCCTATCTCAACTAATATCGGACCCTACTTGGGGTTTTTTCTACCAGGAACTGAATGATCTGCTGGTGGGGGAGTTTGATATAACTCCTTTGTCATGGAGAGATCATCATCTTGTGGGGTTCAGTTTGACTGCTTCAACCAACCTCGGCATGGGTGGTGAACCAATTAGAATGGCCTGCCCCCAAGAATCTGCTCAGTTTCCAGACAGTCCTTGGGGAGTTTCCAGGGTCCAGAACGGATGACTCTGTCAAGGCCATGCTGTATCTCTGGAATGTGGAGACAGCCTGACTATTGACATGGTTGCTCTTAAATGCCCTCTCCAGCTTGGTGGAACCCGTTCCACTCCGTGGTTCTCCTTGGAGCTTAGGGCAACAAAACAACTCAGACAATGGCTAGAGCTACGCTGGAGAGAGACCTGTAATGAATCTGACTGAGCACAGGATAGAATTCATTTTAGGGACTACACTGTGGCGGTGTGGGTGGCGAAGAAACATTTTTTCCCCCTCTGCTTCCATTGTGTCTGCCCAGTGCAGGCTAGTGGAGCTATTTTGTGTAGCAAAGTCACTGCTTCACACAGGCCACCGTGTGATGGGGGGAGAATCATCAGCAGCCTGCTGTGACCAGTTTGCTTGTCACTTCGCAGATAAAGTTGCTCGCATCCGTTCCGATTTGGACTTCAGGATTTTAGCAGTTCCCCGAGAATTGCCTCAACAACTATCTGATCTGATTGTGATGGATTCTTTTCCGTTAGTGCAGCCTGAGGACGTTAACAAGATCCTAGACAGTGTGGGGGCAACATCCTGCACTCTGGACCCTTGCCCTTCATGGCTAGTAAAATCTGCCAAGGAAGGAACAGGTAGGTGGTTGGAGCCAATTATTAATGCTTCCACAAGGGAGGGCAAGATGCCATCTAGTCTCAAGCAGACGGTGGTAAGAACACTATTTTAAAAGGCCTCCCTTAGGAACATAGGAAGCTGCTTTATACAGAGTCAGATCATTGGTCCATCTGGCTCAGTATTGTCTACACAGACTAGCAGCGGCTTCTCCAAGGTTGCAGGGAGGAGTCTCTCTCAGCCCTATCTTGGGGATGCCAGGGAGGGAATTTGGAGCCTTCTGAAGGCAAGCACATAGGTTGTCTTCCCAGAGCAGCCCTGACCCCTAAGGGAAATACCTTACAGAGATCACATGTAGTCTCCCGATTCAAATGCAAACCAGGGCAGGCCCTGATTAGCAAAGGGGACAGTTCATGCTTGCTACCACAAGACCAGCTCTCCTCAAAGAATCAAAAGTTGGTGGAAAAATTTGATTCCACCAACTTTGATAACTATCAGCCTGTTTCAAATCTTCCCCTTCTAAGCAAGGTGATAGAGTGTGTGGTGTCTGTTCATCTGCAAAGGATATTGGATAATATGGATTATCTAGACCCTCTTCAGTCTCGCTTTTGCCCTGGGTTTGGGACTAAAACTGCCTTGGTCATCCTGGTGGATGACCTACACTGGCAACTAGACAGGGTGAGTGCATCCATGTTGGTTAACCATGGTATCCTTCTGGAACACCTCCCAGGCATAGAAATCAGGGTGGAGCATTGGCGTGGTTCCAGTCCTTTCTTGAGGGGAGGTTCCAGAAGATGATGCTGGGGGACTTCTGCTTGATTCCTTGGTCTCTGGACTATGGGGTCCCACATGGATCAGTATATCCCCCATACTGTTTACCATCTACATGAAACTGCTGGGAGACTCATCAATGGGGTTGGACTGAAGTGTCATCGATATGCAGATGAAACTCAGCTCTACCTTTCCCTTACATCGGATCCTAGGGAAGCAGTTGATTGGCTGAATTGGGGGCTGGAGGCAGTGATGGGCTGGATGTGGGCTAGCAAATTGAAATTAAATCCGGAGGTGCTCCTGCTCAGCAGAAAAGCCGATCAGGCCAGGGTGTTTCAACCTGCTCTGGATGGGTCTGGACTCCCTTTGAAAGAGCTTGGCTCGGGATGTTGCTGGAGCCGGCTCTGCTTTTGGATGCTCAAGTGGAGGTGGTGGCCGGGGCTGCCGTTGCACAGCTTTGGCTAGTGCACCAGCTTTGTCCCTTTCTCAAGAAGGCAGATCTGGCCATGGTTACACATGCCTTAGTCACATCATGGCTGGATTACTGCAATGTGCTTTACGTGGGGCTGCCTTGAAGAACATTCGGAAACTTCAGTTGGTGCAAAATGCAGCTGCCAAGGTTCACTCTGGAACTGCTCACTCAGAGCATATTACACCTATTTGGAAAGAGCTGCAATGGCTGCCAATTCAAGGTGCTGGTTATTACTTTTAAAGCCCTTAAGGGTTTGGGACCTGGATACCTGAAGGTATCATTCACGTAGTTGTCATTCACGTAGGACAGGGCCTTCTCTGTTATTGCCTCCAGGCTCTGGAATGCTCTCCCATGAATGTCGACGCTTTGACAGCTGTGGCTGCTTTTAAAAGACAGCTAAAGATCTTTTTACTATTATTGTTATTCAGGCTTTTACCCCTTAGGGATTGTCAGGCCTCTCAAATCTCCTCCTTCCGTTGTGCTTTTTATGGTGGTGGTTGCTTTTTGGTGTTTTATTGTGGGTTATTGTTGTTGTTGTTGTTGTAGTTGTTTAACTATTTTTATATATGATTTGTATGGAATTTCATTGTATTATAACTTTTGTAAACCACCTTGGGATGCTTTATGGAAAGTGATCTAAAAATTGAACGAGAAATAAAATAAATAAAAACTCTATTTGTAGCAGCTGGTTGTACTTTGTTACAGCAGGAGATGCCACCTCACCTCTGCCGTTTTCTTTTGGATCATCCTGGCAGGCATCCTATTCCCACCAAATGCAGCTGGTGCAATTTTAAGATTAAAGAGAGGCCCAGATGGATGTTTGGGTAAATGGCATAGCTTGCAAAATCATTTTCTTAATGCTTCTCATCTTCTCGTTCCTACTATAATCCCCATTCAGAAGGTACTGCCATACAAAATGAACATCAGAAGCAATGCAGTCAATTGATTGCAAAGGAAAGACCTCTTTATCAGAGAGAGAGAGAGAGAGAGAGAGAGGGAGAGAGAGAGAGATTTGGCAACCCTAAAGGAAAGACCCAGCAAGCCAGCTGCTCCTACATCAGCCCTGAACAAAGTGCTAAATCGTTAACTACCATCAGCCATGTGTGAAGCCTGCCAACAGAACTGCCTCAGAAAAGACAAGCAAAATCAGAAAAAGCACTTTGCAGATGCTTCATCCCAACAGTTAAAGTCCTGATCTCAGCAACTGAGTGTTGCTTTTGCCAAGCAAAAGTCTTAATGGCTGAAGGCATTGCTGAGCCATGCGTTGAACGACAGGAGCCCAGAGAGGGGTTAGAAAACAGCAAAAAGAATGACAGGTATTAAGGCCAGAACCCAGCAAGTCAGAAGCTTATTGATAGGGAAACAGCTTTATCACCTAGTCATGATTAGGCTACAAATTGAGCCTCTGACATGCACTGTTAGGCATGGCACTGACGGATTGGAATCCCATATTCTATATTTTTAACAATATCAAGTTTCTAGCTCACATGGGGTACATTCTCACTGACATGAAGAATGTAATCTGTTCCTGTTTTAAAATTGCTTTTGGATAATGTTTAACACAGGATGTAATGTCAAACAGGCATTTTTAATTTCAATGATAGTTTCTACACATTTGTCTGGATTTGATCAGCCAATTCATTTGTTAATTCCTCTGACTGTGACAGATGTATTCCAAAGAGACATATTGTAAACAAGCAAAAGGATGAAAAAAGGCTCAATCAATCATCTTTATTACGGTCAAAGACCAGCACAGGATAAAGTACAGATACCATATAATAAAACGCATGCTAAATAAAATATAACTCTAGAAGCTGAGGATGATTATAATAGTAAAATACAACTCTAAAAACAAAGTAAAATGCTACCGGCTAAGCCTAAAATTCTGTAGGGAGATTAATAGAGTAAATGAATAGCTATCCTTTAAAGTATGGCAACTAAAAGTATAAAATGGTTAAAATAAGATATACAAGTGACATAAAAGATATATAAAAGAAGTGGAGTAAAAGGTAAATTAAAAATTATTATACAATCAAGCAAATAAAATGCTCAATAGTCAGAGATCTGCTGCCAGGGATATTAACTGGCGGTCAGGACCCTGCAGATCTTGCACGCTTCCCCGCAGAACCTGGCAAATTTGTATGTGAAGGACCGATTGTCATCTGAGAGCAGCATCTTGGTGTAGACTTGACTAGAGCGGCCGGGGTATTTCAGAATCAGGGGAGGTATGAGCCTGTCCCGACTGTCTTTATACAAGGGACACGACAGGAGCACATGGTCTATGGTTTCCACCTCCCCAGAGTCACAAGGACAGAGCCTTTCCATGAATGGGATCTTCTTGTATTTGTCTTCCAGAACGGCAGAGGGAAGGGCATGACACCGGGCAAGGGTGAACACCCTTCTGTGGCTTGATATTTCCAATTGTGCCAAATATGCAGAGGGGGAGATGGTAAACCTACGATTGTCTGGGGCCAGAAAGCCGGTTTCCTTACTTAAATCTGCCTGGTGTTCCATGTCCAGAATCCTCTGTTTGATGGCCGCTTTCTCCTTGTCCCAGCCCATTGTAAGCAAAATGGACGGAGAGAAGCCCAGCTGCGCAACTTTGTTGGAGATTGCCCATTTCCATGAGGACTGAAAGTTGTCTTGCAGGGTTAGCGGGGCCAAGCCCCGTGGGCAAAGGGCTAGTTTGAGCCAGTGGTTGAGGACTGTCATCCAAACCTTTGCCTCAACTTTTATCATGCCAGTTTCCAGTCGTAGGGTGGCACTGGAGACACAGCAAGGCACTTGTAAGGTCCCTCTCAGGAATTTAGATTGAAAACATTCCAATATGGCAAGATTGGATGGAGATCCTGGGTGGGCACCATATAGTAATTGTGCCAACGACTTGGCTTCGAATAGTTTGAGCACTGCAGGTACGTAATGGCCACCTCTAGTACTTAAGAACTTCCCAATGGCAGAGGAGCTCCTCTGTGCTGCTAGGGCAACATGTTCACAATGGGCCCTTCTTGAGCCAGAGGCATGAAGGACCACCCCCAGGTTCTTAAATCAGGTGACCTGCTCAATTCTGTGCCCATCAATATTCCATGAAAAAAAGACTTAAACTTCTAGAATATACAAATATGAAATCACAAAATATTTTTAAAAGTCTGTGACAGAGTTATAAAGAGATTGTTACATCTCTCCTGTTGAAATCAATGGCTCTTTTTAGTGCTTAACTGTGGATTGATCATGTTTCCATGTTGTTTGCAAAGAAAGCAAAATTGGCAAGAGATCATACAGGATCTGATTATTTTTATAGTTAAAAAAGAATAAAATCAAGTCTCTGCTGATAAAGGAAGCAAAATGTAGCTTTAGGCAGACTCAGAAAATCCATTGGTGCAAATTATTTTCCTTCAGAGGCTACGATCAGACAGACAGAACAGGAGCTGTTCTACAGAGAGCACAATCCACAGGAAGGTTTCCAACAAAACCCCCATCAAAATGAAAAGGGACTCATGCAGAAAACATTCCATCTGCTGGAATTCCTCTTCTACCCCTTCTGCATCTTATGTACCCTTAAGAGGGTACATAAACCCTCTTGTCTCTCTGCTTACAATGCATTGGGAACAATCCTTAAATCAGGCCCATCCAACCTGTACTGAAGAGCCAGTGTGATGCCAGGGTTAGAGTGTTGGGACTAGGACAGGGGACAACCATGTCCAAATCCTTACTCAGCCATGAAACTCACTGGGTGACCCTCGGCCAGTCACTTATCTCTCCGCCTAATGTACCTCACAGGGCTGTTGTGAGGATAAGCATAACTATGCATGCCACTCTGGGCTCCTTGGAAGAAGAGAGGGACAAAAATGGAAATAAACAAATCAAACAGCATCAGTTTCGGTATCTGGACTGAAAGCGGTGCTTTGGAGGAACCTGACATATTTACCCCTCCCAACTCCCCCCAACTTAAGCCCTCCTCAGATATTAAATAAAGGAATGTCAAGAGGGTGCCACAAGCCCCACCCTGGCACTGATGAACTCAGAAACCACACTGCCATACTGAACATGCTTACAGCACCCAGCCTTCTGATCATGGAAAGAATCTCTTCACACTTACAGAATTTGTCTCTGCAGGCAAATGCTCTATGTGTGTTCAGCTTGGCATTGAGACTTCTGAGTGTGTCAGTGAGGCTCTACACATGATCCATGTGTAGCCCGCTCTCCCCACAGTCGATCAAACCTTGAGCCCTGGGCAGCCAGATCAGCTGCCCACACAACTACCGGCTCCGTCATGGAGCTCGTAGGGGCTGCAGGGATCGGGGGCCACAAGTGTGGGGGGCATTCTGCAAAGAACCCCAAGGCTGGGAGCCTGGCTGAAGCCTCCCGGTCGGGGGTCTACTTGTGTGTCGCCATGCACCATGACGGGACACGAGCAAAAAACCAAGGTTGATAGAGCCCTCACTCCGTTAACCTCATTTAAGGGGAGGGGGAATTAGATGGGCTAGCCACCTTGGAACCACTGGGCTCGCCCATAAGCCCAGTAGTTCCAACGATCACTAGAAAGTTGGCTGGGCTCCCTTAGCCCACTTTCTAGTGATCTTGGGAATAGCTTCAGTCCCAGGGCGGGCTTAATGACAGAATCTCAAGATACTATACTCATAGACAGGGCCCTCCTTTTAAAAAATGTCTGAAGAGGGCGTTAGACTCTTTGTCTTTTAGGAGCATAGGAAGCTGCCTTCTACCAAGTCAGAACCTTGGTCCACCTAGCTCAGTATTGTCTACACTGACTGGCAGCGGCTTCTCCACGGTTGCAGGCAGGAGTCTTTCCAAGTCCTGCCTGGAGATGCTGCCAGAGATTCAACCTGGAACTTTCTGCATGCGAGCAGATGCTCTTCCACTGAGCTACGGCCACATCCCTAAGATAAATATCTCAGAGGAGTCAGTGCTAACATGCCATTACCCATCCAAATGCAAACTAGGGCAGACCCTGCTTAGCAAAGGCGATAATTCATGCTCGCCACCATAAGACCAGCTCTCCTCCCCCTTTTGCCCACCTGTTCACTGCCATTGCTCCTACAGTCTGTTGCTGGCTCACTGCTATTTTTCTTCTTCTTGCTTAGGCTTGTTTTCCTCCTGGATAGAGTGATCGCAGCCAGTCAAGGGTGATGTCATGATGATATAATGTTTACACAGCCAATCAGATTTTCAGTACATCTGGTGCTGCCTGGCAGCTCGCTCACAGTCGGGCCGCCTTCCTCGGCTCACACTGGGCCAGCAGCATCAGGAATACCAGAGCGATGGGGGAAAGACTTTGATGTGCCCACTCCCCCACAAGCCTACCTCCCCACCCCAGCATGTCTCAATTGCCCCAGTACCAAAGATGAGCCATGCAAAGATGAAGGGGAGCATTGCACTGCCCTGCTGAGGCCCCAGTAACCCACCACCTCATGAAAGGGCCACTGTTGTAAACCACCCTGAACCACTTTGGAAGGGTGGTATATAATCTGGGAGAAGAAGAAAAAAGAATAATAAATAAATAAATAATAAATTGTCCAGGATCCACATTCCAATTGGGCTTGCGTGAGAAGCAGCCCCAATTCGGAGTGATACATATGATGCTGCCTGGCCATCATTCCTAGGAACATAGGAAGCTGCCATATACTGAGTCAGACCATTGGTCCATCTAGCTTAGTATTGTCTACACAAACTGGCAGAGGCTTCTCCAAGGTTGCAGGCAGGAATCTCTCCCAGCCCTATCTTGGAGATGCCTCCAGGGAGGGAGCTTGGAACCTGGATGCTCTTCCCAGAGCGGCTCCATCCCCTGAGGGGAATATCTTACGGTGCTCACACATCAAGTCTCCCATTCATATGGAACCAGGGTGGACCCTGCTTAGCTAAGGGGACAAGTCATGCTTACTACTACAAGACCAGCTCTCCTCCTCCACCTTCTCCCCAGGCTTGCCCCAGGTCCCTGAGGATAGCAGCCATTGACCTTGATTCTATCATCTCTCTGAGATGTCCCATCAGCATCATTTTCACTGTATTGTCTCATTTACTGTAAGCCACCTTGGATATCTTTTAGTTTGAAAGGCAGGGGATATATATCTTTAAAATGGAGACATCATCAAATGCTATCTCAGAGAGCAAATGAAGGGTTTAGAGCAGGGGTAGGTAAACTTGGCCCTTCAGCTGTTGTTGACCTACAACTCCCATCAACTCCAGCTGTAATTTATTGTGGCTGGGGAAGATGGGAGTTGTAGTCCAACAACAGCTGGAGGTCCAAGTTTGCCCACCCCTAGGTTAGAGTGAAGGCAATGCTTTCTGGACAAGTCACATGGGTTATTATAGCCAATCAGGAATGTAAGGGCAAACAAAGCCTGTTCAGAGCAACGGGTCTTGCATTTGAAGCAGTTCTCAAAACAATCACCTAAAGGGGATGCATCTCTTGATAATAGTAGAGTGTTTATGAAAATCAGCCCTGCTCGTCACACTGGCCCTTTTTCATCTGTCGCCTTTTGCCCCTCCTTTCCTCTTTTTCTTGTTCTTTCTTTTAGAGTCACATCTGAAGGTATTTTCTGAGCCCACTTCCTGCATTTCCCCCCTTTCTTTCTCACTGTGTAGCTGGAATGTGCCAAAATGACTTGCTCCATTCCCTCTCACCCACCCTCAACACTCTTCTTGTGAAATAAATAAAAGCCATCTGCTCGAGCCACTTACTTGCCAGTTATCAGCCCAGAGCGATCTGGAAACTGCCAGCGATTCAAACCATGAAAAACAGGGAAGGGGTGGGTGCGGGGAAGCTGTTCTGAAAGAAATGCTCAGAGAAACTTTGCAGCAGCATTCCACAGCATTCTGCCCGGTTTGCCACATCCTGCAAAAATGTCTTGCCTTTCATAAGAAATCAGAGTAACCTGCATTATAGGAAACAATAGTACATTCAGTTAGCTAACTTGCCACACTCAGATCAAAATAAAAAGAGAGCCAGACTATCTCCTGCTGCTAATATCAGGTAAGTGCCTCCAGGGGGTAGTAGCAAGAAGTCGGAAATGGCATCAAAGTGGTCAAATAGCTTCAGAAGTGAATTGGTCCAGATTAGCTATGGTTGCTTTGATTCAGACTGAATGGGTGGTCTGTTATCCCACCCTCTCCCACCCCCAAATGCATCCCAAAATGGTGCAATCCCAGGAATACCTTAGTACTTGATTCAACTGATTGTATAAACTGTTTATTAGGATCCGGGGGGAAAGCATTAATGAAATAACCTCCATGATTCTCATATGTAGGAGGTGAGGAGAAGATGCCCGGTGATGACATCAACTGACATCTGTTGGGCAAAGAGAGCTGAAATCCTGCCATAGAGTTGCCTCCATAAAGGTTACGCATGATCAAGTGGGATGATGTTCTAATCAGAAGTGTCAAAAGCAAAGCCTCAGATCAAACAATATTAAATAAAAAAATACTCCAAGAGCCGGCATCGAGGAACATGAAGAAATCATTAAAATATTCAGGTTAGATCAATTCTTTGCTGGTAAGGGATGATGAAAAGTTGAGGTTTTTTCTCAGAGGTGTTCCGGACATAGGTCCTGTCATCTGGCTTAAAATACAAGCCAAGCACCAAACTTGCTTAGTATCCTTACAGGTGTATAGAGAGAAAACCAAAGGGGAACTCTTACTATCACCATTGCTCCCCTAAGCAGATTGAAAGGAAGGAGGGGTAGGATTAATAGAGATTGAAAGGAAGGGGTCAGATTTGAAAGAAGGAAGGAAATGAGTTTGACATGTTAATAGGAAAAAAGAGAAAGGGGAGGAAATGAAACAAGGATGCAGACAGAGGGGAAGCTTGAGGAGCAATTCCTCACTTAAGTTTTTGGGAGGGAGAGGAAATATGCTTTTGTGGGGAGAAAAGTATGTTTTGGAGAAGGAAGATATAGGTGATTAGCTTTGGTGGGAGCCGGAGCTCAGTAAAATGATGGGGGAACTCTTCAAATGCTCAGTGGGGGATCTGCACCCCTAAAACATAGGGAATCATTCCCTGTTAATAGTAGGGATGTGCACAAAACCTATTTTGCTGGTTTGGCTTGAATCCAAACTGGATTCAAGCCAACCTGGCCCAGTTCGGTTTTGGCCCAGTTGAACTGGACCCAGGTTGAGTTCAACTGGGGAGTAAATCTGCACTCAGAAGTACAAGTCACAGCTGTGGTGGTGGCTGCAGGGGGGTAACAGGGATGCCAGTGGCTCCCCGTACCACTGCTGGCCACCCCCTGAGTACCCCGGGCCACCGGAGGCCCAGTTCAGACCTTTTCTGGCCCGGTTTGGACGTCTGCGCACACATGGGGGGCATTTTAGTGGTCTCTGTGCATGCTTGTACTTGTGAGTATAGATTTATTCCTCTCCTGTCCCCTCTATAATGAGGACAGCCCCTCGTCCCTGTACTGATAAAGGGGAATCCTCACCTTCTACACTCACACGAGGGCACAGTTTACACAGGTACACTCATTCACATATTACATTGAACACAAGTACAAAAGTATACTTCCTGTCTATACCATGCATTTGAGGGGCCAGTACGCATGTTGACTTTTAAAATGAACCCAGGTACAGTCATTAACACAAACACATGTACCAGTGTACAGACGCCTATACAGTCATACAGCAGAATGTCTGAATTGGGCTCCTGTCATGCTGGTTTTCTGTGTGCAGGGAAGCATTTCATGAAAAGGAGCGTCTCCATGGGCAGTCTCTGCCTGCAGCTGACAAAGATGCCTCTCAGCAGCAGACACATCACACAGAGAGCTTCTGGTTCTCTCTTTTAGCTCTCAAATGATCATGACAGTTGAAGAAGGTTCAGTATTTTCTAGATGAAACACAACACCCAATTGTTTGGACTGGCTTTCATTTGAAGGGATTAAGTTGGTACTGTGGAGCATCCATTCATAGTATTTGGTGTTTAATTAGGATCTCTCTTAGATTCCAGGCCTTTGAAAAGTGAATTTGAAGTTCTATTGATTACTGCTGGCAAGAGACAGCACTGCAGTCTGCTGCTCAGTGCTGAGAAAAGTGAGGAGATGATAAAGGAAGAGTAATAACCTGGCATACTCCCACTTCTCTGCTCTGTATCTGACCTTAGTGCTCACTGAAGCGGCTAGCCTGATGTGAATCATACCACTTCATGATCTCAGCAGTACTTCTCTGTACAAAAAAGGGGGGGGGGGGAATCCCTCCCTTCACATGGAAAACTAGCAGGTCAGGGAGAAGGATCCCAGCCTTCTTGGCATGCTACTTTTCTCTGTGCAAGGATTTGTTTTGTATGGGGAAATGTTTAGTTATGTGAACCCCATACCTAAAGTGGTACAGCCTAGGCACAGGTTTACTCCTTCAGGGAGAACTACGCTTAGTCTCCCATGGTCACATAAATACAATCGTGTTTCACCCCAATAGCATGTCCTGCAGACAATAGCAGTCCTATCTATAATCCACTACCATGCCAGCCCTAGTGAAAACAGAGGTGCTTATAGTAGAAGATCTTTGCAGGGAGAGGGATCAGCCTGTTCTGGATGGAGCTGCATTCCTTCTGGAAGGACAGGTGCCCAGTCTGGGTATTCTTGTGCACCAGCCTCTGCTCCCAGATGTCTAGGTGGCAACAGTGCCCAGGAGTGCCTATGCACAGATTTGGCTGGTGTGCCTTCAGCTCGGGATTGGCCCTCAGCAACCTCTAGAGATTGAGCAACAGTCCTAATTGTGGTTTATCAACAGTCTGTGAATTCAGAATGTAATGCTAAACCACCATTAGCACAAACAGCTTCCAGACCAACTTCAACTTGAAACAACCCACTTCAACAGAGGGAGGGAAGAGTGGGGAAGAGAACTGACATAACCAGAGTGACCCCTTGGCTCCCAGAGAGGAGTAATGCAAGGGGCTATGCAGGTGGAGTAGGAACTGGGTGAAGAGGAACTCCCTCCCTGTCATATGGAGGTACAAGGGGGTAAAAGAGACAACATGCAAGATATTTTGAAGAGCCCAGAATTAAGAGCACTGTTTTTGCTAGGAATGGCATGGGAAAGGATTATAGATGTTTAAGAACCAAGTAAATATTATTGTTCTTGTTTACACAGTCAGACAGGTGTTATTGACTGATTTGTTTTATCCAGACATCAAGTCCTTCCCAAGGACCTGGGATGGCTGAATTTTATTGTCAGTTGTTATAGATATCGTCGCAGAATATAGGGTGTTCCCAGTAAAGCTGCTTTTTGTAATTGGCTGATGGTGATTTCTGTGGCCCCGATGGTGTTGAGGTGCTCTTCAAGGTGTTGAAGAGTACATTATTATTATTATTATTATTAGTAGTAGTAGTACATTGCATTACATTATTACATTATTATTATTTGTAGTTGTTGTAGTACATTATTAGTACATTATTATTATTATTATTATTATTATTATTAGTAGTAGTAGTAGTAGTAGTAGTAATTTAATTTCTATACCGCCCTTCCAAAAATGGCTCAAGGCAGTTTACATGGAGAAATAATAAATAAATAAAATGGCTCCCTGTCCCCAAAGGGCTCACAGTCTAAAAGGAAACATTAGACACCAGCAACAGTCACTGGAGGTCCTGTGCTGGGGGTGGATAGGGCCAGTTACTCTCCCCCTGCTAAATAAAGAGAATCACCACGTTAAAAGATCCCTCTTTGCCAAGTTAGCAGGGACTTATCCCCAGGGAGAGTCACGCATGTGAGAAAGGGCTACAGGGTCAGTGGAGAGGAAGACTTTAAAAGCTTACCTCCCCACTGATGATCCTTGTTGAGAGTCTGGGTGTATGGATATCACACGCCCAGACGTGCAGCTGCCGCCTTAGGCATTGCAGGGTTCAGGGTGCCGGGAAGTGTCACCCCATCCCCTGGAAACCCCAGAATGCACCATGTGAGGGCATGGTGCCTTCATGAGGATACCCCTTCCCCTCCCCAAAGGCAGCTGGGAACTCCAGAGTCTGCCAACCCTGGCTCCACGCAGCCAGAGCTGGCAGACAATGACAAAAACAGGGTTAAGAGAGTGCTTTAGCTCTTAACCTCGTTTGGGAGGGTGGCTGGCTTGGTGGGTTTGCCGCTGAGGCACCACCAGGCCCAATTCTGGCGGTTCTCACACTTGGGCATGACCGGGCTGGGCTTTGTTAGCCCAGTTTTGCCTATGTGTGAGAACAGCCTCGTTATATATGAAACTATACATCTAACTCTTATAATTATGTACAGTGTATCTTCCTATAAAATATATAACCCTGACCAGTTAGTAAAGTGGCTGAAACATTCTCTCTAATAATCATGTGCATACTGAATTTCTTTTCAGCCTAACCGTACTTTCTCAGTCAAGTCCCACCCCTCCAATTTGGTAGGTGTGTTATTCAGAGGAAATGTGCTATCTCTGGTCTTTCTCCATACTATACTCCTTCATGCTGCTTTTTGTATTCCCAGTCATTGCTAAAACTCTGCGAATTCAGGGTAGGTTCCCATGCAGGGGGAACCTGCGGTTCAAGCAGCCCAAGCTGTAGCTAGAAGCTGAAAGTTGGCATCACAGGTGGCCACATATCTCGGTTTGTTGGAAGTCGGTAAGTGGAGTCAAAACTACACTCCCGTCTGCACCTCCCAGCAAGCAGAGGTGTGCACAAACTGTGGCTTGAACTGTGGTTCAAGCACTGTTTGTGAGCAGGAGTTTTCAGAAAGAGGAGAGCAGGTCCTTACTTGATATCCATCACTACGTGCAGCTTCCTGCTGGGGTGGCATGCATCCCAAGTACCTCTGCACAGTACCAGCATGAACCTGGCATCCATGCATGTGTGGATGCCATTTGCATGGTCAGCAGGGAGTTATTGACCACGCAAATGGCACCCACACATGCACGGAGGCCATATGCATGCACACATGCACATGCACATGTCCATGTGCATGCTGGCACAGTGTGGGTGTACTTGGGATATGCGCCACCCCAGCAGGAAGCCGCACGGGAAGTAGAGAGCAGGTGAGGACCCCTCTCTTAAAGCTCCTGCTTCCAAACGGTGCTCAAATCACGGTTCAAACTGCAGTTCATGCACAGCCCTACCGGAAGGCCCCAGATGTTATCCCAGCCTGCCTTGTACTGCCTTTTGAGTGACAGGCCTTCACTATGCCATCTCTTCACAGCCATTGGTCCTAATTGCAAAGAGGGTTGATTTGCCTGGAACAAACCGGAGGTTCATGAAAAAGATGAGTTGTGGTACAAAACTGAGGTGGAGCATTACTAGGGTTGACAAGCCGACTTCCATTCTTGGTTATTCAGCTAGGTTTCACACCCCAAGGGGAGGTGGGATTGTGGCATAGTCCTTCCTGAGTCAGTATAGCAAAAGACCTATCATAGATCATCCTCAGCCACACATGTCTTCCTTTTAGAGAGATGTGTACTTCATCCAGAGATTTGTAACCCACCCTTATTATTTTGCTGATCTAATCAAAACTCTTTGAGCTTCTTGAAATTCCTTGAGAAATTCCTCTTTTATTGTTTATTGTCTGCATAAAGCTGTGTGAAGCTGGATGAGAGGAGAGCTGGTATTATGGTAGCAAGCATGACTTGTCCCCTTAGCTAAGCAGGGTCTACCCTGGTTCCATATGAATGTGAGACTTGATGTGTGAGCACTGTAAGATATTCCCCTCAGGGGATGGAGCTGCTCTGGAAAGAGTATCTAGGTTCCAAGTTCCCTCCAAGACATCTTTAAGATAGGGCTGAGCGAGATTCCCGCCTGCAACCTTGGAGAAGCTGTTGCCAGTCTATGTAGACAATACTGAGCTTGATGGACCTACAGTATGGTCTGACTCAGTATATGGCAGCTTCCTATGTTCCTAATCTGAGTTGCTGGTTTAATGAAAACCCTCATAATTGCCTATGAAACTCTAACACACAGTTAGAGCTATAAAACAAATTTTTCATATTGTGGATCAATATGCATTGACTGTTCAACACAAGACAGCCTCAGATTACAGAGTTCTGTGATGCCACTTTTGTTGTTTTATATTAAGTGCTGGTGTTGTATTCTTAGACATTAATCTACCTTTGCACAAATATAGCACATGTCAGGCTCTTCTGCTTTACCACTGGGAGATCAATATGCCCTCTAGGGTCTTCCTGGTCTTGTGGTAGCAAGCACGACTTGTCCCCTTAGCTAAGCAGGGTCTGCCCTGGTTGCATATAAATGGGAGACTAGAAGTGTGAGCACTGCAAGATATTCCCCTCAGGGGATGGAGCTGATCTGGGAAGAACAGAAGGTTCCAAGTTCCCTCCCTGGCAGCATCTCCAAGATAGGGCTGAGAGAGATTCCTGCCTGCAACCTTGGAGAAGCTGCTGCCAGTCTGTGTAGACAATACTGAGCTAGATGGATCAATGGTCTGACTCAGTATATGGCAGCTTCCTATGTTCCTATGTAGCTCATAACTTTTCACATTTATTTATTTATTTTATCTATTTGCACCTGGATGTTTAAAATGTTCACAAGGTAGCTTGAAAAAAAATTAAAATTTAGTAGACACATACTACAATCTATATGATAAGAAACAGCAGAATAAGTATCTCCATAACACAATTAAGAGCCATCAAATAACTAGATGTGGCCTGATATCTCAGCTTAATAGCATGTTTTTATGGCAGTTTCTTCTGATCCCTGTTTGGCAATTTGACGGAGGACTAGTGTTAGCCTTTTGATTTGCTCACCATGAAATAGTTGTCACCATCCTGGTTCTGTCAGCCTCCTCTGCATCTTATTCCAATCATTCCAGTACTGTGAACTGCCTGGAGTCTTTGGTAGCAGGCGGTAAATCTCCTTCTTCATGGCGCCTCCATGCTTGGCCTCTTAGTCAACTTTCTTCCCTGTATTCTCCTAGATTAGACAAATAACTTTTTAAAGGATTACACAAATTCATGGAAAGTAGTTGTATCAAGGGATGTTAACCATGGCAAGACATATTCAGAAGCAGGGCCCCTCTGATGAACAGATGCTGGGGAGAAGAAACTAGGGATGGCTTTCTGCATCTTGCACAGCTTGTGGGTATCCATAAGAACATAAGAACAGCCCTGCTGGATCAGGCCCAAGGCCCATCTAGTCGAGCATCCTGTTTTGCACAGTGGCCCACCAGATACCACTGGAAGCCACAGGCAGGAGTTGAGGGCATGCCCTCCCTCCTGCTGCTACTCCCCTGCAACTGGTACTCAGAGGCATCCTGCTTTTTAGGCTGGAGGTGACCTATAGCCCTCCGACTAGTAGCCGTTGATAGACCTTTCCTCCATGAAGTTATCCAAACCCTTCTTAAAGCCATCCAGGTTGTTGGCTGTCACCACATCTTGTGGCAGAGAATTCCACAAGTGGATTATGCGTTGTGTGAAAAAGAACTTACGTTTGTTGGTCCTAGATATCCCGGCAATCCATTTCATGGGATGACTCTTGGTTCTAGTGTTATGGAAGAGGGAGAAAAATTCCTCTCTGTCCACTTTCTCCACACCATGCATGATTTTATAGACCTCTATCATGTCTCCCCACAGTCGTCTTTATTCTAAACTAAAAAGCCCCAGGTGTTGTAGCCTTGCCTCATAAGAAAGGTGGTCTAGGCCCCTGGTCATCTTGGTTGCCCTCTTCTGCACCTTTTCCAGTTCTACAATGTCCTTTTTTAGATGTGGTGACCAGAACTGTATGCAGTACTCCAAGTATGGTCGCACCATAGTTTTGTATTAGGGCCAATACTAATGGCCCAATCCCAATGCTAATTTATTTATTTATTTATTTGAAACATTTGATATACTGCCCACTCTGAAGACTCTGGGCGGTGTACAAAAACATGCAAAACAAAACAGCATTAAAATTACATTCTAAATAAAACTAAAGTAACTAACGGGGGGGGTAGGTAAACTACAGGGTAAAAGCTTGGCGAAAAAGAAAAGTCTTCAATAAAGATTTACAAATTGACAAGGATGGAGCTAAATGAATCTGCAGGGGAAGGGAATTCCAGAGAGGTGAGGCTGCAACCGAGAAGGCCCTTTCATAGGTCCTAGCGCCCCGAACCTCTCAGAAATCAGGGACCAACTAAAGGGCCATCTGAGCAGATCTGACCAGACGGGATGTAACTGGATGGGAGAGGCAGGTCTGTAGGTAAACAGGTGCCAAACCCCACAAGGCTTTGAAGGTCAAAGCCAGGACCTTGAATTGAACTCAGTAGCGAATAGGCAACCAGTGCAATGACTGCAGGAGGGATGTTATCCTGTCATATTTTCTAGCACCCATAAGTAAATGAGCCTCTGCATTCTGGACCCATTGTAGCTTTCCAATCTAGGGTTACTCAAAGGTAACCCTAGATAGAGCGCATTACAATAATCTAGGCGGGAGATAACAAGGGCATGGGTCACTGTCATTAATGCTTGCTGATCAAGATAAGGGCGTAATTGACGAATCAGATGGAGCTGGGCAAAGGCACTTCTGGCTGAAGCCTCCACCTGCTGTTCAAGCAGGAGATGCGAGTCCAAAAGGACCCCCAAATCACATACAAGCTCCTTCAGGGGCAGCAGCACCCCATCTAAAGCAAGGTTCACATCCAGCTGTTGGCTGGTACGAGGGCTGAGTAAAAGTAGTTCAGTCTTGGTGGGATTCAGTCTGAGCTTCTTTTGATTCATCCAGACCTTAACAGCTTCCAGGCATCGAGTAAGCACAGAAACAGCATCTCCAGAAAGGTCTGGGATGGCAATCCCAATGCTAATTTAATGGCTGTTAATCTGATCCTGCATAGACAGTTTTTAATGTGTGCTCAAGGAACTTGGTATACATTTCTCCCATATAGAATCCCCAGGTACCAAAGCCAAGGCCACCACCTGGCCAGGATTCTGCCATCTGCTTCATACCAACACCATGTCAGTTTCCACTGGCTGGCCAGTAGGATACGTTCTAAGAAACAAGCACTTTTTTTGTTGTCATCTGTCCGGGTTGTCACTTTCTCTTTGCTAGGAAGTATTCGGGCCCTGACAGCAACTTGGAATTCAGAGTGAAATAGATAAATCCCCCCTTCCTGCCTAAAGCACACTGGGGGAATTATTTCTTCATTTAGCAGGATATCTTCTCTTAAGCTTCCTTGGCTGCTGTGAACAATGTGTATCAGCTGGGCCTGCAGGATGCTGGAGGAATTATCTTGCGTATCCTCCTCTGGCTCACCTGTGCTAATCTGATCCTGTCCATTGCTAGAGGTGCTCAGCAAGATCTGGCAGGAGAATCTTATTTTCCTAGACTGGAGTCACAGAAGACGCAAGCTGAACGCTTTGTTCACTGGGACGGATTCACTGCATCCTCCAGGCTGACTACTGAGGCAAAATCTCAGACTCACTTCAGTATTGTTCTCTTAGAGATGCCCCCATGGACTGGCTTACAGTTTTCTTAAGGCACTTCCTTGGTAATTGATTTTCTTGCTGTATGCTTGGGGATGCTGCAAAATAGGTTTAGGAGTTCCAGCAAGACTTTCACCTTAAGAACAACACTGGATCTTTCTCCACCATGTCCCCTTTCAATTCTCAGAGCTAAAAATCCAATTAAAGTTCAAAATGGAATTTTCAGTCCAGATTTTTTTTTGTCCTCTACTCTAAAACATTATTTCAAATCTAGCAATCAGGATCAATCATGCAAATGAGGCTGATAGTCTTATGTATGTTCATTTTCAAGGTGGTCACGATTGGCCAATGGAAGAATGTTTCATTGATAAACTATGTGGGGAGATAACAAATAAAAATGCTTGATTTCATAAAAGAATGAAGGCGTGGGCAGAGATGTCAGTGCTGGAGCTGTGATAGAACATGGAAAGAGCAATGAGAGAATCCCATGGGCCAGAAGTGGAGTAATAATGAAACCAGGGGTTGAGCCAATAGAGTGGATATACAGTAGGACTGTGAAGAAACAAGAAGGTATCAGCTTTTCAAACTCTTTTACTAGGAATTTGAAAAGCCAGTAAACTCCAGATTCCCTGATCCATCAGATTTTACTATGGCACCACCTCTTAGTTAAATTATCTTAGCAACTGTTTTCCTGATTGAGTCCGTCATAGTTATAACCCTTTCTTAGAGAGAAATGGTCTGGAAACAGTGATTCACATTCTAGTAACACCCAGGCTAGATTACTTGATGCAATGGTCATGGAGCTATTTCTGAAATGTAGAGGATCTGCTCAAATTTTGAAAAAGTGCAATTTGAAATGAATGTCAGTGTTCCTCCCATGCAGAAATGTCTAAATTTTTTTCATGGGAAGCCAAACAAATTTTTATGAGGGAAATTTCTGAAATTTCTCATAAGTGGGTATTGCATCTGACAGCCAGTTGTTGGTGATGCTCCCGTGCTGGATTTCCTGCCTCAAACAGGGAGATGGGTAAGATGGCCTAAAAGGCCCCTCCAGCTCTATGATTCTACAATTCTAGAGAAAAGTGTCCAGAAAGTTAACTGGAGCTGGTCTTGTGGTAGCAAGCATGACTTGTCCCCTTAGCTAAGCAGGGTCTGCCCTGGTTGCATATGAATAGGAGACTTGATGTGTGAGCACTGTAAGATATTCCCCTTAAGGGATGGAGTCGCTCTGGGAAGAGCATCTAGGTTCCAAGTTCCCTCCCTGGCTTCTCCAAGATAGGGCTGAGAAAGATTCCTGCCTGCAACCTTGGAGAAGCCACTGCCAGGCTGTGAAGACAATACTGAGCTAGATAGACCAATGGTCTGATTCAGTATATGGCAGCTTCCTATGTTCCTATGTAATGTGGCAACGAGATTATTCACGGAGGATGAATGCCATGAACACAGCACGCCAGCACTGAAAGATCTTCATTGGCTCCTAGTTATTTGGGTGGGTTTTTTTTGCTTTGGGGGTGGGAGGAGGGGGGTCAATTCAAATTGTTTCTTTTCCATATGAAAGTCTTAAACAACCTGAGGCAGGAGTATCTAAATATGCACCTGTTCCCAAATAAACATGCCCATCACTGAAGATCTTCTTCAGAGTCTCTTCTCTGAGTGCCCTGCCTTCTGAAGTTAGGCAAATGGTGACTGGAGGGAGGGAGGGAGGGAGAGAGAGAGAGAGAGCCTTTTCTGTGCAGGCACCCCTATTGTGGAATTCTCTCCCTGGACAGGCCCACCTGGCACTATCTTGCTATCTTTTAAGTGCTTAAAAAAGTCCATCCTTCTTTCAAGCATTTAGTGGTGCTTGAACTCCTTCCATGGTTTTGCTGGTTTTTATCTTCTGATTGGCTGCTTTTATTTTTTGTGATTTATTGTTTAAATTTTGCATAGTTGTATTTTAGTGTTGTGAACTGCTTTGAGGCTGCTTGCAGTGAAAGGTAAGGCCTAAATCTCATCAACCAATCAAGAACTAGCCACATTCTCCAGAATGCACCTCTTACACCTTGTAGGCTTTGCTCTTCGGTCTCACCCATGATGCCAATATTCTACTCTGCCAATATTTTTTGATAATTATTGAAAACCCAAATTCTACCTTTGTTTCTTGTAAGCACATACAAGAAGGGGTCTCAAACTGGGGCCTTCCCACTCTTGTTAGGAATTATCCGGCTGGCCTGGCCGCACCCCACACCAGCTGCCGGAGTGGGAATGATGGGGAGACTGCTGGGAAGCAAAGTTGGAGCTGAGACAGGGCCAACGCCAGCCTGGGGAAGGGCGATGCGGGCGGACTCTGCGGGCAGGCGGGCGGACTCTGGCTCGGTGGGCCATTTGCCACTGATGACATCAGCCAGGCAGTGTGGCTGATGGAGAATGTTGCCAGGCACGGAGTGGGCGTGTGGTTGCTGAGAAGTGATTGTGGAATTGAGGAGAAAGTATGGTAATTGAAGGGATAATAAAACTCATGGGGGAGGATCCAGGAAGCCTGGGGCTTGGATGTTCAGACTGTGAAGCTGCAATTAATAATGGCCTTGCCAATGATGTGAGCAAGGCAGTGTGTGCCTAGGAGGAGGATTCAGGCTCCACTAATCCCCTCCCCTAACCCTGAGGCCTTGCCCAGGCAATTCTGACTGACCCCACTGAGGGTGCCGAGGATATGCCTGGACTGACACCCATTTTATTTTATTTTATTTTATTCCATTTATATACCACCCTTCCTAAAGTGGCTCAGGGCAGTTTACATTAAAATAATTTTTAAAACCCATTTTTTATGTTTGTTGTTATCTTTTCCTAACTGTTCCGAAGAATGTAGTGCCTACTTTTTGCTTGCAGACCACCATACTCAAATTACCTTCAAGATGCCTAAGTTTTGTGCTGTGGCTAGCAAGATCAGACATGATCTGCCTATATCTGATTTTGAGTTCTGAGCGATTATAGGTTTTTGTTAACAAATTGCTGCATTTTGTGTGGTTGTGGTGATCTGTAGATTGGTTAGGTGGTGGGATTGTAACACCGAGTGTCTGTTTCCTTTTTCTATCTGGTCATTGACCAACATAAAGATTGGTTGATTGACAGTTGTCTGTGCAGCTGCATAGCAGCACTGCAGAACTGCACCAATGCTGTTTTGAGTCATTGCACAACTGACTTGTGCAGCAATGATCGAGGCTGCCTGTCATGTTGCACAGAACACCGGCATACTGCTGTGCAAAACGTTGTCCAGTATCTTCTGCCTCCTGCATTTCAGGGCCACAATCCTGCTTCAGCTCAACCCCACTCTCCGCCACTTCTAGTTCCATCACCAGACTGCAGGGATCCTAGGTGAGAAACCCTTGCCTTCTCATCTAAGGACCAGGTCTGTATTGAGGAAGAGCTATCCATGGTGCTGACCAGGTCTTGATCTCAGCTAGTCTTGTTTAAAGAGTAATCTAAAACCGTTTAATAATTTAGGTTTGCCAAAAGAAAGGGGTGGGGGACGGACAAAATCCTTTCTGGAAAGTGTAGGTCTGAATCTATATGTTTCATGACCTGTCTCCCCTGGAATGGGCTGATGTAATTAGAAAGGGGGACAGTATCAATCATTCAGCTAATGGCTTCTCGTTTTTTTAACCATCAATTACTCAGAATGTCTCAGACAAAAGATCAGACGAACCCTACCTCCACACAGCCACAATGCTGTCACCGCCACTAATAGAATTTTAAATCTTCTGTTAGAAAGAGGTTCCTGCAGAGCCTATTTTGCAACTGCCAATTAAGGGGAAGCTAATTCGTGTAATCTCAGTGGAATTAGCGATAGATTTTAATAAATGTGGTTAAGGGTTCCTTGTCTGCTTCAAAAGCGTTCCTCTGACATTTGCCGTGCTCTGGGTGAGCTTTTTACTTTGACTCTCAGTTATGACTGGTACTAAATAATATGCATGGAACTGCTAGCTGTGGGGGTGAAATCGCCCCTTTGGCTTTTTTTTTTTTTTTTTTTTTAGAACAGAGCTAACCGTACCACTTAAAAAACAACTGCAAGGTCTGAAAATGGGGGTTGGGGGAAATGATGCCAAAAAGGACTGGCTTTAATTTGTATCCATGAGGGAACATATGGTGGAGGGAATTGCAAAGGAGATCTTTGGTGTCCATTTTGCAAGTGTTCCAAGACCATGTAAAAATAAAACAACAGAGGTAGCTGTCATTGCTCCCCCCCCCCCACCGCATTCAAGATTTCTTTCTTTCTTGGAGACTCAATATAATTCCTACGTCACTTGGTCATAACTCTGGTAGTGCAGGGGGTCTCAAACTTCAGCCCTCCTGCAGAAGCTGGCCTACAGATTCCACTATCCTGGGCTGAAGGGCATTTTAGTAATAACAATGATGGCTCACATTCTCTACAGCATAATGCAGGTAGTCACAGAGCTGCCCACACTGCTGCAAATCTCCAAAAAACAAAACAAAAACCCACACGTACACTGCTGTGACGCTAGGGTGTTCCACTCCTGCTAACCGTTGCACCATCACACATGGAAGTAGCATCACAATGTGCTATTGCACAATAGCCATTTTGGTTGTGGCCCCTTGGCTCTGGAACGGCATCCCAGAAGAGGTTTCCCATACTCCAGGTTTTGTTCTGTTTTATTAAAAAATGACCTTCAACCCTACTTGTTCAGAGAGGCTTTTTAATGTGCCTGGTGGGCGGGGTTTTAAATGTTAATTTAATTGGTTTTGTTTCAATTGTTTTTATTCAACATTGGGGCTATTCCCACAATCAGGCAAAATCGGGCTAGGAGCGCCTAGCCCGATTTTACCTGATCATGGGAGCTCTGCACCATGGCTACTCACAAGTAGACCCCCTGAGGGGAGGCAAAAAGCCACCTCCCAGCTCCGGGGGTCTTTCCAGCTTGCTCTGCGTGCTTGCACAGGGCATGCTGGAGTTTCTGGGGGCCGATTGGCCGCTGCTCCCCCCAGCCCCCACTGGCTCTGTCACAGAGCCGGCAATCTTGTGGGAGGCCGATCTGGCCGCCCAGGGCTCCCACCCTGATCGTCTTAGCCTGCTCTCCCCGCTGAGCTGCACAAACCGGGTCTCACTGATCGTGAGACCCGGCTCCTTGTGTTTTATTTGTTTTATTGTGTTAAGTTTTATATCACTTTTACTGTTCTGCTGTTGTGAGCCACCCTGAGCAGTACTGTACTGGAGCGGTGGGAAATAAATATTATTAATAATCGTAATAATAATAGTAATAACAATAATAACAGCAACGCTAATAGTTAGCAGGAGTGGAACATCCTGGTTCTGCAGCAGCATAGGTGTGTTTTTAGAGCCTCACAGCAGCACAGGTCGTTCTGTAAGTGTTGCTGTTATCCTGCAGAGAAAATGAGCCAATAGTAACAGTAGCATGCCTCCATGATGCTGCCCACACAGCCACACAGCAACTGGTAAAAGTAATGACTAGAGTCCCCAAACATTGTTGGACTGCAACCTTCTTTGGCCATCGTGGCTGGGGATGATGGGGTTTATGGGAGTTGTAATCCAACCACATCTGCGTTGCCTGGTTGAGTTGAGCTTGGTTGGTAGGGACCTCTTTTGCCAGAGGGGGATGCTCAACATTTGTTCTTTACATGCAAAAACCACGAACGTATAATCTCCAAAAACAGAAGGCAAATGAAAGGGAAAGCTGTGCTTGTTGTGTGTTAAAATATCATGGCTTTGAAAAAGATAATTTGTCATTCTGGAACATTTGAAGTTGGCAGTGCTGGACATTTTGGTCACCCAGCTGGCCTGAAGACTCAGTTGGCAGGAGAAGAGCTGTCACAATTCTGAGGATTTTTATTGCCAGACTTGCCAATTCTGTTAATCAGAATGTAAGTTAGCCTGAGGTTCAGGCTTGCTTTCCAATGTGGCCCTTGAAATAAAAACAAAAGAATAGCCCTGCTGGATCAGGCCTAAGGCCTATCTAGTCCAGCATCCTGTTTCACACACTGGGCCACCAGATGCCTCTGGGAAGTCCACAGGCAAGAGCTGAGGCATACCCTCTCTCCTGCTGTTGCTCCCCCTGCAACTAGTATTTAGTATTCCAGATGGTGTCACTTGGAAACTGTTGCTCTACAAAGCAGGAGTTAATGTACTGAGTTCCACAAGGCTCCAAGCTATCTCCAATGCTTTTTAACATCTACATGAAACTGCTGGGGGGGATTATCAGGAAATTTGGAGCAGGGTAGTATCAATATGTTGATGACACCCAAATCAATTTCTCCATATCAACTTTATCAGGTAAAGATATAACTTCCCTAAATGCCAGCCTAGAAGCAGTAAAGGGCTGGATGAGGGATAACAAACTGAAATTGAATCCAAATAAGGTGGAGGTACTGACTGTGAGAGGTCAGAACTCAAGAGACATGATTGAGATCTGCCTGATCTGGAAGATCAGGCATGAGGCTTAGGAGTGCTCCTGGATCCAAAACTATCTCTGGTTTTCAGGTTGAGGCAATGACCAAGAGCACTTTTTATCAGCTTTGGTTGATACAGCTACATCCATTACTGGAGGTACAGGACCTTAAAACAGTGGTGCATATGCTGTTAACCCCCAGGTTTGACAACTGTAATGTACTCTACATGGGGCTGCCTTTGTACATAGTCCGGAAACTACAGTTGGTATAGTTTCTTAAATCTTAAAAGAAAGATTTTAAAAGAAAGATCTTAAAAGAACTGCACTGCTTTCTGATCAAAATACAAAGTGCTGGTTATTACCTATAAAGCCCTGAATGGCTTCAGTCCAGGGTATTTAAGAGAGTGCCTCCTTTGTAATGAATTCTCTCACCCATTAAGATCATCTGGGGAAGTCTGGTTATGGATACCACTGTTTCATGTGGTGGCTACTTGGACTGGGACTTCTCTGGGGTTGCCCAGGGGCTCTGGAATTCACTCCTTATTAAAATCAGAGTTTCTCCATCTCTGGCTGTTTTTAAAAAGACCCTTAAGATGCACCTGTTTTCTCAGGCTTTCAATTGGTTTTAATTGGTTCTATATCATAATTGGTTGAATCATTTTATCCTGTTTTTATATTTGTTGTATTTTAACTTATGTACACTGCCTAGGGATGCACATGTCAGGTGATATAGAAAAATGATCTATAACTACTGTAGATAATGGGGGGGGGTCTGAATCAGATTAAATATATATTACATTATACTGTATTTACCTGAATCCAAGACTAGTTGTTTTTTCTACAGGTTCTTTGATATTAGAAATTGGGGGATCATTTTAAATTTGGGTTCATCTTCCTTTTGGATAAGTAGTATAACCTATATTTAACCCATCTTAAATTCAGTGCCGTCTTCTATTTGGGTAAGTATGGTATCATAACTCTCAAGGCTCTGTTGCCATTAGGGGTGTGGACAAAACTGGTTGTCCTGATTCAGTTTGAGTCCGAACTTGACCTGAACTGGATCAGGCCAGTTCAATTGTGCACCCCCATCAAACTCCACCAATTTAGTTTCCCCTCAAACTCCCCCTGGCCATGCAGAGGCTCACTGGGCATGCACGGCGGCCTCCAAAATGACTACCACCATCCAACCAAGGCAGGCCCAGAATGGGCCGAAGACTGGCCGGACCAGGTGATTTCTACCATAACGGAGGCCAGCGGGGGGAAGGAGGAACTCCAGAGGACCCTCCCACACACATGGCCTTGGAGATGTCCCTCAAAGGGGGTGAGTTAAAAATATTTTAAAGATTGATGGGTGTCGGTCCAATACTGAACCAAACAGGGGAGAGGGTTGGTTCAATATCAGACCATCAGACTGAACAGGTTCAATGCTGAACCTGTTCAACACCGAACCTGTTTGCACATCCCTACTTGCCATCACACCTGGGACGAACTCTGGTCATAGGGAGCTGCTGTCTACTGAGTCGGTAGGCCCCATTCCTGTATCACTTAAATACCAAATAGGCATATTCTCCAAGTATCAAATATCATCCAAAGGTACATAGAAATTGTTCTTGAAACAACCTCTTTCTCACTTCAGAGAATGAGCCACATACAATCTCTAGCCCATGTTAATTATTTCTCACTTTCTTCCAGCCTGTAGTTTCGTGTGGAGTGGCTTGGTCTGAAATGGAGGCTGTGCTTTGCATTGCGAAGTCTAGAAGAGCAGAAAGAGAGTTCTCACAAAGCCTCCCATTAGAGCTGTCTGCAAGCGTCTATAGTCCCTGATCTTTGTAGTGATGATTCCTTCCCAGTACACACTGTTCTTACACTGCTGCTGTACCAATGTAAAACTCTTGTGCCTCTAATCATAATTCCAACTCATGAGTGTCTGCCGCATCAGTTCTCACTGCCAACCTGCAAATTAAGTCACATAAGCTCCCTCCATATCTAGTTCGTTAACTTGGCAAGTAAATGAATGAGACTAAAAAAACCACAGGAAAAACAACGTAAGTGTTAGGATTTGCTCCGCTCGTGGAAGTTCTGACCCTTTCAACCTTTTGCTGGAACTTTTGGGTTTGGTGTGTGAAATTCTAAAGCTTGCAAATGGAAGCCAGTCCTCATGCCATTTCCAGAGATGCAGTGTATCATTTTAATCCCTTTAAATAGCTTCCACATCCCATCTCCCTCTATTAGACAGATGCCACCCGGCATCTGACTTCAAATCGGATTATGAATACGCAAATCAAAGAGCAAAATCCTGAGCGCAGAGCTCTGGACTATTTCAGTCCTTGGCTTTGGCATTAACTTCATTCCTCTTGTTCTTCTTAAGTTGAAGGTTAACTTCTTCAGTTGTGGCCCTGGCTGAAGCCTCAGCTATCGGCAATGGGAGTGTAAATAAGCTTGGATCTAATATTAGGCATGCTGTGGAACCAGGCTCCATCTCTCTCCAGCTCTCTTGCTCTCCTTTGGTTCTTGATAACTGTCAGGAGTCACCAGGGCTAGAACCAGGAATTCAAGTATTCCAAATCTGGGCTCCCTAATTTGCATGCTATGCAAATTAGTTTGCAAATGGTTTGAGATATGAATAGGTTGGAGCATCTTAGGAACATATAGGATTGCCATATTCAAGCATTCCTAATCTGGCCACCTAATGGTGCAGTGGGGAAGTAACTTGCCTAGCAAGCAAGAGGTTGCCAGTTCAAATCCCCACTGGTATGTTTTCCAGACTATGGGAAACACCTATATTGGGCAGCAGCGATACAGGAAGATGCTGAAAGGCATCATCTCATACTGCATGGGAGGAGACAATGGTAAACCCCTCCTGTATTCTACCAAAGAAATCCACTAATCCTCCAGGGGATTACTTATTGTCTGAACCTCTCCCAGAAATCTGTGGTTCCTGAGTGGCCAGAGGTTGGTCAACAATTGGAGGATTTGGGCTGGGGTGGGGGGTATGGGGCATTGCTAGAGAGCTGGAGAGCAAGGTACTTATATCTGCTCCCCCTCTCTTTTTCTTGTGATTTTCAGCACACACTAGTGTGCTTAGGAACATTTATTTATTATTTATGTATTTATTTATTGAATTTATATACCACCTGATATCGAAATCTCTAGGCACTGTACAGAATTAAAATACAATTTAAAATATGAAACATTTAAAATTCATAAAAAGATACAAATCATAATAGATAATAACACATTACAATTTAGAAATCGAATCTCAGTTGAAGGCCTGAGAAAACAGGTACGTCTTCAGGGTCCTCCTAAAAACAAACAGAGAAGGAGATGCTCTTATTTCAGCAGGGAGTGCATTCCAAAGCTCCGGGGCAGCCACAGAAAAGGCCCGGTTCCGAGTTGCCACCAAACGAGTTGGCAACAACCATAACCAGTCCTCTCCAGATGATCTTATTAGGTGACAGGGTTCATGACAGAGAAGGTGCTTTCTTAAGCACCCTGGACCTAAGCCGTTAAGGGCTTTATATGTAATAACCAGTACTTTGTATTTCGTTTGGAAACATATTGGCAGCCAGTGCAGTTCTTTTAGAATCTGTTATGTGGTCCCTTTGGGTGAACCCCGGAGACCAATCTGGCTGCCGCAGTCTGAACCCATTGTCGTTTCCGAACTACGTACAAAGGCAGCCCCATGTAGAATTCATTACAGTAGTCAAGCCTAGAGGTTACCAGCATATGTACCACCGTTTTAAGGTCATTTGTCTCCAGAAATAGATGTATCTGGCATATCAGCCGAAGCTAATAGAAAGCACTCCTGGCAACAGCCTCAACCTGAGAAACCAGGGAGAGTTTGGGATCCAGGAGCACTCCTAGACTACGAACCTGATCTTTTAGGGGGAGTATAACCCCATCCAGAACAGGCAGATCTAAACTATCTCTTGGATCCCAAACCCCTACAGAAAGTACCTCTGTCTTGTTTGGATTCAACTTCAGCCTGTTATTCCTCATCCAGCCCATTATCACCTCCAGGTAGGCACTTGGGGGGTCATGACATTTCCTGATGAAGTTGGTATGGAGAAATAGATCTGGGTGTCATCAGCATATTGATAGTATCCCAGACCAAACTTCCTGACCATTTCTCCCAGCAGTTTCATGTAGAAGTTAAACAGCATTGGAGACAGTTTGGAGCCCTATAGAACACCACACTTCAGCTCTCGTTTTTCAGAGCAAGAGTCTCCAAGTGGCACCATCTGGAATCTGCCAGAGAGGTAGGAATGAAACCACTGTAAAACAGTGCCACCTAATCCCACCTCCTTCAAGTGACCCAGCAGGATACCATGGTCAATGGTATTGAAAGCTGCTGAGAGATCCAAAAGGACAAACAGAGTCACACTTTCTCTGTCAATTCCCAATTGGAAATCATCCATCCAGCCGACCAAGGCAGTCTCAACCCCACCCGAAAGCCAGCCTGGAAAGGATTTAAATAATCTATGTCATCCAAAACTGCCTGGAACTGAGAATCAACCACTCACTCAGTCACCTTACCCAACCAAGGGAGATTAGAGACCGATCTGTTATTAGCTAACTCTGAGGGATCCAATGCAGGTTTCTTCAAATAAGGTCTAATAATAGCCTCCTTAAGCCAAGGAGGCATCCTGCCCTCCCTCAGAGAAGCATTTATGACATTCACCAGACCAAAAGAAATAAACCAGATTGGGCAAGGATCAAGAGAGCAGATGGTGGGACGTATAGTCGGAAGCAGTTTGTCCATATCTTCAGAAGTAACAAACTGAAAATGATCCAGTTCAATCCTGCAAGAGGGGTTGGTGGGCACCTCTACAGTAGACCGTGCAGTAACTGTTGAGTCTATTTCAGTGCAAATAACTGATGCCTTTTTTCTTTTCTTTTTTGAGACGTGAGTTTGGGGCAGTATAAAAATATGTTAAATAAAAAAAGTTTAAAAATAAATAAATACAAGATATTTTATTTGCAAAAATGTTGTTAAAAACATCATAGCTAAGAACAGATGGTTCCAAGTTCAAATTCAAGGTGGAGGGGGCATGAACTAGCTCCCTCACAACCCTAGACAACTCAGCTGGACGTGAATTTGCAGAAGCAATGTGGGCAGAAAAGAAGACAGTCCCTTTGCTGTCCGCACTGCCAGAGCAAAGATCCTCAAATGAGCTCTGTGTTGCAATCTATCAGATTCGCGCACTTGCTAGCCGCAAGTGGAGGAAGACTCCGTACGAATCCAATGGATTGCAACACAGAGCTCATTTGAAGAGGGGATGCTTAGGAGCGATTGTGTCTACCACTCGAGTAAGTTCATTACTTACTGAGGTTATTCACACAATCAAAAACTGTGTTCAACCCCAATTGAGGAGCTGTGTGTGCTCCCAGTTTTTGGTTGTGTTCAAGCAAGATAGGGGAGAAAGCTAACCAGGTTTTCCTCATACCTTGCTTCCACACAATCACTCCTACCCAGGTTTTCCTCTTACCTTGCTTCACACAACCAAAAATTGGGAGCACACACAGCTCCCAAACCCAAGCAGAACACTGTTTTTGATTGTGTGAAAATCCTCACTAACTAATGGGGGGTTATTAACATGATTCCCCAATCCCCACAGGGCCAAGGTATCTTTATTTGTGTTTTCATTATCAATGGAAATAGGCAGGAACAGAACCCCTGTGAATAAAGAGCACTTCCTGTACATGGAATGAAGCAAATTTCCAAACCCCATTTTTTAATCTTCAATGGATAATTTATTTTAGCCCACTGTATAAAGCCAGCTAGAATTTTCCAGGATTCCCCCCCCCCGTTTGAAACTACACCTGCTTTAAACATGTGTGTATGTGTACACGCACATGCGTACACACACACACACACACACACACCTGTATCCATCATCTACAACCATTCTGTCAAAGTCCCAGAATCCAAGACTCAAAACATGCAAAAGGAAGACTTCCTGTTTTTATGATGGTTCACAAAGAGCCAGTCCTATTAAAACTTAATTATACCCACCAGGAAAAAGGGGGGCTAAAGGAAAGGAAAGTGAGCGGGGGGGGGAGTTAAAGGGGGCAAGGCTGGAGAACATGTCCCCATTTCTCTTTCTCAAATGACTATCATGTGGAAGTTACAAATGATAGTACAGAGAATTGAAAGCTTATCTTCCTGGGCAGAAAAGCCACAACCTATACCTTCAAAAGCATCTTTGAAAACACTAAAATATCCCTTACCTGCATAAGTGGAAAACGAATTGGCTAGACAGAATTGTAATTTATATTGGTTGAAATGGAGGAAATGATGTTTAAGTTCAAAATGGTCTGTTGACCTAGAGAAGTGAAATCTGCCAACGTGGCCTCAAATCCTAAATATATTGTTCAATGCCCATCCTATAAAGACAGCATTGACACCATTTGTGGAACTGTTTATACCATCAGTTTTACTTGGATTAGACTTCTGGCAGTGCTTGAACTTGCTTGCACATTCAAAGGGTAGAACAAAGAAGTGAGCTGAAAGAAAGGGATCCATCTCTGTCTCAATGGGAATCAATGCTCCTTCCAGCCATCCTGCATTGCCCCAAGTGATTCGAAGGAATCTGCTTCAGTCTGCACCCAGCAAACCATTAAATCCACTGATATGGCCATGTCTGCTTCTTGACCATAGAAGACTAAGCTTGAGGAGTTCGCCAGCATCACAGGTCTCAATGTGGTGAATGATTTATGCATAAAATTAGACTTTGACAAATCAGAAGGAGGAGGAGTGGCCCAAGGTGATGGTGGTCTGGATTCCATGCACCAAGCAGGGGTTGGACTAGATGCCCTCCAGTCTCTGGTTCTGTCATTCTATCTAGAGCACAAGTGTCTATTATGGTCACTGCCAAGAACATAATCCACTTCTACCTGGCACCTGGAAATTGAAATTATGGCTTTTCCAATTCATACAGACATCTTTAAAAAATATTATGCTTAATAAACCACCCCATGCAGGCATTGGATGAGGCTCTCTCCCCATTTGTAGAAAGAGCTCCATTCTCATTGACCTGGAGCGGAACAGCCCGTTAGTTGTGTAAGGCGAAGCACTCTCTGTTGTCATTATCTGCTGACAAAAGATGGGAATTGATTCAATGGAAGAGAAGGCTCCATCTGCAATTAAGCAACCGGTGCCTGGACATATCCACCGTATTCAAGACGATCACTGGAGAGGAGAAAAAGACAGATTCTAATTTATCACAGACTCCCAGTTCTGTGGCAAAGAGACAGGTTTTAACTATTCTTGTCCATTTTTCCACAATACCCTGAGGAGTTTGTAAATTATCTGATCATCTAAGTGAATGATTTATGACTCCCTTTTGGCTCTGATCAAGGATTTGCCCTGCTTCATTCATCTTCTTGGATATAATTGGAGGTAAAATTAAAACTACTTTACTTTTTCAGTTTATTGGAATGAACTTCATCTGGACTTTAACAGTGGCTTCAGGTAAAGCATCCATTAGGACTGGCATAGGATCTTTCTTACACTCTCTTCTTAAGGGCAGAAAGAAAAGGGAAAACATTAACACAGATAGCCACCTATCGAAAAATCAATGTTTTTGAGCTACAGGAGTTCACCTTCTTTCACAAAACAAAACAAAAAAAGGCATCAGTAATTACCTTGCTTTGGTGTTTCGTGGTGTGTGTTTTTAAACCATATGTACTTAAAGCTAGAATTCCACATGCACACTTTATACTGTGATGGCAATAATAAAAGTAGAAGATTCTCAGAAAATATACTGGCTGAAATCCAGACTAAATTACTCATGAGTAATTCCATTGAATTTAATGGGTCAACTTAGCCATGATGAATTACTGGTAAATTCAGAATTAATTTAATGGAACAACTCAGAAGTAACTTAGACCCTATTATCTAAACCTCCTTGATTACATTATTATGTGAGCCTCCTTTACATTTTGTTATAGCCATGTATTTTAATCATAACTCTGTCTTACCAGGGATCTAGTTTGTTGTGACCACAGCTAGATGTTACAATAGTCCCATTCACTCATTATATTCAACACACATATAATCTGTGTGCAGTGTATGCATGTACAGAACTATATACAAGTACAATTATTCACATGTTCTGTTCAAAACATGCAAGGACGCTGGAAGCTGCAGCCCCTACTTTATTTTAAGTAGATGTTGCCACAGTATGCACAGCCAGGCTTGAAAATAGGACTGTTCGGCCCTTTTAGTGAGGTGCTTAAGACACCGCTGGGTTTCCATCCTGGCTGGGAGCACCGCTCTCAGTCTCGCCAGGCAGAGAGAGACATTCCTAGCAGTGGTGGATTTACGAAGAGGCAGAGTAGGAATTTGCCTAGGGTGCTGCTCCTCCTCAAATTTTGCCACCCCTCTCGCAGCTGCAGCAAGGGTGGTGTGGAAGAGGAGAAAGCCCCCCCCCTTTACCTTATATAAAAAAGGCAAACCCTTTTTGCTTAAGGTAAAAGGCTGGCAAAAAACTTAATCCACCCGATTCCCAGTCAGGCTGGGAACCCAGTGCTGGCTGAAGCGCCTTGTGAGTGGGCCCTGTTTTTCAGTCTGCCCACACCTCTTGCATCAACATCAGATGCAGGGTCCATGGCTAGGGGCTCTGGGGTGTTCTTTGAACACATACGTGCAATGGTGGCTCCTCCCCTGAACACATGCTAGGGGTGTGCCCGAACCATGGTTCGAGCACTGGTTCGGCGCCATAGTGGTCCAGACAAGGTCTGAACTGGTTCAGTGCTGCAGGGAGAGGAGCTTCCTGGTGGGGCAGTACCTATCCCAAGTACCCCCATGTGGCACCAGAATGCACATGGCATCTGTGCATATATGAGCACCACTTGTGTAGCCAGCAACACCATGTTGACCATTCAAATGCTGTGTTGATATAATTGGGGACATATGTAAATCAATTCTGGAATCACAGAATTCACCCTGTCACAGCTTGCAGATTGTGCAGGTCATTTGAGTCTCTCCCCCCACCCCTCCATGTACAGGTGAAACTCGGAAAATTAGAATATTGTGCAAAAGTCCATTAATTTCAGTAATGCAAATTAAAAGGTGAAACTGATATATGAGACAGACGCATTACATGCAAAGCGAGATAAGTCAAGCCTTAATTTGTTATAATTGTGATGATCATGGCATACAGCTCATGAAAACCCCAAATCCACAATCCCAGAAAATTAGAATATTACATGGAACCAAGAAGACAAGGATTGTAGAATAGAACAATATCGGACCTCTGAGAAGTATAAGCATGCATATGTATTCAGTACTTGGTTTGGGCCCCTTTTGCAGCAATTACTGCCTCAATGCGGCGTGGCATGGATGCTATCAGCCTGTGGCACTGATGAGGTATTATGGAAGACCAGGATGCTTCATTAGGGGCCTTCAGCAATTCTGCATTGTTTGGTCTCTCATCCTTCTCTTGGCAATGCCCCATAGATTCTCTATGGGGTCAGGTCAGGCGAGTTTGCTGGCCAATCCAGCACACTACACTGTATACTTTTCAGAGGTCCGATATTGTTCTATTCTTCAATCCTTGTCTTCTTGGTTCCATGTAATATTCTAATTTTCTGAGATTGTGGATTAGGGGTTCTCATGAGCTGTACGCCATGATCATCACAATTATAACAAATTAAGGCTTGACTTATCTCGCTTTGCATGTAATGCGTCTGTCTCATATATCAGTTTCACCTTTTAATTTGCATTACTGAAATTAATGGACTTTTGCACGATATTCTAATTTTCCAAGTTTCACCTGTATACTGATGATTGACACGTAAGGTAAAAGTAAAGTGTGCCGTCGGGTCAGTGTTGACTCCTGGTGACCACAGAACCGTATGGTTTTCTTTTGGTAGACTACAGAAGGGGTCTACCATTGCCATCTCCCACACAGTATGAGATGATGCCTTTCAGCACCTTCCTATATCACTGCTGCCTGATATAGGTCTTTCCCAGAGTCTGGGAAACATACCAGTGGGGATTCGAACCAGCAACCTCTGGCTTGCTAGTCAAGTCATTTCCCCGCTGCACCATTAGGTAGCTTGTGATTCACACACAATCACTTTTAAAAAAATACAAACCAACCCTCTTAATCTCAGTGTTATTGTATGTATGATTGCATCAAGATTATTTGGGGGCAGTGTTTGACTGAGGCACACTTGTGCACCTTCACACTGGTAAAACACCACACAAAGAGAATCTTGATGTTACCAGTTGGTCCATCGCATTCAGATTGATTTTTTGTGGTGTTTTATCCATGCACTTGTGTGTGCATCATCCATGTAAGTGGGGTAAGACACAAATGAATGGAAGGAGCTGGAAGGTGGGACCAGCTGCATATGCAAAGCACTCTATACAAAACCAGGAAATGAGAAAAAGGAGACCAAATAATCTGGAAAGAGAATTTCAGCTGGGAAGAATTTCAGAAGCATCCCTATCTTTGGATCATGGATTGCCTCGGGCTAACTGTAAGACATCATCCTTCCAAGTCCGCCTGACAACATTCAAGAATCATGAATAGAAATTGGGCAGCTCAGTATCATTAAAATGAAGATCACCAGGCTCCTAGAGGCTTTAGGAAGAGCAGATTCTAAACCCTTGCCCACAAGTTGCCAGTCTGATAACTTCTAAGATTTCATTCTGCAGTCTTGCAATGGAAAGATTGTTGGACTGAACCTTGCCTGGATTATGTGTACTGTGAAAAATACGCCTGCAGGGAAGGGTCACGGGTAGGATGTATAAAAAGATGAAGCAACTTAATACATGTAGGTGTCCTTCTAATACTCCCACAATGAAAGATTAGAGTAAGGCTCTTCCAAAGAATGAAGATGTATGACAAAAAGGGGTAGAGAACTGCTCAATTTGTCAATGCATGTTGTTATTTCATTCAGCCCAAATCCTTTTCTCTGCTGTTGCACATGGCATTCATTAGGCTGTAGATAAACTCTGAAATATGATTTGCACTGATTTAGCATTGTGCCTTAATTGGCTTTAAATCTAATGTACCTCAATAAGCTTTAAGTGCTAGTTTGCTGGGGAATTGAAAAGTGAGCCCATTGCGAGACCTGTCCCCATACTGGTAAAGACCTAACACAGCTTTTCATGGAAGTGAAGGGCTACAGTTTTATTAATAGAAACAGCCAAATCAAATAGTGCAATGAGATTGGCCATAGAAACCCTTTTCAGTGCAGGAGAGTGAGAGTCATCCTCTGCTTGCTCTGCAGCCTTGCAAACACAAACCTATCTTTTTGAAGCTCTGAGCATGCCCCGTCCTGGGAAAGCACTCATTGGCCATGCTCTGCAGCAGGAAGTATAAAAGGCTTCCTGGCGGAGGCACATCTTGCTTCATGATCAAGATCTTGTGCTGGTTTGTTGTCTTGCTCCTGGTGGACTGCTTGGAAGAATCTTGGCTTCTGTTTGACTTTCTTACTCCTCAATACCTGCCTGGCGTGACCTCTAGCTGAGCTCCTGATTCCCCCAGTCCTGGCTTGGGACTTGTGCCTCCAAGCCCAGTTACACGACACTGAGATGCAGTTTCCTTACCTAGAACTTGTTGGGCAATTGCACTGTGGTTTGAAGCAGCTTCACAACTGTAAGGCTGATCACTTTCTTTCGTAGTCAACCCACATAATGTCAAGGGGTCAGCAAGAAGCATCATCCCCTGCCAAGATGTTCAGCCTTTAAGGTCAGCAGTGCCATAGAGGATAAGCCAAAAGCAAATTTTCCCGAAAAGCAAAGCCTCAGCCTCTGGGGGAGGAAGTTGTGGGACTAGGATGGCCATCATCCCCAGTCAAAGGGCCAATAACATCTAGGGAGCCAAGTTTGAGAACATGTGCTCTAGAAGCTTTACTGCAATTCCTTTTCATGCACCAAATTTGTGCCTTTTGGTGCTCACCATTAAGCTGTCCTAGACATCCTGAAGCCCACACTGTACCGGCCACTGTGACCAAGAGGAGCCTAAATAACTACAGAGAATAGTATGAAGTAGGCAAAAAGGTTCTCCATCACATTCCTGCCCAGGTCCAAAAAGGATGATCAGCTGAAACCCACATTTAGGGATGTGTGGACCGTTCCGGCAGTCCAGCAGTCCGGAGGTTTGGGGGTTTGGGATCGAACCGAAATGCCCTCCGCCCCCCCGCCCCCAGGTTCTGTCCTGACTGGAACTGATCCTCCGGACACGTTCGTGATTTATTTATTTTTTAAACCAAACACATACATTTAAAGTACCTTTAGCCCCTTCAGGGGGACTTCCTGTATGCCATGGGGGAGGGGTCCGCAAGGGTTCCCCTTCCCCCCACCGGCCTCTGAAGTCACCGCCATGGCCCAGGAAATTGATCATTTTTGGCCCAGGGTCTCGCAGAGGTCATTTGCACATGCACAGTGGCCGGGGTCATTTACACATGCACGTCAGTGGCCAAAATGGCCGCTGCCGCGCACTACAGAGGCCCGAATGGGCCAAAAATGATCAATTTCCTGGGCTGCGGCGGTGTCTTCAGAGGTCAGCGGGGGAAAGGGGAACCCTCGTGGACATACACACCCCCTGAAGCATACAGGAAGCCCCCCCCCGAAGGGGCTAAAGGTACTTTAAATTTATTTTAATTAAAAAACAACCACGCCAAAGTGTCCGGACCCAGACTGGACCAGGTGTGGGAGTTGATGGGGGCCGGACCGGACTTGGCTGGTCTGGTTCGAGTGCGGTCTGGACTTGAACCGAACTGGGCCAGACGGTTCTGTACACACCCCTACCCACATTTCTTTACCACAATGGACTGAGGGATGCTGCTCAAATATCAAGTGAGGTTTCAGGCAGGAGAAAACTCCAATGGCTCTCTGGCTCCACCCCTCCCAAACCTTCCACTAATCAAAATACCCTACCAGCTTCATGCTTTATACAAGGTGGTGCAAGAGCTCATCGCCCAAAACAAGGTATATCTGGATGTGTACTATCCTCCCTTGTTGGGGAGGAGGGATTTTTCTGCAAAATAAGCAACATTCCTAAATATTTTTTAACAATGAAAATGAGGTATGCTGCAAACATTCTCCCAATCTCAACTTTATAATGACTCCTTTCCCTGGGCAGCATCCAGACTTTTTAGTGGAGTGCTTAATTGGCAGGCGCTCCTTCTGTGAAAGGAAAGATAGTTGCACTTCTGCAAAGGGTTCTTGCATGAGTGAACTCTCCTCTCAATCACTGGAGAAGATTCTGCCAATGGAGCACTGTTATGCTGAAGATCTGAAAGCTAGCTCCTATTTATTCCCCACACACACACACACACTGCACACTTTGGATATTGCAGATCCAGAATATCTGATCTAAGTATAACTAATGGATTAGGGATTATTCATGGCTCCATTTTTAATTATGAATGTTGTCCCGCGTGCTGTGCCTGTACAACTTTTCACAGCTTTCAGAATCTACCATTCCTATTTATTTCTCCCTGTACACTGCTGACATGCACATGATACAGTGCACATGTATTAATGTGAATAAAGCAGTGATTAAATACTGCAACAAGGCAAATAATGGTGGACATTCAGACTAAATTACTCATGAGTAGCCCCAGTGAAATTAAAGGGACAAGATAATAATGGCTAGCTAGTTTCATGACTACTCATGAGTGATTTAGTCTGGATGTCAACCAGTGTGATGTACGTACTGTTCTATCAGGAACATTTTGGTGTGGTATGTTACCAGTGTGCCAGAGCACCTGTGCGCTTCATTAAAACACTGCACAGAAAATACTCTAGATGCAATCTTGATCACAGCAAGATTGCATTTCTGCATTATTTTACCAATGCACTATTTTAAATATATATATTTATACCCTGCCCTTCCAGTACACTACTGCTCAGGGTGGCTCACAACAATAAAATGGATACAGTATACAATAAAAGTAATAAAATTAACTAGATTATGTAAACAAGTTAAAAGTCAGATTAAAAAACCACAATAAGTATTAAATTTCAAATTAAAAGTTATTTTAAAAGCTAAAAATTGAGAATTATGAAAACTAAAAACCAAAGAACCTACCAGATATAACCAAAGGTGGAGCATTAAAAAGCCTCTTTAAAAAGATGTGTTTTAAGTTGTTTTTTAAACAATGAGGGAGGGAGCATGGCAAAGCTCTTCAGGGTGGGTGTTCCAAAGCTGAGGGGCCACAACCAAAAAGGCCCTGACTCCAGTCCCCACCAACCGGATCTCTGTTAACAGGGCCATGAGCAGGGCCTGAGATGTTGAACGGAGGGCCCTGGCAGGTTCATATGGGCAAATGCAGGTATCTCAGCCCCAAGCCGTGTAGAGCATTAAAGGTCAAGACCAGCACCTTAAATCTAGCCCGGAAGTAGACTGGTAACCAATGAAGTTGCCCCAGGATGGGTGTAAGTCATGAAGTGACTTACACCCACGAGCATCCTTGCAGAAGCTTTCTGGACCAGCTGAAGCTTCCAAAGTCTTCAAGGGCAGCCCCACATAGAGTGCATTGCAGTAGTCCAATCTGGATGTTACCAACGCATGAGTAACTGAGGTCAAGTCCAACTTCTCTAAGTAGGGTCGCAGGTGGCGTACCAGCTGTAGTTGGTAAAAGATACTTCTGTACACCGCCCTACATGCACCTCCAAGGACAATGTCAGGTCCAGAAGCACCCCCAAGCTGTGGACTTTGACTTTCAGAGGGAGTCTGATCCTGTCCAAGACCAGATTTACCTCATTACTCAGATGATCTGCTCTACCAACCCTGAACACTTCCGTCTTATCTGGATTAAGTTTCAGCTTGTTTGCCCCCATCCAGTCCAGAACAGCCTCCAAGCCCTGGTTCAGAGCATCCACTGCCTCCCTGGTGTCTGCTAACTTAAAAGATAGGTAGAGCTGGGTGTCATCAGCATTTTGATGGCATTGCAGGCTGCACCCATGGATGACCTCTCCCAGAGGTTTCATGTTGATGTTAAACAGCATAGGGGACAGAACAGATCTCTGTGGCACCCCATAGGCCAAAGGCCAAGGGGTGGAGCAGGCATCCCCCAGCACCACCTTCTGAGTACGACCCTCCAGGTAGGAGCAGAGCCACCGTATAACTATGCCCCCGCGTCCCAACCTGGAGAGACGTCCCAGAATGATACCATGGTCAATTGTATCGACAGCCACTGAGAAGTCCAGGAGGATCAACAGAGTCACACTCCCTTTGTCTATCTCCTGGCGTAGTTCATCCTCCAGGGCGACCAAGGTAGTTTCAGTCCCATATCCAGGTCAGAAGGCAGACTGGAAAGGATCTCAGGACAGCCTGGAGCTGAGATTCCATAACACTCTCCAACACCTTGTCCAAGATGGGGAGGTTTGAAACTGGTTGAAAGTTACTTAAGTCATCTTGGTCCAATGAGGGCTATTCAAGGAGGGGCCTAATGACTGCCTCCTTCAGGTGAGGGGGGACCACCCCCTGCTCTAGAGAAGCATTTACCACCCCTGCCACCCAGGGACCCATTCCCTCCTTAGAAGCCTTCACCAACCATGAAGGGCAAGGGTCAAGGATGCATGTGGTAGGCCTCAACCTGTTTGATGGTCTTTGGGGTCCTCAACTAGGAGGCCCAGGACTACTCGAAAAAGCTCAGCTGGATGCCACTGAGCTGACACGATGGCCGTGGGAAAAGTAGGATTTCTTCTCTTTCCAAGTGCCTAACCACCATCCTACTTTTAAGCAACCATCGCGTCAGCTCCATGTCATCCAGCCTCACCACCATCCTACTTTTCCGCAACCATCGCATCAGCTCAATGTCATCCAGCAGTGCTTTTTTGAGTGGTTCAGGGCCTCCTAGGTGAAGACCCCAAGGACTATCAAAGAGAATGCTTGGCAGCCTGCTGTGACCCATTTGTGTTACATTTTGCAGATAAAATTGCTCATATCCTTTCTGACATTGATGCTAAGATTTTTGCAATACCAGGACTGGATGTTGCCAATGTACTATATGGTCTTGTTATACTGGATGGTTTTCAGTAGGGATGTGTGAAACGATTTGGGTACAAAATGATTTTTACCCAAATTTCACCGATTCAGGTGATTTATAGACAAAACAAATCACCCCTGTCCTCATTTGCCCAGATTCGGGTACAAAACAAATCACCCCAGATTCAGACCCGAAAAAATCCAGAGATTCTGACCTCCATTTTGTGGCCAAATTGGGTTGGGTGGCAGTGCCCAGTGGATGGAAGCTACCACCTACATTTCAAAGAAATTGGGCAAAGCAGTGATTTTTAAAGAATTTTTGAAGTTGGTGCATCTTTAAGCTTTTCCCCATAGGGAATAATGGGGATTTCAGCAGCCTTATAGCTCCACTTGGAGGGCACCAGGGTGGCCCAGAGCAGGTTGTGATGGGTGGTAGTGCCTAATGGGTGCAAGGAAGCTACCACCCATATTTCAAAGGAATTGGGCAAAGGGCCGATTTTTAAATGATTTTTGAAGTTTATGTGTCTTTAAGTTTTTCCCCAATAGGGAATAATGGAGATTGCAGCAGCCCGTAGGGACAGAATTATAGCATGGCCTTGGAGGTCTTCCAGCCCAACCTTAAAACCTTTGATTATATATATATTCTTTTAAGTTCCCTTGAAATCCCTACAAGTGTTTTGCCTGAGTAGGAACGATTCATCTTGGACTTTGCTTAGGTGGAAATTGGGGATGTTTCTTTTCCTGGCTGCCAAAGAGGATGTTGAAGAGAACGAGAACATAAAAGAGTTTATACAGTTCAGAGGATGTCATTGGTGTCATTTATTGATTTGTCCACCTTTACATTAAATATATCAACGTGGCTGCAAAAGAGTAGGATTGAATATAGGATTCCAAGACCAATTTTTCTTTCCCTGGAGCATGCTATCTTTTAATTCACATGACCCTGCCTGTCCTTATGAAAGTACGATCCTGCCTTATACTTGTCCATCTAGCTGAGCAGTGTCTCCAGTGACTGGCAGCAGGTTTCTAGAATCTCAATCCAAGGCCTTTCCCACTCCTACTGGAATCATTTAATTGGAGAGTTCAAGTCTTTCCTATGGGAGCAACACTTCATCCAAAGTAAAATGATTGCATGATTCTATCTCCACATGCCTAGTTACTATTTTTGTCAACACTTCTTCACATTTTGCAGATCCTGCTGCTGGAGAATGATAAGTTCAGGCTTCCTTTGTCAGACATGTTGGAAAACTCGGGTAACATCTTCATCTTGCTCAGAACATGCCTCCCTGGCTGTGGTGGAATTTTAGAGCCCGCAAAGGGAGCTTCCCTGTTATTCTTCGATAGATTTCTTGACATCTTGCAAGCCACCAGAAAAGCTGACCTGTCAAATCAAATCAAACCTCCCAGCAGTCTGAAACAAAGCCAACTTTATGATGGGAGCCCCATGACTTAATTTCCTTGAGTTCAATTTCAGCAGCTAATAAAAACACACCTGGACTGTAACAGGTGTGTGTAGACACGAGGACTGAGTTGAAAGGGAGTGTGAGTTTTGCAAATATTTAATTGAAAAGTGCCCCCCCCCGAGGCAATTTTGGGAATTGTTTGAAAGGTAAGAAAAGCCTTTGCCAATTAGCTTGGATTTTTAACTTGTTTAATTTGGTTGATTTTATTAGTCTGATTTTATATTATAAATGTTGTGAGCCACTTCGAGCAGTAATGTACTGGAGGGGTGGGGTATAAATGTTTTAAATAAATAATTAAATTCAGGAAAGGATTGCTCTGAAGCATTGCCATCACATCACTCACATTCTCTTGGAACGTTTGTAAACCACTGAGAGCAAATGCAGTCCATTGATAGTGAGGGCAGTGCTTCCTGATTTACCCAGATGGGTGATCCTAGCCAATCAAGGATCACAGAGTTAACTGGATGACATCTTAAAGCTATGTAGCAGGTCACTTTTGCCAGTGTGTTACCTTCAGTAATGTAAGACACCACCAAATGTGATCTGCCTTACAGCACAGCCCCACTAGCAGTGCTTACATGTTCATAGGGGTGCAATATGAATACCAGCAAAACTGATCTTTATAGTTCTGTGACATCAGCATTATTCATTATGTGATCCCTGGCTGGCTACAATCAATCTGGAAAGAAGCCTAAATCGTACCCAGAAAGGAAATGGTGCAAAAGTACTGATACGAAAAATATTCACTGGACAAGATTTTTCAAAAGATGGACTTTGTCTCAATTAAAATTTAAGGGAAAATATTCTACCGCATTACAAGCAGTACTTTTGACAGAAATGGAAATGATATAGTTGTGCAGTCACAGTTAACCCACATGTAGTTCCATTCACTTTCCCCTGAGTTGTGATGGACAAACTCTCCTTGGCTCAGAATGGAACTGGATTGGAGCTGCAAGTTCTCACTACAGAATGTGGGGGAGAAATATCTGGGGCAATTTGGGATGGCTTTTTTTTTTACACATTTGGGGGCGGGGGGCTCTCTTTAGTCTCCAGCAGTCATGGCAGTTTCTGTGTAGAGGTCTGGGCACACACTTGCATGTTCCTGGATCTCTATCGAGAACCTGCGGCTGACCGTAGGGCTCTGTCGACTGGGTAGTAATTCCACACTGCCATCAATGAAGTATAGAGCAGGATATATCAGAAAAGGGTGCTACTAGGTCCTTACAGATAAGAGGACTTAAGGATATCTACAAGGACCTAGCAGAAGCTCTTCCTGAACTCTCTTCATTGCAAATTACATTTGGATGATGAGGCAGTGGGAATGCATAACTCCGCCATTAATCCACTGTGGGACAGTGGGGTCCACTGACAAAAGTGTAAAGTGCTGGGAATCTTGAACCAGGAACTCCAGTAGCAGGGCTCAGATGCCCAGGGGTGGCCCAAAGTATTGTGGCACCTGAGGCAAGGTGACCTTGATGGGGGCCAAGTGTCAGTCAAAACCGACCCTTTCAAGCTTTGAAACAGGCACAGGGAGCCGAGAGGAGGGCAGGTTGCTAGCAGCTTCCCCTTCCCTCATGCTTCCTGCAAGCTTTGCAGGAATTGTGCAGAGAGGAGTTCCTTGCAAAGCCTGCAAGGGCCAGATCAGTCCTGAAGAACTACTCCAATGGCAGCAATTGGAGGTCTCTTGTTTCCTTGCTGGTACCCCAAGAACCTGCCACCTGAGGCAACCAGCTCACTTTGCCGCATGAAAGGACTGCCCTTGCAGGTGCCTTACTGCCTGAGTCACTGAGGAAGTCACTGAGGTATTCACTTAGGGAGGAGAGCTCTTCTTGTGGTAGCAAGCATGACTTGTCCCCTTAGCTAAGCAGGGTCTGCCCTGGTTGCATATTATGAATGGGAGACTTAATCTGTGTGTACTGTAAGATATTCCCCTCAGGGGATGGAGCTGTTCTGGGAAGAGCATCTAGGTTCCAAGTTCCCTCCCTGGCATCTCCAAGTTAGGGCTGAGAGAGATTCCTGCCTGCAAGCTTGGTGAAGCCGCTGCCAGTCTGTGTAGATAATACTGAGCTAGATAGACCAATGCTCTGACTCATTATATGGCAGCTTCCTATGTTCCTCTGTCTCTAAAGGGGTGCTGACCTTTCCTACAGAGGAAAGGGGTGCTGACCTGAATCTTGCTGCTTCTCTACACCCACCTGACAATAACCTGAAGGGAAACTGCAGCCAACCAGCCCAGGAAGAACCAGGTGACCTGGGCAGCCAATAAGTTCTCTGCTGGGCCTGATAATTCAGCAAAGAGACACCCTTTCAAGCAGTGATTATCTTATATTAAGCGAGGTGGGGGGGGCAACTGGCCCTATCCAACCCCAGCACAGCATCCCTCCAGTGGCTGTTGCTGGTATCTGCCTTATGTTTCTGTTTGGACTGTGAGCCCTTTGGGGACGGGGCCATCTCATTTATGTATTATTAATTTTTTTTGATGTAAACTGCTTTGAGAACTTTGGTTGAAGAGTGGTGTATAAATAGTTGTTGTCATCATAGTCATTGTATATCAGAACTTCCTCTGGCTTGGCTCCCCAGTCTGAGCTTCCTTGCATTGCTCCACCCTACCCTCCTGCCAGACTGCCCCAGAACTTGATTTCCAACCTATTCCTGACCATGGCTCTTAGATTTCTCTTTGCCCATTTCAGAACCTGACCTTCAGCCCATCCTTGACCACTCCATCTGCCTCTGGCTCTTCAGAATGTTGTCTGCTTGCTCTGGAACCGGACCACTGACCTGCTTTCTCATGGTGGTTGTCTCAGACCATGCTGGGCCCTGGCAGGGAAGCATTCAATACACAGGAATTGGCTGGTGTAGGAGAAAGACACTGGCTCTCTTAAGATCCATCCTCTCTGTGGATCACCCTGCCCTTGTCCAGGAGTGCCATGCCTCCCCAAGAGAGCCTGCTTCCCAGATGGAGAAACACTGGCTCATATTATTCTATTCTGTCTTTCTGAACTCATGGGCTCGGCTACATTATTTCACTTTCATGAGTTCTACGCCCTGCCTGCTATTACACACAGTTGTGATGCAAATTAACTCACTCTGGCTTTATGGCAAAAATATTAAAATTGGCTTCCCTTGCTAGTCATCAAAGCAAGCTGATATACCCCTGCCTCATGTTTTTCACAGTTCAGCATTTCACACTTAAAAACTGCTGTTTCTTTCAAAATATTATTTTAGCTACATGTCCGTTTCACTCAGCAGGCATTTGAAAAACAGCAACAGAGATAATCTTCGAGACATTTAAGGAAACTATTGAGTGAATATTTCCCATAGTCCTAAGTATGCTAAGTATTAACAGTTTTCATCGTTGAAAATCTGAAGATTTTGAGAAAGGTGCTTTTAGACGAGTTCTGGGAAGAAGAGCATTGGGAGACCAAGTGAAAAATGTCTCACAACCGCTGGGAATCCTTTCAAGTCTGGAAACAATCAAAATGGTGCTATGCCTTTAAGGCCCTACAATAGATTTCAGTGTGGTTTCTGTAGAACTGGCCAGGTTCTAGCGGGGCTAAGGGGCTGGGTTGAGTTGACAAGCTCCAAGCTCGTCCCCAGCCCCAAGAAGACACAGAGACAAATGTTGGGTAAATGGGCCACAGCTTTATTTAAATCCAACAATAGGCATAGCGGATGGAATGGGGGTAATCACACCCCCTCAGCAGTGCGGGCTTACTAAAGGCTGGGTTGGACTCCACTGTCCTCGACCCGTGCCTTGTACGGGCGACCCACCCTGGCTCAGGAAGAAAGCAGGTAAAGCTGCTCTCTCCCCACACAGCCAACCCCCTCCTGAAAGGGGAGAGGGCCTGGACCCTTCTAGGTCTTCACCCACCCTGGACCATACAGCCCAAGGGTTAGTGAAGTCCTGAAGCTGGTCTCATGGCGAATCGTCCTCCCTGGGCTGCACAAATCACAAGGGAGTGATTGACCAATCAACCTTTGCAGTCCAAGGGTGCTCACCAATGCTCAATACCCTCTAATTACCACCCAGCCTGCACTCTCCCTGCCCTGCTGTGACCTACCTAACTAACTACCTACAGGTATGACAGAACGGAGTAGGCGGGGAAAAACCCAACAACGGTCAATACGTTAAGAGCAAAAAATTCCTACTCACCCCCTGATGGGCGACCAGCCTCTAAGCCCGCTCTGCCTCCTGGGAAGGGAGGGTGGGTGATCTTCAAAGCAGGCTGATTGTTTGAGGTGGGGAGCTGGAATGGGCCAATGCGTGCCCTGCCCCCATGTGCAGACGGGCCAATCAGGCGTCTTCTGGTGCCTTATGCACCGTCGGGCTGGGACAAATCACCCTCCCCTCTGCACGAAGCCAAGGGGAGGGGCATTCTTGATTAGTTCAGACCCTTCCCACTTTGCCCTGAGGGCCAACGAGTGGCTGTTGCTTGGCTTTATCTTCCTCCTCAATTTGGGAGATAGGGCCATAGCTGTGTGGTGGCGCATCTGTGTTGCATACAGAAGGTCCCAGGTTCAATCCCTGTGGCATCTCCAGGTAGGGCTGGAAAGATGCCTGCCTGAGACCCTGGCAAGCCACTGCCAGTCACTGTAGTCAGTGCTAAGCTAGAAAAACCAATCTACCTACATTCTTGTGTTCCCCCTCTGGTCTCAAATGGCACCCTTGTAATGGGACAAATGAGCCGGATTCAGACATTATGCTATACAAGTGTACATCTGTCTGTACACTCATACATGTGTTTGTGTGTATGGCTTTACCTGTAGTCATAGGAACATAGGAAACTGCCATATACTGAGTCAGACCATTGGTCTATCTAGCTCAATATTGTCTTCACAGACTGGCAGTGACTTCTCCAATGTTGAAGGCAGGAATCTCTCTCAGCCCTATCTTGGAGAGGCCAGGGAGGGAACTTGAAACCTAGATGCTCTCCCCAGAGCGGCTTCATCCCCTGAGGGGAATATCTTGCAGAGCTCACACATCAAGTCTCCCATTCAGATGCAACCAGGGCAGACCCTGCTTAGCTATGGGGACAAGTCATGCTTGCTACCACAAGACCAGCTCTCCTCTCATTTTAAAAGTGAACCTGCAACCGGGTCCTTCAAAGGCATGGTTCATATAGGAAGTGTACTTCTTTACCTGCACTCAGCATAACGTGTGGATGAGTGTACCTGTGTACAGATCTGTACCTGTGCACCCCGTGCACTTGTATGAGTATTGGACATAACTTGTGAATGGGCCTATGGGATCAGCAAGCCTCCTGCCTCCTCTGCCACTTTCAATCCCAGCATGGGTGAGAAAGTGGCATGCAGCCTCAAGATTTGAATCCATGCACTAGGGGAATACAATATTTATTTTATTTTATTTGACATATTTGTATACCGCCCCAACCCAAGGTCTCAGGGCGGTTCACAACAAGCAATAAACAAAACATTAAAATCAATTACAATTCTAAAAACAATTTAAAACTAATCAATAAACAGTCTAACATTTAAAAAGTTAAAAAGCCTGTGTAAAAAGATGAGTCTTCAAACACTTTTTAAAAGCTGCTAGAGACGGGGAGACTCTTATTTCCATGGGAAGTGCATTCCAAAGTCTCAGGGCGAAAACAGAGAAGGCCCGTCCCTGGGTGGCCACCAAACAACATGAAGGTAGCCACAGACGAGCCTCCCCTGAGGTACGCAGTGGACGATGGGGATCATGCAGAAGAAGATGCTCTCTTAAGTACCGTGGGCTTATGCAGTTTGGGCTTTATAGGTTATAACCAGCACTTTGTACACAATATGACACAATGATAATAAAAGCAGCAGCATATCTGTTAGGGAATCCTCCACGATCGGATCTTCCACCCTTCAGAATTTCTTTCCTGACACATATTTGGAAGGAAGTCACAATATGCAGAATACTATGCCAGAGACTGCATTGCACAGGAGACAGTTGGGAATGGGGGCTTGATTGACAGGCAGTGATTCTAACCTCTTAACCTTGATTTCTCAGAGGGTACGTAGCAGGTGTGATCACGGCATCGGAGAAGAAAATGAACCGAGGGGACAGTGTGACTGCCTAATCACATGTACCTCCCCTCACTCAGCATTGTCAACCAGGGAGGTGTCTTGTGAACTGCAAGACTTCTGTACTACCAAAGCGAATTTGCTTGCTCACAGAAAGAACTGACTATGCTAAATTTTTGTATAACTAGTAAGAATTATGTATGAATGGGCTGTCACATGAAGTGGACTGTCCCAAGAGTAATAAATCTGTCAGTCATGTTAGTATTTAGCCAAATCACCCACTGCGATTACAGGCTGGGGTATTTCAATGTAGGGAGGACTTCTGGTTTCTCTGGGAGGGCTGTGCCACCTAGTGGCAGGAGCAGAAGGCAAGTTTTGCTCTCACTGCCACAGGATTCCCCAACTGTAGCACTGTTTCTCCACAGGAGCGAAGGATAATTCTTCAGTTGTGTAGGGACAGGTAAGGATGAAATAGTACACCAGTGGGGCAGGGGTCCTCCATTTAAAAGCAAAAGCAAAGTGTATCTCTAATTGTGGCTATATTTCACATTTGCAACTATATTTATGTCTATGTGTGTGTATAGATAGATAGATAGATAGACAGATAGATATAAAATGGCTGTAACAACACAATAGTATCACTGGTTTAACAAGAGGAGTGAGGAAGGAGGGAGCAGAGGGGTGGGCCAGTCTGGTACCTTTGGCTGTGAAGTGGGCAGATTTCAGTTCTCTGGCTGAACACTGAACACTAAGGAGGAGGTAAAGGATCTTGGGAAGTCATAGGAACATAGAAACATAGGAACACAGGAAGCTCCCATATAATGAGTCAAATCATTGGTCCATCTAGTTCAGTGTTATCTATACAGACTGGTAGTGGTTTCTCCAAGGTTGCAGGCAGGAGTCTCTCTCAGCCCTATCTTGGAGATGCTGCCAGGGAGGGAACTTGGAACCTAGATGCTCTTCCCAGAGTGGATCCATCCCCTAAGGGGAATATCTTACTGTGCTCACATGTAGTCTCCCATTCAAATGCAAACCAGGATGCACCCTGCTTAGCAAAGGGGAGAAGTCATGCTTGCTACAAGACCAGCTACTGTCCAGATCTACAGGCAACTACCAAATCAAAATAATCCTCATTAGCTGCACTATTTATACAAAGTCTCTCTCTCTCTCACACACACACACACACTTTTTAAAAAGCATCCTAAAATAACTTTCACAATAACTGCAGCTCACAAATGAGTAATAGAAGAGTTTGTGCAATTATAATGTGAGAATGTATTATTGAAGAAGCACACATGAAATGGATTTGCCAAGAAGCCAAAATGAAGTTGTCCTTACATGGATGGCCCATCATTAGTACAAAGTCCATATATTTCCCTGTGATTTACACCTCTCTCCCCACCTGCCTGATTTTCATCTATGCCTCTGCTAGGATCCTGTTCTTAAGAACATTCCAACCTCTCTCTCTCTCTCCCCCCCCCCCCGCCCATAGGTTTTCTCACCGAGGCATCCAAATGTGTGCAACTCTGATTCCATGAGTTGACCCACCTGAGGTTTCTATTTTTAAACTGCAATCTGAAGCCTCAGGTTGTAGTGAGTTTCATGTTCCCAACCCGAGGTTCCATGCAGCTTGCGTATCGTCCAAATTCGGAACGGCAGGCTGTGTTCACTGAGACCAGAATTGAGACAGGAAGCTCCTCCTCCCTCCAGTCATGATTGGCTGTGTAAGCTGTTCTTCATGCCCAAAGGAAGTCCGCAGTCTTGCTGACTGCAGAAGAAGTGCTCTCCGTGATGTTTGAATTCAGACAGGAAAGTGGGCGTGGGGAGCAGAACTGCAGGTTCTGCATTATGTGTGATTGTGGCATCTCTCTCTCTCTCTCTCACAGACAGATGGAAAGACAGAAATAGTTTCTTAATTCTGGATTGTTTCTTCAATCATATAAAACCAGATGCCTCCAGGAAGCTCATGAGAAAAGATGAGAACTAGCACCAATAATAGCAGATTGAGAAACAATAGTGCTGATCAGGATTTTTTAAATGGCATATCCCCATGAGCTAAATGTTGTTGTTGTTTTTTGAGGGGGAATCAAATCACCTGAAATTGGTGTGTTCTACTTCAATAAAATAAAAACTGGAGTTGTAGATCCATCCAACTGAGTTCTGAATACATAGGTATTTTTCCTGGGGCTGCAGCCTTTAATCAATTCATCACTTAGATTAATCAATTGAATAATTAACTCTTTTAAATGACAAGAAAACATTCCCAATTCATTGAGCAACAATTAATAATTGAAATCGATGTTTCAGTTAAAAATATTTTTAATATAAGTGCTGATAAAAGCGGCAGGTTACAAACTATTGTAGAGGAGGCATTTGCCTTAACCCTCATGCATGCTGTGACATAAACTTTTATCCCAGTATGTTTCTTCTTCTTCAAAATGATTTTTAGTAGCTTTAACAGTCAATTTTTAGTAGATGCAGATTTAACTGATTGGTTAGTCAAATAATTGATTTAAACTCATTTTATATTCATCCATATCTGCTCTTGCTCCAAGGAGCCCAGAATATATGGTTTATATTTATCTTCACAACAACCCTGTGAGGCAGGGTTAGGCTGAGAGGTAATTGATTTATTTAATCAAGTTTTACCACCCTTTCCCCTCCACCTCTGTTGTTGGTAAATTGAGCATATGGCAGGGAGAGAGAGAGAGAGAGAGAGAGATTTTTTATATGTGAGGACTCAAGATACAAATTGTAACCCATTTGTTCTGCAAAAAAGAAATCCAGCCCAATTTTGGCTGATTAAATGGAGTTTCACCTGATCAGACACGCAGGCTTCAAGTCTCATCCCAATGCAATTTGGAACGACCAAGATATTATGCCTTGGAAATTGAAGCTCATGATGGAATGGCTGACTCAAGGCTGGGCTTTGCAGAAGTTTGAGTGATGTGGCTGTAATAAAGGTAGGATCCCCTGTCATTCAGGACCGCTTTAAGTGCCTCAGTCAGTCTTCTAGCCTCCCGGGCAATTAAAACTGCTTATTTGGGAAGGATTCTTACCTGGCTAGATGCCATGGAAGGCGACGACGCTGCACTCCGGAGTGGCCAGTCAGGACGCCGCTGGGGCTGGGGGTGGCAAGAGGCACCTTTAAGCACAAATTAATAGATGCTTAGCTCTGCTCCAGCTGCAGCTGGAAACGACTCTGAGCAGCAGCACACTGCCCTGCGCTCCCGGTGGCGGTGGATTGGCTCCACCACACACTTGGCCACTGGTGGGGGCGGGCTCCACAGAAGCCAGGTGAGTGGTGGAGCCAATCCGCCACCACAGGGATGCCAGGCAGCCCTCGGAGAAATGGGCAGCTGCAGCCGGAGCGGAGCTAAGCACCTATTAATTTGTGCTTAAAGGTGCCCCCTGCACCAGCCACTCCTGCCTGCACTTATTCCATGCCACTGAAGAGGCCTGGGGCACATACTGCAACTGCTAATCCTTAAAGTGTTGCTAAATAGTAACCCTGATCACCTGCCAAATCATGTGCATAAGGTTGACTTCCTAACAGGGAAGTGTGATCAGGAAACAGAACAGAGAACGGTCGTGCGGAGGGAGGCCCAACCCAAGCCCCACCTGTACCTGAAGTGGTAAGCAAAGGTTCTTGCCTGCTGCTGTCTCCTGCCATCCCACCCCACCCCACCTCACCCTGTCCATGGTAAGCTGCTCTTCTCAATCAAGCACACTGGCACAGAGCACAGAGCATGTCACTCCTTGTGGGAGGAGAGCTGGCCTGGTGGTAGTAAGTATGAATTGTCCCCTCTGCTAAGTGGGGTCTGCCCTGGTTTGTGTTTGAATGGGAGACTACATGTGTGAACATGGTAAGAGATACTCCCCTCAGGGGATGGAGCTGCTCTGGGAAGAGCATCTGGATGACTGCATGCAGACAGTTCCAAGTTCCCTCCCGGGCATCTCCAAGATAGGGTTGGGAGAGACTTCTGTCTACAGCCTTGAAGAAGCTGCTGCAAGTGTGTATAGACCATAGGGAAGTGCAAACAGGTTCGATGTCGAACAGGTTCAACCTCGAACTTGTTCGGTTCAAAGGTCCAATATCAAACCAACCCCCCCGGTTCAGTTCTGTATCGGACCAAACCCCCACCTCGGCCGTTCGTGATTTTTTTTTTAAAAAAAAAATTATTATTATTAAACATTTTCTTCACTCACCCACTCCAGGGAGGTTCATGGGGGTGCAGAACCGAACTGGCCCAATCTGGTTCGGAATCGAACCAAACTGGGCCAGCCAGTTTTGTGCACACCCTTAGTAGATAGAAATGAGTAAGATGGAGGAATGGTCTGACTCAGTAGAAGGCAGCTTATTTTGTTCTTATGTTACCTTACCAGCAGATGGGCAGCTCTTTGCTCCCCAGCAAGTGAAGGGCCCTCCTCCTCCTCCTCCTCTCCTTGCATTTCCTAAGTTCCTGCTGCTGACACCACTCTGCCTCTCCTTCTTTCTCCCATTTGATTCTTCCACACCACTTCCTGCCCTTTCCAAAGCCAGGACATAGGAACATAGGAATTTGCCATTGGTCACACCATTGGTCTATCTAGCTCAGTATTGTCTTCACAGACTGGCAGCAAGGTTGCAGGCAGGAATCTCTCTCAGCCCTTCTTGGAGATACCAGGGAGGGAGCTTGGAACCTTCTGCTCTTCCCAGAGCGGCTCCATCCCCTAAGGGGAATATCTGACCGTGCTCACTTTTCTAGCCTCCATTCAGATGCAACCAGGGAAGATCCTGCTTAGCTAAGGGCACAAGTCATGCTTGCTATCACAAGACCAGCTCTCCTCTGGGGACATAGGAGTGCCACTGACGCCACCATCAGGAAAAGGGAGGTGCTATGGTGGGGAGACACAGTGAGGCAGCTGGTACACACAGGATGCCCCTTGCCAATCTGTCCCCTGAAGTAGTTCATCTTCCTGCATGTCATTATCAGGCCAGCCCAAGTGTGTTTATAGGACCCAGGTTGATTTCTATGAGACAAAGTCAACAGGCTGCAGCCTTCCCCGTTACAGTGTCTGACTAAGCCAGTGGTTCCCAACTGGTCTACAGTTTATTGTGTCTGGGGGTGTCTGAGGAACCCTGGTTGGGAACCACTGGACTAGACCATGGGGCTGTTTTCACGATCTGCAAAAATCAGGCTAGGAGAGCCTAGCCTGATTTTTGCACATCATAAGGACCACCGGGCTCAGCTGCAAGCCCAGTGGTTCTAGAGTGGGTAACCCGCTCAAGAACCCTTGCCCTAAAATGTTAGGCGCTCCGCAAACCTGTTTTTCTAGATCGTGAGTAGCCGCAGTGTGACTTCGCACTGCGCCTACTCACGAGGAGACCACTGGAGGGGAGGCTAAAAGCCGCCTCTCAGTTCCGGGGGTCTCGCCAGCATGCCCTGTGCATTCCCACTCCCCCCAGTCCCTGCTGGCTCCGTCACAGAGCCGGCAATCGTGTGGACGGCCGATCCGGCAATCGTGTGGGCTTAGCTCACTCTCCCCGCTCACCGCCCCAAACTGGGTCTCACTGATCATGAGACCCGGTCCCATGATTGACTGGATCACAAGGCGAAGAGATAAAACCCATAGGGCATTCTGGAAACCATTTGTTTTAGAAATGAGTCTCCAGTATTTGGACCATTTTTATAGATCTTTTATGTGGATTTGATGATGACTGGCTATTGTTAGTTAGTCAAGAGCAGCTCTAAGATGTAGTGAGACAGAATGAGGAATTTCATGGTCCTCCCAAGGAAAAAGAAAAGAAGAAATATTATAGCAGGTTTTCTTAAACTTGGGCCCCCAGATGTTTATGGACTACAGTTCCCATTATCCCCAGCCATAATGGACATGGCTGGGGATGATGAGAGTTGTAGTCCATCAACATCTGGGGGCCCAAGGTTAAGAAACCCTGTATTAGAGCCTTTTTTCAGTTTCTCCGCCTTCCTTAGTGGGGTGCAGTGACTGACTAGGAGTGGTGAGACTTGGTTTCAATGTCCAGCTCAGCAGTGAAGCTCACTGAGTGCCCCAGAGTCAGTCACCATCTCTCAGCCTAAACTTTATTCTATCTATCTATCTATCTATCTATCTATCTATCTATCTATCTATCTATCTATCAACTGCCTAACACCTAGATTTCAATGTGGCATGATTGGTTGGTTGGTTGGTTGGTTGGTTAAGTGTCATCAAGTCGGTATCAACTCTTAGCAACCACATAGATAGATTCTCTCCAGGATCATCTGTCTTCAACTTGGCCTTTAAGGTCTCTCAGTGGTGCATTCATTGCTGTCATAATCGAGTCCATCCACCTTGCTGCTGGTCGTCCTCTTCTTCTCTTTCCTTCAACTTTCCTCAGCATTATGGCCTTTTCAAGGGAGCTGGATCTTCACATAATGTGTCCAAAGTATGATAGTTTGAGCCTGATTATTTGTGCCTTGAGTGAAAATTCTGGATTGATTTGTTCTATGATCCATTTGTTTGTTTTCCTGGCTGTCCATGGTATCCTCAAAAATCTTCTCCAGCACCAAAGTTCAAAAGCGTCAATGCTTTTTCTATCTTGCTTCTTTGAAGTCCAGCTTTTGCATCCATAGAAAGTCATGAGAAAAACCATTGTCTGAACTATACTAATCTTTGTAGGTGTGAAATGTCACAGCATCTAAATATCCTTTCCAAGGCCTTCATTGCAACCCTACCAAGTGTTAGTCTGCCGCGTATTTCTTGACTGCTGGATCCTTTACTGTTGACAGTCAATCCTAATAGGCAGAAGCTATCCACCACTTCAATGTCTTCATTGTCAGTTCTGAGGCTAGTTGCGGTACAAGGTGGTATACCCAACTTAATCAATTAATAACACATACAAAACAATTACAACTATTTTAAAATAATGTTTCTAAAAATAGTTTTAACAAAAAAAATTGAAAAAATAATTTAGTAAACTAAAATAGTTTAGGGTTGCTATAAAAATAAAGTGATGGTGAGCATTTTGAGCTCCTCCAAGGAAGGTTGGGATAGAAATGTAACCAATAACACAGGATCCAGATGCCATAAGTACATTGCCTTGTTCTGTCATCGCAAGCAGATTATCTATCTATCTATCTATCTATCTATCTATCTATCTATCTATCTATCTATCTATCATACTTATATACCATCTGATATGTGCATCTCTAGGCAGTGTACGAAACAGCAAATAAAAAACAATCAAAACAATCTCACAGAATACAAAAGTTAAAACCATTTCATGGGATGAAAAGAATTAAACAGTTCAAAATTGATTTAAATTAAAAGCCTGAGAGAACAGGTGTGTCTTGAGGGTTTTTCTAAAAGCAGAGATGGTGATGCTCTTATTTTTTTTGACAGGGAGCATATTCCAAAGCCCAGGAGCGGCCACAGAGAAGGCTGGTCCCATGTCAACACTAAACGAGCCATTGGCAACCATAACTAGACCTCTCCAGATAATCTTAATAGGTGGCAGGGTTCATGACTAAGAAGGCTCTCTCTTAAGTACCCTGGACCAAAGCCATTGACGGCTTCATAGGTAATAACCACACTTTGTATTTTGCTCAGAAAATATCAGCAGGCAGTGTAATTACTTTAAAATTGGTGTTATACAGTCTCTTTGGGTTGTCCCAGAGATCAGTCTGGCTGGCTTTACCAACTGTAGTATCCAGATGATATACAAAGGCTCACATAGAGTACATTACAGTAGCCAAGCCTGTAATTATTACTCCTTTAAACTTGCCTGCTGTTGGTCATGCAGGAGTAAAGCTTGCAGTATTTTGTTATTTGAAGAGAACAAGTTAGGAAAGCACGATACTCCTCTGAAAAACTGGAGGAGTCTTATTTGAATTTTAGCTCTCCTTCCAAATTTCTCCATGGGTTTTGCTCAAGAACTACGCATCAAATTTAGTGCAAATGTTCTTCCAACACAAATGTGATTCCAATTAGTAATTACAATTAGTAATTTGGTGTGCATAAACTCTTTGATGTAGATCCCCTGCTAACTGGGCAAAGAGGCACCTTTTATCCTGGTGATTCTCTTTATTTAGCAGGGGGAGAGTAACTGGCCCTGTCCATCCCCAGCACAGTACCACCAGTGACTGTTGCTGGTGTCTATCCTATGATTCTTTTTAGATTGTGAGCCCTTTGGGGACAGGGAGCCATCTTATTTATTTATTATTTCTCTGTGTAAACCACACTGAGGCATATTTGGAAGGGCGGTATAGAAATCGAATTATTATTATTAATAACAACAACAACAACAACAACAACAACAACAACAACAACAACAACAACAACAACAACTGGTATGCATTAAACTGGGCCGGTTCGGTGGTTCGACCTGCAATCGCACTGGACCAAGCCCGGTTCGATGTGAACCGTTTCTGCATCGAGCAGTAAGTGGGCAGGCAGTGGGGGGCTGGTGGTAAAGGTTATTTAAGGCTCTTCCTGGGCTCACAGCTACTCGCCACTTGCCGCTGCTTGCTGGCCCCATCCCCAGCCGAATTGCTGGCCGGATTGCTGTGAAAACATAGGCTACCCACACAGTGGTGGCATGGTTGCAGCCTCCGTGGAGGCCAGAACTGCACCAGCACCATGCTGGCGGCCTGCATTTAAGCAGCAATCCGGCTGGCGATTCTGTTGGGGATAGGGGTGGCGAGCAGCAGAGAGCAGTGGCGAGCCGGGTAAGAGCCTTAAACAACCGTTTTCACCCCTCCACTGCCCCTTTTCTTGTAAAAGAGGAATCCTCTCCGGATTCCCCTTTACAAGTATTGCTGCCCAAACCACTGAACCTGTTCGGTTGAATGGACTAGACCGGCCAATCAGTTCAGTCAAACCGGTTCGGGGAACACGGTTCGGTTCAAATTCTATTTGAATTCGAACCAAATCACATTTTTGGTGTGTGCACACCCCTAATGACAATGTGAGCTCTAGCACATAGCAGGCTCCATGGTTACAGTGTTTTCAATGAGTTGCAACATATAGAAGCTGTTCACACAACCAAAAACTGAGTAAGACAAGTTTTGTCCTAGAACAAAACTCCTAGGAGGGTCCTCCTCCCTCTTATGCAGAGGGAGAAGTGATTGTGTGGGAGACAGGAGCTGGGTAGGACCTACCCAGCTTTCATACCCAGCATTTGACCAAAGTAGGAAGAAAAGCTATCTCACCCAGCTTCTGTCTCCCACACAATCACTTCTCCCTCCTTCTACCTAGTTTTCCTATCTAGTTCCTGGTTGTGTGAACAGCCTCCTAGTTTGCTGAGACGGCACAGTCGCAGAAGAGAATATCATACATTTTACCATTTCATAGAACCTGCTGTCACAGGATTGGCTGACTATAGAAGCCAAGACATGTTGAGCTAATAAGTCAGGACACGTGAAATCCACCTGAGAATTTTTATTAACATTATCAGAAACTCCTGCTAGCTTCCATCAGAATCCCTCACATGTTTTGCCTGAGGAGGAACCCACAACTTTCTTCACATTTTCGTTTAGGTGAAATGGGGGAAATGCTAAAAATAAAATAAGAGCTGAAATCCAGCCTTTTCTTGGAAGTAAACTGGGAGATGTGGGGGAAGCAAGTTTACAAAAGATTGATTTTAAATGGATATCCCATACCACACAAAGCATATAGTACAACAATATCAATTATTTACTGTATAGACTACAGAGCATAAATATTTCAATCCATGTCAACAACTGTATGACAAGAAAAGAAGAAGACACATGCTTAAATTTCCATTTTACAAAATCAAATGTGACAAGCTGGATACTAAAAGCAAATCATATTTCCCATATCCATTAGCGCAAGAAAACAAAACCATGGACATTTTGAGTGAAACCCAGTGAAGCATTAGAATTCAGAGTTTAAAGTCCCATGATATTTTGCTAGCACTGCTTTCTCTCTCTCTCCTTCACGTGGCGCATAGGCAACATTCAGCATCAATTAGCTAGCATTTGCTACTCTTTAATACATTTTAACCTATGTTTTGAAGACGCAGCTAGGATGGCTTGTAGACTGAGTGGTAAAGAAGTGGATTTTTAACCCCTCCACTACTATAGGAATACATGAGTATCCTCCTGCTTGCCTTGAATGGGGTCAAGGATTTCTGCACATTTTCATCCAACACCCACAAATCCTCAAAGGCTTTGGAAGCGTTGGAGCTAAGTGCTTGCAAAGAGCCCATTATCACACTCACAATGCATCTGCAGTAATCGCCTCCTCCACATCCCTTTTCTCCTGCCTTCAAACTCCCCAGAAACTCATTCTGGGGGGAGATAGAGGTGGCGGTGGAGGTGGTGGTGGCAGGAGTCACTCTAGGCCCTGGTGGAGCCTCTTCCCCTGTGGGGACATCTCCCTTACTCCTTAGATGAATAATAAAGTCATCCTTCACTTTTGTGCCTGAAAGGTTTGGCTTTCAAAATACAAGTTTAACTAGTACAAAATATAAAATACTACTAGTTCACAGAGGAGCACGTGCCCCAGGTGTATATGGATGAGACCAGGTCAAAACATGTGGTGGAATGAGGAGGCAGGACTCTGAGGTAAAACAGTGGACTGCACTTCACCTCACACTGCAGGATTATTTCTTTATCAGCTGCCTTGCACCTGAGGACCCCATAACAGTTAACAAAATCTCTTTTTTTAAAAAAAATTGCACATACTAAAAATTCCATAAAATACCATTTTCAGAAACAGCAGTAAACAAACAAAAACCAGAACAAACCAGTAGCCAATCAAACCAATCAAAGAAGCGTACCGCAGAAAGCAGTCTTTCTCATTTACTGTTCAAAGATCGGGGTCAGCCCAAACTGGCCCGGTTTGACCAGTTTTAACTCAGACTGGACCAGACTAAAAAAAAAAAAAGGTCCAAGTTTGAACCAGACTGGTCCCAGTCCAATATGGACCGCTTCAATCTGGTTTGAGTGAGTGATGAATCTGGGGAGGATTCATCAAAAGGGACTCCTGCCACTAAAAAGGTCTAAGGGTGGCTGGGAGGAAGGTGAGTGGGCACCTTATCAACTTCAGCTTCAGTGGTGGCACAGCAACAGGTGGTACAGTGGTGGATCCTTTAAACCCCGCTGGTGCTACTCCACAGCAGTGTGGGCTGGTTCTGGCCTCTGCTCTGTGCATTCATGGAGGCCAATTGTGTGATGCATGCACAGAGGCCCATACTGACCTACACTGCTGGGAGGGAGTGCCGGAAGGGCTTAGAGGAGTTGCCGCACCACTGCCGCGAAAGCCAGTAAGGTGTCCTTTTGCTGCCCACACCCCCAGCCACCCATAGCGTCCTTTTACAAGCAGGATTCACCTTTGCTTGTAAAGGGGAATCCTCACCAGATTCCCTTTTCCAAGCAGAGCCACTCAAACCAGATCAACCCGGTTCAAACTGTTTCTACCCAGATTGTCCGAATGGACCAGACCCCTGGATGGTTCAAATGAACTGGCTCACGGACTGGCAGTTTGATTCTAATTCAGTTTGAATGCAAATCAAACCATCAAAACTGGTTCTTTGCACACCCCTATTCAAAGGTATGGAAACAAATGTCAGTCTTCAGTAGCTCATGGAGAGAATGGGCTGCATAAATCTTTTCAGGGCAGGATTTCTACAGCCTGAAGTTGCTTCCCCAAAAATCCCTAGCCCTATCTAGATATTAGACAAAGGATGTTCTACACAATTAGAGCATTCAAAGTGGGGCCAGAGGTTCTGCCCCAGCCCCATTACTCACTTCCGGCAGCACACTATTCACAGCCCAGAGGCATTCTTCAGGAAAGGGGGATGCCATGACCATGATGCCCAGTGTCACGGAAACCCCAGCCATCATGGATATGGCGTTTGCTTCTTCAGATGAATGCCACTTAAACCGTGAGCAATGTGCTGCCGGGAGCACACTGGACAGGGTGGAACTTTTGACCCTGCTTTGGAAGCTTTACTCATACAGAGTGTCCTTTATCCAAAGTCTGAAGAGGATTCCTTTCTTACATGCATGATAATTGGGCTTCAGAAGATCTTGAAAGATAGGTAGGCACACTTGAGATTAAGAACGTAAGAACACAAGAACAGCCCTGCTGGATCAGGCCCAAGGGCTATCTAGTCCAGCATCCTGTTTCACACAATGGCCCACCAGATGGCCCTGAAAAGCCCGCAGACATGAGCTGAGGGCAGAGGTACACTAGGCAAATTAAGCATCACCCCTCTTCGCACGAACGCACACACACACACACACACACACACACACACACCATGACAAACACAATATTTTTAACCCATGGGGTATTTTTATGTAAATATGCAGTAGCAAAAACATTTCAACATGCAACATTCCCATTCCACATACTTCTTTCCCCGCTCCCTCCCATCTCTAAAGCACCTGGCACAGGTCATAATCACACTCGGCCGCCCGGAGCAGTGCGGGCCAGCAGCAACAACAACACCTGGGACAGTCTAAAAAGGATTTGGGGAGCCCCAGGGGGTATGGATGCCCTGGACTTTGGCCACAAATTCCAAGGGTAAGAGCGCCAATGGCCTCTCTCCTGCTTTTGCTCTTGCCTCTGAGGCTGGAGGTGGCCTATAGCCCTCAGACTAGTTGCCATTGATAGGCCTGTCCTCCATGAATTTATCCCTCTTAAACCCCTCTTAAAGCCATCCAGGTTGTTGGCTGTCACCACATCTTGTGGCAGAGAATTCCACAAGTTAATTATGTGTTGTGTGAAAAAGTACTTCCATTTGTTGGTCCTAGATTTCCTGGCAATCAATTTCATGGGATGACCCCTGGTTCTAGTGCTATGTGAGAGGGAGAAGAATTTCTCTCTATCCACTTTCTCCACACCATGCATGATTTTATAGACCTCTATCATGTCTCCCCACAGTCGTCTTTTTTCTAAACTAAAAAGCCCCAGGTGTTGTAGCCTTGCATGATGAGGAAGGTGCTGTAGGCCCCTGATCATCTTGGTTGCCCTCTTCTGCACCTTTTCCAGTTCAACAATGTCCTTTTTTAGATGTGGTGACCAGAATTGTATGCAGTACTCCAGGTGTGGCCGCACCATCATTTTGTATAAGAGCATTATAATAGTAGCCGCTTTATTTTCAATCATCTTCCTAATGATTCCAAGCATAGAATTGGCCATTTTCACAGCTGGTGCACATTGAGTCAACACTATCATTGAGCTTTCCACCACAACCCCAAGATCCCTCTCCTGGTCAGTCACTGACAGCTCAGACCCCATTGGTGTACATGTGAAGCTGAGTGTTTTTGCCCCAATATGAATCACTTTTAGGGTGTGCACAAACCCCAAAACATGATTTGGTTCAAATTTGAATGGAATTTGAACCAAACTGCATTCCCCAAACTGGTTTGATCGGTCCGGTTCGGTCCATTCAATTAAATTTATTAGGTGGTTCATGAGAATCCAGTGAAGATTCCCTTTTACAAGCAAAGGGGCGGGGAAGTGATGAGAAAGGTTTTTTAAGGCTCTTGCTTGCTCAAGCAAGCTCAAGCAAGCTTGCTGCTTGCCACTCCCTGCCTTCATCCCCGGCCAAATCACTCGCCAAATTGCTGTTTAAACACAGGACATCCATGTTACAGCAGTGTAGAGGCCCGAACAGTGCCACAGCTACATAGGTGACCTGTGTTTAAACAGAGATCTGCCCAGCCTTTTGGCTGGGGCTGGGGGTGGTGAGCGGTGGCAAGTAACTAGCTGGGTAAGATCCTTGAACAACTTTTCTTGCTGCTCCTTTGCCACTGGCCCACTAACGGTTTGATTTAGAACCGGTTTGCATTGAACTGGGCTTGGTCCAGTTCGATCGTGGACCAAACCGGCACTGGTTTGGTTCATGATTGAATCACTGAACTGGCCCATTTTGATGCAAACTGGTTCTACATTGAACTGTTAATGGACACCCCAATCACTTTATACTTGGTAACACTGAACTGCATTTGCCATTTTGTTGCCCACTCCCCGAATTTGGAGAGATCCTTTTGGAGCTCCTTGCAATCTCTTTTGCATTTCACTGCCCTAAATAGTTTGGTGCCATCAACAGATTTGGCCACCTCGCTGCTCTAGAACATTTATGAATGAATTAAAAAGCATTGGTCCCAGTAGAGATCCCTGGGGAACCCCACTTCTTACTTACTTCCACTGCAAGAATCATCCATTTATTCCTACCCTCTGTTTCCTGTTCTTCAACCATTTAACAATCAGCACATGAACCTGTCCTTTTATCCCATTACTTCTAAGTTTTCTCAAGTCTTTGATCAGGAACTTCGTTGAAAGCTTTTTGGAAGTCCAGGTATACTATGTCAGCTGGATCACCTTTATCCACACACCTGTTGACACTCTCAAAAAGCTTAGTGAGGCAAGATTTACCTTTCTAGGAGCCTTGCTGGTTGTCCTTCAGCAGGGCCTGTTTGCATCTATGCTTCACAAATCTATTAGCTGATTCTTAAAGAAGAGAAAGGCCAGGGGGCGGTCTTTTCATGAGGCAAGGTGAGGTGGTTGTCTCAGATGACTGATTTTTGGAATGCCAGAAATGCCAGCAGGGTGGCACCTCTGCTGTTGGAACAGCTCTTTGGGACCAAGCAATGGACACCTTTCCTTACACCCCTTGAAAAGCTTTCAAGAAACAGAAGGAAAGAAGAGGAAACGGTCTTCCTCCTTATTCCCTGCATCACTTTCAAAACTTGCAAGGATCAGTTTTGAAAGGGGGCTGGTCTCAATGTAGCAGCTTGCCTTAGGAGCCAAAGTACCTTGGGCTGCCCCAGCTTGATGTCTGAACCATCCAGGGCTTGTGGGTCACATTTTGTAGGAGATATGAAGAAATAACCAACAGTATCTCTAAGCATGTACAAAGGAACTGTCCATCACCACTAAGCAACCAGAGCCAACCCAACAGTTCCAAGATTAGGGGACAGAATGACATCCAGACCACCCTCATCACCCTTCAGGCCTATCAGCTTCTCAGCACCCTTCAACCCTATAGTTCGTCTTCGGGAAAGAAACCTCTGTAGGAGTTATACTGCTTCATTGTTATTCCATTGGATACTGTGCTGTAGCTACAGAGGTTGAATTCAGTGACATCTGGAGAGTTTCTAAGGCTAAGAAAAGTGGAAAGAAGGCCCTGTCTTCCTATCCTTTCATTCTTGCACTGATGTTATGGTCCAGGGAGCGTCTTCTGTTATATGAACTAATTTCCCAGTCTCTAATTCCAACCATGCTTCAAATATCTATATATTTCAAGCCATATTGGGATTGGAGGTGTTCAGCCTGGCAGGTTGTCAATAAAGGTGTCTCAAACACTATGGATCGGGAGAAATGTTCCGTGTGAGTGCTAGAATTGGCGTGCTGCTGGTCCAGAAACCATTACCATGTCAATAGAATGTCTCAGCCGCCGCTGTCAATGCTGGGTTTCTTGCCATTTCAACTGAGCAACTCCTTTTTAAGTTGTCAATGGAGGAGGCTGCTGCCCTTTTGAGTCTAGCTTCGGTGACTCTAACAAAAGCCAACAGCAAAGTATGCAGTGTGCCAATGAACAGATCAGCCATCAGCTCAGAGGCTCTTGATTTCTTTCAGAGAGAACAACAAGAAGGTACTTTATGTGCCAAGGAAACAGGCAAGGATCAATTGCTTTAAAGAATTCACCTGTACAGGAACTCAAAGATTTCTCTGGAAGAAACAATAGCAAGTACTGGGGTGTGTGTGTGTGTGTGTGTGTGTGAGAGAGAGAGAGAGAGAGAGAGAGAGAGAGAGAGAGAGAGAGAGAGAGAGAGAGAGAGAGAGAGAGAGAGAGAGAGTCAGGTTTAAAGTCCACTAGACTATTATCTAGTGGATAGGTCTGAATCCTGCATGAAACTTGGAAGGGGAAATCAAGCATAATGTCATAGTGCTGTTCTCAGGGACATTTTTTTGGTGGCACGGAGGGTTTCCTGGGGAAGGGGAGATAATCAAAAATTGCCCCTTCCCAGGGACACTGGTGCTGTTAGTCAGGATATCCTGTTAGTCTGCTCTTCTCGCTGCACCAGCACTCCTAGCTCTGGACGTCAGCCAGTATCCATTCAAGCACTTCAGCTTGCCAGTCCAACAGTGGGGCACGTGTGCTAGTTCCGTTCTATTCCACATCTGCATCTGCACTCTTCTCCCATTAGGAATTGTGGGGAAATGGTCACTTCAGTGCCGATTCAATTCTTAGTTGCCACAGCGCCCTTTCAAGCTCACTAGCAGCGTGGGCAGTATTTGCAGTCAAAGTGAACCAGTATGCACACGCTGCTCTTGGATCAGCAGGTGCTGTGCAGTATGTAAGCCAACATAACATAAGCCCAATACAGACATTATGCTGTACAAGCGTACAGATGTCTCTACACTCATGCGTGTGTCTTGTGTGAATGACTGTATTTCTGCTCATTTTAAAAGTGAGCCTGGATGCAGGCCTTCAAATACATGGTACTGATAGGAAGTGTACTTCGACATGTTATGTTCAACATAGCATTTGAATGACTGTACCTGTGCAGAGATCTTTACCTGTGTACACTCAACAATTACTTGTATGTGTGTGCAAAATAATTACTGTATAGAACTCCAGACTCCATCTAGTAGTCTGTCTGCAACAGTATTTTTACTTATTTATCCACTTATTTGTTTATTTGTATATCTATCTATCTATCTATCTATCTATCTATCTATCTATCTATCTATCTATCTATCTATCTATCACATTTCTATACAACCCAAAACTTGCGTCTCTGGGCGATTTACAATCAGCCACCTGAGAAGTAGCCACTGGAGAAGTTCCTCAGAACTTGGGAAGCTCCCAAGCCCAGCAAAATGGAGACAGGAACGTAAGAACATCCCTGCTTGATCAGGACCAAGGCCTATCTAATCTAGGATCCTGTTTCACACAGTAGCTCACCAGATGCCCTTGGGAAGCCCACAGGCAAGAAGTGAGAGCATGCCTTCTCTCCTGCTGTTGCTCCCCTGCCACTGGTATTTAATGGCATCTTGCCTCTGTTGTTGGAGGTGGCCTATAGCCACCAGACTAGTAGCCATTAATAGACCTGTTCTCCCTGAATTTGTCTAAGCCCTTCTTAAAGCCATCCATGTTAGTGGCCATTATTTGGCAGAGAATTCCATAGATTATTTATGCACTGTGTGGAAAGTACTTCCTTTTGTCAGTCCTAAATTTCCCGACCTTCAGTTTCATGGGAACTGAATGGATAGTTGCTGCTTGGCAGTAAACAAATAAATTTCACAATACCTCCTCTTTTCTTAAAGGTTTTTTGAATTTGTAAAGGTTCAATACAGTGTTTCTGAAAGGAAGAGTGAGATCTTTTGTGCACTGTAACCACTGAGCGAGCCTCTGTTTTGGATTCAACATGTTGCTACCAATGAAGGCCTTGAGTTTTATTATTATTATGTATTCCCTCCTTCTTCTTCTTTTGCTTCTGCTTCTTTCTTTCAGCAATAGTACACAGCTCCTTTTCAAATGCAAAACCATTATCGGCAGCCGTTTCCTATGTCAGTTCAAAGGAAGGAAATAATAGTGTTTTACCACACCGTCCTACACCTGGCTGATGTTTTATTAATGATTTCCTCAGCAGCCTGCATGTGCACATGGACATTTTGTTTCCCTGTCTGCTGCTCAGTTCAGATCAGATGTCAGAATATGAGGGAATGCAAGAGGTCATTTCCTTTTAAATGTTCAGACATAACATGCTGATGATAAGACAAGGAAAACAACAAAACGAAAGTGCAGACAGGCACCCTGAAAGCCTCGGTAAGGACCAGTTCTGGCATTGCTGTGGAATTCCATTTGGATGGAATCCAATTAGAAGGTCCGGATGGGAATGGTGGCTTTCATTGTATTGGTGCAGTTATACTACAGCTCCTTGGGGGACCTTGGGATAAAAATCTAACTAAAAATATAAAATGCTACAGTGGCACTGTCTGTTATCCATTTCTACCTGCTTAATCTACAGAAATCAAGCACAAAACCAGAGGACCACTGCTCAGTGGCAGAACACCTGCTTGGTGCATGGAATAAGGTCAGATATACAGGTGTGCACAAGCCAAAAATTGCAGTTCAGCTTCTTAAAGAAGTCATAGGGACTGTGCTGTGGAGGGGGGAGCAGCAGAAAATGGAGGCACCAGCAGCCATGCCATTTCGGTAAGCATCTAACTACCTTTCTCACAGCCCCTGGTTAGATGCTGAACCATTTTGCCCAAACTGGGCCTGGTTCAGTTCAAACATGGACTGAACCATGCCGGTTTGGTCCATGATTGAACCTCTGAACCAGCCTGGTTTGAGGTGAACCAGTTCAGGAACCAACCATTCATGAACACTCCGAGAGAGATGAAATCTGTTTGTTGTTTATTATTTCTTGTTTACCCAGTCAGACAGGTGTTATTGACTGGTTTGTTTTATCCAGACATCGAGTCCTTCCCAAGGACCTGGGATGCCAGAATTTTATTGTCAATGTTGTTGCTGTTATAGATATCGTCGCAGAATATAGGCTGTTCCCAGTAAAGTTGCTTTTTGTAATTGGCTGATGGTGATTTCTGTGGCCCCTATGGTGTTGAGGTGCTCTTCAAGTTGTTTTGGAATTGCACCCAGGGCGCCAATTACCACTGGGATTATTTGGGTCTTTTTCTGCCACAGCCTTTCAATTTCAGTTTGTAGATCTTTGTATTTTGTGATTTTTTCTATTTCTTTTTCTTCTATTCTGCTATCCCCTGGTATTGCTATGTCAATTATTTTGACTTGTTAAATGGAAAAATAATGGGAAAATAATGGGGGGGAAAGCCACCGCATGGTCAATATTTGCACAATATAACTGTTTTTTATTTTTTATTTTATTATTATTATTATTATTATTATTATTATTATTATTATTATTATTATTAACTTCTGCTTTATGCCAGGATTGCATCGTTCTGGAGGCATAGCCACAATAGTGGATACGTGATTTTTATTTTTATTTTTATTTTTATTTTTATTTTGAAAAGGGATATGAACCCATGCTCATGTGCTGCATCTTCATATGCCAGTTGTTATCCACAATTATTACCCATTGTGACTACCCCTTCAAAAGGATGGTTCACAGTGTAGATCTGAGACACAGTTGTGTGTCAAAAGCCCGATGTAATTATGCAACAGCTTGCACAATTAAGTCGCTGACTACAGTGGCTGACATCCTAATGAAGCATTTGCATAAGCAGCAAAGTTGCCTTCATGCAAGGAGGAATAGTTGCTCTAAAAAACACAAGGATTGCACAACTGAGCAAGTGTGCAAATGCACAAAAGTTCCATGGAAAAGAAATGAAATGTGCCACCATTGCTCACTATTGTGCAAGCACAAGCATGTTTGTAGTAGTGCAACACTGGTCTGGAACTTAAGCTCCAGGCTTAGCACAAGTCACTAGTGCAACAGCTTTGCACTAGTATGAGGTCCTTCCATGAGCATTTTGTTGCTCCAGATGTCAACCAGTATTCACAAAACAATGCTGAGCTACATGGACCAATGTTTTGAATCAGCAAAGGGTAGCTTCCTATTTTCCTCATTCCAAAGGGCCATAAGAATGCATGGAATTTCCAAATGGACATTGGCCATTCAATGCATTCCATGGCCATTTGGGAGGAACCAGGTCTTTTCAGTGGGCATTCCCTGCCATTCATTTTAGTTCATTCCCTAGAGCACCTGCTTTGCATGCGGAAGGTTCCAAGTTCCCTGCCTGGCAGCATCTCCAAGATAGGGCTGGGAGAGATTCCTGCTTGCAACCTGGGAGAAGCCACTGCCAGTATGAGCAGACAATCCTGAGCTAGATGGACCAGTGGTCTGACTCAGCATAAGGCAGCTTCCTATGTTCCACAAACTTATAATATTTCCCAGTTCCTTTCACTGGAAACATACTAAAACAGAAGCCTTAAGCACAAAGCATTTTTAAGACCTTTCTTTTGGGTGGCAGTGGCGGCGGCAGCAGCGGCAGTGGTGGTGGTGGTGTTTAGGATTGAGTCAACAAAGAGAATGGCCATTTAACATTATTCTGCTGGAGTGTTGACTGGGAATAGGGGTTGCTTCCCTTCCTGGGCTTTCAAGATGAGGATAGGTATAAATGCAGATAGTTTAACAGTAGGGATGTGCACAAATCGGGTTTTTTATTTGTACCTGAATCAAATCACCCCCAATTTGATTTGGGTCCAAATCTGGCCAGAAAGATAGAATGGTGGCTGTCTGCCTCCTTAAGTACTTTTGAAAATCCCTCCTTCAAACTCCCTCACCCTTGTCCCTTCTTTGACCCTCCCGCTAGCCAATGCAGGGTCAGTCACTCTTGGCAACACAAGATTTGAATGGAAATGAGCCAATCTGGAACCAGGGGTTGGGGATCACCAGCAAATCGTTGCACACTCTATATCACCAATCTGAAGCTTGGGAGGGCAGGATTTTTAAAAGAAATTCCTGACACAAAATGGAGACAGCAAGAGAGATTGCCACAAAATGGAGGTCTGAATCTATGGATTTTTTCAAGTCTGAAATCTGAGTGATCTGTTTTGGACCCTAATCTGGCCAGCTAGCATAGGGGTGTTTTGTTTTGTCCATAAATCATCCAAAACAGGTAGATTTGAGTACAAATTGTTTTGTACCTGAATCAATTCGCACATCCCTAGTTAGAAGCCCATACTTGCAGCAGAATTCTAGAAGAAGGCAATGGATCAAGAGAAGAAAGAAGAAAATGGTACTAATGTATGAAGAGAATAAAATATATATTCATAACAATGTCAGAATCTATAACCATATACTGAATAATACAATGTTAAATGGAGACCAAAACAAGGGGCATATTGTGGATAGCCATACAATGAGTGATAAACACATAGGGCTAAGCATCATTTTTGAGTTCTTCATCAAAGAAAGTGGTAATGTACATCAAATGGAAAAACTCAGAGAGAACAAATTTCAAGGTAAATCTTAAGAAACAGTCACCTTCACCCACAACTATAGATACTTCATGGAGGCCTTACATTTAGGCTGTAAGAGGCGAACAAGTTTGCAAAACTGTAGTTTAAGAGAGATGTGCTTCATCCATACAAAATTTGGCAGAAATTACTAGAGCTATTCTTCCGTAAGACTTGTTTCGATCTCTTCTTTTTTCTTACTTCTCTACTTCATTGTGAGTACTACCCGCTTTTTTGTATCTCCAACAGATCAAGAGAAGCAGATGACCGACCGAAAGCAGTCCCGAGGACTGAGGGCAAAAGGGAAAGTCCAGGAGGAGGCATCTGAAAGGGGAAAGGAAACCAGGAGAGAGGACAAGGGGAGTGCAGAGGTACATATAGCCAGCAGCTGCAAGGATGAGGAAGGCTGCAGTTCACAATATTGATTTGAAATAGCTGGCCAGATCTTTGGCTGCAGGCCATTGGTGTCCATTTAATGTTTAAATCAAAGACATTCTCTCAGTAACTTCTCCATTCCCCAAAGAAATGCCTCCTCAGATGTGTGATCTCTGATTGTGTCTCTTGTACAATGCTTGTTACCACAGCATTCTCTGTCTGAGTTTATAGCTCAGCTCATCCATCAGCAGAGTTTACTACTCTCAGCTATGTGCAGCAATTCCACGGCTTTCCTCAATTGCCAACAGACCGTATCACAAAAGACCCCTTACTGGAATCTTAAAGGCTTCCTCAATGCAGAAAATTAAAATAGTGCATTACATACCCAAACCATTATGCAACGATCAACAAGGATGCAGGGAATAGAAGCACAAGACAGATGCATGATAAATTATTTCTTCAGCTCTTCTAGTCATCTCAACCAGCGAATCGTCCTAATTTAACTGAGTAGGTCAGAGTGAATTACAGTCTGATTGGACAGAATCTTGCTCTCCATAACCAACAACCAAACAATGACAGCCTTGAAAGAGATTTGCAGCTATACCTCCTTCCCATGAAATATTGTGCATATTATTGTTGCTTCAAGAAGAGGAAGAGCAAGAAGAGCAGCAGCAACAGCTGGTCTTGTGGTAGCAAGCATGAATTGTCCCCTTTGCTAAGCAGGATCAACCTGGTTTGCATTTCATTGGGAGACTAAATATGAGCTCTGTAAGATATTTCCCTTAGGGGATGGGGACATAGCTCAAAGAAAGAGCAGAAGGTTCCAGCTTCCATCCCTGGCACCTCCAGGTAGTTCTGGGAAAGACTCCTTCCTGAAACCTAGAAGAACTGCTGCCAGTCAGTGTAGACCAGAGATTCCCAATCTGTGGTACTCAAGATGTTGAAGAACTATAGTTCATTAACAACCTGGACATCTATAGACCTATTTCTAGCCTGCTCTTTTTGGGCAAGGTGATAGAGTGTGTGGTTGCATCCCAGCTGCAGAGATAATATATATCTTCGATGATATGGATTATCTAGATGCTCTCAATCTGGTTTCCATCCTGGATATGGGACTGAAACTACCTTGGTCATTCTAGTGGATGACCTACACCAGGAGCTTGATGTGGGGAGTGCGTCCCTGTTGGTTCTGCTGAACCTCTCAGCAGCGTTCGATATCCTCGCCCATGGTAACTGCCTCTCAAGTACAGGGATTGGAGATACTGCTTTGGAGTGGCTTCAGACCTTTCTTGGCGGGGTGGGGGTGGGGGGTCCAGAAGGTGCTGCAATGGCTCCTTGTCCATTGGCCGGTGGCGTTCCACAGGGGTTTGTTTTGTCCTCCATGATGTTTAACATCTTCATGAAACCATTAGGAGAGGTTTTTTGAGGATTTGGATTGAGTTGTCAGCAATATGCAGATGACACTCAGCTCTATCTTTCATCACCTGATCCTAGGGGGCAGTGGATGTCCTGAGTTGGGGGCTGAAGGCAGAGATGGGTTGGATGTGGGCTAATAAACTGAGATTGAATCTGGGCAAGACAGAGGTGCTGTTGATCAGTAGGAGAGCCAATCGGGATGAGGGGATTCAACTGGTTCTGGATGGGGTTGCACTCCCCTTGAAAGATCAGGTACACAACTTGGGGATATTGCTGGACCTAGTTCTGCTTTTGGTAGCTCAGGTGGAGCTGGCAGCTAGTGTGCCAGCTGTGTCCCTTTCTCGAGAAGGCAGATCTGGCCACAGTTACCCATGCCTTAGTCACATCATGGCTGGATTACTGTAACACACACTACGTGGGGCTGCCCTTCAAGAATATTCAGAAACTGCAGTAGTGCAAAATGAAGCAGCTAGGATTTTATCCAGAGTTGCCCACTTTGACCATATTACACCCATTCTGAAAGTGCGGCATTGGCTGCCAATTTGTTTCTGGGTCCAATTCAAGGTGCTGGTTTTGACCTTTAAAGCCCTTAACAGTTTGGGCCCTGAATACCTGAGGGGCCACCTGCTTCCAAGAATTTCTCCCCACTTGACAAAGGCATTGGAGGAGGCCCTGCTGTGCAAGCCGACAACAAGGGAGGCTCGGCTGTCATGCACACAGGACAGGGCCTACTCAGTTATTGCCCCCAGAATGCGCTCCCTTTGGGCATCCGCTCTTCAGTCTCCATCACAGTTTTTAGAAAGCAAGTGAAATCTTGGCTTTTTATATGAGTGTTGTTTTTGTTGCTGCTGCTCTTGATTTTATCATCCTCTTGTGTACGTTTTAAAACACTTTTTACAAGTTTTGTATTTTTATATTCCAATTTAATTTTTCTTATTGTGTAACTGTTTTATAGATTTATACAGTTTTAAATATTTTATAAACTGCCTTGAGATTATATATATATATATATATATATATATATATATATATATATATATAAAACAGTTCCCATCACCCCCAGCTGTATTATGGCCAGGGATGATGGGAGTTGTAGTTCAGCAACATCTGGACTGTTGGGAACCCCTGGTCAAGACAACAATGAGCTAGGCAAACCCATGGCCTGACATGGTAGAAGCAGCATCTTCTGTGCTGAGGAAACGGGAGAAGCAGAAGAACCATTTTCTCCTAAATAAATAAATAAATAAATAACTGGTTTCATAGCAACAAGGAATGAGGACATGATTCCCTGTCCCCAAAGGGCTCACCATGTAAACACACACGAATGAAGAAGACAACAAATGTATTGTTAACATTTCTATATGGCCCTTCACACTGAGACCCCAGGGCAGCGAACAATAAATTAAAAACCACAATCTTTTTTTTTTTTAGTTAAAATCATAATGAAAACAAAACATATAAAGCAACAGGCAACTCAAAGGAAATCAGAGGGCTACTTGTTGGCCATAGGGATGTGCACAAAACCGGTTTGCCCGGATCGGTTCGAATTCGAACCAGGTTAGAACCAGGAGGGGATGGTTCAGTTTTGGTTTTGATCGAACCTCCCCCTGGTTCGGTTCGAATTCAAACCAATTCAAACCGGTTTGGACACCCAAAAATTGGTAGGATGGTAGCTGGCACCCAGGGGTACCTGCCACCCAAACCCCAAAGCAATCGGACACTCGTATGATTTATGAATTTTTGAAAATTATTTTTATTTTTTCTCATAGGATATAATGGGGCTCCAACCAGCCCATAATTCCTTATTGTGGAGCACCCATGGGTGCCAACAACCATGCAAACCCCGAAGCAATCAGACATCCCTATGATATTTTATGAATATTTGAAATATTTTTAATTATTTTTCTCATAGAGTATAATGGGACCCGAACCAGCCCATATCCCCTTTGTGGAGCACCTAGGGGCACAAAAGTGGGGTTGGTTGTAGCAACCAGGGGTTCCTACTATCCACAAAGTTCCAAGGCAATCGGACACTCCTCTGATGATTGGTGAATTTTAAAATTATTTTGGAATTCCTCATAGAGAATAATGAGGATTACAGCAAATGTATAGCTTCACATCGAGGAGAAAGGGGTGTCCTAGAGTGGAGTGTGGTGGGCGGTAGTTCCCACCACCCTCGCTCTGGGTCACCCCAGCACCACCCAAGTGTTCTGAGTGTAGATTCTTTGGTAGCATATAAGATTTTCAATGACAAACCATGAATCCACTCTCATTTGCTAACCTTAAAGACACATAAACTTCAAAAATCCCTTAAAAATCAGCCTTTTGCCCAATTCCTTTCAAATAATTCTGATAGCTTCCTTGCCCACCTTGGGAACTACCACCCACCACACTCCACTCTAGGACACCCCTTTCTCTGGTTCGAATTCGAACCAAACCGGGCAAACTGTTTTTGTGCACATCCCTACCTAGAGCACCCATATCTTGGGGGAATCCTCCAATTCAGCGTGCTCCCACCGAGCAATGAAAGATTGTCTGGGGGGTAGGCAAGGTTTAGGAAGCCATCCCTCTCCCTGACCTGCCCAGTAGGTCATGTGAATGGCTGCAGTGTGTGAATAGAATGTGGGGTTTTCTTCCTAAGTGAAATATCTGGAAAGTTTTTGTTGGAAGCCATAGATAATACTGGTGAAGTTTCTCAATGGAGTTCCACACACCCCTGTGCTTTTCAACAACACTTTGACTGAAGCTAAATTTGAGATGAATGTAGAAGTTTTGGGTAATTTCCAGCCAATTCCTGGCCTCTGTCTAGTTGTGGTAGCCATTTTGGAGGCCACCATGAATGCACAATTGTCCTCTGCATGGCCAGTTCATTACCTGGCCATGCAGAGGCCCATTGTGTATGCGTGGCAGCCTCCAAACTGGCTGTGGCAGCTACACAGAGGTCCGGAATGGGCTGAAAACCACCTGAACCGGGTCATGACATCAGGGGAGAGGGAACCTCCAGAGACTCCCGCACGGCAGCACCCCCAGAGGCAGTGATTTTCAGTAAAAAAATAATTTTAAGGTAGAGCACTTGAACTGGCTGGGGGTGTTCAGCTCAAAATGGAGCCAAACCCAGGCAGGTTTGGTTTGAGGCTGGCTTGACGTCAAACCCTCAAACTGCGCATGCTCGATGTTGAGCCAGTTTAAATTTGAACCTGTTTGCACACCCCTACCCATTTGCCCAAACTGGGCTTGGCTCGGTTCAGTCATGGACCAAATCATCCTCCGGTACAGTTCACAATTGAGCCCCGAACTGGCCCCGTTCAAGGCGAACTGGTTCAGCAGTGAACGCTTCATGCACACCCTTACTCGGTGCTTCACACGAGCAGTCCTACCCCAGTAGGTCTCTGCAAGCCCGGGCAGGGCTGCTCATGTGAACAGCCTCATTAACTAGCTAAACCATGGCAAGTTGCAACAGCTGGCTGAAAACCTCCTTAAGTGTCCTTCTGCTGATGCCTCATTTCCATGACAAAGAGATTAACGAGATAAGCAGGCGAAATCGGCAACACACTGCAGCAACTCTGATGGCAAGGGGTGGGGGGAGAATAGCTGACACAGACCTAATCAGCTAATCAGCTGCCCCGACAATCTTCTTGTGCTGTAATTTCTTTTCTGATGATTCATGTAAGTAAACAGACCGAGCTTTTTTGCAGCGTATCACGTGCTCGACATGAACAAGCTGCCCCACGCGTCGGAAAAACCACCAAATCCCAAGGCATTTCGAGAAGTGTCTCGGGGAGGACTTTTAAGGAACAGATGGCAAATGGAATCACCTTGGCTGATCATTCTTTCCATTGAGTCAGCACAGCAGGTATATTCCACAATGCTCCTTGCACCAGCTGTTTGTGGAGCTGTTTACATTAGCTAATTCAACTGCTATGCTATTACCATTGCTACTATTTAACACTTATTTCAAAGCAGCAATGCTTTAGGTTTTTGTGAGATTAGACCCACCAGGTTTCAGTTAATGTACGAAGCCACTTTCCTGTCATGACGTCACCTTCCGGTCAGAACCAACCCAGGGCCAGAACTAGATAAAACCTCACCTTGGAGGAAGGTGGGGGCTGTACCATCAGCCTTCAGCTGAAAAACTGTGACAGGCTGTTTGAGGAATATATATCCAGGAAATAGAGAGTTTCCCCCGACTGCCCTGACCCTCTTTTACCTGAGACCCGGATGAGGACAGGAGACAGGCTAGAGGAGAGCTGGTCTTAGAGAGAGAGAGAGCTGGTCTTTTGGTAGCAAGCATGGCTTGTCCCCTTAGCTAAGCAGGGTCCACCCTGGTTGAATTTGAATGGGAGACCACATGTGAGCACTGTAAGATATTCCCCTCAGGGGATGGAGCTGCTCGGGGAAGAGCAGAAGGTTCCAAGTTCCCTCCCTGGTTTCTCCAAGATAGGGCTGAGAGAGACTCCTGCCTGCAACCTTGGAGAAGCCACTGCCAGTCTGTTAAGACAATACTGAGCTATATAGACCAATAGTCTGACTCAGTATATGGCAGCTTCCTATTTTCCTAGGCCACCTTGTTTCTTCTTTGCTCTGGGGGGAGCACTGAACTAGCTACTTGGTTTGCCAGTTGAGGCTTAACTTTTAAAGGTGATTCCCTCCACCACCACCACCACTTTTCACTCTCCTGCTAAGCACCTGAGTGGCATGGTCATCCCAGGACAGTTGGGCTGTTCAGGCACCTAGTCAGACAACCTTTCCTCTAGGACCCTGAGTAGTCCGACTACAGGTAAGTGGTCCTACTGAGTGGCCCTGAAGATATGACAGGTTTTATTGGCTCCATCCTGACATGCATAACATGGCAGTTGAGAAGGGTCGTTATGGCCATTCCCAGCAGACTTTTGATGGGTTGGGACAGATCGGAACCCGATATTTTGGGCTATGCATAGGCCTAGGTATCACAACTTTGATTGTAACTTCTGCAAGCAACACATGTCACAATTTGTAGCAGTGGTAGCTGAAGGAACTTGGATCTGGATCTGCTTACCTAATTACTTTGAAAATCTCATTAAGACTGGGCATGTTGCAACAAGTCCACTCTGTAATCAGCTGGGATAAACTGGAGGGTGGCTGATGTTCATTATAAAATCGTGCCATGCAAATAGTACGGTAGACCTGTTGACGATCATAATGTGCCTCCCAAATATATGAGTGAGCTGCTGTCTAGGAAGGGATGAAGACAATGGAAGTTGTCATCTGGGATGCATGAAACCATCTAGCAGCTTTATAACTGGGAATCTGCATAAGCCCCCACTATATGTGGCAATTCACACTGGATCACCACAATGCTGGCGCTCAGGGTAAACACAGTCCTTGCTTTCTAATTCCCCATGGGTGTTCGTCTAAGGTAGCAATCATCAACATTCTACAATGACTCATGCAAACTATTTTTAAATCCAGGAGTAATACCCAAGAATAAACAATGTGCATGTGGCATCAGATGTTGTCATGATGGGAAGGCTTGGAGGGAGGACTAAGCCTCACTAGAGCAACTGCTGGGAAGGTGGGCCTTTCCTAAAAAGGAAAAATAGAGCTCGGGAAGTCCAAATCAAAGGGACCAATCTAGGGGACTGGTGGGGATTTCTGACTCAGCCACCAGCATGAGCTTTGGTTTGTCTGTGAGTCTGTCCCAGGAGGGCCCTGAGGAAGCAGCAGGCTGACAGCCGCTGGGGATATGGGAAGGCTGCCACCTGTGAGTAATAAGTTAGGACCAAGTCAGTTAAATGTGTCAGGGAAATTATTTTTCTTTACTGATTGTTTGGAATCTATGTTGCCAGGTTAATAAAAACTCTTACAATCTGTTTTATGAAAAGACCATTGTTTTTATTGCATACCTCCCCCCCCCCCGCTTTTAATCTGATAATAAATCCTTGTTGCTGAAGTGTGCTACTCTTTATTTTGGTTCTGCCTTGGTTATATGCCTTTGGAGACCTAGGACCTAGCTCAGCCCTTTTGGGGAGGGTTTTGCCGCTTTCAACCCCACCCACCCCCGGAACCTTATATGGAGAGAGGGTTTCCCCAAATCAAAATAAAGTGGATGGTGGCAGCCTACTGAACTCCCTGCTCCTCCTCTGACTCTGGTAGGAGTCATGACTGATGTGAAGTAGAGGAACCATTGCAATGTTGCCTACAGTGAATGTGGAGCTGCTGCCTGAGACGTCACAGCTGAAAAACTAGAAGGGAAGCCAAAAGAGGTCCAAAGAATCTAGTAAAAATATGCAGAATGCAGTCACTGAGTTACTGGCTGGAACTGGCTGCTCAGAGGACACCAATTACTGCACTGGTTCTCCATCCGATCTCTAGCCCATTTCAAAGTGCTGGTGCTGACCTTTAAAGCCATCAACCACCTGGGCCTCAAATCAGTGTTCCCTCTAACAGGGATTCCCAGGCGTTGTCGACTACAACTCCCAGAATCCCTAGCTGCAATGGCTTTTGCTTGGGGATTCTGGGAGTTGTAGTCAACAGCATCTGGGAATCCCTGTTCGAGGGAACATTGCCCCAGATACTTGAAGCCCCACCTTCACTCATATGAGCCTATTGCATGATAACAGGACAGTAGCTAAATGTCCTCTTCTGGGGGCTGGCTGCTTGCCTTTTGTGGCACCTTCTGTTTTGAAAGTTCTTCTTTAGGACCCCAGCTGGCATGATGGATTGTGGGAATCATCGCTCTTTTGATGGAATCAGCCACAGTTGTATCCATTAAAAGAGCAATGATTTCCACCATCCATCCAGCTCACAAAGCTGTGTCCCTGGGTGCGGGGGAGGGCAAGTCAGAAGAAGTAACTGCAGGCAATGCCAGATAGGATATTTGCACACCACCCCAGATCTGCCTGGCCTGGGAAGTCAGGTGACACTAGAAGACTAATAAATTGATTTTCTCTTTTTAAAATATAAATGCTGTCAGCGCATCCATTGATCTTTTATCCCCAGCATACTTGGTTGCATCATGAAATCTTTGCAAACCAGGCATGTTCCTAGGGGTGTGCACAGAACCGGCTGGCCCGGTTAGGTCTGGCCCCCATTGAACCCCCCCGGTCTGGTCGGGGGGTTCATATATATATATATATATATATATATATATATATATATATATACACACACACACACACACACACACACACACACACACACACCTGTAGCCCCTTCAGGGGGCTTTCTATAGGCCACGGGTGTGTGTGTGAAGGTTTCCCCTCCCCCCGCCGGCCTCTCAATTCACCGCTGTGGCCGAATAAATGCAGTATTTTCGGCCATTTCTCATTTCCATCTTATGCCTTAGCATTTAAGAGGCTGGTGGGGGGAGGGGAAACCTTTGCGGGGGGGCCCCTGGCCTACAGGAAGCCTCCCCGAAGGGGCTACAGGTATTTTAAATATTTTTTTTTAAAAAAAAATAAAATAATTTGCAGACCTATCCAGAGGTTTGGTTCCGGTCAGGATGGAAATGGGGGGAGGGTTCGGTTTGATCTCGAACCACCGGACTGCTGGACTGTGAGACTGCCAGACTGTTCCGCACATCCCTACATGTTCTGATCTAGTGAAGTCTGCAAAGTAGTTACAATCTGCAGAGGGGGAGGGTTTCCATCACGCCCACCAACATCTTCCCTCCACTGGCATAACCACCATTGAACTGGGAGGGACAAATATCTCTTGGCTACTGGTGTCTGGGGGATGCGCGGCAGCGGGGGGGGGGGGGCTCCATCCCCTGAGCATCCAGTCAGGGAGCACTTCATTTACCAGCTGAGAGAGGGTGACAGGCATTGCATTCATGCTCTGCTGCCAGCCATGCTCCTTGTCCTGGCATCAGAAGCATGCCAACACAGGGGACATGCTTGGCATCAGGGCATGGGTGCACTGCTTGTCACCCCGTTCACAGCTGACTAGTGCTTCTGACACCAGTGCAAGAGGAGGAGTGGTCTGTTGGGGCTGAGCATGGCTCTCATCGGTAGTGATGGCGGCGGGGGGGGGGAGAGTGCCTTCAACCTCCCTATGTCCCAGCCTCCTTCCCAGCTGCCTTTGATGTTTTAATTTGATATACAGCTTGAAGGAGAGCTCTGTTGAACCTGAAAGCTTACTTATAGTTTTGTGATGTTTCATTTGTTCCTAATCACACGACCATCACTTTTGGATTGTTCCTAATGGAGCAACATGGCTAGGGACTACCAGCAAGTTTTGAAGCTACTGTGGGAGTTGGAGACCATAGATGCTGCACCCTCAGCTGCAAATGTCATGCTGTCATCAGGTGCATGATAGGATAGCCCAATACCATGTATATTTCAATGTATATTATATCAAAGTTGTAGGGCAGTTATAGGTGGATGCCAACCTTGCAAAAATAGTATTCAGGTATCTGCAAATTAAAAAGAAACCGATTTGCAGTGTTGAAGTGATACAGTTCAATCTACCACAAAATACAAATGGCTGCAAAAAATGTCTCATTCCAGTAGTGTGTATAAGTTATTAAATAATGATATGTTATTAAATACCACGTATATTTCAATTTCAACCTCTATGTATTTAATGGGAATTACTCCTAGGAATGCACACACAAGTTTGTTTTCATTTCTCCAAGCGATGTTTCATTTACATGTTAGAGCTCCTTTTAAAACATCTGACCAGGGAGGTTTCAGTCTATGTTTGCTCTGCTTTTGTGAAAATAGAGCCTCGTTATTTTCTTAATGGCACAGGAGCTGACTTACCTGACTTCAGCTTCTTATTTGGGTAATGTTTTCTTAGAATTATTACAAATGTCAGACTCTAATCAGGGCCAGTAACTCCCAGCTGCAAAGTGTGATTAACCCTGACATTTCACAGTGGAAATGTTTTAAGAACATCATTTTATAGTTGTATATTTTACGTTCTCATTTCCATCTAATGCCTTAGCCGAGAGATAACAGAGCTGGTTCACACACACTGGATGAAATGTTAAAATTATTCCTGAAATAAGTTGTGCAGGCCTTCTATATAGTTTATATAGCACCCCTCCCCACTGCTTTTTCCAGCTTCTCTCTCTCTTTTTAAAAACTTGAACCTATAAGAATTTATTCCTTAGATGTATTGTTCTGAGGACATAGGAAGCTGTCTTATTCTGAGTCAGACCATTGGTCCATCTAGCTTAGCACTGTCAACACTGACAGGCAGTGGCTCTCCAAGGTTGCAGGCAGCACAAGTCTATTCACACATTATGCTCAGGACTCATACAATGAGGGTACCTGTACACTGATACGGTCATTCACATGTTATGTTGAATCCAGGTATGGAAGTGAACTTCCTCTCTGTACCATGCAAGGACCTTTATACAGGTTCACTTTTAAAAGGAAAAGAGGTACAGTCATTCACGCAAACATATGTATGAGTGTACAGATGTCTGTATACTCATACAGCATAATGTCTGAATCGGGCTTATCTCTCAGTCCTACCTGGAGATGCCAGAGATGGGACCTTCTGCATGCAAGGATGCAGATGCTCTTCCACTGAGCTACGACAACATCCTCCAAGGATGTTGATTTATTTGAAAATAAATAAATAAATAAATAAATAAATAAATAATGCTGTGATGTTCACATGTAGACCCTGCTTAGCAAAGGGGACAATGCATGCACACTGTCGCAAGGCCAGCTCTGCTCAATAATGTCTTTTGCTTTCCTGCCTGGTGCCATTCTGCATTTGGGTTACTTATCCACACAAGGAAATATCAGGTGTCGGCAGTGGGAATGAAGCTTGTATATTGTGCATCTACTATCTTCTGCAGTTGGCTCTGTTACAGCTTGTAACAGGTTCAGATTCAGGGACAGATTCAGCAATATAACCATCAGCCCAGCACCATGTTTGGGAAACTCGTCTGGAATTCCACATATGCACTCCTCATCCTGGAACTCAAAATTCATGGAAATGTCTGCTAGGAAATTTTATGGAGAAAATAAAGTTCAGGTGCCTTACCTTCTCAAGTCTGGCAATCAGGCCTTTGTAGTCCCTGCCATGACCCAGATGTTCCTTTCTCTCAAAAAACCGTGGGCCATTATTTATCATTTCTATGCACTGGTTTGTCACAAGCCAGTTGGAAGTGGTACATGCTGAAGAAGCGAGGCACATCAGATTGAATCAGGCTGATGATTACAGGCATAACATTTTTCCTTCCCAAGAGGATCCTCAGAGTGGTCAGCAGGTGGCCTTGCTGATAGTCTAGGGATGAAAACCAGATAGGAATCATTGACTCATTTCCATTGTAAATGAAGCTTGGCAAAAAATGTCAGCTGCGTGCTCTCTCTCCACATGTCACCATGAATCACTGGGCCATAACCAGGCTGCTGTTAGCCAGAGCTTAGCTCTGTGACTAAAGATCATCATGCTTCCTGATGTGACAGGCCGGAGGAAGGAATAGAAAATAGTGATGAATAAACCCAACTGATGGATTCTGGAAGAGGCCAACTTTCTATGCTGTCTGAAATGGGACCAACATGGTCTTCTAGGAGCCAGGATTGGGAATGGTTATAAAATCAGAACCACACAAGAGACTTGGTGGGATTGGACTAGGACAGAGTCAGTTCCAGAATCCAAGAAGGACTTAATTACACATTATGTTTGACATTCATACAATGAGCGTACAGTGTACAGATGTGTAAATACAGGTGCAGAGCTATAATTGAAGGGGGCGATGAATGTCCCTGGACCACTGAGGAAGAGGTGGCCCATCCACTCACCTCCCCAAAGACGAAGGTGGAGAGGTGGGAGGACAGGGGTCCATCTTCAATTTTTGTCCCAGAGTCCATCCTTGCTATGACCCTGTGTACACAGGCATAATTTTTCACACATTCTGTTGTACACAGGTCCAGCATTATACTTGAAATCTGAACTATGCATTTGAGGGGCCTATACCCGGGTTCACTTTTAAAAGGAACGCAGGTACAGTAATTCATACAAAAATATGTACAAGATGCCTGTATGCTTGTTCAACATAATGGGTGAGTTCACACAGCCAGAACAGCAATGTAGGAGGGGCTCTCTTTTCCTCCTACCTTGCTTAAGAGTAGGGTAGAGAATCTCGGTTACCTCGATTTGAGAAACCTGGGCTGGAGGGATTTTTGTTACCCTACAAAATATGGGTAGCCCAGCTTTTAACCTACGTTTGATGATTGTGTGAACCAGCCCATAGTCTGAATTGGGCTCTTAGCTCAGTGGTTGAGCACATGTTTTTGTATTCAGAATGTCTTGGATTTCAGATAGCTGGGTCAGAAAAGGCCTCTTTGTGCCTAAGACCCTGGAGAGCAGCTGCCAGGCAAAGTGGACAGTATTGGGCTACATGGGCTGTCCGAGCAATCTGACCTGATATAACCAGGGTGGAAAGGAAACTTCTGCCAGCACTTTTGATGAAGTTTGGGGGCTCGCATAGGTTCAACAGTGAAGGGGCAAAGGTGGGATGATTGGGGGTACAGTTCTTAAACATTCTCAGAGGAGTTACTGCTACCTAGTGGTGGCAGGTATCTCCCCCCCCCCTTTTTTGGTGTACCCTTTTTTTCACCATGTGTCATGCCCCTGGTATCAGATAGTGAGGAGGAAGGGGATACTGACAGCCCTCCAGCCGATGCAAGGGTACCTGGGGGGAAGAGCCCGGCTGTCAGTTCCCAACCACAATCCACCACAAACAGCAAGTGCCGCCTTTGTAAAGAAGCAGATGAAACAGTGGACCACCTAATCAGCTGTTGTAAAAAGATCGCACAGACTGACTACAAACAAAGGCATGACAAGGTAGCAGGGATGACACACTGGAACATCTGCAAAAATACAAGCTACCTGTAGCCAAACATTGGTGGGAACATCAAATTGAAAAAGTGGTAGAAAATGAAGATGTAAAAATATTATGGGACTTCCGACTACAAAGAGACAAACACCTGCCACACAATACACCAGATATAACTGCAGTCGAGAAGAAAGAAAAAACAAGTCAAAATAATCGACATAGCAATACCAGGGGATAGCAGAACAGAAGAAAAAGAAATATAAAAAATCACCAAATACAAAGATCTACAAATTGAAATTGAAAGGCTGTGGCAGAAAAAGACCAAAATAATCCCAGTGGTAATTGGCGCCCTGGGTGCAGTTCCAAAAGACCTTGAAGAGCACCTCAACACCAATGGGGCCACAGAAATCACCATCAGCCAGTTACAAAAAGCAGCTTTACTGGGAACAGCCTATATTCTGCAACGATATCTATAACAACTGACAATAAAATTCAGCCATCCCAGGTCCTTGGGAAGGACTCGATGTCTGGATAAAACAAACCAGTCAATAACACCTGTCTGACTGTGTAAACAAGAAATAATAATAATATCAACAACAGAGGAGAGTCACAAGACAGCACCAACAGCTGGAAACTGTCAGGAGAAGTGGGCAGCTCTTTCAGAAAGCTGATAAGCCCTGAATCCCTGCCAGCTGAGAGTTATCAGCTCAGACTATAAATCACGTCTGCAGCCTGCAGTCAGGGGCTGGAAGACAACACACGTCTTGCATGGAGCATTTACCAGCCCCTCACAGACCTCACAGGACAGAGAGAGCCAGAGAGATTCCTAGCCGTGTGTTAGCTTCTGCGACCCAGACTGGTTTCTAACTGGAACACTATCTCTTGCCGTGCCCTGCTTTGCTTCTGGCTTGGAAGGCTCAACAACTTCTCTGCTTCGTCCCTTTCTGGACAGACTCCCACACCGGGTGGCTTGGTTGCTGACATCATGCCTCTGTGAGCAGCTTGTAGTGCTGGAGTCCTTCTTAGCAGCCAGGTGTATCCTGCTGCCTAGCAGTGTGTGAGCCCCTTCTCATATCCCTACCACTGCCATTTCCCCCCAGAATGCCCCTGGGGAAAACATTAGCAGCCTTCCTTGGTCATTCCAAAGGGGAAACAATAGCAGCCCCAACAGGTGTGAAAAAGCTGACACCAACATCCAGTTGTAAGCCCACCCCTTCTGAAACCTTGGGAGAAATTAACTCCCACTGCCAGAAAATGCCAAACTGCCTCCCATTTTTGCTCCTTGTGAATGGAGCACTTATCGGACCAGCTCTGTGTATACTGTAGTTCCATGTGTCCATAATATGTATGAAGGGAGAGTAGCTCAGTTGAAGAACGTGTGTTTGGGGTGCAGAATGTCCCAGATTTATTCCTTGACATCTTGATGTACAGTTGGAATAGGAAAAGATCCTTCTCTTTCTGAGCTGCTGCTAGTCAGTGCAGGTAATGTTAGACTAAGTGCATGAATAATCTGATTGAGGATGATGCAGCTCCCTATATGTTCCAGGGAAAGCATACCAAGCAGATAGACAGAATGGAGTCAAGAAACATCATGGGCTGCTGATTCAATGTAAATAGGAAAGACTAGAAAGAAGAACAGGGAGCAAGAGACAGCAGGCTCAAGGAAAGATTCACAGATAGGGAGCAAGGGGGAGCATTGCTCTGAGGACAGACAGAGGGGTGAAAGAGACCAGGACTCTCAAATTGCTCTGAGCGAAACCACTGACCAGATTAATAAAAGAGAAAAAGCCCCTGTTCCTGTAAAAGTTTCACAGAAGAAAGAATTTTTGCAGGTGCAGCTTTTCATCTTCCCTTTATTTTATTTTATTTTATTTTATCTTAGTCTCCTCCAAAGACTTTAGGCAGTGAAGAACAATACCAATACCAATTAATTAAAATAATAATAATAATTACAGGGCAAATGCCTGGCACAACAGGTGGGTCTTAAGAAGGGCCTTAAAAGCAGCCAGGGAGGGGGCTGAATGAATCGGGAGGGGGGAGTGTTCCAAAGAAGAGTGGTGGCCACAGAGAAGGCCCTCCTATGGGCCCAGGCACCACGCACGACACCAGGGCCTGGGACACTAAGGAGGGACAGCTGAGCTCCTTAGCTCAGCTAAGACCTCACTGGACAGGACACAACTGGCCAAAAGAGGTGATCCCAGAAATATATGGGTGCTAAGCCCATAAGGGTTTGTAGGTGAGAACCAGCACTTTGAATTGGACCCAGAAGTGAACAGGCAACCAGTGCAGTGACCGTAAGAGAGGTGTGACCCTATCAAATCTACGGCCACCCACGAGGAGGCGGGCCACTGCATTCTGGACTAGTTGAAGCTTCTGAATCATTTTTAAAGGCAACCCTAAGTAGAGTGCATTACAGTAATCCAAACGAGAAGTAACAAAGGCATGAGTTACTGTTGCCAGGGCCTGCCGGTTGAGAAAAGGCCGTAACTGGTGAACCAGCCAAAGCTGGCCAAAGGCACCCCTGGCCACAGCCTCCATCTTCGGTTCAAGAAAGAGCCGTGAGTCCAGAAGGACCCCGAGATCACGAACTGTCTCTCTCAAGGGAAGTGCAACCCCATCAAGAGATAAACTCACACACGAGTTTATAAACTCACACATCGCAATTGGCCAGATCGCAGACTGAATACGAGCAACTTGGACTTGGAGGGATTGAGCGTGAGCTTGTTTTGGCCCATCCAGGTCCTGACAGCCTCTAGGTAATGAGCCAGCACATGGATGGCAGCACCTGTATGACAAACTCTCAGGTTGCTTGCAAGGCATGTGGCCGTAGCTCAGTGGCAAAGAACATGCAATGAATGCCAAAGATCCTAGGTTCCGTCTGTGGGATCTTCAAATAAGGCTGAGCAAGACCTCTGTCTGCAACTCTGGAAAGCTGGTGCCAGTCACTGAAGGCAATACAAAGCTGGATGGAGCAATGGTCTGACTCAGAATAAGCAGCTTCCTTAAAATCCTCCTTCTTCACAATAGTTAAAGGTACTTTGAAGCCCCCTCACCGCTTTTGCATACAGTCACTCAATTTACTGCCCATTCTGCAGCCTCTTTTTCTTTTGCCTTTTGCAACACTGCTGGGATGTTAGGACCAGTTAGGTCATGGCAACGAAACTCGTCTCAGCTGTTCCTCATTTTAGGAGCTTCTGAAAAGACTGGGGAGTGAGTCACAACTCCAGGACAATCCTCTATTGCCCTCTGTGTCTGTTTTGGTTTTTCAAAGATAAGGGCATTAGTAGAGGTTTTGTTGACATTTGGACAGGAATCACAAATCCTGGCTGCTAAATGGAAAGTTAGCTGGACTGGTATGATATGAACGTTTTACTGGAAGAATTGCATTCTGTTGGAAATTCTCCCCACATTGTGCTGCAACCAATCTAAAGGTGGGCACATCAAAGAAATTTTGATCCTCTTAGGATCTGGGCCAAACTATTACTAATAACATTTTGGGCAAGGTACAGGTCTACGGGAAAATCCTTGACTAACAAGCAGAAGGTTGCTGGGTCGAATCCCCACTGCTACTATATTGGGCAGCAGCAACATAGGAAGATGCTGAAAGGCATCACCTCATACTGCACGGGAGGAGGCAATGGTAAACCCCTCCTGTATTCTACCAAAAGAAAACCACAAGGCTCTGTGGGCACCAGAAGTCAAAATCAACTTGATGGCACGCTTTACCTTACAGGTCTTAAACTGGGGTTTGCTATGTTTCATGGCAGCTCTTCAAATCCTATAATCATTCACCATCCAGCAGATGATGATGATGATGATGATGATAATGATGATGATAAATAATAAACAAGCATATTTGTTAGCTGCCCCATAACAAAATGTTCTCTGGACAGCTCAAACTAAAATGCATAAAATAAAACAAAAAATTACAATATAAAAGAGATAATACAAAATACTCTAAACCTTTTAAAAATCAATTCTAAAAAGCTTGAGTGAACAGAAAGGTCTTCAGCTGTCGTCTAAAAGAACTAGGGATGTGCAGAACATTTTGCAGTCAGACCAACCGCAAAACTGCTGTTTCAAGGGTTTCGAGCTTAAAACAAATGGCCTGTTTTTAGCCTGAAACAGAATGACCTTATTTCAATCAGAACATTTTGAGTTTTCCGGTGGCCTTTTTGGAGGGTTGTTTTTCCCTTGCTGATTGGTTTTCTATCAGTGGCTTCTGATTGGCTTGAGATCTCCTTGCTTCTTGGTTGGCTTTTTATTATACAAATCAAGTGTTGTCATTGGCAACTGTGCCCCCATTCACTAGGGGGGAGGGAGGGGACGGGAACACACATAAAGGAAATTGTAAATAGGGATGTGCCAAAACCCAGTTGCGGAGCATGATTGCTGACCATGGCACTACTGCCCATGGTTGCTGACCACGCAAATTGCCACTGTGCATGCATGGAGGCCATGTGTATTCTGGCATTATGCAGGAGCAGCTGGGAGATGCCCACCAGCACACAGACCTAGCTGGGGGAGTGACAGGATTATGGCAATAGTGTTCAGAGGAGAAGGAGGTATGGATCTGCTCTCCTCTGCTTTACAAAGGTTGTGTAAGCCCTCATTTTAAAAGAGATGTCCCCACAATTCAGACGTCCAAACCACATTTTGGCACATCCCTAATTTCAAAATGTTTCCAACGGGACTGGGAGACAGAGAGAGCCCTTAAAGTTTGCTTCTCAGGAGAAGAGGATCAGTGAGAGACTGGGTGTTGGTAGCCTGGGACCTGCCTGTGGAGGGACAGAGATAGAGAGTGCCTCTGGCTTATCTGTTTCTTTAATTTTTCCCTTTTTAATTTGCAGAGCCAACAACTGCTTTTCTTTTCCTTTCACCTATGTTTTTAATTTATACCAGCAGCCCCAGTGGCTTTTACTGGGTGCTGCTGTTGATTTCCCCCCCCTTCTTGTGTGGATATTTTTGTCTTGTTGTACGCAGCCCCCAGTGGCTTTAATAACTGGGGTGCTGTGCTGACTTTTTTTCCTTTTGCAGCACCAAACTCCATCACCTGACCTTTGCTGCTGCTGCTGTGTGCTGATTTTCTGCTGCTGTGTGCTCTCCCCTGCTAACTGAGCAAAGAGGCACCTTTAACAGTGGTGATTCTCTTTATTTAGCGGGGGGAGAGTAACTGGCCCGATCCATCCCCAGCACAGCATCCCCCCACTGGCTGTTGCTGGTCTCTGTCTTATGTTTCTCTTTGAGATTGTGAGCCCTCTAGGGACAGGGAGCCATTTTATTTTATTTATTTATATCTATGTAAACCGCTTTGGCAACTTGTTGAAAAGAGGTATATAAATATTTTTGTATTGGTATTCTTTTTTGATTTTTTGGATGGGTGGTGGGTGGTGGGTGGTGGGTGGGTACCCACCCACCTGGCACCCACCTGCCCTACCCCCAGATGTTGAGTCCCAGTGTCTGTTCAGCCCAAGAGACTCCAAGAGCAGTACCTGGCCACACTCCAGCAGAAGACGCCGGGAAGTATACACCCCAACCTTGGTCAGTTTGATTTCTTTAAATAGGGCCTAGTTTGGGAAAGGAATCACTAGCCAGGTACATAGGACAGTAGGATAGGAGGGGTGGTTTAGGCCACAGTAATGCCCTTTCCCTTCTTTTTCCTTAGACTTACCCCATTGTTTCTCTCCCCCCTCCAAAAAGCCCCCTCCCCCCAAAAAAATTAAAGTCTGCTTCTTTATTTGGGAGGATTTAATTTGTCTAGCTATGCTGGCCTGGGGCCGAAATAAACAAATACATACATACACAATTTGTCTAGCTTCTCTGTGTGCACTACAGTGCTATAGCTAGCACAGTGTGTGACACACACAGCATAAATAGACCAGCCCAACAGCCCTTTGTAAAATACCCACCTTAAGGTTGCTTCTTCTCCCCTGCTCCTGATCAGAGTTATGGCTTGAGTTTAAAAGATGCCCCAAGATGTCCAGAAGGGTGCAAGGCACAGCCAGGAGCAGATTGGTAGGCAGAGGGAGAGGTAATGCTGGCCATGGTGGGCAAGGGGAAGAGGGGCCTACTCACTGAGTCACCCCCATGGCACGCAGGCTCTCCTTTCGAGAGGAGGGTGGTCCTGAAGTGCCTGAGCTAGCACTAGGGGGGGAAGTCAGCCCCTGTCAGGGAAGAAGATCTTCCTGTGGGAGCAGAGGAGGAAGTGATTGTATCAGCTGCTACTAGCCCAGCCAGATCACTCTCACCATCTTCCCCAATCCTCTTTGGCACTGCAACCCCTCCCCACCTCCCTGAGAATGGGGCTGAGGAGGAGCAGGAGGAACTCATTCCACTTCCTGTCCTTGGACCTTCTCATCCCCAGACTGAGAGCAGTAGTGGTGGTGCCCCCCAGATGGAACCAGCAGCCCCAGTACCACCGACATAAAAATGGGCCCAGACTGGCTACAATCATGACTGCATGGTGTGGGACCACTTTGAGCCCTGCCTTGATGACCAGCAGGGGGAAGGACCCAAACATCTTGGAACATCAGAGATCTTGATGCGCTTGCAACAGCATCACCAAGCCCCCCCCCCCCCGGCTCCTGCTGGCATCAATAGGCCTGGTGTGCCCTCGATTAGTAACAAGGCACCTCCTCCTGCTCCCAAGCAGGGGAAGTTGCCTGCGTGGTGACTGCAGTTGGTGGGCAAGCAGAGACTGGTCATATCACCTCAGCCATTGCTGAGATGTTAACTTTAGACAACCAGCTATTCCAGGTGGTGGAGAACACCGGCTTCCACCAGCTTCCACCAGCTGCTCCAACTGCTTGTCCCCCAATATAACATCCCCTCATGTGCCATCTTCACCAGGCGCATGGTGCCCTCCCTATACTGGGCATGCAGGAAGGCCGTGTCAGGGCTGCTGCACTCAGCAGCGCCTGACTCTAGCATGCACTTCACTGCTGATCTGTGGACCAGTCCCAGTGGGAGGCACACAGCTTTTCTGCTGCTCACGGTGCACTGGTGGAGGCAGGAGAGTGAGGGGACATCTGCTGCTGGTGGTGTGGCCAATCCCTCCCATGTAAAAAAAAAAACACATGTGGGCTCTGCAGCACTTGGAGATGCTGAACATTAACCACATGGCAAATGGGCTGGCTGACTGCTGGCTCAGCTATCAATTATGGAATGGAAACAATCTGGTGCCTTCCAGACTTCATGAGGACTGCATTGTCTAAATTAGTTAGTTCTAATGATAGGCATCTTTTAGACTAATTCTAAAGACAGGCATCCTGATTCCTTCTGTATGGCTTCAACCAAATATGGAAGTGAGGAGGAGCTTTGGCTGGACACACCCACCAGCAAGTGCAAATAACCCTTTGGAAGCTTGGACCTCCACCTCCCAACTAGATCCCTCCACAGTTGGCAATAGGCACTTCTTTTGGTCATCGGCTACCACCCCTCTGGCAACTAATGCTGCCGCCAGTGCTACTATCAATGCAGCCACCAATGGCGCTCCAGCCACTGCCTTCTCTTCCTCGCACTAGAATTTAACAGCCATGCGAGGACATGCATGCACATAAATAGGCCAATGTAGAACTCTTGAAATGATTCTGCCCCAAGCATTCCCTGTTGGCAACCACAATTGGCGATAAAATTACAATTCAAGATGAAGGGCGTTTGGCCGTGACTAAGTGTGACCAGATGTAAAGGAGGATGGGGCTTATGTATCTTTTCAGACATCTTGTCTATGTGCCGAAGAGATTGTTTTGGTACAGACTGCTTATCAAGGAGAAGGAAGAACCCTGGACGCAGCTGGGGAGTTCCTCTTCCACACAACGGCTAAAGTATAAAAGCCCTGCCCCTCTTTACATTCGTTCTCCAAAATATTTTTCAGAGAGGAACACTGCAGCAATATTTATTTTATTTTATTTTATTTTATTTTATTTATATACCACCTGATATGTGTATCTCTAGGCAGTGCACACAATCTAAAACACAACAAATATAAAACAGAGTAAAAACCATTAGAACAATTGCATAGAGTAAAAACAATTAAGCAGTTAAAAATTAATTTTAATTAAAAGCCTTAGAAAACCGGTGTGTCTTGAGGGCCTTTTAAAAATCAATCAGAGATGGAGATGTTCTTATTTTGACAGGGCTTAGAATTAAAAAGCCTGAGAAAAACAGGTGTGTCTTGAGGGCTTTTAAAAAAATCAATAAGAGATGGAGATGTTCTTATTTTGACAGGGGTATATTCTAAAGCCCTGGGGCAGCCACAGAGAAGGCTCAGTCTCAAACCGCTACCAAATGAGATGAAGGCAACTGTAACCAGACTTTTAGGGACATCGGGACATATTAGGGAGCTGCCTTCTACCGAGTCAGACCCTTGGTTCATCTAGCTACTATTGTCTACGCAGACTGTCAGAGGCTTCAGCAAGGTTTCAGACAGGGGTCTCTCTCAGTGCTATCTGGAGATGCCAGGGAGGGAACTTAGAACCTTCTGCATGCACGCATGCAGAAGCTCTTCCCAGAGCGACCCCATCCCCTAAGGGGAATATCTTTCAGTGCTCACACATGTAGTCTCCCACTCAAATGCAAACCAGTGTGGACCCTGCTTAGCAATGGGGACAACTCATGCTTTCTCCCATGCAAGTGTGTTAGCTTGCATGGTAGCTTGCATGTACAGTTGCTTCGTGTCAGGAAGATTTCTCTCTCAGCTGCTTTCCATATCCTTCTTTCCTTGTTTTCCCTCTGCCCGTGTTGATTTGTCAAAAATACCTGGATCCTTTGTGGTTGCAAATATTAGCTATTAAAAAACCCCAAAGGACATTTCAGTAACTTTGTCTTATTTTGTGACTTCAGCTGCACAACCTTTCCTTTGTAAATTATGACTGAAACCTCTGTGTCCTTAAGCTTTGTGATATGGGGCGATAAGAGTAGGAGGGGAACCTTTTGTATGAAAGTGGATTTCATGATGCTGACAGGTTCTGCTCTAACAGCTCCAATGGCTGATTTCCTCTCATTGTGTTCACAAGTGGGATGGGCACTTCCATTGTGGCAAAAGGATTCTTCCTCTTGCAGCCTAACCAGAAAGAGCTTTCTTCATTTCCCTTTCTTCCAAAGGAATAAATGGTCTGTAACAATAAATGTCACACCATTCAGCTTCCAAGCCTTGCTAAAATAATGTTTCCAGTTCTATTGTCTTGAAACCATATTGTTGAGGGGGAAAGTGATAAATGCATTTCCCACATTGGGATATGGGATTAATATAACGAGAGATGTGAAAACCTTTATTCTGGTGGATAATTCTCCACATCCCAAATTATTATCTGCAAGTAAGATCACTTTAAAAAACCAGAGGCAGCCTAGATTTAAAAGGGAGGGAGGGAGGGGGAGAGAGAGAAAACCTGCATCCACCACTAACTGGAGGTACTCTGTCTTGCACAAAACATTTAAGAATTTTGCAACCTTACCATCATAAACTGATGACTAGGAAATTTAGGGACAACAAAATGAAGTACTTTTCCACACAATGCATAATTAACTGATGGAATTCTCTACCACAGGATGTGGTGATGGCCACTAGCATAGAAGGCTTTAAAAGGGGATCAGTGTTCCTTCTAACAGAGATTCTCTGATGTTGTTGACTACAACTCTCAGCATCCCCAGCCTCAATAGCCTTTGCTTGGGAATTATGGGAGCTTTAGTCAACAACATCTAGGAATCCTTGTTAGAGGGAACCCTGAAGGGGCTTAGACAAATTCATGGAGGACAGGTTACTAGTCTGGCTACTAATGGCTACCAGTCTGGGGGCTATAGCCCACCTCCAGCCTCTGAGGCAAGATGCTTTTAAATACCAGTTGCAGGAGAGTAGCAGTAGGAGAGAGGGCATGTCCTCAGCTCTTGCCTGTGGGCTTCTTGGAGGCATCTGGTGGGCTACTGTGTGAAGCAGAATGCTGGACTAGATAGTCCTTGGGCCTGATCCAGCAGGCTGTTCTTTATGTTCTTATGAAACTCCATTTCCCCAAGTTTTGCTGCCCCAGAGTGGTGCCCAACAGAGGGCTGGTTTGGATGATTTAAATCAGTTTTCCAGGCAGTCACTCATCCAGATACTGACCAGTCCTAGACCAGCTTAGTTTCAGCAAGGTGACTATAGTCTAGGCCAGTGGTTCCCAACCAGGGTTCTTCCAGATGCTCCTGAACTGCAACTCCCATCATCTGCAGCTACAATTTATTGTGGCTGGGGATATTGGGAGTTGTAGTTCAGCAACATCTGGAGGAACCCAGGTTGGGAACCACTGGTCTAGGCTCTTGGACCATACCCTGCAGCAGTATGTCAGCCTAATAATGTTGTGTTTGTGTAAATTGTATTGCAGAAGAGTAAGCCTGTGGAAAATTAATGGCTTACTCTTGTGTGATGCAAACTGTGCAACTGTAACATGATTAGACTGATGCACTGTTGCACAGTATATCAACCATTGCTTTTGTGTTGTGGACCTTATGATAATTTTCAAACCTGCTACCTGCTGGAGATGGATCTGCAACACTAGCTCATTTCAGATGTTACATGAATTAATAGGAGAGGGGAACTGGATTGCATGCACCTAACCTTCACACGTTCAAAATAATTTCTGAAAAGAGCTCCCACCACATGTCCAGCTATATGACCATACGTTTTCTCTATGTAATCATGACCAATTCAAATAATGTATGGAAGGTGGAAGCAAATATCAGAGGAACTTTCACTTCAGTTGTAGATCATCACAGAGTTCCACAGCTTCTGTAAATGAAATGTCTGAATCTGCACTTTATTGAACAACTTATGTCAAATGCACTAGGTCAACTTGCATCTGATATATGTATTAGTCATTGATAAGTCAGCATGCTTTACAAAGGATTTGACCAGAGCCCTAATCATTTTCCATTCTATCCTATGCCACAATTAACTGCTTCAGTTCACTTTATGCAACTAATCCATGATGGCAGCATACCATATATTATTTCATTTAGCCAAAGGAACCATCACCCACCCCCACAGCCAGGTATCTTCAAATAAAATGCCAGAGGAGTAAGAGATCTTTTGGAATTTTTATTAGTCTTTACTGGAATCTTTTTTTTAATCTTGCTTTTCTGTCAAAATTTTACCAACACTATTTGCATGTTGGGGTAGATTTATACTCAAATAAGGGGTTCCTATAAAAACCTGGGGTGGATTTCTACCCCAGAGTGCTTTTTTATTCCCAGGAAAGCAATGTTCATGGTATCTGGCTATAATCTGCTGCGTAACAACAACACAGAGCAGATTAGAAGAGCTGTGCTCCGGCAGTGCAGGAGGCAAAGAAGCTGTTCTTTTCTGCCCACATTGCTTCCACAAATTCATGACCAGTGGAGTTATCTAAGGTTGTGAGGGGCCTAGTATGTTCTCCCTCCTCCTTGAATTTGAACTTGGAACCATCAGAAACTCACTGTGATGTTTTCAATGACTTTATTGTGGATAAAACCTCTCATATTCGGGGTGAACTCAATTCCAGAGTCTACTGTGGAGGTGTCCAGCAACTCCTCTTATAGGATTAGACTTTCAGATTGTGATTCCTGAGGATGTGGGCAAACTGCTTTGGATTGAACATCCTGCAACCCCTTGCCCACCTTGGCTTATTTCATCTGGTAATCGTATTATCAGAGAGGGTCTGGTAAATATTATAAATGCTTCTCTGAGGGAGGGGAGGGTACCTTCTTTTCTTAAGAGGGCTATTATTAGATCTTATTTGAAGAAACCAGCAATGGATCCCTCAAAATTAGCTAATTATAGACCAATTTCCAATCTTCCATAGTTGGGCAAGGTGACTGAGTGAGTGGTGGCCTCTCAGCTCCAGGCAAATTTGGATGATACAGATTATCTAGACCAGATAATCTAGATAACGTGCTCAATTTAGCCCCCCTCCCAGCTGTTTTTGGACTAAAACTCCCATAATCCCCAGCCACAGTGTCCAAAAGCCAGGGATTATGGGAGTTGTAGGTCAACATCTGCAGGAGGGCTGAAGCTGAGCAGCCCTGATCTAGACCCATTTCAAAGCAGATTTTGAGCAGGCTATGGGATTGAGGCTGCCTTGGTTGGTCTGATGGATGATCTCAAATTAGGTATTGACAGAGGGAGTGTGACTCCACTGATCCTAAGAACATAAGAACAGCCCTGCTGGATCAGGCCCAAGGCCCATCTAGTCCAGCATCCTGTTTCACACAGTGGCCAACCAGATACCACTCGAAGCCTACAGGCAGGAGTTTAGGGCATGCCCTCCCTCCTGCTGTTTCTCCCCTGCAACTGGTACTCAGAGGTATCCTCTCTTTGAGGCTGGAGGTGGCCTAAAGCCCTCTTTTTGGATCTCTCAGTGGCTTTCGATTCTATCGACCATGGTATCTTTCTGGACCACCTGAGGGAGGTGGGATTGGGTGGCACTGTTTTTCAGTGGTTCTGTCACTTCCTCTCGGGTAGATTCCAGATGGTGCCACTTGGAGGCTGCTGCTCTGTAAAGTGAGAACTAAAGTATGGAGTTCCACAAGGCGCCATACTATCTCCCATGCTCTTTAACATCTACATGAAACTCATGGGAGAGATCATCAGGAGATTCAGTACAGGATGCTGACGACACCCAAATCCATATCAACTATCAGGAAATGGCATAGCTTCCCTAAATGCCTGCCTGGATGAGGGATAACAAACTGAAGTTGGATGGGCTGAATGAGGGATAACAGACTGAAGATGAATCCAAATAAGATGGAGGTACTGACTGTAGGGTGTCAAGAGATGGTTAAGTTTGCTTGTTCTTAGCCAAAACACCAAGAAGCGATATAAGGCTGAGAAAATCATCCTCAGACGATTGGTGTCTTAAACTTTAGGATTATGCATCAATGACTAAAATTATTGCATATATTAATAAATCTGAAGATTTCCCCCCCTCAGAAATAGGAGCCATTTATTCAATTTAATTTATCACAGGGTTTGGCTCCTCATCTGAAATCCAGTAGGGTTTTTTTGCAGATAAATCTAATGTTGAATGCTCTGTGTAGATAACAGGTGCACTAATTACTGACCTTACTGTTAATGTTTTTAAATTTGCAGCCATTTATCTTTCAGATTGGAGAAGGGGGGAGGGAGATGGGGTGGAAAGAATTCAGGTGGATACATGCAGATTGTAATAAGAATCATTGTAATTGCATTGTTTGATCACTTTTTAAAAATTGCCTTTTCCATTTTTCTTATGTTTCTCTGTTTATTCCATAGAAAAAAATAATTTTAAAAATTACTTTAAAAAATAGATTTGCCTGTTCTGGATGGGGCTACACTCCTCCTGAAAGATCAGGAACATCATTTGGGAGTGCTCTCGGATACAAATCTCTCTTTGGATTCTCAGGTTGAGGCAGTGGCCACAAGCGCTTTATATCAGCTTTGGCTGATATATCAGCTACGATCATTTCTGGAAGTAAATGCCCTGAAAATAGTGATTGCATATGCTGGTAACCTTCAAGCTAATTCGTACAGAATTTGGCAGCTAGACTGATCTCTGGGATAACCCAAAGGGACTATATAACATCAGCACTGGCTGCTGATATGTTTCCAAGTGAAATACAAAGTGCTGGTTATTACCTATATGGCTTCCCTATATTACCACGATGGCATGGGTGCAGCATATGTAAGAGAGCGCATCCTTTGTCATAAAACTTGCCACCTGCTGTGATCTTCTGGAGAGGTTCGCTTACAGTTGTCACCGGCTTGATTGGTGGCAACTTGGGGCCAGGCCTTCTCTGTGGCTGCTCCAGGGCTTTGGAATATGCTCCCTGTTGAAATAAGAGCATCTCCACCTCTGAATGCTCTTAGGGAGACCCTTAAGACACACTTGTTTTCTCAGCCTTCTAACTGAAATTAATTTTAAACCGCTTAATTGTTTTTATTCTATGAAATTATTTCAACTTTTTAATTCTGTAAAATTGTTTTAATTGTTTTCACTCTGTCTTATAGTTGTTTTAAATTGTGTACCCTGCCTAGAGATAGACATATCAGGTGGTCTAAAAATATGATGAATAAATAAAGAACAACGTGGCAGTGCAATGTCTCAAAAGGACAAAGTTACAGAGTATTTGCAAGCCATTTCCATCTGGGGTAAACATTTACCCCTTTATAGTGGAATTAGCATCCCCTTTGAAGAAAGCAGTGATTTGTAAGCACATAAATATGGTGTAAGGCAGACAGAAGAAAGATCTGCCCAGAACCAGGCTTAAATCAACAACCATTCTGGCCTCTGATGCTTCTAGACAGTTCAGAAGACAGAGTGCCGATCTATATTTAGTCTTTTAATGAGGGAGCAAATGAAGTTCAGTGTCCTGAAGCATCAGAAAGAGCTGCTTGAAGAGAAGACAAAGGTTACAAATATCCCTAAGGTGTGGAAAAAATAATCGGGGAGGGCCAAGGAGGCTTGGCATTTCTTGGCAGTAGAAGTATGTGAAATAATCTTTCAGCCACCCTGTCTTGGAATGCATTCGGGCCCATCATCAAATATCCCACCAGCGCAGCTGTAATAACACAGAGAAGGGTAAACTGGGACAAGAGTTTCTGAGGCTACCAGTTGCCTCTTGAGCCAGAAGGTATGAGACTTTGGCTGGCCTCAAGCACAGGGCAAATATTTTGCATGAATGGGATGGCTCATTCTTCCAATCTCCACAAGGACTAGTGTAAAGCTTCTGGTTAAAATATGGCATGGCAAACATGAACAAATGAGCTGTCACTTTGAATGGCCTTCAAAGACTAATCTCACTGAGTTATCATCAGTGCCCAGTTACAGGGGAACAAGTTGCAGGCTCGTCATATTTTGTCTTCTCTTAGTCTGCAAAACGGGCTTCCCTGCTCCGTGCTTGGCCATTCTGTTATGTCAACAGAAAAACCCAATAGGGACATAGGATGCTGTTTTATACCAAGTCAGACCATTGGTCCATCTAGCTCAGTAATGTCCTCACTAATGGACAACGGCTTCTCCAAAGTTTCAGGCAATGTTTTTCCCTACCTGGAAATGCTAGGGTGTGACCTGAGACTGAGGCGATTCTCACGATTGCCAAAATGTGGGCTAAGGGAGCCGAGCCTGCTTTTTGGCAGCTGTGTGCTGCCACAGGAGCCACGTGGCTCCCGGCAGCTAACCCACCTAATCCCCCCTCCCCTTAGCCAAGGTTAATGGAGTGAGTGCTCCATTAACCTCTTCTTCCTGATTGTGTATTGCTTGCGGATGCTCTTGCATGCAGATGCTCTTCCACTAAGCTATGGCCCTGTCCTTTAAGGGTCATCACCCACATGTAGTCACCCATCCAAATGCAAAACAAGGCAGACCCTGTTTAGGAAAAGAGACAATTCATGCTTGGAACCACAAGACCAGCTTTCTTCCCCATATAGAGCTTTGGATGTTGTTAGAACAGCAACAGCACAAAGCTCTACTTGGACTGTTATTTTCTGTTCTGGTTGACCTTCAAGTACCTGAAGATCAATCCAGGACCATCTCCCCTTGCTTCTCCCTGCCCCTTAAAACAGCAGCTATGGAGGGGCTATCAAGTTTGGAAGTGTGGGTTTGTGCATTACTGGAACCCTCTCCCCCCAAGCATGCCCACCATGGCCCCCAAGCAGCCACAACTCAAAGAAACGAGGCTACAGGAATGCTCTCTCCCTTAATCTCATTTAAGCAGGATGCTTCACAGGCGGGTTTGTTGCTGTGTGAACACCGGGATCAGTCCCGATCCCAGAGGTTCACACGAGCAGGCAAAACCAGGCTGGGCTCCCTTAAAGAGACTGGTTCACACCTATTCACACTGGTTTTGCACGCTCGTGTGAATAGCCTCAATGTGTGGGTCTACATGGTAAAGTTTTTCCTGAACTATAGCACTACAGGGTTGGGAACTCATGCTTGAGTGCTCCTCTGTGATAACGTTTAAAAGGAAAAACCCTCTGTGCCCATGGAACACCGTTCTTCTTCCTTACATGGAAAGTTGCCTTTGGAACATTTTGTATGATACTCCCCATGGCCCATACAATTAAGAAAGGGGATGCATCCCATCCTAATGGAAGAATGGGGCTGTAGTTCAGCAGTAGAACATCTGCCTAGCTATCCCATCCTGGGCAGGCTTTTGCTAGATTCCAGGAGACTGAGCCCTCAACGGCTTGTGTGCAAGGTACTTAAGAGAGCGCCTTAAGAACATAAGGACATCAGAACAGCCATGCTGGAACAGGCCCAAGGAGGCCCATCTAGTCCAGCATCCTGTTTCACACAGTGGCCCACCAGATGCCTCCAAGAAGCCCACAGGCAAGAGGTAAGAGCATGCCCCTTTTCCTGCTGTTGCTCCCCTGCAACTGGTATTGAGAGGCATCTTGCCTCTGAGGCTGAATGTGGCTTCTAGCCACCATACTATAAGAATATAAGAACAGCCCCGTTGGATCAGGCCCAAGGCCCATCTAGTCCAGCATCCTGTTTCACACAGTGGCCCGCCAGATGCCTCTGGAGAGCCCACAGGCAAGAGGTATGTGCATGACCTCTCTCCTGTTGTTGCTCCGCTGCAACTGTGGCTCCCCTGCAACTCCCCTGCAGCCTTCTTTGTCATGAACACTGCTGCCTATTAAGGTTATCTTGAAAGGTCCAGTTACGGTTGCCACCGGCTTGTTTGGTGACGACTGGGGGCTGAGCTTTCTCTGTGGCGGCCCCAGGGTTTTGAAATATGCTCCCTGTTGAAATAAGAGTATCTTCTAAGACACACCTGTTTTCTCAGCCTTTTAACTGAAATTAATTTTAAACCATTTAATTGTTTTTATCCTATGAAATTATTTTAACTTTTTTATTCTGTGAAATTGTTTTAATTGTTTTGACTCTGTTTTATATTTCTTGTGTTTTAAATTGTGTACACTGCCTAGAGAAACACATATCAGGAGGTATACAGTCACCAACGGTGAGGGTTCTGTACCTGGAAACACTCGTGGTTGGCGAATTCGCAGTTGGCAAAGCATTGAAATGCATTGCAAACAGCAGGTAAGGGGAATGATGGTCATGAAGCAACCAAAAAACAAGGTAAGTAAAACTGCCCCCTGATCCTGATTCTGAAAATCACCCCTGACTCTTGGAAATGACCCCAACCCCCCCAAATCACCCTGAACCCCCAAAATCACCCCCAACCCCTGAAAATTGCCCCTGACTCCCAGAAATGAACCCCTAACCCCCATAATTTCCCCTGACTCCAAAAATTCTCCCCCCAAAACTACCAATCTTTTTTAAAAATTTTTTTAAAAAACCTCGCCAAACCACAGATACTTGGGTCACAGTTGGCAAGGGCAGTCACAATTTCCCGTCGGAGATACTCAAATCCGTGATTGGGAAAACCATGATTCGCGAGGGACAACTGTATAAATATGATCCATCCATCCATACATACATACATACATACATACATGTAGAAAATGTCCAAGGGGCGGATCAAGGAAGTAAGCCAGCAGGGGATCACAACCAAGACTAGCACCTTGGCTCAATTCAGGAAGTTGGAGAGTTCCAAGTGAAGCAGCTATGAGGCTGTGTGCAGGGCATCCACCAAGGAAAAGGAGGAGGTTGCTTCAACAAAGAGCAGTTCCAAACTGAGCCTTGGTCATCCTGCTCTCTGACTCCAGTCTCTGACTCCATCCCTGTTCCTTCAGGAGCTGTCATCAGACCTTAAAGCAGCAATGCTCTGTTCTCCAGATGTTGGCTCTGGAAGGATTAGGGGGCCTCCAACCTGGCAGGCTGGTCATCAGTTGAGTGCCCCAGATTTCAAGGATGCTGGCAAGCATATCTCCTCTGGGTGTGGTGCAGAGGGTGGAACCAATGGACCTGGGGCCTCCCACTGTGACTGGTGGTAATGCTCCTCCAACTGAGGGGCTTCTGGATCCGGGGTTATGACATTTATAATTTAGTTAGTTAGTTAGTTAGTTATTCAATTTCTATACCGCCCTTCCAAAAATGGATCAGGGCGGTTTACATTGACATGCAAAATGTCCAAGGTTAAATTCTTGGCACCTCTGGGTATGATTGGAGCGGGGGGGGGGGATCCTGTCTGAAACCCTGGAGACCTGCTTCCAGACAACAGACAGTACTGAACTAGATGGATCAATGGTTTGACTTAGTAGCTAGCAGCTCCCTAGATATTTCCCAGATCCCCTGACTTGCCCCAGCATGTTCCTTTACCACCTGGGGGTATGATTCATCCAAATCACCACTCCACACTCAGCCCAAATACACATTTAGCAATAGCAATAGCAATAGCACTTAACATTTATATACCGCTCTATAGCCGGAGCTCTCTAAGCGGTTTACAATGATTTAGCATATTGCCCCCAACATTCTGGGTACTCATTTTACTGACCTCGGAAGGATGGAAGGCTGAGTCAACCCTGAGCCCCTGGTCAGGATCGAACTTGTAACCTTCTGGTTACAGGGCGGCAGTTTTACCACTGCGTCACCAGGGGCTCTTATACTTAAATATACTTATATTTAAATATACTTATATTTAAATATACTTATATTTAAATATACTTAAATTTAAACTAGTATTTGTGTCACATGCAGAGTGGCAATCTGGACAAACCTGCCGACCACATGTGATAAATGAAGGCACCAGTGGACATCAGGATGGGCATAATCCCTGTGCATCACCCTTCTTAATCACATGGACCAGTTCAGAGAGGGAAATTTCATCCAAGCCAGCCCATTGTTTATGTGGTTTTTTCCCCCTTGTGAGATTTCTATCCCCAGCAAGGGAACCCTGAAAGATGCAGAGCCCAATCTCACTACATAAGCTACTTGGGTAGGAGAGAGTTAACCCAGGCAGCTCACGTCGTCTGGGCTACCAAGAGGCCTCCCGTCCCAGCTGCTCTAGAGTTGAATAGCCCAGAATGCTACCCAGGCACAAAGTGAAGTAGAAGGGAAATGAAGCCTGTCCTGCCTCTCTTTGTGGTCACCTAAAGCGGTGATCAAAATGGCGGCAGTTAAAATGGATTCCAGGAATGGCAACCATAGAGTCTGGTAGAAAGTGAGTCCGGGGAGAGGAGTGCTGCTGCACTGCCACTGGCTGCCTCTCCACAGCTTGTGCAGTGCATTGTGGGATAGGACAGGACTTCCTCCTACTGATCCCACTTTGGGAATCTGCCACTGCACCAATCATGTGGGCGTGGGAGTGGCAGAGAACAGAGCAGGGGTCATTCCATGAAATTGATTGCCAAGAAATTCAGGACCAACAAACGGAAGTCCTTTTTCACACAACGCATAATGAACTCGTGGAATTCTCTGCACCAATATGTGGTGACAGCCAACAACCTGAATGGCTTGAAGAGGGGTTTGGATAGCTTCATGGAGTAGGGTCTAACAACGGCTACTCGTCAGATGGCTATAGGCCACCTCCAGTCTCAGAGGCAGGATGCCTCTGAATACCAGTTGGAGAGGAGTCACAGCAGGAGAGACGGCATGCCCTCAACTCCTGCCTGTGGCTTCCAGCAGCATCTGGTGGGTCCCTGTGTGAAACAGGATGCTGGACTAGATTGGCCTTGGGCCTGATCCAGCAGGGCTTTTTTTATGCTCTTAAGTGGCTCTGATCATCTGGGGGAAGACAGGTAGTCTCCTGCCTCCCCCCCGCCCCGGTCCACCCCCTTGTGGTCATGTGAACAATCTTGCAGTCTCCCACCTGTGGTCTGAAATGTATCAGTCCAGCAAAAGCAGCACCGTGTTACTCTGTTGCACATATAGATAACTCTTAGGACCTGCCCCAATCATTGTCAGGGGAGAGCAATGGTGCATATCCACATACTCAGAAAGTCAGATCTATTCTTCCTCCACTGATGTATCAACATGTAGGGCACATCCACAGCAAAAAGCTCCCCTCCCCTGCCCACATTTCCCCAGCACTCTTTAATAACTCCTGCTATATCACTTTCCTCCCTAGATAGACAGTGTAATTCCCCTGTCCATCAAACATGTAGGCAACAGCATGCTGAGAAAATCAAAATGTTGGCGTTAGAAGTATAAACAGGCTTGTGATTACTCCCCATGGTGTCACTTCTCCCTGTGCCACCTCCCTGCAGGAGCAAGTAAGTGTATTAAGCTGCTTTTATTAAACAGAAATGAAACTTTTTTGTTCCTTAATATTCTTTTAATGGCTCGCCATGTTGTGCCATATATAACCAGAGCTGCAGCCTGTATTGCTGGGGGAGTGCCTCTGATGAGATAGCAGGTGGAAGGCAATGTAGGTGAGTGGAGGAGTTCACATGCGAAGGATGGTGTGTGCTGCCGAGGGAGATTTAGGCCACCCATGTTCAGTACTTGACCCCGAGACATTTCGCCCCTGTCTGGAGGTCTGCTGTATGTGTCCTTGGAGCCATCTCTGGAGATGTGAATTATTTCTGTGTGTGAAAATCCAAGAGGAGATGCATGCTGAATAAGAGATCATTCTTTTAAGCATTCTCTCCTCCTCAAGACAACAATTTTTTTAAAAACAACAACAACAACTGGCTGGAGAATATTCTCATCCGTGTCTAACAGAAACATATCTCACTCTGGAGGACATTCCCTCACTGTGCATATACTCTATAATATGAAATATTTGTGCTCATAGGAATATGTGTACGTAGGCCCCACTGAAATTAATGGGACAAGTTGGTCATGACTAACTTATCTCGTTAATTTCAATGGGATTGGAATATAGGAAGCTGCCATATACTGAGTCAGACCAGTCAGGTCCATCATGCTCAGTATCGTCTACTGAGACTGGCAGCAGCTTCTCCAAAGTTGCAGGCAGGAATCTCTCTCAGCCCTATCTTGGAGATGCTGCCAGGGAGGGAACTTGGAACCTAGATGCTCTTCCCAGAGCGGCTCCATCCCCTAAGGGGAATATCTTACAGTGTACTTCTAGTCTCCCTTTCATATTCAACCAGGGTGGACCCTGCTTAGCTTAGGGGACAAGTCATACTTGCAACCACAAGACCAGCTCTCTTGCTCATGAGTAATTTCATCAGCGTTGAAACTACAATACTAGTATCTCTGGTCTTCAAAAATAGAATAGGCCTTGCTTTTTCTGAAGTAAGTAAATTGGTTTATTGTCTGACATCACATAGAATCAGGAGCTTCAGCAACAATCAGACATGTTACAGTTAACACATACTGGCAGCAATGTGGGAGTTCTTCCCACATATCTCTGGTGGTCAAAGTCTCTCCTCCAACTATTAACCTTTCAGTTCCCACAGTAATGCCAAATGCATGTCATTATGGATGTCAGCCAGGGTATAAGAGCCTGATTCCCACCCAGCACCCTGCCATGTGAATAACCTATACACATAGGACACATGTGAACCATCCCCATGAGAAAGGAACAAGTGGGGCTGTGATCCTGCTCATGCTGTCACTGGTTTAAAGCTGTGGACATGCAGAAGCACATTTCGGAAATGATCTTCAGAAGAACATGGGAAGAAGCTCATGAAAGGAGGTCTGACAAGTCTCATGTTAATTTGATTTTAAAAAAACAAAAACCCTTCTCAGCAGAAATGGAAAAGCCATCACTCTTTCAAGCTTCACTTGGATGAAATCATTAATACTGGAGGAAATGATCTTTTATGGGCACCAAATGAATTAGGCATCTTGATAATTGCTTTTTCCATTTCTAATTTCTGTGGTTCCACCCTGAAATAGTGCTTCTTGCCCTCTTCCTGTGGTAAAAACCCAGAGATCTTTGTGTCAACATTCGTGATGTGGCAGAAAGGAGCCTCTCGCTCTAAAGCCAGTCCATGTTCGACTGCAATGCTGTATCGTTAATAAAGCATGCTTTTAGACCATTAATGTCATTAGGGCTTACTTGATCTCAGAGATAAAGGAGAGAAAGTCTAGTCCAATTTGTACTTCACATGGTGGAAAAAGCTTCCCCATCATCACTTAGAATGGGAGTTCTCAAAATTATTTGCAGTAGCTAGTCCTCTTATGACTTTCCTTAAGACCACCAGTGCCACAAGCAAGTTTGGGTTTCTAAATGAGAACATACTATTAATACAGCATCTCTACATGCCAGGAGTACAAACATGCTGAACTGTATTAAAATGAGCACTGATCTATTTTTCAGGGCACTGTAGCTCTGGTTTCACTATAGGGTTGTCTATACCTCTTGATGTACACCAACTATATACCAACTCTTGGGAAATGTGTGGGGAATGTGTTGCCAGGATAGATCCCAGCAGTAACAGGGTGGAGTTCAATGGTAGCCTCAAAATAACCTGAGATTAACCTTTGCCAATCGTCTGCCTGAGAAAAAGCTGGAGAAACAGGGTATTTGGGGGGCAAACTAGCAACTCTGTGTACTGCTGATATTTCTGTTGCTATCATTATTACTATTATTTACATCTATCTATCTATCTATCTATCTATCTATCTATCTATCTATCTATCTATCTATCTAATTTGTGGACTGCCCCAGACTTTTGTCTCTGGGCAGTTTAGAACAACATAAAAGAACTTAAGACAAAAATGAAAACCATAAAACAATTTAAAACCACAGTCAAGTTAAAAAGCTTGGGTTAAAAAAAATAAGTCTTTAAGGACTTTTAAAAAGTTGTCAGAGGTGGGGAGGCTCTTATTTCAGCAGGGAGTGCATTCCAGAGTCTCCAGGCAGCAACAGGTAAGGCCCATGCCTGCCTAGCCACCAGACGAGCTGGTGGCAACTGCCGAAGAACTTCTCCAGATGATCACAGTGGGCGATGGGGCATGAAGAAGACATTGAGGCTCTTCACACGACCCATGTGAAGCGCCAGGAGAGCTTAGCCCGCTCTCCCCGCACATGAGCAAGTGCATGGGTCATCCTGGGGAGAGCCCCGAGACCGGGAGGCTTGTTTTAGCCCTCCAGTGGGGGGGGTCTCCTGGTGTATTGCTGCGGTGGCACATGATCAACGAAATGGGGTTAGCGGAATGCTCGCTGAAGGGGAGGGGTAGTTTGGGTGGTTTGCTGCCAGGAGCCATGTGGCTCCTGTGGCAACAGACAACCAGGAGAAATCGGGCTAGGCTTCCTTAGCCCAGTTTCTCCTGGTAGTGAGAGCAGCCCCATTCTCTTAAATAATCAGGACCTTGTATTTTGCCTGGAAGCTTACTGGTAGCCAGTGTGGCTCTTTTAAGGTAGGAGTAATATGGTCTCTCTGAGATTACCCAAAGACCAACCTGGCTGCTGCATTCTGTACCAACTGCAGTTTCTGGACTACATACAAAAGTAGATACATGGGAGTTGGGCAGTATCCCATTCGGCAAAAGCCATCCTTTAAAGCAGGCCTGCTCAACTTTGGCCACCCAGCAGTTTTTGGACTATAACTCCCATAATTCCCAGCTACAGTGGACAATAGCAAGGGATTATGGGAGTCGTAGGCCAACATCTGCAGGATGAGCAGGCCTGCTTTAAAGTGTGAGGGGGCAAAGGATTCAGATAAAACAGAAGGGGACAGAGCAGAACCGCATAAAGATGGGAGCCTGTGCCAGCTGGTCAAACAGTCAATAGAAAGATAGCACACATCAGAACATAAGCACATACCTATCCCATCTTGGGCAGGCTTTTGCTAGATTCCAGGAGACTGAGCCCTCAACGGCTTGTGTGCAAGGTACTTAAGAGAGCACCTTAAGAACATAAGGACATCAGAACAGCCCTGCTGGATCAGAACCAAGGCCCATCTAGTCCAGTATCCTGTTTTGCACAGTGGCCCACCAGATGCCGCTGGAAGCCACAGACAGGAGTTGAGGGCATGCCTTCTCTCTTGCCATTACTCCCCTGCAACTGGTACTCAGAGGCACCCTGCCCTTGGTGAGAGATTCAGCATATAGGTATTTATATGCCAATGCCAGAAGCCTCCAAGCCAAGATGGGTGAGCTGGAGTGCTTGGTTGCTAATGCAGAAATAGATATAGTGGGCATAACAGAAACATGGTGTGGACAGTGAGAACCAGTGGGGCACTGTTATCCCTGGATATAAACTCTGTAGAAAGGACAGGGAGGGGCACCTTGGAGGTGGAGTAGCACTGTATGTTAAAGAAGGCATAGAATGCTCTTCTTATGTTCTTATGTTCTTATGCAGCCCCACACAGAGTACATTGCAGTAGTTAAGTCTGGATGTTACCAGAAATATGTTGAATAAATAAATATGTACTACAGTTCTGAGGTCATTTATCTCGAGAAATGGAGGACAGGTCTATCAATGGCTACTAGTCTGAGGGTGATAGGTCACCTGCAGCCTCAGAGGCAAGATGCCTCTAAATATCAGTTGCAGGGGAGTAGCAGTAAGAGAGAGGGAACATGCCTTCATCTCTCTTGCCTGTGGGCTTCCCAGAGGCATCTGGCAGGCCACTTTGTGAAACAGGACGCTATGAGAAGAGAGCTAGTATTGTGGTAGCAAGCATGACTTGTCCCCTTAGCTAAGCAGGGTCTGCCCTGGTTGCATATAAATGGGAGACTTGATGTGTGAGCACTGCAAGATATTGCCCTCAGGGGATGGAGTCACTCTGGGAAGAGCAGAAGGTTTCAAATTCCCTCCCTGGCTTCTCCAAGATAGGGCTGAGAGAGATTCCTGCCTGCAACCTTGGAGAAGCCGCCGCCAGTCTGTGAAGACCATACTGAGCTAGATAGACTGATGATCTGATTCAGTATATGGCAGCTTCCTATGTTCCTATGACTAGATGGGCCTTGGGCCTGATCCAGTAGGGCATTTCTTATGTTCTTAATAGTCACTGGAGGGATGCTGTGCTGAGTTGTAATAGGACCAAACACTCACCCCCTGCTGAATAAAAGAGAATCACCATGTTAAATGGTGCCTCTTTGCTCAGTTAGCAGGGTTTATGTTCCCTGCACTGGAGAGGGCCTGTACCCAGGTTCACTTTTTAAATGAACACAGAAAATACGGACTGTTCCTGATAAGTAGGGACCGCTGGAGCATATGCACATGGCTGAAGCTCAATGCACCAATGACAATAATGCTGTTAGTTATAGGCGTGCCTTATCCCCTTAACTCAGTCTGGAATGGATCCACCTCAACTGAATTATTTTGTAATCAGTTGCACTTGGGGCCAGTTCAGATGATACTTTCAATTTATGATTAGAGATTCCTCTACATGTGTGCAAATGATAATCAGGATAGAAAAACTTATGTTCTCTACCAGGATTTAAATGCTAGATATAATGTAGGATTTCAAATGTGTGTTAGTCACTATCATGTGATTAGATGATTGTCCAGGATGCTAAGTGGTCTTTCCCCAACCCCAACCATTTAGTTTGAATTGTAAAAACAACAGAGCCCAGGTTCGTATCATTCACTCTACCCACATCCGTTTGTTCATCTCAATTTGTTTTCCAAGTGGGTATACAAAATCACAGATATACGAATCATGTGTTTTAAAATATCATCTGAACTGGCCCTTTGACTACAGAATTCAAACTCCACACCGATGTTGGTAAAAGAAGAGGTTTATTTGCCACAGTTTCCCTGCAGGCATCCTAGCCTAGGCCGGCAGCAGTGCTTCCCCTAGACCAGGGCTGCACAATTTTGGCCCTCCAGCTGGTTTTGGACTACAACTCCCATCATCCCCAGCCACAGTGGCCAATAGTCAGTGGTGATGGGAGTTGTAGTCCACCATCTGCAGGAGGGCCAAAGCCCTATCCTAGATCAAGGGGAGGGGGAGGCTGGAGATGGGGTTGTTCTTAAGGGAAAGAGCACAATTAATTACACCATGCCTGGGGGGTATTCTAGATGATGCTAAACTACAACCCTCATCATCCCCAGCTATAATTCATTGTGGCTGGGGATGATGGGAGTTGTAGTTCAGCAGGATTTGGAGTACCACTAGTTGGTGTAGATCAGGCCTGCTCAACTTTGGCCCTCCATAATCCCTGGCTATTGGCCCCTGTGGCTGGGGCTTATGGGAGTTGTAGTCCAAAAACAGCTGGGGGGCCTAAGTTGAGCAGGCCTGGTGTAGATCAACTTGCACTTCAGGAAGTCCTACAGAGAAATATACCCACTAAGAATATACCTTTTTCACTCTTTGAGATTTAGCTCTATAGCATAAACCATACTGAAAAGAGATAGTGAAGTAATTCACACAATCAAAATCTCTGTTCTACCAGGGTTTCGGAGCTGTGTGTGCTCAGAGGCACTCTTACCCCTGGACTTCGGGGCCAAAGTCTAGGGCCTCCACACCCCCTGGGGGCCCCTTTTAGTCTGTCCTGGGTGGTGTGCTTTATGCCCTCAAGAACCTACGTGTTAAAAAATGATGCTTAACTTGCAGCAAAGACCTTTAGGTCCAGGCTTCAAAATTACCTAGGTGCACCTAGGTAGAAGTGATTGTGTGGAAGCAAGGGAGGAGGAAAAGCTACCCAGGTTTTCCTTGCTTCCACATAACTGAAAATTGGGAGCACACACAGCTCTCAAACCCGGGTAGAACACAGTTTTTGATTGTGTGAATGACCTCAGGGAGTGACAAACAGCACAACATTCCATGCACCTTTTAACAAAACATGTGCACACTCATGCAAGTGTGCACTTGCACAAACACACACACTTGCTCAGAGTGACATGATGGATGGCCATTGTAAATAATGCCATTCATCGTGCAACTCTGTATGCACAATTTTTGCATTTGTGCAAGAGCATTCTTGTGAAACTGCATGCAAATTTTTGCAACCAAAAAAAGGCACATAGAATGTTGTACTGTATATCAGCTATTCTTTTTTGCAGGTTTTTTTGCAGCATCAACAGAAATTTCATTATCAACCTTGTTACTTGTGCTGCTTTGTAATCCCCCCCCCTTTATTGCCTTCCACCCGTGTGCTAAAAGATGATGGAGTTAATAAGTAAAACTATAAATAAACACTTCTCCTTTTCTTTCTCCCCCCGCCTCTCTCCTTCCCCCAGTCGCAAACAGAGTCTATTAGGTTTGAAGCCATCATTTCTGCTTTGCATAATTGACATCATTATCTGTCAGGTTGCTCGGCTTAGGCTGGCAGTCATTATGAGATCATTAGAAAAAGGGTTGTAATAAGTTCAGAAGGCCAATCGGCTGCATTCTAATCACTGGAGAAGAGAGTGCTGATAGGGGCCTCAGGGAGAAAGTATTGAAGCAGATAGAGGATTTTTAATGACCAAATCAAGTTAGGAAAAAGCTCCACCTGTGCCTCAATGAACAGGATAATTTCAGCTTGAAGCCAAGGCAAATGCAGTCTCCTTCCTACCCCAACTCCACTCCTTCTGGCTGACTGCAAAGAGGAAAACCTCATTTGGCTCAGTCAGGAGAGGCTTGTAAAAGGATACTTTGTTTTTATTCTTCCAAAGAAGGAAACTCCAGTCTGAATTCTAAGGTGATTAGGAGAGAAGGGACGGGCATTCCGCATGGCTTGATGACCTGGGAATCATCCCACAGACTATTGTCAAGCCACGGGTTCACAACCTCTGGCTTCTGGGCAGAGGGAGCCCTCCCTTTTCCTGGTCTACCAAGGCTGCGTCCAAGCAAGTTCCATACCACTCACATTGCAAGACTATGGCAAGGTGTCAGGACGTCAGCAAAGCAGCAACCATTGGCCACAATCTTCGAGGGAGTATACCCAGTGTAATTGTAACTATCCAGCATCCATTGCCCACTCTCGGCAGGGAAAAGACATTTTAACCCTTTCCACACACCACTTGTGCCACTGCCCTTGCAAGAGTCTTGCAGCTCTACATTTCCACACAAGCACATTTTCTGATACCGGTGGAAGGAGATGGGCACTAGTTTTCTGTTATTCCAGGAAGGGATCATGATGACATCCTAGGAGGGAAGGTGTATATGAGGGCAGGCAAAGGATCCTGGGGTTTGGTCCACTGTGACAAAGGATACTTGGCAAAGCACCAAATTGTGTGCTGCAGGTTTCTCAAGACATACACTGGATTTGTGGGGCTACCTGTTGTCTCTTCCTTTATATGACTGGACAACAGGAAGGTTTCCACGGATGGGTTTTTTTTGCAGGTTTATGCATGGGCTCGGCACGTTAGTATTTCTGCCAGGCGATGTAGTATCGCTTCCCTGACTTGTGTGCCCTTTGTGGGGAAACCACCAAGTTGCTCAGTTTCTGCTGTTACCAGGCCTTCATATGTCTGTACACATATCTCTGCAGTCCAGAATTGCTGAAGACCTCTCTTGCTGCACCCATCTTGTCATCCTATCCTGTTTGTTCAGATGGACAAGGGGTGCCCATAAGAGGAGAAAGTGGGCTTTCTCCAATGTGGTTCTCTCCCTTTAAATGGATGAATACTAGGGATGTGGAGTCTCTGTTGCCAGGCAACAGCAGGAGGAGTGTGGAGACAGCAGAGGGTGGGGCAATGGCTCATGGGGTGGCCAACGAGAAGCGTAGCTGGCATGGAGCTGACCCATTTCTGGGCTGCTCTGAGCCACCCTCTCTATGGTTTTGGGAGGAGCCACAGCACAAAACCCAGGTTAAGGCAGTGGCAAAATTTGGATGAAACAAAAGCTCTTTAGAACCTAAGGTTTCAGCAGCAAAACTCACTACAAACCCAAGGTTCAAATTAAGGTTCGGGTTTGAAAACCGACCTATGGTTGGGTACAAAATCGCAGTTTCACTCTTTCAGAAGATCACAAACTGTAACCTCTAGCACATTTGTCTGCAGTTTGGTGTTATATCCGAAGGTGGCCTTAGCCTCTACAAGAAAAGAGAGCACACTGGAATGCCAGTACTGTGAACCCCAGCCTTGTTAAAAACACATGTTTGTAACCTAGGCAGTGGTACCAGCCAATCGAAGATTTGGCTTAATTTTCTAATGAGAAGTCATTGAAATTAAGAATTTCAGCTGCTAGTGACTGTTCATCTGTTCATCATCGTCATGGAAAGAGAGGCCTGTTTAAAAGAAAGAACCACAAATACATCTAAAGGAAAGAAGGCTGCATTAAAGGGAAAGAGGCAAATAACCACCACCCCCGACACGTAAACAGCCATTTCTTATGGAGGAGCACTGAACTGAAAAACACATCTTTCTCTGAAGTAGCTTCCTGCTCAATATTTTAATATTACCTGGAGTCCATTTACTCTGCAGTCTACTGTGAAAAAAATAGTGAGGGAGAGAAAAAGAGGGAGGAAAAGTAGATAGAAAACTGCTTGCATAATCTTTGAGAATAAGTGGCCTTCTCAGTAGTACAGTATTAACACATCAGAGATAAACTAAAGTATTATGGCTATGGAAATTACTGCTAACAGTGAATACTGTGGAAAGATGTTTGGATGGTTTCCTTCCTTCCACTACTGGGCCATTCTTTCACTGTTAAGAGAAGGTTGTTTGGTGGTTAGTATTTTTTTTTAATGAAAACCTTTGGCTTTAGCTGCAACAAAAGATGTGATTTCAAACAGGAGACAGATGAGAGTACTTTGCTCATCTCCCCCTCTTATACTCTCAGTTTCTGATTTATTTTGCTAAATATATATATAGGTTATGGGCTGCCAGAGTGAAGGCTACATTGTGTAAAATCAATACATAAAATAGCCAGCACACAAATCAATAGTGTACCTATAAGCTTGAGTGGCGATGGAATTTTCCACCTTTTTATACCAATGTTATTTTGTTTTTTTAAATGATTTGAAGATGCCCTCTTCCTCCATTGGTGCATTGAGAAAAACTAGAGGTTTCTGTTGGCAGTCCCAGAATATGCTAAATCCTCCTTAATTTTTAATTTTTATTTTTTTGCTAACCTTAGTTAATTTTTTTTCAAATTTCCTAACAGATTTCTGCAGACATTTTGCCTAAGTAGGATCCTACAGAATAAACTTGGAATTCAGTACAGGCAACATTCCATGGAAGCGATGTGCATTCCCTGGTTAATTTATCTAGTCTTATCAACACTCTTTTGGCATCTATCAAAATTTCTCAGGTGTTAGCTTAATAAGAAATCCACACGTTTTGCTTCAAATTCTGCTTTAAGCAACATTTTGGTGGCAGCTCCTGGAATATGACAACAATTAATCCATGGATGTGAAATTTCACTAAACTAAGCAAATTTCTTTTCCTTTTTCTTGGCTACAGATTTTTGGACTAAAGAGGTTCCTCCAAAGTAACCCTGAAGTTTGCCTGTTTGCCTTCGGTGAAATTTTGTAGCAAGAGTTTACAAATCTGCAGCATCTGTCCCCTCTTTTGCAAAGGAAAGGACTCAGTGCTTTTTATCATTTATCATTTTTCTTTTTCCTTTAACTATCCTCAAGAAACTCATGAAAACTCAGGTCAAGAGCCTGAGGGCAGCACTGTTATATATTATAATAAACCAGACTGCTTGGAGAACCAGAAGCCTTATGCAGAATCCTCCCTGTTCCTCCTGCTCCATAATGTATAGTCCTACTCATTTCTTGTCCTGATGTCATTATATTAAGTGGTTTTGATGATAAGAACACAAGAACAGCCCAGCTGGATCAGGCCCAAGGCCTATCTAGTCCAGCATCCTGTTTCACACAGTGGCCCACCAGATGCCTCTGAGAAGCCTACAGGCGAGAGCTAAGGGTATGCCCTCTCTTCTGCTGTTGCTCCCCTGCAACTGGTATTTAGAAGGATCTTGCCTCTGAGGCTGGAGGTGGCCTATAGCCCTCAAATGCAATACAATACAATGAATATTTATATATCGCTTTTCAACATAAGTTCCCAAAGTGGTTTATATAGATATAAACAAATAAATAAAATGGCTCCCTGTCCCCCAAAGGGTTCACAATCTAAAAAAAGAAAAGAAACATAAGACAGACACCAGCAACAGCCACTCAGACTAGCAGCCATTGATAGACGTGTCCCCCATGAATTTATCTGAGCTTTTCTTAAAGGCTATTGGCTGTCACTGCTTCCTGTGGCAGAGAATTCCATAGTTTAAATATGCATTGTATGAAAAGGTCCTTCCTTTTGTTGGTCCTAAATTTCTTGGCAATCAGTTTCATGGGATGACCCCTGGTTCTAGTGTCATGATGTTTTGCCCAGCCAGCCTGCCCTACATATGTACGTGTAGGTGAGCATGCATGGCTCCCTCCAGTACATGTTTCCTTAACCACTTGGTGGTGTGGCTTGTCTGAACTGCCCTCTACATATGGCTCCAGCAGGACTGTGAAATAGTGATTGGATGCCTTTTAGAGAGGCAATTCAGATGAACCGCGTGGAGTAAAGGGAAAGTGCTCTGTGAAGGGAGACATGTGTTTGCATCATGCACACACATCTTGATCACATGGGGCAGCCAGTCAAGCACAGTATCATCTGAACTGGCCGAATGTATATTTATTTACTCTTGCTCTTTGTCGTGGGCTGCCACTGGTGATGGGATGGGGGCAATCCTCAACATGAAGAATTCAGGAGGCAGGTCAATTTCACCACATGTTCCAGTGAGTGGAGGAGCATTTGACAAAGGGTTGTTATTTTTTAAGAGCAGCCCACATACATCACAACAGGTAGCTTTGTCCAGATTCTAAGTAGTGACTGAACACACTTATAGGGGCTTTCAGGTCCATTCAGTCCTCCCTCTCTGCCTGCCTCCCACTCACACACCTGCCTCCAAACTTGTTCCCTCCCATGCACATGCTTTCTCCCATCCCACATGCTGCTCCAGTAGTGGTGAAATGAAGCAAGAGAGGAGATCTTAACCCCTTTCCCTTTCAGGCTCACTGGGTGAGTTGGGGGGAGAACGGGGGTGGGGGAGAACTTTATCATACTCCCAGTGACATCATTGGGAGTACAACAAGGATCACTGTAGCTTGGAATAAACTGGAATGAACTGTGGCTTGGAATAAACTGAGCTATTTTCTGAGTTTGGAGGGAAATGATTTGGTTTTCCAAGCCCAGTTCTGGGCCTGACTTGGGTAATTTGACTTTGAGAAGTAAATGCCACAGAAAGTAGCATCCCCATGGCTGCGCTGCAACTCAAAGGACACTCTAAATCTGTGTGTGTGGTATTCATTTTATTACTAATGGAGTTAAAATGGTGTTTTTAAAAGGAAGCATTTCTTACATGTTCACTTTTTTATGGGTCCTATTTTCCTTAATTAAAAATAAATGGAGCTCTTTATATTTATCCTGATAGTGCTGATTAAAAACAAACAAACAAACAAACAGCATATACACACACGGGGCAACTTTCCTTCTCGGCCTTTGAACTGTGTATGAAATAGGGCCAATCTAATAGCGTTTGTTTGCATAATTGCAATTCCCTTCCCTGCTGGATCCCCTTTCTGCAGAAGTGGACAAATATCTTCCTGCTTCTATGCACAAGTGAAGACTTGTTAGGCCTCCTGTTGTGCTACATAACACACAACCATCTCATCAAATCTAGCAGTGTGATGCATCACTTCACTGCAGGAACAGGGATCAGGGCAGGTAGGAACAGAGATCAGTGGGCAGGTGGTTCCAGTGACTGGGAGACATTAATAGACCCAAGGACATTGAGCAGAGCAAGATGTCATACAGCTTCAAGTGGAGTTTTAGGCCCAGGTGTTTGCCTGCAGAGAAATCCACAAATTGAGGGAGGGAACATATATATGGCAGGTCAGTCAAGGAGTATTGCAGGTGGACAAATAATAAGGGAGCTTTCCTCTGCTAGTGTAAATGGAGCGGAGATGTTGAGAGTTCTTTGTGTGCCTTATACCGAGGTCTTCCCATTTTCCAGGGCAGTTTGTCCTCCTGCTAGGAACATAGGAAGCTGCCTTACACAGAATCAGAACCTTGAACCATCTGTCTAGCTCAATATAGTCTAGGTCAGGCCTGCTCAACTTCGGCCCTCCTGCAGATGTTGGCCTACAACTCCCATAATTCCTGGCTATTGGCTGCTATGGCTAGGGATTATGGGAGTTGTAGTCCAAAAACAGCTGGGGGGCCAAAGTTGAGCAGGCCTGGTCTAGGCTGACAGGCAGTTGCTCTCCAAGGTTTCAGGCAGGAGTCTCTCCTAGCTTTCCTTGGAGATACCAGGGATTGAACATGAGGCCTTCTGCATGCAAGCACATGCTCTGTTACAGCCCCACCCCTTAAAGATAGATTAGAGTCATGACACAACGGGGCTATTCTGACGATCACAAAAATAGGGCTAGGAAAGCCTAGCCCGATTTTTGTGGGTTGTCAGAACCACCGGGCTCGCAGCCGAGCCTGGTGGTTCTGGAACGGCTAACCCACTCCTGTAGCCTGCCCCTTAGCCTGGGTTTGCGGAACGAGCGCTAAGCAAACGCAGGCTATCTTCTTGTGAGTAGCCACGGCGCTGCTCCGTGCTACATCTACTCATGAGTAGACCCCCAGCCGGGAGGCTTAAAAGCCGCCTGCCGGCTCGGAGGTCTCCCCAGTATGCCCTGCACGCTCACAGAGGGCATACTGGGGCTTCCGGGGGCTGCGCAGCCCCCGAGCTCCCCAGCCCCTGCCGGCTCCATCTCAGAACCGGCAATCGTGTGGATAGCTGATCCAGCCACCCAGGGATCCCTCCCTGCTCGTGAGCAGGGAGAGCAGATCGTGAGACCCGGTCCAACATCTTGTGGCAGAGAATTCCACAAGTTGATTATGCATTGTGTGAAAAAATACTTCCATTTGCTAGTCCTAAATTTCCCGGCAATCAATTTCATGGGATGACCCCTTGTTCTAGTGTAATGGGAGAGGGAGAAGAATTTCTCTTTCTCCACTTTCTCCACACCATGCATGATTTTATAGACCTCTATCATGTCCCCCTGCAGTTATCTTTTTTCTAAAATAAATAGCCCCAGGTGTTGTAGCCTTGCCTCATAAGGAAGTGCTCTAGGCCCCTGATCATCTTGGTTGCCCTCTTCTGTACCTTCTCCAGTTCAACAATGTCCTTTTTAAGATGTGATGACCAGAATTGTAAGCAGTACTCCAGGTGTGGCCGCATCATAGTTTTGTATAAGGGCATTATAGTATTAGCAGTTTTATTTTCAGTCCCCTTCCTAATTATCCCTAGCATGGAATTGACCTTTTTCACCACAGCTGTTGCATACTGAGTCAACACTTTCAACGAGCTGTCCACCACGACCCCAAGATCCCTCTACTGCTCAGTCACTGACAGCTCAGATCCCATCAGCATATACTTGAAGTTGGGATTTTTCGTCCCAATGTGCATCACTTTACACTTGCCAACATTGAACCACATTTGCCATTTTGTCGCCCACTCCCCCAGTTTGGAGAGATCCTTTTGGAACACCTCACAATCTGTTCTGTATTTCGCTCCCCGAAAAAGTTTGGTATCATCTGTAAATTTGGCCACCTCGCTGCTTACCCCTACTTCTAGATAATTTATGAATAAATTTAAAAACACCAGTCCCAGTACAGATCCCTGGGGAACCCCACTTCTTATTTCCCTCCATTGTGAAAACTCTCCATTTATTCCTACCTTCTGTTTCCTGTCCTTCAACCAGTTACCAATCTACAAATGTACTAACCCTTGGAAGTTAAAAGTTCCTTATTTCTGCCTCCTCAGAACTGAGAGCTACCTAAGTTGCTCCACTTGAGCCTGAAGACAGGAAGATGGGATGACCTTGGTGTGTGATTGAGATATTGATATCGATATGAGTGGGAGTGACAGGTGAGGCAGGTAAACAGTAATATGTCACTGGCTTAACATTATTACTCTTGAACAAAACTAGAGTGGATATAACAAAGTTTCAGTCAGGCAAATCTGTATTTCTCTGGATATCTTTTCAAAGATGTTCCCATCTCAGAATGTTCTATTCATTTGTACTCTAGGAAATAATTTCACAAGGCTGGGGGCTTAGTCTGGGAGCTGTAAAAACCTGGTGGCATTTCTACATGGGAACATTACGAAATGTTTTGTTCCTCGATGGATGAAGTAATTCTGGATCCATTTATGCCTAGTAAATCCATCCTGTATTGATTTCGATCTGAGCAGATGGCCCCTTCTTCCTTCCAAAGCAAAGTCAATGTAGGAGAATGTTAAAGCCAACATCGTGCCCGATTAATAGCACACACAAAAAATCAAATCCAAGGACCATATTGTACCTACTAGAAGAGCAAATAGATTTTCCTTTTTAAAAAAATCCTCAGCAAGATATGTGCTTGTAATTTTAATTTCTGTTCTGATTTATGGGAATAAAATGCATGCCGTTATTAATGAGGCTGCCACACTCCACCAGAGATGTGAAATGGACTGGACTGGAAACATTTTTCAGGGGAAAAAAATATGTGGGCTCCTCCCATAGTGGTGGGGTCTGAGCCTGTTCTGAAAACAAGGAGTTGTGGAGTTCCTCCTTCTCTTTGTCAACATTTCACCATTTTTAGACAGCAGGGCTTGGCAAGGCTGCACCCACAACAGGCCCCCTTGGTCCCTCCCAATCTGTCCTGGCTATCAATACTTCTGGGTCAGGCCTGGATGTGTTACCTGGGCAATGGCCATGTATGACTTTCCCTCAGCCTTATTCCAGATGCCTGTGCACATCAGCTTTCCTGCTTTCTTCAGCCTCCTAGCTTCCCTGATTGTGTATCCTTCTGCTTGTTGCCTGCATTAAATCATTAATATTTAAAATATTAATATCCCACCCCTCCAGGGCAATATTGTTCGGGGTGGCTCACAACAGTAAAACAATAGAAGTAATATGAAATTTAAAACCGTGGAACAATAAAACACGGTGTAGAATAAAATCAGTTAAAACAGACCCAATAAAAATTTTAAAACTCCTCAATAAAAAACCATAAATATTAGTAATCATCATCATCATCAAACCGTAGTGCAGAGCATTAAAAGCCTCTCTAACATAGATTTTAAGACCCTTTTTTAAACACCCTAAGGAAGGGAACATGGTAACGCTCTTCAGGAAGGGCATTCAAGAGCTGAAGGGCCACAACTGAGAAGACCCCGTCTCTTCTCCCTGCCAGCTGAAACTCAATCAATGGCAGGGTCACAAGCAGGACTTGAGATGATGAGTGAAAGGCCCTGGCAGATTAGTATGCTACATATCCTCATTCAATACCAGGCACCGAGGGGGGGTTGGTTCAGCTGAAGGTCTGCAGTTAATTTTGACTCCATATTGATTGTTCTGGGAATCTACCCCAGGACTACCCAACTTTGGACACAATCCTATGGGGACTTGCACTTCAGTTCCCATGGACAGGGGCGTATCTAGTGTGGGGCAGGCAGGGCACGTGCTCTGGGCTCCACTTGAAGGGGGGCGCCATTTTCTAAAATTAAAAAAAAAATGAAATATGGCCACCGAAAACAAAATGGCCACTGCACATGCTCAAATGGCCTCTGTGAGGCCCTAGGCCAGGCCAGGCCTCACAGAGGCCATTTAAGCATGCGCGGTGGCCATTTTGTTTTTAGCGGCCATTTTTAAATATATATATATATTTAAAAATGGCCATGACACATGCTCAAATGGTCCCTGTGAGGCCCTAGAGGCCAGTGCGGGGAGGGGGAACCTTTGCTGACCTCCCCCAGCCTTTAGGAAGCCCCCCAAAGGGGCTACAGGTTAAAAATATATATAATATAAGTCACTGTACACATATTTAGTTTGGAACTATGTACAAAGAATCATAGCTTGTGAATACTGAGCTGAAGCTTATGAGCTAGGATTGTATTCATTTGCGCTTACTTTGCTTCTTGTGATAAGTGAGTTAAATGTGATGTCTTAATAATATGGCTATCAATAGTGAGTTTGTCTTTGAATCAGTGTGAAACCCTTAATATTAAGGCCCACTGGGAGTTTCTTGCTCTCCTTCTCTCATTCTAACTGTCTTTCTGAAATACTAGAATATATTCCAAGCAGTGACACACTTTACTCTGCATATCCTTTAATTATTTTTAGAGTATCTGGGAAAAGCCAAATTCTCCATTTATTTTTAAAACTTATGTAATAGTGATGCTACAATGCATAGTAGAGAATTAGACAGGCACTTGTGTTTAGTTTTCCAAGTACACCTTCACATAGTATTTGGGTATTTCATGAGCCCCAACATCCTGAAATTTGTAGTTTTCCAGCATTTTTTGATCTGGCTACGTCCACTGCTAAATAGTTTTTGAAATTTTAAAAGATGAACGAGCTTGACTTGTATTTTCCAGCTGATATTATGGTAACGTTATCTGAAAGATGGGTGTCAGATGTTTGGTCTGGGGGCGCAATTTCAGTGCTTGCCCTAGGTGCTATTTTCCCTAGATACGCCTCTGCCCATGGACTCTGCTGCCTATAACCCAGTACTGACAGATACATAAAACTGTTTCCCTATATGGTTAGAGTCACCACATAGAAAATGTTTAAGTAAGGTTAGTCCTGAATTTCCCCTTCCCCCTACCCACCCCCACCCCCAAACCCAATCAAATTTCATGATTCCTCCCAAGAAGGAACACTTGAGAATTTCCAAGGGAGCCAGATGGGTTTCTCTAAGACAAGTGAGATTTCATAGGAAGTTTCTGCACATCCCTGTTTGCAACAAAATTTTGAAGAAAAAAACCTCCTCAGGATTCCTCCCAAGGGGAAACATTTGAGAATTTTCATGGAAAGGCGATCAACTTTCTATATGAAGTGAAATTTCCCCAAGGTTTACTGCCCAACCCAATCTAAGCATCAACTGCAACAGCATAGTAAGTAGTCATCTATTGTAACCTGGTGACAGCTACAAAAGAGAGACAGGAAAGATGCAATCTATGTGGTTCTGTATTCTATCAAATAGTATGCCAAGGTATGAAAGACATGATAATCCCGTTGAGCATTTCTACTAGCACAGATAGCTGCATCTACTATTGTGGTCCCTCTACTAGTTATTTAATCCTTTCTTTGAGACATATTTGTTGATTGAATTTTCTAACTATCTGTCTCCTGTGTGGCCCATTTCAATGCCGGATTCAGTTTTCATCTCCTTCACAGCTTGTGTTAGCATTGTGTCCCTTGCATCTGGAAATTAAAAATAAAGTGAGAGAAAATGAAGAACGTATTTACAGCTCTCTGTCCCCTGTGGACTGTCCATACCAGGTGTGCCAGTTTTCTAGATCCAATACCCATCAAGCGGATTATATTTCTCCCATGGAAACTGAGTACCTGGAAATCATTATAATTGAATGCATGGCATATTTATGACAATAACCTGCAACTTGATGCAATCTGCAATTCTTTGTTTATTCTTGCCAGCTTTTCTAAAGAAAGTTGTTTGGGTGCCAGATGGAAACTATGAAGAGTGAATTTATCTTTAAAACAGGTACAGTATTGTGTACCAATGGGCCAACTTGTTTGCTTTGTGGCGGGGAGTAGAACATGTGCATGCAGGGGAAAACGTGTTTTGTTTCTTACTTTTGGATAATAATATGAGCGACACAGGTTTATCCCCCTGTCCTCTCTCCATGAATAGTTACCTTTTAGCAATTTTTATTTTCCTTTGATGCACATATAACCACCAACTGTGCTTCAAGGTGGACAAAGGATTTGTCCACAAGTCAGAAAAATAAGCCAGATTTAAATTGTGAACATTCAGAATGCCGGAGCACATATACTGAATAATCAAGCGCCTCCTCAAGTATCTAGTTTTCTTCTGCAGGGCATTCAGTTGCTGATTCCCATGGTTCCACCTACTTTCTAAATGCCTCAAATCTTTTTTTGGATGATTACCCACAAAGGTTGAAAATGCATTTTTAATTTTAATCAAATACTATAAATCCTAAATTTGGTATCAATGATCAAACATGGAATGTAATATACTGAGTATTTAATGTTATTTGTCAACTAAGGCGTCAAATAGTGCGCCAGCTGCATCCCTTTCTCGAGAAGGCAGATCTGGCCACAGTTCCCATGCCTTAGTCATGTCAAGGCTGGATTACTGTAACGTGCTTTACATGGGGCTGCCCTTGAAGAACATCCGGAAACTGCAGCTAGTGCAAAATGCAGCAGCTAGGGTTTTATCCGGAGCTGCCCAGTGGGAGCACATCACACCCATTTTGAAAGAGCTGCACTGGCTACCAGTTTGTTTCCAGGTCCAATTCAAGGTACTGTTTTTGACCTTTAAAGCTCTAAATGGTTTGGGCCCGGGATACCTGAGGGTCTGCCTGTTTCCAAGGGTTGCTGCCCACTTGACAAGGTCATCAGAGGGGGCTCTGCTCTGGGTGCCGACAATGAGTGAAGCTTGGTTGTCAAGCACGCGGGACAGGGCCTTCTCTGTTGCTGCCCCCAGACTCTGGAATGCTCTCCCAGTGGCTATTCGCTCCTTGGTCTCCATCACAGCTTTTAGAAAAAGTGTAAAATCTTGGCTTTTTGCCCAGGCATTTATTTGATTCTCTGCTGCTGCTCTTTTTAGTTTTTATTGCTTTTATGCTTTTGTTTTAAAAAGTTTAATCAGATTTGTTTAATTTTTTTTTCACCACTTAATATTTTAATTGTGTCTTTTTTACCATCTTGTGTTAAAAAAAATTTTTGGCTGTAAACCGTCTTGGGATTGCTTTAATGAAAGGCGGTATATAAATTTAACAATAAAATAAATAAATAAATAAAATATTGGGTGTCAAATACTGCATTCAGTGTATAATGAGTGGCAATGGATATTGGGAGGATTTCAGATTCATTTTGACATTGATCTCTGCCCATCTTCTTTGCCCTACTGTCTTGCTGTTCTATACAGTAATATCTAGTTCTGTTCACCTTCAGCCCACTTCTGATGTGGGCACTCAAGGTATTCTCTCCACACAACTGGGAATCCACTGTCAGTTCAATTTGGGGGCTGCCTTGGTTCTGTACAGGGCCCCCTGGTTCAATGGTGGGGGTTTTTTTTGGGGGGGGGGGTTGATTTGATCAGCCTGATTGGAAGTCTCCCTGGAAGGCTCCCTGAACCATTGAATCGAACTGGGCCTGCTGATTCAATTTTATTAAACCATTGGGCTGATTTGGGTCAAATTGGGCTAATCTTTTATCCAATTGCTTAGAAAATGGAGGAAAAAATCCTTCTGCCTTCCAGTATTCTGCCCAGTGAGAAGCCCTTTGTATTTATTGTAATGATGTTAAAGCAGACTTTTATTTATTTAACTTGAAACAATTAAATTCATTTATTTATTCCCTTGGGGAGGGGCCATAGCTCAGTGGAAGATCACATGATGGAGAAGATCCTAGAATCAATCCTTAGCATTTCCCAGTAGGGAAAACAAGAACCCTAATGGAAGATTAGGGAGATGGCGCTTCCGGGCAGGGCTGGGAGAGACTTCTGCCTGAAACCTTGGAGAGCCACTGCCAGTCAGTGCAGACAATTCCGAGCAAGATGGGCCAATGGTCTGACTTGTATAAGGCAGATCATTATGTTCCCATGACCCATCTTTATCCTAAATCTGGGAGAGCCATAGCCAGTCCATTAAGACAATGCTGAGCGAGGTGCACCACAGGTCTGATTGAGGATAAAACACTTTCATAAACTTACATTATTCTGTTTGAAAACATATTCCATTACAGGTTGAGTATCTGTTATCCGGACATCCGAAATCCAGTATGCTTCAAAATCCGGACAGCATGCTGTAACAAAAACAAAAAACAAAACGCCTCGGCTCACTCGCTCACAGATTCTCAACTTTGCTGCTTTTAAACATGCAGTCAAAACTTACTTATTTCAGAAGGCTGTTAGTGACAGGGGTTTTGTCTGTAATTCTCTCTAGTTGCGGCTCTGTTTTTTATTGTGAAGCTTTTTAATGTTTTTTATGTTCTCGCTTTGGTGCTAGAGGGAAAAAGGAAAGCCCACCCCCCACTCCCTGCTCAGTTTGGTGCCTGCTCTGTTGGTGTCTGTTTTGGTACTCTGGATCCCATGCCCAAGATATCCCATTATGCAAATATTCCAAAACCCGGAAAAATCCTCCTGGTCCCAAGCAGTCCAGATAAGGGATACTCAACCTGTATTTGTATTTAGTTGTCTACTGTTCACATTAACTTACGATGCCCCCCCCCCATATCCTTAGGCCAGGCATCCCCAAACTGCAGCCCTCCAGATGTTGCTGAACTACAACTCCCACCATCCCTAGACACAATTTTTTGTGGCTGGGTATGCTGCAAGTTGTAGTTCAGCAACATCTGGAGGGCCACAGTTTGGGGATGCCTGCCTTAGGCTGTCCCCGTTCACCATCACAAAAACTTCCCCAGAAAGTTCTAAGAACCGGGAGAAAATGACTGGTATGAAAAGTGTCAGTTCAGCTTTGCCTCACACACACCTGAGTGTGACCTTTGCGTTTGAGCACGGGCTCTCATCAGCCAGGGCAACAGTGGATGACAAGCAATCCTGGTTGATGTATGCGCTGCATGCTTGGTGGTCTGGATACGGCCCATTTTACTTTGCAATGAAGCAAGTGGCCCTGAACATATACACGCTCATTTCTGGTAATTGCTTTTTCTTTGCCTCATGACGCTGGAATGAGGTATTTGGTCGTTTGGTTTGTTTTCCTTTGTTTCCTCTTGAAATGTAGGAGACTGCTTTCTGGCCAGGCTTTCTACTTTTGCTGTACAACTTTTGGGGTGCTGGACGTCTTGTTCTGAGAAAGGGAGATCAGTTTTCGGTGAACAGGAACACCTTCCAAGGTAATATCGCAGTTAAAGAAACAAACAGGACCATTCACTTCCTTCCAAACAGAGATAATTCACAGGCACATCTTTAGACTACTACGATACTATTGTAACTATCACATGGCCCGTACACACGCCTGCCACGCATTCCTTGACATCTCTCTTCCTCATGACCTCTGGCCTTTTGTGGTCACCCCCTGCACACACACACACCCCACCCCAGCTCTTCTATATCTTTTCTTAAAGAGGGGCTGAAGAAATAGAAAGCTCTGTTTGAAATGTGATTGCATTAGAATTGCCACTGAAAATTTGAATTTGGGAGCTCCTGCTCGGATGAAATCGGGGGTGGGGTTGGGGCTGATGGAATCCTGAAGAGTTCATTTATTTTAAATGTTTATACCCCACCCCTTCAGTGCACTATTGCTTGGTTCAGTTCACAAAATTAGTTTGGATTAAATGACCAATTTCTCAGTGGGCTTCCTTATATAGGAACATAGGAAACTGCCTTATACTGAGTCAGACCATTGGTCCATCTAGCTCAGTATTGTCTGCACAGACTGGCAGCAGCTTCTCCTAAGTTGCAGGCAGGAGTCTTTTTTGGCCCTATCTTGGAGATGCCAGGGAGGAAACTTAGAACCTTCTGCCTGCAAGCATGCAGGTGTTCTTCCTTGAGCAGCCTCATCCCCTAAGGGAAATATCCTACAGTGCTCACATTCATTCATTCATTCATTCATTTAAAATATTTATACCACGCCCCTCCAGTACATACTGCTTGGGGCAGCTCACAACATTTATAAAATAGTTACAATGTAAAATCAGATAAATAAAATTAACCAAATTAAGCTAAGCAAGTCAAAAGTCCAAGCTAAAACCACAACCAGAATTTAAAAATTTAGAATTTTAAATTAAAAGTTATTGTTTAAAAACTAAAAACTAAGAATTGTAAAAACTAAAGAACCTACCAAATATAAGTAACAGATGAAACATTAAAAAACCCTCTTTTAAAAGATGTGGTTTTAGGGTTTTTTTTAGAAACACTGAGGGAGGAAGCATGATGAAGCTCTATAGGGAGGGTGTTCCAGAGCTGAGAGGCCACAACCAAAAAGGCCCTGTCTCTCATCCCCGCCAACCAGTTCTCTGGCAGTGGCGGGGCCATGAGTAGGGCCTGTAGTCAGCACTTGTAGTCACCCATTCAAATGCAAAACAGGTCATACCCTGCTTAGCAAAGGGGACAATTCATGCTTGCTACCACAAGACCATCTATATCCTTAGATTGTCACCGGATTTCACCTAAAGTGAAATTTGAAGATTATTGGTTCATGTATGGGACTTGTAGGGAACTTGACAGTTTTGATAAGCCCAGCACAACTGCTTTTGAATATTCATAGTGCTGCTGCCTTCTATTGAAATGGCTAGAACGATGCTGGGAAACCACCTTCTTCATAAAGCTCTTGTGATTCAGGGTGAGATCCACCTCTGACTATGAGACATTTCACTGAAGCAGAAAGCCTCTTTGTATTTTCCTGCACATGCACTCAGATGAAGATTATGGGTCATTCCTTTCCTCTAAAGTAAAGCCCATGATAGTTGCATAGGTCATATTAGAAGCTGGAAGATTATTGTTGTCTGAAGCGTCCTAGTGTGTTCTTTTGAGCGCCTTGGATTCTGGGATCTGAATTGATTCTGTCTTGCTACTAACCTTGTCTTTGCCCTGTTTCTTCCTTCGCATGTATTTCCAACCTGTACATTTTTGAAAACACACTTTTTAAAGGTCAAAGACACCAAGAGTTTCCTGTAGTCTCCAATCAAAAGACAGTCAGGCAAAGTTTGTCTTGAAATTCCCAGTGCTCAGCAAAAGGGGAAGCAAGTCAACATAACATAATCCTCATACCAGTTGTTTTAGTTCTAGCCCCCTTTCGAACAATGCTGAAAATCATGTTGGCACCCCGCCCACACACACATGCTTGCAATGCAATGAATGGATTTCATCAGTGAAATTTTTAGTCTGTGACCCCAAGACCTATGATTTTATGAAGATAGCTTTCCTGTTTTTAACAATTGTTTTGCTCAGAACCTTTGAAAGCTGGGCAGAACCCTTTTCTGTCTCAAGCTGTATCCCAGCTGTGACTAAGAAGGAATAAGAACTATTGGCACTTCAGGTTTGGCCTTCAGAAAAACTGCAAAAAAAAAAAAAATCTATACTAAAGTAAGGTTGGTCAAAGTGAATGTTGCTTCTCTTGCAAGCTGAGGTGACTGTTTTGGTCACAATACAGCTATAGGCAAGAATTAGAACCAACAGCTTGTATTTTGTTATTTTACTTTTCAAATTTAGCTGAACTGAAATGTAACTTTTTAGCTAGCTTTAGCTCTAGGCTTCCGTTAAGGCTTAAGCCATCCGTTCGTTGAGTAAAGCACCTTTTTTGTTTGGAGAAAATGCTTCTTATTCTAAAATATGCCGTGTTTGTTTATTATTTAATCTCTCAGTGTGTTCACAGCTGCTTAAAACAAAAAGAAGCTCTTCTCACCAACAGTGAGAAGAGCTTCCCTGAGGTCTGCGGGGAGAGCAGGTATTCCTGACCCTCCCCGCAGATGATCCCTTACCATTCCCTGAGCGGGCAGATTGCCCACCCAGACAAATGGCGGCTCTCCTGCTGTCTGCCCATGGCTTGCCACCACAAGGTGCCCCCCCCCCGGAGCCCCAGTAACGCACTGCATGAGTGGGCGGTACATTTCTGGGATCCCCCCTCCCTCCCCCCCCGAGTGTGTCTGTCACGTGGCAGACACACATTATTATTATTATTTCTTGTTTACACAGTCAGACAGGTGTTGTTGACTGGTTTGTTTTATCCAGACATCGAAGGTGCAGTTCCAAGTAATTATAGACCGATAACCTGCCTTCCAACCATGTTCAAATTATTAACTGGAATAATAGCAGATGAAGTCATGCAACACTTATTAACTAACAAATGGCTTCCAATTGAACAGAAAGGAAATTGCCCAAACACCAGAAGCACAAAAGACCAGCTGCTGGTTGACAAAATGATTTTAGAAAATTGCAAGAGAAGAAAAACCAATCTAAGTGTTGCATGGATTGACTACAAGAAAGCCTTCGATTCATTGCCTCACACATGGATACTAAAATGTTTAGAAACAACTGGTGTCAGCAAAAACATTCAGATATTTATAAAAAAAAGCAATGAGCATGTGGACTACACAGTTAACAATCAATGGCGAGACACTTGGACAGGTTAGCATTAGAAGAGGCATTTTCCAAGGGGACTCACTATCCCCTCTGTTGTTTGTAATCGCCATGACCCCACTTTCACAAATACTTAACAAAACAGGCCTCGGATACCAAACCTCTAAAACATCAAGTAAAAGCAACCATCTGCTGTACATGGACGATCTGAAGTTGTATGGGAAGTCCCAGTCAGAAATCGAATCACTGCTAAGCACTGTCCGTATATTCAGTAGCGATATAGCAATGGAGTTTGGACTAGACAAGTGTGCTGCATTAATAATGAACAGAGGCAAAATAACAAAAACAGAAGGAATAGAACTGCCCAATGGAAGCAAGATCAAGAACCTGGAAGAGAAAGAACATTACAAATACTTGAGCATTCTCCAGGCTGATAACATCACACACACTGAAGTTAAAAGAAAAATTGGAAGTGAATACATCAGGAGAGTTCAAAAAATCCTCAAGTCCAAACTCAATGGCGGGAACACCATATAAGCCATAAACACCTGGGCTATACCTGTTACCAGATACACTGCAGGAATAATAGACTGGACCCAGGCAGAGCTAGAGACGCTAGATCGTAAGACCAGGAAAATCATGACCATCAATCATGCTCTGCACCCCCGCAGTGATGTCGATAGGCTCTACCTCCCTCGCAGCTCAGGTGGAAGAGGAATGCTGCAAGTCCATCAAACAGTAGAGGAGGAGAAAAGAGGCCTTGAAGAATATATCAAGGACAGTGAAGAAGATGCACTTCAAATGGTCAATAACGCGAAACTATTCAACACCAATGAAACAAAGCAGGAGTCAAGATGATGATGATGATGATGATGATGATGATGATGATGATGATGATTTCGATTTCTATACCGTCCTTCCAAAAATGGCTCAGGGCAGTTTACACAGAGAAATAATATATAAATAAGATGGATCCCTGTCCCAAAAGGGCTCACGATCTAAAAAGAAACATAAGATAGACACCAGCAACAGTCACTGGAGGTCCTGTGCTGGGGCTGGACAGGGCCAGTTACTCTCCCCCTGCTAAATAAAGAGAATCACCATGTTAAAAGGTGCCTGTTTGCCAAGTTAGCAGGGGTTGCTAACATGGCAGACATCCGTGGCAGACACACGATCAATTAACCCCGTGTTTGGGTGCACTCACGGCCAAAACCTGGGTTAAGTGGCGGGCTACATTAGAGGGCTCACCACCGTGCTGCCACCGGAAGCCGCACTGCTTCCAGTGGTTCTCACATGCAGCAGAAACCTGGTTTCTGCTGCGTGTGTGAACAGCCTCAGTGTTTTAAAAGCAACACATGATATGTTCATGTTAAACAGACTTTCTTTCTTCTAAAAGCACGGGTTCTGTCCACTAGAAAGGATTATTTATTATGATTTATTTATATTTTATGCTGAATTTTAATCCATATCATTTAGAAGGTTGCTCACAGCAATAACATTAAACTACAAGTTTTAATAAAATCAACTGAGAAGCATCAAACCTTGGGTCCAAAAAGACACAATTGCTCAAAACAGCCGGAAAAAATGCAGCAATAAAATAGCAATAAAAGCAGTATCAGCAACAATAAATCCCTCAAATAGCTATTTGTTCAAAGCTCAGGTTTTGTCTTGGCACCTAAAACTTATTAAAGGCACCAAAACCTTATTCCGATAATGGGCTGGTTCTCAAGATTATGCAAGGTGTCGGGGAAGCAGTCTACCCTAATTCAGGAGCGATGAGCGTTCCCGTTTCCTGCTTGTGTGTGTGTGTGTGTGTTAAGAAAAAGACCAGTCACCCTGGCAGTGATTGTGTGCAGTGATCATGTGCAGTGATCGTGTGCTGGAGTGGAGGGCTCTGTCCGGCTCTGCAGCTGTATCTAGGTCTTTAACAAGGAAGGACAAAACACCCTCTGACTAAGTTGCTGTTTAGCACACAGTCACATCTGGCATCTTTGACCTTGTTTTGAACTCACACAGGAGAAGGAAACGGGATTTTGTTCAGCTCCCAGACGAGGATAGCAGGCTTCTCCTACCCTGTTCATAATGGTGTGAGCAGCCCTATTATGTTTTCCATGCATTCAGATCTCTATACATACCGTATGTTTGTTTGTGTGAATGACTGTACCTGTCTCATTTTAAAAGTACCTGTTTGATTTTTAAAGTGAATAATCAACAGGTCCTCTGAAATGCAGAACTGTACAGGTGAAACTCGGAAAATTAGAATATCGTGCAAAAGTCCATTAATTTCAGTAATGCAAATTAAAAGGTGAAACTGATATATGAGACAGACGCATTACATGCAAAGCGAGATAAGTCAAGCCTTAATTTGTTATAATTGTGATGATCATGGCGTACAGCTCATGAAAACCCCAAATCCACAATCCCAGAAAATTAGAATATTACATGGAACCAAGAAGACAAGGATTGTAGAATAGAACAATATCGGACCTCTGAAAAGTATAAGCATGCATATGTATTCAGTACTTGGTTTGGGCCCCTTTGGCAGCAATTACTGCCTCAATACGGCGTGGCATGGATGCTATCAGCCTGTGGCACTGATGAGGTATTATGGAAGACCAGGATGCTTCATTAGCGGCCTTCAGCTCTTCTGCATTGTTTGGTCTCATGTCTCTCATCCTTCTCTTGGCAATGCCCCATAGAGTCTCTATGGGGTCAGGTCAGGCGGGTTTGCTGGCCAATCAAGCACAGTACAATGTATACTTTTCAGAGGTCCGATATTGTTCTATTCTACAATCCTTGTCTTCTTGGTTCCATGTAATATTCTAATTTTCTGGGATTGTGGATTTGGGGTTTTCATGAGCTGTACGCCATGATCATCACAATTATAACAAATTGACTTATCTCGCTTTGCATGTAATGCGTCTGTCTCATATATCAGTTTCACCTTTTAATTTGCATTACTGAAATTAATGGACTTTTGCACGATATTCTAATTTTCCGAGTTTCACCTGTACAGTCTCATTCAGACATGTTGTATGAGTGTACAGATGCCTGTACACTCATACATGTGTTTGTATGAATGACTGCACCAGTGTTCACTTTAAAAGTGAACCTGGGTACTGACCCCCTCAGCTGCACACTACAGACAGGAAGCATACTGCTGTACCTGTGTTCAACATGACATGTGAATAACTATACCTGTGTGCACACTGTACGGTACATTCATATGAGTGTTCAACATAATTTCTGAATAGGGTGAATATATCTGAGGAGGGGATGCAACATGTTGTTCATTCATACCTTGCATGTTTTCATTGGCTGACGTGGCAGGCAGTGATTCATTGACCCAGTCAGATGCCTTGAGGCAGGAAGCTTCAGTGTATCTACCCTGGAAGCTCGGGAGCAAATGATGTGGGAGATTAGGGAACAATTTTCATTTCTCTCACCTCCCCACAAATTTGCTGTTCACTGCCATAAATATGTCCATGAGTGCTTGTGAAGTTCTTTTGGATCTCTTGGCAGCGTTCAATACCATTGACCATGGTATCCTTCTGGATCGCCTGGGGGAATTGGGGATAGGAGGCACTGCTTTGTAGTGGCTCCACTCCTATCTCTCAGGCAGATTCCAGCTGGTGGTGCTTGGTGACAGTTCCTCTTCAAAACGGGAGCTATTATATGGAGTCCCCCAGGGCTCCATTCTGTCATCAATCCTTTTTAATATCTACCTGAAACCGCTGGGTGAGTTCAACAGGAGATTAGGTGCAGGGTGTTATCAGTATGCTAATGACACCCAAATCTATTTCTCCTCCTCCTCCTCCTCCTCCTCCTCCTCCTCCTCCTCCTCATGAAATGGCATTCACTCCCTAAATGCCTGCCTACGGGCAGTAATGGCTTGGATGTGGGATAACAAATTGAAGCTTAATCCAAGCAAGACAGAGGTGCTCATTGTGGGGGATCGGAATCTGAGGGATGAGTTAGATCTTCCTGTGCTGGATGGGTTTACACTCCCCCAGAAGGAACAGGTACACAGCTTGGGAGTGCTCTCAGATCCAGGCCTCACCATGGTATCTCAGGTGGAGGCTATGGCCAGGAGCGCTTTCCATCAACTTTGGCTGATTTGACAGCTGCACCCATTCCTTGAAGAGAACAATCTCAAAACAGTAGTGCATCAGCTTGTAACTCCAGACTACTGCAGTGTGCTCTACATGGTATGTATGTAGCATTTTGTATGTAGCTCTGAAAATTCAGTTAGTTCAAAATGCAGAAGCCAGATTGGTCTCTGGGGCAAGCCAGAGAGACCATATTATGCCCATTTTAAAACAGTTGCACTGGCTTCTGCTATGTTACCGGGCAAAATACAATGTGCTGGTTATTACCTTTAAAGCCCTGAACTTTAGAGAGCACCTTTTTCTGTATGATTCTCATTGCACATTGATGTCATCTGGAGAGGTCCATCTCCAGTTACCACCAGTACATCTGGTGGCGACGCGGAAGCGGGCCTTCTCTGTAGCTGCTCCTGGCCTATGGAATGCAAACCGGCAGATATCCGCAGTTTAGGCTTGCTGTTGGCCTTTAAGAGAGCCTTAAAGACTTACTTGTTTGGCCTGGCCTTCCAAGGTTTGTAAAGTGTTTTAAAAGTATTTTAATTGGTTTTACATTGTGTAAAATTGTTGTGTTTTTTTAAGTAGTGTGTTTTAAATGTTTTTATGTGGGGTTTTTTAAAACTAGTACAATGCCCAGAGTCTCTGGATGGGGAGTTTTATAAAAGTAATGAATGAATGAATCTATTTGTCTATCTTTCCTTCTTTCTTTCTTCTTATACAGTTCCCCACTTTTATGTATTTATTTTATTTAGCATATTTGTGCGAAATATGCTGATCTTAAATCTCTGGGTGGTTTACAATAAAACAACACAGCTTAAAAACAAGGTTAGAACATGTAACCCATTTAAAACAATGATAGATTAAATAAGTCTAATTAAAAGCCTGGGTAAATAAATGTGGCTTAATAGCCCTTTTAAAAGCTGTGAGAGATGGGGACGCTCTTATTTCAGCAGGGAGTGCATTCCAAAGCCTCATAGGAACATAGGAAACTGCCATATACTGAGTCAGACCATTGGTCTATCTAGCTCAGTATTGTCTTCACAGACTGGCAGCGGCTTCTCCAAGGTTGCAAGCAGGAATCTCTCTCAGCCCTATCTTGGAGATGTCAGGGAGGGAACTTGAAACCTTCTGCTCTTCCCAGAGTGGCCTCATCCCCTGAGGGAAATATCTTGCAGTGCTCACACATCAAGTCTCCCATTCAGATGCAACCAGGGCAGACCCTGCTTAGCTATGGGGACAAGTCATGCTTGCTACCACAAGACCAGCTCTCCTCTCCTCAGGTTGGCAATGGAGAAGGCCCATCCCTGAGTAGCCTTGTGCTGGTGGCAGTTGTAGATAGACCTCGTTGCTGATCTCAATAGGTGGTGGGGCTTGCAGCGGAGAAGGTGTTCCTTAAATACCTTGGGCCTAACCTAATGTTTGCTGCCAACAGAAACTCTGTGGCTGTAATCACTGCAAGGCAGGCAGAAATGAGCAACTGTGCACCCACTGATACATACACAGGGGCTTCCCATACACTTCAGTGGAGAGCTCAGGACATGCATAGCTTTTGTATGCAGAGCTGTTCCTTCCATTGACATAAATGGGGTAGGCCTTGAGGCCAGCAATGCTCCATGGAAGCTACCGGGAACCGCTGAGTTTGTGAGTGCTTGAAAAAGAACCATGTGAACCTCAAAGGCATCAGGCTGTTGAACCATGTTGATGAGAGAATTTTAATGCATTTACTTTCCGAACTCAAACAATTCAAATTACTCCAACTCAGATGTCAGTGTTATTAAGAGGGAAAGAAATGAGCCTTGATGGAGCCGTCGTTTGTACAAATATTTACATTCCGTTATACCAGGTCTGGCGATTTATTAATGGGAATTAAATTCAATATTCAATTTAAGTAACTGTAAAGCTATATTAATTGCAATCCTCAGGCAGTGCATTCCTGTGCATGTCCCAGTTGCCTACAACCACTTCCCTCTGTGTGTAAAGATGGTAATCTTTTTTGCAGGTTGGACACAATATCCATCATGAAAATCGCCGATCCAAGAAAATGTTGTTTAAATTCTGTCCCATGCCTCAAGTCTTGACAGCATAAGAACATAATGACATAAGAACAGCCCTGCTGGATCAGACCCAAGGCCCATCCAGTCCAGCATCCTGTTTCGCGCAGTGGCCAGCCAGATGCCGCTGGAAGCCACAGGCAGGAGCTGAGGGCATGCCCTCCCCCTCCCTCCTGCTGTTACTCCCCTGCAACTGGTACTCAGAGGCATCCTGCCTTTGAGGCTGGGGGTGGCCTATAGCCCTCCACAAATGCTGAGGGCCAAACACCACATGATACCATTTATTTATTTATTTAGCATATTGGTTTGCCGCCCACTACCGAAGTCTCTAGGCAGTTTACCAGGACAAAACAAACCAAGGCATTTCTAAACAATTAAAACTTATGAAAAATTAAAATTAAAATGACCAGCCATTATTTATATATTTAAACATAGGGCTCTGTGGGCTCCAGGAATTGAGATTGACTTGACGGCACACTTTACCTTTAAATGACTATGCTAAGTGATTAACATGGTTTGGCCCTACAGGTTTGGTGGTTTTTTGTTTTTTTGTTTTTGGTTAAATATTAGCTTTTGTGGAGGGGGCAGAGTAGGATCCTAGCACGGGGGGGGGCCTTTAATACTTCCTTCTTTGTAGTCCCCATTATGATCAACCTCCACCTCATCTCATAGTTGCTATTCCTCTTGGGCATTCTTTGTGTGAATGGGAACTAATTTCCTGGGGACAGAGCGGCATCATCTTCCTTCATTCCATCACTTGGTCCTAATCCTGATCATGTTCTCTATGGGGAAAACAGTGATGCACAACTCTTTCACAGTTCCCACTTCCCAGCTCTGCCCCTACAATACATTCCAAATGGTCATCTTTTGCCCTATTTGAACCATCACCAGTCCTGAATAAGCTCTCTCTGTTACACAGTAGTAGGTGAGAAGGAGGTGAGGAGAAATTTTCAAATGACCTGCCTTACTTGCATGTTGTTCACTGCCTGTTTACAGCTGCTTCTTCCCCTGATTTGCACCATTGGCAGCCTTTTTTAAAGGAGAGGGGTGCTTTCTTGAGGCAATCCCAGTCAATAAGGGAAATTGGGGTCATGCAGGGATTGCGAAATCATACTGTCAAGAAGCCAATCATATTTGGTTATGTGTTTATATCACAAAGACAAATCAGAGTGAGCACAAAAAATATTGCTTTCACTCTGAATAGACTTCCTATCAAAAACATAAAGTAAAGTGTGCCGTTGAGTCGGTGTCGACTCCTGAGTCCTGGCGACCACAGAGCCCTTTGGTTGTCTTTGGTAGAATACAGGAGGGGTTTACCATTGCCTCCTCCTACACAGTATGAGATACCACATGATATCTCAGGATGCCTCTGAGTACCAGTTGCTGGAGAGTAACAGCAGGAGAGAGGGCATGCCCTCAACTCCTGCCTGCGGCTTCCAGCAGCATCTGATGGGCCACTGTGTGAAACAGGATGCTGGACTAGATGGGCTTCCTTGGGCCTGATCCAGCAGGGCTGTTCTTATGTTCTTATGATCAATCAAGTTTGTCTGTACGATGATGTCACAAAGCCAAATCATTGTGAGGGCAATGCATTCTGTGCTATTTTGTAGCCTCCCTCTCAAACAATAGACAAAGCAGGACAGGGGGTGCATTTCCTATAGGGCAAAGTTTTTTGCAACAAGCTCAGCTCTGCTTCTTGCTCACTGGCCCCCAAGTAGGGAACTACCTCAGGCCCGATCATCTTTTGGAAGCATTATAACACACTCGTTCTGAGCTGGCTTTTAGGTTTCAGGATTAAATCAGAGGAAGCTGAGGAGATGTCAATAAATTTTAAATTTTAATTTCAAGATATTTTATTGTGTTTGGCTGGGTTTATCAAAATGTGTTGTTCTTTACTTGCTCCAAGCCTTTTGGATGGGGTGTGCTTTGGGTGCTAATGCATTATTGGGAAAGGAAGACATGAAGACTTTTTATGTGTTTCATGAGCGGGGGGGAGGAGGAACCACAGAAAGTGGTGGATGAATCAAGAATGGAAAAATCCTTCATTTTCCTAAAACAATCTGTTACCCTATCAAAACAAATCCTCATGCTGAAGAAATTGCATAGTGACCGTAGCAAGGCAATGAAAATCTGTGCTGTTGCAAATGAAGAATATGAGAGCTGGTGTCAAAGGCAAGATGTTCAGAAATGTGCTGTCTCTGTGTGTGTCTCTGTGTGTGTGTGTTGCTGTTCCATGAGATGAACAGATCCTGCTGCAAATGTGCATTAGTAACAGATTTTCAGAACACTGAAACTGCCAAACACCTTCATAACCTATCCCTCAACTCACAAAAAGTAGTTGAAATTCAGTTTGGCTTCATACAAATGTACACCCCATACCCATACTTAGTATTGTCTTTGTGGCTGTTTTTGTCAAGAACATGAGAGTGCTCAGTGGTCTGAGCAGATGGGATCTTGCAAGCAAAGGCAAAAACAAGAAGTCTAAACCTGAGGAGAAGAGACATAATGGCCTCGTCCGCACATAATGTGGAACCGCAGTTGAATTGGCCTGCGGTTCTGCAGATGTTACGTCTGAATACAAGGAACCATAGTCAGGCACGGCAATTAAACTGAGGGTTCAGGATTGGACTCCAATCTGAACCCTTGGGTTGTAGTGAGGTTCATCACCACAACCTAAGGATCCAGGCAGCCTGTGGTACATCTACATAAGAACATAAGGACTAGATGCCATTGGAAGCCTACAGCTGGTGTTGAGGGCAGGTCCTCTCTCCTGCTGTTACTCCCCTGCAACTGGTACTCAGAGGCATCCTGCCTTTGAGGCTGGAGGTGACTTATAGCACTCCAACATCACTCTAACTCAGCATTGTGTACTTTGACTGGAAGTGACTGTCAAGGTTTGAGGCAGGAGTCTTTCTCAGCCCTACCTGTGAAAGCTGCCAGGGATTGAACTTGAGAACTTATGCATGCAAGCAGATGCTCTCCCAATGAGCTACGCCTCCCCACCGGCCCCATCCCCAAAGGGGAATATCCTACAGCAGACAGAACTCTTATGTCATCAGACAGTTGTACTATGAGAGTTATGTCAGCAGACACTTGCACACACATACATACAGGAGTCATAAGCTTCATGGTGGAGGGATAGGCTATTGATGTACGTTCTGGGTCATTGTACTAAAGTGTTGGTCTTTCTCTTCACTGCTGCTCTGATGGCGCACACCACCCTACACAAGCATGATTTTCTGTGGGTTAATACATACTGGTTGGTTGGTGCCCTCTCTATCTGCTTTTTTGATATCTCTTTAATGTAACAATGATTTTCCATTGCCAAACCTGATTCTTCTATGATTTTGTGACTAATACAATTTTATATGCAGAACGTGTGTCATTTGCAAGATGCAGCCAAACCAGCGTAATCTTCTTTCCTTTTAAACAAGACTTGCTTGAGCAAGGATTCCTATCTTTACTTGCCTTTTTAAATTTTCATTATATTGCTGCTGTAATTATCCAGTGGAAGAGAGCGAGAAGCAAAGCACAGCTCCCTGCTATCATTGTTTTAAAATCTGTATGTCTCAAAGTAGGTTACCCTGAACTTAAATGTTGATTTATTTTACACAGAGCCCAGAGGGGTGCCTTGAAGCTGAGATGGGGAAAACGAGCTTTGGCCACAATCATTGTGATAAGGAGAAAAACTAATGATGAAATTGAAACATCAGAAATGGTAGGAAAGTTAGATCAGCCTTCTGGAAAATTGTGGATGTTGGCTGATACTTACTGAGCCTGAAAGGTGTACAATATATTGAATAAGCAATGAGGCTCTACACACGATCTGTGTGTAGAGCCTGGAAGGGTTCTGCAGGGAGAGTGGACTTAGCCCCCTCTCCCCGCAGATGAGCAGCTGTGTAGCCCTGGGCAGCTGGATCAGCCACCCACACAACTACAGGCTCCATTACAGACTATGGGGATCGAGAGCCACTCAGACCCCAGAAGTCCCAGGATGCCCCACATGAGTGTGCAGGTCATACTGGGGGGACCCCCGATACTGGGAGGCTGCTTGTAGCCTCCTGTTCAGGAGTCTACTCATGTGTCGCCACACGCCACGGTGGTACACAAGCAGGAAACCAAGGTTAATGGAGCACCTGCTCCATTAACCTCATTTAAGGGGAGGGTGTTTTAGGTGGGCTCGCCCGCAAGCCCATTGGGTCCCACGATCATTGGAAAGTGGGATTAGCTCCCTTAGCTCACTTCCCAGTGATCGTGGGAATAGGCCCCCCCCTTTTTATATGAGCCTCATCCTGTTTCTCCAAATTCGATCATATTCTAAGGATGTGTCAGTGATCTCTAGTTGGTTGTGCTGGGCAGGACAGCTAGTCTTGTGGCAGTGAGCATGAATTGTCCACTTTTCTAAGCAGGGTCTGCCTTGGTTTGCAGTTGAATGGGAGTGCTGTAAGGTATTAGGAGATGGGGCCATAGCTCAGTGGAAGTACTGCATGCTTGCATGCAGAAGGTTCCAGCCTCACATACTGACATCATTAGAGAAGGTTGGAAGAAACTTTGAGAAACTTTGGAGGGCTGCTGCCAGGTCATCCACACAACCTAAAACTGGGTAGGACAAGTGTCCTGCCCAGGTTTGGGAGCTGTGTGTGCTCCCAATTTTTTATTGTGTGGAATCAAGGTAGGACAGCTTTTCTTCCTACCTTAGTCAAATGCTGAGTATGAAAGCTGGGTAGGGCAGCAATTGTCCTACCCATCTTTTCCTCCTATCTTGATTCCACACAATGAGGAGATTCTCATGACTGGCAAAAAGCGGGCTAAGGGAGCCTAGCCTAATTTTTGCCCGTCTGCTGCCACGGGAGCCACACGGTTCCCGGCAGCAAACCTCCCAAAGTACCCCTCCCCTTAGCCAAGGTTAATGGAGCAAGCGCGTATTGATGGTTTATTGCTGCAGCACAGATCCGCGTTGTGGCAACACATGGGGAGATCCCCGCCGTGAGGCTGAAACAAGACTCCCCACCCTGGGGGTCTCTCCAGGATGCCCCGTGCAATTGTGTGGGGCATCCTGGAACTCCCGGGGGGCACATGGCCCCCGATCCCCGCAGACCCCGCCAGCTCCGTGAGAGAGCCGGCAGTCGTGTGAGCAGCCGATCCGGCCTCCCAGGGCTGCAGGAATGCTCGTCTGCTGGGATTGCGGGCTGAGCCTGCTCTCCTCTCAAACCCCATTCCAGTGAGTCTCACTGATCATGAAACTTGCCTCAACAACTTCTCCCACACAGCTTCTCCCACTCCTGAACCTGGGCTGCACACTTGTTCTACTCAGTTTTTGGCTGTGTGAAGGACCTCAATATGGATCTAAACAGACCAATTGTCTGACTCAGTATAAGGCATTTCTCTATGCTCCTATTGAAATGTTGTGGATACCTCTTACTTTAGCCAAAAGGAGAATTAGTGGACTATGATCATAGAATTGGCTGTGCAGAGCAGCCTGAGAAATGGGAAGAAAGCAAACCAGAGTATTTTGCAGGAAAGCTAAGAGGAACATAGGAAGCTGCCTTATACCAACCAAGACAGACAATTGGTCCATCCAGATTAGTATTGTCTGCATAGACAGGCAGTGGCTTTCCAAGGGTTCAGGCAGGTGTCTTTCCACCCTGGAGATACTGACAGGGATTGAACCTGGGACCTTCTGCATGCAAAGCTGATGCTCTACCACTTAACTATGGCCCATCCCTATATGGCATCATCCTCCAAAGGAGATGATATTTGGCTTCTTCTCCTTCTCCCTCTTGCCTCAGTGGCCAGTTTTGGAAAAAGACACAGACTAGGCTAGGAAGGTGAGGGATGTCTGTGATAACCCACAGACTTGCATCATCTCTCATAAAAAGGTTTCTGGAATGTGATTAGTGTTTCTGGTGTAGAGGGAAGCATGCTTCTATTAATTATTATGTTCATAGGACTTTTCTGGATGCTCATCGTACTTCAGGTCCCCCAAAGACTAGAATAAGTGAAAAGGGCAGGACTGCCTCCATCAAAAGGTGGTCTAACATGCCTTCCCTCCAGTGGACTAGTGAGCTGGGTTATATACCTTCCACATGCACACATACCATATTTACCTGCACCCAAACCTACTTTCCCCCAAGTTCTTTGATGTTAGAAGTTGGGGATTTGTCTTAAATTCAGAGTCCTTGTCCAACCTGTGTTTAACTTGTATTTTCAAGGGGGTCATCGTAAATGCAGAGTCTTCTCAATATGGTAAGTGCACAGCTATCCTGTCTTTTCAGTCATGGGGGTCTGAAATTCTGAGCAAGCACTGAGCAGGTGCGTTGATCTGGAGAGTGAGAGCAGCAGACCTTCAGCCAAGCCACACTTTGCTCAGACCGAAAAGCCGGGGCAGAGTTGGGGGTCTGTATCAGGCCAGGTGGGATGCTATTGGCTCCTTTGTGCCACCTGACAAACATGGGAAAGGAAGTTGCATTACCAGCCTCTGACCAGTTGTAGTGGTAGCACCAAAGTACTGCCAGGAGCTTCCTCTTCTTGCTGGCTGCCATAGTGGCATAAGCTGTTTGTTCTGGTTGACAGAATCCTCAGTGTGAGACTCCCCAAGATTTTCCTAATCACAGTTGTGCTGCAGATTGTGAGGGGGAAATCATGGCAAGATGGGATGCAAATGAGATAAATAACCATTTCATTTTGGGAGGCGAGGAGAGCTGGTATTGTGGTAGCAAGCATGACTTATTTATTATTTTGTTATTTAAAACATTTCTATACCATCCAAAACTTGCATCTCTGGGCGGTTTACAATTAAAATAATTAAAAACATAAAATCAATTAACAATTAACAACATTTAACTACATTTGCATGGTGGTAAAAAAAAGACCTCTGTGCATGTGCAGAGGCCTTTTTTTTACTGCCGCACATGCACAGAGGCTTGAAATGGGCCTGAAATGGGCCTGCCCACTCTGCTGAGCATGGGTGGGAGACCCCACCACCACCCTTGTCCACCCCTACAGCTGCTGCCAACTCTGGCAGCGTCAATGAGGTAAAATATGATTCCCCTCCCACTCCTATTCTGTATTAATTAAGCCCCCTGATCCCCCCTTCCACTGTACTGTTAAAGGGGAATCTTTACTAGGATTCCTTACTAGGGGGTAGCCTCAAGCCCTCACACACACACACACACACACACACACACACCAGGCTTGAATTCAAGCTGAACTGGGCCTCGGACCTGGTTCAGTTCGAGTCCGGTTCAACTCAAACTGAACCGGTTTTTCCAGTTTTGTGCATATCTCTAGTTGTGGCTCTTCTCACCAGATGAATAATGTTTGTGGTCCAATAGTCAACATATCCTTCATACTACATCTGTGTTGCTCTCAGAACAGAAGGCAAGCAAGACTTCCTATAGCAGGGGTATGCAATTCAAATCACTCTTGCAATCCTCTTATACAGTTACTTTCAAAATTACCATTTTTGAGAGTAATTCACACACAGCAGGAAGCCATAGTTTCCCACTATAACAATGAAGCCAGGAGAGTTGTACGCTGTCCCCTCCCCTCCCCTCCTCTTTTGCATGTGAAATTGGGAAATTGTTCCCCTCAAAATCAGGGGAAACAAACCAGGATCAAACTATGGTTTCAGATCCTGGTTTGTTACCCAGCAGTGGGCTAATTTGGACAATACTCTCCACTGGCCTCACCCACCACACAATGAGGGAAATGAGCACACCTTTCTTCTCCTGGTGTAATGTTCCATTTTGCATAATCATGTGTGGGAGGGGCAGTTTCAGACCATCCAAAGTGCCCCTCTCATGACTATTTAAATGGCACATTAAAATACTATTTAAATCATGTGCTGAGGGGCAAATTAGATACCACCACCACCACCCCATGATGATGTGAAGCAGAATGACATGCATGCTCAAGCCCCTCATCAAATAGTGGGTGAGGCCAGCAGATGATATCATCAAAACTTGTCCAGGGCTTGGAGCTAAATCAGAGCTCCCTGAGTTTGTACAGACCATGACACTGTGGTTTATTTTAGACTGAAAGTAAAAGGCCCCCCCCCGCCTTTTCATACGAAAACAGAGAAAGAAATTCACAAAAGAAGAGGGGTGAGGAAGGAGCATGTGAGTCTGCGGTGCTCCAGAACTCGTTCTTGTAACAGGAAATCAAATGCATTAACTGTTAGAATGTATTTTTTCTAGCATTTCAACACTGTGGGGCCATTCACATGACCGGCCGGGTGGTAGGGCATGCAGACAGGGGGAAGGCTGCTCCAGCAAACCTTTCCCCAGACTGCGCTCCCAAATGATCCGTGCTGCACTACACAGCACGGAGCTCTGGAGGCCAAGATGATGTGTCCCGGCCTCCAGAGATCCCACAATGCACTGCCATGAGCACAGTGCAGTGATGGGTTCCCTCATCAGATGGGCAATCTAGGAGCCCATCTCTGTGTCTCCTCGGGCTCTGTGGACCCTGTGGAGACACTCAAGGCAGCCAAGTCAACACGCCCGGCAGCCAAGTCAAGGGAGTGCTTACTCCCTCCATCTCAGCTTAGAGCCAGGCTTGGGAGCATGATTAGTCTGGGGAGGAGTGTACAAATCTGCGCATTTCTCAGCACTCCACATCAGCAGCCTCAGTGTTTTCTTTACAGCCCATTCTCACTTCAGCATTGTTTTGCCTGTGTCTCACAGTTTGCTTTTCCTTCTTTCCCTCCATCACTTTAGGTCTCCTCAAACCCCTCTCTCTGTTTACCCACCTTCCTTTTCTCTCCTCATAGCTCTATTTCTTCTCTCTCAGCACCCCATCGTGTGACAATAAGGAGAGAAATAGAGACCTGCTGGATCAGTTCAAGGGTCCACCAAATGCCGCATCCTCTTCCACACAGTGACTAGCCAGTTGCTTCTAGAAAGCCCCCCCCCAACAGAGAATGGAGGCAATATCCTCCTCTGCTATTGCCACCATTCCTTCATTCTCTTTCTTTCTCTCCACCAAGCACAAGTCTATGACCCCCCCATCTCTCTTTCCCATGGATCTCTTTTCACCCCAACTTCTCAGTTATCTCCTCTTTGTTTCTCTGCAATCCACAGCACTCTCTTCTTTACTCCAGTGCAGACCTCTCTGCAGGCCCATCTAAGATACATTTAATATGATTGCCCTATCCAGATATTTGCTGACATACAGAGCAAGGATGTTCCAGTGCAGCAGGAGAGAAGTCTAACAGAACTTCTCAACTAATTGCACAGGTGCAGCAGGGAAGTGACCATTTTTTAATGTCATCCCCTTCCTCAGCGAGCCCCCTGTGCCACCTGAAAATATGTCCCTGAAGGTTGTGCATCCCGCTCCTTCTTAAATGCAGCAGCAATAGTGCACAAGGCTTTCTCTCTTCCAGCAATATACACACACTGAGGAAGTTTCAGTTACAGGCTGTGTAAAGTAAAGGTAAAATATGCCATCAAGTCAATTTCGATTCCTGGCGCCCACAGAGCCCTGTGGTTTTCTTTGGTAGAATACAGGAGGGGTTTGCCTCCTCCCACGCAGTATGAGATGATGCCTTTCAGCATCTTCCTATATCACTGCTGCCTGATATAGTAGCAGCAGGGATTCGAACCGGCAACTTTCTGCTTGTTAGTCAAGCATTTCCCTGCTGCGCCACTTAAGGTGACTCTACAGGCTGTGCAGCAATGTCGGAATCCTCCTATTCCACTCTGCTTGGACATGCCTTGAATGTTCCCATGTTGTGGGAAAGGGTTGCAAGCAAGAGGTATTTGCAGTCTTCCCAATGGGACACAAAGGGAACACTGTGATTAGCCTATGTGCAGGCTTGTCATACGGGACAGCACATATTTATTCTCTTGATTTGCACAAAGCAGTTTTCTACCTACATTAATTGGAAGTGGCTGATGAGATCTGTACCTGGCAATATTGTTTGCTCAGCTTTTCATAATTTATACTGTAGTCTCAATTAAACTTTATGGTAAACAGATGTAGCAAAATTCCATTTGTTCATATTTCATATTCTCTCTTATCATTTCAGAAGGGGAGGAAAGTTGCTGCTGACAGAGAGAGTAATCAAGTGGGATTAGAGTCATATTGTATACAATGTGCTTTTCGGTTTTGAGCTTCTGCAGTTGTGTCAGGGGAAAGAGCTGTGAGGGAGAAATTCAGGCTAAACAAGGACAATGTTTTGAGGATATTTTGAGGGGAAATTATTATTTGGGAGGGAAGGAAGCCAGGTGTTCAGTTGAGCAAAAGACTTTCAGGGGTCCCAATCTCAATGGGTGCCAGATCCCTCCTGAGGGAGGTCATGTGTGCTGCCCACTTTGGTATGTGAGGGGAATTTCTGGGAGAAAGCCACTCCTTTAATCAGAAAGAGATGCCATAGAGCTCAGGATCGAGCAACCAAGAGCAACAGGAAGGAAGAGGGTGAAAGCGGTAGATTAAGGCTGCATTTGCACATAACACAGAAACGTCCCACTGCCCCCGCCCCCACCGCTCTCCTGCCCGCATTTGGATGAAATAGAAAGTGTCCTCTTTACAGTCAGCAAGACTGCAGAGAGGGGGAGCTGGCAGTGCAGGCTTCCTTCTTTCTTGATGGACAGCCCGCACAGCCAATCACGCGCAGAGAGAGGGAGAAGCACCTCCAGTGCTGCATTTGCACATAACACTCGTGGAAGGCAACCCCTGTTTTGAGCAGTGAAACTCACTACAAACCGAGGGTTCAAACTGGAGTCTCTGGAGTGAAACTTTGGGTCACTGAAGGAATGGGACTGGAGTTACATGCATTCAGATGTAACAGTAGGGAAACCTCTGGTCCCAGCAACTTTGGTTCCCTGTTATGTGCAAATGTGGTTTATGACTTCCCCTTACCATCATTTCCATCAACTGCCAGTGCCAGGTTCCCAGTATTCTACCAGTCACTAAAAGATGCTGTCATATTTGATGAAACCTATTTCACTGCACAGTGAAAACAGGGCTGTACATCTCTTTTCAGTCATCAGAATACTGATTGTGTATTTTATGACGGGTCAGCCACTGGCTATTAATAAAAATGTGCAGAAGGAATAAATTTGCCATACAGGGTATGGCAAGAGCAACACCAAATGCAAGAGCAGAGCAGAGCAGAGGAGAGCAGAGGAGGGGAGGAGAGTTGAGCTGAGTTTCATAGCTGGTTCCCTCATAAACACAAAGTAGGCTTGTGTTGATTTAACTAAGACTTTATTCAGAAGCAACTTATTTTTCTCCTTCCCTTCCCCTTTCTTTTCTGACTCTACACCCCACACTCTCTACAGCAGGGTTTCTTAACCTTGGGCCCCCAGATGTTGTTGGACTACAACTCCCAGAATCCCCAGCCACAAAGGTCATGTCTGGGGATTCTGGGAGTTGTAGTCCAACAACATCTGGGGGACCAAGGTTAAGAAACCCTGCTCTACAGGATAACCACTGGGACAAACTTGTAAAATCACAAATCATAAAAGACCACTAGATAGAACACAACATGAAGCTAGAACTGTGACTTTCAAAGTTTTAATTGCCATCTTTTGCTTTGGGTCAATCGTGACTGAACAGTGGAGTAGAAATATAATTAATCAATCAATCTGTCCACCAATCACTCAGTCAATGAATAAATGCTGTGGCCCACATGCTGTGCAAGCTTCCATGTGTTGCAACACGGTGTGCATGCAGCTGCGCAAGTGTGCTCTTGCACACAGACAAGAATTGTGAATGTGTGCTCTCATGCACAAGTAAAAATTGCCCAGCCTTGGTTGTACAACAGTATGGCCATTGAAAATGATGGCCGTACTGTCGCACAATTCTTGCATGTGCGCAAAAGCACATTTACACAACTTCATGCATACCATTCATGCATACATGGGAGCTTGTGCAGCATGGCAGCCTGTATTGCCCCAATGCTATACATTCCTTTGTAGTTTCAGATGCATTACTGACCACAGTTTTGACTTAAAGCCCATTTCATGCAGTGAGAAATTCTCCACCAAGCCAAATTGTTGCAGTGTGGCAATAGTTTAGGGTCTCAAGGGAGTGGGGTTCTAGTGGAATGGGGTGTCATCAGGTATGAGGCCTGAAGACAAGTGCAGCTCCAAGTTTTGTATACAGGAAATGGATATTCAGTGGAGTTCCCAAACAATGGATCTCAACATGAAGCAACAGGCATGGGAAAACAGAGGAAGAAGCTAGAAGACTGATATGCTCCAACCATCCTAGACTGAGCCAGTGCAGGAGAAAGGGGATCTGAGTTGGTTCGCTGCTCTACCAGCTTTTCCTTTTTCTCATACCGGTAGTTTCCTGCCCTGGCTTGTTGTGCAAGGGACCTCAATGGGCTTTGGAAGCTCCCACCCCAGGAATATCTACCTCTAGTTAGAGCAGGAAAATGCCACAGGTCAGGGAGAGACCACATGTTCTGTATGTCTTGAGTTCCATGCCTGACACCTTCAGCTGCAAATCAGGTTGGCAAAACACTAGTATTTTTTTTAAAAAAATCTGGAATTCAGAATGAATTCCAGAATTCCTTCCAAGGTGAAACATCTGATAATAATAATTAAAAAACCTCAAATGAGTTTCTACAAGACATATGTCAGAGGGTTTTCTGAACATTCCTACTGCAAAAGTATAAATAAAAATGTTTAAAAATGGATTATACATTGTAGACATGCTGGTAAATGCATTGCTGCTGATCGACAGGACTTTTAAAAAACGGTTTGTGTGAACTTCATCTTTTTACTTCTGTAGATATTTTTATCCCTTGCATGCAAGCATCCCATATTCAGGACACTGATCTGCAATAGCATGCCATATATTCCAAATGACCATTACCCATCATGTACACATTATTAGTGTTTGCAATATGTGCATCATGCTACAAAAACACAGACATCCCTATAAGCAACACAATAATTATGTGCATTGCATGCATATTATTAACCACAATTGGTTTAATGATGGAGGATGATCTCCATTCAATAACACAGCCATCTCTCTAAGCAATTCAGAACAGATTGGAATCATTGTTGTGCATTGCATGCACACTGCTTTAATTGGGTTATCAGCTTGCACATCCAGTCACAGATCCCCCCCGCAACAAATCTAATAGTAATACTCTATAATATTCCCAGGGTACTTTTTGGCAAAGATGAAGATGCATTTTGTCCATGTAGACCAGGAAATCATGCCTATTTGTATAGCCTAAGAAACGTGTTTTTGTTTTTTTTACAAAGTTGAAGAACTAGAGTTGACCTGAAATACCTGCTCTTTAATTTCACCTTCTTTCCATATTGCCCAAACCAAGAAATATTGTGTTGCCAATGTTGTGTTCCATCCACTGCCCAGCAGTCACCTGACATCTGTAATCAAGAGTTGAAGTTGGAGGGAAAATGAGTGTTGTAGGGAATCCAACATTGGCAATGTGACATGACAGGTTTGAATGATACAGAGAGGGGTGGAAATACTGCCTCTCACCAGGAGAACACACTTTTTGGGGACCTCCAGTTCCTTCCACCCTACTTTCCATGGCTTGTCTGAACTCACTGTATGTCTCCCTACCTGGTTTGGAACCAAAACTTTTCAACAAGACACAGGTCAAGATGTACTCTCCAACTATCCCTGTCCCACATGATTAGGTATGTGGGAGTGCATTTCCTAACCCCCTCCCCTGACTCCATCGCATTACTGCCTAATCATGTATTGTCCCAACCACACCTCCATGGCCAATCCGAATACTATTCTTAAATACTAGTATAAAGTAGTATTTAAATTATACATGGAAGGGTGGTTGGATGAACCACACCCCATGCAATTAGACTGTGGCACCCTAGAGTATTGGGAAGAAGGAAGGAGGCACAATGTGTGCTAATGTCCCTAATTACATGGAACTGGGCCATTCAGCGAGTATCATCCAAACAAGCTCCCTTAACTTCCGGCACAAATTTATGTAATACCCTTTGCTATAAATAAAGTCATTTTAACTAATGGCCATCTTTGGAAGTCTGAGAAAGGTCTGAACTTTATAGAGCAATATCCATAACCTAAAATAACTCTATCACTTTTGCACAGAGAGAGAAACAGCTGTTGTGATGCTTGTCACAGCCACAAGAATATCTTTTCCCATCTAGGGCTGACGTGTTTTTTACATTATGTAGCAGTGCGTGATTGGTGACGCTAAAACTGTTCAGCATGAAGGCAACTATGCTCCTTGGCTGTCCAATTACATTACATCATCTCTGTCATTAATGGCACTGTGTGTCAAAACCCGGTGAGTTGCCTACTGAAAGTGGGACATTTAATGGCAAATGTTGCCCATATGCAATCTGCAGTGCACATCAGCCCGTCTTACTCAGCAGCAGGATAACACATTGCTTTCTGAGTTATCACCTGCTCCTAAATCTTGTTTCCAGTGGCAGCTGAATTGGCTCCTATGGCCTGATGAGGCACAAGGACCCTACTGACTTAACAGTGTGTGAAAGAAGCATTTATATTTATATTTATATTTATATTTATATTTATATTTATAAATTTTATTTCTATTCTGCCCTTCCAATAATGGCTCAGGGTGGTTCACACAGAGAAATAATAAATAAATAAGATAGATCCCTGTCCCCAAAGGGCTCACAATCTAAAAGAAACATAAGACAGACACCAGCAACAGTAACTGGAGGTACTGTGCTGGGGGCAGACAGGGCCAGTTACTCTCCCCCTGCTAAATAAAGAGAATTACCATGTTAAAAGGTGCCTCTTTGCCAAGTTAGCTGGGGTTATTATTTGCTGGTTATTAAAAGGAAGCCCGAAGAAGTACTGCCCAATTCTTTCTAAAAGTTATTTTCCCGTGATGCAAATTGGTCCCACAGAATGGATCCCTAGAGCAAAATGGCTCTCTAGAGCAGGGCTGCTAGACTTCAGCCCTCCCACAGATGTTGGCCTGATTGATTGATTGATTGATTGATTGATTAAGTGCCGTCAAGTCGGTGTCGACTCTCAGTGACCACATAGATAGATTCTCGCCAAGATAATCTGTCTTCAGCTTGGCCTTTAAGGTCTCTCAGTGGTGCATTCATTGTTGTTGTGATCGAGTGAGTCCATCTACCTTGCTGCTGGTCGTCCTCTTCTCTTTCCTTCAACTTTTCCCAGCATTATGGACTTCTCAAGGTAGCTGGATTTTCACATATTGTGTCCAAAGTATGATACTTTGAGCCTGGTCATTTGTTCTTTGAGTGAAAATTCTGGGTTGATTCTAGTCTTTGTAGGTATACACACGTCATGACATCTATATATTCTTTCCAAAGCCTTCATTGCAGCCCTACCAAGTGCTAGTCTACAGCATATTTCTTGTCTGCTGAATCCTTTACTGTTGACGGTTGATCTTAAAAGGGAGAAGCTATCCACCACTTCAATGTCTTCATTGTTAATTCTGACGCTTGTTGCTGTACATGTTGTCATTAGTTTAGCCTTCTTTACAATTAGTCATAGTCCCACTTTTTCACTGTGCTCCTTAACTTGCATTACTAGAGCTTGCAGATCATCCGTATTCTTAGCTATCAGACTGGTGTCATCAGCATAGCACAAGTTATTGATGTTTCTTCCTCCAACTTTAAAACCACACTCATCTTCTTCCAATCCAGCTTCTCTCAGTATATGTTCAGCATATAAATTGAATAAATGAGGAGAAAGTATACAGCCTTGTCTTGCTCCTTTGCCGATCTGGAACCAGTCTGTTTCTCCATGTTCCGTCTGGACTGTGGCTTCCTGTCCTGTGTATAGGTTTCTCATGAGAACAATGAGATGTTCTGGGACACCCATTTTCCTAAGGATATTCCTAAGGATGTTGGCCTACAACTCCCATAATCAATGGTTATTGGACACTGGGGACTGAGAGTTGTAGTCCTTTGGGAGCTACAACAGCTGGGGGAGGGGCCTAAGTTGAGCTGGCCTGCTCTAGAGAGATGCTCTCAAGAGGACTCCCACAACTCCCATCATCCCCAGATGCGATGGCCCATGGATGATGAGTTGTAATCCAATAACATGAGGATTGCAATGACCACAAAACCTGCATTCCTAGTCACAGCAGAGGTAAAACAGTGAGCCTGGATACGTGTCCATATCCTTGTCCTAGTCATGTTGGAATTCTCTCATTATCATTAGAGTCAAGCCACTTACTTTGTACTCAATAAAGCCTTTTATTTTATTCTATTTTTAAGCCTGTGAGTTTTGTGACTTCCTTGGGAAACCGCCTGCTTTATAACCGCACTTCCATGGTCCTGCAAGGAGAATAGGTGGCTCCTCGCCTAACACCAGTCCAGCACTCTAACCACTACACCATACTGGCTCTTATCACATCCCCTTACCACACCAAGAACCAATCCCAATGCATAAGGTCTTGTAAAGCCAGGCCCCAGTGTGAGCATCTCAGTCTGAGCAACATGTGGCTATTTATTAATTATTTATATTTATTTAAATAAATATTTATATTTATATTTTCCCTTCATCCTGGGACCCCAGTCTGTCAACAGGAAATTAAAAACAGCATTCAGAGTATTCAAGCTCTAGGACGGAGATAGCAGCACAGCTCCTCTTGATGACCACCAGGTTTCCTCCCAGGAATCCCAGGATGACACTACATCATGACAGAGCATTGTTCCCAGGGGCAATGATGGAAAAATGGTGACTGCCAACCACCAGCTGCCAGAAACAGTGCTACCACCACTAAGACTGTAGAGATGGGGCTGTAGCTCAGTGGCAAAGCATCTGCTTTGCAAGGCAGAAGGTCCCAGGTTCCAATCCTTTGCATGTGCAGACAGGATTAGAAAAGACTCCTCTGAAACACTGGGGAGCTGCTGCCAGCCAGTGAAGACTGGACTGACCTAGATCCTGCACCTACAAGGGCGGCCCACACTTCAACACAGCAGCAGAGGCTTATGTGGTTCTAGTAGGGCTGGAGAAATATGGGATCATCATGGGGAACCTGCATGCTGGTTTCTCCCTGTTGTTGTTGGTTGTGCCTTCGAGTCGGTGTCGACTCCTGGTGACCACAGAGCCATGTGGTTTTCTTGGTAGAATATAGGAGGGGTTTGCCATTGCCTTCTCCCGTGCAGTGTGAGATGATGCCTTTCAGCACCTTCCTATATCTCTGCTGCCCGATATAAGTGTCCCCCATAGTCTAGGAAACAGACCAGCCGGAATTCGAACCAACAGCCTCTTGTTCTCTAGGCAGGTTGCTTCCCCGCTATGCTATTAGGTGACTCATTTTCTCCCTGTTCTGGCCATATAAGTATTAAATGCTGTTTATCATATTTCTTGTTCACCACCTTGAGACTAGTTGCTTGAGGCAGTATAAAATGCAATAAATGCTAATGCTAATAAAAGCTGGAGGCAACCCTGGCTAGATGGACCAATGGTCTGACTTGGCATATGGCAGCTACCTATGGTTTTTCCCCTTCACCCCACCAAAATATCACTGAAATATGCCCCCCCCAACTCATTTTCAGGTTGGGGATGCTGAAACTGGGGGATCATTTAACCTCAGCCCTATTTCTAATTCAATTATTATTTCTTGTTTGCACAGTCAAACAGCTGTTATTGACTGGTTTGTTTTATCCAGACATCGAGTCCTTCCCAAGGACCTGTGATGCCAGAATTTTGTTATCAATATTGTTGTTGTTATAGGTATCACTGCAAAATGTAGGCTATTCCCAGTAAAGTTGTTTTTTGTAGATGGTTGATGGTGATTTCTGTGGCCACTATGGTGCTGCTGAGGTGCTCTTCAAGATGTTTTGGAATTGCACCTAGGGCTCCAATTACTACTGGGATTATTTTGGTCTTCTTCTGCCAATTATCATCATCATCATTATCATTATCATTCATTGATAAAGATGATGATATCTCGACCCTCTGGTACAATACTGCTTGGGGCAGCCCACAACAGTAAAACAATAAAAGTAACATTAAATTTAACACAACAAAACAAATAAAACACACAGTAGAAGAAAAACAATTAAAACAAACAATATATATAACACACTAAGGTTGTACATGGCAAGCCCTGCCCTGCTGCAGCTGTGACCAATGAAAATGGGGGCGAGACTTTCACGTACAACCTGGCGGGCCCATGGAAGGCGCTTTTGCCGCCATCTCCACTGCCAGCGCCCTGTTGTTGCCCATCCTCTCTGCCACTATGGGTCAGCTTAAGGCAAGGAGGGGAGGTGCGACAGGGGGCCGAGTGGCGGGGGAGCAACGGCCAAGTGGTGAGGGAAGAAGGCTGAGCGAAATCTTGTGGGGGAGGCCAAGGGGGGAAGGCTGAATGAGGGGCCCTTGTCTCGGGTGGGGAAGGCCGAGTGTACTAGCACAGATGCTCTGTGTGGGTTCAGCTTGTTAAAATTACAAGCCTATCAGGCTGTAGTAAAGCATATTAAAAAGCTCCTCTAAACAAGTAGCTTTTGAGTTCTTAATGCTTAAGTGTCTGCAACTCTGCCTCCTTGCAGCACATATGGAATGGGGGCGGATCTCCTCCACCTTCCTCTTTGCTTGTGCTACAGTGGTAGAAACAGTATTCCTAACAAATTTCCTTTTGCGACTACTCTGAGCAATGGGTGATGCATCTCCTAGAGCAGGGATTCTCAACGTTATGTCCCCAGATGTTATTGGACTTCAACTCCCATAATCCCCAGCCAAAGGCTACTGGGTCTGGGGATTATGGGAGTTGAAGTCCAATAACATCCGAAGACCCAACGTTGAGAATCCCTGTCCTAGAGGATCCATGGTGGCAGCATCACATTTTCTATCATATCTGCTTCTCATTAGTGATTCTAGAACTTCTGTCTCTGGATGCGGAAGGGGAATGGCATGTGGCAATAACACCAGTGCTTGGGACACATTGCCCAGAGCTGCCCGTGTCTCTTGTTCATGCCCTAGTGACAAGAGCCTTTGCCATTGATAGATACATAAGGCAGTTTTTATCTATGCAGCTACAATCTATTTCTGAAAAATAGAGAATTTATTCAGTGGTCCGGCTGCAAACTAAGCCAGAAGCCATTACTTATGACCTGCCATTGTCCTGGGAAAGATTATGTTACAGACATCCACAACAAAATCTCCATCGGTTTCTCCCCAAGATCTGATGCATTTGACCAATTCATGAGAGACTTTGCATTTGCAGCTGCAAATCAATAATTGATCTCAGTTGCATCAGCTTCACTTCCCAATGCATCAGATTCACATGGCAATAAACAAAGTGATTAACCAAGTGCAGATTATTGGAGAGCTTGTCTGAATACTAAATGCATCATTTGCACAATGTGGGCTTGATGACTTTGTCCTTCATGTGTTAAAGAAAGAAAGAAAGAGGCAGATAGTTATTTCAAATTAGTACCCGATTCCTTATCTCTGCAGCTCACTTTTCTGGTCATTCTCCATTTTCCTTCTTCTCTCAGACTCCTACCTGTGGACAGAGGTGCTCTTATCCCCCTTTGGGCAGAAGTCTAGGGACTCCTGGGGGCCCCCAAATCCTCTTCAGTTTGTCCTGACTGCGCTGCACTGGGTGGCCAATTGTGACCTGTGCCAGTTGGCCGAGCATGACCTCTGCTTTAGATACAGAGTGGGGAGTGACAAATGGAATATGTGGCATGGGGATCATCCATCAGGCCGACCAAAGCAGTCTCCACCCCATAGCCCATCTGAAATGGGTCTAAATAATCAGTTTCCGCCAAGAATGCCTGGAGCTGGGATGCCACCACCCTCTCAGTTACCTTGCCCAACCACAGAAGGTTGGAGACAGGCTGGTTAACTCTGAGTGATCCAATTCAGGCTTCTTCAGAAATGACCTAATGATTGCCTCCTTAAGACAGAAGGGCATCCTGCCCTCCCTCGGAGAGGCATTTATAATCTCCCCCAGACCTTCTACAACCACCCCTCTGCCAGATAGTATAAGCCATGTCGGATAAGGGTCAAGAGAACTGGTGGTAGACTGCACCATTCCAAGCAGCTTGTCCACATCCTCAGGAGTCACAAACTGAAACTGATCCTGCCTAACCACATAAGAGGAGTTGCTGGACATCTCTGCATTAGGCTCTGTAATGATTGTGGGGTCTGAGTCGAAGTCAGCCCAAATATGAGAGATTTTATCCACCGATGCTAGGGACATGATAGGAATACCAGGCTTTTAAACACTGACACCATGTCTCCTGGACCGAAGCACTGAAAAATGGGTAAAAACCATTAAAATATTCTTCCTGTTCAGTGGCATAATGACATTGGGGTGGGCCGTGGCTAGGTTTTTTTGTGCTCCCCGACCACCATCATTACCACTCACCTGTTGCTTGCCTCCACAGCCCCTCCACCAATTACCTCTGTGGCCCCCTCTTGGCCGCTCACTCACTGCTGCCGTCACCTCCAGCTGGTCTGCCTTTGCTAGGCACAATCCACCTAATGATGTCACTGCCCCAGTGTGAACCCATCCCAGCAAGAACAAGAGCCAGAGTGGTGATGTCAATAGAGTAAGTCACATGCAGCAATGGGGGCAAGTCAGGAACAGCAGTAGTGGGCGAGAAGCTGAGCAGGGACCATGCAGGCGAGTGGTTGGGGGGCTGCAGAGGCAAGTGGTGAGTGAGCTCCAATAGCACCAGCAGGTGTGTGGTGGCTTCCCCTGGGACCCCTTGGCAGCCAGGTTACTCTGTGCACGTCCACTCATTTATGGATCTGCCCATGATCCATCTCAAATTCCTGGACATTTCATATCCATGAGGACACTTTTCATCTAACATCTAATTTCAAATCAGTGGCTACTAGTCTTGCTGGCTATAGGCTAGCTCCAGGTTCAGAGGCAGAATGGCTTTGAATACCAGTTGCAGGGGAGTCACAGCAGGAGTGAGGACATGCCTTCATCATCTCCTGCTTGTGGGCTTCCCACTTGTGGCTGGTTGGCCACTATGGGAAACAGGATGTTGGACTAGACAGGCCTTGGGCCTGATCCAGCAAGGCGTTTCTTATGTTTTTAATGGTCCCTCTGTGTCTTTTCATGTGTTCACTTTGAACGCATACTCAAGCCTCATTAAAATGGGCCACATGTCGTGGGTAGAAGTGGTTACTGATGTCAATGTTCCAAATATGCCCCATCTAGGGATCTGTAAGGAACTGGTTTTGCCAGTCCGGTTTGAATTGAACTGACCTGTCCTGAGGTCCGGTGTGACCACAGGACTGGTTCAAACTGGTTACTGAACCAATTTGGGAGATCTACTGTAAAGGGGAATATGGTGAGGCTTCCCCTTTACCAGTAAAGTGATGGGGGGTACCTAAGGTCAGAGAGGGAGAGAGAGGGGAGTAAGGAGTACTTAACTCAATTTTTGGTGGGAGCGGGGGTGGTAGGGGCTCCCCCTCACTCCTGCTGGCCTCCCTCAGAGAAGCCTGGGCTGCCGCTGACCGAATTTGGGCCTTCTCCAGCTGATTCTAGTGACCTCCGTGTGAAGGCTGCCAGCTTAGACTATTCTGGGGAAGGCTGGTGTGGGTGGGGGGAGAATATGCTGCCATCCCCACCACTACCGCCCCCGCCAAAAATTGAGTTAAGTACACCTGACTCCCATCTCACCCCCTCTCTAGCCTTAGGGAAGCTCCCCTGCCCCTTTACTGGTATAGGGGAATCCTCACCAGATTCTCCTTTATCAGCAGACTCCCAAATTGGTTAGTGAACTGGTTCAAACTGATCCAGTGGTCGAACTGGACCCTGGGCTGGGCCCAGGGTCAGATTCAAACCAAACTGAAAAAACTAGAAAGCCCCCCTGCGCTTTTATTGGTAAAGGAGAATCCTCATCAGATAATACTTTACCATTAGATCCCCCCTGGACCAGCCCGAACCGGTCTGCCTTGAACTGGGGCAGGTTCAGTTTGAACTCAGACCAGCTGAACTGGGCTGGTTCAATTCAAACCACAGTTCAAATTGAGCCAGCTTGCACATTCCCAGCCCCACCACATTTAAATATACTTATTACATACTAGTAAAAGGACTTACAGTTTCCACACCCAGGAGTGTTTTACCTCTCTGTGACTCTAGGCTTTTCCTAGCTCTGTGAGGTCTCATTCCTCATGCTTTCCAATGGGAGAGTTTTGTTTTGCATTTTTCAGGAGAATATTCGTTTTAGGGGCTTTTGCATTTTCTTTGTAGTCTGGGTGAGGTCTGGAATCTACCTGCGAAAACGGCATGTTTCTATCTTTTGAGATTTGGACTAGCAGTTTCATGTGAGTCAGTTTGTGAATCAGTGAGGACTTGCAGCTTGCTCACTCTCTGTGTGTGACTCTAGGTTTTTCCTAGATCTATGTGGTCTTATTTCCCCATTGTTTCCAATGAATACGAATACGACAGATATTTATATACCACTTTTCAACAAAAATTCCCAAAGTGGTTTGCATAGATATAAATAAATAAATAAAGTGACTTCCTGTCACCAAAGGTCTCACTATCTAAAAAAAGAAACGTAAGATAGACATAAGCAACAGCCCCTGGAGGGATGCTGTGCTGGGAATGGATAGGGCCAGTTGCTCTCCCCCTGATTAATAAAGAGAATCGCCCCTTTTAAAAGGTGCCTCAGTTAGCAGATGAAAGAGTTTGTCCTTTTTTTCTGAAAAGTAATGAATTTTTCTGGGGGGTTTCTGGGGCTTTTTGGTGGTCTGGGTAAGGTCTGGAACCTACTTACAAAAACGGCATGCCTTGATCTTTGGGGTTTGGTCTGGGAGTTTCATGTTAGTGAGTGAGTGAGTGAAGCCAACAGCTTTATATTATAGATGTATGCAGTGTTCCCTCTAAAAGGGATTCCCAGATGTGGTTGACTACAACTCCCAGAATCGCTCCCAGCAATGACTTTTGCTTGGGCATTCTGGGAGTTGTAGTCAACCACATCTGGGAATCCCTGTTAGAGGGAACACTGGATGTTGGTGCATTTGCATGTCGGACTGCAACATCAGCCACCAGCCTGCTAAATGGTATGTTTGCATGGTAAGCACCCTTTATTCTGATGGGACACAAGTGGAATGCAGACACAGATAAATACTTTCCCCATGGCCGAAGTCACACATATGTTAGACCCTCTGACTGGGGACAGCCCATCTTAGTGAGACTGTGTGTGCTCAGAGGGGCTGTTTTGACAATATCTTTTTGCAACAGAATGATGTCACCTGATTAATGTGCCAGACAGTGAAGTGCAGAAGGTCATCGGAGGTCAAAATATGATAAATAACTGCAGAACACTGGAAGCTGCCCAATCCCTCTGCTTGATAATTCTATCATTTTAAGGGCAGCCTCCTTCGCTGTCGGGGGGAAGCCCCAGTTTCACAGACACATCCATCAACTATTATGCATGCCCCCAGTGCTGTCTGAGGTGAATGATGCTGAACTGTTGGCCTCTGAAGTCATCCTGATCTAATGGACACAAACAGTTCTGAGGTGTATGGGCTGCAGGACACTTCATCATCCACAACAACAGCAGCCTGTGAAATCATCAGAGTTGGCCTGGCAAATAAGTGGAATTCAGCTGGGGGCATCAGCCCCACACAGCCCTAATCCCTCTGCTCCCTGTCCCCTTGATTTTTGCTGTTATATGCATTAGTAAAGATTTTTTTTTTAAATACAGAAATGGGAACATAGGAAGCTACGTTATACCGAGTCAGACCAATGGTCTAACTAGCTCAGTATTGTCTACACTGACTGGCAGAGGCTCTCCAAAGCTTCAGACACGGATCTCGCCCAGCCCTACCACGAGATGCTACCAAGTATTGAACCTGAGATCTTCTGCATGCAGGCATGCAGATGGTCTTCCACTGAGCTATGTCCCCATCCACTAAGGGCAATATCTGACAGCACTCACATGTCTCCCATCTAAGTGCTAACCAAAGTGCTTAGCAAAGGGGACAATTCATGCTGATGAATTGGAAAACTGCCTTCTTCTGACTCAGACCATTGGTCCATCTAGCTCAGTATTGTCTACACCAGGGATTCTCAACGTTGGGTCCCCGATGTTATTGGACTTCAACCCCCATAATCCCCAACCAGAGGCCACTGTGGCTGGGGATTATGGGAGTTGAAGTCCAATAACATCTGGGGACCCAACATTGAGAAGCCCTGGTCTACACAGATTGGCAGTGGCTTCTCCAAGGTTGCAAGCAGGAATCTCTCTCAGCCCTATCTTGGAGATGCCAGGGAGGGAATTTGGAACCTTCTGCTCTTCCCAGAGTGTCCCCATCCCCTGAGGGGAATCTTAGAGTGCTCACACATGTAGTCTTCCATTCAAATGCAAACCAGGTGGGCCCTGCTGAGCAAAGAGGCCCATTCATGCTTGCTACTATAAGGCCAGCTCTCCTCCCATAGACCAGCTCTCCTCCCACGGTGTAGCTGCACAGAGCTATGTCCACTGAAGTTATGGGGTGGGAGAGAGAAGGGGAAAAGCAACAAGAAGTTCTGCTAAGAACTTATCTGCCTGCTTTCCTCTCACTATATTCTTAATTGATAATTACCATCTTCACAAGTTAGCCCAATTCCACCTCAAGCATTCATGCATCCACCATCTTGAATTGGGATAGATGACATTGAGGTGTCATCTATGCATCCCATTGAGGTGTCTATGGGTCCTACGAACTACACCATTGAGGTGACCCTATGTGTCCCTACAACTCTACCAAATTTGGTACAAATTGTTCCTGGCATTCCAAAGTTGATAGGGGAGGAGAGAGGGAGGGAGGGGGGGAGAGGGGGTGAGGAGGGAGAGGGAGAGAGCTGGGTGATCACAAAAGCTTATTTTCCTTAAGGAAAGAAAGCTAAAAATAGAAATAACAGAAACAGAAAAATAGAAATAACAAAATGTTAAAAGTGCAGCAGCAACCTCTTATTTGGTTGATTGATTGATTAATTGTTAAATTTCTATACTGCCTTTAATTAAAAATCTCAGTGGTTCACACCAAGGTTAAAACAAGCCCATAAAGATTACACAATTAAAAATAAAGATCTGATTACAAGATTAAAAAACAAGCACAGATTTATTTATTTGATTGATTGATTGATTGATTTCTCTACTGCCTTTCCAGAAATGGCAAATTTCCATTTGTATCTTTGAACCATAAAAGATACAAAGCCGCAGCAATAGAAACCATCAAATAAAGGTCTGGGTAAGAAGCCAAGATTTCACACGCGTTCTAAAAACTGTGATGGAGACAGGATGGCCATTGGGAGAGCATTCCAGAGTCTGGGGGCAACAACAGAAAAGGCCCTGTCCCATATGCATGACAACTGAGCCTCTCTCATTGTCGGCACCCAGAACAGAGACGATCCAGACAACCCTGTCAAGCAGGCAGCAACCCTTGGTAGCAGGCGGTCCCTCATGTATCTAGGGCCCAAACTGTTGAGGGCTTTAAAGATCAAAGCCAGCACCACCCCAAATTTATCCCACCCCAAAATTCGCTCCAGGTACTTTAGGCCTGTCAAAGTCCTGCAGGGGAGCAGATAGAGACAAAGCTTGAGGTGCAACTCCTCACTTAAATTCCTTCGTAGGGAGGAAAGATACTTTTGCAGAGGAGATGGGGGTTATTAGGTTTGGAATGGTTTCATTAAAATGAGGGGGCAACTCCTCAAAGGGTGCAGTCTGCATTCCTGAGGTCATGGACATGCTCAGTGGAATGTTTGTCTTTTTTATGATGTCTCTTTTGTTATGAAACATAAAATCCTTGTATAAAACTAGTAACACAAGAAGGTATCCGGAAAATCTGTCATTCCTTGAAAGTACATGGTTGGATTACAAATATCACCTCCATTCCTATGGGACTGAGAATGGGAATGCATTGCTGCACAATGATGAGAAGAATTTTCTTCATCTTACTCAATTGGTGTTGAACCCTGCTTGTGGACTATCTGGATTATAAGATAAGAACTGTTCTGATCACACCTAACTGTTAAAATGGACTACATATGTTGTGGAAGATTCTTTGCAACATTTGTATGTACTGTGTTACATTAGGTTGGTGTGTTATTTCTGTTCAGATATGTGTACCATATAAAATTGGAGTTGATTGATTGACTTTTTGAGCATTCCTATTCCAGTTCATTTAGTCACGTCGTGCTATTCATCCATTTGTTTATATATCACGTGGCTCCTGTTGGGTTAGTGATATTTTTTATTAAGCAGTTGACTGCCGTTTCAGGAACGTAGCAGCTGGTGAGCACCGCTCCATGGAGTGTAGAACATGGGAGGCTGCAGAATTCCTTTGCTCTGTGCATGTGTAATCACACGTTAGACATGCACGGAGGCCAACGGCCCCTGGGGATGGGACAGCCTCCCTGCAGGATGCCAGGTTGGGCACCTCCGACCTGCAAAGCATTCTGGTTAGTTTGTTGCTAGTAAAAGAGACATTTTCCCACCCTCTTTGCCCCCCCCCCCCGCCAAGTGGGACTTACCAGCCGCTCCTGTTTCATGATAAAAACGGTTTTGGAAAGTGCCCTCAGTTTCAAAAGTAGTTTTGTCATGTGACATGGGAGTCTGCTTCGTGGGAAAACCTAGGCACAAAACTAGAGTGATTCATTGGTTCTTTTTTAGCCAGAAAGGCTAACTGGTTCCATACATGCCTACATGTATATATACCTTCTCCCTTTGGGCTGATAATATTAGTCTTTGGTGAGAACCTAGAATTTCTAGAAAATGTGTTTATTGGGACTCCATAACAGGAGGGAGGTTGCTGCTCATGTGAAACCTCAATCCCAAAGGATTAGGAAGGAATAAAAAAGAGCCTTGAAAAGATTAGCAAGTGTCTTCGGGAGCAAAAAAATAAAGGAATGTTGCACCTTCCTATCACAAAAGGTTATTCACCCATTATGTTTAAGACATGTGCAGCAATATACTTCCTACCTGTGCCATGCATTTCAGAGGCCAGGTTTACTTTTTAAATTAACACAGGTACCAGAGGCAGTTCCCCATTTGTGGCAGAGAGGGCATTACCCCTCCTCCTTGCCAGCCCCACAGTCTTGCCCCCCATTCTCTCACCAAACATACCATCTCTTCCTCTCTTGCCAGTAAGATGGTGGTAGTTCTTGGTCTTTTTCCTAAATGTCATTATAAAACCATTTCCTCCCTCTCAGGGTGTTCAGTGGGATCCCTTAACCCCCAAATGAAGTAATTACCATACTTAGTCATTAGCCATACTGCATATTTAGTGCCTCAGGGGCAATCAGGTTCTGCCTTGCTTTTCTTTTCCCACCAAAGGGTGTGCAGGGGCTTGCCCTGCCCTTAACCAATCAAAACTCAGAATAGCTTACAGGCACCTATTCTGTCCAATAGCTGGCAAACAAGGCCAGCCCAGTCATCTGATTCCCCAGGATCCTTCTGAGCAGACACTTTGGAGATCTTTGTGCAAAATGGGAGCATTCATTCTGCAAGCAAATGGAGTTCAGAACAGGTAGGGATCCTGGCTATCTTTCTCCAGCCTCCACTTCTCCAGAGGGAAGCCAGCTCTTTTCTCCTCACTCAGCATGCCAACCCAGCCATCAGAAGGCATTGGATTTCTCCAGCATTTGCTAGGAGCTCTTTCCCTTTTCTTTTTAAAAACAGCACTAGCCAATCTTAGCAACATTCAGAGATATGGAGAATATGGGTGTGTGGGGAAGGGTGGGATATGTTTGACTTTCACTTCCTCTGGGTATTTGTTTTACTAACAAACACCCCCACTCCTGCCCACCACCTTCCCTCTTGTTCTGGGACTTTAAGCAAAGCCTCTTGCAAGCTCCCTTATCTTTTCTTACTCTCTTTTCTTTCTTCAGGGAAAAAGAGCAGGAGGGGGTTATAGCTTACAAATAAAAAAAGGCATTTTAACTGAAATTACTAATTGGACAACTTCACATTTATCCTCTCTGAAATGTGTGTCTTTAATGCAGAAAGACTTGATTTTATTTTTTACGACTTCTAAGATTATTGCCTTCTATTTATGGGCAATCTAACAGGCACAGTCTGGAATCCAGGCCAGTCCAAAATAATCAAATAGCTCCTCCACTCTATAGTCCTTATGTAGATTTTGTTTGCTGTTGGTTGTTGTTATTTTGGTAAGTGGTAGTAGTATTGAAAGGAGAGATCCTCAGCGTAAGTTCACAGGAAGCTGCCATATACTGAGTCAGACCATTGGTCCATCTAGCTCAGTATTGTCTTCACAGACTGGCAGCGGCTTCTCCAAGGTTGCAGGCAGGAATCTCTCTCAGCCCTATCTTGGAGATGCTGCCAGGGAGGGAACTTGAAACCTTCTGCTCTTCCCAGAGTGGCTCCATCCCCTGAGGGGACTATCTTGCAGTGCTCACATTTCTAGTGTCCCTTTCCTATGCAACCAGGGAGGACCCTGCTTAGCTTAAGGGGACAAGCCATGCTTGCTACCACAAGACCAGCTCTCCTCTCCTCTCCAAGTTCTTTGGATAGGTTTGTGATTTAGATGTTTTAATTTTCAGATCTGGTAAAGGATTATCTCAAGTAAATGTTACATAGAACTGCAGCCAGTTCTATGCAGTTTATTCCAAGTAAAGCCTTAATGAACTCATTGGGGCTTACTCCCAAGTAACTGCTGTGTGCATAGGATAGCAGCCCAAGGACATATCCTAGAAATGTTTATATTGTGAGAAAGGGAGAAAAAAGGCTTGCCTTTTAAAAAAAAATTAAGTATGTACTGTGTGTGCAGATTTGTGCAAACAAAGGAAACTAGTGGGCTTTATGTGTGGCTAAATTAAGAGAGAGATTGTTGCTGTCAAGTCGGTGTCGACCACAGAGCCATGTAGTTTTCTTGGTAGAATACAGGAGGGGGTGGCGATTCTCTTTATTTAGCAGGGGGAGAGCAACTGGCCTCATCCACCCCCAGCACAGTACTTCCAGTGACTGTTGCTGGTGTCTGTCTTGTTTCTTTTTAGATTGTGAGCCCTTTGGGGACAGGGGTCTTATTTATTTGTTATTTCTCTATGTAAACCGCTTTGAAACTTTTGTTGAAAAGTGGTATATAAATATTTGTTGTTGTTGTTGTTTACCATTGCCTCCTCCCGCACAGTATGAGATGATGGATTTCAGCACTTTCCTATATCGCTGCTGCCTGATATAGGTGTTTCCCATAGTCTGGGAGACAGACCAGCCGGGATTTGAACCAACAGCCACTGTGGTATTTTCAAGCGGTGTGAAACTTGTGTGTATGCAGATGCTGCCTGCAAATCAGTGCTCAAGACTCCAACCCCTGCCCCCACTTCAGTTGATGATCTTAGCCTAGCCCTGCATGGGGTGAGGAAGAGAGGGCTGAGGTTGCAAGGAGGGGGAGAAATGGAGGCAATGCTGGTAGACGGTGGGATGGAGCTACGGGGAAGAAGAGGCATGGGGACTTCAGAGAGAGAGAGAGAGATAGGCCATTGCTACTTTCACAATGACAACTACCATGAACCACTCTAATGGAGGATTCCTTTACTCACAACCAGCTGAAAAGTGCTGGTTTGAATGATGGCGATTTTAGTTGAGATGAGTAAACAACTTTATAGACTGGAGAAAACCATGGGCTGGTGATTCCCCCTTTTTAACTTAGAGCTGGACCTGCCTACTATTAGACCCACCTAGGGTTACCCCTGATAACCCACCTAGGGTTATCCCTCCCCTCAGCCCGCCGCCCGAGTTCCAAGAGGAAGTAGCCACCATTGGTAGGTACAGTAATTCATACACTCCTCCAACATAATATCTGAATAGGGCTAAAATTTTAAGGCAAATTTGCCCAGTTACATTGGGGAGGTGGGAGGTGAGTGAGGTACATAAAGAGCCAGGTCTCATGATCCGTGAGACCCGGTTTCTTCGGGTGAGCAGGAAGGGAGCCCTGGGTGGCCAGATCGACCACCCACATGATTGCCGGCTCCAAGATGGAGCCAGCGGGGGCGGGGGCTGGGGGGAGCAGGGGCCACGCGGCCCCCAGAAGCCCCAGTATGCCCTGTGCAAGCGCACAGGGCATACTGGGGAGAACCCTGGAGCCAGGAGGCGGCTTTTCACCTCCCGGTCGGGGGTCTACCCGTGAGTCACCACGGCTACTCACGGTCAGGGAGCCCGGTTTTGCAGAGTGCTCACTCCGCAAACCCAGTCTAAGGGCAGGGGCACTTAGGCGGGTTACCTGCCTAGGAACCACTGGGCTCACAGCTGAGCCCGGTGGTTCCTATGATTGGGCAAAATTGGGCCAGAGTTTCAATAAGATTAGAGAAATTTCCCAGGAGAAAAGTCCACACCACCTCCTTAAATTGCTACTGAGTTTCACCTGAACTATCATGGTGGATTTTGAGGGTCCGGTTTGAACATAAGTCCCTGCGGGATTGTGGGGGAAGGAAATGGGTTTTATATTGCATTTCTTGAGGGAGGAGTTGCCCACATAATGTTACATATGGTCCCCATGATGAGGGAAGCCGCTACAGTTGAACAGGGGGGCAGGCACATGTCCCTGGGACCCTGAGGGGTAGCACTACCTGGGGGGCAGCTTGCTCTTCACTCTCCCCCTCATGCCACTCTGAAGTAGAAAGTCAGGGGGGCAAGACCCCATCTCCACTTTTTGACCAAGGGCTCACTTCAGCCTTGTTACGCCTCTAATGATAGCTCAAGGGAACCACACTATTCCTGGGAAAGATAAGAAATAATTTGGAACTGGAAAGAGAGAGAGGAAGAAGAAAATAAACTCACTCGACCATTCCCCTTCCTTTTTCCATTCTTCTGCTCTCCATAAATCTTTTCTGACTAGCAGTCTGTCAGCTTGGTTTTTTCAAAGAGAATCAACAAAAGATGGTAAATGGACATCTTCAGAAACTCTCTCAGGCGTGTTCAGGGCTGCCAAAGCTTACCAGCACTCGGAAGCCAACAGAGGTTCCTGCAGTATTATCCAGTGGGTGTTGATTACCTGGCAAAGTTTTCCAGGAAGCACTCCCCCTCTACACACACACACACACACACACACACACACTTACACTTTCCATTGCAACCCAATTTCTTGTTGATGTTTCTGTGGTGCCTTCTTTCCTCCGCTCTGCATTGGGCTTCTATATGTTAATCTGTCACTCTCATTTCTTCCCAGGCTGCGGGAACCGAATCCCAACTTAGGAATCGCAGCACTTAAAACAGATTCCTATGGAAATGTAGTCCAAGCCAAGCCTGCTTGTGAATTATTCCATCGGACACTGTGCCAGGTGAATATAATCTCGCCGTTTAATTTCAAGCCGGAACTGATGGCTGGCTGCCAGCTTGGATTCAAACGCTACCATCCTAGCATTAAAAAGTTATGACAAGAGGGCTCCTTTGGGTTCTGAAATGAATCGTTTCAGACAAGCTGTCAAACTGTTAACACTAACGTGCCCTAAATCTAAAACGAGGACCAAAAAAGCAGATACCCTGAGCTGGAGATTCACACGTGATTGTCCCCAACAAAGAGCTCCCCCCCACATCTTGTAATTACTTTTGGCACTGGAAATATGCCTGCAAGGTTCAAACACTTTAGAGGCAAATTGCCTCCTAGCTTCTATGCAGGCTCCTTTGATGACAAAGATGTGGTTGCTGGCAGGAAGCTGTTGCCCGCTTTGGTTCTCGAAATCTCCGCAGGATCAAGTGATCTGTCCTGCAGAGAATATGCATGATCCAGTGCCACATTTCCTGAGTCTCCTTGCTAGTAATATTTTTTTTTCCTGTGTTTCACAAATGTCATCATGCATAAAAACTTAACACATGAGTGCTGTGCCAGACTGCTTAAGGAACTAATTTCCCTTCCTTCTGTCCCAATGTTGCTCTCCTGGGATGTGGAACCCCTTTCCTGATAGCCAATGTCAGAATTATGTAATGCAGCTCCACTGAACCACTCATACTGCAGGGAGGGAACCGGCTGTTTGGATGCTTATCAAGAACAGAAATCTCCTGTGCATAGAAAACTAGGCTAAGGAGAACAACAGGCTGAGATCCAGACTAATGCCGGATATCAGTAGCACAACAAACAAAGTTCTGCAGACGCAAGGTTACAGGTCTGAACAAAGTCACAGGGATGCTTGAAGCTGTAGAATCTCTTTTGCTTGCAGGCCTGCTCAACTTTGGCCCTCTTGTAGACGTTGGCCTACAAGTCCCATAATCCCTGGCTATTGGCCGCAGTGGTTGGGGATTATGGGAGTTGTAGTCCAAAAACAGCTGGTGGGGCCAAAGTTGAGCAGGCCTGGCTTACGGCAAGTATAGTGGAACAGAATTTGGGCATTTCATAGCAGGCAGTACATCATAGTTTGCACACTTTGTTGAACAAACACACCTTATTACAGGGTGCACAACACTAGACAGGAACACAAGCTCCCAGACACCCTTGCATTAATGCAGGGGTTTCCAACCTGTGGTACTCCAGATTTATCTATTTATCTATTTATCTATTTATTTTGATTGATTGATTGATTGATTGATTGATTGATTGATTTCTATACCGCCCTTCCAAAAATGGCTCAGGGCGGTTTACACAGAAAAATAAAAAATAAGATAAGATGGATCCCTGTCCCCAAAGGGCTCACAATCTAAAAAGAAACATGAGATAGGCACCAGCAACAGTCACTGGAGGTACTGTGCTGGGGGTGGATAGGACCAGTTACTCTCCCCCTGCTAAATAAAAAGAATCACCACGTTCAAAGGTGCCTCTTTGCCAAGTTAGCAGGGGTAGCCAATGCACAGTGTGGATAAAGCGTATGGAGAGAAATTGTTCTCCCTCTCTTATAATATCAGAACCTGGGGTCATCCACTGAAGAGAAATTTATTTATACCACCCTTCCAAAAATGGCTCAGGGCGGTTTACACAAAGAAATAATAAATAAGATGGCTCCCTGTCCCCTAAGGGCTCACAAACTGAAAAGAAACACAAGATAGACACCAGCAACAGTCACTGGAGGTACTGTGCTGGGGGTTCAGTTATGGCTGAACTCCCCCAGCTATGATTTATGGGACTTTATGGGACTTATAGTTCAGCAACACCTGTAGTAGCACAGGTTGGGATTGGAACCTCTGCAATAGTGCAACATGTCTGCACTAGACCAGCATTAGTTTGCCTGTCAGCCAGTGTCACTGACATGCTAGGTTTCCATATTCAAGGAGATCTTCCCCATGAGAGAGATGTAGTCTCCCGCAGGCACTGTGAGTAGCATAGTCCACCAGGATCTGCACCACATGATTCAACCACATGTATAGATCGGGTCTCAGTTACCTGGATGGAGCTATCTCTACCTCTCAGCCTCCCTTGGTCTTTCTAGCAATGTTCCTCTTATCTAACATGTTCCTAGAGTATTCTCATTACCAAAACAGCCCCAAACGAAAGCTATTGGGCCACTACGCAGTGTTCTCTCTAACGTTTTTCATCTGTGTGCGGAATAAGTTTTGTTCTGGGTGGCAGTATCAAGTAGGGATGTGCACGGAACCGGCTGTCCCAGTTCAGTTCGGTTCGAGTTTGGTCTGGACTCGAACCTGACTGGGCCAGTTTGGTCCGGCACCCCCTCCAACCCCCCCGGTTCGGTTAAGTTTGGGTGTGGTTCACGATTATTTTTTAAAATAATAATAAAAATTTTACCATATTCCTTTTGGGGGAGTTCCTTGGGGAGGCGGTGGGGTGTGTGTCCGCGGAGGTTCCTCCTCCCCTGCCAGCCTCCGTTATCACCACCAGTGGCCATTTCAGTCAGTTTTTTTTGGCCCATTCAGGCCTTTAAACGTTGGCAAGGTGGCCATTTTGGACGCCGCTGCACCTGTGCAATTGGCGTCTGAGAGGCCTGGCATGACCCAGGCCTCTCAGAGGCCAATTGCGCAGGTGCAGCGGCATCCAAAAGGGGGTGGTTCAGTTCAACCCCAGACCATCAAACCTAACCAGCTCAACATTGAACCTGTTTGATGTCAAGCCCGTTTACACATCCCTAGTATCAAGGCAGTGGCATGTGCATTCAGAGTGGGGCCTTCTTGGTTCAACCTGAGTGGGATTTAAAATTAACTGAGCGGACATCAAATACCGTGTGAGCACATGCACATGAGCACACCTTAGAGGGAACACTGCCCCTATCACTGTTCCTTCTAAGGCGTGTGCACGCTCACAAGTTTTTGGATGTCCGCTCAGTTCATTTTAGATCCCACTAAGGTTAAATCAGTAAGGCCCCATTCTGAATGCACGTGCACACACACTGCCTCGATACTGCCACCCAGAACAAAACTCATTCCACAAAGAGATGAAAAAGGTTAGAGCGATCACTGGCCCCTATGGATGGCTGATAACTGCACAGGGTCATAACATTTGAGAGCTGAAAGGGACCTTGGAGAGTCTTTTAGCACAACACCTTGGTTGTGAATCCCTGCTGGTCTGTTTCTCAGACTATGGGAGACACTTATACACTTATATCGGGCAGCAGTGATATAGGAAGATGCTGAAAGGCATCATCTCATACTGCATGGGAGATGGCAATGGTGAACTCCTCCTGTATTCTACCAAGGATAACCACAGGGCTCTGTGGTTGCCGGGAGTCGACACCGACTCGACAGCACAACTTTACTTTACCTTGTGCAGTGGAAGAAACTGCAACAGTAAGAATTTTGATATGAACATAGAAGCTGAAGCTGTTCTCACGATCAGCCAAGACTGGGCTAGGACAGCTAAGCCCAGGCTTGGCCGCCCGTGGGGACTGCTGGGAGCCAATCAGATCCGGGTGGTACCTGCTGCGGGTGGCAAACCTGCTTAGAGAACCCACTTCTTAAGGGTGCCTTAAAGACAGGGAGAGCCGTTCTGGCTGCACTGCCAATGCAGTGCAGGCCAATCTCTCTCCTAAACGGGGCTGTGTGGCCCCATTTGGGAGGGAGATGGATCGACCTCTTTAAAGGCAGGAAGAGTCACTCTAGCTGCGGCCAATTTCTGCTCCAAATGCAGCTGTGAAACCCCATTTGGGACCAAAATAACGCCTTCCATGTCTGACATCAGATGCATGGGGCATCTCTGGGGTGGCGCCCGTGGCCCCTGATTGGTGGCGGCCTGGGTTCTTTGCACCTGTTCGCCCAATGGTGGCTCCGCCCCTGATCTCTGAGCATAGCCTAGCAGTAGTGCACATTGTTTTGCATACATACATGTATGATTTATATAATATATTTCTATTTATTTATTATCTATTTGCTTCATTTTTATACCGCTTTTCTGCCTTGAAAAAGGCACCCAAAGTAGTTTACAATATTAAAAGAAGCATTTTACAGAAGATTAATAAAAGGTCGTCTCAGGCTGTTGGCCTTTTCCGGAGCTGAGGACAAGAGCTCCCTGGCGTGGGTGTCTCCTTTCTTGCCTTCCTCTCAGGGCACACTGGTCTTTCAGTACTCCCGGGAAGGAGAAGGAGGAGCTGCCCCAACCGTCCTCACAGGCCAGAGCAGGTCTCTATGGGGGCCGATGTTATTTCTATTGGATATATGAATATTATTCTCCTTTTGTCTATACGGCCAGCCAAAAATACGTTAATTACAGTTGAAAGCCAGCAAAAATGGAAGGTTCGAAGGACTCATTTAAATCCAATGAGGCTGTTCTCATGAGCAGCCAAGACTAACTGGGCTAACAGCCCATTAACTGCCCCCAGTTAGTGCTGACACAGGAGCGGAGTGGGCTCCCAGATGTTGCCAGGGGGATCCCCACAATATACCGTGCACTTGTAAGGTGCATTGTGGAATTTCTAGGTGGTGGGGCAATACGTCTTGACCCCCACACCTCCGCACTGCCTGGAGCAGCAGCAAACTGAGCACACAATCCGCACGCCCAGACCCAACAACCGGATTGTCTGTGTGGAAGGCAAGCTTCTGCTGCATTCCCCGTTGCCCTCTCTGAAGCCCTCTCCTGCAATTGTGAGAAAGGGCTCCATGTGTGAGGGGAGTGGTTGAACCTCCTCAGGTGAAACAAACTCCACAAATAAAAGTACAACCACAGAAAAGGTCCCGAATTCAAATCCTGGGGTCTCTAGTTAAAGGTCGCAAGGTGGGAATAGGCCTCTTTTGCCAGAGAATAGGCTAGATCAGCCAGTGGTCTCACTCAGTGTAAAGTGGTTTCTTAGACAAGATTTTGGCCCATGATCAAGAAAATGTATGCTGAATTGATCATTTCAGCAGAACACTGCATTTCTAGGCTGCTCGTTGAGATTAAAAATGGCTGTTGCTCTGCATGACATGACTCTAATCACAAGTTTAAAATAAACCTATGGTAGGGACAAAAGTGTTTTTCTTTCTCTCACTTATGAAAAGTGCCTGTAGAGCTGGGAGATGGAATTGATGACCTTTTGGTTCATTCCTACCTCATGATTTTATAAAGAAGATGTTTCTCTTGAAGACATAAAGCTGAGGAAACAGTGACAGATTTTAAGCACATTTCAAGTGAAATTAAATTAGAGTTGTCCTGTCTTTTATTCTATTTTTGCACTGTTGCCGAGACTTTTTATTGCTGTTGTTATTATTATAATCATTATTATTGCTTCTGCCTGTCTGAAAAAACATATATTTGAAGGACAGAAGCCAACATGATTGACCATTTAGTGTGCGAGTGATTTAATACATATGCTCACCCCCCAAAAAATTGGAGCCTTGAATACTCCCTGTACTCGGAATTGCCATGTCATTCATCTGATGTATCATTTTAGACAGGGGAAAACTATAATAAAGAATGAAGTGCAGCTTTTCCATTTGAAAAGAGGTGTTTATTGCTCTACATCCCCCAATCAAAGCTAAAAATGAATTGTATCGCAAGGTGAGGGACATTGCAGGATGAGATGATAGCCTAGGCATCTGCAGAGAAACCTAGGAAATAAATATTCAACCTATTTGCTGGCTGTTTCATTTCTATAATATAACAAGTGGCAGCATGCTCTTTCTTTTCCTTCCCCTCTTTCTTTCTGAACATAATAATAGCAGTCATAATTTTGTACGTTCAGACATTCTATGAACAGGGCTTATTTCCTATTTCCATCCACTTGGTGCTTTTTAAGCTGCTATCAGTTCCAGAGAACATATGAGGAAAAGCAACTAATTGCAAATTGTTTTCAGGTCTCCACATGACCACCACATCCTCTCTCTCACACTGTGTTAGATACACACATTTCAGTGTTGCTGATCCTTCCGCAACACCACATTGTTAATTTAATTGAGGGCTACTTCAAATCCTGCCTTTTGCTTTTGGGTGTGCACTTGTGTTTTTAAGGGAACATTGAACTATGCCAAGTACATACATATCCAATACGTTTGGAAATATGTGTCATATAGGTCCAGACAGCAGGAAGCTGTGATTGGCTGCAGCTCCTGATTGAGTGCATACTCAATGGCAATTCTGGCATTCACCTTCTATAATGTATAAAGTGTCCTGCGGAAGCAGCACATAGATGATCAAGGATTGCCCTTTGCAAAGAGAGAGGATGAACTCTAGACCAGGCCAATGCTGTGCTGAAACAAATGCAGACGGGGCCCATTCCCCTGTAATTCAAGTTTGGGAGGGACTAGCTGTAGGAGGGTCAATATGTAGTTGTAGCCCTTTGTGTTTTGAACAGAATCCTTGCTGTCGGGGGAAGAGACTGACTATGAGGAGATTATCACGATCACGATCAGGAGATTATCACGAATCGTCTGCTGCCACGGGAGTGGTGCGGCTCCCGGCAGCAAACCCTCCTAATTCCCCCTCCCCTTAGATGGGGTTAGCAGAGTGAGTGCTCTGCTAATCCTGTCTATTTGATCGTGTATTGCTGTGATGCAGCTCCGCACCACGGCAACACACAAGGAGACTCCCAGGGCTGGGAGGCTGAAACAAGCCTCCTGGCCCTGGGGGTCTCTCCAGGATGCCCCACATGCTCCCCGCAAACCCCATTTCGGCAAGTCTCACCAATCATGAGACTCGCCTCTATGTGTTGGATGGAGATTGGGTTCCAGAACTATCCCCAGAAGGAATAAGTACGCAGTCTGCAAATGCTTCTGGATCCAAACCCCTCTCTGGTGTCCCAGGTTGAGGCGGTGGCCAGAGGTGCTTCTCATTAGCATTGGCTGAAATGCCAGCTGTGTCTCTTTCTTGAGATAAATATCTTCAAAACAGTAGTACAAGTGCTGGTAACCTCCAGACCTGGCTACTGCAACACACTCTATGTGGGGCTGCCTTTGCATGTAGTCCGGAAACTGCAGTTGGTACTTAATGTGGCAACCAGGTTGAAGAGACCATATTACTCCTATATTAAAAGAGATACATTGGCTACCAATAAGTTCCCAGGCAAAATACAAGCTGCTGGTTATAACCCTAAAGCCCTAAACAGCTTAGGCCCTGGGTATTTAAAAGAATATCTCCTTCACCTTGAGCCCCATGTCCCATTGAGATCATCCATAGAGGTTTGTTTCCAGTTGCCACTAGCTCATCTGGTGGCTACACAGGGACAGGCCTCTGTTGCCACCCCAAGACTCTGGAATGTGCTTCCTGCTGTAATAAGAGCTTCCCCATCTCTGACAACTTTTTAAAAGTCTCTACATTTTTTCGCCCAAGCTTTTTAACTAGACTAGTGGTTTAAAATCATTTTAAGGTTTTCAATTCTGTTTTAAGTTGTTTTAGGTTGTTGTCAACCATCCAGAGACTACAGTTTGGGGTGGGTGGGAAAGTAACTTGCCTAGGAGGCAAGAGGTTGCTGGTTTGAATCTCCACTGGTATGTTTCCCAGACTATGGGAAACACCTATATTGGGTAGCAACAATATAGAAAGATGCTGAAAGGCATAATCTCATACTGCCTGGGAGATGGCAATGGTAAACCCCTCCTGTATTCTACCCAAGACAACCACAGGGTTCTGTCGTCACCAGGGGTCGACACTGACTTGACAGCACAACGTTACCTTTACTAATATGATAAATAAATAAAAACACCATCCCAAGTTATCTGCTTCTTAGCTTGCCTTGATATCTAGCCTGACCATGGATCCGGTCTCACAGTGAGCTGTCCTTGGTCCTGACGAACTCTAACCTAGCCATGACTCAATTCATTCTTGGCAAGAACACACACCCCACAGCTTAGTACAAGACATTTTGCCATGTACTAAAGTTGATATTAATGGTCTCTGATCTCTTGATATAAGCCTGACCTAAAGCCAGAGGTCTCTGGTCTTGCTTGCTGAATGGATGCTGGAAGTTTCTCTCAAACACACTAACTGACTGGGATGTTACCATCAACATTTCATTTACACTGGAAGTTGCAGGAAGTAGACAAGACTTTAATATCTGCTGAAGAGGGGTGATTCTAACTGTTCATGCAAAAGATTTGTTCCTTTCCAGAAGTGGTGAAAAACAATGGCTTGAGAAACAGACATTTCCTGAGAAACCTCTGAATACAGAAGTTGCTGCTGCTGGGTCTAATTAGCACTGTTAGGAGAAGTGCTTATCTCAACTTTTGAACTGTATGCTAATGTACAGAGGATACTCTGAAACATCCCCTTGCTATGGAAATGAAGAGCCTCACCTAACTTGTACATACCGTGCCTATGGAAGAGGACAAACCTGAATCATCAGGTACAGGTAGGTAGACTTCAATTGTCATTCAGACCTTGGCCGGAAGAATTTCTCGCTGTCAGCCATTTTCTAGCAATGGCCATCATCAGCATCGTTGGTGACAATTTGGATCTAGAAATATCTGGTGACTGTGAGTACCTGTCACCACACATTGTGGATGTTTCATAAATTATCATAGGGATGAGCAAAATCCATTCCTGTATTTCCACTAAACAACCAGTCCTGTTATTTCTGCTGAGTTTTCTACTTTGCCTCTCTCTATAGCCAGGTACACATAGAAATTCTACACAGTGTTTTGGATATTCTTGCTTTTCTGAATGGCATTTAAGCGCCAGTGTGGTATAGTGGTTAGAGTCTTGCGATGGGTGCAGAGAGACCTAGTTTCTAATCTCCACTCAGCCATGAAGTTCACTGGGTGACCTTGGGCTGGTCTCAGCTTCACCTACCTCAAAGGGCTGTTGTGAGAATAAAAAGGGAGGATGATTCTGTACATTGCCCTTAGTTCCTTGAGGGCATAGATACAAGAATGTCACGTGTAAGTTGTTGCTTCTTCCTTCTGAAACAAAATGGCTGAGCAAACATACTTACTATAGTAGAGCTGCAATGCATGTTGGCTGATGGTTTTATCTGAATACAGGAGAGCATATTGGGGTGCACATTTCCTTGAGAGGAATGGAATGGCGACAGAGATCCACACTCAGATGCACATTCCAATATGCCCCACTTCATTTAGTTTGCTCAAGAGTATGCACAGCCAGAAACCCATCATTTCCCTCCTGGATGAAAGATAAATGGGATAGAACTCAAAATAAGGAAGGTTCTGGACAGGAGCAGAGCTACAGGTTTTGCCCATGTTCAAAGATCATGAACCCTGGGAGGGGTGGGGATCCCCTGAAGGGACCCCCTGGTCATTTGCCAATCTCCCCACTCCCCCCACTTGCCAAGGCGGCTCCTGCCACCCACTGCTACTGCTCCTCCCATCACCCAGCCCAGTGCCACTTGCCATTGGGCTTGAGGGATGCTCACAGGAACATAGGAAGCTGCCATATACTGAGTCAGGCCATTGGTCTATCTAGCTCAGTATTGTCTTCACAGACTGGCAGCGGCTTCTCCAAGGTTGCAGGCAGGAATCTCTCTCAGCCCTATCTTGGAGATGCCAGGGAAGGAACTTGGAGCCCAGATGCTCTTCCCAGAGCAGCTCCATCCCCTAAGGGGAATATCTTACAGTGCTCACACTTCTAGTCTCCCTTTTGTATGCAACCAGTGTGGATCCTGCTTAGCTTAAGGGGACAAGTCATGCCTGCTACTACAAGACCAGCTCTCTTCCCAAGACCAGCTCTCAGCCCTATCTTGGAGATGCTGCCAGGGAGGGAACTTGGAACGTTCTGATGCTCTTCCCTGAGTGGCTCTATCCCCTGAGGGGAATATCTTACAGTGCTCACATTTCTAGTCTCCCATTCATTTGTAACCAGGGCAGAGCCTGCTTAGCTAAGGAGACAAGTCATGCTTGCTACCACAAGACCAGCTCTCCATTCCTCTCCAGAGAGGAATGGAATGGGGTCTCCATCCTTCCAAGCACCTCCTGAGGCTTATGAGAATGCCTCTGTGCTCTCCATTACTATTGGGTTTAGGAGGTTTCCCATTTTGTTCCTCCAGGGAGAGAGGAATGGAACAGAGCCTCCTTCCTTCTGGGTGCCCCCCGAGCAGGAGGAACAGTGATGGTGGTGGCCTAACGGTGGGTGACAGGCAGCAGTGGTGGAAGTGTGTTGGTGGCAGGTGGTAATGAGAGAAGGCATGCACCGAATACATGTGCACCAGCATGGAAAGGGGGATGTGCCACCACAAGGCCATTGTGTTGCTGTGGGGTGGGGCAAACCCAGGGCCTTTGTGCCCTAACTACGTCACAGTTTCAGGATAGTTATCCACACGAGCAGAGCACCAATATCCACTATAGATTTCAAACCGAGCAGATTGTCCCACCATCCTTTATTTTTGTGGAGATCTCCACCTTCCCACAAGCTGTCATTGCACATTTGGGATTCTGATCAGAAAGACCAGAAACATAATATTTTGTGATGCAAGCTATGAATCACTGTTCATGGCATGGTTTCTTAACCTTGGGCCACAGATGTTGTTGGACTACAACTCCCATCATCCCCAGACGTGGCCTTTGTGGCTGAGGATGATGGGAGTTGTAGTCCAACAACATCTGGAGGGCCAAGGTTAAGAAACCCCGATTCATGGCAATTGTCTCAACAATCCAGTTTCCTATTCAAAAACACAGATATCTCTCTAAGCAATACAGCACAGATCAGAATCTTTGCCACTCATTGCATATCCAATTGGCTCAGTTACACAACAGCTTGCATATCTGGACACCGGTTTGTGTATGCATGTGCAGCAATAAATATTCTGAAGTTTACTGTCTATTTGGGACACTTATCGGCAACGACAATATGCAGTTTTCTCATCAGGAGCAGAGCAGAAAATCACCGATCTTTGCAGCATCTCTAAAGCAGAGCTGTCAGAAAACTGCAGCTTCCAAGCATCTCTAATGCATGTGGCCTTGCAAATGTTTTATTGAATGCTGGGTTATTTTTTTGTCTAAATAAATGCATAATAAATAAATATAGCAGGATCCACGAAGGTGATGGTGCAGACCTTGGCTCTATCTGAGGGATGCATATATCTCTGAAGGCCTAGACTTTGGAGTTCTGAATACATTTGCCAGTAACTCAGCATGCCAATTACTTAAGACATAACCACTGCACTGCATTTAGGAGGAAAGCAACTCCTAAGTGTCGACAATTTCCATCATTAATATAGATATGGTAGTATCAAAGCATCTTCTTTAATAATATAATCAATGTTTCCTTGCAGAAGAAAAGACTCCTTTCTCAAATTCCCCACAGTTCCGATTGGGATTTAATTAACCCACTAGTACTTTCCTGATTTTCCTAATAAACTTTTCAAAAGAGAAGTCTCCCCAGTGCCCCAGAATCTTCCTTTCATCTTGTCAAATAGAAATTCACTCATTTCCCTGTGCCTAAGGGAGCTTGACAAGGGGTAGCGGGTGGAGGGAGAACGAGACTGTTTGATATTGATGTCTGGAATTCGCCAGTGGACTCAGCACGGGCAAGAAACATGAGCAGACAAAAGAAATCAAATTGCACGTCTGTCTTTCGCAAACGTGATCCAGCCAGGCCACGGAGTCAGAGGGCAGCCAAGAGAGCAGGAAGGCACCTGAAGAGGCCTCTGTGGCTGTGAAAGGGATTGTTTAAAACAGCATCAAACAATAAAAGTGGTGTTGGCAATACGCAGCACTCTCTTTCTCTTTTCTATTTGATGCTAGAGAGGCCATTGGAACGATTAACTTACACCTGCCGTTGGTAATGGGCTGGATGTGGTTAGATGCTGAAATGTCATTTAGTCAAGATGGAAGAATTACTCATTAGAGAAGCACCTGATTAACAATGAGGTTTACAGAGGCAGCTTTTTCTGGATAGGGTTGCACTGCCCCAAAAGTAGAAGTTGCCGACCTTCAGTCCCCAGATGCAGCCTGAGAATTGTAGTCCAACAATATCTGGGGTCCCAAGGTTGAAGATCAGGTTTGCAGCTTGAGGATTCTCTTGGATCTGGTATTGCTTTGAATACCCAGATGGTGGTAGTGGCTAGGAACCCCCTTTCCCAGCTTAGGTCAGTGCATCAACTGTGCCTTTTCCTGGAAAAAGCAAACCTGACCACAGCCATTCATGGTGGGGTTTTTCCCCCCCTAGCATCCAAGTTAGACTTCTATAATGTGGTCTATATGGGGCTGCCCTTGAAGACAGCTTGGATGTTGCAACTGGTGCAAAATGCTGCAGCCAGACTCCTAACTGGGCCTTGCTGTATGGAACATAACGTACTAAAATCATTCCATCAGCATATACAATTTGTTTCTGGATTCAATTCAAAGTATTCATGCTAACCCTAAAATCCCTGAACGATCTGGCCAGGATATCTGAAGATAGCCTTATATCACTTGTACCCAGTGATGTGCCCAGTTCAACAACTGAGACCCTGCTTGATGTCCCTTTCGCCTTCAAATTTTAGGTGGTGACACAAAAGATGCCAATTTCCAAATTTGCTTTCCAAATTTGCCTTTGATTAAATGCGATAGAAACTGCCAGGGACCAAGGACTAGGCTAGACAACATCATCCCCACACTCCAAATTATACACCCTGTAGGAATCTGCATAATACCAGTGGTGCCGCCATGCCAAAAAAGTATCACACTTTTCAAATCCCTCCCAGCAAAGCTCAGGCAAAAGGATAATCAAGCCAACAGTCAGATCCTAAGCAGCAGAGGTCAATGTAACATCTGCTTTACTGATCCTTCTTATTACTGGTGTGCTCATTCCCAGCTTTCTGTTGTTTCAGAAATCTCTCAAGCATATAATAGGTAAAGTTCCAGTGCGTCAGACCCTCCAGCTTCAGCTGACATCTTGGTAATTTGTTTCCCATGGCAACTCATTCAGTATCCTTGACCTTGATAGAGTGGTTAATGCGGCCACTCCTAACACATTTTCTACACGGCGGTTAGATTGCAGGAAGACAATGACAAGTACAATTTACTTACCAGCTCGATTATGTTCTGGTCCCCTGGTTTTGTCTCATTTTGTTTTCTAATCCCGAGCTGTCAATTTGTGCTACTGGGGCCACCCGACTAACGATGGACATGGTAGGTGGAATGACACAGTACCAGAAAACTGGACTGGCTGTTAAAAATGACAGTACTGCATTGGGTTCTTCCCAGCCATATTGTATGGTAAAACTTAGCCATTTCCTGGTGTTGTTGTGCTTCTTGTTTCCCTGCCCCTACAAATGGCAACAAGTAACCTGGAGTGGGAGTGGGGAAATTGACAATGTAATGGCATCAGGGGCATCTCTGAATACAAATATAACGGCACTTAATCAATCAGTCAATCAATCACCTTCATGAGCGTATGTGAAAGGTGGTATCCAGATTTAAATAGAAACAAACTAGATACATGACAACCATTGAAGCTTTTCTCACGATTGGTGAGAAGAGCTTCTTCCGCTAACAACTCTTTAAAGGCAGACCCACAGAAAGCACATAGCAGTGATTAAGGCATGGGTCACTGTGGCCAAATCTGTCTTCTCAAGAAAGGGGTGCAGCAAGCAGACAAGCTGAAGCTGTGCAAAGGCACTCCTGGTCACAGCTGCCACCTGGATTTCCAGGAGAAAATCTGGGTCCAGAAAAACCTCCAGAATGTGCACCTGTTCCTTCAGAAGGAGTGCCATACATAACAGGCTGAACTCTCTTGCCATGATTAGCTCACTGATCAGCCAACAACACCTCTGTCTTGTGAAATTTAGCTTTAGTTTGTTGACTCACATTCAGCCCATCACTGCCTCCAACCTCCACTCAGACTTCCATCAACTCCCTAGGACCAGCTGACATAGAGATATAGAGCTGGGTGTCACCTGCAAATTGATAACACCACAGCTGATGGCCACCCCCGCAGTTTCAAGCATATGTCGAATCGAATGGGGGATGAGACTGAATCTTGAAGGACTCCATAGGCCAATGGCCAAGGGGCCAAGCAGCAGCCCCCAATATAACCTCCAGGAATCTCCCCTCAAGGTAGGACCAGAACCAGTCCTAAACTAACCCTCCCCACATACTATTCTCAAGCACCAATCCAGAAGGATGCTGTGGTAAATGACACTGAACACCTCTAGGAATTCCAGCAGAATCAAGAGGCCACACTATTCCTGTTGGGTTCCCGGCATAGGTTATCCACAAGGGCACCCATGGTGGTTTCAGTCCCCGCACACCCGGGCAGAAACTAGACTGAAATGAGTCAAAATGATTCATGAGTTGAAATGTTTCATGCCAAGACCCTCTGTTTCTGATATGCCACCATGTGTTCTATTCCTCGCCCCAGAAGGGAAGATTAGAAACCAGATTAAAATTTTCAAGGCTGGAGAGGTTGAGGGAAGGCTTCTTCAGAAGCAACTTCACCATTGCTTCTTTAAGAAGAGGTGGCATTCTCCCTTCCCTCAGTGAAGCATTAATATTCCCCTCCCTCCCCTGCCCAAGGGGCTCTGGCAGATTTCATCAGCAAAGATGTCCCCTCTCCTCCTCTGGAACTAACAGAACTTACTCATAATACAATGACATATTACTCATATTACAATGACACTTACTCATATTACAATGACACTTACTCATATTACAAATGACATGTTCATTCCTTCCTTCAACAGGAGGAGATTTGGTCTTGTGGTTGCAGGCATGAATTGTCCCCTTTGTTAAGCAGGGTCTCCCTGGTTTGCATTTGAATGGGAGACCACATCTGTGAGCATTGTAAGTTCCCTTAGGGGATGAGGCTGCTCTGGGAAGAACATCTGCATGCTTCTGATGCTTGCATGCAGAAGGCTCCAAGTTCCCATGTAGCATCTCCAAGACAGCTGAGAGAGACTCCTGCCTGTAATCTTGGAGAAGCCACTGCCAGTCTGTGTAGACAACACTGAGCTAGGTGGACCAATGGTCTGACTCAGTATAAGGCTGTGCCTAACATGTGAATATGTGGGGAAAGTGTGGATGAACATGCTGCCTGCGCCATCAATATCAGTGTAGTTCTGTGGGCCATATCTTCAGCTGGACACATGCAACCATTTCCCATACACGCATACACTGTGTTCTTGTCGAGATCTCCATGAGATCTGGAATCCTGAGAATGCAGTGTTCCACATCACTTGGAAGCCCTTACAGAACAGCTGAATGTAGGACTATATACAAATGTGTGGATGTCCGTGACAGGACTGGTTGTTGCAGAATCACTGGGTGAGCAGGTATCGTTTCCATGGGTATACTTCATTCTCCTCTTTATGCACACCCTGAAGACATAAAGGAGATGCTCTGAAAGGACCTATGACGTTTGGCATTTCCCTACCCAACTCCACATCATAAGTGCGGGGTTGTGTGGAAATGGAAAGCGGTAATATCTAGTTTGGTCCTTTCCAAAGTCAGAAACAGGAATTTTCTGGCTTGCTTTATTTTATTCCATAGTTTTCAAACAGGGAAGAACAGCCCTTCATTTCCTTTTTAAGCACCCAAGCAGTGGAACCCTCCGGACAATTGTAATTTAAATGGAAATGATCAGTTAAAAACGATTGCACCAGTTTCAAACATATGAGAAACGCTTGCTCACACAGTATGAATATTAATTATACTGCAAATTCCAAGTAGGACACATACAATGACAAATCCAATAAACCATAATTCTGCTAAGAAAGGCAGGGTGGATTAAGTTATGAGCAACTAATGCTTTCTCACTAACACTGCAATAAGAGAGGGAGCCTTACAACACACAGAGGAAAACAGCCACAACATTGATTAGGGATCCCACCAGAATTTCTCTCTGGATTTTGGGGTTCAGAATTACCTGATCATCTTTCCACAGTGGTACTGATGCTTAGTGATCTACCATTCTTCATTTTTTTAAAAAATTGGGACTTGGTTGAGTCCGTTGTGAATAAAGAGTTTGCTGCAGTTTTCAGAGTGCACTTTGTGTGTGTGTGCGGGGAGGCTGCTTAAAGATTACTAATGCATCACATCAGCCAGCGCATCCAGCACATGATGAACTTGGAAGGTTTTAAAAAGTGTGAACTGAAAACTAAGGCAAGCATGCACCACTTCTGAAATTAATTTTGGAACATTCCTAGGTGAGGTTGACGGAGAACAGATGAAGCAAAACATGGGGCAGCATGAACCCATGGAACAACATAACAGAAAGGAGGGAACTCTGATTTCCCAGCCCCCATTCCAGAACGCTTTAACTATGGCAATAATTCAACAAACACAAGTGACTATAAGACAATATACCTTACTAGTTTTTTCGGGCCCGTTAAAATAACGGGCGCTAGGGGAGTTGTGCGCTCCGGGCCCCGCACCACCATTCCCCCTCCTGCTGCCATCAGCCTCCATGCCGCGGCTGGTCTCCCCGGCCGGGCAAGGGCCCCCCGCCACTGCCGGCCTCCCCTTTTATGCTTCCCCCGCCGCCTCCTTACCACGTCCGCCAGCGGCGGCAGCGGTGGCGGCTCTGCCGCCGCCTTGACCGGCTTCTTCTTCTCCCTTCTTTTGTCGGCGGCCAGGCAAGACCCGCCGCCGCCTCTCCTCTCCCCGCGGCTGTTTCTGCGGCAGGGACAGTCCTGCCGCCGCCCCCCCCCCCCCCGCGGTCAGGCCGGTCCACCGCCGCCCCCGCGGTCAGGCCGGTCCACCGTCCCCCCCCGGTCAGGCCGGTCCTGCCGCCGCCGCTGTCTTTCCCTGCCCCATCTTTCCCTGCTCCCTTCTCCCTTTTCCCTGCTCCCTCCGGGAGCCAACATGGCCACCCGTGTCCCTGCGGCTGTATCTTTCTCAGGTGCTCTGAGCATGTGCTCTGCGCATGCCCAGGACGCCTGAGAAAGACACGGGCGCAGAGACACGGTCGCACACTTTAGCTCTTTATTATAGAGGATGTGAAAGTATACAACAGAATGACTTGGAACGATTTTGTAATGAGTCATCTGATGATAATCCTACTACAGTTTTGTGGTCACAAATTGATTGCTGATTATTTCTGGGCCAGTTCAGATGAACACCAGTGCAAGATCCAGTCAAGACAGGGTTTCAGTGAGAGCATACATGCCCTGACATCACTCAAGGATGTCCTGACATGCTGCTGGAACATCTCTTAATTGCATGAGGGGGGCATTCATTTAATCACCCCTCTACATGTGCTCCAAAGCTTTTGGGTTTGGGAGTGTATCACACAAGTAAAGGATGCCTCAACAGTGTGTCAGGATATCTCCCAGTGACATCAAGGTGAATACATGCTTGGTGAAACACTCTCTTGTCCATGAGTTGCAGCCAAGGCTCATCCAAACGGGCTTGGTTTTAATTTTTCTTTCTTTTGATTTTTATTGTGTTTCATTTTATCATGTGTTATGCCCTAATAATTTCCATTGAAAATAGTGTAGTGCCCTGATAATTTCAATTGAAGGTAGAGGGTAAATTGATTATATACATTCATACATACAGACCGCCAGACAGACAGACATACTGACATACTGAGATTTCCCTTTGGTAGCACTGAGGAGCCAGTTGTTTATTAAAAAAGGTCAATCTATGTTCTGCAGAACCCCATTATTCCCTATGGCCAAACCTTTAGAACCAGCTCGAGCACACTGAGCCGGGAAAACTGGTTTTGTGCACACCTCTAGAAGGAAGGGCTTCTACCACCAGAGATGTCTAGGAAGAAGAACCTCCTTGTGGTTGCTAGTGTATGTTAACCACAAGCTGGTTGATGGGATCAGCAGCTCCTGATGTTCTATGTATGTACTCTTTAGTCTTTTAAAATAAACAACGTTAACTTCATCTAAGAAGAAGTAGTAAAGGTTAGAGGAACTGGGATTTCAATTACAACACAATGGAAGGCCACTGGAAATTGAGTGAGTGAGTGAGTGCTGTCAAGTCGGTTTAGACTCTTAGCGACCACATAGATAAAGTCTTTCCAGGATGATCTGTCTTCAACTTGGCCTTTAAGGTCCCTCAGTGGTGCATTCATTGCTGTTGTAATCAAATCCATCCACCTTGCTGCTGGTTGTCCTCTTCTTCTCTTTCCTTCAACTTTCCCCAGCATTATAGACTTCTCAAGGGAGCTGGGTTTTCACATAATGTGTCCAAAGTATAATAGTTTGAGCCTGGTCATTTGTGCCTCAAGTAAAAAGTCTGGATTGATTTGTTCTATGATCCATTTTGTTTGTTTTCCTGGATGTCCATGGTAGCCTCAAAAGTCTTCTCCAGCACCAAAGTTCAAAAGTGTCAATACTATTTCTGCCCTGCTTCTTCAAAGTCCAGCTTTCACATCCATTGAGTGTCACGGGGAAAACCATTGTCCGAACGATTCTAATCTTTGTAGGTATAGACACGTCATGGCATCTAAATATCCTTTCAAAGGCCTTCATTGCAGCCCTACCAAGTGCTAGTCTGCAGCATATTTCTTGACTGCTGGATCCTTTACTGTTGATGGTTGATCCTAAAAGGCAGAAGCTATCCACCACTTCACTGTCTTCATTATCAATTTTGAGGCTGGTTGCTGTACCTGTTGTCATTAGTTTAGTCTTCTTTACATTTAGTCGTAGTCCCATTTTTTCTCTCTGCTCCTTGACTTTCACTACTAGAAATAATGGAAATAATGGCCATTAAAAAGCAGATGGAATGTTGCACAGTATGTCAGGCAATGGAAACCATAGATGGCTCTTGCTGCTTTTGGATGTGATGCCTGTTGCCATACTAAAATGCCCAGTTCTGAATAAAGAGAGACAAAATTTAATACATGTTGAATTTGCCATTCCAAAGAGACTACAGAGCTCAGAATACACCCATGCTCTCAATATGGCCATTTCCATTCTCTTTCAGAGTGCAACCCAGTCCTATAGGGAAGATTATTTCCCCCCTATTTTGACACTAATCTTTGAACATGGCAGGGCGTCTGTGCTCTATCTTTGCTGTGCAACAAAAATTACCAAAAGTCATATTCCGGAAACATTGTATGTGTTTTGCAAAGTGCCCTGCAATTTATGCAAATCAAGTGTGTGCAGGTGAGTCTTAAACAAATACGATTGCTAAGTAGCTCTCCCTAGCTTTTCATATTGTTAACAGATGGGCCTGCAGTCCGCGGGAGGGCTTTTGTCGCCCAGTAATCGCCTTGCAGTGTGGGGAGCTGCTGTTCTCTCGTCTCGCAGTGATAAAACATAAATTGCTTATCCCACAAAGCAGCTTCCCTCGGCCACCACACTAAAGTGCGGCATAGTGGAGCTGCCATAATCTCTTTCTGTTCCCATTTTAGAAGTGCTGTTGTTCTCTTTTCAGGCTCTCTTTAGGCGCTTGAGAGATTCCTTTGTGATCCCTTGGTAGAGAATATCCATTGCTGGATGGTTTTCTCCTTACATGCCAGTGTAGTGTGTTTGTGGGTGTGGGGAGTGCACAGCGGTGTGTATGTGCAGAGAGTACTGTATTTACCCAGATCAAAGACAACTCAGAATTTAAGATGACCCCCTTAAAATGCAGAGGTTAATTACATTTATATATGCATTTACTCGAAAAGAACAGGACTCTGAATTGAAGACAACCTCCTGATTTCTAATATCAAATAACTCGAGGGGAAAAAATCTAATATTGGATTCAAGTAAGTCCAGTAGATACTCCCAAACAGACTACAGTAAGCCCAGAATGTGTTAGCTGGAGTGCCTTCACTCATACATATCTACCCTTCAGATCATAAGAATAATCTATATTCCAGCCTCCACCTATTTAAGAAATAATTTCTACAAGGGGGACCCGCAAGAAAACATTGTAGTGGGTCTTCAGTGCCTAACAGAAGAGCTTCTGTTCATGGCTACAGCCAGCCTGGAACAGAAATGTAGTCAAACTATTTTGGGGAGAGTTTTAAGGAGTAGGGAAAGGGGGGGGGAACCACTCCCCTGCCTTCCCATACACCTGCAACTTTCCCTTGCTGTGTTATAAAGTACTGAAGGGCTCATGTTTGGGGCTGGCAGCCCTGGGGGACAATACCAACTAACACAACACACAAGTAAAAAAAGTAACACAACAGAACAAAAGCAGAAAACTGGTTTAAAATGATAATGCGACCCCAAGCGGGTGAAAACTCCTTAGTTATGAAATGGTCTAGGCCTATGTGTTAGAATGTCTGATTCTGATGAATCGGTACCCCACTCCACAAGTGCCATGTGGCATGCCTGCCAGTTCTGGTGCTGGGATGGTGATTTTCTATGGAAATGGAGCCCATATAAATAGCTGGGGATGTGCACAAGGATGTTGGAAAGGCCTGAAAGGGACCCCAAGAGGCATGAAGAAGCTCACGCACATCTGGGAATTGTAGTTCCACCTAGCCCTTTCCCCAAAGAAAAATACTAAGAGGAATGGCTCTTAGATGTCTCTGTGTGTGCCACCTCAACACCCCCTTTGCACCTCCCCAGCATCCCCAGGTGCCTTTCCGGCATTCTTGTGATCTTCAGTGTAATAGAAATGCCTCCCAGCACCAGAAATGGCAGGTACTGGGCACAGATGCTGCCTGAGAGTATCTGCCTCCACACAGCACTGAGGGGATGGTACCTATTCATCAGACTCAGAAATTGATGCCCAGGCCTACGTGTTTCATGAAGCTAGCTTCACAGTAAATTGGGCCTTCAGACACCACACATGTGATATTACACACGAGGAATCTGTGGCTATGGAGGGTGTGCCAAGGATATGCTAACATCACACACAGAGGCCACATTCGCATGTAACGTGGAACTGCGGGTCCAATAGATGCACGGTTCCGCGCCACCCTTTTCTCTGTTCTCCTGTCTGACACTTCCCACTCTCCCGTCCAAATTCTGACATTCAGGAGAGCAGTCTCTCTGCAGCCAGCGAGACTGAAGAGAGGTGGAGGAGCTGGCTTTGTAGGCTTCCTTCTTTACTGAAGGACAGTCCACACAGCCAATCATGCCGGAGTTAAGGGAAGAGTTTTCCCTCTCAACTCCAGTTCCAGGGGAAGCAGCCTGCAGTTCTAAATTCCAATGTACTGCAAGCTGTCTCGAACCTCAGGTTGTGGCAACGAAACTCACTACAACCCGAGGGCTCAGATTGGAGTTCCAATTCTGAACCCTTGGTTTCCTCGCCATGCTGGACTCTGGTTCCCCGCATTCAGATGTAACATCCATGGAACAGTGGGCTTATTCAACTGCAGTTCCACATTACATGTGAATGTGGCTAGAGTGGCAGGGCCTCTGGTTTTAAAGCAGGCTGTAAGGAATCCCTTATGGGCAAGCAATTTTAGCCTGCCGGGTGTCAACTTTAAATTGGGCCTCAGTAATGTCAGGGTTTTTAGTGAGACAAGAAAGGGAAGGACAAAGGTTTTTTAAAAGAAACCCAATCGAGAATGACTCAGAGGAGCTGTTTTTAATGAAATTTATCCCTATTGTAGTGTAAATACATCTGAGGGGGAGTAATTGGAGTGTGAAGAATATAGCTGTTGCTACCATGTCTATCACAGAGAAGTTATAAGGCCACGCAATTCCACAGGGAAATAATCATTACCAAGCTGTGGAAAGCAGAAAAAAGAGAAATTTTACAAAGCCTTCTGGACTTGAGGCAAGTCATGAGGATGTGCGAAAACCTGCCTTCTGTGCTTCTAAGCCTTGTTTCTAACAGCCACACCTGAGCTAGCGGAGAAGAGCCTTTCATTTGTGGTGAATTCAGACAACCTGTTAACAACCTAATTCAAGCGGTGATGAGCTTTCTTGTTCCCACTGACAGCTGCCAGACATGAAAAGGCCATCTCCTCTGGTAAGTTGCTGTATGATGTGATGAATGTTTCACATGGACACCTGTTAGACAAAGGGAATGTGCGTGCATATCCACTACCAGTTAGGCAAGAGTCCTTCTATGAACAAGGAGATCAGCTCAAATGTGAGTTGCTGGGTGAGGTGAGACAGAGAACATATTGTCTGCCCTGGTGAAATGCATGGTGTCCGTACATCATGAGGAGAGCAGTACATCTCTGGACCAAACTAAACAAGATATTGGAATCTTGTGGTCTGATCTCCCATCTCTATAAATATCTTTTAAAAAACATCTGTAGGGTCCCCGAATTGCATCGAGTCACAATGCTAGGGAAAGAAAGAATTAAGCTCCCCTTCTGTGCCATTTTCCTGATCAAAAGTACCCCCCACCCACAACTGACTGTGTAGCCAGCTAGGGAGGGAAACAGACGGATACACATAGGTTTTTCCTAACATAGCACACAAGAGCTGAGAAGGGGCTGATTTAAATCAGGAAAAGGAGAAAAGCAGAGGTTGCCAACCCAGGGTCCCCAATCCTTGGGACCCAGTCCTGGGTTCCAAGATGTAGTTGGACTACAGTGTCCATCTCCTCCAGCCACAATGGTCTTTGGCTGGGAGTTGTAGTCCAATACCTACAGATCTAAGGTTGGGTACTCCTGGTGCAGAGAAAAGGGTTAATCCCGCTCCCCCATAGCACACAGTCTCAATGCAATTCTTACAATATTATTATTATTGTTGTTGTTGTTGTTGTTGTTATTATTATTATTATTATTAATTCGATTTCTATACCGCCCTTCCAAAAATGGCTCAGGGCGGTTTACAAAGAGAAATAAAACAAATAAGATGGCTCCCTGTCCCCAAAGGGCTTACATTCTAAAAAGAAACATAAGACACACATCAGCAACAGTCACTGAAAGTACTGTGCTGGGGGTGGATAGGGCCAGTTACTCTCCCCCTGCTAAATAAAGAGAATCACCACGGTAAAAGGTGCCTCTTTGCCCAGTTAGCATATGGGGATATCTCGATATCAATATCTGCCTATTTGTATAGAAGTTTGAAATCCAAATATGCATCTCCAATAGCCCTGTTCAGTAGTTGAGTAGGAGGCCACTAGATACGCGTTCAGGGCTGGAAGTGGGTCAGAAGCCCCATCACTCACCCTCCCAGTTCCATTCTTCACATTTATCACACAGAGCGTTCATCTGAAGAGAGGCACGCTGCAAGAATGATTGTGCTGGTTTCCATGATCGAGGGACAGGGGCACCCAAGCACAGAAATGGGCACAACCACACCTACAGGGTTCACCTCTTCAGATGAAACCTGTGGCAAGCATGAGGAATGAAGCTGGGAGGGTGAGTGACAGGTCAGAGGCAGGACTTCTGGTCCACTTTCTGCAAGCCTGTTTAATGACATTCTGCTAAATATCTGAACTGGGCCCAGAGGCGCTCTTACCCCTGGACTTCTGGACCTCCACAGCCCCTGCCCCCCATCCCAATCCTCTTTAGTCTAACCCAGGTGGTGTGTGGTCAACAGGCTGAGCATGATGATGCTTAATTTTCAGGGGAGGGGGGCCTCCAAAGGCCTTTAGGTCCAGACTCCAAAATGACCTAAGTAAGTGTACCTCTGACTGGGCCAATGGCTCATTTAGTTTGGTTCAAGCTGGTGCATTGTTGAAAGGTTTATTCTTATGGTTTTTTTAAAAAAGAAAGGTACACCCCCATGCATTTTGTTTCAAAATGTTGCTCAATCAAGCGGTTAGGGTTAGGGTTAGCGAAAATTTCACACTGCTTTAGTGCAGGTGCAGGACTGTTTAGTGTAGGGCAGGGAATCTCAACGTGTGGGTCCCCAGATGTAATTGGACTTCAACTCCCATAATCCCCAACCAAAGGACATTGGGGCTGGCGATTATGGGAGTTGAAGTCCAATAACATCTGGGGACCCAACGTTGAGAAACCCTGGTGTAGGACAGGGCACTCTTGTTTGATTCGAATACAGGCCAGAATTTCCCTCCTGACACCAAATGCCTGCCCATGCTCTGCTTCTTTTATTTCTTCAGGAGGCCAGAATATCCTCAAAGGAGCGAGGAAGGTTACCTGGTAACACACACCATGCAGATATTCAACTGAACATGTGTAGATTGGCCACCATAATCCTGCTTATGCATCCTGGATATGTCATGAAAATGGGGCTACAGTGTTGGCGGGTTGGCAAACATGTACATATGGGATCCTAGAAAACATGCAGCCCTGATGCAGTGTGATGCTATATGCATATGAAAGCAGGCTTCTATGTGCCTATACTTAATTTGATGGGGCATCATGTGCATATAAATCAGGATTCACACCAAAATTTCATGCAAAATCAAATTTAGACCAAATTTCAGGATTCTTCCCAAAGAGAAACATCTGAGAATTATCAAGGGAAGCCAAATGCATGTCAACCAACAAGTGGAATTTCTCAAGAGAATGCTGCACATACATGTTCAACTTCCAGTCCAATAGAAGGCGCTGCACAAACATAGAAAGCCAGTGTGGTACAGTGGTTGGACTAGGATCTGGGAGACCTGAGTTGAAATCTCCTATCAACCATGCTACTCCCTGCGTCAGTCACTTCTCTCTCAGCCTAATCTACCTTGCAGGATTGTTGTGAGTATAAACATAACCATGCAGACAGCACAGAAGAGTGGCATAGAAATGTAAAACCTTTTTCAAAATGCAGAAAGCTGGAAACTCATCATGTGATATTTTGGAACAGACACAAGGGGCTGGATCCTATCCTTCTGCTCTCCCTTCCTCACTAAACAACTATTTGATAGGGTTTCACCTTATTAAAAAAAACAGGGGGGTATGAATGTGCCCATAATTTGTTGGACTGGATCCATCATGCTTCTAGAAAAGGGTATAATTTATCAACAGGAAATTATTTTCAGGGGAAACACTGAGCAACTGTGAACAGTGGCTGCATTTGCTTGTAATGGACACATGGTTCCACTCCCCCGCTTTGCTCTCCTGTCCACATTTGGACAACAGGGAGAGTGTCCCCTCTGCAATCAGTGAGACAACAGAGAGGAGGGTGAACTGGCTGTGTGGGCTTGCTTCTTGATTGAAGGACAGCCTGCACAGCTAATCACAAAAGGAGAGAGAGAGGAGCTCCCTCCCTCAACTCCTGTCCGGCTGAATGCAGCCTCTAGTGCTGCATTTGGATGGAATGGAGGCTTCGTTTACTCTCGGTTTGGAGCAGCGAAACTCACTACAAACCGAGGGTTCAAATTGGAGTCTCCGGAGTGAAAACTCGGGTCACACATGGACGAGACCAGAGTTGCATGCATTCAGATGTAAAAGGAAGGAAACCTCCGGCCCCTGCAACTTTGGTTCCCTGTTACATGCGAATGCAGCCAAAGTGTCCGCCAGCCCCTCCACATCAAAGGATGAGGAGCATGGCACACACATGCCCCCCACCTGGCACACCATCCTATACCCACATAATAGTGGGGGAGAGGGGCGGTTTGTCCAAGCTACCTCTCAATGCACAAATTACGTACTACCACAAAGCAGGAAAAATGGGAGACACTTTGATACCATTCGTAGAATTCTTTGATTGTTACCGAAAAAACATTTGCTTTTGTGGACAATGGCCCAGTTCCATCACATGCAAAGATGTTCCATCTTAGCATATGACAAAGTGGATCATTGCCCATCAGAGCTAATGGATACTTGCAACAGTATTATTTTTTTTTAAAAAAAGTTATTTCTACAGTTAGTCTCAAAGATAGTCTCATTTCTACAGTTAGTCTCAAAGTTCTACAGTTAGTCTCAAAGTTAGTCTCAAATTTTTCTACTGGATCAACAAAAGACTAACATGACAGTAGTTATATCATGTTACCACACAGTTACCACACAGCCAGGTCCCCCCCCCCTCTCTGCAGTCTTGCTGACTGCAGATGGGACACTTTCCCTTTGTATGCTGAGTGGCAGTTCATCTGAACCACCACCTCCATGTGATTATGTGGTGGTAACGAGGCACCTTTTAAAGTGGCAATTCTCATATATTTAGCAGGGGGAGAGCAACTGACCCTATCCATCCCCAGCACAGCACCCCTCCAGTGGCTGTTGCTGGTGTCTGTCTTATGTTTCTTTTTAGATTGTGAGCCCTTTGGGGATAGGGGGCCATCTTATGTATCCATTATTTGTTTTTCTATGTATTTGTTTTCTTTGACAACTTTGGCATTCAAAGAGCAGTATATAAATATTCATAGTAGTAATAGTAGTAGTAGACGGATGGGGGAAAGTTTATGCATGCCTCTGCCTCTCCCCATATGATGTAGAGAGGCCAAAAGATGTATCACCCAATGATAATAACTAATACAGCCATTCATTTCAAAGCTACCTAAAACTGGAAGCTCTGGCTTGTTTCCTACCAGGCAATGATTTCCTAGGGGCGGTGGGAGGAGGTGTGAAGGGAGAGAAAAAGCGGATGTCTTATTTATCCCAGGCACTTTTTGTTGATGACATAGTGGTTGCCATAAAAGCTGGAAAGTCAGATCAATTTTATGAGCAATTAAATGGGGTCTATCCAAAGGTAATTAATTTTATGGCAGAGGTTGAACAAGGTGATAGTATAACATTTTAACATGTATTCATGATAGGAGGGAATGATGCTTCTCTGGCTATTAAATGGCTCCAGTCGTTCACTGTGTGGGCCATTATTTATATTTCAGGAACATTCCTTTTTTTACCCCATGTTCCTATGGAAGAATTTCTCATGTCCAGGAGGGTTATAGGACCAATGTGGGGGAACTCTAATGAATAGCCTTTATATCCTGGTTTTGAAAATAATTAGCTACTTGCTTTCTAAAGTGTCAATATTCTTAGTTCTGCGACACTATTTTAGTGCAGACAGTTGTACTACTGGCTACGTGTCAATGTTCTACTATCCCAATAGTACTATCATGTAGGGATAGTACACGTACTATCCCTACGTGTCAATGTTCTACTATCTACTATATATCTACTATATATGTGATAGGCATTATGCTGACTCCTGGACATAAGCTGGATACAGCCCTAACTGTCCTGGTTTGTTCATACCTCAGGGAACCTTCTCCCATATTATTTCTTGGATTATTGAGATAGGAACATCGGAAACTGCCATATACTGAGTCAGACCATTGGTCTACCCAATTCAGTACTGTCTACACAAACTGGCAGCGGCTTCTCCAAGGTTGCAGGGAGGAATCTCTCTCAGCCCTATCTTGGAGATGCCAGGGAGGGAACTTGAAAACTTCTGCATGCAAGCATGCTCCACCCTCTAAGGGGAATATCCTGGAACCTTCTGCATGAAAGTGTGCAGACGCTCTTCCCAGCCCCAGCCCCTGAGGGGAATATCTTACTGTGCTCATGCATGTAGTCTCCCATTCAAATGCAAACCAGGGTGGATCCTGCTTAGCAATGGGGACAAGACCATTGTAAAGGACTAGCTTGGCATACCTCCCCAATAAACCTTACGTCAGTAAACCCTCACTAACTCTAGAGGTGACCCAGAAAGGAGAGTAAGGGGTTTACTGAGCTACAGAGAGAGAGTCAACCCGGACAGTCAGCTGCACAGGTGTCAGAGAAAGGGTAAGAATATGGGGCTTTCAAACACTGATGTCATGTAGCTACAATGCCTGGAAAGAAGCACCAGGAAAAAATGAGTAAAATACATTACTAAATGAGTAATGAGTAAAATACTAGCATCCTGCTTGTTCTTGGACATTTTCTATCCAGGGCGGCACTTTTCCTGCATACTGGGCAGGCTAGGCAGCTCCTGAATTCTCCAGGCCAATCCTGGACAGGTGGCAAACCTAGCTGTGAGGCTGTGGAGTAGGACCCTTTCCATTGCAGTGCCCACCCTTTGTAATGCCCGGCTGAGAGAGGTCCAATTGTCCCCTTCCACATACATAACATAACATTGACACCCATGTGCACATTGGGCCAATCAGTGCATTTGCTTTCACTCTGTTTTGAGTAATGTGTAGTGTAGGCCAGGAGTTACTGTTGACTGCTGTTCCCATTATCCCCAGCCACAATGTAGACTATTCATGTAGAGCACAGGTTGCAAACAGAGGGTTGTAGTACCCCTAGAGGTGCTTGTAGGGCTCCCAGAGAGTACTCCTTCCCCCCACATTGCAGCCGGGCTATTTGTTCCTTATCTGAGGATCACCAGCTTCAAGTTGACTGGTTCTCAATGATGTGTTTTCTGCAGAAGGGGAGGGAGAAGGGTGAAGACCCTCCTGGTTTGCTGGCTACGTGCTGAAGCTCAGCACACCCCTCCCCTCAGCCTGACTGACAGACTTCAGAAAATTAATTTCAAAAAGTGGACTCATGAGTAACTTAGTCTGACGTAAGCCAGTGGGGTTATTCTTACGATCACAAAAATCCTAGCCTGATTTTTGTGATCGTAAGAACCACTGGGCTCGCAGCTCCTGGGCTAACCTGCTCCTGTAGCCCGCCCCTTAGCCCGGGTTTGCGGAGCGAGTGCTCTGAAAACCTGGGCTATCTGCTCGTGAGTAGCTGCAGCGCAGCTCCGCGCCACGGCTACTCACGAGTAGACCCCTGGCTGGGAGGCTTAAAAGCAGCCTCCCAGCTCGGGGGTCTCCCCAGTATGCCCTGCACACTCGCGCAGGGCATACTGGGGCTTCCGGGGGCCACGCGGCCCCCGAGCTCCCCAGCCCCCGCCGGCTCCATCTCAGGGCCGGCCATCGTGTGGGTGGCTGATCCAGCCACCCAGGGCTCTCTTCCCGCTCATGGCTAGGAACTGGGTCTCACTGATCGTGAGACCTGGTCCAGTGACTGGTGTAGCTTGTCTGAGACGTGCGTCTTATCAGTTATAACTCTAACATTTAAATGTGTGTGGCCTTCCAGGGTTTTTAAACTGCTTTTAAATTGTAAAGGTTTGGTCTAGTTTTCCAGAGTTTTAAAAATTGTTTTAATTGTTTTAATAATGGTTTTATGTTGTTTTTACAGTTTCCAGTTTTAACAGTCAGTTGATTTTTGTTTTGTTTTAAACCGCCCTGAACCATTTTTGGAACGGAGGAAAAGAAATCATATCATATCATATCATATCATATCATATCATATCATATCATATATCATATCAAGCAATCAACAAAAAAACACATGTGAAACATCTCTATGGGGTACCTGAACTGAAACAATTGGGATAATTGTAGCTGAAATTTTGTGACAGAAGGAGTACATTTGTTTTAAAAGGTTGAGAATAGGGCTGTGCACAGACCAATGTTTGTGGTTCAGTTCTAATTCTGACTGAATTCTAACCAAACCATCAGTCCATGAACCGGTTCAGTCGAACCGACCATCCTGTCTAGTCGATCGAACCGTTGTGAACCAGTTCCACCTGGTTTGACAGCTCGAGGGGCTATGCTTGTAAAGGGGAAATCTGGTGAGGATTCCCTTTTACAAGCAAAGGGGAAGCCTGCCTGGAAAAGGCTTCTAAGGGCAGCCAAGGATGGGGTCGGCGAGAGGGCACTTTTAAAAGCAGATGCTTACTGAATCCAGTGACAGTGGTGGCGGCCGCTCCTTACGCCGGCACTCCTCCCAGCAGACCAGGAGTGCAGTTCTGGCCTCCGCAGATGCATGGAGGACATTTGTGTGACCTTCATGCACGTGTGGAGGCTGGAACCATGCCGCCGGGCTGTTGGGAGGAGTGCCAGGGTAAGGCTGCTACTGCTGCCACCGGATTCAGTAAGAACCCCCTGCTAACTGGGCAAAGAGGCACCTTTTACCATGGTGATTCTCTTTATTTAGAAGGGGGAGAGTAACTGGCCCTCTCCACCCCCAGCACAGTACTTCCAGTGACTGTTGCTGGGGTCTATCTTGTGTTTCTTTTTAGAATGTGAGCCCTTTGGGGACAGGGATCCATCTTATTTATTTATTATTTCTCTGTGTAAACCGCCCTGAGCCATTTTTGGAAGGGCGGTATAGAAATCGAAGAATTTATTATTATTATTATTATTATTATTATTATTATTATTATTATTATTATTAACCTACTTTTAAAGGTGCCCTCTCACTGCCCCCCTGGCTGCCCTTAGAAGCCTTTAAAAGGCAGGGGAAGTTTGTAAAGGGGAATCCTCACCAGATTCCCCTTTACAAGCATAGCCCACTGAAACGAACAGGATCAAAACGGTCAGCAATGAATTGGACTCAGTTTGGTTTGATTGTAGACTGGCCCACCTCTCCTGGAGGCTAGTTCAGTTGGCAAGTGAACTGTCAAACCGGCATGGTTCATTGCAGGCCGATGTCAAGTGGTTCATACATATGCCTAGTTGGGATCCCCTGACATAGAGGCTCCTATGCACAATGGCCTGATTAGTGGACTTTCCCCCCTACTGTTCTTGAGGTGGAAGATTAAGGAAAGCAACAATATTCACTACACTTGTTGGCAAATATAATCAAAATATATGTGATGAACTGTTTGCTGGCTTATATAATCAAAATATACAAGCTGAACTTCAAGCATTTCCCTGCCTGCTAATTTCCAGTGTGAACCATATTGCCTTAACATGGTAAGACTCAGAAGAATCGAATCTTACATAAGAACAGCTCTTCTGGATCAGGCCCAAGGCCTATCTAGTCCAGCACCCTGTTTCCCACAGTTGCTTGCCAGATGCCTCTTGGAAGCCCACAGGCAAGAGGTGAGGGCATGCCCTCTCTCCTGCTGTTTCCCCCCCTGCAACTGATATTTAGAGGCATCATGCCTCTGAGACTGGAGGTGGCCTATAGCCCTCAGACTAGTAGCCGTTGATAGACCTGTCCTCCATGCATTTATCTAAGCCCCTCTTAAAGCCATCCAGGCTGTTGGCTGTCACCACATGAACGCCAGAGCATCATGAAAGAGTTTCTCATTCTCTGTTCTGAGCTGATTCATGTTAGTGTTTCCATCCTATGATAATGTCTTTAATGAAATGCAGCTAAAGGAACCGTGTCAGAAAGTGGACTTTCTAAAATTGTTGGCCAAGGCAAGGAAATAGAATACCTGAACAGCAGAGAAATATGCAACCAATCTGGGAAAACAACAGACCTGGCTTCAATTACTCACTCAGCCTTGCAGCTCACTGGCTTGGGTAGTTGTTACTATATTTCAGCCTAACCTACCATGCAAGGTTGTTAAGAGGAGTAAATAGGGTGAAGGGAGAGAGAGAATCATGTGCATCACCCTGTGCTTCCTGCGGAGAGAGAATGGGAGAAGTAATACATTTCAAAAAATCAACAATGAGGGAAAAAGAAAAGTTGCTCCATTGTTTTTCATCTCCTTACTTGTCCCTTATTTCATTTATACTATGCCTTTAAGCTCAAAGAGCCCTTTGGCAGCCCATAACAATATTACATTATTTTATAAGCACACATTCAAACCATACAATACTGTAACACTGCAGTATCTGTGACATCCTCTGACATCCTCAAAACACCAGCAGGAAAATACAGAAATCACCCCAACATCCTGCTGGTTATAATCCTGTACACACTGAGCGAACATGCATAGAACTGGGCTGTCCATCCTGAAATGCTCAGTGAAAAGCAAATCCCTCAGCTATTTTTAATAGAGGCAGTCTATAAAATTGGAGCCAATACAGAAAAGTCCCTTCCTACTTCTTGGTGACAATCTAGTTCACAGTGACCTTTTCACTGCTAACATGATACACTCTGGGCAAGAAAGGTATTTACACAGGGAACATAGGAAGCTGCCTTATACTGAGTCAGGTAATTAATCTATCTAGCTCATCAGTATTGTCTACACTGACTGCAGGGGCAGAACCATCATTGAGCAAACTGGTTCAAAGAACTTGGGCAGCTGTCAATCAGGGGCCACACCTAGTGCCCCAGCCACGCCCCCTGCATCTGACGTCCGGCGCAGGGGGCATATCATTGCTTGTAAATGGGGCTCTGAGGCCCTTTTTGCAGGCAAAATCCCTGGCCAGCACATCTGCCACACAGCTGGAGTGGCTCTCCCTGCCTTGCGGCCCCGTTTGCAAGCTAACCCAGTGCTGTGTTCACAGTGTGGCTGGGAGTGACTCTCCCTGCCATGGGATTTTGCTTGCAAGTGTGGCCGTGCAGCCCTATTTGCAAGCAAGCCCCAACTCCTGCCCCTGACATCATATGCAGGGGCGGGGATTAGTGTTTCACATCATATGCTGGGGGCGGGGCTAGGGGCCGTGGAGGCGAGCTGGACCCAGGCTGCCACTGGCCTCCCTCGGCCCCTTACTGACTGTCAGCAGCTCTCCAAGGTTTCAGGCAGGAGACCTTCCTAACCCTACTGGGAGATGCCAAAGTTTGAACTTGAGACTGTTTGCATGCAAAGCAGGTGCGCTGTGGCCCCAGCCCATAATATCCAGGGTGGTCTTCTGGATTGGCCCATATAGTGACCCCCCTTTCACAGGACTAAAGTGTCAGTGATCTTTTTTCACCATCATCTTGAAAACCACACAAGTCTGTGAGAGGGATTTCACGTCTGCTTCTACTGAACCAACCTTTTTATAGGCATGCCTCCTGAGATCAGCTTTCGTTGAGAGTGCGCACATCACGGAAATGCTGCTAGACCTTTAGCCAAAGTGGCACTAATGAGTGTTGCTAAAATATTAAAGCACAACTTAGTATTTTCCTTTTCCTTCCCTTGGTTCATCAAAATGAATCCACGTCCCTTTTGGAAAGAAATGAAGAGCATTAAAGTGGAAAGTTTTTGAAGTGCCAGTTATTTCACATCCTGGGCAGCTTTTGGAAAGCAAAAAATGTTAGTGCAGAATGAATTGGTTCTTCTACAGCAGATGAAATAGGCCAGAGCATTTTCAGTGGCATAGCCTCACAGTTGGGTGGATGGGAGCATATTAGTGCTCAGAGTCTTGCTGGAAGACCAGGATCTCCATCCCATCTCTGCATTATTACTTGCTGCTGGTGAGGTCTCAGGACCTTTAACCCTGGGTCATGGAACCTCCAGGGTGAGGGCGGGGCAGAGTGCCTGAGGGAGGAGATGGATTGGGAGGCACCATTTTCTTAGCAATGTCTCCATAGCAGCCCCATGTCACTGGGACCCCACACAGGGCAAACCACGACTCTATCAGTATCTGCCAAAATCTGAAGATACTATTCTGACAACATCTTCTGATTTGCAAATGCTTCTGGGAACCATTTTATATGTTTACGGGCAAAATATAAAGTGCTGGTTATTACCTATAAAGCCCTAAACAGCTTAGGCCCTGGGTATTTAAGAGAATGTCTTCTTCACTATGAGCCCCATCGCCCGATAAGATCACCTGGAGAGGTTTGTTTATGGTTGCCACCAGCTCATCTGGCAGCTACTCTGGGATGGGCCTTCTCCGTTGCTGTCCCGGGGCTTTGGAATGTGCTCCCTTTTGAAATAAAAACTTCCCCATCTTTGGCAACTTTTAAAAAAGGCACTGAAGACATATTTGTTCACCAAGTCTTTTAATTAGATTTATAGTTTTAATACTTTTAATGTTGGGCTTTAATTGATTTTAATGTTTAAATGGTTTTAATTGTAAACCGCCCAGAGACGCAAGTTTTGGTCTGTATAGAAATCTGTTAAATAAAAGAAAACAAACAAACAAACAAACCCTTGTTCATTTTTGCTGGCCACCAACATCACTGGAGAAGGTGCCTGAAAGATCAGGTGAAGTCCCTTTGAATCACAAGCTTTGAAAATAAATTGATATTTGATATATAATGGGCAGTATCTAAACTAGTGTGGAGTTGCCAACAAGGGGATGGGGATGTGTATGTGTTGTGTGTTAGACTGAAGCTCAGTAATATATACCAGTTCAGTTAGGGAGTAGTTAAAGGCGGTTCCCTAACTTGAAAACTCTGAATGACTGAAACTACCCCTGCGATGATTGAACTGATATACATGGAGGTTGCCCACAAATAGGCAAAACTACGGGAAATGAACCCATAATATTTGAGGGCCTCCTGTAAATATAAAGGGGTTTGCAAAAGTTTGTCATGTCATTTTTAAACCACAATTTGATCAAAACAATTCTGGATGTATAACTGATTGCAACTAAACCATTGCATTCAAGCTGTAAATCAACATTGACCAAAAGTTTCCACCTGGCAACAATGCCACCACATATGTAAGAAGTCACCCTTGGGGAAAATTACACTACTAGTGTTTGCCTTCACCTGTCTCATGGATTGTTTTAAACTTTTAAATTAATGAATGCTACTAATAGGCTATCATATAAGAGCCATGTGACTGATCCAGGAAGCACAGCTCTCTCATCCCAGTTGGATTTGTTTGCCCTCAGTGACATCATCACATAGATCAGGGATTCTCAACATTGGGTTCCCAGATGTTATTGGACTTCAATTCCCATAATCCCCAGCCCTAGTGGCCTTTGGCTGCGGATTATGGGAGTTGAAGTCCAATAACATCTGGAGACCCAACGTTGAGAATCCCTGATATAGATAAGTCTGTAACTGAGCAAAGAGATGTCTTTTAAAGTGGCGATTCTCTTATATTTAGCAGGGAGAGAGCAACGGGCCCTATCCAACCCCAAGCACAGCATCCCTCCAGTGGCTGTTGCCAAGATCACCCATGTGGCTAATCCAGGAAGGAAGAGAAGGTACTGAAGCAAGTCAGGTGAAACAGCAAGAGGAAATGGCCCTGAATTAAGGATTTTTTAAGGAAACCTTTTCTGCCTTCCCTCACTCTGAAAGCACTAATTTCAACCTGAAAATCAAAATGGAAGAACATTTGGTTCAGCCCTAGTTTCTGCTACTGTGTTCTGTAGATAAACAAGAGTCTGAGGCTGTCAGTCTAGTGCCTTTCACCACAGGTACTAATTTCCCTGAAATTCTATACATACGCGCTCTGAAAAGAAATCAGATCTATAAACAAACACCTCATTTTCCAGGAGGCATTGCCCCACCTCCTCAAAATAGCAACATTCATCAAAGCAAAGACAGAAAAATTAAACTTTTGCTCTCTAGAATAAAACAGGAAAGGTGTCGCAAGGACATTTGGCACAGCAGGAGTAGTGGGGTGTCAGAAGAGGATGTTATGCCAGTTGCAGTTGAAACTATGTTTGGTGCTGCTGAGCAGGCTTCTCATATGTGAAGCAATGGAGCAAGTGTTGGAGTTGGAGGCTAAGGGCTCGTTCATCACTTCCTGGCCAACTTCCCGACTAATGAAGCACTGGTGTTATGTGAGATGTGTTGACGCTGCCAGTAGGTTTGACTAACACAGCACTGGCACTCATGCAGAACGGCGAATTTCAACAACCTTCCCAGAGAACCCCACTATGCCACCTAAAAAGATGTCCATGTGACCTTCAGCAATATAGAGCTCGTTCTCACAACCAATCAGAGTGGGCTGGAGGGAAGGCATGATCCTCCCTCATGTCTCCCAGATGACCAGAGCCTCCTTTTAGCTCTGCAGATCACACACGCATGTGGACACTGCAGCAGCGTTCTCCATTAATGATATGAGGAGCTGGGTCCTCCGGCTATCCCAAAATGGATTATGCAAGCAGTGGAGTGGCAGCCTTCAGTACTGCAGCATCTCCACTCTGCCTGGCCCTGCAAGCCACAGGACTCTATGATAAACATGGCCTCTGGCTGCCTGGGAACAGTTTGAAATGGCACTGCAGCACAGACAACCAAAACAAAAAGGTAGGATGGGCTTCATGTTTGTCCTATTTTGCTTTTAACTTGAGTAGCAAATCTGGGCTGCTCAGGTTCAGAACAGCTGGGCTGAGCAGATTCTGTTCTGGCTCAGATAGAAATTCAAGCTGGAAAGGAATTATAGAGTCTTAATGCTTGCTTCAAGTAAAGGTGAGCATAACAAGCCCCCAAGATTCATGTTTTCAATCTAACAATAAAAATGTGTTCAAGCTAGGAAATACAGATTCTGGCAGTACCATTAGTCTTATTGCAACTTAGGAAGATAGGAACATAGGAAGTTGCCATATACTGAGTCAAATCATTGGTCCATCTAGCTCAGTATTGTCTACACAGACTGGCAGCAGCTTCTCCAAGGTTGCAGGCAGGAATCTCTTTCAGCCCTATTTTGGAGATGCGGCCAGGGAGGGAACTTGAAACTTTCTGCTCTTTCCAGAGTGGCTCCATCCCTTGAGGTGAATATCTTACAATGCTCACACTTCTAATCTCCCTTTCATATGCAACCAGGGTGGACCCTGCTTAGCTAAGGGGATAAGTCATGATTGCTACCACAGGACCAGCTCTGCTCTCCAACTTCTTAGGCTTCCCTCACTACTGCAATTATCTACATGATCATATTTCTATTCAGGAGACAGGAGATCTGAATGTATGGACATTTATCTGAAGGAAATTCAACAGTGCCACATGTGTGAAACAGTCTTAAATCTCATTCAAATCAATGGGACCTAAGCATGCAGTTTTGTGCTTACATAGCACTGATTTCCCAGGGGAATTAGGGGTCAACACACAACACAATACAGCACAGGCACTCCCAACCTGTGGCCCTCCAGATGTTGCTGAACTACATCTCCCAGCATCCCCAGCCACAATAAATTGTAGCTGGGGATGATGGGAGTAGTAGTTCAGCAACATCTTGCAGGCCACAGGTTGGGAACCCCTGAATAATATAACATAACATAACAGCTTTATTTATATTGCTGCCCCATAATAATTGTTCTCTGGGCAGCTCACAAAAACAACATTAGGGTGAATAACAATTACAATCATATAAAAAGCACAGAAAGAACAATAAAATGCAACTAAAAACAAAGCAGAAATGCTTAAAAAAAAACCAACCTGGGTGAACAAGAAGGGCTTCACCTGGCAAAAGAGTGATGGTGCCAGTTGAGCTTCACTGGGGAGGCTATTCCATAAATGGGCGCACTCAGAGCAAGGCCTCTGTCGAGGACCTTGAGGTCCAAATAGAGACATATGGGGCAAGGTGTTCTTCAGGTAAATTGGCCCCAAGCCACTTAGGGTTTTAAAGATGAAAACCATCACTTTGAATTGAGCCCAGAAACAGACTGGGAGCCAGTGCAAGAACCAATATGAAAACAAAGCCCTGATATAGTCAAATGAAGAAGAAGAAAATAATCCTTAAGAGATGGTCATTTTGAGAAGAGGAACAGTAGGAGTTCTCAGCCTCCCTTAGCAGATATGCCCCTTTAGAGTTCCAGATGGATAATCACATAGGGCAGGAGTTCTAAAATGTGGGTCCCCAGATGTTTTTGGACTACATCATCCCCAGACAAAATGGCCAGGAGCAAGGGATGACAGGAGTTGCAGTCCAACATCGGGGGACCCAAGTTTGAGAACCCCTGAAACAGGGGCTGTGTCCCATGCATTTCCATTTACATATGGAACTGCCTTATACGGAGTCAGACCACTGGCCCATCTTATTCAGTACAGGACAGTCAACAACTGTGAGCAAGGTGGGTCAATGGTCTAGCTTAACTTGCAGTGCCCCTCCAGAAATTCAGACATGGGTCTTTTCTTAGACCCAACTGGAAATGGATCCAACCTCGAACATTGTGCATGAAAATCATGTGCCCTACCATTGAGTTATAGCCTCATTCCCAAGTATAAGTGAAATGTAATTTGTCATTTGATGTGTAGTGTAATGTGTACTTTGCCTCTTAGTTGTGCCTAACCTTCCCTTGATTCCATGCACTGGCTGTAGGACCCTCTGGAATGATATGGGATGTGGTTGTGTGGAGGAACTGATGACAATCAGGAATTCTCTCTGCATGAGTGGAAGCGCTCTCTGCTCATGCAAGAAGCTCTGTAGCAGATCACAACAACAACAACAACAGATATTTATATACCGCTTTTCAACAAAAGTTTCCAAAGCGGCTTACATATTGAATAAAAATAAATAAAATGGCTCCCTGTCCCCAAAGTGCTCACCATCTAAAAAAGAAACATGAGATAAGCACCAGCAACAGCCACTGGAGGGATACTGTGCTGGGGCCGGAGGGGGCCAGTTGCTCTCCCCCTGCTCAGTAAGGAGAATCACGACTTTTAAAAGGTGCTTTGTTTCTCAGTTAGGAGGGGACCCAACCACTGTCCTTACAACAATTGTTCTCGGCCACAAGACTTTCTGAATAGGAAGAGGTCCAAATACAAATAAATTATACATATGTTTAAATCAAGTAACTGAAAATGCTTGGGGTTAAAGCAGAGGGCAAATGGAGCTCATAGGTTCTCAACTGCCAGAGGAAAAACTTTAGGCTTGCTTGATCACACTAGTTGCATCACACTCCTCACTGCGTGCCTAACATCCATGTGCTTGACTGGTCTGTAATTTGAAATTTTTCATTAGGAATTCTGATCACCAGCAGTGAAGGAAAATGTTTGGCTTTTGGTCAGTGATTACCCTGCAGAAGGCTCTTCTCCTTCATGCTATTAGTTTCCTCCGGGTGGAATTATTTATATTTCGTTGACTGATCTGTTCTCTAGAGCTATAAATTGCCTCCCATTTTGATAAATTGGTCTAAAGCTCAGCCCTCTCTTAGGACTTCTGGAAACTTTGTGATGTACACAGAGCCAAGAATGCCCATTGGCTGTACATATTTGAAAGGATATGGCCCAGAATCTGATCTCTTTGCAAACCAATGCTGGTGCCCAGTTCACCTGTGGCCCCTTGTACTGAAGAATGATGCCATTTGGCCATGCTGTGGAGACACTGAAATCATCTGGTGAAGAAGATGGTGCCATGATACAAGAGATTCCTAAAATCTGTGAGAACCATTCTTCCCTGTCTGAACCAATGATCTAGGGGAAATTTTTAAAAGGTCTTCCATGTATCAAGATCTGATTTGGACAATACAGTTCACAGCATGTGCAGTTAGGAAAGGGACATTCTAATGCCTCCTAGTGCTTCCCTCTATGACACAGCGTGTGTTGTTCATCCAAATGGCCCCAAATGGCCCTTCTGTGTTCTCTCTGTTTGAACAAGTACTGGAGTGCATGTAAAGAGCCAATTTGGATTAACAGCCCCCTCTGCCATAAGGGGATGCTTCAGGGATCTTGGGGTCGTGGTGGACAGCTCGTTGAAAGTGTTGACTCAATGGGTGGCAGCTGTGAAAAAGGCCAATTCCATGCTAGGGATCATTAGGAAGGGGATTGAAAATAAAACTCCTAATATTATAATGCCCTTATAGAAAACTATGGTGCGGCCACACATGGAGTACTGTGTACAATTCTGGTCACCACATCTTAAAAAGGACATTGTAGAACTGGAGGGCAACCAGGATGATCAGGGGCCTAGAGCACCTTCCTTATGAGGCAACACTACAAAACCTGGGGTTATTTAATTTAGAAGGGGACTGCGGGGAGACATGATAGAGGTATATAAAATCATGCAGGGAGTGGAGAAAGTGGATAGAGAGAAATACTTCTCCCTCTCAAATAACACTAGAACCAGGGGTCATCCCATGAAATTGCTTGCCGGGAAATCTAGGAACAACAAACAGAAGTATTTTACATACAATGCATAATCAACTTGTGGAATTCTCTGCCACAAGATGTGGTGATAGCCAACAACCTGGGTGGCTTTAGGAAGGGTTTGGATAACTTTATGGAGGAGAGGTCTATCAACAGCTACTGGTCAGAGGGCTATAGGCAACCAGCTTCCAAGGCAGGATGCCTCTGAGTACCAGTTGCAGGGGAGTAACAGCAGGAGAGAGGGCATGCCCTCAACTCCTGCCTGTGGCTTCCAGTGGCATCTGGTGGGCCGTGTGAAACAGGATACAGGACAAGATGGGCCTTGGGTCCGATCAAGCAGGGCTGTTCTTATGTTCTTATGCTCTTAGGAGGGCATCAGGGCAGCCAATGAGGATGCTGCAATGGGTGTCCTCTTTGCACATCCTCTTCCTAATTGTGTGTGCTGGAGATTGTGTTGCCTGGATCAGCTCAAGAAGTGTCTAGATAGACATTGGTGAGCTAATTGTTCAAGCCAGCATCCAGAGAGGGGAATGGGGGAGAGGGAAAGGGAGCTCTTAACAGCCCTGTTGGATCAGGCACAAGGCCCATCTATTACAGCATCCTGTTTCACATAGTGGCCCATCAGATGCCTGTGGGGAGCCCACAGGCAAGAGTTGAGGGCATACTCTCCTGCTGTTGCTCCCCTGCAACTGGTATTGAGAGGCATTGTGCCTCTGAGGCTGGAGATGGCCCACAGCCACCAGACTCGTAGCCAATAAGACCATAGGTTCTGTGGGTTATGAAGTCACTACACCATGGAATAGGGCACAATGGGAAATGCATCCCTGGATAAGACTGAGTCCTGGGGTGTACCAGGGAGGAGAGCTGGTCTTGTGGTAGCAAGCATGAATTTTCCCCTTTGCTAAGCAGGGTCCACCCTGTTTGCATATGAATGAGAGACTACATGTGTGAGCACAGTAAGATATTCCCCTTAAGGAACGGGGCCGCTCTGGGAAAGAGCATCTGCATGCTTGCATGCAGAAGGTTTCAAGCTCCCTCCTTGGCATCTCCAAGAAGGGCTGAGAGAGATTGCTGCCTTCAGCCTTGGAGAAGCCGCTGCCAGTCTGTGTAGACAATACTGAGCTAGATGATCTGACATGTTCTGACTCAGTAGAAGGCAGCTTCCTATGTTATTACTAGAGCAGAATCTGAAGTGAGTTCGAAGGGTTAGTTTCTGATGAAACTACCATAGTATTTAAGAAAAAGCAAAGGGGTTTTAATAAAGCTACTGGAGTGTCAAGCAGGGGAATGTCTTTGTGTGCATGCATGATATGTCATTTCTAGGTTGCTTCTGCATTTCACCTAAAGACTACCTTGAGTTTCCTCCTCAGATGAAACATTTGATGCATTTGGATGGAAACCTAAAGAATTTTGATAAGACCAGAGACATCTCTCAGAGAAAGATCCCATGCATCCATAGCCCTCACCTCACAATCAACAAGTCTGGCAAAGTGGTCCAGCAATAGGCCTTCTCTCCGTCACAGAGATCACGGTACTCTGGCCATCAGGGCCGGCTCTAGATTTCAGGGAGCCTTTGGCACATTGCCCTCCATGGCCCCACCCTACCTGGGTGGAACCTTCTAAGGTGTGTTGTGGAGAGACCATCCTTGGTGGGTGGGGTGGGATGGGATGGGATGGGATGAAAAGATGATGGAAAGACTTTCTCAACCAAGAGGGTTACTCTGCTACAAAGGCACAAATACTAGGTGAACAGAGGTGGTCTTGGGGATTATTTATTTATTTATTTGATTTCTATACTGCCCTTCCAAAAATTGCTCAGGGTGTTTTACAGAGAGAAATAATAAATAGATAAGATGGATTGGCAGTGGAGTCTCAGCAGCTACCCAGCAAATCTGAACCTTGATGCAAGGCATTCTGAGGGAGTCCTGTGATCTCTGTTGGCATGAGCTGATCTTCGGCTGCCTTTCAGAACACCACTATCATGAGATGTAATTGAGTAGTTTCAGAGGTGTGCTGTAAGCTGATGCACAGAACTCAGCATGCGTTGACAGCAGTCCCACAACACCCTCAGCACGTGCTGTAGAAAATAGAGCTGAGTGGATGCTAAGCATCTCCCAAATATAGCTCTTCATGTTTGGGCTTACATGATCAAGCCCTAAGCACCTCAGTTTTATACATTGACATGTTGGAGTGTACATAGGAGTTAAGATGAAAATTCAATGGGTTTTCATTGTCGTTTTCAGGCAGGGGGCTGGACTATTATCAATTAAACCTGCAGGTTGCTCTGTATTCAAAAGGAAGAGGAACCAGATAGGACTGGATTCAAAATTTCTTTGAAGTGAAATCTGAAAGAGAATGCAGTCACCCGCTCCCTATTCGTTTGGGGCGTGGCTTCTTTGCCACTGCCTCCTTCAAAACAAGACACAAGGCCTTTTCTTGCAGCTGATTGGCTGAAGTAGGCGGGGTGGGACTTTGGCTGGCTACAGCTATGCACGCCGGCTTTCCTTCCTCAGTGCATTTGGAGCAGCAACCAGGACGGACCTTTCAGTGGCTGCTGTGGACGAGGGGAGCAGTGGTCCAAGCAGTGTCAGTGCCTGGGCAGCTGGCATGAGCCACTTTCCCTCGAGGAGATCGGCAGCATCTGGTATGAGGGCTGTTCAGCCCACGGATTGAGTGAGCTTCATTCAGGAGATTGGCTGAGTTGTTTGTGGGGTGACAGGGGCAGTTGGGGGCTTGGGGGACCAGTGGGGAGTAGCTCTTGGTTGTGTCCATTGAGGCCTGACTGGGGCTAGGGTGGGTTGGACTTAGCTGGCTGTTCCCCCGGACTTTTCCTGCTGCTGTTGCCTCCCAGATTTGCAGCTTCTTTTTGGCTGGAAATGGGGGGGCACCCTTTATCAGAGTGTGGAGGGTTTCCCCCCTCTTTTCACCTGGTTTGTTCAAATCCCACGGGGGTGAACTATACGCTATCCTAACTGCATTTTGGGGCATTTCTCAAAGGGCAGTATTGTTTTCCATATGCCACCCCCCAAAAAAACTTCTGGCAAGATGGGGGGCAAGCCCATTAGGCCTCGCAGGCCACCCCCACCCCATTCACCCCTGCTCCAGTCTTCTTCCTCTGACAATGAACCTCATTTGACTATGGTGAGTGCTCTCATTGCGTGTTTAGAGGTGCTTGAAAAATCCAAGAAAAACCCGCAGCCTGACACAGAAAAGGGGAGTCCTTCGGGTGTTCCTTCCCACCCTAAACAGGAGTCAAGGGCATCTAAAAAAGTCAAACTGATGCAATCTCTCTCTGACCGTTTAGCCAAACTTGAGGAGCAGAGCACTATGCCCACACCTTTGCCAGTGACTCCTTTGACATCAGTGGATCTGAGTGAGCCGAAGGAGAATCCTGCCACGATGGCTGAAGGCAACATGCCTGTGGACTAGGGTTTTTGGTGTGGCGAGTGCCAGTTTATAGCCATGGCCAATGGGTCCTTATGGCTTTCATCCTTCTTCTTTGCAGGCCTCCTCCTTCAGTCCCCATGGTGTTTCTCCACTGGGGTCAAATTGGCAAGTGGGACAGATAGTTTTCCCCAATCACCCATGGGCAGGGTCCACACAAGTGGGGCAGGGTGTGGGCCTTCCTGCATAAGCCATTTGGCAGGGCAGAGTTAGTGCTAACCCCACACTATCGCAACCAGTGACTAGTACTGAGAATTACCCCTCCCTTCGGTGGTGTTTCCTTGCCGCCTGGCGATTGTCTGCTCCTTGTCATTAAGAAACGTATTTGGTGTGGGGAGTATGCTGACATCTTTCTGCTCTTGTACAGGGAGCCTGAGGTGGTACCTAAGGAAGGCAAACAGGTGAGGGACCAGGAGAAGAGTAAGAGAAAGCCCATTGACAGGAATTGGGACAATTGGCTCTCAACTTACACAGTCTTTATGGGAGTGGTCATGCAGGTCCATCCTGTCCGTGGCTCGGCATTGGTCAAATATTTTACATCATTCACCATTGGCTACAGGGATTTCATGGGCAATTCTTGGCTTCGCTATGATCAGTCATTTAAGATGAGGGCGGCATTGGAGCCTGCTATAGTAGCACCAGAAGCTCTAGCTCCAGATCATGGCACCCTCTCAACCCATTCAAGGTGAGAGAGCGGACAGTGGGCACATCATCTCCAGATATCCTGCGCCAGCAGCTTCTTCATCATCTGGGGCCTCCCAGCAGCTGGTACAACCCCAGCTTGGGAGTTGAACAATGGAGGGGGGTGCACATGGTCCCCTTGCAGATTTTGCCAGGATTGTAGCTTCTGCAGGGCCAAGCATCCCTGTATGAACTGCCCCAGGATGTGGGGGTTTAGGAGCAGAAGCAGTGACCCCGGGGTGGGTAGGAAAGGATCTGGGGGGTCAACTGCAGCTGTTGCAGGTAAAGGGGCCTAGTCCTGTTAGGATAGTGGTGCTACAGGAATGGTTGAAGAACTATCTCCTGTGGGTGAACACAAAATGCCTGTTCGAGGATTTTGGTTTTGGTTTTCAGATCCTGTACCAGCTTCCAAGGGTGCATGTTAACTCAAAAAACTTTAAGGTCTGTCCAGAGTATGGAGGAGGCAGTGCTTAGGAAAATCCAAAAGGAGGTATCCCTTGGCAGAGTTCTGGGTCCCTTCGAGGCCCTGTTTCTTCTCATTCCGAGCACTGGGTGCATTTATCGCTCCTGGGGTGTGGCATATTTTTGAGTCATATTCAGGGAGGATTGGCTTTGTTTTGGGATGGTTAGTGGGCGGGGGAGGCACCAAGCTAGGCTGGGTCTCCCTTGAGCAGTCACAGTGTGGTAGAAAATGGGCAGTGTAGTTTCTGGTGAGCACCTTAAAGAATGGCATTTTGGCATCAGGACGAGTCCGTGGCAGTTCTTAAAGGCTTCACGGCCCAAAGACCGCTGGCCCAGGATTCCCTCCTCCTTGGCAAGGGATCACCCTCTTTAAAGGACTCCATGGCTTGAAGGGGGTGATCTATAGTCAGGGGGCTTTGACACAGGCTGGCTAAAATGGCAGCATTAACAACAGGGCTGATGCTGGCTGGAGACAAGGTGTATTGCCTGTTCTCTTTAGGTGGGTTCACTGGGATCAGTGGATAGCTAGTTTCCGCACTGGGGGCAGGTTGGAGAGCCAATCCTCCAGTTTCTCTTATGATTTGATCAATAAAGTTGAGGCCCGTTTAATTCCATTCTTGTGTCTTTGTTGGGTCTGAGTGCAATATCAGAATTCCTCCTAAGGAGAAATTGAAATTCTCTTCAAATCCTCCGAAGCAGTGTTCCCTGTAACAGGGATTCCCGGATGACTTTGCCTACAATTCCCATAATCCCCAAATTATGGGACTTGTAGTCAACAAAATCTGGGAATCTCTGTTGCAGGGAACACTGGTCCCAAGGGGAAACACTGGAGATGTTTCTCAGACAGTTGCTTCACTTTCCAGGCTGCTGCTAACAAATTACAATTAGTGATGGGTGAGTTGTCCCCAGCTCACCTTGCAAGGAGTTCCACTTTCTGAGCCTTTTAGAGAAAGGAGGATGGGATATTCCGAACTACTTCTGAGAAAGCTCAGCAAAGACATACATGGGGAACATTGCTCCCAGCTAATCCCCTGCCCTCAAATAATACCATGGTTGTGGAGAGGGCTTGCTAGAAGCGGAATAGGCCATGCAGGCCTCACCCAAAATGATCTGGAAGCTCATTATAGTAATTTCCTGTAGGATGCATGGGATTTGTAGGTTTTTGTGTCTCTTGATTTAATGCATTTCTATGGGAGCTATTAAAAAACTACACGTCCCATGGTTGCAGCAGGAAATGACACCCCTGAGCATGTTCAAGAGTGCCTAGGTCAGTTAAGGTGGGGGTTCTCAAATTTGGGTCCCCAGATGTTGTTGAACTACAATTCCCATCACCCCCAACAACAATGCCTGGAAGCCTCTTTGTTAAGGAGATATTGACATGGCCTCTCCTGCTTCCAGCAAACCCTTCCCAATTTCTCCACCCATTCACATATTGGCAGGGAGACCTTATGGGCCAGTTGGTGTCCTTTCTCTGAGCTCAGCATAAAACATCTCAAGGGATCTTGACAAAGGTTGTGCTTTTTGACTTAGGATAACTGCTTCTGCTTGGTGTACAGTTTTGCCCAGGAGGGCCAGGGTTTGAAATCCAAATGATCTGGACAGGATTTTCAAAGAAATGTCAATGAGGAAATTAATTGTTTTTGACAGCAGTCTTACCTGTATCAAGACTTTAAAACAAATCCCGCGAGGGGAATTCACGTCTGGAGGGTTGTTTTGCTTGTTCCACATTTCATATGTCTCTCCAGAGGGAGAACCTGATTCCCTTGCAGATGTGAATTTCATCTGAAAGTGACAGAGATCCTCCCCTTCATCTCTTCCCTTAAAGGCATGAAGCAAACAATCTCCAAAACAAAATGAATCAGACAGGTGATGTCTTCTCTAGCAGTAATCTTTCGGATGCAATCTTTCTGAGGCTTAATTAGCAGGTACAACAACTACCAAGCAAGCATGAAAAGTACAATTCATGTTATCCTGATCTTAATTGATGCCTACAATACATTATGAGTTTGCCTAATTGCAGCTGCCTTCTGCCAGGAAGGAAAAAAAAAAAGAAATGACAACATGTTTCCAAAAATAGACACTGCAAGGATTCACTTTTTAGCTAAAATATATTTATATACTTGGTCAATATCTTGAGATGGTGCGAAAGGCTTTGGTAAGAGAATGAAACAATATCGATGTACGCATTTTCAGGCATGCAAAATGGTCCTTGCTTCATAGACAAGCCAATCCTAGATTAAAGACGTTTGGTTTCTGGTGGCTACCTCTGATCAGTAAAACACACTTGCCTGGTCAAGGTCTGAGAATAAAGAGCTTTCATTTTAGTGTATTTACAATTCAATACAAACTCATGTATTAGCATTAGTTTTATATAAAGAACATCAATATCAAATAATAAAGGAATCAGCTAGGGCATAGAGCATGCCTGGTCTATGCACTGATTGCTTTTTGTGAAAAGCCACTCAAGACTGCAAAGCAGAGGAAAAAGGGGCATACTGTCATAGGAACATTGGGAGCTGCCATATACTGAGTCAGATCCTTGGTCCCTCTAGCTCAGTATTGTCTTCACAGACTGGCAGTGGCTTTTCCAAGGTTGCAGGCAGGAATCTCTCTCAGCCCTATCTTGTAGGAGCCAGGGAGGGAACTTGGAACCTTCTGCTCTTCCCAGAGTGGCTCCATCCCCTGAGGGGAATATCTTGCAGTGCTTACAATTCTAGTCTCCCATTCATATGCAACCAGGGAGGACCCTGCTTAGCTAAAGGGACAAGTCATGCTTGCTACCACAGGACCAGCTCTCCTCTCCTTTAACAAGGCAGCATTGTGTCATCTGAATCCCGCCACTGATACAACCTGGGTTTCACGTGCAAACTCCTCCCGCCACCATAGAAAGGCCAGCTCAAAGCAGCCCAGAAATGTGTCAGTTCTAGGGCGGCTACATTTCTAACTGGCCACCTCTTGGAGCTGATGCACCAGCCTCTGATCTCCGGTTGCTCCTCCTGCCACTACTTGGCAACAAGGATGCCATGAGGAGAGCTGGTCTTGTGGTAGCAAGCATGACTTGTCCCCTTAGCTAAGCAGGGTCTGCCCTGGTTGCATCTGAATGGGAGACTTGATGTGCGAGCACTGCAAGATATTCCCCTCAGGGGATGAAGCCGCTCTGGGAATATCAGAAGGTTTCAAGTTCCCTCCCTGACATCTCCAAGATAGGGCTGAGAGAGATTCCTGCCTGCAACCTTGGAGAAGCCGCTGCCACTCTGTGAAGACAATATTGAGCTAGATAAACCAATGGTCTGACTTAGTATATGGCAGTTTCCTATGTCTGATGTCCCTGCAGAATGGGACAGAATGGCATTAGGGAAAGCACACTTTAAATAAAAGAAGGAGAATTGACACACGTGCATGGAGATCTTTCATTGACGTGATCTAGCCCCATTCCCGAGGCTTTCCGTTCTTATCAATGGTGTGTTGATCTTAATGCAGAGGGGGTGGGGCGGGGAGCAGACCAAGGGACATGCCTGAGAATCCTCTGGGATAACACCAGTTGCTGGACCAAGAAGGGCCCAGTCTGCTCATTTGGTACTTCAGGAACAAACCTTATTGACCTCCCAGGAGGGGATTTGTATATAAAAGCAGCCAAAGGATCCTGGGGCTTGGTTCACTTAATCAAAGGTGCCACCAGGCTTGCAGACCTGGGAAGAGCAGTGAGAAAGATCCAACACACTCTCATCCTCATATCCGCTTGCTGACAGGGGGGCTAGCCTTTTCATTAGAGGGTCCGTCCACCAGGGAAAACAGAAACACGGATGTTTCAGCTCTCTGTTTGACTGCACTCTCATGAGGTAAATCTTCCAACTTATGGGGCTCCTGTCACCACTGGTTAACAACAGAACTCTGTCCCTTCTCACTTCCACCCAACCCTTCCAGACCTAAAAGTGGTCTGGACCACTTCAGATGTTTGAGGGGTTCTGGACTGGGAGGGCAGAAAAAGAGAGACTGGGGATGAATCCTGTGTCCCAGGCTAATCAGCACTGGATGGGCCTGACACTACGCTGAATGCAAAACAGCCATTGTGGGGCACTCTGAGATGGGACACCAGGGGATAAGGATGGTCCCTCCATGAGCAGACCCTGGGATGGGTCTCTTGGCAACATCCCTCCCAGTCCTGGTGACTGCCAGGAACCGAGAATATAAATGCCCCTTAAAATAGTCTGATCTTTCCACAACATCACTATTGTTGGGATACAGCGGCATGAACTAAGAAGAGAGAGGAGTTCCTCTGTCTAGAAACCAGAGGTTGCCAAAACATATTTCATCAATCATCTGCAGCATGATTCTCAGCTTCACAGATTAACCACAGTCTCATCTACCCGAGGTTTCACGCTATGTCTGTGCAGGGCCAATATCTCCCTTGCGGTCACCTACATTTCTGCTTGCTTCTCCCTTGTATCCTTGCTCTAGCCTCATTTGGATAGACTCCTCAATTCTGACTTTGGTCCATGATTAACTCTAGATTGATCTCCTATGCCAAAGTGCTGTGGTTCTGCTTTGACCAACCTTTAAGACATGCTTCAGTGCACTATGCTGACTCTATGCTGATTCTGTTAAGATTTGTTCTTCTAAGCCTTGAGTTCAGAGTCCATTCATAGCCATTTGGTAGTGATAAAATAAAGTTGTTCAACATGTCTGATGCATGTAACGCTGTGCATGTAAGCAACACAACCCTTAATAATTGAAGAAGGAAATAGCAAATGAAAACCTCTGTAATTAAACATAGTCTCTATTTTATAACCGACGGCTTTATAATAATCATCATTCAACCATGTAAGGGCAAACTTTTAAAATTAAGCATACACAACTCAGCAAGCATGTATAATAGGCGTCCTATGGTTTTATGGGAAATTAGCTAACAAACACACATGCAGAGCTATTGACAATTATTTTTAAAAGGTCAGGGGAAAACAGCAGAGACACAAGAGAATTGTGAAATGCTCCCCATCCTCAGAAGGGTGATGCTGACAATTAGAGGCCTGAGGTTGCTGAGTTCAGTCTCTTGCCACACGGAACCCGAAATGGGAAGATCAAGGGACAGAGAGGTATTAGACCCATGAGACACAAAGATTGCATTCAGAGTCAGAGAGGCAGACTCGGAAGCCAAGGGGGCAGGAAAGCAAAGGAAGGGGGAGGATCGACATGGCTTCCAGTGCTGTTTTATTCTGGCTATTTATGTTGCATTTCCTGTACTATTTCTCTGTGTTACTTTTATTGGTTTATTGTATGCCACTTTGCATATTTTTAAAGATAGAAAAGTGGCTTTAAAGTATCCTCAGCTGATTTGAAATAACTAACCAAAAAGTTGAGCTGTAGATTGTCTGATCTGTACCCAGCTGTTGGTTTGTAACCATCTTAAAATGAGAACTGTTGTCGAATTTCACATTTCTCAGTTTAGGAATATGCATTTTGGTGAATCGTAATGTGGCCCCACCAGCTTTTCTGCAGCGTGGACTTTAATCTGAGCTGGGGGAGAGTCAATTCCCCCTTCCCTGTTCCCCCAAATCTACCTGCCCACCTCCAGATCGCCACCACCTCCCCCCACCAACCAGCCACTTTCTTCTGTAAAGTAATAATAATATTGCTATTACAAATATGAATGTGTGAGTTTCCCAGGCTTTCTTTCTCCCCCTCTCAAGGGCCTGGAATGCTGCTGGAGCAGTGTGCCAGGCATAAGGAGAAGTCTTCCCAGTGCTGCTGAAAGCCTGGAATGGAGGGATTGGGTGGGAGGTTTGGAGAGAAGCATATAGGCAGATAAATGGCTAGAGAGGAAGAGGAAGGGTTTGGGAGGCTTGGCAAAAGGTCTGGGGGAAGATGGGACTTCATTGCACACCCAAATTTATTTATTTGATTTATATACCACCTTCCTTGAGTACCAAAAGTTGGAACTCAAGGCAATACACAGTTTTGAAAGGGGGCAACTGAACATTACAGTAAAATGCAATAACCAAATCAAGCATTGAAAACCAACAATACCCAACCAACCAGAATGGGAAAAGCACCTAACAGAGCAAAAGTAAGACCACAAATATTTTAAAGTTTAAAATGCTAAATGGAATAACACAATCAACTTACCTGTGGAAGGACTACAAAGTGGTGGTCTGTCAAACCTCAAGGTTTATTGTGAACCATCCAGAGACTTTTTTTTTAATATGGGGTGGTATTAAAATGGAAGGAAGGAAGGAAGGAAGGAAGGAAGGAAGGAACTCAAGGTTTGATTTGGCTTGAACTTGGCTGAAAATAATCCAAATTATTTTCTTCCTAGTTTGGAGAGAAAATTACCTTTTTCTAATGTCACAACATGCTGCAGGGGTGCCTTGTGGTTTGTCAGTCAGGTAGGATTGGGAAATGAGGCTGCCATCCTATTGCAGTGAGGATGCCATGGAAGCTGCATCCTCATAGAGGGAGGCTGCTCATAATGCAGCTGGATGCTTCCCCACTGCGGTGTAACCCTCTCTGTCATATTTTTGGAAGGCAGGGGACATTTCTGGAGGCAGAGAAGACAATTGAAATTGTTCCACCACCCCTACCAAGAGGTGTACTTTGCCACGGACCTTGGGGTTCTAATCCATGGCCTTTGTCTCGGGGGGGGGGGCCTCCAAATGTTCTGGAGAGGCTCCACATAGCCACACCACTGCCCCGTGCCCATCCTGCCACTGCCCCTTGCAGAGGCCCCAAATGGGCCAAAAATGACTTGACCTATCATTTGGGTAGCAGGTGGGCTCAGGGAAGCCACTGCCTCCGCCTTCCCTGCCTCAGTCTCCCCTCGGGTTCCCCCCCCCAAGCTGGCTGCTTCTGTCTCGTCTACCTCACAGTGGCAATGGAAAACGACGACGACAACAACAACAACAACAACAACAACAACAAATATTTATATACCAATTTTCAACAAAAGTTTCCAAAGCAGTTTACACAGAGAAATAACAAATAAATAAGATCTATCCCTGTCCCTAAAGGGCTCACAATCTCAAAGAAATGTAAGATAGACACCAGCAAGAGTCAGTGGAGGTACTGTGCAGGGAGTGGATAGGGCCAGTTACTCTCCCTCTGCTAAATAAAGAGAATCACCATGTTAAAAAGCTGCCTCTTGGTTCAGTTAGCAGGGGTGCTAAAAATGTATTTTAAAAAAGATTTAACTTGCCCCTGACCCATCCCCCAAGCCCTCATGCTGGGGAAGGGTTGTCTCCGAAACCATTCAGGTCTGGGCTCCAAAATTACCTAGGTGCACCTCTGAACATAAGAACATAAGAACAGCCCTGCTGGATCATGCCCAAGGCCTATCTAATCCAGCATCCTGTTTCGCACAGTGGTCCACCAGATGCCGCTGGGAGCCTACAGGCATGAGATGAGGACATGCCCTCTCTCCTGCTGTTACTCCCCAGCAACTGGTACTCAGAGGCATCCTGCCTTGGAGGCTGGAGGTGGCCTGTAGCCCTCCGACTAGTAGCTGATGATAGACCTCTCCTCCATGAAGTTATCCAAACCCCTCTTCAAGCCATCCAGGTTGTTGGCTGTCACCACATCTTGTGGCAGAGAATTCCACAAATTGATTATGCATTGTGTGGAAAAGTACCTCAGTTTGCTGGTCCTAAATTTCCTGACAATCAATTTCATGGGATGACCCCTGGTTCTAGTGTTCTATGAGAGAGAGAAGAATTTCTCTCTATCCACTTTCTCTACTCCATGCATGATTTTATAGACGTCTATCATGTCTCCCTGCTGTCGTCTTTCTTCTAAACTAAATAGTCCCAGGTGGTGTAGCCCCCACCACTGGACACAGTGCAGCACGGAAGTTCTCCCCAAGATGGGGGAAAGCATCCACGCTGCTTTAGTCAGCATGAGAGCCCCTGAGGCCGTTCACCCAACTGAAAATTTGGTAGGACAAATGTGAACAGCCTCATGGATTACTTTGTCACACTATCCAGCTAATACTTCCCATTCTGTAATGAATGCTCAACTCATGTTGATATTGTACTAGCTCATGAAATGCTGAAAGAGACTGAAGAATGTAACACTGAATTAGTGCTTAGTCTTCTCCCATATTTATTTATTTATTGCTCAATTTATTTACCACTTTTTATTCACATAATCTCAAAGCGGTTTACAATGTAATTAAAATAATGCATAATTAAAATACAAAGGTACAGATGATCTCAAAAATTAAAATACATAATACAAAAGTGCAGATAATATAAATATAAAAATAATCTTTATATAAAAATTTAATAACCCTAATAATAATAATAATAATAATAATACATAACACAAAGCAGCAGCAGTAAAAAAAAAAAAATACTGTCATCCAAAAGCCTAGGTAAAGAGCCACGTCTTTACTTTTCCCCCTAAAAACTGTCAAGGAGTCTGAGGAGCAGATTTCAGCTGGGAGAGCATTCCGAAGCCTGGGGGCAATGACTGAGAAGGCCCTGTCCTGTGTGCTTGACAACCAAGATTCTCTCACCGCTGGCACGCGGAGCAGAGCCCCCTCTGATGATCTGGTCAAGCGGGCAAAAACCCTTGGGAGCTGGTGGTCCTTCAGATATCCAATCAAACTGAAATGGGAATCAAAGTAAAAAATGCCTGTAGAGCAGAAGGCAGAGTGACAATCTACAGCTAGGTCATAATCTTCTGCTGTCAGGATCCAAACTTCCCTCTGTCCCCTGAGTCTTGCAGGATGTCAGACAGGGAATCACCACCACCCATATATGCCCAAAGGTGCGAATTGCAGGAGGACAAACTATACCAGCAAGGAAGCAATTTTAGGCCACAGCAGATCAGGTGAGACTCCCTAATCCCTTCAGAGGTTTCCTGAACAAATAGAGGGCTCTGTTGTTGTTTGCTGGCTTCAGATTTCTTCTGCCTTGAACCCCCATTGCTTTTGCCTTGTCCTGCCTCATCCTCAACTTACCAGAAGCTGGATATGGCATCTGCCCCCAAAACACATTTGACCATCTTATCAGAACTCCAAGAAACGCTGGCTCATGCCTAGATGAATGAAGCGCTTGTGCAACCAAGTGGCACTTGGATAAGAAGATCATGTAGTTCATGGGAATGCTAAAAATTGTGCTCTTGTGCAAAACATATTGCCGGGACGCAGTGCTACCTGGGATTTCTCACAATACGGCAGCAAGCGCTTAGAGTGTGGCATCCCTTCTTTGTCGCCTCTGCTCTCTCTCTCTCTCTCTGAGCTGTTGGCTGGGCTTACGCTTGATATGTTAGAAGGCGCCCAGCAGAACGAGCCCCTAGACAAGACCTGGCGAGAGAGGAGACTCGAAGTGAGAGGTGAAAAGAGAGCGCCTTTTTCGGTCTGATCACCACTGCATGCTAAGATCATCTGAGGAGGTCCGGCTCCAGTTGCCACCGGCTCATCTGGTGGCGACCCAGAGGCGGGCCTTCTCTGTAGCCGCTCCTGGACTGTGGAATGCGCTCCCTGCAGACATCCGTAATTTGAATTCTTTACTGGCATTTAGGAGAGCCCTAAAGACCTACCTGTTCGGCCTGGCCTTCCAGGGTTTTTAAATGGTTTTAAAGGGGTTTTAATGTATTGGGCTTTTATAAGGTTTTGAATTGTTTTATTTTTAGCAGCTTTATTGTATTTTAAAATTTTCATTCCCTATTATTATTATTATTATTACATTTATATCCTGCTCTTCCTCCAAGGAGCCCAGAGGGGTGTACTACATACTTGAGTTTCTTTTTCACAACAACCCTGTGAAGTAGGTTAGGCTGAGAGAGACGTGACTGGCCCAGAGTCACCCAGCTAGTTTCATGGCTGAATGGGGATTTGAACTCAGGTCTCCCCGGTCCTAGTCCAGCACTCTAACCACTACTGTTTTATGGTATTTGTGAACTGCCGTGAGCTATTCTGTAAGGGTGGTCTAGAAATCAATCAATCAATCAATCAATCAATCAAACAAACAAACAAACAAACAAATAAAAGGGCGTAGATTTATATGGAAGCTTGAGTCCTGCTAGCACTGTACGGGGCTATTTAGAGCCAAGGCAGCTGATGATGAGGGCTGCTTACAGAACAGGAGCTGTTATTCCCTTGAGAGGGATCCAGCTAACAGCACCAAGGCATGAAGTGGACCAGGGTGTCATGGGCATGCTATCGGATTCTGAGGATGAGGAGGAGAGAGGCAGTGTGACAGCAGAGGAGGGAGTGCAGCAACCTCAAAAGCAAGAAGTTGCAAAGGCAAGCGGCCCACAGGACCGACTCATGGGATGTTGAAAAAGAAACAGAGCCTAGTATGACAGCTCTTGTGGAGGAGGTGCAGCTGATCTCAGCTGTAGAGGGGCATCAGTCGAAGAGACAGGAGGAGATAAGGAGGCGCATGCGCAGAACGGCTCGACTAACAAGAAAGAGCTGCTGAGTAAGGGACCCATGATTGAAAGCACATGGCTTCAGCCTATTTAAGACGGCTTCACCTCAGGCACATTGCTGGTATCAACGTTGTGCTTTGCTGAGCTACCCAGCTGTGTTCCTGCTTATTTTGGACTGTGCTTTGACTCCAGACCATTTGGACTCTGTGGAATTTGACTTGGACTTGGTTTGACCGACTGGATATTGTAACGACTCGGACTGGCTTTGGTTTGGAGATTACTTACTGCTTGGCTCTGACGTTCTCATTAGTCTGATAGGTTTATGACACAGGGTGATGAACTAACCCCCTAACCTGTACTACTCTGAGGCTCCACAAGTGAAACATGAAAAACTGGCCGGACCTGATAGCGGCCTGGAGGACATGACTCCTCACCCAAGACACATGTGAATTGCCACAGGTTGTGCACTTTGTTGTGTAATAGCAAAAACGTTTGCACTAGTGCAACACGGGTCTGGAAAACAAGCTCCAGACTGAGCACAACCAGTCAGCACAACAGCCTTGCACTAGCGCAACACAATTGCACAACTGCTTCATTAATCTGGATGTCAACCATGGTTTTCCAGATGCCACTAGCAGAAAGATGACTTCCCTTTAACATTAACTCCTAAACAGGCATGAGGTTTTGTATACACTGCAGACTTTTCCAAATAAAGCTTCCATGTTGTGTAAAGAGGGATAGGAATCAAATCAGCAATACTACATTGCATCATCCAGATGCAGCAGGAAGCAGCAGGAATTGATTGATTGATTGATTGACTGACTGACTGACTGATTGATTGATTCATTGATCGATTAAGTGCTGTCAAGTCAGTGTCGACTCTTAGCGACCACATAGATAGATTCTCTCCAGGATCATCTGTCTTCAACTTGGCCTTTAAGGTCTCTCAGTGGTACATTCATTGCTGTCGCAATAAAGTCCATCCACCTTGCTGAGCAGGAATACATTAAAACAAATAATATTTGCAACTCATGCACAGCTCCTAAGGCTCAGCATGGAAGCAATTCAAGGATCTTATCAGCAGTAAATTAATAAAACCGTATTTGTGAAATGGGTAATTTGGAGTTTATTAATGCTTATAAATGTGTTTCCCCATAAGCTGGATATTAACCTACAGTTTTATGAAGGTTTAATTAGTCTCAGAATGTTGTTGTCACACAAAGAACAACAAAACTTCACTAGTTAATTCACAAAGGAAAATGCATACAAGAAAAATGCAAACATGAATGATGTCAATTATTTACACAATTTACATAAATCTGAACGGTTGTTTTTCAGAGCATTTTTTACTTTTGTCAGCCCTTTGCACTCTTCATGCACCCATGAAATACTTCTCTGTCACCTTGTTTATGCAGTCTATCAATCTTCCCAGAGGTTTGCAGGATACATTCACACGCAACAGCAGAGATGTTTCCACATGTCGAAGCATGCAATAATTTGTGTCCCAGTTCCAGCTGCATACACTAATTATCAACAGATGCTTTAAAGTATGGGATGGCACCATTCTTAACTCCAGATCCAATAGAGAACTATGACCCCAGCACCAACAGAATTTCCAACAGAAGGTTATAATTTCAAACACTGAGATTCTTTTTTTTTTTTAAGTATTTTGTGGAACCACTTAAGTCTTTGCCACTTGGTTCACTGTTGTTCTCCACTGATGATGCCCTGAAAACCAATTCACACAGCCAATAGCTTGGATTCCAGGTTGCTCAAGGTAAATGGGTAAATATGAGGGCTCTGCAGTGGGTCAAGATTATGGCGAGAGCCTTCATATTAAACATACCCAGATGGAAACATATCAAGTCAGACCATTGGTCCATTGTCTACACTGACCATCAGCAGCTTTCCAAGGTTTCAGGAAAGGTTCTGTTTGTGGTAAGGCATACCGTTATACTGGAGGTTTTGCACTGAACGTAACTCATGCAGCAAAAGCACTGGGGTTTTTGCAGCATTGTTCCCTCTAACAGAGATTCCCAGATGTTTTAGACTGCAACTCCCAGAATCCCCAGCTGCAATGGCATTTGCTTGGGGATTATGGGAGTTGTAGTCAACAGCATCTGGGAATCCCTGTTAGAGGGAACACTTTTGGGCAGTGGCAATTCCATATGCAGATGAGTAGAGAGAGTCTGTTGGACAGTTAAGGTTGGTTGGAGTGAACAGTTCCAATTGGTACTGCTTGGAAGATGTGCTATATCATAGCTTTGTGAAAAGGAAAAAAAGTGTTGCATTAATTTCAAACAATAATAAATCCTTGGTTGTTATTCATCCCGGGTAGCTTTGTTTACTGTCAATTCTTGCATTGGTCGTTTGCCAAGACAACACAGCAATCTTGAATTGCTTGTGGGATCAGTGTGAGTGCTGAACGTTTCCTCAAGTGGTGGCAGCATAGGAATATCCAGCTATAAACATCCCAAAACCTCATGGTGAGGCGTCACAACTACCACATGACTAGCTCTTCACCCCGTGATATTGGCTACCAGGCCAGATCCCACAAGGGCCAAAATACATCTTTGACATAACGTGTTCTTTTGTAGGGCTGTGCTGTCATGTCAGTCCGACAAGGATGTTGGACTCAATATATCTTCTGCCAGGCATGATTGGAAGGAGTTTGGTCACGACAACAGACGGTGCCCCAACAGTTGGAAAACCGACTGAGTTCCCTGCTGCCACCACCATGGCTGCATCCCTATGAAATACTAGAAATCTCACAAACCCCTGCACCACTTGGGAAAATAAGAAGGGATTTAAAGGGGGGGGGGAACCAAGCTTTTAAACAAAAGCCATGGAAGGTGAGGCAGCTGGCTGAATAAACATAAGAACAGCCCTACTGGATCAGGCCCAAGGCCCATCTAGTCCAGCATCCTGTTTTACACAGTGGCCCACCAGATGCCGCTGGAAGCCACAGGCAGGAGTTGAGGGCATGCCCTCTCTCCTGCTGTTTCTTCCTTGCAACTGGTACTCAGAGGCATCCTGCCTTTGAGACTGGAGGTTGCCTATAGCCCTCTGACCAGTAGCTGTTGATAGACCTCTCCTCCATGAAGTTATCCAAACCCCTCTTAAAGCCATCCACATTGTTGTCTGTCCCCACATCTTGTGGCAGATAATTCCACATGTTGATTATGCATTGTATGAAAAAGTACTTCCTTTTGTTGGTCCTAAATTTCCTGGGAATCAATTTCATGGGATGACCCCTAGTTCTAGAGTTATGTGAGAGGGATAAATTTTTCTATCAACTTTCCCCACACTATGCATGATTTTATAGGCCTCTATCATGTCTCCCCTTAGCTGCCTAAAGAGCCCCAGATGCTGTAGTCTTGCCTCATAAGGAACATGCTCTAGGCCGCTGATCATCTTGGTTGCCCTCTTCTGCACCTTTTCCAGTTCTACACATAAAGCACACTGCAGTAATCCAGCCACGATGTGATTAAGGCATGGGTACCCATGGCCAGATCTGCCTTCTCGAGAAAGGGCCACAGATGGCATATTAGCTGAAGCTGTGCAAAGGTACCCCTGGTGCCTGCCTATTGGCTCTTTCAAGGGGAGTACAACCCCATCCAGAGTTGGTTGAATCATAATATCCTGATTGGCCCTTCTACTGAGCAGCAGCACCTCCATCTTGTCTGGATTTAACCTGGATTTGCTAGCCCAAATTGAGCCCACCACTGCCTCCAGCCTCCGGTTCAGTACGTGCACTGATTCCCTAGAGAGAGAGAGAGAGAGAGAGAGAGAGAGAGAGAGAGAGAGAGAGAGAGTGCGTCCCTGTGTGTGTGTATGCTGAATGTCACCCATCGATTCAAGGCAAACAGTCTATTCCTTGGATGGGCCTCTAATAATAAGAGACAAGACAATGCTCCCCGGCAGAGGATAAATGGGCAGCCATAACAAACAAGAGGGGAAGGTAAGAACATAAGAACAACCCTGCTGGATCATGCCCAAGGCCCATCTAGTCCAGCATCCTGTTTCACACAGTGGCCCACTAGATGCCTCTGGGAACCCACAGGCAAGAACTGAAGGCATGCCCTCTCTCCTGCTGCAACTTGTATTTAGGCATCTTGCCTCTGAGGCTGGATGTGGCCTATCGCCCTGAGACTAGTAGCCATTAAAGCCACCCAGACTGGTGGCTGTCACCACATCTTGTGGCACATTGAATGGCATCTCCCATTTTGTTGCCCACTCACCCAGTTTGGAGAGATACTTTTGGAGCTCCTCACAATCTGTTTTTGGATTTCACTGCCCTAAATAGTTTGGTGCCATCTGCAAATTTGGTCACCTTGCTGCTTATCTCAACTGCTAGATCATTTATGATTAAGTTAAAGAGCACTGGCCCCAATACCGATCCCTGGGGGACCCTATTTCTTCCTTCCCTCCATTTAGAGAACTGTCTATTTATACCTACCCTCTATTTCCTGTCCTTCAACCAGTTATCAATCCACACATGAACCTGTCCCCTTATCCCATGGCTGCTAAGTCTTCTCAAGAGTCTTTGAAGAAAAACTTTGTTGAAAGCTTTGAACATCCAGGTATATTATGTCAATCGGATCGCCTTTATCCACACACCTGTTGACACTCTCAAAGAAAGGTTAGTGAGGCAAGATTTATCTTTGCAGAAGCCATGCTGGTTCTGCTTCAGCAGGGCCTCTTGTTCTATATCCTTAACAATTTTATCCTTGAGAATATTTTCCATCAATTTGCCCAGCACAGACATAAAGCTAACCAGCCTGTAATTTCCTGGATCCCCACTGTATCCCTTTTTGAAATTTGGTGCTAGATTAGCTACTTTTTTGTTCACTGATACAGACCCTGATTATAGGGACAAGTTACATTTTTTTTTTTTTTTTGCAAGGGAAGGTATTTTTCACTTATCGTTTCCCCCCTCTTAACACACTGTTGAAAGCCCAAGATGGCAATAATAACAGAGAAGCTAGGAGGCAAGATCCAGCTGGGGAGTGATGAATTGCTGGGACACAGTGACTTCACACTGCTGCTGAGCACCTTAATATCTGTAGAAGGATAATTAGCAGCTCTTTCTCCTGCAGATATATTATCCCATTCACTAAAAGATATGAGTGGAGGAAGCAATTCCCAAAGCTTTCGCATATCACTGCCTTCCCTGAAGATGCTTCTTATGTCTACACCAGTGCACCCATCTGTTCCAGGTTTGGCAGCAGAACCATTACAGAAGGCACATTTGTGATCAGCTGAAAAGATAAACATAAGTCTGCACGTGTGTGTGTGTGTGTGCGCGCGAGCACACACACACACACGCACACAGTACCTGCAGCTGAAATGAGTTTGCCAGTGGCTGGGTGGGACCAGATTCTCAAGCTAATTCTCCTGCCTAAAATAAAATAAAATAAAATAAAATAAAATAAAATAAAATAAAATAAAATAAAATAAAACTCCATTGTTCAAATTTGTATTTGATTATTACTGACCACACCTTACATGCTTGCATCTTTCCCTTTTACCTAACCAATGAAACCAGTTGTTGTCTGTTTGCCAGTACTACCAGTGGAAGCCACCAGGGTTATTAGAGGTTTCCAAGTGCCTTTAGCATATGCTCCTGAACCTGTTGCAAATTATAAGGTTGCAAGGGTTGCCCTCTGCTTCCACTCTCGGAACAGCTCTTAAGGACCAATCGGACCCTGACAAGCTTTACAAGGAACGTCTCTCCTGTTCCTTGCAAAAGCTGCAAGAAGTATGGGGGAAGAAGAAGAGGCCACTCACAACCTTCTCTCTGCCTGCATCCGAACCACATGCAAGGATTGGTGTGAGATGGGGCTGGCCCTCACCAGGGGTGCAGGGTAAGTCAGCACCTGGCAGGTGCTGCAGTAACTTGGGCTGCACCTGGCAGGGACACACTAAACAACACACTGTTGCGGTGACTCAGCAAGTCAGTGGGGCCATTCACACAACCTACCGGGTGGGCAGGCAGGTGTTGCAGCTTTTGCAAACCTTGCCTTCTAGGGATGTGTGATGCATGCCACCACACAAATTGCGTGGTGAAGCAAATGGCCTCTGCATGTGTGTGAACATCATGAAAATGGTGTCTGTAATCGTGCAGAGGCCTGAACTGGGCCGCAGCTGGCCCGGGCTGTCATTTGGGAGGCTGCCAGGGGGGGATTGGAAGAGCCCCTAATGCCCCTGCCAATGTCATCACCAACATGGCCGCCGCCCCCCACCCATGCCTACAATTGTAAGGTAAAAGAGACCTTTTCCTCTCTCCACCCCATCTTAGGTTAGGGAACCCCCCTGTACTTGTAAAGGGGAATCCTTGCTGGATTCCCCTGTACAAGTATAGCCTATGAGCCAGTCCGCAAACCGGCTCAGCCCACTTCAATGGCCAGATTGGACACTGTTTGGCCAAGACCAGACCGGGCCAGATCAGTTTGAATCTGGTCCGGATTTGAACCAAACCGGCCTGGCCAGTTCTGTGCACATCTCTATGGCCTTCCCCCTAGAGCAGAGATTCTCAACGTTGGGTCCCCGGATGTTATTGGACTTTGACTCCCATAATCCCCAGCCCCAGTGGCCTTTAGTTGGGGATTATGGGAGTTGAAGTCCAGTAACATCTGGGGACCCAACATTGAGAATCCCTACTCTAGAGGATCATGCTGTCCTTGGTGGGAGCAGGGACCATGCTCCCACACAATCGGCACTACTCCATGCAGCCCGCTCTTCGGCCTGGACCCATTGACCCGACATCTGGGTATTCCACAGTGCATTGCTCACCAAGTGCGGTGCATAGGGGGATTCCCCTAGGGGATGGGGGCTCTAGGCCCCCATCTGTGTCAGCACAAGCTGCAAATAGAGCATGCGGACACACGATCCCAGCAGCCCTGTTAAGGGAGCACTTGCACCCCTTCACCTGGGCTAAGAGCCAGGCTTTGGTGCTGAGTTTGGTGCTGCGGCACTGCGGGGGTCTCTGGGCAGCTCTCAGTCACTAGGAAGAAGGTCCTAGAATCATTTGGGGTTTTTTAAAATGACTTTTTAATTATTAATTTGTTTTTCTAAGCTAGCAGGGGGAGTGGTCCTCTTGGGACTGAGAGTGCAGGTGCAAAGTACAATAAAGATATAAATAGGTCTTTTCCTCTGTCATGCATATATGGTGCAGTTCACCGCACATATGATTTCTGATATGACATCACCCAAGGCGTTCTTACCCTTGGACTTCAAGGCCAAAGTCTAGGGCCTCCACACCCCCTGGGGCCCCCCAACTCCTCTTTAGTCTGTCCTGGGTGGTGTGGTTTGTGCCCTCAATAACCCACGTGTTAAAAAATGATGTCCAAAATTACCTAGGTGTGCCTCTAGACATCACCACCAGTATATTGAATATTATTTACATAAGAACAGCCCTGCTGGATCAGGCCCAAGGTCTATCTAGTCCAGCATCCTGTTTCCCACAGTGGCCTACCAGATGCCCCTTGAAGCCTACAGGCAGGAATTGAGGGCACGCCCTCTCTCCTGCTGTCACTCCCCTGCAACTGGTATTCAGAGGCATCTTGCTTCTAAGACAGGAGGTGGCCTATTGCCACCAGACTAGTAGCCATTGACAGACCTATCCTCCATGAATTTGTCTAAGCCCCACTTAAAGCCATCTAAGCTGGTGGCCATCACCACATCCTGTGGCAGAGAATTCCATAGATTATGTGCTGTGTAAAAAAGTACTTCTTTTTGTTGCTCCTACATTCCCTGGCTATCAGTTTCATGGGATGAGCCCTGGTTCTAGGGTTGTGAGAGAGGAAGGAAAAGGTCTCTCTATCCACACCATGCATAATTTTATAAACCTCTATCATGTCTCCCCTCAGTTACCTTTTTTTCTAAACTAAAAAGCCCCAGATGCTGTAGCCTTGCCTCATAAGGAAGGTGCTCTAGGCCCCTGATCATCTTGGTTGCCCTCCTCTGCACATTTTCCAGTTCTGTAATGACATTTTTGAGTGGTGACCAAAACTGCACACAATAAGCCAAATCTGTCCTCTCCGTAGCTTTATTTGTCTCATTATTGAAACCACAAAGATATTTATCTGGTGCATGGCATTATGGTATGTTACTGAATTGCTCAGATAAGACACATACACAATTCTAAGGATGTTGATAAACCTTGTGATAGAGATGTAAGCATGGAACATTGCTATTACTCCTTGCTGTGAAATAGCAATGTTATGAAGGTTTGGTTCAATAAAGAGGGAATCTATGAAGGCACTTTGTGCACAACATTTTCAGAACAATTTCAAAATGCCAGGCGATGTTTCATGCGGCTTTTCTTATTAGATTGTGGTTTTACTTTTTCAGAATATATATATTCCAATAATCTACATAAATTCCAGAGAGCCCTTTGAAATCACCACATAGCCCAGCCAATCATTTGTACGTTTGAGAAGGCTTCTGTTCCAGGCAAGTACAGATGGTAACACTTGAATTCATGCAAGGAATATACCAGAGTCAGGTGCAAACACTGAGGATTTCGGCATTGCATGCACCTGCAATGTGCCAGCTTGTTTGATGCATGCAAATAATGAAGAAGACTCACAGAGAAAAATCGAATGTGAAGGAATGAATATGAATTCCAGTGCTGTAGAAAATGATAGGTGAGGTGGAAAGCGTCTCTTCCTCTGAAGGATTTGGTACTGATTAACTGATGTCTATGTTGAATATATGAAACTGTCTTATATGGATTCTGAGCATTAGTCCATCTAATCCAGTATTATCTACCCTGCCTGGTAGCGGCTTTCCTGGGTTTTAGACAGGAGCCTTTCTCGACCACACCTGGAGATGCTCAAAATAGTGACCGAAATAGCTCCAAAGTAATTTCTGCCCCCCAACCCACAGATATGCAAATTTAACCCTTACCCCCCCCTTTTTGCATAACTTGAAGTTGTGTGTCAGTTCCACAACCATGGATACACAAAACCACAGATACGTGAAACCGCAGATGCTGGACCCTAGGCAAGTTACTTCTCCACTGCACCATTAAGTGGCTTATGTAACTTATTTAGCCTGTGCCTAAATCTAGCACTGCATGGACCCCATCACTGAACTCTGGTAACAAGGTTTGCCTGTATAGTAAAAGGAAAGTAGGAAGATTAGTTCTGACCAGAACTTCAGAGTGCAAATGTGAATGAAATGGACTTTGCAATTCATTCTGAGTGCAAAAGAAATTGCAAAATCCTGAAATCGATTCCTCAAAACACTGGCCAAATCCAGCTGTTTCAACCTCAAAACACTGGAAAAGTTCTGAGTGTTTTGAGTGCCATTTTGAGGCCTGTTTTTCTGGGGAGAGCTGGTCTACCAATTGGAGATGGCAGGTAGACCAGTCTTCCAAGGTGGGCCGATGCGCTGTCCAGGGTGGAGGCCTGGTCTACCCGCCAACCCCAATTGGTAGACCAGCTCTCTCCAGAAAATAATAGGCCTCAAAATGGCACTCAGAACACTCGAAATGTTTCAAGTCATAATGTGTCTGTTTCGTTTCGAGCTCACCAGGCCCCTTTTTAAAGGGGTGCTTTGTTTCAAGCTCAAAACACTCAAAATGGCCTGTTTCAAGCTTGAATTGATTTGCACATCTCTACTTCAGAGGCTCCTCATAATGTGAGGCCCTAAGCTGTAGTTTACTTAAAGTTGTGCCGTCGAGTCGATGTCAACTCCTGGCGACCACAGAGCTATGTGCTTTTCTTTGGTAGAATACAGGAGGGGTTTGCCATCTCCCGTGTGGTATGAGATGATGCCTTTCAGCATCTTCCTATATCACTGCTGCCCAATATAGGTGTTTCCCATAGTCTGGGAAACATACCAGTGGGGATTCGAACCAGCAACCTCTTGCTCCCTAGGCCAGTTACTTCTCCGCTGCACCATTAGGTGGCTTATGTAGCTTACGTAGCCTGTGCCTAAATCTAGCACTGCATGGACCCCATCCCTGAACTCTGGTAGTGAACACACTTTTCAGAGATAAGCCCTGATGAGTTCTGTTGAAGATTAAGTCCTGGGCATGACATCATTTTCACTGTGGCTTCAGCTGGCTGCATGTCACAATGAGAAGCATTTGTCACTCTCATTTGTAGATAGACAGCCAGATAGTAATGCATCATATAGAGCTATGAACTTTCTTCAGTTTAACAGGAAATGTGATCAACTAAAACTATTTGGTGAATTAATTTAAGCTTTGATTAATTAATTGGTAAATGTCAGTCTTCATCTTTAAGCCAGAGAATTAAGAGCATACCTGTTTGTTTAGTGAGGTTATTCCATTCCGGTATGTCAATGTAAGAAGAAATAGAAAAGAAGATGTTGAATATTGCCTTCAACATTTCCTTCCCTATTTCGCAAAGAACCTCCTGTTTGGATTTTGATAATGTACAACAGATGTACATTTTATGTATCTGTTTATTGTGTTGAAAAATGTCATTTCCTACCTTTCATGCTAAAAGGCCCCACAAAGCAGCCAGCAGCCAACAGCAAAGTTAGATCACTAAAAGAGCCATCAGCTGTAAAAGAGCAAAAAAATGCTAATCAAAGAACAGTAAACGCAACCATGAGAACAAAACAGAAAATCATATGAAACCACAATTAACATTATTAATGAAAAAACTTGCAAAACAGGTAGGTCTTGGCCACACATTTTTTAAAAAGAAGGTGTAGGGATCTGGCAAACTTCCCAATTTAATGGATTAATTGAGGAATTAATTAAGGCAGGGGTTCTCAAACTTGGATCCCCAGCTACTGTTGGACTATAGTTCCTATCAGCCCCAGTGACAAAGTCCTTTGAGGAAAGGGATGATGGGAGTTGTAGTCCTGCAGCATCTGGCAACCCATGCGTGAGAAGCTCTGAGAAGTTATTTGGGCTTGAAGGTAGCTGATTGTGCCCTATATATATATATATATTTTTTTGTGGTTGTGTGTGCATGTGCAGCAGATGTTCTGGTTTTACATCTCTGCCTGCTGTTTATTGTATATTTATGTTATGTTTGAATTGAGCTTTTGGCAAGAGGCTTTGATGGAGATCAGTATTTTAAACCAATCATAAATTGTTTTTACACATCCTATGAACATGTCCCTTTAGGCTCCAGGCTGAAGGGAACCACAGCAACACACTTGTGGCCCTTGACCCATACTTTTGGGGGGAGCTGGGGAAGAAGGTAGGAGTTCTTCAGATCCCCCAGTATTTTTCTGCCAGGGTAGAGGGTCTCTGCCTTTGGAAGACACTCTTTTCTACCCTGCCCTGCCCCATTTTGGCTCAAAGGTCACCCAAATGCTCAACACCCACTTTACTACTGGAGGGAATGATATTTCCAATCTGACCTGATAGGTTTTCTCTGGATTATATTCAGCAATGACCTGTGTTAAACAGTTAGTACATGCACAGCCATAGATGCACCCAATTCTGAATCTGCAGCTGACGTTCTAGCAATTACCATGCACCTGTGTGGAGTCCCATTAACTTTGATGGGGCACTACACTGCTGGATCCCATCATGGGACTGGAGAATGGAACTCTCGCTTCTAGAATGCCTCACATCTTTTGTCACCGAACTTCCAAAAAACACCCATTTAAATGTCATCATATTAAAACTGATGTGCCTGGAAAGAAATACATTTTTTTCCCTTGGAATCCCAAGAGCATGCAGCAAAAAAAATATAAAGGGGGAAGGAAGGAAAAAAGTCAAATAACTCTTGGAATGATTCAGCCAAAAGTTCTAAATGACTCACCATCACAGAATCCATAGAGTTTATAATTAAAAGTATGCAGCTGTATGAATATGGACCCAGTTTTCTCGCCTGTGCTTTGGAGATCTATAAAAGCCTCAGACACTGCCAGAGTTGTGCTGAATTAACCATAAATAATTCAGATATCCAGAGAATCTTGACATCTGCTGTTTTTGTAGAGATTGTACATGCTTTGCTATTAGCTTCGCTTCCATCAGCTTGCAGTGATTCTGCAACCGATAGTCAATGAGAAAAGGAGCTCCTTACAGAGAGAGAGAGAGAGAGAGAGAGAGAGAGAGAGAGAGAGAGAGAGAGATCTTAATGCCCAATTGCTCCAACCCAAGACAAGACAAGACATTATTTTGGGGTCCTGGGCTGATGTTCTGTGAACTGAAGAGTCGAAACCCTTGTCAAGAGAAAATAAATTGCTTCTTGGTTCTGGGTACCTGTTGTCTCTTCCTTTTCTCAAGAATATCCCATGTATATTCTTGATTGCTTTTCATAAGTCCATGCCCCTAATAAAAACACATTCCTGAAGTAACAGTTGGTATAGCTCCCTTTTTATGGTTCTCTTTCTCTTTTTGCTTTTCTGCTTATTTTGCTTTGTATAGCAAGTTCTATTAAGGTGGCAACAATATTCTCCTTCCTGGCATGAGACTGTAGGGGGGTTTGCCACTTCCCACCCCAGTTTTGTGGACAGCATGGAATGTATAATTCACTGCAATTCTGGACTCATTTGAACCTAGAATCTCATTGATTCTGTTCTTTGTACCCTTCTTTCAGCCCGGGTTCATGGCCCATACCAGAAGAGACACCCAGGTCTTCAATCCCAGTTAGTTAAATCCCCAGCACCAGTTGCTGAACTGCAGATCCCAATGGCAAGGATGAACTAGGCAATGGTCCTTAGGACCTTGAACCCAGATCTTTGGAGGTGCTCCCCTGGAGCCAAACTCTGCTGAGGTATCAGACCCAGATACCTCAGGAACCTCTTGCCTGTCAGTACCTGCTCACCAGTGAAGGGAATGTATCAGGTGAGAGGCGACTGAGAAATGGTGAAGTGCTTGGCTCCAGGCCTCGCAGCTTCCTCTTTAATGATCAGAGAAGGCGGAGCAGCAGAGGGGCAGAGCTTTAGGGAGGTAGTCAGGGCCAAGCAACATTAAAGGGCTTAGTTGGAGCTTGGACTCCATTGGAGCAAGTTGCACCCTAGTGGCTCTCCAAGGTCCTGCAGACTGGTTTAAGCAAACAGGGCAATAGCTTTAGTTGGCATTGCTCCCAGGATCTAGACTGCAAGCACATGAAGCTGCAACTTTGCTGAAACTAAGCATGTCTGGGTTTGGCTACTATTCATTCATTCATTCATTCATTCATTCATTCATTCAATTTCCATACCACCCTTCCAAAAATGGCTCAGGGTGGTTTACACAGAGAAATAACAAAAACAAAAACAAAAGGATCCCTGTCCCCAAAGGGCTCACAATCTAAAAAGAAACTTAAGATAGACACCAGCAACAGACACTGGAGGTCCTGTGCTGGGGGTGGACAGGGCCAGTTACTCTCCCCCCTGCTAAATAAAGAGAATCACCACCTTAAAAGGTGCCTCTTTGCCAAGTTAGATGGGATAACATAACAAACTACATATACATGTAATGAATGGATTTATTTAAGAAGAGGATCTAAACAGCCAAACCAGTTACACCCAGGGACCCAAGACAGACAAGACACAAGTGATGGATTTAAAATAAACTAGGGCCACTTTATTTACTGAGCACAACTGCAACAAGGCAAACCATTAAATCCTAACACTGAGTCCCGGCAACTCCTCCCATGAGATCCAGCTTTCTTGTGACAGCTGTAATCCCACCAGGGCAAAGCAGCTGGGATTGGAGGTTGCCATCTGCCATCCAACAGCCGGCTCAGCCCTCACCACACAAATGTTGTGCTGAGGTACATGGCCCCTGTGACCACCCCTCAAGCCCCAAAGCTCTGAATGGGTGAGGCAAGCACTCCCCAAAGAGGATCCATTCCCAGCCGCTCCGAGCCTCGAAACCCTGAGGGGCTGTTCCATGGAGTCTCCTTCACACCAAGGTGCCTCTGGCTGAACACCAATAGCAGAAATGCTACCTACCCCAGCCCCCACTCACCTGTCACAAAGGTGGTGGGAAACCTCTGCTTAGCTCCCTTTCCCCATACCAGCTACCACTTCTTTTAGGCCTTGTTGCATGTTGGCCAGAAAGAAATCATTTCCGGAGTCTGACAAATGAACATCATCATGCCGATAAAGATGGATCAGATAATGCTGAATGTTGTGTTAAGGAATAACCATGGAGAGAGCAGCTTTCTCATTCTCTCTGTTAACTTTCTTACGGACCCTGTCCAAGGACCTGGGGTCACCCTCGCCACGCCATTGAATTCTAGGAAGCAGGGGGGGAACCCAGAAAATTAAATGGGGGTATGTGAACAGAATGCAGGGGCCTACGGAGCCCCACAGTAAACAAAATCCCCCGATGGATGCCAGAGAAGAGAGGACCACTGCCACAAAAGGAAAAGAGGGGAGGGTCAATAGAAGCCCGGGCTAGAGGCCCCGCAGAAGGCAGTTGCCCACAACCCAGCCCACACAACAGCCAGCCTGGGGCCGAAGCATGCCACTCCCAGGTGCGACCATGGAGCCCGGTCAGAAAAAAATGCCACAATCCCAGCACAAATGGGCCCACAGGAATGCCGGCCCCAGAGAAACCTCGGCTCACGCCAAGCAACGTAGCTCCATCGCAGCCATGTTGCTGCATGCTACTGCTTCCTGGGGACATCAGCAAGAACATCAGCCTCCTGCCCCACTCCTGATAGGCTACAGAGAACACACGGCCAATGGAAGGCATTCTTCTTGTTCTTCTCTCCCCCGGACCCCAGGGCACAGCCCTGCGTCCCTGCTGAGCGTCTGGCACACGATGGTGGAAACTGACATATTTTGGCATGAAGGCCTGCTTCAGCCCATGCCTGCCACATTTACATATGCATGAGGAGGTGTGTGTTTTCTTTTAGAACAAGAGTGATGCTCAGGCAGCGGGTGCCAAAACCCCCCCCCTGCTGCCTCTCCCCACCACCTGCTTCTGCAGGTACTTTTCTTTTCAGTTCAGCTCCAGTGTCAGAAGTGAGGTCAGGCGAAAAGTGCTGACAGAGGAGAGGGTATGGAAAGGTAAACCAAGGTGGAAGGCGGGTTTAGCTTCACTTCTCCACACAGCCCTATTGGTTTTTCAGATTAGATCCTCGTCTGTTCACATGTGATTGGGACAGACCCGGGTTTGACAAAATTGCTAAGCTGCTATAATATCTAGTTTGTCACTTAGACCACAGGGTTTGTTTTGTTTCTTTTTGTGTTTGCAGTCATTGCAGCATGTTTGCTTGCATATCAGGATATTGAAAAGAAATCCTGGTTTTGTCTTTCTCTAAATAGTCAGGGATCAGTATATCTGAGAACTGCCTCCTCTCACATGAACCTGCCCTCATGCACGCGTCATCAGTTGAGGAACTGCTGTGAGCCCCAATACCATCTAAGGTGCTACACAAAGCATCCAAGAATGGGCCTTTTTAGTGGTGGCTCCCATGAGGTGGCACTCAATTTTGGAATGTTCATCATTTGACCCTCTCCAAAGTTAACTTCCGATGCCAGGTCAAGATATTTTGGTTTTGATGTGCATTTTACCTAAGCAGCAACTAAATATGCCTGGATCCTTTATAAGTTCTATGACACTTATTACACTGCTGATAAAGTAAAGTAAAGTTGTGCCTTCGAGTCGGAGTCGGCTCCTGGCGACTACAGAGCCATGTGGTTTCCTTTGGTAGAATACAGGAGGGGTTGACCATTGCCTCCCCACACACAGTGTGAGATGATGCCTTTCAATACCTTCCTCTATCACTGCTGTCAAATATAGCTGTTTCCCATATTCTGGGGAAACATACCAGTGGGGATTTGAACCAGTAACCTCTTGCTTGCTAGGCAAGTCATTTCTCTGTTGTGCCATTGTACTTAGATTTCCCCCCTCCTTTTTGTTTTCTGATTTGAGATGTCTATTGTTTTTGTTCACTGTGTTGCTTTTTGCAGTTTTTGAGTGCTGTATTGTGATTGTTGGAGACCTTGAGGGCCCTATATGCACCCAGAAAAGTGAGTTAAAAGTATTTAAATAAATAAATGTTGCGCTGTATCAGCCAGTTAAGGAGGATTTGAAATCTCTGTGCCTCTTTGCTCTTCCTATAACTAGCAGCAGCAGATTCAGTTTAAAATAAATAAATAAATAAATAACAACTCCAATCTATGCAAATGTGCAGAATGGATATAGGTTGCACATTTCTCTTTTTTTCTCTTGCTGCAAAAGCTTGATTTTGGTGGTTGTTCTTTTTCTCTTTGCTGCTGATAATCTCCCCATCAATGTATTCAGTTTTCTCACTCTTTCTCCTAAATTAACTTTCATCTAATAATCTGAGATCCAGCCTCCATTATATGATTTTTGCCCCCTCTCCAGCATTGCTGATACTTATTGATAGATTAGTTTGTTTACAGGCTACGCTCAACAGATTTCAGAAATTGCTGCAATCTGGCAGTTAATAGTCACCCACTAAAGTGTGTAGGAGGCTGGGATAGGAGAACTTTTAATGCTCCAGTCTTGCCCCCCACCCCCACCCCCAACACACACACACACACACACACACACACACACACACACACACATTTTTGAATTTGTTCAAAGAAGATGACTATTCAGCTACTGGCAGTAGCCAATGTACAAACAGAAGAACATGCTGAAAGGACTACACTGGCTATGGATACGTTTCCGGGCAAAATACAAGGTGCTGGTCATTACCTATAAACTCCTAAACAGCTTAGGCCCTGGGTATTGGAGAGAATGAGGCTATTCACATGGTCCACCGGGATCAGGCTAGGGGAGCTTAGCTCGATTTCGGTGAACTGTGAGAACCATTGGGCTCGCAGGCAAGCCCAGTGCCCTCCAGGCGGTAAACCCACCAGACTACCCCTCCTCTTAAACTGCGTTTGCAGTGCGAGTGCAGCAACTCAAGAGGAGACCCCTGACCGGGAAGATGAAAAGCAGCCTCCCGGCTCGAGGGTCTCTCTAGCATGCCCTGCATACTTGCACAGGGCATGCTGCAGCTTCTGGGGCACATGCGGCCCCCGAAATCCCCAGCCCCCGCCGGCTCCGTGACAGAGCTGGCAGTCGTGTGGGCAGCCGCTGCGGCTGCTCAGAGCAGACTGACTGCTCCTCACAAACCCCCTCATGGCTCTTCTCACCGATCGTGAGAAGAGCCTCAATGTCTTCTTTGCTGTGAGCCTCACCGCCTGTTAAGATCATCTGGAGAAGTTCATCTGTGGTTGCCATCAACTCGTTTGGCAGCTACTCGGGAACGGACCTTCTCCGTTGCTGCCCCTGGACTTTGACATGAGCTCCCTGTTGAAATAAGAGCCTCCCCATCACTGGCAACTTTTAAAAAGGCACTGACAACACATTTGTTCACACAGGCTTTTAATTAGATTTAGGGTTTTAATTTTTTAATGTTTTAAATGATTTTAATTGTAAACCGTCCAGAGACACAAGTTTTGAGCAGTATTAAAATATGTTAAAAAAATAAATTAGCTAACCAGAAGTGGAGCAATGGTACTTTTCATTGTGTATCTAGTTTCTTTGCATATCTAGTTGTGGGGGGCAAAACATTTCCGTTTGACACTGATAGTAGGTGCATGAGTCACTTATGAAACATAGTGTTTTGGAAGCCATTTTGAGAAATATTTCCTTTCAACAACTGGTCTACCAAAGCCTGCAATGTCACTTCTAAGAGCATCCAAATTGCCCAACACTATTAAGAAGTCATTTAAGCTCCCCATAACGTTTTGTCAGATTCTAAAATTGAGCACTTAAAATGTATGCCTTGTCCACAGACATAATGAAAACATTACGCTCCCTTTCTTCCTTCGGCAATAACTAGCTATAAATAAACCTTCAAATCCTTGCATGCTGGAAAAGGCAACGAAATAGCAAATAATATCATAGCTGGAGTCAGAGTGAAACAGAACCCAGGCCTGCTTCAGATTGGGACAAGGAATGTTTTTGTGAGAATGAAGTCTTAAGATGCACAAATGAAAGAAGATACAATTTACTAGTTACTGTTATCCTGCCTGCTTCCAAAGACCCTGGAGGAGAGAGGCCATGACACACTGGTAGAGAACATCCTTACTATGAAGAAAGTTCTGTTAATAGGTGCTAGCAATGACCTCTTTCTGAGATCCTGGAGAACTGCTATCAATCAAAGTAGATAACACTAGTCTAAAATTTTAAATTGTTGTGTTTTAAATTTCTTGTTTTTGTCTTTAACTAATGTTTTATCTTGTTGCAAACTGTCCAGACACGTAGGTTTTGGGCGGTATAAAAATATGTTGAATAAATAAATGTTAAATAAAATAAATAAATAAAAGGATCAATGGTCTGACTCAAGATAAGGAAGTTTTATATATTTTCACAGCACACATGAGTCCCATTCAGATATTATGTTGAATACTAATACAATGGGTGTACATAGGTACAGTTATTCACACAGTGAGGTCATTCACACAACTGTTCTACATGGGTTTGGGAGCTATGTGTGCTCCCAGTTTTCGGTTGTGTAGAAGCAAGGCAGGAAAAAAACCTGGGAAGCAGTGATTGTGTGGAAGCAAGCTAGGAGGAAAACCTGGGGAACTTTTCCTCCTACCTTGCTTCCACACAACTGAAAATTGGGAGCCCACACAGCTCCCAAACCTGGGTAGAACACAATGAGGTGGGTCTCATGATTGCTGAGACCCGCCATAACGGCGTTAGTGGGGAGAGTGGGCTTAGCGCGCTCTCCCCACAGACGATCATGCAGTCTGCCCTGGGCGGCTGGATCGGCTGCCCACATGACTGCCAGCTCCGTTACATAGCCAATGGGGGCTTGGGAGTTCGGGGCCCGCAAGGCCCTCGGAAGTTCCAGCATGCTCTGTGTGAGTGCGCAGAGCATGCTGGGGAGACCCCTGAGCAGGGAGGCTGCTTTTTAGCCTCCCAGGCAGGGGTCTCCTTATGAGTTGCCGCTGCGCAGAGCCACACCGCAGCAACACACGATCCGGAAACCCTGGTTAGTGGAGCGCTAGCTCCACTAACCTGGGCTAAGGGCAGGGCTTCACAAGTGGGTTACCCACTTGTAAACCACGGGGCTCACCTGCGAGCCCCGTAGTTTAGGAGAGCTGGTCTTGTGGTAACATGCATGCCTTGTCCCCATAGCTAAGCAGGGTCTGCCCTGGTTGCATCTGAATGGGAGACTTGATGTGTGAGCACTGCAAGATATTCCCCTCAGGGGATGAAGCCGCTCTGGGAAGAGCAGAAGGTTTCAAGTTCCCTCCCTGGCAGCATCTCCAAGATAGGGCTGAGAGAGATTCCTGCCTGCAACCTTGGAGAAGCCTCTGCCAGTCTGTGAAGACAATACTGAGCTAGATAGACCAATGGTCTGACTCAGTATATGGCAGCTTCCTATGTTCCTACACAACCAGCAAAAATCAGGCTAGGCCCTCCTAGCCCGATTTTTGCTGGTCATGAGAATAGCCTCAGTTTTTGATTGTGTGAATGACCTCAATGATGGCATAGGACTATGGTTACCCCTGGTTCAATCATCACAATAATCCATTGGGGTAGATTATGAGCTGGGTCTCATGATCAGTGAGGCCTGCTTTGTAAAGGTATGCAGGGAGAGCGGGCTAAACCTGATGTCCCTGCAGACGGAACAGCCACCCACATGACTGCCGGCTCCGTGATGGCTGGTGGGCCTGCAATAAATGTTGATTTATATTGAAGAGCACCTGTGTGGCTTTTGGTGTATGCATCCAGCAGGAGGTCTGGACCCCTTGAATGTCAAGTTACTCCCATAGTGTGACCCTGGCATCATACATGACCAATTCCATATGCATATACCTCTCCAATCCTATACATTGGATGTGTGGGCCCTTGTCTAGAAAGGACCTTTGATGCTAGATCATTTTTTACATTTCGTCTTAGTGGTGGGTGAAAAATGTGTCACCACATCTCAGATAAATAACCTCCCTGGGTTGTTTAAATAGCACCCTTTTCTTTTCAATATTAATTGTGGTGGAGGCCAGGAATAGTAAATACCAGTCTCCCTTCTATAAATCAGTTTGACATGTTACGGCTTAGCTGAAATCTATCCATCAGTGGTCATCAGGAATTTAATTAACACAAGGGAAAGGGAATGAAAAGGGAAGAAATCCTGAAAAGATTTTGCACAGATGTCTAAAGAGCCTTGTTAACCATTAAAAAGGGAACATATTTCTGCTGTCAAAATACGTTTTTGAGCCGTCATTCTGACAAGCTTGTTGTTTATTCTTATTGCCAAATTACAAAGATCCGTTTGCAGAGTCAGAAAGGAGAAGAGCTTTTGGGGATTCTGAGGATTGAGAAGACCCCAAGAAGGGCACAGAAGCACAGAGGGGGTGAGGGTGCACACTTCTGTGATTAAGTAGAGAGATAAATGCAATTTCAAAGTTTAAATTTATTTATTTATTTATTTATTGTTGAATTTCTAGACTGCCTTTCATTAAGAACAACCCCAAGGTGGTTTACAAAAAGTTAAAAACATACAATAAAAATGACAATTACAATATTAAGCTAAAAATATAAAACAAATCTAATTTAAAAACTAAAATACAAGCATAAAAATTATAAATAAGTAAAAACACATAGAAGCAGCAGTAGAAATGGTCATGTAAAAGCCTGGGTAAAAAGCCAAGATTTAAGAAGCTTTCTAAAAACTGTGATGCAGTCTGAGGAGTGAATGGCCACTGGGAGAGCATTCCAAAGTCTGGGGGCAGCAACAGAGAAGGCCCTGTCCTGAGTGCACAACATACAAGCCTCCTTCATTGTAGGCAGCCGGAGCAGAGCCCGCTCAGATGACCTTGTCAAGGTCATCTTGACAAGGTCATCCTTGGGAGCAGGCAGTCCCTCAGATACCCCGGGCCCAAACCGTTAAGGGCTTTAAAGGTCAAAACCAGCACCTTGAATTGGACCCGGAAATGAACTGGCAGCCAGTGCAGCTCTTTCAGGATGGGTGTGATGTGTTCCCACTGAACAGCTCCGGACAAAACCCTAGCTGCCACGTTTTGCACTAGCTGCAGTTTCCGGATATTCTTCAAGGGCAGCCCCACGTAGAGCGTGTTACAGTAATCCAGCCATGACGTGACTAAGGCATGGGTAACTGTGACCAGATCTGCCTTCTCGAGAAAGGGACGCAGGTGGTGCATTCGCCAAAGCCGTGCAAAGGCACCCCTGGCTACCGCCTCCACCTGAGCTTCCAAAAGCAGAGCCGGGTCCAGCAATACCCCCAAGCTCCGTACTTGCTTCTTCAAGGGGAGTGCAACCCCATCCAGAACCAGTAAAATCTCCTCATCCCGATTGGCTCTCCTACTGACCAACAGTACCTCCGACTTGTCCGGATTCAATTTCAGTTTATTAGCCTACATCCAAGCCATCACGGCCTCCAGCCCCCGATTCAGGACACCCATCACCTCCCTAGGATCAGATGACAAAGAGAGATAGAGCTGAGTGTCATCCGCATATTGCTGACAACTCAGTCCAAGTCCCCAGATGACCTCTCCCAGCGGCTTCATGTCGATGTTAAACAGCATGGGGGACAAGACCAAACCCTGCGGGACCCCACAGGCCAGTGGCCAGAGCCGAGCAGTAGTCCCCCAGCACCACCTTCTGGACCCTCCCCCCAAGAAAGGACCAGAACCACTGCAACGCAGTACCTCCAATTCCCATACTCAAGAGGCGGCCCAGAAGGATACCATGGTCGATGGTATCGAAAGCCACCGAGATGTCCAGCAGAACCAACAGGGACGCACTCCCCCTGTCTAGTTTCTGGCATAGGTCATCCACTAGAGCGCCTAAGGCAGTCTCAGTCTCATACCCAGGGCGGAAGCCAGATTGAAAAGGGTCCAGATAATCTGTATCATCCAAGACCCTCAGCAGCTGGGACGCCACCACACGCTCTATCACCTTGCCCAAGAAGGGCAGGTTAGAGACCCATCTATAGTTGCCCAGGTTGGAGGGATCAAGGGAGGGCTTTTTTAATAGTGGTCTTACCACCACCTCCTTGAGGCACAAGGGCATTCTGCCCTTCCTTAATGAGGCATTAATAGTCACCTCCAACCATCTACCTATACCCTCCCTGGCAGCTTTTATTAGCCATGAAGGGCAAGGGTCAAGAGCACACGATGTCACCCGCACACTGCCCAGGATCTTGTCCACATCCTCAGGCTGCACCAACCAAAAAGAATCCAACACAACAGGACCAGATGGGACCAGATGGTCTGCCAGAACTGCCAAAACTCTGGAGTCCAAATCGGGATGGATGCGAGCGACTTTATCTGCAAAATGGCAAGCAAATTGATTACAGCGAGCTGTGGATGATTCCTCCCCCATTACCTGGTGGGATATGTGGAGCAGTGTTTTTACCACACGAAACAGCTCTGTTTGTCTGCACTAGCAGATGCAATGGAGGCGGAAAAAAAGTTTCTTCACCACCCCAACTGCCACGGCATAGTCCCTAAAATGGGCTCTAGACCGTGTCCGGTCGGATTCGTCATGACTCTTCCTCCAGTGATTTTCCAGCCATCATCCGAGTTGTTTCATTGCCCTAAGCTCCGAGGAAAACCAAGGAGCAGATAGGGCTCGACCAAGCCGGAGAGGGCATTTAGGAGCAACCTTGTCAACAGCCCGGGCCGTCTCTCCATTCCAGAGATCGACCAGACCCTCAACAGGGTCACCAGCTCTGGACACTGGAAACTCTCTGAGGGCTGTCTGGAATCCAAGCAGATCCATAAGCCTCCGGGGGCGGACCATCCTAATCGGCCCACCACCCCTGCAGAGGGCAGACGGAGCAGTCAAACTAAACCCCACCAGATGATGATCTGTCCATGACAAGGGAGTGGTCTCAAATTCCCCCACCTCCTGATCATTTATTTCCCGGTGAGCAAAAACCAGATCCAGAGTGTGTCCTGCCATGTGGGTAGGGCCCGATACCAACTGAGACAGGCCCATGGTTGCCATGGAGGCCATGAATCCTGAGCCACACCCACTGGGGGCCCTCAGCGTGGACATTGAAATTCCCCAAAACAATAAGCCTGGGGGAACCCAAGGCCACCTCCGAGACCAGCCCCACCAGCTCAGGGAGGGAGACTGAAGTGCAGTGGGGTGGTCGGTACACCAGCAGAATCCCCAGCCTATCTCGGAGGCCCACCCTCAAGGACAAGCACTCGAAATTCTGAGATTGCCTGACCGGGCATCTGGAAACGGGGAGGGTCTCCCAATGACTGCAACGCCCCCTCCCCGACCCTCGAGGTAGGGCTGTTGCATGATCTGGAAACCTGGAGGACAGAGCTGAGAGAGACCAACCCCACCCAGCTCATCCAACCAGGTCTCCATCACACATACCAGGTCAGCACGCTCATCCACAATCAAATTGTGGATGAGAAATGTTTTTGCATTAACTGACCTGGCATTCAGCAGCAGCACCCTAATCCTCGAGGGAGTGTTCTCAGAGCTCCCTGGGGTCAGAGGGTTGGGAGAAGGGCCGGAAAAAGGAACAGGCCTCAACTGCCTGGACCATTTCCCCCTGTAACGGTCTGCCCAACTCCCACCGCCATACCTCCCTCTGCCTGCTACCTGTGATATTGCTGCCCCCACTTCATCCCCATTTTTCCACTCTCCCAGACACATCTCATCAGACTAACCACCACAGCTCCTTGGCTTAATAAAAAACCAAATCCAGACTCAACTCTTGCTGACTTCTTGGTAACAGGAAGGAAGGTCTTCCGAGCCCCCGGCAGTTCGCCCCACAGCTGAGAGCCACACGGATGAGAGCCCTTGGGCCAGCCTGCCCTATATAGGAACAGAGTCCCAGCAGCAGCAGCAGCAGCAGCAGCCCAGTGGAGATCCAACACACCTGGAGGAAAGGTGGGGCAGAGGCAAAAACAGCACACTCAGTGCCCCACCCAAGCTGTTCCCTTCTTCCTTCCCGCAAATTAAATGATTAATTTGGGGGAAGGAGGAAGAAGGATCTTCTTCCAAATTAAATGATTAATTTATTAGATTCATTTATCAAAACAAATTTTGATCAAGGAAAAGGTGCTCCAGTTAATTGATCAAAAAAGCCAAGGTCAGCAATAACCAAGAAAGAATGCCTATTCCTTTCTTTGAATGTGTACTTTGATCTTTTTTTTTCCTGAGATTGTACCGTCTGATGAAGGGTTTTATACTCAAATTGTGCTGAGATTTTTAAAGTATTTACTCCATTAAAACTTTCTACCGTACTTTGCGAGGTTTTGTTTTTGATTCCCAATTAATGGTGCAGAAGATTTTAAAATTATTGTTATTTATTATTATTGCATTTTCCCTATATGGAACAGCCTTGAAAAACTGTTCAGAAGCATTCATTGATTCAGAACAGAACAACTAGATTATTACCTGCTGTGAGGTTTTCTGATCATATCACACCTTGGTTACCAGTTGGTTGGATTCTGAGCCCATATCAAAGTGCTAGAGCCTTCTAGGGCCTTCAGCAGTCTGGTACAAGCATATCTTAAGGGCCACATCTTCTCATACAAACCCGCTGGGGAATACTCTGCTCAACAATAGAAGTTCTGCTGATAGGGTCCCCACGATCTATAGTATGGCACATAGCAATGAGAGATAGGGCTGATTGCAGCATCTAGGCTGTGGAACCCAAAGAGGTTCAGCCCACTTTTAGCCTTCAGGCATGTTGTCAAGACTTTACTTTTTAATGTGGGTTGTGAAATTGCTTTCTGCAGTTGTGGCTGTTTTTGTAGTTTCCTTCCTTCCTTCCTTCCTTCCCTCCCTGTCTATTAATTGACATTTTACATTTGGTCATAGTGTGCCCGCATGTGTGTTTCCCCACGACAAGTGGAGGTATAGGTATTTTATTTAAATCTCCTCTTGTTTGCATCCTCAGTACTAAGCCTTGGTATCTCACATCCCTTCTTTGGACAGGGGAACATGCCAAGTCAGTGAGTGCTGTAGGACGTTGAATGTTGGACTTTTGGTGGGGGCTCCAAAAGAACAGATGAGCCCTATTGCAACTGCATACTTGAGTAAAGGATGGATACTCATACTTGAGTAGTATTTGGTGCTGGCAAGCAGTGAGAATGTGGTTCTGATGCACTTCCAAACAAGAGCCACTGACACAGGGCTCATGTGTACATCCCCAATATTTCTTTGGAATCCCCCACAAATTTCCAGCACTCAACAGTACTCAGTGACACACCTCAGAAAGATCAGAGGAGTCACTTACTTGACTGTACCCCTTCAGACTACAGCCTCCTATAATGGGATACTTTATCACAAAAACCAAACAAACCCACATTCCTGCTTAACAGAAAACAAGAATGCCAGGGAGAAAGCGAGTTTAGAATCTATCTTCCTGATATCTTGTTTTCAATGTGAATATGATGTCTGAATTTGCCATATATCTGGATGCTTCCCAGCTAAAAGGGAACAGATCAAGTAGTCACTGAAGCACTGACAGGGTAAAATTCATGCTGCTGTATTGGCACCAATAGACACCATTTTGTCTCTGTCGGCCCCAAGACAATCCAACATGTATTCCTTCAACTAACAAAGAACTTTGAATGGCCTGCTGAAGAATTCATGCTGAGATAAGAAGACCCAATTATTCCCATCAAGAGGTAGCTGGCAATTATCCACCTGTGTTTAGAGCAGATTCAAGCCCCCTATATATAGTTGGACCATTAACGTCCTGGACGACAGCCAAGATTATCAGCCTCGCGTGTTTGCTTGGAACATACAATAGTATGAATAGGCTACTTAATAAAAGGGCTTTTTGGAAGACTGGCATACCAAAGACTATATGGAGAAGCTACTGGCTATGTCAGCTTTCCTCATTCATCTGACAGCATTAGCTAGCCAATCACTCAAAACCTATTCTAGAGTTTCACTTTGAACATAGGAACAAAAGAACCTAAGAACAGCCTTGCTGGATCAGGCCCAAGGCCCATCTAGTCCAACATCCTGTTTCACACAGTGGCCCACCAGATGCGGCTGGAAGCCTACAGGAAGGAGTCGAGGACATGCCCTCTCTCCTGCTGTTACTCCCCAGCAACTGGTATTCAGAGGCATCCTGCCCCTGAGGCTGGCCTATAGCCCTCAGACTAGTAGCCGTTGATAGACCTCTCCTCCATGAAGTTATCCAAACCCCTCTTCAAGCCATCCACTTTGGAATACTTAGCTTTGCTGGCACAAGAATAAGAGAAATAATTCATGTGATTGAGTTATGGATTATGCAGTTTGCTTTGTATTAGGGAAATATTCATTCCATAAACGACTATCTGCTTTTGATTAAAATCAGACTGGCGTGCCATATCTCAGCAAGACAGTTTTTAGGGACATGTTGAATAAGGGATTGAACACCCACTGCCTTGACTGGCTATAGAATTTTCCTTTCTAGAGCAACACTAGATTTATTGGCTGACATGAGGAGGAAAATTACTCCCAGTAGCTCCATTGAAATTAAAAAATTAATTTCAATGGGACTACTTTGAGTAATTTTCCTTATCCTGTAAGCAATTATGTTTAATTTCATCTTATTTTATTTGCAGGGAAGACCGTTCAGCTACCTGATCCTACAACTGCAAAATTCACATCCAAGTTGGTCACCTCCTCTGAGCAGTCTGAACTGACCAAAATACCAAAGTAACTCCCTAGGCCATGGGACAGGGGTGGTGGTGGAGGGGAGTGTCATGAGAGACAACCAGGAAAAGACAAAACTTTCCCTAACTTTCCCACTCTACCTATCTTTTAATGTGACCACCTTGAAAAGAGAAAAAATGATTCTACAACATGCACGATTATTTCTACATTTCAGAGCTCCCTGCTAAATACTAGAATTGCCTGGCTTGCCATAATTTTCTCTCTCTCTAAGAGTTCAGCTACATTTGGCTTGGGGTTTCACACAGACTTTATCTTCTTCTTAGACAATCTCCGCAAAATCTCAACCTTCCTAATACTATCCGAGGGCCACTGACTGCCCTAAATCCAAGTGCACTCTCCTTTTTGACATGAGTAGGTGTTCCATGTACCGACTGAAAGATCTAGGGCAGCCCTTGAACTGAGGTCTCTGTATTTATTGCAGCTCCACTCTCAGGGGGGTTGTGTGTTCTTTCCCCTGTCCCATTGACATCAATTATGCAGCAGGCTCCTGCATGTAGTGTCTGGAGATCTGTTGTCCCCAAAGCTCACGATTAAATCTAAAGTCAAAGACACAGACAAAAATGTTACCCTACAAATACCTCTCAAGCAGGGGAAAACAATACTACTACCCATTGGAGGGCTAGTAGTATGGAAGGAAAGGCACTCCAACTGGGATGTGCTGGTAGTGTTGGTTTTTACAGCAGAACCTACTAGATGCTAGGGGTAAGCTGAAACTCCTTGCATCATGTCCAAGATTTGACTCCCCACCCAGGGTGAGCCCGAGAACAAGCTGCACAGATTGGTAGACACAGCAACACTAAGCGAATGTAGGATCATAGGAAGCCGCCATATACAGAGTCAGACCATTGGTCCACCTAGCTCAGTATTGTCTTCACAGACTGGCAGCGGCTTCTCCAAGGCTGCAGGCAAAGGCACTCTTGCCCCTGGACTCGATGGCAGATTACTGCAAAGGCAATGTAAACAATTGCCTACGGTGGCAAATCCTGGAGGAGCAGCAGACCTTGAGATGGGGGAGAAGATCTTTCTTTTGTTTTAAACTTTTAAAAAAACACAAACCTTTTAAAACTGCTGCTGCTGGCATCGCAGCAAGGAGGGTAGGGGTGGGGAGGAGGAAGCCCCCCTTTACTACTAAATGCCACTCCAGTGGCAGGATGGGGGCCAGTGAAGGCTGCACAGGAGCGGCTGCAGTGAGTGCCAGGGGACGAGAGGCAAGTCCCCCCCTCTATATTGATATGCCCCTAAACAGTGACTGGGCAGGTTGAAGTGGTGAGGAAGGAAATGGGCTGCTTCAGGGCATGCCACTCATTTGAGAGGGAGTAGGGAGCTGGAAGGAGCTATCCCTCATTCCAAGGCCTCCACGGCTGCATTCCTTAAGGTAAAATGGGGGGATTTCCTCCCCTGCCAGCTAGGGGTGTGCACAGAACCGTCTGGCCCAGTTTGGTTTGAAGCCAGGCTGGCCTCAAATGGAACTGGGCCAGGTTGGTCTGGCCACCATCAAACCCCCGCCGTCCGGTCCGCAAACTTTAATTGTTTTTTTTTTTTTACAAATTAAAAGTAACTACCTGTAGCCCCTTTGGGGGGCTTGCTGTAGCCGCGAAGGGGTCCACGAGGGTTCCCTCTCCCCCCACCGGCCTCCCTCATCACCGTCGCGGCCGGGTAAATGTAGTCTTTTTGGCCCCTTCGGGCCTCTGTAAAGGCAAGTGGCAGCCATTTTAGCCGCCGCCATGCATACGCAAATGCCCTCTGCGAGGCCGTAGCCAGGCCTCGCAGAGGGCATTTGCGCATGTGCGGTGGCAGCCAAAATGGCTGCCGCTCACCTTTATGGAGGCCCGAAAGGGCCAAAAAGACTACATTTACCTGGCTGCAGCAGTGATGAGTGAGGCCGACGGGGGGAGAGGGAACCCTCGTGGACACCCTCACGGCTAGAGCAAGCCCCCTGAAAGGGGTTACAGTTACTTACTTTAAATTTAATATTTTTTTTAAGTTCGTGGACCTGCCAGACCAGACCAGCGGTTTGGTTCTGGTCCGGACAGAACTGTGGGGGGGGGGGTTGGTTCAATCACGAACCCATGAACCCCTGGACCGAACCATCGGACTGCGGACCGCCGGAACGCTTCTGCATATCCCTACTGCCAGCACAACCCTCCCAGTTGCTCCATTCCGCCGCACAGGGGCATTTGAATATACAGGTGGAGACTTGCCTCTCATCCCCCAGTGCTCACTGCAGCTCTCTGTGTGGCCTTCACTGGCCCCCATTCAGCCGCTGGGGTAGCATTTAGTAGTAAAGAGAGGGGGCTTCCTTCTCGACACCACAACCCTCCTCGCTGTGGTGTGGGTGGAAAATCCTTGGCCACAAAAGGCTTGATCTGCTCCTGCCTGGACTTTGGGGCCAAAGGACTACAAATTTACCTAGATGCACCTCTGGTTGCAGGCAGGAATCTCTCTCAGTCCTATCTTGGAGATGCCAGGCAAGGAACTTGGGACTTTCTGCTCTCCTCAGAGCGGCTCCATCCCTTAAGGCAGTGGTTTCCAATCTGGGAGTCTTCAGACGTTGCTGAGCTACTGCCCTTCTCAGTGCCTTTGTCCTAAAACTCCTCAGCTGCACTTGAGCATGCTAACACCATCCCACCCACAGTAACAACATACACAAAGGGAAGATCAGCCTGGCCACATCTGGAGTGAAATGTTCATGTTCCTTTCTCATTTCGAATGCCCAGATGCTCATTTCTTCATTCTGAAATGGTCAAATTGTCTGGAATTGTACTACATGAAGTTAACCGGAATCTCAGACCAATCAACAAATGCTAAGATTTCCACAAAATTCTCTATGTATCCTGTGGTATCCTTAGGACCACTTATAGCTTTTAAAGAAACCCACCTCTTTACTTTACTTTATTTGTGTTTGCTTCAAATGGCAACATATTACATGAAATCTGTGCTCTCCCACAGCGCAAGACCCAAATTCTTGTGTCTCTGGCTGTGAGGAAAGCCAGTCTTGTGGTAGCAAGCATGACTTGTCCCCTTAGCTAAGCAGGGTCCACCTCAGCTGCGTTTAAATGGGAGACAGCGAGGCGGGTCTTATGAGCAGAGAGACCCGCTTTTGAAGATACTGCAGGGAGAATGGGCTAAGCCTGCTCTCCCTGCAGATGATGGGGGCAGGAGCCCTGGGTGGCCGGATTGGCCGCCCACACGATTCCTGGCTCCGTGACACAGTCGAGTGCGCAGGCCATGCTGGCGAGACCCCCGGAGCCAAGAGGCAGCTTTTTGCCTCCCCTCTGGGGGGTCTCCTCGTGAGTAGCCACAGTGCGGCTACTCATGACCAGTTGCGCTCACTCCGCAAACCCAGGCTAAGAGGAAGGCTAGCAAAGTGGGTTACCCGCTGGAGAACCACCGGGCTTGCAGCGGAGCCCGGTAGTTCTTACAATCGGGGAAAATCGGGCTAGGCTTTCCTAGCCCGATTTTTCCCGATCGTGAGAATAGCCCCAATGTGTGAGCCCTGTAAGATCTTCCCCTCAGGGGATGGAGCTGCTTTGGGAAGAGCAGAAGGTTTCAAGTTCCCTCCCTGGCTTCTCCAAGATAGGGCTGAGAAAGATTCCTGCCTGCAACCTTGGAGAAACCGCTGCCAGTCTGGGTAGATAGACGAATGGTCTGACTCAGTATACAGCAGCCTCCTATGTTCGTATTCTTGAATTAAACATTTGAAGTTGCCTTCTACTGCAACATACTATTGATTAATTCATCCTAGTAATTCCTTTTGGTAGAAAATCCAAGGTCTCACCAGTCCTGGCCACCTGAATCAACGTGAGGTATCTTATTCATTCATTCATTCATTTAAATTCAATTTCTATACCACCCTTCCAAAAATGGCTCAGGGTGGTTTACACAGAGAAATAATAAATAAATAACATTTTAATTGTGTAATTTTTATAGTCTTATTTTAATTTTTGTATGAATCGCCTTGGGATTGTTTTAATGAAAGGTGGTATACAAATTTAACAATCAGTCAATCAATATGAAACCTGAGACTTTTCATGTTCAGCTATGGCCCATCCAGGAACTAGCACCAGTGGCCAACATCTTGATGAGCACTGCATTTGCACAAAGCTGCTGTGCTAGCTGGTCTTGTGGTAGCAAGCAAGTCCACCCTGTGGTTGCTAAGCAGGGTCCACCCTGGTTTGCATTTGGATGGGAGCCTGTATGTAAGGTAGGGCTATAGCTCAGTCGAAGTCTATCTGCATACTTGCATGAAAAAGCTTCCAAGTTCCCTCCCTGGCATCTCTGGATAGACCTGAGAGAGACTCCTGCCTGTAACCTTGGAGTAACTGCTGCCAGTCTGTGTAGACAATACTGAGCTAGATGGACCTATGATCTGACTCAGTATAAGGAACCTTCCTATGTTCTTCTTTCCAAAAGACCATAGAAATGCATGGAATTTACAAATGGCTGTTGGCTATTCAAAAATTGAAGGCATTCCATGGCCCTTTGGAAGGAATCAGGGCTTTTCAGTGGGCATTCCCTATCATTCATTGCAGTAATCTAGAGAATCTGTATTACATGGAGAGGGTCGCAAGTTCCTTCCCTGGCATTTCCAGGTAGGGCTCACAGAGAATCCTGCCTGTAACCTTGGAAAAGCTGCTGCCAAGCGGTATAAACAACACTGAGCTAGATGGACCAATGATCTGACTCAGTAAAAGGGAGCTTTCATCTTATGTTTCTAGATAGTCGCTCTACGTCTGGGGCATAAACATGTTTGCACAAGCTGTGCACAAGCTGTGGCACGCCCAGGGGTGTAGCTATAATTGAGTGAAGGGGTTCAAAGAACCTGGGGCCCCCAGCTCCTGAGGGCCCTTCAGCTCCACCCCTCTCTAATTTTTTCATTATCTCCCTCACTCAGAGGGGCTGCCAGAGAGAGGGTTGAACACGGGCCCCTTTTCCCCTAGCTTCGCCCCGGGCACGCCTCATATGTTTTGCAGGAAACCTTTGCACAAGATCACCAGATTTAGCACGGCTGCACAATTTTCTTGCACTAGCACTGCTTTTTTGCATACACTCATAGAAATGTCAGCCCCCAAGTCTCCATTGACTACTCATCTGGTGTTCCTTTGTCACAATCATCTTGAGGTGTTTCTCCAGATGCAACTGTTAACTAAATGTTGTTGTTGTTTTTAAAAAAATGTCAGGGGAAATATTATGTACATAATTGCCTATGAAAATCTAACACACAGTTAGAGCTATAAAACAAATTCTTCATATTGTGGATCAATATACATTGCTCAACACAAGACAGTCTCAGATTACAGAGTTCTGTGATGCCACTTTTGTTCTTTCATATTAAGTACTGGTGTTGTGTTCTTAGACATTAATCTACCTTTGCACAAATATAGCACATGTCAGGCTCTTCTGTTCTACTACTGGGAGATCAATCTGTCCTCTAGGGTCTTCCTGGTCTTGTGATAGCAAGCATGACCTGTCCCCTTAGCTAAGCAGGGTCTGCCCTGGTTGCAGTTGAATGGGAGACTAGAAGTTCGAGCACTGTAAGATATTCCCCTTAGGATAGAGCCGCTCTGGGAAGAACAGAAGGTTCCAAGTTCCCTCCCTGGCAGCATCTCCAAGATAGGGCTGAGAGAGATTCCTGCCTGCAACCTTGGAGAAGCTGCTGCCATTCTGTGAAGACAATACTGAGCTAGATAGACCAATGGTCTGACTCAGTATATGGCACCTTCCTATATTCCTATGTCTACTAGACTCCTGTTCCTTCATACACCTCAGGCATTTCCCCCCTCAAGCTGACACAGGCAAAGAGCTCTGAACCCACCACCCATTAGGACTTCCAGGTTGGGTGCATCCAAAACCCGCTGATTTTTGAGATAGGGCCTGGTAATGTCACAAAACAGGAGTCTGGTGATGCTACAAGACTGCCATTCCTTGAGAAAGGGGAAACATCCAGTATCAGGACGGAGCCCAGTTGTAAGGGAGTTGAGCCCAGGTGTAAAGGAGCAGGGCCCAGTGAAAGCCTCCCAAAGCCTGAGATCAAACTTTGCCACCTATCCACCAGAGGGGGGCACACACAGAGAGACAGAATGAGGTGAATAGTTTAGGGGATAAAATAGGGTGGGTGGATCCTGCAGCTCCATTCCTCCTGGTTCCCCCCACACCAAGAGAATTGGGGGAACCCAAAGTAATGCCTCCTCCATGACCTGAAGACACAGCTCTGCCTTTGACTTGGAGGAATTTCTTGAGGACTTCCTAAGATTAACAAAAGCTGAGAGTTACAAAATTTGGCAAGGCTCCTTTAAGTAGCCGATGCTTTGCAATGGAAGAGGGGCTAAGTTATTCTGGATGGTAAAGGTAAAGTGTGCAATCAAGTCGGTGTCAACTCCTAGTGACCACAGAACCCTGTGGGTGTCTTTGGTATCATACAGGAGGGGTTCGCCATTGCCATCTCCTGCACAATATGAGATGATGCCTTTCAGCATCTTCCTACATCACTGCTGCCTGATAGAGGTGTCTCCCATAGTCTGAGAAACATACCAGTGGGGATTCAATCTGGCAACCTCTGGCTTGCTAGTAAAGTCATTCTCCACTGCGTCAATAGGTGGTAGCAGCCTTAAAAGCTAACAGTCTGTTCTGCGACTTTCTCATCCAGACTATACTGTTTTGGGACTGTCTTACCCAACTCCTGGGCTCACGCTTGTTGCTATCCAAGGTTCTGACTCCTCGACCTTGGAGCTGTCCCAGGTTGGTAGCATTCCGGAATCCCTGCCTCAGGCTCAGAGACCCCAGCTCAGAACAGGATATTAGTGAGCTAGCAACAAAATCTCATTTAGAGCCCTTTTCTTCTGCGCCAACCGATCACTCTCCTGTGGGAGCCAAAACTGAGCAAAAGCCCCTAAAAGGGGGAGTGTTCTTCTAGGGTTTGTGTTGTCATTTCCATAGGGAAGAGTTAAATAACCCTTTACCAGATTCTCAGATGGCCTGTGAGTGAGTCAGTACTAGGGATGTGCAGAACTGCCCCGGCAGCCACACCGCCGATGTCACGAGTTGTTCCAAAACTGTTTTTCTTTTGCTTCCCATAACATTCCCCAAACATATCCTGAGTAGGAACCTCCACATTCACTTTGGAATATTGCTTTGGGCAAAAATTCAGTACCAAGAGGGGTTACAGTCCCCTTATATTCTTTGCTCCACAAAAGACATCCAGCACTGCTGAGAAACACCTACTGCACGGCTTGACTAACAAATGCACAAATGTTTTCCGCAGATCTAGAATGAGGAGGTGCAGAACCCTCCTGGAAAATGTCAGTAGCTTGATCAAAACCCTTGTTTTGCAGCCATTAGAGTTCCTTGGATGTTTTGCTCAAGCAGAACTTCTAAATTTGAACTTCTCAACATTTTACACACACACACACACACACACACACACACACACATATAGAGAGAGATTGTAATCTCATGTGTGGCAGCTCCCGCGAGAGTTCACAAGCAAGCTACCGGCAGGGGAAAAGGAAAGTGGCGGCACCGGAGGCGTGGCGGGAAACAAAACGGTGTTGGGGGAGAACAAAATTGCCGTGACCGGTGGGCAGGCGAGCAAAAATGACAGCTGCAGGGGTGGATGGGTGGGTGGAAAAAGAGGGGGTGGTAGGTGGGGGAAGAAAACAGCAGCAGCGTATGGGCAAACAAACTGTGGCGGGTGGGAGGATGGGGGAAGAAGGTGGCGGCGGGTGGGCTGGGAAAGAAAACAGCATTGGTGGCAGCAGTCGGTCGGGGGAAACTAGAGGTGCAGATGTTCTGTATCCGGCCCAGCTTATATATATACATTGCTTTCAGCACAATTACTCTGAAGTGGCTGTAGATACAATCTGACGGCAGTTTAGAACATGGATTAATCTTGTTGACCTTTCAACCCAGTGCTTGTTCCGGGATTATGGGGAAATGGAAGAGGTAGGGCTTGTAAACTGAGAATTCCATTCGGCTGTTGCATCTGTGTTGGGCACTCAGCATGACATGGGGGAAATGATGCTCTTGCACAGGGGTGTAGGAAGTAGGGATGTGCCCAAATACATTTTTCAGATTTGATTCACCCTATTTTGGCACCTTTGTAGGGATGATTCAATTTGAATTCAAATCATTGGAATCGGCCAGATTTGAGTCAAATTGATTTGAATTCAAATTGATTAACATATCCCTAGAAGCAAGGCCCTGAGACAAAAAGTGAAATGGGCCCTTGCCCTGCCACTGCCTTCTTCAGAGAGGCATGAGAGGAAAAGCAAAAAGCAAACTGTCACCCAACTGGTAGGGCCCCCTCCCTCAGGGGCTGAGGAACATTTGTCCCTCCCCCTTGATGAATTGTGGCTAGGCTCCTGCTGTTTCAACGATGGGCTCTTGAGTGGTCTTGGGCCCCAGCAGATGTCCAACCTTGACAGCCCAGGAAGCTGTAAGTGCGTCAGCAAAGCACATATTACAAAATACCATGCTTTGCTTTAGCTCCTAAAATATAAGTAAGCAGGATCAGGAACACATATTAGATTACGTGACTGAACTAGAGGGAAAAGTCAAAGGAAGGAACAAGCTGTTGAATGAAACAGCAATCCTGGCTGCATACGGAAATCAGACCTGTGCCCATAGGCAAGGCTTAAGTAGGGATAAGCAGATTCCTCCAGATCCATTCCTTTATTGTTTCTCTGGTTCATTCTACCTGCCCTCCCCTCCACCTGAATTCTGCTATAGCTAGGAGAATTTCTAAAATAAATTCTGACATTGGACCATATGCAGTTTTCTGCCTGCAGCATTCCGTTCTTTTATGTATTTTCTATCTTTCCACTTCTCTAGGTTCCCCATCTGCATGCTAAAAAGCAGTCTTGATGTGATCATACACAGTAGCCCTATTCACACATTCTATTCAACACTCATACTATCTTCGTACAGTGTACACAGGTGCAGATCTGTACATGGGTACAGTTATTCAGACATTATGTTGAACACAGGTACAACAGGGCACTTCCCAACTATATACCATGCATTTGAGGGGCCTGGACTCAGGTTCACTCTTAACATGCACACAGCTACAGTCATTCACACAAAAACATGTGTGAGTGTACAAACATCTGTACACTCATACAGTGTAACAGCTGAATAAGGCTACGGTTGCATTAAAGATTCATTTTCTGTAGAGTTGTACCAACACGCATAATAGAGCGATGCATCAGATGCTCCAGTGCCAATGAAATTGCAGCAGCCTCTGCTGCCACCACATGGAGGTCACCACTCCCAATGCAGTCATCTCTTCTTGATGCCTCATAGGAACATAGGAAGCTGCCCTATACTGAGTCAGACCATTGGTCTATCTAGCTCAGTATTGTCTTCACAGACTGGCAGCGACTTCTCCAAGGTTTTTCCACCCTGTGGGGCTCTTCCACTGGAACCAAGGCATGTGGGGCCAGCCAGGGTGATATGTGGGGATGCCAAGAAGCATGCAGGGATGTCCGGTGGTTGTGCAGGGACACAAAGGAAGTGAGGTTCCTCCCCGCGCTTCCCCATGGGGAAAACTTCACTTCCCAGATGCCCCCGCACACATCCAAGCATCCCTGCACGCCTCCCTGATTTTCCCCAGCTCTGAAAATGCACAGAATTGCATGGAGATATGCATGCTGGGTGGTGCCGCTAGGGGTGTGCAAGCCAGCTGGAAGTGGTACCTTGGGATGTGCAAGCCGCCCATTTGGCCAATTCAGTCTCGAGTTAGGCTGAACTGGGTCTGGTCTGGTTTGGCCATCAAACTGGGCCGAACTGGTTCGCAGGCTGGTTCAGGGATACTTGTAAAGCTGAATCCGGTAAGGATTCCCTAATCCCTTGGGCTGGGCGTGTGTGTGAGAGAGAGAAAGGATATTCTGTACGTTTAGCAGTGGCCATGGTGGCGGCAGCGGAGACATCAGAGGTGGAGGGGTGGGGGCTCCTCCAAACCTCCCAGATTACCTCCGAGATGACAGCCTGGGCCAGGCTCAAATTCAGTAGCAGCAGAGTACGTGGTACACAACCCTAGTGCACCTTCACACCCACACATCGGCATACGTACATAGATACATTAACTATGCAAGCATAAATAATTTAGATGGGAGCAAAGACATGAATGAACTCAACAAACAGAAAGCTGTGGCACATTGTACATGCACTATTTCTGTGCAAAATTTTGAAATATAAAATAGAGCCATGGAAGATGTCTAATGCATCCAAGTCCAAAATCTAGATTGAGACTCAGACAAGTAGAATTTCAGTAGGATCCCTACTCTCAAGGCTGTTATAAAGCTGCGACAAACTGGGGCATGTATATTTCAGGGAAGTTTGCTACCTAGAGCTCATTTCTAACATCTGATGATCTGTTCAGGTGAAGCCGTAGAGGTTTACTGTCCCTTCAGTTAATTAGTGGATTCCTGTCCACCTTGATCAATATTTATAGCCCACATCAATAAATCACAGGATTTAATTTGACTCAATGGGACAACCTGTGAAATCAGATAATTCTCAACATAAGACTGGAACAATTCAGTCCCTTGATAATTAGCTGGCTCAGCACCTCTGACTCTGGAGACTCGGGAAATGAAGACGTCCTCTCAATTCGGTAGCATTATTGCTTAGCGCATGCCACCATTTTCATGCTTGTGAACCATCCTCCTTATTGCTGCTGACATCAAGCTGTTGTGCACTTAAAGATTAAATGCTCTTCATTTTAAAGCCACTGATTCGTGATCTAGTTGACTTGTAAGAATACTCTGTGTAGCAACCGGCTGACTTCAGTGCAAGTTGAGTGTCAATAGCTCCATAGCCATTTATTTCCCAATTGCATCTGACTCAGATCTTCTGTAAACCAGGGTGTGTAGGGAGGTGGCACAGTACCATTTCTGTGCACACCTGGGAGGGTGGGGGGTTCTTTAAGGGGCAGGGGAGGTGCTGCTTACCTGCCAGCCCCTGCTCCACTTTGTCTCTGCCAGCACCCTTGTAAATTTCAAATCAAATCTTTATTGTTACGGTCATTCAACCAGCAAAACACAAAGTACAAAAGCTTTACATAAAAGCGAGCTTAACATGAAAGCGAACTTGGTCAAATTTAATGGTAAACCGCCCTGAGCCATTTTGGAAGGGCGGTATACAAATAAAATAAAATAAAATAAAAAATAAAATAAAATAACAAACTGTTAAAACATAAAACAGAACCATAACACCTGAGTTCATCCATTACATTAAAAACAGAGGACTCCAGGCATTATAATAATCTAAAATTTAATTCAATCCAACCCCCTATCTCACTTCTCAACATTTCTTATCCTAGTCTTATTAGCCAGAAAACAATACTTCACAACATTATAAGATACTACATCCCAACAGTCTGTCAAAAAGGAATTCCAGATAGAACTGCTCAGAACAACTGGGGTATGCTGTTAAAAAAGGACTTATATATCTCTCCTGCAAAGTTCGATAAAACGGACAATTCAAGATAACATGGGCCGTTGACTCCACTTCCCCAGAACCACAAGGGCAGACACGCTCCTTATAGGGGATTTGTAAATTTAAGTGCATGCCTTCCTCCAGCCCCGGTCAGCACTGTCCTGGAAATGGCCAACACGTGTGCATGTGCATACTGTGCGCATGTGAGTCGGCTATATCCGGGGTGCCACTGACCAGGGCTGCAGCGAGGCACATGGCAGCCCTGTGCACCCACTTTTTACGAGAGTGCAGCTGGGGGAAGTGGTGGGGTGGGGGCTGGCCGGTAGGCAGCACCTCCCCTGCCCCTTAAAGGAAACCTCTCCCCACTGCCCTCCAAACCAGCTCGAACGCTGGTCCACAGAACCGGTTTGGCGCTCCCAGAATGGAGAGCGGAACAGTTCTGTGCACATCCCTACTGGTGTACCACTGGAAGGGGATGCATCAAAGCAACTATGTTAATGGACAACATTGGGCTGATATTCCACACATCAAGACCATGACAAGTACCCATCAAAGGTCAGCACAGAAACCTTCCTGGGGGTTCTGGAGTGGGATTGGATGCTAGGTGAGGTACAGAAATAATCACAATTGGAAATGGGAAGGAAAATGAAGGGAGATTCACATTAATTTGGTTTTCACTTTAATTTCTACTGAAGGTGATAGGGCAAGAACCTTCTAGGTTGGCTCACAGTTTAAGCATTTAAGAGTAATAATTTCAGAATAAAAATACTGTAAAATTAGAATTAGTGCAATACGGCTGCCAACTGTAGCCTAACATCTGCCATCTTCATGAAAATGAGATGCAAATTATTCTAATTACATATAACTATAACACACAATTTAGCTGCAGCTCCCTCGCTCATTACATAGTTTCGTAGTGGTTTTTGGTGATAAACAGGTTTCAAATGGCTACTTTTCATTTATTAGTGGCTATCACAGAAGAACGGTCTTCATGTTCTGAGCCAATATACCTCTGACTACCAGATGCTTGGCATTAAAAGAATGAAGCAGATGGGTCTTGCCATGAAAGCCAGCCTCTGAACTTCCCTATGGCAACTGGCTGCTCACTGTCAGAAGGGTGAATGTGGACAGAGCTAGATGGACCATCGATCTAAACCAGAATGGGATTCTTGTTTCAGCGGCTGCTGTCCAATTCTTAGGTATCTACCAAGCTTCAGCATCTTCTTTGCGAACAGTGAAAACCTCCATGAGAAATGGATTGTTGATTTCATATGTTGTGGGACTTTCTAAACTCTGTGGCTCCCATACTGTGCAACAAAATGCGAGTGGTTGGAACACCACCCACACGGCTGCATGTGTGTAAGCACCTTTGGTACTTGGGCAGAACAGAGCAGTTCGGCTCCAGCTTAAAGCGGCACAAATGCAGCGTTGCCTTGTGGCATCCCTCAAAAATAGTGGACATCACAAAGTGTTTGCACAACTTTACATCAGAGCAGAACTTCTCTGTTCTGCAACAACCCCAGTGGTGGTGGTTATACCCAAACAGCAGCACACGCCATGCTCCAACCATGCATGTTTCACGAATAGATCAGCGTGCTTTGTTAAACTCACATCCCCAAGCAGTTAGACGTTCTGGGTGCAGCTACAACAGAGGTCAGTTTCATTGTGAGGAGGAAGACTGGAGAATTTTGGTGATTTTGTGATATCTATTTGTTTATTGTTATTATATTATGTATTTATTCAATTTCTATACCGCCCTTCCAAAAATGGGTCAGGGCAGTTTACACGGAGAAATAATAAATAAAATGGATCCCTGTCCCCAAAGGGCTCACAGTCTAAAAGGAAACATAAGATAGACACCAGCAAGAGTCACTGGAGGTCCTGTGCTGGGGGTGGATAGGGCCAGGTACTCTCCCCCTGCTAAATAAAGAGAATCACCATGTTAAAAGGTGCCTCTTGCCAAGTTAGCACTTATTTATGCTGGTTGGGGGGCTGCCTGACTTACTTTGGCCACCAAGGCGGGAGAGGAAGTGTGACCTTGGGTCTGCACCTGGTCGAGATGCTGATCCGCTCCCTGAAGTACCACGCAGTACCACGCAGGCAAATAACAGGCAAATACAGTGTGTAAAACCCCATTAGTCTCCACTGTGCAAGCAAGCAATATTCACTTGACTCCCCTCCACAAGTTTATTTCTTCCTGTCAGCTGCAAAATTCAAATTTCTGTCTCCTGACATTCCAGCTACAAAACATTTTCTCCCTGGGTATGAAGGGCGAGTTAAAGCTAGTTGCCGGCAACTATCGGTGCCCATGAAAGAAATGCTAATTACATGTAGATAAAATAAATGCATACTAGCTGAACCTGCACAGAGCATCTGTGCACTAGTTCACTCAGCCTTTGGTTCCCCTACCGCTTGCCCGTTCCTCCTCTTGTCACCCCTTCTTACCTCCCCCCCACTTGCCAGTTACCCATTCTTCCCTCCCCCTGCTTGCTGGTCACCTGTTCCACCATCATCCAATTACCCCACCCACACCCACTCGCTTTCCTCTCCCTCTCCCAGAAGCTCGCTCATGAACTCTCGCGAGAGCTGCCACACATGGGATTAACCATGGGTACACCTTAGCAAATTAGTTATATAGATTCTTCCCCTCTTTACCTCTGCCTCAGTTTCTCTCTCTTTCCGTTGCTGTCAGCCTTATGTTGAATTCTAAACTGCAAACTCCTCAGGGCAGAGTAAAGCATTGTGGATATTGATGGCATCTCATTATTAGTATTACAACAACCAACAACAACACTCTAGGAGAGTTGGTATTGTAGGACTTTGGCTTCAGACTTGGATTCAAGCTTTGACACCAACCATGAATGCACAGATCATCTCGGAGAAATCATAATTCTCCTTTTCAGTCCTCTGTCTGAGTAATGGAAATTTAATTACTGGATGTGTCATTAAATTTCTGCTGAATTAAAGCATATGTTTAGGACAATTAAACTGCTATAAAGCAAGGAAATATATTGTTAGAGAAGTGTGAACCCCCTGTCTGCAACATTCACATCCCTTCGGATTTTTGCTAGATTTATCAGACTCTCTTTGCTTCTCTTGCAATTCCTGGTATTTTTAGCCTGAACAAGAACTTCCAAGTTTACTTTGAGTTTTGCCTGAGGTAGAATCTGATGAAAACCTAGAGGTGTTCAGAACCACCACCACCCTGGAGATATTCCGCTGACCCTGTCAGAACTCTTTTGGCTTCCTGTGAAATGTCTCAGATGTTTTGCCTGAAGAGGAACCTCCAAATTTGCTCTAAATTTTGCTTTTGGGGGGATATCAGCAGAGTTCCTCAGCTCTAAATAGTGTTGACTCTCTCTATAGTCAACTGTTTCTTTCTTGCCCTCAGTGGGCCAGCATGGCAGCCTTATCTCTGTGCTTTTAGGTAATACAAGGTAGACAAAGCCAGCTCCATTTTTTGTGGGGGCTTCGGAGCTATCAGGGGGACCCTCAAGGCCCATTTGACCCAGATATGTGAAGAAAGAAGAGAAGGTCCTTGATAAGGTACTAAATGCTTTCCCTCACCACTGCATAACCACCAGACTCAAAATGGCTCAAAACAAAGTGGGAGGAAGCAACTTTCAGGGCAAAGGCACTAGCTGACATCCTTTGGTGTGCTGGAAGAAGGACATTGCACCAGTGCGAGGCTGCTGGGCTAGTTAGCTCTGTTAAGTCTGGAGCTTGAGTTCTGGACTACTGTTGTGATAACACAAGCATGTTTGTGCTTGTGCAACAGTTGTGCAATCTGTGGTACAGCTAAAGGGACATTTTATACAATACGTTTTAAAGGGAACTGTTGCGCAAAAGTCAAATGCCACAAAACTGCAATATCACAATTCTGAAAAAATTGAGTTCTGGACTTGAGTTTTGGACTAGTGTTGAGTTTGAGTTCTGGACCAGTTGTGCCAATCTGTGGCACAACTGTTGTTTTAAAGGGAAATATTTAAAACATTAAAAATATGTTTTAAATGGAACTTTTGCACAAAGTGCAATGCCACAAAAGTGCAATATCAAAGTTCTGAAAAATCCCCGGTATTAGATTAGATTAGATTAGATTAGATTAGATTAGATTAGATTATATGATGCTTGGTGTCTGCGTCCGTGTCTTTTTCGGGTGTTCTGGGCATGCGCGGCTGGGCTTGGAGCCTGATTGGCTGGGAACGGAGAATACTGGCGGCGGCGGCCATGGCCGCTGGAGGGCCTGGCCTGGCAGTGACGGCAACAGGCCGAGGAGCCGAGAGGTGGTGGGCCCGGCCAGGAGGTGGCGGCGGGGGAAGCCGGAGAAGGTGAAGGCGGCGGGGGAAGCGGGAGAAGGTGCAGGCCAAAGGAGGCGGAGGGCCCAGCCGGGAGGAGGTGGCGGGGGAGGCCGGAGAGGGCGGAGGTGGTGGGGGAAGCCGGGCGAGGTGGCGGCGGAACCGCCGCCTCGGCCGGAGAAGGCGGCGGGCCCAAGGGAAGCCGGAGCCCGGGGGAAGTGGGCCTGGGGTAAGCCGGAGAAGGCGGCAGGCCCAACTGAAGGTGGCGGCGGGGGAAGCTGGGCGGCGGTGCCGAGCAGAGCCCAACTAGAGCGCCCGTTATTGAAACGGGCTTAATAAGACTAGTATTATATTATATTGTATTATTTATTTCTACACTTATATCCCACTCTTCCTCTGAAAGCTCAGAGCAGTGTACATGGTGATTTTTTATCCTCACAACAAGCCTGTGTGGTAGGTTAGGCTGAGACATATATGACTGGCCCAGAGTCACCCAGTGAGCTTCATGGCTGAATGGGGATTCGAACTTGGGTCTTCTCGGTCCTAGTCCATCACTTTTGTAGTGCAGCTATGTGACCTTTGTGCACCAGCACAACTTTGTTCATTCCACAAATCAGTATGTCAGCCAATATATTTATGAAATATATGCAGGCAGGTTGCACCATGGGAAGTACAGCGATAGAGCTGACAGCCCTAGGTTCAATCACTGGCATCACCAATTAATGCAACTCTGGTAACAGGGCTAGGAAAGTCCTCTACCTTGAGACCTTGGAGAGCGCTACGAGGGATAGACAACTGGTTCAATATGAACCAATGATTTGACTTCTTAAGGCAGCTTCTAATGTACCTAAGATCCTTGATGCTGGTGAGGATGGGAGACCACACCAATGTGTACAATTCAACAGGCAACATGGTGGTGCCAACTGGTAATGAGGGGCCAGAAAGGGGTTGCAGCTCAGTGGTAGATCCTATGCTTTGCATGCAGAGGAGCCCAGGTTCAACCCCAGGTATCTCCAGGTAGAGCTAGGAAAGAACTGTGTCTGAAACCCTGGCAAGTCAGTGTAGACAATGCTGACCTACACAGAACCAATGGTCCAACTCAGTGGCCCCATTTGCATGTAATGCCAAACCAGAGTTGATTGAGGCCAAGGCTAGAATCCATGTATGTCTGAATGCATGAAACCACAATTTCGCAGCAAAAGCAACCTGCAGTTTCCCTCACCAGACTCTAATTTTAACCTTTGGTTAGTAGTGGGTTTTGCTGCTCCCACCTGCAGTTTGAAGGTGGCAGTGTTATGTCTGAACACAGATGCCACCCTAACCGGGGTTTTGTGCGGTTTCTGGAAGCAAAACCATAGAGAGGGCAGCGCAGACCTGCCCAGGAACGCCCCTGCTCCATGCCTGCTGCACTTCTTGATGGCTACCTCTCCGAGTACTTGCCCTGCCCCTTTCTCCACGCTCCTCAAGCTGTTGCCCAGCAACAAGGATGCTGCCTTGTCCCACCCCCAGCTTCTAAACCTGTCAAAGGGGAAAGTCATATTGGGGGATGCCTGCGGTCCACTGTGTTTCTTGCTCCCCCCTCTGGCAATCAGAAGAGGAATTGGAACAGGCTGGCAAGATGGGCACTGTGTGTTTTGGTCACCAAAAATTAATTGATAAAGTAGTATGTTCACAAGCACATGCAGTTGTGGTGGTACCATAAACCAGGCAACCCGATGAGATCACTGCAAAGATAACATATGGCAGGACAGTGATACCTAGTGTCAGCTTTAAAAGGCAGACCCACCCAGGAATTCTTGAAAGTCTTTGCTCTTTGAATTAGCTGGCCTAGTGGCAATGAAATACGTATGATGAAACACAAAGATAATCTCCTTTGTATTCTTTTTATTGTGTACAAAAGAAAATTAATCCAACAAAATTCTGTGAAGGAAAGCAAATGTTTCGATGTAAAAATGTAATTATCAATGCTTGATATTTAACTGTGTTTGAAGTGGCATTCTTATATTCAGTTGCCTGGGAGAGTTTCAGCTTCTGCTAGGGCGGACCAAAGCTTAGTGAGCCTCTAGTCCTCCCCAGAGGACTGGCCCTCACATAAGAAGGCTAATGCCTGGTCGGCTAGCCAACATGGAGGCAGGAGTGTGCTTGGGTTTTCCTGGACTGTTTGCCAGGGTCTACCATCTCAAGAGCATCCTTGGTCACCCCGGGATTCTTTGCCCTCCCTCATATACATATCCCCTCCTAGGAAGTCATCATGATCCCTTCCTAGAGTAACAGAAAAATAATGCCTCTTAGCATCCCCACGTTGCCAAAACTTGTGCTTGTGCAAGACTATTTTGGTCCAGGGCTATTACAAGGGCAGCGGTACAATAGCTGAGGGGTGTGCACAAAACTGGATTGCCTGGTTTGTTTCAAGTCCGGACTGAAGTCAAACTGGACTGGGCATGTTTGCTTTTGGACACCCCCAAACATCCCTGAACACCCCTTGGTTCAGGTTCTGGGGTTCATGTAAATCATAATAATCATCAAAAACATTTTTGAGCAGAACCAAGGTGGCACACATCCACAACAAAGCTGCTTCAGCAAATAGTGCAGGTAAACGGAGGCCTTCAATTCAGAGCCAGCACTGCAGCCCCACCTGAGACTGGAATGCATTAAAGAGGCTGCACCCTTTTTCTTAAGCACCGGCTGCGTCGTAGCTGGGTGGCTGCTGGTGGGGACTGTGGTGCTTCTGGCTCCTGCTCCAATTCAGGCAAGGGTGTATTGGAGGGGTCAGAAGGTGCTGGCATTGCCATTGGTGGAGGGGAGGGCCCCTCAAAGCTTGCCTTGTCCTGTGAGTCCTCTTGGTCAGAGTCAGTCTCAGGGGCCACAACCACTTCACACCGAGAGCCCCTGGTGTCCAGCTCAGGGGTCATCCTGGGACTCCTCTGTGTCAGACTCAAGGATCATGACATTTGTAGGCTTAAGAGAATACCATATGCCCATTATTTCCTTGGAATCATTCTACCATTTACTGTAACATGTAATGACTCCCAAACTGTTATTCTGAAAAGTTCTCAATTGCCAGGCACCATTGTTGTCTAGCTGAACATTTCCACTACTGCAACTCTAACTCTAGCTACACATTATTTCCAGGTCCTTTAAGAGGATTCTCAGAACCAGAAAGCTTTCCCCTGTGATCAGTCTTCATTACCTCGCCTTGATGTGACAGACTTCTGCCCATTTGTAATACGCATTTTTGCTATGTTTTGCCTCCCCACCCCACTCCCTGTACAATATCTAGTCTAATAAAAAGACCTTTTGAGATCCATTTTGTCTTGAGCTTTACTCCTCAGTGAAGTTCTGAAAGCTATTATTCTTTCTCAGGCAGAGAATGCCTTCGGAGTCTGGGCAGCTTTCTTGCAAATTACTGGGACATTTATTTCAGGAAACCATTCATCATAATTCCTCTATTCATCCTCACTGTTTTTTAGCCACTTTCAAGTTGTTGCTTAATGCTAGCTTTAGCCTTCTTCCAAGGAAAACGTCTTATGAAAAAAGGGAGAATATTTTGTCTAGATCGTGCCCATTAGAAAGACACCCATGCTATTTAATATTTGGGGCCAAGATCCAGGCCTGTGGTGTGCAAAGTTGCATTTGTGTTATGTAGTCCATGTGCTGGATCACTGTTGCAAGGAAGGACCATCCAAATTATAGGATTTACAATGCCATCATAGGACAGAGGGGTCTGAGCATAGTGATTTAGCCAAGTCCTTTGCACTTTCCCACAACCCAGCCCCCTAGCCTGACCCTGGTAAGTCCCCAGATGCAGACAGTGACTTGGGACAGTGGCCTGCATCCTGAGGCCACCTCAGGAATCTCCCACAGGAACATCAGAAGCTGCCTTATACTGAGTCAGAGCCTAAGAATATTTTGTAGTGCTCACATAGGAACATAGGAAGCTGCCATATACTGAGTCAGACCATTGGTCCATCTAGCTCAGTATTGTCTTCACAGACTGGCAGCAGCTTCTCCAAGGTTCAAGGCAAGAGTCTCTCTCAGCCCTGTCTTGGAGATGCTGTCAGGGAGGGAACTTGGGACCTTCTGCATGCAGGTGCTCTTCCCAGAGTGGCTCCAGCCCCTAAGAATATCTTGCAGTGCTCACATAGGAACATAGGAAGTTGCCTTTTACTGAGTCAGACTCTTGGTCCATCTAGCTTAGTACTGACTGGCAGAGGCTTCTCCAAAGATTCAGGCAGGGATCTTTCCCAGCCCTACCTGGATATGCTGCCAGGGATTGAACCTGAGACCTATTTATTCATTTATTTCATTTATAGACCACCCCATCCAAAGGCTCTGGGATGGCCAAACAGGCCAAGCCGGTTTTGTGCACATTCCTAGTTGTCAAGCTACAGTTGAATCTGCAATGCGATTCATAGTTTAAAAAATTAACCTCAGGTTCAGCTACCCGCAGTTTGTTGTTATGTGCTCCAGAACAGAGTAGCCTGGTGGAAGAAGCTGGGCCCAAACTGGGCCACTAGCCTCCCCCATCCAGGTCTCAGTTATACAAGCCAGGTCGGCTCCCGCATCCATGATCAAGACATGGATGATTTCGGTCTTATTCTGAACCGACCTGGCATTGCAGAGGAGCAAGGCCAGTCTCTGAGGGTAGTTGGAACAGCTCCCCGAGGCCAGAGAGCTGACAGGGCAGCCGGAAGTGGAAACAGTTACTAAATTACTTCTCCTGTAATGGCCAGCTGTTCTGCCAAAGCCAATTCTTCTATTCCCCACGACAACAGTAATAGCTGCCCCAGAGCTGCTGGACACCCCCCTCCCCACATCACTCTGCCCAAGAGAACCCAAACACATGACAACAAAAGGCTTGGCACAACCTAAGGAAAAGGGAGGACTAACAACATCCAACCCAGACCTCCATAATATGACTCCCCCCCCCGCAGACCCCAGTCCCATACCGAAGGCCCGGCACCAAAGGCCAGCCCCCTTTGGCAGCCGGCTTTGGCGGCCACCTACAGGTGGGCCTCCGGAGTGCCTTCCTCCAATATATTTTGCCAAGGACTCCAGAAATCTCTCCTCTCACGAGAGATCTCTGGTCCTTAGGGACAGGTGGAACAAGTCAAGCACTCAGATAGAAGGCACAGGGAGAATAGGGCAGCAATTAGGCTGTCTCAAGCTGGTCCTTCAGAAGGTCTGGGGCTGCAAAAACAAACCTCCTTGGCTAAGACAGGAATGCGCTGGCAGGGTGAGACGGCTGTTGTTTGTCAGGAGAGGTTAGGGGGCTGACGGAATCTACCCCCTTCCTCTCTTCACTCTCTCCGACCTCCTTATGCATGCAAAGCAGATGCTCTGCCACTGTGCTGTGGACCCACACCCCTACTCAGACTTCATCACAGTTTTTAGAAAGCTTCCTAAATCTTGGCTTTTTACACAGGTTTTTACATGACCGTTTCTATGCCACTTCTATGTGTTTTTACTCTTGTGTCGATGTGTTTTTATGCTTGTATTTTATAGTTTTTAAATTAGATTTGTTTTATATTTTTAGCTTAATATTTTACTCGCCATTTTTATTGTATGTTTTTAACTTTTGTAAACCGCCTTGGGGTTGTTTTTAATGAAAGGCGGTATAGAAATTCAACAATAAATCAAGTCAACAATAAATACTCCAAGAGAGATGAGAGATCCATCTGAAGAGGAACGGACCACAAATCCCCATTTGGAAGGAGATCTACTCTCAGACCCTGATCTCAGAGTGAGTAATTTAGCTCACCAACATCTCCAAACTCCATGTTGCCATGATGGGGGTACACATCTGCGGCAACACAAAGGTGATTTCCTAGCTGCGTTAACGGGAGCAGACCAGTGGCTGCCAGAATAGCAACCCATCTTAGTTATTCTTTCATTCATTCATGCATTACATTTGTAAACTGCCCCGAACATTCATCTCTATGTCATTCCACCCAAAGTAGACAGGTACTTTCTTATTTAATTAGTACATGCTGAGCCAATAAATTGCTGGGTAGGTGTGTGGTAAAGTGCGATTAACTGTGCTGTGGGGAGTGAAAGGTTAATCATTGAAGGAGGAGCTTGTAAACCAGAGCGGTTAGGAAAGAAGAACTCTCTGTGTCTGCTCTGTGTGTGTTAACTGGCACATGGCTGATGGTATCCGAAGCTCCTGAAGTTGAGTAGTTTAATTCTTACAATAAAACTTGTTTATTTAACCTCCGAAGAAGTGAGCCATATACTGAGGAAACTAGAGGAACTGGTAGTACAATTACAATACTAGCGTGGAGCCAGCGTGGTGTAGTGGCTAGAGTGCTGGACTAGGACCGGGGAGACCCGAGTTCAAATCCCCATTCAGCCATGATACTAGCTGGGTGACTCTGGGCCAGTCACCTCTCTCTCAGCCTAACCTACTTCACAGGGTTGTTGTGAAGGAGCAAATTAAGTATGTAGTACACCGCTCTGGGCTCCTTGGAGGAAGAGAGGGATATAAATGCAATAAATAAATAAATAAATAATAATAATAATAATAATAATAATAATAATACATGTTTTCCCCAAATCCTTGCCTGTTGAGCCAAAAGACACACCTGGAAAGCAAAGAATTCAAGGCCCTGGACCAGAGTGTGGCTCATTTAAGCCCTGTTCACCAGTTCAAACCCCCGCTGGTATGTTTCTCAGACTATGGGAAACACCTCTATCGGGCAGCAGTGATATAGGAAGATGCTGAAAGGCATCATCTCACACTGCACAGGAGGAGGAAGTGGTAAACCCCTCCTGTATTCTACCAAAAACAACCCTGTGGGCACCAGGAGTCAACAGTGACTCGACAGCACACTTTGCCATTACTCTCCGATAGACAGAGATTTGAGATGGCATCAAGTTCTGCTCCTTGGTGTAAGAACTCACTGATGGCCTGTAGCTTGTCCAAGTTGGTTCTTTTTTTTCTTGGAGCAAACTGTTGATTCACAGAATCTGGATCTGACTTGAGAGTCTTAATTCTAGCAGCATGCTGGTGGTTAATTTGCACTGAGAAAAGCTTGGGTGAAGCCATTAGAGGTATGCACAAATTGATATTTGTTTTTTGATTTGACCTCAAATTGAATCACAAAAATTTGAATCAATTTGTTGAACTGGCCAGCCATTGCTGGCCAGTTGGACAAATTGAATCAAAAATTCACCAAAAACATTCACAATTCGCCCATAGGGAACAATGGGTAACTCAAATCTGCCCATTGTTCCCCAAGGGTAGGTCTTAGGACAACAAAGTGCACAGGGCATGTTGGGTGCTACCTACCACCCAACCCACAAAAGAAATGGCGAAGCAGGCCATTTTATTAAAAAAAATTAAGATTTTATTAATTTTTAATGAGGGACCAATGAGACGGTGGTGTGCTGGGGTGGACAGACTAGAGGTGGGGCAGCAGCAGCAGGCAGATAAAGTGAAGCCTGCATCAGGTGGTGGGTTGGGGTATCTGCACTCACCACCCTGTGTCATACTTGCTGCCTGAGGCCATCAATTCACCTAGTATGATCCTGGAAATTCATCTGATTCAGTGCTGGGTCACGTCCAGTGATGGGCTGCCACAGCAAAAATGGCCCTCTCTCCAATCACAATTCCCCCAAATTTTGATGGCAGGAGCACTTGAAGAAGAGTCCTAGACAATGATCCTATTGGCTGACTTATTGGGCCAAGTTCGCCATGTGTTGTAACCAAAGACGTGTGCAGTTGTGCAAGAGCGCTCTTGTACAAATGTAAATATCACACAAATGCAGTTGCACAATAGGATGGCCATTGTTTCCAGAGGCTGTACTATCACACAACAGCATTTGTGCCATTCTTGAATTTGCTCAATAGTAGTCTTGCACAGACGATCAGTTACAACACAGAGAGAACTCTCGGCAGTATGTCAGCCACTGGCCAGGTATCTTTATTCAGAAGATACAGGCAAATGGAGTAAAATGTTTACTGAAAATTACAAAACAGAGGAGTGATAAAGAAGGTAAAATGTGATGCCCATTCACATGAGCACTGGATAATTTCACAAAGTGGACTGATGTCTGTAATGCTAGTCATACTTTGTTCAGTCATAGAACTAATTGCCTGCATTTTATATCCATATTACAACGCCTTTCCATCTCCATCACTGAGGTATGGAGCAGACAGGTCAATGAAGGAACGGTGTTTGAACAGAACAATATATGTCCCAAAAGATGGAGCAGGGAAGTAGGCTTGAAATGACAATCAAAAGAAGACATAAAGGAAAGAAGTAGCCAAGAATAAGGGTGAGAGATTGGGAGGAGAGAGAGTAAGGCAGCTCAAGCATCAAAGCCGGATGGAAGTAGAATCAGGGAGACAGTAGGTCAAAGAGATGTGAAGTGGAAGGAGGAGGGAAAGGTGAACTGGATGAAAGTCAAAGTGGGTGATTGGAAGGAAGGACAGAATGGTGGGTGAAAGATATCAGGCTAGGTGGAGGAGGAGGCGGCAGCAAGGAGGAGGAGGCCAATATCACAGTCAACGTCTTCTGAACAGGAAAATTGTAAAAAGGAACTGTCATAAGAAATGGAACTACAAAATTCTAAAGGACTGAAAGAGAAGTCAGAGCAACCAATAATCACGACCAGTTCAGGCAAGAATACTGCTACTATTACTACAACTACAAATATGTATATGCTGCTTTTCAACAAAAGGTCTCAAAGTGGTTTACACAGAAAAATAATAAAGAAAGAAGATGTTTCCCTCTCCCAAAGGGGGCCACAATCTACTAGGAAAAATAAGTAGCAGCCAATGGGGAAATGCTGTGCAAGGCACGGATAGGGACAGTTGCTCCGCCCCCCTGCTAGAAATAAGAAAACCAAATGCTTTACCACAAGGAGTGTCCTCATATGGGTGAAACCCACTGAAAGCTGAAGCTCACCCTGACATGTTGAAAACCTGAAAAGACCATGCGAGGGTGCATTCAGATGTAATAAAGCGACCTTGGGGTTCTAAGAATCAGGTCTGAATCAGTTTCAGTTTCTGGATTCAAAACAGAGTTGCCAATGAAATTTTGACTAACATAAAACTCAGAGCAAACTTTGGATTTGCTCCTCAGGCAAAAAAGTTCATCCCACAACCTTGAAGCTAGCCCACTCCTGCCAACAGCCAGCCAATTACCTAGGCCAGTGGTTCCCAAACTGGGAGCCTCCAGATGTTGCTGAACTACAACTCCCATCAGCTCCAGCTATAATTTATTGTGTCTGGGGATGATGGGAGCTGTAGTTCAGCAACATCTGGAGGCTCCCAGTTTGAGCACCACTGGCCTAGACGCATTTACTGAGAAGCCCATTTTACTGCCTCAAAATCCCTCAGCAGGAATTGACTAACCCCACATTTGCATTAAGGAAACGTAGCCCCAGATGATTGGATTTATCTCATTAATTTCATGGTAAAAGTCTAGATGATGGTGTCATGAAATGCAAATTGGCAAACTGTTCTCCTTCTCAACCCTTTTCAACTAAAGGAAGTTGGTCATTCTTGGTTTATTTCATGAGGGAATTATTTGCCTGGGTTACCTCAGTGTTTAATTAAATTGGCATATAACACATAAAATACCAAATAAAACAGGTTTTTGCTGTGTCCCAACATTAATTTCCTGTCATTATAGGTGTTTAGCTTATTAGCTCTCTGACTTGCTTGACTGCCAATTAAGTGTTATATTTGAATTCTTTTAGGATATTTACAGCCCTTCTTTCACCCCAAGCTGGTTAAACTTTTACATTTCTTTGTGGTTGTGACTGGCTTTGGCGGAGTCCAGTCACTCTAATAGGTGTTTCATGATTTGTAGCTTGTTAGTCAACTTGTTGGACATCAGAGGAGAAACTGGCAAAACTCTACTTCACACACACACACACACACACACACACACACACACACACACACACACACACGGCAAACCAGAGGTGCACCTAGGTAAGGTCTGGACCTAATGGTGTTATAGCAGGGGGGAGGCCCTTGTTACAGGCTAGGGCAGACATGAGGCCATGTATGCTGCTGCTTCTGTTAAGAAATATGGGTGCATGCTCAGAGGCTCTCTCATCCTTGATTTTTGCTCATGCCTTCCCTCTTACTGTGTGTCCAAGCCAGACAAAATGTCATCTGACTAATTTCACCTGATTAACCCAGCCCCTCAACAGTAATGTGCATGACTACAAAGTTCTTTTTAAATATAGGTGGACCTCGATATTCATGGGGGTTCCATTCATGGCTCCAGCCATGGATACCGAAAACATGAATATAAAGGATTTGGAGGCTATGGGATCGGCATGGGGGGGGGGGTATGTTCCTGGTCAGCTCAAAAATTGCTAAAAATGGCCAGATATGGGCCAAAAGTCAGGGGGAAACACAGGGGAACTCCTTACCATGTTTTGCTGCTCCCCCACCCTGAGTCATGTTGTGCTCCAGAGTGCCCCCAAATTGGCCAAAAAATGGCCGAAAATCACCATTTTCCTCCCCTAAATGGTGCTATTTTGTGGTTCAGAGGGGGAAAAATGGCGGCCAGAAATGACTTCCACAATCATTTCTGGCTACCCCTGACGCATCAAGATTGATTTTTTTTCTTTACCCCCACATATAGGGAGGTTGGGTGTCTTTTTCCCAACCACACATAGGCAAATCTGTAGAAAATGAATGTGTGGATAATAAGGTTTCCCTGTATATGGCCAAAGAAAAATATTAAACAGTTTTTATAAGAAACGGAAGATGAGAACTTCTCACACACTTTTAAAAAAACAATAAACTTTGCAGGTGCTGCCTCATCCATGGCTCAAGACTACTTGGGTCTTGGGTTAAGGAGGTGATAAACTTTTGACAAAGAAAAGAAAGAGTGCCTTTAAGAGGGACAGAGGACAAGTGTGCTACTCTGCAAATGTCTTGCAGGCAAATGGCTCTTGTGTGTGGCTTAAAAGGCTTGTTTCTTTCATGTTCATTGAGAACCTTGATTTTACACACCGGGCTTCTGGCTGAATAGCTGCTCCTAAGAATGCCACTGTGGCAAACAATGGGCACAGCAGACAATACATGGAAGTAAGAATGCAAGGGGAACACTACCAGGCTCCATCATGGACCAGAGAGAAGGGCATAAGAACTCTTGTCCAATTACTAGAGTCTACAGGCTCTGTAAGGCTGTGTAAGGCCAGCCCACACTATCCTCAGCCCCAAACCCCCGATATCTTCATTGTGGCTGTGTTGGTTGCTGGGATGCTGTGCTTCCAGCACCCTTCCCCTCTCGTCACTTGTGGCCCCTGACAAATGTGTAAGGTAAGTCTGGTAGCCACTGTGTTCTGGCAACTCAAAGGTTCCTCAGAAGCTTATGAAGAGTTCCTTAATGAAAAGAACATTAATGGTGGACACACCATGAAAAAATACCTTTTCCACCACTACCAACAATGCCTTAACATATGCCACCTCAGAGGAACGTTGGGTATGTTCTAGGGCAGGGATTCTCAGTGTTGGGTCCCCAGATGGTATTGGACTTCAACTCCCCTAATACCCAGCCCCAGTGGTCTTTGGTTGGGGATTATGGGAGTCGAAGTCCAATAACATCTGAAGACCCAACGCTGAGAATCTCTGTTCTAGGGTGAACTCTCTTGGAACTACAGTGAGGCTCAACAGGCCTGGTCAACACCCAATGTGAAGAGATAACTTGCTTCTCAGGATCTTCTTTAACATTGAGGGGCCCAATGGCAAATGTGTGGGCATCCCTCAACAGATGAGTTGACATGGAAAGGGTTACTTGAATCAAGAAAACTTGAAAAACTATGGAGGTAACTGAATGCAAGGTGTTCTGTAGAAAGGGGGAAGAACAAGGAGAACAACCAAATGCAGAACAACTATGTACCTGCTTGTACATAGAGGAAGAACCCTGTTCACTTGTTCCCCCTCGTGTGTTCAATGCATGCATAAAGAGAAAGCAGAACCAGCCATGCCAGCCATGCCCCATGATGTTGATGCACTCACTGGCCACTTGGCATTAAGATGAAAGGCACCCTATCAGACTAATGCTACATGCATAGCCGCTAGAGGTGTGGCCAGTAGATGTGGTCCTACTTTTCTGCATGCTGTTACTTGGTACACAAGGGAAGGAGTGGACAGAGCTAAGGTCTGAGGTATACAGAACTGGCACTCCATCCATGTTCCTTCAGTGCTCAGGGCTACAACCGCTGTTCCCTCTAAAAGGGATTCCCAGATGTTGTTGACTACAACTCCCAGAATCCCCAGCTGCAGTGGCTTTTGCTTGGTGGTTATGGAAGTTGTAGTCAACAACACCTGGGAATCCCTCTTAGGGGGAACATTGGCCAGGCCTTGCTTCACGAAACCCAAACGGGGCTAAGCCCCAGAGCTGTGGTAACCCCAGAGCCCATTTCTTTGCTTAGCTGTTCTATGCAGTGCTTGCAGAGGAATTCCATAGCTCTCTCCCTTCTGAAATGCTCTGGACTCCAAAATCCCATTATTTCCTTCTCAGCTCTTGCTAATTATGTCCAGCCGTTCAGGCTGAGTGGTTTGTTCAGCCTAGTTGTTTACTTGACCTAGGCTGTTTTCTCAGTTGTCAGCTGCATCCCCAAGTCAATGTCAGTGTCAAAGACATAGCTTTCAAATTAAAGAGAGGCTTTGAGCTGCTGAGCCATGCGTGCACCAACAACATAAAATCCCACATCTCTCTCTTTCACCTCTGGGGCTAACGTGAGGTGCCTTTGTTCTCTAAGAGACTTTATTATTTATTTATTTGACATATTTCTATCCCACCCAAAACTTACACGTCTCTGGGCGGCTCACAATAAAATACAAATTACAACAAAATAAAAAGACTAAAACAAAATGTTAAAAACTCTCAAAACCCCTGCTACACTGACTGGCAACAGCTCTCCAATGTTTTAGGCAGAAGTCTCCTCCAGATTTACCTGGAGATGCCAGGGAGTGAACTTGGGCCCTTCTGGATGCAAAGCAGATGCTCTGCCACTAAGCTACAGCCTAACCCCTGCTTCCTTGGCAAAGAGGCACCTTTTAATGTGGTGATTCTCTTTACTGAGCAGGAGGAGAGTAACTGGCCCTATCCATCCCCAGCACAGTAGCTCCAGTGACCGCTGCTGGTGTCTATCCTATGTTTTCTTTTAGATTGTGAGCCCTTTGGGGACAGGGATCCATCTTATTTATTTATTATTTCTCTGTGTAAACCGCCCTGAGCCATTTTTTGGAAGGGCGGTATAGAAATTGAACAAACAAACAAACAAACAAACAAACCTGTATCTAATTAAAAGCCTGGATGAACAAACATTCTTGACAGACTTCTTAGAAGTTGTCAGAGATGAAGAAGTTCTTATTTCGGCAGGGAGCACATTCTAGAGCCTCAGGGTAGCAAACTGCCTAGAGCCTTTGGAATCAGGCGGTATATAAATTAAGATGATGATGATGATGATGATGATGATGATGATGATGATGATGATGATTGATGATGGAGAAGGCCCATCCCTGAGTAGCCACCAGATGAGCCGGTGGCAACTGCAGACGAACCTCCCCTGATTATCTCAATGGGCATTGGGGTTCATAGCATAGAAGATGTTCTCTTAAATGCGTCCTCTTTGCCAAAAACTAACTGGCCATAATTCATCCCAAAGGTTAGAGAGGTCACCATTCTGGCTGGCTGCACTGTGTGTCATTCCAGATTCATTCATTCGACTTCTATACCGCCCTTCCAAAAATGGCTCAGGGCGGTTTACACAGAGAAATAATAAACACATATGATGCATTTCTGATACAGTTCTCATATTCAGATGTGGCTTCCCCCCAACCCCCGACACACACAGAGCAAATTTCACCTACAGCAATATTCAAGGCAAATTTGGAAGCTCCTGTGTGGACACAATATCTGAAGTTCTTTTGAGGGAATAGAAAAGTGTTTTGATAACACTAACTGAATCTCAGGGGAATTCCAGAAACCCATAAACTGCTACCAAATTCCACTTTAAGTGAAATGTGAAGTGCATTTGGAGTACACAAGTAGGGTTGTAAGCATTCATTGGGCTTTGTTCTCTTCCCCTAAAAGGGATAAAATGGAGGACTCAAATGCTGAATACTTTGCAGACTGAAAACAGACCAACAGCTTTAATGCTGTGGACCACTGTAATATGTGTAAACTGCCCAAGGAAGGACTTGTTTTATTTTCTGATGTTCCTATCTGCACAGTTCTTCCAAAACCTTAGGCAGGGATACAGTGCTCTCAGGGAATTGCAATACTTGTATAGGAATTTTATTTACTTTTGAATATACCCGACCCAACTCTTTGGAATACAGCTTAGAAACTAAATGAATGAAATGCACATGCCATTTGACACTATCAAGGCCTCCAGGGCTTGAAGCAGAAATCTCATGGCTTGAGGTCAGGGTGGTGCTCAGGTCTGTCAGGAGCCTCACAGAATACATGGTAGAGATGTGCAGAAAATGGATTTTTCAATTCATGTTGAAGTCAAATCAGATTCTGAAAATTCATTTCAAATCTGAATCAAATTCAAATCTGGTCCAAAAACTTGTTTTATTTATTTGATTTCAATAAAAATTTGAATAAATTTTTTGAATAAAATATTTGAATAAACTTTGAATTGATTTGACCCTGATTTGGCACACCTTTTAGCCAATCAGGGGGCCTGGGTGGTTTAAAGAGGTGCCAAACAGCTCTTGAATAAAATTCAAATTGAGTTTTGAACATTTGATTTGAATTCGAATCAAATTGCCCTTTTAAGGGGTGATTCAATTCAAATCACTCAAATCACCCAGATTCAAGTCAAATTGATTCAAATGGATTTGCACATTCCTAGTTCATGGGCCTCTGGCAACTCTGCAGTGTGGCTGGGACAATGAGAAAGAAACATGACCAAGGCCAGATCTGAAGAGGCATTGCTGATGTGTTGGTGCCACAATATATGACAAAGAACTTGTTTGTATGCCTCCCATGGAAAAGCAGTCAGGCAAGTACTAGTGAAGGAGAGGAGGCTGGCAATCTTTGGGAGACCCAGCCAGAGCCCATAGGAAATCTAACTGCCGGGGTTCACTTGGGCAGACCAAATCTGCAGAAGATAGGATCACAGGAAGTCCACCCTAGCTTGGGTCACTGTCACTGACAACAGTCCCCCAGAACTATCAGAGCCAGAGAAGGTAGAACCAGCCATTTCCTCAGAGGAATCCTGGAGCACTGAGGACCAGGTGGCACCTGATGGGATTCCAACCCCTTCCCTTGAGCTCCCTCCATTGCTTCAGGTCCCAAGGAGCAGAGGCAATGCCAAGGGTTGGGCTGATCTCTGGCTCCAAAGGTGGAGTACATGCCTGGCTGCTTGAGGTTTGCATCCTAATAGGTCTACTTGGGAGGTCAGGAAGGAATGTGGTCCTTTCAAGATTTCAAGGACTTCGGCTGTTGACAGCTCTTTGCTGGTTCAGCAGCTCCCATTAGAGCTCATGTCTTCAGCCTGCCTCGCTTGACCCGAGTTCAGACACTAACCTGGTTTCCCGAGGGCACAAACTTTGTACTGAAGATCTTGGGACAAAGCCAGCTTCCACATATACAACCTCTAGAGTAGCTAAGGGTGTAAAGCAGACCTGCTCAATGTTGCCCCCCCAGCTGTTTTTGGACTACAACTCCCATAACCCCTAGCCACAGGGGCCAACAGCCAGGGGTTATAGGAGTTGTAGGACAAAATCTGCAGGAGGGCCGAAGTTGAGCAGCCCTGGCACATGCGCCAGCCATTTGCATGGTATGCTGACCACACAAATGGCCAGCCATGTGCGTGCCAATGCCGATCGGAGTTGCAGGAAAAACCAAGCACTGGTGGGGGGGAAGCAATGGGGCAGGGACGAGCAGGTAAGGAGCTCCTTATCTGCTCTTTTAAAGGCATCCCTCCTCCGGTCAAGCCGGTTCAAATTCCAGTATTTGAGCCAGTTTGGCTCCTCCTTTTGGAAGTGCCAAACTGGCTCATGCACATCCCTAGTTGTGCATCTTTGCAGGACCAAGACTCTCTTCAGGAGAGCTGGTCTTGTGGTAGCAAGCATGACTTGTCCCCATAGCTAAGCAGGGTCTGCCCTGGTTGCATATGAATGGGAGACTTGATTGATGTGTGAGCACTGCAAGATAATCTCCTTAGGGGATGGAGCTGCTCTGGGAAAAGCAGAAGGTTCCAAGTTCCCTCCCTGGCTTCTCCAAGATAAGGCTGAGAGAGATTCCTGCCTGCAACCTTTGAGAAGCTGTTGCCAGTCTGTGAAGACAATACTGAGCTGGATAGACAAGTGGTCTGACTCAGTATATGGCAGCTTCCTAGGTTTCTATGTTCCTATGTAAAACCATAGTAGAAGTTGACATTCCACACAATTCCTTTTTGGACCTTTTGGTCCAAAAGTTCTCATGCCCAAAAAGGAATTATGTGCAATGTCAACTTCTACTATGGAAGGTAGTAGGAAGCCTATAGATTCTGGAGGCCTGATCATGGTTCCAGGATCTTCTGCCCTTGCCTGTTCAATACAGGGCTTCTTTTTATCTGTGGAATTCCCAGTTTCCAGCCACCGACCTTAGATGACTGAGGGCTGGAGAACAGATCTGAGTTTAAGTATATCTAGTCAAAGCCTTAGCTTGGTTCTGGGTGGAATGATCTCTTATAAATATGGTCACTGGGTGGGAGAACAGATTTCAAGACTTCAGTCTTGAACAGTTAGAACAAGCTGCACTTAGTGAAGTTCGTGCTGACCAACCGCCTTGAAGATTAGGTCGTTAGTCAAGGTTATGGAAGACAATACTTCTGAAAATGCCGACAACGTAAAAAACAAGGGGGATAATTGAGACAGTGAGGGACGCAACTCTTTTGTAGGATTAATCCTGACAAATTAGATTAATGGTCTTGTGTGAAAATAAATGGGCCATGACCAGCAATACGTTACACCAGGTACAAATTCTGGTCAGAGTTGCACATTGAAACAGACAGGCTTGCTTTAGTGATGGCTATAAAATTAGGTTTAAAAAAAAAAAAAGATCAGACAGGACTTGCATATATTCAGTTACACGGCCCTATCAGAAAACATAGTTCAGCTGAAGAATCTGAATTTAAGAATTATATACTGTGGCTTAGGGGTTCTCAGACTTGTGTCCCCAGCTGAACTAGGACACCAACTCCCAATACACTGAGCCGCAATAGCCAAATGCTGGAAGTGATAGGAGTGGTAGTCCATCAACATCTGGGGACCCAAGTTTGAGATTCCCTGGCATACCTCCTTCCTTTGGCCATAGCTCAGTGACAGAGCATCTGCTTTGCATGAAGAAGGTCCCAAGTTCAAACCCTGGTATCTCCAGAAAGGGCTGAAAAACTCCTGCCTGACACTTTAGAGAGCGGCTACCAATCAGGATAGCCAAAACCGAGCTAGATGAACCAATGGTCTGACTCAGTATAAGCAGCTTCCCATGTTCCACTGAATTCTTATAGTCAATGGAGACCTACCTCTTAGGGATGTGTACAAAACCAGAAAACCCGCTTCGGTTCGAGGAGAACCAGACTCAAACTAAACCAGTCCAGTTTTGTGCACACTAGAGCGGAGCCCGATCCGGCTCGAATCTGAACCAGTTTGCGACCGGCTTGGTTTTTTAATGGTGGACTTACCACCATTGCAGGGCTTTAGGGGGTGCTGCCATGGCCGTGAGGGGGGGGTCTCCTGAAGTCTCCTCTCCCTCCCCCCAACAGCCACCACCACCCCCCGGTCTCAAACTGCCCATTTTGGGCCATCTTCGGCCCGATCCAGGATTCTGTGTGCCGGCAGTGGCCATTTGGGAGGCCGCTGCACATGCACTCTTGCCATTTGTGTGCCTAGGCCATGACCTATTCATGCAGATGGCCAGTGTGCATGTGTGGCAGCCTCCAAAATGACCTCTGCCAGTGGACAGAGGCCTGGAAAAGGCCAAAAAATGGCCTGGAATTGGCAGTTTCAGACCAGGGAGAGGCTGGTGTGGGGAGGGGAGACCTCAGGAGACCCCCATGATTGCAGCAGCATTCCCCAAAGCCCCTCAAAGGTGGTAAGTCCACCATTTAAAAAAAAACCCAACCTGAACTGGCCTTGACCTGGCCCGGCAGGTTCGGCTCAACCTCAAGCCAAACTGAGCTGAACCAGTTTGAGTGCAAGGCGGCTCAGCCTCGAGCCAGCTCACACATCCCTAATAGCTCTCATTGGTGTATTCTATACAGCAAATTCAAAAACCAAGGGCATGTAGGGAGGTCTTCAAGTGACAAATACCTCCTCAAAAGATCCACCAAACCACACAGAAAGGAACCAAGAAGAACATTCAAACAGCCTGCTGGATCAAACTAAAGATCCATGTCATCTAGCAACACGTTTCCCACAGTGACCAACCTGATGTTTCTGGCAAGCCCGCAGGCAAAATGTGAAGGCAGTAGCCATCTTTCATTCTTGTTCCCCGTCAACTGGTATTTGGTGCCTCTGAACACAGAGTTTCCATCATGGCTAATCGCTGGCGAAGCGTTCTTATAAACCTGGGGTGGATGCCAAAGGAGGCACAGCTGCCTCTCCGTCCCAAACTCTCTTTGCTCCTCTCTCCCCCACCCTGCACACCACCTGCAGGCTGGTCATTCATCACATAGAGCTGTTCAGTTAACCTTTCTGACCCCACACACTGCCTGCAGGATGGCCATTCATTAGGTAGCTCTGCCTGATCAGTGGCCAGCCTGCAGGCCACGTGCAGGATGGGAGAGAAAGGAGCAAACTCAGCTCTGGAAGGAGAGGCAGCCATACCTCTTTGGGCTCCTCCCCCCAGCTCATTAGGATGAGCCACTCCTCAGGGTGAAGGACCTCTTCTCCTCCATGCATTTGCCCAAGCCATCTGAGATAGTGTCCCTTACCACATTCCAAGGCAGTGGATTCCATGGCTTAATGGTGCATTGTGTGAAGAAGTCTTTTCTTTTGTCTGTCTGCCATTCCTTTTCACTGGATGACCCAGAGTCCAAGCGCTGTGAGTGAGGGAGAAGAACTTCCTTCTAAGCCAGGGCACCTCAGTTCCCCTGATGTTGTTGGACTACAACTCCTATCAACCCCAGTCACAATGGCTGAAGGAGATGATGGGAGTTGTGTTCCAACAACATCTGGGGGACTGAGATTGGGAACCCCTGCTTGAAGCATTCATTCTGTACAGGGGTGCACTTCTTTCACTTCAGAGTTTCCAAAAATGCCTTGCTACAGCTTTGTACGAAGAAGAAGAAATCACTATGCATGTCAGCAGGGCCCAATGGCAAGGTGACTGCAGATTTGTATAGACTGACAATTCCCAGCACCTGTCTATATCTGCAGCTAAAGCCACCTGCCATGAATCTTCTATAATTAACCTAAAAACTGCCAGGCTGAAAGGTAAAGCAGTGTCAAATAAAGCCATGTCATACGATTTGAAGATAAAATGTTTTGCTAATTAAACCCACTCTTTTAAAGGGGGAGACTGAAAGAAGCCATCTATGCAAATGTGATTCCTACAGCTGGAACAAACCTCGCAAAGTTAATTTAAAAAAGAATAATAATTCTCAGTGATTATTCCCTTGCAACAACCCTTTCACTTCAAATGACATCTAATACTCTGTTCCATGTGCGTATTTATTTATTTTTAGCCAGATTGTCACCTGATGTTTTCAAGTGTATAGAACATTTGCCCGTTTAGGAAACTCAGCTGCACAGAACAAAAAGAACACATGGTTGAGAATCGCACAGAGCTTCCTGCTCTCGATGTGAAAATTCAAATGCCTTCAGGTTGTGTCCCAGGTTCTCAGTGAGAAGGGCAGACCCCTTGGAGGGCCTGCAGAATCTGGAGGGTGGGGTTAGATTATTCAGGCAAGGAAACCAAAATAGGTAGCCATGTTGGTTTATTGGGGGCAGGGGGAAATAATTTAATCAGGGACAGCAACCAACATTCAGAAAGTAGTGCGTAAGCTTTTGGACTTCATAGCCACACAGCTTGAACAATGGTACATTTCAAGGAAGAGTTTGCCTATTTAATGAGCCACTTCTAATTATTTCCTATAAGTTGGTTGAAAGTAAATGGGAGGGAACCAGAGGTTCCTGTGGCATGTATCCTCCCAAGGACACATTCAAATGACATCTGAAACCGATACATCCAGTTACTGACTTCTGCCCAATATTCTACTGAGAATTAGTAAATTAACAACCTGGATGGCTTTAACAGGGGTTTTGAGAACTTCATGGAGGAGGGGTCTATCATCGGCTACTAGTCAGAGGGCTACAGGCCACCTCTAGCCTCAAAGGCGGGATGTCTCTGAGTACCAGTTGTGGGGGAGTAACATCAGGAGAGAGGGCATGCCCTCAACTCCTGCCTGTGGCTTCCAGCAGCATCTGGTGGGCCACTGTGCAAAACAGGATGCTGGACTAGATGGGCCTTGGGCCTGATCCAGCAGTGCTGTACTTATGTTCTTATGTTCTTAATCTCAATCCAACTTCAAATCTAGAGCCCATTCACACATTATGTACAACATTTGTACAGAGAGTGTTCAGTGTACACAGGTACAGTCATTTCCATAGTATGTTGAATTCCGGTGTGGCATTTGGTCTGAGTCTGGGATGTATATAAAGTTTATCTTCAGTTGTTTTTCACTTTAGATGTTACTTTGGCTTGTATAAGTGTACCTATATTTCTGCTGCCACCAGTTATACGATGAAGCTTCTGCAACTCTGTTGGTTTCCTTACCCTGATAACAAGGCTTGGCAGATGTGAGGAGGGTTTGTTACAGAAATCACTCAGTCAGGTGTACTTTAAAACAAAAGAAGAATGTTTAAAGATGTTGTCTGAGGTTGATTTGTTTCACTACTGATTAGTAGGGCTGAAATCTTGCTTAGTTACAAAGGTGATGATTTGAACTTCTCACAGCACTTAGTTACTTTACACGTAAGGCTTTTCACCTTTGAACCCAGTTCCTTCCCAGAACTGGACTTCATAACCCAGTCTTGATTACAGACTGCCCTAATAACCAGGCTCTTTATTTTTTTAGACTGTCATATCCTTTGAGTCTCAGAACAACTCCTCTTTGACACTGTTCTTACCCAGACTCAAATCCCCACTCTCACTCCACTTCATTCCAACTTCTATCACTCCCTAACTGCCTCTTGATTGACAGCTCCAAAGAGATCGAAGCCAATTTGCATAAAGATAGTCCTGCACCATTTCATCACAGCAAGTACAGAAGGACACTTCCTATCTGTACCATGCATCTGAAGGGCCTGTATCCATGTTCACTTTTAAAATGAACACAGATACAGTCATCTGTACACTTGTGCAGCATAAGATCTGAATCGGACTTAATGTCAAGTTGGAGAGAAGTTCTTGGTAGAATCTCAGATGGAGATCAATAACTGGCCATGTTGGTGCTTCAGATGATATGCCTAACAGGATATCACACATAACACAAGAGCCTTATGGGCAATTGTGAAAAGCCACCTAGTATTTTAAAAAGTGGGAAAGGAAAGGTAACTAACAGAGATTCCAAAAATGGATCCCCTTTCCTTTCCATTCTTCCCCATTAGCCTGCTGTGCTGTCCCCATGTTTTGAAACAAATGGAACCCGATTCTGCAAACAAATGCACATGGTTAGCATCCGCTGTCATATTTTGCAATAGTGAATCCCATATGTTAAGTATTCACAGAGTGAAAGTTTCTAAGATGCACATTTGCTGTTTGGTTCTCTTTTTCTCTTAGTTCTGTGACCTTCCCTGCTCCAAGCATTGCAAGAGGTTTCTTAAACTTCAACAAATTGAAGCAACTTGCGATGCTGTGTGGAGAGGCTGCAGAGGAGGGAACACTGACTGTCCATGGGAGGCATTGTGGCATTCTTGATATCAGAGTGATGTCTATTATAATGGATGAAAATCCATTTTCAGCAGTGGCCTGACATTTTAGAAACTCCTATTTATCACCATCCATTTCCTCCCAAAAGCTTTCAAAGGACTACCACTCAGCAAATAGGCTTCAGGAAGAAAGTCAATAGCACCACAAGTGTCATTATAGACATGGCAACGCTTTGGACTGGAATGCACCTGCTATATACACTCTTTATGGTTCAAAGGAGGCTTAGGACTTGTCTTTCTATAATATTTGACAGCGATTTCATTGGAGAAATGGGAGCATATTCATATTCAACCATTCTCAGGTGTTGGCTGTGGCCAAGAGTGCATTTACCCAACTGGTTGGTGTGTCAAATGCACCTGATCCTGGAGGATCAAATCTCACCACTGGGACAGCACAGGTCTTGGTGACACCACACCTGCATTACTGCCATACAACAACAACAATAACAACAACAACAACTAGCTGGCCCAGGCGAAGAGCATCTGTGCCTCTAGTTCTCCCTCATTCTCGCCCCCTCGTTTTCAGCCCTCCCCTCCTCTTCCCTTTTCCAATGTTTTTTCTCTCTGCCCGGCCACCTGGCCAGCCACTTTTTCTGGCCACCTGCCACTTTTCCCCCACCCTGCTGCCGTCATTTTCTCCTGCCCCTCGATGCTTCTTTCTCACCCCCCGCCACCACTTTCTCTCCCCTGCCTCCACCTTTTCGCCCCTGGCCACTGCCACTTTCACCTCTCATACTGCTGCCACTTTTGCTTTCTCTCCCCCCTCCACCACCTCTTTCTCTCCCCCACCCCTGCCTTCTCTCCCCACCTGGCGCCCACTCACCCACCCGCCTGCCTGTTCACTGGCCAGTCTGTTGGCTTATGTTCCCCATCACCATCACTTTCCTCTCCCCCTCCTCTCACTCATGAACTCTTGTGAGAGCTGCCATGCATGGGATTTGCAACAGCTATGTCTTAGATAATTAGATAGATAGATAGATAGATAGATAGATAGATAGATAGATAGATAGATAGATAGATAGATGATAATAACAATAATAAAATGATAAACAATAAATAATAAATAAACAATATTAATAAACTTTATTTTTAGCTACCCAGTAACATATTGTTCTCTGGGCAGCTCACAACACAGCATTAAAATATCGAGTAAAAACATATAACACATGAAATCACAACACACACACACACTACAAACCAAAACAATTTTAACACTTTTTTAAAAGTCAGTTTTAAAAATCTAATTTAAAAATCAAAATTTAAAAGGCCTGAGTGAACAAAGAAGTCCTCACCTGGCATCTAAAAGAACAAAGGGATGAAGCCAAGAGAACCTCACTGGGGAGGCTATTCCATAAATGGGTTGCAACCACTGAAAAGGCCCTCTCTTAACATGGGACTGCCTTTGAAAAATGTTTAGAAACTGTAGCTGGTCCAAATGCTGCAACCAGGCTGCTGACAGGAGCAAGGCATTGGGATCTGCAGGGTTGGCTCCTCCATGAGCCATGGTGAGGAAACAGCCTCAGGTGGTAAGTGTGCCAAGAGGCAGCAAGCATAGGCATACTGCCCAGGGAGGCATACTCCCCTGATGGAGGCCACTGTCCCTGCCTCACCAACTCCTTCTCCACCCTTAACTGGGTTTTTTAAACCCCTCACCTTCTTTGCAGGCCTCCTCCCCTTCTCCCACCCCACTACCTTCTCCACCCTCACCGCTGGTGCACTGTTGGGTGCTTTCATCCAGTAGTTGGCGGGGGGTGGGGGGAGAGGCAACTAGTGGGAGACATGATAGAGATGTATATAACGATGCATGGAGAAGAGAGAGTAGACAGAGAATTTTTTCTCCCTCTCGCATAACACTAGATCCAGGAGTCAGCCCATGAAAACGATTTCCAAGAAATTTAGGATGTCATGATGGTCACCAGCTTGGATGACTTTAAAAGGGGCGTGGTCAGATTCATGGAGGATAGGCCAGTCGCAGGGGAGTAGCAATAGGAGAGAAGGCATGCCCTCAGCTCTTTCCTGTGTGGGCTTCCTGGAGGCATCTGTTGGGCCATTGTGTGAAACAGGATGCTGGACTAGATAGGCTTGGGCCTGATCCAGAAGGGCTCTATGAGGTTGCATGACCTGTGCTGTCCAGTGGGAGGTTTCTCCCACATTTCCCAGGACATCAATCAATTTTTCTGGGGTTTTTGATATGTTTGGTAGTCTGGGCAAAGACTGGAACCTACCTGAAAAAAATGACATGTTTCTGTCTTTCATGGTGTGGTCTGAGAGTTTCATGTCAGCCAGTGAGTGAGTCAGAGCAGATGTTCCTTGGAGGTCATTTCCGGCCATCTCAAAACCACAGATAGATGAAATTCAACCCCCTTCCTGCCCCCCTGTATATACTAGGGCCATACAGATCAATTTTATTTGGACTTCTTGCTGTCAAATTTTAAATCTGTTACCTCTATTAGTGTGGCCAAGTTTTGTTTTGTTGCATCCAGACTTCATAAAGTCTGTATTAGCGACTTGATAATTTTGTAAATTATAAATGTATTATTTTAAATGTTAAGCTGGTCTAAGGACCGTAATGAACTTACTACTACTACTACTATTGAGGTTGAGTGTCAGTTGCTCAACCGTGGATACATGGAACCATGGATGTGAAGGCCATGAATGGTGAAGTTTGCCTGTATACGGAAGCAAGTCCCACTGAGCTGAATGAAGTTTATATCCATCTAAGTGTGCACATAGAATTGCAGATTCAGTTATCAAAATGCTGCTGGGAAAGTCGTGTGTACTCCAGCCCGTCATCCTCTTTCTCACAGTGCTCAACTACATGCTTCCAGAAAGCTCCAAAGAAGTGCAACAGGAAATCCTATAAACCATTCCCACCCAGTGCCAACAAACTATTATTGTGGTGTGGACGGCCCTTGGACATGGAGGTTCTACATGAGCCCAAAACCACCTGTGAATATAGAGGCTTCATTTCTCAAGTATGGCCAAGTGACGCTTCCATATTCACTGGCAGTTTGGCTCTGATGAAGAACCTCCATGTTTAAGAGCAGTCTAGAGAAGATAGTGGTGTCTTGGTTCCGGGTAGGAATGGTTTTTAGGATTTCCTTGAGGTTCCTTCTTTGGAACTTCCTAACATGGGGTCCTTGATCCCAATATTATACATTTTTATTCAGAAGTCAGCCCCAGAGGAATAAATGGGGTTCCCCCCTCAGAAGGACTATCACTTCCATGCTTTGCTGAGGGACTGGGAAGAAGTCGGGGAAAGAGAACCCACATCTTGCACAGGATCTCTGCTGGTCCTGTTTACATTCCTATGTGTGCTTCCTCAGAAGTAACTCCAATGGAATCAATGGACTTACTTTCTAGTAATTTATTCTAAGTTTTACTGAGGGGCTTTTCTCCCCTGCCCCACTTTGGTGGGAGTGAGAGCGAGGGGCCAGAGGGAGAAAACAAATGAAAAGAAAGGGAAGGAATGGTTGTTTAACTATACAAGTGCCAGAGTGCTCATACTGTCCTGATCAGAACCAGGAAGTCACTCGCTAGAAAGTGCCAGGAAGTTGCCCCTCCCAAATTTGGCTTCAGAATTCTCAGTGGGCAGACTCAGTTATGCTCTTAGCTAACTTTCCCTAGATATTATCTGTTAGTGGTTAGAGTGTTGGACTAGGACCCAGAAGACCCAAGTTCAAATCCCCATTCAACCATGAAACTCACTGGGTGACTGGGCCATTCATGTATCTCTCAGCCTAACCTACCTTACAGGGTTGTTGTGAGGATAAAAATAACCATGTAAATAACCTCTGAGCTCCTCGGAGGAAGAGTGGGATATAAATGTATATAAATGTAAAATAGATTTAAAAATTCAAATAGTAATTACTCTTTTTAGGGGATTAAAAACTAACTAGTTATGATCATCTTGTCCCCTAGTTGACCTGCGCACAATTTCATGGTGGCTGGATGGATATTTCTGAATTTATAAGCAATAGAATGTTCAGGGCTTATAATAACAGAATGTTGGAAATATTCCTCATCTTGGCACAACTCTTCAAGTATAATGTAATTTTTCTCATGATGTGTGTTATTAATTTTATCACTATAAGCTACCCTGTCTAATTTTGTAAAAATAAATTAATTAATTAAAACCAACAAAAAATCCCAAAGAATACCACTGTGCAACAAACACAATATTTGCGCAGCCTCACTACTGACTACCACTTCTGTGGGGTTACCATTTCTCTTCTCTGCTGAGCCCCTTCCCACCAGGAAGACACACCCTCTGTCTGTCCGTGTTGAGAGCTTTTTAAATATGTATTTTGGACAGATGGCATGTTCATAGTGCCGCAGCAGCTGAGACAAACCGTAAGATATCTCATTTCAATTCACTGAACCCAGATCTCTCTCACTGCTTACACATGGATGGATATCTCTGTGCTGCAGCTTATTCAGGAGGGTGCTACTTAGGAGGAGAGCCGATCTATGGGTGGAGAGCTGGTTTTGTGGTAGCAAGCATGAATTGCCCACTTTGCTAAGCAGGGTCTGCCCTGATTTGCATTTGAATGGGAGATGACGTGTGTGAACACTGTAAGATATTCCCCTTCGGGGAGGGGGCAGCTGTGAGAAGAGTATCTGCATGCTTGCATGCAGAATATTTCAAGTTCCAGGCATCTCCCAATAAGGCTGAGAGAGACTCCTCCCTGTAACTTTGGAGAAGCTGCTGCCAGTCTGGGTAGACAATACTAAGCTAGATAGACCAATGGTCTGACTCAGTATGTGGCAGCTTCCTATGTTCCTAAGTAGACCCTTCCTGATGAAAAAAGCTTGGAAAAAACCAACCGAAGTATACTGTTGTGCACCATAAGTATTTACAGCAAATAGACACTTTATGGGCAATATTCACCAAGAAAAATACCCCTAAAACAGATTGGAGCCCCCACAGCTGGGGTTTTCTTTCCTGTTTTGGGTTTGTTTGCTTGTTTTGACATGACACTTGACATGCTCTTCCCTAGGTTTCCCACTTTAAAGATACCAGAGACAAGCCTCACATTGCATGCAAACCAGAGCTAGTCTGCCCCTGAGTGACAAGATCTTCATCTTGTTAGCTCTCTGGGTAGCTGAACTGTCTTCCCAAGCCAAGTGCTACCCATGCTGGTAATGCTGATACCCTCCACCATGTCAGAGCTGTCACTTCCCATCATCCTTTACCTGGTCTTTCTCCCTTCCCTATCTCCTCTTTTTACAATCTTTGCTCTACCAAAGGAGATATGTATTCTGCTTGCCAGTGGCTTTCTTCTGGGCACTTTCCGGATTAGACCCTGCAACAGGGTCACGACGTAGCTCCAAAGTGTGATTTCACACTTCCTGTGACACCGCAGTGACACCCTACGTTGTGACACCCTACGCTGACAGCAGGGTGCCGTTCACATTTCTGATGCCTTGTTTCAGATTTCATCGCTGTGATTTGTTGCTATGACATCGTATGTCCGGCGTAAAAAGGTTGCTGTATTTTCCAGTTGTTCGTTTCCACGAGACTGCTCCCCCTGCTGGGTGATTCGCTATCTACGTTCTGAATGCGATTTGCCCAAAGCGAAGCATTTTGCTGCTGTTGAGGGAGTAATCTGAAGAGCACCCTGTAGTGCTGATGACTGGGTTTTCTTTTGTGAGTCACTGAATGGAGAGAAGGGCATCTGGCTCAAAACAAAAGAAATCTTTGAAATCCATTTGGGCTTTAGACGTACAATAAATGTTTCTCCCCTCCTTCCCTCCCTCATTTTATCTTATTTTATTTGCTGTTTGGAATCTGCTTTTATTTTGCACGTTGTTGTCAATTAGCAACAATGGCATTACTCAAAAGCAGCACTTGAAAGGACCTCTTGTCTTCTTAGAGAGATCATGGCAGCTTTTGACTTCTGTTGTCTTTGTTCCCCCCACCCCTCCTTGATGTTGAATGCATTTTACTATTTATATTCAGTCCTTTTATAAAAGTGAGATTTCAAGGGTCAGCTGAGTAACTCTTTGTGCACGATTGAACCACAGGGAGAGAAGAACTCTCAGCTATGAGCAATTTCATCTCGGCTTCTGCTACCTTTCACTTTTCAAACCTGTTCAAAGGTTCCTGGCTCTTATTTCCCTGATAAGCTTCAAATGGAACTGACAAGGCAGCGTTTACCTATTCTTTGGTTGGCGTGAATGATCAACATGCTCTTTGTCTGGATAAAACATACCTTCATGCACGCCTCTACCCTTTTGCTTCTGGTCTGGATTTTTCTATTACTGGGCTTTAATTCTGACTTTGCAACTTAAAGCATGTACCACTTGGAACTTGAACGACAAAGCTAACCAATGCTCTGAATAGCATGCAGATACAATGGAACAGGTTTGGGGTCCTTTTGCTTTTATGCAAGGACTCAAAAGCATTGTGCCTACAGGCAGGAAAATGAGGTGGTAGGATGGATTTAACTATTGAGGGATTCCAGCTTTGAATTCTCCTCTACATTTAAAAAACAAGAAAACAAAACTCTTCCTTCAAATAGAAAACCAACATGGCAGGCAAAACTAGAACTTTTATCCCTCTTCTACAGGGGCGTATGTAGTATGGGGCTGGCAGGGCGCATGCCCCGGGCACCACTTGAAGGGGGGTGCCATTTTGTAAAATTATTTTTTTTAAAAAATGGCTGCTGAAAACAAAATGGACACCATGCATGCTCAAATGGCCTCTGTGAGGCCCTAGACCATGCCAGGCCTTGCAGAGGCCATTTTAGCATGCACGGTGGCCATTTTGTTTTCAGCTGCCATTAAAAAAAAGATTATTTTTTAAAATGGCCACCGCACATACTCAAATGGTCCCTGCAAGGCCCTAGAGGCCAGCGGAGTGAGGGGGAACCTTTGCAGACACCACCCCCCACGGCATTTAGGAAGCTCCCTGAAGGGGCTGCAGGTAAAAAAAATTAAAAAATAATTATTCTAAGACACTGTACACATAGTCAGATTGGCACTATGCACAGAGAATCAGGGCTTGAATACTGAGCTGAAGTTTATGAGCTAGGTTTGTATTCCTTTACTCTTACTTTGCTTCTTGTGTTAAGTGAGTTAAATGTGATGTCTTAATAATATGGCTATTAATGGTAAATTTGTCTTTGAATCAGTGTGAAATCCTTAGTATTAAGGCCCACGAGGAGTTTCTTGCTCTCTTTTTCTCATTTTAACTGTCTTTCTGAAATACTAGAATATATCCCAAGCAGTGACACAGTTTATTCTGCATATCCTTTAATTATTTTCAGAGTATCTGGGAAAAGTCAAATTCACCATTGATTTTTAAAACTTATGTAATAGTGATGCTACAATGCATAGTAGAGAATTAGACAGGCATTTCTGTTTAGTTTTCCAAGTACACCTCCACATAGTATTTGGGTATTTCATGAGCCCCAGCATACTGAAATTTGTAGTTTTCCAGCATTTTTTGGTCTGGCTACATCCACTGCTAAATAGTTTTTGAAATATTAAAAGATTAACAAGCTTGACTTGTATTTTTCAGCTGATATTATGGTGAGGTTATCTGAAAGATGGGTGTCAGATATTTGGACAGTGTTTGCCCTAGGCGTTACTTTCCCTAGATACGCCTCTGCTCTTCTATCTTCAGAACTTTTTTTTAATTTACATGAGGGAACATTCAAAATTTGTTGCTCCCTATTGCCTGCTGTCTGAAGTGGTACAGTGCATCCTGCTGCCTTATTCTGCAATCCATTCTCCTAGCTCACTCAGAATGGTACAGTCCATTCTGCTAGAGGCTATTCTGGTGTATGAAATGGTACAGTCCATTTTGCTACCTTTCTGTGGCATGTTCCCAGCCAGAAAGGGAGATGAAGAAGAAGAGGAGGAGCAGGAAGAGTCACATATGATACTGTGGAGGACCCTGCTATCCCACCAGACTAACAAGTGTGGGGAACAGCCCTCTGGTACTCCTCCTGACTCTTCGCCACAGCTACCAGGTGGGCTTTTGGTAGGGCTGAGTCCACTGCAACAGCCATTCCAGGAATTCAAAGTACCCAGACCCTACCTTAGTAAGGTGGAAAGGCCTATAAGTGTGGGGTAGGGACAATCAACAAGCTCTACTATATTAACAAGAAAGTTTTTACTAAAAACAAAAGTTCCAATTAAAACATTAATTTACAGAAAATCACAAAATAATACAGAGCAAGTCAGGGTAACTACCAAGCTGTAGTCTTTTGAACTCAGTACTATTAAGGTTTCCCTTCAAAGTCTCTTTTTTCTTCCTCTGGCTGGCTGGGCAGACTTCTTTGTCCAGGGGATAGCACCGGTCTGGGGCTCAATCCATCCTGGCTCCTTTCCCACTTTCAGTGATTTCAGCTCTTGGTCTTGGCTTATTGGCTGGGCAACTCCAGCAGTCTCCAGCACCCACCAGTTCTCTGCTCAGTTCTCTCCCAGGTTTTTGTCTCCAGTTCTTTTCTTCTTCTCCTTCTTCTTCTTTCTTTCTTTCTTTCTTTTTTTTTTTTTTGCCTCCCAGCAGACTTTTGCCAGCTCTTTTTTCTGCAGACTCTCTCAGCCTGACTTAACTGGATTCCAGCAGTACCACTCCAGCAGCTCTTCAACTGAACTCAGCTCCAAAACTCAATTGCAGCTCCTCAGTTCCACTGAACTTCTTTCAGCAGACAGACAGCTTCAAACTCACTCAATCCCTCTCAAACTGCCCCAATAAAATATACACTTCTTCTATCCCATCAGTTATTCAGTTCAGCCAATCAGAATTCAACAAACATTCACTCCATAACTTAAAATCATTTCCCCCTTCAAAGTCCAACTGACAGATTTTCCAAAACCAAAAGTGAAACAGAAAAACTCAACCAAACCTTTGACCCTGTACCTTCTCCATGCATAGGAATTTGAAAGCACCGAATTCCTACGTACAACAATGCAGATTTAAGAATATATACAGTTTATAATTCATTTATGTGAACTTATTTACAAAAATCCAGGAGGTCTAGGCCTCGTTGCTTCACAGATACATAACAGAGAAAGAACAGAGTGGAGATGTGTCTTTCTTCCTTTCTTCCTTTGCTTTCTACCCTATTCGTCCATAAATTCCTTGTGGGCAGAAATCTACTTACAGGGTGGTATATGAAACACTGTTGTGTGCCATATACCTTTGAAATATTTTATTTAGTAGATTGATATCCCACTCTATCCCCAGAGAGCCCGGGCGAGCTCTTCAACAATTATTTCAGGCAGCTCTGACTGCCCGATAGAATGTTTTTTCTTTCCTCTCCCTCTCTGGTGGGAGAGAAAGGGGAAAACTTCCTATCAGGCAGCCAATGCTGCCTGAAATAATGAGCGGAGAGCTTGTTTGGGCTCTCAGCAGCCCAGGTCGTGCCCCCTTTGCACATGACAAGGGGACGTGGCCTGGGCTGCTGAGAGCCCGAATGAGCTCTCCCCTCATCATTTCAGGCAGTGTCAGCTGCCTGATAGGATGTTTTCCCCTTTCTCTCCCTTCAGAGAGGGAAAAGAAGGGAAAAACGTTCTATTGGGCAGTTGGAGCTGCCTGAAATAATTGGTGAAGAGTTCGCCCGGGCGTGGGAGCAGGGAGTTTTCTCTGGGCTCCTATGGAGCCTGAGCCATGGGGCGGGGCTCAGCGGCCTTTTCTCATTGGGTTCTTTGAACCCTTTCACCCAATGGTGGCTCTGCCCCTGCAGGTGGCCACTTGCTAAATACCTATTTGTTGAATAATTGTTGCAGGACAGGATGGGATGTATGTATGCATGCAAAGAAAAACTCTGTCCCAGGTGTAATGATGAAGGAGTCTCTTGCATTCTGCCCAGGAGCGCTGGTGGTGCTATAAAGAGTGCTTGACAAAGTGCAGAAGAGAAGGTCAGCCTAGTAACACTGCATTTGCACAATTTGTATAAGTTCTGGTTTATGAAGTTGGGCGGTAAGCTCAACTTCTGTAGGAGGTGGTCCAGCCAACATTGGTCATTGTCCAAACTTTCTAGTGTTGACTTCCTCAGCCCTACTTAGGGTTCCAGACCCAACATCTGTAGAAGATCTGAAGCTGGTTACACACACCCTGTCCAGAATCCAAGTAGAGCTGGGGAAACATTAGTGGGTCCAGATAACACTACCAATGTCAGCCTATTTCACTCCCCGCTCCATAGCTTGCTGCTGAATTCCAAGTACCAGTAGTTCTGCCTTTTCAGTGTCATGCAAAGCGACCCTTAGACTGTGAATGAAGGATGAGTGGATGTCGCACATGTGATATTATTCTCTGGGCTGACTTTGCCTTGCATTCTGCTCCACCTGCCTTCCGGTTAAACTTGGGGAATTTCTACAATTATTTGATGCATGGGCAGTTTCCTAGTTTTACGTTTGTAGCTTTTTTGCTTGTATCTTACTGAGGCACATGAATAAATGCACAATGCACATTGATTAAAATACCATCCAAGAAAGAATCTTCATGCGATCTTATTCAATTCCTTTCTGCACAGTGTTTTAATCCATTTTTGCCACTTTAATCTCTGTGCCTTTGTGCGGGCGTGGTGTGCATTGGTAATCTGTAAGGGGACAAAAGACACAAACTGAAAACTGTGGCACACCGCACTTGCACAATTTGTCAGAACAAATTTTTAAAGGGGAGAATGGTCGATCACAGATCCATTGGCACTGCTTTATAAACAAAATCAGTTGATTTTGAAGCTCTGTGTCCAGAGATGACTTCAGATGGGGAGAATTTCAACCTGAGCTATTTTCAACTTTTGCCGAAGAATTGACTTGGGCAAGCACTTCAGCTCAGAAAGCAGAGATTGCTCTTTTATTTCTTTTTGTTTAACATTTTGGGGCCATGTTCCATCTTGAAATTCAGTATGAATCAAGGTTTTTCTCATTATATTAGACAGATTCAGGTCAGGACCTTTCTCTGATTGAAAATTATTTTAGACGTGTCCCACACTTTCTCTTTCGTGTGCCTCATGAAAGGAACAGTGAAGCGGGAGGTTTTATCTGTTTGCTTTTTATCTAGACTAGATTGCTGAGGCGTGGAGCTAGAACTCCTGCTCTGCTTTGCTAAAGCATCACAGAAAGACCTGACTGGCTTTGGGGAGAACATAATTGCCTGTCTCTGTGTAACAAAGACACAAAGAGCTCGTAGGTTTGAGGGCCACCTTCTGCCAGAACCGCTCTTACCCCTGGACTTGCAGCACAAGTCCCTGGGGCCCCCCCTCTTTAGGCTGTCCCGGGTGGCGTGATGGATGCACTGCCCCCAGGAAGCAAGTGTGACTGTGACCTGTGCTGGGCGGCCGAGTGTGACCTCTGCTATAGAGACAGAGAGAGGAGTGGGGGAAGGAATATGTGGGATGGGAATATGTTAAGTTGCATTTTGAAATGTTTCTGCTAATGCATATATGCATAAATTTACCTGTTTTATTTTCTTAAATTCTTGTGAGTTCAGTTGCTGTTTGTGCCCTCAAGAAGCCACGTGTTAAAAATACTGCATGTGGCACTTGCAGTGGGCTGGGTCCGAGGTGCACCTCGGTAATTTTGCAGCCTGGACCTAAAGGCCTTTGGAACCTCCCCCCGGCTGCAAGTTAAGCAACCTCCTCCTGCACACACACACAAACGTGACACACACAGTATTTATAACACATGGGTTTTTGAGGTCATAAACTGCAACTGCACGCACAAGAATGTAAGAATATACAACAGGTATATTTGTGTAATTATGCATTAGCAGAAACATCAAGAAATTTGCTTTCTCTAATCTTATAGTTGCTTTTTAATTTTAAGAATGAAATACCCAGCTTCCATTTTTTTTCCTTGTGATGTCATCCTCCCCACACTACATCATGACATCATATCATTTACCATTTTTATTCTGGGTGTGGGGGGCTGTTGACTGGCAAAACCCAGGTGCTAGGAAACCCTTCAGAGTCTTCAGCTTTGGCTGATGCTTCACTTAGCCTGGGGACCACAGTTAGGGTTGATGGGGAGGGGCACCATTGGTTCCCAGGCCTTACAATGAAGAGTGCAGGTTTAGTTCATATATCTTGCCTAATAATAATAATAATAATAATTTGATTTCTATACCACCCTTCCAAAAATGGCTCAGGGCGGTTTACACAGATATATAAATAAATAAATAAGATGGATCCCTGTCCCCAAAGGGCTCTCAACCTAAAAAGATAAACTCTAGCAAGAGTCACTGGAGGGACTGTGCTGGGGATGGATAGGGCCCATTATTCTCCCCCTGCTCAATAAAGAGAATCACCATGCTAAACGGTGCCTCTATGCCAAGTTAGCAGATTATTTTGTAATAATCCCAAGGTGGCTGACAAAACATGAGGGTGTTTTTCTTTCCGAAGCCCCCAGGCAACTGTCAGTGATATAAAATGTTGGTTGGGGGTGTGTGTGATTAGCAAGGAAGCAGTCTTGCTGCAGCTACTCCTTCCTTGACCAATGGATGGGACCTGGCTGGTCAACCTCCTGCCACTATGTACTTCCGGGAGGAAGGGAACATGGGAGGAAGCACAATATCCCAGTGGCCCTTAGCCTTCTGGGAAATGGTCTAAAGGCCCCCCATTGTCTAAGGGGCTTAGACAAATTTGTGGAGGACAGGTCTATCAACAGCTACTAGTCTGGTGGCAATAGGCCACCTCCAGCTTCAGAGGAGCAACAGCAAGAGAGAGGGCATGCCCTCAGCTCTTGCCTGTGAGCTTCTCAGAGGCATCTGGTGGGCCACTGTGTGAAGCAGGATGCAGGACTAGATGGGCCGTGGGCATGATCCAGCAATGCTGTTCTTATGTTATTGTGTGGCAACTGCCAGCTGGAGCAGAGTGTTCATTTTTTTAGCAAGGATGGGGGAAGCATGCTCCCTGCAGCAGATGCCTTCCATAGGACCAACCAGAATCTCACAGTCATAAAAAAGTTTTCAGGTTCCCCAGGACTCTTCAGCAGGATGAATTGTAAGCAAAATAAGGTGGGGTGGAAGAGGGACAGCTGGGCACAACAAAAAGCCCCATAATGAACAGTCCATCAGAGTTGTAAGATGGACTGTAGGCGGAGTTATGCAAATATAATTTGATTAACCTCACTCGGTGCTAGATTGATTTACGATGCACCCAGGCCTGCTGGGACAAAGAAACAATGTCCCACACTTTTGAAAAAAAAAATAATCTAGCAGTTATGTAGTTATGTCTTCAGCGCTAAGCAAAATGCAAAGGTCAGGCACAGAGCAATGGTAAAGAGAAACATGACACTCTTTATGTTAGCAAACCCAAATATTCATTTAGACGATGCAGGAGGAAAAGAGTTCATAAAATCCCCTTTTTCTGTTCTAGTTCTGGTTTGATTTTTATATGGACTGTATCACTTACATAGGGGAACACCTGTGAAGATTAAAAGACTGGGCAGCATCCAGACCAAATTGCTCCACAGTAGTCCTATTGAAATTAAATAGTTCTATAGAGTAACTCATGAGTAGTACTAATGAGTGATTCAGGGCTGGATGCTGCTCATTGTTTTGTAATTCCTGTTTAGTTCTGAATTGAAATTCCTGTTTGCTACATACAAAAAGAACTTGAAAGGACATATTTATTTTTGCTATACTGATTAAATGTTGCCTGTGGAAACTGAGTGCTTGGGAGATAAAATGAGCGTCTTTTGTCCTTATACCATTTGCTGTAATGCTGTAATGATTTGCTGGAGGTGGGAGAAGCTCTTCATCCTTCTTTCTTGCTGGCTCTTTCTTTAGTTTCTGATCATGCTCCTCCTTTTAGCAATTCTTCTGAGAAGGACTGCTTTTGGTTTTTCTTCTGTGTCCATTCATTGTTTTGTTTCCTCTTCTTCAGGGGCATAGCAAGGTTGGAGTGGGCCCAGAGACAAGACTTTAAAATGCACCCCCCATCACTGAAGTTCAGCTCATGAAGTAAAGTTAAATTAGGCTGAATAGTGGTAACAAAGGAAGCCTGGGCGGGTGTGCAGCTGGGGGAGTCAGTCCTGTGACTTGCCTCTGGCCCCCCCCCCCAAGGCAGTGGGGCCCCAGACAACTGTCTCCCCTTGCCCTATTATAGTTGCATCCCCGCTCTTCTTGGGTGAGCCTTCCCCACATCCTGACTGTTGGAAATTCTCTGTGGTGAGAGAATCCCTTTCTCATTATAGCAGAGTGCACAGAGGCACAACACAGAGGAATTTAGTTAGGCATGCGTGTATGGTGAGAGTAAAGTAACTTGGAGCCAATTCATAGTTTCAAATCAATATATAAGGCATTTATTAAGGAACTCCATTCTAGATAGGAAAGTGAGGAGTTAGGATCTCTAATCTATCTATCTAGCTGGATGCAGATGGATTCTGCATCTTCTCTGCACACATACTGCAGGGAGAGAGGCTTGCCATGTTGCAAGGTAGAACGGCAGCTAGGGAAGAGAGAGAGAGGAAGGAAGTTAGTCCCTGAGATTAGCAATCTACATATCCAAAGGGATAGTGTCAGAGCAGTGGAGAAGGGATGACCATTGTCTTGACCCTCTAGCCCTCTGACTCATAAGTCTGTCCCCCACCCTCTGAGACAAGAGACAGCGTAAAGTCCTTAACTTCCAACACTGACAGCCTTTTTTGCACTGCTTCACCTTCCCTTCCTTTCAGATTGATTCATGTGATGAGCTTTTCAGATCTTCTAAATGGGTCAACACCAGTGTTCCCTTTAACACTGTGTCCTCAGGGAATACTGGTCAACACATCTCCACATTGCCATGATGATGATGATGATGATATTTACACACAGTCTACTAGATGTTATTGACTGGATTTGGTACTTTAATTAACGAGCCCTTTCCAAGCATCTAGGATAACTAAAGAAGAATTACTTTGTTGTTGTTGTTGTTGTTGTTGTTGTTACTGAAAGAAATATTTATACCTCGCCCCTCGAGTACACTACTGCTCAGGGTGGCTCACAACAATAAAATAGATACAATATAAAATAAAAGTGATAACATTTACCAATTTCTGTATACAAATTCTGGTTGTTTATTATTTATTTATTTTATTTTTATTTACCCCACCCCCACCATCCTAAGACCCTAGGGCAGTTAATGATGAGATAAAAACAATAATAAAGGTACAATTTTTTTAATTTAAAAAATCCAAATAAAACAGACACAGCTACATCTCAAAAACAGAACCGGGGATCTCTTTTGGCAGTGAACCGTTTTCACACTGCCTGCGGCTGATTTTGCAGTATTCACGTCATTAGGGTTAGCAACAACTGTACCAACAACTGTACTGGCCTAGAATCGCCAGGAATCAGCATCAATCTCCAGGTGACTATTGAAAGGAATCCTGCTTAATGGCTCAATATTGTGAAAAAGACTGGGGGGGGGGGTGGATTAAAAAATGGTCCAAAATAGCTTCAGTCAGAGTGAACAATCCTACATAAAACAGGGATAATGCTATCCCTGAACTGCAGCACGTTATTATTGTCATGCTATTGTTTAGTATGCCTACAATTTTCTGGGCATGGTACATAGATTAAAAAACAGTACAGGGCCTTCTGTTCTGATAGCAAGAAAAGAACTTGCAATCCGTTCATGTGGGAAAGAGGACTTAACCCCATTGCTACTTTATTCGAGTGTGTTGATACTTTGAATTTGTTGCTTTGTGATAAATTCTTAGTTGACCTATTTCTAAATATTTATATAAATATAAATTTGGATGAGAGAGCAGGGGGCAGGTGTGGAACTGCCATTGGACCTGTGGTTCCTTTTTGCTCTGCAGGGTCTGCCCTGCTTTGCTTTGCAAGTTCTGTTCTTGCTATCAGATCAGAAGGCCCTGTGCTGTTTTTAAATCTATGCACCATGCCCAGAAAACCTTAGGCATAATAAACAAAAACATGGCAATAATAATGTGCTGCAGTTCAGGGATAGCTTTATCCCTGTTTTATGTAGGATTATTCACTGTGACTGAAGCTATTTTGGACACATTTGGATGTACTGGAGAGTGTCCTTTCTGCATTCAGTGAGACTGCAGACAGGTGGGGGAGCTGGCTGTGCGGGCTTCCTTCATGACTGAAGGACAGCCCACACAGCCAATCACACTGGAGTTGTGGGAGGAGCTTCCTCCCTCCACTCCGGTTCCAGGGCACACAGCCTGCGGTTCCGACATTCCCCATATGTGGTATGTATTTGTAAGCTTGGATTCACAGTGGAAGTTGGGTTGTGGCAACAAAATCCACTACAATCTGAGGGTTCAGACTGGAGTTCCAAATCTGAACCCTCAGTTTCATCACCGCACAAAACACCATATGCTCGCATTGGGACATAACGTCCGTAAAACCTCTGGCCCATTCAACTGCAGTTCTGTGCTACGTGCGAATGCGGCCAGAGTGATGATAGTGTGTTCCCAGGAAGCTTTCACAAGTTGTGTAGAACCTGTCTGACACTGACTTGTTTTACAGAAACCCGATCCATACTCCTTGTATCCAACTGCTGCACCAAGCTAGTGCCCGGTTGGAAGAGGATGCAGAGCACCATCCATGCAAGGAATTTCCCCAGGGCCAGATCCCTGCACTGGTCTCCCCTGTGAGTTTGCACTGCTGAAGGAGCCACTGTAAGCTCTGCCTTTTAGTGCTTATCATTTTCTACTGCACCTTTTAACTTTCAAACCTCCTCCCCGTCTATATCATGTCTGCCTTTCAAATCACCTTAGGAGATAGGTTGCCCTCTCGTGAGAAACTGAAGTGGAGAGATAGCAAGCAGCCTGAGGCCACACAAAAGCGATTGCATGAACCAGCTCTCTGAAGGTGCCAGGCAGTTCTTGGAAATCAATGGTACTTACTCATTCCTCACTTCGACTTCAGCTCACTTCGTTGGTGGTAAGGGATGCTCTGCCATTTGTTACCAAGTCCACAAGCCCTTTCAACCACAGTTTTTCTTTAGCACAACAGCTAGGGTTCGCTTGTTTTTGTCATAATTTAAGGAATGGTACAGGATCTTGGGCTGTCTGTGGCAATGAATCTAACGAGTGTCTGCTTTATTTCCCAGAAGTGTAATGTATAATAGGAATATGAGGCAAAATTCACAGTGACCAGGGCTGGAATTGGAAAAATATATATATGCCAGCTGGGGGCAAGTGATAGCACAATCCGGGCATTGTACATGGAGACGATATAAAACGTGTTATCACTTTTATAGTCACTTTTCTATTATTAATGTCAAACGGCATTCACATGTTCCCCAAGCCCAGCCACAATAAAACTACAGAAAGACTACTAAGTTGATTTAAAATGTAGGCAATATCCAGGCGAATGCTGCCCTTGCTTTAGAACATTGTGCACACACAAGGATTTTTGATGGTTCTGCCTTCCCATTGATGCCCTCATGTATGTTCCTGAGGGATCCCCATGATTTCAATGATGCTTAGTCATCAGTAATTAGTATAGATGTTGCCAGGGTTTCCACAGAAGGGCACAATAGCCCGATTTAGACATTAAGGTCGTGCACACAACCCAAAATGCTGGTGGGGTGGAGGCTGGTGGGGAGGCAGACTCCTGCCTGCCTCCCCATACATGAGCGATTCTCATCTGCAGAGCAGGCAGCCAGGGGCAGAAATCCTCCAGCACCCCTCAGTGCATTGAGGGGTCCTCTCTCAGCCAGGCACTCTTGCCACCCAGCTCTGGATATGCTTGGGATACATTCAGCCAGAGCACACACGCAATCCTGGACCTGGGGTAAAGGGTGCACTCTGTGTATGCTCAGTCTGCACACAACCGGACCATTCACAGAACCCAGACTTGGTGTAAAGGGTGGAGTTGCGCCCTTTAACCCAGTTAAAAGCCCAGGTCAAGAGCTCAGGTTACGGGGGGAAGCAGCGCCGGGATCGGCCTCAATCCTGGCACTGCACACGAGCAGCCCTTCCCTGGTATGGCTGCCCTAACCTTGGTAGGGCTGCTCGTGTACATAACCTCAATATGTTGTACATGCATACAGATGTCTGCACACATGGACATGTGCTTGGGTGACTGACTCTACATGTCTTCATTTTAAATACAAAATGAAATGTGAAATGTAGGGTAGAGAAAGGAAATGACCCACTGTATGTGTGTTCTATATGATGTGTGAAGGTCCCAGGGCCATCCAGAGGATTTACGGGGCCTGGGGCACGCTTGATGTTGGAGGGAGGCTGGAAAGGGACTTTGTGCCTACACAAGATTGGGGGGGGGGGTTCATGTGTGAGAATTCTTGCATGGATGGTCCACATCCATGTGCTTTGTGGGGGCCTGGGAGAGATTGCCCCAGTGGCCTCCCCACTCTGGGCAGCCCTGGAAGAACTGCACATGCACACAGCACATGCATACACTGCACACAGAAAGTATGGGTATTTATTATGTATTCATTTCTTACATTTCTATACCACCCCAGCCAAAGGCACAAGTAAAATACAAGAACCAACACCATTTAAAACAAACAGGTTAACATATATATAAAAACAAATTTAAAATGACAAAAGTTTTGGGCGGTATAGAAATGTGCCAAACAAACAAGTAAATAAAACCAACAGTTCAGAGCCATTGAAAACCGATTAAAATTCTTAAGAACAATTCAAAAACCTTGGAAGGCCAGGCCAAAGAAGTAAGTCTTTAGGGCTCTCTTGAAGGCCAACAAGGAGCCCAAACTACAGATATCTGCCAGGAGGGCAGGCCAGGAGAAGCTACAGAGAAGGCCCGGTTCCGGGTCACCACCAGACGTGCCAGTGGTAAATGATCTCTCCGAATGATCTCAAAGTGTGATGGGGATCATATGCTGAACATAATGTGTGAAAAGGCCGAGTGTCTCTCTGGATTCAGAGCATACAAGGATTCCTTGGGGCTGTTCACATGAGTAGCCCTTTTGGGGCTTGCACCCGGGTAGGGCTGCTTGTGTCTAATGCCAGGATCAGGCCCAATCCCAGGGATGCCCAGCCAGGTAGCCTGAATTTCCCCCCTTGGCTTTTACTGAGGTAGAACAGCATGAGCGTGCAACCCGAGCTGCCAAAGAGCCGCGCAGCTACAGTGCCCTGCAGCAGAGAAATAGGAACATAGGAAGCTGCAATATACTGAGTCAGACCACTGGTCCATCTAGCTCAGTATTGTCTACACAGACTGGCAGCGGCTTCTTCTCCAAGGTTGCAAGCAGGAATCTCTCTTAGCCCTATCTGGAGGAGATGCCAGGGAGGGAACTTGCAACCTTCTACTCTTCCCAGAGTGGCTCCATCCCCTGAGGGGAATATCTCACAGTGCTCACATTTCTAGTCTCCCATTCAGATGCAACCAGGGCAGACCCTGCTTAGCTAAGGGGACAAGTCATGCTTGCTACCACAAGACCAGCTCTCCTCCAATGGGAGGGCAAAATCCCCCAATGGAGGACAAAACCAAACCCTATACGGATTCAACAGTATATGAGAGCATTAACAGAGAATCCAGGTATCATGTACTAATATTTTAATATAATCAAATAATGCCATGTGATTAAAAGACTATACAATTGCATAAGTTGCAATAAGACTGGATCAATAGAAATAGGTCTCTGTGTTTCAATAAAATTTATACAAAATAATCATTAAAATAGTCTCTGATGGCCAACAAAAGCCTGGATCCAATAGTTCATGATGAAGATATCATATTACTGGTAAAACAGGAGAAATGCAACTAGATATTCCCAAGATGAAGACTCATGTAATAGTTTCTGATGAGTCCTATGGTCTTGCCATGATTTTGGAAGAGACCTATTTTCTCACCATAATTTCTGATGAGTCCTATATTTTTATTGATCCAGTAGTATTGCAATGTATGCACCTGCATAGTCTTTTAATCACATGGCTTTATTATGATTATATTAAAATATTAGTACATGATGTATTGGGGAATGTGGGAGGCCACAGCCCACTCCCCCCCCCTTCCCTTTGCCACTCAGTGATCGCTAGCACCGTGGTTGTGTGGGTGCACTGCACGAGCCATTACAGAGCACTGCAGACCATGTGGGGGAAAGTAGGTTGTGTCCTGCCTCCCCACGGACCCCCACGGTCCCCAGAACACTCATGAGAATGGCCTTATTGTGTGCTAAGGAAATACAGAAACACACAAGAAATTTCTTTTGCCTTACAGAAACCCATTTGGCTTCTTGTGAACATTTCAGATGTTCACCGTGGAAGAATCCCTGAGATCCCCATCATATGGAATTTTTGAACCAACCCAGGGATAGTCAGAACTGCCCACACACCGAACACAAGAAATTATACTTCGGCATCCTTGGAAAATTTCAGGCATTTCTCCTGGAGAGAAGCCCTACATTTGCTTTGAATTACACTTTAAAAAAATAAATAAATGTCCATTTCAATCTTAATGCACACCCACTCGCCCAGGAGCCCTGCAGTATACAGGCCCTCCCTCCCCACACACCATGCTGACATTTCACTCCTCCCCCACCCCACATAATATTATGTTCTCCTTCCCCCCAACTTCTGGAAGCAGGGCAAGATGTAACTAACTACCATCTTGCCGGAAAAGACCAGTGCATCACGAATAAATCTAAAAGTGCAAACAGGCAAAGCTGCATAAATATACAGTCATTTTCCTGAGCACTGATTTCTTGAAAGCTCATTATATCTGATTTTAACTAAACAAGAGCAACAGACTGTGCGTGCTCAGCCTATAATGAGCAGACCCCGACGTCCCCGACTTGAAGCTGCGTGAAGAAATATTAGTTTTGCATAACTCTGCCAGAGCAGCTTTCCTCATAAATTAAAATTGTTGAAACTTGCATTGGATGATTTTGTCATTAATCTAATGCATTTGTGGCTAGGCTCTTGTTTCTTGAACCTAATTTTCCATTTGCGAAATTATTAACTGCGTTGTCTTTCAATATATATCTACACCAGGTGGCACAACTTTGGCCCTCCTGCAGATGTTGGACTACAATTTCCATCATCTCTGACTATTGGCTACTGTAGCTGGGGATGATGGGATTTGTAGTCCAGCAACAGCTGGAGGGCTGAGTTGTGCAGCCCTCCCTCCCTCCCTCTCTCTCTCTCTCTCTCTCTCTCTCTCTCTCTCTCTCTCCCTCTCCCTCTCCCTCTCCCTCCCACACACACATACGGACACACAAACACATTTATAGACATATGTATCTACAAAGACCCACACATGTATGTATTCACATGTGACTAGGACATGCAGGTTTCTAACATGGTGGGACATGGGTATGTCCCTCAAGTTCTTACAGCCTCCCCCGCAACATAGGAACATAGGGAGCTGCCATATACCAAGTCAGCCCATTGGTCCATCTAGCTCAGAATTGTCTACCCAGACTGGCAGTGGCTTCTTCAAGGTTACAGGCAGGAGTCTCTCTCAGTCCTATCTTAGATATGCCAGGGAGGGAACGTGGGACCTTCAACATGCAAGCATGCAGGTGCTCTTCCCAGAGTGGTCCCATCCCTTAAGAAGAATACTTTAAAGTGCTTACACATGGAGACTCCCATTCAAATGCAAACCAGGGTGGACCCTGCTTAGCAAAGGGGACAATTCAACTTTCTATGTGAGCCAGTGGCCCATGAGCACAAATGCTATGATAATAGGCCCTCTGCAGGGAGGGAATCATTACAGAAGGACTGCACAAACAGGGAATTAACTCAAGGTCAATTCCTGTGAGAAAGCTGTCAAGTGGATTTCCTCGATGATCTGTTACTCAGACGGAAGAGCATCAGCAGCTCCTGGGGTCTATTTAGCAGGAAGCAGGAAGTGATGCTTCCTTCTAATCACCTGACTTCCTGGCATGGTTCTAGAAGTTTCTGCCTACAGTTCTTCCATCTGAACTACTGTCCAAGGAGGCACAATGCAAAGCCAGTGCCCGGGCGTGTCAACCTTAGGCAGCTACTAGGAAGGGTCCACTACCATGCACCATGGAAGGGCCAACTACCAACTCCTGAGCTACCACTAATGCTGCTAATCCTTGCTGCTGTTGCTTAGGTGGGCAAGGTAATTGCGGCAAGGAGCAACAATTGTCACTGACTTACCCACTCTCAGGGGGCGAAGATGGGTAAACAAGCAATGGATGTTTGCTCCTCCTCCCTTGCCACTCACTTGCCCGTCATCTCCCTGGACATGTGAGTGGTCAACAAGGAAGAAGAGTTACCACTTGTGGCTCTGAGGAGGGGATCCCCACTGGAGGTGGGCCTCACCAAGGTTTTCTTGACCAAGGGCTTTCCAGCCTCAGCATAGCAAATAAAGAACTGGTGCTTTACAAAGGAGGTTCCCAGTTTGTGCCCTGAGATACCCCTTCACTGCATTGGCATTAATACCATTTCTATCCCAAGTTGCTCAAGGAAGTATACAAGACTATAAGGGTGTGCACAAAACTTGTTGGCCCACTTCGGTTTGAGTCTGAACCAGACTCAAACCAGACTGGGCCAGTTCAGTTGTGCACCCTTCAAATCCCCCCTGGTTTGGTTCAGCTTGGGAGGGTTCCAATGTTTTAAAGAAAATTAACTAACTTGCCCCCCCCTTGTGGGGCACTGCCATGACCACAGGGGGTCTCTGGAGGTTCCCCCTCCCCCACCAGCCTCAATTATTGCCAGAAATCACCCAGTTCGGGTAGACTTTGGCCCATTCCGGGCCTTCCCTCCATCTCGGTGGCTATTTTGGAGGTCGCTGCATATGCCCGATGGGCCTCTGCATGGTGGCAGCACCCCCCAGAGGGGGTAAGTTTATTTATTTTTTACTTTGAACCCCCCAAACAGATTGTGGGGTTCAGCTCAACATTGAACCATCAAACTGAAATGTTTTATACATCCCTACAAGCCTCTGCACTCCTCATCTCAATTTTATTCTCACAACAACCTTCTGAGGTAAGTTAGGCTAAGACATAGAAAGTTCTCATGGCATATCTAGGGTGAGTTAACATGCATACAGGATGAAGCAGGAGGCTCCACCCTCAACTGAAAAGAAGTTCAGTTAAATGTCTGCATCATACAATTGTAGACGTGTGAGGCTTTCTGCACATAGTCTAGAACTCTGGAAAAGTAGAGTTCCTACTCTCCAAATGGAGAGTTTTCTTTTCCTTTATGCGCTAATGTCATCTCCAACAAGCACTACGTGTTCAGTCGTACATACTCACACACACACACACACCATGCAGACACTCAACTCAGCACATGTACACTAGGTCACTTCTCTGCATTTGAACCTTGGTGTGTTTACTCACCTTGGAAATGCCATAAGAACTGGACAATAGTCCTTACCCCAAGATCACCTAGTGAACATCATGGCTGAGTGGGGATTTGTACCTGTATCTCCTCAAATCTAGTCCAGTTCTCTAACCATTACACTATACTGGCGTCTTACTGGTTCTGTACATCAATATTTATTTGTTTGTTTATTTATTTAACATATTTTTATACTGCCCCAAACTTCTATTTCTGGGCAGTTTACAATAAAATACAAATTAAAACACAAATTAAAATATTAAAGCATTAACATAATTTAAAATTTAACACAGGGTGACAAACTTGTAAAAACTGTAAATCTAATAAAAAGCCTGGGTGAATAAATGTGTCTTAACTGCCTTTTAAAAAAGAGATAGGGAGGCTCTTCTTTCAGTAGGGAGTGCATTCCAGAGTCTCAGGGCAGCGACAGAGAAGGCCCGTCCCTGCGTAGCCACCAGACAAACTGGTGGCAACTATGGATGAACCTCTTTGGTATATCCCTTCCAAAGTGGTTGAGACCATCCCAACCCTTCTCAAGACCTCAGCTGAGCTCCTGGAAGTGTAAGAAATCATTGTGAAGACAAGTACCATCCTGAGGAAGGAACCCGCCAAGAGACCCACCTTTCAGCCAACCAAGGCAACCTATTTGGAAACAGCTCCCTTTGCTACACCCACCCTGTAGCAATACAACATCTCATTTTTACGTTCCAGCACTTTGGAAAGGTATGAAACTGTTAAAGAAAAAAAATGCATTGCATCAGAAAAGTGATGACAGGGGAGCGAAAATGAATCTTTGCAAGTTCATAATAACCTGTGAAATAACAAGCTCAAAATAGCTGTCATGGCAGAGCAGCCGACAGAGAACAGGCCCTTAAACTCTGAAGCTGCAAGGTACTTTAAAAGAATAGCATAGAAACAGAGGCGGCTTGCCTGCACACACATTCCCAGTGAGCGCTTGAGGGTGGCTTAGGGAGGATTTTTTGATGCTCGGTGCAAAATGTTGCTCGGGCAATCAGTAATGGAACAGGCCGCAATCTTGAGGCTCAAACTACGCAAGCAATACCCATATCATCTATCTATCTATCTATCTATCTATCTATCTATCTATCTATCTATCTATTTGATTTCTATACCACCCTTCCAAAAATGGCTCAGGGCAGTTTACATTAAAAACAACACTAAACTCAATTAACTGTTAAAATCGAAAACGATAAAAACAGCAGAAAACCATTATTAAAACAATTAAAACAGTTTTTAAAAACCCTAGGAAACGGACACCCGCCCCACTTATATAACAGATTTTCATAAGGTTCCCCCCCCCAAAAAAAATAGAAGGGTAGTGGGGAGCACTCAGGATAGTTATTTTCAGGAACATCATTCTGACTCATTGCTGGGAACAGTAAAGCCTGTTACACTCTGGTGTCTCTTGTCAATAGTAGCTGACAGAGAAAGAGAGCTGCCTAACATTACTTCCCAACCAAGTGCATCAGTGCACCAGTGAACTATTTTAAATTTTTAATTCTTTATTTTTACATTTATATCCCGCTCTTCCTCTGAGGAGCTCAGAGCACATTTTGCACATGATTATTTTTATCCTCACAACAACCCTGTGAGGTAGGTTAGGCTGAGAGATACATGACTGGCCCAGTGAGTTTCATGGCTGAATGGGGATTCGAACTTGGCTCTTCCCAGTCCAACACTCTAACCACTATGCTGTGCTGGCTCTTTATGACACCAGGAGGCCCTCTGTGCCACTGGAAAATATTCCCCAAGGGCTGCACAACCCTCAGGGACTTATTTTCAGATGGCACAGAGGGCTTTCTGGGGAAGTGGAGGGTGTTGGAAATTGACCCTTCCCAACTGCACCAGTACACTTTGTTGGGGAGTTGAAGCCAGACCCCCTACTTTCCAGCCCCACCACCGTGCTTCCCCCCTCTATTTACCTCTTGCGGCAGCGGCGGGCTTCTCAGTGCATTGGCTTCTCCTGGCTGGCGCGAAGGGAGTAGGGAGAGCATTGTGTGCCATGCCGTGATGTCACGCAACACACTCCCTACTCAATGGGGAGGTCTGCACGGAGGTGCGAGAGAATCCAGCATGCCGGCCAGGGAATGGGGAGGCCTGCGCCCCAGTTGAGGAGGCAGGAGTTACGAGCTCAAATCTGCTGCCTTCAAATCTGAGTCAATTCGATTTAAATTTGTTTTGAATCAATTTGAATCGATCCAGCCAAATTTGTAAGGGCTAGAGGGCATAAAAGTGGGACAGGCAGCAGGGCCTAAACTGCTACCCAACCCCCAAAGGAATCAGGCGAAAGGGTGGGTTTTAAGGAATTTTTGTAGATTCTCAGTTGTGAAATAAATTTTTCATAGGGCATCCCTATAAGAACATAAGAAAAGCCCTGCTGGATCAGGCCTGCCTATCTAGTCCAGCATCCTGTTTCACACATTGGCCCAACAGATGCGTCCGGGAAACCCACAGGCAAGAGTTGAGGGTATGTACGTTCTCCTACTGTTACTCCCCTGCAACTGGAGGTGGCCTATAGCCCTCAGACTAGTAGCCATTGATAGACCTGTCCTACATGAATGTCCTACACCTTAAGTGGCACAGTGGGGAAATGCTTGACTAACAATCAGAAGGTCGCCAGTTCGAATCCCTACTGGTACTGTATCGGGCAGCAGCAATATAGGAAGATACTGAAAGGCATCATCTCATACCCAGGTTGGTCTCTGGGTCATCTCGGAGAGACCACATTACACCTCTGCTGATGGAGTTACACTGGCTGCCTATAGGTTTCTGGACAAAATACAAAGCGCTAGTTATAACTTATAAAGCCCTAAACGGCTTAGGCCCTGGGTATTTGAGAGAACGTCTTCTTCATTATGAGCCTCACCGTCCATTGCGGTCGTCTCTGGAGGTCCGTCTTCAGCTGCCGCCAGTTCGTCTGGTGGCCACACGGAGATGGGCCTTCTTGGTTGCTGCCCCGGGACTATGGAATGTGCTCCGTATTGAGATACGATCCTCCCCATCTCTGACAATTTTTAAAAAATATTTTAAAACCCATCTTTTTACTCAGGCTTTTTCAGCTTTGTAATAATGTATAGGTTTTTAATTCTGTGATTGATTTTTAAATTGTTAGTTTTTCATTGTTTTAATGTGTTTTTAACTGTTTTATCATTGTGAACTGCCCAGAGACATGAGTGTGGGGCAGTATAAAAGTGTAATAAATAAATAAATACATACATACATACATACTGCGTAGGAGGAGGCAATGGTAAACCCCTCCTGTATTCTATGAAAAGGAAAGCACAGGGCTCTGTGGGTGCCAGAAGTCGAAACTGACTTGACGGCACACTTTACTTACATGATTATATCTGTACCCCGCTTAATACCATCCAGGCTATTGATTGTCACCACATCTTGTGTCAGGGAATTCCATAGGTTGATTATGTGCTGTGTGAAAAAATACTTCATTTTGTCGGTCCTAAATTTCTTGGAAATCAGTTCCGTGGGCTGACCCCTGGTTCTGGTGTTATGCAAGAGGGAGAAAATTTTCTATCAACTTCCTCCACACCATGCATGATTTTGAAGACCTCTATCATGTCTCCCCTCAGTCATCTTTTTTCTGTTTCCTGTCCTTCAGCCACTTACCAATCCACACATGAACCTTTCACCTTATCCCATGATTGCTAAGTTTTCTCATGAGTTTTTGATGAGGAACTTTGTCTAAAGCTTCTTGAAAGCCCAAGTATAGTACGTCAACTGGATCACGTTTATCCATAAAACTGTTGCGATTCTCAAAGAACTGTAAAAGGTTAGTGAGAAAAGATTTCCCTTTGCAGAAGCCATGCTAGTTCTCCTACAGCAGGGCCTCTTGATCTATATGCTTAACAGTTTTATCCTTGAGAATGCTTTCCATCAATTTGCCTGCAACAGACGTTAAGCTAACCGACCTGTAATTTCCCGGATCCCCCCTGTATCTCTTTTTTAAAATCGGTGTTACCAGGGTCATACAAAGGTTTGAGTGGGCCCGGAGATGAGATTTTAAAATGAGCCCCTTGCTGCCTTTCTCTCCTTCACCTGGCCCCATGTCTCTGCTGCAGAAAAACATTAAGGGCACATGTAATATTGTGTAGCAGATTAACTGACAACCCAAACTGTCATCTGAATCCACTCCAAGATATATGGACCAAATGATGGAGGGTTGTTCTCAAACCCAACAAAACAATTTGTAAAATATGGGAAAGGCGACTTGTATAAATTACATGCTGTGTTTTTAGTATATTAGCTTTTCACAGTAGAGGTTTTCCATGGTAACATAACACGTCTTAAAGAGCAATGCAATTAATTTAACATCCAAACAATCCTGCAAACCAAACCAGTGCTTGGATGTGGTTCTTTCAGAGTTTTCCCAATCTAGGGTTGTCACCAAGTGACTCAGTTTGAAAGCCCTGACCCTCATTTCAAAACACAACCACACCACCTGACTTTGTGCTGATATACTTTTATAATGAAACTGCAATCCTATGTACACCGACTGGGAAGTCAAGCATCATTCCCTCCTCCACATACACACACACACGCCCACACGCATGGGTTCTTGAGGGCACAAACAGCAACTGAACTCACAAGAACGTAATAATATAAAACAAGCATATTCCTGCAAATATGCATTAGCAGAAATATTTTAACACATATCTTAACATCCTGCATAATTCTTTATCCACTCCCCACTTTGTCTCTAAAGGATCCAATATTTAAACAACTGCATTTGCAAAAATATAAAGATGTTAAAAAAAAAATGGTGATGGGGGTTTTTTTGAGGTGGGATGGGGAGACCTTGGAATTCTTGTTGTTCTTTAATGCAACTTGAAGGCTGGGTGAGAAAGAGACCCACCATTCAGAAAAGCAGGCAAGAAGTCCCTTGCAACTCTCTCCCTTGGCATAGCTGAGTGGAGTGCTTGGAAGGAAGGCATTTCCCCCCTCCCCAGCTTCCCTCCTGCTTCTGCGTTTGTTTTTTCAGGGCATTTGAAGAGTTCAGGAGTTTTGCAAGCACAGAGAGCAGACACGTACAAAAAATGAAACATACACAAGATAGAGCCGATCTCCATGAGGGTGCTCCATTCTCCATGACCTCATACACCTCAAACTTTTCCCCTTCCCCCTTTGAAGAGAGACAGTTTGCAAATTGCAGTTCAAGCTCCCCCTCCCCCAAGAACAGGACAAGGCACAGCAGCGATCCATTCATTCTCAACTGCCTGAGCATGCCAGGGAGGAGGAGGAAGCTTCACTGAGGGGAAGTTTGCTTCTCTCTGTCCTTCCATCGCCTTGGGCTCCCAGCAGTTTCTGCTCCCTCTTGCAGGCATGCTGCACTGGCGGGAAAGCAGAGAGAGATTTGGCAGGCAGGCAGTTACCTTGCCTTTGCTCTCTCTTGCAGGAGAGAGGCCAAGGACTGGCCTTGGGGGGCCCTCAGAGGCTGTGGGCCTGGAGACAGTCATCTCCCTTTGTCTAATTAATGGTATGCCTATGGGTGTTACATTGGCTGCTTTCCAGTCCTCCAGAACAGAGCCTGATTGTAGAGATAAGTTATATATTTTTGCAAGGAGTTTGGCAATTTCATATTTGAGTTCACATCTCACAACTCTCAGGTGGATGTCGTCTGGCCCCGGCAATTTGTTAGTTTTCAATTTTTGCAGTTTAGGATGCAGAGGCGTATCTAGGGAAAATAGCGCCTAGGGCAAACACTGTCCAAACATCTGACACCCATCTTTCAGATAACCTCACCATAATGTCAGCTGAAAAATACGTCAAGCTTGTTAATCTTTTAATATTTCAAAAACTATTTAGCAGTGGACGTAGCCAGACCAAAAAATGCTGGAAAACTACAAATTTCAGTATGCTGGGGCTCATGAAATACCCAAATAATATGTGGAGGTGTACTTGGAAAACTAAACAGAAGTGCCTGTCTAATTCTCTACTATGCATTGTAGCATCATCATTACATAAGTTTTAAAAATCAATGGAGAATTTGACTTTTCCCAGATACTCTGAAAATAATTAAAGAATATGCAGAATAAACTGTGTCACTGCTTGGGATATATTCTAGTCTTTCAGAAAGACAGTTAAAATGAGAGGAAGAGAGCAAGAAACTCCCTGTGGGCCTTAATACTAAGGATTTCACACTGATTCAAAGACAAACTCACCATTAATAGGCATATTATTAAGACATCACATTTAACTAAATTATCACAAGAAGCAAAGTAAGAGCAAATGAATACAATCCTAGCTCATAAACTTCAGCACAGTATTCAAGCCCTGATTCTCTGTACATAGTGCCAATCTGAATATGTGTACAGTGTCTTTGGGGAGCTTCCTAAATGCCATGGGGGGTGGTGTCTGCAAAGGTTCCCCCTCACCCTGCTGGCCTCTAGGGCCTTGCAGGGACCATTTGAGTATGTGTGGTGGCCATTTTTAAAAGTAATCTTTTTTTAAAAAAAATGGCAACTGAAAACAAAATGGCCACCATGCATGCTAAAATGGCCTCTGCAGGGCCTGGCATGGTCTAGGGCCTCACAGAGGCCATTTGAGCATGCACGGTGTCCATTTTGTTTTTGGCAGCCTTTTTAAAAAAAAATTAATTTTACAAAATGGCTCCCCCCTTCAAGTGGCACCTGGGGCACATGCCCTGCCTGCCCCATACTAGATACACCCCTGTTAGGATGTCATCTCTCATCACTTCTATCTGACTCGGTTCTTTAGCCTCTTTCTCTGAGAAGCTTGGTTCAGGCACACGTATACACTCAGTATCCTCTGACATGAAGACAGGTGCAAGGAACTCATTCAGCTTCTCTGCAAACTTCTTATCCTCCTTAATAACCCCTTTCATGCCCTCATCATCTAAGGGACCAACAGCCTCCTTGGCAGTTTTCCTGCTTGTGATAATTTTAGCTAAATGTTCCTCAAACTCTCTTTATGCCTCCCTTGTCCCTTTGCTTTGTTTTTGCCAGAATTTGAGTTCCTTTCTGTTTGCTTCATTTGGGCAGGCCTTCCAATTTCTGAAGGAAGTATTCTTCCCCTTGACTTTACTTGTTAGCCATTCTGGCATCCTCCTGGACTTGGTGGTACCTTTCCTCCTTTTTAGTTTGCATTTTAACTGGGATTCTATTATTGTGGTTTTAAATAAACTCAATGCATTCTGGAGCAAAGCGACTCTACTGATTTTCCCTTTCAGTCTTCTTTTCACCAAACTCCTCATTTTAGAGAAATTCCCTCTTCTGAAATTCAAAGTGTCTGTGTTAGATTTCCTTGCTGATTCTCTCCTTGCATATATGTGGAAGTGACTTCTATAGAGAAGTCATTTCACAACCGAGAATCCAAACATCAAAATTCTTAAAATTTCACCCCTGGTAGTGATGGCAGATGCTCAGAGGGGACAAAAGGGAGATCGCTGGAGGGGAAATGGAGGCTCAAATTGATCTGAGCTCAAGTTGAGCATGATTCGATTCAACCTTGAATATGGTCAGCATCCTCTTTTTTCCCCCCAAATTCAATTTTTATTGGTTTTAACAATAGTAATCGTAACAAATATAATAGACAAAAATGGACTTCCCACGCACCTCTCTTCGTGAGACATCCAACTATAAAATTTACCCTTGCTATAATAAAAGTACAAAACACAAATTTAAATCTTTTAAAAAACAGTTAATCTACCCAACCTGCATTATTTCCCCCCTTCCCCCCCCCCCCTAAATTTCAAATCCTGCTATAAGATCCATAGTAGGAAAATAATTTTTTAGGTACAACAAAAAAGGTTTCCAATCTTCTTTAAAGCAGTCTAAATTTTGATCTCTTATCAGTGTTGTAAGTTTTGCCATCTCAGCATCCTCAAGGGTGATTCGATTCAAAGTCGAATCACTCAAATAAGCCAGATTCTAGTCGAATTGATTTGGCCAGATCTCTACTTCCTAGAAGCCGCCAGATTTTGGAACCAGAATCTGAAGAAAGATATGCAGTTAATAACAACAATAATAACAACTTTATTTGTTAGCTGCTCTATAACAAATTGTTCTTTGAGCAATTTAACAAATTGTTCTCTGAGCACCTCACAACACCACAATAAAAACATCCAATTAAAATGCATAACACAAAATAAGCAAATTACAATATAATATTAAAAACACAAAATAAAGTACAAAACATTTTTTAAAAACAATTTTTAAAAAGTTAATGTACTTAAGTGTACTTAACTTTTACCTTAAAAGTAATGATGGTGAGCTTCACTGGGGAGTCTATTCCATAGATAGGCTGTCATCATTGAAAAATTCCTCTCCTTAGTAGCTACCCTGTCTCACCTCATTTGGCAGTTCAGTTTGCTCAGATTAGAGAGGCACTAGCAAATTTATTTGCTACTACTCTGGTGGCTATAGGCCACCTCCAGCCAGCCTCAGAGACAAGATACCTCTAAATACCTGAGCAATAGCAACAGCAAGAGCAACAGCAAGAGAGAGGACACACCCTCAGATGGCTTCTCAGAGGCATCAGGTGGGCCACTGTATGAAACCGAATGTTGGACTGATCCAGGAGGGCTATTCTTAAGTTCACTTAATAAAGTTATGTCTGTCTTATATTGATCAGGAGGACATAGGAACATAGGAAGCTGTCATATACTGAGTCAGACCATAGGTCCATCTAGCTCAGTATTATCTACACAGACTGGCAGCAGCTTCTCCAAGGTTGCAGGCAGGAATCTCTCTCAGCCCTATCTTGGAGAAGCCAGGGAGGGAACTTGTAACTTTCTGCTCTTCCCAGAGCTGCTCCATCCCCTGAGGGTAATATCTTACAGTGCTCACACTTCTAGTCTCCCATTCAAATGAAACCAGGGTGGACCCTGCTTAGCTAAGGGGATAAGTCATTTTTGCCTCCACCAGACCAGCTCTCCTCTCCATTCAGATCTCCTTTCCAGTCGGAGAGCAACTGCCCTATCCCAGCACAGCATTCTTTGAATGCCTGTTACTGTTATCTACCTAGTTTTCCTTTTTTAATCTGTGAGCCCTTTTAGGACAGGTTATTGTCTTATTTCTTTTTCTGTGTAAACCACTTTGGGAACACTTTGTTGGAAATCAGTATATTTATTATTATTATTATTATTATTATTATTATTATTATCTATATATTTAATTCTCTTGTGGCCGACTGCGTTGGGAACTGCGTGGGGATGTGGGGATGCATCTGGATGGCAAACGGCAGTGAAAGAGGCAGGCGCGAGAGAGTGGTTAGCAAGGCATCGGCAGAGCTGGGGAAAAGGAGGAAGGAGGCAAACTATAGGGGAAAGGAGGAAACTGGACCCCTGTGAGGTAAACGGACCCAAGGAGATTGCCCAAGGGCCCAGCGATAACGGACACCCGGTCTCAAAGAGCATCCTCCAGGAGCAGGAGGAAATTCGGCGCTTGGGGGCAGCTGAGCGGGGACAGCTGTGGCTGGTAGCGATGACATGAGGGACCGCAAAACAAAGACTGAGGGACCACAGCAAGGCAAGCGGCTCCACCGCGAAGTTCGCCTGCTTTGCAGCGGTGGGAAATGGGGTGCCTGGCAGAAGGGGGGGAGAGGAGACTGGGGCAGAAGGCGGCAAGGGAGAGGAGACTGGGGCAGAAGGGGGTGGGGAAGAGGAGACTGGGGCAGAAGGCGGCGACAGGGAGAGGAGACTGGGGCATAAGGCAGTGGCAGGGAGAGGAGACTGGGGCAGAAGGGGTGGGGGAGGTGGGCAGAAGGTGGGGAGAGTGTACTGCCGCACAGATGCTCTGTGTGGGTTCAGCTAGTTGTTGTTGTTGTTGTTGTTGTTGTTAATCCATCCCAGAAAATATTGAACTGCACCTAGATTCCACCCCTCTCTAGACTTCTACTTCTTCCACATGGAAACTGCCACATGCCTTTATTTTTAATGTGCAAGATGAGAATTAGGACAATTGGTGATGATAATGACTGAAGTAAAGAAATTAAGGGTACTACATGGGGAAAATAGGTCTAAAAATAATCCTTAGTCAGCATCCACAATGGTGGCCCAGCTCCCCAAACGCTTATGGGTCTGAGAAATTCTATTTACTGGATTCTATCAAAAGTCGACACCAGAATCATGTACAAGAGATTTCAATAAATCAATCATTCAAGAGGCAATGAAACAATAGACAACCTTCTCTACAGGCTGCATTCATTATTCCTCTGTAGTCATTAGGACTGGATAGCTGAGTGTGCATGAATTCGTACAGAGAATTAATGGGCCACATCTGAAAAAGATAATAGCTTGGCTGTGGAGGACAGAAGGGGGGAAACACAAACCTGCAAGGGAGAATGCTAGGGAGAGATTAGAAGAGAGAATACTGCAGCAAACAATTTTAGTGAAGACATATCATCTAACATTTCTATAATGCTTTCATTTCCCAGGGACCCTACTAAAAGAGTAGAAGGATTATTGAGGTCCAGACCATATGCCCTTTAATGGACAGAGACACAAACTATGTTCAGCTGATGAACATAGAAAAATGTGAAGAGTATCATATTCCTGGAGGGAATATGTTCATTCTGATGACCAGAACAATGAGAAGAGTATCATATTCCAGGAGAGAAGCTATGGTCACATTCGCACATAATGTGGAACTGCAGATCCAATGGACTCATGGTTCTGCTCTTCCCATCACCTCCCAATCTCCTGTCCACATTCAGCCAAAATGGAGATATCCCTCTTTGCAGTAAGTGAGACTGCAGAGAGGAGGGGAACTGGCTGTGCAGGCTTCCTTCTGGCTGAAGCACAGCCCACACAGCCAATCATGCAAGGAGAGAGGAAGGAACTTCCTCCCTCAACTCCAGTCATGGGGAATGTAGCCTCCAGTGCTATATGTGGATGCAATGGAGGTGATGTTGAACCCTGGCTTTGAGCAGCTAAGCTCACTACAAACTGAGGGTTCATATTGGAGTCTCGGGAGTGAAACATCGGGCCACAGAAGGAACAGGACCAAAGTTGCACACATTCGGACGTCACGGTAGGGAAACCTCTGGCCCCTGTAACTCTGGTTCCCTGTTACATGTGAATGTGACCAATGATCCTGGGGACCAAGGAAGCCTGAAACCCATTTCATATATTATGGGAGTGACCATACATGGTCTTCTCTCCGTGTCTCTCCACCAAACATGTATACAAACAAGAAGCATGTGGGACAGGAAAACTGACATGTCAACTTTACCTTGCAGCCATAGAGCACCTACCCAGATTGCTGTCACACCCAAGTTGCACCACTGCTGCTACAATCACCCTAGCTGCACCACTGTGCCCCATGACCAGCCAGAGTTTTTAGCAGCCGGAAATTTTGGGACACTCTTCAGAATTTTGGTGTGAGGCATGCTTCAGGTTTTGAAACACTCTTAAGGCCATGCACATGAATGCTGGATAATTGAGAAAGTCAAAGAATACCAAAAATAAGACAATATGTGCTTCCTTGACTACAGAAAAGCCTTTGATTGCATTGACTATTTTAAGTTGTGGAATAGCCTTAGAAAAATGGGCATCCCAAAACATCACGTTGTTCTCATGAGAAACCTATACACAGGATAGAAAGCCACAGTCCAGATGGAACATGGTGAAACAGACTGGTTTCAGATCAGCAAAGGAGTAAGATAAGGCTGTATACTTTCTCCTTATGTATTCAACTTATATGCTGAACATAGGAACCTGCCATATACTGAGTCAGACCATAGGTCCATCTAGCTTAGTACTGTCAACACAGACTGGCAGCAGCTTCTTGAAGGTTGCAGGCAGGAATCTCTCTCAGCCCTATCTTGGAGATGCTGCCAGGGAGGGAGCTTGGAACCTTCTGCTCTTCCCAGAGTGGCTCCATCCCCTAAGGGGAATATCTTATAGTGCTCACATATCAAGTCCCCCATTCATATGCAACCAGGGTGGACCCTGCTTAGCTAAGGGGACAAGTCATGCTTGCTACCACAAGACCAGGTCTCCTCAACATATACTGAGAGAAACTGGCTTGGAAGAAGATGAGTGCGGTTTTAAAGTTGGAGGAAGAAACATCAATAACCTGCGCTACGCAGATGACACCACTCTGATAGCTGAGAATGTGGATGATTTGCAAGCTCTAATAGTGAGTCAAGGATGATTTGCAAGCTCTAATAGTGAGTCAAGTGAAAAAATGGGACTAAATGTAAAGAAGACTAAACAATGACAACAGGTACAACAAGCAGCCTCAGAATTGATCATGAAGACAATGCATTTTAGGATCGACCATCAACAGTAAAGGATCCAGCAATCAAGAAATACACCACAGACTAGCACTTGGTAGGGCTGCAGTGAAGGCCCTGGAAAGGATATTTAGATGTTGTGATGTGTCTTTACCTACAAAGATTAGAATTGTTTGAGATTCCATGGATGCGAAAGCTGGACTTTGAAGAAGCAAGATAGGAAAAGTATTGATGCTTTTGAACTTTGGGTGCTGGAGAAGACTTTTGAGGATACCATGGACAGCCAGGAAAACAAACAAAATGGATCAATTCAGAGTTTTCACTCAAGGCACAAATGACCAGGTTCAAACTATCATACTTGGGACACATCATGTGAAAACCCAGCTCCCTTGAGAAGTCCATAATTCTGGGGAAAGCTGAAGGAAAGAGAAGAGGATGACCTGCAGCAAGGAGGATGGACTCAATTATGACAGCAATGAATGCACCACTGAGAGATCGTAAAGGCCAAGTTGAAGACAGATCATCCCGGAGAGAATCTATCTATGTAGTCGCTAAGAGTTGACACCAACTTGACAGTACTTAATCAATCAATCAATCAATCAACATGACCAAATCATGGGCAGGGAGGGAGGGAGGGTGGGCAGTGCGGAAGACAGGGTTTCACCTACCTTCACCCCAGATGACCATGTGAGCTCCTATTTGGCATGCTGGTGTGCCCACACAATCCACACTACTCCGTGTACACTTGTTTCCCCAACCTCCAGGAATCCCCCAATGTACCGTGCGATGAGTGCCATGCATTGGGAGATTCTCCCAGGAATTGGGCATTCTAGATGCCTGATTCTGTGTATGCTCAGGCCGCGTGCAATGCAATGTTGGGCTACCCGCTAGGGCAGCACCAGGATCAGGCTCAATCCCTGCACATAGGCAGCCAAACCCAGAACACCTCCTCTTTTATATTTAATTCCAAAAATGGCCAGCTTACTTGTCTCACTTCCTAAATAGAATTACAGAATTCCAATATTCAGTTTATAGTGACAAAACTGAGAACTGAGGTCTCAAGAAAGATGATCCTCCTTGAACCTGCCAGATAGATACAATTGGCAAGGAAGCTCATGTCTTGTACACCCCCTAGCAGCTTGTCCATGTCTAACTCAAGAGTGAGCATCTCTTTACAGAACTGCACAGGTGTGAGCAAATGGGAAAGCACAGTACTAACTGTGAAGGTCACAGGCATTATGAAGGCCCTTAGCACTCCTGTACTTTCATGGAACAACCAAAGAAGCAAGGGAAGATGAGAATAAGAGCACGAGAAGGCCTTTGGCCTTCAAGGCATGCATACATTAGGCTCTGCTAACCATCTCTTCTCTGAAATGGGCTGGGGGTGTAAGGAGGATGGTTTGTGGCATTAAGACTGCACTGAGTTATCAGGTCTCTGGGCATTGGCACAGCCTTGGGACCAAATCTGGACTTAGTCCAACATTTTTCATGTGTCCAATCGACATCAAGCAAATGAATGAAGCACGTTATGAGGGGTTGCCTATCCCTATTAAATGCTATTCCTATTTATCCTTTCTTGGTACAATATTGAGGAGCAGCAGCTAGGAAATGATCAAGCCCCTGTGTCTATCAGGGGTGGCCAAAGAAGCTCCAGTTTGATTCTGGGACTGCCTCAGTCTTCAGAGTGGCCCCCAATTAGATTCAAGAGTTTGGACTGGCAAAGTGGTTCAATTCAGGCTGAAACACATCAGCTGCTTCAGCAGTCCTTCACCAACCTTCCTCCCCTGCCCCCCAGAACATCCTCTCCCAGACCCCTATAGTTATAGAGAAAAGACAGGTGCAGTCGAAGTTCTATCTATCTATCTATCTATCTATCTATCTATCTATCTATCTATCTATCTATCTATCTATTACACTTTTATACCACCCCAAACTCATGGTTCACAATGATAAAACAGCTAAAAACACACATAAAAACAAATAAAAACAATTAAAAACTAACAATTTAAAAGTCAATCACAGAATTAAAAATATGGCTTCTCTTTGAAAAGGACTGCCAGAAGAGGTGCTTATTTACAAGGGGATTGTAGTATTTTAGAGGCACTTGCTACAGCAAGTAAAGGAATCAGTAAGAGGTATCTGGAGGGGATGGTTGGTGAATGGGGTTAAAGTGATGTGGGCCCAGTTTGGCCCAAATCAGTCAGTGGTTCAGTTTGGATCCAGTTAGGCTGAATCTGACCACATCTGCCTGCTTTGGATCCCAATACTGGCCTAAAGTAGCCCCAGGTGACTATGTGTGCCCTTAAATATTTTGTACTTGGATTCCTATATATATGAACATTTGCAGCTTCTTTATACTGAATTTGACCATTAGGCCATCAGGATTGTCTACACTGACTGGGATTCAGACAAGGGTCTTTCCTAGACCTACCTGGAGATCCTGGGATTACCTGGAACCCTCTGCTTGCAAAGCAGGTGCTCTACATGAAGCTACAGCCCCTCGTCATACAAAACAGAATATACAAAACCCAAAGTGAAAAACTGCCTCAAGGGCTCATGCCAGTCCTTTCTTGTCAAGGCTTGCCAAAACACAGAAGAGCGAGGGCAAAGGCGCTTAATGTTCAAACGTGGCGCACAGATGGCCATGTTAACAGGGCACTCTTGATCAATTTTATGTATTGCAATGGGACACAAATGGAGGTGGTCTCAAGATATGCAGAGTCTAAGCTGTTTAGGGCTTTATATATTGTGGCCGGTACCTCTGAATTATGCCCTTAAGGTTATAAGAAGCTAGCGGAAATGCTGCAGCATTATTAATATACAATGTTTTAATTACTTCCCTGTATATCCTCTCCTCCATACGGAGACAAACACCCTGATAAAGCAGAACTGCTCTTCTAAGGTCTTGATATTATTTGGTCTCCGGTTCAGGCTATTAGCTTGTGCAGCTGGCCGGGATTTATTTGTGGTCACAGAGGGAATGCCCTGCAGGAACAGACCAATGGCCCGTCAAATGGCGTCCCCCATCCCAATGAGGCCCTGCCAAACGTTGCAGAGAAAGTTATAAAACCACCATAATGAATCTAATTGCTCAATATGGCACCCAAGGGGACCATCCTTCCGTGACTTCAGGGAACTTCAAGCTATATATCCAAAATGAGAATTGATGGCTCTCATAATTGTCTCCTAACTCTCATTAACATTTGGTGCTACCTTTGTTCATTTCACAGTTCAGTTCTACCCTCATAATTGTCTATGGGACTTGGCCTGATACCCTCCACTATAAGAGTGGATTTCGGCTACTCTTCCATCTAGAACGTTCCAGAAAGATTATTCATATGATCTATACGAGCTAAAGGGCTACTTTGGGCAGGACCATGGCCTTCCTTTCAGACATTGGGGACATTAACGATTTATTATTATTGATTCCAGTAGATCTATGCTGTTTTTTCAAAGCACAAATGATGCCTTTCTTTGAATGGCAGCCCCAATATACCCTCATTTATTTATCTGAGGTATTTAGAAACTAATTTCTGGAGCTCAAAGCAGTGAACAGAGCATTACAAATATGAAACCAGTATAAAACATGATGATGGTGGTGGTGATGATGATGATGATTGATATTTGTTATAATGGCATCAAATAAATAAATAAATAAATAAATAAATAATATTGTCTTTCTTCCATGGAACTCAAGGAAGTGTACACAGGATTCCCAAATGGTCTCCTGTCCAGATAGGTGCTGACATCTTGACTAACGAAGGCCTTGTGGAAGGATGTTGTGCAAGTGCAAAGTTGTTTCACTAGCTACTTGTGCTAAGTCTGGATCTTGTGTTCCTGACTAAGGTTGCCCTACTGCAAGGTTGCACAACATGTGACATGCCTCAGCTCTTTTAAAGGGAACTTTTGTGCAAGAGTGCTTTAGTGCACGGGAGCAATTCAACCCATTCAAATTCTGCAAATATTCACCTTTTAAGCATTCATGTTGTTTCCTTCTGGGTATATTCCTCTGACAGTTCCTCCCTCCCATTGTCTCTTCTTGGATTAGTCATGTGGGTGATCTCAGCCAATCTGGGATCTCGGCATGAGTGAGATGGCATCACAAAGACAGATAGAAAGTAGGGGCAAGTGAGGGCTATTGAGAGTGAAGGGAATGTAAATGACTGGATGAACATTGTCAAAAGGAGTCACAAAAAATCACCAAAAAGTGGGTGTGTTTTTCAACTCTTCTGAAATAGTTTGTGGAAAACTATGAGCAGTTTCTGCCAGTAATACCTACAAGAAATAGCAGCAGCAGCATTTGCGAAACCAATACTGCACATCTCTTCAGCTGATGCACTTAGCACAGGGGTACACAACTTTGGTCCTCCAACTGTTGGACTACAATGCCTATCATACCTAGGCACACTGGCCAATAATCAGAGATGATGTGAATTGCAGTCCAGCCACAGCTGGAGAGCCGGAGTTGCACAGCCCTGATTTAGAGCCAGCCCCTCTGCTTCTTCAGTTGCAAACTGCTGTCGAGCAGACTGCTAATTGAATTGGAACTGCGCTGCATTGCAGGATGGTTTCATGATGCAGATGAACTCACTAGCGTTCCTCTCAGCAGTCTGCCAGATGTGAACCCTGATCTCCTGGGAGGCACTACGGCGTGCATTAACTTTGTCTCAGAAAACCTTGTAAACTGGGTCTCACTCTAGCCATGTGGAAGAGTTTTCATATCCATCAATTTAAGATGCTTATCATCCAAACTGCATCTCCAGCAGAAGGATTATTCCACTGTCTCCCGAGACAGGGAGAATACAGGTCTGTGCCTCTTCAGTTCTGAAAAAAATGACTTCATGGATAAATACTGGGGGGGTCATGAGTTGAGACGACGCTCCACTTTCCCCAATACCTGTGATCAAGCTCCTAAATGGAATGCTTCCAATTAAGAGATCGGCTCTGCATGAGAAATCATAAGCAGATATTCTAATCTCCAAGTCTGCGGATCAGTCTTGTAGAACACTTGTAAGGCCATATGAAATTATTCTGAAGGAGTGCTCCCAGAAATCACCACGTGAAAAGAATTACTTTAGAGCTCTTTAATTCAGAGATAACAGAACATTGCTCTACAGAATACCATGTGGATTTAGCAGAAGCTCAAACTCCTTGCCCTGACCTTTAAAGCTCTTCACCTTTATTTCTCACCAACCAGGTTGCAAGAAATAAAGGCTATATTGGCTAGACAGAAATAATAAACTGAATGACGATTATTAATAGTGCTGCCATCTGACCAGAAGATATAGTCTAGCTTGATCCTAAGCTTTTAACAAGAAAATGATCTGCAGAAATCAAGAGGTGAATCTTTGCACAGCATGTGGGTAAACATTACTACCAGCTAAAGTCTAGGCATCAAGAGAAATAGCTACAGTGGTTTATTGGAACTTGGCAATTAGAAAACAATTTATTGGACCTCTGTAATAGGTACATAGCCACCTAATGGCACACCTAAATTGATTAGCAAGAAAGAGGTTGCCGGTTCGAATCCCCGCTGGTATGTTTCCCAGACTATGGGAAACACCTATATTGGGCAGCAGCGCTATAGGAAGATGCTGAAAGGCATCATCTCATACTGCGCGGGAGGAGGCAATGGTAAACCCCTCCTGTGCGGCTTGACAGAGTGACCAGTCCAGGATGGGGCATGGCAGCATCCCTGTAGCCTGCCAACTCCAGAGCCTCAAAGCTGACAGGAGGGGCTGGGCTGTTTATCCAAGAGGCTGCCAGTGAGAAACACCAAAAGCACGGAGCAGCCACGTCCATGGGTGGGTCTGCACTGCCGTCTCTATGACTGCAACTTGGAAATTGGCGCAAAATCACAGTTATAGTGTCAGCAGTCAGATGTAATGCCTCAGCAGCAAAATCATAGTTGTCAGCTGTGAGTCTTAGAGATAACCAAAGGTTCAAATTGGTGTTTGGTGAGGGAAACTGGGGGTTGCTTTCGGCCCATAACTGTGGTTTCACACATTCAGGCGCAATGGAGCTACAACCTTGGCCACATTTAACTGCAGTTAGCCGTTACATCTGAATGCGGACAAAGTCTAAGGGCTATTCACACATTACAATGTATGCACATACACCTGTGAGGCTGTTCCCACGATCAACAGAAAGCGGGCTAAGCTCCCTTAGCCCACTTTCCGTTCATTGTGGGAACCACCAGGCTCTCAGGAGAGCCCAGTGCTCCCAAGGCAGCTAGCCCGCCTAAAACACCCTCCCCTTAAATGAAGTTAATGGAGTGAGCACTCTGTTAATTTATTTTTGTTGCTCGTTTGTTGCCACAGTGCGTGGGTACACATGAGTAGACCCCCAGCCGGGAGGATGCAAGCAGCATCCCAGACTTGGGGGTCTCTCCAAGATGCCTCGTGGACTTTCGCGTAAATGTAAGTGCTATCCTGGAACTTCTGGGGTCCACGCGGCCCCCAATCCCCACAGCCCCTGCCAGCTCCATGATGGAGCCAGCAGTCGTATGGGTGGCCAATCCGGCCACCCAAGGCTATGAGCTTGATCATTTGCGGGGAGAGCAGGCTAAGCCCGCTCTCCCAGCAGACCTGACAGAAACTCTTCTCACTGATCATTTCTGGTCAATGACCGAAATAAAGTATGTTCTGTTCTGTTCTTCTCACTGATCGTGAGAAGAGCTTCTGTATCTAGTGCACACAGATGATTGATCTGTACATGCATGCAGTTATTCACACACTGTGTTCAATGCACATACAATAATACACACAATCTGTCCTCTATATTTGAGAGGCCCAGCCCTTGGGTTAACTTTTTAAATGAGCACATGCATGGTCATACAAAAACATGGAAGCTGCAGACATTTGCCAATGAATACAATATACTGTGTGAATAGCCCATCCTATATGTATCCTAGATCAAAGCTTTAAACCATGGACGTTCTGAGGAGTGGCAAGAGGAGGCAGAAGCCCCCCCCCCCGATTGAGCCAGTTCCCATTGAATTCAATGGGGCATACTCCCAGGGTGGGGTTTATTGAATTTCTGGCTTTGCCCACCCCACCTCAAAAAATCCTGCAGATACTACTACTTTAATGGGTGAAGCTAATATTGGTAGACTCATGCTCAGTTAAGAACTGGGCTGTTAAAAACTGGTTGAGTGAAGTTCTGCCTTCCTTTTGCACATTTCCCCAACTTCTCTGTTGATGTCACTTCCTGTTTTCCCCTTGTTAAGTTCTCCCCCTATTCTACACCCACTGTTGCTTTTTCCCTGTTCCACATTCAGGTTTAGGGACCCCAGTTCCCCCTGCCCTGTACTCTGCACCACCTTGTTCTTCTTCTTCACATGACAGTCACAGAGGCTGTTGCCATTATTGCTCATCTGTCAGAAGATGTATAGCTCGGGCATATTACCAAAGTCACACTAACGGCATAACGCAGCAATTCATTATCAGAGGAATGCTGCTTTTGATGATCTATTGCTGCAATACATCAGAAGGGTGCCAAACGGAAGAAAGACTCTCCTCCTAGACATGCACATTAATGTAATCTAAATGGGGCCAGAGCTTCGGAGGGAGAGCAAATGGGACTGCTACATGGGATATTGCTCCAGTTTATGGCCTTCTACGCCCCATTCCTCAGAGTACTTTCCTACTATGTGCTATGCAGATCAGCAGGGATGATGATGAAGAGGAGGAGGAGGAGGAGGAGGAGGAGGATTCACATTTATGTCCTATCTTTCTTGCTAAGACCCCAGGGTGGCATACAAAAGAACATAAGAACAGCCCTGCTGGATCAGGACCAAGCCCCATCCAGTCCAGCATCCTGCCTCACACAGAGGCCCACCAGATGCTGCTGGAAGCTTACAGGCAGGAGTTGAGGGCACGCTCTCTCTCCTGCTGTTACTCCCCTGCAACTGGTACTCAGAGGCATCCTGCCTTTGAGGCTGGAGGTGGCCTATAGCCCTCTGACTAGTAGCCGTTGATAGACCTCTTCTCCATGAAATGATCCAAACCCATCTTAAAGCCATCCAGGTTGTTGGCTGTCACCACATCTTGTGGCAGAGAATTCCACAAGTTGATTATGTGTTCTGTGAAAAATTACCTCTGTTTGTTGGTCCTAAATTTCCAGGCAATTAATTTCACAGGATGACCCCTGGTTCTAGTGTTATGTGAGAGGGAGAAGAATTTCTTCCTCACATGGGCTATCTCATAACATGGGATATCCCATTTATCCTCACAACCTCCCTGTGCAGTAAGTTAGGATGAAAGCTCGTGACTGGCTCAGGAGTGCACAGTAATTTTCATAAAGTGAGGATTTGAATTCAAATCTTCTCAGTCCTCAAATCTTCCTAGTCCTAGTTCCACACTAACCACTACACCACACTGATTCCCAATGTGAAGCATGGTGAAAGCTGACAGTCTTAACAGCCCAGTCCTATGGTCTGCAGTGTATGAGACAGCGTGGACAGGATCAGCTACAAGCACCTTTGCAAACAAGCAGAAGTGTCATGAAAATAGCCAAGATAGTGAAACTGGAAAGGACAATGCAAGTAAAGTGATTCAAGTGCACCGTGCAAGTCTGATCTGGTGCAGCGAAGGGAAATGGAGACACCAAATTATGACCCTTTTTGATGACAATGCAACCAGGTATGCCCACTGTAGTGGAGTGTTGCAACCACAACACATGAGCATTGCTTTAAAATCAAGGAAGCCAAGTGCCGAGCCCAAACGATTCAGAGGACACCAACTAGGGACAGGATTTGGATTAGCTTGCACTATCGAGCAGGAATGTATGAAGTATGGCTAAGTCTGGCAAGCCTGTTCCATGGAAGCCACATAATAAGGTTGTGCACACAAACATTTACTGTGGGTGGGGAGGGCATGGGAGGAATACAAGAGCAAACTTACCTTCTCCCCAGAAGATTCTGCCTAATGTGTGGGACACACTGCTTGTGCACTGACACAATCCGAGCTGCTCTTGGCAGTGCAGGTCACGGGAGGCCAGGAAAACGAGTCCCAGCTTCCAGGAATCCCAAAATGCAGCGCCCGAGCATACACATTAGGGATGTGCAGGAATCTGTTCAGAGGCCCTTTTATGGGCGTCCAAACAGGTTTGAGCAACCAGAAGTTTGGCCAGTTCGAAGCTGGGGGATAACTTTAAGGGTGGGGTACTGCCTTGGGGTTTTCTTTTAACGAAAGGTGGTATAAAAATGTAAAAATAATAAATAAATAAATAAATAAATAAATAAGGGCGGGGGAGGGCCCTTTTACTCCTCCCACCATGTCCCCCCCCCGCCCCGCCGGCAGCTCTACTCTTTAAAAAGGTCCAGCGGGGCAGTAGCGTACCTCTCTGCCTCCCCACTGCCTCGTCGGACCGGAACTGACAGGAAGTAACCAATGCATGTATACACATCGGGCGCCCGCGCACGCATCGTACATCCACCCAACATGGACACACGCATCAGGTACTTCCTGCCACTTCTACTCCAACAAAGCAATGGGGTGGCAGGGAGGTATGCTGCCGCCCCGCCGGACCCTTTTAAAGTGTAGCACTGGTGGGGAAAACGTGTTGGGAGGGGTAGGTTCACCCTCCCCCACCCTTAAAGGTATCCCCCCCACCTTCGAGATGCCTCCCTCGCTTGCCGGTTCCATGCACATCCCTAATACACACAACCCTGTTACCACAGTTAAGGGTGTACTCATACCCTTAACCCAGGCTAATGTCTGGGGTTAAAAGTCGGGTGAGGCCAGGCAGAAGCCCCAGGACTGGGAGCAAACCCAGCACTCCACACAAGCAGCCTAACCCTGGCTGGGCTAACCTAGGCTGGGTTAGACGGCTCATGAAAATAGCCTCAATGTCTTTACCAATGGCCTTGGTAAAATCAATCTTAGGGATGTCAGTGAACACTTTCAACTGGGATTCAGTGGAAATTATATATATATATATATATATATATATATATATATATATATATATATATAGTTGACCTCAAGGAATCATCTTGCTACAGTGCATCAGTTGTTAAAAGCAGTTAAGGAGGGAGAAAGGTAGCCTCCAAATTTATCAAGGAAAAAAATGATATGGGGGGAAATCAGGCCATTTGGCATATGCTGTGATGTGTGTCCTCAGTTGATTATCCTGTTATATTGTGGACTTCAAAGGCGAACAACTTGAGAAATGTTCAACAGACCTTTTATAAAACAAGAAAGAATACATTTCATGAACATGGCTTGAAAATTTAGATAAATTTAAAAGAACACAGGGGGGGTGGAGAAAGGTGGATAATCCCTGATAAATTGAGATTGCCGTGTGAAATTGGTTCTTAGGAGTCAGTCTTCAGACTGCTCTATCACAGCTATTTTTTAAATCCAATCTACATGAAGTTTTGAGTGCTTGTGGGGCTTCTCACCTAGCTGACCTACGCCAAATTTTAGGTGGATTGGACAGATGTTTTAGCTTTTATTGTTGCTAGAGTGTGCAGGGTTTATTATCACAGAACACAGTTATGCCTTGCCTTAACTAAACAGGCAGTACTGTGCTTGTATACCAACCAGGTTCAAAAGGAGGGGGCTGTTTCTAATGCCATCAATATTCTTCTTTCATACATCATCTGCTTTAAATATCACAACTCCAGCTTCTTCTGCCACTCCCAGAAGAGATTCATCATTTTTAACTGCACTGTTCTCATTTCCCCGTAGAATGGATTAGCTCCAAAACAGAGATCTAATTGCAGGTATCCATCTCAAGGCAAGGAGCCGACCAAACCACTGCTTATTTATTAGCAGATCCATTTCATCAGGTTATGTTTGTTTAAAGACAGCTACAGTCTTCGACTTAGTGTTTCATTCATTTCCTACAGGGAAAGAGGGGAAAGGATCAATGGTGGGCTAAGAGAAATCAAAGGAGTTTTTGTTGAAGTGCAGCACTGAATTGTATTAAGTGGTTGGACTGAAGGCACTGAGCAGTGATTGACAGCTTCAAATTTGTTGGCCAGAAGTGATATCAGAAGAGGCCTGCACAACTTTTGATCCACTAAGTCCAATGCAGATCACCAGACACGAATTGTCGCTTGCCTCTATCCTGTTCAAGTCTATGATATGCAAGCAGAAGCGTTCTTACCCCTGGACTTCGGGGTAAGATGTCCAGGGCATCCACACCCCCTGGGGCCCCCAAATCCTCTATAGTCTGTCCTGAGTGGTGTGGTTTGTATTCTCAAGAACCTATGTGTTAAAAAATGACGCGTAACTTGCAGCGGGGGTGGGGGGGCGCTCCAAAGGCCTTTCAGTCCAAGCTCCAAAATCACCTAGGTGCACCAAAGTATTGGCTACCCAGCAGAAGCACAGGTTAGTTCATGAGAGATCAGGACAACAGTCAGCTCCACCTCCTCTGAGGAGCACTGTTTTGACTTAAAGGGGTCGTGCCGTATGCCTCAGGCACTGACTCTGACAGAATTAAGGAGTCTCCTGGATAGGATGAGGGGGACAGAGATACCTCCTCAGGTGAAGAAGAGGAATGGATCACTGACTCAGGGCCCAGCTTTGGATCAGACCTGGCTTGAGATGTTGGAAGAGTCAGGGCTCCTCCTAGTTACGATATAACCCCTCCATTTGGAGCCAGACTTTGCTGGGTCAACAGCTCCTTAAGTGAGCCATTGGCTGTTGAATGTGGGGTTGGGGGAAAGACCAAGGTGCAGGACGTTAAGTCTCTTAAAGCTGACACTGACTTTAATAATAATCAAATAATAATCAAATAGATTTTTTTAAAGTATCCCTCAAAGGTGGAATGTGACCATGCTAATTCTGAATATTTTCAAAACCTTGAATTTAGATAAAATTCAGGTTAGCTCTCAAGTAGAAATCTTCCACAGGGCACGCTGTTGAACAACATCCACCAAATTTTGCCTAAAGCAAAACCTAGAGTGAATTCAAAGGGAGAAACAACTGTAGGAAAACTGAAGCATACAAAGATCAGGGGCATAGCTATAATTGAGGGGATGGGTTCAAAGAACCCGGGGGGGGGCACCTCCTGAGGCCCCCCAGCTCCACCCCTCCGTATTTTCTTCATTATTTCCCTCAGTCCAAGGGGCCACTGGGGAGAGGGGTGAACACAGGCCCCCTCTCCCCTAGCTCCGCCCCGATACAGATAATGAGACAGTGAGGAAGTGGGCAACAGGGGATTGGCCGAAGCTCTGTGACAGAACACATGTTTTGCAAAAAAAAACCCCACCAATGTCAAACTGTCCCCAGCATCTCCAATTGAGCACAGTCAGAAAGGTTCAGAAAGACTTTCCTTCCTGAGTTCTAGTACTGGATACAGGAGACCAGGGTTCTCAAATCTGGATCTTCAGACTTTGTTGGACTGCAACTCCCATCATCCCCACCCACATGGTCTTCTACAATTGTGGCTGGGGGTGAAAGGAGCTGGTTGTATTCTATCTAGTAGTCTTTTATGTTTTGTGATTTTAGAAGATTGTGTCACTGGGGATCCTGTAGAGAGTGGGGGGGGGTGGGGGGTGGAGTCAGAAAGAAAGGGAGGGGAAGGAGAAGGAGAAAAATAAAGTTGTTTCTGAATAAAGTCATAGTTCAACCAAGTTAATACTACTTTGTGTTTATGAGGGAAGCAGCTATAAAACATTCGGCGGCGAGATTCCTGTAGGGGTGTGCAAGTTGGCTCGACTCAAAGGGTTCAGGTCAAACTGAAATGGGGCTGGTTCGGCCTGAATACTGGCTGAACCAGGCCTGGTTTGGTTCGAGCCAGCTCATAACTTACTGGTAAAGGGGAACCCAGTAACTCCCCTTTAACAATAAAGAGGGGACCAGAGAGCTTCCCTAAAACAAGATGGCGTGGGAGGAAAGTAAAATGTTACCTTTAAAGTGCCACCAGCGGTGGCTGTCGTCGCCATGGGGGTGGGGGGCGCAGCTCCCACCCTCACCAGAACAGACAGGGTCGGTTTGGGCGTTGCTCGGGATTGAACTGGCCCTGTCAGTCAAATGGCCTCTGCATATACAGGGTGACCATTTCAGTGACCTCCATGCCTATGCAAAGGCCCAAATCAGCCCTGCCTCCTCCAGCAGGGGGGGAGTCACACACACCCCGTGGCTGCCACAGCAGCTGCTGCAGCCAGCAGTAATGGCACTTGTAAGATAAAACCTTACTCCTCTCCAACCCAAACTAGTTTTAGGAAAACACCCTGTTCCCCACTTCCCCTTTACTGGTAAAGGGAATACTTACTGGATTTCCCTTTACCAGTAGAGCTCTGAGCCTACTTGAACCGGCTCAGTTCCAACCAAACCAGGCCTGGCTTGAGGGTGCAAGGAAGTGGACCAGACCCAGTTCGGTTCGAATCTCGTTTGATTCGAGCCAAACCAGGTTTTCTGGTTTTGTGCATATCCCTACATTCCTGAATTGCTGCATTCTACCTCAGGACCCTTCAACTCCATTTTCCTATATCGTGCAAATGGGGCCCATGTCTGTACATTTCCCCCCAGTTTTTGTGCATGCATGGACCTTGTGTCCTAAGTTTAGAACACAGATGTCATCGGTACGAAAGGAAAGTACGTTCTGTGAAAAATTAAGTAAGAGTGCCATTATGTATATTCATGGCCCAGATAAAGCAAGCCATGATATGTCAGTAAATCCGGCATCAGCAGAAAACCATATATGCTTAACTGGCCATTTGATATTAAGAGTTGGGCCTGATTGACAATTGGGAGGAACATTTCAAAATATTGGAAATATCATGGATGAATAATATTTTTGGATTAGGGGGCTTTTCTTATGTAATAACCTATCATTGTAGAACAGGAAAAGGTGCAGAAGAGGGCAACCAAGATGATCAGGGGCCTAGAGCACCTTTCTTATGAGGCAAGGCTACAACACCTGGGGCTATTTAGTTTAGAAAAAGATGAATGCAGGGAGACATGACAGAGATCTATAAAATCATGCATGGTGTGGAGAAAGTGGATAGAAAGAAACTCTTCTCTTTCTCACATCACACTAGAACCAGGGGTCATCCCATGAAATTGATTGCCAGGAAATCTAGGACCAACAAACGGAAGTACTTTTTCACACAACGCATAATGCACTTGTGGTATTCTCTGCCACAAGATTTGGTGACAGCCAACTACCTTGGAAACATGTTGACAACATGTCTGACACCAGCTAGGAATGTAGGAAGCTTATACCGAGTCAGAGCATTGGTCCAACTAGCTCAGTATTGTCTACACTAGGACTGCTCAACATCGGCCCTCCTGCAGATGTTGGCCTACGACTCCCACAATCCCTGGCTATTGGCTACTGTGGCTGGGAATTATGGGAGTTGTAGTCCAAAAACAGTGGGGAGCGGGGCCTAGGTTGAGCAGGCCTGGTCAACACCAACTGGCAGAAGCTCTCCAAGATTTCAGGCAGAAGTCTTTCCCATCCCTACTTGGAGATGCTGCCAGAGATGGAACCTAGGACCTTCTGCATGTAAGCATGTGCTCCACCACTAAGCTATGGCCCCATCCCCAAAGGGGGATATCTTACAGAGGCCCATCCATGAGCAAATCAAGGTAGACCCTGCTTAGCAAATGGGTACAATTTATGCTCACTACCATAAAACCAGCTCTCCTCCCCTTCTGCAGACCTTCTCCAAACACTGGGTCTAGTGACCCACACTTCCTAGAATGGGTCCTCACCCAACCTGAACAAATTTGCAGTGGCTGCAATGTAGCGGAATGGCTGTTGCACTCAAGCCTTTGACAACAAAGGACATTAGAAATATCACGGCAGAGCAGCCAGGAGCATTAGTCAGCCTTGAAATTTGTTAGAGTTTCCCCCCCGGAAAATGCCATTAATGGCCCTAGTAATGCAAGCGACTACTACATCTGTTTCGGTGATTTATTTATCCTTAATGTAATACCGCATTACCTGTCACAAAGGGCAGCCTCATATTTCATCTTAAATGGATCTGCAAGAAAAAATGTTTTTACAGAATCGTGAATTGTCAATGGCTTCCTCTGCTGGGACTGACATCTGGAAGTTTAATAGAACAGTATGTTACCTATTGTGCATTTGCATAATGGCCTCCTTTGCATTCCAGGATCGGCTTGTCATTGCCTAGGCCCTCTGCGTCAATTAACCTCTGTGTCCAGAAGGGAAGGAATTTGTAGATTGCAAACCAGTAGCAAGACTTCTGCAAGCCCCACTGGAAAACACGTTAAAATCAAGGCACTTCTGCACCAACATTATGCATGCAGGTGGATGTATTGGGGCTGCACCATTTTATTCATTCATTCATTCATTCATTTCTCAAATTTGTAGACCACCCCAAACTTCCATCTGTGAGTGATTCACAACATAAAACAAATTAAAATGAAAACCTTAAAACAATTTAAAACCACAGTCAAATTAAAAACCCTGGGTGAAAAAAATGAGTCTTTAGGAATTTTTTAAAAATTGTCAGAGATGGGGAGGCTCTTCTTTCAGTAGGGAGCGCATTCCAGAGTCTCAGAGCAGCAACACAGCAGTTCTGAGCTGGTGGCAACTGCACACAAAGCTCTCCAGATGATCTCAATGGGTGGTGGGGTCCATGGCGAAGAAGGTGTTCTCTTAAATACCTACAGCCTAAGCTGTTTAGGATTGGTTAGGTTAATTGAATTCAAACATGGGCATGACTTAAAAGATACCCAATCAGGCAGCAGATTTTTTTTTTTTTAAATGATGGTGCAAAAATATTTTAGCATTCTCGCCATGCTTGCTGAACAAGTGTGTATTTGGAATATATGTGTGTCACACCCCTTTGAGCAGACCACTCAGAAGCCCTGTTCAGGCATCCAAGAGAATGTTTCTGAACATGCTTACAGGACTTGAAATGGCTTGGAACGTCCTGCTCACTCACCCTCCTGGCTCCACTCTTCGTGCTTAGTGCAGGATTCATCTGAAGGGATGAATGCTGTAAATGTTGTTGGGTGCCTTCCCATGATTGGGAAACTGGGCCACGCTGACAGTGCAGTAAGGAGGAAGAACAGGACTGGGATAGGGATGTGCATGAACCGTAGTTCAAACCACGGTGCGAGTACAATTTGGGAGTGGGGCTTGGGAACTTTAAGAAAGAGGACAGCAAGTCCTTACTAGCTCTCCACCACGCCATGCAGGTTCCTGCCAGGGCAGCACACATCCCAAGAAGCCCCATGCAGTGTCAGCAGTCACATGGCATCCTCACATGCTTCAGTTAGGCAAGGTTTTTGTTAGGCAAGATTTTTTATTGATAAAACAAACTACTAAAATTTTTCATTACGATACCGTTTCAAAATTATATACAGACCAATCATCGATACAAAATAAAATACATGATAAGCTCTTTTGAGGTACATTACAAGGATCACAAGAACATTCCAATACATTTTTACAGACCCAGATCATACAGAGATATACAGGCATCATCGTACAATCAGGTAATGGGAGGGGGAACATCAATTGTCCATTTCCAACATTTTTCCCACTCTGCCCTCGATAATGTACCCTTTTCCTTCTCAATGAAACCATATAGCCTCTTCCAGGCTAACTGCACCGTTTTATCCACTCCAATCTCATAATCCCTTTCAATTTCCCTATTACGGTGGGAAAACATGGCATTCATCACATACAGATTGACCAACCAGAAAACATACACCGGAATCTTCTACTACCCCCTATGAATTCACCCCTCCCATCTCGTTTCCGAAAAGGTTTTTTCCGGGGACCGGGTGGAAGGGGATCCCCGATCATACCTGGTCTATAGTGTTGAAGGCTATCCATAACCCTCATCCTGTCATGAAATTTTACTCATGGGAGGATTGCTGGTCCTGTGGTAGCAAGCATGGATTGCCCTCTTTGCTACTCAGGGTCTGCCCTGGTTTGCATTTGAATGGGAGACTACATGTGTGAGCACTGAAAGATATTCCCCTTAGGGGATGGGGCCCCTCTGGAAAGAGCAACTACATGCTTGCATGCAGAAGGTTCAAAGTTCCCTAAAGCCCCACTATCTCCTGCCACAGTCTTATCTGAATGAACCCCCACTTCCATGCATGCTGTTGATACAAGAAAAAGCAAGCACAAAAAGCAACACCACAGGACCAGTGATGTGATTAAAGTCAACTCTTGTGTAGATGCAGGACCATGAGGGTGGGCTCCTGTTTTTACAAGCACAAAACAGAAGCCCACCCAGCTCCCCAAACTGGGGGGTGGGCAGGCAGTTTATGGCCAGGTGAACTGTCCTTAGATCTATTATTATTATTATTATTACATTTATATCCTGCTCTTCCTCCAAGGAGCCCAGAGGGGTGTACTACATACTTAAGTTTCTCTTTCACAACAGCCCTGTGAAGTAGGCTAGGCTGAGAGAGAAGTGACTGGCCCAGAGTCACCCAGCTAGTATCATGGCTGAATGGGGATTTGAACTCGGGTCTCCCTGGTCCTAGTCCAGCACTCTAACCACTACACCACGCGGGCTCACCAGATCTAATAAAACATATTCTACCTTATATTTTAATTGTGTGATTTTTGTAGTCTTGTTTTAACTTTTGTGTGAACCGCCTTGAGATTGTTTTAATGAAAGGCGACATAGAAATTTAACAATTAAATAAAATCAGTTCTGCCCTTTGGACTTGCTCTGCTGGCTCTCTCCTGCACAGACACATGGTTTGGATGCCTGGATGTCTATATTGGATCAGGATTATATTTCCTCAGGCTGGTATAGAGCAACAGAGGGCTTGAGCCAATGGCTATTATAACAACAGAAATTATAGAACCAGAAACTATTTGATTGTTTTCAATCCCACTTTCAACCTGGTATATCACTTTTTTATTTTATTTTAAGAGTGTTTCTTCTTTTTGTTTTAGAAAAACAGGACAGGGATTTTTTGACAGCAGCTATTCATTCATCCTCATTTACCCAAAAGGAGATCACTTCCTTTCCTCGGCTAAGGAGAATGAGATGCACAACCCCGTTTCATAACACAGTACACTCTCTGGAGATTAAAGAAATCACTATCTTTCATAATTCACATATATATAGGGGTGAAAAATAATATGTTATTATCTAGAGCTAAGAAAGAGTAATTTATTGTCAGTCATGAATACTTAATCACTAGACCGAATGATGCTGCCCATATTAATAGAGGCAAAATGAATCCATCTCCAAACCGGCTGCAGGGACTTACCAGAACATGAAGATAAATCAGGGATGTTTGTGACTCAGACATCTTTCCAGTTTGTAGACATAGTAAATAGTAACTGTAGATTGGATCTTTCCCCCACCCTCAAAAAAATCTGGCAACCATTTTGAAAAGGGGAGTTAGCCAACGTATCGTGAGGGAAGAACACCATAGCTAAGATTACTACCAAAATGCAGAAGAAAATGGGGATTCTCTAGAGCAGGGTTTCTCAACGTGTGGGTCACCAGATGTTATTGGACTTCAACTCCCATAATCCCCAGCCCCAGTGGTCTTTGGTTGGGAATTATGGGAGTTGAAATCCAATTACATCTGGGGACCCACACATTGAGAAACCCTGCTATAGAGGATGTGGGACACGGTCCTTGCAGAACTGGGAGAGGGGTCTCCTGGGAGCTTATGCTGGAATTCATCAACGTTGTGGAAACCCCTCCCTGTATGGGCTTAATGGACTTCAGTCATTAAGCTTGTACTGAGATTTGAAGCATCCACATGAGTAAATTAAATTGTTGAGGGTTGGGTAGGATTTGTCCTCAGGAGGCAAGATTGCTGGGCATGTTTTAGTGAAGGGGCAGTAGCACATGTTAGACAGGGATTTTTTAAAAGGAAATTCAGAACTGCACAATAGTATGTGAGTGTAATTGCATGCATAGGTACAACACACATTAACTTTTCTTTGTCTGTGCACACATCTTTTATGGTCTAGAGTCACATTCCGTGGCATTCGGAAACCTACACAGAGTAGGAGCCAATCCACAGGACTAGGAATTTGACAGCACAGTTGCAGAAGAGTGTTAGATTCATTTGGTGAAGCATCTGTGAGGGAACAGCAGTGGTGTTGGGACTACTTGTTTGTCTTTTCTCATGTTTATCAGTCACTTTTAACATCTAACGTAATTCTCAACAAAAAGACCCTTCATTGCGCAAAATAAAAAAACTAAGAAGTTGACACACATTAGACGTTTCGATGTAACACACCATCCTCAGCTAAACACACAAATAAGCACCGATAAAACCCATCTCCATTCCCCAGCTGTTAAATTCCTTAGACATGATAACACTCTCTTCCATGACTAGCAGAGAGTTAATGAGGTGGTGGGTGGGGAGAGAGAAAGGGAATCTCCTGATTCTTCTCAGAGGCTAATAAACTATATGGCATCAGCCAGTGCCTCTCGGGCATTAATGTCAGGTCTCAATTTCTCTATAAATAATGCTTCCTTTCTTTTCCTTCTTCATAGGTTCCTTTCAATCCCCAAAATAGATATTTTAGTAGGCACCATGTGGCCTTCATGCTTTATCCTCATATGCAATGACCAGGGTTTTGTTCTCTGTGCACAATGCCTCATACCTGCTAGATGTTATATCTATCTTTCAATGATCTACCGGATTCCTCAATATAGAATGAAGTGCAACCTAAACATTGAATTTTATATATTGCGCAGTTTCTTTCCCTCTGTTCACAAATTTCACAAATCTATCTATCTATCTATCTATCTATCTATCTATCTATCTATCTATCTATCTATCTATCTATTTGACTTATTTATATACTGCCCCAAACCAAGGTCTCAGGGTGGTTCACAACAAGCAATAAACAGAACATTAAAATCAATTAAAATGCGGAAAAAAATTAAAATAAATCAATAAACAGTCTAAAAGTTAAAAGTTAAAAAGCCTGGGTTAAAAGGTTCGTATAATCTTGTGCATCACACCTCCTATCATACAATTTAGAATTGACTAACAGTTGTTTAAGTGTCATTGGTGCTGTACAAACCATATTCACCTTAATTCCTTGTCTTTCCAATATTTTCTGGGTTTGCCATGTAAAACTATCAGTAATGAATGGTATTTGAAGTCCTGGCAAACTCTTAACGAATCTATCTCTTTTCCAACTCTTTGAAACAGGCAATTCATACCCATTCTACCTAATTAAATTTTCAGCTTTCTCTCTAGATTCCTTTTGATGTTAAGATGTGGAGACATCCTCTATCACATTTTTCATCGTTTGTATTTTCACTATTTTGGGGTGTGCTGATTGATTCTTTAATAAAATGTCCTTTTGGGCTGATTTTCAGAGATAAAGCGACCTGAGCTTTGCCTCTCCAAACTCCAATTTGAACCTTCGGTTTGTAGTGAGTTTCATCACTACAAAACCTGAGGTTTTCCCAACGCAGCGTTGCTTCCAAATGTGGGCACCGCCATAACCATGGTTTTATTCACTGTCTGGAACTGCAATCATAGAGATGGCAGCAGAAACTCGTCCAAGATCAGCACTTCTCACTGGCCACCTATCCGAGCATTTACCCTGCCTCACCATCTCCGATCCAGCAAAGGATTTGCCCAGCAACAGGGACACCACCACATCCTAGCCCAAGCTTGACAGCCTGTCAAATGGCAAAGCCGACCAGGGATATGCCCTCTTCCCACTCTGCCCCTTGTCCCTCCCCCCCGCCCCCGACAATCAGGAGTGAAAGGGGATGGGATGGAAAGACAGGCACTACATGGTTTGCTCTCTGAAAAGACATGACAAAGATGTATGTTCAAAAGCACATGCACTCAAGGTGGCAACATAAGCAGGGAAACCCCACTAGAGAGCTGGTATGGCAGCATATGGCAGGTCAGGAATATCCGGGGTTGGGTTTACAAGGCAACCCCAACCAGGACTTCTTGATTGTCTAATGTCTATTTTTGAACAATGATGTGTGGGAAGGGGGCCCAGTCCCTTCCCCTTGGGAGAACCTAATCATGAGAAGAACCATCCAGCAGGCGCAGTATACCTCCAATCACATGAGCGATTCCACATGTGTGATGACAATAGATGAGTGGATGGCTCACACACAGAAGTGTAAAGTCACGGGGAAACCACTTGACAACTCATGAGAAAAACCTTCTGTGGGGACAGGGGTGTCGAGCTGAATCGCTGATAATGTGCAAATCCCTTCCTTTTCCCATAGTCCACTCACTTACAGGAGTGTCAGGTCCAGCTGGCAGATGACACAGGGATGGGTACCCCAGCAACATCTGTCCTTGTCTTGGGACCTGCAAAGAAGCTGTCAAACTGTGCCCTCTCTAAGCCCATCTGCCCATTTGAACATCTCCATCTTTGGTTTTGCCCGGTGATGGTGTTTCCCCAGTCTGCCCAGCCAGACCCATGGAGCGTCAAATTCTCCTTTGGTTGCATGAAAGGAGAAGAGGGAGACCCCTGGAGAAAAGGGGGTCACTGTGCAAAAGTTCTGTCATTAACCAGAGAGAACGGGCGGGCTCGTGCAAGTGGGGGGCCCCCTTCTTTTAGATAGCTCAACTCATGAGTACACAGCCTGATGGAAGACCAAGGTCTTACAGCCCAAGGTCCTCCCCAGTAGACTGGCCCTTTCATGAGAGTGCTAGTCCCCCAGCGGCAAGCCACCATGGGGGCAGGAGTGTGGTTAGGTGTCTATGGACTGCTTTGCTGGGATGAGCCATTGCAAGAGCATCCTTGGTCACAGTGGGCCAGACCCCAGGATCCTTTGCCCTCCCTTATATGCATATCCCCTCCTGGAAGTAATCATGTTCCCTTCCTGGAGTAACCTAAAAATTGTTCCCCTCAGCATCAGCCCCCCCCCCCACCAGAAATTGTGCTTGTGTGAGACTCCTGTTTTGTGGGTCTCTTACGAGGTCTCTTACTTCTGTTTTGTGGGTCTCTTACGTGGGTCTCTTACGAGGGCCGTGGTGTAGTCATCATCAGAAGAAGGGCTCGCATAGCATGGCATTTGAAAGGATTTAAATGCCATTTCCCTGTTAAGGGTTGGTGGACCATTCTGAAAAGGCATGAGCGTGGCATGAGCGTGGCATGAGCATGGCATTGGCCTTGCAGAGCATGGCCAATGACTGCCACCCCAGGGACGTGCTGACACCGTGCCCACAGGCTGGCGAAGTGAGTGGAACAGGGCATGCTGGGATATGGCCTCGGTGGACCAGGAAGAGGGAGGGCCTTCCCTGCCCTGAAACAACGGTGGCAGACCACAGTTGGACGATGTGTTGTGATTCATGGGCCTGTGATGTGATTCACAGTTTCAGATTTTAACTGTGGGTTCGGCAACCTCTGGATCCACATTACGTGTGAATGTGGGCAAGGTTTTGTGTCTGGTGGCACTTTTTAAAAGATAGAGCACATGCTTTGATGCAGAAGGTCCCAAGTTCAATCTCCAGTTAAAAGGATCAAGTAGCCAATCATGGGAAACATCACTGCCCAAGACCCCAGAGAACGGCTGCCAGTCAGAATAGACAAAATTTACCTAGATAGACCAACGGACTGACTCAGTATGCATCAGTTTCATACATTCATATTGGATCTGCAGCCAACAAAGAAAAGTGTCCATTCTTGTGTGCCTTTCTCTTCACATCTGCTATCCCAGCTATATAAGTGACTCAGTTACACTCCAGTTTTGCATAATCTCAAGTTATCAGGGGGAAAACCAACAGGCTTTTAGTGTTAAAGGTCCAAACCTCACACTTCTGATCAAAACAGTGCTTGTCACCAAGGCAAAGCAGGATAAATGCCCCTTTTATCTATTGAATGAAATATTCCATGGAGGGGAGAAAAGGAAAAAAGCAATGTCTTTTCTTTAAGCTAATTTTGTTAAAAGATCTCCTGGTGTCTCCTGAAAACTATCACAAAGCCTTCTAGATTAAAGGGATGGGTAAAGATGGGGTCTGCAGGAGAAATCCCCATTTGATTTGGGCAGCTGTAATCTTTTGTGGTAATGAAATGCATTTACTAATGAGAATTTCTTTTGAAGGCAGATTGGTAAGAGTAATAATAGATGCTTGCAGATTTCCATTAAAGGGAGACAGTCACATGCTTAAGTCTTACAATGGGAGGTCTGATTGAATCGAATAATGCACAATCCTACAAAAGTTAACCGTGCTTTCAGCTAACCTGTCCTATGGATTGAAACTGATGCAGAATGCAGCTGCCTGGTTTTGGGGTTGTTGAGGTTTTTTTGCAAACGGAACCCTATGGTTTAGCTACATATACCCAAGTTGAAACAATTTTGCTGGTTGCCAGTTAGTTTGAGGTACAAAAGAAACCAGTAAGAACCCAATGGGCTAGTCATGTATTGCTTTCCCTTTTCTGCCTGTACTCGTGTATGCATCGTACTCGTGTATGGCCCCTGCTAACTGGGTAAAGAGGCACCTTTTACCATGGTGATTCTCTTTATTTAGCAGGGGGAGAGTAACTGGCCCTATCCACCCCCAGCACAGTACTTCCAGTGACTGTTGCTGGTGTGTGTCTTATGTTTCTTTTTAGATTGTGAGCCCTTTGGGGACAGGGAGCTATCTTCTTTCTTTATTATTTGTCTGTGTAAACCGCCCGGAGCCATTTTTCGAAGGGCAGTATAGAAATCAAATTAATAATAATAATAATAATAATAATAATAATAATAGAGGCCTTGAAGAATATATCAAGGACAGTGAAGAAGATGCACTTCAAATGGTCAATAATGCAAAACTATTCAACACCAATGAAACAAAGTAGGCCTACAAGAAAGAACAAGTCAAGAACTGAGCAGAAAAATGGAGAAATAAGCCCCTGCATGTCAATATTTGCACAATATAAGTGGAAAATCAGACATCACCAAGACCTGGCAATGGCTTAAGAATGGCAACTTGAAGAAAGAAACAGAGGGTTTGATACTGGCTGCACAAGAATAGGCACTAAGAACAAATGCAATAAGAGCAAAAGTCGAAAAATCAACCACAAACAGCAAGTGCCGCCTTTGTAAAGAAGCAGATGAAACCGTGGACCACCTAATCAGCTGTTGTAAAAAGATTGCACAGACTGACTACAAACAAAGGCATGACAAAGTAGCAGGGATGATACACTGGAACATCTGCAAAAAATACAAGCTACTGTACCTGTAGCCAAACATTGGTGGGACCATAAAATTGAAAAAGTTGAAGAAAATGAAGTTGTAAAAATATTATGGGACTTCCGACTACAAACAGGCAAACATCTGCCACACAATACACCAGATATCACTGTAGTCGAGAAGAAAGAAAAACAAGTCAAAATAATTGACATAGCAATACCAGGGGATAGCAGAATAGAAGAAAAAGAAATAGAAAAAATCACCAAATACAAAGATCTACAAATTGAAATTGAAAGGCTGTGGCAGAAAAAGACCAAAATAATCCCAGTGGTAATTGGCGCCCTGGGTGCAGTTCCAAAAGACCTTGAAGAGCACCTCAACACCATAGGGGCCACAGAAATCACCATCAGCCAATTACAAAAAGCAGCTTTACTGGGAACAGCCTATATTCTGCGACGATATCTATAACCATTGACAATAAAATTCAGCCATCCCAGGTCCTTGGGAAGGACTCGATGTCTGGATAAAACAAACCAGTCAATAACACCTGTCTGACTGTGTTAACAAGAAAATAATAATAATAATAATAATACTTTTCTGGGTGGTGCTTTGAACATCAGTTGCTTCTGTTAACCAAGCCACCGAATGGTGCAGTAGGGAAGTAACTTGCCTAGCAAGCAAGAGGTTGCTGGTTCGAATCCCCAATACCTATATCAGGCAGCAGCAATATAGGAAGGTGCTAAAAGGCATCATCTCACATTGCGCAGGAGGAGGCAATGGTCAACCCCTCCTGTATTCTACTAAAGAAAACCACAGGGCTCTGTGGGCACCAGGACCCAAAATCGACTTGATAGCACACTTACCTTTACTTTATTTTCTGAAAAGTAGCTTTTCTCTATTACTCTGAGTGGCTTCACACCACACACAGCAACCAAGCTTGCCATGTGAAGCATGCCAGGTTGTGGGAGGAGAATTGGTCTTGTGGTCATGAGCATGAATTGCCCCCTTTGCTAAGCAAGGTCCACCCTGGTTTGAATTTGAATGGGAGACTACATGTGTGAGCATTGTTAAGACAATCCCCTTAGAGGACGGGCCTGCTCTGGAAATAGCATCTGCATGCTTGCATGCAGAAGGCTCCCAAGATCCCTCTTTGGCATCTTCAAGATAGGGCTGAGAGAGACCCCTGCCTGTAACCTTGGAGAAGCTGCTGCCAGTCAGTGTAGATGAAGGATTCTCAACGTTGGGCCCCCAGATGTTATTGGACTTCAACTCCCATAACCCCCAGCCCCAGTGGCCTTTGGTTGGGGATTATGGGAGCTGAAGTCCAATTATATCTTGGGGCCCAACGCTGAGAATCCCTGGTGTAGACAATACTGAGCTAGATGGAACAATGGTCCTCTATGATCCTAGGTTCCTAGGTTCTTAAGCCAGAAATGCAGCTGCCCTGGGCCCACTCCCCTCTGCCACCTGACATCTGTAATCAAGATTTGAAGTTGGGTGGGAGAAGTCAGGTGGAGGAAGGAAGTGTGGTCAGGGCATCCAACATTTCCAGGTTCACACTACATGCTGGGAATCTGTCACTCGGGAACTGGCAGTTCATGTCAACCGGATCAGTTCCTCCCACTTCTCACACCTCCTACCTTGCTTTTTACTTGCATGTGATCGGAAATCCAAAGCTGGGTAGGATGCTTGTCCTACCCACTTAATATAACAACATATGGTAAGAACATAAGAACAGCCCTGCTGGATCAGGCCCAAGGCCCATCTAGTCCAGCATCCTGTTTCGCAAAATGGCCCACCAGATGCCTCTGGGAAGTCCACAGGCAAAATATGAAGGCATGCCCCCTCTCCTGCTGTTGCTCCCCTGCAACTGGTATTTCAAGGCATCTTGCCTCTGAGGCTGGAGGTGGCCTCTAGCCACCAGACTAGTAGCCAGTCTATAAATGTCCTCCATGAATTTGTCCAAGCCCCTTTTAAAGCCATACAAGCTGGTGGCCATCATCACATCCTGTGGCAGAGAATTCCATAGATTAATTATATGCTGTGTGGGGGAAAAACCTTCATTTTTTCGTCCTAAATTTCCTGGCAACCAGTTTCATAGGATGACTCCTAGTTTTATGAAAGAGGATGAAAAAAAAATTTCTATCCACTTTCTCCATACCATGCATAGTTTTTATAGACCTCTATCATGTCTCCGCTTAGTCATTTTTTTCTTGTGTGAACAAGTCTATGGTTTTTTAAATGTCCATTGTGATATTTATTTATTTATTTATTTATTTATTTGACATATGTGTAAACCGCCAAAAACCTGTGTCTCTTGGCAGTTTACAATAAAACAATACAAACAAAAGAAAAATTAAAAGGTCAAACATTACAATAATTTAAAATTTAAAACAATGTTAAAAACGATTAAAACAGTATCTAATTAAAAGTGCCTAATTAAAAGTCTGGGTGAACAGATGTGTCTTAACTGCCTTTTTAAAAGTTGCCGGAGATGGGGAGGCTCTTATTTTACCAGGCACATTCAGTTTTAAAAAGAAATTAATCCCACCTGGTGTTCTCAGTTCATTTAACTGCAGTGTGTCTGAATGTTTTTATTTGTCTGTATTTATATCTTTTCTATATACTGTTACATGTGGGGGCGGGATCTCTCTCTGGGGAGCGGTGAGAGTTGATTCACCATTCATTGATCTTGGGATTTTTATCCATGAGGTTGCATTGGATATTGCACAGGGATAGCTTAAAGCAAATTGACTAATGAAAACAAGAGCCTTTTAAGCCTTCTTAACATTATCAGGGTATTCTTTGAGGGAGGGTATTCTGATCCCCCACCCCCGGCATTAATCTAATGAGTTTCAAAAATGTAAAGGATTAGCAACCACTCAAATCCCTGGGAAATTACACTGAAGCAGATCCAAAGACCTGCTTGGAAGGATTCAGGCACTTAAGAAGAGTTCTTAAGAAAGCTAGGACTGTGGATGGTTCGAAGAAAGAACAAGAGAAAGGCCAATGACGCTACAGGAAGTGAAGAGCCCTGATGTGCTTCCTAAGACAGCATCCGACACCAACTACATGAAAAGAAGATGGTGAAGAGGAGCAACTCCAAGGCTTAGGATAGTACGGTGGTTCACATGACCAGGAAGGCGGAGCAAAGGGTGGGGGAAAGACTGGGTAAACTCATCTTCCCTCTAGATGAATGAGTTCTTGTTTTGGGAGCACAAACCACACGCCCAGACGAGCAGCACTGCATGGCACATCATGCAACTTCAGAGGCTGGGACAATGCATCCCAGCCTCTGGGAATACCACAATGCACCAGGCAACATGCACAATGTACTGGAGGATTCCCCCAAGAGATGGGTTCACTAAGCTCCTGTCTCTTTGTGCAGCAGGGTTGGAAGCAGCCCGGTTTGCACAAGAGCCGGAGTGCTTGCTCCCTTAACCTCAGCTAGCAGTTGGGCTAAATGGCCTGGCGGTTCTCATGCCAGGTTCCCAGGCTGGGCATCCATAGCCTGGGTTAGGCTGAGCATGAGAAGAGCCTCAATATTTTGTTGCCTAAAGGGGCCTAGCAATGCCCCTTTTTACTTATAAAAATATCTGCTGTGCGGCGGGATGGCGGTGGGTGGGAGAGGGAAAAGTTTCCAGTCTTTAAAGTCTTTTTTTAACCTTTAAAAAAGCACTGCTGCATGGTGGTGGTGGCGGCAGCTACCTCCTGTGTTCCTCCCAAATGACAAGCCAGGCTGGCTGCAGCCCATTTCGGGCCTCTCTGCACACGTGTGCATGTGCAGGTGGCTGTATGCATCATGTTGCTAGTACGGCTACATGTCAATGGATGCAACCCACGAATGCACTATGCAGCGCACCGCATCTAATGGGTGTCATCCAGGCTTCAGTGACATGTAAGTGGGGTGGGGGATTCGGGCAGTAACATTCGGGGTGAGAATTGGTTGTTAAAAGTTTATCCGTATTCTCCTCTGCGAAATTTTGGAGGCCATGGGCTTGGCAGTCTGGAAGAATGTCCTCTGCATTTTATTTGTTTGTTTGTTTGTTTGTTTGATTTATATGCCACCCTTCCAAAATGGCGCAGGGCGGTTTACAGTTAAAACAAACCACAAAAACAGTAAAGAGCTAAAACAAATTTAAAAACAGCATAACAACTAACAATTTAAAAACATTTTAAAACAACAATTAGTGAGCCCCTGGTGGCGCAGTGGTAAAAAACTGCCGCCCTGTAACCAGAAGGTTACAAGTTCGATCCTGACCAGGGGCTCAAGGTTGACTCAGCCTTCCATCCTTCCGTGGTCGGTAAAATGAGTACCCAGAATGTTGGGGGCAATATGCTAAATCATTGTAAACTGCTTAGAGAGCTCCGGCTATAGAACGGTATATAAATGTAAGTGCTATTGCTATATTGCTAATTAAACCCTTACAGTAATTAAAAAACCCCGAAATCAGGTTTGAAATTTTAAAATAAACCAGATTTTAAAACCCCCAAAACTTAGGATGCTGAGTAGGATGCTTGGGTGAAGAGATGGGTTTTCAGGTGTTTTTTGAAAATTGCCAGAGACGGGGAAGATTGTATCTCAGTGGGGAGCACATTCCACAATCTCAGGGCAGTGGCCGAGAAGGCCCGTCTCTGTGTAGCCACCAAATGAGTTGGCCGTAACTGGAGACGGACCTCCTCAGATGACCTCAATGGGCGGTGGGGCTCATAGTGAAGAAGACGCTCTCTTAAATACCCAAGGCCTAAGCCATTTAGGGCTTTGTAAGTTATAACTAGCACTTTGTATTTTGTCCAGAAACCTATTGGCAGCCAGTGTAACTCCATCAGCAAAGGAGTAACATGGTCTTGCCAAGATGACCCAGAGACCAACCTGGCTGCTGCATTCTGGACCAACTGAAGTTTCTGGACTACATACAAAGGCAGCCCCACGTAGAGCGCATTACAGAAGTCCAGTCTGGAGGTTACCAACAGATGTACCACAGTTTTGAGGTCATTTATCTCAAGAAACAGGCGCAGCTGGCATATCAGCCAGAGCTGATAGAAAGCACCCCTGGCCACTGCCTCAACCTGAGAAACCAGGGAGAGGTGTGAATCCAGAAGTACTCCTAGACTGAGAACCTGTTCCTTTTGGGGAATTGTGACCCCATCTAGAACAGGTAGATCAAAATTGTCTCTAGAGTTCTGACCCCGCACAATAAGAACCTCCGTCTTATCTGGATTCAGCTTCAATTTATTCTCCCTCATCCAGCCCATTACTGCTTCCAGGCAGGCATTTAGAGAGGAAACGCCAGCTCCTGAATAAGTTGGCATGGAGTAGATCTGGGTGTCATCAGCATACTGGTAACACCCAGCTCCAAATCCCCGATGATCTCTCCCAGCGGTTTCATGTAGATGTTAAAAAGCATTGGAGAAAGTACGGAGCCTTGAGAGACGCCATACTTAAGTTCAGATTTTGAAGAGCAAGAGTCTCTAATCAACACCATCTGGAATCTATCCAAGAGGTAGGAGCGGAACCACTGTAAAACAGTGCCTCCCACCCCCAACACCCTCAGACCTTCCAGAAGGATACTATGGCCAATAGTATCGAAAGCCGCCGAGAGATCCAAAAGGACCAACAGAGTCACACTACCTCTGTCAATTGCCAGTTGGAGATCATCCATCAGGCCAACCAAGGCAGTCTCCACCCCGTAGCCCACCTGAAAACCAGTTTGAAATGGGTCTAGATAATCAGTTTCCTCCAAGACCGCCTGGAGCTGAGAGGCCACCACCCTCTCAATTACCTTGCCCAGACATGGGAGGTTGGAAACAGGCCTATAATTGCTCAACTCTGAGGCATCTAATGCAGGCTTCTTTAGAAGAGGTCTAATGATTGCCTCCTTGAGACAAGGAGGCATCCTGCCCTCCCTCAGAGAAGCATTTATGATTTCTACCAGGCTGTCTACAACAACCTCCCTGCTAGATTGAACAAGCCATGTTGGACAAGGGTCAAGAGAAGAAGTAGTAGGCCTCACCGCCCCAAGCAGCTTGTCCACATCCTCAGGAGTCACAAACTGAAACCGGGCCAGTTGAATCACATAAGAGGAGTTGCTGGACACCTCCAGTTCAGGCATCAAATTAACTATAGAGTCTCCATCTAGATCGGCCCGACCAGTTTTACGACCTACTTTCCATTTGTGGCATGCTTGTCCATTACACCTCCCAGGTTGTTTGGCCACACACCCTACACATTCACAGCCGTGTCCCTATTTTGTTTGTTCATTTATTATTGCATTTCTGTACTGCCCCATCCAACAGCTCTGGGCAGTTTACAAACCCCAAACCAAATATAATTATTTACAGATAAAATTAAAAACCCTATAAAATCTAAATCAATTTTAATTCTAAATCTAAAATTAAAAATCTAAAACCTATTTTAAATATTGGAGAGTATGTTAGCTTGAACCTCCTGTCTGTGTGAAAGTGCAGTGTGTCAGCAGTGTGTTGGCATAGATGGCCGTTGGTCCGGGAACTACTCTTTGCCCCACTCTGTGTGTGTTCGGACTGTGTTTACAGTATAATGAATTCTTTGGCACTCAAAAATGTATACATTGTATGAAAGACAGGCAAGAGATTTGTAGTGAAGAGAGATGGCTGAGAGAGGCAACATGAATTCTCTGAGGAAGGAGAAAGAGAGTTTATCCATGAGGGGGTCATTGTGTGAATTAGAATGTGCCAGTCAACGTGTTAGTTTGAGATTCCAGGATACTTGTACAGGAACAGTATTTAGGGGGCTGGGAAACCCAGCCAAACAGCAATCAGAAGTTTGGAGGACTCTATGCATTTTATATGATATTATTGTTAGGGGTGTGCACAGAACCGGCCTGAGCCATTTTTGGTGGTATAGAAATTGAATGAATGAATGAATGAATGAATGAATGAATGAATGAATGAATGAATGAATAAATAAATGGTCCTGCCACCAAAATCTAATAAATAAATCTAAATCTAATAAATAAAATGACAGCTTTTGAATGTTACTGTCTCTCTGTGTCACTCGAGCCTTTTCTTAGCTCTAATGTTCACTGGCACATTTGTCTAAAAATGTAAAAGTGTTTTAATAACTGAACAGAATGTTTTAAAAAGAAGGGGAAGAGCTGGGACCATATGAGCAATGTCGTGGACAGGTTTCCATTTTATTTTCTTGCCCATCACATCTTCCACAGCCCTTGCCTTCCTCACCCTCTGGCATAATCTATGGCAAGGCTCTAAGTTAATAAGCCAAAGAACACTTTTTATGTCTATACATGATGCCAAATTGCTGTGCTTATGGGGAGAGAGGGAGGGGGAGAGAGGAGAGTAAAGGATAAACTTAGTCACACTGGGTCTCCTGAATCCATGCCGAGTATCAGCCGTCAAATTCTGATTAACTCTGAATCAAAACTGATCTTTTCAATTAATGGAAATGAGCCGCTCTTTTATGTAGTCTATTACCAGAGGCCATTCAACGATATTTTTATTCCTCCACATTTGACCTTAAAACTGTTTTGTAGTCGTCAAGGATACAATTTTTCACACAGTGGGGATGTAGGAACAGCTAATTAAATGGTGTTTAATGACATTTGTTCCTTAAAGCAGGGCTGATTAAATGTAGCATGTAATTTTTTTTTACCAAATCAAGCAATTCAGCCAATTTTCAAATGTGCTTAATAACCCAGGCCAAAATAATTAGACAACATCTGATGAGAGCCCACCACTGTCATAAAGACTGGGAGGGGAGTTTGGCAAGAATTGTGCTATTTACTGGGCAGGGGTTAAGGTTTGGATGTGGATAGAGATGGAGAAAAAACTGCACGAGTATTAAGGCCATACTGATTATTCTGCAGTTTTGATCTCCAGGTCAAAAGTAATAATTTGGGCAGAGCAGAAATAATTCATGGAGAACACATCCACTGTGTGAATATTCGCCATCAGGTTCAAAGGAAGGAAACCAAAATGGTAAAGGGTCTGGAAATCAAGTTCTATGAGGAATAGTTGAAGGAGTTGAGTATGTTTAGCCTGGAGCACAGAAGAATAAGGGGAGATATGACAGCTGTCTTCAAATCCTTGAAGGGCTGTCACGTAAAATGAGGAGTGGACTAGGAGTGTACAGAACCAGTTCTATTTCAAATAGAACCAGCCCAGTTCAACTGGTTTGGACTTGGACCGGACCGGACCCCAAACAAGGGCAGCTGCTCCAAGTTTGAGCCGAACCAGACCCAGTACTAATGGAACCAGTCCAGAATTGGTTCAGCAGTTTGAGAGGCATGCTTGTAAAGTGGGGAGCCCTGCCTGCCTTTTAAAAACTTCTAATGTGGTACCTCATTGCTGGAGAAGGTGGCAGCAGCGCAACTCCTCTGAGCTCAAGACTCGGTCCGGCACTCCAGTGGATTTGCCTATATAAGCGAACCAAATTGAACCAGCTCCAAACCAGTTTGGCCCGGTTCAACCCTTGGACTGAATTTGGGCAGAGCAGAATTTGGAACTGGTTCAACTCAAACAGGCTTGTGGTCCGGCGTTCTAGTGGTCCGGTTCGAATTCGGCTCAGATTCGAACAGAATTGCCGGAATTGGTTCTGTGCACACCCCTAGCATGGACTTGTTTAGTCTTGCTCCTAAGGACAGGTTGAAATTAAAAGGAAGGACATTTAAGCTAGACACTGGGAGGAATTTCCTAACTCTAAGAGAAGTTTGAAAGTGGAACTTCCTGCCATGCAGGAGTGGGCTCTGCTTCACTCAAGGTTTTCAAACAGAGGCTGGTCAGCCACTTTTCAGGGATGCTGTGGCAGTTTTCTGCGCTGAGCAGGGAGTTGGACTCAAGGACCTCCAAGGTCCCTTCCCACTGTAATACTCTATGACTCTGTTATTCTTTTCCTGATCAGTAATACTGCTTCTCCACACTGCCATTGCTTTGGTGTCATTTCTGGCTGCTGCAACTTTCTCTTCTTAGAATTAGTCACATAGGTGACCCCACTCAGTCAGGGATCACATCCTGACCATGCAACACCATGTAGCCAATCAGATTTGGTTTTTGTTTTGGTTTGGATGACTGGGGGCAACTGAAGGCAATTGAAAATGGGGGAAAGGGAGATCAGTATAAAGGGATAAGTAACATTTTTTGAAAGGGATCTCAGAAAACCATGTAGCAGGATGCCAAAACTGGGGGTAGGGTGTGTGTGTGTGTGTGTGTGTGGACACTGAATAGTGTTGGCTCATCCTTCATCAATATGCATTTATCCAGAGACCACTTGAGTGCATGCATACATGTCTAGCAATTCTCCCAGTGTATAAACATGACATGCTGATTTTTGTTTTAATGATATGATTCGCATGCCTTCCTCAGTGTTTGTGTTTGTTTTAGATTCCAACAAATATTTTTCATTCATCCTCATTTGTAAAGCTATGGATGGACGATCAGATGAGCACCGTAGGCCTGTAGAAATGAAGAAACGGCTTTGCGCATGTATTATCTTTTTACAGCAGGGTGGTAATTTTCTTTTGCTTTTGTGTGTAATACCTTCGATATCATGCACTAATAGTACCAAATTTAATGTACCAGATGAAGGACAAATTAAGTTCACTCATAGCGTTCTTGTGCATTCATTTATGTTCTAAAGCACAATGTGCCATGTTTTAACATAGTTATGGTTTCCAGTGCATAGAAATGTAAACATGTCAATTGTCAGTTTTCTTTCTCTCTCCCTCTCTGTTTGTACTTGATGGCAGGAGAATAGAAAAGGCAAGCTGTGTATGCCAGTACAATCGCAGGTTGTAGGTAGCTTTCAGTTTCTTCTGTAAGAAACAAGCTATATAATTAGGCGTTTCAGATTCCATATCTTTCCAGAATCTTGAAGGCAAAATACAAGTCTGAGAAACAACAAAGAAAAGTCTGAGCCTTTGTATAAGAGCACTAAGAATGTTGCCATGCCCCAGCCTTGAGCAGAGGAAGGTGTTCTGCCTCACCCTCCAACTGAGGAAGGCATGAGGCAGTTGTTACTGGCTGAGCCCCAGAGGTGGGCAGAGTTTGACCAGCTGTCCCACTGCTCCAGCCCTCTGAGGCTGCATCTTCAGCTAAGCAGGCTTCCCCTTCCTCCCACACAAGCTTCATTGGTTGCTCTTTGGGGGGCTGAGAGGAATATTTTGCTTCTCAACAGATTGGCCAACTTGGGAGATCTTCTTTCATTAGTTGTTTCAGTCACGAAAGGCAGACAGGCGCGGGTTAATGCATAGGCAAGATCGTCGCTTGGCTATGGCAGCAAATTCCGAAAGGCAGAAAATTCAGGGGTTTGGGGGCAAGTTAAATATTTTTAAAAACTTTTTTCAAATGCTGCTGCGCAGCAGGGAAGGACAGTAGCAGAGACAGGGGTGAGGGGTGGGGGGCGGGCACCTGTGGAGGTGAGGGGATACCGAGGTGGGGAAGGCAGAGGCGGCAGCAAGAGCTCCTTCCCTGAGCTCACCTGCCACCCAAATGACAGGTCGGACCATTTTCTGCACATTCCAGGACTCTCTGCACAGGCACGCAGAGGCCCAAAATGGGCTGAAAATGGCCCGACCTGTCATTTGGGCAGCAGATAGGGATGTGCGAAACGTTTCGGATACAAAACGTTTTGTACCCAAAACAGCCTGTTTCGGGTGTTTTGTAGACAAAACAAAACACCCATTTTCCAGATCCAAAAGTTTTGTATACAGAACAAAACGTCCCTGTTTCGGCTATAAAACGTTTTGTTGTTTCAGACCTCCATTTTGTAGTGATCTCTGAGTCAGTCTCCATTTTGGGTTTGACATCTCTTTGAATTTGTCACCCTTCCAGCCTTCTGATAGGTGACCTAAATCATGGGCTGACCTGCTGACAATTCCCTCCTTGTTCCCCATTGGTTCTTTTGCTTCTTCCCACTCTTTACTGACCCCACATTGGCCAGGGGAAGGGTTGCTAACCCATGGGGTGCTGGGTTCTGTTGTTTCTGTGGTGTTCTGAGTGTAGATTCTCTGGTAGCATATTAGAGTGGATTCTTGTTTTTCACTGAAAATCTCATATGCTACCAGAGAATCTACAATGAACACCTCAGAAACACTAAACGCAGTACCCCAAGGGCTTGTGGGTATGGAAGTGGTTGGCACCCTATGTGCACTACACAACCCCTCGCTCTGGGAAACCCCAGTGCCCCCCAAGTGGAATTATTAGGGCTTCTCCAAGGTTGCAGGCAAGTGTCTCTCTCAGCCCTATCTTGGAGATGCCAGGTAGGGAACTTGAAACCTTCTGCTCTTCCCAGAGCAGCTTCATCCCCTGAGGGGAATATCTTGCAGTGCTCACACTTCTAGTCTCCCTTTAATATGCAACCAGGGCAGACCCTGCTTAGCTAAGGGGATAAGTCATGATTGCTACCACAAAACCTTCTACATGCAAGCATGCAAATGCTCTTCCCAGAGCAGCCCCACCCACTAAGGAGAATATCATATTGAGCTCACATATAGTCTCCCATTCATATGCAAACTAGGATGGACCCTGCTTAGCAAAGGGGACAATTCATTCTTACTACCACAAGGCTGGCTCTCCTATTCACTGTCCTGCCCTCCCCCAGAGGGGGGACTCAGATGTCCCACTTCCATATAATTAAGGGCCCATATTTGTTTTTAATACAGCAAAAATATTGCTAGTATAACACATGATGTGCCATCTTTATGATGTGTTCTCACCTCTGGTTTTCAGCTTCTTCCAGCACCTTCCAGAACCTTCCCTAGTTCTTCTAGATCCTCAAGTTCCAGTTCTAGTGCTACAAGAGATGAAAGTTTGTCTAGTTCCACATAAGACAGAAGTTTGCTTTTCCCTTCTCTGTTTTTCTTTTCTCCCCCCGCCCATCCCCTATGAGAACAGCCTTGAAACGAAGCGCAATATTTCCTTTCATCATTTATTAACATGTTATTATTGTACAATAAATTTGGCTAAACAGATAAGAAGAGGCTTCAAATTAAAAATTTAATCTCTGAGAACAGCAAACAACAGAGGCAAAGATTTTTCGTTAAGCAGTTTGGGTCTGGATTTGTTTCCCTGTCAACTTCAAATCTTGTAGCTATGTTTTGTTCATTGGCAGTCTCAGGTGAAGACAACAGGGGAATAGAGAGTCTGGAATGGAAAAAGTACAGTTTATGTTGGTTCCATGGTAAAATTCATTTGAAGATGCTTTTGTCTTAAGCACATCATAGCTTCCTTTTGATAGGAAGATGGAAAGATCATAGGAAGAGCCTTTTTCCTATTAATATTAATGTGGGGGAAAATCCAATCAGGCAGTGTTCCCTGTTCCTTGTGAAATAGTAAATAGGAAAAAGAAAAGCTAACTGGCTGTATCAGAGGGATTTTTGTTGTATACTCAGTTAGACAATCCCTGCTATTTTGGGGAAGTGCAAATGAAATTTGCATTGGGTTTTCAATCGGTTTTTATAGATATAAATGAACACTTGAAACAGAATGGCAAAAATTAGGCATCTTTCATACATTCAAAA